>NC_081360.1:58845027-63667527 GCF_030684315.1 Stegostoma tigrinum
GGGGAGAGCGGGGGGGCGGGGAGAGCGGGGGGGCGGGGAGAGCGGGGGGGCGGGGAGAGCGGGGGGGCGGGGAGAGCGGGGGGGCGGGGAGAGCGGGGGGGCGGGGAGAGCGGGGGGGGGCGGGGAGAGCGGGGGGGGGCGGGGAGAGCGGGGGGGGGCGGGGAGAGCGGGGGGGGCGGGGAGAGCGGGGGGGCGGGGAGAGCGGGGGGGCGGGGAAGGAGGATGGGGGGGGAAGGAGGATGGGGGGGGGGGAAGGAAGATGGGGGGGGAGGAGGATGGGGTGGGGGAGGAGGATGGGGGGGGGAGGAGGATGGGGGGGGAGGAGGATGGGGGGGGAGGAGGATGGGGGGGGAGGAGGATGGGGGGGGAGGAGGAGGATGGGGGGGGAGGAGGATGGGGGGGAGGAGGATGGGGGGGAGGAGGATGGGGGGAGGAGGATGGGGGGGAGGGGGGGAGGAGGATGGGGGGAGGGGGGTAGGAGGATGGGGGGAGGGGGGTAGGAGGATAGGGAGGGAGGGAGGAGGATGGGGGGGAGGGAGGGAGGGGGGAGGAGGGGGATTGGGGGGGAGGAGGATGGGGGGAGGGAGGGAGGAGGAAGGATGGGGGGGGAGGGGGGGGGAGGGAGGGTGGGGGTAGGAAGGATGGGGGGGGAGGAGGGGGGGGAGATGCGGGGGGGATGTGGATGGGGTGGGAGATGGGGGGGATGTGGATGGGGTGGGAGATTGGGGGGGGATGTGGATGGGTTGGGAGATTGGGGGGGGATGTGGATGGGGTGGGAGATTGGGGGGGGGATGTGGATGGGGTGGGAGATTGGGGGGGGATGTGGATGGGGTGGGAGATTGGGGGGGGGATGTGGATGGGGTGGGAGATTGGGGGGGGGATGTGGATGGGGTGGGAGATTGGGGGGGGGAGAGAGAGAGAGAGAGAGAGAGAGCGCGCGAGAGAGACAGCACGCAAGAGAGAGAGAGCGAGCCAGAGCACGCAAGAGAGAGAGAGCGAGCCAGAGAGAGCGAGAAAGAGCGCGCGCGAGAAAGGGCGCGAGGGGGCGGGGAGAGCGAGGGGGCGGGGAGAGCGGGGGGGGGCGGGGAGAGCGGGGGGGGGCGGGGAGAGCGGGGGGGGCGGGGAGAGCGGGGGGGGCGGGGAGAGCGGGGGGGCGGGGAAGGAGGATGGGGGGGGAAGGAGGATGGGGGGGGGGAAGGAAGATGGGGGGGGAGGAGGATGGGGTGGGGGAGGAGGATGGGGGGGGAGGAGGATGGGGGGGGAGGAGGATGGGGGGGGAGGAGGATGGGGGGGGAGGAGGAGGATGGGGGGGGAGGAGGATGGGGGGGAGGAGGATGGGGGGAGGAGGATGGGGGGGAGGGGGGGAGGAGGATGGGGGGAGGGGGGTAGGAGGATGGGGGGAGGGGGGTAGGAGGATAGGGAGGGAGGGAGGAGGATGGGGGGGAGGGAGGGAGGGGGGAGGAGGGGGATTGGGGGGGAGGAGGATGGGGGGAGGGAGGGAGGAGGAAGGATGGGGGGGGAGGGGGGGGAGGGAGGGTGGGGGTAGGAAGGATGGGGGGGGAGGAGGGGGGGGAGATGCGGGGGGGATGTGGATGGGGTGGGAGATGGGGGGGATGTGGATGGGGTGGGAGATTGGGGGGGGATGTGGATGGGTTGGGAGATTGGGGGGGGATGTGGATGGGGTGGGAGATTGGGGGGGGATGTGGATGGGGTGGGAGATTGGGGGGGGATGTGGATGGGGTGGGAGATTGGGGGGGGGATGTGGATGGGGTGGGAGATTGGGGGGGGGATGTGGATGGGGTGGGAGATTGGGGGGGGGAGAGAGAGAGAGAGAGAGAGAGAGCGCGCGAGAGAGACAGCACGCAAGAGAGAGAGAGCGAGCCAGAGCACGCAAGAGAGAGAGAGCGAGCCAGAGAGAGCGAGAAAGAGCGCGCGCGAGAAAGGGCGCGAGGGGGCGGGGAGAGCGAGGGGGCGGGGAGAGCGAGGGGGCGGGGAGAGCGAGGGGGCGGGGAGAGCGAGGGGGCGGGGAGAGCGAGGGGGCGGGGAGAGCGAGGGGGCGGGGAGAGCGAGGGGGCGGGGAGAGCGAGGGGGCGGGGAGAGCGAGGGGGCGGGGAGAGCGAGGGGGCGGGGAGAGCGAGGGGGCGGGGAGAGCGAGGGGGCGGGGAGAGCGAGGGGGCGGGGAGAGCGAGGGGGCGGGGAGAGCGAGGGGGCGGGGAGAGCGAGGGGGCGGGGAGAGCGAGGGGGCGGGGAGAGCGAGGGGGCGGGGAGAGCGAGGGGGCGGGGAGAGCGAGGGGGCGGGGAGAGCGAGGGGGCGGGGAGAGCGAGGGGGCGGGGAGAGCGAGGGGGCGGGGAGAGCGAGGGGGCGGGGAGAGCGAGGGGGCGGGGAGAGCGAGGGGGCGGGGAGAGCGAGGGGGCGGGGAGAGCGAGGGGGCGGGGAGAGCGAGGGGGCGGGGAGAGCGAGGGGGCGGGGAGAGCGAGGGGGCGGGGAGAGCGAGGGGGCGGGGAGAGCGAGGGGGCGGGGAGAGCGAGGGGGGCGGGGAGAGCGAGGGGGCGGGGAGAGCGAGGGGGCGGGGAGAGCGAGGGGGCGGGGAGAGCGAGGGGGCGGGGAGAGCGAGGGGGCGGGGAGAGCGAGGGGGCGGGGAGAGCGAGGGGGCGGGGAGAGCGAGGGGGCGGGGAGAGCGAGGGGGCGGGGAGAGATAGAGAGGGAGAGACGGGGGGGCGCGGGTGGGAGACGGGGGGGAGGATGGGGTGAGAGATTGGGGGGGGGAGGATGGGGTGGGAGATGGGGAGGAGGATGGGGGGGGGAGGAGGATGGGGGGGGAGGAGGATGGGGGGGAAGGAGGATGGGGGGGAAGGAGGATGGGGGGGAAGGAGGATGGGGGGAAGGAGGATGGGGGGGAGGGTGGGGCGGGAGGAGGAGGGGAGGAGGAGGGGGAGGAGGGGGGGAGAGATGCGGGGGGGGATGTGGATGGGGTGGGAGATGGGGGGGATGTGGATGGGGGGGGATGTGGATGGGGTGGGAGATTGGGGGGGGATGTGGATGGGGTGGGAGATTGGGGGGGGTGGGAGATTGGGGGGGGGGGAGAGAGAGAGCGCGCGCGAGAGAGACAGCACGCAAGAGAGAGAGCGAGCGCGGGAGAGCGAGGGGGCGGGGAGAGCGAGGGGGCGGGGAGAGCGAGGGGGCGGGGAGAGCGAGGGGGCGGGGAGAGCGAGGGGGCGGGGAGAGCGAGGGGGCGGGGAGAGCGAGGGGGCGGGGAGAGCGAGGGGGCGGGGAGAGCGAGGGGGCGGGGAGAGCGAGGGGGCGGGGAGAGATAGAGAGGGAGAGACGGGGGGGCGCGGGTGGGAGACGGGGGTGAGAGATGGGGGGGAGGATGGGGGGGGAGGATGGGGTGGGAGATGGGGGGGGGAGGATGGCGGGGGGAGGATGGCGGGGGGAGGATGGGGGGGCTGGAAGGGGGGGCTGGATGGGGGGGGCTGGATGGGGGGGGCTGGATGGGGGGGGCTGGATGGGGGGGCTGGATGGGGGGGCTGGATGGAGGGGTGGATGGGGGGGAGGATGGGGGGGAGGATGGGGGGGAGGATGGGGGGGAGGATGGGGGGGAGGATGGGGGGGGGAGGGGGGGGGGAGGGATGGGGGGGAGATGCGGGGGGGGTGTGGATGGGTTGGGAGATGGGGGGGATGTGGATGGGGTGGGAGATGGGGGGGATGTGGATGGGGTGGGAGATGGGGGGGGATGTGGATGGGGTGGGAGATTGGGGGTGATGTGGATGGGGTGGGAGATGGGGGTGATGTGGATGGGGTGGGGTGGGAGATGGGGGGGGATGTGGATGGGGTGGGAGATAGGGGGTTGTGGATGGGGTGGGAGATGGGGGGGATGTGGATGGGGTGGGAGATGGGGGTGATGTGGATGGGGTGGGAGATGGGGGTGATGTGGATGGGGTGGGGTGGGAGATGGGGGGGGATGTGGATGGGGTGGGAGATAGGGGGTTGTGGATGGGGTGGGAGATGGGGGGGTATGGATGGGGTGGGAGATGGGGGGGTGTGGATGGGTGGGAGATGGGGGGGTGGAGGGGGTGGGAGATGGGGGTGATGTGGATGGGGTGGGAGATGGGGGTGATGTGGATGGGGTGGGGTGGGAGATGGGGGGGGATGTGGATGGGGTGGGAGATAGGGGGTTGTGGATGGGGTGGGAGATGGGGGGGTATGGATGGGGTGGGAGATGGGGGGGTGTGGATGGGTGGGAGATGGGGGGGTGGAGGGGGACGGGGGCAGGGATGGGTGGGACAGAGACACGGGAGTGGTGGGAGACGGGAGGGCGGGGCGGGTGGGAGACCGTGGGATGGGTGTGAGACGCGGGGGTGGTGGGAGACGTGGGGTGGGGGGAGACGGGAGACGGAGCGGAGACAGGAGACGGTGGGGTGGGTGTGGTGGGAGACGGGGGTGGGGGTAGGAGACAGGGTTGGGAGATGGTTGTGGGAGACGGGGGGGCGGGTGGGGTGGGAGACGCGGGGTGGGTGGGAGACGCGGGGGTGGTGGGAGACAGGTGTGGGAGATGGTGGGGGGATGGGGTGGGTGGTGGGAGACGGGGAGGTTGTGGGAGACGGGGAGGGAGAGTGTGGGGGAGACGGGGTTGGGAGAAGTTTGGGGCAGAGTTGGGGGGGTGAGTTAGAGGGGGTAGATGGGAGAAATGGGGGTGAGAGAAGGGGTGGAGGGGGTAGATAGAAGGGGAGAGAAAACAAATGGACAGGGAGGCAAGAGTGAAGGAGGGGGCAAGTGAGGAGGGAAAAGGATGAGAGGGGAGGGTGAAGACGACATTGAAGAGGAGGGAAAAGTGAGAAAGAGGGAGAAGTGAGAAGGATGGTGGGGTGGACAAGGCGAGAGCGGTAGAGGAGGTGGGGAAAATTAACAGGGAGAGACAGGAAAAGAGGGAGAGGTAAGACAGGAAGGAGCTGAACTCTAGGAAGAATGCATGTGAGCGAACAAGAGGAAGTGAGATAAAGAGAGACAAATGGAAAAGAAGGATGAGACAAGCAGAAAAAGAGTTGAGGTGAGGGTGCAAGAGAAGGTGAGAGGGCAAAAGAATAGAGAAAGGAGAGGTGAGGGATGAAAGTGAATCAACAAAAGAGAGAGAGGTGCAAAAAAATGTGAGCAGGCAGGAATGAGCAGCAAGTAATATTTTCACAATCTTCAGACAACATAAAATGCTCAACAGACAATTGACTGCTTTTGTAACATTGTAATCCAACAATCACATCAGCCAATTCGCAAAAACTGCAATGTGATAATGACCAGAATTTTTTCATTAAAAAAAGCAAGTGAAATTAACTCTAGAATGATCATTGGCTGGCATATCCAAAAGATAGCGGGGCTGATTTGATCTGTGCAGACAAAGTTGTGCACACATGCTGACATGCCCCTCTGAGGCTTTACACTGGAATCATGAGAGAACCATGTTCTTTATGTTAACAGAGATAATGGGAACTGCAGATGCTGGAGAATCTGTGATAACAAAGTGTGGGGCTGGATGAACACAGCAGGCCAAGCAGCATCTTCGGAGCACAAAAGCTGACATTTCAGGCCTAGACCCTTCATCAGAAGGGGGGGGTGTGTGGAGGGGGTCCCGAAATCGGGAGAGAAGGGGAGACGATTAGAAGATGGATAGAGGAGAAGATCAGTGGAGACGAGACAGGCAAGTTAAAGAGGCGGGGATGGAGCCAGTAGAGGGGAGGACTGGCTCCATCCCCGTTTCTTCAACTTGCCTGTCTCCTCTCCACCGATCTTCTCCTCTATCCATCTTATCCATCTTCGATCTGCCTCCCCCTCTCTCCCTATTTATTTCAGAACCATCTTCCCCTCCCCCTTTTCTGATGAAGAGTCTAGGCCTGAAATGTCAGCTTTTGTGCTCTTTATGTTAACATATGGATGTGCAGAAGAGGACGCTGGCAGAGAGGTCATACTTTGATAGGGAGAGATTTTTCTGCATTGGTGTCAGCAATGATGGAAGTTAAAACAAGCAGCACACTGGTACACAAAGCGCAAGAGAAAGAATAACTTTCTTCAGCCACACATTAGGCCCATCACATTGATGTCAGCTAAGATGACGTTTAAGGAAGCAAATTCTGCCAATAAAAAAATAAAATTCAAAATCAGACCAATGTCTAAATACATCTTTTGATGGTACCACAGCTAAGCAAATAGGAAATGTTGTGTTTTGCATAAAGGCAAAATATTACCGAAGTATTTATTTCAGATTTTCAGCAAAGTGCTGGGCAAACTCAGCAGGTCTGGCAGCATCTCTGGAGAGTGAAACAGAGTTCACATTTCAATTCCAGTATGTCGGAAGTGCTTTTCACTTCTTTGCACTCAACCAGGAAAGGCACAAGGAGAACTCTGATATTTAGGCAATCTAGGTTCTCGGTCGATTTTTTTCCCAAGTTTGCACCATAGACAGGATGCTCCAGTTTAGTTCCAGAGATTTACAATGGCATAGGACACGAGTTAGAAGTGACAAGACAGAGAAAACAAATGTGACAGCATGTCTCTGATCCAATGCATTCCATTGGCCAGTTATTGCCTTCCTTAGGCTTATTAAAATAGTCACCTGCCATGGCCCTCATTTTTTTAAAAATTGCTCATGGGATATGCGTGTTGCAGGCTAGGCCAGCATTTATTATCCATCCTCAATAGCTGTGGAATGGAGTGACTTGCTGAGCCATTTCAGAGGATATTTAAGTGTCCCGTTAAGCGCATGTCACTGTGGATCTAGAGCAGGCAAAGACAGCAGATTTCCTCCCAAGGGTAGTGAACCAAATGGGTTTTTACAACAAACGGCAGGAGGTCACAGTCACCATCAGGTAAACTTTCAATTCCAGATTTTCATGAAGTTTACGTGTTACAGTAGAACTTTTGATTCTGGATTCTATAGTTTAGTAATATTACCGCTATGTGACAGCCTTTGCATACTTCAATGATGTTTGCAGGTTATAGTCTCCGCTCAAGAAGTGGATAGAATTTATTGCACCAGGCAAACAGAGAGATGTCAGCTAACTGGCAAACTGAATCATCAGTATCAAGTGCATAAAGCTGACAAATAACTTGCAGCTAATCAATACCATTCACAAGATAGTTATGATTGACATGCAACTTGATAGGGATGCTGTATTAATGTCAAACCTAACAAAATACAAAATTTACATACTTTGATTGCTGGAAACCTGAAATTAGAAAACAAAAAGCCAAAAAAGCTCTTGTCAGACAGCATCAGTGGAGAGAATGAGAATTAACATTTCAGGTCAATGATCTTGATGAGAATGGATCACTGAAGTAAAAAGTTACATGTTCATCCAGCGTGGACAGAATTCAATGGGAGTGAGTGTGTGCAGGGCATAAAATTTGTAACAAGAAATTCGCTGCTTTCAACAGAATTCCCACTGCTTCTTCAAACGATTCAATACATGTTCCCTCTATCTACTTCCTAACTTAAACAAGGCCAGTTAGCTCCATGAATATCTTTGCTCCAACATTCTATTCTACTTCAGGGGTGAAGGACAAGTTCCACAAGAAGCTTGATACTGCTATCGACAGAACATCTTTACTGGCTTGGCAACTTTAATCTAAGAGTGAGTGTAGACCTGGATCATGGTCCAAGTGACTCAGAAATCATTCATAGATTCATACAGTGCAGAAAAGGTACTTTGGGCCAGAGTCTGCACCAACGTAACTACCAGTAAAGCTGTGCTAATCCCAATTTCCTGCACGTCTCATATCCTTTAATATTATGATATTTGAAGTTCTTATCCAAATATTTTTTAAATGTTGTAAGACTTCCAGCCTCCACTACCTTCCCAGGCAGTGCATTCTAGATTTCCACTGCCAGCTGAGTGAAAAGGTGTTTTCCCCACATCCTGAATCTCCTGCATCTTACCCTAAAACTATACGCCTTGTATTTGACCTTGCAACAAAGGGAAACAGCGGCTCTCTTCACTCTGCCCATACCCCTCAATCTTATACACATTCATCAAGTCCTGTCTCAGTCTTCTCTGCTCGAAAGAAGATAATACAAGCCTATCTAGTCTCTCCTTATAACTCAACTTCTCCATCCGAGGCAACATCCTGATGAACCTCCTCTGTACCTCATCTCGTGCCACTATCCTTCCTGTAGTGAGGTGGCTAGAAATGCACACAGCACTCCAGCTCCAACATTACCTCTTTGTTTTTTATACCCTATGCCACGATTGATGAAAGCAAATATCCCATATAACTTCTTAACTATCCTATTCAGATGCACTGTGAAATTAAGGCCTCTGTGAATAATTACTCCAAGATCCCCCTAATCCTCTAAGCTACCCAGTGTCTTGCCATTCATTAAGCACTCCCTCATCTTTTTCTTCTTTCAAAGTGCTAAGGGATGCACTTGTCAGTGTTAAATATTATCCGTCTAGCTGGTCTGCCTATCTGATCAATCCACCTACATCTTCCTGTAACCTACAAACAACTTCTTTGCTATTAACCACTCTACCAATCTTGGTATCGACTACAAGTTTGCTTAACATTCCTCCCACATTTTCATCTCATTTATGTATATAACAAACAGTAAGAGTCTCAGTACTGAACCTGGTGGCATACTACTGAGCACTGGCCTCTGATCACTCATACAGACTTCCACCAGTATATTGTGTCTTATTACTAAGCCAGTTTCTGATCCATCTTACCAAGTTTCCCTCAATTCCGCGTTCTTAACCTTCTCAGTCTCCCATGTGGGATCTTGTCAAAAGCTATGCTAAAATCCAAATAGCCCACATCAACTGAACTTTCCCTATCCGCACATTTGATTATACTTTGCAAAACATTCTAACCAATCTGTTAGGCATGACTTCCCCCTGACAAAGCCATGCTGACTATTCCTAATTAACCCATGCTTTTCCAAGTGGGTATTAATTTGCTCCTTCAGAATTTTCTCCAGCAGTTTCTCTCCCATTGACATGAGACTCACCAGTCTGTAATTTCCGGGTTCACCTCTACCACCCTACTTAAAAAGGTAGAATCACACGAGCGGTTCTCCAGTCCTCTGGCACTTAGCCTGTGGCCAGAGAGGAATTAAACTTTGTGTCAGAGCCCCTTCAATTTCCTGCCTCCCTTCCCACAGCAGTCTTAAATGAAATTTATCTGGGGCAGGGGATTTGCCTGCTTTTAAACCTGACAGAACCTCTAATACCTCCCCATTTCCTATGTCAAGGTCTGCAAGTTCCTTGCAGTCCCCTTTCCTGAATTTCATACCTCCTTTTCCAAAATGAAGACCAAAGAGAAGTATTCATTCAACGCCCATACAAAATCCTGGAGCTTCACACACGGGTTGCCCTCTTGGTCCGTAATGGGCCCTACAGAGTCATACAGCATGGACCCTTTGGTCCAACCAGCCCATGCAGAACATATTCCCAAACTAAACTAGTCCCACCTGCCTGCTCCTGGCCCATATCCCTCCAAATGTTTCCTATTCATATAGGCATCCAAGTGTCTTTTAAACATTGTAATTGTACCCACATCCAACACTTCGTCAAGGAGTTCATTCCACGCCTGGGCCACCTCCATGTTTAAAAAAAAACTTGCCTCATGTCTTTCACCTTAAAAACGTATCCCTAGTCTTGAAATTCCTCATCTTAAGGAAAAGAAACTACCATCAACTCTATCTATACCTCTCATTATTTTACAGACTTCTACCAGGTCACCTCTCAGCCTCTAATGCTCCAGTGAAATAAGTCCCAGTCTATCCAGCCTTTCATTATGCTCAAACCTTCCATACTTGGCAACATGCTGGTGAATCTCTTCTGAATCCTCTCCAGCTTAATAATATTCTTCCTATAAATGGGCATCCAGAACTGTACATAATATTCCAGAAGAAGTCTCAGAAAAGCCCTGTACAACCTCAAAATAACATCCAACTCCTATCCTCAAAGGACTGAGCAATGAAGGCAAGCGTGCCAAACAACTTTTTAACCACCCCGTCTATATGTGATGCAAACTTCAAAGAATTATGTACTGCACCTCCAGGTCCCTCTATCCTACAACACTACCAAGGCCCTAACCTTGTTTGTTGTACCTCACGTTTACCCAGATTGAACTCCATCTGCCATTTTTCAGCCCATTGACCCATTTAATCAAGACCCCTTTGCAATCTTAGAAAACCTTCTTCAGCGTCTACAATGCCAAAAATTTTGGTGTCGTCTGCAAACTCACTAACTATGCTGTCTATACTCTCATCTACATCATTCGTACAAATGACAAACAAAAGAGGACCCGGCACCAATCCCTGTGGAACACTGCTGGTCACAGGCCTCCAATCCAAAAAGCCACCCTCCACCATTATTCTCTTTCTCCTGCCATTAAACCAATTATGTATCCAACTGGCAAGCTCATCCTGAATCCCATACAACCTAACTTTATCAGTTAGTCTACCCTCCCTTTAAAGTATCTATGGATTCTTCCCTTATCCTGTTCGCAAGTCCTTTCTCATGCCCCTTTTTCATTCTGATTGTTTTCTTCAGTTTCCCCCTGCATTTCCAGTATTCCTATAGGGCCGCAGCTGAACTGTTCCCTTGGAATTTGCTAAAACCCCTAGTCCTCTTCCTCATCCAGTCCTGAATTGTCCTACACATCCAGGGTTATCGGAAATTATTGCTCCTACATTTCCCTCTAAAGGGTATACGTTGGGCCTGTAGTCTCACCAGCTCCTTTTTCAATGTCCCCCCCATTGCTTTGCTGCAGACTTTTCTGCAAGAAGCTGTTCCCAGTTTAATGTCGCAAGAACCTGCTTTCTTTTGATAAAATCTGCCTTCCCTCAATGCAAAGCTGTCTTTTACATGTCATCTTTTTCCTTGTCCAGAGCAAACTTGAACCGTACTTTGTTGTGGTTGTAACTGCTAAAATGTTCTCCCACAAAGACTTGGGCTTCTTTCCCCAGAACCAGATCCAGCACTGTAACGTCCCTAGTCGGCCCTTATACATGATACAAAAAGCTCCCCTGGATACATTTCAAGAAATCTGCCCCTTCGAAGCCCTTAACACCATGACTATTCCAATTTATATTGGAAAAGTTGAAATCCTTTAGTATAAATATGCTTACATATCTCTGAACTGTCTAGATGTTTGTACCTCTATTTACTGCTGACTGTTTGGGGACCTATAATTCACTCCCAATAATGTGGAGGTGCTGGTGTCGGACTGGGGTGGACAAGGTCATAAATCACACGACACTAGATTGCAATAAAGTAGTTACTTCCTTAATTGTTTTTTAAGTTCTACGCACAAAGCCTTGTTTGAGGACCCTTCCAAGATATCATGTTTCCTTATTGCAGTAATACTCCTTAATTAATAGTGCTACACCATCACCCTTTTCCGCCCTCCTCTGTCTCACCTCAAGATTCCTGTATCCTGGAATGGTGAGTTGCCACTCCAGCCCTTCCCTCAATCGTGTTTCTGTGATGGAACAATATTAATACCTCCATCTATCAATCCACACCATTAACACATCAGTCTTACTTATTACGGTGCTAGCATTAAAGTAAAGACCATCCAGCCTTGCCTTACTCTCTCGACATTCAACTTAGCTGAACTCAGTGATTTGCTTCCTTTGCTATAGCATGATATGCTTCAGCTTCATTGATATGCTGTGTTCTCTTCAACTGCCAGATTAGTTTAAACTCTTCCCAACAGCACTAGAAAACCCACCTGCAAGGATACAGTCCCAATATGGTTCTGGTGCAGACTGACCCGTGTACATTTCCCATCGTCCCCAAAAACAGTTCCATTGATCCAGCTCTTCAGCCACACATTCATCCCGTCCTATTTTCCTATTTACAAACTGACTAACAAGAGAGAGTAATCCAGGAATTATAACCATTGAATTATTGCTTTTAAATCTATTGCCTAGCGCCCTAAATTCTTGATGCATGACCTCATTCCTCACTTTGCCCAGATCACTGGTAGTAACAAGTACTGGGACCTTTAACTCATCACTCCACCTCTTCAGGATCATTAACCCTGGCACCAGGGAGGCAACACCATCCTGAAGACACATCTTCAGCCACAGAAATGTCTGCCTGCTCCCCTGACTAAATCATAGAATGAAATATGAAAATGGACAGCTATCTTCAGCTTTACAGAGTCAGAGTCATACAATATACAGATAAGCCCTTCAGCCCATCACATCTATGGTGAGCACCAAGCACCAAACACCAAACTATACTTATCCCATTTACCTACACTTGGTCCACAGCTACTATGCCCTGGCATTTTAAGTGCTCATCCAGACGATTCTTAAAGATTGTGAGAGTACCTGCCTCCACAACACTCTCAGGCAATGTATTCCATATTACTAACAACCCTGGGTGAAAAAACTCTTTCCTCAAATCCCATCTCAATAACTTACTCCTCGCCTTAAACTTATGCCCTGGTCTTAGGCAGACCTGTCATGAGGAAAATATTCTCACCAATCTACCCTCAAAATCCCTCTCAAATTTTGTATACCACAATCAGATACCCCCTCAGCCTCCTCTGCTCGAGTCTCTCCATCCCAGGCAACATTCGGCTGAATCTCCTCTGTACCTTGTCCAGTGCAATCACATTCTCCCAATACTGTGGCAGTCAGAACTGCACACCATATTCACCTACAGCTTAATCAATGTTTTATAAAGTTCTAACAACACTTACTTCCTCCTTTATTCTATGCTCCAACTAATGAAGGCAAACATCCCATATGCTTTCTTCACCACTCTATCTATCTGTGCTGACACTTTCAGGGATCTATGAACTTGTACACCACAGTCCCTTCGTTTCTCAGTACTGCGTAGGGATTACCGTTCACTGTCTATATCCTTCCCAATTCTGACGTCCCAAATCACCCCATTCTTATCAAGATTAAAAATCAATCTGCCACTGCTCTGCCCAATTTACCAGCCAATCAATATCAGACTGTAATCTGAGACTATTCTCATTATCTATAATACCACCAAATTTTGTGTTATCTGCAAACTTACGAATTAAAGCTTCAATATTCACATACAAGTTGTTAGTGTGCATGACAAACAATGACAGTTCCTGCACTGATCCCTATCGTACTTCACTGGTCACAGGCTTGTAATTCTAAAAACAATCCCCCACTACCACCCTTTGCCTCACACTTGCAAGCTATTTTTGGATCCAGGGTATTAATTTGTGTTGGATCCCATGAACTCTTACGCTTCCACACAGGACCTTTTTAAAGGCCTTACTTAAAGTCCATATAAACCATATCAATTGCACTACCTCATCAATATATTTCGTCATTTTTTCAAAAAACTTCAAATTAATCAGACAGAATATCCTTCCAAAAATCCCTGCTGACAATCCCTGATCAACTGTTGTCTTTCCAAGTGTTGATTAATCCAATTTCAGAATTCTTCCATTAATTTTTTGATCCTGATGCCAAACAAACTGGTCTGTAATTATGTAGCCTATCCCTGCTGCCCTTCTTGAACAGAGGAGCTATATCAGCTTTACTGTGACCTTGACAGTCTTTAGTTCAAATCACTCCATTTCAGAAAATACTGTAAAAACATGCAAATCACTAGACTGATGCACGCTGGACCTATCATCACACGATTCTTTAAACAGAATCCTAAAGACACATGGCTACACAATACTAATTGCACCACAGATCACTGTGTCAAAGCCGTGTCAATCTCAACCATGCTTTTACAGATTTAAGGGAGCAACTGTTTCTTGATTTTGTTGGAACAGGCCAATTCTGGCCTTCCTAACCGGAGAATGGAAGCAAAATAAAGAGCACTTTGAAATACATTTTCCAACACTTTATTCTCAACATTTGAGAAACATGAAAGTCAAACTGTTGCCAAAAGATCTGCAAAGCCTATTATTGAAGTCAAGCAATCACTCTTGTTTAATTATGAAAATGATGATTAAAAAAATGATCCCACTAACAGCTGCTTGAAGTAAAGCTAACAGACTGAGAGATGCCCCATAACTGACTGCTGCACAGAGCTTTGCCAGAACATTCAGATAGTCTCCAAAAAGGAAACAGAAAGGGCTTGAATGAAGGTGATCAAAAAGACAGCAGATCCATCATCTGAAAAAACAGCTCTGTTGAAAACAAACGGGAGGGCATCACTGGCTATAATAAATAGTTTGATGGAGAACAAAACTGAGCTGTACTCAAGGGAAAACACAGTTATTGAGGAAGCTCTGGACATCACATAACAGCCTGCTAGTAATGAAGGCTAGAAACTGTGCTCATAATGGAGAAGTTTTGCAAATTTACTTGCCAAAAGCAAAGGTCTCGTTGAACTCATCAAGCACAGGAAATGTTATGGAACTGCTAGTATGCACCAACATCCCTGCCTGTGCTGCAGGGAAGCATAATTCAGGCACTTGTAATGCAGAGATTGCGACCTTGCACAAGAATCAAGCGTGGCAGCATCAATTGCAATAATTACCAAAGTATCTCCCTCTTGAGCATTGTAATGGTCAAAAGCATGGCTCAAAAGTGTAAAATCAACAATAAATGCTATGTTCTTGGTCTAAAACAACACCAAGAACTCTGAGCCAAAACGGAAATTACTAGAAAACCTCAGCAGTTCTGGCAGCATCTATGGACAGAAAAACAGAGTTAAGGTTTCAAGTTTTTTTAGGTGGCATGGTGGCTCAGTGGTTAGCACTGCTGCCTCACAGCGCCAGGGACCTGGGTTTGATTTCAGCCTCGGGCAACCATCTATGCGGGGTTTGCACATTCTCCTTCTGTCTGTTTGGGTTTCGTCCTACAATCCAAATATGTAAAGGTTGGGTGGACTGACCATGCAAATATGCTCATGATGTCCAGGGATGCGCAGGTGAGATAGATTCATAGGGATAGGATAGGGAGTGGATCTGGATGGGATGCTCTTTGGTCAGTATGGGCCTGATGGACCAAATGCTCTGTTTTCATACTGACTCTGTCAAATCCAGTGACCTTTCTTCAGAACAACTTAATTTTCAAATCTTGTCAGTTTGGTAGCTCCAAGAGAAATATCACCAAAAAAGACCACCAAATACTGTATTTATCAACCTCCTAAGACATTGGATCACATCAGTAAAGAGAGCCAATTTATGCTTTAAAAAAAATTCTGTTTCCTGAAAATACTCTGATCTCTTCCTTCTTCACAATACGAGAAGCAAAGTCAGCTATGAAGGAGCAACATCTGAGCCCTCAAAAAACCACAGTGGGGTTATCAATGCTTTTTTTGACAGTTCTCTCTACAGCTACAACATGCCTTCAGTTCAGCCCACAGATGCTGACTACTTACATTCCACAAAGATCAGAACTCTCCATCCTTGGCCACCTAAGATCCAAAAGAAGAGTGCACTGAGTTACCATCACGGAGTTATATGCTGATGATATAGCAGTAGCCTTCTATGCAAAGACACTGCTACAACAGCAGATGGATCAACACATAGTCCTGTAAAGAGTCTGGTTGACCAACAGCATCAGCATAATGGATATCATGGTCCAGTACGTTATTGTAGCTAACTGGCAGCAATGTGAACAATAAAGTAAATAGGTCATTTTCAAGTTGGCAAATTTCAAGTAGTAGGGTATCATCTACTTACAGGGGTATTACTGTGAGGGTCTAAACTATTTAGGATCCACATAACTGACTTAGGTGACTACTGTTACAAAATTTTCTGAGGGACATGAAGATTGGTAGGAAAGCAAATTGGAAGAAAGAATAAAAAAATGAAAGCAGATTATGGATCAACTAAGTGTGCATAAATTTGTTGGAGGAAAAACGTGAGGTTGTCCACTTTGGTGGAAACAATACAAACGTAGATTATTTCTTTAATGGAAAGAGACTGTAAAACCCTGTGGTACAGAAATATCATGCCTTCTTCGATATGAATCCTAAGAAGTTAGCATGCATGCCATGCAAATCGTTAAGATGGCAAATGGAATAGTGGCCTTTACTGCAAGGGGTATGAAGTATAAAAGTAAGGATAAGAGCTGTACAGAGACCAGTGAGACTGCTATTATTTTGTACTGTACACAATTCTAGTCTCTTTATTTAAGGAGAGATAGACACACTTGTGCTGAACACAGATCAGCGTATGCTGACTCAGAATATTCTTGGGAAGCAGGGGTTTATGAGGAACTGTTATGCAGTCCAGACCGACACTCAATGGAGTTTAGAAGAATGACAGACAGTGTTATTGGAATAAACTCCATACCTGCTTCAAGAAGACCACCCTTATCCCAATGCTAAAGAAAAATCATGCCTCAATGACAACTGCCAAGAGGCTCTGGACCACCATAATTATGAAATCCTTCAAGAAGTTAGTCATGGCTCACATCAACTCCAACCTACCAAACAGCCTCGATCCTTTGTAATTCACTTACCAGCACGATAAGTCTACAGCAGATGTCATCATCCTTGCCCTGAGCTCATCCCTGAACAATCTGAATAGCAAGGATACCTACGTCAAGCTCAACTTATCGACTATAGCTCCACCTTCCAACACCATAACTCCAAAAACTCATCTCTAAACTCTGAGACCTGGGTCTCAGCTGTCCCCTCTATAACTGGATCCTCGACTTCCTGACCCATAGACAGCAATCAGTGAAAATAGGCAACATTACCTCCTCCATCATTATCCTATACTTATCCCCCTATATAATTCTTATACACTCACAACTGTGGCCAAATTCTGCCCCAATTCCATTTACAAGTTTGCTGGTGTAGGTCGGATCTCAAACAACGAGGAAACAGAATATAGCAAAGAAATGAGTGCTTAAAGACATGGTGTAAAGAACAACAATCTCCATCAATGCCAGCAAAATGAAGGAGCTGGTCACTGACTTCAGGAAGCAGAATGGAGGGCAAGCCCCTGTCTGCATCAATGGTGCTGTGGTGGAGATGGCAGAGAGTGTCAGGTTCCTGGGAGTAATGATCACCAACAATCTGTCCCTGGTCCAACTATGTTGATGCAACGGTCAAGGAAACACATTTCTACTTCCTCAGGAGGCTAAAGAAATTCAACATGTCTACAAGAACTCTGACCAATTTTTACAGATGCACCACAGAAAGCATCCTATCTGGTTGCATTGGACCATGGTACAGCAACTGTTTTTCCCAAGACCACAAGTGCAGTCCATCATACAAACCAACCTTCCATCCACTGACTCCAATTATACTGCCTACTGCCTCGGGAAAGCAGCCAACAAAAATATCCCTCCCACCCCAGTTATAATCTGTTCCATTGAACAAAAGATATAAACATTGAATACATGGATGAACAGATTCTTTCGTGCAGCTATCAGATTTTTGAACAGGCCTCTCAAAATGTTAATGTTCATCTCTCTCTCAGCACCTGTAACTTTTTAATTCTGCACTCTGTTCTGCTATCTTCATGCACTTTGCATGGCACCATCTGCCTATATAGGACACAAAATAACATTTTTCATTGTATCTCAGTACATGTGACAACTATAAATCAAACTCAAACACAAACACAAATTTAAGATACCACAAAGTAAGATGATGAGAGAACATTTCCCTTACCAGGGAATCTGCAACTAGGGAACATCATTCAGAATTAGCAGTCATCTTATTTAAAATGGCAACAATAAGGAATTTCTTCTCAATGTTTGGAATTTTCTGCTCCTGAAATCAGGTCAGTCAGAACTGAGTTGGATACATTTATCATATTTCAGGGAGTCAAAGATTATTGGGGGCGGGGAAAAGGGAGTTAAGGGTACAGTCAGATCAGCAATGATCCTACTGAATGGCAGAAAGTTCATAGGGCCAAACAGCATACCCCTACTCATATTTCTTATATTAAAACACTACAGGCTATTGATAGCCTCACATATCTGAATTCTAAAATTATGTACAATCTATCAATTGATACTGAAATTGACAAACATCAAAAACACTGCAGCCATTATGTTCAAGTTGACTAAGTACAACAGCAATTTCTCAGAGAACTGCAAGGTACACTTTCTTTCAAAAGGAATTTTTAACGGAGCTAACAGAGAGTTTAAGTGCACGGTTTGGACAGCAAAAAAAGGTAGGCATCTGTCTTAAAGGAGACGAAAACAAGTTGAAATGCCAAGCCTTCAGTTGCAAAGAAAAATTATTCAAATTAGCAAAAGTGAGTAAGTAGCTAGGAATATGGATGCCACGGTTCAAGTGAATAGTGAGGCTGACTGAAAACAGGTGGACGAAGACAGAGGACAGAAATCACGGGAGGCCGATGTGCATAACACCAATCATTTGACACTTTAAAGCTTTAATTTTTATTAATCCTTTGTGTTTAGTGGATAATTTATAAAATAGAAAACAACAATTAATGTTATCTTCAAACAAAATCACACCAGTAATAATATTAGAATTGGATATATTTTCAAATGAGAAGTTTAAAAATTAAGTTAAAAGAAAACATTGATTTCACTCACTAAAAATTTCTTTAAAAAGGAGAAAGGTCAGTTTCTCAACAGCTTATGTAACAGTCTGGGAATGGGAAGAAAATCGGTTTCTGAGACATTAATGTTTGGGATTAAAAAGTAATTGATTGGTTGATACATCAAATAAAACTATAGCACTGACATACATTACAAGGAACACTGAGAAGTAACAGAGGAAGACAACAAAGCATATTCTTGTTGAAGGGGAAGGGAAATCTAGCAAGATGCTCTGTTGAAAACTGCTGGGTCAAATTTCTGGAATTCCCTCTGTAACTGTACAGTGGATTTATCTACAACACAAGGGCTATGGCAACTCAAAAAAAAGTAGCATACCATCACCGTTTCAAGTCTAATTAGGCATTGGGATTAAATACTGGACTTGCCAAATAATGGCTACATTCCATGAAGGCTTTTAATGCCCCATTTCTGAAGAAGGGTCCCGACCCGAAAAGTCAACTTTCCTGCTCCTCTGATACTGTCTGGCCCAATGTGCTCCTCCAGCTCCACATTGTGTTATCTATTTTTAAGAAAGTATGCCCTGCTCTCTCCTTTTAATAAACAAATATCAGCCTCAAAATAGTTACTTGTAAGGCTTTTATTCCCAAAAAAAATCTTTTGCCAGCAAGTCCATCAAGCCTCGTCTCACTCCTTCCTCTGCCACTTCAGAGACACCAATGATGAGGTGTCTAGAGGAGCTCCATATGAAATAATACAACACTATTTGCAACCAGTAAACATACAGGGAATCTGGGGTTTTCGGCATCTAACATGCTCTCCCAGAATCCAGAGGGAGCACTCGTGCCAGTCTGAAGTTGTATCACCACAACTTCCAACAAAATTATTCTGCAACACCTCTGACCAAGGACATAATCAAAGCTGATCAGAAGTCATGACTCAACTGTAGTATTTTCATATCATTAAGAAAATAGTTTCAAACTTTTTTTTGCCAAACTTCTTTCTCTTCCCACTGCCTATTTGTTTCTTCCTTAAAGAGTCACGTTTTTTTTCCTTGACTATTTTTATTTAATCCTGCTGGCCCTCAAGGATGTAGGAAGGAAGGCTTTTAAATGTTCTATTGTCTGCTAAGGCTTGCATCAAATACAGCATCAAGGTTATAGCTCCAGAGTACTTGCCATGCAAATAAGGAAGAAAAAAAAACACCCTTCCTTACTTCCTCAACCACACTTTCAGGCAGAATGCAACCTCAGGTTCCTATCTGACCAAAGCTGAGTTCTAAGGCAATGTCGCACATCTCACAGAACCATTGGCCTTATGTCAGCCTATCTGCAACCCAAATCATTAATCATTCCCATAGCAGCTCAAAATTAATATTTCAATGCTATCATAGTTGGCCTTCATAGACATTTTTTCCTTTCAAGACCGCTGCCACATTCCTGGTCCACAATAGCTCAAAATTAAAAATTGTTATCCATGCATTTAAATTCTTGTTTTTACTCCCTTATCTCTTTCACGTCATCTGAAAGAAAAGTGCACGGCACGGTGGCTCAGCGGTTCGCATTGCTGCCTCACAGCAGCAGGGACCCAGGTTCGATTCCACCCTCAGGGAACTGTCTGTGTGGAGTTTGCACATTCTCCCCGCGTCTGCATGGGTTTCCTCCCACAGTCCAAAGATGTGCAAGCTAAGTGGATTGGCCACGCTAACTTGCCCATAGTGTTCAGGGGTGTGTAAGCCATGGGAAATGCAGGGTTACAGGGAAAGGGTAGGGGAATGAGCCTGGGTGGGATGCTCTTAAGCAGGTAGGCATGCATTCCAGTACTGCCGAAAAATGTCAAGAACCACCTTATAAAACCTCCATCTAAATGAGACATCTTTATAATCTCTCACTGATTTGCATCCAATAATTTATCAGCACGTAACATTTTGCTGTTTTGTCCTGTCACCTGAGGTTTCATGTAAGTGATTTATGATATTGTTCATTCTAAGTTCATAAACATGAGTCACAAAAGTCAGTTTTCTACAATTCATGTAGTCAACTCTTGGACGCAATTGATTCTTACTAGAAAATTACTATAGGAGGTCCAGCAGTTGCAAGAAAAGATGGTTTTCAGTTTTTCAAAGCGCTCCTCTTTTTTTTTTGAAATATCTCAACGGCAAGCTGACTCAAACTGGAACAAGATTATTGATCGGAAGTGTGAAAAATAAGGTAATAATTTAATTAAAGCAGGTTTGGCAATAAAGTAGTAATTAAAGCATCTCATCTAAAATGCGGGGAAACAAAATCCATCTCCCTGCACTCGATTGGAAGGGCATCAGATAAATTTGTTTTAGTAAATTCAACAAGGGTAATATTTAGGTTTGTCTTAATTCAGGTATTTAACACAGGTACTATTTTTTCAACAATCTAAGGTTACACGATGGGCCATTCAGGACTGAGATGACAGTAACATTCTGCACCAAGAGACTGGTATGCCTGTGGAATTCTTTGCCACAAGAAGTGGTTGAAGCTAAAACATTGAATGTTTTCAATAAGTTAATAGATATAGTTATTAGGTTTAAAGGGATCAAACAGTACGGGACAAAGGACAAAAGTGGGAACAGGGTAGCGAGTAGCCATGTTCACACTGAATGATGGAGCAGGTTGGGAGAGGAAAGTTTTTCTAATCATTTGTGGGATGTGGGCGTTGTTGACTGGTCAGCATTTTTTGCCCATCCCTAGTTGCCCTTGAAAAGGTGGTGGTGAGCTGCCTTCTTTAACTGCTGCAATCCTCTGGGATGGAATTCCAGGATTTTGACCGAGTGAAGGAACGGAGACATATTTCCAAGTCAGGCTAATGAGTGACTTGGAGGGGAACCTGGAGGTGGGGGTGCTCCCATATGTCTGGCCTTATTTTCTATGTTTTTATGCATCAGTTTAAAATATAGCAACCATTTCTATGAAACATGAACCTTAGGTTAAAACAAAATTGTCTGTTGGAAATATGAAAATAAATGAGGAGTGCAAACAGGATTTCCAAGAGAAATGTCAACACTACTTCTAAAAATCCATTAGGTTCTATCTTTCAAATGCAGTCCAATTACAAAGTTAATTTTATTTCAAAGGCTTTTCCTTTCTCCAAATGATTTCTTTATGTCATGCTAAAGCTGGCACTCTCACTTTCTTGTCCTCCCATTTGCTAAATATAATCTGTTTAAACTAACACTCTCAATAGCTCAACAAGTTTATTTCCTGAGCAACTAAGAGCAGAAAGTTTCAAAATCTGGTTATTATCTGGACCAAGTTATCTGATTCTCAAGAGAAGGGGCAGGTTCAAGTGAGATGCCTCCAACATTTGCAGTCAAGGCTTGCATAAATAATGGTCTATGTAGTCTGCACTTGAAGCAAATCAATGCTTTTAGGACAAATTGGAAGAACATTTAAAAATCCTGGCAAAAAACAAAGCATTTTATTGTTTTAAAAAAATAGAACAATATTTAGCAATAGTCCTACAGGTGTTGTCACAGGTTTCGATTGTTTCATTTTAACTAAAGACCATATAAAAGGTCTCTATCCCTCACATTCATATGACTCATCACTTTAATTATTATACATAATATATGAATATTATAAAGACATCTGTTTGGGCACATTTGAACATGCAAATTGGGATATTTTTGCTTTAGTTTGCCCAGCTGCGACATTAGTCACTGTATCAAAATGGCAGCATCACAATCGGCAACACATCATGTGATTTTTTTATCCCCATTGTCTAAATTTCTGAGAGAAAAACCTTGCATACTTGCTTTGTTTGTCAAGGAACTTTATGTTGATACTGAAACAGTCTGAAATACAGGCAGTATCAGTAACGCTTAGTCAAATTTTGCCCCATTTTGATAAAGCATTTTCACTTTCCGAAGTTCCTTTTTTTAGATGCAACATTGATAGGTGACGCGTCCTCAGGCAGACGTAGTGTAACCAATTGTTCTATTTCAAAGACAAGCAAGAGAGCTAACCATCAATCTCTTGACCAATATTTATTGCTTAATTAATTTCACAAAAATAGATTTATCTGGTCATGATAGTGGGACCTTGCTGTGCACTCACTGCTGCCATGTTTCCTACTGCAATGACTATACTCAAAAAAGAACTTTTGAATTAAAAATGTTTGGAGATATCCCGTAATTGTGCAAGACATTGCACAAATACAAATATTTCTTGATATTTTCCCATTCTGACCCAATGGCAAAGGCTAAGTGGGGTATGGATTCCAGTTATTATGTAGAAAGTCTAATGCAGACAAGATGACAGCAGAGCAAGACGCTCCTGCCAGAGCATCATTGTTCTGCCTGTTCATTTACTTTGTCTTCTTTTTCTCTTCGCTTCGCCCCAGATGCAAACCCTGGAGCAGCAGCAGGCATGTGTAGCAAGTCAGCCCTGGAACTTACCTTGGAACAGCTGAGCGCTGAATGGAGCAGTCTGGAGGCTTGGAGCAGACTGGAAACGGTTGTTGGGCTGGGGTCCGGCACATGCTGTCAGACCACATACGAAGGCCCTGCACTGAGCTACCACAACGTTATGTTTATTGGAAAATTTTTACCCAACTGTAATGTCAATCATTTAACAATGTCTTATTTCTAACTTATATTTTAAGCTCTATAAAGTAATGCAAATACTTTTCATTCCTCCCTTGTATCCATTATTTGTGACTGGGTACTTGTGCGTAAGATGGTGCCATAACAGGCAGACATTGTAAAAGGTTTTCACCACATTTCTACAATGGAGTACGCATGGGAGTAAATTAGCACATTTGGCAAAACTAAAACAAGCACCGAGTGTGGTCAAGGAATTTCAGCACTCCTGTCTCATCTCTCCTTTGGCACAACCATCATCACCCAATTACACTTTTCCATTATTTGACAAAATTCAGTAGATACATATATCCTGAATTGACTGAAGTCCTGTGTGTATATAAAAAAAACATGCAAACATTTAAATTGTGGGTTGAGGCAGTGGAAACAGTTAAACATTTCAAAAGAAAGCCAAAATATAGTATTCCAGCATTTTAAAATGGATATTTGAAATACACCGACAGCTGAAATGCAATCACCACATAATTTCCTTAACTTTGTTTTGAACCTATTTGTTTCCTTCAATATTGTTAAATTCAACATTAAAATATTTCTTTTGGCATTAATTTTCATTTAATATTAAAAACAGGAGAAAGGCAAAGACTTTAAATTTTGAAGTAAAAGTAACTTTGCATTTAGAAGGCATTGGAAATAGAAAACTTAAATAGACAATCAGCCAAAGAAAAATCAAGCAACATGTCTTAATGACTACTGCCCAATGGCTTCAACATCCGTCATTAGGAAGTGTTTTGAAGGATTAGTAATGGCACACACAAACTGCAGCCTCCCAGACTACCTTGATCCATTACAATTCACCTACCATCATAATAGGTCCCTAGCAGACATCATCTCCCTATACCTTAACTCATCCCTGGAACATCTGGATAACAATGACACCTACTTGAGATTCCTGTTTATTGACTTTAGCTCTGCCTTCAACACCATAATTCAATAACACACATCTCTAAACTCAAAGACCAAGGACTCTGCTCCCACCTCTGCAACTGGATCCTCAACTTTCTGAACTGCAGACTGCAATCAGCAAGGATAAGCGACAACACCTCTTCAATGCCAGTGCCCCACAAAGCTGCGTACTCAGTTCTTTTGTATACTCGTTATACACTCAAGACTATGTGGCCAAATTCAGCCCTAACTCGTATGCTTGCCTTTACTGGTCAGTGCACTGAGTGTAATAGTTGGGAGGTTATGTTGCAACTATACAGGTCATTGGTTAGGCCACTATTGGAATGCTGCTTACAATTCTGGTTTCCCTGCTGTAGGAAGGACGTTGTCAAACTTGAAAGGATTCAGAAAAGACTTACAAGAATGTTCCCAGGTTGAAGGGTTTAAGCTACAGGGAGAGGCTGAATAGGCTGGCAATATTTTCCCGGGAGTGGAGGAGGCTGAGGGGTGACCTCTTACAGGTTGATAAAATCATAAGGAACATAGACAGAGTAATTAGATAAGGTCTTCTCCCTGTGATGGGGTGTCCAAAACTAGTGAGTATGGGTTTAAGGTGAGAGGGGAAAGATTTAAAAAAGGACCTAAAAGGGCAACTTTTTCATGCAGGTGGCGGCACGCGTATGGAATGAGCTGCCAGAGGAGGTGGTGGAGGCTGGTACAATTACAACATTTAAAAGGCATCTGGATAGATAGAGTAACGATATTGAGGAATATGTGCCAAATGCTGGCAAATGGGACCAGATTTATTTAGGATATCAGGTTGGCATGGACGAGTTGGACCAAAGGGTCTGTTTCCATGCTGTGTATCTCTGACTCTCTGTAGAAATTTAATTTAATAGCCATGTCCATCTACAATGACCAATTTAGTAGCAACACAATAATCGTCATTCAATTCAAAGCTTTGGTTCGCTAAGTTATAAATTATGAATTCAAAAATCTAGAAACTTGTACCAGATTTAAACGCTGTAGCAACACATATTTTACTCCCCATCCATGTCACTCACAAGAGAGTTTATTTTGAGTTAACTGACAAGCAAGTCTTGAGATTCATGGATATGCATTGTGCAAATGTGTGGCGAGTGAAATGGAATATGGATAAACAAGAAGTTATCCACTTAAGTAACAATAAGAAGAAGATGGATTATTGTCTGAATGGTGGTAGTTGGGAAAGCAGGAGATGAAACAAGACCTAGGTGTCATTGTACAGCAGCTGCTAAATATAATCATGCAGGTATAGCAGGTAGCAAAGGTGGTAAATGCCATATTGACCTTCATAGCAAGAGGATCTGATTACAGGAGCAGGAGATTTACTGCAATTGTACAGAGCCTCAGTGAGAAAACAACACCTGTGTTGTGTGCAGTTTTGGTCCTATGATCTGAGGGATGATGTTCAGCATGTGGAGGGTGTGCAATTAAGGTTTCCCAGACTGAGATCTGATCTTATCTTATATATTTCTATTTGGTGTCAAAAGATAAACCCAAAACTTGAAATATTTTCCTCACTGTGCTACGCTTGTCACTGAGCATAGTTCCAAAATTATGGCAAAATATCTTTCTCAATAAAAAGATACAAAACAAGTGCTTTCAAGGCTCATGTAGATGTCGTACAAGGAAGTGAAAATATGAACTATTCCTTGACAGATCTAGCTATTATACCTAAAAAATCCTTACTTCAATCAAAATGTCAAATTTAAACATGCTAAATTGAGTAACTAGCCTCTGCCAGCAGCAATTTTCCACTTCAGCACATAGCAGTTTACAATCAAATTAGATAGAAATGTTCCTAGTGTATTTTAGAGAGGATGTCGGTCAAGAGACAGCAGACTGCTGCATTAACTTTAAATGAATCAGGAGGCACTGCTGTATCCAGAAACTCCAATCGGCTCTTAATCAGCTTATTGTACTGTTCCACTCAAGTAAAGTGTTTCCCTTCGCACCTGAATAAAGAAGTCTGCCCAACATTTTTGGATATTGCTAGTTCAGGTCAATTCAATAATCAGATTTCTCATCAGTCGTCATTTTGAATACTGAGACATACAACCCAGAAGATGGTGTAGCCAGAAATTAACTAACAAACTACTGTACATGAGTGTATGTATGTGGTTCTTCCAGTGTTTGGCAAATGACCCAACAACATAAATTTAAAGGATACTGAGCACAAGTGCCCGCAAAATACCACTGAGCAATTCCTTAACTTCTGGTACTGTGAAGAACTCCATCTAGTGGTTTGAAATTGATGCAGCAAAAAAATATGTAACACACCTGAGTGCCAACTATGCTATGATACTGGTAGGTGATCACAACAGACTCTTGTTGAGACAAAGTCCAATTTTCATCATGAAGACATTGTCCATAGCATTGAGCTAAACAGGGTAGATTCAAGAACAAATCTAGCAACTAAAACTAGGTCAGCGGCAGAACTGTTTTCAAATAAAATCAATCACTTCATGACTCATCATATCATTGCTAGTGTGATGGAACCTGTGGACAGTCAATATATACACATTTTTTTTCAAAACCAAATCTAAACAAGAAAAGTGAAGCAGGAGAAGAGAGGCTGGCCTCTCAATTCCTACAGATACTAAAATTGAAAATGAGATTGTAATCCAAAACTTTGGTTTGAAACTTTATAAGACAGTGCCATCAGAGTTCAGTAGTTGATGAATCCAATGGTGCAGCGCAGGCAAGCTGAAGAATACAGAGGCTAGACCCGGAAGTTGAAAATAAACAGTTTCTGCTATTGTTTCCATTATTTGAAAATAACATTGGTGGAGCTACATCATTCAGATCGAGTGGAAGAAATTCTGTAGACATGTGCCATTTTTGGTGAAGATTGTCATTGGAATTTAGCAGCCCACAACCAACTATCAGCTGTGGATCAGGCTAAAGTTGTGGAGAAAAGTGCAAAATAAGCGAAAAGGGTAAAACTGAAGCATTCGTAGCAATCTTCAGCCAAAAGTGCCAAGTGGCTGATCCATCTCGTTCTGCACCAGGGGTCCCCTGCATTACATAGATGCCAGTCTTCTGTCAATTTCATTCAGTCCACGTGATATCAACAAACCATAGCAGACACTGGATATTTCAAATGAAGTGGCCATGACAGCTTTCCAGCAACAGTACTGAGAATATGTACTGCAGATCCTGCTAAACCCCTACATGCTGTTGCAGCACATCTTCAAAACTGGAAAATTGTCCAGACACGTCATGTACACAAAAACCAGAACAAATCCAAATCTGGCCAATTACTACCTCACCAATATACTCTTGATCATCGGTATACAGATGTATGATGTCATCAACAGTGCTATCCAACTACACTTGTTCAGCAATAACTTGCTCACTGATGCTCAATTTGGATTCCACGAGGGCCACTCGACTTGGTTCTAACATAGACAGAAGAACTGAATTCCGGAGATCTGGGTGAGAGTGACTGCCCTCAACATTAAGGTTGAGTTTGACAATGTAAAAGAGGGGCCTTGCCAAAACTGGAGTTAATGAGAATTATGGGGAAATTGGTTGAAATTAATGCTGGCAGGGAACAGGGCTGTGGTTATTGGATGTCAGTCATCTCAATTCCTGGACATCTCTGAAGGAGTTCCTCAGGGTACTGACCTTTTGCAAACTACCCTTACCTGTTTCGATGATATTCGCTCCATTACAAGGTCAGAAATGGGGATGTTTGTTCATGACTGCACAATGTTCAGCACTATTCACAACTCCTCAGATACTGAAGCAGTTCATGTCCAAATTCACCAAACTTGGACAATATCCAGGCTTAGTCTGAAAAGCAGCAAGTGACATTCTCGCCACAAATGCCAGGCAATGACCATTTGCAACAAGGGAGAATTTAACCATCATCTCTTGACATTCAATGGCATGACTATCACTGAATCCCCTATTATCAGCATCCTGGGTGCTACCACTGGCCAGAAGTAGAACTGGAGTAGCCATATAACTGCAGTGGTGATGGATGCAGGTTAGAGGTTGGCAATACTGCAGCAATTCCTCTAACTCCTCAAAGCCTGTCCACATTCTACAAGGCTCCCAATCTGGAGTGTGGTGAAACACTTCCCACTTGCCTGGATAACAGCAGTTCCAAAAACACTCAGGCAGCTTGACACCATCCAGAACAAAGCAGTCTGCTTGACTGACACTACATCCACCACCCATGTTTAGAAATTGAAGTGCACACCATCTTCAGTCGGTACTACTGCAGAAATTCACCAAGGTTCTTTAGACAACGCCTTCCAAACCAATGACCAAGTCCATCTAGAAGTATAGGGCAGCAGAAGCATGGGAAAACCCACTATTTGTAATTATTCCTCTGAGCCACTTACCATCCTGACTTGGAAATATATCACCAATCCATTAGTGTTGCTAGGACAAAAACCCTGAAGCTCCGATATCTCTCATGGTAACATCACCAGTATCAAGGCATCGGTTGTGATCAGCTTTGTTAGGCTAGTCACATCATTCGTATGCCTGATGCTAAGACATCTCTACCGTAACCTTCATCATAGCAAGTTCTCAGCAAGGCAGAGGAAATGCTTCAAGGATGTCCTTAAAGCCTCCTTGATATAAGCAATATCCGCAAAGCTGTCAATCATCTCAAACATTTCACGTACAGACTCAAATGGAGGGCAAGAGCAAACAGAAGGAGCATTCAAAACGCCAACCATCCCACCCATCCGTCTACTCAAGCACCGTCTGTCCCACTTGTAGTTGCGTGTGCAGATCCAGCATTGGATTATTAGTCACTTCATTGTCAACAACACCAAAATGGAGGAAAGTCATCCTCAATTCTGCAGAATTGCATAAGACAGAGTTAGCTTGTTTGACTCTTGTATTAAGAAAAAAGAATTATTTTCAACAATGGAATTTTTTTGACTTCAGTCAGTAAATAAGGGATTTTCTGATTTTCTTTTCAAAAAAAATTGGTCTTGACCAAGATCTTGATACCATCAAGCCAGGTAATCAACTTGGGTTCAATGATTCAAGGAGGAGTGCAGGGGAACATGCCAAAAGTACCAGACAAATACAAAACAAAGGTGTTAATTTAGAAAAACCACAACACAGAGTTATATACGTGCTAAACGGACAGCTTCTGACAGATAGTGCTAAGCAATTCCACAATCACTGGATCACATTCAGCCTGAAGAAAGGACTTACTGGACTTGAAACATCAACTGTCTCGCCATAGATGCTGCCTAGCCTGCTCAGTTTCTCCAGGGCTTTACGGTTATTTCTTTCCAACATGTGCAGTGTTATGCTTTTATTTCATACATAGATGGTTGTGATTGTCAGAGTCTGCATTAGTTCCTCAGGGTACTGTCCTAGTCCAACCGTCCTTCAGGTGCTTCTTCAGTGATCCCTCACCAGGTGGTCAGAAGTGAAAATGCTTACCCATGACTGCATATTGTAAAGAACCATTGGTAACTCAAGTACTGAAGCAAGTTCTGCCCATATGCAGCACCTGGACAACATTCAGGATTAAGTCATTAAATCAGAACTAACATTCACACAGCACAAGTGAAAGGCAATGTATATTTCTAGCTTGAGAGAATCTAACTGAATACAAAATGGCTCTTTTGTTCCAATCCCATCCTCTTTTTGATAGCATTGCCATGTCTGAATCCTCCGGTATCAACTTTCGTGGAATTAGCACTGATCAGAAAGTGAATGGGCTAGAAATATGAATACTGATCAAATGAGGTCAGAGACTGGAAATAGTAGCAGAGACATACAGCACAGAAACAGGCCCTTCAATTCAACTTGTCCATGCCAACCAGGTTTCGCAAATAAACTAGTCCCATTTGCCTGCTTTTGGCTGGCCCTATCTCTCTCAACCCTTCCAATTCATGTACCCATCCAAACACGTTAAATGTTGTAACTGTATCCGCTTCTACCATTTCCTCTGGTAGTTCATTCCGTATAACCACTACCATGTATGAAAAATTTGCCCCTTAGGTCCCTTTTAAATGTCTCCCCTTTCACTTAAACCTATGCTTCTCGCCCACCCTAGGGAAAAGATCTTGTCTATTTACCATATCTTTGCGTCTCATGATTTTATAAAGGTCACCTCTCACTCTCCTACACTCCAGTGAAAAAAATCTCAACGTACCCAGCCTCTCTTTATAACTCAACCCTCCAGTCTCGACAACGTGCTGGTAAGTATTTTCTGAACCCTTCCCAGTTTAATAACAGCTTTCCTATAGCAGAGCAGCCACAACTGTATGCAGTAGGAAGGATGTTTTAAACTGAAAAGGGTGCAGAAAAGATTTACAAGGATTTTATCAGGGCAGGAGGGTTTGAGTTATAAGGAGAACTGCTGCAAGTAATTCGCCTTCCCACTCCCAAAGTCTAGCCTCCACCTGCAAAGCACAATTCAAGAATGCGAAGGAATACTCTCCACTCAGTAGAATGAGTGCAGTTCCACCAACATTTAAGAAGCTCTACCATGGAAACACTGGAGAAACTGGAGAAATTCAGCAGATCTAACAGCATCTATGGAGACATAAACAGAGTTGACACTTTGAGTCTGGCAATTCTTCTTCAGAACACATTCTGCTGAACCTGCTGAGTTTCTCCAGCATTGTGTTTATTTCAGATCTCCAGCATCTGCAGTACTTTGCCTTTAAGGAGGTCTATATGAAAGAGGGCAAAACAAACAGCAGGATCGACGCCTCATTCACCACTTTCCAGCACTGACTGCAGTGTGTATCATTTACAAGATGTACATTATACACAAAATACATATTAATTTTCTAAGCTCCCTTTCCCATCCCACATCATCTACTGCTAAGAGCAACAAGGGCAGCAGACACATGGCGATACCACAACCTGCATGCTCTCGTTCTATCGTGCACCATTCTTGGAACTATAGTCATTCCTTCAACTGGAACTTCCTTCCTAAAAGAACTTTAAGCGTATCTATACCAGATGAACTGCAGCAAGACAGCAGCATATCACTTTCTTTTCAAGAATAAACAGTGATGTGCAGCAAATGCTGGCCCTTACAAACAATGCTCCCATCTCATGAAAGAATAAAAAAAAAACTGAAACTCACCACTTTTCAAGAAGTTAAGTTCTCACTGTAGCCCAATGCTCGTCATATCAATTGCAACTGAATTGCCAGCTCTCAGCTGGACAGTCACCTTATCAGGGCAGTTGCACCTAGAAAAAAATACAAAAATAATTAATACAAAATCAACATTAGCCGATTCTCAGGTGAAGCACCTCAAGTTGTTTTACTGCTTGAAATTACTAATTACATTTCCTTCAAAAGATCATAAAAATAAGGAGTACAAGCCGAGTAGGCAATTCTGCCCATTGAGTCTGATCCAACATTCAATAAAATCATGACTCATCTAATTATCCGTACCTCCACTTTTCTACTTTTACTTCTATAACCCTGGATTCCTTCAGCGATTCAAAACCTGCCCATCTCAGCCTTGAATATCCTTAATGACCTCAGCCTCGACAGCAATTAATTCCACAGACTTGTAACTTAAGAAAAGTTGGCTTGTCCAAATTATACAATGGAACACCAATATGCTCATTTACTACAGAACTATTAGAATCACATAATTGGTAAAATAATAACAAGTATATTTAATTGAATTGCCTCACAATCCAAAGTCTAGGAACATAGCTGTACTTTCACATTTCGGAAAGGTTGGATAAAATGTATGTTAACACTGCCCAATTTCTCTTGACGAAATTCAGCTCTAGTCATGTCATAAATTGACAGCGTTACTCACAATGTACTGTTGTCATTTTTGTCATGATTGAACATAGCTAGACCTAACATCACAAAACAGAAATTCTATAAAACCTTTTCTTCAGATACAAACATTTGAATGCAGAAATTTACAAATTATGAACAGCACCAAAAATAACAGTTGCCTTTATTTTTAAAAGCAGCTTAATTCTACATAAAAGCAACTTTCTGAACAGTTACAATCTAACTAATAATTCTGCACTTGGAAATAAACTTACAACATGTGTTTGTGTTAACAGTAAATTATCAAAACACAGACAGATTTTGGCTTTTGAGAGTCAAAAATCTTCAGTAGTAACTATAAAACACACTTTCATGATATGGCCATCTATAAGCTGCAGTAACAAAAGCACTGAGACAGGCAGTTAGTGACTAAAAAATTCCATCCCCTATTCCCAATTCCTCCGCCTCCGCCGCATCTGCTCCCACGATAAGACATTCCACTCCCGCACATCCCAGATGTCCAAGTTCTTCAAGGACCGCAACATCCCCCCCCAGTGATCGAGAACGCCCTTGACCGCGTCTCCCGTATTTCCCGCAACACATCCCTCACACCCCGCCCCTGCCATAACCGCCCAAAGAGGATCCCCCTCGTTCTCACACACCACCCTACCAACCTCCGGATACAACGCATCATCCTCCGACACTTCCGCCATTTACAATCCGACCCCACCACCCAAGACATTTTTCCATCCCCACCCCTGTCTGCTTTCCAGAGAGACCACTCTCTCCGTGACTCCCTTGTTCATTCCACACTGCCCTCCAACCCCACCACACCCGGCACCTTCCCCTGCAACCGCAGGAAATGCTACACTTGCCCCCACACCTCCTCCCTCACCCATATCCCAGGCCCCAAGATGACATTCCACATTAAGCAGAGGTTCACCTGCACATCTGCCAATGTGGTATATTGCATCCACTGTACCCAGTGTGGCTTCCTCTACATTGGGGAAACCAAGCGGAGGCTTGGAGACCGCTTTGCAGAACACCTCCGCTCAGTTCGCAACAAACAACTGCACCTCCCAGTCGCAAACCATTTCCACTCCCCCTCCCATTCTCTTGATGACATGTCCATCATGGGCCTCCTGCACTGCCACAATGATGCCACCCGAAGGTTGCAGGAACAGCAACTCATATTCCGCCTGGGAACCCTGCAGCCATATGGTATCAATGTGGACTTCACCAGTTTCAAAATCTCCCCTTCCCCCACTGCATCCCTAAACCAGCCCAGTTTGTCCCCTCCCCCCACTGCACCACACAACCAGCCCAGCTCTTCCCCCCCACCCACTGCATCCCAAAACCAGTCCAACCTGTCTCTGCCTCCCTAACCTGTTCTTCCTCTCACCCATCCCTTCCTCCCACCCCAAGCCACACCCCCATCTACCTACTAACCTCATCCCACCTCCTTGACCTGTCCATCTTCCCTGGACTGACCTATCCCCTCCCTACCTCCCCACCTATACTCTCTCCACCTATCTTCTTTACTCTCCATCTTCGGTCCGCCTCCCCCTCTCTCCCTATTTATTCCAGTTCCCTCTCCCCATCCCCCTCTCTGATGAAGGGTCTCGGCCCGAAACGTCAGCTTTTGTGCTCCTGAGATGCTGCTTGGCCTGCTGTGTTCATCCAGCCTCACATTTTATTATCTCAAAATGTAAAATGAATTGTGTTTTCTATGTCCTTGGATAAAGGAAACCATAAAGGAGTGGTTGTGTTTCTCAACTAACAATTCAGAGGGCTACGCTAATGCTTTGGAGATTTTAGTCCAAATCCCGTCCTGGCAACTGGGGAATTCAGATTAAAACAATTAATGAATGAAATAAGTCAAACTGGCATATAAGCTAGTTTCATTAGTGGTAATTATGAAACTATAAGATTGGCATAAAAAGCAACTAGGTTCACTGATGTCCTTTAAGGAAGGAAACTTGTCATAATGGCCTACATGCAACTCCGTAGCCCTCCAGCATGGTCAATTCTTAACCGACCAGTAAAATGGCCAACGAACCGTTCAGTTTTACACAATCGTTTAAAAAAATGTCAAGTTAAAAATAGAGGCATACATTGAGCAGCAACCTAGGCTCAGCATGCAACAAAGACACACCCAGCCTAGTTGCCCCTGCAAAGTTCATCTTGTTAACAATATGGGATTTGTAACTAAAGTATCGCCTCACAAGAGTCGAGCAACGGTGTGACACAGTCACTCTTTCAGACCCATACCATTAGATGCCACTTCTGACCAAACATTGGAGGACATGTCTGCCAAACTCCGTTAAGGCAGACAGCAAGAGGACTAGAGGGGGGAAAAATCTACTTCATCTTGTCCCCACAAAATCTATTATATACGAATCTATGACCAGATCAGGATTGAACACGGCAGTCTCTGCAAATACAATATCCTATGCTTACATTGAAAACAAATCATGTTGTGCACCATTACCACTGTCAAGTAGTTCAGATTCCGAACAGTTTTAGAACTCAAAATGGGCATTATTGAGGCGTTGTGTATTATCAATAAGAGCCAAATTGTATTCTACCACTACTGTGTGTAACCACATGACCTTGCACATCTGCATTCTACCTTTGTCATTAAGCAAAGAGATCATACCTGATACGAGAAGTGTACGAAAGTGTACCAGCACTCCATACCTAAAAATAAAGCGTGGTAGGTCCCACCTGTTCCAGCACTATCTTGTAATACATCTGAAAAGATTAATTAAAAATATCCACCTAAAAACGAGATGTCAAGTGAAGGTGTTCAGCAGAATCAACACCATTTTGTAGACAAAGCCAAGCAATTCCACAAACAGTAGATCTTTTGAGGTTTGTCACATTACCACATCTGAGAGAATGATATTGGATGATTATGCAATCAATGAGAAGGAAGATCCATGAACACTTTATTTTCCTATTTCCCAGCGTCACGGACTCAGTTTAGAGGTCAAAACCAGAGTTTACTGTTGGTCAGAAACTAAGAGCCAGCTAGAAGCTCGGAATTCTGCATCAAATAACTCAAAGTCTATTCACTATCTATGAGGCACAAGTCAGGTTCACTTGTCTGAACGAATACCGCTCCAACAACACTTAAGAAGCTCAGCATCATCTACAACAAAGCAAGTCACATGACTGGCACCTTATCCACCAAGTTCAATTTCAAGCCCTCCAACAGCAACGCAGTGATAGCAACATTCACTACTTACAGGATGCATTATGACACCTCACAACTGCTCCTTTCGGCAACACCCACAAACTTGCAACTTGGAAGGACAAAACCAGATGTACAGTAATAATATCACCTCCAAGTCCTGACTTGAAGCTATATTGCCATTCCTTCATGGTCACTGGGTAAAAGTCATGGAACTCCTAAAAGCACCGTGGGACATACAACTGCAGCAGTTCAAGGCTGATTTTTCTAAGACAATTAGAGATGTGCAAAAAATACTGACCAAGTCAGCAACAACTGTATCACATAAGTGCACTAGAAAAAGCTTTCACCTAGTCTGATTCACTTCATGTGATATCAAGGAACAACTGAGCACAGTGGACCCAACAAACGTATGGGCTTGACAACATCCAGGTTCTGGTGCTGAAGACTTGAAGACTTGTGTCCAACTCTTCAAGTACTCTGGCATTTTGCCCAAAGTGGAAAACTGATGAGGTGTACCTCTCCACAAAAGCAGGGCAAATTTAAATTGGATAAATTACCACATCAGGGTCATTCACCATGGCAGTGATAAAAGGTGCCAGCAACTGTGCTATCAAGCAATATTTACTGGCCAGCATCCTGCTCACGAATGTTCATTTGGGCTCTGTCAAGAGCTATCAGCTTAAGACTTTTGGAGACTTGGCTCAGTGGTGAGGTGAGTGTCCTTAATAGCAAGGCAGCATTTTGCCAAGTGTGGCATCAAGCTACACCAGTAAATAAATGAAGCCAGTGCAAATTAGAGGGGAAACTCTGCACTAGCTGAGTCCATATCTATAAAGGAAGATGGTTGCGCTCACTGAAGATCAAATCAATTCTTCTCCAGAGCATCACTTCAATAGTTCCTCCGGGCAGTGTCCAATCATCTTCAGCTGTTGCATAAGATATCTCTTCCACACAATGAAAGTCAGAGGTTATGATGGTCACTGACAACAGCAATGCTCAGATCACTTTCCATCTCTTCAGAAAATGAAGCTCCCTGTGCTCACACAGAGCAAAAGTTGGACAACACCCACAACTTGGCTGATAAACAACAAACTACATTTCAAGTCACACAAGTACCAGGCACTGGCTATTTCCAACATGAGGCAACTTAATCACTTTCTCTTGACGTTCTCTGGCATTAATATTGATTAATTCCTCACTAAAGTCTTGGGGCTACCACTTACCAGAAACTTAACTGGGCCAGCACATTAACATTGTAGGTAAAACAGGTCAGAAACTAGGGATTTGATGAGTAACCGACCTACTGGCTTCCCAAAGTCTATTCATCAAAGCAGTACAAAAAGTAAGAAGTGTGATGGAATACTTCCCTCATGCCTGGATCAATGTGGTTCCAGCAACACCAAGAATCGTGACACCATCCAAGCCAATGCTGTTTTAGATTAGATTCACTACAGTGTGGAAACAGGCCCTTCGGCCCAACAAGTCCACACCGCCCCTTGAAACATCCCACCCAGACCCACTCTCCTATAACCAACAGACCCCTGAACACTATGGACAATCCACCTAGCCTGCACATCTTTGGACCGTGGGAGGAAACCGGAGCACCCGGAGGAAACCCACGCAGACACAGGGAGAATGTGCAAACTCCACACAGACAGTCACCCGAGGCTGGAATTGAACCCGGGTCCCTGGTGCTGTGAGGCTGCAGTGCTATCCAATGAGCCACCATGCCGCCCATTTTGTCTTAATGTTTTAGATTAGATTAGATTCCCTACAGTGTGGAAACAGGCTCTTCAGCCCAACAAGTCCAACTGACCCCTCCGACACTAGCACATCAGCATGTATCACTACAAGATACACTACAGTAACGCATGTGGCTGCTTCAATGTCACTTTACATTGAAATCAACACTACAAGGGGAACAGGTGCAGGGCAATGCACTCAGCTGCAAGCTCTTGTTCAAGGCATACAACATCCTAACTTGGTAATATAGATCATAGTTTTCCTTCACTATAATGGAGTCAAACTTCTGGAATTTCTTGCCTAATACTGGCTACAGCAGATCAAAATAGCAGCTCATGCCGACTTTCTCAAAAACAATTCAATTATAGGAAGGGCACTAAAAATAGTTCTAGTTCCCACAGCTGCAGTAGCAAGTCAGTGCTTGGGATCCAGAGATGAGTAAATCAACGACTTCGCAAAACTCGTCTCCAACATCACAAGGCCCACATCATGAGGTGGCATGGAGGGTCAGTGGTTAGCACTGCTGCCTCACAGCACCAGGGATCGGAGTTCGATTTCAGCCCTGGGCGACTGTCTGTGTGGAGTTTGCACATTCCCCCAGTATCTGTGTGGGTTTCCCCAGGTACTCCAGTTTCCTCCCACAATCCAAAGATGTGCAGGTTTGTTGGACTGGACATGCTAAATTGCCCAGAGTGCTCAGGGACATAGAGGCTAGGTGGGTTAGCCATGGGGATTGCAGGTTTACAGGTATAGGGTAGTGGAGATGGGTCTGGTTGGGATGCTCTTCAGAGGGTCGGTGAACTCGATGGGCCAAATGGCCTGCTTCCACACCATAGGGATTCTATGATTCTATCAGAAGTACAACGAAATTTTCTCCACTTGCCTGCAAGATTAAGTTCCAATCACAATCAAAAAGCTGGACACCATTCAGGGCAATGCATCCAGCTTCATCAGAAACTTGTCAATTAACCTAAACATTCACACTCTCCACCACTGGCACACAGTGACAGCAGAACACACAACACTTAGATGCATCAACTTGACAAGCCTCCTTCTAAAGCAGCTTCCAAAACCACATTCTCCAGCATGCCAGCAGCAGGCACATGAGAATATCACCAAGTTTCACTTGAAGCTGCACTTTATTTTGATTTGCAACTGTTTTATCATATCAAAAGTTCTCATTAGATACTATCTATAGAATGCACTGCAGCAACTCACTGGGGGTCTTGGCAATACCATCATGTTGATGACTTCCATCACCTCAAGTACAAGGTCAGCAGAAACATGGGTCCAACTGAACCTATGACATCCTCTCTCCAAGCCACATTGCATCATGGCTTGGAACCACATGACTGTATCCATCTTCCTCCACTGTCACGGTTTCAAATCTTTAAACTCATTTCCCAACTGCGCTAATCAACCTATTCAGAGATTTTATTGCACATCTCTGGAGCCAGTGGGACTTGAACTCACATTTCCTAGTTCACACGTAGTAACTCAAATTGCTGTGTCATAAGAACTCCCAGCTGCACTATTGGCACACATGTACCAGATGTTCAAACAACTGTTCAAGAAGCTCACCAGACGCTGAAGAGCCATGAGGGATGAGTAACAAATGCTAGTATTTCTAATGCTACCCACATTGCATGAAGAAACATTATATGACTGCAGCAACAACCACATCTTTTGATTGAATAAAGAAGATCTTTCAGCATCTCTACAAAGCATACTTAGCTTATGCAAGTCATTAGGATAGTTGTAATACTTCTAAGGCTCATCTTCCACTTCTGCTTTAACTATACTTACAACTAAATTTCCAGTTGGTGCCAATTCTGAAATTCTGCAAGCATTAGGACAGGAATCACTGGTACTCAATTTACATTAATGGTTTGGATGAAGAATCATTGATTGATTTTCAAAATTTGTAAGAGCTACCATATTGGAAGAAACAGGTATGGAGGAAGAACTTAAAACCATAAGACATAGGAGTGGAAGTAAGGCCATTCGGCCCATCGAGTCCACTCTGCCATTTAATCATGGCTGATGGGCATTTCAACTCCAATTCCCTGCACTCTCCCCATAGCCCTTAATTCCTTGAGAGATCAAGAATTTATCAATCTCTGCCTTGAAGACATTTAATGTCCCGGCCTCCACTGTGCTCCATGGCAATGAATTCCACAGGCCCACCACTCTCTGGCTGAAGAAATGTCTCCTCATTTCCAGTTCAAATTTAACCCCTCTATTTCTAAGGCTGTGCCCACGGGTCCTAGTCTCCCCGCCTAACGGAAACAACTTCCCAGCGTCCACCCTTTCTAAGCCATACATTATCTTGTAAGTTTCTATTAGATCTCCCCTCGACCTTCTAAACTCTAATGAATACAATCCCAGGATCCTCAGCCATTCATTGTACGTTAAATCTACCATTCCAGGGATCATACGTGTGAATCTCCACTGGACAGGCTCCAGCGCCAGTATGTCCTTCCAGAGGTGTGGGGCCCAAAATTGGACACAGTATTCTAAATGGGACCTAACTAGAGCTTTATAAAGTCTCAGAAGCACATCACTGCTTTTATATTCCAACCCTCTTGAGACTTAACATGTAACATGACATTACAAAACTTGCAGTTTAGTGGCAAACTAATATTAACACTGCTGAATGTGATGCATTTTGAGCAGAGAAAAAAAATTAACACCTTAGAAAATCAGAAGCTGAATAGCCTACAAGCATTGTACAGAGTCATAAAACAGTAGCAACACGTTTACGAAGCTTAAAAATGTTAACAAAGCACTGGCATTTATTCCTCTGGGTAGTGAATTTCATAAATGGTAATATTATATTAAACTAACAATGGACCCCGGTTAGGTGTCTCTGAAGTAGTTCTGGTCTCCAATTATAAATAGGGCATGAAAGCACTGGAGGACATGTGAAAATTATTTCTTAGGATGGTATCAGAACTAGGAGACTGGCTTTCAGGGAAAACTGAACAGATGAGACATATTTCTTAGGGAAAATGGTTAGGACATCAGCTGATACTGGTCTTTAAAATTATGAATGCGTTGGACAGGGCAACCATAAAGATGGTGTTTCCATTTAAAGAAGAATCCAGAACTAAGAGCCAAAATTACAATGTAGCTACTAATAAATAAAAAAGGGAAATGAGGAAGCCTTTCTTCACACAGTGTGGGGTTAGGATGTGAAAATCACTACCATACGTAATGGTGGAAGCAACTAGCTGAGATATTTTCAAAATGATTGAAAAAAAGGAATAGAAAATATGCAGAAAGGTTGAGATAAGATTGATAAAATGCCACCACAGCTCGGACCACCAAAGATGCCACAAAGTTGACAGACTGTTTCACCTCTGCAATACCAGTGTCAAAAAGCTGCAAATCGATATGAATGGCCAATGATTAAAGCATGATCACAAAACAAATTGCTAAATGTGATTCTAGACAACCTTTGTCCTTCCAGGAACATCTGACAGAAAAAAAAAGTAGCAAAGATCAAAATGAAAAACAACTTACTAACCAAACCTTCTTTCCAGAATACTACAGACCTGAATACTTATCCTATCATATACTAAAGCAGAGTACTGTGTTCCTAAATGGTAAAAGTTATTAAATACTTATCTTGTTGACACTCATGTGAATACGATAATGCTCATCAAAAATGGATCCACCTGCCCAAAATTCATTCTCTGGTTTCCTATCCTCAAAATAAAACTCCAACACATCTGCCATCTGTCAAAAACTTTCAAACTAGTTGAAAACATCAGCACTGTTCCTCACATACAATTCCTGAATGACCTTTTTAAACTCACCTACTTCCAATATTCTGTCAACACCCCATAGGGAGCAAGATCTATCAGCAAATATCTTCTTGATCAAGGAGTGATAGACACAGGAAGTCACAGACAAAATTCTAGGGACAAAACACATGCATCATTTGGCGTACAGCTGAATGAACACAGTAGGCCAAGCAGCATCAGAGGAGCAGGCAGATTGACGTTTCAGGCCTAGACCCTTCTTCAGAAAACATTTCGGGTCTAGGCCCGGAACGTCAGCCTTCCTGCTCCTCTGATGCTGCTTGGCCTGCTGTGTTCATCCAGCTCTACAGCTCGTTATCTCAGATTCTCCAGCATCTGCAGTTCCTACTATCTTTGCATCATACGGCAACCTTTAAACTACTATGGCAAGAGTAATCTTTGCTAAACAAGTTCAAACAAGCCAAATTGATGACCACCATCAATGCAGTCTGAGCACGAACACCTCATGCACTTGTGGACAGCCACAAGCAATACTACATATTACCAATAAATGTACCCCCACCCCCACAGACTAAACACTGCATTACTGAACCTTAAACTCAGCAAATACATGCATATGTGTGTGCATGCACACAACAGCAAGAGAGCAAGCGAGAGAAATTAAACTTAAAACTTAACTTTGCTTCTGAAATAAGACGAACATCCAGACAGTTCCACATTACTGAAATTCTCCCTTATGCAAGCAAACTCGGCAATTATTCATAAATTGCATCACCTGGGAAAAAAAAACACATGCAATTGTGCTTATATTCACAACTGATAGCTACAGAACATTTGATAGAGTAAAGACCATCATACATAGCAGCACAAATGGGCCATTCAGCCCAGCACATCTCCTCCACCATTCAAACAGATCATCACCTGTTCCGATAATCCCCCATTCCACTTTCCTGCCTATTACTTACAACCCTCGAGTCGCTTACTGATTAAAAATTTCTCAGCCTTGAGTATACTTAATGATCCAGCCTCAACCGTCTACTGTGATTAAAAAAATTCCACAAATTCACTACTCTAAGAAATTCCTGCACATCTCTGTTTTAAGATTGCAACACCTCATTCTGAGATTATGCCTTCTGGTCTGAGAACTAGCACAGGTTGTCATCTTGCAAATATCCCCTTATCCCAATTCTTGTTCTTCTATTAGTTAGCCAATCCTCTATCCATGCTAATGTACTACTTCTGATACCATTGGTTCTTACCTTATTGAGCAGCTTACTGTCTGGTATCTTATCAAACACCTTCTGAAAAACCGAATATATTACAACATCAAACTGTGTAGCACAGGAATGGGCCCTTTGGCCCACAATGCTGTGCCAAACTGAACTAATTCTTTCTGCCTGCTCTTGGTCCATTTCCTTCCATCCTTCTATTACATCCGTTCTTCTCCTTTATCTATCATGATTGTCACCTGCTCGAAGAAATCAAGTACATTTATCACACATGATTTCCCTTCATGAAGCCAGGCCAACTCTGCTTGATTATATCACCTATTTCCATTGTGTTGGTGATAACAAACTCTTAATATCTAATGACAGAGTTTAAATAAGCTGGCTGGCCCATAATTACTTGCTACTTGTCTCCTTCATTTTTTTTAAATGAAGGTGTTGCATCAAAGTTTTCCAATCTCCTTGGCCTGTTCCAAATTTTAAAGATTCTTGGAAAATTACCAGTACATCCACCACCTCTGTAATTAATTTGTTACTATTCTAGGAGGCTTACATATGGTGCAAAGTGCTTATGGTCTTCAGTCCCATTAGTTTCTCTAGTTTTTTTTCCCAGTGATAGTTATTGTATTTAGTTCCTCTCCTCCTTTTTGCCCTTGACCATTTACTAGTGTTGGAATGCTCGTACACTCTTCCACTGTGAAGAATGATGCAAAGTATTTATTCGATTCCTCAGCTATTTCCTCATTTTCTTTATTAATTCCCATGCCTCATTCTCTAAGAACCCAATGTTCAATTTGGGTTCGCTCTCCCTTTTTATGGACTAAATATGCTTTTGCTGCCCATCATAATATTACTTGCAAGTTTGCCCTTGAAGTTTTTCTTCTCCCATTTAATTTTTGCTGTCTTTTGTTGTTTTTTGAAAACTTTCCTAAGGCTCTATCTTATGACTAATTATTGTTAAATTGTGTGTTTTGTTTTTCTTTCAATTAGATGTTATCCTGAACATCCCTGGTTAACCATGATTGGCATATCTCATTCCTTGAGTCCTTCTACCTCACTGGGAAATATGCTTGCTGTCTGCCATTCACTATTTTCTTTAATGTTTGCCATTGCTCCTCAAACTTCCTTGCTGCAAAAAACATTTCAGTCCAACTGTGCCCTTATTCTTTTGTAATTGCCCTTATTTTGGATTAGCACAGCTGTTTGCAACCCAAGTTCCTCCCTCTCGAACGAATGCTAAATTCTACCACGTTATGGTCACTGTTTACTTGTGGTCTTTTCCTCTGACATAATTTATTAAACCTGCCTCACCACACATCACAAGATCCACAACATATTGTTCTAGGCAACCGCCCCAAACACATTACTAACGCTTAAAGTTTTGGTAAGGATCTGTGGCTCGGGTTGAGGGTGAGGTTGTTGACTTGCTCTCGTTCAGACATTTCGTCATCATGCTAGGTGACATCAGTGGAGCCTCTGACAAAGTGGTGTTATTCTACTCCCCTTGAAGTTTATACTGTCTAGTCCATTATGCTGAATAGTGTCATTTCCAGTTTTGATCTGTATGAGGTTGTAAATGGGGTCCAATTCTATGTTTGTTGATTGCATTATGGGTGGAGAACCATGCCTCTATGAATTTCTGTGTATGTCTATATTTGGCTTGGGCTATTATGGTTACCTCGTCCCAGTTCAGCTGACAGCCTTCATCGTCTGAGTGTACCAATATTAAGGAGAGTTCGTTGTGCCATTTTGCTGCTAACGACAAACTAATGTCACCTGGCATGGTGAAAAAACGTCTGAACGAGAACAAGCAAGTTCAGCAACCTCACATGACCAATGTCTCCTCATGGCTAACCCAGCCAATCTGACTACTCTAATCTACATAAAAATTGAAGTTACTCTTGACTGATGTACTCTCCTTATTTACTGTCTCTCCCACTATATAGCTACCGTTAGGGTCCTACAGAGACTCTCGCCATTGTCTTCTTCCCCGTTTTATTTAACTCCACACATATGGATTTTCTGATCCAAGATCAATTCTTTCTATTGTACGTATTCCATCCCCAAAATCTGTTAACATACACAATCCCAACGAAGTATTATTCATATCTTCACTTTAATTTCATTCTGACGAGATTGCAAGCATTTCCTTTTGGCGATTTTCTGCACATTCATCAGATGCAATTCTCTCCATCTCCCCCTTTACTCACTGAACTCGCAGAAAAGTTCAGGCTTTTTAAAAACCGGTCTACTTGGACAGCATAAGACTTATTTCCAGCGCTGAATCGCCTGGAAACAGCCAAAACTAAACTGCCCTCTATTCACCCAGATCTCTTCTTCCCAATGGGACCAGCTCCATCTCTTGGTTTTTTCATACATCTAAAATTAGTAAACAATTCTTTAATATTTCATCTGGTGGCTCGATTGAGCATTTAGCTGAAATCAGAGATTATCTCAGAAAGGTTGGTTTGATCCAGTGCTGAAATAAGCTACTGGCACTTAAATAAAACATAAATCAACTTCACAGAATTAAAAACCAAAAATTAGTTTACCTCTGCTTTATAGTCCAAGTTCCCAAATAGTAATACTATATTATAAACTAGATCAACATTGACTTAAAAATGTTAAATTTATCCTGGAGCACTGAATGTTGACATGAGCCATAGTTTGAACGCATTTTGAAATCAAAACACAGCACTCCCTCTCAGTTTTGAAAGCCTCCTTGGTTTTTTAAACTTATAAAGTCAAATTATATTCTATGAACATCTCAAGAGACCAAAAGGAACATGCTAGAAAACAAGTTGAAATATAAAATTACTCAAGTGAAAATACAATTTCAGGAGATGCTAAACCTTGCCACTAAGCTCCTCCTGCATCACTTGTCTAAGGCATCAAATACACCTTCCAACTGAAGTTAACATTTCACATGTCCTCCCCCAGGCAAGTACACTGCTTATAATACTATCGGCTCTACAATAAGTAGATCAAACAGATGATCACCGAACATCACAGCTCTGTCTATAAGGATGATTCTGATCTTCCTGTGACTAATCATGTTAAGTAAAACTCTTCACCTTTGGTCTTCTACATTGTTCCAACAGCATCAGATGCCAGTGTTAGAAACATCACCAACATTTTGACTCTTAGCATACATTTCAGGGACATACATCAAAGACATTTCCGAAATGACTGCCAGACTACTCGGACCCCTTGGCATCAGGGTAGCCCACAAACCCACCAATACACTAAAACAGCAGCTAATGATCTTAAAAGACCCTATACAGACAACAAATAAAATGAACATCATCTACAAAATACCTTGCAAGAACTGTGACAAACACTACATTGGACAAACTGGCAGAAAGCTAGCCACCAGGATACATGAACATCAACTAGCCACAAAACGACATGACCCACTATCACTCGTATCCTTACATACAGATAAGGAAGGACACCACTTTGATTGGGACAACACATCCATCCTAGGACAAGCCAAACAGAGACATGCACGAGAATTCCTAGAAGCATGGCATTCCAACCGGAACTCCATCAACAAACACATTGATTTGGAGCCATTCTATCATCCCCTGAGAAAAAGAACAGGAAATGACATCACCAACCCAAGGAAACCTAACCAGATAAATAGAAAGCGGGACATAACACCAGCGCTTCGTCGGAGGCTCACTGATGATGTTACCTAGAATGGTGACGAAACGTCTGAAAACTAACCTTCCAGCTCAGCGAGCAAACTCACATCCAGAACCTCAACCTGAGCTACAAATCTTCTCAAAACTCGCTAACCTCAAATAATTACAAGAACAAAAACATCATGAGGATCATAGTATAAAATTCCCAACTAAATCCACTCTAGGTCATGCATAATTAAGTCAGTTGTATTTTTTGATTTGAAACAGAAATAGTGAACAAAGAAAAGTCTAATGTAACAAGGTGTAGAGCTTGATGAACACAGCAGGTCAAACAGCCTCTGATGCTGCTTGGCCTGTTGTGTTCATCCAGCTTGACACCTTGTTACCTCAGATTCTCCAGCATCTGCAGCTCTTACTATCTCTGAAAAGAAATGTCTATGCAAGTTATTAAATCACACACAAACACAGCAGCGATCTGATAAAATTCACAAGAGACTATTTGCTTTAGTTGAATTTAATTAATGGAATTGATACTGGCCGATTGGATGGAGACAGAATAGCTCCCGTCCATGATTTCTATATCAGGATGTGACTTACGGTGGGCAACAAGGATTTGTTTTCATAGTTTTCAACCATACACTATATTTGGTCATGACTGCTGAACTTCACATGACAGTTATCTTTTGAAATACAACAACTCCAAGTAAAACCAAGAATTCCGAAAAAACACCTCAGCTTTGAGACATGCCCATGTGTTCTATTCAAAGTCAAAATCAAACAAAGTCACTGAAGTAGGATTAAAATTTAACAACTTTTAATACTATCTCACAGGGAAAAGGAAGACAGCTATTGTTTAGACAGAAAAACAAAGATCACTTGCTGTGGAAAAGCAGGGGAAATGATGTTTAGAACATTGAACAAAACAGCGCAGAACAGGCCCTTCGGCCCTTGATGTTGCGCCAACCTGTGAACCAATCTCAGCCTCGCCCCCTACACTATCCCATCATCATCCATGTGCTTATCCAAGGACTGTTTAAATGCCCCTAATGTGGCTGAGCTAACTACATTGGCAGGCAGGGCGTTCCACACCCTTACCACTCTCCAAGTAAAGACCCTGCCTCTGACATCTGCTAACAACCAAGTCAAATGCTGTTGGGAGGTTGCTTTTTGTTCCAAGTAGAAGAGGCGGGGCTCTTCCAGATTTACAAGATGGTAAAATATCAAGCTGAACCTTTCTGATGGTACATGGACACGAAAAATTTAGGTTAAGGGAAATGACTGTTGAAGGCCAAGGAAGGTTTCAGCTTGCCATGATGAAAAGAAATGAATATCTGATGAGCCGGGGTGATTGTGAGATTGCTGCCTCAATTCTACATATCAACCAGACATGTAGTACTGTAAAAATGTGTTTGTAGGAAGAATTTTGGTTGTTGGTTATTCATTATGAAACTTATTTTTTACTTTAAGTTATGAGCTGTCTGTTAATTAAATTGAACTACACTTACTTAGTTTGTTTGAGAGATCAAAAGTTTGATTTTTAAATTATTTTTGTCAAGGGTATTGTACAATAAGAATACTGCAATGTACAGTGAAAAGCTTTCATTTGCTGCCACAATTCAGTGCTATTTTCAATAATACAAGAATAAGGAAGTAAAGAAAAACATAGCTTAAAGAGTCCATCAGTCCTGACCCAGCTTAACGCCGTTAATGACACCTGCACTGCAGTCCCTCCTCCTCTGCTTCACCACCATCAACTGCAAAGTCTTTGATTCCCTGAATTTTAGATACTTAAGTGGCAACTTCGTTTATCATTATTGACCCGAATTCCCACTGGTGGAATCCAAAAAATTAAAACAGAAGTGAAATGAGGATACGCTTCTACAACACATTAGATGCTTTAGTGGGGATAAAGCATAATCCCCAGGGCCTGATGAGATGTATCCCAGGCTGCTATGGGAGGAAATTGCTGGAGCCCTGTTGGAGATATTTATTACTTTGCCAGCCACAGATGAAGTGTCAGATGACGTGAGGATAGATCGTGCAGTTCCTCTGACGAAGCAGGGAGAGGCCAGGTACTTATAATTACCAGTTAGCCAACTTCAGCGGTAGGGAAACTTCTGAAAAAAAATTCTGAGGGACAGTATTAATCAACATTTGGAAAGGTAGAGACAGATCGGCAATACTAATTATGGATTTGTTGGGGGGACATCCTGTCTGAATAATTTAGTTGAATTTTTTTGAAGAGGTGTCTAAATATATTGATGGGGGTAATGTAGTTGATGCAATTTACGCGGACTTTAGTAAGGTCTTTGTGAAACAAGGAACGCCCATCCACAAGGTAACAGCCCATGGGATGTAAGGCAAGTTGGCGAACTAGATACAACATTGGTTTGGAAACTGAGGCGAAGGGTGATAGAGAAGATTTAATTTTGTGATGAGAATCCTGCGACCAGCAGTGCACCACAGGGATCAGAGCCGAGATCCTTACTGTTTGTTATGAACATTCATGATTTAGATGTGAAGGTACAACATATAATTACTAAGGTTGCAGATGATACAAAAATTGTTGGCATTGTTGATCAAGAAGCGATGGTCTCAGGCTACAGTCTGATATTGATCAGCTAGTACAGCAATAGCATATAGAATTTAATCCTGATAAGAGCAAGGCAATACATTTTGTGAGGTCAATTAAGGAAACGATTTACACAATGAATGGCAGATCCCCAGAAGGTACTGAGGAACAAAGGGGCTTTGGTGTACAAGTCTACAGCTGTCTGAAGGTGTCACTACAAATAGACAGCATGGCAAAAGTGGCAAATGGGATTCTTACCTCCATTAGCTGGGGCATTGAATATACAAGTAGAAAAGCTTTGTTAGAAATTTATACAGTATCTGTTAAGCCACACATGGAATAGCGTGTGCAGTTCTAGTCACCATACTACTGGAAGAACATCATCATACTGGAGAGGATGCAGAGGAGATTCACCAGGGATATTGCCTGGGATGGAAAGTCTTGATTATGAGTTGGCACTGAATAAGCCATGTTTGCTTTTCCTGGAGCAGAGGAAGTTGGGGGTACGGCTATCTGATCGAGACACACAAAGTTTTGAGAGGTTAGGTTAGATCATGAGAACCTTTTTCCCCATGGCAGATGCAGCTAGGACCAGAAAGCATATGTTTAAAGTGAGGAGGAAGTGATTTAGAGAGGATCGGAGGAAACATTTATCACTGAGCAGGTGACAGAAATATGGAATGCACTGCCTGCCAGTGTGGTGGCTGCAGGCACTCTTATAGCATTTAAGCAACACCTGGATGAGTACTTAAAATGCTGGGGCATAGTAGGTTGGGAAACAAGTGTAGGTAAATGGGATTAGTACAGTTTGGTGGTTTGTTGGTCAGCATAGACAAGATAGGCTAAAGGACATGTCTCTACGCTGTTGTGACTCCGTGATGTATTGATGATGCTTAGATCTCTCCTCCATAACAGCAAATGACACTAGAACAGTTGTTAATTATAAAACTGTAATTGATATTACTTTTGGTTAACAAAAATGTAAGGGAGAGCGTTTGGTCATTGATCAGCCTTGATCTCAATGAAGGACAGAACAAGTGTGCGGGGTTACGAGCCTAAATTTAAATGATGTAGGATCATCAATACTCCAGCTCTTCAAAAACGGTAGTCTTCCAAGACTTTCTCATAGAAACAAATACATTCCTTCCAGTGTAGAATATGATTAAAGGAAATAAGATCTGCATCACATGCAACATTGGAAACAAATCACTGATGTCGAACATAACTGCTTCCGGTGAGTTTTCCTTTCTCCGTGCCAATTAATTTTATCCCAAATTTATGAGATCTCACAGACAATTACTAACATGCCGTTCCATAAACCACTATTTGTGCTCAAGGTCAACAAATTCAATCTCTCAGAGTCTGTTGCTTTTTGGAGTTCTTCCATTTCTTTACATTTAGCCTGACATTTTTGCTTCTTTTTAAAATAAAATACACACTGCCATTCAAGGACTCAGCAGATGGATGTGCTACAGATCCACTACTCCCCACATGGGAAATATAAATTTTCAGATATCATGTCAGAACGTTAGTGATTTGAGCATTAGATACAAGGAAGCAGTAGACTAGGCCAAAAAAGCAGTAGGCCTGAGGATTGGGAACAGTTTAGATTTCAGCAAAGGAGAACAAAAGGGTGGTATAGCATACAAGAGTAAGCTTGCAAGGAATATACAAACTGTTAAAGCTTTTATAGGTGTGTGGAAAGAAAAAAGTTATTGAAGACAAGTGTAGGGTCCTTTCAGTCAGAAAAGGAGGTGGTTACAATAGGTACAAACATATATTTTGGTCAGTCTTCACAAATAACATTCCAAAAATATCAAGGAACACAAGGTTTAGAAAGAGGGGTGAACTGAAAGAAATCAGTTATTTGTAGAGAAATGATGTTGACTAAATTGATGGCATTAAAGGCCAATAAATCCGAGGGCCTTTTCATCTACATCCCAGAGGCTAAAATCAAATGGCCCTAGAAATAATCAGTGCATTGGTGGTCATCGTTTAAGATTCTGCAGACTCGAAGTATCCTTATACATTGGAGGGTAGCCAATTTAACCTGACAATTTTAAAAAATGTTAGACAAAACCACAAGGAATTATAGAGATAATAAAATGTGAGGCTGGATGAACACAGCAGGACAAGCAGCATCTCAGGAGCACAAAAGCTGACGTTTCGGGCCTAGACCCTTCATCAGAGAGGGGGCTGGGGAGAGGGAACTGGAATAAATAGGGAGAGAGGGGGAGGCGGACCAAAGATGGAGAGTAAAGAAGATAGGTGGAGAGAGTATAGGTGGGGAGGTAGGGAGGGGATAGGTCAGTCCAGGGAAGACGGACAGGTCAAGGAGGTGGGATGAGGTTAGTAGGTAGATGGGGGTGCGGCTTCGGGTGGGAGGAAGGGATGGGTGAGAGGAAGAACCGGTTAGGGAGGCAGAGACAGGTTGGACTGGTTTTGGGATGCAGTGGGTGGGGGGGGGGGGGGGAAGAGCTGGGCTGGTTGTGTGGTGCAGTGGGGGGAGGGGACAAACTGGGCTGGTTTAGGGATGCAGTGGGGGAAGGGGAGATTTTGAAACTGGTGAAGTCCACATTGATACCATATGGCTGCAGGGTTCCCAGGCGGAATATGAGTTGCTGTTCCTGCAACCTTCGGGTGGCATCATTGTGGCAGTGCAGGAGGCCCATGATGGACATGTCATCTAGAGAATGGGAGGGGGAGTGGAAATGGTTTGCGACTGGGAGGTGCAGTTGTTTGTTGCGAACTGAGCGGAGGTGTTCTGCAAAGCGGTCCCCAAGCCTCCGCTTGGTTTCCCCAATGTAGAGGAAGCCGCACCGGGTACGGGCCTAGGCATTTAGGAGTAATGTACTCACATGGATAGAGAATTAGTTAGCCTACATGAAACAAAAAGTAGGGACAAACAGGTCTTTCTTCGGTGGCAGGCAATTACTAGTGAGTGCCACAAGGATCAGTGCTTGCACCCTATCTATCCACAATATATATTCAATATTTAGACGAGGGATCTAATTGTAATGCCTCCAAGTTTACTGATGACAAAGCTGAACCAGGAGGAAAATGCAGAGATACTTCAGTGTGATTTGGACAAGTTAAGCAAATCCATGGCAGATTAAGTATAATGAAGATAAACCTGAGGTTTTCTGTCTGATAGCAACACAGCAAAACAGATGATCCGAACGAAAATAAATTGGGAAATGGAGAGATCCAATGAGACCTGGCTGTACTTGTACGCTAGCTCGCTGCATATAATCATGCAGGTGCAGCAGGCAGCAAAGAAGGAAAATTTTATGATGGCTTTCATTGAGAAAAGATTCTATTACAAGAGCAGGAATGTCTTGCTGCAATGGTACAGAACACTGGTGAGAGAACACCTAAAGTGTTGTGTGTAGATCTGGTCTCCAGATTTGAGGAAGGATGCTCCAGAAGACTGGAGAGAATGCAAAGATTTCCCATTCCGATTCCTGGCATGGCAGAACTACTGTATATAGAAAGGCTGGATTGGTTAGGTCTACATTCACTGCAGCTTCAGAGAATGAGATCCTATAATGAAAAACCTATAAAATTCTAACAATATCATACAGGATAAATGCAGAAAGTTCAGAATCAGAAGTTACGCTTCAAGGCTTTGGAGGAGGCCATTGAAGACTCAGAAGAAAGAAATTTCTTCAACCAGAAAGTGCAAGTTCGTAGAATTCTCTGTCACAGAATATGGTTATGGCAAAAACATCGTTTTCAAGACGAAGGCTTGAGTCCGGAAAAGCCCACATCTTCAAATAAACCTGTTGGACTATGTGTGGTGCTATGTGAATTTTGACCTCATCCACTCCTGTCTAATACAGGCACCTCCACTTCAAAAAGGAGCAACATCTAGTTATTAGGACTAAGGACAATTAATGATTTGGGAGTTAAAGCAGCAACAGGGTACTGAGTTGACAAGGTAGAGCCGGATGAACACAACAGGCCAGGCAGCATTACAGGAGCAGGAAAGCTGACATTTCAGGTCTGGACTCTTCTTCAAAAATGGGGGAGGGGAAGGGGACTCTGAAATAAATAGAGAGAGGGGGAGGCGATGATAGAAGGTGGATAGAGGAACAAATAGGTGGAGAGAAGACATGCAGGTCAGGAGGCAGGGATGGAGCCAGTAAAGGCAAGTCAACCCCCATCCCAACTACCTACCTACATTCACTTTACTGGCTCTATCCCCACCTCCTTGAGCTTGTACAACTTGACATGATCATTTTGAAGAATACAGCATGTCTGAAGTGCCAAATAGCCCATTCCTGCTCCTATTGGATACATCTCTATGTCCTATGAGGCCACAACAGTTCCATCAGAAGAATGAAAATTGCGCATATCAGTCCATTAGCTCATACTACCATTATATATGTAGCAACCAGGTGAAAAACTTCAAGGGTTGCAAGAACTTATATGTCATGCCGCTAAGAGCTGCGCATTGCGTACGACAACTGTGACAACCATTTTACCAGAAATCAGGCTGTAGTGTTTGGCACTGAAGAAAACGTTTATGGAGTCAATATGAACAATTTTATATTATATAGTCTGTTAACCCTTTAAGGAGGTACCATTCTAACTGCGTACACCAAATTCTGCACAAAGCAATACAAGTTACTAATCCAAGAAAATCTTTTTCTGCTTGTTCAAAACCAAAGTAAAAACAACATTCTAATTAAATAGGAATGCTTGCGGGACAGTCCTGTGTTGCAATAGCTTCTCACCTTTCAATTCTGCAACCTAGTTTCAAATAACACCTAGACTGTCAGAATCAAAATCCTCTTTGGTCACACACCAACTCCAGAGACCAGCAAACAAAAACCTAGGCAGACATTAAACCAATGTAGAACGAAAACTGCTGCACCAGAGGTGCCACTTTTCAGATGAGATGTTAATTTACTTGTCTGTTCCCTTGGGTTGAAATTAAAAATCCCATGGTACAACTTCAAAGGAGAGCAGGGCAGTTATTCTTGGAGTCCTAGTCCTTCAATCAACATCAGCAATGCAACCTGGTCATTACCACAGTGATACTCCTGGAAGCAAAGTGCTATCCAAGTGGCTGTGACATTTCTGAATTCACAATAGTGACTCCCCTTCAGAGGCACTTCATCAGTGTTTAAGTAGCTATAAAAAGGGGCACAGTAGAAGAAGCCTTACTTTGCTTCAGTGCTATATATAAAACTGAGGGTGTCTTCTTGGCGATAGTGGATACTTCAAATGCAAAGCATTCTATTTCCTATTATTAATTTGCTTACCTCAACAGGTACAGCATTTGATAGAAAATATTTGTTTTAAACTCAAATTGCTCAAGCACCAAGTAATTCATTCACCAGACTTTTTATTAAGAACTGTTGCTACTTTATTACATTTATGACCTTAGGATTTGCCTTTGGCAGTCATTGATAAAAAAACCCAGAAGTACAAAGTTTATTCAGTACTTGAACCAGAGAGTTTCCAGGTTCATTCTTTGCTGGGGTCAACTGGGGTATTCTAAGATTGCCATAAGGGCGCAAAAAATTGCATCAACTTTTGTGTCACAGTCTAGAAATTCTGAAGCAAGTAACTATTTACCGATGTCTTTCTTCTAATGTTAAGCTCAGGCAAAACCAGTCAGGAAATTAATCTGAAATGCACGCTTACAACATTACTTTACAATAATGCTCAGTTTCATAAATCTAGTCCCAAATTCAACTTTTTAAAATGATATTTGTTGTTCCACAAGGAATATGAACAGCAATGTTTTCCAACACCAAGTAGCACAATACAGTATTGAAAACATATCTCATCCAAATCTGGTATTTCAGATGAACGGTAAATCTAATATTTCGGTCCGTTTGCAGTCATATTTCCAGCATCAGAAACACAATCGGTTTAAGATTAATATGTTTAACCTCTAACATCAAACTTTACGTGACAATATCCAGGGATTGGCTCATTGTTTGTAGCACTTTGAGCCAAAGTGCTACTTTACCACTAAGTGCCGTAGCACTCAATGGCCAAATATCTAACTTGAGACAGGCCTTATTTCAGATGTTCAAAGTACAATCTTCAACAAACTATGTCGATTTAAAAGTAGTATCTTGTTTCCACCCTTTGTACCTTACAGACTTAAACATTTATTCAGCTTTAAACATTTTCCATCAGCCAGGATACACAATGTCTAAGAAACCTGGGCACAGGAGAATTCTGCTCATTTGCTCTTCCACTTATTTTGTGTTGTTCATCTGGAAATCATTGTTTCTTGTAGCAGTGATCACGGAAACCCAACAGTATATGAACACATGAAATGCAAGCAGAAGTAGACCATTTCATCCCTTAAACCCCTTTGACTATTCAATAAGATCATGACTTAACTGTTTCTGTTTCAAATTCCACATTCTCATTTCACCTTAATAATCCTCAATTACCCTGCCTAACAACAATCTATGGGCCTCTGCCTTAAAAATATTCAACAATCCGATTTTTACCTCTTTGCAGGCAGAGAGTTCCAAAGTTGCACAACTCTCAAATAAGAAGTTTCCATCTCTGGCCTGGCAAATCTTAACTTTAAAGCAGAGCTTCCAACCTCTGGATTTACCCACAAGAAAAATCTTTTCCACATCCAACATGTTGAGACCATTGTATTTGGCACTGTTGTTGTGTGGTGCTGTACATGTATGCCCACCAACCATTCAGCACTGGCAAGTACAACAAACTGCCTGACTTTCTGTTTGTGCTATATTGGCAAGGCACGGCAGAAGATGAGAAGAGCGTTCAAGTAACCTCAAAGTGAGTGATCTATAAAAAAAAATAAGAGCCCCAAGTTGGATCCTGTTCCAATGCATACAGTGGTTGCCTGTTCCTGCATGAAGAGCAGTCAGACAGAGCACTGCAATGTAAGGAGTCAGTGAGCTCTAAAGTACAGAACTGAAGTCCTGAACTGTTTTTTAAGTTAGTCTGAGATACGTCGTGATCACATGGTGTGGTTGGTGCTTCAGTGATGCTTCTATGGATAAAAGGGTGCACGACATTGTTGGTCATGGAGCTAGGTGTATGCGGTTGCAGGGGAAGGTGCTGGGTTTGGTGGGGTTGGAGGGCAGTGTGGAGCGAACAAGGGAGTCACAGAGAGAGTGGTCTCTCCGGAAAGCAGACAGGGGAGGGGATGGAAAAATGTCTTGGGTGGTGGGGTCGGATTGTAAATGGCGGAAGTGTCGGAGGATAATGCGTTGTATCCGGAGGTTGGTAGGGTGGTGTGTGAGAACGAGGGGGATCCTCTTGGGGCGGTTGTGGCGGGGGCGGGCTGTGAGGGATGTGTCGCGGGAAATGCGGGAGACGCGGTCGACGCGGTCAAGGGCGTTCTCAACCACTGTGGGGGGGAAAGTTGCGGTCCTTAAAGAACTTGGACATCTGGGATGTGCGGGAGTGGAATGTCTTGTCGTGGGAGCAGATGCGGCGGAGGCGGAGGAATTGGGAATAGGGGATGGAATTTTTGCAGGAGGGTGGGTGGGAGGAGGTGTATTCTAGGTACCTTCCCCTGCAACCGCAGGAAATGCTATACTTGTCCCCACACCTCCTCCCTCACCCCCATCCCAGGCCCCAAGATGACATTCCACATTAAGCAGAGGTTCACCTGCACATCTGCCAATGTGGTATACTGCATCCACTGTACCCGGTGCGGCTTCCTCTACATTGGGGAAACCAAGCGGAGGCTTGGGGACCGCTTTGCAGAACACCTCCACTCAGTTCGCAAAAAACAACTGCACCTCCCAGTCGCAAACCATTTCCACTCCCCCTCCCATTCTCTTGATGACATGTCCATCATGGGCCTCCTGCACTGCCACAATGATGCCACCCGAAGGTTGCAGGAACAGCAACTCATATTCCGCCTGGGAACCCTGCAGCCATATGGTATCAATGTGGACTTCACCAGTTTCAAAATCTCCCCTTCCCCGACTGCATCCCTCAACCAGCCCAGTTCGTCCCCTCCCCCCACTGCACCACACAACCAGCCCAGCTCTTCCCCCCCACCCATTGCATCCCAAAACCAGTCCAACCTGTCTCTGCCTCCCTAACCGGTTCTTCCTCTCACCCATCCCTTCCTCCCACCCCAAGCCGCACCCCCCGCTACCTACTAACCTCATCCCACCTCCTTGACCTGTCCATCTTCCCTGGACTGACCTATCCCCTGCCTACCTCCCCACCTACACTCTCTCCACCTATCTTCTTTACTCTCCATCTTCGGTCCGCCTCCCCCTCTCTCCCTATTTATTCCAGTTCCCTCCCCCCATCCCCCTCTCTGATGAAGGGTCTAGGCCCGAAACGTCAGCTTTTGTGCTCCTGAGATGCTGCTTGGCCTGCTGTGTTCGTCCAGCCTCACTTTTTATTATCTTGGAATCTCCAGCATCTGCAGTTCCCATCATCTAAGATTCTGAAGTGATTTGACAGGTTAAATTCTTTGAATCCTCTGACTGATAAATCCATTATGCAGGAACATAGATGATCAGGTGTAGAGCTGCATGAACACAGCAGGCCAGGCAGCATCAGAGGAGCAGGAAAGCTGACATTTCAGATCTGGACCTTTCTTCAGAAATGAGAAATTTATTCACATAAAGGGTTGTGAATGTTCTGGAACTCTCCACCTCAGGTGGTTGGAGATGCTCCATCATTGAAGTTACTCAAAAGGGTGTGATTATCAAAATTTTGTCGTCTCAAGGGACCAACAGACATAGGGAGCAACCAAGAATGTGAAGTTAAGACTAAAAGGTCATCCATGATCACATCACATAACAGAGTATTACGCCTTTGTGGTCTAATCTTATTGTTCATATGGTTAACCCCAACTTCATTGTAATTGCAACTCTTAAATGGCACCATTTAATTAATATTTATGTTGGATTATTGCACAAATGTCCATAACCTCCCTGTTACAAATCTCCTCACTGTTACCTACACTTCCAAGCTTTGAGTCTGAAAAATTTATGCCCACTACATCCAAGTCCATGTTATTAATACACATCAAAAAGAACAGAATTTCCAAAAATAACTTGATAGGGGACACTGAAGATTTTCCTCCAGTCTGGTAGAAAAAATAAACGCTAGTCCCATTTCTGAGCATGGCAACCTAAAGATACAAGCACAAAGAAACTGCTGCCTGGTTTGAGGCAACGCTTCCATCTGTTCATCCTAACCTTTTCCATTTGACTTAAAAAAAATCACGTGAAATAATTTATACTTCATCCTGCAAAAGCACTGGAACCAACTGAAGGCACATCCAACTGTTGTCTTGCAACATACATTGATCTCTCTAGTTGGCCTTTTAAAACAAGGTCAAAAATCACAGGATAGCAGATTATAGTCCAACAGGTTTATTTGAAAACACAAGCTTTCATATTCTTGCTCCTTCTTCAGCTGTTAGTGAGAGAGGTGGCATCAGACAGAATTTATAAGCAAAAGATCGAAGGGTCATAAAACTGATGCAAATATATTGAACAAACCTAAGATGGCTGTTAAATCTTTAAATCGGTTAGAAAGATGATGCAGGTTTCAATTGATTGATAAGCAAATCCCAGAATTTCTTTCAAGTCACTGCCCCTAGATAACTAAAGGTTTGATCAGTATACGAGAGGTGACATCTCCGGTCAGACAATGCATTATAGGTGTTAGGCCTTGTTTACAATCTGTGTTTTAACTTGGAATCAGACCAGTTTTATTTCCAAAGTAGGAATTTGTAAAATGCCACGTTGACTGTCTATAAATTGTGTGATTTTGAACACAATAGAATGTATCTGCAAATGCAAATTCACCCCATGGATGTGTGTGGGGGGAGGGGTGAGAGTTTGAGAGATAGTCTGAGAGAAAGAGTGCATGTGCGCGCGTATGCATGAGCAAGCATTCATGACAGAGAGAGAATGGAGTGTTGAAAAAGCTTTTGAACGAAAATGATATGGAAGAATCCAAAAGGTATAAGTAGTGAACAAAAGTGAAGGAAAGAGTACCACAGGCGATGCAGCTTTTCACAATGTCATGAGAAGGAAAGGAAAAAAAAGTGCACATTAGAGTAGAGGGTACAGCACTGGAAATTAGGATTGAAGCAGGATGGCAGAAAACTACTTGTACAGAACTGAAGACAAGACAATTATTTTGAAGTTACTGGAGAACAGGGAACTGTGACTAACTCATCAAGAAGGATGTACATGAAGTTATGAGGTTAAACAAGAAATACCAAACAGGCCTTTTGTGCTCCTGAGATGCTGCTTGGCCTGCTGTGTTCATCCAGCTTGTTATCTTGGATTCTCCAGCATCTGCAGTTCCCATTATCACTCATACCAAACAGGCCATTCAGTTCAGACATGGTCCATTAGACAAACTGCAAATAATACATAGTACAGGAGGACAACATTTGGCACTGACATTTATAGTCCACAAGACTCACCTTCCACTCCAATCCATCTGTCCATTTCCTTTGTCTTTCATGTAATCTTTAGTTTCTTTTTAAAAATGCTCAAATTATTTGGTTTTACTCCTTCCTGTCATACTGAATTCCAGATTCTGATCAATGCCTCAGTAAAGAAATTGTTCATATTCTTATTGAATTACTAAGCATGTACCTTGTGACTCTCAGGGGTCACAAATCATACACTGATTAGTTGCCAAATGATAAGTAGCCACAGCCCTATCCGACCATAAAGCTGCTCGGTTATTAGATACAGATGACTTGTGGTAGTTTAGCCCGAGAGTTACCATGCCTCAGACGAGGGGAAATGTTGACACAGACAGTCAATCACGGTAACCTCAGGTGATGTAAGAATTGAGCCAAGCGGATCAATCGGTTGTTTTGGTAATATTTCAGAGGCAAAAATAACAGGATTTACGTCAGCATCTTAATACATATTCATACCTTTTCCATATAATGTCAAAAAAATGAGAGGTATCTACTTTGGTAGGAAGAACAGATACATTGCAATCTCTCTTTATTTATAAAATACTTCCATGACCTTTTGCACATCTACACTTTGCAATCTCTCTTTATTTATAAAATACTCAAAGTGTAGATGTGCAAAAGGTCATGGAAGTATTTTATAAATAAAGAGAGATTGCAAAGTGTAGATGTGCAAAAGGTCATGGAAGGTTAACATGCAAGTACAGCAAGCTGTTAGGAAGGTTCATGGAATGTTAGCCTTTACTGCAACAGAACTTGAGCACAAGAGTAGAGAAGTCTTGACTCACTTGTATAGGAATTTGTTTAAACTGCACCTGAAGTACTGCTCGCAGTTGTGATCTCCTTATATCAGGAAAAATGCTATAGTCACAGAGTGGGTGCAATGAAGGTACGCTAGACTTGTTCCCAGGATGATAGGACCAGTCTATTAACGTAGATCAAGCAAACCGGGTCTATCCCCTCTCAAATTTAGAAAAAAAGAGAGAAGACCTCATTGAAACCTACAAAATATTTAAAGGGATAGATCAGGTAGGTGTAATTGGCATGTTTACTCTGGTTGAGGAGACTAGAAACAGGGGCACAATCAAAAATAAAAGTGGGTGCCATTTCGGACCAAAATTAGGAGAATTTTAGTTTACTCGGAGGATGCTGCATCTCTTTACTTCAGAGGGCTGTGGAAGCTCAGTCTCTGAGTATATTTAAAGGTAAGGTTGACAATGTTTGATTATCAATGGTGTAAAAGGTTACAGGGAGAGTAAATGGTGAAAGGCATTAAAGTGTGTGACCAACTATGATCAAACTAAATGGCACAGCAGGTACAACAGAGTGAATAGCCTACTCCTGATCTAATGTCCCCGTAGATTTTGAATGGTCCCAGTGAATTTGTCCTCTAACATATCTTTCATTTAAACTATTTATTTCAGATTGGTCTGAATCACTGATGTTTGCCCTTATTTAGCTATACATTTGGATTCATTGACATTTAATCCCAGCAGCAGAGATAATGGGAACTGCAGATGCTGGAGAATCCAAGATAACAAAGTGTGTAGCTGGATGAACGCAGCAGGCCAAGCAGCATCTCAGGAGCACAAAAGTTGACGTTTCGGGCCTAGACCCTTCATCAGAGAGCTCCAATACTTCTGTCACAATAAGCTCCAAACACACTGGTATGGACAAAATAACTGGGAGGAAGATAAAGAAAGAAAGTGAACAGGGAAAATGAATTAGAAGTAATCCATACTTCTGCTGCTCTGATTTGCATTTGAAGATTATTGCTCTGTTAGCTATTGGTCTTGGTATATTTGCTCTGCTGGTTTCTTTAGCATACTTTACCCCTTCACTCCTGTGATCCTAACTTTCCCGAGCAATAACTGAAATTAAGATTGTACCTATACCAGACACTAGTTCCTGGAATTTCAGCTTCTAAGTCATAATGTCTCTACTCAGCAGCTTTCTGCTTCTGATCTGGAAGTCCTTCTGGATTGCAATGATGAGATGAAGCTTTTCTTCACTGGGCTTTAAACACCATGCCGACGTTTCCTTTACTGGTTTAAAAGCTCCTGATTAAATCTCCACCACTTAACTACTCGATAATCTGATCAACATCATTGTTACTGATTCTCAGGTACAGTTTGCCCTCTAATGACTTTCCCAACACGCTTCAACATTTCCTAAATCATATTTCCCTCTTATGTTAGGAATATTGGCTTCTCCCTAATCAACTGGTTTTCTTACCATGTCTAAATCTCATCCACTGGGCCATGTAATTTAGATTAATTTACATCTCTAATCTGTATTATTTGGTTGCTGTATCAAAAAGAGATTTTTTTTCCCTGTGCATAGCTGTCCATGCCTTTGATTTTCACGCAATCTGACACTATTCTCTAATCCTTTCCGAAGACTATATCACTCTGAATTACTCCTTAGTTTACAGTTTCTCTGTTGCAGCCACAAAGATCAGTCTGTGGGCCTCAAATATTTACTATCCACATTTGCAGTTGTTGAAAAATAAGTCAGTGGGCATGTTACAATGAGGACACACAGAACAAGGGAATATAGACAGGTTGATGGAGATGGAGGGAAGTGTAAAGCCATGCACTTTGACAGGAAGAATCAAATGACAAATTAATAGTATTTAAATAGACACAGACTCCGAGAGAATACAGCACAGAGGGATTTGAGTGTGCTAGTCCATGAAACACAAAAAGTTAGCAAGCAAGTGCAGCAAGGAATTTGGACAGAAGGAACTTTGATCTTTATTTTAAGGGAGTTGGAGCTGAAAAGTATCGAAGTCTAGGTACAGGGAGTTGGTGAGGCATAGTTGGAGTGCTGTAAAGAGATTTGACGCTTGTGTTTAAAAATGGATATAATGGTACTGGAAGCAGTTCCAAAGAGATTCACTACGTGGAACCCCCTGATATGAAAGAAATGACTTATCAAGAACAGCTAAACAGGTCAGGCATTTATCGATTAGAGTTTAAAAGAATGAAGGGTGATCTTATTGAAAAACAGAATCTGAGAGGGCTTGACAGGACAGATATTAAGAAAAATGACTCCACTAGTGGAGGAATCCCAAACTATGGGGCTCAGTTTTAAACTAGTATCCCCAAATACTAGAAACAGAGGTGAGAAGAAATTTCTTCTCCCAAAGCGTAGTGAAAGTTTGGAATTCTGTACATCAGGGAGTTGTGAAGCTAGATCATTGAAAGCATTTCAACAGGTGGTAGATAAATTATTGAAATATCAGGTTGGTGAGGGCTGAGGGGAGGAGGCATAAGACCTTTGCTATTCACTTTATCTGTGCCCCTCATGTTTTTATACACCTCTTATAAAGTCACCCCTCAACCTCTCAGAGTTCACGGTGTGGTCCTGGGTAGTGTTGTCAAACAAAGAAACCTAGGGGTCACAGATGGACAGGATGGTTAAGAATGCATTTAATACGCTTGCGTTCATTGCTCAGACCGTTGAGCATTGGGTTTGAGATGTCACGTTTAGGTTCTACAGGAGCTTGGTGAGGCCACTTTGGAGTACTGTGTACAGTTCTGGCCACCCTGCTACGTGAAGGATAATATTAAATTGGAGAGGGCTCAGAATAAATTTACCAGGACATTGCCAGGACTAAAAGGTTTGAGTTGTATTACAAGAACAGGCTGGAGCTTGTTTATTAACTGGACCGTAAGTGATCAAGGGGTGATCATACAGAGGTTTATGAAATCATGATGGGCATAGATAAGTTGAATGGAGGTGTCTTTTCCCTAAGGTGGGGAGTTAAAAACAAGGAGTTATACTTTTAAGGTGAGAAGAGAAAGATTTGAAAGGGACCTGAGGGGGAAATTTTTCACTGAGGGTGGTTTGTATGTATAATGAACTGCCAGAGGAAGTGGTGGATGCAGGTATTGTTACAACATTTAAAAGATTTTTGGATAACTACATGATTAAGAAAGGTTTAGACAGATATGGGCCAAACACAGGCAAGTGGGACTAGTTTCATTTGGGAAACTTGATCAGTGCGGACGAGTTGGATAAAAGGGTCTGTTTCTGTGCTGTACCACTCTATATTAGTGTTAAAGGAGACCTTTGTGCCAGTTGTGAGATTCCCAAAATTAGGCATTTTCGACAGTGCACCTGATGCAGGAGTAATTCTTCTGGATTTTGAAGCAAAACCGTGTATTTACAAACACAAGTAATCACTATCAGTTTCACATGGTAATGACAGCAAACAATAATAGTTCCCCTGTCATTACAGTTGCACAGTGTGGGCTAATATTTGTCAATGGAAAAGGCATTCCACAACTGCCTCGATATTTTTCTAATTTCTTTTCCTTTCACCCTCTAACTGTGCCACACTTCCAATGTCAACCTACAAACCTCCCTCAACAGAGATGAGGAGAAATTTCTTCTCTCAGTTGTGAATCAGTAGAATTCTTTACCACAGAGAGCTGTTGAGACTAGGTTATTAAGTATATTCAAGGCTGAAATTGCCAGATTTTCAATCAGCAAGGAAACCAAGGGTTATGGGGAAAAGACAGGAAACTTGAATTGAAGATTATCAAATCAGCCTTGAGCTCTTTGAATGGCAGATCAGACTCAAAGGGCTGAATGGATCAGGACTAGGCCAATGTTATATGATCTTATTTCCAGAAAGTTTCTCCCTCATCTCTGTTCCCTTAGGTTCTGCATCAGCCCCTGGTCAATTGGCTCAAGCTTGGCCATGGTGTCAACAAGGAAGCAAGCCACCCTGTCACTCCTCAGGCCAACAATATCAGTTCACCCATCCATCATTTCAGGCAAACAACCTGCAATGCCACTTTCTGCAGAATTGGAGTGGAGGTTAAAACTTTCCCTGCTGCCTGGAACCACATTAAAACAGCGTCTTTTATCCTCTCCTTTGCTACAGAGAATGTCTGCCCGTCAAACTGAACACACATCCCACGAAAGAATATGGATAACATCTCCTACACTTGTGAAAATTAAACTACTAATCCTGTTCACTATCCTTGATCTATGTGCACAATTTGGAGCAGATAAAGATGTCTTGGTTTTCAACCTCTTAAATTTCCATTCAAATTTCTAAATTATTATTGACCAGAAACAGACCTGGGCTCACCAAATAATTATTGTCCAGGGTTCTTGTAGTGCAGTAGTAATACCAAAACTTTGGGACCAAATGGCCTAGCTTCAGGAATCACAACGTAACTGAGAAACATTTATAAATAGTGTAGCTACAAGAGCAGGTCCGAGGCCAGGAATCTAGTCAGTGACGCACCTCCTGACCTATCCACCACCTACAAGGCGTAAGTGAAGAGTGTGAAGGAATACTCCTGTTTGACAGTACAAGTCCAAATAATGCAACACTCAAGAAACTTGACACCATTCAGGACCAAGCAGCCCAAGTGACTGGTACCACATCCACAAACATTCGCTCCTTCACTACTGATGCTCAGTAGCAGCAATACCATTGACAAGATGTACTGCAAAAATTCAAGGCTCCTGAGACAGCATCTTTCAGCCCCAAACACTAACATCTAGGAGGACAAGGGCAGCAAATGTGTACCACGAAATTCTTCGGAGCTGCACTTTACATAATGATTTCTGACACTGTGCCCATGCAGAGATTTGGCGCCTGAGCATGCACATGTGCAAATGGTCATTACGTGAAGAAATTACAGACGTACAATAAAGAAGCATGCCACTGAAACAGCTATTTAACTGGCCTAAGATAACAAGGTGTAGAGCTGGATGAACACAGCAGGCCAAGCAGCATCAGAGGAGCAGGAAAGCTGATGTTTTGGGTCTAGACACATCTTCAGAAATCCTAAAGAAGGGTTTAGACCCAAAAACGTCAGGTTTCCTGCTCCTCTGATGCTGCTTGGCCTGCTATGTTCATCCAGCTCTACACCTTGTTATCTCAGATTCTCCAGCATCAGCAGTTCCCACAATCTCTGATTTAACTGGCCTTCCCGCTTGGACATATTTTCAAGTTAGCTTGGATTTTAAAGTGGGTATTTTTGGAATTTATTTTCACTTATACCACTTAGATTCTCAGGAGAAATGAATGTTTCTTGTCAGCAGAGGTAATTCCTCTGCTAATTCAGTCAATAAAACATCCGAACCTAAAAAGAACTGTTCAGAGACAGTATAACAAGAGCTGCGTGGTCTTCCGATTTTCATAGCAAAGACACGCTGTTTACTCCTTACCTGAATGCCAACTTCTCCCTGCAGATGAGCCAGACCCTGCAATGGTACCAAGTTAAGACACATTCACAGAAGAAACAGCCATCTCTTGTGAACAAACACATTCAGTGCTTCAATAGCTTATGAGAACAAAACAAATCAAGCAGACTCCATGTCAGATGGAATGTGTATGGGTATCAGATAAAATTCAAGTATCAAGTTACTTTGTTCCTGAGCTTGCAGCAAAACCAAAGACGCTCATACTATTGCCAAAATTTTCATCATGCATGTTAAAAGAAATCATGATTGTGATATTAGGAGCTGATGCTGCAAAATAGTACAAAGTTCCACTCTCTGGTAATATAGTTAAACAGCGAATTGACATGTCAGCTTATACTGAGGAGGCGCTACAAGAGGAGTTATCTACTACTGGGATTTATGATTTACAAACTGATGAATCCATCAACATAAGCAGACACTGCCAGTTGCTGGCCAATGTTCGGTTATGTTGATGGAGAACTTTTTTGTAAGGAGCCACGCAACTGGTGAAGAAATATTTTGGATAACAGATAACTTGAGGGAGAACAAACTTATCTGGTGGCCATATGTTGCACTGATAGAGGAATGTGCATGTCAGGGCAAGTTGAAGAATTTGTCAGGAAGGTGAATGTGCAATATCCCGAAATTCAGGTCACCCTCAAGGCTCTTGTTACCAAATTATTGCCACCAGAGTTGGCTGCAGTATTAGAACAAGCCGTAAAAATCATGAATTACATAAAATCATGTTGGTGACTATTTTGTGTGCAGAGATGAGGGCCAACCATCAGGAGTTTACTGTTACACATCAGCCGCGATAGTTATCATGGGAAAGGGTCTCTCCTGTGCTCCAGAGAGAAATGACAGAGTTTTCAACAATACCTTAACAGTCTTATAAAACATTACTATCCGAGGATTACTGGTGGGTTAAGCTGACATTTCCGTCACAGACGTCTCCAGCCATCTGAATGAGCTGAATACTAAAACGCAGGTTAAGATGACAACAACCCTGGCCATCACAGAAAAACTTCAAGATTTCAGCTCAAAACAGCATCTTTGGCACGAGACAAAGGCACGGGATTCACTCAAGATGTTTCCACTAGCAATGTCAGCAGCAAATGCAGCTGTCAAGACGCACACCTCAAATTTGAACATCTCAAAGCACTACAAGAGGAATTCAAATCCTACTTCCCCTTAACAAATGTGGAAGTCTATGGCTGGACACATAATCCTTTGGTTCTCAGTCTTCTGATTCATTATAAATGCTGACTTTATCAGAAAAGCAGGAATACGCTGAGCTACAGACAGATTGCACAATTAAACCGAAGTTTGAAAAGGTGTCTTTGCATGTGTTTTGGCCAGCTGCTGTACGTGAATGTCCAACAGTCTCTGATCATGCCAATGCTGCATTCTTGTTGGTTGCAGCAACATTCCTCTGCATACTAGCAACTTCAACACCAACATACATGAGAAACAACAGGAGGGAGCACTGATCAATGGACCAAGATGTGCAGGTGACCATCTCATCACTTCCTCCCCAGAATGCAAGATTGCACACACCAGCACGCCCAGGTTTGCCAGTAACTTGCAATTTACTCTATTTTGCATTTCGTTCTGATTCATTGTTTGTGAATAGCTAAAAATAGTTGATTTGAGCAGATTTTGAAAATGTGTCAATGTCTGCAGTTGAAAATAGTTTATTTTGGCCAAAGCATTTCAAAATGCTTTTCATCCTTCTTTAGCTTACTATGTACGCTATATTGTAAACCTCCCTAGTAAGATCAGAGTCATTGTAAATGAAAGCAAATATGACATAATGAACAATCAGTTCAGCTGAAAAACCCTGACGTGTCGAGAAACTGTTTGTCTCATTAAAGTATGCCTTGATACTGAACAGATTGGAAACCAATGGACAAGAATGCCATTCTTTCAGTTTTGCTGGAGAAATTTCTAGAAGTCTCTTCCCAATTCTTCAAAAGACACTAAAGGCTCTGATTCATTGGCAAATTTAAGCTCTATGCTCTATTATAAAGGCTGAAGGATCCCTTCTGCGACCACAACATTTTATTGTACTCAGAACTAGACTATAACTCCCACTTGTACACAGCAGCAAGACTACTACTTTAATTTCTTTAATATAGTTCATCTTATCAAACACCTGTTATTAAGCAATTCAAGATTCAATTACTGAATAGCCCCGCTGGCTTACATTCATACTCCATACACTAATTTGTTCAAAATGCAGTTGTCCAAATTACACCTTGGATTATGCCAAATATATTCATCAGACCATAGGATAAGAAATGCACCAACAACACTGTTAGATAGGTAGCACCACATATGGTGACATAAGAACAAAACACGTCAGGATAGTATGCAGTTGGTAGGGAAATTGAAGTGAAGAGTGGAATTTGAGATGTGCTAATGAGTAAGCACGTTCACTCAGACTAAAATCCCCACTGCTAGATGCAATCTCAACTCAGTGCTAATAGTCTGATCAGAGTCTGAAATTTGAATTACCAAAAACACAAATTACAGGTTCATACTTCCGCAAAATGCTTACTGAAGGAATAATTCACTGGTGTCTTTTTCACTTTATATTAAACCAAGGCCATAAACCTTCAATCATCCCTTCTCAACTCCCTGGCTCAGCATTTGTTCCTCCTAATGCTGCTCAGCAAAACATGGAGATAGTTTCTGCATTCTTTCACAACTTCAGAATGTTGCTAAGTATTGATTTTTTCTAAATGAAGTGTAGCCACTGGTGTAACAGTGAAAAGCTGCACAAATAATGAGAGAGGCCTAAAAATTCCAATTATTGTCAGTACAGATTTGACTGATGGCACTGATGGACTGATTGACAACCCACTTACCTATTGGCATTTTTCAGAGTTTGGCCTGTCCCAAATGCGTCCATCAGAGCAAACCAAAGAGAAATCTCCTCAGTGCAGGAAGAGTATTTCAAGCCACTCTACATCCTTCCTTACATGAATTGTTGCTACTTTTCACAAGTTGAATTGTTAAATAGGTCCCAAAGCCACGTTGACAGTGGTCTGAAGATTGTTAAGTGTGGAGGGCTAAGTGAGAGGATTGGGGTGGCGAGTGAGTATATAGGGGATGAAGTACTGAGAGGTTGAGATGGGGGCTATAATAAGTTATTGAACCTTCCAACTTTTGTGAATGATTACTAAGCTCAAGTGGGCTGTATTTGAATAGGTCTCAAGTGTTATCGGGCTACAGAGGAAATAAAAACAGCCAACATTTTCTCTCTGATAAAATTTTCAGGAACACCTGGTGCAAAGTAATATTGATCTCGGGTAAATGCAGGAGTGTAGTCAGCCCTTTTCCCTTCAAAAACAGTATCTTGCTACCAGCAAGCATAAGAAACCAGGCAGATATTAGAGGTTCCTGGTACACATGGGGCCATACCAAGTGGTTACAGAAAAAGATAAATTTGTTAGAGTAGAAAAGTGAGGGCAGAGTGGAAAGCAAAATACCAACAGTTGATAGATTGTCAGGTTTGAAAGGCTTACATCTCAGGTTTGAAAAGGAAGTAGGTGGAGATATCAGAAAAACTTGCTTAACTTTCACTCTTCTCAACTATCAGGGAAATGCTAGAAGAATGGAAGGGTGATGACCTTAATTCAAGGATGTAAGGACAGTTCTGGCAATTATAGGCTAGTATGCTTAACATCAGTAGTGGATGAGGTGCCAGAATCCGTATTCCGGGGACCAAAAATCAACCAACCCTTGTATGCATTTCAATTAATTAAGGAGGGCCAGAGTGGATTTGTACAAGGTATATCACAATTTGATTAATTAATTTCTTTTAATGAAGTACCTTATAATGTTGATAATGGGAATGCACTAGATCTCGGTCTACACTTCCCACTGCATTGGGAAAGCAGCCAACATAATCAAAGACTCCTCCCATGCTAGTTATACTCTTTTCCCCCAACCTCCCAACTTCTCCATCAGGCAGAAGACACAAATGTTTGAAAACTGGTACCAACAGATTTACGAACAGCTCCTTTCCTGCTATTATCAGATATATGAACAGACCTTTCATATATTAAAACTGATCTTTCTTTGCACCTTCTCTGTAGCTATAACATTATATACTGCAATCTATTCTATTACCATGTAGTACTTAAGTAAGGCATTATTTGTCTGGTTATCATGCAAAAAATACTTTTCACTATATCTCAGTTAAATAAGAATAAATCATATCAAAAAAGTATGCTATCAAATGGATTTTAAGAAAGGGTGTTCTTAAAAGAGACACAGAATAAGAGGGTCAGAATCCAACAGACCAAAATTGATTTGAGGACAAAAAACAGTGAGTTATAATAACATGGTTATTTTTCAGACTAGAAAGAATGGTGAACCAGGGTGTTCCCCAAGGATCACTCATAGAACCACTGCATTTTTTTGCTACATACAAATGGTTTTGATCTTGGAAAAAGGATAAAATTTAAAAATAATACCAAACTTGGAGGAGTGACAAACTACAAGGATGATCAAACTCATTTGTAATGGAACATAGACAGAGTAGCAAAATAAGCACAGCTGAGCTGAAGATGGTATTCAATCCGAAAGTGTGAACTGATGCATTCTGACAAAAGGGATCGTGAGAAGCAATCTAGACTTAAATGGTACAATTCTAAAAAAGTCTACAAGTGCAGAGGGACCTCTCAGTGCATACGCATCGATGTTTAAAGATGGCAGAATATATCAAAAGTGGTTAGCAAAATATAAGGGATACTAGACTTCAGAAATAGATGCACCAAGAACAAAAGCGTGGAAACTGAATCTTCATAAACGTTTTTTTGTTAGGCCCCAACTGAAGTATTATGCCCAATTCTGGTCACCATACTTTAGGAAGTATGTGAAGATGCTTGAAAAGCTTGCAGACGCGTTTTAAAAAAGTAATCTGATAAAAGGGGAAGCAGAGTTGATTAACAAATGTAGATTAGAAAAGCTAGTGCAAGAGACAGAGAAGAAACTTGATAAAAGTATACAGTGTTGTAATTGGCCAAATAAAAGGCAAACAAGGAAGAATTGTTCCCATTAGCAAATGGTACAAGAACTAGGGGACACACATTTAAGATTTTGGCTGTGAGAAATGAAGGAAGTTTTTTTTTTAGAAAGTGAGCAGTAATGATCAGGAACACACTGCCTGTTGGTGATAGAAACTGAAATAATGATTTCAAAGAGACAGTAAATGGAAATTTTTCAGGCAATAAACTTCAGGAGTATGGGGATTGAGCAGGCAAGTGGGACTGACTGGATTGCTCAGGAGAGCTGGCAAACACTCAATTGAGTGAATGGCCTCCTTCTATGCCAAAGATGACTCCATGACCCAGGTTTTCCACTCTCCAGATCCTCAGGAGACAGGGCGTACCCTGGAAGATGCATATCAGATCCTGATGGACATCACAATGCATTAACTACACAGTCACTGCTCAGGAAGTTTAAATTTCCAATGGGTAATTACCCAGTATCTGAACTTCTCTGAAAAGTCCTGACAATCAAACCAAAGACTTTGGAGGGTTCCAACTTATTTGTATTAACTGTTAGCTAGGTGACCACCTAGCCATCCAGCATCCAACTTCAACGGACACCCAAACTGGCTATAAACTAACACCCTCCCTCATCCAGTCACTTGACCCACTCAATCACCCACTTAATTTCACTCCATAGTTGTCAAAGTGGCATTGCAACCTTTATTCATAATCCGTGGTTGGTTTGCTGCATTACTTCTGTCATGGTGGATCCTGCATAAGATGGCTGAGCAGAAAAATCCAGGAAAAACAAGTGGTCAGATTTGTGTCTGATCTGGGTTGGAAATAAGATTCTGGCAGATCTGATTTTTTGAGGCCATGAACTTAATATATTTCATGATGTAAGTTTACACTGAACAGTACATTTTGAACAACTTTCTAACTTAATCATGTAGGGGGACTGGGCAGGCAGGGAGGGGGCTGGACAGAGAAGAAAAGGTAAGGTTTCCAAACTTTGATACAATGAAAATGTATGTAATAGAGTACAAGAAAGATTTATTTCATATTACAATCTAAAATTGATGGTAGACCAAACTGAAGAATGCAAACAGTGTAAACAGTAGAGGACACAGAATTCCAGAAATGTATTTTGCAGAAGTTTGAACCAGTATGTGGGAAGCCCAACGAGGGGCAGGAAAAAAAAACCAAATGAACTAGATGCTGGAAATCAGAAACAGAAAATGCTGAGAAAGCTCAGCAGCTCTGGCAGCATCTGTGGAGAGAAATCAGAGTTAATGTTTCGGGTCCAGCAACCCTTCTTCGGAATTTTGAACCCTGCAAGGGCAAGGCAATGTTGGATCTAGTCTGAGGGAATGAATTAGGAGAAGGTGGAAGAAATATTAATGGGAGGCCACTTCTGTGGTATTGATCAGAATTCGATTGGACTTGGCATAGTTATGGAAAAACAGACAGAATAACAGTAAGGGATTTAAGCTATGGGAAGGCTAAGGTTACTACGCTGAGAAACAATTTAGCAAAAGTGGACTGGAAATTGCTTCATTAGGGTAAATGAGTATCACAGCAATAGGGGACATGCAAGGGGGAGATTTAAGATATTCAAAGTAAATATGTTTCCACAAAAGGGAAGGAAGGAATCACAAAATCCAGAGGGTCTTGGGTGTAGAGGGTAAAATGAGATCAAAAAAGGTGTTTGGAGAGCTTAATTCTGCAGAATGCATAAAAGAATTCAGAAAGTGTAGTGATGAAAATACAAGGAAACTTAGGAAAATCAAGTGAACACATGAAAAAATGCAAATAAATAAACCAATGAAAATCTAAATATGTTCTGTTGCACAGAAAGAGTAAGAGGAAAGCTAAGAAAAGAGCAGAGTCTATTTGGGACAAAAAAGGTAACCATTCATAGAGGTGGACAAGTTGGACAAAGTACTGAATAAATAGGTTGCTAACTTCACATAAAGAAAAAACTGGCAATGTCATTACAATTAGGAAGGAAGAGTGCAAAATACTGGATGAGATTGTGAAAACAAGTATTAAGAGATTTGACATCTTTCAAAGTAGTTTAAAAATCACTAGGTTCATTTGAGATTGTTATTAAGAAACAAGGGAGAAAATCTGGCCATTACATTTCAATTCTCCCTTGCTCCAAGAGTGGTGCCAAAAATCTGGAGACCTGCCAATGTTGTACCATTATTTATCATGGAGGAGGAAGGAGTGATCTGAGTAATTATAGGGCAGTTAGTTAAACTTCAGTTGGGAGTGAATTACTGCAATGAACCCTGAGGTACAATATAAATCTTAATTTTTGTAAAACAGATTATTCAAGGAAAGCCACCATGGATTAAAGGAAGGTCATGTCTGACTAACCCAAGTGAGCTTTTTACTGAAGTGACAAATAAGGTTAATGAGGCAGAATGAAGGATATAGTTTACATGGATTTTAAAAAGACTTTTGAGAAAGGCCCCACCAGAAGGCTGGTGAAAAATGTAAACGCCTTTGGCTTCCAAGACAGTATGGGGATTTGGATCAAAAACCAGTTTAGCGAAGAAAGTAGAAATGTTTGACCAGCTTTTCCAAGATTGAAAAGCAATTAGTATTGGTGCTCCATATAGTTCGGTCCTTTTCCTGCTCTTTGCAATTTGTGTTACTGATTTAGACAAAAATTTAAGGGACAAGATAAAAAGGGTTGCAGTTTGATAAAATTAATCAAGTGGTTGACCGCTAAGAGAAAAGCTGCAGCATCAACATGATACACAGATGGAACAGTCAGTTGTGAACATGGAATTAAATTCAGAGAAGGGTGAGGTTATACATTATATTCTCTTCCCTGTTGCATCTCCCATACAGTAGATGAGAGCGCTCTAAGCAATGTGGAGGAACAGATAGACCACGAACTGCAAAGCTTCTAGGACAGATCAACAGATGTTTAAGACGACATAGAGCATGTTTTCCATTATTAGCAGAAGGATGGCTTAATTCATAAAATTATGTGAAGCTGACAGAGTACATAAAGACAACTTGTATACCTTAACAAAGAGATCAGAAACCAAAACGATTGGAAGCTGCTTCATCAATGACCTTTCCTCAAATCATAAGGTCAGAAGTGGGAATGTTCCCTGCTGATTGCACAACGTTCAGCACTATTAGCAACTCTTCAATTACAGAAACAGCCCACGTTCAAAATGAACCGGAACTGTACAATGTCCAGGCTTGGGCTGACAAGCAGCAAGTAACATTTGCAATACACAAATGCCAGGCAATAACCATCTCCAATAAGAGACACCACCCTTGACAATCAATGCATTACCACCTGTGAATCCCACACTATCAACATCCTGGGGTTACCATTGATCGGAAACCTAACTGGAGCCCTCAAACAAATACAGCGAGTATAAAGAGAAGATCAGAGGCTCGGAATATTGCATCAAGTAACTTATCTGCTGACTCCCCAAAGTCTATCCACCATCTACAAGGCACAAGTCAGGAGTGTGATGGAGTACTTCCCACTTGTCTGAATGAATGCAGCTCCTACATCATTCAAGAAGCTTGATACTATCCATGCTTGATCGGCACCACTTCCACAAACAAAATCATTCCATCAACAATGGTCGGTAGCAGTGGTATGCACTGCAGTAATTCACCAAAATTTCTAAGGCAGCACCTTCCAAACCAGTAGCATCCAGAAAGGCAAGGGCAGCAGACACATGAAACACCATTACTTGCAGGTTCCCCTCCAAACCACTCACCATCGAGACATGGAAATTTAATCTCCTTCCTTTATGGTAAACATGTCAAAATTCTGGCATTCAACCCCTAACAGCATTTTGGGATCACCTACAGCATATGGATTGCAATAGTTCAAGAAGGCAGCTCCCCCTAACCCTCTTAAGAGCAACTCAGGACAAGCAATAAATTGTGGGCAGCCAATGACACCTACATACTACAAGTGAGTGGATGAAAAGGATTAATGTGGAAATAGGGAACATTCTTTATTCAGAGAGGGTAGTAGGAACCTGAACTCACTGTTTGAAGGATTGGTACAGGCTGAAAGTCTCATCACATTTAAGAGGTAATTGGATGGTTTTACCATGAGCTGCATTTACACTGATGCCACACTGGTAATAGATTTAGTTCAAGAAAGGATATACCAAGCTTTTGGCACCAGAAGCATTATTCTTAAATCTGCCCTTCCCCACAACCACCCCCTCCACCCCACTTCCCTGCAAAAGAAATTTGGAAAAGTAGTCTTAATCAGCAAGATGGACATAGTCTTTGACTACATCACAAGGAAACAAAATATCTGACTCCAAAATCTATATAAATTCCTCTGGATTTCATGACAAACAAATATTTTATAACTATACCTTAGTTGCATGAGATATTCACCCCAACTGTTAGCATGAAGTGCGGTCGTGAAAACTACAAAATCTCTGAACTTTAATGAAGTCCCTCATCAGCAAAAGTAGAAACATTAGCTTAGGCTCAATTTACAATTGCAATTACAAGCATCAGATACTCCTGCACCAGCATTCTATTGGCTATTGAAGTGGGTGAGCAAATCTTAAAAAGGGTCTTGCGGCAGTACTTGCATAATGAGTGTCAATTATACTGGCCATTTTTGAAAAGTAAAAAGCTGACAATATTTGTCTTAAAAGAACAAATTTATCTTTTATATTATTCCTTGCAGAACCTCAGAACATCCCACAGCACTTCAAAAGTAATTCATTATTACTAGAATAGAGTCAGTGTTGTAATGGCAGAAAGCAAAGCAGCTAATTTGCCCAGTGCATTCTCACAAGGATGATGCCAAGGAAACAAGGATGAGATTAAATGTCCAGGCAATTTGTTTTTGTGATCTGGGTTGAGGATAAAATATTGGCCAAAATATCAGAAGACATGCATGAAACATTCCACCTGGCCACCAAAGAGAACAAACAAAGCTTCAGTTGTTTTCTCACTAAAAATATTATATCTCCCAACAAAGCAGTCTGTTGGTACCGCACTAGATTCACTAATTCACGTGCAAGAATGGAACTTTGAGCCCATGGTCATCTGACTCAGGCGAAGTTAAGGCTAACCCGATACTTTCAATCCTGGGCAGACTAAGTTATTGGAATCTGCCTTGATCAGTGCTCTCAAAATACATGGCCTCTCACAAGCATGCTTTTTGTCACCGTCTGACCTCCAGCATTACAGCACTTTTAAATTTGATTTGAACCTCCTTGTAACCAAGCACCAAAAAACATTAAGAAAAGTGCTGAGCAAGAATCAAAAATCATAAAAATCACTTTAAAACGAGAGTAACAATAACTAATCCTTAAAGATTAGAGCCAGAAAACACAAACTACAAAATTTGTTTAGAATTTTTTTTAAAATTACAAAACCAAGAAACTTTGGACCACTGTGTGGTGGTCTGTAGTTTTTTTTAAAAAAACAAGGACTTAAATCCAAAGGACTGAAACAGTATAAGAAGTCCTGAATCGTATCCATTATTCTTCTCCCCCTCTCCCACAACAAGGGGCTTAATATAATTACACAGAAGCAGCAAGATAACATTCTACTTTTCTGAAGAAGCATTTGTGAAATGCTTTCAATTTACCGACAAAGAAATACAACTTTAGTTCGTCAGTGTTTCAAAGATTAACATGATACTAAAGATCACATGTCAAATTCTACTCAAGCAATTGTGGACAAATATGTAGATAATCAAAATTATATTACTATTAAAGAGCACAATTTAATCATCTTATTTGAACTTATTTTTAATTAGATTCATATGCAGCACAGTATTATCATAGTATTATGCAAATAAAACAGGAAAATCAGAAATGAGGATTATATATTTATCCATACATTAACTGTTCCATCATTATGAAGAATTCATTGAAAACTTCAGTCTCGTTGAAATATTCTGTCAAAAAGTCAAAAAAGAACTCAGAATAGTAAATAAGTATAGTAACTTTTGCATCCTGACCCAAGGAAAATAAGCATTGGATTTCCAATTTCAATGACATCTAAAAAGAAGTAACAATTTAATCAGCAAGCCCTCAACTCTGTTTCTACAGCTCTGCAACAAGTACTGATTTTCATGTCAGTATTATTTTACGTAAACTTGTTTCCTTTATAATCCACAACATTTGCGGTACTTAACTATTTCAAGTAGTAAAGTTCACTCTCCAACCCATATGAATAGTTTTTTTTCCCCTCGAATATCAAAATATTCTAGTGGAATGGAACACTGAAAAATAAGCAGCAAATATTTTAAAAATGGAAATGGATTTAGCAAGTTGCTAGAGATGACAACGAAGGAATATTATTCACATACGAATTCATATGACTGTTCCAGATTACTAATTTAAAAAAACCTTGTTCAGCCTCTTCTTTATTAGAGATAATAATTAGCGTTCATAAATCACAACGGTGGAAAAAAAGCTTACGTAATGTGTTTTTGAATTGAAATAACTCATAGCCCTGAACAAAATTACTTGTTGAATTGTTGCAGCTCCAGGCAAACTACATAAATAAACGGAGCTGGACAAACAATTTTTCACCAGTACTCCTATTCTGGTATCTCACCTGTCCATTTTAATTAATATATGCAACTGCCATATCTTGTCCTACTTCACTCTTATTCTGTTCACAACCTAAACATTGCAAATATTGAACGGTTTATTTGAATGCGGAATTGATCTGTTTCTTGTCCCCACTGAATGATTCCAGAAGGACAATTATGTACAAATTCATCTTGACAGATACACTTTTAAGATAAACCACAAATTAAGGCATATAAATCTAACCAAAGTATAATATGACCTAATTTTCCCTAACAAGCCCCAAAACCACGCTTTTGTATTACCATACATATAAGACAGTGCTCTTTTTCAGCAACACCATCCTGTATTTGCCTTTTAAGTCAGCCTAACATTTTTTCCGCTCGATAATGCAGTTTTTAATTACCAGTAATTATAACTCAATATAAGGGATCAAGCGAGTAGTACAGGCAGTGTTGCCACAACACAAAGCAGTTTAAGATATGCCCTCACAAATCAGGCCACGTATAGTGAATAACGAAGAAAATTCTTCCAACAAAAGTAGTACGAACGCTGGTTTCCAGCTAAAGCCATAACATTTGCTGACTTGTCAAATACAGATGTCCCATTAAGTCTCCCTGCTGAATATCATTCTATTACATGCCCATTTTTCAACCACCATTGCGTTAACAATGTGTTCGCTTCCTTTCCATCCTTATCATATGCATTATAAGCCATTGCATGCAATGTCCCTAGTACAACGTTGCATATTATTTGGAGTCATTAGGCATCAGATTGAGGGCAGCATGGTGGCTCAGTGGTTAGCACTGCAGCCTCACAGAGCCAGAGACCCGGGTTCAATTCCAGCCTCGGGTAACTGTCTGTGCGGAGTTTGCATATTCTCCCCGTGTCTGAGTGGGTTTCCTCCGGGTGTTCCGGTTTCCTGCCACAGTCCAAAGATGTGCAGGCTATGTGGATCGGTCATGCAAAATTCCCCGTAGTGTTCAGGGGTGTTTGGATTATAGGGGGATGGGTCTGGGTGGGATGCTCCAAGGAGCGGTGTGGACTTGTTGGGCCGAAGGGCCTGTTTCCACACTGTAGGGAATCTAATCTAATCAGATCATTCATCCTGATGACACCATTGTGGGGAAAGATGCTTGCAATCAAGGCAATTCCAATTTTCCAAATCAAAACCCAGTACAAAGGCTCTGAAGAAGGGAGATTTGAGAAGTATCTAAAGCAATGGTTTTTACTTCACAAGCAAGTCCATACTGTTGATCTCTATGAAATAAGGCCCACTTCTTGACTCTAGCAGGCTTCAATATTTCAGGACTGCCTGCAAAGAAAAAAACAGAAACCCATAGTGTATGTAGGTGCATAGGTACCATAAAATGGTTTGTCATGTCTCCAGGCATAGTTTGGTGAAAAATACAAGGTGTACCCTTAAGATAGAGACTCTTGTGATCAAGTATTTTTGTTATGCTCAATGATTTTTTTTTACAAGTTATTTCAGTGAGGAGTGCTGCACATGTGGGGAATAATATTTCAATTGGAATATTTTTTTCTTGGGCAAGAAATGTCCACAGGAACCTAACTGTGGCTGTGATATTGATTCCTAAGGGAAATTATGCTTCACTTAAAATTGGGATATTCACAATCACAACCTCAACTTGAAGTAAAGAATTATTACAACTACCATGCAGCAATTCAATTTGGTATTCATGAAACTAGTGCAAGACTGAAAGGAGGACTCCATTCTAAAGGAGATGCCAAGAACAAACATTCCACAAGAGCAAGTAAGAGCAACTAGCCTGAACTCGAGAAGCATATATTGGGATGAATTACATCAGAAAGATTACAGTCAGAAATACAATACACGTAAATATACTTAAGTGAACCAAACCAAACATGAGTACAGCAAAGATTTCAAAGCAACAGCTAATCAGTGTAGGTGCTTCATCGAATAAAAATGTCTGCTGTTGTGGTAGAGAACCAATTTGCTTGGAGGAGACCAAAAGACAGATGTCAAAAATCACTAGTATCAAACAATGCATCAACTGTTAGCAGCAAAAACATGTGGACCCTTTAAGCCACATTGCCAACATGGATCACGCAGTCATTCAATTTCAGCGTGCTCAGCAATCAAGCTAGTGATTGGAAAGCTTTGAAATAAAAATAATTGATTCCCACAGGTCATGAGAAGTGTGATTTACAGTGCTACTAACCTGTATGGCCAACAGGACAAAACTGAAGTCAACGGCAATTTTTAAATGCAAAACCACACCGACCTATCAAGCACGTCCATGATAACTGCTAGATGAAATTTGATGGGAGTGAAGTTGCGGATCTACAATCACAGTTAGACATTCTCGTGGCCTTTGTAAAGAATACAACTCGCTAGCATTGGACACATTGATACCCCATTTAACCAGGAAGATAAAAAGTCACCTGTAAATAAATCACACCTGTTACTGTCTTGTTAGGAGCCAATAACATTTAAAGACTAAATGCAAACACAGCAACTAACAGACAAGAAAAAATGACAATGGTAACCTCCAGCATGGCGATGTGGGAATCGTTGGGGGTTGTTAGTACCAGTGATAGAATTGAACATCATAGGCTGCTGGCTACATTCTCTTTTGTTAGAGATGGTCAGGTATGACTCCAAGCAGTGGAGAGTTTTGCCTGCAATTCCCACTGACTCTAGTTTTGGTGCCACCTTCAGTAAAATTTAGCACTGTTGTCAAGAACAATATTCTAACACCACCTTTGGAATTCAGCTCTTTTGTCCATTTTTTGAACCAAGACTGTACTTTAAATTGAGGTCAGGAGATGAGCAGACCTGGCTCCACCCAAACTAAGTATCAGTTAGCAGATTTATCATTAAATAAGGGCAGCTTGATAACACTGTTGGTCAAATGGGCTTCAGATTGGTATGGCAGGTCGGCACAACATTGAGGGCCGAAGGGCCTATACCGTGCTGTAATGTTCTATGTTCTAAGTGTATAATGTCATCGGACCATTTCAAAAATATTCAATTCAATGGATGGAAAGAAAGACTGTTTGTTGTGAAAGAATGATTCTGAAAACATAGCACGAAATTTAATCCAAAAGTGAATCCTCACAATGATGCCAAAGCCAAAGTGCTCCGAATGAATTTGATGAGCTCTTTACATCAAGGGCACTGAATTTGACAGGTTTTAGAATACTTTGTGGTTGAAGGCATTTTCATAGAATTAATTAATTTAATAAGCCATGCCACATTAGCCTGATATGAATTACTTTTTTTTCCACATTTCAAAATGTCAAATATCTAGACAGGTGGCTCACTTTTTATACTCAGCTTATAAATTGATCTTTGGTTTGAGGCTTCAAAGATCTATTTAAACATCCTGGCCAAAGGTCACTATTTCACAAATAATAATTAAATTATCAATAGTCATCCACGTAATTCAGAAAGATGACCAAGGAGTAACTGCACAAGGCCTGGCAAAGAAATTTTTAACTACTGACCCAGTCAAAATAATCAGTTTTTTTTTCTATTTCCTTCAGACCATAAACTATAATACAATGAGCTCTGTTCCACTATGCATTTCTATTTGTCTCACCACTTTGTGCATTAAATTTACATTTCTAATTCAAAATTTAAGCCATGCTGCCAGCACAGCAGAAAAGAAAGGCTATGTGACAGAAGTGACCAGATTCTTAAATGATGATGATCAATAAAACTTACTACCCAATGCAGTTTTGATATGCAAGTGTTTACAAACTCGCAAATGATATACGCTTTCTATATGTTAAATTATGAGAATATTCCTCCCACAGTAAAGTCTCAATATTATTAATGACGTAAAATCTCAGTAGTTTATTCATGTAATACATGATAGCTGTGTTAAGAGTGCAAATGGCATTAAACTGCAGTACAAACAGGCAGAACTACTGGCATTTGAAACACCAGCCCATTACCACAGCAGGAGACGTCAATCATTTGGATGTTCTTCTAACAGCACAGGCAATATGACAATGATCTCGGGGAAAATCAGCAATCTCTGCAGAATACTCCAAAACCTCCCCTCCCCCCAAACCCTCTTTGCAATTCAACCAATCAGAAGGTGTCATTCATGACCTACTGGAAGACTTGCATCTTGCTTCAAATCCTTAAAGAAAAACATCAATCATTCAAAACAGAAGGACACTGAATTATACAGTATTAACCTCTAGGATTTGGATACAAAGACCTCAGATTTATTTCTGCCCATCTATGAAGCGTCTCTGCATCGTTTTTAAACACCAAACCAAACGCCAATTTGATGAACCTCTCTGTCCTCAGCAGGCGTCCTGCTTATTTGATTAATGAGTAAACGCTTGTAGAAAAAGGTAAGAATTGAAATAAAAGTTAAAATCCAATTACGCCTGCACAAAAATGCCACAGTAGTAATTAACCTGATGCCTCTCAAGAGGTGGCGGACTTGACGTATATGATCTGGACATTACTCCTAGACACTGGACTCTTTCATCTGAATTATCCATAGCAGCTGAGCAGGCTCACATTCCCAACTCAAACAGGTCATGGCAACTCAATGTTTCGTGCTTTGTATCAACATAAAGCTTAGCAATAGGATGGGGAAGGGGAAAAAGTGAGCTGAAGGTACACTGTTTCGTTTGCCAGTTCTAGCAGTGATCAGTACTAAAATCACTGCTTTCTGGATATCTCTTCTTTTGTTTCAAAATTCAGTTCAGTTCAGTTCAGTGAAAGTACCCGCAAGAACTGCTGACTTGTTTGATTTTTCATTTCTCTGTAGAAGATCCAAGGACAGTTACAGGCCACTGAAGATATGTAGCAAAAGACAAACACAATATACGAGGCGGCTGTTATTCAACCGCATTCTGAGAAGAAGTGTCTACATGAACCGTTGCTTATAACAAGTGAAGATCACTCCTGTCACAGTAGACTCTATCTTTCTAGTTTGTAAAAAATAATGTTCACAGGTAAGCAAATGTCTGTCATTTTTTGTCTTATTAGCAGTTTATCAACAGAATAAAACCTAGGAATTCTGCTTTAAAATTCAGCCATTGGAAGCAAATGAACTAAATTTTATAATTTCCTATCAAAAATAAACCCAAAAACCTCCCAAGTGACACGGTTTACAGGAAAATTACCAAAGACTGCATTTAACTAATCAATTTCAGAATCATATCTTGTTTAATTATTCTAAACTTACATCATTAGGCAGTTCTTACAAGTAAACAACAGTATTTTTAGAAAAATATTTTGATTTAGATTTAATTCAAAAAAATGATAAGAACAGATCATTGTTTTGACAACATTCTGTTATTATTTCAGCTATGAAGAGCTGGTTTACTAAATTACTTAAATTAATGCTGGTAGGTTACCGTAACATACTAGTGTCAGACACTCAGACTGAAATTCGGTTAGCCAACAAAGAGCAGCTCAACCCACAAAATATAGCAATTTGACTTTTTTTTTTAAATGGAGAAGATTAATCTCAATTTAAACAAGTTGCAAATATACTTTAATGTTGCAAATATATAAATAATATTCATCAAACAGAATCTGTACACCAGTGCAATTTATTCAAGGCAAAACAAATTACTACTGTAATTATAACTTTTTAAAAAAGGTATGATCATCTCATCAACTGTCTCAATCTCTACAGCAAGACACAGAAGAAAGTGTAAGCAGTAAGGCAGGGTGCACACAGTGATACAACTACAAAGATCTGGGCTCCAAGAAAAATCCCAGAGAATGAATGAATGAATGCAGCACATCCTGAATACCGCGTACAAAATTTTGGTTTCACTATGTGAGCCAGGGTACAGTTGCACTGGGTGCAATTTGGAGCAGACTAGGTAGGCTGATTCCTGAAACAAAGATTGCCTAGTGAAGAAAAGTTGGACAAGCTGGGCCTACACACACTGGAATTTAGAAGAATGAGAGATGATTTTCTTGAAACGTGCAAAATTTGGTGGAGGATTCATAGGGTCATTACTTAGATATGTATTCACTCATGAGAGAATCTAGGAGAGAGAACAAGAGTTTTTTAAAAATTCTCAAGTTTAAAACAAAAATGCAAATTGGTAGAAAAGTTTAACAGATCTGGCAGCATCTGTGGACAGAAATCAGAGTTAATGTTTCAGGTCAAATGGCCCTTCCTCAGAACTGGGAACGTCAACTCTGATTTCTCTCTGCAGATGATGCCAGACCTGCTAAACTTTTCCAGCAATTTCTATTTTTGTTTCTGATTTACAGCATCTACAGTTCTTTTGGTCTCAAGCTTATGACTACGATAAGAAGAAATTTCTTCTCTCAGAACATAGTTAGCAGAATTCTCCTCCAGACAGAGCAGGATGAGTTTGACAAGAGAGTCAAGGGTTATGCGTTGGGTGAGCGGTTAAACAATCAGGAGAGTGGAGTTAGTGCCAAAAGTAGATCCGCCATGTTCTTACTGAATGGCAGAGAATGCTCAATGGATTGAACAGTCCAGTACTGCTTCTGTTTCTGGACTTATATGAGAGACTTGGATTTAATATCAAATGAGTAAAAGTCATAAAAAGGAGAAAACTGACAAGTAGCATCAACCTGTGTAGGAAGCCAGAATAAGCTTTAAGAAATTTAACTGAACCACATCTCAAAACTAAGATAAAAAGCAACAGTTTCTTTTCACAGTTGAAACTGCAGAGATTACATCACCAGATTTCCCAAAGTTGGCATAAAATGTAAAGGGCAGAGGCCAGAAACAAATTGTACACAGGCATAACTTCTAAGCTCACATCACCAAAAACTCAAAGGATAGCAATAACTTTCACATCAATCATTTTATTTTATGGTAAAAGATTCTGTTAATACAAAGTACAACAGTCTGAGTATTTTCATGATCATGTTTTTGATGCCAGAGATATCTAAACAACCGCTGAACAGTTTGCATAAATGCAGCAAGACACACCCACAAAATATATCTTGTTAATGGGAATATTTCATTTGGCTGAGCTTTGAAATCTCAGTTCTGAAAAAAACATTTAAAAGGAGAAGCAGTTACATATCATTCAGTTTGAATCTACAAAAACACATCTTCAATCATTCCAGCAAGAACACTGTTTATTCATGTTTACAATTAGTTCTTTTTCTCCAATGCATTCAAACTCTCGCAGACTGAAATTATTTTCAATTAAATACGCAGATAATTGGCAACAATTTAAATATACAGGTGATAATTCAGGTATGTGATCCCAAATACCCTACATTCTGAGTAAACTATTCTACAGGAATAGTGCCACCATGACTGGAGGATAGCAAATGTGGTTCGCCTGTTCAAGAAGGGGAGTAGAGACAACCCTGGTAATTATAGACCAGTGAGCCTTACCTCAGTTGTTGGAAAAGGTTATAAGTGATAGGATTTATACTCATCTAGGAAAGAATAAATTGATTACGGATACTGAGCACGGTTTTGTGAAGGGAAGGTCGTGCCTCACAAACCTTATTAAGTTCTTTGAGAAGGTGACCAAACAGGTAGATGAGAGTAAACCGGCTGATGTGGTGTATACGGATTTCAGCAAGGCGTTCAATAATGTTCCTCACAATAGGCTATTGTACAAAATGCGGAGGAATGGAATTGTGGGAGATATAGCAGTTTGGATCGGAAATTGGCTTGCTGAAAGAAGACAGAGGGTGGTAGTTGATGGGAAATGTTCATCCTGGACAACAGTTACTAGTGGTGTACCGCAAGGGTCGGTGTTGGGTCCACTGCTGTTTGTCATTTTTATAAATGACCTGGATGAGGGCATAGCAGGATGGGTTAGTAAATTTGCAGACGACACTAAGGACGGTGGAGTTGTGGATAGTGACGAAGGATGCTGTCGGTTGCAGAGAGACATAGATAAGCTGCAGAGCTGGGCTGAGAGGTGGCAAATGGAGTTTAATGCAGCCAAGTGTGAGGTGATGCACTTTGGTAGAGTAACCGGAAGGTAAAGTACTGGGCTAATGGTAAGATTCTTAATAGTGTAGATGAGCAGAGAGATCTCGGTGTCCACATACACAGATCCTTGAAAGTTGCCACCTAGGCTGACAGGGCTGTTAAGAAGGCATACAGTGTTTTAGCTTTTATTAATAGAGGGATCGAGTTCCGGAACCAAGAGGTTATGGTGAAGCTGTACAAAACTCTGGTGCGACCGCACTTGGAGTATTGCGTACAGTTCTGGTCACCGCATTATAAGAAGGACGTTGAAGATTTGGAAAGGGTGCAGAGGAGATTTACTAGGATGTTGCCTGGTATGGTGGGAAGGTCTTACGAGGAACGGCTGAGGGACTTGAGGCTGTTTTCATTAGAGAGAAGGTTGAGAGGTGACTTAATTGAAACATATAAAATAATCAGAGGGTTAGATAGGGTGGATGGGGAGAGCCTTTTTCCTAGGATGGTGACGGCGAGCACGAGGGGGCACAGCTTTAAATTGAGGAGTGAAAGATATAGGACAGGTGTTAGAGGTAGTTTCTTTACTCAGAGAGTAGTAAGGGAATGGAATGCTTTGCCTGCAATGGTAGTAGATGTGCCAAGTTTAGGTACATTTAAGTCATCATTGGATAAGCATATGGGCGTACATGGAATAGTGTAGGTTAGATGGGCTTGAGATCGGTATGACAGGTCAGCACAACATTGAGGGCCGAAGGGCCTGTGCTGTGCTGTAATGTTCTCTGTAAACCATTTCCACTCAATTTCACCTCTCAAAATGACTCTGCTCAGCATATTTTACCTTATTAGGCACAAGTGGCAATTGCTAAAAGGAACTGATGCAATTACTTCTGTTATAAAATACACAATAATATTAGTGATATACTGCTTGGATGCATCGATTAATAACCTGAAAGTGACTTATTAGCATGTGAATTAATCACTTTGCAAATATTATTTTTCATAATGACATTTCCTACTGGCTAATGTACTAAAAATATATTTCTACAGTCTTATAATCCAACTAAAGCTTGTGCTTATCCCATCCATCTTGACTGCAAAACAAGTATGTTGTAAACAGACTTCATCAAGATGTGATAGTAAAATCTTGTTGTGTATTTGCAGTACAATTGGAGACACTTGGAATTACAATTCAAGCTGGGAGTGACTGTTCTGTTTCAATTCAATGACACCACTAATGGGTTCTTAGCAACTCCATGAAATCAAGCAGCTGTCAATTCAATGTATCAGAAGAAAAAGTCATATACTCCCAAAAGGAAACGAGCACATCAGGATGTTTGGCAAAACATCTGCTCCTTCACATTTGGTCTGACAAAACAAAACAGCTAAACAAAGAAATACCCTGTACCTTTTCTGTGGTTAAGCATAGCACACTAATAAAAATTTTACCAGACGATAATTATCAATATGACCATTAATGCTGCAATTTTCACACAAATATTTCCAATAAGTAACAGAAGACTATTATGTACAGACACTTACAGAGCCTGAATGCATGTTAATACTATACTACTGTCAAAACTATGATCAGTACTACGATTCTGTAGTTCAATTCTCAGTTTTACATGATCAAAAGAATGAATATTAAACACCAGCAAAATATTTTTCCTTTTCAGTTTAAAATGCAATGATTCAGAATCCACATTTATTCATGCCAAGCTGATGATACAGTACAACTCAAAGGAAAGGGAGCAATTGATATTTTTTCATCAGCAGAGATGTGGTATACATATGAAATAAAAGCATGCGCACATAGAACATAGAACATTACAGCACAGTACAGGCCCTTCGGCCCTCAATGTTGTGCCGACCTGTCATACCGATCCGAAGCCCATTGCACATCACATTTCAGCTGCAAAATTCATCTGATTGCTAATGTAGCTCTTTAAAAAATTCTTAAAATATAGCTCTGATTCAAGAAGTGCGGTTGTAAACTTCAAGCTATTTTACTAACTAGCTTTGATTACAAAAAAAGACTTATACATCAGCAATATAATCAAACAATAATATAGAGTGACCACTCATCAAACCCAAATCACACATGACCATCAGTTAAAGTGTAAATAAAATTGAATAAATACCCAACAATACAAATTTCAAACAACTCTGTAGAAGAAATATGACTATTGTGCAAGCAATATTTTATTTTTCTTTGATCTGCTTATTTCCCCTGCCTAATCTGCCAAATCTTGCAGGCCTTTGTTGCATGTATAATTTAAAGCCATCTGCTGTTTGAGCTTTTACATTTAAAAAAACTAAAGATCAGAGTAACCAACGGAATGGATTTGTTACTAATATTCAAGTATCCTGTTACAGTGCATTCCCTTGTGAAAATAGAAGTTTACATATAAAAAATGATGAAGCAGTTTTTCTACATGTCTTTAAATACCCCACTACAAAGACTTTAAAAAATATGGTAGCTCGTAAAACCACAAAACCACTTAAAAGCTCTAACAATATTTTCAATTTAAAATGCAGTAATTTCCACCTGGTATTTCAACTTGATTTTCTTTTTTTTATTATTTTTCTGGCAAATGGCTCAAAACTTTGTACAATGAAGAGAGAATTCTATTGTTCACTGGTATGAAAAAATTTAACAATACTACGTTGTTTGAACTCGCACTGATCTGACAAGAAAACATAGCCAGAGGTAATACAGAAAATCTTAAGACAAATTCATTTCTTAAAAAAAAACTTTGCTCTTACTACCAACTTTGGTTATGCAGTTGTGTTGATATCAGCACCTTTATTTAAAAGGAAACACATATATAGTATTTCAAAGTTAATACAGAAATTAATACATAATCAGAGTTGCAAATATCATTAGAAATAATGTGGACCTCCAATGTAATGTACATTATGTAGGGACCAAAAATGAGCTCAGGAGAAAATGTTAACCTTGGAAGTTTAAGAAGCTCTTAAAAATGTTCTTAGTATATATAATTTTATTGCTTATACATTTTACTTGAGATTCATACTAATAAATATACAGTTTTTCAATACTTTCCACATTTTAATAAAAAAACTTTAACCAAAACCTCAAATACCACCATATATTTAGGCAAAATATTCACATTTCCATGGCTATGACACTATATTCATTGCAAGTACTGGATATCACTGATTATTCATTTCATAATCATGTTTGTATATTTTAAACAAACTCACTTATGCATAACATTGAAAAAATTCCTTTCCTTAAAAACGTACACGTACAGACTTCCAGCTGACAAAGGAACAGTAGTGGTCCTTCTCCACAAAGTACTTAAATTTACTATCAGAAATGTATTATTTGTCATTCTAAACCCAAAATAAAGCTTTATAAAGTTCCCCTACAGTTTCATTTTTGCAAAGAAAACTGATTCAACTGAAACTAACAATCAGTTAAAAAAAACAAAAGTCCTTTCAAGAGCAGGATTTAAAAATTGCCATAAATACAAGGGGGCAAATCTAACTAAACTTTACATGACGTCACTGTCCCAGAAACCATGCTAACTTAGGGGGGGATTAAAATCCTTCCTCTAAACAAAAGGCTTCAAAAATAAAACACATTACCCAAAATGGCGAAGGGTTGTTGTTTTTGAAAAGAAAAATGGAGGATATTGTAATATACACAAAGGGATAAATTTCAACAACTCGCCTGCAGCCGGCTTGAATAAGGAAGCGGCGGAGATACAAAACAAGGGGAGGGAGATGGAGAGAAAGAGAGTCGGGGGGAGGGGGTGGAAGAGAGTTGAGGGGCACCCAGAGTGGCAGGGCATCTGCACCACAGCCCAGTCAAGCTTTTTATTTGTTGTTCGGGAGGCAGCCGGCCACCAGAATATATGAAACATACATACACACAAAAATGGAGTTATGGTATAATTGATGTGAATGAGCCATGTTGGTGTCTCTGTGCTGACGGGGAGGAGGAGATGGGACGCAGATGTGACGGGTGACGCCGGGGCCGTGTTGTTTAGGCCGACACAGGCCGGCCTAACCTGGCAACCGTGCTGTCAATGGGAGATGGGGAGTGGGTGTACGGGGACGGTGGTGGTCCGGGACAAACGGGAGAGGAAGGGGCACAGCCCCCCGCCCGCCAGCCAGGCACCCTTTCCGGGACACGGCCAGCGTCCTTTCCAGGTTTAAACCACCACCCCAGCCGCTCGGCCTCGGCCCGGGCCGCTCTCAGTCTCTGCCGTGCCCGTTTGTTTTTTTTTCAGTTTCTTTTTGAAAATAAACTAGGGGGGAGAAAGAGAGAGGTGGACAACACTGGCCGGTGGTGGTTGCGGGGGGGGGGGGGTGATGAAACACAAACAGGACATAAAGCACCTCTTCCCAGAAATTTTCAAAACACTGCACGGTCAACATTAAGTGCCGTGAGGATAGAAATTTCTCAAAAAAAGAAAACTAGCGCCCGTTGAGATGCTTTTTTTAAAAGGAAAAGAAACAGTCCTTCTCCTGGGGCCGCTCTCTACCACAAAAGGATCCGATTCAAGCGACATGTAAGACAGAGACGGTTGGAGACACAAAGTGAAGGGAGAACAAGATTCAGTCTGAGCGGCTGGACGTTACCAAGCAGCCAAAGAGTTTCCTCCAGCCCCTCACCTTTTTACCGATTCCTCTCCCTCTCTCACACGGAAACACCGCCCCCCCGCCCCCAACAACTAACATCCATCAATTATTTTTTCTTCACAGCCGCCGCAAAACAAAAACTAAGAGAAAGAAAAACACATAAGACGAAAAGAAAAATGCAACTCACCTAGCCCGCAAATGTCATCGACTTCCCTTCCGGATACGTCGGGAGTTGGAGGGACAGATGGTGGAATTATTTGTTAACGTTCTTGTTTTCGTTTCGAAACTTTTTTTTCAATTGAGGCGGGAGGAGAAAGGGGAGAATTCGTTAATTCACCAGAAGCTATGAGGGAGACCGAGACTTTTTCGGCTTCAATGCATGTGGTTCACGAACCGGTGACGTCAGGCATGGCTCAAACAATGAAACTTGCTGCTACAAGAAACATTTTCCTAAATGAAACCAACAGCTTATCATCCAGCGGCAGAGAAAAACAGCAGATTATAATTCTCCTCCTTCCACCATCCCCCGTCCCTGTTTTTTTCATCTTCCTCCAAACAATCAACTGAGAATTTTTTTTAATAACTTTTTTTTCCCTAAAGGTTACAGGCTGTATGAGTACGTGAGAATTGTGAAGCCTTGTAATTCATTATAAATGCTCCTCATCTTTTTTCGCAGGCGATGCGAATGTCAGCTCAGCCTTTTCCGCGGTCATTTGTAACATAACAATGATTGCAATGCAAGCACATACATATGCGAAAGGTGCGGAGTGTTAAGCTACTTTAATTGCGAGTCCTTTCGAAAGAAAATATTTGGGGTTTAAATAATTTTGGGATACGTATACTTTTTGTCAAAATGCAGCAGATACAGATTGCTTTGCAGAATAAACGAAGTGTTTAATTCATATATGGTATTAAATTTTTTGATCATAAACTGACCCAAAGATCTGCATCAGACAGCTGCGCTGTGCTGGCAGTTATTGATTTTTCGCTGCTACATTCCGGGAATACAAATTTGATCGCTTCAGTATACTGTGCAGTATTTTCATTAAAATTAGAAAGCAAAAAACTGGTTTGAAAAACATTTAATTTGAACAAGATACAATTACAATTCAATGGTACTGTTTAGTTCTTGCTAGGTGTAAGCACAGACACCACGAGATGGATGGCCTTCAATGCTGCAAACATTTTATCTTTCAATATCTCCCAATAGTTAGGCTCAAAATGAATGTTTTGACATATCGTTTGACTCATGAATGAAATACTGATCATTTCTATATATGTCTTACCTTTATATTAAGTAAAGAATATCAGTTAGTCTGAGTGCATAGTTTGCTTCAGTTTTTAACGATACTTGTTTATTCATTATTTGCATTAAAGAAACAATATAGATTGAAGGTTTCCTTATTAAAAATACTGAAAGCTGGATTTGTGATAGTAATTTTAGTTACATTGGAATTAATCAAAATGAAACTTTAAATAAGGAGTGTCATATAAATGTTAATGGGATTTTAAGTATAGTAGAGGGAATCTCCGCAAACAGCAAAAAATTAAACTTACTATAAAATGTATTCTGCCATTAAAATAATGGTTATCTTTACTTTTAATGAAATGTTAATTTCTTGTGTTGCCATGGCATTATCACACAGATTATTTGCTTGCTTATCTGATACAATATTTAGTCAAGATAATGTTTCAGTCTTTTTAGGGCAGAAACTTGGAAATTTACAGATATGCAAAAAATAAGAATGTGTAACAGTGTCTGTCACAACTATCTGCAAATACATGGCAAATGAATTCTGATTACTTGATATATTCTATGTATACCATTGATAATAGATTTCTATTTTGCAAAAATAAGTACTTGTTTGGCATTTATGATTCCAAAAATAAGTAGGACTTTTTTGGGACACCACTGGTTTCATTTCCATAGCAATTATGATTTCTCGTAAATCAAATGAGTGTTCCTTTATTATTCTCGCAAAACTTATTGAATTGTGAATGTAGATATCAACTTAATTTTTGAATGAGTTAAATCATCTCAGAAGGAATATTTGGTGAAATTATGTTCTATATATCAATGGTATGTTATAGCTTTCAAATCAATATAGCAGAAAATATAAAATACAGCATGCGATATTAAATCGTTGTTGGCTATTGTTAATAGAGGTGAAACAGAGCCTCCAATTAATCTTTTAATTATGTCTAGCTATAATAACATCTCATTTTCTAAATGACTATACATAAATAGAGGTTGATATTCCAATAATTTTTGAATTATGAAAGAAAATCTGATGTAAGTTTAAAGGGAAGTATTGCTTGGACTCACACAGCAGATTTGTGGGTTATCCAGTGAATAACGCTCTGTGTTAGGAAGAGAAAAAATGACCAGGGATCTCTTTTTTGAAATGCACGTAAATGAATGTTATGAGAGGGCTGAATCATTTCTCCCTGATTTCCCACTAATTGTCACGAGCAAGGTTCACACTGAACGATAACCTCTTGGAGGGGCTGCCTGGTGCCGATTAAGTGATATACCAGGAGTAAAAGGCAGAAGATCATGACTGACAGGGTTTGGTTGAATTTTTTCGGGAGATGACTAGATACGTGGAAGAGGGTAGTGCAGTGGATGACGTCTACCTGGACTTCAGTGAGGCTTTTGTTTAAATCTTGCATGGGAATCTGGTTAAGAAGGTAAGAGTCCATGGGATACAGGGTAATTTTTGCAAACTGGATTTAAAATCAGCTTAGCGACAGTAGACAGAGAATGGGAGTGCACCAGAGAGGGTACAGAGGAAATTCAACAGGATGTTGCCTGGTATGGAGTGTTTCAGCCATAAAGAGAGACTAGATAGTCTTGGAGGGTCCCGACCCGAAACATCAAGCTTTCTTACTCCTCTGAAGCTGCTTGACCTGCTGTGTTCATCCAGCTTCACACCATGTTATCTAGACAGTCTTGAGTTGTTTTCCTTAGAACAGAGAAGGCTGAGTGGCTGGGGACTTGACTGAGGTGCCCCAACTTAGAGGAATTGACAATTACAAGCCATAGTTTCAGGTAAAAGCCAACAGATTTAAGCAGGATTTAAGGACATTTTTTTCTTCCATAGGGTTGTGTGTACCTGGAACTCATTGCCTACAAGGGTGGTGGAGGCAAGAATCATCACAACATTTAAGAAGTATTTAGATGATCACTTAAAGCACTGTTGTTTCGAGGCTTCAGGCCAAGTGCTGGAAGACACTATTTAATGACTCCAAAAAAGCAGGAAATATATTTTTAAAGTATTAAAGAGACAAAGTGGATTGAAAGGAGACTTCCAGCATTAAAGTTGAAATGGAATAAAAGACATCAAATCCAATGAAGTAAATTAAAGATTCTTGCCAACACACCAAAATACCAAAACTTCTCACCAAAAGGACTGTCAGCACAGTTTTCTAATTATTTTTAGTTTTGATTAATTTGCAGGTATGTTTTGCTCAAATTTTTAAAAATATATACCGTGGCATTAAATGGAGAACTCATCAGAATTTCCAGACCCCACCTGAAAGACATGTCCCCAGATTACTGTCATAATAAGACTTACAACATGGGGGAATGTCAATGCAAGTTCCTTATGCCTTCAAGGCATACCCACTGGAAAACCTGAAGTGAACATAGATCATTGATTCTGAACTGAATGATAAACTTACTATACATCTCGGCCTGTTGCACAATTGAGCAGAATCTCCACCCAATCTTGACTTTAACATTTAATTCTAAATTTAAACATGTGCTTATCCATCTAATAATTTTATTCATACAGAATTAACTTTTTCGTGAAGTCTGTTTTGCCTCCAGTGAGGCCTAGCCCTTTACTTGTGATCTGTTGTTCTAGGATCATAGTCAAAGTTAAATACCCTGCTTAAATTTATGTTATGTGGATTCTTATTTTAAAACCATGCATCATGCTTTACCTCCAATTATCTTAAAAACAGAATGAAAGTTCCTAAGTAACTGTCTGTTTAATTTTTTAAAGTTGTCTTCAATCTTCTTTCGATGTTAAAGAGCCTAAAATCTTAAGCAATGGTACTGATTTCTTAGTTGTATATGATTAAAGTCACTTATTTCAGTTTATGAAAATATATGCTCCCCAGAACTCCATACCTGATTAGCCTCAATGATAATAACTTCATTGTTAACTCCATCCTTTTAGTGAATGATCAATAATAACAATACCAAAGTAATTTTCTTCCTCTCTGAATGATATCTACATGTTCCATATACTTTCATATCTCCTGATTATTTTCTTTACATTTTTACACTGATGTCCTGTTGGAAAGAATAAGTTAACCATAATAAAAACATTCAGTGAGCGTTTGGGCAAAGAGTAGAGTTGAGGAACCACTCCATGAATCATCAGCTTGATGTTGTGGAGAGACTTGCATGATCTAAAGATCGGTTGAGTCAAGCTCATTGCTCCTGGTATGGACACCCACAGCAGTAATGCAAGGTGCCGGCACCAGACAAAAGGTGGTCCAAAATGTTCTAAACAACATGGAAGAAAGGCAAAAGAAAACATCGTCCATCACATTAGCTGCAGAGGTTTGCACAGGAAAGCTTGCCTCAGTCATTTTGACTCGATAAGTGACAAAACTTTCACCTCAAGCCCATCAAGATCATTTGAGAAGTGAAGACCCAAAGGTTTTCACTTTAAAGTCATGTGCAAACTACTACTAAGGTCCTTTCGCAATATTCTATGGCCGTGGAGAATTGGCAATGGGAACAGAGCTTTTCTTTTAATTTAGGGAAGGCGGACTTGATGGGCTGGGCCAGCATATATTGCTGGAGCCTAATTACCTTGAAGAGCGTGAGAAACACTATTTTCTTGAATGGCTAGAGCCCGTTTAGTGTAGGTACACACACAATGCTGCTAAGGAGCAAGTTCCAGGTTTTGACCTAGTGACAGTGAAGGAATGGCGATATATTCTCAGGTAAAGATGATGAGTGGATTGAAGGCGAACTTAGAGAAGCTGGGCTTCCCATTTATCTGCTACCCCTGTACTTCTAGATGTTAGTCGTTGCTTGGAAGCTGTTGTCTAAGCAGCCTGAGTGAATTTGTGCAGTGCAGCTTGTAGATGGTACACACTGCTCCTGCTGTGCATCGGTAATGGAGGGAGTGAATATTTGTGGATATGATGCCAGACAAGAAGGTTGTATTGTCCTGGATGGTATCAAAATTCTTAAGTTTTGCTGGAGCTGCGCTCATACAGGACAGTGAGAAGTACTCTATCACAATCCTGACTTGTGCCTTGTAGACTGTGGACAGGCTTTTGTCAATCCGAAGGTGAATTACTCACTACACAATTCCTAACTTCTGTCCTGCTTTTATAGCTACAGTACTTATAGGGCTAGTTCAGTTCATTTCTGGTAAATAGCAATGCCAAGAATATTGATAGTGGAGGATTCATCCTTGGTAATATCATTGAAAGTTAAGGGACGATGTTTAGATTTTCAAAAAAACAAAAGAAGAGCGGATTCTGGTAATCACAAACAAAATGAGACATTGCTGGAAAAACTCAGCAGGTCTGGCAGCATCTATGAACAGAATGCAGAGTTAATGTCTTGGGCTCAGTTCTGAAGAATGGGGTCACTGGACACCAAAATTAAATCTGCTTTCTGTCCATAGATGTTGTCAGACCTGCTGAGTTTTTCCAGCAATTTCTAATTTGTTTATGGTTAGATTTTCTCTTGTTGGAAATGGTCATAGCTTAGCCCCTTGTGTCATCTGAAAGTTACTAACCGTATGTCAGCCCAAGCTTAGATTTCTTGCTCTATTTGAACACTGGTAATGGGAACTGCAGATGCTGGAGAATCCAAGATAACAAAGTGTGGAGCTAGATGAACACAGCAGGCCAAGCAGAATCTCAGGAGCACAAAAGCTGACGTTTCGGGCCTAGACCCTTCATCAGAGAGCTCTCTGATGAAGAGTCTAGGCCCGAAACGTCAGCTTTTGTGCTCCTGAGATTCTGCTTGGCCTGCCGTGTTCATCCAGCTCCACACTTTGTTATCTAATTGAACACTGACTGCTTCTATATCTAAGGAGTTATGAATATTGCCAAACATTGAGCACCATCAGCAAACATCCCCACTTCTGGTCTGATGATGGAGAATAGCTCATTGATGAAGTTGCTGAAAGATATTGTGCTGAGTACACTGCCCCGAAGAACTCCTGCAGAGATGTTCTGGAGCTGAGATGATTGACTTCCAATAACCACAGCCATCTTCCCTTGTGCTAATTATGACTAAAACCAGTGAAGAGTTTTCCATTTGATTCCCAATGACTCTAGTTTTGCTAGGAATCCTTGATGCTACTTGGTTAAAAATGGCTTTGATGTCAACAGCAGCCACTCTCACTTCCCTTCTGAAATTCAGCTCTTTCATCAATGTTTGAAGCAAGGCTGTATGAGGTAAGTGGCCCGATGGCTGAGTGGCCCTAGCAGAACCTAAACGGTGCACTGGTAAACAGGATATTGTTAAGCAAGTATTTCTTGATAGGATGACATCTTCCATCACTTTACTGGTTATCAGTTTGTTGTAAACTTGGGAATTTCTAGTCAAGAATCTACAAACAGTTAACAAATGTGTGAAGGTGTTTGGACACCTCTGATAGGACAGAAGTGTGTTTGGCAGTAACATCTGTCTGAGTTGTCTTTCTCAGGGCATCATCTTGGGAATGGTGTCCTAAAAATAGGCTGATAGATTTGTGGGCCAAGGGTCAGCCTGTTCAGCCACACAAAGACCAAGGCAGAAAGTCAATGCCCTAACTAATTGCAGCACAGCTGATAATGAGAGCTGATGATGATGGTCAGGATTCTTTGATATGGATGAGCATTTATGAGGCATTGTTAGTAAGTTTGCAGATGACACCAAAATTGGTGGTAAAGTTGACAGTGACGAAGGTTATCGAAGATCATAAAGGGATCTTGTTCAATTAGGCCACTGGGCCAAAGAGTAGCAGATGGAATTTAATTTGGATAAAAGTGAGGTGTTCCATTTTAGTAAAACAAACAAGGGCAGGACTTACATAGTTAATGATAGGGTCCTGAGTAGTGTTGAAGAACAGATAGACCTAAAGGTTCAAATGTTTGGTTTTTGAAAGTTACGACACAGGTAGACAGGTTAAGGAGGCATTTAGCATGCTTTCCTTCATTGCTGAGACCATTGAGTATAGGAGTTGGGATGTAATGTTGAGGTTGTACAGGACATTGGTGTGGCCACTTTTGGATTACTGTGTATAGTTCTGGTCATCCTGCGATAGGAAGGATATTATTGTATTAGAGAGGGTTCAGAAAATATTTACCAGGATGTTGATGGGACTGGAGGGTTTAGGACATTTTTCCACAGGAGCATAGGAGGTTGAGGAGTGATCTTATAGATGTTTGTACAATCATGAGCGACATGGAATCAAAACAGGTATGAATCACTCATCCGGACTATTGATGTCAGTTCATTCTGCACATAAGCTTCCTAACACTGTAACTACTTACTCAAAACCTGCTGTGGATCCCCTTTGTCTATTCCCTTTTTTACTATGTATGCAGCAAAACTGCTTTTAAGCACTATTTGTGCTGTGTGGCAGTGAGTTCCATGCCTAAAATCCTTACTTGATATGTGAGTTGCTCATTTTTGTTTCCTTGTTCAGCATGTAACCATGAAGAACAGATTTGTTCACGTCAACATTGTCAAATCCCTTCACAATTTGAAAGAATTATATTTGTTCTCCACTTGGTCTTTTATTTTGTAGAAAAAGAAGAGCCCCAGCGACCTTAACCTTTCTTGTAATGTTGCACTCTGTTCATAGACTAATAATTGAATGACAGTTTCTTTTCAATAACCAAACGGTTCAGTAGAATTTCCTTCGAATTTATTTTGTCATTACTTAATGGCTTTAATGTAATCTTAATTTTCTTCTGTTTTATGTCCCCATAGAATACTTCACTATTGTTAATATTCTACATTAGTATTTCATATTTCCTCTTTGCTTTCCTAATTATTGTTATAACATCTTTCCTCTGCTGACCAAATTTTCTCTTGCCACCTTTTTGTTTATTGCTTATACTTACCTTTTACTTGAGATTCAGTTTTATCCTCACCTTTTTGTTTATCTATGACAACTTATGCATGGCTTGTTTAATCTTTTATTACTAGTTTTTTTTTCTGAATTGTTTGATTTTGCTCTCTGTTATTCTACCTTTTTGCCTACCAATATTTTTCTCCAGTTTAACTTTTAACTCCATCTTTATTACTTAGCTTTTTAAAAACAAAATTTTAATTTGGCATTTAAGTTATCTAAATCCCCCTTAATCATAATATTAAACTTTATTATGTTGCAAATACTACTTTACTAACTACTTTTTGTCTGATCTGGTTCATTTACTATTACCAGGTCTAGCAGTGATTCCTCCATATTGGGGTTCCAACATATTGGATCAGATTTGACTTCTATGCTCAACTTTTCACAACTCACTTTCCTACATCTCTCTGTGCCATCAGCAAATTCAGCTCCCATACCTTCAATCCCTTCAGCCAAACCATTTATATAAATTGTAAACAGTTGAGACCCCATCATCAACCTTGTGGTGTGCCACTCATGACGTCCTGCCAACATGAAAAAGGCCTACTTATTTCTAATCTCTGCTTCCTGTTACAAAGCCAACCTGCTAGCCATGCCAGCCCCAAACCATGAGCTTTTATTTTCTGCAATAATATTTAATATTGTGCCTTATTAAATGCCTTCTGGAAATCTAAATATAGTACATACCACTAGTTTCCCTTTATCTATAGCACAAGATATTTTTTCAAAGAATTTAAATAAATTTGTTAAACATGATATCATGTTTGCTCTATCAGACTACCTTGAACATATCCAAGCACCCCGTCATAAAGTCTTTAATAACAGCTTCAAACATTTACCCTATGACAAGAGTTAAGCTAACTGGCTTGTAGTATCCCACTTTTTGTCACTCTCCATTTTTGAATTAAAGAGTTGCATTAACTATTTTCCAATCTAAAGGAACTTTCCCTGAATCTAATTGGCTTTGAAAAATTACCTTTCAGACATTTGTGAAATCATGAGTGGCATGGATAGGGTGAATAGCCAAGGTCTTTTCCCCAGGGTAGGGGAGTCCAAAACTAGGAGGCATAGGTTTAAAGTGAGAGGGCAAAGATTTAAAAGGGGCCTAAGGGCAAACTTTGTTATGCAGTTTATGAGTTTATAGAGTGAGCTGCCCAAGAAGGTATTGGAGGCTGGTGCAATTATAACATTTAAAAGGCATCTGGATGATACATGAGTAGCAATGATTTAGAAGGATATGGGCCAAATGCTGACAAATCAGACTAGAATAATTTGGGATAGCTGGTCAGGATGAATGAGTTGGACCGAAGAGTCTGTTTCTGTGCTGTACATCTCCAAGACTCTAATTAAAACCAATGTTTAAACTATTTCATTGGTTACTTCTTTTAAGACTCTAGAACGAAATCCATCAAAACCTATGAATTTGTCAATTCGCACTTCCAAATTTAATTCAGTACTGTTTCCCTAGTAATCATCATTTCCTTGTGTTTCTCCATCCCTTTTAATCCCTGGTTTACAACTACTTATATCTTCTCTCGTGAAGACTAACATGAAATATCTGTTCAATTCATCTGCCATCTCTTTATCCTCCACTACAAATTGCTCAGACTTTTTTTCTGTGGGACCAACGTTTACATTGTTAACTCTTTCCTTTTGTAAATATCTGAAGAAAATTTGCATCTGATTTTATATTTTTGACTAATGTTCTCTGACAATGTTATTTTGGCTTGTTATTAATTTTTTAGTAATTCTGTTTCTTATATTCTGTCCAATATGCTGACCTGCCACCTATTCTTTTCAGATTTATATGTCTTTTCTTTGAGTTTGATACTACCTTTGATTTTTTTAGTCAACCACAGATGGCGGGGCCATCACTTAGAAATTTTAAATTTATTGATATGTATTGATTCTGAACTTTCTGGAATATTCCTTTAAATTTTTGTCATTGTGTTTCTATTGACCTATCCCTTAATCTAAATGTCCAGTTCATTTCCACCAGCTCTGCTTTCATGCCCTCACAATTGCCCTTGTTTAAATTCAAAGCAGTAATCTAGGACCCACATTTCTCTCCTTTGAACAACTCACTGGAGAAGGAAGCGTAACAATTTTCCCCATCCTCTATCATAGATTAGCCAATAGATCGGTACAAAAAATAAAGTTGGAGCATTTGCACCACTCTTCAGCCAAAAGTGTTGAGTGGATGACCTTAACCAGAGGTTCCAGAATCATTGATGCCAGTCTTCAACTAATTCATTTCACTCGAAGTGATATTAAGAAAACCCTGGATGAACTGGATACAAGTATCAGATGTTGACCACTTCCTACAAGTGAGAATCTAACCGTAACCCCTACTTACCCTTATTCACAACTGGATGTGGCAGGACTGCAGGGGTTAGATCTGATCAATTGGCTGTAGAATTGCTTAGCAGGGTTGATCACTTGATGCTTATGCCATTTGGCGCAGAAGTAATCTCGTCTTGTAGTTTCACCAGGTTGACACCTCATATATAGGTATGCTTGATGCTCTCATGGCATGTCTCCTACATGATTCACTGAACCAGGCCTGATCCTCGGGCTTGATGGTAATGGTAGGGTGGAGAATATGCCATCCCATGACATTGGAGATTGTGTTGGAGCACAACTCTGACGCAGATTGCCTGTAGTAACTCATTGGTACCCAGTCTGAAGTTGGTAGATCTGTTCAAAATCTATATCATTTACCACAGTGGTAATACCACAGAACATGTTGAAGAACATCCTCAGGAAGAAGGGAGGACTGTATCTCCATAAGAACTGTGCTGTGGTAAGTCCTCCCAATACTGTCATGGACAAATGTAGCTTGTAGATTGATAAGGATGATATAAAATATATTTTTCCCTCATTTTGTCCCCTCCACCATCTGTCATAGATCCGGTCCAGCAGGTATGTCCTTTAGGACAATCAGCTCAATTAATAATGGCTCTGCCAAGTCTAGTGATGAATTTTGAAGTCCTTCATACAGAATATATTTTGCACCTTCACCACTTTCTGTGCTTCGTCCAAGTAGTGCTTGAAATGGAGGAGTATTAATTAGCTCATCAATCAAGGGAGATAGGAGCAATAACTGTTAAGAAGGTGCGTTTCTTTGATCTTTGGTCAAAGTCTGAAACTTGTATCGAGTTCCTCCAGACTTTTCTTCATATCATTTAGAGTGAATTGAATTAGTTGAAGACTAGCATTTTTGATTCTGGAACTTATGATCCACTCAGCACTTTTAGTTTTGGTCAGATGCAGTGAGACTTCATAGGGGTCTGAAGTCAATGTTGAGGTCTCCCATTCTGACAGTATAAAACTGTGCTGCCACTTCTGCTGGGTCTGTCCTTCCAGTGATACTTAGTGTTGTCTGGCATATGGTGTTTAGGATATAATTACTTGATTATGACTGTATCAGGCTATTACTTGATTAGTCTGTGACACAGCTTTCCCAACTTTTCAGATGCTGGAAAGGAAGACTTTGCAGGGTTGGCAGGCTGTGTTTACTGTTGTTTCTTGTCCCTAGATTAGTGCCAGGTGGTCCATTCCTTTCTTTGAGACTTTCTAGCTGTTCGATAAAAGTTAGTGGCTTCTTCGGCCGTTCTGAAGGCAGTAAAGATTCAACCACATTGCTCCATATCTGGAGGGTCACGTTGGCCTGAGCAGGAAAGACAGCAGATTTCCTTCCCTAAAAGACATTAGTGAACCAGATGAAATTTTACAACAACTAACAATGATCTCATCATCATCATTAGACTTCCCATTCCAGATACGTATAAAAATCAAATTCCACCATCTACCATGGTGGGATTTGAACCCCAGAACATTACTGAGTCTCTGGTTCTTTCATTCTGTTGTCTCATTAATTTCATTTTTTCCCATATACAGAAGCTTTAATAACCGGTTAATACTTTTAAAACATGTTTAAAGATTTTGCATGTAACCTAGCTACTGCCTCCCTAACACTGATATGTTTCAGAGTGATAGTCATTTTGCACAGTGTAAACTCCAGGGGCCCTAACTGACATCTCTGAGAATCCAATGAGTACTCAAGTCCAATGAGCCCTTTTACCTTTTTATACAACAAAACTTTCTATCCTTTTAAGGTCTCCCATTAATATCCAGATTCACTGGATTTCAAAATGCCATTTATGATGTTTTGCAGGACTAATTGTGAAATATTAGAAGATAACACAAGCTATTTCCTGGAACTTGTACTCATTCAGGACAAATTATTGTTGATTGGAACAAAGAACATAGATCAGTACAGCACAGTGCAGGCCCTTTGTCCCATAATGTTGTGCTGAACTTTTACCCTAAACCTAAGGTCTACCTAACCTCCACCCCTACCTTATACCATCATCCATATGTCTATCTAATAACCACTTAAATGAGGCAGACTCCACTACCCGTTCCGAATTACTGGGTTCCTAATCTACACTTGAGAGTCTCTTATTCCAGGATTTCAAAGTTGATATTCTAGTCAGCTAAATAAGTTTGCAAATTTAATAGAAGCATGATCTATTCAATGACTTTATATAAACTGTAATTAGGTCATCATCACTCATTTCTAGACTTTTCAACAAATCTTTTGTTTACTTGACTGCATATTGTAATTATATGAGCATTCAGTTTTGTCAACGGATACTGTTAAACTTAGTACCTGGTTCAGTCAACTTGAATAGAATAAATATTTATTTTTGTGGATAAGTCAAAAAAAATCACACTTATAATTCTTTAGTGCTGGTTTTATTATTTACTCAATATTGTTGTTAGAATTGTATTCTGTGTATTTTGGTTTCCAATTAATTAACTTTGTCTGTTGTTTTAATGTTTTAGTAAATGTTAAATTTTAAAAAGCAACAAAGACAACTTATAATGAATTAGAATGGATAACATAGAAGAATGTCCCAATTTATTTTGCTGAGGCATGATTAGACAAAAATGGATGCAAATTGAAAGGATTTATTCAGGGAATAGCTGATAATTTAGATGTGTTTTAAGGAAGGTCTTAAATAAGGAAGGGGACAAGAAGAGGCAGAGAAATTTAGGGAGGTAACTTTATAATATTGGACCCAGACAGTTGACAGCAGTCTTCCAAGATAAGATGAAGGAATGCACAAGAGACCAAAGTCAGAGGAATAAAATTCAGGGTATTGGAGCTGATTGACTGGAGGAGGAGATAGGGAAAAATAAGAAGGATAAAACCAAAAAGAAATTTAACCTTGAGGATGAGAGATTTGAACTGATATTATTGAGGAACTGGTAACCATTGTAGGTCAACAATGAAAAATGATGGGTGGTTGAGTCTTAGTGTTATTTAAGGCATATGTTGATGCTTTAAGAGCATGGAGAATGAGAAACTGGCTGAGAGATAATTAGAATTGTCAAGCAAAAAGGTGCAAAAACAGATAACAGCCACAGATGGATTAAGGAAGAAATGGATACTGCCAATGTTGTGAAAGTGAAAATTCTAGTCATTGTGAGATTACCAACTCAGAAACTAGCATGCAATGGTTACATCAGTCTGATTCAATTCAAGACAATGGTTGGAAAGCAGGACAAAATCAGTGTAAAGGATATGCACTTTGTGGTGAAGGCCACAGACAATCTGTTTGGTCTTAACTGGACTAAACTTATGGGGAAGGGAAGGAATCCATTGTTGGTGATGCTACAATTGAATTGGTAAGAAAGAACCTGAAGTGAAGACGGACATGCAAGCTTGACCACAAATGGAAAGCACTGGAAGAGGGTGATGCAGTTGACCATGCCAAAGGCTGCAGAGAGGACATTAAATGGGAATGAATTATTGCCACAGACACAAAGGACATCAACTGTAAACTTGATTGATGCTATTTAGAGATAATGGGAACTACAGATGCTGGACAATTCCAAGATAATAAAATGTGAGGCTGGATGAACACAGCAGGCCAAGCAGCATCTCAGGAGCACAAAAGCTGACGTTTCGGGCCTAGACCCTTCATCAGAGATCTGATGAAGGGTCTAGGCCCGAAACGTCAGCTTTTGTGCTCCTGAGATGCTGCTTGGCCTGCTGTGTTCATCCAGCCTCACATTTTATTATGATGCTATTTAGAGTTTTGTCAAGAGTGAAATTCTGAGAAATGCAAACTTTAAATTCTCAGAAATATTTGTAAGTTTTCAAGAATTTTTGACAGGACAGAAGGAATATGAGTGGGAAAGCCTTATTAAAGGAGATTTGTTCAGGGAACAGACAGCCATAGGCATAACGTCAGGCTGGGAATATTGGTCTCCTTGATGCCAGAGCCAGGGTGTTATGAGTAGCTGCATGACATTCTTTGAAGTAATAAACAAAGAAGAAATTGATTATGATAATAAATTGATAATAAGTATAAAAACAAATAAGAGGGACCTGGGAACATGGGATCAGAGAAAAAGCAGATAGTTTAAACCAATACTTTGCATTGGTCTTCATAGTGGACGACACTATAAATATTCCAAAGTTATCAAATAAGCAAGGTGGTAGTGGGAGGAAAAGTCTTGTAACAGTCTCTATCATGAGGGCAAAGTATTTGTCAAACTAATAGACTGAAGGCTCACAAATCACCAGGATGTGATAGCTTGCATCTAGGGGTATAAAAGAACTCACTGGATTCTGGGAGTGTTCTAAGGGATCGGAAAATTGCTCATACAATATCCCAGTTCAAAAAAGAGGGAGACAGAAAGCAGGAAACTATACACCAGTTAGTCTTACAGCTGCCATTAGGAAAATTCTAGATTCTAATATTAAGAAAGAGGTTGCAGGACATTTAGAAAAGCTGAACACAATGAAAAAGAGTCAACATGGTTTGTGAAGGGGAAATTATTTGACAAATTTATTAGAGTTCTTCGAGGATATAATGAGCAAATATGATAAAGGGAACCAGTTGACATAATACAGCGTGTGCCTTAATTCATTAGCGCTTACAAGAATGAGTGACGATCTTCTTATTGAAATATGTAAGATTCAGAGGGGGTTTGACAGGGTAGATGTTAAAAAGATGTTTCACTGAGTGATAGATTCTTGAACTAGAGGACACAGTTACAAAATAAGGAGAACACTCATTTAAAACCTAAATCTGAAGGAATTTTGTCTTCCAGTCAGCACTGTTTATATGTAATTCTTCATCTCAGAGGATTGTGGAGACTAGATCACTGAAAGTAATTCAAGAAGGGTTTATAGATATTTGAAACATAAATTAGTTGGAGGCTGCAAGGGGCTGGTATGAGAGGAGTTGAAGCCTGGGAAAGGCCAGCCATGATCCTCAGTGCAGGGGTGAGGGGCCGAATGGCTTACTCCTGCTCCTCTTATGAAAGGTGAACAGCCAGCGGTCATGGTCCCTGTTTGTACCAACAACATGGGTAGAAAGGTTAATGTGATCATGTAGTCAGAATTTGGGGAGCTTGATGGAAAATTAATAAGCAAGATCTCAGAAGTGCTAATCTCTGGGTTACTCCCAGTGCCATGAGTAAGTAAATACAAAGAAACAAGATAAGGTAAATAAATGTGTGGCTGAAAAGTCATTCAGGGTTGGAATGCTTTAGTTTCACGAGACACTGTCTGGGGGAAACAGTACCTGTACAAGCCAGATGGACAGTGCCTTCAACACCATAATTCTAACCAAACTAACCTGCTCCACCCTCTGCACTGGATCCTCGACTTCCTGACCTACAAACCGCCATCCTGAGAATAGGCAACAACACCTTTTCCACAGTAATTCTTAACACTGGCGCCCCACAAGACTGGGTACTCAGCCTCTTACTGTACTCCCTATACACTCATGACTGTGTGGCCAATTTTCATCCTGACTGTATCTACAAGTTCAGTGATGACACCACCAATGAAGGCTGGATCTCAAACAATGACAAGACAGAATACAGGACGGAGATAGAGTGCTTGGTGGCATGTTGTAAAGATAACTATCTCCCTCCCCTAATGTCAGCAAAATGAAAGAGCTGGCCATTGACTTCAGAAAGCAAGGTGGAGGGCATGTCCCTGTCTACATCAATGGTGCTGAGGTGCAGATGGCTGAGAATGTCAAGTTCCTAGGAGTGATGATCACCAACAGTCTGTCCTGGTCCACCCATGTTGATCCTATGTTCAAGAAGGCACAATAATGCCTCTACTTCCTCAGAAGGTTGAGGAAATTCAGCATGTTGGTAAGGACTCTTATCAATTTTTATAGATGCATCATAGAAAGCATTCTATCTAGATGCATCACAGCTTGAGTTGGCAACTGCTCTGCCCAGGACCATAAGAAACTGTGAAGAGTTGTGAACACAGCCCAGTTCATCATGCAAGCTGACCTTCCATCCATTGACTCTATGTATACTTCTTGCTGCTTTGGGAAGGCCACCAACATTATCAAAGATCCTCCCATCCCAGTTATAATCTCTTCCAACCTCTTCCATTGGGCAGAAGATACAAAAGCTTAAACACATATACCAACAAATTCAAGAATAGCCCATGCTTCTTCCCTCCCCCACCCCATTATCAGGCTTCTGAATGGATCTCTCAATTCTTTAATTTAATGTTGATCTCGCTCATGGTGCACCATCTCTGCAGCCGTAACATTGTATTCTTCTCTCTGTTCTATTACCCTAATGCACTTTATATTGTATGATCTGACTGCAGTGCACATGACAAAATTTTTCAGTGTACGTAGGTACATGTGACAATAACAAATCAAATCAAATCAAATCGGACTGAATTCCTTGTGGGCTTTTTGCTAGTATTGTTGGGGGAGCTTGAAACTAACTTGGCAGGGATGTGGGAACCTTGAGAGTATTTTAAAATAAGATAGTCAGTAAAATTAGTGAGTTACAGGTGCATATTGCCATGTTGATGCTATGGCTATAACAGAAACAAAGCTAATCTAAGTAAGGACTAGATTTTAAATATTCCTGTTTACAAGTCATTCAGAAGCTCTTGGAAAGGAAATGAGGGATGGAGGGGGAATGTCGGTCAAGGCACACACTGTAATGAAAAATGATGTCCCCAAGGGTTCAAGGACTGAATTGATTTAACTATAACTAACAACTTTAAAGGGCATAAACACATAGTCTGTCAACATCTAACAAGTGGAAAAGATGTAGAGGAACGCATATTCAAGAATATTACAGAGAAGTGCAAACATCATAGAGTAGCTATACAGGGGGAGCTTTAATTATTCAAATATAGACTGACATAGTGTTCCTAAATTGTGATCAGAAGAATTTTGTGATACAGTGTGTGTGCAGTACAATTAGAACGGAGGCACTGCTAGATCACTTCCTTGGCATCGAGGTGACCAAGCAGAGCGAGTGTCAACGGAGAGCATTCAGGGGACAGTGATCGTTGTTACAAAAGATTTAGGATAACAGTGGTAAAGTACAAAGGACAATACAGACTAAGAATGATTAACAACTGGCTTCAATAAGCAAGAATGGAGCTGCGCATATAGACTGAAATCAAAGGTTGGTGGGACAAACTAAAGCTGAACAATGAGCTGTCTTCAAAGAAGAGATGGTTCAGGCACAAATAAGGTTGATTCTCTCAAAGGGGACAGGTAAGACCTTTAACCCAGAGCTTCCTGAATAAAGCAGAAGATGAAAATTAAAATAAATAAGAAATAGGTGATGTTTATCAGATGGAAAGTACATTGAAAACTAAGCTGAATACAAAATATTCAAAAGGGAGGTGACAGCAGCAAAGGAGGAGTATGAAAAAAGACTGGCAGCATCATAAAAGGGCACCCTATAGTCTTCTAAAGGCCCCAAAACAGTAAAATAGCAATGAAAGGAGGAGTAAGACCAATTGAAGACAGAGAGGGGATTTACACATGTAGACAGGGGCATGGCTGAGATGTTGAACTTAGACTTGGTATCCGTCTTTACTAAGAAGAAAACGGTGCCCAGAATACAGAAATACTGTCCCGAGAAGGTTTAAAGTTGATAAGTAGGAAGTATTGGATATGCTGTTGGTGCTTAAAGCTAATACGACACCCGGAGCAAATGAGATGAATGCAAGGATTTTAAAAGAAATGAGAGTATAAATTGCTGGCACTGGGAATAATTTTTCAATCTATCTTTGACTCAGGAATAAGAGCAGAAACTACACACCAGTCAGTGGTGAGAAACCTCATGAATCAATTATTTGTAATAGAAGTAATAATTGATTTTAAAGTGTAGATGAATTAGGAAATATCAGCACACATTTCTAAAAGGAAAATCATGTTTAACTTCCAAGGTGAAGTTTTTAGAAGACATAACAGAGAAAGTTAAAGAAGACAATATTGTTAAATAAAAACCAAAACAACTGTGGATGCTGTAAATCAGGAACAAAAACAAAGTTGCTGGAAATGTTCAGCAGGTCTGGCAGCATCTGTGAAGGAAAAAACAGAATTAACATTTCGGGTCGGGTGACCCTTCCTCAAGCAATATTGTTGATTGGTGTATGTGGATTTCAAAAAGGCATTTGATGCAGTAGCCCAACATTAATGGGGTTGTTCATTTGTAATTACACAATGTTTAGCATCATTCATGACTCCGTAAAAGTCCATATCCAGATGGAACAAATCTTGAACAACATCCAGGTTTTGACTAACAAGTAGCCAATAATTTGTACCATGCAAGTGACAGACAATGACCACCTCCAACAAGGGAGAATTAACCCATTACCTCATGAAATTACTGCATCTCCCGCATTTCCCGCAACACATCCCTCGCACCCTGCCCCCGCCACAACTGCCCCAGGAGGTTCCCCCTCGTTCTCACACACCACCCTACCAACCTCCGGATACAACGCATCATCCTCCGACACTTCCGCCATCTACAATCCGACTCCACCACCCAAGACATTTTTCCATCCCCACCCCTGTCTGCTTTCCGGAGAGACCACTCTCTCCGTGACTCCCTTGTTCGCTCCACACTGCCCTCCAACCCCACCACACCCGTCACCTTCCCCTGCAACCACAGGAAATGCTACACTTGCCCCCACACCTCTTCCCTCAACCCTATCCCAGGCCCCAAGATGACTTTCCATACTAAGCAGAGGTTCACCTGCACATCTGCCAATGTGGTATACTGTATCCATTGTACCCGGTGTGCCTTCCTCTACATTGGGGAAACCAAGCAGAGGCTTGGGGACCGCTTTGCAGAACACCTCTGCTTGGTTCGCAATAAACAACTGCACCTCCCAGTCGCGAACCATTTCAACTCCCCCTCCCATTCTTTAGATGACATGTCCATCATGGGCCTCCTGCAGTGCCACAGTGATGCCACCCGAAGGTTGCAGGAACAGCAACACATATTCCGCTTGGGAACCCTGCAGCCCAATGGAATCAATGTGGACTTCACCAGCTTCAAAATCTCCCCTTCCCCCACCGCATCCCAAAACCAGCCCAGTTCGTCCCCTCCCCCCACTGCACCACACAACCAGCCCAGCTCTTCCCCTCCCCAACACTGCATCCCAAAACCAGCCCAGCCTGTCTCTGCCTCCCTAACCTGTTCTTCCTCTCACCCATCCCTTCCTCCCACCCCAAGCCGCACCTCCATTTCCTACCTACTAACCTCATCCCACCTCCTTGACTTGTCCGTCTTCCATGCACTGACCTATCCCCTCCCTATCTTCCCACCTATACTCTCCTCTCTACCTATCTTCTTTTCTCTCCATCTTTGGTCCGCCTCCCCCTCTCTCCCTATTTATTCCAGAACCCTCACCCCATCCCCCTCTCTGATGAAGGGTCTAGGCCCGAAATGTCAGCTTTTGTGCTCCTGAGATGCTGCTGGGCATGTTGTGTTCATCCAGCTTCACACTTTGTTAATCCCAGCAGCAGTTTACTTACAGCCTTTAATTTCCAATACTTCTGTCACAATATTCTGTCACTTTATTAGCTCATGAAATTCAAATTCAATTGTTTCTGAAACCTTACTATAAACATTCAGTGATAGAAACTGAATTGGACAAGGCATATAAATACAACAACAGGTAAGAGGTGAGGAATCCTGTAGCAAGTAACTCACCTCCTGATTCCCCAAAGCCTGTCCACCATCTACAAGGCTCAAGCCAGAAATGTGATGGCATATATCATAGATGAGTGCAGTTCCAACAATACTCAAGCTTGACAATATCCAGGACAAAGCAGTCCAGTTGATTGGTATCACATCCCCAAATGCTCCATTCCTCCACCACGCTCAGTCAGTAATAGCAATATTTACAAGATGCACTGCAGAAGTGCATGGTTGGCTGCATTGATAGAACTTACATACTCAAAACTACTCCTGTCTCAAAGGGCAACAGGACATGGGAATAACAACTATCTGCAAGGTCCTGTCCAAATCATTGACCATCTGTCTAAATGCTGGGTTTCCTTCCCTAATGGCATTGTGGGTCTGCCTACACTAAATAGACTACTGTGGTTCAGGAAGGTAGCTCACCACCATCTTCTCAAGGAAACTACCAATGGACAATAAAAGGTGGCACAGCTGGTGATGCCCAAACCCATAAATGAATTTTAAAAATTCACTTTCCTGCTCCCTAAATAGCTTGATTCCTTGAAAGACCAAAATCTGTCTATCTCAGCCTTAAATATATCCGACAATGGAGCAAACACAGCCTCTTTATAGAAAGTGCCAAAGTTTCACAAGACTTTGAGTGAAGACATTTCTCCTCAGCTTGATCCTGAACTATTTCCACTTATCCTGAGACTGTGCCTCAATATTTTAGTTTTCCTAGCCAAGGACAGCGTCACTGTGTTTACTCTATCAAGCCCTTTCGGAATCTTACATTTCAATAAGATTGTCTGTCATCATTCTAAACTCAAGACAATATAGGCCCAATTTACCCAGCCTCTTATCATCAAGTAAAGCTTTTATCCCAGGAGCTAATTTAGTGATTATTTTTGTCTTTATTCTCTCATGGGAAGTCGGGATCACCAGCTAAACCAACAGTTATTGCCCTATCCCTAATTGCCCAGAGAGCTAGTTAAAGTTCAATCACATTGCTATGTGTCTGGAATCATATGTAGGCCTGACCAGGTAAGGATGGCAATTTCCTTCCCTAAAAGACATTAGTGAACCATAGAACATAGAACGTAGAACATTACAGCACAGTACAGGCCCTTCGGCCCTCGATGTTGTGCCGACCTGTTATACCGATCTCAAGCCCATCTAACCTACACTATTCTATGTACGTCCATATGCTTGTCCAATGACGACTTAAATGTACCTATAGAACACAATGAACCAGATGGGGTTTTTTCTCCCAACAATTGACAATTGGATTCATGCTCATCATCAGACTATTTCTTATTGAATTCAAATTTCACCATCTGCAGTGATGGGATTTGAACCCGGGACCTCAGAACATTAGCTGAGTTTCTGGACTAATAGTCTAGCAATAACACACCAGGGGTTTGCCCCTCTTATTACTACATCTCCTCCAAAACAAGAATAGCTATCCCTATATAGGAGAACAAAACCGCATACAATATTTCAGGTGTGGTCTCACCAAAGTGCTGTGCCATTATAGAAAGACATCTTTATATCTATACTCCAAAGTCCCTGCAATAAAGATCAACATGCTGTTTGCCTTCCTAATTGCTTACATATAAATGTTTTGAGCTCCTTGTATGTGTACCTTCTGTATGCTGAGATTTACAAGATTCAAGTCATTTAAAAATTATTTTCTATTTTTGTTACCAAAGTGAATAATCTCATACTTCTTCACATTATACACTAACTGCCACCTTGTTGCCCACTCATAAAAACTTTCTATGCCTCTTTACAGCCCCTTTGGATCCTCTGCGCAACTTACTTTTCTACCTATCTTTGTATCATCAGCAAACTGAAGCACTTTACTGCCTGTTTGTCTAAGCTATTAATATGGATCATAGAGATCTGAGGCCCAGCACTGATCTTTTTTCCATTGTACTAATTACATTCTGCCAGCCTGAAAATGTTCTGTTTGCTCCTATTCTTTCCTTCTTATCTATTAACAAATCTATACACATCAGTGTATTACTAACCCCCAACCACCACCCCAGCATCCAGTTCCACGATCACTTGCATTGTGTATTGACCTTTTATCTGGCATCTTATCAAATGGAGCAGCCCTTGTCTTAGAACCAATGATCCCTCGAAGCTATGTGACTACTCCAAGTTCTGTGCACGGCCATCAGTGTTGGCTCGCTGATTGTATCATTGACTTCTGGTTCCAATCTTGGACGCCTGAGTAGATAGTAGGAAAATTAAAAGGAACACTGAATGTAATTGGAGAATTCCAGCATTTTGACCCAGCAACAACTGAAGGAACGGCAAAATATTTCCAAGTCAAGTTGGTGTGTGACTTGCATTGGAACTTGTTCTTGTTGCTCTTATTTTAAAGGTTATGCGTTTGAAAGATGGTGCTGAAGGTGCCTTAATGAATTGTTGAATTGTATGATACAACCTGTTGCCACTGTGTAGCTAGTGCTGGGCTAAAAACTTTAAGGCAGTGGATAGCATGCCAATCAAACAGGCTTCTTTTTCCTGGATGACTTTGAGCTTTTTGAGTGTTGTTAGAGCTGCATTTATCCTTGCAGGTGGGGAGTATACCTTACTATGACTAATGGACCAATTTTGAGATTCAGGACATGAGTTAATTACTACAGAATTCCCAGTCTCTAACCTGCCCTTAATTATGTAGCATGTCCAATTTAGTTTCTTGTCAATAATAATCACCAAGACATGGTAGTAGGGATTTTACAACACTATTGAATAACAAGTGCCAATGGCAAGATTTTGCTTGATTCATTCACAGGGTGAGGGCATCACTGGCTAGGCCAGCATTTATTGAACATCACAGAGGACAGTTGAGAGGCAACCACATTGCTGTGAGTCTGGAGTCACATGTAGACTAGACCAGGTAAGGCAGTTTCCATCATTAAAGGTCACTAGTGAACCAGTTGGGTTTTCCTGTCAATTGACAATGTTTCATGGTCATCATCAGAGTCTTATTTCTAGACTTTTTATTGAATTCAAATTCCACCATCTGCCATGTTAAGATTTGAACCCAGTTCCCCAGAACATTACCTGTGTTTAGTTATAGTTCAGCGACAATACCTCAAGGCCATCACCTCCCCTCCCTCTTGTTGAAGATGATGATTGCTCAGCACATATATGGCACAAGTTTTACTTGCCAGTTATCATTGCAAGGCCAGATATTACGCAAGTCTACATCATTATTTGAGATATTACAGATGGAATTTAACATGGAAAACATCAACAAAGATCAATGCTTTTAATTGTCAGACAAACTCAATTGGTAGCACTCTGATCTCTGAATCACAGTGTTCTGTGTTCAGGTCTCACTCCAGGGCTTGAGCTTGAAAATCGAAACTGAAACTCAGTGGAGTACGGGGGAAGTATTGCACTGTTTGAGGTGCTGTCTTTCATGTGATATGTTAAAGCAAGGTCTTAAAATTATCCTAAATCATTATTTTAAAGATGCACATTATTTTAAAGATGGTCCTCAAATAGCATCATGACAGTTTGTCTGATTGCTATCACTTTGCTTTTTGTCAGTGTTTCTGGGTACGAATTGCTGCCAGATTCCCTATGTAAAACAGTCACGGTATCTGAAAGAAAACTTCATTGGCAGGAAAATAGCAAGAACTGCAGATACTGGAGTCAGAGAAAACACAGTGTGGAGCTGGAGGAACGCAGCAGGTCAGGCAGCATCAGGAGAATTTTCTGAAGAAGGGTGCCAACTCAAAACATCAACTTTCCTGCTCTTCTGATGCTGCCTGACCGGCTGTGTTCCTTCAGCTCCACACTGTATTGTCTCTTCATTGGCTGGAAAGCACTTTGAGACCCCTGGTGGACATGAAAAGCAATACATAAATATGTCTTTTTTTGTGATGGAGTGGAGCATGTTAGTGTAGCTTCTTGACACATAGTGGTTTCTCTGTTATCAATCTTTGTTAGGTAGTAGGATGAAATCTTGTTAGCAAGCCAGCTTATGTTGCTCACCGCCCAATTGTTTTCTCAATAAATTTTCTCTTAGATGGTCATTAGTACATGGAATTATTGTTCCCAGGAAGCAGCAGAAACAGTGTCATTGAATATTTTAAAGGCTGAGATGGATAGATAAATTCTTGATTGATGAGGGAGTCCAAAAATATTGGGGGAAGACAGGAAAGTTGAGGCCATATACAGATCAGCCATGATCTTTTCAAATTAGTACAGGCTTGAGAGCTGTTCCTAATTCATAGCTTTGTACATTATCACCTCTCAGATACTGTTAATTCAATGGTATCTGAAGCTGAAACAATTAATATTTTACAGGTGAACACACAGGATTCCTAAAAAAAATGCCTTACCAGGATTGCAGCATGTGTGACTGAGTCATTTGCAAATTCCTTTCAAGTCATAACCTGTGTTAGATTTTGACAGGTCCATGCACAGAGCCTTGTTCAAGGCAAAAGCCACAAGCCTTTTCCTTTCCACATGCCAGAGATTCCAACTTGTAGGTTGATCTGGAGGGAATGAGCTGGATGTACTGGCACTTCCACACTTACTTTTCATGAGAATGAAAAGCAAGAGATATTGGGGGAGCCTAAAGTATTGACTGAAATTGGAATGTAATGAGGCCCTCATGAACCTGTCTAGCACACTGCTCCATCGTTATAGTATTTGCATCTGAAGCTTCATTGTGCATTACTTCACGGTCCATCCTACTCCTCCGAGGTTAGAATGACCTCTTCCAATTTCTCAGCTGGCAATTCCTCACCCCTTTGTTGAGTAAGGTAGTGTAAGGCACAGCAGATCACAATCATCTGAGAAATGCTTGGTGGTGCCTGCAGAACACCATCTCAGCAATCCAGGCAGACGAACCTGTTCTCTGCATTCCAATGTTTTACTTTATTGTTGCCCTTATTGAAGTATGGGAGGCATTGTATCTCTTCTCTCCTGGGCTTTGTGGGTTCCACACCAGCATCAAGAATCACATCTTCTTAGGATAGACACTCAGCGAAAATCCATTTCTGCAGTTCTGCCCTGAGAAGCAAACACCGATGACACCTGAAAATGACTGAGAATGTACAAGTCTTGAAAATTTCCTAGTAAGGAGGATGTCTTTACAGTGGTCACAAACCAGCTGCATGCTTATGGAATTGAGCTTCTTTAGATTTATAAATGCTGCTGTCTGTCTCCAAGGAGCTTTCAGTGTCACAAATGTTTGATTTGATTTGATTTATTACTGTCATATGTACCGAGATACAGTGACAAGTGTTATCTTATGTGCTTTATAGGCAAATCGTACCAAAGTGGTCGTTGCATTCTTGTGTGATTTTATGCTGTAGAAAATCAAACTTTTGAAAATCAGCATAGAAAATCATGTTACAGGGAAATCACTGTAGAAAATTGCTATACCTGTACAGCAGAAACTTTGTGTTAGCCAAACAGTGTCCACCATTCATGTTACAGCCAATTCATGTTAACGAAACACATGTTATAGTAGAACCAACTGTACAAGTGCTTCAGAGTAACAGAACACAGTGCAGAATACAATATTATAGCTGCCAAGAAGGTGCAGAGAGTGATCAACATTAACATTTCAGAGGTCTATTTAAAAATCTGATAACAGTGGGGAAGAAGCTGTTCTTGAATCTCTTTGTACATCTTTTCAAACTTTTATATTTTTTATCCAATGGAAGAGGGTGAAAGAGAGTATAACCGGGGTGGGAGGGGTCTTCAATTATGTTGGTTGCATTCTCAATACAGTGGGAAGTATAGATGAAGTCAATAATGGAAGGCTGCTTTGCATGATGGACTGGGCTGTGTTCACAATTCTCTGTAGTTTCTTTTGCCCTTGGGAAGAGCAGTTGCCGTACCACAGTGTGATGCATCCAGATAGGATGTGTAATTAACTGTCTCTTGTACTTGTGTAAATCCAGACATAGAGTTGAACTTAATTGCTCTGGCTGCCTGGCTCTAAGGGTTTGTTGCTGAATCATACTAAATCAACAACTCTTTTGAGCATGGCATTGGTAAACTCCCTGATATATTGTGTGTGACTGGCTGGGAGAATTCATACATGTCTTCCATGAAACCTGGAACAGCCTGATGGCAGAGAAGTTTAAAGTGTTGGACAGAATCGCTCCATCCCATTCCATGGAATTGTATGCCTTACTGTGAGAGTTAACATAGGTCAGTGATTGACAGATGTAAAAGTCTTGGCCATCTTTGACATTGCTACTTTAACATTTGAGTGTGTGGTACATTTGATTTCGCTTCATTGTTAGGCATCACACTGACCCCAATATTTGTTAGTTTCTTGATCCTCTGCCAGCTGCCTTTGCTGTCCTTCTGGCCATTGTAGAACCTCGCTCTATGTCATTCTCTATCAATACCCCGAACCCCGCCTTCATCATAGGATCACAAGACCCATTCTGTCACAGAGTAATACAGCACAAAAACAGACCCTTTGGTCCAATTCATCCATGGTAACCATGTTTCCCAAACTAAACTTTTTTTGCATTTGACCCATATCCCTCTAAACCTTTCCTATTAATGTACTTGTCCAAATTTCTTTTAAATGTTGTAACTGTACCTGCATCTACCATTTCCACTTGCGGTCCATTTCATATACGAACCACCTCTGTCTAAAAAAATTGCTCCTCAGGTCCCTTTTAAATCTTTCTTCTCTCACCTTAAAATCACCTGGTTTTAAATTCCTCTACCCTAAGGAAAAGACCTTTGTTATTCACCTTATCTATGCCTCTCATGATTTAATAACCTCCAAAAGTTCAGGCCTTAACTTCCTACACTCCAGTGAAAATGGTCCCACCCTATCCAGCCTCTACTTATAATTCAAAGCCTCCAGTCCCCATAACATCCTGGTAAATCTTTTCTGCTCCCCCTCCAATTTAACAATATGTTTTCTATATGAGGGCAATGCAGTATTCCAAAAGTGATAATGGGAACTGCAGATGCTGGAGAATCCAAGATAACAAAGTGTGGAGCTGGATGAACACAGCAGGCCAAGCAGCATCTCAGGAGCACAAAATGATGAAAATGCTCTCTGATGAAGGGTCTAGGCCTGAAACGTCAGCTTTTGTGCTCCAGAGATGCTGCTTGGCCTGCTGTGTTCATCCAGCTCCACACTTTGTTATCTTACAGTATTTCAAAAGTCAACTTACCAATGTCCTGTATAACCTCAACATGACATATCAACTCCTCTACTCAATGGTCTGAGCAATGAAGGCAAACATACCAATCTCTTCTTTAACACCCTCTATACCTGTGATGCAACTTTCAAGAACGAAATAGATGAACTCCTAGACCTCTCTGTTCGACAACACTCCCTAGGGCCTTATCATTAACTGTGCCTGTCCTGTTCTAGTTTGCCTTACCAAGACACAACACCTCGCATCAATCTAAATTAAATTTCATCTGCCACTTCTTGGCTCATTGGTCCAACTAATCAAGATCCGTTTGTAATCTTAGATAGCCTTCTTCGCTGCCTACCTTCTTCAATGAGCCGATGATAAATGTTAAGCAATGTGTCTTCAGCTTGAGGCATCAGAAGGGGCATGTGATTCACTTTGGGAGGAATAATAGGAAGGCAGAATACCAGGTCAATGGAAAGATTCTTGGTAGTGTAGAAGTGCAGAGGGATCTTGATGTCCATGTACATAGATCCCTGAAAGTTGCCACCCAGGTTGATAGTGCTGTTAAGAAGGCTTACGGTGATTTAGGTTTTATTGGTAGAGGGATTGAGTTCCAGAGCCGTAATGTCATGCTGCAACTGTACAAAACACTAGTGCGGCCTCATTTGGAAAATAGCGTGCAGTTCTGGTCGCCCCATTACAGGAAGGATGTGGAAGCATTGGAAAAGGTGCAGAGAAGATTTACCTGGATGTTGCCTGGTCTGGAGCGCAGGCCTATGAAGAAAGGCTGAGGACTTGGATCTGTTCTCATTGGAGAGAAGGAGGCTAAGAGGGGATTTAATAGAGACATACAAGATGATCAGAGGATTAGATAGGGTGGACAGTGAGAGTCTTTTTCCAAGGATGATGACTTCAGCTTGTACAAGGGGGCATAGCTACAAATTGAGGGGTGATAGGTTTAAGACAGATGTCAGAGGCAGGTTCTTTACTCAGAGAGTGATAAGGGCATGGAACGCCCTGCCTGCCAGTATAGTTAACTCAGCCACATTAGGGGCATTTAAACAGTCCTTGGATAAGCAGATGGATAATGATGGGATAGTGTAGGGAGAGGGGTTTAGATTTGTTCACAGATCGGTGCAACATAGAGGGCCGAAGGGCCTGTTCTGCGCTGTATTGTTCTATGTTCTATGTTCTATGTTCTATGCATGTCAAGAATATGTCATAGTCACTCAGTCTCCCCAGTCATTTCACCAATGGATCAACACTGTAGCTGGAAAGCCAAGTTTTCACTGCAGGTTAGAGACAGCATATAGTTTTTCATGCTGTCAGTGGCATATGCCTCCATTTCATTGATGATTGAAAGTATGGACCCTATAATATTTTCAATTTTGGGCTTTTCTGACTGAAAAGAGTTTGTGATGAGAAGGGACAGGGAACATAATTGCACTTGATGGATATAGCATCTAAACAGGCACATAATAATGCTGGATGAATGAAGGGGACAAACTTATCCTAAGTTTCCAGAGATAATGGGAACTGCAGATGCTGGAGAATCCAAGACAACAAAGTGTGAAGCTGGATGAACACAGCAGGCCAAGCAGCATCTCAGGAGCACAAAAGCTGACGTTTCGGGCCTAGACGCTTCATCCGAGGGTCTAAGCCTGAAACGTCAGCTTTTGTGCTCCTGAGATGCTACTTGGCCTGTTGTGTTCACTCAGCTTCACACTTTGTTACCTAAGTTTCCACTTGACATTTTTTTCTGCTTTAGCAACAAAGATGTCTGCAAAGACATTCACAGATTCTCAAACTAAAATCTCAAGTCTGTCCCAAAATGTACATGTCCAGCAATGAATTCGATATGCTATGAAATCAGTTATTGAATTCATGTCACTGTTCATTAAATCTCTTCTCAAAAGAGAGAGAGTTGCTCGAAAACAACCTGATTTCATAGCACCCGTAGGTTGCAGGAACAGCAACTCATATTCCGCCTGGGAACCCTGCAGCCCAATGGTATCAATGTGGACTTCACCAGTTTCAAAATCTCCCCTTCCCCCACCGCATCCCTAAACCAGCCCAGTTCGTCCCCTCCCCCCACAGCACCACACAACCAGCCCAGCTCTTCCCCTCCACCCACTGCATCCCAAAACCAGTCCAACCTGTCTCTGCCTCCCTAACTTGTTCTTCCTCTCACCCATCCCTTCCTCCCACCCCAAGCCGCACCCCCATCTCCTACCTACTAACCTCATCCCACCTCCTTGACCTGTCCGTCTTCCCTGGACTGACCTATCCCCTCCCTACCTCCCCACCTATACTCTCTCCACCTATCTTCTTTTCTCTCCATCTTCGGTCCGCCTCCCCCTCTCTCCCTATTTATTCCAGAACCCTCGCCCCATCCCCCTCTCTGATGAAGGGTCTAGGCCCGAAACGTCAGCTTTTGTGCTCCTGAGATGCTGCTTGGCCTGCTGTGTTCATCCAGCCTCACATTTTATTATCTTGGAATTCTCCAGCATCTGCAGTTCCCATTATCTCTGATTTCATAGCACCAAGGCAGGAAGACAAAGCAAAACTGGAATGGACAAGACAGCAAAAGGTTGAAGAATTTTGTAGGAAAACCGACAAAAGAATGGAGAAGCCCCTTCTGCATCAATCAGAAGTGCTCAAACAACAAGTTACATTGGATGTGCTGAGCAAGCATGAGGATGGGATTTATAATGCCAGCTCAATCTGAAGAGACACGACAAGTGCAAGACAGAGGAAAAGCAATAGCATAGTTACACACTTAACTAGTAGAAGACTTACTGACACAAAGTCAAGTGATGACAGTTCGCTAACCTAACCAATATTGTAGGCTGGGATTTTCCCATCCCTGCTTCCTTCCCAACAATTCAGGAATTAAGTTCTGGGTAGGAAAGCCTAAAGTCACCCTTCCTAACTTGCCATCAGTTAAGGCCCTTCTGATCAATTGTTGACCATTTAAGGGCCTCATTCTGCCACCAGCTCCATTAACTATAGTGCCCTCATGCTTAAAAAGTGTCAGCCTTCCTGACTAGTATAATGGAATGGCCAAAATGCCAGGATTGGATGAAGGGCCCTCAGTCCCTACATAGGGGTAATCAGGATGTAGGTAGGGACTGCTGAAAGTCATGCCTACTGTCCTTGCCTCTGACACTGATTCCCCTCAACTCTTTTCCCTGTGATCCACCACCAACCGCACACACACGCCCCCACCCCCGCCACCTTCTTAATTACATTCCTCCTGTTTCTGGTCCTCAGAACTACTGTCGAGCTAAATGCCTGGCTCTTTTAAGTAGCAGTGCTGTTCAAAGTGGCTGGTGGCCTCTGATTGGCTCGTGGGATAGGGCATTGTTGTCCCAAAAAGCAGCGGTAAAGAGAATTTCTTTTTCAAGGGCCCTTCTTGAAGTTCTCTCAAGGGCAAATTTTTGATTCACAGGGACTGCGTGGTTGGTTTCAGGGGCTCTTTTTTCATTCTAACCCCTGTATTGGGTGATGCAATTGTGTTACAACTATACCTTCTGTTGTTGCATGCACTTGTGAAGCTAAAAAATTACAGCTTCTCTTCACTTTTTCAGCCCTTCAAAACCTTTAATAACATCTTTTTCAGCTCCAACTGTGCAAACCCTCTCTCCTCTTTTCAGGTGCACTATCATCCCTTTGCATCCCCTCTGTCCCCTTTGCATCCCCTCTCCTCCCTTTGCAATTCCGCATCCCTACTTATAGCTGTACGTCACCCTCGTCGCCTCCCACTCCAGCCCCAGAATTTTGGCTACGCTCAGCCTCACAGATTTGTTCCATAACCCGCAAACTGACAGCCCCGTTTCCTCCATTTCTGAAGCTTCTTTTTCCACCTACAACCACTGGCCTTGTTTCCTGTGGCCCAGTAGCCTTTTTCACTTCCACACTATCCTTTTCACTGTTCCAATTACGTAGCGAGCCTATCCGCAGCATCCCCATGGGAAATACAGCCTGGAGGGAGGAGGGGCAACTCCTCGCACATTATAACTATTTCACTCATTGGGCAACTTTACTTCCATTGGTCATCCCCTTGTTTGCTGTTTCTTCCACATTTTGGGACTCCTTAGGGGCAGTTTTTCCTATCACCCTCGTGTATTTTGAGTACTGCCAAGAACTGATCCATCAAGAAGCTCTCCAGGTGACCACTTAAGTGCCTGGCTGGAACCTGATCTGGTGAATGCAGAGGGGTGGAGTTTCTCACATTTAATCTAAAAATGAAAAATCCCAGCTTCAGTATAGATTAATTTTACTGAATTCAATCTCCTACCAAATTGTTAAGAATGGAATAAAATAGATGAATTCTTCAATATTTTAAAATAATTAGCAAACAGAACAATTTGGGCCAAATTTTCTTATCATCATTTACTGATAATGTTTGTTTTTTTCACTTGTGGATCAGTGAACTGCACAGAATGTAAGTTATGCAAATTTCACAATGTATTATTTAAAGCTTGCAATTAAAAAAGCTGCAGAAACACCTATACAGTAGATACATAATGTTGCCAACAGAGCTGGAAGATACTTGGAGATTGCAGTTAGAATGAACAAATATTACCACGCATTAAAGAATTGTTTAAAACCGTTAAGTGATCATTATCTGGAAATGTTTCTAGAAGCTTTGAGGATATGGTCGCTTAACCAGAATTGATAGATTTGAGTTAACTTGCCTATATGTCAGATCATTAACACTATATGTTGACCAACTGACGGATCGGGTCATTGAATAAGATGTTTCCTTGCACTTTGTGAGCAGGTAACTATATCAGCAATTCTTAGCAGAGTAATTGTAGGGACATTAAAACTATTGATATTTAAAGGTAGAAACCAAAGCAGTTAAAGCTACTTGGCAGTATTGAACTTGTGTAAAGCTAAAAAAAAGAGACAATATGGTCAAATCTCGTCTTCTTGCAATCATAATGACAGAATCACAAGAATACCCGTTTTTAAAGGAAACAATCATCTATACTGCATGATCAGAGAGTGCTTTTTAAAAAAAAATTCATTCACAGGATTTACGCATCACAGGCTAGGCCAACGTTCATTGCCCATACCTAATTCTCAGTTACGAGTCAACTTTATTGCCATGCATGTTGAGTCACACATAGGCCAGACCAGGAAAAGATGACAAATTTCCTTTTGTAAAGGATGTTAGTGAACCAGACAGGATTTTACAACAATTGACAATAGTTATATGCCATTACCAGTACTCTACTACTTCCCTCGAAATAGTTATAGACATGTTCTAACCAATTTATGAAGAGATGTTATTACACATCTCTGGGGTTTGTGGAACTTCAATCTGGGCTCCCAGACTCAGAGATAGTGACACTACTGAATTGCCAAAAGAACCTGAAGCAAATGGGTTCTGTTTGTTAAATGCATTGCCATGGAGAATATACCAGGAAAAGTCTGTGTGCCAAGATTTTGTTCAGTTGAAAAAGGCACAATGTGTGGACACATTCTTTCTATTTGCAGAGGACAGGAAATCAGCATATGAACATATTTGGTTTCTCGCATCTTAAGTAAACCACACCGGAAGCCTGATTGTAATTCTTAGCACAATTTAGATCGGTTAGAAAATGTTGCCCAATCATGGAATCACATTTAATATGTGATATTATGCTCTGAGGTTTGCAAATACGTGCTAGTTGGGTGCATAGGAACATAAGATTTATGACCAGGAATATGCTAATTTGTTCTTTGACCCTGCTCCACCATTCTTTAAGATAGTGGTTCATCTAGTCGTGGTCTCATCTTCACTTTCTTACCTATCCCCGCTAACATTTGAGTCCTGTCTATCAAAAATCTATTGTACTCCCCCTTGAATAAATTCAATGATCCAGAAACCTGGACACTGCCAATTTTCTACTAGAGTCTTGGCTCAGTGTAGACATTTTCTAATCAACCTGCTCAAAGATGTTGTTCCACACCTCTAGAGCTTTGGGATTTGAACTTGGGCCTCCCAGAACCAAGGTATGTTCACTAACATTCCATAACAAAAACCCCTAAAGATGCATGTGCTGAGTTTTGGATATTTTCCAATCAAACTGTTCAGTGATGATATTACACACATCTAGAAAAGGGAGGACTTGAACATGAGCCCTCTGGCTCAGCGGTATGGCAAGGGTAAAGAATCAGCAGTGTAGAGGATAAACCATTGTTGAGCCTTAATGAGAAAAGCTTATGATATAGGTGTGGTCTATTGTACAATTGCAATAAGTGAAAGTTACTTTGACCCTTTAGGTGTAATTCCAAAAACTATCAAATTCTAAAGATGATATTTCTGACTACATTAAGATCTCATGTTAGACTTCTCTTCTCTACTGAAATACTGTATGATACCATTAGATTGGACGGACCTTAATGCAGCTTCAAAAATAACTGTTTCAGAACGATATTACCTCCTAAGCATTTTTACTCAGTAAAAAATTCAAATTCAAATATATAATTACATTTCTAACATTCCACTTAACAGGTTTATACTTAATTTACAATACACTACCTCATCTCCCCTCAAGGCTCTGACTTCATCAACTCAGGTGGTCTGAAAATTCCACAGATCTTCCAGAACACATTCCTTTCTGACTTAAAAGATCATTAAGACTTTTGTTTGAGAACCTCGATTTTGATCATCCATAAATTATTTATCGACTGGAAGACCTTTTATTTCTTGGACGTATTTTGCGGATGATGTTGTTCCTGACAAACCTGGGATTTGGACCATTACCTTATCTGTAACACCTTTAATCTCCTAAATTTATTTGCGGAGGAACTCTTTCCTGTTAACTCAAATAGTTGTCCCATAACCTAATCTAGGGTGCAACTAACCTCATGTACATCCATCATTGAAGACAACTGCCCTGTTTTTCAGGATTTTCAGAACAGATCATTTCTTCTCCTTGGACGTATCTTGGATCTATGAACATTTGCCTTGTGTTCCTGAAGTCACATGCAGCTCATCTTCAGATTTGATCAAGAAAATCTTTATTCTCAATCTTCTGATACATCTGACGCATCTCTTTTACTTAACCTTCTTGGTTAGGTTGGACATCTTCATTTGCCCTATGAGGTTGTCTTACTTGTGAACTAGACAGTTTCAAAACCTCAGTAATGTTATAGGATACTTTTGTTCACTTGGCATTACTTTATCACTAGAACTATTAATTTTTCCCCAGAAGATGAAGAAATGAAATGTTGCGCTTAAACCTGTGTTGGCTCACCATCCAGCATAAAAATTATATTTTCTCTATCAGTTTGTTTTTGTGTCTATTTAGCTGTCGTAATAACCTCAGTCAAAGATTCTAATATAACTTCAAGCAGATTGTACTGCTCATTTTTGTTCTTAGTACTCTCTTCTTCTGATGCAGTTTGCTGATTTTTGCTGCCTGAATTTTCCTCACTGCTATTAGGAAAGAAAAACATTTCCACCATCCTTATAAGTCTGCAACCCCTTTCTTTTTTACAGTATCAAACAAATTTCTTCTACCAAATTAGGTAATGTCAATCAGCATTTTTTTTCGGATTCCACCAAGAGTCTAGAAAATCCAATGAAATCTTCTGCTGGTTGCAGTTTGATTTGTTACTGAAACAGTTATTCTCCTAGAACAATTTGAACTCCTTCTCCGATCTTCTGAATGTTGAGGTCAGAACATGCACCCAGGCTCAAAAATTATGTATTAACTGTGAACCACATAAAACATTTTCAACTCTTATATACTGATTGCACGTACTGTTGTTTGAGTCATCCCTTTACTCTTGAGAGTTATCCCACTTGGAGTAGGTAGTCTCATCCCTGCAGGTTGTAAGTTCTGTTATTCATCCATGTTGTCTAATCTGACAGGACACAAACACTTTTCTTGAATGCAGCTTAAAATTAATCAGCAGTTCATTGGCTTAAATAGGTTCTGTCAAAATAAATTTGATTAATCTCGGACTTTCTTTAGGAATACCTCTGGTATATTTTCTCATGTACACTGAAATTTGATTTCTTTGTGTGGGTAACACCCACCATTAATGCTACTCTGAAACTTCTGAAAGCCTTCTAGAAGTGACCTATAGTTTGTAAATCCAGCATTGTTTTGTCATAGCTGGATGCCACTTGCGCTTGTGAGGTTTCTTTCTACTACATTGCTAACACTGACTGTATTTGCTGAATCACAAAATTGTTACATTGCACAAGGAGGCCATTCAGTCAATTGTGCCTGCACCAGTTCATTAAATGGGCATCGTTGTCTATTGCCGATCTCCTGCTTTTTACCCATAAGCTTACACACTATTTCTATCCAAATAATCATCCAATACTGTCTTGAATGCCTCAATTGAACCTACCTCCACTGCACTTCCAGGCAGTGCATTCCAAACCTCGACTACTTGCTGAGTGCAAAAGTTTCTTCTCACATCGCCCGTGAGTCTTTTGCATATTAGTTTAAATCTATGCCGTCTTATTCTTGTTCCTCTTATTAAAGGGAACAACCTTTCCATATTTACTCTATCCAGTACACACATAATTTTGAAAACATCTATCAAATCTACTCTTAGCTTTCTTCTCTTCAAAAAGAACAGTCCTGATATCTTCAATCTGATCTCATGACCAAAGTTTCTCATTCCTAGAACCATTCATGTAAATCGCTTCTGCACTCTTTGCAATGTATTCACATCTTTCCCAAAATGTGGCACCCACGTTGTACACAATGTTCTAGCAAAGGTCTTAAAAACTATCTTACTGAATTTCAACATTACCTCCCAAATGGGTACTCTATGCCTCTATTAATAAAGCTGACGATACCACATGTTTTACTTACTGCTGTCTCTTCCTGTCCTGCTATGTTCAATGATTAGTGCACATATACACCCAAGTCTGTCTGCTCCTGTGTCCCCTTTAGAATTGTACCCCTATTTTGTCATGACTTTCAATGCTGTTCCTGTCAAAGTGCATCAATTCACACCTCTACATTGAAACACATCTGCTACTTAGCTCCCCACTTCACCCACTTGTCAATATTCTTTCAGGTATCCACACTGTCATCCTCATAGTTAAAATTTTTCCAAGTTTCATATCATTTGCAAACATTTAAAATATACTCTGCACACCAATATTCAAGCCATTAATAAATATTAAGAAAAACAAAAGTCCCAATAGTGACTCCTGAGGCACTTCAATCTATACCTCCACCCAGCCCAAAAAAGATCCATTAACCATTATTTTCAGTTTGCTATTACTCAGCTAATTTTGTACAATGTCCTATAAACTTTCGTCACAAGTCTGTCGTGTTGCACTTATCAAACCCCTTCTGGAAGTTCTGTTGTTTAGCTCACCCTTGTGTTGGCTTGTCACATGTGCTTGTAGAGTGTTTGTACCTTATGAAGTGAATAAGTTCTGTGGGAAACTTGTCCAACTGCTCCTAGGATCTGTCAGTCTTCCTAGTTTCTGCTTCCAGCATAATTTGGACATATTTCGATAATGACTCATTCATGATTTCAACAATAATTTTGTCATTTATGAATTTTGGCTTCAAAGCTCCATCATTACAACTATTCACTAATTCATAGGGATTAATAATGGAGTTATCTATGGATTCTCCTGGATGCTGTATTCTTCTGTTAAATGTTGCCCTTTCAAGAATTTTATTCATTCTCAGGTTAAATTAATAATCAAAAGCTATTAGAATGCTTTTAAAAGTAGATCTCTTTCTTGTTTAATATGGCCATTTACAGTATCATCAGCTCTACAAACTATTAAGCAGAATGATATTTACTTATTCAGTGATGTATTTAACCTTCAGCAATCAAAGTAGTTCTTAATACAAAGTATTCTTTTCTCCAAGATGTCCAACTCTGTGCTGTTTAGTTTATCTCTGACATTAGAAGACCATAAAATATTAAGGAGTGGAATTAGGCCATTCAGCCCACTGAGACTGTTCTGCCATTCAATTATGGCTGATACATTTCTCAATCCCACGTCACCTTGTAATCCTTGATACCTGTATGAATTATAAATTTCATTCCTACTAAATATTGTTTAAAAATGCAGTTTCATTGATTAGTCCTAATTGCTTAAGCAGAGCTATGCAGCTTTCAGTGCAGCAATATGGTAATATTATTTTTGCTGCATTTCTCCTTAATGTGATTATTTATTCTTGTTACTTTAAAACTGTTTTAAATTATACAGTATGTAGATGCTGCTTTGTTCTGTTCACCTAAAAAGAAATGCTTCTGCAATTGATTAATGCTGATGGCTTTCAAGATTGTAATCTTACATCAAATCAATGATGTTTTAATTCTCTTGTCTCAAAACCTCTTCAAACTTTTAAACAGTGCATAGTAGTAATCTTGCAGTATTTTCTTTGCCTGCCAGTCTTTTGAACTTTCTGACATATTGATCTTATCTCATAGTCTTCCAATAAAGCTTTCAGTTCTATATTGTGACAATATTGCAGTATCTCACTGCTTTAAATATCAAACTATTTTTTGTCAATACCATATATCTGCACTGCTTACTGGTGGTTTTTCCATGTTTATCCCAATTAACATGCTGCTTAACTGCCTTCTGCAGGTTTGCCAACCTTCTAAAGCTAAGTTTCCTGTTTCTTTACAGGCAACTTGGACATCACCTCACCATTCATGTTCTAAAGCCCAATACATAGTCCTTTGTACACTTTCTAAAATAAAGTTCCCTGGCTGCTACCTTAAATAATTCTTCCTGCTAAATTTATGGTTTAAAGATGAATGTCCTGGTCTTCACATAATCTTAAAATTTTTCTAACCATTTTCTTTGACTATGCTATGAGTTCAATCGCTTATTTATATTGCCCTTTCGATATGTTAAATGTGCTCTGTGACCTTTCCGATACTATGTCCTCAGTATAAATTAATGTCTGGTCCTTGTTCTGTCTACTGTAGCCAGGCCTCATGACAGAGCTCATGATGTTGGTAACATACATTTTGAAGGGTAAGTACTCCTTTTGATTTCTATTTTTCCCAGCTGGTCCTTTGCACCATAATCTTAAAGCTTTCTCTTCTTGCCTATAGGGATTTCTAATTCATATATTCATAGAGCTTCAAAATGCTTCAACAGACCCTTCTTCTGAAGGACTCTCTAACTTACCACTGTGGTTAGTTTTTACTTTCTTCCTGACCCACACACTTTGCCCTGTGCCTCTTACCAGCTCTAAAGTGGTTTTCTTCTGAAGTGCTGCTTTTGTCTTGCTACTGCTTCCATGAATGCTGCTGACTCTCTGTGCCTTCTTAAAGTGATTGTGATGAATTCTTCTTCTTGTATTCTTTGTTCTGAAAGCCAGCATTCTGGGAAAATGACAACATTGTAACATTCTGAGGTCCAGAATGTTCCAGAGTTTCTAGGTATTAATTTTAAACTCTGCCTTGTGACAGAGGTGGAGCATATTGTGAGGTTTTTGGTAGATCACTCAAGACAACTTTGGTCATTGGAAAGCAGTTCTGAGCTCACAGGCCATTGGAAAAATGGAGTAGAGACAGGAAGATTTCCATGTTAAGAGCACTGATATTTGGCTGTCCTGCAGCAAGCAGTCAAGAACAGTTGGACGGCTCTGTGCTGTTAGAACAAACTCAGGAAGGAGTTATAGGAATAAATAAGTAGCTAAGAGTTGGAGCCAGGACTTGGAACTGTGAAATTGGGAAAGTTTTTGGCACTTTGTTGGTGGAAGTCATGAGGAGCTCAGAAGAAGCCTGTGAACAATAATACTACAGCTGAGAGAGTGGGTTGAGACAAACTGCAAGCAGTATCTGCTTCATGCAACTGAGGAAGATTAGAGTTCAGGGAATACCCATGGACACTTTTTAATTTGGTGAAGCTAGCTGTGAAAAGCTGAAGTTGTGCCCATGAAAATGTGTTGGAATGTAGCCTTCAGAGCCCAGGGGAGTATGTACCTAGAAAAGGAGGGCGATTAAGCAGAACAGGAGCAGCATTCAAGCAGTCTGTGATGGAGCAGATCTCAAGTTGAATTGTAATCCCCTATGAAGCTTAAAGTGATTTGATATTCCACTGTGTCACAGAATCACAGGTGTGTTACAGCACAGAAACAGCCATTCACCTCATCCTTAAATGAGCATCAATAGTTAATAGTACCTCTTGCCTCTCCTTAGCCTTGCCCAGTATTTTAATGCAAATAATTATCGAATGGCCCCTTGAATGCCTCAACCTGCCTCCACCACACTTCCAGGCAGTGCATTCTTTCACCTAGTACTCACTGTCCTAGCTACGTACTTGACCTTTGCAGTTTTTACAGATCTCTAAATCTATGCTTTTTGTACTTGTTCCTTTTACATGTAGGAACAGTTTCTCCTGATCTATCTATACAGCTCACTCATGATTTGAAAACCTAATCAGATTTCCTTTTCGGCTTCTCTTCAGGGAGAACAGTTCCAACATATCCAGTCTACCCTCATAACTGAAGTTCCCCACACCTGGAATTATTCTTGTAAACCACTACTGCACTCTCTCCAATATGTTCACATCTTTCCTGTAATGTGACAGTCACACTGTATATAATGCTCCAGCTGAGGACAAACAAGTATTTTATACAAATTCAACATCATCTCCTTGCTCTTGTACTCAATACTCTGGTAATGAAGCCAAAGATGCTGTATTGCGCTCTACCCAGGGGCGGCACGGTGGCTCAGTGGTTAGCACTGCAGCCTCACAGCGCCAGGGACCCGGGTTCGATTCCCGCCTCGGGCGACTGTCTGTGTGGAGTTTGCACATTCTCCCCGTGTCTGTGTGGGTTTCCTCTGGGTGCTCTGGATTCCTCCCCCAGTCCAAAGGTGTGCAGGCTAGGTGGATTGGCCATGCTAAATTGCCTGTAGTGTTCAGGGGTGTGTGGGTTATAGGGGGATGGGTCTGGGTGGGATGTTTCAAGGGGCAGTGTGGACTTGCTGGGCTAAAGGGCCTGTTTCCACACTGTAGGGAATCTAATATATCCTGCCATTTTCAATGATCTGTGCACATGTACACCCAGGTCCCTCTGCTCTAATTACGTGCCCCCTCCTCCATTAGAATTGTACTTCTTATTTTATATTTCTTTCAATGTTCTTCCTATACTTAATGCCTCACCTTACGTTTCTCTGCTTTGAAACTCATCTGCCACCTAACTGTCTACTCCAATCAACTTGTTAATGACGTTTTAGAGCCTATACTGTTCTCTTCACCATTAGTGTTATCTGAGAACTTGGAAATTGTCCCCTGCATACCAAGATCTAGGTTATTAATATACATCAAGAAAAGCTGGGTTCTTCGTCTACAAACCTTCCTAAACTATCCATTGACTGTTACACTCTGATTCCTATCACTCATCCAGTTTAGTATTCATGTAAGAGGCCTTAACATAAGAGGCCTTATACCAGAAGATGTAATTTATAGGTCACACTGTCTAGTTTAGCATAATTACTAAGAGTATTAGGAGTCAGAAATGATAGGCCTGTCCCCACTGGGACCTTGTGCTAGACTGATCCTCATTCACGCAAGACTGTGTGACATCATCAGATTCGGTACAGCTTAATGTAGGTTCAAAATGAACTTTTTCAGAGTCAATACCTTAGACATCGCATCATATTGACAGGTTGTCCTTAATCCACCTCACTGTACTTCAAAAATTCAAACACAATTTTCCTTTTACAGAACCATGTTGACTCTGCTTGATCAAGATTGATTATGATTTTCTAACTATCTTATTATAACCTCCTTAAAAATGGATTGCAGCAATTTTCCTATGCCAGATGTTAGGCTAATTGGGTTATAGTTTTCAGATTTCTGTCTCCAGGCTTTCTTGACTAATAGTGTTGGATTATCCAATTTCTAATCCATTGGGACCCTTCCAGAATCGAAGGGATTCTGTAAGGCTGGAACCTGAGCCACTTACTTTAAGGACCTTGAATGCATGCCATCTAGTCCAGAAGAACAAACAGTTCTTAGCCTGTTGTGAATAGTCAAAGAGATTTGCTGTTTAATATGATCTGTCAGTATGGCTCACATACCTGACCTTGTAAATACAGTATTGGTATGATACGTCATTACTCATTAGTATGGTAGGCAGAACATCTTTCTGATTTGACAGTTGCATCCTGTTAATGAGTAATGCCACTCTGTGCTACTGCATTGAAGTAACATAAAATGGCTAGCTTCAGCTGTTGTTCAAACTTTTGAGATATCGTACCCTACCAGGTTAATGCAGAGGAGATTTACCAGGATGTTGCCTGGTATGGAGGGAAGGTCCTATGAGGAAAGGCTGAGGGACTTGAACCTTTTTCCTTGGATGGTGATGGCAAGCATGAGGGGACATATCTTTAAATTGAGGGTGCTAGACATAGGACAGATGTCAGAGGTAGGTTCTTTAGTCAGAGAGTAGTAAGGGCATGGAATGCCCAGCCTGTAACAGTAGTAGACTCACCAACTTTAAGGGCATTTAAATGGTCATTGCGTAGGGTAGATGGGCTTCAGATTGGTTTCACTGATTGGTGCAACATCGAGGGCTGAAGGGCCGACGTACTGTGCTGTAATATTCTATGTTCTACCTTCTGTGTTCTTTGTGCAGACTGTCAGAACTGAACATGGTGGCTTTAAGCCCATTTGTGAGCTTGTAAAATATATTGAAAGCAATTATCTAATTGGGATGGTCATCATGGTTCATGGGTGTAATCTTATAGCCACTACAAAAAAATGGTTCCAAGGAGATCAAAGCTGGGAAATAGGTAGCATTGCTGGGATGGAATAACAAAAAATGGTCTTGAATCAGAAGATGTGGAATCTGTGAGGGTGGAGGTAAGAAACAAAAAGGGCAAAAAAAATTAGGTAGGAGTAGGCTATAGACCCCAACATTAGCTGTACATTGGGTCAGTGGATAAATCGGAGATCATGATGGCATGCAACAAAAGCAATATATTAACCATGACTGACTTTAACCTTCATACAGATTGGGATAGCCAGATTGGCAGAAGAAGCCACGAGGAAGAATTTATAAGAGTTCAGGTATACTCAAGTAACTATGTACAGTTACAGAAGGACAGTTCCTAGTACATTATGTTTTAGACCCAATCAGGGATCAGGATCTTTTAAATTCAATGATGTGTAATGAGACAGGTTTAATAAATGATGACAGATTAATAAATTCTCCTGGAAATAGTGACCATAACATAGTAGAATTTAGCAGTCAGTTTGAGAGAGACGAGCTTGGGTCAGAAACAACGTTGCTTAGCTTAAATAAGAGGAATTACAGAGGTATGAGAGCAGAGTTGGCTGGAGTAAACTGGAGAAGAACTTTATCAAAAATATTATAGGAGCAATGGCAGACACTTAAGAAAATATTTCATGTACCACTGCAAATACATATTTCATGAGAAAGAAGGATTCTAGAAATGGAATAAGCCAACCATGACTAATTTGGAAAGTTAAAGATAGAATCAGATTGAAAGAAAAAACTTACAATGTGACAAAGATTAGCGGTAAGCTGGAAGACTCAGAACATTTTAAAAACAAACAAAAGACAACCGAAAGAATGATAAAGTTTGTGGACTGCACAAAAAATATGTGGGAAGACAAGTGATGAAGATGACCCAAAGAGTTTGCAGAAGGATATATACAGGTTAAGTGATTGGGTAAAAACTTGGTAGATGGAAAATAATGCAGGGAAATGTAAGGTTATGCATTTTGGTAGGAAGAATAGAGGGGTGAACATTATTTAAATGGAGAATGACTGCAGAAACTGACAGACCATTTAATTTTGGAGTCATAGAGCCGTAGAGTTATACAGCAAGGAAACAGACTCTGGTCTCGTTCATCCAAGCTGACTAGATATCCTGAACCGATTTAGTCCCACTTGCCAGCATTTGACCCATATCCCTTTAAACACTTCCTAATCAAGTACCCATCCAGGTGCCTGTTAAATGTTATAATTGTACCCAACTCCATCACTTCCTCTGACAGCTCGTTCCATTAATGCACCACCCTCTGCATGAAAAAAGTGCCCCTTAGGTCCCAGTTAAATCTTTCCCCTCTCATGTTAAACCCCTCATTCATGAACGAAAAGTTCTATCCAAGTTCAATGTGTGATAGGAAAGGCAATCAGAATGTTGGCCTTTATTTCAAAGAGAATGGAGTATAAAAGTAGGAAAGCTTTCATAAGACTATCAAGGCGCTAGTCAGACCACTACTGGAATACTGTGAACAGCTTTGAGCCTAAGGGAAAGCCATACTGGTATGGGAGGTAGTATGGAGAAAGATCACTTGGCTGATACCAGATAAGGAGTGATCACCTAATGAGGAGAGGTTGATTAGATTAGGCCTGAACTTGTTGGAATGTAGAAGAATGCGAAGCAACCTTATTGAAACATATAAGATTCTTAGAGGTCTTGACAGGGTAGATGCAGAAAGGTTGTTTTCTTTCATGTTTAGGACCAAAGGGCGTAATCTCTGAACAAGGGAATATTTGTTATTGGATCTAGTAATAAGAATGAAACAGAGCAGTTAAAAAAATGTATAAGTAGCAAACATCTGGGCACTAGTGACCATAACAAAATATACTTTAAGATCATCATAGAGAATGACATGAGTACGACAAAAACCAAGTTAATAGATGAAGAAAGGTTGAGAATAGGGGAAAGCAAAATGAGCAATTATGTTGAGCATGTAGGGGAAAGTAGACAGGAAGGAACTGTTCTCACTCAAAAAAGGAAAAAGAATGACAGGGCATGATTTAAAAAAGGGTGAAATGAAAAAAGCTTTTTCGATCAATGAATAGAGTATGGAAAGCAGTAACTAGAAGTATAATGGAGGCAGGTTCAGTTGAGGGCTTTGGATAATTATGTAGATAATATTAATGTGCAAGTGTATGTAAAGAAAGCAGAGGATTGGCATATGGTAATGATACTTATTTGAAGAGCTGATGCAGCTTTCTGGGCCAAATGGCCCTTTTCTGCACCGAAAGGATTTTGTGATTCAGAAAAGTTGGCATAATCTATGATTGCCCTAAATTTTGGAATTCCTGAAATTTTTGCAAACAGCTGAGCTCTATTTTCCTGTTTTTAGAATTCCAGTGGAGATAAGACTGGAGTCTTTGAAGTATAATAAGCAAAATGATGAAGTTGTTAATCTGGAATTGTGAACAAAAGAACAGGCTACTATTTAAATGGAGAGAAACTGCAGAAAGGGATTTGGGAGTACTTGCGCATTAATCACAGAAAGCTAGCACGTGGAGGACCAGGTAATCAGGAAGGCTAATGGAATATTGGCCATTATTTCAAGGGGTTTGGAATATAATAGGGAATTCTTACTGCAACTAGACAGTGAGACCACATTGGAATGTTGTGAGTAGTTTCTGTCCCCTTATTTAAAAAAAGATTTCATTTTATTGGAGGCAATTCAGAAGAGTTTCACGTGGATGATTTATGATATGGAAGGATTGTCTTCTGAACAAAGGCTTACCAGATTGGGATTTCACTTACTGGAATTTAGAAGAATGAGAGGTGATCTCATTCAAACGTATAGGATTTTTAAAGGTTTTGGCAGGGTCAATGTTGAGAGGGTGTTTGCCCTCATCAAGACCAAATGAATAGTCTCAGCATAAAGAGGCACCAAGTTAAGACTGAGATGAGGAAGAATTTCTTCTCTGAGGGCTGTGAGTCTTTGGAGCTCCTTGACACGAGGAGCTGTGGGAGCTGGGTCCTTATGTGGATTTAAGGCTGAGATAGATACATTCTTGATCCGTAGGGAAATCAAGGGTTATGGGGAAAGGTCAGGAGAGTGGACCTGAGCAGTGTCAGAACAGTCACGATCCTATTGAATGGTGGAGTGGACTCTCTGTTTTCAGAGACAAGCAGGCTGTAAGAAGCTGAATGGCCTACTCCTTTTCGTGCGCTTCCCTGAAATTATTGACAAAGGTGTGAATAACTTCCCTTGTCATTGGGACCATTAATTACATTTCTCCTGCTTGACAATAGAACTTTTTTCAGTTTTTGGTAACCTTTGAGTGCTTTTATTACTTCCTTGAAATTAACTTTGTCTTTCCACATCCCTTTCCCAAATACAACAACTATAGCTCCATAGCTGCTCATTTGCACACGGACGTGCTCAATGTTCAATTGTGTATAAAGGTCAGCAGTAAATATTCAGCACAAATTCAGCCACACATCTGTTTCTCTTCAAATACTTTTAGTAAAGGCAAAATTGTTTCCAAATTATTCTTTTGCCCACTGTCACCATATAATGTCTTTGGTGTTACTAAAGAATATTTACAGGGTCTGCTGAGGCATTGGGAACTTTATTGAAGAAACATCTTGCTCTAAGGCTGCAAGATCAATGAGAGCAAGATCCTGTGACCATAAATCACTTCCTGTGATGAGGTAGACAAGGTTGGAAATCACATGACACCAGGTTGTAGTCCAACAGATTTATTTGAAAATACAAACTTTTGGAGTCTCGTTCCTTCTTCAGGACTTAGTGAGAGAGGTAGTATCAGACCCAGAATTTATAAGTAAAAGGTCAAAGGGTCACACTACTGATGAGGATGTATTAAACAAGCTTAAAATGCTGTTAAATCTTTAATCAGTTGGAAAGTTTTAGTTGATTAATATGGATATATAAATCCACAAATTCCTTTGAAGTTACTGTCTTGAGAGAACCAAAGGTTTTATCAGTGTAAAGAAGAGGTGACATTTTAGGTCAGATAACGTATGTGAGGTTTGAAGCCTTGTTTAGAATCTGAAACTGTTAGAACTTCTCCTCTGCCCCACCCCCAACCACTGTTTCTCTCTCTCACACACACACACTCTCTCACACACACACACACACACACACAGAACCCCCTGCCACCCACCCCCCACCACACACACACACCCTATCTTGAATAAGTGCTTATTTACCTTCAGAAATTCTGAGAGTGAGGGGATTTGTTGTGTGAGGGGAGTTGGTACAGGGAGGAAAGAGGTGTTGTTTATTCTTACATGACAAGAAGTAGTCCACTAAAGTGGTCAAGGGACAATGGAACCTGAGAGATGAAGTTCTGTTTGCATTAATGAGATAATCAGGAAAGCTTATTTTTTTCTGCAAACTGAGGCAGTTGTTTAGACAAGGATCAGGAAAGCACAATATAAATACTCTATTAATGTATAGTTTAACTCGTTAAATTACTTTATTCAGCAATTAATTGTAATTTGCTTAAGATATTAGTTAAATAAATGGAACATCATTGTTTAAAACATGGCAGTGTGGGTTATGTTTTTGATTCAAAGAATGCACGAATTGGTGGATGACAGTCCGGTACTGCAGCAGATATCTTGATCTCTAATCTCTGTTTCTGAGTAACTGAGCAGTAGCTTGAGTTGGAGGCTCTGTCACAAGAGAGTGAACCATGCCTAGACCCGAAACATCAGCTTTCCTGTTCCTCTGATGCTGCTTGGCCTGCTGTGTTCATCCAGTTCTACACCTTGTTGTCTCATGTTATTTATAATACAAGTACACCCCTGAGGAACACATTGGTTCAAGAAAGGAACAATGTGACTAATAGCAAACTGGACAGCAATTGTTTACACTTACACTATGCTGGTGAGGCTGTTCAATGCAAGGAGCTACACCTTTAGTGGACTGTTTATTGAAGCTATAGTTATACAACTCAAGGAAACTTTGAAGGACTTGTCATAGTCATTGTTTCTGTCAAATAGGTATGATGTACAGCTGTCTAAGAGAATAGAGAGAGAGAGAGACTGCAGGTAGGACAGCTACAATGCACATCGAGGCACCACGACTCAAAATAAGCTATCTGAGGAGGAAAACAGAATATAAAGGTGGTTAGAATTGAGAAGTTATAATTAAGAGGATAGATAGCATCCACTGAGGATAAGAACAAGAATCCTGAAGGGTTCATTGTTAAACAATACCTGGATTATGATATATCACAATGGTTGGAGAGGAACCTGCAAAGAAAGGAATAAATCCAGTTGTATTGGTCCACATTGGAATAAACTACTGAAGTAGGAACAGGAAGGAGGCCTTGTTGAAAGAGTACCAGGAGCAAGGCTGAAAATTTAAAAGACAGGGTTATGAGAGTAATAATCTCTGAAGTATTGCCTCAGCCATGTGTAAATTGGCACAGAAGCAGCCAGATCAGGAGAATTGGCAGGCTTTTGAGGGGGTTGATGTGAGAATTGTAGAATTATACATACAGAAGAGGGCCTTTATCCCATACAGTCTGCACCAACAAAACTACTCTAAATCTACACCAATCCCACTTCCTAGCACCTGACCATATGTTACGATATTTCAATTGCTGATGTGAGTACTTTTAAAGGTTGTGAGATTTTTCTGCCTCAACCACTTTCCTGGGTATCACATTACAGACTCCCACCGCTTTCTTGGTGAAAATGTTTTCCTCAAATCCACTCAGAACCTCCTACGTTTCACCTTAAAATTATGCCCCCTTGTTATTGGCCCTTCATTTAAGGGGAACAGCTGCTTCCTTTTAATCCTGCCCAGCACCCTACGCCCTCATAAGCTTATATTCTTTAATCAGGGCATCCCCCCAGCCTTCTTTTTGTGGGATACAAATGCCAGTTGAGGGACAGGATGTATGTGTACTGGTAAGATAGGCTCCACTAGAACATTGACGGGGACATGTCCAAGTGGAAAAGTTAAAAACAGAACTTGCAAATACTTTAAAATAGTGCGATTGAGGAGGGGCTATATGAGAAATATAAACAGCCTAAATGAAAGCAAAACAAGGTTGTTCAAAATTCTGTTTTGTCATGAAGAATTTCAGCTCCTCTTCAAGAATTTAGGTAGATACCAGCCAACAGCAGCATATAACCAAACTGTACTCAATTGGCATGATCTTCACCAAAGATGGCTCCTGTCTACACACCCAACTCAACTCTACCTGTTGCAAAGTTGGGTAGAGTGTTTGTGGATTGGAAAGCAGGATGTTAAAATTTGATGTTTGTAAAAAGATACAGCCAAAGAGTGTGTGGTCCCTTTAAAAGATGATGTGATTTTTTTTCAGTGCTTAGAGATTCAAAAAAATATTGTCTGTGGGCAGCTTGCGTGTTGCAGGTGTGCAGAGAGCTCCTGAAACCAAAACATTTGTATCAAGGCTGTTTGGTTAGTAATCCAGGCAGCAGTTTTGTTTTCTTAGATAAGCAACCAGTTTCAATATCAGCCAATTAACTTAAAATTAAATTTGAGGGGGCAACAGACTGTGGTAGTGCAGTTGATGAATTTAACTGGATTTTCTAAATAAGATGTTTTCATTAAGATGTTGCAAAACAGATTTGTGAAACAAAGGGTCTAGGCCCAAAACTTCGGCTTTTGTGCTCCTAAGATGCAGCTTGACCTGCTGTGTTCATCCAGCTCCACACTTCGTTATCTCAGAGTGAATTGTTAACTGGTTTATGGACGGAGTTTTTAAAGAACTTATTAATAGCATGTGCGCTTCACTGGCACTTCTTGCTTGTCCCTTATTGCTCTTGAGAAGATGGTAATAAGCTACCGGCCAGAATTGCTGCATTCGATTTGGTACAAAAACAAAGTTGCTGTAAAAGCTCAGCAGGTCTGGCAGCATCTGTGAAGGAAAAACCAGAGTTAACGTTTCGGGTCCAATGACCCTTATTCAGAAGAGTCCCGGTCAGACCATTCAGGTGAGACGCTAGGAAGCATTTCCATACACACAGGGTGGTAGATATTTGGAATGCTGTTCCTCAAATGGCAGAGGATGCAACATCAGGAGTTAACTTTAAATGTTTGTTAAGCAAAGGTATTAAAGAAAATGGGTCAAAAGCAGGTATATGGAGTTAGGCCACAGGTTAGCCATGATCTTAGAGAATGGGGAAGCAGGTTCAAGGGGCTGAAGTCCTTTGTGACATCACTTCTGGTGGGTCTGTACTGCCACTATGATAGGGTATGACTGACAGGTATCTTTACATTTTTTTAATCTTATTTCTTATCTTAAATTTTTATCCCAATATTGGCACTGCATCATCAGGTGTTAGTAAGGAGGACATTGCAGTGTCGGAAGAGCTGAGTTTGTTATTTTTATTTTTGAAATCTGGATTGATGCCAGGCAGTCACCTAGTTTAATTCCCTTTAATGAGGCCTTTTAGCAGATAGGTGCAGCAAAGTGGCTTTCTTAGGCTATTTCCGAGGGCAGTTATGAGTCATTGCTGTGGGCCTGGAGTCACAGGTAGTCATTATGACAATCAACAATGGTTTCATAGTCATAATTCCAGATTTTAAAGTTTGTAATTCAAATTCCACCGTCTGCCATGGTACGATTGAAATCCAGGTCCCTAGAGCATTACCTGGGTCTCTGGAAGACTAGCCTAGCAACAATGTCACTGCAATATCTCTTCCCCTGAGTGAGAGTGCAGGTTAATTACTCAGACGACCAGAAGGTAAGAAGTGCAGAGACTACTTCGGTTCAGAGTTTACAATAATGATTTAGACTTTGAATCAAAAATACAATTTCATAATATGCACATGATATCAAATTGTGGAGGGGTAAATTTGGAGACAATACTGACCATGGAAGAGCACAGCAAAGAATACAGGGGGCTTCAATATCTTGTTGAATCGGCAAAGAATTAACAACAGAAGTTCAACATAGCTAAGTCTGAAGTTGTGCATTTTGCTAGGAAGGGTAGGTAGATAAAACATTGATAGATTGTTTATTACTTGTAAGATTCAAGTCTCAGTGGTGTAGAGGATAATGGATACATAGACCACAAGTATATCCATCACTAAACATTTATAACTGAAGGGCAAGATTTCATCTTTTAAAACTTTTACTGCAACAAATTAAAATCAACAAAGCTCAGAGATAATAGGAACTGCAGATGCTGGAAAATCCGAGATAACCAGGTGGGGAGCTGTTGAACACAGCAGGCCAAGCAGCATCTTAAGCTCAGACATTAGTTTGGCATATCAGCTGCTTGATTAAGTAAAGAAAGGTATTTTTGCCTTAACTAACACAACCAGAATATGTTCTATGAAATTCTTTCACCATTTACTGCACTTCTGGCAGATATGTAGCATGATGAGAACTGTCCCAGAGTGACTCCCAGTAGGATCACTTTCTCCCCAATTCCACAGTCGATTAAACCTTTCAGTGTCCTTCAACTTTTATTTCTCTCCCTGTCCAAGTTTTCTGGATCTGATTATCACCAGTTAGGCACATATCCCAGCAAGGCATGTCTTGAAACAACTCCCATTTCCCTAAATTTTCAAGAGTCTCGTTTGTTCTGTTTCTTTTTTTCTGAACAACCAAATTCTCACTAGCATTCTGCCTGGACAATAGTATAAAAATGTTCATCTAATGACCACATTTGCTTTGTTACTTGTCTCAAACAGCAGCTGTACTTTTTCTTTGAATTAAGGTGCATCAATACTAAACTGGCATCTAACACTTTGATATATTGCTGTTTCAGTTTCTCTTCCTATTTCAACCGGATCACATGGGAAATTTCAAAGCTGAAGTGTTTATCGTGATTTCATCATCACCCTTTTCAAAATATTCCAATTCACTGTAAATTAAAGGGGCCATTTTAAAACGTAACCATCTATGGTTTGGATTAATGTTCATGAAAAAATTAGCAGGCAGGTTCTCTCATCTTTTGAAAGAAGACAGCTAGGGATGACCTAATAGAAGTCTTTAAAGTTATGAAGGGTTTGGATAGAATCAATACAGAGAGAAAGTTTCTTCTTCTCAACAGGAGCATAACTAAAGGCTATCAATTTAAGCACGTTATCAAGAGATTCCCCAAATCGAAAAGTGGTGAGATGTGGAACTTGCTATCACAGGGAATGATGGAAATGAACAAACATAGACAAACACATGTGAAGAAAAGGAAGAGAGTGTTATGAGGATAAATTTAGATGAAGAAAGATGGGAGGAGGCTTATGGAGTATAAATGCTGCCATGAAGTAATGGACTAATGGACTGTTTCCATGCTGTATATCTTTTAAGCATATATAATCTGATATAAATCATCAACTCACAACTTTACTGTGCAAAACTAAGCACATCAAGCTAAAAGTTTCAAACATTTTCATCACATCCCATTATAGCTCAGTGGTCTGTTAGAACATTAGTTCCAACATATCTTGCACTTTGTCTTTGCTTACTACCAACTGCCTAACTCCTGTAAAATTGAGGGAAAATCTTTTAATACTGGCGTATATCTTTGCTTCTTTAAGTTCTTTACCAAAAGTATTGTGCCATTCCCCACTTTGTTCAAAAACATTCCCTTTCTCTTCTTCCATAATTGTTCCTGTTTTTAGTTTGGCATATTCTGACAAATGTTTACTTTGTGGGTTTGGGCCAGACTATGTATATGCAAATTTCTATTAGCATATACACAAGTGAAATAGGGAGGCTAATTGCAAGAAGGGTTTATTTACCATTTAATATATGATTTATTGACCTGCTCCAGCCTGATCATGAATCACTCATACCTTTGTTTGTGAGCTATCGCATACGAGTCAGCTTAATCAGCATTTAAACTGTCTTAAAATAAGAAGTTGTATTTGCAACACGTTATATCATGAGTTTCGAATCTTGGAACCTATTACTGGCAGTAAAACATTTTGATAAAAATGCTTGCAACATACACCATAAAAAATACAACAAGCCAGAAAAGTTCAAAGTGATATCAGCACACACAGGAGGGTTAAAGTACAGGAGGCCATTAAGCCCACTGCATCAATGCCAGTTCTCTGCAATAGCAACTCAGCGGAGCTCAGTACATAACATTAGTTAGGCCACAGCTGGAGAACTTTGTGCAGTTTTATTCATCACACTGTAGGAAGGGTCTGATTGTACTGGAGGGGATGTAAAAGAGATTCACCAAGATGTTGCCTGGGATGGAGCACTTCAGCTATGAAGAGAGATTGGATAAGTTGAGGGATTTTTTTTTGGAACAGAGATAGCTGAGCAGAGATCTCATTGAGGAGTATAAAATTATGAGGGGCATGGACAATGTGCATAGAAAGCAGCTGTTCTCCTTAGTCAAAGGGTCAGGGACAAGGGGTCACACTTTTAGAGTGAAAGGTGTGATGTTTTGCTCAAAATTTTTAGAGAAAAACTCTGTTACCAGAGGGTAACTGGGTTCCAGAATGCACTGCCTGGGAGGGTATTTGAGGTGGATAACATCACAACTTTTAAAAAGTACTTGAAAGAACGATTAAAATGTCATAACATTTAAGTCTATGGGTCTAGTGCAACAGTATGGGACTCATGTAGGTAGTAGCATATTTTAGGCGATACAGGCTCAATGGGCCACAGGGCCTCTTCTGTATTATATCATTTTATGAAAATAAATCAGTCAGTCCCACTCTCCACTTATATATGGTGGCCATGCATTTTATTTTCTCTTCAGAAGATCGAGAGGTTATCAGGGATAGACGGGAATGTGAATGTGATGTTACAATCAGATGTCTGTGATCTTATCGAATGGCAGAGCAGGCCAGAGGGACTGAATTGCCTTCATCTGTTCCATATGTTTGTGTGAACTTTGGAAAGCTATACCATTCACATTGTCATAACATGAGGTTTATCGTATTCCTTCCTGATAATTGCACCTCTTATACTGAAGGTGCTACCTGGTGTCAGATAGGCCTTAATGGGTGAATAAAAAATATATATTGTGGAACTATTTTGCTGCATTTTGATGGTTTGCAAATCTCTATGATGTCTTTGGTATTAACCATTTGAAATGAAATTTCCCTTTGTTATTTGAAGTATCATTTGACTGTGAATTCATGTGAATTCATCTATGAATTCACCTATCCCCTCCTCCCACCTCAAGCCGCACCTCCATTTCCTACCTACTAATCTCATCCCGTCCCCTTGATCTGTCCGTCCTCCCCAGGCTGACCTATCCCCTCCCCACCTCTCCACCTATACTCACATCTACAGGCTCCATCCCCGCCCCTTTAACTCATCTGTCTCTTCTCCACCTATCTTCTCCTCTAACCAGCTTCGGTCTGCCTCCCCCTCTCTCCCTATTTATTCCAGAACCCTCTCCCCATCCCCCTTTTCTGATGAAGGGTCTAGGTCCGAAACGTCAGCTTTTGTGCTCCTGAGATGCTGCTTGGCCTGCTGTGTTCATCCAGCTCCACACTTCATTATCTTGAATTTGTATTTGCTCTGATTTGCATTAAAAGTGAAATCCTTTTGGCAATGTTTTCAGTTTGGTAAATTTTGTTATTTTGGCTTAATGTTATCCTAAGAGGGATCATCACAAAGGTTAACAAACCAAAAGAAAAACAAACCAGGATGCTGCCTGGACTGGAGGCCAGGTCTTATGAGGAAAGGCTGAGGGAGCTAGGACTTTTCTCATTGGAGCAAAGAAGGATGAGAGGTGACCTAATGGAGGTGTTCAAGATGATGAGAGGCATAAATAGAGTGGATACCCAGAGACATTTTCCCAGGGTGCAGAAGACTATTACGAGGGGGCATAATTTTAAGGTGACTGGGGGAAGGTAAAGGGGAGATGTCAGAGGTAGGCTCTTTGTACAGAGAGTGGTGGATGCATGGAACGCGCTGCAGACAGTGGTAGTGGAGTCAGATACATTAGATCTTAGAGTAAGATAATAGGTTGGCACAATGTTGTGGGCCGAAGGGCCTGTACTGTGCCATACTGTTCTATGGTCTATGTTCTATTAAACCTGCAAGCACTGGAAATACTCCTCTGACCTGCTCTGCCATTTAATTAGCTCACAACTGATTTGATTGTAAACTGAATTCTCAATTCAGGCAGTATTTGAGAAAAACAAAGTTAACAGAAGTTAATTGGTCTGGAAAAATTAACTTGCCTGTCTCTCTCTACAGTTGCTGCTTGATTTGCTGAGTATCACCAAACTCACCACGCCATATAATCTGTTAAAAGAAGTGTGAAAAGTGGTATAACCTGCCTCTCACCCCCCAATCTCTTACGACGTTGTGGTTAAATGAAATAAACTCCTGACACTCACTCTATATAATCAACAAGTAACAATTTATTTCCCTAACTCTAACAGTGAACAAATTAACAGAACCATTAAAAAAACCAAACAATTCTACTCTACGTACCCACTATTCCCCAGTAAACCAACATTCTAATGGCATGCTGTTTCAATAATGACAATCACACTCATGTGAACCAAAATAATAAAAAAAACTTAGTCTCTCGAAATTACAGCCAGGATATGCCTTCCAGAATGTTCTGTGTGTTCTCTGCTGATCTCCAGTCAGGAACACCTTTAATTGTCGAATTGTTGTGTCAGGAATATTAATTCAGAGCGCTACTGTGCCTTTAGTTAGATGATGGTTACTCTGAGAGTTTAGAGAATTCTGTGAGTGCCGGTGATTTTCACTTTAGAGCTGATGGTTGTTAACTCTATCAGATGGCAGTTGCTCTCAGCCCGATTTTCAAATGCCCTCCTCTTTTATACCCTTGCTATCATATCAGTTTCTTACAATAGGATTGGTCCTAGGTTGTCAAAACCATCAGATTTAAATTTAATTGGTGTTTGGTCTCTAAATACCTGGTTTAAATTAATTGGCTAATATTCAATCTGGTTGCCTTGCTAACAAAACAAAGCTGCTGGTTGCCTGCTAACAGTATAATCTTTTGATATAAATGTTTCTATCTCAGGAGCTCTCTGAGCACCTGCAAACCACAAGTTGCCAACAGAGATTCAAAAAAAAGTGTAAGGATGGAAAAAGTGCATTATCTTTTAAAGGGACTATACGCTCTTCCCCACCACCACCACCCCATCATTTTACATTCGTCTAATTCTAACATCCTGCCTTCTAAACCACAAATACTCTACCCAACTTTGTAACAAAGGCAAGCATACTAAATGCCTTCCTAACCACCTTCATACATGTACAAAAACTGTCAAAGAACTGTGTCTCTGAACCCCTACAAAATACCCAGAGCCCTGCTATTTATTGTGTAATTTGTGCCCTTGTTTGTTTTACTAAAATGGAATATTTTGCATTTATCCAAATTAAACTCCATCTGTCACTCAGCCTATTGGATCAATTGATCAGGATCTCTTTGTAATCTTAGATAACCTTCCTCACTGTCTACTATACTGCCAATTCCGGTGTCACCAGCAAACTTACTAACCATGTCTCCTACATTCTCATCCATATCATGTACATAGATGACAAACAAAAATGGATCCAACATGGATCGCTGTGGAATATTGCTGGTCACTGGCCTCCAGTCCAAGAAACAACTGTCCACCTTCATCCTCTGTCTTCTACCATTAAGGAGATTTTGCATTGAATTGGCAAGCTCACCCTGAATCCCATGTGATCTAATTTTACAAATTGGTAATCCATACATTAGCAAATGCTTTAATCACATCCAAGTAAACAAAGCCTCCCATTCTGCTTTCATCAATCTTTTTGGTTGCTTCAAAAAAACTCAATCATGTTTGTGAGACACGATTTCCCTTGCACAAAACCATGCTGACTATCCCTACTCATTCCTTGCCTCTCCAAATGGATGTAAATACTATCTTTCAGAATTCCCTTCAACAACTTATCTACCACCAATGTCAGATCCACAAGTCTATAGTTTCTAGGCATCTCCTTTCAGCCTTTCTTAAATAAGGGTGCAACATTAGCCACAACTCCAGTTCTGTGGCATTTCAACCATAGTTATAAATGATACAAATATTTCTGCTAGGGGCCTCATAATTTCATCCCTAACTTCCCATGACATCCTGGCATACCCTTGATCAAGTCCCAGAAATCTATCCACTCCTATGTTTTCTAAGACCTCTAGCACTTCCTCTTCTGCAATTTGAATTGTTATCAAAACATCAATATTTATTTCCCGGAGTTCTCCAGCCTCCACGTCTTTCTCCACAGTACAAACTGATGTGAAATATTCATTTAATATCTCTCCAATCTCAAGGGTCAACACAAAAATGACCTTGTTAATCTTTAAGGGGGCCTATACTCTCTCCAGCTGCTCTCTTGCTCTAAATGTACTTGTAGAGTATCTGGATTGTCCTTAAACTTATCTGCCAAGGCGATCTCATATCCTATCTTTACCTCAGATAACAAGGTGTAGAGCTAGATGAACACAGCAGGCCAAGCAGCATGAGAGGAGCAGGAAAGCTGACATTTCAGGCCTAGACACTTCTTCAGAAATGGGGGAGGGGAAGAGGGTTCTGAAATAAATAGCGGGAGGGGCGGATAGAAGATGGATAGAGGAGAACATGGGTGGAGAGGAGACAGACAGGTCAAAGAGGCAGGGATGGAGCCAGTAGAGTGTCACCTACACTCACCTTTACTGGCTCCATCCCTGCCTCTTTGACCTGTCTGTCTCTTCTTCACCTATCTTCTCCTCTATCCATTTTCTATCCACCTCCCCTCTCCCCATTTATTTCAGAACTCCTTTCCTCTCCTCCATTTCTGAAGAAGGGTCTAGGCCTGAAATGTCAGCTTTCCTGCTCCTCTGATGCTGCTTGGCCTGCTGTGTTCATCCAGATCTACACCTTGTTATCTCAGATTCTCCAGCACCTGCAGTTCCTACTATCTCTCCCATCTTTACCTTCCTGATTTCCCTGTTATGAATGTCCCCGACACTCTCTCTGCTCTTCAAGAGATTCATTTGATCAAAGTTGTCTGTATCTATGATTCTGTATTCTTCACTAGAACCTCAATAACTTTGTTCATTCATTGTTCCCTGATTTTACCAGCTTTATCTTTCAGTCTAACAGAAACATAATGCCTCTGAACTCTTATCACTTTTGAAAGCCTGCATGATTTATCCTCTATCTCAATGACTCCCACTTTCTCCTCATATCTCTTGATGCCTATAAAATTTAAATGGTTCTCTCTCTTGCTTAAATATATTCAGTGATTTGACCTTCACTGCCTTTTGTAGCAGAGAATTCCATAGGTTCTTTACTTTATGAATGAAGAACTCTTTGCTCATCTCAGTTCTGAACGGTCAAGGGCCCCAGCCCCACCTGGTTCCAGATTGCCCAACCAGGGAAATCATCTTCCCTGCGTTATACTGAAACTCATAAAATTCTTTCATGGCTGGATAATCAGATCCCCTCTCACTTTTCTAAACTTCACTGAATACAGATCCAGTTGAATGAATCTCTCCTCATAGTGTACCACCACTATATTCCCTCCATGGCAACTATATCCTTTCTTAGGTAGGGAGTCAAAAGTGCACACAATACTCAAGGTGCGGTCTCACCGACACTTTATATACGACAGTAAGACATCCCTCGCAAACAGCTTGTCTGAGCTAATGTTACCATACTTATCTGCTTTTCCTGAGCTTGAACAGGGATGCTACACTAGCAATTCTCCAATCCTCTGGGTGTGATGTTTGTCATATCCTCAATTCTTCTCATTCGGCTGTCTTTGATTTCTCTAAACTTGTCATGTGCCTTTTTTATTCCAACTCCCATGTTTATCAATTTTTTTTCACCTCTACTGACAATCCTTCTGATCAGCGTAAAGATTTGGTGTTCTTTAATCAGGTCATCTCTGCTCATCCAGCTTTGGCAAAATATTGTCTGTCCCAAACTAAGTAGTTTTATCTTAATTCTTGCTCCTCATTTGAATTCTTATTTTGCACTTAAAAGTGGAGGAAGCAGTGACCATAAACATTATTATGAACGTTTCCCCAGTTAATTTTGTAGAACTGGATGTAGTTTTACTTTTTAAAGAAATGCTGACAAGTTAGAACAAAAGCAAAATACATGAAATTTGAAATGCAGACGAGAAACAGTGAGGTCAGGTGGCACTTGTGGAGAGACACAGACTGAAAGTTTCATACTGACGACACTTCATCAGCATTAGAAGTAGAGACAATAACATCTTGAGTGAATGCTAATAAGGGGAAGAGGTTGGGAATAAGGTAGGGCAGGAGGCAAGAACATCTATGATATGGTCGAAATAACAGTCAAAAGGGATGACAATGCAGGGCAAAAAATGGGGCTATTGATGACCAGGGAAAAAAAAGTGCTGAAGTCCAAATTATCATGATGGAACAATGAGCAGCTATTGGAAACAACAGATATGATCTAATGTTAGTGTTTAGGTCAGAAGGCTGAGAGGTCATAAAAATATTTTAGACACGAAATCAATTCAGCCCATCAAGTCTTTGCTGAGATGCTGCTCTTCCTTGTAACGGAATCTAGAATCAGGGACATAATTTCAAAGTAAAGGATCTCCTATTTAAGCCAGATCTGACGAATTTCTGTTGAGGATTAAGTTTTGGAATTCTCTACCCCAGAGAGCAATGGATGCTGGTAGATTCATCAAGGATGACTGAGACTTAATTTGATTGACAGTGAAGTCAGTGGTTAGGCCAGTTTTTGAGGGGGGGGGGGGAGAAGAGAGGCAGGCAGAGTTAAGGCTGCAATCAGATTATCCAAAATCTTACCGAACAGCAAGCAGGCTTCAGAGGTCAAGTAACCTAATTATAATCCTCTTTATATCTTGCATCATATGAAGCCTCAGTTCAACTTCAGACCACTGTGCACACTCCTGATCTCCATGTTTAAAAAAAATGGACATTTGAGATCTCGCAGAAGGTTGATGATTGATCATGAGATGTCTTTAAGAAAGAGAATTTGATAGGGTAGGAAGTGGGAAAAATGCTTCAATTTGTAGAGAGCAAGACAGGTCATAATTCCAATTGGGGACCTACGGTCTTCTGGACTCGAAATCAAGTTCAGTAATGTTAGGGCTTGAGCTCTCCCATCTCATTATCCCCCACATACCAGACATTGTTATCACATAATCTGCTACTGGGCACAATACATTTTTAGCCACTAATAGTCCCCTGTAATATCTATTCTAGCTAGGTTGTTAACCACTCGTGTCTGTCTAACTGTTTGTCTCTCTCTTTGGGCTCCAACCCCACCTATCATTTATTCTTTACCCTCCCTCCCCCAAGACCTCACAACCCCTATCTTCTGCATAAAAGCTGACATTTTTCTAGCTACCATCAGAGCTGAGGAAGGGTTACTTGACCCGAAATGTTAACCCTGATTTCTCTTCACAGATGCTGCTGAACTGGTTGAGCTTTTCCAGCAACTTCCACTTTTTGTTTCTGATTTACAGCTTCCACAGTTCTCAATTTTAACTGTGACCTAAATAAAAACTAAGTTATTGGGTGTCATTAATACAAGGAATTCAAGATAAATTTTACTGTTGGCAAGAACATGGAATAGCTACTACAAAGAGGTATTGCACATTGCTAAAAGTCAAGTTTTTGGGATCAATATTTTGGACAAAATGTTGTTAAATGCTGACTTTTGGTTACATGGGAACATCTGAAGGCTTTACATGCAAGCCTGATTTGGGCCCCACACAACACTCTGTCCATGGACCATCTGGTGCATTCTCTGTTTGGCCAGCTATGTGGGCCTATTGCAAAGATACAAATGGGTATATCCTGGAAAGGTCCAGTCTGCTGAAGTCAGACAGACTGTCGTTTAACTCCAAGTCCTAGTGCGACAGCATGAGATCAGCAGATTGCTCAGTCATTGTGCAGAGCTGTGATTTGGACTATCCGTGGTAGCAATGTAAGCAGAGCCTCAGTTCAAGGAAGTCTTGGCAAACATGCAGATTATCACAAAGGTTTTCCTGGACAGCATACTTTACTTCCTGGGATAGTAGGAACTGCACATGCTGGAGAATCTGAGATCACAAGGCGTAGAGCTAGATGAACTCAGCAGGCCAAGCAGTATCAGAGGAACAGGAAGGCTGACATTTTGGACCTGACCCTTCTTCAGCCATTTCTGAAGAAGGGTCTAGGCCCGAAACATCAGCCTTCCTGTTCCGCTGATGCTGCTTGGCTTGCTGTGTTCATCCAGCTCTACACCTGGCTATCTCATACCTTACTTCCTGCTGCCTTTCAGTAAGCATGCGAAAAGGTTGTAGGGAGTGAGCAGGAAAGGGAAAGGAACAGCCACTGAGCTTTGATCCTTGGAAAGATTAAGGCCAATCGTTACCTAAGTGATACAAATAAGTACAGAATTGATGCCAAAAATAATGGGTCAGTTTTTATAGAAGTACATACAATGGTTGAGATATATTTAAGAGTAAGCTAGATGAGGTAGAAAGGAATAAAGGAACACAAATAAAAATATGAGGAGGAGGATGGAATGAGATTTATGTATAGAGTAAATACTGACATTGAAATAAGCTACTTGGTCCAAGTGGTAAATGCTGTAAACTCAATCTAATTTATTCAAAACAAAAAAAGTCAAACTAGACATTCACAAGATCATACACACTTGATAGCAGGCCATTTGGCTCATCAAACTTGCTGTGGTCCTGCTGCTCGTGGAACCTTTGGGAGCACACAGAGGTTGTTCCATTTGCACATCAGATTGAGATTCAATAATTAATTTGATCAGGTGGATATAGATACTTTGAAACAAAATGTACTGTCGGAATAAGTGATCTATTTCAGAACGGTAGTAACAGTTTTTAGGCCCTGAAAGGAAAGCTAAAGTCTGATTTTAAAGATGTTACATAAAAAATATGAAATATACTTATTACAATTAATCAATCAAAAATATTTAGTTCTTATGTGAATGTTAAGTCAGCTTAAAAAAAAGGGAACACTCATCAGGTGAGGCAGTAGCTGTGGAAAGACAAAAAATAGCATTAATATTTTAGATCGATGGCCTGTCAATAGAAATGAGAATCTCAAATGGCAAAGTTGCCTTGCTCTGTGCAATGATGCTGCCTGAATTGTTTGGCATTTCTAGCATTTATCCTTGCATTTCAAATTTCCAGAATCTGGCATCACTTGCTGCAAATAAGTCTATGGGCAATTTCTAACTAGCACAAAACATTAAATGTAACATTTGCATTTGTCTGATATGTAACTTTATCCATGACATACCCAAAGAACAGTTTTATATTCCTATTTGATGAACCTGAATTTTTGTTTTTACAAAATGGGAGATCAGAGTAAAATGATTTGTTCTTCACCTAAATGAATAAAGATGGACTGAGTGGTTCCTTTTGCTCATAGTAATCTTATGATTTACGAATAAAGACTCCTCCCACATGAAAATAAAATCTACTTTATATATTTTAAATATACTGCACTCTTTGAAATGTATTGTGTTGAAGACACTATGTGAAGCAATTTTACTATAGTTTAAAAAGTTATAAATGCAGTGGTATTCTGCAGTTCAATTATGTCCAACAGCTATAATAAATCCGACAAGTTCATTTTTTTAAAACTTAGTATCTTTAATAATTTGATGAACAAAAACTGCTACTTTATTCACCACATCCTATGTTTTGATAAGGCAGATAATTTCACCTGGATTTCAAAAGATGAGTGCATTTTATTTGAATGTCATTTACCAATTTACTACTCAGTCCCGACAAAAAAGTCTGACCAATTGATTTAAAATTGCAGCAAGATCCTTATTTGACAGGTGCATGTATTCATGAAAGGAAACGTCTTTGCAGAAAAGTAGCAATTTTAACAGAATGTTCTAAAAATCCAATAACCTATGGTTCTTGTGTTTCCTGCAAAATTCTGGAATTCAGAGCTTGTAGGTCAAAATTTCATCAAAGAAAGTCAGAGCTGTATAATCTGCTGCAAAATCTTTATGACCAGACTCAGTGAGACAAAATATTAAAAGTAAAAAGTAGATTATATACAAATACAGTGTGTTGCCTTGCTGCTTCGTTCCTAATGCTAACTTATAAAAAGCTTTGCTTAATTGTTATTTTATCAAATTATAATGCATGTCATCATTACTTGAGTGCAGTCACAAAACTTAGAAACTGCACTTAATGTTTCAGTATTATTCTTTGTTGATGCTTCACTAGCAATAGCAATATTGAAATATGAATACAATGTTTAGCCACTTGAATAAAGACTACAGGGACTTTCCTCGCTGCTGCACTGATGCCATTTGTGCTTTACAAGCCCCAGTGCAAGTCCATTAAGCAGAATCACCAGGTATTCTACTGCTGTCAAAGCTATCCTGTTCCTCTTCAGAATCTTCATCTGTGGCTGTGAAGATTTCAAATAAAAATGAATTTTCATTTACAAATTACAAAGCTCAAGAATGTACACAGCTAAACAAATAATTTTAGTTGGTTACCAAATTTGAAAAGACAGTGACCGGGCTAGTCATTTGTTGCAGTGCTGTGGCAGTGATTAGAAGTTAACTACTGAGCAGATGCCTTTTATCCACCAAAATTCCCAAAGCCGAGGCAAAAATCTCATTGCAGCACAGAAATCAACCCGATTACCAAGTGAACAAAGTGTGGAGCTGGATGAACACAGCAGGCCAAGCAGCATCTTCGGAGCACAAAAGCTGATGTTTCGGGCCTAGATTCTTCATCCTTTTCTGATGAAGGGTCTAGGCCTGAAACGTCAGCTTTTATGCTCCTCTGATGCTGCTTGGCCTGCTGTGTTCATCCAGCTCCACGTTTTGTTATCTCAGATTCTCCAGCATCTACAGTTCCCATTATCTCTGATTACCAAGTGACTACTTTTGAACATAACTTAAAACAAATGTGAAAAAAACCTAAATTGCTGAAACAGGTGTCCTTTTCATTATGTTATTTATGGTGGTGGTTTATAAAATTAGCTCCTTGCGAGTCAAAGACGAATCTCAGTTTAAAAAAAACAGAAGATTGAGAAACAATTTTTTTTAAAACTGGAAATGGCAAAGAGATGGCACGTTTAGAGTGTACCAAAGTCAGAATTTATAGACTTGTACTCCAAATTGGGTCCAATTTCCATAAAAATAGCAAGCTGTGGGAGTCAATTGCACTCGCTTCACAAATTAGTTTCTATAAATTATCTTTATAAACCAGCTCACATATCAAGCTGAAGCACACAAAACTCCTCCTTTTTGCAGGGGAGGGGAGAAAAAAGGGAAGTGGGAGGGGCAGTGGGGGGGGGGGGGGGGAGAAGAGATTAAGACAGTAAAAGAGGCAGACAGACACGAAGACAATCCAGGAGAGACACAGAGAGAGAGACACAATCCAGGACAGAGAGACAGACAGGCAGAGAGAGAGAGAGAGACAGGCAGAGAGAGAGAGAGAGAGAGAGACAGGCAGAGAGAGAGAGAGAGAGAGAGAGAGAGAGAGAGAGAGAGAGAGAGAGAGAGAGAGAGACAGAGACAGAGACAGAGAGAGACAGAGACAGAGACAGAGAGAGAGACAGAGAGAGAGACAGAGAGAGAGACAGAGAGAGAGACAGAGAGAGAGACAGACAGACAGACAGACAGACAGACAGACAGACAGACGCAATCCAGGAGAGAGAGAGGGAGGAGAGGGAGGCAAGCGGGGACAGAGAGAGACAGTTAAGCAGGGGAGGAAGAGAGAGAGAGAGCGCGCGAGCGAGGGAGAGGGAGAGAGACACACAGTCAGAGACACGGAGTGAGGAGCAGGGAAGCGAAGAAAGAAGTAAAAGAGGGAAAGAGAAAGGGAGGAGGAAATAAGGAGACAAAAAGAGAAAAGAAAGGGAAAAAAGAAAACAAAAAAGGGAGAAAGAGACAAAAAAGATGGGAGGGCAGAAGACAGAAAGAAACAGAACAGGTCTGTTACTAACCGCTAACAGCCTATGGGAAGCTTGGAAAATCTGGTCCTCCTGGGAAGTAGGAGCTGAGAAATTTACCTGTTCTTCAGTGGCTTCAAGCAGTCCCTTTAGAATCACTGGTTAGACTGCAGAGACCAGGAAAAACTGAAGTGGAGCATGTTCTGGATAAATTTAGCAAATTTTGCACTGGGATCCCAGTTAACGGACTATCTTAGGGGATTTGCTATATTATCCACCTCATTCATTACCTTAACAAACATTGCACAGAATTAAAGCACAGTTCAACCCTTATTGCTCAGAGATAGCAAGAACTGTAAATGCTGGAGTCAGAGATAACAGTGTGCAGCTGGAGGACCATAGCAGGCCAGGTAGCATTAAAGGAGCAAGAAAGTTGACATTTCGGGGCAGGACCTTTCTTCAGAAATGGGGAGGGGGAAGGGAGCTGGGAAATAAGTAGAGAGAGGAGGGGTTGGGCTGGGGTAGGTCAGTGTAATGGTGATAGATGAGTGCAGTAGGGAGTGGTGGGGATTGGTCATTGAGGGGGAAGAGTGGATAGGTGGGAGAGAAGATGGACAGGTTCGGTCAGGTCAAGGAGGCGGGGATGAAAAGCAGGGTTGGACGTAGAACGAGGCCGGGGTGGGGAGATTTTGAAACTAATGAAATCCATGTTTAGGCCATCAGGCTGTAGGCTCCCAAGGCAGAATATGAGGTGCTGTACCTCCAATTTACAGTGGTGTCAATGTAACACTGGAGGCAGCCCAGGATAGACATGTCACCCAGGGAGTGGGAAGGTGAGTTAAAATGGTTGGCGACTGGAAGGTGTTGTCATTTGTCACGTATAGACTGCAGATGCTCTACAAAATGGTCTCACCGATGTAGAGGAGGCCACATCAGGAGCAGCAGATACAGTAGACTAAGATGACGGACGTGCAGGTGAACCCCTGTCTGATATGAAAGTTTTGTTTTGGGCCTTGAATGGAGGTGAGGGGCCAAGGACACGGCTCCTTCACTGATACCCTCATCTGCTTAACAGAACTTGTCCTTCCCCTTACCAACTTTTCCTGTAACTCCTCCCACTTCCTACAGACTAAGGGGGTGGCCACGGGCACCCACATGTCTGCCACTTCATAGCGTACGTGGAACAGTCCCTTTTCCCCAGTGCCACTGTACCAACACCTCAACTCTTCCTCTGCTACATTAATAACTCTACTGGGACTACCTCGTACCCCCACGAGGAGCTTGAACAGTTCATCAACCTTACTAACACTTTTTAGCCCAACCTCAAATTCACCGGTGCCATCTCGGATACCTCCATCTCCATCCTAGACCTATCTGTCTCCATCGCTGGTGACTGCCTCAAAAGTGATGTTTACTTCAAGCTCAGCAATTCGCACAGCTACCTGGGACTTTTCCCCGTCTCACCGACCCTCCTGTAAGGATGCGATCTCAGACTTCAATTCCTCCACCCCAACTGCTCCCAAGATGACAAAGTGTGGGGCTGGATGAACACAGCATCTGAGGAGCACATAAGCTGATGTTTCAGGCCTAGACCCTTCATCAGAAAAGGGGGATGGAGAGAGGATTCTGAAATAAATAGGGAGAGAGGGGGAGTCAGACTGAAGATGAATAGAGGAGAACATAGGTGGAGAGGGCAGTATGGGTGTGGAGGTAGGGAGGGGATAGGTCAGTCCGGGGAGGACGGACAGGTCAAGGGGGCAGGATGAGGTTAGTTGGTGGGAAACGAAGGTGCGGCTTGAGGTAGGAGGAGGGGATAAAGGAGAGTAAGAACAGGTGAAGTAGGTTGGGATGAACTGGGCTGGTGCTGGGATGCAGTGGGGGGAGGGGAGATTTTGAAGCTTGTGAAATCCACATTGATACCATTGGGCTGCAGGGTTCCCAAGCAGAATGAGTTGCTGTTCCTGCAACCTTCGGGTGGCATCATTGTGGCATTGCAGGAGGCCCATGATGGACATGTCGTCTAAGGAATGGGAGGGGGAGTTGAAATGGTTCACGACTGGGAGGTGCAGTTGTTTATCGTGAACCGAGCGTGGGTGTTCTGCAAAGCGGTCCGCGATCCTCCAATTGGTTTCCCCAATGTAGAGGTAGCCACACCGGGTACAGCAGATGCAGTATACCACACTGGCAGATGTGCAGGTTAACATCTGCTTGATGTGGAATGTCATCTTGGGACCTGGGATGGGGGTGAGGGAGGTGGTGTGGGGGCAGGTGTAGCACTTCCTGCGGTTGCAGGGGCAAGTGCCAGGTGTGATGGGGTTGGAAGGAGCATGGAGCGGACAAGGGAGTCACGGAGAGAGTGGTTTCTCTGGAAAGCAGACAAGGGTGGGGTGGGAAAAATGTCTTTGGTGGTGGGGTCAGATTGTAGACGGCGGAAGTGTCGGAGGACGATGTGTTGTAACCTTCCAAGCTCCCCACCCATACTCTCCTCTCCACCTATCTTCTCCTCGATCCATCTTCAGTCCGCATGCCCCTCTCTCCCTATTTATTTCAGAAATCTCTCCCCATCCCCCTTTTCTGATGAAGGGTCTAGGCCTGAAACGCCAGCTTTTGTGCTCCTAAGATGCTGCTTGGCCTGTGTTCATCCAGCCCCACACTTTTGTTATCTTGGATTCTCCAGCATCTGCAATTCCCATTATCTCTGCTCCCAAGATGAGACGTTCCACTCCTGAACATCCCAGATGTCCTCCTATTTCAATGACTGTAACTTAGCCCGTCCACTGATCGAAAATGCCCTCAATCACATCTCTTACATTTCCCGCACTTCTGCCCTTACATCCTCTTACCCAACATAACAAAGACAATTTCCCTTGTCCTCACATATCACCCCACCAACCTGCACATTCAACGTATTATTCCTTGCCACTTCCGCCACCTACAATCTGACCCCACAACTAAATAGATATTTCCCAACCTACCCCTATCTGCCTTTCATAGGCACTGCGCTCTCTGCAACTCCCTCGTCTGCTCCACACTCCCCACGACCGCACCCTACCTGGCACCTTTCCCTGAAACCTCAGGAAGTGCTACACCTGCTCCTGCACTTGTCCCCTCACCTCCATTCAAGGCAAAAACCAAACCTTTCATATCAGACACGGGTTTGTTCACCTGCACATCTGTCAACTTGGTCTCCTGTATTTGCTGCTCCCGACATGGCCTCCTCTACAACGGTGAGACCAAGTGTAGACTCAACAATGGTTTCATAGAGTATCTGTGCTCTACACAACAAACAAGACCTTCCAGTCATCGACCATTTTAACACCCACTTCTTGGGTGATACATTCATCCCAGGCCTCCTCCAATGTCACAATGATGCCACCTGCAAAGAGGATTGCAGTACCTCATATTCCGCTTAAAGAGTCTACAGGCCGATGGCCTAACATGGAACTCACCAACTTTAAAATCTCTCCACCCCCAACCGCATCCCATGACCAACCGTGCCTCTCATCCCCGCCTCCTTGATCTGACACAACATGTCCATCTTCTCTCCCACCTATCAGCTCCTCCCACCTCACTGACCAATCCCCACCACTCCCAACCTACACTCACTTGTCATCATCCCATATTCCTTCCTCAACCCCAACCCTCTCTTTATTTACTTCTGAGCTCTTTTCCCCTTCCCCATTACTGAAGAAGGGTCCCAATGAAAAATGTCAATTCTCCTGCACCTCTGATGCTGCCAGGCCTGCTGTATTCCTCCAGCCTAACCCTAATTGCATTCTCCGTGGTAAAGCCTTGGAAAATGGAGGAACTATAAACCCCCAAACTCAAAGATAATTCAAAAAAGATGCAAAGATTAAGCATATTCCTTTTGTTGGCAGGATACAGGTCCATTCATGAATGCACGTCATTTTTAGCAAGTGTGAGTGACCCATTTATTTTTGGTCAGAGGCAGGCACAGAATGGGTCTCTGCACATGAATGTGCAATGATTTTGTTTGGAGGAGTTGTTGATTTCCACAGTCAGTGCTGCTGCCTATCCTTTCTGTTTATGTTGTCATGTTTTTCTCCAATGGACTTAAATCGCTATCCCAGAATTTGCTTAATCTGACACATTACATCCTAGTTTTGTTCCACAATAGACACTAAATAATCTCATTCCTCAAGCTATTTCAAGTGGTTCAAAGATTCTTGGCATTTACTGTTTTGTTCCTGAAGAGCTTCCAGCTCTTTTTGAAGCTTCTGGTTTTACTTTCTGGATTCTTCTCTATTCTATCCACATTTTAGCTTCAACTGCTTTAGAAAATTTTACCTCAAGTTGCTCTTTGATTAGGAGAGAAATTAAAATTTCAACTTCATGATTAATTTAGTTACTTATAATCACACAAAAGTACATTCCTTGATATATCTAGTGTATTATTCTGCTTAACTGCAACCAATGTAGATTTCTGTACTTAATGTAACAAAACAGTCACGTTATAAAGAAATGCACCATGGCTTTGAAAACAGATTGAAAACAATAGCTAAAGATTTGAAGGGTACGGATATAGCAGAGGGAACCCTGCTTAGTTCGTTCTCATTTTGTGATTGCAAGAATATATAGACCTCAAAGGCAAGTAAAAAAAACATCAGCGATTAAAGAGGCAAAAATAAGTCATCAAAAAATATCAAAGCTGTGCTCTTTGGCTTTTAGCACATTTTTGAAGTTAAGCAATTATACACAACTAAACTTAGTATGGATTGAAGAAAGTTATGCATTTGAGTTAATTTTGCTTATAAGTATACAATCTGTTAGATCATCAAGAATATGTACTGAGGAATATTTCACCACTTCCTTTTCAGAATGTAACTGATCATGATGTAGATTGTGTTGTGGAAAGAGTTAATATTAATAAAGCAGTTGCTTTCAGCATCAAGGTGCAAATCAAGTTTAAAAATGAAGTTTTTTGCCGGAATAAAAGTTTTCAAGGTGCTGGAGACTGGAGATGAAGTATCCACCTCTGCAAACCCAGACGGAGTTGGAAAGTGAGAGCTTTAGTACACCGAGAAAGTTGCTGCCCTACTTTGACTTATAATTTGAGTTTCCAGAGTTATTGCACCAGATGTGTGTTGTTGCCTTGCTTGATTCAAGTCTCAAATGAACAAATTAAGCTTAAATTGTATCCCAGACGTTAAACTGCTCTAATATCAGTCCAGCCTCTCAAACATTTTTTCCCCTAAGATTCAATTCATGCACTTGCCACTTCAATTTGTTTGATTTTCTTTATGTCTTGCTCAAATTCTTTCACCACAGCATCACTGCTCATTATTATTTGAGGGACGTGCAGTTCCTTGGCAAATCTGCCGTTTTCTCCAGCATAACGAGTTCAAGCTGATATTTTTCCATCTCCTCCTGCTAAGTCAGATTTATTTTACATGCAATATCCTCCAGATGGTTCTATAAATTAGCAATCTTTTTAATTGATTAATGGTATAGAGCTTGTTGTCATTCTGTTTCTTTTCTTTCTCTCACAGCTCTTCACTCATCTTGTAAGCAGAGATATTGCCTGAAGACTTCATCTCAGAGATGACATTCTCAATTCTGCATTTATCCTGAACAATACATGCAACCTTTTCCTTTTGACCTTTCATTCTTCACCACATAGCAAAAAATCTGAATTTTAGCTCCACTACTTTGTAAGTTTTCTTTTCTTCCATGTTCAAGTTGGCACTGTTTCTCGAACACTCTTCTGTCGTACTTGTCGTCTCTTTGATGCCCAATTGATTCCAGGGACCTTCCCTAAATCAAGGAACTTTGGGCACATTCTTACAATATACGTTAGACCTTCCCTAGCTTGTCATCGATCCAGCAATACCCTGAACATTAGCCCTTCTCAAGCGATTAAGTTAATCTCTCACTAAGGATATGTTTGCTCAACTGCTGTAATGAACAAACTTTAGCATGTTCTTGACCATCTATTTCACTTGTAGATTAATTTGCTTACTAAATATTCATTAGCATGATATTTGAAAACCTCTTACCAGAACATAGATGTTCCAAAGAGCAATTCTCATCAGGGACTTATTAACTCAATGGCAGTTTATTTAAAATAGTAGAACACAAAACAAGTTATAAAGCAGATATTACAGCAAATTGAATCATTTCAAGGTGCAATTTGCAGAATATTTGCCAGACAAAAATCACAACATTGCATATATGTTTTCCTTAAAAATTGCCTCTCCAAGAGAAAATACACATACAACATAATCAGCATGCCACATAATCAGCACTCTTTTCTCCTGTCATATAGAAGTGATGTAATTGTTTAAAATTTGGCAGCAGCTTGTCCCAATGAGTAAAAGATAAAATGCTTCAGTAACAAGACCCTCTTTTCAGCAATATTCAATTTCTGTACAATGAAATGACTGTAACCCATTTTAATTTTAAAAGCTGTTTCTCGAAGTGCATTTTATGTCTTAACCACCGCTTCAGAAAGAAAAACATGAAGTTTTCCATCTTTCTTTTGGTGACGGTTCTAAACTGCTCAATCATATTTCTTAATTTCCGATACTAATGAAACATGTCCAAACTTTTCTGACCTTGTCAGTCAATAATTGTTATTATTATCTGGCAAACTCTTTTATACTTTTCCCTGATTAAAAGAACCACCACCCAAAACCGGCCACAAAACTCCAGCTGCTGCCAAAACAACTATGTGTACACGATTACTTTTGTACAGAATGTTTTCTTCAAAAATTGCTTCGTTAACTTGTCCTGGTACAAAAGATGTGCATTGTATGATTGTGCTTGGTTATTGGAAAGCTTTATGATCCAAACAGAGAATATATAGTTCAGAAAACAAAGTAATTGTGTCTGACAAGTCCAAGCAGCATGTTACGAAAGATTTTCATCTTCGGTGCATGAATAGCAAATTTTAGACCACACAATCTATATTGAAATTCACTTTCTAATTCTATACCCTATTTGCAAAATTATGAATGACTTCCTCTAATTAGTTGGATCCTTCCACATTGGCAGTCTCAACCAATTTGTTTTCAACTGCAAATTTAAATTTCTTTTGATTTCAATGTCTAAATTGCTACCAAATTGTAATCAACAGTAGGGTCAGCACTGATATTCATGCCGCCCCATCTTCCACCATCGGCCAAGCTATAGATATTGCTTACTGCTACTTTGAGTTTTCTGCTTTTAAGCAAGCCATCCATTCTGCTACTTGTCTCCTTACTCCTATGTTCTGACTTTCTTTAGTGACCTCATGTGCTACATTGAGGATCTTTTGGAAATCTAACATATTAATGTATTAGATTTGTCAACTTTATCTCGCCACAAAGAACTTGTGGTTAATCCAGCAAGGTGAACAGACAAGGGTCTATGAGAACAAACCACTACCTACCGATATGTTAAGGAATCATGAAGTTAAACTTAATCATTAGCAGTCCCTAGCAGACGAGGATGACTCTCTTCCAATGTCAGGGTGAGGCTGTAGATGGCTGTACAAACTGATACAGCTTACACAAGCTCTGTCAGACTTGGGGCAATAGGTGGTCATGGGGTGGTCACGAGAAGGGGTGGCGTTAGTTTGGCAGTGCGCCCTTATCGTTGTTTTTGCCTAGCTTCTGCTTTTTCCCTGATAGCAAGTTGAGGTGCTCAACACCTTACAGGATTCTCCTCCTCCACTCTGGACAGTCTTGGGCCAGTGATTCCCAGATGTCTGTAGGAATGCTGCACTCTACAAGTGAGGCCTTGAGGGTATCAAGGATGTGCTTCCTCTGTCCACCTGGGGCTGGCCTGCCATTTCAAAGCTGGGAGCAGACCACCTGCTTGGAGAGTTTCCTGTTGGTTATGCAAGTGGCATGCCAAGCCTGTTGCAGTCGATCAAGTATAGTCAGTGGCCTGTTGAAGAACTGGTATTGGTGTGTCTTTTTCTCCCCAGCGGATTTGCAGGATCTAGTGCAAGCAGCATTGATGGTATTGCATCAGTGCCTTGAGGTGTCTGCTGCAGGAAGTCCACATCTCACAGCCATATAGGAGGGTAGGAATAAACACAGCTCTGTAAACCATGATGTCAGTGCTGGATTTGATGTTGCTCTCAAACACCCTTTTCCTCAGACCACCGAAGGCTGCACTAGCTCTCTTCGTGAATACCTTTGACAAAGGTATTGGGAAGTGGTCAATGTTCTCCAAGGCATTCCCATGGACTTTGATGATCAGGGTTCATTCCACAATGCCAGACCAGGTGAACGAAGAACATTCATCTTACAGATGTTCGGGTGAGACTCATGCTCTTATATGCCTCTTCAAAAGGTACTGACGATGGTCTGGAGTACATTGTCCGAGGTTGCACACACGCAAGCTTTATCCGCATACTGCGGGTCCATGACCAACTGGTTCGGGTGACTTTGGTTTTGGCTCGAAAGAGATGGAATAATTTTTCCACTGATTCTAAGTTAGCTCCACTTCAGCAGGGAGCTTGTCTGCAGTGACGCAAAGCATTGCAGCAACATAGATCAAGAACAGCGTTGGGATGATGATGCAGCCCTTCTTGACACCAGTCCGAATGGGGAATAGGTAAGTGATGGAGCCATTTGTCATAAGTCACAACTTGCACGTTGTTGTGAAACAGGCATAGGGATGATGACAAACTTCACGGCTCAACCAAATTGGAGGAGGAAGCCTTAGTAAGCTCAAAGGTGGCCATGTACAGGGGTAGGTTCTTCACTCTTCATTTCTATCACAGCTGTCATACAGTGAAAATCATGTTCATTGTGCCTCTCCATGGTTGAAAGCCACATTGGGATTCTGGGAGGAGTTCCTCAGCCACAGGGAAGAGATGGTTGAGGAGGGCATTCACAACGACTTTTCCAATTGTCGACAGCGGGGAAATTCCCCTGTATTTACCACAGTCGGACATGCTTTCCTTTTTTGAAAATGCTCACAACTGTGGCATCACTGAGCTTTCCTAGGATGCTCTCTTCCTTCCAGGTAAGGCAGACAAGGGTGTGTAGCTGCAGCAGGAGTTCTTTGCCTCCACACTTCAATGCCTCAGCCAGGAAACCAACTGCTCTAACAGCCTTGTTCTTAAGGCCATCCGCCAGCTTCTCTACTTCGTTCGTGGTTGGAATATTGCTGAGCTTCCAGCATGTAACTTGCTGTGAGATACGTTCAAGGATGCTCAGATCGACCAGAGAGCCCTGGCTGAGGAGGCCTCTGAAGTTCTCCCCATTTGTGTTGTTTGATAACATCTTTGTCTTTGTTAAGTGTCATTTTGTATTTGGCTGGCAGGAGGTGGGGCCTTGGCTGATTGGTCCCTGAGTGGGATTGACAGCACAGACGAAACCCTGCATACCATGTTTGTGGCCCTTTCATTGGGCCTCCAGTGTTTTCTCCACCTCCTACCTGTTCTTTATGCCATGGGTTTGTGGTTGGACCTCAGCCTTCAGTCAGCTGTAGACCTGCCTTTTGCTCTGCCGAGTGCAACTGTTATTTTAATTCAAAAAATGCCATGCGCTTCCAGCTTATCAGTTCTTGAATCTCCTCATAATTCTCATGAAACTAGTCTTGGTGTTTCCTGGTTGAGTGACTGACCAAATTTTTACAGGCATTAATGATAACGGTCTTGAGCAGAGACCAGAGGCTGTTGAAATCCTTCGACTTGGTGTCAAGGGTCGCTGGGTTTGTGGAAAGGAGTGGTTGTATGAGGCTTCTTTTTTTGGGTCTTTGAATACTTCTTGTAGCACTGCTTCTGTTGTCTCTGCTGCAGCAGGACTATATTTATGTTGATCCTGGCTCAGATCAGGCAATGGTCCATCCAGCAGTGGAGGGCGATTTTAACATCTTTCTGACCCCTCACTCTGACGATGATGTTCTCAAGGAGGGGCCAGTGTTTGGGGTATGGATGTTGCCATGCTTGAACTTCATTCTGGAAATCTCACACAACAAACAGAACTTGCACAAAAGATTTTAATCCTCTTTGAATGCAAGCTTACCCTGTTATCCATACTGTTCTTTCAACCGGTTCATTGTGCTGGTATTTCACTGTAAATACTGCTTCAAGCAGAGTCAAAATACCTGGTGACAGGGAGGCAGGCAATTTCCCCTGGGAAGGCTCTTTAAAGTAAGCAGGAAAATGCTATCACAGGACAGGAGACGATCAATGGGAAGAAAGTCACCCTGGTACTTGGAAGTCACAGAATCAGCGGTGTGCTGCTTCTCCTATTACAGGTAGATGTGTCATTAACATAGTGAGGCTGATTGGAACGAGCGAGTGTACTGGCAGCAAATACATAAAAGCATCTGCCTTTAACTAGAAATGCAGGGAGAAAATGATTAGCAGCACTAACAGGCACAAAAGTGACAGTGGCATCCCACCTTTTTTGCCTCACCTGGACACCTTTGCAACACGAAAGCTTGAAGCTAATGAAGCATCACATTAGAAATTAAAAATAAAATCACTAAATCTTCTACTGAAACAAGAGCTCTTATCAGATGGATGCAGATTATCTAATAGCGAATGACAGCTGGGGGATGTAAAGGAAGGCATGAGTTCAGTCACATTTCTAACTCTACAGCAGTCAAGCCAATCCTCCAAATACAGTTGGTATGATCTGCGAAGTTGTCAATCACTGAGGGCTATCTGAGAAGTAACATCCTCCACATCATCCTGGGCTGCCACTGCCACTGCCACTGCCACTAATGTTTAGCATCTAAACTGAGCTTCTTTTGAGGGCATCACTCCCATTTGATCCATGCTGACTCTAACTTGCTTCGTTTTTCTTAATTTGTTACCTGAAGGTTCAGTTTAGAAAATGCATACTTAAAGCATTTGTTTATCATTGCTTGTTATAGAATGAAAATCTAACAATTGGAGTTTGATTCCATCCAAGTGAATTCCAAAATAGAATGGTGCCAAAATTGGACTCTATCCTAGATTTTTTTTAAATGGCTTGACAAATTTGTGCAATTGTAAACGAATACACATTTTCATTTTGCTAACTGAGAATAGCATATTTTCTTTTAGGAATGTTTAAATTTAAAGTCAAAGCTCTTGGTAGATCTCCAACCAGCGAACTACAAACACATCCTTCAGACTGACTTCAACAGGCAGCAAGCTGATAGTGTTAAACCAGACAGTGCTTGCAAAATGCAGTTCATACTGTCCAACATGAGAACCAACTTTTATTAAGTAAACCAGATTATGCCAATAACAATAACAAAAACAATTTGTTATTTGCTGGGCAAGAAACAGATTTTGTCAAAGCTTTTTGTCTTACACTTACCAGGACATTTCACACGAATATCAAATACAAGGGGAAAATGAACATTTATACTACGTGAGAAGAGTATGCTGATTCACTGCTAAGTAGACTATGATTAATACAGGCATTGGCATGGAGAATACACCCATCACAGTTGACAAAAACTTTAAATTGATGGGTTCACTGTACTGTTTACATACTACCGAGCAATTACTTCTAATACAGGAAAATGTCTTGCGCATAGTTTCAAAGCTCAAAGATTTCATGACATTTTTAAGAAGCTATTCTTTTATTAGATAGGGATCTCACCCACTCCCAAATGCATGAAGTGGTGTTCCTATGCTGGCAGCATCATTGTCCTTCTAGGTGGCTGAGATCATGGATTTGGAAGGTACTGTTGAAAGATTTTTGGAGAGTTGCCACAATGAATCTTCTAGATGGTCCATGCTACTGCCACTAAGTGTCAGTGGTGTACAGAATGCATGATCGAGGTGTTAGATGCAGGTGCTAATCAAATGGGCTGTTTTCTCCTGGATAGTGTTGAGATGAGTGTTGTTGGAGCTTTACTCATCCAGGCAAGTGGACAGTATTCCATCATTTTTCTGAACTGCGCCTTGCTGATTGTGGATGGGCTTTGGGGAATCAGGGCCTAAGTTAGTTGTTGCAGAATTCTTGGTTTCTCTTCTGCTCTGGTCTTGTTGCCCAGTTGGTCCACTTCGGTTTCTGGTAAAATGTTAGCCCACTCTCAAATTCTTTAATTAGTACTGCTACAACTGGCTTTGTTACCAATGTATGAAAAAAGTAGTATATGTTGAGGAGGAAAATTAAACTGTGCTATCAAACAGTGAACTTCAGCTGATCAAATTATTCAGGCCCATTATTAGTGCTATTAAATATTGCATTTATAAATGCCAGTATATTGAACACCCAGCAATCAACAAGGGTGGACAATTAATGATAATGGAAATAAAACTTAGAGCGGCAGCTTTGAAAAGAACCAATGCATTAACAAGCTTTTTAAAACTGTTTTTACCTCCACCTTTCCCTATTAATTAATTCCATTTCCCTCTCCAGAAGGCATTGATTATTTGTTAGGAGTATAGCGCTGCAGGCCGTGGTTGCTTCTCCAGTATATTAGCCAAGAGGCTGACACGAGATGAGCCATCAACAGCTATGACAGCCATTTCAGGATTTCCAAAACCATTCTGACTGGGAAATTCTTTGGAGCTACTACTGTTCAATATGTTATTTTGCCACAAGTGCTGCAGAAATTCTATTTATGCGCTTAAATGTCTGTTCAAGTGCACTACAGATGACGCAAGCCATCAAAGCATGAATAGAAGAGGATGGAACAGACTTCACTGAAAGGAAAACACAGGTGTCTCCTCTTTTTGGGTTCAGAAGCATCAGCAAGATGGACCACCTCTGCTGACAAGCACAATGGAAGAATCATTTATATGGAGGTGCATATTCAAATAGAGAAAAGCCAGTTATAGAAACAGAAACTAATGTGCAGGAGTAGGCCATTCAGCTTGTCAACCCTGCTCCATCATTTGATATGATCATGGCTAATCCTCTATTTCAATGCTACATTTGAGTGAAGGATTTGTTCCTCATTTCAGCCTAATTGGTTCACCTCACATTGTGAGACTGTGTCCCCTAGTTCTCGGCTCCACAACAGTGAAAACATCCTCCCTGAATAGAGTTTGTCTTATTCTTAGAATTTTATACATTTTAATCAGATACCCTCCTTCTAAACGCTAATGAAATCAAGCCAAGTCGAACCAATCTCTAATCATGCTGTAGTTCTTTCATCCCCAGTATCAGCCTTGTGCCGAGCTGCACTCCCTCAACGGCAAGTTTATCCCATCTTGCCCACCAAAGGTAAATCTCACCAAGACGCTATATAACGCCAGTAAGAAATCCCTACTTCTGTTTATTTGGGATGATCAAAGGGATGTAAGTGTGCGTGCATGTCATTCCTAAATGTCCTTAATGGAGTGGCTTCCTATACCATGATAGAAAGCAGTTCAGTCAGTTGGAACTACTGTATGCCTGGAACTCCATTCAGGAGACAAGGTAAGGATAAGAGAAGGAAAGGAAATGATTGAATCCAAAGGCTTTTAAAGAAAATTGATGATAGTCATCACTGAAACTAGTTTTACGTTCTAGATTTATTAATCAAATTCAAATTCCACAGCTGCTACGGGATTTGAACCCATTACACAAAGCAGTTGCCTGAGCCTCTGGATTACTAGCCCGATGACATTACCATTACACCACTACCTTCCCAAGTAGAAAAGGCATTGCAACAAATTAATTACTAAAGAGATATACCAGAACACAAGAATTGAAAAAGATACTGACTCACCTTAATATGATTGAGTACTAGCTGAGCTACAACTGCATTCTCAAGTAACTTCGGGGTTAAAATATTGACCAGGAGAAGAGATTGATATTGACATAGTAAACTTCAGAGACCACATGATAATTGTTAGTGGCAGAAAAATCACTGTGTCAGTAACTTATTAATGAAATAGAATTGCTTGATGTTTTAGCTTCTTGTAAAATCTGAATGATATCAGAAAGTAGTAACTTGGAATCAGGAGTTGGACTAACATGTGTTCCTGACCTCTTCTAAAGAGTTAATACAGTGTTCTGTAAAAGGGGGTCAAATACAAATATTTGAACTGTATCAGTAGTGCTTCATTGAGAATCATTGAATTTTATGGCAGACGTCTTTGAAACCTGTTGCACTTACAGAACATAGAACAACATAGCACAGAACAGGCTCTTCGGCCCTCGATGTTGTGCCAACCTGTGAACTAATCTAAGCCCCTCCCCTTACACTATCCCATCATTATCATCATCCATATGCTTATCCAAGGACTGTTTAAATGTCCCTAATGTGGCTGAGTTAACTACATTGGCAGGCAGGGTGTTCCACGCCCTTACCACTCCGAGTTCTACCATCTTTTCAGTCAATAAAAGTACTTGATTTATTTTTAAAGGAAGACAACTTTACATATTTAGTGTTGACTTTTAGTATTTGGGATTATGACTTTCTGAAACATTCTTGCGCTTGGACTTCCAGAGTAGCATGCCAATACATTCAGTTTTCACAGATAGACTGAAAATACAGTACAATTCTAATAATGGGCAACAAAGACCAATGGATCAACCACAATTTCGGGCCCTAAAGGGTATTCAAAAACCTACTTTCAAGATCTTGTATGTGCTGCTGAAGGGTTCTTGCCAGATGGATGAACTGTAAGAAAAGTGGACAACGTCAAAACCAAATATCTGGCTTCACCCAAGTACCAAAGAGGGGGGGGAAAACAAAAAGGGCAGTACAACTCTCAAATACAACACCATCCAGCTGGTAGATAATCTTGTCGTGCAGCGCTGAATTGATAACATATATTTAAAACTGCACCACCAATGAACCTTGCGTTGGTGAGCCACTTCCTCATATTATTCAAAGTAGTAGCTGACCTGGTTCTTCGGATACTATTTACACAAACTATTAGTATTCACATGAAACTCAAACAAACAGTCTACAACTTTATAAATAAGGGATCAAGAAGCTAGCAAGTCATATTTAATCTTAAACTTTTTAAATCCCTTTGTTCACATGAAAGTAAATTAAATGATTGCTTCACTTTTTGCCCACCTTGCAGTGCAGATAATTTCAGAAAATAGCTACCCCACAGTGACAAAGCATTGAAGTGGTTATTTATACTATTTGCCTTTAAGCTGACAACAGTTATGCAATCAGTTATGCAATCAGTTACACAGATAGAGTTAAGCTGATGCAAAGAACACATTGTCAATGGTCAAAAGGATTAACCGTGATAGCACTGCTGCCCCACAGCGCCAGGGACCTGAGTTCAATTCCACCCTTGCGCCACTGTCTGTGTGGAGTTTGCACATTCTCCCTGTGTCTGCGTGGGTTTCCTCCAGATGCTTCGGTTTCCTCCCACAGTCCAAAGATGTGCAGGCTAGATGGATTGGCCATGCTAAATTGACCACAGTGTTCAGAGATGTGTCGATTAGATGGATTATAGGGGGACGGGTCTGGGAGGGATTCTCTGAGTATTGGTGTGGGCTTGTTGGGCCGAAGGGCCTGTTTCCACACTGTAGGGATTCTATGATGCTAATTTTCTATGAGTCAAAATGTTATAATCGTGTTTCTAAGTTTCTATTCTTCAAGTTAGTTATTTTTGTATTCCATATTTCAGTTAATCACTCACCCGAAGTCTAGTCCGTGATTCACTCGCACCACCCATCATATCAGAAAATCTCTGTTCACACAGATGAAGTAACAGGACAAGGTAGAGACCAGAACTGATGAATTCATACTGTGCCTAAAATAAATTGTGAAAAAACATACAGAGAACGTTAAAATTAAAAATCTACATCACTGATCAGCACACAAAGATTTATTGAGTTTAACCATCTTTGTTCATTAAAAATTAGTGGCAGTCTGATATGCAGTTGTTAAAAGGCCCAAAAAGTGAGACAGTATTAACGCTGAATCATGAATACGTATAATAGACTATCTTCTTTATTTGCAACTGTATATTTATTCAGTGTTTTTTTAAAATCCAATAGATCTATCGGATTGAAGCAGAAATTTAAACAGACAGAATATTTCCTTAGAGCAAGAGAAAGTGAATTTCCGATTGTCGGATTCAGCCAGATTTACATTCCAATTCTTGCAGGTAGAAATAGTGTTCAGCTCCTTCTACCTACTCGGGCTGTTTGTCATTACTGCAGAAGATTCCTGAAAACTCTCTAGAAACTATGCAACACCATTTATGCTACAGCATTTCTCTTCTGCTGATCATCTGTAGAAGTTCACTTGACACTCAGGAGAAATAATTCAAATATCTATTTATGACAGGTTGGATTATTCCAAACTGCAGGCATGCACAAGTACAATTGTTATATTCATAGGTCATTGTGGAGCAGTGGTAATGTCCCTACTTGTGGGCCAGTGGGCCTAGGTTCAAGTGTCACCTCCACCAGACGTGTCTGAACAGGCTGATTAAAAAACATCTACGTTAGAGACTTTGCCATTCAAGTTGGATTATCTTTTCTTTGAGATCATTCTCCCACATCAATTAACAAATGAGTGGTAGCTATCTGATACTGGACGTCCACTTTTGCAAATATATGCATTATCAAACAAGAATTCTTGCATTGCATAACACAGGATAAGAATCCTGGCCAATTTCCTTCTTCCCCACTCTGGGATATTGATATTAACTGTAGTGCCCCAGAGGCTTTTGAAATAGTGCGAAATGCCCTTAGTCTAGCCGACGTTAGCCAGTTCAGCATTGATCAAGCATCAAAACAGTTCTCCCCTGGTCTTGAACTCTCAGACATTCATTAAATAAACTTACAGACATCAGAACACTTGAACTAGCCATGGCTGTGGAGTTTGTTTTCTCTTTACTTTTCTTCCCTCCCTGTAACTCGAAAGAGTTGCTCTCAAACCGTCATTATTTCATTGTATAGCCCTCCCCAACCATCAGTATTTCATTGCAAATAGACTATTGCATCAGTTGGTCTGAGAAAAATGTCTTCAAATATGTATTTAGAGGCTGGATAACAAGGACAACATTTAAAAAGGAAGATTTGCATGCAACAGTAAATTGAACACTGAAACCGATACAACAGATTAGAAACCTGAATAGGGAATTTTCAAAATCCTGACCATTGCCCAACAAGACTGTTGCTCAAACTGAACCAAGTTCCACGTGTGACAGAAAGAGACACAGCAACTCTTAAAACTTGGCGCATACAACTGTTCCAGAGAATTGAGAGCTAAATAGATCCCTAAAAATATCACGTATATAGTGAATATCTTTCCAAGATCAATAATGAATTTCATAACATGAAACAAATAATCTAACAATTACATTTGAGCCTGTCAATTAAAAAGGCTACACAAACCTATACATACCTGTTCATCTGCATGTGTTCTATACAATTCATGAACATCAAAATCTTCAAAATCCAGCTGCAGCTTCTCTTTACACAATTCACAGGTGGTTACAGCAGTCAAATCAGCACCTGTATTGTTTTTAGTAGACAATATCTATTTAACATGCTTGGTTATACACTTATTAGTTTGTAATGCAATAGAATCATGCCTTAACACACATTTCCCAGTTATTCTTCGTAGTTACCATTCACACGAAGTACATGAATAGACCAATTATTGCAACTCCTTCATCAATTTATACTGCGTCAGACAGCAATCAATCCTGGACCGTTTCTACATAATTACCACCTCAGAGATGACGCAAATCAAATACGATGTGAACGCCAGTTGTGATTTAGTTCTCAATTCACATGAATCCTAATCAAGAGGGAACTTTGAAAAAGCAAATGACAGACAGACAGACAGACAGACAGACAGACAGACAATCTGCTCCATGGCCATCAAACAACACAGTTCAAATCCAAAGGGATTTTCCTTCAGGTATTCTTTCTTAATTGAGAAAATTTCCTTTCATCAGCACCTGAAGCCTTTCCTTTTGAAAACAAACAGGATGAAAAAAAATCAAAAGGACCAACATCACAGCATTTGTTTTCAAGGATGACATTGATTTTTGGGTGAAAGGAAACAGAGTGTAGGGAGAAAGAAGGAACAGGGCATTAATTGGATGATTAGCCATGATCCTATTGAATGGCAGAGCAAGTTCGAAGGGACGAATGACCAACTCCTGCACCTCACAGAACTAGTAGTGCAGAAGGAGGCCATTTGACCCATTGGTCCTAAGGAATAGAACTAGTGCAGGCACAATCTCTTGACTTTGCCCCATATTCCTGCACACCATTTCTATACAAATTATCATTGGTGCTCTCCTGAATGTGTCAACTGAACCTGCCTGCACCACATTTCCAGAGGGTGCATTCCATACCTCGTGAGGAAGATTTCTCATGTCACCCTTGCTTAATTCACAGAACACCTTAAATCTCAGCGTTCACATTCTTTTTCTTTTATGAACAGGGACAGCTTCTCCCTATCAACTGTGTCTAGCCTGCTCATGATTTTGAAAATCTCGACCATATCTTCTCTCAGCCCTTTTCTCTCCAAAGAGTCCTAATTTTTTTCAAACTATTCTCATGACTGACGTTTCTCATTTTTGGACACACTCTTATATAGTGCTTCTGCACCCTCTCCAATGTATTTCCTACAAGGTGGGACCCATAACTGTACAAAATTTCTCAAGTGAGGCATAACAATGGTCTTGTGTAAGTTCAAAACAAACTCCTTGGTCTTGCATTCTATGGCCCTATTAACAAAGCTGAGAAGACAGTTTGCTTGTCTCTCCACTTGCCCAGATCCTATTATCTACGTTTCCATTCTATTAGATATTGAAACCTGAGCCACAGGGAGGACATGCGATTTTAAGAGTAGGTGGTAAAGTACGATCAAGGAAAGACAAGCCTTTTGGAAATACTTTTGGCAAGTAACTTTGAAGATTCAGCCCAAATCCAAGTCATTAACCCATCTTGCAGTGAGGAATAAGTTAAAATCAAATACTCTACAGCTACCACACTGCTCATCTAAATGCCCGTATTACCTGAGTTTATTTTTGATTGCAGCCATTTCTTCATGCATTCCTGATGAACATGCTGCAAGCTACCAGTGCAGTTGCATGGCTGTATTAAAGGATTTGGAGGTATTGTAGCTCCAGGTCCCATCTGGCATATACGGCAGATATCACCTTCGTCATCATCAGAATCCTCTAAAAGTAAGCTATCATACAGAAGCATACTTGAAAAAATTAAATATATAATCTTGCACTGTTGCAACATGAAACAGAAAAGTAGAAAGGCTGCTGCTACAACACCAAAGATTTGAATTCCGGGTCATGTTTTTGTTATTAGATAGAAATTTCTGTTCTCATATCCCAAAAGATCTAATTTTCTAAATTTTTAACAAATAAACTGGTTTTAAAGGTTTTTTAGCACTTTATCTTTTCATTGTATAGTAAGATTTTATTAAAAGTTTATTTTGATACCATGTTGAAGGCAAGTTGGGGAATCAAATTGGAAAAACATGGAGTTTAACAGGACGTTGACAAATCTGGGGCCCTACTATCCTCTAACAGATTAGGAGGAGCACAACTGCTCTGGGGTGTTGCAAAACACCGATTCCACTGGAGTGCTAAAATCAGTATCCCTGACTAGGGAATTGCACACAAAGTCCCACTGCTTACTCATTTATTCTAGCATGAAGGGATTATGTTCACACCCATTAAGGATGCATCCAGGTTTACCTGTTTTTTTCCAAGTAAACTAAGCATCACACTTTCAGATTTGCAAAGGGAGAATTACCACATCTGAAGTACACTCGGTTTCATGAAAAACAATTATGTCTTGAAATTCCCTAATTTAATTTAAATTTAAAACAAAATTCAGGACAGGTGTTCTAGTCTTCTTGACTGTTAAGAGACAAGCCATGGCCATTGCATGGATGTCTTTAGACTAAAGCCAATCCTACATCAAGAACAGTATGTATACACACACTTTGAAGAAGTTTTAGCTTGTAAAATTATTTGCATAATTAGAAATAAATCTAAAAAGACAGGCACTCTGATAATCTGGGAAAAAGAGGTGGGAGGCCAACTGTAGGTCAACATGCCTTACCCAATGAATTCATAAACAAGTTATATCAAAATTAGTAGGAACATAAACTGGCTGTTTGGGCAGGAAGGTATTTGCTTAGGTACATAGTGTGTTATCATATCCAGGCTTTATTTGAAATTTTATGTAGTTCCGATTTAAGGTTTAGCTTTCTAATGCTTTTATTTTAAATATTCTGAATCGATCAGTAAATGAATATGGAATAAATAAGAGTTCTGATCAACATCATTCAAATGAAAAATGAAAAATCATCAAATATACTGCTGAAATTCAAGTTGTGTCCCACACCAAGCAGGTGAATATAGTGATTCAACGGTCAAACTGTCTGTTCCCTCTCCCTCCCGATCGGGCACATGCAGAAACAGTATCTGAAACCAGAAATTGCAGTCTTCTGACAAGTTATATCAAGATCTCTCTTCTTTTGCCACCCCTACAGCACACACCATTAGAGAACGTTGCTTGGTCAATTTGAGGGACAATGGCCTGTCAATGTTTCGGTCGAAACATTACGTGTAGCAGGCAGTTACTTGACTAAACAATTAACTAACTAAAGACTCTTCCTGCAAAATATCATTTGAAAACAAGCAAATGCATACTAAATTTACTCACTTTTAGAGTGTTATTTTCTCAGCAATTTCACAAGTTATTTCAAATTGTCAGAAATATTGATATCGTATCACATCGCACCACATAGCAGATGAGAATATTTAATTTTACATGGAAACATTTGTACAGAAAATTGCAATGACAGGAATCAGGTCAACGGGGACAAAGGTTGTTGACTAAAACAAAAGTAATTTTCAATACTCATTACGTAATGAAATAATAGAAGCTCATTTTCTATTGAAAAACCAAGGGAATCTCTTCACTATAGACAACCTGTTTTTCAAATGGACAGACATTGCACATCCAGAAAAATAAATTTAAATACTGTTGAGTCATTAAGGTGATTCTGTTCTCTCACTGTTAGCGGGGAAGAAATGTAATCAAAACCATTATTCATCAAGTTTGTAGCCATTTAAACTTTAAGCTGCTGGTTTCAAAAGCAAAACAGCCACTTGGTTCAGATATTTTCTGAACAACCTCCATAATTCCCACAAAGGAGACAGCCATTATTTTCTCCTCCTACTACATGCGACAGGCTGGAGCATTATTTTCTCTGCAAACATCGTATCAAAAGACGCATAACAAAAAACACTGCAGAAAAATCAACAGGTATGGTAGCATTTGCAGAGTGAGATCTGCTGAATGATCTGCCCTAAGCAAAGGTCTTTGTTTTAACCCTGTGTCCCTACCTCATTGAATTACAGGCATAACACGATAATCAACTTTTCTTCTGTTGCCTTTGGTTTCCTTCTTTGGGTAGGAGTCCTCTCTCTGCTCCATACTGGATTTGAATCGTTAGCTGTTTCTACCTCCACAGATGATACTACTCCTGAGTTTCTCCAGCATTTTCTGTTTTTATTTTAGATTTCCAGCATCCTGCCTAATTTGCTAACCCAGTAGGAAAGGAAATCCCTTTTGAGAACAAGCAGCAAACGTGCAGGCCAACAAATCAAGGGAAATCTGAATCAACTGTTGAGAAACTTTCTCAGTATATCAGCACACATGTTTAAAGCAAGACAAAAGATAATAGGGTGAGAGGAAAAATGCATAAAGTATACCTTTCCTGTATTTTTCTGAGTTTTTCTGGATCCCTAGATGCACTTTCAGTTTTCTGTTTCTCTTGATGAGTATTGACATGGTTTGCGAAGTCGACTGCTATTAGTATATTATCAGAGAATTCACCTCCAAGGCCATATGGCATAGAAAGGCGAATGACAGAATTAGGGTATATTCCCGCAATTCCTGAAGTACTTCGACCTCGAGGGCTCTCCGGTACAGATGATGGAGTGCAGAAAGTGGAGGTCAACACCCCTGAAGAAGCTGCAGTAGCGCCCTGGGTCACATTTGGTTGTTCCCTGCTCAAGTTTTCAAATGTTCCAAATTCTCTTTGGAGGACTGAACGCTGGTCTACTCTAGTTTCATTTATTGTATTGCTAGGTGTGGCAGCCATTCTTGCAGTTTCATCTCTTCCTTCTCTTCTCCTTCTGTTGAAGAGAGGGGTACATCTGTTTCGTAATGAAGATGACAACCATGAAGCAGTATTTCTATTTTCAGAATAATCTTGCCTCAGGTTTGGTAAACTTTCAACATCATCATTAGCATTTTGAGACTGTGAAATGTTTGATGCTCCTGGTCTCCTCCACCTTAAAAATCCAAATCCTTGAGAAGATTCAGAGGATCGATTATTTGAAAAATTAGAAGCTTCATGTCTGCCAGAGCTATTAGCCTGTGAAAAATTTTCTGGTCTTCCACCTAAAGATATGTTGGCTGAATGCCCAATGGGATGTGTTGTTTCAAAAGACCTACCATTTGGATGCCCTTGGTTGGGTCTTCGGTTGCTAGAGAAAGTTGAAGACATACTGGATGCTAGACGGGACAACAGCTGTCTAGGTCTACACCTGCTGCTAGATTCTGATGCAAAGTCATTTGGTGGTCTTGATTGCAACACAGACATATTTCTCCTTTGTGAGGTTATTGATTCTGAAGCTCCAGATCCTGTTCTACTAAGAATGAAGCCACATTCTGCACTACTTTGTGGTATCACCTCAAGGTTTGAAAAGGCAGTGCTACTATTAGAGGATGTGGAAGAACTTCTGCTAGAGTCTCTTGAGAATACAGATCGGCTCTCCGAAGGGGAAGAGAGTACTTGACTTAGACTCGATGTGGTACGTCTCAAAGATCCAAACAATGGGTGTCTTGGCCTTGCACCTTGTGCATAGGATAAAACTGTATTTTCAACATCTGAAGTAGGAAATACATGAAAAATTAAGCCAACCCTCAGAATTAAAACCTCCTTTCACACAGCTCTACTTAGACAATAGACAATAGGTGCTGTTAAAGTAGTCCACGCAACATGTTTTGAGCATTATAACAAAAGAATGAATGCTTATTTAGCAGCTGGCCTACTATGCCAGCTGCATCAGTAGCAAAGCAGCTCATATCATTAGGATATTTTTCACCTGCTATGCATTTTGTCTCATTTATTTTTACACATAAAATACCATTCTCCAAAACAAAAGGACTCCTCTACAAATCAGAAATTATTTTAGATAGCTTATTATTATCTAATTGCAGGAATGAATTCCGGAAGGAAAGTCAAATTTCCCAAGTGCAGCTAGTATTCCATCTTTCTGAAAGAACTACTGGAAGATTGTTTCACCTTTTAAACATGAAATATTCTGTTCTTAAAATTTGTGCTTCCTGAAGGTCCAGATGTGAAGTTAATATTTTAACATATAGACCAGAGCTTCAATTTTGATTTAAAATCCGCACTGTTGGTGGATCCTGTACGTGGGGCTGACCAGGTGATTAAAATTTGTCCGGAGATACTTACAATTGGATAAGTTGAGGCTTCCAGTATACATGTAATCAGATCATAAGGAAATCCAGCCTGCCTGGAACATCATGCAGGCTGCTGACACTTACCACAGCAGCCATGTGAATGAGTTAATGGATGGTACTTGGCATCCAAGGTGAAATAAATACTAAGTTGCAAGTGATACATACATGAAGATCTGGTGCAATGCTTGCGTGAGGAATGCAAATGTTAAAAATCTCAAGCCCCCATTTTACAACTTTCAGAAAAGAGGCGCTCTAATCCCTATGCTATTAATCCTAATAGTGATTCAAATGAAAATCTTTATTTTTGTTTTAAATGTCTGTTGAAGTACAGGCAATCTGGCAGTGATCTGGGAACCAATTCACTACAAATGAAAATTGTTTAGATTGGAAATACATCTTAAAAGTTCAGTTTTCCTGTTACACAACTGCCAAAATTGCAAGCTGCCATATTAGAACAAGTAAATAAAAGCACACACGTTATATAGATACTTCCTTTCCTCAAGTTGCCAGCCCAAAGGCAAGTCCCATCATGGTGCTGCAATCTCTATTACAAACAGGGACAAAGAAGCAGATCAAATTGCCACCAAACTGATCCACACCAGCAGACCTGTCAACTGGCACCTCACAGAGTCAGAGTTGCTTGAGCACCATACACTTATGAAGTTGTGGCCTGGAGCTAGGGAAAGTGATGGCACAGGGTCAAAATTCCTTTCATCACGTGGCTGACCAGGAATCTCTCCCATTCTTACTGCCATGTCATTGGTGTATGTTGAAACAACTAACAAGCTGACACTCATTTGAAATGGCCACCTTACAAACACACTTTCCTTGGTCATAAAGTCCTGGAGTGTGATTTGACTCTGAGCCCAGAGCTTCAAGCTCAATGCAGGGATGCTATCAGAAGACCTATTTACAGATTAAAAAATTAAAACTACCTACTTCAAAGATTTCAGTAATTACTGGGAGTTTAGTATCAAGAACAGTGAGGACATTCCATTACATTGATTGCAAAATGCTTCTAAAAACAAAGCTGAATACTATTTATTCAAAAGTGTAAGATTGCCATGAAATGTTCAAATTACTGATCAATTGGGTTAATGGGCTGAGGAGTGGCAGATGGAGTTTAATTTGGATAAATACATGGTACTGCATTTTGATTAAACAAAGGCAGGACTTATACAATTAAAAGCAGGGCTTCGGATAGAGCCGTAGAGCAGAGACACCTAGGGGTTCAATTTCATAATTCTTTGAAGTTTGTGTCACATGTAGACAGGGTGGTGAAGAAGGTTAACACTTGAATGTAAGAGTTGGGATGTCATGTCGAGGTTGTACACAACTTTGCTAAGGCTCTTTTGGAGTACTGTGTACAGTTCTTACTGCCTTCTTATAGGAAGGATATAATTAAACAGGAGAGGATTCAGAAGAGATTTATCCGTTTGTTGTTGGGAACTTTGTTCTAAACACAGCATGGTTCATGTGGAATGAAATTCCGAAGGAAGTGGTGGATGCAAGTTCAGTTACAATGCTTAAAAGTGATTTGGATAAATGTATGATTAAGAAATTTTTGGAGGGATATGAGCCCTCCAGGCCACAACTTCAGAAGCACAAGCAGGTGGGGCTAGTTTAGTTTGGGATTATGATTGGCACAGACTGATTGGACCGAAGGATCTCCCCATGGTCTGTGACTCTAAACTATTTTGAATGAGTAAATGGTATTAAGTTGTGCACGATGAAATGTTATTTCCATCACTAAGTTTGTCACCTTCTTCACGGCTGAACTCTGTTCTCCTTTCCATCTCGATTCCTTCACGGAGGATAGTTTCACCTCTAGACGTTGAACTGAATTGCATGGCCGATGATCTTGGAAACTGAGAGCACCTCCACATCGAATCTGAGATACCTGAGATACAAGGGGGAAAAAAAATGATCTGTTTGACAAATTTTGAAACGATAAGAAATACAATCCAAATCAAATATAACATTGAAAACAATTTAAAAAAGTAAAAATAAAAGAGAATTGCACAGCTACCTAATCTGTCATCATTTAAAGGGTGATGAACAGCATTACAAATGCTAGGTACAGTATCCCATGAGTCAGCTGTACTCTAACTATGCTTAGAGACATTCACACAGAGCTCTTCAGCAGTTATCATTCAATCAGTTCAAATTTAGAAGCATCATGGAAACCAAATGAATTGACCAACTCATCTGACCAAAACAACAGTCTCAGCTCACCAAACATTCATCTTCGGGCCTAACTGGTTACATGGCAGTCACGATTGAAAGACATTCAGTAAACAGATGAGCGACAAGTCAAACAATGTCAGTCATTCGGAGTTTTGCACTCCATATTAAAAAGCAGTACTCCATTTGTCAGGTTCTCATATTCTCAACTTTTTAATTTAACTGTGATTATATTATAAAATAATAAAATGTATGGATCTCCAGCAAATTTTAAGCAAATATTTTTGTAAAACACGCTACTCATTGTTAGCTGCTGCTTTCTGTGTCTGCATCATGTATTGAAGATGGGCTTTCCACACCCCATTGTAAAATATCAAGGATGAACCCACCTCCACTTAACTAGCGCACCCAGCTTTAATTTACTCATCTCTCGGCATTGCCCTGCCACAGACCTGCCAGTCAACTGGACGCTCCGTAGAAGCGGTGTCCATTGCTCGTGGTCCAACAAGCAGGTATGACAGGGGTTTCACTGGGAACAGATTGACAGATTTAAATCCGCGCAGGGTTAAACTTGTTGGGCTGCATTTTGATTTAAATGTTGTGGAAGACACCAGTAAGTTAGAAGCATACAGGCAATAAGGGAAGACTGCTAGACAGTTTAAAAGAACCAGCCAGCCCTTGCAGAGTCCCATGTCTACTGTCCTTGCTAGCTGGTATTCGATTCTGAATGTTGGTGAGGGGCAACAATGCCTCAAGAAAATTCAGCTAGAGCTAAGTCATTGGAACCACAGACCCGGTGGGTGGGTGGGTGGGGGGGGGGGGGGGGGGGGGGGGGGTGAAAGGGCAGTTGTGATAAGGGAATTTAAGGAAGTTCCAAACAGGACAATAATATTTGGGGACCTTAACTACCAAGGTTTCAGTGGGGTGCAACTAGTGTGAAAGGCACAGAGAGTGCACAATTCCCAAACTGCATTATATGCTTATTTTTAAAGCCAGCATATAATGAGACCAGTGAGATAGTAGAATTCTAGATTTAATTTGAGGGAAAAGAAGCTGAGCAGAGGCTCGAAGTACAGTGGATGACACTGGAGATAATGATCACAATAGTTAGATTTAGCATCATGATGGAAAGGGACAAAGGAGGAATGGGGTAGAAGTTTTAAATTGGGGTGAAGGCAAACTTAAAGCTGAGATAAGGGGTCTGGCTACAGCTACCCGAAGGAAAATAAGTGGCAAATCAATGGGAGGCAAAAGTGAGATTTGACAAGCAAAGTACAGACATGTTCTCACAATAAAGGGTGGTACAGTCAACGCGAGAGGAAAATAAAGCTAACAGTTGGTAGATATTAATGATTTAGTCTTGAAATCTAGGAGACATAATTGGAAAATGTGCAAACAAAATTTGACAGGCAGTTGATCATTGGTGGTTGTTGATAACAGGTTGGATAGGCAGAAGTGTCAAGTCACAGATTTGAGAAAGACAGAATAAATGCAAAGATATTGAGAGAATTGTAAGGGCTAATTAGGGACAGTCAACATGACTTTGTACATGGGAAATCATGCCCCATGAACTTGAACTTGAGTTTTTTGAAGTAGTAATAAAGAGGATTGATGAAAGCAGTGCAGTGGTCGTGGTCAATATGGGCTTCAGCAAGGCAATCAACAAGGTTCCATATGGTAGACTGGTTAGCAAGGTTAGATCACATGTAATATAGGGAGAACTAGCCATTGGATACAGAATGGGCTCGAAGGCAGGAGACAGATAGCGGTGGTGGAAAGGTGGTTGTTTTTCAAATTGGAGCCTTGTGAACAGCAGTGTGCCACAAGGATCGGTGCTGAGTCCACTAGTTTTTAATCATTTATATAAATGATTTGGATGTGAATATAGCAGGAATGATTAGTAAGTTTGCAGATGACGCCAAAGTTGGTGGTTTGGTAGGCAAAGGTTACGTCCAAGAAAACAGGACCTTGATCAGATGGGCCAAGGAGTGGCAGATGGAGTTTAATTTAATATGACGTGCTGAATTTTGGAAAGGCAAGATCAGGGTAGGACTTTAACACTTAAATGGTAAGGTCCTGGGGAGTGCTGCTGAACAAAAAGACCTTGGAGTGCAGGTTCATAGTTCCTTGAAAGTATGGTCGCAGGCAGACAGTATAGTGAAGGCAGCAGTTGATATGCTTGCCATTACTGGTCAGTGCATTGAGAATCAGAGTAGGGAAGTCACGTTGAGGCTGTACAGTATATTGGTTTGGCCACTTTTGGAATACTGCGTACAGTTCTGGTGTCCCTGCCAAAGGAAGGATGTTGTGAAAACAAAGGGTTGAGAAAACATTTACAAGGGTATTGCCAGGGTTGGAGGGTTTGAGCTATAGGGAGAGACTGAATAGACTGGGGCTATTTTCCCCAAAGTGTCAGAGGCTGAGAGGTGACCTTATAGAGGTTTATACAATCATGAGAGTCGTGGAAGGGTGAAGAGCCAAGGTCATTTCCTGGGGTGGGGGAGTCCAAAACTAAGGGCATATGCTTAAGGTAAGAGGGGAAAGGTGTAAAATGGAGCTAAGGGGGAACTTTTCCATGCAGAGGGTACTGCATATGGTATGGAATAAGCTGTCTGTGGAAGAGAAGGTTGGTACAAAAATAACATTTAAAAGGCATCTGGACAGGTAGGTAAATATGAAGGGTTTGGAGGGATATAGGCCAAATGCTGGCAAATGGTACTAGATTAATTTAGGATATCTAGTCAGCATGGACAGGTTGGACTGAAGGATCTATGTCATGCTGTACACTGTGACTTTATGAGAAGTGAATGGAGTTTGCAACCTTAGAGTACACGGCCCCAGGTCTCTGTAGGTGGCAAGACAGGTGGATAACATGGTATTGAAGGAATATGGGATGCTTTTCTTCATCAGGTGAGGTACTGAATATGACAGTGGGGATGTAAACTCTGGAACTATTGAACATATTGACAAGGTCACAACTGAAAATGCATGCACAGTTGTTACTGCATTACAAGATTATCATAATTGCTTTGGACAGAGTCCAGAACAGACTTACAAAAATGTTGCCAGTTCTGGAATATTACAAGTTGGAGGAAAAAATTCAATAGAACAGAAGAAGCTGAGAGGCAACTTAAATGCGGTGTACAAAATAATGGGAAGCCTGGATAAAGTAGACAGGGAAGAAAGACCTGCGGCCCCTTGCAGGCAGGTCAGTTACCAGAACCCAGAATTGGTGGAAGGGATGGAGGGGACAAGAGGAAATGATTCACTGCCCAGTTTGGTGGTTGAAGTGAAAACCCTCAACTTAGTTAAAATGATCTTGCACCTGAAGGGCTGTAACCTGCAAGGCTATGAACCAGGTGCTGGTAAGTGAGTTCTGAATGGGTGGCTAGTTCATGTAGCCAACATGATTAATTAAACAGCCCCGATCTGCAACCTTTCTACGGTCTTAATTCTTCAAAAATAAATAAATTCTCGGTTTCAGTCACTTTTACCTTATCAAGATTTTATATTTAAAATCTTAACTGTCTTAGTACAATCAATTTTATTTTGTTCCACTAAAATGACTCATTATCTTGTTTCACCAAATGCATGAACCCTTTAATTCCCTCACCCACTTGAACAATATTTGGATTTCTGGCCTCCATTTATCTTTTCACAATGATACCCAACCATTATACAATCCATCCCTCTCCAGAATGGTCTTCAAGTCCTTCAGTTACCATAATTTCTCCCTACTGGGATAAGCATTTCTTAATTTCACCAATTCCTCTAAATAATTGCTGAGGAGGCTTGCATCACATCACTAAGTTCTCTTTTTTGCAGGATATGTAGAATATTCTCTTCTCCCAAACTTAGGCATGCAGCCTCCACCCCCAATAATTATTAATGTGACAACTCCAATCTCTTCCTTAGTTATACTGATGACTGCAGTGGTGCCTCTTCCTGCTATCGTTCCATTTTATTCTACATTGATTTGATTTATTTATCATTACATGTATCTTGTTACAAACAATGAAATGCGTTGTATCACGTCGCCACTGTCTGGTGCCTTCTTAAAATACAGAAAAATTAACCAAAACGTAGAATATGAGGGCAGAAATATAAAGAACCAAAGAAAGTGTCCAACTTTACAGTCCTTCTTGTTCCTTCTACTGATCCATTTCTTTCTTGGGCTTACCCCTCATCTCCTTTCCAAAGTCAAGCAAATTTTTACTTTATTCTTACGAAACTGCAGAAGATGCAACTCTAGGCCAGAAAGTCTTCCCATCCCAATATCACATTTATCCAAACACAGTGCATTCACAGCAAATTTTCTACATCAAATTAGTTAGTGACTATTTCACTGAATACCTCCATTCTAAGTAATGCCTTGGTCAGAAGTGGGGAACCTGTGGCCTTTTGGGGTACTAGTTGTGGCCCTCTGCCTATTTGTCCACAAATACTAAATTCGCCATTTTAAATTTGAGATTCATTTTAATTTTTTTTTAAACTGATGACCCAGTCATGTCAAAAACAAAGAAAAGAACTTAAGGGAGGAGAGCAGAGCATTCAATTAAGAATGGGAATTGCAGTTTTACATAGTTGTTATGAAAGATAAACTGATGTGTTTGCTCTGTGATGCCGTAATTGCAAGTGAAAAAGTACGATGCATATTAACATAATGCAAGTCAATTCTAAACTGGAAGGAGAACCATGTAAGTCTGCATGTAAGAAAATGAAAGAGCAAAAGCAATAGCAGCTACTATTTAAAACGATGTCAGGACAAAGGACTGACATCACTGAAGCAACTTATAAAGTAGTATATATACTTGGAAGAAGAGGTAAGCCATTGAGCAATGTAGAAATCATAAAAGAATGCACTGTTGAAGTTGTAGGCTGTTTAGATTCAAATAAGGTTAATAAATACAAACAACTACGTCTTTCAAGAAAGACCACAACTGATTGACATGAATTAACCTTCAATGTAACAGAACAACATTATACAACATACCAAAGCAAAGACATTTATTATTTGATTGCCTTGGATGAATCCACTGACATTAGTGACTCAGCGCAGGTGTTATTTTTTATTGGTGTTATAACTGTGGATTTTCATTGCATGAGGAGTTACTGGCTTTTCGTAGTCTTACATGAGGACATGTGAAATTGACATCTTCAAAAAAAGAAATGCCGTGAAGCAAACCTGAATTTATGTAATTTACTAAGTGTATGCATAGATGCAAGATCCACTTTCCATGAGAGGCAAGTGCATAGGATTTGTTGCATTACTACAACAAGAATTGCCAGATCCAGATACTTTGATTTCTGTTCACTGTCTTTTGCCATTAAGAGTCTCTATACCAAATCTACTGTTTTAATTGACACATTAAATAAAATTATAGGAATTGTAAGCTACATTCAAGCAAATGTATCACAGTATCAATGTTGCAGCATGCTTCAGGTTGATGATGAAACATTCAGTGTGGATCTGCCATACCATTCTAAAGTGCACAGATGGTCACAAGGACAAATACTTGTAAAACTTTTACCTTTGCAAAAGCAAATCAAGATTTTTTGAGGAACTGAATGAACCACGTGAGTTGTCAAAAGAGGATTTTTGCAGAAATGCTGCACATTTGTGCGATATAATGTCAAAGCAAAATGATCTGAATTTTTTTTTGGAAGGTAAAACTAAAACTATATATATGTGGTTAAATATCCAGGCATTTTGGAAAAAGCTGACCTCTTTTAAAATTCTCCTTACCCAATCGGAACTTTCAGCTGAGCACTTTCTTGAACTTGCAAAGGTAATTAGTGAACAGGATACAAGCACATCATTAAGGAAATGCGATATAAAAGAATACAGAGCTGTTGTAGACTCCCTGATTGAAGAATACAATGAAACATATGCTGATTTTGAGAAATATGATGTCGTATGGAAACTAACTTTTCAACCACACTTGTTCAATGTCTCTAGAGCACCCGATGACTTATAGATGGAATTGACTGAGCTCTCAGAAGATAGTATTGTGAAGTCGCAATTTGACGCTATGAAGGATCCCATTGAAATATGGAAAAATGCAGTCGAACAGCAATGTCTATGTCAACGTGCTTGTTGAAAGCTGCCTTGTTTTGGCACAACCTACTGTTATGAATCAACATTTTCATATGTTAACACAATTAAAATGCACTTGCGATCTCAGATGATGGATACTCACCTGAAGGACCACTTAAAGCTGCGGTCAATGACGTTGGAATCAAATATCTGAATCCTATCTCACAATATGCAATCACAGAAAAAGTCACTAAATGGTTTGTTGTCTAAGTTTCACTTATTATTAGTTCTATCGTCAAGTTTGCCAAACAAATAAATGGCTGTTTGCTGAATTTTTATTTTGTTAAAGTGCTCATACAACAGCAGGCTTTAACTAAAATTCATAAATAAGTTGACAAAAATATGATATTTTGTTGTCTATGTTAAATTCTCAGCATGAGGCCTAATAGAATCTCAATTAAATAAACTGTGACCTTTCAATGCATGAAGGTTCTCCACCCCTGGCCTTGGTCCTCCCAATTTGTCTGGGTTTAGCTTTTCTGCATTTCAAATAAAGTTCAACAGAAGTTTTAAGAACAAGGCTTGAACACACTACAGCCCTCTAGTCTTACTTATGACAGAAATTTACAACTGCATTCAATGTAATATTTTCAAACAGGCTTCATTGAGATATTTTTTAAAAAAATCAAGGAAATAACAGGGTGATCAAATTCTTTGAAAAAGAGGTGAGTCTTAAGCAAAGCTGTAAAAACAAAGTGGCATATAAATCCTATAATCTGGAAGTCTGCCCCTAAATTCATGAGGAGGAAGGGCATTAATATCAATTATTGACTGAAAGGGAAGAAATGGGAATTTCAATTCGCAAAAAGCTGAATCAAAGGAAATCCAAATGTTTGGGAATAAAGAATTTATGGAGGTTATAGATCAAGGGCAGGTGGATTAGATAAAGTGGATTCACCATGGGAAATGCAGGATTAAACGCATACGGTAGGGGTGAGATCTAGGTGTGCTTTTCAGAAGGTCAGTGTGGATTCGATAGGCTGGATGACTTGCTTCTACACTGTAGGGATTCTCCATCCATAGAAGGATATTTAAAAGAATGCATGAAAATTTTAAACATAAATGTATAAGTCAATATACGTGCAGGTAAGGTGAAGGACAGGTACAACCGAGCTTGGATATGAAATACATCGGTAGAATTATGGATGAGATCAGAATGCATGCTGGCCAGAAGGGTAATGCAATACTTCAGTCTACAGATGACAAAACAATAAGACTGCAGCATAGATTTATAAGAATAAGAGTTCAATTCTAAATTAGGATTGCATTCCTTGTAATAGAGAAGGTCAAAGGGCGATTTGATTGATTTTATTTTGTTCCACCTTGGGATATAGGTGTCACCAGTTGGGCCAGCATTTGGTGCCTATTCCTTCTTAGTTGCCCATGAGAATCTGCTGATTGAGCTGCACTAAAGGAATAATGATGTATTTTCAAGTCAGGATAGTGAATGGGTTGTCAGGAAATTTGGAGGCAGTGGCGCTCCCATGTATTTGCTATTCTGTCTTTCTAGATGGTAATGATTGTTAGCTTTGAAGGTTTTGTCCAAGGAGCCTCAGTAAATTTCTACAGTGCATCTTGTAGATGCTATATACTGCTGTTACTGACCGTCAGTGCTGAAGGAGTGATTGCTTGTGGATGTGGTGCCAATCAAACAAGCTGCTTAGTCTTGGATAGTGTCAAGTTCCTTCAGTGTTGTTGGAGCTGCATTCACGCAGGCAAGTGGGGAGCATTTTATCATTACACTCTGACTTGTGCCTGGACGATATTGGAACAGGCTTTGGGGAGTCAGGAGCTAAGCTACTCACTGCAGGATTCCTGACCTCTGACCTGCTCTTTTGGCCACAATAGTTATATGGTGACTCCAGTTCAGTTTCTGGTCATTGCAAACCATAGGATGCTGACAGTGTGGGAGTTCAGTAATGGTAATGCCATTGAATGTTATGAGGGAATGGTTAGATTGGATCTTATTGGAGACGGTCATTTCCTGACACTTGTGTGACATGAATATCACTTGTCAGGTCAAACCTCAATATTGTCCAGGTCGTGCTGCTTTTGGACATGGACTGCTTCAGCATCTGAAGAATTGTGAACAATGCAGTCAGAGGCCATGCCACTTCTAACCTTACGGAGAGAAGATCATTGACAAAGCAGCTGAAGATGGTTGGTCCTAGGATATTCCCCTGAGGAACTTGTGCAGAAGTTCCGAACCGGAAATGATTGACCTCCAAACAGCATAATCGTGTTCCTTCATGCCAGGTATGACTCTAACAAGCAGAGTGTTTTCTTGATTCCCACCAATTCCGGTTTTACTCAGGTTCCTTGATGCCACACTATCTAATGTACACTTGATGACAAGGGAAGTTGTTCTGATTTCACTTCTATTGTTGATATTTGAACCAAAGCTGTAATGAAGTTAGGAGTTGAGGGTTCTGGTGGAATCCAAATTGAGCATCAGTAGATAAGTTGTTGCTAAACAAGTGCAACTTGGTAGCACTGTTGCTGGCACCTCCCATAACTTTACTGACAATTCAGAGCATACTGACAATGTGGTAATTGGTTAGGTTGTATTTGTCCTGCTTTGCATGTGCAGGACAAATCTGGGTAACTTTCCACATTCTTGGGTAGATATCAGTGCTATAGCTCTCCCAAAATAGCTTGGCTGGGTGAGCAGCAAATTCTGAAGCTAAAATCTTCAGGATTATTGCCAGAATGGAGTCAGGGCTCACAGCCACTGTAAAATCTAGTGACTCCAGCCATTTCTTAACAGTCATACAATTTTTTGATATAACTAACTGCAACAGGTAGAATATACAAAGAAACTAATTTTCCTGATTGGGAAGGCAAAGATTAGTGAAAAAATCATAGCGAGATCGTTCAGAACTGAATTAAGAAACACTTCTATACACAAAGTAGAAATTTAGAGCTCTTTCACCAGTAGCAAATCCGTGTCCAATTAAATGTTTATTTTACATCTGGGATTGATAATGCCTTTCTGACAACAAGAACACCAAGGAATAGGAGTTTGTGGAATGAGGTGACAGATGAGATGAACTCATCAAATGGCAGTACTGCTTCAAATGGCAAGTCCTGTTGCTATGCTTAAGGGTTTTAGTGATGGATGAGGTAACCGGACAACATTAACGTTATAGGTATAACAAGATGTTTTTGTGAAGGTTAAGATCAGGGTAAAGTTAAAACAACTTGACAGGTTTGATTTCTGCTCAATTCGTACAATAAAACTCAAGAAATTGGCACAATAAGGGATAGAAAGCACTTAGTTTGCACAGGTGAGCAAAGGTGACGGATTCAGCTTTCCAAATATTTATCCAGAGAAAATTTCACCTAATCCAAGGCTGACTACTGGACAAGCATTCTGCCAGCACAGACACACTGAACAGATCAAGAGAAAGGGCAGAAGAGGTAGAGATGATCATCAGTGTTTATCATGGATATGAAGTTCATGTCTGTGGATGATATTAAAAAGTTGTATCTACAGCTGTAGATTCAAAAAAAAAAGGGTATCTAAAAGATTCCGTTTAACCTATCACTCAGGCTCACTCTTTGCTAAAGCAAATCAAAATTAACTTCTCATTCCCACAGCCTTGTTTTTTTTGCCACAACTATTATTGGATCTTGAGAAAAATTGGCAGCCTCTATTCAAACATGCTTATTGCATTACACTATATTCTTCCACAATTCTCCAAGAACAGACACATCTTTCTAAAAATTCACAGAATTTATACGTGCTCCATAATAAAAACCCAAACTCTACCATACTTTATGACTTAATAAGCTTCTATTTCTTGACCTTTGCCCCACAGTCAAATCACATTCATCCACATCAGATTGTATGTCTCACATTTTAAGTCTCTGCTTAGTCCTTTACAGTTCTATTCTTACAGTGCTAAACTTTCTGCTTCCAAGCTTCATGATAACAGGCCTGATAACTAATTCCAATTTATCTACAGATCAAGAACAAAGAAATGCGAACACTGCACCTGGTTTCTCCCTAGTATGATACATATAAATATTTCTAACAAGCTTCCTCTTAGAGACCAAGAAGCTTGGATGCACCTTTCATTATTTTCAGAATGTCAAGTTCTTACATATCAAACTGTACAGGAGGCGGATAGCAGTAGGTACGAGAACTGATTTGCTGCAATCCTAAGTTCAAGGAAGGAGCTTGCTTTATTGGAGTGGACCAGTCCCTTATCAACTTATCCACTGGTTTCAATGCATTGTTTCATTTGCATTTTCTATTTTTAATTTAACTTTGGCCTTTACTGGCTTTTACAGTTTTCTTTTGTTTCTTGTGCTTCTGTTCAATCCATATTAGTGTATTAACTCTGATTAAAAAAGTGAGATACTAATTTCATGAAGAGCAATTGAAAAGTAATTAGCAAGTCCTTTAAATACAAACTCCCTTTCTGGTTGGTATATCCATACAGCTCTAGTCTCAGAATCAGAAGATGAGGATTCAGGTCCCACTCCAAGGACTTCCTAAAATCTGGGCGTCTTTTTGGAGTGATGACTAACATCTGCCCTCTCAGGTACCATAGATGTAATCTTAAGTCACCATGAAGAAGGGGTACAGGGAGAGCTCTCCCCACTTTCATGGTCGATACTGAGCCCCTAACAAATGATTTAAAAAAAACTGGCCCTTATCCAATAACTATTTTGAGGATCTTGTTGTGCGCAATTTAGATGCTCCATTCATTACAACAGTAAATCATTTGAGAAAGTGCTCATATAAAAGAAGAGATACTTGGGCTATCTGGAAGCTGTGAAAGATGCAAATTGCCAATAATCCTCCATTATTTTTCCGAACGGACCTGTTTATCTCAGACTTTAATGTGATGAAAGACACATTAAATATAACTTGTTCTTTCTTGATTCTCACTTGCTTGTTGTGCTATTTTAAACCATTAAGTGCTTTGATATGAATCTACACACAAGGGATCAAAATTCCAAATCAAAACCTACCTCTCCGAAACATGTAATGCACTAAGGTTTTGGAGTTGACGTGTAGCTTGGGTTGTGGGTGTTGAGGTTGGTTGGATCGCCGAGCTGGTGTGTTGTTCCGCAGATGTTTCGTTACCGTGCTTGGTAACATCCCCAGTGCAGCCTCCGATGAAGCGTCTGTGTGTTTTCCCGCCTGATTTTTAAACTCCGGGGTCTGTTGCGATGGATTGCCTCGCTTCCGGGTTTCCTCCGTAGGGGAATGTATATGGGGTCGAGTTCAATGTGTTGATTAATAGCATGCTTCGTGGAGTGCCATACCCCGAAGAATTCTTGTGCTTGTCTCTGCCAGGTTAAACAGAGACAAGCACGAGAATTTCTCGAGGTATGGCACTCCAAGAAGCATGCTATTAATCAACACATTGAACTCGACCCCGTATACATTCCACTACGGAGGAAACCCGTAAGCGAGGCAATCCATCGCAACGGACCCCGGAGTTTAAAAACCAGACAGGAAAACACACCGACGCTTCATCAGAGGCTGCACTGATGATGTTACCAAGCACGGTAATGAAACGTCTGCGGAACAACAAACCAGCTCGGCGAGCCAATCAATCTCAATAAGTAATGCAAGATATTTACATTAGAAACTCAAACTCAGAAACTAGTTTCCTTTATTGACCTTCAAAGCATGCCATCATGTATGCCCCATATTATAGCCAGCATCTAAGTGAAGTTATACAAACAACTTTCAAGTGAAACTAAGGAAATGCAAAGCAACTGAAACGCAAACATTTGGAGGTCCATATTTGGCACTGGCGAAGCAATGTGTACAGGAGGAATACGTAGACAAGAGAAACAAACAAATTAAATACTCATGTTTTCTCAATGTAAATTTATGCCCCTCATTTAATTCTACATTAGCAGCTCATTTTTAAGATACAGAACCTTTAAGTACTACCCCTTTCTATGAAGGAAAGCCTAATTGAGTACAATACTTCAACACAATGCTCTAATATTAAAGGTGAGATAGAAAACACTTACTGTTACAATTTGTGCTATAGACACAAAAACAACAATTGATACATTAAAAACAAGAGGATAACTAGGGAGAAGATAAGACCATTCGAGGATAAAGGAGGGAACCTGTGCTTGGGGGCAGAGGATGTGGGTAAGATTTTAAATGAGTACTTTGCATTTGTATTCCCCCAGAAAAAGGATATAGTGGATAGCGAAAGTTGTGTAGAGCATTGTTAATATGTTAGGACATTTTAAAATCAAGAAAGAAGTGGTGTTGGATCTCTTGAAGAGCATTAAGGTGGATAAGCCCCCAGAACTCGATGGTATCTATCCCACTGCAAGAGGAGATTCTCAGGGCCTTGACCAAGACCTTTGTATCCTTGTAGCCACTGTAAAGGTCCCCGAGAACTGGCGAGTAGCAAACACTGTTCCTCTGTTCAAGAGGGGAAATAGGGGTAATCCAAGAAACTATAGACCGGTGAGTCTCTCATCGGTGGTTAGGAAGCTACTGGAGACAATTTTTAGGGATAAGATTGACGCACATTTGGAAAAGCATGGCTTAATTAGGGACAGTCAGCACATCTTAGTAACAACTGAACTTTTCAAGGAGGTAACGAAGGTGATTGATGAGGGTTGAGAACTGAATGTTGTTCACGTGGATTTTAGTAAAGCTTTTGACAAGGTAGACTCATCCAAAAGATTAGGATACATGGGGTGTATAGTGACTTGGCCACATGGATTCAGAACTGGCTCGCCCATAGAAGACAGAAGGTAATGGTGGAAGGATGTTTTCCAGTTTGGAGGTCCGTGACTAATGGTGTTTCATAGGGATCCATAATGGGACCTCTGCTGTTTGTGATATATATATTTAAACAACTTAGATGAAAATGTAGATGGCTCAGTTCGCAAGTTTGCAGATGATACAAAGATGGGTGGTGCTGTGGATAATGTAGAAGGTAGTCAGAGGATGCAGCAGTATATTGATAAGTTACAGAAGTGGGTGGAGAAATGGCAGATGGAGTTTAATCTGGGTAAGCACGAGGTGCTGCACTTAGGAGAGCAAACGTTAAGGAAAAGTATACATTTAATGGCAGGATTCTAAACAGCACTGAAGTATAGAAGGATCTTGGGGTTCAAGGCCATAGTTCCCTGAAAGCGGACAAGTAAGTAGATAGGGTGGTAAAGAAGGCATGTGGCATGCTTGCCTTTATTGGATGAGGATTTGAGTACAAAAGTCAGGATGTTATGCTGCAGCTTTATAAGACTATGGTTAGGCCTCACTTGGGGTACTGTGTTCAATTCTGTTTGCCACATTACAGGAACAATGTGGAGGCTTCGAAGAGGGTGCAGAAGAAGTTTACTAGGCTGCTGCTTGGATTACCGGGTGTGAGCTCGAGAGAAGCTAGAAAAACTCAGGTTGATTTCTCCGGAGCAGCGGAGGTTGAGGGAGATGATGGATGCCTATAAAATTATGAGATGCATAGATAGGGTTGATAGTCAGAGTCTTTTTCCCGGAGTTGAAATGTCTAATACTAGAGGCATGCAGTTAAGGTGAGAGGGAGAAAATTCAAAGGAGATATGGGGGCCAGGTTTTTTTTACACTCAGAGGTAGGAGTCTGCAATGCACTGCCAGGAGTGGTCGTGGAGGCAGATACAATAAAGGGTATTTAAGGGACTTTAAAATAAGCACATGAATCCTTGAAAGTTGCCACCCAGGTTGACAGGGCTGTTAAGGCATACAGTGTTTTAGCTTTAATTAATAGAGGGATCGAGTTCCGGAACCATGCAGTTATGCCGCAGCTGTATAAAACTCTGGTGTGGCCGCACTTGGAGTATTGCATACAGTTCTGGTTACCGCATTATAAGAAGGATGTGGAAGCTTTGGAAAGGGTGCAGATGAGATTTACTAGGATGTTGCCTGGTATGGAGGGAAGGTCTTACGAAGAAAGGCTGAGGGACTTGAGGCTGTTTTCATTAGAGAGAAGAAGGTTGAGAGGTGACTTAATTGAAACATATAAAATAATCAGAGGGTTTGATAGGTTGGATAGGGAGAGCCTTTTTCCTAGGAATGTGATGGCAAGCACGAGGGGGCATAGCTTTAAATTGAGGGGCGTAAGATATAGGACAGATGTCAGAGGTAGTTTCTTTACTCAGAGAGTAGTAAAGAAATGGAACGCTTTACCTGCAACGGTAGTAGATTCGCCAACTTTAGGCACATTTAAGTCGTCATTGGATAAGCATATGGACGTACATGGAATAGTGTAGGTTAGATGGGCTTGAGATTGGTATGACAGGTCGGCACAACATCGAGGGCCAAAGGGCGTGTACTGCGCTGTAATGTTCTATGTTCTATGAATATAGAAGGAATGGAGGGATATGGAACAAGGGCAGGCAGAAGGGATTAGTTTCATTTGATGTCATGTTCAGCACAACATCACCAAAGGGCCCGTTCCTATGCTGTACAGTTCTCTGCTCTAATTTCATTCAGCAGATAATGCCAATGCATTAAAAATGACACCTCCAAGATATATCTTGCTGATTCTTGTCACTTTCAACTCGGTCATCACCATTACTCTCACACAGTTGCAATATCTATCTTCTCCATTCGTGACAACAGTGAAAACTCTCTTACTCTTTCTCTAGCTAATTTGTCACCACTTGCCCTCTCCAAACTCCAACAACGTCTGCAAAGTATACAACACAAGTACTCACTGCACTTTCCAAACAATGCTTCTGGTTCAAACAGCAAAGCAAAAGTGAAACAGGCAGCTAGGAGGAATGTGGAAGCAAGGAAGACAGCAGGACAGCAACAGGCAGGTCAGGTAAAAATGCAAGACCAGACCTGTCGATGAAGTACGATTTAGGATGTAATGAAGATGACTTAAACCAACATTAAAAGGAGGAACTTTGTCCTGGCCCAATAGTGAAGCAGCATGAAGGAGTGTGATTGCACATGTGGGAATGGCAGCCTGGAAGCAGTAAAATAAACAGATTTAAATTGAGAATTTGTTAGCAGGTTTTAAGAAAGAGCAAAGTAAAATGGTGCTCCCAGTGCCCAGAGATTTGCAACCACATGACAAGTGGCACACAATTACATGGGAATTCCCATAATTAACTTGCATTGCAAAAACTGAATAATTCAAATTTTGTAACAAGTTTGTAGATAATATTTTCTTTAAACAAAAACACACAGACCTAAACTGCAATGACTTTTGGTTGGGACTTGCAGTTCTAGATACTGAGACAAAGTTACAGATCTTACTCATGAACTAACAAAGATTTAGTACCCAGACCATTCATTTATTTCCAAAATAATTCAATTAGACTTTATATTGTAAGGGTTTAGCATTGTAAGGAATCTTTGAAACACCCGAGTGCTCAGGTTAGTTTGTATCATGAACAGCTAATGGGGTCATAAATGGACTTGTGAATTTTTCCAAAGTTTCTTGTGAACAAGTCATAATATTTGTATCTGCAAGGAAACAAAACTGAAAGATATAAAAAAAAGCCTCTAAAGTTTTATACTACCATGCATGGTGTTAATAATGAGGCAACTTAAAATACAAGAATGAAGCTCAACACTTCCAGATTATGCCAAATGGGAAAAGAAAAGCCTGATTTCACTGTGCTGATGATTATGCATATAGGTAGATACAAACAGACTGATAACAAAGTAAAACTAGATTGAGTTCAAACTAAAGTTTCATTTCCCCTTCCGTGCTCCTCTGCGCCAAATGAGCAGTCCACTAACACCAGCATAAACCAGGAATTGCAGGCCAGTCAGTCTAACTTCAGTGGTGGGGAAACTATTGGAAGCAATTCTGAGTGACAGATTTAAAATCTTAGAGGATTTATCAAGAACAGTGAGCATAGTTTTGATAAGGGATGATCACGCCTAACAAACTTGTTTGAATTTTTTAAAAGGGTGACCAGGTGTGAACATGAGGAAAGTGCATTCAACATAGTCTGCATGGAGTTCAGCAAGGCTTGTGATAAAGTCCTGCTTAGGAGACTGATAGCAAAGCTAAGAGCCCAGAAGCTGCAAGGAAACTTGGCAAATTGGGTCTAGAATTGGCTGTGGCAGACAGAAGCAGCTGATGGACAACGAGTGTTTTGTAATTCAAAGACAACATCCAGTGAAGTTCCACAGAGATCAGGTCTGGGCCCCTGCTGTTTGAGGTCTGTATAAACAATTTACACTTCAATGTAAGAGGGCTCATCATTAGGTTTGCAGATGATATGAAAGTTGGTGGTGTGGTAAATCGTGAGGAAAGCCTTACATTATGGGAGGATATATAGATGGCTGGCGGATGGGCGGATCAGTGACAAGTAAAAATCAATTCAGATAAGTGTGAGGTGATGCACTTGGATATGACAAACAAGACAAGGAAATACATGATGAACAGCAAGACCTTGGGAAACATCAAGGATCATCAGGACCTTGGTGCACGGTTCAACTGGTCCCTTAAAGTAGTGAGACAGGTACTGTTTCATTGTTGGGGTGGCATGGTGGCTCAGGTGGTCAGCACTTCTACCTCACAGTGTCAGGGACCCAAGTTCAATTCCACCCTTAGGCTGCGTGGATTCTGCACTCTCTGCTAGTGTTTGCATGGGTCCTCTGGGCACTCCAGTTTCCTCCCACCGTCCAAAGATCGCCCCGTAGTGTCCTGGGATATGTAGATTAGGTGGGTTGTCTATGGGAAATGCAGGGTTAAAAGGATAAGGTAGGTGTAGGACTGGGTGGAACGCTGTTTCGAGGGTCAGTATGGATACAAGCCAAATGGCCTCTTCCTATCATTCAAACGTAGATAACGTAAACAGGGCTGCATATGGGACACTTGCCTTTATTAGCCAAAACATAGAGTTTAATTGTAGGCAGGTTATTCTGGAGCTGTATAAACATTGGTTACACCATAGTTACAGTACTGTGTGGGGTTCTGGAATCCACAATTGAGGGATGGGAATACATCTTTTGCAAAGGAAATTCACTGTATTTTCTGGGCTGGAGAGATTTAGTTTGAAAGGAGATTGGATAGGCTGGCATTGTTTTCCTTGGAGACAGAAAACTGAGGGAGAACATCATTGAGATGTATAAAATTGAGGAGCATAGATTGGATGAACAGGAAGGGACTCTTCCCCTTGCTGGAGGGATCAATTACCCACAAAATGGTCAATAAGATCAAGAGCTGGGGGCTTGAGAGGGGAAAACGGGAAAAACTTGTTAAACGAGAAAGTGATGGGAACCTGGAACTCGCTGCTATCAATGGTGGTATAGGCAGAAAACATTTTAACATGTAAAAAGTATTTAGATATGCACTTGTGGCACCTCAGCATACAAAGCTATAGGTCACATGTTAGAAATGGGATTAGAATTGTTAGATGCTTGTTTTTGACCTATGCAGAGCCGAATGGTCTTTCTATGTGCAGTAGACCTCTAAGATTTTATTGCTCAGGAAAGATAAATATTGGAATACAATTAGAAATCTCACGCTTTGATTCCAACTTTAAACCACAACCTCACAGCTGTTCATTCCTGGAATAGGCAAGTTAGTTGAAGAATAAAATATTTTTATAAAGTATTTAATTCCCTCAACCAATTTTATTCATGCGAGGTCAGTAGCTGCAAGTATCAAGTGGGCTGCTTTTACCTCAGTTTGCTTCTAATTTGGTCAAAAAAAAATTGGTTGTACATAATTGGGAGACAACAGATATTTGCAAAAGATACCAAACAAGAATCTTATATATTTCAAACAGGTTCTTTCTCTTGCTCCTAAACTCAATGAGTACAGGCCCAAGTTATGCAAAGTGTTCTCATAGGAAAATCTCTCCATACCCAGAATCAACCTGATGAACCTTCTCTGGACAGCCTCCAAACCAGGGAACCAGTATTACAGATGTGGTCTACCAATGCCTTGTATAGCAAGACTCTCCTATTTTTATACTCCATTCCTTTTGAAATAAAGGCCAACACTCCATCTGCTTTTACCCCACTGAATCTGGAAGCTAGCTTTTTGTGATTCATGCACTAGTATGTCCAAATCTCTGTGCTGCAGTTTTCACAGTCTTTCCCTATTTAAATAATATTTAGCTCTTCTTTTCTTCCAGCCAAAATGCATAACATCTCACTTTCTCATGTTATATACCATCTACCAAGTTTTTGCCCACTGACTGAAATTTGTGTATAGCTCTCTGTCGACTCCTTGTGAAATCCTTCAAACTTGCCTCTCCAACTATTTTTGTTATCCTCAATATAGCACATTCACTTCTGCATCCAAGTCATCAATATATATTATAAATAACAGTGGCCCCAGCACTGATCCCTGTGTCACTCCACTAGTTACAAGTCACTGTCCTAGAAATGCTCCCTTTATCCCAACTCTGTCATCTATTAGTTAGTACCATATTGAATGCCTTTTGTAAATGCAAGTAAATTACATTTACTGGTTCACCTTCATCTACCCTGCCGTTCAGCTCCTCAAAGAACTATGATAACTTTGTCACACATGGTTTCCCCTTCATGCAGCCATGCTGGCTCTACTTGATGATATTATGGGTTTAAAGTGCTTTGCTGCTATAACAGACTCTAAAATATCCCAACAACAGATGTTAACTGGCATATAGTTACTTGCCTGTTTTCTGTTCTTATCCCTTTTTGAATAATACACTGGCAGTTTTCCAATCTTCAAGGACTTTCCCAGAATCTAAGGATTCTTGGATTATTATTACCAGAGCATCAATTATTTCTGTAGCTACTTGTTCAAAATCCTAGAATGAAACCCATCAGGTCCAATGTAGTCATCAGACTTTAATCGCATTAGTTTAGAGAACTTTTCCTCTAGCGATAGTTATTGTATTTATTTCCTCACCCCTCCCCTTAGCCTGCATTATTTACAATGTTTAGAATGCTATTAGTACCCTCTACTGTGAAGACTGATGCTACGTAGTTACTAAAACATTATTTTCCTAGAATCACTCTCTAAGGGCCCAACTTTCAGAGTTGCATCTCTCTTCCTTTTCATATATCTGAAGAAGCTCTTACTGCCCGTTTTTATGCATCTTACCAGATTAATTGCAGTTTAGTTTCTCCCTCTAATATTCTTTGGTCATTTTTGTCAGTTTTTAAAACTTTTGCAAATTTCTGGTTTACCAATAATCTTTGCTACATTATGTTTTTTCTTCCAATTTGATACAATCCTTGAACTTCTCTGTTAACCATGGTTGATTCATCCCTTTCTGGAATCACCTTCCTCACTGTTATATATCTTTGCAGTCAATCATGAACTTTTCTAAAAAAAAAAGTGCCATTGTTGATCAACCATCTTTTCTGCTTAACTCCCTTCCTAGTCCACTCCTGCCAACTCCTCCTTCACTTACATGGCATTATTTAAGTTCGAAACAATTACTTCCAAACCAGGTTTCTCTATCTCTCAAACCGAACACTTAATTCTGTCATATCATGGTCCCTGTTTCAAGGGGATTTTTTTACTGAGATAATTTATTAAACTTGCCTCATTACAAAATTGTCAAAGCCAAAATAGCCTGATCACTGGCCGGATCCACAACATTTTGTTCTAAGAAACTATCCCAACTGAATGCTTCTGCGCAGTGACCTTAGCAATTCGATTTTCCCAATCTAAGATGATTAATGTTACTCAAGATTAATATACTGCTTTTTTTTTGACATGCCTTTCTTATCTTCTGATTTATTCTCTGTCCTACAGGACAGCCAACTGTTAAGGGTCCTATAATCTACTGCCACCAGTGTCTTTTGCTCATTATTTGTACTATCAGAGAAGTCAGACCCCATAATGAAATCTGGCTTGATAGATAATTATCCCCCCAAAAACAAACAAACAGTCTTTCATTGACATACAACGCTGAAGATTTGGTGTTGATAACAAAATAAGTTTATTACACAAAAGACTAAAAATAAACAGAAGATCATACAACAGTTTGAAAGGTTTTTAAAAAAAAAGAAAATAAAATCCTATCTACCACCTAATACCATTTTAATCAAAATCCAGATAAATTTCCCTTTTCTAACAAATTTGTGGGTTTGACGTAACTGCTTTAATATCAGTCACCTGGTGTCAGACACTGATTAAAATCATGGCTCCAGAAAGACTAACCCAGTTGATTATTGAACCCTTCATGAAAATAGACTAATAACTACTAGTCTGAAATCCAAAGCTTAGAATATGTGCTATTAATTTATGTAAAATCACATCTTTCACTACAAGATCAAAACAATCTGGCGAGGCAGGGTGGTAGGAAATTTCAAACAAAGATCACTACAGAATTTCATTTTACACTATGTAATTGTACCCAAGGATAACTGAGCAAACATCTGGACCAAGCCTCCTTTGTTCTACCCAATTGCTAAAGATGTTATATCAGCTTTTGCCATGCTGAAGTTATGTTTTCACCGTTTGCACAAAGCTCCATACCTGCAATATCATTAGAACAGTTATGACATGGAGATGCTGTATTGTACTGAGGTGGACAAGGTCAGAAGTCACATGTCACCAAGTTATAATCCAACAGGTTTATTTGAAATCACAAGCTTTCAAGTTTTGGTTAGATCCTCAGCATGCAACTCTTATGTGTCTCAAGTTATTCCAGCTATTTGAATTGTCTCCAGCACCGTGTTACTTGTAAATTTTTATAACCATCTCTGTACTTCAATTAATTGGATTATAGGTCATCCCTTCACTTGCTATTCAGCTGTGGACACTTTATCCACACTGACACTTCTGACCACCTGCAGACACTTATTATACAGCCTGTCAACACTCCACTCCCACCTTTTGTATAATCTTTTGATCTCTCTGCCTATAAAGTTTGTGCTGGTGTGCTTCTGTTCATTTCACCTGATGAAGGGAAGCACTCCGAAAGCTTGTGATTTCAAAACTTGTTGGACTATAACCTGGTGCCGTGTCACTAAAGAACAATTACACAGTGGAGCTCAACAACTGCAATTTTTTAAACAGACAGTAATGGAAATTTCTGTTCAATGTGACAATATTGTTCTAAATATCAGGTTAACCTTTTGCCCCAGTAGAAAGTGAGAGACACAAAAAAAAACGAGGTACCCTTAGTCACTCACATTTCATAGTAATACATGTCACAGAACAGTACATTGAGTACCATAAAGCTAACAGCTGCAGCTATTAATCCTGAGGATGAAGGGAGAGAAGGCAATGAATGCAAATCAAGTTCATGTGATGGGATGAAAGAGAAATACCTGAATTGTTACTCTCACAATCAGCAGCATTTCTAGGAGTACTAGTTGACACGAGTTTAGCCCTCTTGGAATCACCGTTCTGGGAGGTTAAGAATCTTGACGATGCTCCTGGAAGTCTCTCTGTTTCGTTATATAAAGTCGATTGAAAAGGTGCAGGCAAATGGCAACCATCAGATGCGGAAAACTGTTTAGAAAAGAGTAATTTTACAGTGTTCATGGATCTTTAATCAACTAAACAGCAATGACACTTCATTTCCATATCTGAAACTAGTATACCATTCTATTTGTGTTTCCTGAAAAACCCACAGGCCATGGTCTTTCACATCCTGAGTCGTGCGCTGAAGCAGCAGTTGACAGTTTCAATAGTTGTTCGCTGCATTCTGGTTCAGATATAGGAAAGGCTCCATGGGAATTATGATGCAGTTGAGACTCCTGCACAAAATAATAGCTGTTTTAAGACAATAAATTGGAAGAGTTGACAAAAGGGAACAGGGGGAGCCCTGATTCATTGAAATATTAGAAGGACATAAAGCAATATTAGAAGGACATAAAGCAATATTAGAAGGACATAAAGCAATATTAGAAGGACATAAAGCAATATTAGAAGGACATAAAGCAATATTAGGCAGAACTTAGATTCAATGATCAACCCAATAGAGGTGCAGTAGGTTTGCATGCAGTATACTAATAACAGCAGAGCTACCTGGTCTCACAACCAATACATTACTGAATTTAAAATACAATGAGCAAGTAAAAGGATAAGAAGGCTCCTTGAACTGATAATATTTAACTGCAATGATAACTAGCATACCAGTGCGCCTCCGGTTTCCTGGCCCTAACCATTTTCTTTTCACCACTGACACCCAAATCACCTACTTGTCCATTCATTATAACAGTCTGAGAGCTAAGTTTATTCCTTAACAGAAGCCAAAACAATCCCAAATTGCTCTCACCCAACCTCCTGTTTCACCAAATTAATTCTCAAAGTAAAGCTTGCTTTTAACTCCAACTACTTCCTCCAAATAAAAAACATGTTGCAATGGAAAACAGTTTGGTCCCAGCTGTGCAAGTCTTTTTGGAGAGACATATGAAACATTGTTTATTCCAGATCTATCCTTCAACTTGCTTTCTGAAATGTAATATCATTACAGAACAATAACAGAACAGAACCTTAAGAGAAGGTTAGATATTAAAGAAATAATTAGAATTTAAGAAAAGAGAAAATTACTATCCCAGTGCCCATAATGGAAAATGGTAGACTGTAAAAATAAATCGTTAGATATGAATACTGTCAGATGTTGAAATCAGAAATGAGCAAAAGAATAAAAAAAGAGTTACGGGTTAAGATCACAATCGAAAAGGAAACAAGATACAGTCTTAGATCATCAGTTCTTAAAATCAGAAGTATTTTGTGAAATGGATTCTTTTCGATTGGAACAGCAATGAGAGCTTGGATCTTTGAGAAGTTTTTGATGGGACGCAAACAATAAAAAACCTGTTTAATGCTGAAGCATCGCCAGACTGACAGCTTGTGGAAAACAGAGTCATTCCATTGAAAAATATATAATGGATGACTTAATAAATAGCATAAAAAAAGCAAAGTTCAATTCTCAATCCCTGAATCCGTACTAGTGGTTAAGTTGCTGGATGTGCTAAGGTGTCTCATATGGACAGACTATGTGCTCCAACTGGCATTTCAGTTCTGAAATGTGGATCCAATTGGTTCATATACATTTCTGTTGTCTTGAAAAAGTGTTCCTGGGTAAGCAGCAGTTTTATTGAGCCTTCATGGAATAAATAATTGATTCCTTAATTCTTTGTCCTCATGGAATGTATGTTGCTTGATTTTGAAATGATCCAAATACTGGGCAGTGGTATCGTATGAAGGTCAAACAAAATAAGGATAATTACATCTGCTAAGAGTGCTTTTATCAGTGTAAATGATTGAATTGGTATGATAAAAAGTGAAGGGATGAAGAACAGTCAATAAGTACTTATGGCGTGACTCAAACTATTATTGCGCAGTCAACTATCCAAAGCATAACAGACAGGATCCCTAAAACCACAGAACATTCTGACAAAGAGGACAAAGAAAACAATGCATACTAACAAATTATGCTGATGACAAGTTTTAGTCATCTAGAGAATGTGTTAGTTGTACACTATTTTAACTGCTTGATGAGGTTGGCATTTCAACAGTACATGGAACAATTCAAGTAAAATGTCATTTTGATTCACTAAGTAGTGAGGAACAATACAAGGTTAAAGGACTGCAATGGCACTACATGTTTTAGATTTGGGGAGAACACAGATGTCACTGAAGGAATTCTAATTTCACAGGAAGTGGTTGGAATAAGCCATTTTAAGGAGTGATATAATTTCTTGTGAGATGCCTCCAGTGGAGTAAACCTATCAAACAGGAAAAAAACATTCAATAGTTGGACTTGCAATTAGCATTTAATTCAAGAGTTCCTGAAAAGAACTGAATTATTTCTATCCACACATGCTGCCAAAGTTTCTCCAACAACTTTTACTAAAAAAAAACTGAAATGTGATATGGAGCATATCACAGCAATTTATTTTTGGAAAGTCAGTGGATCTCGGTTTAACTAGTCAAGACATTATTATATACCCTTGACAAAACTTGTGTGCATCAGACTGTTAAGAGGAATATTGATGGAATTGATCAGAGAGAATAAAGACAAAGTTCACAGACAAGTTGCTCATCCTACTTGCCAAAGGTTAAATATTGTATGAAATTAATGCAGGTGCACTTGATGAAAAGCACACAAGGCTAACAAAGAGCCATTAAAAGTGCAAAATCTCTAAAAAGCAGAGGATGTTATCATATCCTTCCTTGAGCCTTCCATGTGATTTTAATGAGCTCTCACAGATCTAAAAAGGCATGAGGCAAGTAAGTATTTTAAATGTTACACTTTCAAGACCAGATTAAAGACTTTCGATAATAATACTCAGGAATGAAACCAGAGTTATTATAGCCAGTTCAGAACTGCCCAGACACAGATATTTTATGCAAAGAATTCTCTCAAGATGGTGTGTATCGTCCCCACCAATAAGTCTATGGGTGAAAGTCCAAATTGCTGTCTCTGCCCTGAAAGTCTTCTGTTCTACAAAATATGAATGAATTCCATGTTTGTTTGCATGTTAGAACATTTTACATGCACGAAGTTCAGCTGTTATCAAGACAGAGGTCTGGGGAAAAAAATTTCAAAAGCATTCAGCCATCATGAGATTATTTAAGATGATTTTAGTTTAGGAGATTTATCATAAAAAAAGTGATAGGAAGTGGAAAGGTCCAATAAGATAGACACGAACTGTTAAACAGCATTTACGAAACACAGTAATCTAACCATGAAGGTTCACTTCCCAAAGATTGTCAAAGGGGGCAGCACAGTGGTTAGCACTGCTGCCTCACAGCGCCAGGGACCCGGGTTCAATTCCTGTCTTGGGCGATTGTCTGTGTGGATTTTGCACAATTCTCCCCATGTCTGCGTGGCTTTCCTCCTGGTGCTCCGGTTTCCTCCCACCTTCCAAAGATGTGCAGGTTGGACGGATTGGCCATGCTAAATTGCCCGTAGTGGTCATGGATGTGTAGATTAGGTGTGTTATCGGGGGATGGGTCTGGGTGGGATACTCTGGTTCGGTGTGGACTTGTTGGGCCAAAGGGCCTGTTTCCACACTGTAGGGATTCTATGAGAACAGACTGCAAATTCTCACAACAGCTGACAAAATTAAAAGTAAATGAGGCTCACGAATTTTGGGTTTTTTAATGAAGGTGCTAGGGAGGTACAGACAGTAGATCAAGGTCTGAATAATTTTTATTGCAATTATCGTTATCCATGATAAGTCCGGAGCCTGGAACATGGCCGCAGACTGCACATACTCCTGCAAGGTTTAATGAATGAAGGAGTGTGAAAAGTGTGGTGTGTAAGAACGAACAATGGAAATACTAATAAAGGATTCAGAAATACTTGGTGTCAGAAAAGGATAATATTTTGGAGATAAATCCTCCACTCTTGTAAGGAGGAGAACTCATGATGGTCATCCCAAATAGACACAGAAGTGCAAACAGAGGTCATCAATGACTAGGCTAGACTAGAAAACAAAACAACAGCAGATACAATGAACAGAGGTGGCAGCACAAGTCTTCACAATAATCAAGTTTTAGTGGTTGCTAATGATCAAGGATAAATTAAAAGATAACCAAAACTAAAGGAAATTAGCGAATTAGAGACAGTTGGTTTTACTCTGAGGTATCATATAAGGGAAACCTGTTTTGCTACATGGGTGTGACTGTTAAAACAGTCCATAGCGATGGGAGATACAAGGCTAACGGAAGATTAGATGCAAGTGGGTTTGAAGAGCAACTCGTTGATAAAGAGAATTCTCCAGTAATGGTTAAAGTAATCTTTCTAACTCTTTTGGCTATGCATCCTTTGGAATGGAAATCAATCAACATAAAAGCATTTCTACAGAGAGGTACTTGTCAAATGGAAGTGCTTCTGAAACCATATAAAAGGGGCAACAGATGCAGAACAATGTAAAATAAACACTTCCACAGCTTGATTGTTGTTTGGTGAGGTCTGTTTAGCTGGAAATGCCTTGTGTTCAACTTACAGGCAATCATGCAATTTGTTTAGACATAAACAGAACAGTTTTAGAATAACTTTAAATTCAACAATCCGATTTATAAAGTCTCACCTCCATTGTGGATAACCAAAGCATGTTTGCACAGAATGAAATTTTATTTAAACAAAGACAGAACAATTGAAGAGTTTGATTCATTATTTAAGTTGCTGGAAACTCACTAGGTCTGACACTAGTTTTGACAAAATGTATTGAAGGTCAATGAAACATGTTAAAAGTTGAGAATAACTTAAGGGCAAATAAAACATTGAAACATTAAATCTGGAGATATGCAGACAGTAGGTTCATGTTTGTTTGCATAATGATGAAACCTATTAGCTTTGACCAATGCTTCATAAATCTTCCTGATTTCCCAGGACAGTTAGTTTCCTAATATTACAGTTGAAAACAGGAAGTGTCCTTCAGCTTGGAGAGAAACAAAAAGTGTTAAAGTATTTTTTCTGTTGAAACAATAGTTATTTTGGAAGCAGCGGACATGGGATTCTATTTGTCAAAACTTGTAAGATTATACACACTTGGAATAAAGATCCCCAATAAACGATTTGTGGATAAAATACACTGAAAAATGCGTGAGAAACGATCATGTATTGTTGGCTTGAAACAAATCTGGAAAGAACAGAACATGTGAATTAAATGCTAAATGCAAGTCGTACTACTACTGAATTATTTTACAAAGAGGAATATGCTTATTAAGAAATTATTCAGAGGGTTCTAGAGGTGGGCTGTCCAGCAATATTAAGTTTGCACTGAATATGGAAATCTGATTCATTTTGTTTTGAAGTTGATTACATTGAAAGAAGGGAATCTGTTAATATTACATTAATTGCATTTGATTGTATGCATCGGTGGGAATTAACCGGAATTTCACTTATGCAGCTGGAACAATGGTCCTTAGGTTAAAAGATGCATGCTTGTAAGCTATAACTCAAAGTACATACTGGTTTTTATCCTTCAACGAGCTTTCTGGAAGCATTGAAAAAATCCTGTATTCATTTTTAATTGTTTATTGGCACTTTTCATTCCGCAGCTTCACTCAATCTCCATTTTCTTTGGTCCTCCAATTTTATCCTTCTCTGCACCTCCTTCCAGTTGAAAAAGCACCCTAAGCCAAATGTCCAAAGTTCTTGCCATTGTCAGCACTTTTAATACTGTTTATAAAATTCATCCTTCTGATCCAACAATCATCTCCAAACACCTGCCATAACCACTTTTTCTTCATCCCCCTCCGATAAGACAATTTTAAACATTTTAGCCATCAATAAGGTTTGTTATATTGCAAGTTGTTGTAATACTTATTTTTTAGTTACCATTACCTCAAGATATGTAAAAAGCAGCTGTTACCTGAATTTCATTTTCCATTTTATTTGGAGTTTCTCTTGTTGCACAAAAGTCACTCAGGCCATTTGATCTACTCTCGTAGAACTTTTTTGTTCCTGATGAAGGCGCAGATAAAGAGTTGTGTCCTTCAAGAGACAATCTTGTGGGTTTCCTTGAGGGCTTGGGCTCCATCCCCACACTACACTGCAATGAAAAAAAATGAAATAGATGCTTGAACATTTTAAAATTACTTGAATGTGCTTTAATCATTTAGTATCAGGATAGCTATACAATTATTAGTTGCCCATTAATTACCATGTTGGTTAAAAAGGTAGACAAAAGCAGATAGTTTGTGCAGATCATCTCCCACTCTAACAAAGTCTCACTCCATTGCCACATTGAATAGGACATGACAAACCTATCCAAGAGCTCAGTCAGAGAAGCAGCAAAAGTGCAGGAAGAGGAGGAAAGGAGAAAACCTGGGGTTGAATGGCAGCAGCGAAGCTTCTATATAGAAGCTTGAGCACCTGGGCTCAGATCGAGCTCGAGTACAACAACAGTAGTAGTGGAGAAGGGTAGGTGCAACTTTCAAATGAATCCAGGGGCAGAACTTCTGAGGTGAGATCAGGGTTCAAAAAAATGACGTAGAACTGCTTAGGAACCAGCTTTAGAGACAGAATGTAGTACCAGGAGGAAGAAAGTATAAAGTCCTTGTTTTTGTGGTTGGTATTTTGCTAGGAACAGAGAGAGAGAGAGAGAAAAATCACACTTGGTGAGTAGTGGGCAAGGCTGAGTAACTGAAGCCTAGTTTGTTGTCTGTAGTTGGTAAGATTCAGAAAAGCAGGAGAACCTGATCCTGCGGAATGCACTTAAAGTGATCATGCATGCAAGAATTATGTTCAGTTCCTGACTGACTGTATAGAGAGGCAGGCATTGCGTAAGTGACAAAGAAAGCTATCACCACAGTAATGGCACGGAATGTCCAAAAAGGGTAATTAAACGAGGCCATCTAGGCAGAGAATAGAAATAAAGAAGGGGTGATTACTTTGCTGTTAATGTGGAGAGCTGTTCTAGGTCACAAAGGGACATTGATAGGATGCAGAGCCAGGCTGAGAAGTGGCAGATGGAGTTTAACCCTGAAAAGTGTGAGCTGATTCACTTTGGAAGGACGAACTTGAAAGCACAATAAAGGGTTAATGGAAAGACTCTTGGCAGTGTGGAGGAGCAGAGGGATCTTGAGGTTCATGTCCACAGTTCCCTGAAAGCTGCCACCCAGGTGGATAGAGTTGTTAAGAAGGCGTATAGTGTGTTAGCTTTCATTAATAGAGGGACTGAGTTCAAGAGCTGTGAAGTTATGCTCCAGCAATAGAAAACCTTGGTTCAATCACATCTGGAGTACTTTGTCCAGTTCTGGTCACATCAGCACAGGAAAGATGTGGAAGCATTGGAAAAGGTGCAGAGGAGATTTACCAGGATATTGCGTGGAATGGAGGGAAGGTCGTACGAGGAAAGGTTGAGAAAGCGAGGGCTTTTGTTCTTTACGAGAAAAGATGAGGTGACTTGACAGAGGTGTACAAAATGATCAGAGGTATAGATAGAGTGGACAGCCAGAGACTATTTCTTAGGGTGGAGGTAGCTATTACAAGGAAGCATAGTTTTAAAGTGATATGGGGAGACATCAGAGGTAGATTCTTTATTCATAGTGTGGTAGGGATATGGAATGCATTGCCGGAGAATGTAGTGGAGTTGGCCTCACCAGGGGCATTTAAGCAGCTATTAGATAGGCATATGGATGATAGTATAAGGTAGGGTTGGAGGTTAGATAGATCTTAGGTTTAGGGTAAAGATTCGGCACAACGTCATGGGCCAAAGGGCCTGTACTGTGCTGTACTGTTCTATGTTCTAAAAACGGAGTTGGCATTTCAGGTTAATGATCATTCATCAGAACACAGTTTACTGATCTGAGAAACTTATCTCTGTTCTCCTTCTAATGCTGCCCGCTTTGCTCAGTATTTCCATAATTTTCTACTTTTATCCTGTGTATTTATTACTTTACTGCGGATGATTGCATTGATATCACAGTAGTGTTGAAATTTGGTTCATAAGTGTTGACATCTTTCCCCTTACTCAAAAAATCTGCCCGACCTAACTTACCATCATTTGCTCTGGCCAAAATGCTATGGTAACCAATTCTCAATGTTGTTAATTCACAGGCTGTGCGAAACCTTCTCCTCCTTTGAACCAGCCAACCTGCTCCAGTCACTCAATCTCTTCCTTGTATGTTTGATCCTCTGACAGATAGTCTAACTCCTTTCATCCTTCCGTCTCTGTAAGGATGATGCAATCAACTTGGGTGATTTCAACCTCATCTGAACTCACTTTGCTTACTCTCAAAATTCACTAATCTTCTGTACTTCCTCAAACTCCTTCTCCACAAACTCTCCTACCCGTATTTACGGCCACCACCCTTACTATTGTATCACGTATAAATGTGATATTCTGATCACAGACAAGATCATTTGTCATCATGACCTTTCTACTTCCTTCTGTCTCAACCTCAGAAAAACAACTCTCCAATGTCAATTACAAAGCCACTGTCAAAAGGTCCTCTGACCTATCATTCCCCAATATTTCTGTAATAACTTGACTCAATCAATTCCTCATCTTCGCCTCCATGATCCTCAGTAAAACTCTTACTCTCTTTCACTACAAATCTTTCCCCTTGATGTGACCCAAACCATCTCCCTTTCAATGTAAGGGTTGCAGACTGTTTCACAGACCAATATTCACAAGTTCAATTGGGCAGTCAACATCTTTATTGTAAAACCATAGTTTAGCATAAATATCAGTTTCCACTTGTCCCTCTGAACATTATCCCTGCTTGGCAGCCTACTCAACCACTGTGAAGAACATTACTTTTCAAAATAATAAAAAAAAGCAACCTGTTTTGATACGTTATAATGACACGTGTTTGGGTTAGGTGGGCTTTGCATCCAAATGATACAGCCCAGAGATTATTATTGTGTCATGACAGTCCTCAAAGCATGACACCGTGACACTGCAGCACTCCTTCAACAATGTCCACCGAGTTTTTTTTGCTCAAATCCTGGAGACTTGTGATTTGGAACTGTGTGCACTAGCATCTAAGACTCTTGTGATTTGAACAAGCTACCCTCTGGAGTCAGACATTCTACCATCATGCCACAGGCCCAGACAAGGACCAAGCTCTTTTTAAAGGTTGAACTGAAGAACAAAGGATATTTAATTATTTTAATCAACCTGTTCCGGCACGTTATGATACATCTGCAGGCAGGTGGGACCCAAGACTAGGCCTGCCAACGTACAGGTAGTGCAGTGGCACTATTCCTAAGAAGCCAGCTTTTAGACATTTTTAATCAACCATTTAGAAGTGTTAATGGGATACCTCTAAAGCAGGTGGGATTAAACCCAGGCTGTCTGCAGCTGTTTCAGGGTTAGTAGGAACCGCAGATGCTGGACAATCTGAGATGACAAGGTTTAGAGCTAGATGAACCGAGCAGGAAAGCTGACGCCTTGGGTCAAGGCGCGAGACGTCAGCTTTCCTGCTCCCCTGACGCTGCTTGGCCTGCTGTGATCATCCAGCTCTACACCATGTTATCTCTCTGCACCTGTTCTAGTTTACCCTTGAAGTGATTTGTATTTCAACATTGACATAGACTTGCTTATTTGGCCATTCACTACCAGATCCAGCTCAACCACAAACACTGCTGACAGATGAAATATCATGGCCTTTTCCAGGATGATCTGAAATGCCTCGGGTAAATTCATTAAGTTCATTAATGCCATAAAATTAGTCTAAGTAACTGTTGCCAAACGGAGAAGGAAGTCCTTTATCAAAAAAAAATGAGTAGCTCAAGCTTGATGAATAGCAAGTTGGTTTATGATATATTACTTCATTTTTAGTTATATATTACATTTGAGATACATGATAAGAGTGAGACATGTTAAACTAACAGCACATACACAATATTTTGAGAGAGTTAGAGGCAAACAGTCAGTTAGCTGTTCCCAGGAACAATTCTTTATGTTGTTATGGGCAATGCTTCTCACGATCAGTTATCCCTTTCAGATATTAACTGCCTTATGTAACATCCACCATGAAACAATTATAGAAGAAATTTAAAAGAAGTAATTTCCCTATCATTTTGTACCCACAAATGGATGACATGCACTGCTTGAGTTCTAAGCTGTTTTATAATGGGGGAAAAAAAATGGCATTCTACATTGGATAAGCATATGGATAATGATGGGGTAGTGTAGGGGGAGGGGCTTAGATTAGTTCACAAGTTGACGCAACATCGAAGGCCAAGGGCCTGTTCTGCACTGTATTGTTCTATGTACTGATATTGCAGCTGTACGAATAATTTTTGCTGCACTATTAAATGACTTATTTTCTCCAAAAACAACTTTTTGAAGAAACTCTTCTGCCTTTTATTATTCCACTCATTAATCGAATGATACTATTTTAACTATTTTCTTAACAAGCAGCCTTTCTGCAAAGTTATTTTGCATTTTCTCTCTCTTTAAACAATTACAATGTCTGTTTACTAAATATTGATCTAAGACCTTGTAGATCTGGTTTGACTGGCTCACACGAGCCTTTTCTGTAGTTTTCACTAATTCAAGCTTTTTTTTTAAAAAAAAACTTCTAGAGGCAGGATCAGTAAAATGATCAGTTCTGCAGCTACTTTTACAGAAGCTAGCCGACTGTGTGCTTCTGAATGAGCTGCTGAATGTTTACAAGTACACCCACGGCTTCCTCACTGGGATTTTTGATCCTCCTCCTTGGATGGCTGTGAATTTTTTTTAGTGCTAACCTGAAGCAATCTTGAGCTGTATCAATAGAACCTGCACTGTTGTTCATTATGTTTTCTGATATGGTGGTGCCCACTGGTATGACTAAATTAAATCTTCAAGTGATTGCTGCTTATAATGTCATGGTTGTATGTACTTGCACTATTTGGGATGGCTCAATTCATTACCACCTATCCTTCTTGGTATTAGTCCTGGTTACAAAGACCAAATGGGGAAGGATGCCCCGCTAAGTCTTCAAGAGAAGAGTGGCTCAGTCTTGATAGACTAGATTTATTATTTAATATCTCATTATACTACATCTGAAGGAAGTACTTGCGACAGAGGTTAGACTTCAGTGTGAACATTACTGCAACTAAAATTAGCAATCAGTCTGTTCCACACAGAATAATCCTTTATATTCTGATGAATCACAACGTCAGCTAATGCTTTAAAAGGTACTAACTGCCTACCTTGTTGAAAGGTCAAATGCCTGAAACGTCAGCTGTCTTACTCTCCACAAAGTATTTCCAGTATTTTCTATTTTTATTTCAGACTAACCTAGACTATCTGCAATGTCCTCAATAACATCAAGCTGAGCTTCCAAATGAACTTCCTCTCCACTCCAAAAATGCCTATTTCCACCACGAACATTACCCAAGGCAGGCCACATCAGCGAGAAACCCTCTGAAACCTGTGATTTAATTATTCCAATATTCTTCTTAGAGGATTCCCCATCTTCCATACTCCACAAATTATCACTCAGAAAATTCTGCACTCTGAATCCAAGGGGGCATCAAGACCCATCTACATTAGTTCTATGGTCATGGGTCTACACTCACTTTCAATCCACCAAGCCAATCGTGAGAATTCACAAGTTTCCTCCTTGTAGTCGAAATTCTTCTGCAGTTTCTCCCTCAGTACCTGTAACCTCCTCCATCCTGCCACACTCTCAGAACCCTGGCTTCCTCCAATTCTGGTCATGTTTGTAACCTCACTTCATGTGTGCCACCAGTGGCTGTTGTGCTTTCAGCTGTCTAGGCTCTAGACTCAGGAATTACGTCCTTTAGGTCTTTGCCCTTCCACTCCTTTGACTAAATGTTATCAGTAATCCCAATACGCTTCTTCGTTCATCAGTTCAGAGGAAAGGTCACTGGACCTGAAACGTTAACTCTGATTTCTTTTCACAGATGCTGCTAGACCTGCTGAGCTTTTCCAGCAAATTCTGCTTTTCTCTCTTTCTTTGGGTTTTAATTTGCTCCTGTGAAGTGTGACACTTTACTGAATAAACATCCAAAACGTTTATTGAACATAGCCAAACATTAAAGCACTAATCAGAAGCAAAGGATAATTGTAACAGGAAGGTTGTAATCGCATTTTCCATATTTACAGGTACTAAACAAGTTTATGCTACTAGTTTCATTCCAAGAGAAAACACAAGTATGGGCTGTAAATTCTAATGTAACATTTCTGATAGAACTAAACACATGGAATAGATTGCATGAGTGAGTGAACAATTTACTACAAAGACATATTGCATAAAATTCCCATATCAGTTCTGAGCATCTGGATGCAGTGCAGACCAGTTCGATGATCTCACGTGGAACATAGTGACGATGTTACAGGATCAATAATCCAGAAGGCTGAACTAATGGTCCAGAGGCAAAGAGTTCAAATCACACGATGGTAACTGGGTAACTTACAGGCAGTTAAACAACATCTGGAATAAAATGCTAGCATGATAATAGTGACCATGAAACAATCAAAGTAGCTTGGGACACATCTGCTCTCATAGCTAAACTGTTGGTTTGGAAATCAACTCTATTTGCATACTTTTGGACCAAACCACGACAGAGTGACTGACTGACTGATGTCCTAGCTTCTACTGCAGCATAAGCCAAATTAAACTAACACATAGGTACTACAGTTGAATTTCAGACAGCTGCCATGCAAGATTAACTTATTTCCATGCAACTTCAGGTGCTCCCTTTTTGTTTATGGCTTAATGTATTCAAAGGTGGTATATAGGGAATCACAACAGTTCAGCAATCTGCTTTTCAACAGACTGTTAGGATTACTGAGACACTTCGCTGGTAAATTTGTCCTCAAACTAGTGCCACTCCACGGTTCCTTTGCTCTTTCCTGGCCCAGCCAATGCAGACTGTTGCTATCCAAACTGGGATGCATTTCTTCACACCCAGGTCTTGTAGGCCCAAAGCCACTCTAGGTTGTCCTCCAAGGCCATGTGTCATCTCCATGAAAGTCAACAGCCTTCCATGAGTTTGGATCACCTTGAAAAATATCCTTGTGAAGGGAGGTAACTCAAAAATCTCCTTAGGTTGATTCCTAGAGTGAAGCAGTTGTCTCCTGAGAAAAGGTTCAGCACATTGAGCCAATCTTTATTGGAGTTCAGATGAATGAGATAGGATCATATTGAAACATGCAACATCCTGCGGGAGCTTGACAGGGTGGATGTTGAGAGGGTGTTTCCCCTTGTGACAGAATTTAGAACAAGTGGCAAAGTATCAGAATTAGTTGTCACCTTAATATGATGACAAGAATTTAGCCTCAGGTGGATTAACCTTCTAAGTACATACTCTCGAGAGCACAGTAGGTTAGGTCATTGAGTATCTTTGAGATTCGGTTAGAGATTTCTGATCTACATGAGATATACTCTTAATTCTTACACACTTGTTGAAGCCAAATAGAGGGCATGCACAAGGATGATAAGATGCAATATGGTATATTGCATGAGTTATATTTGTTTGAACTGTCGTGGTCTTGTTTTTGTACAGCCAAGTGAACACAATCATGGTCTATGGCAGAGGGAAGGAAATGTGAGGGACTAGTGGGAAATTGGTGCTGCTATTAGTGAGTTCAGACTCAAAGTGATCTCCACAGGCATCTCAGAAAGAAAAGGACTGCAAGTTACCTATTCCCTCTTTCTGTCTTTTTTTCAGCAAACAGCTGCTGCCCACACACTACTTCCTCCTATCAGGACAATTGTGCAGCATCAGTATGACTCTGCAGGCCCCTTTCAAGTTAGCAAGTATTGCTTAAACATTTCAATGGTCTCTCACTTTGCACACATACATAGTTGCACAATAGAGTTATCTACAATGTTGTGAGCAAATAGTCACCTAGTGACTAGCCTTTGATATGGTGGTTCCAATGCAGTTCAGTGTAGACTACCGTAAAATAGATATTGCAACTGCTGCCAGGATGCTGGGCAGTGACTTGTGCAACAGTGGGGCACTGAAGTAGAGAATCCATTTTGGTTCTGGTGTAGGAAAGCTGTGAAATGCAGAGTCAGCAAAACAATATCTACACAGTCAGCAACACCCTGAACTATAGGAAAACCCACAGTGTGAACAAAAACACACGCCTGCCTCTCCCTAACAAGTGAACAAAATGCAGTTAAATCCCTCACAGTTGATGCTAACATCTCCTGCCTGCTACAGAGAACCAAACATTTTACAAGTTCATAGCCACGATCTTTGCTCCATTGAGGCTTCAGTTGAGAATGCAGTAGGCAGCATATCTCAGTGAGGTTATTCTTACTGAAAACAACAGATGTTTCAATCATTGTTCTTCACCAAGGTCACAGGATGGAGTGCTTTGGGCAGGAGAGGCATTTTTGGGAGAAATATTCTCAACCGCTCTCTTCCAATATCATCTTGTCATGTTTGGCCATATTATATTTCAAGCAGAAGGCCTACCAACACATCCATGTTTGGGAACAACTAACTAGTTTGTCAGTGGCCCTGAAATCAGCAGTAGGTACTTTACTACTGAACTGCTTCCCGTAAGATTCTATGGCTTTAAAATAGATATACAAAGAAATCATCTCTAAGTTCAAAATAAGACTGCAAGTAGTTGATGGTTTCTTTAAATAGCATTGAATCAATCGCGGGTAGGGGAAGGCCCTTCTTGCCAACTAACATACTCATTCGTACTACAAGTTGCAATAGCTTCCAAAATATTATGCCTGGTGTCAAATCACCAATGAATACTATACATATTTCCGGCAGATGCTTCACCACTCACCAATATGGCACGAAGCACAATCCGTCCGAAGTGACCACAAATGATACTTTGGAGCTCCAGCAGCACGTATAGCATTTCCAACACCGCCACCGCCCACCCCCTGGAGTATTTTATCCACAATCTGAGTTTAAAATTAAATAAATAGACAAAACGCAGGCTCCAGATTACGTTCTTCCAAAGTCTTGAATCCGCCCTTATTCCCTCTGGGGTTACCATCGTAGGTTTCCTCCAGAACAGGAAGATTTAAAAGAAAAACTCAACAATATTAAACCACTGTTAGATTTTATTCATAGTGAAAAAAGTCACACATCTGAGACGATGTGTACCAACACTGCGAAATTGTTAGTTCTAATAGCGATGAGGCTATTAAAATTTTTAAATTTATTTATACATTCATAGAAATTGCGAAAGCCGTACAAGTAATTTGAAGCAACTTCTCCAAGGTCAAATAAAAGTTAACCGGTTTTCATCGTATTTTTCACAAATCAATAAACAGCTCGCTCTGAACAATTCGTGGACTATCCAGGAGTTCAGCTCCACCACTTCCTTCCCTGCTGCAGGCCCAACCCACCATTGGTCCGACACAACCAGTGGTGCTAAAACTCTCAAACACGTTTTTAAAGGCAGCAGAAACGAGCTACTCACGTCCCTTCGACGCGCACCAGCCGATGTTTACAAAAGAACAGGAATAACACCACCCTTAGAAATATTAACAGAACATAGAGAGCAGCGAGTGCTGCCAATAGCGTCTTCCGGTCGGATCAGGGCATCCGGAAGTAGATCACACGTCAGTTCCGGCGACGGTGCCCATTCTGAGGTCACTGCGCCCAGGTTGTGAGGACGGAGAGGGTGTGGATCTGAGCCCCTGGGTCTTGAATGTCAACTGTTACACTGCTTATGCCAAACTTACTTGCTGTTTCGTACTTTAAAAATCGCAGTTGTGTTTCCCGATTTGAAACTCCTGGTCACTCTTCTTCATTTTGCCCTCCATAAATCTTAGGTTATTCAAATCTCTGTTGGCTGTCTTGAAGTGGAAGTAAGTTCTATTCCCCATCACCCTAGCCCCCAGTTTAATGATAGATGTGAGGTTATCTGCTTTGGTAGAAAACAAAACAAGGCAGATTATTATGTGAATGGCTATAAATTGAGATTTTGATTGCCACAATTACCTGAGTAGAGTGAAAAATTTTATTTTGCGTGCAGTACAGGCAGATCATACAAAGATCAGCGGGTGATAGAACAAAGCGAGGAATGCAAAAATACAACTGCAAAGAAGGTTTGCGAAAAGCAAGATCAACGTTGGATTTGAAACTTGAGAGATCCATTCAGATGTCTAATAATAGAAGGGAACAAGCTATTCTTGAACCTGTTGGGATGTGTGTTTGAGCTTTTGTATCTTCCACCTGACAGAAGGGGTTGGAAGAGATTACACCTGGGGTAGCAGGGATCTTTGATGAGAGAGGTGAATGTCCTGAAACCTGGGTGCGCCTGTCATCGGTCACTGAAGGTAAACCTGCAGGTGTAACAGGCAGTCAAGAAGGCAAACGATATGTTGGCCTTCATATCGAGACAATTTAAGTACAGGAGCAATGATGTCTTAATGCAGTTATATAGGGACCTAATGAGACTACATTTGGTATATTTTCAGCAGTGGAAGGATATTCAATAGAAGGAGTGCAATGACAGTTTATCAGCTTGGTTCCTGGGATGAAAAGACTGACATCAGCAGAGAGGTTTAATTGGTTATATTTGGTAGAGTTCAGAAAAATGAAGAGGGAGTCTCATTGTAACCTATAAAATTCTAATAGGACTACACAGGGTATTTAGGACAGGTGATGGCCTAGTGGTATTATCACTGGACTGTTAATCCAGGGACTCTCATAATGCTTTGGGGACCCAGGTTCAAATCTGACCATGGAAAATGGTGGAATTTGAATTCAACAACAATCTGAAATTAAGGGTCTAATGATGAGATGGTAAGAACTGCTGATGCTGGAGTCAGAGATAACATAGTGTGGAGCTGGAGAGCACAGCAGACCAGGGAGCATCAAAGGAAGCACTGGAGCCTCGCAGGGCCAGGGACCCAGGTTCAATTCCACCCTTGAGTGACTGTCTGTATGGAGTTTGCATGTTCTTCCTGTGTCTGCATCAGTTTCCTCCCACAGCCCAGAATTGCGCAGGCTCAGTGGATTGTCCATGGTGTTCAGGGAGGTGTAGATTAGGTCAGTTTTAGGGGGATGGGTCTGGGTGGGATGGTCTGAAAGTCAGTATGGACTTGTTGGGCTGAAGAGCCTATTTCCGCACTGTAGAGATTCTATAAATTCTACGAAAAAAACTTTGCAGGAAAGTTGATGTTTTGGGTCGAGACTCTTCTTCAGAAATGGGGGAGGGGCAAGGGAATTCTGAAATAAATAGAGAGGAGGAGTGGGGCTTGGGAAGGTAGGTGGGATGATGATAAGTTAGTGCAGGTAGGCAGTGGTGGGGATTGGTCAGGGAGGTGGGAGGAGTGGATAGGTCGGAGAGAAGATGGACAGGTTGGGTCAGGTCGAGGAGGCGGGGTGAGAGGGAGGATTGATTATGGGATGAGTCTGGGTTTGCGGAGATTTTGAAACTGCCAGATTGAGTTTGGTTTCTTTATAGACTGTTATCTTGTCTACTATCTGTACATCTTTGGTCAAACTTGTGGGCGGATGAACTTGAACATCAACTTTATTAATACCTTTCACCCTAACCTCAAGTTCACCTGGACCACTCTGTTTCCAGTTCTGGTGACTGCCTTGAAACCGATATTTATTTCAAGCCCACCAACTCCGACAGCTACTAAGATTACACCTCCTCTCACCCACCTTCCTGCAAGAACACAATCCCCTACTCCCAATTCCTCCGCCTCCACTGCATTTGCTCCCAAGATGGGGCATTCCATTCCCGAACATCCCAGATGGCCTCTTATTTCAAGGACTGCAATGTCCCCCCTTCAGTGGTTGAAAATGCATTTGACCGCATCTCTTGCGTTTCAGGCACCTCTGGCCTCATGTCCCCTCCCCGCAACAAAAACAATGACAGAATCCTCCTGGTCCTTACATACCACACCTCTAACCTCTGGATTCAACACATCATTTCTCTGCCACTTCCACTACCTGCAATCTGACCCTACAACCAAAGATACATTTCCAACTCCACCCCAACCTGCCTTTCGTAGGGACCATTCTCTCCATGACTCCCTGGTCCACTCCACACTCCCCACGAGCTCCATCACTCCCAACACCTTTTCCTGCAACTGCAGGAAGTGCTACACCTGCCTCTTCATCTCCTCCTCACCTCCAACCAAGGAACCATAAAAACCTTTCACATCTGACAGAGGTTCACCTGCACATCTGCCAATGTGACCTACTGTATCCACTGCTTGCAATGTGGCAACCTCTACGTTGGCAAGACCATGCGGAGGCTTGGAGACCGCTTTGTAGAGCATCTGTGCTCTGTTCATGACAAATGACAACACCTTCCAGGCGCGAACCATTTCAGTGTCCCCTCCCACTCCCACTCCCTGGGTGACATGTCCATCCTGGGCCTCCTCCAGTGTCACAATGACGCCACCCAGAAACTGGAGGAGCAGTATCTCATATTCCACCTTGGGAGCCAACAACCCAATGGTCTCAATGTGGATTTTTCCAGTTTCAAAATCTCCTCATCCCATGACAACCCTCCCTCTCATCCCCACCTCTTGACCTGACACAACCTGCCCATCTTCTCTCCCACCTATCCATTCTGCGGACTGAGATGCAGCAGCATAGCAGCTCAGTGATTAGCACTGCTGCCTCACAGCACCAGGACCCAGGTTTGATTCTAGCCTTGGGCAACTGTCTGTGTGGAGTTTTCATATTTTCCCTGTGTCTGCGTGAGTTTCCTCCCACAGTTCAAAGATGCGCAGGTTAGGTGGATTGGCCATGGGAAATGCAGCACTACAGGTATACGGTAGTGGGGAATGGGATGCTTACTTAAGGGTTGACGTGGATTCCCTGGGCCAAATGGCCTCCCTCCACACTGTACGTATTCTATGATCGAGAAATTTCATTGCCCAGACAGTGATCTGCCTGTGGAATTTGCTACTGCTGAAAGCACTTAAGGCCAAACTTTGTCATGATTTCAAGAAGTTGGACATAGCACTCGCGGCTAAAGGGATCAAAGGATATTTGAGGGTGGGAACAGGAACAGGCTATTGAGTTGGATGATTAGCTATGATCATAATGAATGGATGTGCAGGCTTGAATGGCCTACTCCTTTTTTCGAAGGAACAAGGAATGCTTCACATCCACCACCAAGACAAGCATAGCTGGGACCTATGTGGGCACACATGACCATACCTTTAATTCACCTCATTTCCTCCAAGTCAAAGTGGAAGCTGTTCAAAACAAGAACAAGCTCAACCAGGTGGTGGAAGGTCTCTTTTCAAAGAAGTGGGGAACTTTCTTACCATCCCAATTTGAAACAGACAGCTGCAGGGATTGCATGTCCAGAATGAAGAACAGATGGTTACGACCAGAAATGGGGAAATTGTGGAACTGATGTAAAGCATCAGAAGATTCACAAATCTAAGTGGGGAGAGACTGAAGGGGGGAAAATACAGAATCTAAATTGGGACAAATAAGGTCATAGGGTAAGTGCTGTTTGTGCATTTTAGAAATGAGATAGAAGCAAACTATGCAAGGTTGGGGAACTTGAGGTGGGATGCTGTGGAGGAGAGTTCTCCAAAGGAGACAAAATCCACTATAGTCTTAGAATTATAATCTAATGGCCTAATATATAATCTAATATAATCATGAGGTCATGAACTAGGGGAGGTTCCCTTCTTTCTTCATACACCCATCATCCCACACCTTCACAGGGAGTGTTGAGACAATCTCAAATGCCTCACATATTTCTACTCCCCTAATTACGGCCACTTCAACATTCTCAATTATAATTGCTATCTGAGCTTTCAGAAGAAGAAATACGCATACCAGTCTGACCCACATACCTCAAACAGGCGCCCCTGTACACCTAGGTACATTCATTTCCAAGGGCTGCTAATTTTATGCTGTATTGTTCCTCTCTTGGCTGCCTCAGTCCCATGCCATGGAATTACCATCTGTACACCTCTCTGCCTCTTCACTGTGTAAGGGCAATAGACAATAGGTGCAGGAGTAGGCCAATCGGCCCTTCAAGCCAGCACCACCATTCATTATGATCATGGCTGATCATCCACAATCAGTATCCTGTTCCTGCCTTATCCCCATAACCCTTGATTCCACTATCTTTAAGAGCTCTATCCATCTCTTTCTTGAAAGTATCCAGAGAGTTGGCCTCCACTGCCTTTTGGGGCAGACCATTCCATATATCCACCACTCTCTGGGTGAAGAAGTTCTTCCTCAACTCTGTTCTAAATGACCTACCTCTTATTTTTAAACTGTGTCCTCTGGTTCTGGACTCACCCATCAGTGGAAACATGCTTCCTGCCTCCAGAGTGTCCAATCCCTTAATAATCTTATACGTCTCAATCAGATCCCCTCTCATCCTTCTAAACTCAAGTGTATACAAGCCCAGTCGCTCCAATCTTTCAACATATGATAGTCCTGCCATTTTGGGAATTGACCTTGTGAACCTATGCTGCACTCCCTCAATAGTAAGAATGTCCTTCCTCAAACTTGGATACCAAAACTGCACACAATACTCCGGGTGCGGTCTCACCAGGGCCCTGTACAGCCGCAGAAGGACCTCTTTGCTCCTATACTCAAATCCTTTTGTTATGAAGGTCAGCATGCCATTAGCTTTCTTTACTTCCTGCTGTACCTGCATGCTTGCTTTCATTGACTGATGTACAAGAGCACCTAGATGTCATTGTACTTCCCCTTTACCTAACTTGACTCCACTTAGATAGTAATCTGCCTTCCTGGTCTTGCCACCAAAGTGGATAACTACACATTTATCCACATTAAACTGCATCTGCCACGCATCCGTCCACTCACCTAGCCTGTCCAAGTCACCCTGTATTCTCATAACATCCTCCTCACATTTCACACTGCCACCCAGCTTTGTGTCATCAGCAAATTTGCTAATATTACTTTTAATGCCTTCATCTATATCATGAATGTATATTGTAAACAGCTGCAGTCTCAGCACCGAACCTTGTGGTACCCCACTGGTCACCGCCTGCCATTCCGAAAGGGACCCGTTTATCACTACTCTTTGCTTCCTTTCAGCCAGCCAATTTTCAATCCAAGTCAGTATTTTGCCCCCAATACCATGTGCCCTAATTTTGCTCACCAATCTCCTATGCGGGACGTTATCAAAGGCTTTCTGAAAGTCCAGGTACACTACATCCACTGGCTCTCCCTTATCCACCTTCATAGATACATCCTCAAAAAATTCCAGAAGATTAGTCAAGCACGATTTCCCCTTCGTAAATCCATGTTGACACTGACCTATCCTGTTACTGCTATCCAAATGAGTCGTAATTTCATCTTTCATAATTGACTCCAGCATCTTTCCCACCACTGACATCAGGCTAACTGGTCTATAATTCCCTATTTTCTCTCTCCCTCCTTTCTCGAAAAGTGGGACAACATTAGCCACCCTCCAATCCGCAGGAACTGATCCTGAATCTATAGACCATTGGAAAATGATTACGAATGCGTCCATGATTTCTAGAGCCACCTCCTTAAGTATCCTAGGATGCAGACCATTAGGTCCCGGGGACTTATCAGCCTTCAGACCCAACAGTCTATCCAACACCATTTCCTGCCAATAGAATGCTAAGCACCCTGGAAGTGATGTAATGGAGCTGCACACTACTAAATAGTGCAGTGTAGGCAGAGTTAAAACAGACTAAAAGAAAGATTTTGCAAGAACAATAGAAAAAAAAGACTACAATAGAACTCTATTCTTTGGACGACAGACCAAGGGTGCTTGGAGTTGAACATGTAACTACGAATCACAGCGTGGTGTATGCATGATTACAATAGTATTTAATATGCAGGCATAATAAACAGTATTACATTGAGGACTAATCCTGAAGGCAGTTCTTGTCACGCCTGCAGTAGTTTTACTATCCTTACCTAAGAAAAGATAAATGTGTCATGGAGGGAGGAGGGCAGCAAAGGATCACCACATTTGATTTCTGGAAATGACAGGTTTATCTTATGAAAGGAGATTGGGTTGACTGAGGCTATTTTCACTGATGTTTAGAAAAATATGGGAGGATGTCATTGAGGGTAGACAATTCTGACAGTACTTGACTGAATAAATGCAGTGACAATATCTCCCCGGCTGAGGGTACACCGATTGGCAGAGGTGGCTCAACAGCAAATCACCCACAACTCTGACCAAAGATATACAGATAATAGAGAAGGCAACAGTCTGTAAAGAACCCAAACTCAATGTGGCATCAAACCACAAGATAAAAGATCTAATTCCCTTTTTCCCTTTACCATACTATTTCAAACATGCTTTATTAAGCAAGATTTTAGCAATCTGACCTGTGTTAAGTGGCTTATATCATACTTTGTTTTGTGGTGCTTCTGTGAGGGTCCTCAGGACTTTCTTCCAAATGGTGTTCAACATGGCAATTCCTCAACAAGGAAGGGCAGTAAGGTGGTAATCTTCATGAGGTTTTCTTACTTATTTCTGACATAATGTCCTAAGACTTGAGTCTGGAGTCTATGTTGAAGACCATGGTCATCCCCACTTAATGGTATTCCACTGCACTAACAATCACTGAACGTTTATGGAGTCTTGACATCAATTGCATGGTATAATTTTGTTAGAATGTGGCAGATTGTTACTTGTCCGATCTGTAAAAAAGTCTCCAAAGTTTGGTTCAAATTCCCATATGTTACGGTTGACTGAGCTGGCAGGAACTGCAGATGCTGGAGAATCTGAGATAACAAGGCATAGAGCCGGATGAACACAGCAGGCCAAGCAGCATCAGAGGAGCAGGAAGGCTGACGTTTTGGGCCTAGAACCTTCTTCAGAAATGCTCATTTTTAAACTTGGTTTGCTTCAGGACGTGGTTGAGCAATTTCAAGGCCAAAAAAGATTACGAGAGAGTTGCAGTGGGAGAGAGATCCACTGAGGTTGTTTCGGAGGGAGGAGGGTAATTTCTTCAGGGTAGGCATCCTTAGAAGAGGCTTCGCAGTGGGGTTAAAATTGTTTCAGAGATAGCAGAAACTGCAGATGCTGGAGAATCTGAAATAACAAGGTGTGGAGCCGGATGAACACAGCAGGCCAAGCCTTTCTGAAGAAGGGCCTAGGCCTGAAACATCAGCCTTCCTGCTCCTCTGATACTGCTTGGCTTGCTGTGTTCATCCAGCTCTATAACTTGGTATGTTAGGGCTGACTGCCTTTTTTATTCCCTGTGCCAAGTTCAATACTAGCTGGATCTTCTGGGTTTATTCTTACCAGACTTATTAAAAGAGAACAGTTTAAATTCTATGTGAATGGCACATTAAGCCTTTTCAGAAAGCAGTTAGGAATCAACCATGTTGCTGTGGGTCTAAAGTCATACAAAGGCCAGGTCCAGAAATGAATGGGATATTTCCCTTCCTAAAGAATATTAGAGAATGAGATGGATATTTACAACAATCCAGCAGCTTTGTGATCACTATTAACGAGTTTAGCTTTTTATTCTGGATATATATTTACCAGCTGCAATGGTGGGATTTAAACTTATTTCAGTGGATTATTAGTCAAAACGTTGGATTTCCAGTCCTGCAACTTAAGTGCTTTGGTGGCATATAGAGAAACACAATTGGTAATTGGCAGAAGAAGAGGGGACACTAGAAAAAAGGATTTATGAAGCAAGTTGTATCAGTGATAATGGGAACTGCAGATGCTGGAGAATCCAAGATAATAAAACGTGAGGCTGTATGAACACAGCAGGCCCAGCAGCATCTCAGGAGCACAAAAACTGACGTTTCGGGCCTAGACCCTTCATCAGAGAGGGGGATGGGGTGAGGGTTCTGGAATAAATAGGGAGAGAGGGGGAGGCGGACCGAAGATGGAGAGAAAAGAAGATAGGTGGAGAGGAGAGTATAGGTGGGGAGGTAGGGAGGGGATAGGTCAGTCCAGGGAAGACAGACAGGTCAAGGAGGTGGGATGAGGTTAGTAGGTAGGAGATGGAGGTAGGGCTTGGGGTGGGAGGAAGGGATGGGTGAGAGGAAAAACAGGTTAGGGAGGCAGAGACAGGTTGGACTGGTTTTGGGATGCAGTGGGTGGCTTGGGGACCGCTTTGCAGAACACCTCCGCTCGGTTCACAATAAACAGCTGCACCTCCCAGTCGCAAACCATTTCCACTCCCCCTCCCATTCTTTAGATGACATGTCCATCATGGGCCTCCTGCAGTGCCACAATGATGCCACCCGAAGGTTGCAGGAACAGCAACTCATATTCCGCTTGGGAACCCTGCAGCCCAATGGTATCAATGTGGACTTCACCAGCTTCAAAATCTCCGCTTCCCCCACTGCACCCCAAAACCAGTCCAACCTGTCTTTGCCTCCCTAACCTGTTCTTCCTCTCACCCATCCCTTCCTCCCACCCCAAGCCGCACCTCCATCTCCTACCTACTAACCTCATCCCACCTCCTTGACCTGTCCGTCTTCCCTGGACTGACCTATCCCCTCCCTACCTCCCCACCTATACTCTCCTTTCCACCTATCTTCTGTTCTCTCCATCTTCGGTCCGCCTCCCCCCTCTCCCTATTTATTCCAGAACCCTCACCCCATCCCCCTCTCTGATGAAGGGTCTAGGCCCGAAACGTCAGCTTTTGTGCTCCTGAGATGCTGCTGGGCCTGCTGTTTTCATCCAGCCTCACATTTTATTATTATGAAGCAAGTTGTTTTGACATAGAATATATGGCCTGAAAGTTTATTGGAAGCAGATTCAATAGTAATGTTCTTCAAACAGGTTTTACTCTTAATATGAGTAAAGGACAGAATGGGGCCCATAAAGGAACAAGCAGGGTAAGCTGCTCACTGAAGCAACAGGTATGGCAGAGCTACTAAACTAGCCTTCCCTACTAAACTAGTACTTTGCTTCTGTCTTTACCAAATTAGAAAATGGTGACAGTGGCCCAGTTAAAATTGCTGAGCAACTGAACTCTATCATGATAGGTGATGAGATTCTGAAAAGGCACTTTCAATGCAGAGAAATGCGAGGTAATGCATTTTCATAGAATAAACACAGTCAGATGATACAGGCTCAATGTTACAACTCTGATGGGAGTACAGGAGCAGAGGGATCTCAGGGTTGTGAGGATGGCTAGCCAAATTAAAACAGCTGGTAAGAAGGCTTGGAGGATCCTTCAGTTCATAGATAGAGGCATGGAGTGTAAAAGCAAGGAAGTGATGCTACACCTCAACAAATCATTAGACCACAATGGAGTATTGTGTTCAGTTCTGAGCACTTTAGTTAAGGAAGAATGTTAAAGCCCTGGAGACAGTGCAGATTTACTACAATGATACCAGGAATGAGGGATTTTAGGTACAAGCAAAGATTAGAGAAACTGGGTTTATTATTCTTGGAGCAGGGAAGATTACAAGGTGACCTTATTGCGGTGTTCAAATTGTGAACAATTTTGCTCAGATAAAGAAATATATTCTATTTCCACTACTTGTTATGTCAATAACTAGGGTCACAATTTCAAGGCTGTCACCAAGAGAGCTGCGAGTGAGACGAGGAGAAACTTCTTTACACAGAAAATTGTTGGGATTTGGGAGAGGGACAGAGGTAGATTCCATAGTAGGTTTCAAAAGAGAGCTGGTTATATATTTGAAAGCGATGAAGTTAAAGGGCTATAGCGATACGGCTACAGAATGAGACTAGCTTGGTAGCTCTTTCGGGAGATGGTTCAGACATGATAGGTAGAATGACCTCCTTCTGTCCTGTAAAAATTCTATAACATGTTTTCCAAAAGGGCATTACATAGAAAAAAAACTTCGAGAAATGAAAATTTGTGCAGCCGTAGGCAAACAGTGTTGATTAAAGCTCTTTCAAACGTTTAGCATGAAAAGCTGAGTGATCTCCTTTGGTGCAGCATTATTTCTCATGAACCATTCTTATGCAAATATAAGCAAGTTGGCTGCGATGTCTCTATTTCAAATGAAATAGGTTTAACACCTAGTTTAGTAAAGTGCCCATCAGGAACAATCTGTAATTAGACCATGAACACAGCAAGAATGGCAGCAAATACTAAATACTTAAGAATGAGAGAGCTTTACTCTTCAAAACATAGGAAACATAGGAAGCTTCAATGATGAGGGAAACAGAAGACAATAAGTTGTTTTATTTGAACCAGTAGAGTAATAGTCATGTGACTGTCATATTTGGGATGATATTGCCAACAATTAAGACAGCATAAATTTATGATAGACATGTTTGATAACTGCAAGCTAAGATATGACAGACCACAATCCACACAATTACACTCATGGGGGGTTGATTTGAATATGTGACATTGACAATTCTGCCTTCCCCTGCATTCCACTTTTGCATTGTTGCAGAAATATAGTTTAAACTAATTCTCTCCCCTCTTTTCATTATGTTGTACTGAAATATGAAAAAATAGTCATAAACATTATTCAATTGTGTTCCACTGGACAGTGTGTTAGGTTGGATAATGTACAGTGGAAGGAGGTACTTCGAGGAGGACAGTAGGATACAAGAGGAAAAGAGGACAGATAACAAAACTGCTGCAAGTATATTCAGAAGATTGCACTGAAGCAGTATAATACTGTAACTGTTGATAAGTTCTGAATAATGACAGACTGAAATGAAATAAATTAATTGGGCAGCAGAAACACAGAAATTGATATGGAAACCAATAATACAGCTACATAATAAAAGGGCATCTGAAAGAAATGAACGATATAAAGTGCCACAGAAACAATCTAATACCAAAAAAACATATTCAATGCAAACATATGAAATGCGAAACCTAAAAGTGAATAATGAAAAGCGATACAACTGAAACATAATACTGGAATACAATAAAAACAAAAGAGGGCAAGTATGAGAAAATTAAACAGCAACATCTGATGCATGTAAAATGAAGATGGAACCTATGAGGTTTGGTTGCAGTGGATAGTCAACAGGTAAAACCACCATATCCAAGGGTGAAGAGTGTAACAACTCCAATCAGTAAGCATAAAAGGAATATTATGGGCTGCAGTGATTCAAGGCAGCAGCTCAGCACTACCTTCTCAATAGCAATTAAGGATAGGGGAGGTGACAGCCCAGCAGTACTAATATTGGACTGTTAATCCAGGGCCCAGGTAATGTTCTTGGGACCTGGGTTCAAAACCTGCCATGGCAGATGTTGGAATGTGAATTCAATAAAAATGAAATGAAGAATTTAATGATGACCACGAATTATTGTCAATTGTCAGAAAAAAAATGTGGTTCACTAATGTGGTAACACAATGTGGAGCTGGAGGAACAAAGCAGGCCAGGCAGCATGAGAGGAGCAAGAAAGTTGACAATTTGGGTCGGGACCCTTTTCAGAAATGGGCCGGCTTCACAGTAGGGTTATAACTCACTCAGAGATAGTAAGAACTGCCAATGCTGGAGTCAGAGATGACACAATATGGAGCTGGAGGAACACAACAGGCCAGGCAGCATCAGAGGAGCAGGAAAGTTGATGTTTTGGGTCAGCACCCCTCTTCAGAAATGGGAACGGGGTGGCATCGGCAGTTCTTGCTATCTCTGGTTCACTAATGTGCTTTAGGGAAGGAAATCTGTCATCCTTATCCCGTCCGGCCTACATGTGATTCTAGACACACAGCAGTGTGGTTGATTCTTAATTGTCCAACCAGCAACACCCATAATCCGTGAATAATAAAAGAAATGCTCACCTTGTCATTGATATTCACATCCCATTAATTAATTTTAAAAACTCCTGAAAGTAGGAAAGAGCTGCAATACCATATATGATTATTTGCACAAGAATAGAGTTTGCAGTTCAACAAGAATACTGTTACTGCAGTGGTAATGCAATAAAGACACGGTCTATAGGATAATGGGCTCTCTGTCAAGAGCTAGAGAAGCAAACAGTGAAGAAAAGTTTGAAGGGATGTTCAACATGACATGATCATGGCCAGTACTGTTAGGCAATGTAGGGAAAAATAACATACAGCTTTAATTACTCTTGAGAAAATGGTACCAAGTTGCCACCCTGAATTAATGCAGTCCACGTGGTGTTAGAAAAAGAAATCAAGCTTTTGGATATACCAGCCATAAAAAGTCACATATGAGGATTGTAACAAAACTCAAAGATAGTAGATGAGAAACACATTTCACCTGATTGTATATATCAGTGAGTTCCTGGAAACCTGTTGCTAAAACAACATGGTTACTTTAGTAAATAATTCAGAAGATTTTCAGAATAGAAAGAATTGGTACAACAGAGACTAACCATTCCTAAATCAAATTGGGTAAATAGACCTGAAAGGAATATTGAAGCACAAGTGAACATCATTTAAATTGGGTAGTTGGTGGGAAGAGCAGATAGAAGAGAGTTCAAAAGGAGAAAATAACAAAATAGAAGACATTGAGACAGAGTCTTGCAGCATGGAAACAGACCCTTTGTTCCAACAGTCCATGCCAAACCTAATCTCAAACTAAATTAGTCCCACCTGCCTGCTCCTGGCCCATATCCCTCCAAACCTTTCCGATTCATGCATCTATCCAAATGTCTTTTAAATATCTACTAGTTCTTCAGGATGTTGCAACACAGAAACATTCATGTACCAAAGACCTGGTGTAACCAGACATGAGGTTATACGAAAGGTATCTTTGCAATAAAACGTTCATCTACAAATGACAGAAACATTGGAACATACTGAAATAACGTGCTGCTCTCTCCAAATCATGCTGTCTCTCCTAAATTAAAACCTCCCCATCTCCTGTTGATATGTTCGTTGGTCATTGTTTCCAAAACCTACCCACCACATATATTAAACTAACTGGCCTATAGTTATTAGGACTATCCTTGTACTCTATTTTTAAGCATTTTTTGGCCACCCTCAAATCTTCCTCCTCCTTATCTAGGAAGATTGGAAGTTTATGGCAAGTGCATTCATTATCTTCACCTCCAATTTCTTTAACAACGTGACACAAGATATTTGGACTACTCTAAGTACAGCCAACCTTGAACACAACATCTTCCCCCACCCCTGCCCCAGGGCTCTCATACTCCAAACCTCTACTCAAGCCCTAGAATTACCCTTCCAATATTACCAACTGAGGAATTTCCCCATTTACCTTGTACTTTTCAATTCTAAAAGACTATCAAAGCATCAACCTTGTAGCTTCCAAATGTATCTTTGGCTTTGAAAAAACCCAAGAGATAGAAGAACTAACTTTTGAGAGCAACAAAGACTGCAGACTTTATAATTATGTGCATATTTGCACACAACTTGCAAAGTTTGAGCCCAAAGCAGCTATCAGAGGCTGCACAATCTGCAGGCTGAAACACCAATGTATCATTTCACTAACAAGAATATGTGATAAACAGGTAATAAATTCAAATCAATGTCTTTATGTAGCTGTTAAATACTATAAATGACATCCAGAGTCACTTCATGCAATTAAAACAAAATTACTTCAACATTTGTATTGGTTAAAAAAATTCTTCAAAGCCCAATGAAACCATTAAACTGTAGGATAATCTCGTTCATATAAAAATGTACAAGTCAAATAACTCTTTTATGAGGTTACCTTTCTTTTTCTATTGTTTTTAGTTTGTGCCTTTACTCTGTAACTTTTGAAACTCATTTAAACCAAAGTTGATGAAAATTAATGGTTGCAAAATTATTTAAATTACACAACTGGTTAAACTGTATATTTAAAACATCAGGTTTTATATTCCAAGCTTTCCTTTATCTATTGGTATAAAATGTTGCCTTTAGTAACAGTAAGACAACAACATGGATTGAAATATATAAAAGTTAATACTTAAAAATTCTATTGAGCTACAGATAGCCAATGGCAATGTAGCTTTGCTTAAACATTTATCGTACAATTACATTGTTAGTTATTTAAACCATGTCATTATTAAAAGGTTACGCTTCATATTCCCTTTCTTCATTCTCTACCAAAATGCAGTCATCTGCAACTTGATCTGTTGGATGATACTGAATGGAATTATGTCCATTTGCAGTGAGACATTTTCTTTTGTACGCATACCATGTAATTATTGAAATTATCACCAAAATTGCAGCAGCTGAAATGATTAATGCTGTTGGTAATACGTTATTTTTTCTGCCTGTAAAAACAAGAAACACATTGTTAATGGTTTGGACCCAATGAAGCAATATATTATTACATTTTTTCTGGCTCAAAACGAACAAGATTGTACCATCATTGTTAACATATCATTTGGAATAATGAAGTGTCATGGATAAAATGGATGTGCTATTTAATTAAGTTTATGATAAGAATCGGGATATTCTGTCGATGGACTGCCCTTTCAGTGTAAAAGGAACCACCATTCTTAAGGAAAGGTTGAGACATAAAGGTAACAAGGATCCCTTAAAACAAAGAGCTAAAACTTTTTCATGCAAGCACCTTTCATCATGTGGCCAGAAATTGCTGGAAAGTTGCTTCATTATATTTGGTAAAAACTCTACCTGTTTGGCTGTAAATAAACTCTGATTCTCTGCACACAGACGAATGATCTGATCTGTTCACTGTTAGCACTACCTAAGGCAATAAAAGCCTCTCACCATGACAGAAGTGAAATTACCCATTTAACTTAATGGCAATTGTGAAATTACTGGATTTATGAAAATATTGTATGTCCTGTCATTTAAGTCCGGGAAGTAATGTCACAAAGAACCATTTGAATGAGGGACTTAATGGTCCTGGCATGACACTCAATCTTTGGAGCCCAGAAAAGGAACAATGAAGCTGTGGAGTTGCACTTCAGCTTGTAGTAAATTGTACCTACAGAATTTTTTTTGTCTGTTTAGTTGTCTGTATTTTTTACACCATCTCTTGTCATGTCCATACTTGTCACAGTTGGAAAGAATTAATTCTCAGGACACAAAGCTGTCTGGACTTTAGAAGATGGTCATTGAGAATCATACAGCATGGATGGTCGAAACAATCCACGCTGACCATGTTCCAAACTAAACTAGACCTACTTGCCTGTGTTTGGCCCATATCCCTCCAAACCTTTCCTATTCATGTACTTATCTGAATGTCTTTCTAACATTGTAGCTGTACCTGATCGACCACTTCTTCTGGCAGTTCATTCCACATATGAACCACACTGTAAAAAACGTTGTCCCCCACTCATGTGCTGTTGAAATCTTTCTCCTCTCACCTTAAAAATATGCCCCCTAGTTTTGAACTCCCACACTGGAGGGAAAAGACCTTTGCTATTCACCGTATCGATGCCGCTCATGATTTTGTAAACCTCTATGAGGTCGCCTCTCAACCTCCTGCACTCCAGTGAAAAATACTCCTGAATATTCTGTCCCCATCCTTGTTCGCCTTGCAGCACATCTTTATACCATATCCACTTTATACAATGTGCATCACTAATTCATCCACTTTATTGTGAAAGCTCCCCACATTAAGATACAATTAAAGTTTTGGCAGGTTGTAGCTCAGTTTGTGGATGATGTTGTTGACTTGTTCACCAAGTTGGTTTGTTTTTGTTCAGACGTTTCATCACCATGCTAGATGACATCATCAGTGGACCCTCCAGTTTCACTGCGACAAGGTAACTATTGTAGTCCAAGCCAGGCAGACACGTACGGGAATTCCTAGAGGTATGGTTCTCCACCCGTACTTCAAATCAACAAACATGTAGAATTGGACCCCATTGTACAAACCCATACAGATCAAAACTGGAAATGACAGTACTCACCATAACGGACCAGACAGTTTAAATTCCACGTGGAGTAGGATAACATCATTTCATCAGAGGCTCCACTGATGATGTTACCTAGCACGGTGATGAAATGTCTGAACAGAAACAAGCCAGCTCAGCGAGCTAGTCAACAACCTCATTAAGGTACAAAGCCTTAAGGCTTGTCTTTTTAACATTCTTAGTCCTGTTCACATTATTCTGCATTGTGGTCCATTTGATTCTGGTCATTGTACTCTGCCTGTTAACATTTCTTATTTCCCATTATCTTTTGTTTTTGACCTTATTTCCCTCTCTTATGTCTCCTTGTATTGGTTAAGTTCCCCCTATCGTCTTAGTTTAAACCCTCCCCAACTGTACCAGCAAACACTCCCTCTAACATATCAGCTCTGATCCTGTCCAGATGCAACCAAACTAGTTCGGACTTAAAACACTGGATACTGCCCCTGGCTTTCACTTTTTCACCCATTAATCATCTCACTCGATTTTCCTAGAACCCCAAAATCCATCAATCTCAGACTTGAAAAATCCCAATGATGGAGTATCCACAGCCTTTTAAAATAGAGAATTCTAAAGATTCACGACGCACTGAAGAATTTTCTTAGCCTGAGATTATTTTCTGTAGTTCAAGAATTCTTAGCCTTTGGAAAAAGGCTTTTAGCATCAACCTGGTCAAGCCCAGTCAGATTTTCTTTTATTTTATTTCATGGGACATGGACCTCACTGGCAAATCATCAATTCTTGGACTTAATTGTCCTGGAGAAGAGGTGGTAGTGAACTGCATTCTTGAATGCAATGTGGCTGATACTGAACTGCTCTCTGGGCAATCAGGGATGGGCAATAAATGCCACCTAGCCAGTGACACCCTCGTCCCATGAATGAATATAGAGTTTATTTGATACACACACACACACACACACAATGCTGTTAGGAAAAGGGTTCCGGGTTGTGTTTCAGTGACAATGAGAAAGCAGCCATATAATTCCAAGTCAGGATGTGTGGCTTGAAGAGCAAATTGCAAATTCCAGAGGGAAGTGGTCCTGGAGTTAAGAGATAGTAGGAATTGCTGATGCTGGAGAATCAGAGATAATACGGTGTGAAGCTGGATGAACACAACAGGCCAAGCAGCATCAGAGGAGCAGGAAATTTTCTGAAGAAGGGTCATGACCCGAAACGTCAAACTTTCCTGCTCCTCTGATGCTGCTTGGCCTGTTGTATTACTCCAGCTTCAGACCGTGTTATCTGAGGTTAGATGATGTTGTTTAAGGAGGTTCGGCGAGTTACTGCAGGGCATCTTGTAAATAGTACACACTGTTGCAACTACGCACCACTCATGGAAACAGTGAATGTTGAAGATGATAAATAGGGTGCTAATCATATTAGCTGCTTTGTCTTGGATGACATTCATTTTCTTGAATGTTGTTGGAGCTGAACTTATCCAGGCAAACGGAGTGTAGTCCATCAAGACTTTTGCCTTGAGATTGCAGACAGGCACTTTGGAGTCAGCGGGTGAGTTTTTTGCTGTAGAATTCCTACCCTCATACCTCTTCTTTGTGCTATAGCTCAATTGTATGGCTGGTCCAGTTCAGTTTTTGGATTGTGGTAACTCCTAGGAAGTTGATAATAGGGAATTCAGTAAGGATAATGTAAAAAGTGATGGAGCTAATCATTGCTCAGTACTGGTGTGGTGCAAATGATACTTGCCACTTATTAACCCAAGCCTGGTTGTTTATATGTCCACATGCAACAAGACCTGGATTGTGTGTGGATCTGAGGAGTCAGATGCTGAACATGGTATAATCATCAGTCTCACAGTGGTGGCATGCTAGAAATCAAGTTCCACTTTTTCTAGAGTAATGTAAATGTGAAAATTTAATGAATTGACTGAAAATCTCAATTTGCCTCTGACAGACTGCTGTCCAGGATAAACAGTTCATATCACCAGTCCAAAAATCATTACACTAGATGGGTTGGCTTCACAATCCTTAATTCTTCAAAGATGCCTTGATGTTATTTACACTATGATTTTCAATCTACAGTTCACTGGTTGCTTTGCTGGATCCAGGGCCTTTCTTTACATCTTTAGATTTTAGAATTAATTTTGTCAGCATAGTTTGTTTTTATTCCTTCACAGGAAATTGGAGAGAGAAAAGACTGATCTAGCTAGCCTCAGGTCTCCTTACTTCTCTCTGTCACTCCCATCACTGAATTGATGGTAAATGGCAATCTAATCAGAGGCTTGTTGTATACTGAGCTCTCTTGATCCCACAACTGTCGGTGCTAATTGAAAAGCCAATCAAAAGGCTGTCTCTGGGCAAATTTACTTCAGTATACACAAGTGGTGCTGCTTCCAATGGACTCAATGTCCCAGTTAGTTGGGCTGAGTCAGCTAGCGCAATTGGTTGGATGATAATTTACAATGTAGATTGAAAACCCCAGAAGGAGTTCAATTCTCTCAGTTTTTGAGGCAAACATGGAAATACTGTTCCAGTTAGTTAGCGGCTCTTGTGATACAGTGGTAGTGCCCTACCTCTTAAGCCACAACACCTGGGTTCAAATCCCAAATATTACCAGAGGTGTGTAATAACATCGCTGAACAGGTTAATTGAAATATTTGTGCTAGTTAGCTTGAAGCTTTTGTGGTGCAGAGGTAGTGTCCCACCTCTGAGCCAAGACGTCTAGGCTCAACTCCCAATTCCTAATAAGACATGTGTAACAACATCTCTGAACAGGTTAGTAAATAATATGTCCCAGTCACCAGGGGCTCTTGCGTTACAGTGAAACTAAGTCTCAACCAGGAGACCTTATGAATTGATACGTAAATCAGTTCAGAATCAATGCTGAGGGCTACGTGTGCAACTTCCTCCTGACCGTGTGCTGTTGTGCTGCTACCTTAGGTGGGTCTGTCCTAGTAGTGCAACAGGACACATCCAGGGATTGGTGATAGTGTTGTCTGCGGCATCACCTACACAGCATGTTTCCAAGTGTATGACAATAGTAGCTCTTCCAATTTTAGCACAAAGCCCCAAAAGAGGACGTTGCTGGGTCGACAGGACTAGATATGCCAATGCTGTCATTTCCAGCAGCTAGGCCATTGCTGGGTTGTTCATCCAGTTTCATCTTGTGCAATCGTTCTGTACTCTGCTTTCTAGGCCATTTCAGAAGTTCATCAACCACACTGCTGTCGGTCTGAAGTCACATGTAGTCATAGGGAAGGACAGGAGATTTCTTTCTTTCTATGTTATTAACAAACCAGATAAGTTTTTATGTTTAGTTGTCAATGGTGTCATGGTAAGCATTACAAGCAATTTTAAATCTAGATTTAATTAATTAATTTTAAGGGATAGGCTGGGCTTGTTTCTACTGGAGTTTAGAAGAATGAAAAATGATCTGCTTGAGTTGTGTATGTTTCTGAATAGACTTGACAAAGTGGACGTGTAATAGAGATAATGGGAACTCAGATCTACAGCACAGAAAAAGGCCCTCAGCCCATCTTGTTCAAGCTGTTCAAAAACAACCAAGTATTCTAATCCTGTTTTCTAGCACTTGACTGTATGCCTTGGCATTGCAGGGGTACATCTAAATACTTCTTAAATATTATGAGGTTTTCCACCTGTACCACCCTTACAGGCAGTGTGTTCCCATGTCCCACCACACTCTGGGTGAAAACATTTTTCCTCACATTCAAGTTAAACCTGCCGTCCCTAACTTTAAATCTATGTGGATAGAACAAAGAAAATTACAGCACAGGAACAGGTCCTTTGGGCCTCCAAGTCTGCGCCGATTCAGATCTTTTATTTAAACCTGTCACCTATTTTCCAAAGATCTGTATCCCTCTGCTCCCTGCCCATTCATGTATCTGTCTAGATACATCTTAAATGACGCTATCGTGCCCGCTTCTACCACCTCTGCTGGAAACAGTTCTAGGCACCCACCACCGTCTGTGTAAAAAACTTTCCACGCATATCTCCCTTAAAACTTTTCCCCTCTCACCTCGAAATCGTGACTTCTAGTAATTGAGTCTCCCACGCTGGGAAAAAGCTTCTTGCTATCCACCCAATCTATACCTCTCAAGATTTTGTAGACCTCAATCAGGTCCCCCCCTCAACTTCCATCTTTTGAATGTAAATAATCTTAATCTACTCATTCCTTCTTCATAGCTAGCGCCATCCATACCGGGCAACATTCTGGTGAACCTCCTCTGCACCCTTTGCAAAGCATCCACATCCTTTTGGTAATGTGGCAAGCAAAAACTTATTAAGTATTCCAAATGTGGTCGAACCAAAGAATATTTCTTGTGGGTTAGTCCAGAGCAAGGGAGCACTTAGAGAACAGAGAGGACAGTTTATTTCTCTTTGGAACTAACTGGCTCAGAAGGAAATGGAGGCAGGGTCATTGAATATTTTTAAGAGAGAGGTGAGCAAGTTTTGTGCGGTAGGGGAAACCAAAGGTTATTGTGATTTAAAAAAAACAATGCTGGAGAAACTCAGCAGATCTGGCAGCAAGTGTGCAGAGACGAAGAGTTACCATTTCAAGTCCAATAACAATTCTGCTTCAGAGCTAGCGATTATTGTGGGCAGATAGGAATATAGAATACAGAACACAAACAGATCAGCCATTGAATGGCACAGCGGGAGACAGCTATATGTTGCAAATCTTTTCACTGCTGTCTTAAAAATATTCAAAGTCTTTGGTTCCAACACCTTGTGAAGCAGATAGTTCCAAAGATACTCAAGAGACCACTGGTGCTCCTAATGCATGAGGTTCACCAGCTGCCATAGCAAGATTTGAATCCACATTCCCACAGCATTAGCCTGGGCCTCTGGACCACTAGTCCAGTGACGTTACCACTGCAACACCACCTTCTCTAATTCTTTTAATAATGTCACCTCTCATTCTCTTGAACCCAAAAGAGAATTTCTTCACAAAAAATACAGAGCAGCGTATTCTAGAAATCTAAAACAAAAATTGAAATTGCTGTAGAAACTCAGCAAGTCTGGCAGCATGTGTGGAGAGAAAGCAGAGTCAATATTTCAGGTCCAGTGAACTTTATGAGAATTTCATTTCTTGTTATAAATGAGATCCTTCATCTCAAAAATTAAACAAGCAACCCTTTGCTGCACCTCCTTCCCTAAGCCAGACTAACGGAAGACAAAATAGATAGATGTGATAATGGGAACTGCAGATGCTGGAGAATCCAAGATAATAAAGTGTGAAGCTGGATGAACACAGCAGGCCAAGCAGCATCTCAGGTGTGGTCCTGAGATGCTGCTTGGCCTGCTGTGTTCATCCAGCTTCACACTTTATTAACAAAATAGATAGACTTTGGTTTGAAATTGCTTTCTGTTCATTTGAAAGGAGTGTAAGTGATGTATACACTAAGGACTCGACTATTACTGATGGACAGTATGTGAATGGAATACACTTCATGTGCCAAACACATTTACACATTCTACAAATCTGCCTTATCATTTCCTCTTCCACTCTTCAAGGAAGTTGTTCCTGAAATTGGGCCTCATTGCACCCACATTACACTTCTATTTTGATCCTAGATGATGGAAAAAGCATCAGTTATTTAAGATTTCATGAATAAAAAACATTTTCAGATCAGATACTTAAAATAAAGTAAGACAACAAATAATGTATTTGACTCATATACTCACCTTTTGAACATTTTTCTCCATCAGGTAGAGCTACTGTAAAAGAAAATAAAACTTCCATGAGTTAGAAGTAAAGTTAAATGTGGGATGTGCAGTAATGCCAATGTGACGACCAAAGCTAGATGAGTGTACTATCCACTCTAGTCCCACCACTCCATAGGTCACAAAATAAAATAAAAATATATTTCCCTGGTACCTAAATGGCCAATAAAATACCTTAATATATCATTTTTAAAATAAAATGATTCAACCAAGTTTCATTAGTGAATAAAAGTGCTGATTATCAAAATCTTTATTCAAGGAGAATGAAGTAACAATTAACATACAGAGTTTGTATTTTGAAAGTATACGTTTCTTTCTCTAAATAATTTCAAAACACACACACACACACACACACACACATGAAAGGATTTAAAATAAAATTACATAGCAACTAAAAGCAGGAGTAGCCATTTGGCCGTTTGAACCTGATCTGCCATTCTATATACTCATGCTGATCCTCCCTTTCAATGCCGCATTCTTGCTTTCTTCCCATACTCCTCGGATGCCCTTAAAATCTAAACATTTATCCACCTTGAATATATTTAGTGAGTTAGCCTCCACAGCCTTCTGTGGTACAGAATTCCAAAGGATCACTGCCATTTTAATGGAGAAATGTTTCATCTCAGGCCTAAATAGTCGACCCGTATCTGAGACTGACTGCTCTGGTTCTAGATGCCCCATTAGGAAAACCATCCTCTCTGCATCTAATCTGTCCAGCCCTGCTGGGGATTTCTCTGTGGAGATTGGGTTTATGAGACAGAAAAAACATTTTGGTTAATTGTTAGGCATAAATGTTCTTAAGTCTGTCAGCCTGATGTTCTAGCATGTATAGTGTAGTCACCAATTATGCACAGTTGCCTTTACAGTCTCAACAGACGAAGCTTGTTAGCAAATACAACACTGTCAAAGTCCTTCGATTACTCTTTCAGAGGAAGAAATTAATTAAGTCAACAAGAGGGTTTTTTTTCCCCAGGAGTAAGATATTAGGTGGGCACCTCTTACTCATGATTCTTGTTTCCTACCAAATCCCAGCTACCATTCAAACAGTCCCAGCAAGGGTCTGTAGCAAAGGAACCAGGTATCACTAATCCTGTCATTTCCAGGAGGCCTTGTTTAAAAACAAAACTTACAACATCCACAGTAACCTCTTAATGTTCTCTTTTAAAGAAACTAATCTAGGTATTTCTGCAAAATTAGAAACAAATCAATTTTCCACAATCCTTCAAAACTTAAGTCCTCCATGAAATAATAAACATAACGTCAGTTACGACACGTGATAATTAATTAATAACCTGTAAAGCTGAGAAATAAATCTAGGGCCTTATAGACACCTCAATGTAAATCTGAACTAAAAATATAAATGCAAAGAATGTTCTGCAATATTCACAGTAAATGGCAAAAAGGTATGTTGATCGGTAGCTTTTCTGCTTATCAAGACTCTCTGCAACCTACAGCATCCTTCATCACTATCCACAACTCCACCGACCTTAGTGTCATCTGCAAATTTACTAACCCATCCTTCTACGCCCTCATCTAGGTCATTTATAAAAATGACAAACAGCAGTGGACCCAACACCAACCCTTGTGGTACACCACTAGTAACTGGTCTCCAGGATGAACATTTCCCATCAACCACCACCCTCTGTCTTCTTTCAGCAAGCCAATTTCCGATCCAAACTGCTATATCTCCCACAATTCCATTCCTCCGCATTTTGTACAACATTTTGTTTCTTTACTCAGAGAGTAGTAAGGGAATGGAACGCTTTGCCTGCAACGGTAGTAGATTCGCCAACTTTAGGTACATTTAAGTCGTCATTGGATAAGCATATGGACGTACATGGAATAGTGTAGGTTAGATGGGCTTGAGATTGGTATGACAGGTCGGCACAACATCGAGGGCCGAAGGGCCTGTACTGTGCTGTAATGTTCTAAAAAAAAAGACTTTGTTACCTGGTATTGATTTATAATAAAAGTTAAGCGCTAACCTTGGATCACAGGTGGCACCCACTCTTGGTCAAAAAGGTTGTGGGTTCATGTCCCACTTCAGATTTGAGCTCATAATCCAGGTTGCTAAACTGAGTAAGAAGCTCCGAGATGCTCCCTTTCAGATAGGATGTTAAATCACATTGCTATCCAAGTCTGTGTTCCCCAAATATTTTCCCTCTGCGATCCTATTTCAAGAATTGAAAATTGCTGCAACCACTCAGTAAGAACTGAGAACGTGTCATAATTTCGTCAGAGCTCATGGCGGCCATGGCTGCCTCCGAGCACTCTGTCCCAATATTTCAGACCATGGGCCCATTTCAAGACCTGACATCCCCACTTTGGGAAGCCATGCTTTGGTTGCTCATAAAATCTCCTATGACACAGTTCGAATAGCAGATAAGTTGTCCTACTTCATGCTTATCAACCAACAAACAGATTATTTGCTCATTTATCTCACTGTCATTGGTGGGATATTGGACTATGCAAATTGGTTGCCATATTTCCTTTCACCGCAGCTGTAAATATACCAAAAAGTATGCTTAGTCGGCTGTGAAATGTTTGGGATCAGAAGTGTTACAAATATAAGTACCTGGAATCTTTATTAGCATTCTGCTAAACTGAGCTTTCTTTTATGTCTGGAAAGGTATTACTGATCTCTGGACTAGACAGTCTGAGTTCAAATCCCAACTACCTTAGAGATGTGTCACGTGATTTCTGAACAGGTGTTTTTTTAAAATCACAATCATATACTATTTCACACATTCCAGAACCGAAAGGTATTCTCATAGAATCCCAATAGTGTGGAAACAGGCCCTTTGGCCCAACAAGTCCACACTGACCCATCCCCCTATAACTCACCTAATCTACACATCCCTGAACACTATGGGCAATTTAGCATAACCAATCCATCTAGCCTGCACATCTTTGGACTGTGTGAGGAAAGCGGAGCACCTGGAGGAAACCCACGCAGGCACGGGGAGAATGTGCAAACTCCACACAATCACCTTCGAGTAGATTCAAACCCTGGTCCCTGGCACTGTGAGGCAGCAGTGCTAATCACTGAGCCAACATACTACCCTATCTTCATATGATCTATTTGAGCAGAGAATACGGAACATGAATGAGATTTGTGAAATATTCTGGCAGGGCAAACCTCCAGCAGAAAGGTTTTCACAGTTTCTATAAATGCAGATGCCAAGTTATTTCAATGACAGAAAGAAAATGGGTGTTGAACTCACAATTTTCTGATATGCATGGAAGGTAAACATGGCACCAGTAAAACTGTGTGGAATCATGGTATCTCTGTGAGAGATTAGTACCTGAATGTGTGATGCACAGATTGAAATTTAATGCACATAACAGATAATTATTAAGATCACTAAATTGGTCAATGTACAGGAATCAGAATAACTCAGGCTCCTGCAGAGGGATCCATCCTGAAAGTAAGATTCTACTTCAACATGGTACCAGACAAAAACTGAGACAAAACATCTGGGAAATAAAACTAGGTAAAATTTTTGGAGCTCTAGAAGCCGTCCACTAGAATGCTGGATCAAACATAGCCGATTCAGGAGAGGGATTTATAATTAAATAATTCAGCTAAGCCAAAAACTAAAAACTTTTCATGTTGGAAGTTTACGGTTTTATTGGATCAGAGGTAAAATAACTTTTACCTAAAGAGCTAAATGAAAATCCCAGTTAAAATACATTGTTATCCTGTTTAAATGGTGAACATGCTTCAAAACAATGTAAGCAATCAATGGGTTATTGCATTTTGCTCTGTATCCATGTCCTTTATGCACGTCTGAACCGACATATTCTAATCAATGGAGACATTTGCTTTATTTTGATACATAAAGGGCAATGCATGGATCAATGTTAAGATGCATGCATACCATTTGATTGCATCGCAGAGTACAGTAAATGTGTTAAGTGATTTATACTTTGCAAATGTTAATTTAGTTTTCTCCACATGATTGTTTAGGGAGCTTAAGTTCAATCACTGATGTCACCAAATGAATTATGGGAATTTTGCTTGCCTTGAAACAAATAAGATGAGACTGAAATTCATCATCTGGTATGAATATTAGTTTTGTGCATAAGAAATGCCAAATCCAGACAGATTGTTTGACCTCTTCCTGTCTATTTAGACAACATTTTCCTGCTGAGGCTAAAACCTTTTGAAGAGTGGCTGAGGTGACTAGTACTTGCAGCACATTTTTGCAAAATTACATTTTTCTTAGTTGCCTTTATTGATCGGATGGTCCAAAGTTTCTTCTGTTGAAATCCTTAGTGCAAATTCTGTAGATAACTGTAAATTAAGCAATGCTTTCCTTGTTACATCAAAAACTAAAAAATCCTTGAAAGTGCAATCTTAAATTGCCAAAATAATTAACCTAAGATAGTCTAATTCTCACCAAATCTTGCACTGTAGATGCACAGCATTCCGAAGTTTTATACTAATATGGATTCCAGATTTGGTTGTAGTACTCCAGTATTTTAAACCTTGAGTAAGTTTCTTGAGTGCAGCTTTTGGGAAGTACATCATCACTGGAGACTATGTAGCTCTTATCATAGCAAAGTATATTGATGATTATATGTTTCCACAAACAAAGGAAAATAGACAAAGATAAATTTTACTTAGGGACGAGCATACAATGATAATTATGTTTATTGCAGTCACTGAGATGGACAGTAAATCTATTCAGACCTCCATTATCCCTGGCCACATATTGATCATTCTGATTTAATTTACACAGGTATTTAGAAGAAGGGAGCACAGGATATGTAGAAATTGAAGATACACAATTGGCATACAAAGGGAGCAAGTATACAATTTAACAGTTTAAGACATTGCTTTGGCCACTACTAAAACACTGAGCGTTTTTGGGGATACCATTATGGATAGATATTCTGAAACTATAGCAAAAATTCAATGTAGATGTATTAATATGATCATTGTATGGATGACAGTTTTGTTATAGATTAAGAGACTTGAAAAACGCTCACTAAGTTTAGTTTAGCAAATAACATCAAATAGAAGTATTTACATTTTTAAGAAAGCTTGACCAAGGGATCATTCAATTGTGAACATCAGCACGTAAATTTTGAAGGACATTATAGTAAGGTGGATAGATACCATTTTCTGCAGATATGATGGAGAACTCGGAAGGTGTGTTGCTTGCTCAGTGTCAGGGTTAGGAACATTTCCTAATGGCTAGGGAACTTGGAATAGGACAGGCAGAGTCCAGTTGCAGTGGTCCACTTTAGAAACAATGATATGGGTAGAACCAGGAATGGGGAAGAATGATCATTGTAGAAGAGGACTTTGTTAATTTGAGTAATTTAGTAAATCTGAAAACAACAAACTACATATGGTTGAGGGACTCTTTGGCTAAGGTGTATGGGGAAACTGGATTAAAATATGACAGTGAATAGTGTCACAATGATATTAAATGTGGACTATTGATTTTTGAATGTCATTGTCTGGTCTAATAGTTGGAACTTTCACTTAAAATGTTTCTATTTTTAAAATGGGCCAATATTGCAGAATTAGGATAGCCACAGTGATCACCTGATTAGAGTTTGGCCTGGTTCAATGAAACCAATGTGAATTAAACAAGATACAGCCCAAGATGAAATTTACATTTTCCCGATGGGTAATCAAGCGAACCAGCATGTCCACAAGGAGGCATGTAAATGCCCTCAAATCTGATTTTGATTTACACCTCTGAGAATGTTCATGTTGGAGATGAAACGTTGCCTATAATTAGGAATCCTAAAAACATAACTTTGTGGGACACACAAAGCTTGTAGTTCAAGGAGCTGCTTCTAACATAGAGAGCAAATTACACCAAGATGTGGCACTGAACGCAGGCTGAGTACTCTGTTTATTAAGAGGGAAAAAGCAGCCAGTCACAGAATTGATTGGAATGACACCAACTAACTGTAAGGTTAAAACTTTACAGTTCAAGGACACTTTCAGGATTCTAAAGTGTACACTCCTTTATATTCCTCTATGTTGGAGATTATCCTGTTTTGTGAGTTAATGTGAGTGAGTGAGTGTGTGAGAGAGAGAGAGAGAGAGAGAGAGAGAGAGATGGTGTGATTATGTGTGTCTATCTGCATCTATTATTCATGTGTCTCTGGGTTTGCGTGCCTAATGAACATGTATGGATATATAAACAAGGAACAACAATGACCAAACTGATTTTAACTCTGTAACCAGCACAGATTCATGAAGGCAGTGGCAGAGTGAAGTTTGGGCACTGTACAAATTCAGGCCTGGCAACATTGTCATCAGCAATGTGGGCACAGAACAGACTCTTGATGGTGGAACCAAATTTGGGCAAATATGGGACATGATGGCATCGGTGGCAGCTGTATGGGTGAGTTGCAACGAGGAGTGATAGTGGTAGTATTGATGGAGGTGAGACGGTGCCAGAGAGTGCGATTCTTGTTCTGGTAGCGTGGCGAGTGGACTTGTGGATGGCTATTCCAGGCCCTTGGTTGAGCAATTAACAAGAAGGACGGTAAATATAACCTTCACTTCTTTATTTTTCTGTCTTTATATTCTATGTTTTGATTTATTTTGGTGTTTTAAAATGGTAGCACTATACAACACATCATTATATTATGTTACAATATACACATGACAATAAATAAATAAATACAGACAAATAAATAAAAAAAATCAACATTTCTGCTTTCCAAGTATTTTTCATCCTCTTGGTAATCAAGAATCTACCTTTACTTAAAAATATTTAAAGATTCTGAACTCACTTCCTTTCGAGGAAGAGTATTCCATAAGACTCTCAACCCTCAGAATTTTTATCCCTCGTTGCTGTCTGAAATAGGCACCTTCTTATTTTTAACTGTAACACCTGGTTCTGGATTCCACAAAAAGAAACATCCTTTCTCCATCCACCTGGCCAAGCTCCCTCAGGATCTTGTATGTTTTAATGAAGTCACCTCTGTCTCTTCAGGATATAAGCCAAGCCTATCTATCATTTCCCAATCTACTCATTCCAGGTATTAATCTAGTAAAACTTCTCTGAAATGCTTTCAATACATTAATATCCTTCCACAAGTATGATGACCAATACTGTCAACAGTACTCTAAATGCAGTCTCACCAAAGCCCTGTACAACCTCTTACTCTTGCACTCCGTTGCCCTCACAATAAAACAGAGTATTCAAACCATGTTGGCTTTGCCAGATTGTCTTGAACTTATCCAAATGTCCTGTTATAACATCTTTAATAACAGGTTCTAATATTTTCCCTCCAGCTGATGTTAAGCTAACTGGCCTGCACTTTTCTGCTTTTTGCCTCTCCTATTTGAATAAAAGAGTTACATTAGGTATGTTCCAGTGCATAAAGGAGCTTGGTCAGAATGTAATGAGTTTTGGAAAATTAAAACCAATACAACCATCATCGCATTAGCTTCTTCACTTAAGACCCTAGGATGAAATCCACCAGGACCTGGGAATGGTCAACTCATAGTTCTGACTATTTACTCAGTTTTACTTCATTGGTAATTGTAATTTTCTTGAATTCCTCCCTCCCTTTCAATTTCCACTTTAAAGCTATTTCTGCGATATTACTTGTATCATTTTTAGTGAAGACCAATGGAAAATATCTTTAACTCATCTGCCAGCTCTTTATCCTCCATTACTAGTTACCCAGATTCATTTTCGAAAGGTTCAACACTTAATTGGTTAACTCTCCTTTTCAAATATCTAAGGAAACTTTTCTTATTTGATTTTATATTGTTGACTAACTTCATCTTGTACTCTCGTTTCTCTCTCCTTATTAATCGTTCAGTAATTCTTTACTGTTGTTTATATTTTGTCCAATCCTCTGACTGCCGCCTACCTTTGCCCAATTGTGTGTCTGTTCTGTGGGTCTGATACTATCTTTGACTTAACCATGACGACAGGTGCATCCTTAGAACTTTTATTATTTGTTTGAAAGCATCCATTCTGTGCTTCCTGGAATAGATCCTTAAATGTCCACTGGCCAACTTCTTATTTCAAATTTCTAGTTCACTTTCATGCTCTCATAACCATCCCTTGTTTAAATTCAAACTGGTAGTCTTGGGCCCACACTTCTCTTCCTTAAACTGTATGTGAAATTTCATCATGTTATGATCACTCCTAACCAGGGCCACTTACACGGAGATCAATAATTAACCCTATCCCAATGGTCAAAATCAGATCTAGTTCAACATTTCCGTTTGAAGCCAAAAATATGCTGATCTGAGAAACAGTTCCAAAAATATTCAATTAATTCGTCATCTAGGCTAATTTTTCCCATTTGACTTTTCCAGTCTATATGTGGGTCACAATCTCCATGATTGATTGTTGTACTTTTTTTGACAAACTCCCATTATTTCTTTCTTAATATCTAGTCCTACCACACAGTTACTGTTAGGGACCTCGACATAATTCCCATGAGTGAACTCTTGCCTCTACCAATCTTCATCTCTACCAAGACTGCTTTTATATCCTGGTTTCCTGAATTTAGGTCATCCTTCTCTATAGTACAAATATCATCTTTAATTATCAGAACTACTCTTCTGCTCATTCCATTGCTTCATGTCCTTCCTAAAATGTCTCACACCATTCAATATTTAGGTCCAAATCTAGGTCATCCTGCAGCCATGCCTTAGTAACAGTTACTGGATCATACTTACTTATTTCAATTTAGTTGATCTATTTTGATTCAAAGTGCTACTTGTATTCAAATGCAGAGCCTTAATTTTAATCCTTTTGATTATTTTTGTAATCTCTAATCCTATCCACCGGTATTCTTAGATCTGCATTCCCTGTCCAACGCTGTCATTGTCTATTTATCACTTTCAATTCCTGCGTCTGTTGCCATCTACCCCATTACTTGATTCATCCTAAGTTCTCAAATTTGGGCCTTTTTCTCCATTGTTTAAGACCTTCTCTACTTTGCTCATTATGTAGTCCCGTTCAGGTGTACTCCATCCCAATGGTAAAAATCCATCTGACTTTATTATCTTAAAGTGTTAAGCTGGATGAACACAGCAGGCCAAGCAGCATCTCAGGAGCACAAAAGCTGACGTTTCGGGCCTAGACCCTTCATCAGAGAGGGGGGTAGGATGACGGTTCTGGAATAAATAGGGAGAGAGGGGGAGGCGGACCGAAGATGGAGAGAAAAGAAGATAGGTGGAGAGGAGAGTATAGGTGGGGAGGTGGGGAAGGGATAGGTCAGTCCAGGGAAGACAGACAGGCCAAGGAGGTGGGATGAGGTTAGCAGGTACGAGATGGAGGTGCGGCTTGGGGTGGGAGGAAGGGATGGGTGAGAGGAAGAACAGGTTAGGGAGGCAGAGACAGGCTGTTGGTGAGGTTTTGGGATGCAGTGGGTGGAGGGGAAGAGCTGGGCTAGTTGTGTGGTGCAGTGGGGGGAGGGGACGAACTGGGCTGGTTTTGGGATGCGGTGGGGGAAGGGGAGATTTTGAAGCTGGTGAAGTCCACATTGATACCATTGGGCTGCAGGGTTCCCAAGCGGAATATGAGTTGCTGTTCCTGCAACCTTCGGGTAGCATCATTGTGGCACTGCAGGAGGCCCATGATGGACATGTCATCTAAAGAATGGGGGGGGGGGTGGAGTGGAAATGGTTTGCGACTGGGAGGTGCAGTTGTTTATTGCAAACCGAGCGGAGGTGTTCTCCAAAGCGGTCCCCAAGCCTCCGCTTGGTTTCCCCAATGTAGAGGAAGCCACACCGGGTACAATGGATGCAGTATACCACATTGGCAGATGTGCAGGTGAACCTCTGCTTAATATGGAAAGTCATCTTGGGGCCTGGGATAGGGGTGAGGGAGGAGGTGTGGGAGCAAGTGTAGCATTTCCTGCGGTTGCAGGGGAAGGTGACGGGTGTGGTGGGGTTGGAGGGCAGTGTGGAGTGAACAAGGGAGTCACGGAGAGAGTGGTCTCTCTGGAAAGCAGACAAGGGTGGGGATGGAGAAATGTCTTGGGTGGTGGGGTCGGACTGTAGATGGCGGAAGTGTCGGATGATGATGCGTTGTATCCGGAGGTTGGTGGGGTGGTGTGTGAGAACGAGGGGGATCCTCTTTGGGCGGTTGTGGCGGGGGCGGGGTGTGAGGGATGTGTTGCGGGAAATGCGGGAGACGCAGTCAAGGGCGTTCTCGACCACTGTGGGGGGAAAGTTGCGGTCCTTGAAGAACTTGGACATCTGGGATGTGCGGGAGTGGAATGCCTCATCGTGGGAGCAGATGCGGCGGAGGTGGAGGAATGGGAATAGGGGATGGAATTTTTGCAGGAGGGTGGGTGGGAGGAGGTGTATTCTAGGTAGCTGTGGGAGTCGGTGGGCTTGAAATGGACATCAGTTACAAGCTGGTTGCTTGAGATGGAGACTGAGAGGTCCAGGAAGGTGAGGGATGTGCTGGAGATGGCCCAGGTGAACTGAAGGTTGGTGTGGAAGGTGTTGGTGAAGTGGATGAACTGTTCGAGCTCCTCTGGGGAGCAAGAGGCGGCGCCGATACAGTCATCAATGTAACGGAGGAAGAGGTGGGGTTTGGGGCCTGTGTAGGTGCGGAAGAGGGACTGTTCCACGTAACCTACAAAGAGGCAGGCATAGCTGGGGCCCATGCGGGTGCCCATGGCCACCCCCTTGGTCTGTAGGAAATGGGAGGAATCCAAAGAGAAGTTGTTGAGGGTGAGGACGAGTTCGGCTAGGCGGATGTGGGTGTCGGTGGAGGGGGACTGGTCGGGCCTGCGGGACAGGAAGAAGCGGAGGGCCTTGAGGCCATCTGCATGCGGAATACAGGTGTATAGAGACTGAACATCCATGGTGAAAATGAGGTGTTGGGGGCCAGGAAATTTGAAGTACTGGAGGAGGTGGAGGGCGTGGGTGGTGTCACGGACGTAGGTAGGGAGTTCCTGGACCAAAGGGGAGAAAATGGAGTCCAGCTAGGTGGAGATGAGTTCAGTGGGGCAGGAACAGGCTGAGACGATGGGTCGACCAGGGCAGGCAGGTTTGTGGATTTTGGGAAGGAGACAGAAACGGGCCGTGCGGGGTTGGGGAACAATGAGGTTAGAGGCTGTGGGTGGGAGGTCCCCTGAGGTGATGAGGTCATGAATGGTGTTGGAGATGATGGTTTGGTGCTCGGGGGTGGGGTCATGATCAAGGGGGCGGTAGGAGCAGGTGTCGGAGAGTTGGTGTTTGGCCTCGGCGATGTAGACGTCAGTGCACCATACTACCACTGCGCCGCCCTTGTCTGCGGGTTTGATGGTGAGGTTGGGGTTGGAGCAGAGGGCTGCCCGTTCTGCAGCGGTGAGGTTGGAGTGGGTGAGAGGGGTGGAGAGGTTGAGGCGGTTAATGTCTCGACGGCAGTTGGAGATGAAGAGGTCGAGGGAAGGTAGGAAGCCTGGGGATGGTGTCCAGGAGGAGGACTTGTGTTGGAAGCGGGCGAAGGGGTCAATGGAGGGAGGGTTAGGTTCCCGGTTGAAGAAGTAAGCGTGGAGGTGAAGGCGGCGGAAAAACTGCTCTATGTCCAACCGTGACTGGTATTCATTGATATGTGGTTGTAGGGGGACAAAGATGAGCCCCTTACTAAGGACTGGCCGTTCGTCCTCAGTCAGTGGGAGGTCTGGGGGGATGGTGAAGATTCGGCAGGGCTCAGTGTGGCTGTCTTCTCTGGGGTTGTTGGCTGTGGAGGTTGTGGGCGGAGCGATGATGTCGTCGGCCGTGGGCGGGGTTCCGTCAGTGTCGGCCGTGGGCGGGGTTCTGTCAGTGGTTGGAGGAGCGGGGTGGGCGGCAGCAGCTGCGGTGAGGGTGGTGTGTGAGGTGTTGTAATTGGAAGTGGAGGCGGTGACTGCAGCAGCGGTCCCGGAAGTGGGAACATCCACAGCCAGCAACCCCAGAGAAGACAGCCACACTGAGCCCTGCCGCATCTTCACCATCCCCCCAGACCTCCCACCGACTGAGGACGAACGGTCAGTCCATAGTAAGGGGATCACCTTTGTCCCCCTACAACCACACATCAATGAATACCAGTCACGGTTGGACATAGAGCAGTTTTTCCGCCGCCTTTGCCTCCATGCTTACTTCTTCAACCGGGAACCTAACCCTCCCTCCACTGACCCCTTCGCCCGCTTCCAACACAAGTCCTCCTCCTGGACACCACCCCCGGGCCTCCTACCCTCCCTCGACCTCTTCATCTCCAACTGCCGTCGAGACATTAACCGCCTCAACCTCTCCACCCCTCTCACCCACTCCAACCTCTCCCCCGCAGAAGGGGCAGCCCTCTGCTCCCTCCGCTCCAACCCCAACCTCACCATCAAACCCGCAGACAAGGGAGGCGCAGTGGTAGTATGGCACACTGACCTCTACATCGCCGAGGCCAAACACCAACTCTCCGACACCACCTCCTACCGCCACCTTGATCATGACCCCACCCCCGAGCACCAAACCATCATCTCCAACACCATTCATGACCTCATCACCTCAGGGGACCTCCCACCCACAGCCTCCAACCTCATTGTTCCCCAACCCCGCACGGCCCGTTTCTATCTCCTTCCCAAAATCCACAAACCTGCCTGCCGTGGTCGACCCATTGTCTCAGCCTGTTCCTGCCCCCCCAAACACATCTCCACCTAGCTGGACTCCATTTTCTCCCCTTTGGTCCAGGAACTCCCTACCTATGTCCGTGACACCACCCACACCCTCCACCTCCTCCAGGACTTCCAATTCCCTGGCCCCCAACACCTCATTTTCACCATGGACGACCAGTCCCTATACACCTGTATTCCACATGCAGATGGCCTCAAGGCCCTCCGCATCTTCCTGTCCCGCAGGTCCGACCAGTCCCCCTCCACCGACACCCTCATCTGCCTAGCCGAACTCGTCCTCACCCTCAACAACTTCTCTTTCGATTCCTCCCACTTCCTACAGACCAAGGGGGTGGCCATGGGCACCCGCAAGGGCCCCAGCCATGCCTGCATCTTTGTAGGTTACGTGGAATAGTCCCTCTTCCGCACCTACACAGGCTCCAAACCCCACGTCTTCCTCCGTTACATTGATAACTGTATCGGCGCCGCCTCTTGCTCCCCAGAAGAGCTCGAACAGTTCATCCACTTCACCAACACCTTCCACACCAACCTTCAGTTCACCTGGGCCATCTCCAGCACATCCCTCACCTTCCTGGACCTCTCAGTCTCCATCTCAGGCAACCAGCTTGTAACTGATTTCCATTTCATGCCCACCGACTCCCACAGCTACCTAGAATACACCTCCTCCCACCCATCCCTCCTGCAAAAATTCCTTCCCCTATTCCGACTTCCTCCACCTCCGCTGCATCTGCTCCCATGTTGAGGCATTCCACTCCCGCACATCCCAGATGTCCAAGTTCTTCAAGGACCGCAACTTTCCCCCCCCAGTGGTCGAGAACGCCCTTGACCGCATCTCCCGCATTTCCCGCAACACATCCCTCACACCCCGCCCCCGCCACAACCGCCCAAAGAGGATCCCCCTCGTTCTCACACACCACCCCACCAAACTCTGGATACAACGCACCATCCTCCGACACTTCCACCATCTACAGTCCGACCCCACTACCCAAGACATTTTTCCATCACCATCCTTGTCTGCTTTCCAGAGAGACCACTCTCTCCGTGACTCCCTTGTTCGCTCCATACTGCCCTCCAACCCCACCACACCCATCACCTTCCCCTGCAACCGCAGGAAATGCTACATTTGCCCCCACACCTCCTCCCTCACCCCTATCCCAGGCCCCAAGATGACTTTCCATATTAAGCAGAGGTTCACCTGCACATCTGCCAATGTGGTATACTGCATCCATTGTACCCGGTGTGGCTTCCTCTACATTGGGGAAACCAAGCGGAGGCTTGGGGACCGCTTTGCAGCACACCTCCGCTCGGTTCGCAATAAACAACTGCACCTCCCAGTCGCAAACCATTTCCACTCCCCCTCCCATTCTTTAGATGACATGTCCATCATGGGCCTCCTGCAGTGCCACAATGATGCCACCCGAAGGTTGCAGGAACAGCAACTCATATTCCGCTTGGGACCCCTGCAGCCCAATGGTATCAATGTGGACTTCACCAGCTTCAAAATCTCCCCTTCCCCCACCGCATCCCAAAACCAGCCCAGTTCGTCCCCTCCCCCCACTGCACCACACAACTAGCCCAGCTCTTCCCCTCCACCCACTGCATCCCAAAACCAGTCCAGCCTGTCTCTGCCTCCCTAACCTGTTCTTTCTCTCACCCATCCCTTCCTCCCACCCCAAGCCGCACCTCCAACTCCTACCTACTAACCTCATCCCACCTCCTTGACCTGTCCGTCTTCCCTGGACTGACCTATCCCCTCCCTACCTCCCCACCTATACTCTCCTCTCCACCTATCTTCTTTTCTCTCCATCTTAGGTCCGCCTCCCCATCTCTCCGTATTTATTCCAGAACCCTCACCCCATCACCCTCTCTGATGAAGGGTCTAGGCCCGAAACATCAGCTTTTGTGCTCCTGAGATGCTGCTTGGCCTGCTGTGTTCATCCAGCTTCACATTTTATTATCTTGGATTCTCCAGCATCTGCAGTTCCCATTATCTCTGATCCATCTGACTTTAGACAGGTTTTATGCTTGATATTCCGTCTGCATTATTTTTCACACTTACAACGAATTAAAATTACTCTTTCACTTAAAAAAATCTGTGTACTGTCTCCTTATTATTTCCTGTGAAAAACAATTAACTAAATGTTGATTAGGACAATGTATAGCTTCATACCAAGAAGACAGCGTACATGTTTGTTGGGCTAACCAGGGGAGGTTGAAAAGAGGCCAGCCAATTCATCCTTCCCCAACTATTTGTACCATGAGGCATTTAAGGAATTCATATTTTGCAACACTTACTCATACACTGTCTGAAGGAATAAATCCTAGCAGATAAAGTGGTCCTACTGTGGCTAACAACTGAAGTTACGGACACTAGATCAAAGGAAGAGGCTTATAAAGTTGCCAAAAATGGTAAAACCAGAGAAATGGGAGGGTTTTATAACTCAGCAAAAGGCAACAAAAACTGACAACGAAGGAGAAACCAGGATATTACAGTAAACTTGCATGACATCAAAACAGATTGTAAAATGGAAAGATTTGAGCATAAAGCTCGATCTTTAAAACCAAAGATTGGAGAAATTATGAGATAATGAGGTGTGGAGCTGGATGAACACAGCAGGCCAAGCAGCATCCTAGGAGCAGGAAAGCTGACCTTTCAGGGTCTAGGCCCAAAACGTTGGAATATTACATGGCAAATGTGAAATGATCCATTTTGGAAAGCAAGGAAAATTCAGAACACATTTTAAGTACTCAAAAACTGGGAAATATTGGCAGAGTGATCTGCTGTCCTGATACACAAATCACAGGAAGGTGTAAAGCAGGTACAACAAGCAATTAAGATTACAAACAGCACGTTAGTCTTCATTTCAAAGGAATTGGGAGTTTATTGAGGAAAATAAGATCTTGCCGCAATTATTTAGGGAGTCAATAAGATTTGTACACTTTTGGTCTCATTACCCAAGAAAGGATGTATGCATTTTAGAGGTTATGCAATCAAAATTCAGTAGGCTAGTATCTAAGCTGACGGAATTGTCTGAAAAACAGAGATTGAATAAATTAGATTTTTATTCCTTATAGTTTAGAAAATGGAGAGGTGATTTTGTTGAAACGTATAAAATTCTTCAGGGGTTTAGTGAGATAGATGCTGGGAGGATGTTTCCCCTAACTGGGAAGTCTAGAACTCTAAATAAGGAGCCAACCATTTAGGATTGAGATGAGGTGAAATTTGTTCACTGAGTTCTGAACTGGTGGAATTCTCTCAACCAACAGGCTGTGATGTTTCGTTATGTTCATGTCAGAGGTCGACAGATGGTTGGACACAAACAGAATCAAGTGATGCGAATAGTGCAATTAGATGTATCTAGTGACCACAATGAACTTTGTCGAAATTGGGTCAACACATTGTGGAGTCTTACAAATGAAGGGGAACGGATTTTCATGCCATCTGCTTAAATTAAATTTGGATCATACTTGTGGAAAGGCAAAGAAATCTCTGTTGTATCTAAACCTATCATGCAAGTCAGAAGAGTCCAGACAAATGGTAAAGTATAAAATTTCATTCAAATACCATATAGTCTATAAATAGACACAGTCACAATGCATGGTAGGAAAAGAAGTCTGTTTCTATGCTGTATGAAACTAAGAAAATAACCAATATATAACGTCACAACTTATTACAATGCTTAATCCAGTAAAACTGCTAAAGTTCCAAGTATACTGTGTCACTAATCCTATTCAGAATCAGTTTACACAAGGCAATAAGACAGCCTTTACAAAGCATCAATATATATTGAACTGAGTTGGATTTTAACAGAATGGACCAGAAATGGACAATGCATCTCCTAGGAAGGCAAATATATACTGACATGATAAATTTAATGAAATTTTTCTTAACTATTTGACAGAAGTAAGCAAAAACATGGTGTTTTGCAAAGATTGAATTCTACTCACTTGTTGTTGTTTCACATGTCACCGATCTTCCAAAATCTTCATCACAATCAACTGTTTTCCACTTTCCTGACTCTGTGTCCATAATGACACATGTATCAGCGTCAGGTGTTTCTCCAGGCAATTCCCCAGAAGCCCAATTTGTGTAATTTACTTTCGACTCACCAAACCATCTCATGCTGCCACCTTGTAAAAAAAAAGCAAGTTTGTACATGGTATAATGAAGCAGGAAATTCATATGACACTGATCTACTGGCAGAGAACTTGTTCTATCTTCTATGCATTTTATGCTGCACTGCATTTAATGTGAATTATGAATAAATATTGTGGAACCAGTGCATGTGGGCAGGAACAAAAAGCTTCAGTGCATGTCACTACCCAGCAACAAAGCAGCAACAGCTACTCCCTGTCACAAACATGGCACTGCCTATGCAATCACACTGTGGAACATATTGAAGCTTACCTTCCTTCTGAGCAGCTACTGCCTCCCTCTCCCTACACTGCACTGAATCAGCGTGAAAAGCTGGGATGGATTGCAAGAAATGACCAAGGTGGGACAAGTGATTGGTTGCCACTTTTGAACAGTAATTACTATGAAACAAAGGTTGGGCAACCTGCACATGCACTTACATCATTGATCACAGAATATGCTGAGGTCAGCTGTGCATTCACAGGCTAATCTTGAAGCCTGTTGCAGTCAGTTGATATCACTGGGCTGGCTTGAACATGTACCGGTGACCAGTTTGGCATTCAGAGTAATTATCTTGGTTATGCTCATCAGAATAGGCAGTGAATTCAATGCTTTTCCACTCAAAGCACTGAAAATATCAGCATGAAGGTCACCAAGATAAATTGTTGCACAAGATCAGCAAACATTCTGCTGCAGAGAAACAAGAGTCCCTACTCTGGTCCAACATAAAAAGGTGATTTATTGTGAATCTGCTGGTTGGTGTAATACCTAGCACAAAGTATGATTGTCAGAAGTTAATCATTTCAGCCCCAAGACATGACTGCAGGAGTTCCTTAGTCTAGTGCTTCATCAATCACCTTAAGTCCAAATTAAAGTCAAACAGGGTCGATTTATTGATGTTTGCACAAATCTCTGTACCATTCACAACTCCTCAGATGTTGAAAAATTCAGCGTCCAAATGTTGCTAGACCTGGATAACATTCAGGATTGAACTGATAAGTGCCAGCTGATGGTCATTTCGAACAAGAGATAATCCAATTATTGCCCTTCAACTTTTAATGACACTACCACTGACGGATCTCCCCTGATCAAAATCCTGCAGGTTGCCATTGACCAGAAACAGATCTGGACCAGCCATATGGATACTGTGGTTACAAGAATTTTGCAGTGAATAGTTCACCTCCTAGCTCCTCAAAGCCTGTCCACCAGCTACAAAGGACAAGTCAGGACTGTGATGAAATTCTATCCACTCGCCTGGATGAGTGCAACTCTAAAAACACTTAAGAATCTTAACACTATCCAGGACAAAGCCCTCTTGGTGTATCTCCAATCTAGTAGCTGTAACATTCAATTCCTTCACTGCTGACATGAAGTAATAGCAGTGCGTACCATCCTCCAAATGCACTGCAAAAGTTCACCATAGCTCCTTCGACAGCATTTTCCAAGTCCACAGCCTGTACCCTTAAAGACACGAGGGGAAGGAGATAACTAGGATACCACCATTTGCAAAGTCCCCTCCACGTCACACACCATCCTGATTTAAAGCTATTTCACTGTTCCTTCACTGTTGTGGTGTTAAAATCTGTAGCCATCCGACAACTTGTTGACTGAAACTTTCAGGCCCTCTAATATTTGGATGGATTCAAACCACTGTTCTACAGATGAAATATGTCATTATTTTCAGTGGCAGCTGGTTGAACAATTTGGACTGGACTTTTATAGATTAAATATTAATTTGTTGACTTGATCAACTTTCTTCTTTCTTCAAGTTTTATTCCCCCCTCATCTCATATCCTGACTTTTTCAGCTCTGGTGTTAGATGACTCGCAGTCATGAGCTCCTCCTCAGCCACTGTAAAGCATTACTGCCTGACCATGATGGGGACATGATTCAAGGAGATGGAACAAATCAACTTTTTGTCTGACCAATTCCTTTAATGTCAGACTCAAGTTTGTAACATGTAGGATGATGTAACTAATCGTAACATGAATGTGTGAACAGCAATAAACTCAGGTAATTTAAATTCAAGACCAAATGGTTGTGCATCAATTTTATCCAGAAGGCTATTGATAAAATGTTAATTTTGGCATGGATTATTTGTATCAGTGAAAATAACTTAGAGAACTTAATTTCGGTGATGATGAACTATTTTGGGTGTTGACAAATAGGATACTGTTAATATCATGAACAGACTTTTACTAAGCAAATAAACAGGTCAAGCACCTAACATTATGCTGTTCACAGCACATTGTTAGTTGTGATAAAGTTAATTTTGGAATGCATATTGTGTAATTGTCAAAGAAGTCCAAAGGATCAGCAAACTTTAAAAATCTTGGTAAGGTCATGAAATAATATATCAATGTAACTTATTAGATGTTTTTAAAGCATTTAGAGAGAGGAGCTAAAAGCAAGATTTTCAGACTAGCAACCATCATGAAAACTGCAGCAGCCTGTTTTGTCTGCCAATTAAGTAATGTTATCTATTTGTGTTCCCCAAACAAATCGATGTCCCTTCTTAAGTGACTGAATCAGAGACTGATGCAAATGTACAAACTCCATTAACACCATTCTGCAAATCACCTTTTCTGATTTACATAAACAAGTTTAACATCAACTGAGTGTAGTGAAAAAAACCCAGTTCATTTTTCACATGTGCCTCAAAAAGCCCCAGCACAACAGTGGCCAATGTGGGAGGCGAAGGCAAAGCCTCTCAGTGATCCAGTAATACCTAACCAATAGAAGAAATAAAATGGCTGATCAAAATTTCAGTACATCACTGGATGATTTTCTCAGGAAAACAACTTTGGTCCAGGCACCTGTAGCTGCTCCATCAATCATCTTTCTTCCATATTAAGTTCAGGACATAATTATTTACCGAGCACTTCAAAACGTTCAATTCCATTATAACTGATTCACGATACTTACTAGTCCACAGCAAAAATTGGTTAACATTCAGCCTTGAGCTGACAACTGGCAGATCACAGTTACACCACAAATTATAGATGACTACCTGAATCAAGACAAACATGAGCCATCTCCCACTGACCTTCAATGTCACTGTAATTGCAATATTCTTCTTCATCAACATTTATTAGAAGCTTAAGTGGCTTGACACAGATACAAAAATGAGACACAGGTGGGGTCACAAGCTCCTCCTCAGCCACTGTAAAGCACTATACTTTGTAAACACTGCACTCTTCAAAGACTTTCTAACATATAGAAGTTCCAAATTATGAGTATAATGGAGGGATGTAGGTGCAATAGCATTCAAGAAGTTCCACTCGGTTCAGATCAGGTTATTTCCTTCTGCCATCCAACTCAGTATTCATTCCTTACAGCACTGGCATATCTTTGTTGTCATACATACAATGTAGAGAAAATATTGCAGCCCCTCCTATTCTGCAACCAAGAAGGAAGGGAACAACTGTAGCAGACCAACATTATCACATCTAAGTTCCCAGCAAATTTATGCACAATATCTTAGAAATCAGCTGCTTTTCTTTTATGGTCGGAGGGTCAATATCATGTAATTTAAAAATCTAGCACCATCTTATCTGGAGAAGTACAAACAGTTTTTTTAAAAAATTCATTCACAAGATGAGGTTGTTGTTGGCCAGGCAGCATTTATTGTCTATCCCTAATTGCCCAGAGGGCAGTTAAGAGTCAAACACATTTCTGTGGTCTGGAGTCACATGTAGGCCAGACCAGGCAAGAATGGTAGTCTCCTTCCCTAAAGTACATGAGTGAACCAGGTGGGGTTTTTGGCCCTCAATAATGGACAATGGATTCACAGTCATCATTAGATTCTTAATTTCAGATATTTATTGAATTCAAATTCCACCATTTGCCGTGGTGGGATTCAAACCTAGGTCCCTAGAACATTACCTGGGTCTCTGGATTAACACTCCATTGATAATACCACTAGGCCATTGCCTCCCCTCAATAATAAATGCAATTTTGCTCATTTTAACCTATTCTTCAGAACATTTAAATATCATTTGGAAAATATCAATTTCTCTTCCAGATTTGACTCAATGAAATATTACAGTTTAACTGCTAAACATAATGGCCTATATTTTGTTTCTTAGTCATAAATTTTGGTCCAGACTATAATCCATAGATAGATGGAGAACCATCTCAAAAACAAGTTAGAAAATTGTTCGCATCTCTCTCCAGCATTATGCACAGATTCAGTGTATTTTAAAATGGGTTTCATAAGTAGCAATGCTGAGTGAGAAAAATAATAATACTGTTCAGCTGGGAGACAGGACAGTCAAAGTTAGGGAATCCAGAAATATTAAAGGGAGAGTGGCATTAAAAGATAATAAGGCATGTGAATTTAGAAACAGTAGTAGGTCAAATAGCCCATTAAGCCTGCTCCAGCATTCAGTTAGAACATGGCTGATCATCTATCTCAATGCTACTGTCATACAATATCTCCATATTTCTTGTTGACAGAAACATATTGAACATGCACAACAATACAGCTTCCATAGCCTTCTCCGGTAGGGACTTCCAAAAATTCACCAATCTCAAAGTGAAGAGAGAGTCTTCCTCATCTCAGTTTTAAATGATCTTCCCCTTATTAAGGGGCTCTGTCCCTTGGTTTTAGATTCACCAGCTGCAACAACAACCACCTGACATACCATGTAAGTATTGTGTAAGTTTCAAGGAAGTCACACTTTGTTCTTTGTTCTTCAAAACGTTCTGGGGAATATAGGCCTATTTATGTCATTAAACAATCCTGCCATCTCATGCATTAACACAGTAATCTGTTGCACTCCCTCTACAGTACGTAGATAAATCAGACCAAAACTGTGCATAATAATCAATATGGGACTTCCCCAAGGCTCTGTACAACTGCAGCATATATCTGTATTATATACCTGTATATTCTGTACTCAGATTCCTCTGTGATGAAGGCCTTCCTAATTGCTTGTTGCATCTGCATGCTAACTACTAATGAAGGAGAACACTTAGGTCCCATAGGACACCTGCAATTCTTAACTTCTCACCATTAAGAAATGTCCTGTGCTTGTGTTTTTTCTACCAAAGTGAATAATTTTTACATTTCTTCACAATATATTCCATCTGCCAAACTCTAGTTCATTCACTGAGCCTGTCTAAGTCCTCTTGAAGTCTCCACATAACATGCATGCTCACCTAATTTGGTGTCATTTGCAGCCCATTGACACTATAGTCGGAATTGTTTCCTTCTGTGTGGTAGGTATTTATCCTTCTATGAAATTAAATCTCTAATGAATATTGCACTTTTCATGGTTAATGTTGAATTTTTAGTCCAAGTGCCTAGTTGTGAAAAGATGCAGTTAGTTCTTGTTGCTCTGTGCTATTCACCACTTACCGCACATCAATCTGAAGAATTCTTGGATTGTCAGCAGCAATAAACACAGAAACTAATTAACTTTGCAAATTGTTGGCACAGCTATAGATTTCTTGTCAGAACAATAACAACAGAACATGCCAAAAATTATGTTACACTGAAAAATTAGTTCTGGCATGGAATTTTGTGATTATGTGAAAAATGCCTCAGTTATTAAATTTATACAAAAACAATCTGCTGCTTCTTTGACAATGTTTTTACAATTAATTTAGTATGCTTCCTACACAGGATGATAAATGAAAATAAACCAGTCACAGCTCAAAATACAAATACATTTACAGTTGATATGCTAGTGTGTAACTTATTAAGTAGGATGAATGAATCTCGGATTATGCTTTACTATGCAAATATTTTGATGCACATTACGTAATCAATAAAAACTGTATTAAATAGGGAAAAACACAGCCAATACTTACTGTCTGTATCAAAGGTCACACCCAACCAAATAGTTTCAGGCTGTACAGTCTTTTTAAACTGGTCAACAATGAACTGGTTTTCCTTTTCATTAAGAATGCTGACAATATTGGCACCTGGGGCTGAGAGAAAAGTAATACACACAAAATATAAAGTGATTTCAATTAAAGGTTAAATGTTTGACAAAATTTAATTGCTTCAAAAGCTACCTTCAAACCTATACATTGAAAATGGGATTATTTAAAGAAGCTGTCTGCATTCCTCAATGTAATGACAAATTTGGCAGTGAATTTCAATCAATCATTCATACACATGCACATAGTTAAAGTACGTTAAGCCTATCGAGTTTAATATGAAACTGTTTCTACTTAATCATATCTGCATTTCAAATGTTAGTTAATAGATCAAAACATATACTTTATTATGGCACAATAATCAAAACGGTTTTCCTGTTGAATAAAATATTCGTTTTTCAGTGCGTTTTTACTTCAAGGCATCAGCTATAGTCAAAAATTTGTAAGCTACATGACTGTGCAAAGAGTAAAAATATGTTTGTACGCTAGATTGCTGTTACAAAATCTAAGATTTTCTCCCAAGTAACGATGATAGGCCGAGAACATCTCAGTGAGGCAGGACAATAATATTTTAAGCAAAGAAAGGAAGTACTCTAGTAGCATGGCATTTAAACTTCACATAGCACAATTTCAGTCAAGGGTCTGAGCCAACATGAACAGGAGTTGATTCAACTGCTTGATAGCTTGTAGTACAGAAACATAATGGTCAGAACTTTGTGAAAGCATGGTGACAAAACTATCAGCATTCAGAGTTAACATTCTGAAAGTGACAGCAGCTCTGGGATGTGAATCTTACATTTTGGCTCTGTCTGAAATGTACTGAGTATTTTGGAGAGATTTCTACTGCAAGGCCTAGTGAATTTCCTAGCCATATCCTACCAAACTCGCCTCACTAACTGCCTACATCGCCCTGTCCGATTCTGCTATTCCCTATCATACAGTGTCCCCAGGCCAACTCACCACCAGTGGGTAGCACTCAAAAGATGGTGCAGGCACAAGTGATGCTATCTTTAAAGGCTGCTGCGTTGCTGGGTAAACACTGGCATTCTGAAGCTGTACTTCTCTGGACAGAATCTGAACATGTTGGAGAAGGCCCAGATGGCAGGGCAATTCCCTGAAAGGGAACTGGAGGCGCTCATGGAGGGGTGGTACAGAGAAGACATGATTTCTTAGCAGGAGGCCATGACACTAGACATTGGCAGTCTGCTTTGATGTCGCTACCGAGGACAGTGTCATCTCCACATTCCAGAGAAATGGCCAGAACTGCTGTAAGAAGGTCAATGACCATCTATGCTGCACAAAGCTAAGTGCCACATCTTCTGTCTGAAACCTCACAGTCTCCTCATTCCTCGGAGCTCATACTCTGACACGCTCACCCCTGCTTACAACAGCTTTCTTCACCTGCTGTCACTTGCTCCAAATTCTGCCAGGGGAGGTAGTAGAAGCAGATATTACAGCAACGTTTAAGAGGCATTTAGACAGGGATGAACAGGCAGAGAATAGAGGGATACTGTCCATGCTCAGGCAGATGGGATTAGTTTAGAACGATGTAGGTTCTCCACGCTGCCTCCCTCCTCCCTCTGAACATCTTACCACTTATCACCCGTCTGCACCAGGAACAGATGTGTCACTCACTTTCTTTTATTAAAGGGGAAGACAGATTATTGCACAAATTTGACTGAGTTCTTTGAAGAAGTGATCAAGATGATTGATAGGGGCAGGGCAGTGGGTGTTGTCTACATTTGCAGACATTTGACATGAACATTAAGTCACATGGGATTCATGGCAAGTTAGTGAGTTGGATTCAAAATTAGCTGGTCATTGAAGACAGAGGGTAGTTGTGAAGGGCTGTTTTTCTGCCTTAAAAGTCTGTGACCTGTGGTGTTTCACGAGACCAGTGTTAGGACATCAGTTAGTTGCAATATACAGTGCATGTAAATAATCTGAATGAAAGTGTAGGGGTCTGATTACTAACTTTGCAGATGACATTAAAAATTGCTGGAACTGTGCATCATGAGGAAGGTTATTGCAGGATACTGATCAGTTAGAAAGTTGGGTGGAGAAGCGGCAGATGTGGCCAAGTCTGACATGATGCATTTTGGGAGGTCAAATGCAAGATAAAAGTATACAATAAATAGCAGGTCCTTTAGGAGTATTGACATACAAAAGCATTTTGAGATGCAAGTCTGTAGGTCCCTAGAAGTGGCAATACCAATGGATAAGGTGGTAAAGAAGGTATTCGACATGCTTGCCTTCATCAGTCAGGACACTGAGTATAGAAGTTGGCAAGTCATGTTACAGCTGTGTAAGACTTTAGTCAGGCCACATTTGGAGTAGTGTATGCGGTTCTGGTCACCACACTATAGGAAGGACGTGGAGGCTTTGGAGAGGTGCAAAAAAGCTTTACCAGGATGTCGCCTGAATTGAAGTGTACTAACTATAAGAAAAAATTGAACAAACTTGGATTGTTTGCATTAGGGCCTCAGAAGCAGAGGGACAACTTGATAAAGTATTCAAATTTATGATTGGAGTGGATGGGGTGGATATTCAAAGTCTTTCTCCCAGGGTGGAAATGTCAAATACTAGGAGGCATAGATTTAAAGTGAGAGGGAAAACTTTTTTTTTACACAAAGGGTGGTAGGCGTCTCGAATGTACTGCGAGGGGAGGTAGTAGAAGCCGATATCACAGCAACGTTTAAGAGGCATTTAGACAGGCACGAACAAGCAGAAAATACAGGAATACAGTCCATGCTCAGGCAGATGGGATTAGTTTAGAACGGCATTATGTTCAGTGCAGACGCTGTACTTTTCTATGTTCTACGACAGGGTAGAGAGAGGCCGTACTCCTGGATAGGTGCCAGACATTGGGTTCCTTAATGCAATGTCTCTAGCTGCTGCTAGAAACTCTTAAACCCAAGCTAAAATTTCTCCAGCTGACACTTCCTGCACATGTCATTGTCCAGGGGACAAAAAGTGCCTGGAGTTCTCACACAGGACAGGATGCACCTTCCACAGGACTAAGATGCTTTGTTGTAACTTAGTAAACTGTCTAATAAATAGTTAAGAGGAAGAAACTGAGTCTTTGAATAAACACGCAACAACCTCTCATCAAGCAGCCCCTTCTCTTGTATTGAGATATAGGTTTAAATTTTTAACATTTTACTTTATTCTTATTGTCCACATCTCAGATTTTAATTTCCTGAGAAATTTGAACCATTTAATGTTAACAGTCACAAATGCCATTTTCTGTGGCTGTGAAAATATTCATTTTTCCTTTTAATCTCGCAACATTTCTTTATTTCCATTGTCGCTTCTCCAATCATAATCACATCATCCGCAGAAAAGAGACCTTTGTGTTCTACAGCTTATAATCTGGCATCCATCAAATCTTTTCTTGGCCACATCTTCTTCCTCATTTACTTCTTGTTTCTTTTGAAATATTACTCACAGGCATATACCAATGAGAGCAAGTTCTTTTGCTGCAACACTTCCCATTGTCAGATCACAGTCTTTATGTTGTCAGACCGCCGATGTCCAGTCTTCAGTGAGGTGCAATTTCCTCCACTTAAACAAATGTGACGAATGAAACCATTATCTCCTTTGCTACCCTAGCTCTAGTACTCTCAGGATCAATCTCACCTGTCCGCGGTTTCTGTTTCAGCTCAAGTTGTTCTCATTCTTATTACCCATTTCGAGTCTGCATTTAGCTTCTAACCACACATACTTGCCATTGCAAAAACTGTCCACTTTTGTGTCCTAAGCATTGCTTAATTTTGTTTCTATTTCAACTCATCTGATGTTAACACCCCCATCCATGCCTTTATCAATTCTAACTTTGCCATTCCATTGCTGTTTTGTTTGACCTTTCATCTTAACATATTACATAAATTTGGGCTGATCTTCTGACCACATCTTACTTCACACCAGGTCTCACTTAAACTTCACCTTACTCTTTACTCACCTACTCTGGATCCTGGGTACTGAATCATTTCCAATTTGAAATGCTCATCCTCATCGTGTACTCACCCAGGACCTCATCCCTCCCTCCTAAACTAACCTGCTCTTCTTGTTCAAACACCCCCCGGAACCCTGATTCTGGGCTTGGGTGTAACTTTCCTCTCTTTGCTACACCACAGACAGATGTGCCTTCAGCTGTCTCGGCCCAAGCTCTGAAATTCCCCTCAATCTTTCCACCTCTGTAACTCCTCAACATCCTTTGGGACTTTCCTCAAAACTCACAACTTCAATGTATGTTTTTGCTAACCTTGCTCATACCTTGCTCATATTTCTCTCTTTGGTTTGGCATTTCTGTCTGAATAAACTTCTCTAAGTTACCTTGAAATGTTGTTTTGTGTTAACGGTGTTATCAAATGCAAGTTGTTCTATCTGTAACCATCATCTGAAATATTGACTGTAACAATGCATAACACTTTCTGTGAAATACACATACAATAATTTTTAAAGAATATTTTAAAAGAATTCAGTACCAATTTCTTGGCAGATTTCCTGAGCTTTGTTGATTTTATAGCCATTTCCTGGAGCCGAAATGAAAGTGTACCATTTGTTTCCGAATGGAATCCATGTGGCATCAGAATCAAAAGCACATTCTGTCAAAAAGAAACAAGAAAACTTTGTTATCTCCAGTTTTCAAATTTGTAGATCTTCAATATTACATTTCCAACAGTTAAAGTTTCAGGAACCCTACAATACTTAACAGCAAAGTCGGTATTTGTCACTTTTGTAAGACTGCACCACATACTCATTCTAATTCATTTATATCGCACTCTCCTCCTTTTCCCTCTACTTGTTACCTGCAGATCTCAATGGTTGTGTTGGGTGGGTCCATCCACTGGCTGGAAATCAGTGATGACCTCACCACTGTCAGTTTGGGGAAAACACTTACCTCTCCATTGTTAAACTTCTTAGTTCTTCAGGGGAATTTCTCCTCGGAAATTGTATTTGCTGCATATAACCCACTAAGAGCAGTTGGCTCCTGCCAGTAATAACTCGGCATTTTTCTGGGGTTAGACAGGGATAGCCCTGCTGAGGGGTTGATTTCAAAGTTGAGTAGGATGTGTTCCTTTTGGCACTGCTTGCATCCAGCGTGGAATGACTGGCATGGGAGTCAAGCCCAGCCAAATCTACCTGGTAGGAGGTTAACCTGATATGGCCAGGACCAGTTATTGATCAAATACTGGTGTAGCAGGGTGGGTCCCTTGCGTAACCTTAACTAATTGTACATCGAAGGTGTAGAGAGTGTACGTTCAAGGTGGGGAATGGCATGCCATCCAAATGGTTGCTTTGTTGTGGATGGTGTAAAGCTTGTGTTTTGTTGGAACGACACGTATAGGCAGATAGAGAGTTTTCTATCACACTCCCGACTAGTGCCTAGCAGATGGTGGACAGGCTTTGGGAGTGAGATGAGTTACTTGGCGCAAACTTCCTAGCCTCTGACTTGCTTTTTTAGCCACTGCATTTATAAGGCTGGCTCCAGTTCAGTTTCTCATCAATAGTAACATGCAGAATGTTGACAATGGGGGAATTCAGTGATGGTGATGCCATTCAACCAAGGGAGATGGCGAGACTGTCTCTTGTTGGAGGTGGTTATTGCTTAACACTTGTGTAGAAAGAATAATACTACCCACTCATCAGCTCGTCTGGATTTTGTCCAACTCTTGCTGCATTTGGACGGAATAGTGCCAAACATTGGGCAATCTTCAGCAAATATTCCCACTTTTGATTCTATGATGGAGGGAGGGACATGAATGAAGTAGCAAAGATATTTGGCTTGGATGTTACTCTGAGGAACTACTGCAGAGGTGTTCATGGACTGAGATGATTGACTTCGTAAGTGACTTTACTGAAATGATTCCAAACACAACCATCTTACTACATGCTAGATATGACTCTACTCAGCAGAGCACTCCGATTCCCACTGATTGGTCTTAATAGGCTCCCTGACGCCACACTCAGTCAAACGTAGCCTTCACGTCAAGGGCAGTCACTCTTCCTCGCAAACTCAGAATCTTTGTCCATGTCTGGGCAAGACTGGAACGAAGTCAGAAACTGAGTGGCCCTGATAACCCAAACCGAGTACAGTAATAAGATTATTGCAGTGCGAGTGTTGTCAGTTATCTGTTGTTGACCGTTTCCATTATTTTGTTAACAAAGTGGGATGATTATTAGGACTGTTAAATCTGTTTCCAAAGCTGTCATCCAAAATGTGAGAATGAAGTAAAAACAGTGTTAGACAATTCAGCATTCCTGGTCACAGCAACTATTGTAGGATTTTTGCTGCATGACTGATTTTTCCAAACTATCATTTTTACAATGGGGTGTCTGTCATGATCATTTTGATGGAGGACTTCAATGATGTATAGAATAGAAATATTTGTTTATGCAAGGGGTTGGGCTAAGACTTTGTTTCACAAAAGTTTGATTCTAGTGTTCAACTTATTGAGTGTTGTTTGTATCAGCAGTGATATCATGGACAGACATATAACTCAGCATGTCTCTTGAGGTTTGTCCATAATGGATATCAAGTGAGTTAGCAATGGCTACAGACAGTCATGAAAACAGTCCAGTTCATCAGACAAACCAGCTTTCATCCAGTGGCTCCATCTATATCTCCTGCCGCCTTGGGAAAGCAAGCAACATAATCAAAGTCCCTTCCTACCCCAGTTATAGGCTCTTCCACTCTCTTCCATCAGGCGGAAGATATACAAGTTTGAATACATTTACATATAGATTTAACATAATCTTCCCTGCTGTTATCAGACTTTTGAACTGACCTCTCAAACGTTAATTCTGATCTCTGTCTTCCTCTGCACCTGCTCTGTGGCTGAAGCACTCTATTCTCCACTCTCTTTTGCTATCATGATGCACTTTGTAAGGTATGATCTGCCTGTTGAGGTTGGTTGGCTCACTGAGCTGATTTCTTGTTTCACAGAAGTTTTGTTACCATGCTGGGTAACATTTTCAGTGCAGCCTCCAATGTGGCGTCGGTGTGTTTTCCCACCTGGTTTTTAAACTCTTGAGTCTGTTGAGCTGGATTGCCTCACTTCTAGTTTTTCTTCATAGTGGAGTGTATATGGGGTCGAGTTCAATATTTATTAATAGCATGCTTTACGGACTGCCAGGCTTCTAGGGCTTCTCATGCCTGTCTCTGCCTAGCCTGTCACAGGATTTTGTTGTTGTCCCAGTCAAAATGGTGGTTTTCCTTGCCCATGTGGATTGAGATGTGAGAGTATTGGTCATGTACTCTTGTTGTCAGTTTCCTTCCCGTTTGTCCGATGTAGTGTTTTTCACAGTCTCTGCAGGGGATCTTGTAGATGATATTGGTCCTGACCATGGCGGGGAGTGGGTCTTTAGTTCAGATGAACACTTGTCGTAGGGTTGATGTGGGCTTGTGTGCCACTCTGATGCCCAGCGGTCGTAGGAGTCTTGTAGTGAGTTCTGATGTGTTCCCAATGTAGCGTAGTGTGATGAGTGTGTCGGGGCGTGTAGTATCTTTCTGATGTTGTTTGTGTAGACATCTTCTGACCCAGTTTTTTGGATATCCATTATGCTTGAAAATCTGAAAGAGGTATTCTTCCTCCTCTTGGCGTAGTTCTGTGTTGCTGCCGTGTGTTGTTGTCCGTTCAAATAATTCGTCTGTGTGTACTGTTGAAGTTCAGTACCTAGTCCGTTTGTGTGCCTTTTCTGTGTACTTTCATTTGCAGTTCCCCATTTGTCTTGGGCTCTACCATGACATCCAGGAATGGGAGCTGTTTGTTTTTCTCCTCCTCTCTGGAGAATTTTATTCCAGTGAGGTTGTTCTTTATAGGTTTGTGTTTCCTTTAATTTGGTCCATTTAATGATGACAGAGGTGTTGTCCATGTATGATCTGCTTGTATAGCTTGCAAAAAACAATTCTCACTGCATCTCCTTATATGTGACAATAGTCAATCACTAAGGCCTTATATTATTGCAATAAGGCATCCCCACACCTGTACTCAGTTGTCTTGCTTAGAAGACCAACATATCGCTTGCCTTCTTAAGCACCTAGCGCACCTACATGCTTTCCTTCAGCGACTGGTGTACAAGAATTCCCAGGTCTTATTGAAAATTCTCTTCTCTCAGTTTATGGTCAAATCTGCCATCCTGCTTTTGCTATCAAAGTGGATAACCTCACATTTATCCATACGCTAATGTATCTGCCATGCATTTGCCCATTCACTCAGCTTTTCTAAATTGCACCAGAGCATTTCTGCATCCTCCTCGCAGTTCACTCTCCCATTCAGAGATGACACCTTTACATTGAACTAAAGCAAAAAATCCAAAGAAACACAGAGAGATGGCACATGTAAAAATAGCAGCGAATGGGAGCCTGATCACACCTCATGTAGAACAGCGGGATACTTTCCTTCAGTAATTTATCCTACTTGAACTTGGTTTCCTTGCCCACTTCAGGCAGTTTCCCATATCAATCACAACAATTGCTGGTACAAAACCATTAAAAATGACATCCAAGTACAGGGCAAATTCTAGAAGGTACGCGCAATAATATAGGTATGTGTCAAATGCTTCATGGTTATGAATATCTTAAAACTAGAGATAGGCAACTTTAATCATGAATGAATTGGCAGAGAGAATAGGTCATTGGATTAAGTACAGTTGAGAAGGTGATGTGGGAACTGACACGAAGAGCATAAAAATATGATTTAATTAAAAACCAAGAACAAACGTAAAATAGAAGAAATGGCTGAATTTGTGTTCGGAAAGAACTGAATAGTTTATGAAAACCCTGTGACAGACTACGTCCAATCAGCATCTTCACAGGCTGACGGGAGTATTACGGAATTATAATTGTATTGAGCTAATGCACGTTCAAATTATTTGCTTAACAACACAGATTATTGCTTTTACAAAACGGCACTTGTAGCTGGGGTGTTTGCAGAGATTGCTGTCCCCCTTCTGCAACGTGCAAAATTTTTCTGAAGACATTTAACGAGGCCAGGAATGTTTCAGTAAAAACAGGAACAAAAGCTCAAACAAAACGATACTGACAGTCAGTTCTGAGCAACGGTCACCGGACCCGAAACGTTAACTGAATTTTTTTCTTCACAGATGCAGCCAGACTTGCTGAGCTTTTCCAGCAACTTCTGTTTTTGTTCCGATTTACAGCATCTGCAGTTCTTTCGTTTTTTATGCTTTGGTAACAAAGATCCTTTAGATCAATCTAATGCGACCTTTCGGGAATTAAATTTCTACCCGAGCAAGACTGGCCGTTAGAGGGCGACTGATTTAGCCTTGGACAACTTTAAAGTTGTGTGGTTTTAAAAGTACAATGGCTGTATCATTTCGAAAATAACCGTGAATTGCCAAATGGTGACGTAGTGAAGAAATCACAAACTACATCTGGCAAATAACACTGCCTCCACCCTGGGATTCTGTAAAAGTAACATTTCTGAACAAATCAGGATTAAACTTTAAACAGTTTGCTAGAGAATAATTTCCAATGTTATTATCAGGACCATTTCATTCTAAGTTTCTGACCAGACAGAGAAGGAGGGACAGCGAGGACTTTAAAACAACAATCAGTAATACTGACTGAAGGAAAATCCAAAAAAAAGTTTCAGCTCACCCGGAATGATTTTTAACGACAAAGAAGGCAGGCACCGTGCGATCAGATACACAAAGTAGAAAGTTCGAGTTCTCCTAACGTCCATGTTTAAACCTCAATGTCCAAGACTTTTTCACAGTGTCTGAAAACAGATGTGAAGAGCCATAATTCCAACCTCATGAACATTTGAACTTTGGATGCGTCATGTTTGCGTTGCTGTGTGTTATGTTGCAAAACTAACTGAAGGAAAAAGCAAAAGCTGTGACTGGTTCCGAGCAAGAAGCGAATGCCAATTGTGAACTGCAAAAACAACACGTCGAAACAGCCAATGCCTACTTAGTTATAAATCTGCGCGCCTGAGTCGACTACTATCAATGGATCAAATGATCAAGCGTTAGATTTTGTTTAGGAAAACGAAAATCAAGTTCAGTTGTCGAATGAAAATAACGTCGTGTCGTAAATATTCCGTAAGGTTTGCTTATTACAAAAATGAACGGGCGAGAATCCAAACTTCGTATTGCAGAGATCTACATTGCCTGTTTATTTTTTAATACTTGTCAATTGCCCCGCCCTAGACTTACCAGTATCTTTTTGCCCAATCAGCACAAATGCTTTTCCCGAAGAACAAAGTTTAATCCAAAAAATGCTAATGAGATGTGACTCTTCCTGCCTCGCCCACCGAAATTTCAGGTGCCAGACGCCAGTCAATGAAGTAAGATTTAAGCATCCCGATTTTACACTTTGTAACATTAAAATGAAGAGAGCGTGAAAAGTGATAAGACGGAGCGAGTATATTCAGCATGAGCATGGGTGACTTCGCAGAAGCAAATTAGTAATATTGGACCAGTGAAAGACCAGGACAACAACGGATTTGAGACGAGTAGGTAAAACTGATCCTTAAAAGCGTATCGGGCATCAGTAATATTGGTGTTAGAAATAATGCTGGTCAAAACGTTAACTCTGCTTTGTTCCCACAGATGCTACCAGATCTTATAAGTTTCGCCAGTAATTTATGTTTTTGTTTCAGATCTCCAACATCAGCAGTTCTTTGTTATTCTCAGAAAATGATGCTTTCTCTTTCTCAGGCTACTTAAAGGAGCCATTGGTCGCTATTCCTTTTGGTACAAACTCCTGACAGTTTTCCTGTTCCACTCTCGTGCCTGAGCAGATCCTGACTTATTTAAACGCTACAGTTGCTGATCTTGTGGTCGGAACTTCGAGGGAACAATGAATCCACAATTTTCACCATATGCCCTGCGTTCCCCAGTTCCCCATCCGTCTCTGATCTGATCCCTTTTTTAAATGGTTGGAAACAGTTCTTGTCTTCGCTGTTTGGCCTCCCTTTAGTTTGCAGCTTGTCTGTGGGTTATTTACCTAGTCCTTATCTTGCTTTCGTCTGTGACAGCTTCCAGACCCAGTTTCTCGAGGTTTATGGTTCTCTGGTTAATTGATAATTATCAGCCAGATGATTTTTTAAAAAAAGTTAGAATTGAAAAGAGATTTTGAACCTCTTAAGGAGAATGCTACACAAAGGTTGTTGTCCATGGCTCCAAATTTAAGTACCATTCCCACTGGTTTAAAAAGTTAGCTGCTTAATTCATTCACGTTCCAGGTTTCATGGTCCAGTTATGTCTTAAGGGTATGAATGTTTTGCCTATTGAGCTTTAGTATTTGTAAAATGCATTTTAAATAGTCCCTTGTTCCCTCAGATTCAGTAGCACTCCCCTTTGGCAGGAGGGATTAAACTTTGAGAGTTTTCCCTGCCAATCTGCCCTTCAACAGCAGTGTTCAATAACGGAATGACAATTTTAACTGTTGAGCTGGTCTTTCAAAAGATTAAAGAAGGCATTCACCTTTTCCTCATCAAATGTAAAGATCACATGGTCCAACTTGAATACTTTAGTCCAAAAGGAAAAGCTAGTAAAATTTGGGAATGGCACGTACGCTTCTAAATGGAGATCCGGTACATTCAAATTTCAAATTTAAACGTTGACTTCTCTCTTTGTATGCCTTCTCTGCAGCTGTAACCTGTATTCCTTGCTCTGTTCTTTTACCCTTATGCACTTTGTGTGGTATGATGTGCCTGTGCTGCATGCAAAGCAAAACTTTTCACTGTACTTAGGTAAATGTGCCAATAATAAATGAAGGAAAATCCATTTATGAGCAGAGATATTACTAGTTTCTTTTACTTGTTTTCCTTTCAGGGCCACAGCTGCTTTTAATTTTCTCTTCTAGGCTTGAGCTGTGTCAATTTAAATTCTGCTTCCCCTTTGCCTCTCTTTCCTGGAATGTTCCCTTTTTTTTATCTTTTTCTTGCCTCTCTCGTTCTTCTGTCTATTCCTGGAATTTTCTTTCCTACTTTAGACTTTTACTTAAATGAAACTGGAGCAGCAGTGATTAGATCAGCTCACTAAGTTTGTGATTTATGATAAAAAGAGTCATTTCAAAGCAGCTAGTTTCATTTATTCCATGTGATTTACCTGGGCATGTCAGATGATCACAGCAGCCATTTTACATCAACAGTGTCCTTTTTAACACTTGCCATGAAATCCATGCAAGTCACAGGTTTTAACATGAAACAAGGAAAGTTGAAATATTGATAGTCATTCTTATTATGATCACATGGCTACAGAGATAAAAACAGCCAGATGCTTCTACAAATATTTTAAAATGAAAGGGATAATTAATAAGCATTGGCCCCTAGAGGTTGAGAGTGGGAAAGAGGGAAATGGCAATAGGGTTGAACAGGTTTCTATCATTACCATGGAAGACATGTCCCAGTCCTACTTGAAAATCAAGAGCTAAAGGAAGGAAGTTAAAACAATCACAATCACTAGGGAAGAGGTACGGTTAAAAGTATAAGAATTGAAGGTGTTAAGTTCCTTGGATCTGATGGCTTTCATTTTAGGGTCTCAAATTAAGTGGCTGTAGAAATAATAGATGCAATGTTTGAGGTTTACCATAACTTCCTAGATTCTGAAAAGGTCCCAGTGGATTGAAAAATCTCTTATCTAATACCCCTATTCAAGAATGAATGAAACAAGAAAGCAGGAAATGATGGTTAAGTTAGCTTAACATTGGTCATAGGCAAAATGCTGCAATCCTTCATGGAGATAATTGCAGAACGTATAGAAAATCATAATAGAAGTCAGGGAGAGGCAACGTGGTTTGCGAAAGGGAAATTTTGTTTGATTAATTTAGTTGCATTATTTGGATAAGGATAACTGGGAACCTGCAAATATATTTTCTGGATTTCAAAAGGCCTTCAATAAGATGGCATATAAAAGGTTAATATACAAAATAAGAACTCATGGAGTAAGAGGTGACACGAAAGCAGAGATAGAGGATTTGTTTAGTGAACAGGAATCGGAAAGTCGGCATAAATGTATAACTTTCAGGTTGGTAAAATGTAATAAGTAGATTGCCATAGGGTTTAGGGCTGGGGTCTCAACTATTTACAACCTGTAACAGTGACAATAGGATTAAATGCATGGTTGGTAAATTTACCACTAACCTTTCAATTGACAAGGTTAAAGGTTATGAGGGCAGACAGGAGAAAGGATGTTAAGCATATTCAGAGCAGCAACAATTTTCCAAAATGGTGGAACAAGTCATGAGGCCAAATGGGCTTTTCTAAGTCTTAATCATTGAATGCATCTCTTCTGCACTTATTGATGACAGGAAAGGGAGAGGATGTGCAGTGGAAGTAGAGGACAAGGGAACCCCTGTTAATATGATCACTTAATCATAGCTAATTCACTAACCTGAGTTTTCCTGGGTACTTAATATGCTTTATCTTCTCCAGTTCGAGAGCATTTTTATGTTGCAATCTGGACTCCAATACTGCAAGGCAGAATTTGCTGCTCCAGAGCTTTAAAAAAAAGGCTTAAGGGACTGAACTGGTCCTATTGTCACGATAGCTTGGCGTTGACAAGGAAGTGCTTTTGCTGACTGTAAGTAATTCAGGAAGCACTTGCAGTGTGGCAATTGAATGATTATGAATATGTTAAGAGAAAAACAGAGAAATGTAAAGGAAAAATGTAATTATTGTATCATCTGTGACAATCTTTAAAGTTTTGTCTTTACAAAGAATTTTTCACATTTCTAGGATACCCCAAAGCAGATGCTTATTTGAAGTGAAGTCACTGTTGTGATGTGTAAGAATGGCTATTTGCGCAAGGGAAAATCTCACAAGCCAATGTATGATAAGGAACAGATATCTTATTTTGCAATTTTTATTTAACTTGAACGGTCTAGGCCTGAAACTTCAGCTTTCCTGCTCCTCTGATGCTGCTTGGCCTGCTGTGTTCATCCAGCTCTACACCTGTTATCTCCTATTTAGCAATGTTGGGTTTTTCATAGAATGCCTACCGTGTGGAAACAGGCCCTTTGGCCCAACAAGTCCACACCAACCCTCTTAGCATCCCATCCGTACTCATTCCCCTATAACCCACCTAATGTACACATCCCTGAACATTATGGACAATTTTAGCATAGCCGATCCACCTAGCCTGCACATCTTTGGGGGTGTGGGACGAAACCAGAGCATCTGGAGGAAACTCAAGCAGACAAGGGGACAACATGCGAACTCCACACAGACAAGTGCTGAGGGTGGAGTCGAACCTGGGCCTCTGCCACTGAGAAGCAGCAGTGCTAACCATTGAGCTTTGAACCTGAGCCTCTGGCACTGTGAAGCACTAGCGCTAACCACTGAGCCATCGTGCCTGAAATTGGCCAGGAAAATCTCCTTGCTCTTCATCAAAAACTAACCTATTATCTGTTATATCCAACTGAGAGTGCAAACAGGAATAGTCTCATCTATTGCTGAATGTTAACTTTTCATCTGTTGCAGCAGTGAACTAGGACAAAATTCCAGTGGTATGAGGAAATAGAATACTGAAGTGAGGAGCTTATTGGACCTAACATAACATCTCCATCCTCAGTGATAACGGGAACTGCAGATGCAGTAGAATCCAAGATAACAAAGTGTGGAGCTGGATGAACACAACAGGCCAAGCAGCATCTCAGGAGCACAAAAGCTGACGTTTCGGGCCTAGACCCTTCAACAGAGAGCGGGATGGGGAGAGGGAACTGGAATAAATAGGGAGAGGGGGGAGACGGACCGAAGATGGAGAGAAAAGATAGGTAGAGAGGAGGAGATAGGGAGGGGATAGTTCAGTCCAGGGAAGATGGACCGGTCAAGGAGGCGGGATGAGGTGGTAGGTAGGAAATGGAGGTGCGGCTTGAGGTGGGAGGAAGGGATGGGTGAGAGGAAGAACAGGTTAGGGAAGCGGAGACAGGCTGGGCTGGTGTTGGGATGCAGTGGGGGGAGGGGAGATTTTGAAGCTTGTGAAGTCCACATTGATACCATTGGGCTGCAGGGTTCCCAAGCGGAATATGAGTTGCTGTTCCTGCAACCTTCGGGTGGCATCATTGTGGCTCTGCAGGAGGCCCATGATGGACATGTCATCTGAGGAATGGGAGGGGGAGTTAAAATGGTTCGTGACTGGGAGGTACAGTTGTTTGTTGCGAACCGAGCAGAGGTGTTCTGCAAAGTGGTCACCAAGCCTCTCCTTGGTTTCTCCAATGTAGAGGAAGCCACAATGGGTACAATATACCACATTGGTAGATGTGCAGGTGAACATCTGCTTGATGTGGAAAATCATCTTGGGGCCTGGGATGACTTGCCCCCACACCACCTCCCTCACCCCTAACCCAGTCTAACAGCTTAAATTTGGGGAGCTGGCCCCGTAATGGTAATGTCACAAGACTGGTAATCCAGAGCCCCAGCTAATATTTCTCGGGACAGGTGTTTGAATTTAGTAAAGGTCTGGAAATATAAAAATCTGGTCTGATGCAATTTGGTTCATGAATGTCTTTTTAAGAGAACAAAATCTGTCCTAAATGTGACCCCAGTTTCAGTTATGTGACTGACTGTTTATTGTCTTGGGGCTAGTTAAGACTGAGCAGTAATGTTGACCTAGCCATGATGCCTAAATCCTATGACGAAACAAAAAGAATAGCTAAGACATATTGTGGAATTTCTAAGTAGAATAACCCTTCTGAGCTCAGCATTCAGATTTTTGTTTGAACATTGAATGGTTTACCTGACAGACTGCTGTACAAAAGGCTTGAGGTCAAAATTATGTGTAAAGTAAACAATCATCGTTTCACACAAATAGTCATAGAAGTCTAAAGCATTCTCCCTGAAAGAAGTGAGAATCTCACATCTGTGACAGGAGGAAGGCACGGATAACCCAGCCCCTCTACTCCATCAGTCACATTATTATTATAAACATTTTGACTCAAATCCCAAAATAGCCATTTGTGTCCCATTCACCATCTATTCCAGAATAACCGATTTTTGCCAGATTTCCTCAACAAACTCAGTTATCGATTTATTGAAAAAAAATCCAAAAAAGTGGCAAAGTACTAGTACTACAAAAGTACTAGTTCATGTTTAAGCTATGATCTGGAAATAGAATGAATCACAAAACAAATACACTCACACAAAAGAAAACAAAAACTCTGCAGGAGATGATTTTTTAAAAATGGGACAAAAAGAAATAAGGTTTTTCAGACCATTGGCCAATTTCAATGTCCACTGGGTTTCTTATTGATGAAATTGAATTAGTGACCATGTAGACCAAAGGAATATTTACCGAACGAGCTACGGATCAGGTAGTAATCAAGCACGATCCAAGTCTTTGGGTGGTGGCCATGATGCAGCTTTTGTGTTTACAGTAAGTAAAAATATTGAGATGTGTGGACTTTATCAGGTTCCCATTTACTTCAACCAAGAATCAGAGAAAGAGAGAGAGATTCATAGCCATATTGTAGCTTTGGAGGTTTTCTTCCTTATGATTCCCTACGTTTGTGAAATTAAAATCAAGTTTTGCAAGTTCTCTTGGCAATCATCCACACAGTGGTCCCACAGTTTCATCTTGACCTTATCTTCACCTACCTCCCTGTAACATATGTGCACGTTCACGATGGGATTGGTATGAGTGACCACTCCCCAGCCATTCTTGGAAGCAAAGACCCATCTTCATAATTGAGATTACCCTTAGTTGTATTGTGTGACACTACTAAAGAGCTAATTAGGAAAGTGTTGAACGGATGTAGCAGCTCAAGACCGGGAATCCGTGAGGCACCGTCGTCCTCAGCAGCAGTGACATTGTACTTAACCACAATCTGCAACCTAATGGAATAGCACATTCCCCAATCTAACATTACCATCAATCCACAGGATCTATCCTAGCACAGAGAAGAGCGCAGGAGGGTGTGTCTGGAGCAGGACTTGGCAGTCTTAAAAATGAGGTCCCAACCTGCTGAAGCTACCGCACGTGACTACTTGCATGTCAATTAGCATAAGCAGCAAATGATAGATGTTGCGAAGTGATTTCATTAATGAATCAGATCTATGTTGTGTTGTCCCACATTCGGTCATGAGCAGTGGTGGACAATTAAACGACACTCTTGAGAAGGAGGCTCCACAAATATCCCCACTTTTAATGAAAAAGCCCAGTACACCTGTGCAAAAGATAAGGCAGGAGTATTTGCAACAATCTTCAGCTCAATGTGATAAGTGGATGATCCATCTCCGTTCCCAGTATCACAGTTGACACTCTTTAGTTGATTTGACCCACTCAGCGATAGCAAGAAACAGTTGGAGGCAAAAGCTATGGGCCTAATAATATTCTGGCAATAGTGCTGAAGATGGTACATGCCAGAACTTGCATGCCCTAGCTGAGCTGTTCCAGTACAGCTTTACCAGTAGCACCTAATCAACAATTTAGAAAATTAGCCTATGTATGTCCTGTACACAAATGCAGGGCAGATCTACCCCTTGATATTCAATAACAGCACCATCACTGAATCCACCAATATCAACATGTGAGTGAAACTGAACTGGACCAACCATCTAATGACTATGACTACAAGAGCTGGCTCGAGGCCAGGAATCTTCCAGTCACCTCCTGGACTCCCCAAAGAATGTCCATCTACAAGGCACAAGTCAGGAATATGAATGGCATACCCTCTACTTACCTGGATGAATGATGCTCCAACAACACTTAAGAAGCTTGACACCATTCAAGACAAAGCAGCCCACTTATTTGGCATCACGCCCACAAACATCCTTCCCCAGCAATACAAAGTAGTAGCAGTGTACACCATCTATAAGATGCAATGTAGAAATTCACCGCAGATCCTTAGACAACCATGACCACCATCAAGAATCACCACCACCTGCAAGGTCTCTCCAAGCCACTCACCAAATATATGACTGTTCCTTCAGTGTTTCTGGGTCAAAATCCTGGAACTGCCTCCACAGCAACATTTCAGGTTTATGAACAACAAATGAACTGCAGTGGTTCATGGCAGTAGCTCATCACCATCTTCTCAAGGGCACTTAGAAACAGGCAATATATGCTGCCCAGCTAGCAAATCCCTCACCACATGAATAAATTAAAAAAATGTTGTTGTATTCAAATTTCACATTGAAATATTTCCCTCCACTCTTCACAGTTGATGCATACTTTGTGGCAAGCAGCTCTGCTCTAACTTCCCTTCTTCTTTATAGCTACTCCTCTATCACAGTAGAAATGGTGCTGGGAGTGGATTTCATTGTAATATTGCATATACCTATAATCAAGCAAGCATGTACCTTTAAAAATATTAAGTATGACGTCACGTTGGGTGACTTTCCTGTATAAAAGTACGTGACCCGCTATTAACTGCCATAAAATTTAGAAGTGATCAGAAAAGTCAGTTTGTTAACCTGCCTATTAATGATTGTACACTGTTTGCAGTAATACCGGTGATAATGTTGTAATGTATTTAGTTGTTCTGTGAATAAATTTTCTAATAGATGTTCTTTGTAAGAAACTTGTCTCAATGTTCATATTACAAGAGCACACTAAGGTGACTGACGCTGGCGGCAATGCTAGAAGAATTTTCTAGAAGATTGCTCAAAGGTTAATGTGCCATGCTATCTCTATTTCATTGTACAAGACCACGATCATCATGTCATACGATAACAGTACTCATGATTATCACAGCCACATTGCTGAGTCATAACAGATATTTATAAGCACACAACCATCAGAACAAAAGTTCTTCAACTTAGCAACCTGTTGGGAGAAGGAAGGTCTGAGAGTACAATCTATTCAGCAGGAGTGTGATAAATCACCTTCTCAAGTAATATCTATGGGGTAACAGGCCTACCAGTTTTAAAAAGTGACCTGCCTGAATCTGAGCAGTGTCCAATAGTAGCCCTGGTCCACGGTGATCACAGCTCCACAGTCAGGGGGGCTAATCACAAACATCTTGCAGGCTAAATCAATTAATGTGACCTACAAGCTCATGAGTAGAGCTAAAACAAAGTGGTAGTGTGCAGAGCTGTGGTACTGTCTGAACAGGTTGATTAGAAAATATATCTTTAATATAGACATGATAGTAGAAATGCAGTGTATTTTTGTAACACTTTAACCTAACTATTTTGGTAGTAGCCCCCAACTAGAGCACCAAAAGGGACTTCAGAAATGTTCTTGCTTTTCAGTGCTCTCCTTTAACAAATTGTCACTTATTTCCTGAAAATCAAAGAGATGGAAGAGATGTAAAAGTACCAGAAAAATGTGGGAGATTCCAAATTGTTGTTCACATTTTGGGGTGAATGTTAACTCCCACTGAAGTCGAAGAGATTTCAATCTACAGTCAGTAACAACGACCAAATCACGACACTGTATTCAGTTGTGATAATTTCTCTTCCAGCACAGTGAGAAGAAGCCAGAGATGTAAAGCAGTCCAGTCAGCTAGAGACAGTTGACAGTTTTGGAGAAAGTTCTGCAAAGAAAGAAAGAAAGCAAATCTGATATAAAGTTACAATGGAGAATAAAACTATCAACATGGATTGCCAAGCTATTGTACTCATAGAAGAGTTTCAGTTATTCACAGGATGAAATTTCACTGTCAACAAATAGTTGACCAAGAAAATAAAGCAAATTCCTGTTTGCTATAAGAAATGAAGTTTTGAGAAGAGTTAATTAATTAGGTTTCCCTGACAGCATAATAGTCTTGAAAAGATCTTTGATCTCTGAGATGAATTGCAAGTTGCTGCAAATTTTACAATTGGGTATTTTAAAATTTTTTAATTGACCTGTTCAAAGTTGCTACCATACATCTTTGCAGCGGGTGGGAGTTGAAACTAGGCCCCTTGGACTAGAGGCAGGGACACTACAACTGCATCACAAGACCCCTTCCTATAGCAGCAATCAAGCAAAACGATTGACCTGTTTGTTGTCAGATTTCACACAAAGGTAAGATTTCAATGAAGAATAGCTGTCTGAAAGACATTGTATCCGTGCGATTAAGTTATTCCAAAAAGCTCTGAGAAAAATAGAAATCATGGGATCCCAAGTGTCCAACATTCTATGGCACATATAAGCTGCGTTCCACAAAGAGATATTGGGCAAAGATGTGCAGAAAGTCTGATCATTAGGAAAAGCTCAAGATGCAGCACAATGCTGAACAACATGAAAAGGATTCAGCCAAAGCCCAAGGATGTTACTAAAGCTACATCCCCAAAGTGCAAACATGTGAATTAGGTTTGCAAAACACCCATTAAAAATAAAACAGATTCCAGATCCTAAGCAAACTCCTCAGTCTGTTAGACATTATTGATAAGGTTAGAAGAGCTGAAGCATTCACAAAGATCATGTATTCCATTAAAAAAAGACAACACAATGAGCCTGAATCAACGCAGGTGTGAGTTTTACGAATATCCCATTACACATCCTTGATGAGATCTAAATAAAAACCAAAAGAACTGCGTATGCTGTAAATCAGGAACAAAAACAAAGTTGCTGGAAAAGCTCAGCAGGTCTGGCAGCATCTATGAAGGAGAAAACAGAGTTAATGTTTCAGGTCCAGTGACCCTTCTTCAGAACTCGATGAGATATATGCTGGCAAAGTGATGAGTATGGTGTAGTCCCCATATGACATGCTCACTGTATATAGGGAATCTGACATTCTATATATTGACATTGTTAGTTTCAAATTTCTATATGGTCTTTCTTGATGTTTGCCAGAAACTTTCTCCATTGTTGAAATGGGTGATGCAACCATTGTTGGTTTGCTAGTGTGTATGGATCTTCATAAAGATACGTGAGATGGCAAAAACCTTTGCTGTGACAAGGATTTCAGACAGAAAAATGGAATCCAATCAGAATTTCCGAAGTCTATATCCAGATCAGTTCAACAATTTCCAGTATGATGCAGTTCTGTATCTCAAAAACAATGCTCAGCATAGTATTGACTGGCAGACAGTGAAGACTGCAGATGCTAAAAGCCAGAGTCAATAAATGTGGAATGAACACAATAGGTCAGACAGCATCAGAGGAGCAGGCAAGTCAACATTTTTAGCCGAAATGGTTAGTCAGGACTGGGAAGAGAGAGGGCAGCCCAGAAATAAAGAGAGGGAGAAATGTGGGGCTGGGAAAAGGTAAGTGGGATGGATAAAGGTGGATGCAGGTAAGGGGTTATAGTGATTGGTCAGTGGGAAAGGTGAAGCGGATGAGTAAGTTGGAAAATGAACAGGTTAGGACAGGTCAGAGAGATGCGACATGGGATGAGGCTGAGGCAGGAGGGATTTTGAAGCCCTTAGGCTGTAAGGTCCCAAGTGGAAATTTTAGGTGTTGTTCCTCCAATTTCCATTTGGCCTCACTCTGACAGTGGAGGAGGCCAAGGATGATCATGTTGCTGGGGAAGTGGGATGGGGAATTCAAATGAATCGCAACTGAAAGGTTGGGTTGGTTGGTGTGTGCAGAGCGCAGATGCTCCATGAACCGGTACCCTAGTCTGCATTCGGTCTCACCAATATAGAGGAGACCACATCAGGAGCAATGGATGCAATGAATCAGGTTGGATGAGGTGCAGGTGAATGTCTGCCAGATTTGGAAGGATTGTTTGAGGCCTTGGATGGAGGTGAGAGGTGGTGTCGGGGCAGGTGATACCCCTCTTGCAGTTGCAGGAAAAGGTACCAGGTTTTGTGGAGAGGTTGGTGAGGAGTGCAGAGCTGACGAGGTAGTCACAGAAGTGAACGATTCCTGCAGAAAATGGACAGGTGTGGGGAGCGCACCTTGCAAATAAGGTCCATATACAGGACAAACCCAAATGTGACTAGATATGATGGAACTCAGCAATATTATATGCATTGTCAACCACCACATTTACTGGTGCAACTCCACCACTTCTGCACAAGTAAATGACAGTATACATTATGTTTGGATCCTAGATGACTACGTATCACCGGTGTTGCCACTCCTATGTTTTTCCACCTAGAAGTGTTTTTTGTTTGTTATGTTTTTAGGTATTAATGTTCAAAATTGAGGTTTCTTCACAAGACCCTGTTACATGTTTGTTTGTTAAATTTGGAGCAAATCTATGCATTTAAAAATTAGATTTTTAATTTTTTTTCTGCATTATTACGATTGACTAAATTTGTCATGGTTTCAGTGATCATGCTGAAGCTGTGTAGAATGGCTTTGTTACTGGACTTTGCACCCATGCCCAGGGTCTAAGCATGTGCAGGCAGGCATTGCCATCTAATGTTTGGAAATTGTTAAATCGTTGTGTCATGTTACATTCATGTAGGTTTTTCACAAAACATAAAAGCATGGTGGCACATTGTAATTGTTCATGTGACATTACTCTGAAAAACAACTTGGATTACTTCAATATTATGAACAAGTCATATAACCATGTAAATATGATAACTATCTCGGGTTAGCCACGGTTAAAACTATGTTTTTCTAAGTTGTTTTAAAGGCATTGTCTTGTTTTTTCCCTAAAAAATATGGTGACAACACTGAATAACACATTGAGAAAGATATCAGACTAAAATTCTCACTTTGGAGAAGCTCAATCCCAAATTTATGGAGTTAAATATTTAGCAGTTATAGAGATATGTAGCATGGATATAGTCCCTTCAGTCCAACTCATCCAAGCTGACCAGATATCCTAAATAAATCTGGTCCAATTTGCCAGCATTTGGCCCATATCCCTCCAAACCCTTCCTATTCATATACCCATCCAGCTGGTTTTAAATGTTGTAATTGTACCAACCTCCACCACTTCTTCTGGCAGCTCATTCCATATATGTACCACCCTTTGCATGAAAATATTGCCCGTCAGGTCCCTTTAAAATCTTTCCCCCTCACCTTAAAAACTACCCCGAGTTCTGGATTCTTCCACCCCGAGAAAAGACCTTGTGTATTTGCCCTATCCATGCCCCTCATGAAGTTAAAAACCTTGAGGTGACCCCTCATCCCCTGAAAATAGCTCCAGCCAATTCAGCCTGTCCCTGTACTCAAACCTTCCAACCCTGGTAACATCCTTGTAAATCTTTTCTGAACTTCGTGAAATGAGATGCAACAAGTGGCTATTTGTCTATGCACCTTTCATTTCATTCACAAGAGCTTAATTACTTTTTGGACACCTATTGATAGATACTGCTTTTTCAGAACTGTTGTTCAGGCAGCCTGAGTCAAGATACTTTTCAGCAGCACATGAGCCAAATCACAGAAAAATTCCCATTTCTTTTTGCATTGCCAACAACACAGCGGTGCTAGGAAAGAACAAACACAAGTACAAAAGCAATCTCCAACTCGGACTTGGTAAAGAAACGTGGCTCTGTCTTTGGCAACAAGTTGTGTCAAATTAATACAAGCCAAATTAAACATTTTTGATACAATATACTGATCCAGTGGTATAAGACCTGACCCTGCCTTTAGAAATGATTTGTAAGAAGCCACTCAAATGCACCACTATGGTTATGTTCTAGATGTCTAATACAACTGGGATCCTGGGTAATTTCAAGATGCTAGAAGTCAGCTGTGATGTTGTTTAATATAGGATACAGGACAATATTGATCTCATTCACATTAGTCATAACCGAGTAGAACAAAGAAAGCAAATGTTTGTTCCCAAAATCTTGCTTTGAGACATGTTGGACCATGTCCATATTGGTCACATGGGTGCATTTAAAACCAAAAGACCAGCATATGAATCTGTTTATGGGCTTGGCTTCAACAAAGACAGGTCAATTAATAATCACGTAAGGTACGTCTGCTTCATTAATACGAGCAGCATGAAATTCATGGTCCAAGATTGCTACAGACCTATTTCAAGTCTACAGTCAAGGTAGTATATTAGTTACTGTTACTTTGTCTGCAACTCATGTTGGAAGACAAGACTGTACTGTTCTTCTATCTCATATTGTTTTCTGCCCAGCTGGACGCACGTGGGGTTAAATGCTACACTTGTCCCCACACCTCCTCCCTCACCCCCATTCCAGGCCCCAAGATGACATTCCACATTAAGCAAAGATTCACCTGCACATCTGCCAATGTGGTATACTGCATCCACTGTACCCGGTGCGGCTTCCTCTACATTGGGGAAACCAAGCGGAGGCTTGGGGATCGCTTTGCAGAACACCTCCGCTCAGTTCGCAACAAACAACTGCACCTCCCAGTCGCAAACCATTTCCACTCCCCCTCCCATTCTCTTGATGACATGTCCATCATGGGCCTCCTGCACTGCCACAATGATGCCACCCGAAGGTTGCAGGAACAGCAACTCATATTCCGCCTGGGAACCCTGCAGCCATATGGTATCAATGTGGACTTCACCAGTTTCAAAATCTCCCCTTCCCCTACTGCATCCCTAAACCAGCCCAGTTCGTCCCCTCCCCCCACTGCACCACACAACCAGCCCAGCTCTTCCCCCCCCACCCACTGCATCCCAAAACCAGTCCAACCTGTCTCTGCCTCCCTAACCGGTTCTTCCTTTCACCCATCCCTTCCTCCCACCCCAAGCCGCACCCCCAGCTACCTACTAACCTCATCCCACCTCCTTGACCTGTCCGTCTTCCCTGGACTGACCTATCCCCTCCCTACCTCCCCACCTACACTCTCTCCACCTATCTTCTTTACTCTCCATCTTCGGTCCGCCTCCCCCTCTCTCCCTATTTATTCCAGTTCCCTCTCCCCATCCCCCTCTCTGATGAAGGGTCTAGGCCCGAAACATCAGCTTTTGTGCTCCTGAGATGCTGCTTGGCCTGCTGTGTTCATCCAGCCTCACATTTTATTATCTTGGACGCACGTGGGATTCCTTGTTGGAAAGAAAGGAGAAAATGATACAGAAACATAACCTAGTGTGAAGTAGACACTTGTTTCAGACCAAAACAGGAGAGTGCATGACCATAACATCAGCTCTTGAATTCTTGGAAAGAAGTGGAGAAAATAACCTAAGATAGAACAGATTCGAATTGTGGATGACAATGTATCGGTAATCCAAGATAATGATTCAGACACAAAATATTGTGCTAACACGAGATAACAACACATCCACAGTGAACAGTCAATACCAACCTATTACGCAGACAACATATGACAGCATGAAATTGTACCACCACATCCTGAGAACCGCACAAAGCTTGATCTGGTTTTATTATAAATCTGTCAAAATGTTAACTTAATCTGTAAATGCTACTGTTACTTTTGATTTATAAACCTACATTTTCCATGGAGTAATTTCATGGAAAGGGGATGGTTGAAAGGATGTTGTAATATGGTATGTATCATTGATAAGAAAATCATGTACCTTTAAGGCAGCTGAGTGTGACATTTCATGTAATATTAAGTATTAAATATTCATGCAATGTGACATTCTTGTGTAAAACTACAGCCCCACTTTTAAAATAACCACCGTAGTTTGGATTCCATCAGGAAAGCAAGAAAACCAGCCTTTTGAAAGAGCCCAGACTGTATGGATGTGTGCTACAGTTGCAATGTACTTAGCTGACTTAAGAATAAATCTTTTGATATTTAGTCTTGGTAAGAATTCTGTCTGCATTCATTTTCCAAAAGGTAAAATGTTAACACAAATAGATAAGGATTTTTTTTTGAAGGGCGATATGAAATTCTTGACTGTCCACAGTAGCTGTTCATAGAATACCAAATGTTTACAGTATTATGGATGAAATCAAACCCATCAAAACATAATCATGGAAATGGCCTAGATCCTAACGTTTAGCTCATGTAAAGGCAAAGGTGAGATGCTGTTCCAAATGTGATTTGATTCATCATTCATATTTGGTTTTAAGCAAAACACGCTTACAGTTAAAAGACAAATAAAAAAATTGACATAAAAAACTTTAAATCTTAAAATACTAACATTATTAATTAATATTCATCAATTATTCTGAAATAGCAACATCCTATAAGCACACCCTTGGCAAATTCAGGAAAACAGATTTGCTCACTTGCTACCAACTCTAATCCAGGAGAAAGTAACACCGACAGAATGGATCTAGCAGCAGCGAGAGAACTCAAGCTTTTGCAAGAGCAGAGAGCTGAATCTAACAGCTTCAACAACTGAAAGCAAAAGCAAAAACTAAAACCCAGGCTGTGTGAGAAGCTGACTCCATGCACTCATGCTTCTTATGTCTAATTTGAAAAAAAACCCAAAGCTACATACTCTGCTTTCTATGGAGCATACACCATGGAACCAGATTGGCAACACTTCTCTTCAAGAGAACCAGGATATAACAAATCCTACAAAGACACATATCATCACAACCGTCAAGAGTCAGGGAGCATTGGAACTATTGCCACCTCATATTTAAAGAGCATATGCATGGATAGAAACTGCACATTTGGGTGCACTTTGAACTCTCCCGATCGAAGAAATCCAAATTAAAAGAACAATTAGTAATGATGATATTTCACATGTTGTTATCTTAATAACAAAGTAACCCAGCAAATAAAGATAATCACAAATAGGAAAAATGATCAAGTTACGTACTGTTTTTAATAACTCAGTTATATTACATACATGAACAGTGTGTGGAACAGAGCAGTTCACACTAAAATAATTTTCACTAACATTGTATTTTTTCCTTTCCCAGTTAATTTCTCAGTTTCTAGTCACAGAAAAAGACATGTTCAGAACATTTATGTACATACAAATATGTTTTAAAAGAACACTGAAAAGGATTCTTCTTTGCAGAGCAAAATACTTATATTTACACGCATCCAAATTTTAAAGAATATTTTGTTCTCAATTTTGTCCACGTGTCACCGATCCACACGGGTAAAATTATTTGTACCATAGATGTAACCATGATCACCAAAGATGCAGTTTCCCAAATATTGGAAAAGAAGATGGGCTAGTTAATTTGGTGTAACTTGGTGCTCAATATCAATTTTGTTAGTTCTGGAAAATGTAACACTTCCTTATCTTAGATATCCAGTAATGTGAAATACTTCACAGTAATGTGCAGCATAGTTCACACTTTCAAATTTCTCTCAGTGATTTCCTAAGAAGGAACACTCATGTAGCAGACTTTTATTTTGTTCATTACCTACATTGCTGCCTGTCAGCAAGATTGTCAAAAGGAATTGAAGAAGTTGTGTGTCGCGTGCTAACTCACAACTTATTGGACAGAACAGACTTCAATCTCGGGTTGAAGTGAAACCCAAGCCCTTGAGATGAAAGGTAATATATGAACCTAGTTTATTCATTTATCTGGACCACAATTTGAAAATAAAGTGAAGTCATCCAAAATAAAATATATAGAATTGAGTCTGTGCTAGTGAAATTAGGCTTTTAAAAATTTTTTTATGGGATGTTGGCACCACAGACATGAACAGAATTTATTTCACGTTCTTACTGCCTTTGAACTGACTGGCTAATTCATTTCAGATGGCAGTTGAACCTCATTATTGTGAATCTGGTGTGAGCTTTTTGATCAGGAAAGGATGGCAAATTTCCTTCCCAAAAAGACATTATGATGAACCTATCGGCCTTCTATGACAAAAAAAGAAGTGCTGGAGGAATTCAACAGCTCTGGAACAAAAGCAGAGTTAAAGTTTTGAGTTCAGTGAGTCTTCTAAAGAACTTTGAGTGAGTGAGTTCCTTTAGCAATTGCTGGTTTTGTTTCAGATTTTCAGCATCCATGGTTCTTAGTTTTAGTTTTAGGTTTTATGACAATTGATGGTCGAGGGTCACATTGTATCCTTACTCAGATGAGCTGTATGTAAAAGATTTATTAAATGAATTTATTTTTCATTAGCTGTCATCATAGAATTTAAATCTGTGACCAGCATTAGTCTATGTATTTGTCTTACAACCACGATGTTACCTCTCTGTACCTAACTGGGAGTAAAATATTTAACGCTGAACTGCCCCTACTCCTAATGTATCATGATTTCCTTTCACACAAAAGTATATTAGAAAAATCAGCAAATGAAAAAGAAACCCGTAAAATAATGCAGAATTTAAGCACAATTACACAATGCAGTAAATCCTCAATTATTGTCAATTGCTGATAATGCTGTAAAATCTGTGCAATCAAATTAAATTTTTTAAAAAACTGCATTTCATATTACAAAGATGATAATTCCATTTTTTTGCTAATGTTCATAACTTAATTTGAGAGGTAAACAGTTTGAGTTAATCAAACGCTACCCACTTTTCCGAACTCTCACGTTAAAGTTTGGCAAAGTTAAAATATTTTAGGGTATTTTTCAAATATAAAATTATTCAATTTCATTGCATTTAAAAGAAGCATGGAGGTGACAAAATTATAATACTGATTTGTTCTTTTGAGCACTTTGTTACCCACATATTTAATTTTCAATACTCCAATTACTAAATTTGTTCCATGATATTACAAACTAATTCACCAGTACTGCTCTGCATTTTTAGCCTTTCTGCTTTATAAGATGTGTGTAAAACAACACATTCTACTCTTTCCTTTTATCATATTGCACAATATGGTATTCATTAAATTGAACTTAACACTAGTTTGGTCACATCTAAACCAATGTTCATCAATTAGAAATGCTTCTGTCAAATCCTCTAATTAATAACCTTAAAATAATTAAAGACTGCTAACATTTTAGTGGATAGAGTTTTAAATATACACAAAGAAAAGCACAACAGCACCTTTTGGGATTAGAGATGCCTGAAACATCTATATACGGTTTAGACAGCAATTGTCAAAGTTAAAACAAACCATGCTTTAAGATGGCTTTGTTGAGAATAGCAATTTTAATTGTTGTAGATATGTGTCATAATAGTCAAGAATTTATATGCGTTAACAAACCCCCAAGTTTTAGAAAGACTTATAATGTGAAACTTAATGCAACCCGATCTTATATTTGGATTAGAAATTGGTTTACATCTAATTCTTAGCTTTGAAGGTCTGCTGCGAGAAAAAGGTTACAAGGCACTGACATAAAAATAGTAAGTAGGATTTCATAAACAATAGCAATTTTTCCCACTTTACACAAATCATCTAAAATCCAAATGTTATGGCTTTTAACACATCTTACACTATATATATATATTTTTTTAAATGTACACACATTTGATTTTACATTGTTAATGTGAAATTTCCAATGGCTTTAAGATATTCAGATAAATCAGTAAATATCTGTCATATCAGCAACAATATGTCATTTCATTATCGGAAAAAGATGAAGTTTTTTTGGAGTTAACACATTGCATATATTATGATTCTTTCCATCATTGGAATGCTTACTTAATATAGTATAAAAATATGTTTTTAAAGCAAATATTCCACAAAAGAACATAACCTCTGGAAACTACTACAGTTCTCTTACTATGTAGCAGTATTTGTCAAAAATGTAAGTAGTGCAAGTCAGGGAATATTTATACAAGTGGAATTATTTAGTAATCTTTCAAATTAAAGACAAAATATGCTAATGCTTTGAAAAATCCTCAAGCATTTTGGTGACAAAATATAACAACTAATTTCAATCATGGAATTCTTTCAGTTCTGATATCATAATTGTGCTATCTGAATCTGTGGGATCATTATAACTACGTTCATAATGCACAGTTCCAAAGGGATTAGCCCATCGCCACTTATTCCTTTTGTACAAAAACCACACAACTCCACCGATTAGCAGGAAGATAAATACCACTGTTATCACTAAGGCTGCAACTTTATGACTGGATCCTGCAAAACAATAAATTTGAAAAAAATTTTCACAGAGTATACTTTAATAATGAAAAAAAGGTCCAAAAACAATGAGCAATTTTACCCCTCAGTAAATAAAAGTGTAGTATAAAAATAAATTATATAAAACGCATGTTTCAACCAACAACACATACTTCATAACCAGTATACTCGCTCAGTTTATCTACTTGGGATTCTGAACTGCTGAAAGTAAGTAATCACATTCATTGTGGCAAATAGTTAAATTCCTAAAATTTCATTGGTGGTTCTGGCCATTGGAAGACTATTCTTATTACCCTCAAACACTGATCATGTGAAGACATCTCATTTGCACGAATATATTGACACTATTTCCATTCCACACTACATTTCTGGTGCTTATTTGTATCAAATCACTGGTACAGTGACTGGACTGACTGCTTTTCATTTAGGGAAGGTGCACAAACATCCTCGCTCAGCAGCTCAGAAGGGTGAATGTTTAATTCATGATGCAGAGTGACACCAACAGTGCAGGTTAAATTCCAGTACCAGCTGAGGTCACCTTGAAAGTCCTGCCTCTCGTCAGACTTCAGGCTTAAATTTACCAGCAGTTGTACTTTTCTAGTGACAGAGCAGAGATTACGGTGGGTCTCATGAACAACAGCATATTTCTACTCTCAGACACTGCTCTGCTAAGTTTCCCAAAGAGGTGAAAATTTGAAATAAATATTTTTTGGGAGTTCTATTGAGGGATATGGAGACTAGCAACGTAATTTTTCATTATGTCACTTTCTTCTCTTTCCTTTAGATGTAGAGAATGAAAAGGAATGTCAGATGTCCAAAACCTAAACCAAGCGCACATTACTTTAAATGTATACCAATTGAAGCCTAGGAAGTCTAATGAAATAATAGTTCCAGCTGTCACACAAAGGAGTAATATGGGATATGAATTTCAATGTACATCCTATCATATCAACAAGTGTGCTCCTTTGGCTGTTTGGAAGAATAAGGTCCTGACTACACCTCAATCAACCCTACACTAGCAATGCTTGCAAGATATTGTTCAACATTTAATGTTATTCTGCAATTGGACAAAATTTTCTGGATCCTAAATGCATAAGCATGTTGACGACTGATTTTAGGTTTGCCATTCAGGATTGAAGTGTGGCATACTTGTGTGTACTGGAAGCCACACATCAAGAAATGGGGCCCTGCAAACAAAAACCGCATGGACGTGGACTGTACCTCAAACAAACTAACTCAGCAAGTGAATCATTCATTGGATTGCTTCTCAGGGCATTGCTTGGCCAATTAGAGATAATCATCTTGGTTTAAAATCCAACAAATCTGGGTTTTTTAAAAACATTATCAGTTGGCATTATTACGTGCATTCTCTATGGCAACACCGCTAACAAACAAGAATGCACCTGCCAACCAATCAGCATTGTCCTCGTCTGCAATAAAATGGTGGCTTGTTCCTTGAATTTGAATTGTTGCAAAATGTTCTGATGAATTCAAGATGTAACAATACTCAAATTCTGTGCTACCAAATGATTTTAAACAACATAAGTTACTTCACAGGGGAGGAGATGGCTTAGTAGCATTCTTGCTAGACTATTAAACCAGAAAATCAGCTAATGTTCTGGGCACTCAAGTTCGAATCCCATCTTGGCAGATAGTGGAATTTGAATTCAATAAAAAGAAATATATCTGGAATTAAGAATCTACTGGTGACCGTGAACTCTCTGCTGATTATCAGAAGAATTAACTGGCTCACTACTGTACCATCTGCGATTCTTACCTAGTCTCCCCTACATGTGACTTCAGACCAATTGCAATGTGGTCAACTCTTAGCTGCCCTCTGAAAACGGCCTAGCAAGCATCTCAGTTCAAGGGCAGGTACAGATGGACAATAAATGCCGGCCAGCCAGCAACGTCCATGTCCCATTAGGTAAATAATAAAAAAAAATCCATGAATTTTGTGATCACTGATATCACACAGATCATGACTGAATTACAACTTGCAATAAATCTGTGCCTTCTCATGGACAGCTTCTCCACTGTACCCAGGAAGCCAGCTAGCTACACCAACTACTTGATGTGTTCCTCTTCTGACATCTGTGTTTGCACAGCAGGTGACTTTTCCAATTCCAATAAAACATTCCCATCAAATATTTATGTAGTCAGGAAGCCACTTAAAAAGCACTACTGTATTTTATCATTAAAATGCTGTTTGGAATTCTCCCTCTTTGCTTAACTTCACAACATGAAACCTAATCTGGAACAAAATACAATTTGACTGTCCCAGATATAGAATGGCACATGACATTTTTGTTCACAAATTAAACCATATTTATTTCTCACATGCTCATGACTTATTTTTTGATTCAGTGACAAGGTGCCATAAATCTTTGCTAACACTGACTGACTGTTTATTAATACTTTCTACTTTTATAAACTACTTGACATTCACAACTCCCCTTCCCCCCCAAAAAAATTAATAGACAATAAAATCTAGTTTAACATCTTAATAAAGAATTGAATCATTGAAGACTGTTAATGTAGAACTTACTCATTGGAGCTTTGCAGACAACTCTGCTATGACTCTTTGAGCAACTGGTTAGAATCCATGTTCCATTTTTGGAGGATATAACTGCACACTTGTCATGAGTTGGAACTGAGAGATTGTTATTAATCCAGTTAGCATAAGTAAGGTTTGAACCATCTGGCCACAGTAAGGATTTATCTGTGCGGAGGACAAAAATATGAAATAGTTTAACAAAACACATTAAGATTCGAATATACAAATCATGGTAATCACGAAAACCTTTAAAAAGGGTATACATGATTATAGAAAGTGCATTTATAATGCCTTTCTCAAGTATGCAAGCAACAGTTTGAAATTACTCTTATAGCTTAGCAATATGGACCAATACTAAAAGTTTCTCTGTGTCTTCTGGTCCACAGTTTCTCTAGTACTGGACTTTAACTTTAAAGCTGCATTCATACAGGTTGTTTTGCAGGTTAATTTCAATTGTAGTAAATTCCAGTTGCAGGCAGCAACTGCCTAGTTATGTGTTATGGGCTGCCATTTTTACAAAATTTACTGAATCAGCTGAGAGATATAACATGCAGAGCTTCTTTTCTGGAGTTAGTTGGCAGTAATCCAATTTGTCACAAAAAATTGCTCCAGATATTTACAGAATATTTTTGTCATGGAAATATGAGTCAACAGATACAAAAGAGAGAACACAGTGTGGAGCTGGAGGAACGCAGCAGGCCAGGCAGTATCAGAGGAGCAGGAAAGTTGACGTTTTGGGTCAGTCACTTCCACCTGCCCCTGAATACCTATTGATCAGCAGCACAGACAGTTGGCCTCTTTGGGATAATGTGCTTTCCTTTAAATGGATAAATAAAAAGACTTTGAATTCACTTTGCAAGCCTGAAGCAAATATTGGACAGAAAAAAAATTCTCCAAACTCAATTGGCTAATTACAACTAATCAAATTGCTGGATTGTGTAAATAAAAGGAATGTCTCGAGTGAAGAGATATGGGTGTTCCTATAAGGACACCTTGTAATTTAAATCTTGGGAATATAAAAATTATGTTCCATGGGCTGTAAATATTTATTTGTTTAAGAACAGGAAACTGAATTTACAAATGATGAGCTTGTCAAATGTGGATAAGAGCATAAGATCATAAGACATGGAAGCAGATGTAGTTTATTTAACCAACTGGGACTGTACTCCCTCACCTTTGGTGGCCTGCATCAGCCTTAACAGGCTTTATATTTAAATTAACCAATTGTAGAATACTCGTGCTTCACTGATGGTGGATAATAGATGAAAAGAAACATCCTGGGTGTTTTTGTGAGGGAAGAAAGAAGCGTTCAGTGGTGTGCAAGAGCACTTTTGGCCATTAAAAAGTAAAAATCCATTTCCAAAAAGAAAAGGTTATTGTGGCACAGTGGTAGTGTTCCTAACTCTGAGCCAAGACTCTGATCCAGATTCAGGTGAGCAATAACATCTCTGATTGGGGTTGGTTGGAAAATATCTATAAAACAAGCATTTTTAAAGCTCTTATCGCAAATTAGTAATGTCCCTACCTATGGGCCAGTGCATCGGAGTTCAAGATCTACCTTATGCAGAGGCGTGCTAACACATCTCCAAACAAGTTGATGAAAAAGACACTTTGAGTGGGTGAATTGATGAATTGGTAGTGGATTTCTAAAATGAATCTAAATCCCCAGGGGTCAATGGACTAATCAGAATGAATAAACACACGATGATCGACCAACTCCTGCTTCCTGTTTTGCTAAATGAATATTGTTACGAAGGCTTCATATTTAATATTCTGAAGACTTGACTTTTGAAGGATTGTGGAATGATTTCAAGTTCCATGGGGATAGTGAAATTGTTTTTTGAAAAGTCAATGAAAAGGTACAATTTTTTTTAAAGCAAGGCTTTCTTTGAAAGCCACACTACTTCAGCTAATTGGTAGACTTTTTTTCTGGTGGTCGCCTTTACTAGATTTTATGGCCACCTTGTTTGAAAAGCATTTTGCAGACAGTTAGAGTTTGATTTGGTTTTCAGTTAAGGCAAGCCTTCTGAAGAATAACTTGCTAAGTTCATCTGTTCCTACTTCTGAAGTAGCCAAGTTGGGAATTTTGCTATTAACTTAGGGAATGTGGGGTTCACTGGCTGGGCTAGTGTTCAATGCCCATCCCTAGTTGCTATTGAGAATGTGGTGGTGAGCTCCCTTCTTGAACTATTGTAGTCAATTTGATGGAGGTATATCCACAGTACTAATACAACTATTAATTTTGACTTTGTGACTGTGGAGAAAGTGATATTTCCAAGTTAGGATGGTGAGTGGTTTGGAGAAGAACTTGCTGGTGGGTGGTATTCCCATATATCTGATGTTCATGTCCTTCTAGATGCCAGTAGTCATGGAGTGCAAAGTCTGAGGTGACTTGGTGAATTTCTGCAGAGCACCTTTGTCAGCACAAGCCTGGATATTGTTTTGCTGCATTTGGACATGGATTGCTTCAGTATCTGAAGACTCATGAATGGCTGAACATTGATGAATCAGCAGAAGTTTGGGCCTACTCTAAGAACCTGTGGCTGAGATAGCTTGGAGCGGCGATAACTGACCTCCAGAAAAAAACCCACAAGCACCTTCCATCGTGTTCTGTACAATTTCAATCTTTGAACAGTTTCTCAAATTCCCATTGTCGCCTACTTTGCTGGTGCTCCTTGATAACACACATTTATTATTTATGAACATTGTCCATGAAGTGCAGAATTAGTTATAATTGATAATTGTATATTATTAAACAGACCTAGTTGATGGATATTTTTATTTGAAGTCTAATAGATAAATCCATATCACAACAATAAGATTGTGTGACCCACAGTAGTGGCACTAGAGAAAGATAGTGCACACCTCCCATTTCTGTCATAACCATATCTATTACATTAGTTATACAATGATGTCTCTCCTTTTGCATTAACTTCCAAACAAACTGATCAGTGGTCTTTCATTGTGGTGGTGTTTCGAGACCTAATAGGAAAACAGTGTAGCTGGAAAATAACATTAAGTTGGAGGGTATCAGTGATTGTTTGTTTACATAGACATGGCATAATTATATGTTTAAAAATGCAGCATTTCCAACATTTAGCAAGGTGTCTTTTGATTACTCTTGCATTCCCTTACCTTTTTGACCTGGAGAAATTCCTAGCCACACACGTCCTGTGATTCCCTGTTCTTCTCGGATTTGGCTGGTTACAAAATCATTTTCTTCCCTGTCTTTAATGCTCAGAATATCAGCAGAGGGATCTAGGTTTCAAAGTTAAATATTTTGCTATTAACAAATGGGAAATTATAATATCACTATTTACTAAAGTAAGAAACTACAAGTTGTACAGCACCACAGAGACTGGAGCCCAATCCAGACAAATTGCTTCCTGCAAGAGTAATGGAATAGAAGTGTTTTGCAACTGCTGTACATGGCAGTAGTGACATCATATCTGGAGTACTATGAACAATTTTAGACTCCTTTAAAGACATAGCTACATTAGATATGGATGTGGTGCTAATCAAACAGGCTGAATGTCTTTATGTTTTGTAGCTGCACTTATCAAGTAACTGAGCAGTATTCCATCACACTCCTGATTAGTGTGTTACAGACAATGTATGGACTTTGGGGAGTCAAGAGGAGAGTAACTCTTTGCAGGTTTCTTAGCCTTGAACCTATTCTGTCGGCAGAAGTATTTAAATGGCTAATTCAGTTTCTGGTCAACAGTAACCCCCAGGATGTTGACAGTGGAAGGACTCAGCAATTGTTATACCAGTGAACGTCAAAGGGTGATGGCATGCTCCTTTGTTAAAGATGACCATTGCCTAGCACTCGTGTGAAACACAGATTACTTGCCACTTACCAGGTGAAGCCTAGGTATTCTCCAGTTCTTCCTGTATTATGACATAGATAGCTTCAGTATTTGAGGAGTCGCAAACGGTGCACATTGTACAAGCACTGGCAAACATCCCTGTTCTGTCCTTATGAAGACAGGAAGGTAATTGATGGAGCAGCTGAAGATGGTTGGGCCTAGGACACTACCCTGAGGGACCCCTGCAGAGAGATGTCCTGGAGCTGAGATGACTGACCTCCAGCAGCCACAACCATCTTCCTTTGTGCCAGGAATGACTTCAACAAGCGGTGAGATTCCCCTATTCCAATTGACTCCAGTTTTGCCAAGATGTGGCCTTAAACCTGAATGACAGTTACCCTCATCTCTCAAATCCAACTTTTTCATCTATATTTGAATGAACACTGTAATTAAGTCAAGGGCTGAGTAGTCTGGGTGGAACCCAAACTGTGCATGTCAGCAAGTCATTCCTGAGCAAATGCTGCTTGACAACACTGTTCATGACACCTTCCATCACGGTCGCGAGTAGACTGATAGGGAGGTATTTTAGCGGTATTGGACTTGTCCTGTGTTTTATGCGCAGCACATAGCCAGACAATTTTCCCCACATTGTTGGGTGGATGCCACTGTTATAGCTGTACGGAAAGATTCTGGAGCACACGTCTTCATTGCTATTGCCTGAATGTTGTCAGGGTTGATGGTCTTTGCATAATTCAGTGCTTCCAACTATTTCTTGACATGACTTGAAGTAAATTGAATTGGCTGAAGACTGATATCTGTGATGCTGGGGATCTCTGGCATAGACAAAACTGAATCATCCACAAAGCACTTCTGGTTGAAGACTGTTGCAAATACTTCAGCTTTTACACATATGCTGGACATTCCCCATCATTGAGAATGGGAACATTTGTGGACGCATCTCCTCTAGCATATGTTTCATTATCCAACACTATTCATGACTGGATGTGACAGGACTTGCAGAGCTGCCAGCATTGCTACCTCACTGTGTCAGGGACCCAGATTCGATTTCACTCTTGGGCGACTGTGTGGAGTTTGCACATTCTCCCAGTGTCAACGTGGCTTTCCTCTGGTTTTCTCTCACAGTGCAAAGGTGCACAGGTTAGATGGATTGGTCATTATAAGTCATTTCTTAGCGTGTAGGGATGTGCAGGCTAGGTGGATCAGCAGTGGGAAATGTACAGCTTCATGGATAGGGTTTCGGGGGCAGGGGAGAAGCGGGGAGGTGGGTGTATGGGACGGCATGGAATGCTCTTCAGAGGGTTGATATGAAATGGATAGGCTGAATTGCCTGTTTCCACAGTGTAGGGGATTCTGTAATTTTTTGTTCTGATCTATTGGCTGTGGAATTGTTTAGCCTTGCCTATCACTCGTTACTTGTGATGTTTGGCACCTAAGTAGTCCTGCGTTACAGTTTCAATTGGTTGAAACCTCAGTTTTAGGTAATGGTCGTGTGCTGTTTCTGGCATGTCCTACTGCACTGTCCATTGAGCCAGAGTTGATCCCCTGGCCTTCTGATAATGGTACAGTGGGTGATATGCCAACCATGAAGTTACAGATTGTGCTGGAATACAATCCTGCTCCTGATGGCCCAGAGCGCCTCATGGATGCCCAGTCTTGAGTTGCCAGTTCTGTTTGAAGTATATCCTGCTGACCATGGCAACGCTAACTTTTTGTGCAGCTATGTGGACCGCACAGAGTACGTGGCAGCAACTTCTTGAACCAGAGGTCAATACATCCCAAAGCTGACAGGTGTGCACAGACCCTCTGACTTCCTTATAAGGAACAATGGTGATAGTACTACATAACATCATGGTGGAGGGTATTCTCAAAGTGAATACTCGTCCACAAGCACTGTGCAGTGGTCACTCTCACTGATGCATTTGTGGCACACAGATTCATGAGGATGAGGTCAAGGATATTTTTACCTCTTGTTAGTTCCCTCGCCAGCTGACACAAAGCCTGTCCAGCAGTTATATTATTTTGGATGACTAGCCACTTCAGTTGTGGAAGTGGGGGGGTGGGGCTGGAGGGAAACGAACATGAAATAAAAGTAAGGTATATAATCTTAAAATTTGAGCTTGTTTGCGCAAAAGCAAGAATCAGAAAGAAATCTTCCGCAAGAAGATGAACTGAATCTAAAATTCTTCCCCTTATAAAAGCCTGTAGATGCCAGATTGCAAAAAAGTTTAAGAGAAAAATGGATTGAATATTATTCTCCACAAGTCTTGCAAACACAAAAGGAGTAAACTATGGTGCAGAACAGCCATTACCTAATGGATGCTGGGCTCCTGATCATTAAAATGTGTCACTGAGTTGACTATAAAAAGGTACATAACAGAATTCTAAAATGTTAGGCTTTACAAAAGAATTGGTGGACGGGGGGTGTGGGTGTAGGTGGGCACGAATTGAAATTATTAAAGAATAGATCTCCATAAACTACTATAAAGTTGCATTCCAAATCAGACAGGAAATAGCGCAAAGCATCCTCTTTGACATTTAATCTGGTACACAATATTTGAAAACTGCCACATCATAAATGCTGGACATTTTCTTAGTATTACAAATTACTGCATGGTAAATTAAACCATAGAAGGAAGAACATACCCAGTTTAGAACAGATTGTTTTGGTTTCTTCCATAGTAAATACAGACCAGTTATACAAGCCCATGTCAAATGCATAGCAGTGTCCTCTGAATGTGACCCATGATGGCTTCCCATTTTTCTGAGGGCAGAAGTCTGATCTCTTTTCCGGCTGACTAGGTGATGTTTCTGCAAAAAAGGAAAATTTAGTTATATTGATTCTTTATCTGAAGATATTTTTGATTAGAGCAAACTTGACTATGCATGCTTTTGGTTCTCTCCATTGAGATTAATATATTACACAGTCTGACAGAATTTCCCTGTAAGAAAGTTTGTATCAGTGGCATACCAATCGTGTTCAGTATCAGCCTCATGTGGTTGTATTTGCTTTATGGTATTCAACAAGTACAGGTTTTTCCCAGCCTGAAAAAAAGAACATAACAGCTCCACACTGAGGAGCCTCTTTTGCTTGGAGACTAAAAATTGATGGAAGTGGTGGCACATTTTGACCAGACTAATTAAACCTCAAGTTCTGTGCATGTTTTTAGATTGAGTCGGGCAGCGTCACATTTTTTATTTCATTGTCTATTGTGCAATAGTCAGAAATCCAAGGGAAATCCACTCAGCCATGCCAATTTGAATAATTAGTCATTCTAAATTTTTCCTGCCCTGACTTAAAATGCTACATTATATAAATAAAAAAATAAAGATTATAGGAGATTAGTAAGGAGACTTCCATAATAACTGGCATTTCAAACATCTGAGTCCAGGACACTTAGCAACAGCTGTTTGCAAGAACATGTTACGTACGAAAATACAGTCTCTTAACTGGAAGCGTAGCATTCTGTCATGGGAAATGCAGTGATCCCAAGATATTGCATTTTGCAATTAGTTAGTCAGTGATGGGAGAGTAGTGAATTGTGAGGATGATGCTGAGTGACTTCAGACAAACACTCACAAGTTGACCAAATAGGCAGGCACCAGGCAGGTGAACTTCAATGCAGAGAAATGAGAAGTAATGCATTTTGGTAGAAGAAACACAGAGACAATGCAGGCTCAATAGTTCAACTTTGAGACATACAGAAGTAGAGGTACCTTGAGGCTCTGCATGATTCTCTGAAGGTGGTTAGGCAAGTTAAAACAGCTGTTAAGGTGGTTTGCTTGTTAACAGAGGCATAGAGCATAAAAGCAAAAGTTATGCTGCACCTCTATCAATTACTGGTCACATCACATTGAGTATTGTGTTCAGTTCTAGGCACCTTATTGAAGGAATGATGTTAAAGCCCTGGCAACAGTGCTCATCTATCTACCAGAATGATACCAGAAATGAGAGATTCTATACAGAAGGAAAGATTAGAGAAATTCCCCTTGGAGTTGAGAAGATTAAGAGGTGACCTTATTGAGGTGTTCAAAATTATGAATAATTTTGACAGGGTAAAGAAGGGTATTTCACTTCCACTAGTTGCTATATCAGTAACTCGGGGTCAAAATTTCAAAGACTGTCAGCAAGACAGCTAGGAGTGAGGCGAAAAGATTTTACACAGTTGTTAGGATCTACCAAACAATCGCTGCCTGGGAGAGTGGTGAGGTGGATTTTGTAGGAGAGAAAGCTGGATATATATTTCGAAGTGATGAACTTAGAGGGCTGTAGCGATAGGGCTGGAGAATAGGACTAGCTGGGTAGCTCTTTCAGGAGCAGGCACAGACATGATGCTTGAAATGTTCTCATGCTGTACTGTAAAATTCTATGATTCTGTGTTATTCTGGGCAGCAGTGGCTCAGTAGTTAACACTGCAGCCTCACAGCGCCAGGGACACGGGTTCGATTCCAGCCTCGGGTGACTGTCTGTGTGGAGTTTGCACATTCTCCCCGTGTCTGCGTGGGTTTCCTCCGGGTGCTCCAGTTTCCTCCCACATTCCAAAGATGTGCAGACTAGGTGGATCGGCCATGCTAAATTGCCCGTATAGTTCAGGGGTGTGTGGGTTATAGGGGGATGGGTCTGGGTGGGATGCTTCAAGGGGCGGTGTGAACGTGTTGGGCCGAAGGGCCTGTTTCCATACTGTAGGGAATCTAATCTAACAAGAATCAATGAACTGAATATTCATCCCTCCATTTTCTAGTGAAAATATAACAATCTATAGAAGCAAAATATTATTAATAAACTTAAGTTCATTGATCTATTGCTTATGATAAGTTATTAGTTGACTTGCAAACGAAAATATGAGTTTTCTCAGGAACTCCAGGCCTTCTCTGATATCTATAAAATAACAGTATTTATATTAAATTATTCTAAATAAGACTTGGAGGTTACATAAGCAGTTGACTTTCACAATTCTGAGAGATTAAAGTATTTTCTCCAACTTTGATACGTACTTTTACTCTGGGAGGCATAACAAATAGCTCCTTCAACATCACTATTACAATCTGCACGGTTCCAGAATCCTTTAGTATCCATAAATACACAGCTCCCATCTGCATTAAGATTTTGATATTCCCAAGGTTTGTATTCCGAATTGCATCCATCTGACCACTCAAAAGTTGATCCTTCCTAGTATAAGAAAAGCAAAATGTAACAACAGAACGGTTGCAATGAGCTAGTTAAGATCTCCTCTTACATACTTAATTTTAAACCAAGTTCTTATCTTTGGATAGAGGAAGATGTAAAAAATCCACACAGCACGATAAAGCATAAAATAAACGTTTTAAATGAAATCAGTCAAAGTATTATGGTCACTGGAAATACAACAGTTACTCAAAAACAGAGTAACTTTCAGTATGGCAACCCTAAACTAGGAGACTTCAACATACAATCACAACTGATAAAACCAAAAGTCAATATTAGCAAGCAGTATCATTGGAGAAATGAATGGGTCTGAAAATTGACATATATCTGTGGCCAAGCAATTCATATTCAACAGTGTTGAACTAGATGGTGATAAAGTTAATAGATGCATTGCTGGCCATCTCCTAATTCTATCGATTCTGGAACAATGTCATGGATATTCAAAGGTTACTAATGTAACCCCTCTGCTTAAGGAAGGAAGGATAGTGAAAAATGGGGATGTATTTCTTCAGTGCTCTGAAAGCTGGATGAAATAGGGTGAATGGAGGCTTTGCTGGAGCATGAACACTGGTGTAAACAGCTTGTTTTTATCTGGGAACAGAAAACATAGGAGCGGGAGCAAACATTCTGCCTCTTGAGCCTGCTCCTTCATTCAATAATTGCGAGGTGAAGATTCTACCTGAATTTCACTTGCCTGCCCGTTTCCCATTCCTCTGTCTACAGGAGATCATAACTTTACTGATCCTAGACTTAAATATATTCAACAGTGGAGTTTCCACTGCCATCTGAATGCAGAAATATATTACCATCATTTCTAAATGATCATTCCCTTGAATGCAAGGTTGTACCTCCAACGTTTAGACTGCCCAGCCAGAGGGCCAACCTTTGTCTATCCTGACAAACCAAATCAGAATTTTGCATGTTTTAATTAAGTCACTTTTCGTTCTTCTAAACTTGAGTGAACAAAGGCCCCATTTATTTTAACACTTCATTGCAAGCCAAACCTCTCATCCCTGGGGTCAGTACCCTTACAGATTATGGTTTTTCTTCTAGGTCATTAATATAGCTGATGGTTGAGGGCCCAATACTGATCCACGGTTTGCCAGCTTGGAAGTAACCCATTCATCCTGGTTCTCCACCTCCTGTCCCATCAAATTTATATCCTTGCGAATATTATCTTTGGTATGTCACCATTCCAAAAGTAATTGGTCAAAAACTATTTCCTTTTCATTAAATAATGCTGACGTTGTCTGATTTTCCAAATTTATTGTTAAGATTTCCTTTGTAACAGATTGCAATAGCTTTCGATGACTTGGACAAATTGGTGCATAGTTCCCTGTTTTCTCTCTCCCTCCTTTCTTGAATATTAGTGTTAACACAAACCACCTTCTGGGACAGTACTAGAATCTAGGGTTTTTTGAAAATTACATCTTGTGCATCCACCATCTCCACAGTAGTCTTTTAGCTTCCTTGGATCTGGGCATTGAGATCCCAAGGGATTTGTCAGCTTTTAAACCCTCAAGTCTCTATGCTTCACCTCAAGTTCTGCATTCTCATTGGCATCTTAGTTACCCTCTACTTCTGATACATAGTGTGTTTTCTACTGCAAACATATGCACAATTTCCTGCTATTTCCTCATTACCCATGATAAATTTATCTTGTCTCTGTCTCTAAGTAATCCATAATTATTTTGGCTATATCCTGCATTTACATACTTGTAAAAGCTGTTACAATCTGTTTTATTTGTAGCTGGTTTACTCTCAACTTTGTCTTCTTTCTAAAATCAATTCTTTAGTCATACTATGCTGGCTTCTAAAATTCATACAGTTCTCTGAGTCACTACACTTCTTTGCAACATTATTAGCATTGTAAATACAATGTTAATCTCAACTACCTTGACTAGGTTAATGAATGGATTTGTCTAAGAAGCTATTTTTAAAAAATGACATTTTATTTTTTTGAATACTGAATTATTTCTTTAAAATATTTTCTACCAATCACTGCCATACTTGTTTTTGTCTATCCATCTAATGCACTCTAACCAGCACTCATTTCATTCCAACATAGTTGGCTTTGATTATGCTTGGGATTCTGATTTGGGGCTGGTGCATGTTGCTTTCTACAACCTATCTGTAATCTCATCTTCAAGTTTATCTTTGTTAATTTGGTTTGTTCAATTTAAGATGATGATTTAACTTCCCCACAATTTAATTACAGGCTCCAATTAAATCTTGCTTAGCACTGACCAATGTGTTGTGAATATGAAATTCATGTTTCAGAAAATAACATACAGCTTTAGGAATTAAAGTTTTTAAACTGTAGAAAAATTGAAGTATCCATTTGAAAAATGGTAAAAATAATTCTAATGCAAGTTGATATGAAAGCAGTTGAATAATAAATGATCTATTTAAAGGTTTGAAAAGTAGCCACAAGGTCAGGAGAAAGGGTTGTAAATCCATTAGCAATATATTACACACAAATTGCAGAATCACCATTTTGTTGAGAATAAAGTAATTTTCATTTGTTTAAGGACATTCCAAACTATGTCATATCATATAGTTAGGCTTTGAGTTAGAAGGTTCTTTTGCTCTCCTGAGTTTGGTTTTCACATCGAAGGGAGCTGTGGTTTTGGTGTAGACTCCAGCTCGGAGGTGGGAAAAGCAACGGAAATCAATTTTTGACAGGTCCCATCTTAAGTGGAGAAGGTTCCATATTGTTCACTTGAATGGCTTTCAGGTGAAAACTCAACCTCGGTTTGGAATTTGAAGACAATTTGGTTGGATGATTTGCCTAGCTTGTAGCTACAGGAAGAAAAAGCTATGATGTCCTCAGACTTCTGGCAAACGTCGATGTGGATGCTTAATTCATGACAAAGAAAGAAGCTGGATGATTTGCCTGGCTTGGACAAGAGGTAAGAATGCTGAAGTAACCCTCAGCTCAAACAATCAGGAAGGCTTCATTGCATTTTCCAACCTAAGTTTGAGCTGAGCAATCTACTGTTGAGTTTTTGAAGAGATTTTGTTGCTTGCCTGGCCGAAAGCTAATGGATGGATCTCTGGAGTTTTATACCACAGAAAACCGGAAAACTGATGAGAATTAGTGAATTCCAAAGTGCTATGGTATACTTTGGGCTAGACATGTGATCAGTGAATGAACCTCCAAGATTCTTCAGATGTACAACACAATGCATGGGATTGGGGTGGATTTTTGGATTTAAATGGAGGCTACAGTTTATAACACAATAGTGATGCAACTACGATTGCAATTGATGGTACTTTCCAAAAACTTCCTTGTATCACATTCATACCATACTACTAGTGCTGCTACATGTATCTCCTTAATTATTTCATTGATTACTAAATTAGTAGCTGATTAACTAATGTAATAGCAAGTTTTAGTCTCTTAGTTTGGAGGTGAAACAGGAACACTTTAGTTTTAACCTCCAGTAAAAGGTTAAAACTAAACAATAGAAATGCAACAACTCCTTTCCTTTCTCACCAAATTCCTAATGTTAACACAATGGCTACAAAGCACTGTTCTCTGATCACACAACACAGTAGCAAACATCGGCCACTTACTTTATGACTCTCACCCAAGTTACAACTGCTAAATCAGCTTCCTTACTGTAATTAACACTTATTTACACAATTAATTTTAACTGCTTGCCAGTCAACTTGCCAGGCAGCTTCTGTTAACTAGGCATGTTAACAGTTCCTTCTGTAATTTTAAAGTTTTAAAGTCAAATTCTAAGTTTTATTATTAATTACAACATGAGAAGTATCTACCTGAGAGATCTCATTTGCACCAAATTTCAGACTTCAGTATTTTAGTCTGAAAAACAATGATTCCTGTTCATGATGCTCCAGAATCTCTAAACTGCTGTTACACATTTAAAATGTGCCTAGATTTCTCCATGTGTTATGCTAAAGCAACATATCGCAGTTTACAGACTTTTGACATAGAAAAACAATAGATTCTGATTCACCTCAGACTTTTTGCATAGCCTTTTTACTTTCCAGTTCAAAGTTCAGATGTGGCTAACTACTGGGTTATCATTTAAGTAAATAAAATAATCAAAAGTTTTAAAATAAGACACTAAAACAATAGGCCCGAAATGTCAGCTTTTGTGCTCCTATGATGCTGCTTGGCCTGCTGTGTTCATTCAGCTTCACACTTTGTTATCTTGGATTCTCCAGCATCTGCAGTTCCCATTATTTCTGATCACTAAAACAACCCCTACAGCTGTATTGAATTTTAAGCAGCAACTGTTTTCATTTGTGAGTACTGTATTAATGTGATATAGTTATGTTCTATAAGGTGTCTTTTTAGAAGACTTACATCTTGACTGAACAAGCCAATCCAAAGAGGAAAACCATCCGACTTCACCAAGCTCTTCAGAAACAAGTGCTGAGATTCATTATAGACACTGACAAGTTGATATCCAGACATTTGACATTGTTGCAGTGCCTCATACCAATTCAGCTTCCTCTGAATTAACTGGTACGTATGGTTTCCATATTCTGCCTTTGCACGTGGAGCCTCAAAGTGACTCGGGTCAGGATCTAAAGATGTGAAAAATATTAAAAGTAAATCAGATGTGAAAAATATTAAAAGTAAATCACATTTTTATTCAACACTCATAACACATCATGTTCTAGAAGAAAAAAACACTTTGATGTTTGGACAGTATTGGTGAAAGCAAACTTTTAGAGATCGAAAGATGTTAGAATGTTTGTCACTGTGTTCAGCCAGCAAGGCAGTGTAGAAAAATATGAAGAAAAAAGTCAGGTTAGATGACTGAAAATGTTTATTTTACCGTAATATTATTAGGTCCTACAACAACTGCCCAACAACATGGTAAAGTTGAGCATACTGTGATCTACTCAGTTCCACAGTGAAGGCTAAGTTAAAGCATTTGAACATGACTTAGTTTAGGGAAGTCTTAGGTGACCACACACCCTTGGAGCTTACACTAGTTGCTCATACAGTTGCTCCAAGTTGTTCCAAAATTGATCACTTTTTTAAGATCCTCCATCTACCCCACTGCATTCAGAAGTCAGTACTGTTAGAGTTGCAAGGAAGACTGCTGCCTAGTTTATTGCTAGGCTGGATATGTTCGGAACAACACAAAGGAAAATCAATACCATTAAGCAAAAGAGGGTAAATAAAAGGAGAGAATGTTACATTAATCAACATAAGCTAACCCTTTTGGACCAAGAGACAAACACAGCTTGCTACTTCTCAGCACATTTATTACTTTGGCTTACAATTGAGAAAAAGGCACTTTCAAGATTTGAAAAATGTTGACAGTTCTGGCCTTGATTTCGATAAGAGAAATGGCAATGCAATATAAATGTTACAATAATGTTACGCAGAAGTCCCTGCAAAGTAGGATCAGAAGCAAAGGATTTTTAGTTAAAATGTTTAACATTACTTCTGCACAAACCAAATTTGACAGGAGGACCTCCAATATTGCTTCAGTTAAAGTAAAAGTTAAGGAATTATCATCAAATACCCTGCAGCTAAAAGAACACTCTGAGGGAATCTGCCATGAAGCTTCTACCTGCAGAACACAAAGCACATATGCAGTTCCTACAAAATTCCTGAAAATGTGCAGCAGATGATCAAGGCTGATGGAACAGTTCAATATCCTTCTCTGCAGCAACATGAAAAAAAATCACTGTCAATATAACCCTGGAACCAAATCAACGTGCAGACTAGTACAAGTGGCATTCATACCTCAAAAGATAAAGCAAAAGTCCAAATACTGTCAGAAACCATTCAGTTATATTTGTATCAGATGGGAAATAATATAATACAGGGCTTAAGCAGTATAATTTCATAAAATCTGTTTCTGCAGATCAATGCCGACCACTGTCTTCAGCCCATGCCAAGTAGGAGAGCAGGAGATGGCTCAGAGGAAGCACATAATATTTAGATTTGATTTTACAAAAAAATATATTTTATAATCTTCATGTTGGAGGCTAATGCTTTCATGCTGAAGTTCCAAGAACACTTTTCGTGTACAGAAATTCACCAAAGAAAAGCTAGCAAACTTGAGGAAGAAGATGTAACAAAGCAATCAACACATAACTCCAGACTCAATATCAAAGATTCAGTGCCTCCCAGAGAGAATGAGTCATCAGCATGAATAGACTCAGAAATTGGACAATACGCAAAACTAGGCACAAAAGCTGCATAGCAGTGACACAATGCCAGAATTAAGAGGCCTGAGGGTATTGTTCTAATAACAAGTGCTCAACGTAAGACAACACCAGCCTCTCTGACCTGCTATGTGGTAGTAGTACTTAGGAGGTCTAAACAGGAGAGTAAAGAGGCAATGATCTAAGAAGTGAGTGGGTGAATCTCGAGTTGTCGGGTTTCAAAGCATATACGTGTGCTTGAAGCTATCAATTTTGGACCAAAGAGACATACTTAAGCCGAATTTAAAATTGTGAAAAACTAGCAAGTGGAGGTCCAAACAGATTCAAATCGCTAATGAAGAGTCAAGTACATGATGAAAATCACACATTAATGGCATACTAGCAGTTATAACTAGAGGTCAAGAAAATAAAGTGTGTATAGCTTGTCTAGTCTTGAAACATTTCTACAAAGCCTTGCTTCAAGCATACCAAGAATACTATGTACGCTTCTAAGCACTGTATCCAAGATTTTGGCATTGAGAGGAATTCAGCATAGATTCATCAAAATGTTGGAAACCTAGCAACAATCAGAAGGGAGAGTGATTGCCCTTGACATCAGGGCAGCATGCAAATACTTATAGCATCAAGGGACCCTCGCAAACTGGAGTTAACTAGAATTAAGTGGAAAACTCTCCTCTGACAGGAGCAATATGCAGCACAAAGGAAAATGATTATGGTAAGATCATATAAAATAGGAACAAGAGTAAGCTGTTTGCCCCGAAGCCTGCACTGCGATTCAATAAGATCATGATTGATCTGGCATTGTTCCTCACATCCACTTTTCCGCATTTTCCCGGTTACCCTTGATTTTCTTACTGATTATCTGTCTATCAATCTAATTATCAAAGCATTAAATATACACAAGGATTCTGCCTCCACTGCTCTCCATGGCAAGGAGTTACAACCACTCAACCCTCAAAAAAAACGTCCTCCTCAGTCTGTTTTTGGTAATCATCTCAGTCCCAGGATATTACTGCAAGAAGTCCTCAGAATTTTTTTTTAAAATAACCTTGTTCAGGTGTATTCTTACATACCTCCAAGTTTCTCATCATGCTGACAAGGGAAAAATATCACTGTTCTTTTATTGTTGTTGGGTCAAAATCCTGAACCACCCTTCCTCGCAACCCTGCGTCCCCTAAGGATTGCACAGTTCAAGAAGGCAGATCACCATCACCTTGTCAATGGAAATAAATGCAGGCCTGGCCACAGCACCCTTATTCTATGAACAAATAGCAATTTCCCAAAGCATACGCTTTGGATTGAATTGGCTAATTGGCCAGGGGTTAGCTCAGTGCCTCAAGGCAAAAGCAGCAAAGGCAGACAGCAGCTACAGTTGTATCAGAGATAATGGGAACTGCAGATGCTGGAGAATCCAAGATAACAAAGTGTGGAGCTGGATGAACACAGCAGGCCAAGCTGCATCTCAGGAGCAAAAAAAGCTGATGTTTCGGGCCTAGACCCTTCATCAGAGAGTTGTCTGGTCAATTGGACTGGCAGCTCCTTTGAATTGGGATGATGCAAACAACAGCCTTACAAAATCAAAACAAAGAACTTAGGATGCTGAAGATCTGAAACAAACAAAACAAAAACAAATTGCTGGAGGAATTCAGCTAGTCTGGCAGCATCTGTGAAGCAGAAACGGAGTTAATGTTTCAACTCCAGTGACTCTTGTTCAGAATGGATAGTGGCTAGGAAAAATGTTGATGGCAGGGACTGACAGGGGCAAAGGAAGGAGCATTTAGATGGAGACAGATCCCAGAGAGAGAAAAAAGAAAGGGGTAGGCAGACAAGTATTGTTGTTGGTAATCCAAGCAAGAGAAGAAGCTAGATAGGTGATAATGGGTATGAGTACTTGAAAAGGGTTGGCTGCATTGGAAGCAACCCATTCCACGACAGGACCAGGGTTTGGATTGGGTAATAGACATGGAAGGAGGATTTCATGCTGTAAAAGTTGTTAAATTCACTGTTGAGTTTTGAAGGCTAAAAGGCACCCAAGCGAATGATAAGGTATTGTCCATCCAATTGGCATTGACGCTCATTGGAGCTCATTTGTACCACAGGTCCAAAACAGAAATTTTGGCATGGGAGCACGGTCGTGTATTGAAGTGGCAGGCTACTGGAAGTTCAGATCATTTTTAATGGACAATGTCCTTACAAAGCAAGGTAAGTTCTGCGCTGTTGGCCATAAAAGACCTATTTCAAAAATTACTGTTCATAAATTTAGAGATAGAAAGAACTGCAGATGTTGGAGTCTGAGATAACACAGCAGGCCAGGCAGCATCAGAGGAGCAGGAAAGCTGATGTTTTGGGTCAGGACCTTCTGAAGAAGGGTCCCAACCCAAAACGTCTGCTTGTTCATGAAGTTATTTGGGTCCCATGGTGAGCTGGACAGCTGTACACTGATGTGGAAGAGACTGATCAGAATGATCCAAAAAGTCCTTAAAAATTCAGTTCTGCCCTACATTGGCCCATTTATTGCTGTCAATGCCTTTCCTTGCTCCCTTTCAACGCTTTGAAAATTCGAACCATTCCAGAGACTTCAGGATCTACAGAATGGATATTTAATGTGTGCGGGCACAAATCCTGACCCTGCTCCTTTTGAAATCCTGGCTGTACTGCCTAATATGAAAAAGCAGAATGAGGGCTGATTTGAATGAGATTTTCACAATTACAAAAAGCATCATGGTTAGCTACAAACAGTGTTTCCGTTGGTAAGGGAAGTCTTCAAATCAGAGTAGACAGTCCTGAAGAAGAGTAATACCTGAAACATTGTCTGGCTTGTTGTGTTCTTCCAGCCTCCTGTTTGTCTACCTTGCATTTCAGCATCTGCAGTATTTTTGTCTCTATTCAGTACGGTAGTTTGGAAATCACTTCTGCAGACAAGGGATGGTACAAGTATAGAATTCTCTCCTCCAAAAGGCAATGTTAGCTCAATTAATATGTTTGATTTGGAGATTTATTGATTCTTGATAAACCTTATAAAATGATAGAGCCAAGGTGGATTTCCTCATTGAATGACAGTATCTCGGGGCGGCATGGTGGCTCAGTGGTTAGCACTGCTGTCTCATTGCACCAGGGACCCGGGTTCGATTCAACCCATGGGTGACTGTGTGGATTTTGCACATTCTCCCTGTGTGTTTGTAGGTTTCCTCCAATTGCTCCGGTTTCCTCCCACTTTCCAAAGATGTGCAGGCAGGTGAATTGGCCATGCTAGATTGCCTGTAGTGTTCAGGGATGTCTGGATTAGGTGGGTCTGGCTGGGATGCTCTGGGACCAAAGGGCCTGTTTCCACACTGTAGGGGTTCTGTTCTATTTTATTCTATAAAAAAGGTCAAATTTTGGCCTGTGATGTTATCCTGTCGTATATCACCATGGTTGCTCAGATAGGGTCAGAGAATCTTACGCTCCTTTACAGCAGGATTTATTGAGTAATCTAAAACCGAACATAAAACCAACGCATCCATTTTTCAAATTTTGACCTCTGCTTTCTGAGGTGTCATTGGCTTCATGCTTTACTAAAACATTTGAATTTCAATACTTCCATCTTTAAAGCTCACACGTAAACTGCATAACATACCTGCCCTTATCAAATAGTGCACTTTGAACAAGTGATATGAAAATGTTTTCATTTGCTAAATATAAAGAAACATACTGCCACTCCTTCTATCAGATTCAGGCCAAACAAGTTGGTGACGTGCCTCAGGACTCAACAGAAATTCTCATGAATGCCAAAATGCTGCACTTACCCAGTATGTTTGAATTTCTGACTGCTGGTTTTACCTTGTCCAGATTGCTGCAGGACTCCCTATAACAGTGGGATGAAATGATCATTTCCAAGGAGGCCTATTGTTTCTGACAATGGTCACCCTCAACACCCTCTCCTGACTTGCCTTACAGAATCCCTGGAAGCTATCCTGGCTTATGTCCAGAAATACAGTTTCACCAGCTATGTGGGTGTGCAGGGTGGTGTGGGCTGCTGAGCTGGGGGCTAATGGGGAAGGGGACTAGCAATAACAAGGGATAGGACTATTCTGTTTCAGATAGAGATCATGATGAGAAGGTTAGAAAATCAGCAGACAGGCAGACATTAAGTGACACGTCTTTAGTCATTCACATTGAAGGATTATCTTTCATTACAAAGTCTCTCAACTCAAGTTACTGAATTCAAGCTGGAGCCATAACTGGAAAGTGCAGAGGCTCCAGTGTAAATGGGCTGTAAAATCGCAGTCAGCTGCAGACACTTGCTCTCCACCACTGACTGGAAGATTTCACATTCAACAAAAAAGGTTTTAAATGCTTTTTGGCATCAAGTACACTCCCCTCCAGCCCCACCACACCCGGCACTTTTCCCTACAATTGCAGGAAGTGCTACACCTGCCCCCACACCTCCTCCCTCACCCACATCCCAGGTCCGGAGAAAACTTTCCACATCAACCAGAGGTTCACTTGCACATCTGCTAATGTGGTATACTGCACCCGCTGTACCGGTTGTGGTCTCCTCTACAATCGGGGAAACCAAGCAGAGGCTCGGGGACCGCTTTGCAGAACACCTACACTCAGTTCGCAATAAACAGCTGCACCTCCCAGTCGCAAACCATTTTAACTTCCCCTCCCATTCCTCAGACGAAATGTCCACCCTGGGCCTCCTGCAATGCCACAATGATGCCACTCGAAGGCTGCAGGAACAGCAACTCATATTCCGCTTGGGAACCCTGCAGCCCAATGGTATCAATGTGGATTTCACAAGCTTCAAAATCTCTCCTCCATCCACTGCATCCCAAAACCAGCCTAGCTCATCCCTGCCTCCCTAACCTGTTCGTCCTCTCACCTATCCCCTCCTCCCACCTCAAGCCGCATCCTCATTTCCTACCTACAAACTTCATCCCGCCCACTTGATCTGTCTGTCCTCCCCAAACTGACCTATCCCCTCCCTACCTTCCCACCTACACTCAACTGTAATGCTCCATCCCTGCCTCTTTGACCTGTCTACCTCCTCTCCACCCATCTTCTCCTCTATCCATTTTCTCTCCTCCTCCTCCTCTCTCCCTATTTATTTCAGAACCCTCTTCCCCTCCCCAGTTTCTGATGAAGGGTCTCGGCCCAAAACGTCAGCCTTCCTGCTCCTAAGATGCTGCTGGCCTGCTGTGTTCATCCAGCTCCACACTTTGTTATCTCGGATTCTCCAGCATCTGCAGTTCCTATTATCTCTGATACAGTGTATTAAAAATCATTTTAAATCACTGGTTTAGTTGTGGTCAGAAGAGTTACATTTGGTCCTTACCTTTATCAATTTTGCAAACAAAAATGCTTTGCAACATCAACTGTGTACGTAGCAAAGGATGGTTAAAGTGGTGCCAAAAACCATCCATACCAAGACCAACTGCTGGAAACATTTGTGCATCCCGAAAGTTGGGTCTACCCAAGTGCCAGTTTGAATACTTTATATAAGAACCATCATACCATATTGTATGATTACCTAAAGCAGGGGAAGAAAAAAAAGCACTTACTAATACTGTTTCTGGAACTTCAAAAAATCTGCAAATTTATAAACAGTTTTTCAGTGCAACGTGAAAGATAAACTTTTTTTTAAAAAACAGTAAGTCACACATCTTGGGCCTGGTCCCTCATTCAATACAATCATATCTGATGTTACACCTAAATTCTACTTTCCTACTTGCACTCATATTCCTCGAATCCCTAAGAATCCAAAAAAAAATCTACCTCTGTTAGCCTTAAATGTTCTCAATGATGGAGTACCACAACTTCTTGAGTAAAAACGACTAAAGATTCACAACACCTTGAGTGGGAATTTCTCATCTCAATGAATGAATCTTATCCTGAGGCTGCTTTCATCCTAAGTGACAGTAATACTGGAGAAGTCAGATCCGACTTGTGGGGTGCAATTAGGAACATGCAGTTGAGGCCAAATTCAGATCAGCCATAATCTGGTCAAAGGGCAAAGCAGGCTTGATTTGCTGAATTTCTTGCTTATCAACAATATAATCAGCTGGAGTAACACTGAGCAAACACTCTAAAGTTGTCTATGTTTTAAGAACATAGGGACAGGGACAGGGACAGGAGTAGGCCATTCAGCCTCTTGAGCCTGTTCCACCTTCAATGATAGGATGGCTGATTATTGGCCAAACTCCATGTTATTTGCCTTTGGCTCATATCCCTCAATACGTTTGCTTAACACAAGTTCAGCTATCTCAGATTTATACAATTTATAGCTATAATTTCATTTGATCAGACAACAGAAATTGCTGACCAGAGAAAAATGGATGGTACTGTGTTAAGCCTACTGCGCCCAGAGAGGGTCTCATTAATTAGTTTTCTGACACACAGCAAATGGGTTTGTTCTCTTTCCTGGAACACAGTTAATATTCACAAATTACAGTTCTTTATCCCAATATTCTGCCTCAGTGAGTGGCTGAAATGCAACAATGCCAAAAAAATGGCAAATATTAAATTTTAAAAGTTCTATCCTTGGATGATGTTATCAGACTTAGTACATTACAGTAAGTTATTGTGACACAAATAAGGCAGCTTCTTAGTTAAACAATATTTACAGATATGACTTAGTTCACAATTATTGAATAATCCTATACATCTAGTACAATTTCAAACTAATTCCATAATCACAACTTTTCAAATGACGAAATAGTTTCTAATTTAATTCTGCACTCTTGAAGAAATAAAGGTTTAATAATAAACAATCCAGTGATTACATTTGAAGAAAAATTGACACTATTACAATATTAGCTCGAAGAACACACCATCTATCACATATCCAGACACCAGGAAAGGAATTCAAACCACATAAGCTGGGAGTAAATCATTGGGCATTACTTACCATTATATTGAACACTTAGCCATACCCATTTAAACAGATAACTGTGAATTTTTAGCTGATCTGTGACAAAGTTGTTTTCTTCTTCACTTCTAATAGTCAAAATGTTGGACTGTGGATCTGTTTGGCACAAGATATTTGTATAAATTTCACCTTTCACCTGCATTACATGCATTCATGCTACAAATATTATGAGTTATTTAAGAAGCAGCTGGTTACAGTATTTTCCAACACTGTAACTTCATATTCTAAAGCACATCTCGTAAAGGGGTTACTGACTCAAATGTGTATGCAAATTTCTTGCCTGGAAGTGCTGACAAAGCAAGTAAACGAATTACAACCGACAAGAAACGCAGAATAATTCTTACCCAATTTCTTGCACATGCTGTGGACAGTGCTCCCTTGAAAAAACCTAGGCTTTTCAGCATTCAGTAGAAAGGCATAACAATTATTTCTGAATGGTATCCATAATGGTCCTTCAATCTTATGAGGGCACTTCACGGTTTCAACATCTGGCTTTTCAGGTGCAGTTTCTTCTGCCAAATTGAAATGCACATTTTAAAGGGTATAATAAAGTGGTTTTATTCCAAATAGATTGTATAAGAAACAGAAACAAAATAATCAATTATTCCACAAATAATTTTCCTTCAAAAGGACTGAATTCAACAGCAACATTTTGGTTTACAAATCTCTCTTAAAGCTCACTCAGCCTTTCGCATCAATAGCCTGCACCAGGCCCAAGACCCTTTTGATCTTTTGAATCAGTTTCCTTTGTGCCTCAAATTTCCCCTAGAACTTCCTCAGTAAACCCATTCACTTCATTATTTTTGTCTACATTCTCAAAAATGTTTTTTTAAAAAAAAATCATGTTTGGTCAACAAAGAGAGCTGACAAAGTTCCATTTGTCCATTGAGGTGCATCTTGAGATGATTCTCTTTGTTAAGGGTGTTGCTCATCACTGGTCCAACAAATGAGAAAAAAAGACTTTTTGCAAACCATATATCATCAGGATATCCCAAATTGCTTTGCTTTAGAACCATTAAGCACGAATGAATTATTGTTACTGCTGACAGGTCAGGTAAAGTGAGAGACAAATGTTGCTTAGTTAGGTCCCAAAAACAGCAAAACAAAAGAAATAACATTGCTGGTTTCAGTGATATTCACTGCAGATAAATGCTAACCATAAATAAGAACTTCAACTGCTCTACTTTGAATAGTGCTACAGAATTATTTGTATCAACTAAGGGTCAACTTTCACCTCATATTTGAAGAGGACACTTTTGGCAGTGTAGCATTCCCCCAGACATAAACGTGATGAATACTGATTAAGGAAGATACTTACTTTGTTGATCATGGCAAATGGCTCCTTCTAAAATTGAATCACAGCTCAAAGTTCTCCAGTACCCATCAATGTCCATGTACACACAATTGTCAACAGGCACAGAATCACCTTTGCTCCAATGACTGTACGTAGTGTGTCTTCCATCTGACCAGCGAAAGTGTAATCCGTCCTTTGAAATTGAAAGAAAAACAAACATTACATTGCTCATCACAAACTGATAGGTTGAATAGATCCACAGTTTATACCTGCATCTATAAAACACCAAAGAGAGTAAGAGTGTAGTCTACACACCATTCACTCACAAGTAGCAGTCTACTGGCTGCTTTCTTCAATTCTGAAATTAAACTCAATATTTGGACTTCAAGGTTCATTAAACAATAAGAGACAAATAAACCAAAATTCAAGATCTTCAATAGGGAACCTGAATTCTGAGAATATGGATTATAAAATTGGTATCATTGGTATATTTTGAACAAAAATCTCTACATTAGTCTTTGGATGGTGGCTGTGATTTAGTTTTACGGGCCATTGTTTGTTCATATTCAACTGGCGACATAGAAGGCAAAGAGATATTAGGAAGTCCACATGCACTTCAGTTTCACCACAGTTTTGCTTGCCTTTTGGATACCTTCCCAAACAGTCCAGCTGAGGGTTCAGAATTGGCAAGATCCTTCTAAAATAGTCCTAAAACACAAAAACTCTTTTTGAAAAGCCAATATTTGGGGCAGGGGAGAGGGTGGAATGGATTTAATTAACTTCAAATCATACTGAACTTTCTAAATAATTATCATGTAATACACTTGACTAGCATCTAAATACACTATGATTATACCCCAATTTGTGCTAATGGATCAAAGTAAATGATGAAGTTTTTAGGTGAATATCCAGGTGTTAAAAAACAGCTTCAAAATAAAACAAACAAATATTGTATGTGGAAGCATGAATGAGTTCCCAACATTTTGTGCACTGCTGTTCACAACAAATACTGTTTGCATTTTTACAGAAAACTATGAATATCCTTGAAGTGCTTAAGGGATATCGTTAAGCTGATTGTAAACATTCACCATCCCAAGCTGATAATGTTACACTATTTGTAAACACACCTTCAGTAGTACTGGAAAATATATACGGGAGCAGAATGGAAAAAGATAGCTTGTAAAGTTACAAGCAAGCCTGATGCCAACCGTATACAAAATGTAGAAACAACTAACTACAGTTTGCAAGAAATTATACTGTACTACAATAATGACAGGAATTTTAAAAGAAAGTGAAAAAAATGTTGCTTTGGGAAATTTAGACTTAAAAGATAAGTGCTGACATCAGAGCTACATATACAAATATATTTTTGTGGTAAGTTTGTTTTTCTCTTCGGTTTGAGTGGCATGGATTTTGTCAATACAAGAAGTAGACTGTAATTGTGTATTGTCCTATTCTAGTTTTCAGATGCATAACAATATTTTCCAAGTAACTTTTAGTTTTAGGAAAATTTAGAAACTCCCAGAAAACCTCAAGTGAAAGCAGTTGAAAGGATGACTGTACTTATTTTGTAACATTCAAGAGATGAGGGGGAGAGAGAGAGAGAGAGAGAAAGAGAGAGAGAGAGAGAGAGAAAAAGAGAGAGAAAGAGAGAGAGAGAGAGAGAATGGCTAATGGACTCATTTAGGGAGAAAGAAAACGTACAGGATGCTTGAGCTGCCTTTTCCTGTCTTTGTTGGTGAAGTCAATTATTCATGGAGGCTGCAGGGTCAGAAGCAAATGATATCTTTGCAAATAAAATAGGTTACTTTGTAGAACAGCAAGTCGGAAGAGAAGGCAATTATATCCATTAGATATCGAAATTAGCCGAATGTGCTACAAGGACTAAAGGGGCTGCAAGAAATCAAATTCAAAGGGTTGCTTCGGTTTAAAAAAAATACCAAATTTATTTTAGACTTGTTTGAAACATCCCAAGTTGACATGAAGATAGTGTGTGTGTTGGGGGGGTTACTTGGTATATTTCCTGTGTGTTTTACTTACACAGAAACAAACAGTTTAGCTCAGGAACAGGCTAAGCACTGCACACCAGAGGCAAAAGGACTATCAGAAATCTAAAGCTTTTCTGAAATAGAGGCACTAAGCTAAAATGAAGCAGTGATACTCCACTATTGAGCAGGAATGTAACAATTTTTAAGGAGTGAAGAAGAGTCATTTGGGAGGAGGAAGGACCCCAAGAAAGCTAATACTTCAGAGGATAGCAGGAATACTGGGAAATTGAAACCAATTCCTCAGAGTGGCGGTGCTTTGATTTACTCTGATGAAGAGAAGGAGCCTGAAAAATAGCTAAAGACAGTAAGGCAAAGTCAAAAGGAAAAATGGGAGGTTAGTCTAAGGTATCAACCAGATCAGAAATTGCTGCAAAAATTCAGTCTGTCTGACAGCAGTTGTGGAGAGAGAGCAGAGTTTTGGGTTCAATGACCCTTGTTTAGATAATAAAGTGTGAAGCTGGATGAACACAGCAGGCCAAGCAGCATCTCAGGAGCACCTGTGAAGCTGGATGAACACAGCAGGCCAAGCAGCACCTCAGGAGATACACTGGACCAGAAACATCAGCTCTACTTTCTCTCCACAGATGGTCCCAGACCTGCTGAATTTTTTCAGCAATTTCTGGTTTTGTTTCTGATTTCCGGCACAGGTATAAAACAAAATTCCTAACGTCTTTCAATGCTGAGGAAGAATCATACTGGACTCAAAACATTAACTCTCTTCACAGATGCTCCTCTCTGTGCTTGTTTCAGATTTCCAGCATCTGCATTATTTTGTATTTATTTTGTTTGTTTACTAGTGTTTGTTCTGCTTTTACCTTGTATAGCAAAATACATTTATTTTCACTTGCAGGACCGTGTGCCACAAATTCTCTTAGTTGATTACTGGGTATTCAAATTTCTTTTTAAATGTTAAGAGGATGGTAACAATATTCACTGCACTTTTCTTTAGCTCCATTAAAAAAGACACAGGGCTGGCTAGGACCATGTTTCGTATTCAGAAAATTAGTAAAAATTATACAACAGGAACGTACATCTTGACTGTATAGTCCGATCCACACTGGATAACCCAGAGTATTTGTAGTAACTGTGAGGAAAGCCTGATGGTAGGGTTCAGTGATGCTAACCAACTTGTTATTGTGTTCCTGGCACTCAGTTACCGCTTCTTCCCACGTAAGATTCTTTCTAATTATTGTATAGGTATGGTTGAGAAAGTTCAAAGTGTCATTTAAAGGATGGGTATCCTCCTCATTGATGATATCTAAAGAAAAGGAAGGAAGGAAAAAAATTATTAATGCTGGGTCAGCTAAATGTTTAATGCATAAATTAAAGAGCAACTCACACAGTGCAAATTAACAATGTTGGCAGTATTGCCAATAACAATCTTCCAGAACACCATGCTGAAGGTGGTGCAATTTATTTCAACAATTATTTATCCCAAATAAAATTCTTCTTCATCTATAATTATTCATTGAAGATATGTTTATTGTGCTTAAAAGTTCAATCTCAAATTTCTGTTTCACAGTTTAATATTAAAATGCAAAAGATGAGCAATCACTTCCAATATAGTCAGAAACTTCTTTCAAAAAAAATAAATCTTTCTACACAAGTTTCAGAATCTTGATTTCAAACCACACAAGAGACTTTTTAGTTGGTTCTTCTGACTTTTAATGGAGTTTGAAATCCGATCAAGAAAATTAGCCTCCCTGCAGAAAGTCTGACAGTTGGACCTTAGACATTCATCACACAACACAAAGCTGCACAACGTGTCTGTGAGGAAATGTGTGATGGAGATTTGAACATAGTCAGTGTTGGATGATCTGAAACTAAGTGAACGTAAAATGGGAATAAGTTTCAACAAAGTAATATTTAATTTGAAATGCCAACTCTGTCTCCACAGATGGTGCCAGACCTGTTAAGTCTCTCTGACACACCTTTTGTTTTTTGTTTAAAAATGGAAGAAAGGGGGCTGGCTCAGTAAGCATTGAGAGAGTCTCCTATGGATTTACACAGATGACGTGGCCGAAAGGCTGAAGCTGAGGCAGAAGCAGGTCATCTGTGCCGAGATGATGTGGGAAGCAACTCATCTTAAGGTCTAACAGGTCAGCGAGGATATACACATAGTCTAATTCAGCATGAATAATGAAATGGTGGGGCATAATACCAATGGCGGACACATGAAATTTGCAGTGGGGACTAATGAAGACCTCAGTGTTCTCAGCATTTAGCTAGAAGAAACACTCAATATTTACACAAAAAAAACTCATATTTATACAGTGTCAAAAGAAATGAAATCGGACGGATCACCTAGCATCGACCTAGGCGCCGGAAAAGACAACAGCAGAAACAGCCCTGTCGACCGTATAATGTCCTTCCCACTAACATCTGGGGATTAGTGCCAAATTGGGAGAGATATCTCCCAGACCAATCAAGCAATGGCCTGACATAGATATATTCATGGAATCATATCACTCAGACAATGTCCCAGACACCACCGTCACCATCCCTGGATAGGACAGGTCAGAACCAGCAGACGGGGCGGCACAGTGGTAAACAGGCAGGAGGGTGTTGCTCTAGGAGTCCTCAATATTGACTCCAGACCCCATGAAGTCTTGTGGCTTCAAGTTAAACATGGGCAAGGAAACTCCTGCTGATTATCACAAACTGTCCTCCCTCAGCTATGAATCAGTACTCCATGTTGAACAACACTTGGAGGAAGTACTGAGGATGGGGAGGGGACAAAATGTACTCACGGTGGGTGATTACAATATCTACCACCAACAGTGGCTCAGCAGCAGCACTACCGAGTGAGCAATACCACATCTAAAGAACGTAGCTGCTAGACTGGGTCTGCAGCAGGTGGTGAGGGAACCAAAAGAGGGAAAAACATACTTGACCCCATCCTGACCAATCTGCCAGCTGCAGATGCATCTGTCCATGACCATCGCACAATCCTTGTGGAGACAAAGTCCCACCTTCACATTGAAAATAACCTCTAGCATGTTGTCATCATAGAACCCCTACAGTGTGGAAACAGGCCCTTTAGCCCAACAAGTCCACACTGACCCTCAGAGCATCCCACCCAAACCCATCCCCCTATAACCCACAAAAACTACACACCCTGAACACTATGAGCAATTTAGCATGGCCAATCCACCTACTGCACATCTTTGGACTGTGGGACGAAACAGGAGCACTCGGAGGAAACCCATGCAGTCACGGGGAGAATGTACAAACTCCACACAGACAGTCACCTGAGCGTGGAATTGAGTCCAGGTCCCTGGCACTGTGAGGCAGCAGTGCTAACCACAGTGAGCCACCATGCCACCCTAGTCTGGCAATCTCCACGTTAAATGGGACAGGCTTCAGAACAGATCTAACAACTCAAGGCTGGGCACCCATGAGGCACTGTGCCCCACTAACAGCAGTCGAATTGTACTCCAGCACTATCTGTAGCCTCATGGCCTGACATATCCCCCACTCAACCATTACCATCAAGCCAGGATATTTACCCTGGCTCAATGGAGGACATGCCAGGAGCAGCACCAGGCATAACTGAAGATGAGGTATCAACCTGGTGAAGCCACCAAACAGGACTACTTGCGCATCAAACAGCGTAGCAGCAAGTGACAGACCTAAGAGATCTCATAACCAATGGCTCAAATCTAAGCTCTGCAGTCCTGGCACATCCAATCGTTAAATCATCCACTACCATTCACAGCTCACTGGAGGAGAAGGAGGCTCCACAAATATCCTCAACGATGGAAGAGCCCAGCTCATCAGTGCAAAAGATAAGGCTGAAGCATTCGCAGCAATGTTCACCCAGAAGTGCCAAGTAGATGATCCATCTTGGCGTCCTCCAGTGCTCGCCAGCATTACAGATACCAATCTTCAGCCAATTCGATTCACTCTACGTGATGCCACGACACAGTTGGAGGCACTGGATACTGCAAAGGCTATGGGCCCTGACAATATTCTGGCAATAGTACTGAGGACTTGTGCTCCAGAACTTGCCGCTCTCCTAGCCAAGATGTTGTGTCCAGTTCTGGTCACCTCATCACAGGAAAAACGTGGAAGCATTGGAATAGGTGCTGACAGGATTTACCAGGGCGTTGCCTGGGATGGAGCAAAGGTCGTATGACGAAAGGTTGAGGGAGCTAGGGCTTTTCTCTTTACAACGGCAAAGGATGAGAAGTGACTTGATAGAGATGTACAAAATGATCAGAGGTATCGATAGAGTGGACAGCGAGAGACTATTTCCTAGGGTGGAGGTAGCTATTACAAGGACGCTTAGTTTTAGAGTAAGTGGATGTAGATATCAGAGGAAGGTTCTTTACTCAGAGAGTGGTAGGGCATGGAATGCATTGTCAGAGAGGGTAGTGGAGTTGGCCTCACCAGGGGCATTTAAGCAGCTATTAGAAAGGCATATGGATGATAGTACAAGGTAGGGATAGAGGTCAGATAGACCTTAGGTTTAGGGTAAAAGTTCGGCACAACACTGTGGGCTGAAGGGCCTGTACTGTGCTGTACTGTTCTATGTTCAAGTTCCACTCCAAGCCACTCACCATCCTGACTTGGAAATATATTGCCATTCTCTCACTGTCACTGGATAAAAATCCTGGAATTCCATTCCTAATGGCATTGTGGGTCAACCCACAGCAGGTGGGCTGCAGCTGTTCAAGAAGGCAGCTCACCAGCACCTTCTCAAGTGCAACTAGAGATGGACAATAAATGCTGCCCGCATCCCACAAAACAAACAAAAAAAATCTGATTGAGTTCTAAAATAATGTAAAATGTGACAACTAGGATTATTTGGAAGGAAATCAATCCTAATTCTCCTCTCAAACTCGGAGGAATCACTGGAAGACAAACATGCTCTTCAATTAATGCACAAAGACCCTACATTATTGATTTAACACTTCATTAGATGAGAGAGGTTCGAAATAAAAGTAGGTAAAAATGCATTTCAGACGTTACCTCGATGTTTCTGGCACACAGCTACAAATTTCTCGTCCCCACAAGTTACCATATCCCATTTTCCAATAAATGGTGTGCCTGGGTCATTTAGGAGAACAGCACATTGTTTTTCTAATTGAAAGATCTAAAATCAAAACCACACAAAGATTAGAATTGGTCATCATTGAAACATTTCTATTTTGATCTTTCATTGCCAATAATTGTCTTGCTGCAGTTCTTCAGCAGGATATTTTTGCCAACAGCGCAATGCTTTTTTAAAAAATAAACTTATCACAAATTCAGCATAAAGAACGAAAGGTAGAAATCAGAGATAAAATGTGCTAAATGGTACACAGCTAAAACATTAAACTTTCTTTTCTCTTTCTGGCCACCGGCAAAGAACTGTGTATTTTGAGTTTTTCTTTTATATTTTAAGTTCAGTGCATACAACCTTGTAAGTCACTATGAATTCACCCTGAAGTTACAAAGGCAATGAAAAAAAAGAGAATGCTAAGGGGTTACAGGAGAAGAAACCTGGGTGTACATATGTATAAGTAATTGAAGATAGCAGGATAGGTTGACATAGTGCTTGTCAAAGCATCCACTCTCCTTCCTTTGCCTTATTAACAGCAACATAAACTACAGAGTAAGGAATTTATAATACACTTGTATACCATCTATACTTGAATATTGCTCGTTTTCTATTACTGTTGGTCCCCAACCTTTGGGGAAAAGTCATTCATTTTCCTACATCTTGAGTACAAATTAAACCTGACTTCTAGGTCAATAAAATTCAATCTCCTGGGCAAAACAGGCCAACGCACCTATCCATTTCTCATATTATCCTTGTCTTCCAAGGCAGATGGGGTCTGTACAAGAAGGCTAGATTGTGTCTAAACTGCTGGGGCACCAATATTCTGGCAGGAAGATTTGGTAGTGTTACTCAGGAAGTGCAAGCAAACTATTGTGGCAGAGGGGTGGAGACCAGAGTATTAGATGAGCAAGTGAAATCAACGAGGAGCAGTCTGAGACCAATGCCAGTAGGAGCAGAAAAGACAGGGAGTGGTTATTGAACACAACAGGACTGGCATTGGCATTCTGAAGTATATTTGTATCAAGGTGAGGAGTATTACAGGTTATGCAGAGAAACTTAGTTATCAGTATTAATCCAAGCTCTATTATATTACAGTTGTTACAGAGACTTGTTGAGTTGGAGGCGAGACTGGCAGCTTCATGTTCTGGGATTTCAGGCGAGATCAAAAGGATATGAATGAGATGGGGGAGTTGCATTACTGATAAGGGAGAATATCACAGCTAGACTGAGGGAGGATATACAGGAGGGCTCATTGAGTGAGGCCATATCTAATCACTTTGATGGGATTGTACTACAGGCCTCCCAGCAGCCAGGAGATAGAGGAACATATAGGAGGTCAGGTTACAGAAAAACATAAAAACAAAAGGGTTGTTATGGTGGCTAATTTTAACTTCACCGAGATTGACTGGTACTCCCTTGGTGCCAAGTGCTTGGATAGGGGAGAATTTCTTCAACGCATCTAGGAAGGTTTATTGAAGAAATATGTAAAAAATCCAATAAGGGGAAGGGGCTACATTAGACCTGCTATTGGGGAATGAGGCTAGCCGGGTGATTAAACTTTCAGTGGGGGTGCATTTCTGGAACAGTGGCCATAATTCCAAATGTTTTAAGTTATCTGTGGATAAGAGTAATCCTTGGTTGAAAGGACGAAATGGGAGGAAGGCTAACAATGCCAATATAAGGCAGGAACTGGGAAATGTAGATTAGGGGTGGCTGTTATGTGAGAACCTTTTAAATGCCCGTTGAATAGATTCAGTAGCCTATTGGAATGACAAGGCAAATTGTGCAGTCAAAAAAAGAGAAAGAAGGAACATCTAAGTTTCAGAAACTGAAGACAGTCCTTGAAGCAAACAGTGAAAATGGAGAAACTTAAACAAGTTTCTTTTAAAAGAGGCCACGAAATGTCCTTTGGCAAACAGGATTTAGGAAAATCCCAAGGCACTTCATATGTACATAAGGAGTAGGTGGTAACTAGGGAAAGGACAGGTCCACTTGGAGATAAAGGAGGAATTTTGCACGGAGCCAGAGGAAATGGGTGAAGTCCTTCATGAATACTTTGCATTGGTATTCACAAAGCAGAAGGGCGTGGAGGATGGTGAGTCTAGAAGGGGTATGTTGATCTTTTAGGGCTGTCAATTTTAAGAAGCATGTAGTGTTGGGCGTCTTGAAAAACATTAAAGGTAGTTAAATTCCCCTGATGGGATCTATCTCAGGACACTAAGGGAGGCAAGGGAGGAGATTGTGGAGGTCCTGACAGAGATCTTTGTATCCTCTTTAGTCACAGGAGAGATCTCAGGGGACTGGTCAATATCCAGTTTTGTTCCTTTGTGTGGAGGGTTACAGGGATAATCTGGGAAATTACAGGTTGGCCTTATGTCAGTAGTGGGGAAATTATTGGAGAAAATTCTTAGGGACAGGATTTACTCACATTTGGAAAAAATAAGGACTAATTGGTGATAGGCAGCATGGCTTAGTATGGCGGAGGTTGTGTCTCACAAACTTGAGTTTTTTGAGGAAGTCATGAAGATGATTGAAGGCAGGGTGACGGATGTTGTTTACATGGACTTGATCAAAGCCTTTGACAACGTTCCACATGGCAGGCTGACACAGAAGGTAGCTCACATGGGATCTATGATGAGCTGGTAAGATAGATACAGAACTATCTTGAATGACAAGGCGAAGATAGAGGTGGAAGGGAGTTTTTCTGATCAGAGATGTGTGACAAGTGATGTTCTGGATGGATCATTACTGGGACTGTTGTTGTTTGTAATCTATACAAACTACTTGGAGGACAATTTAGGTGGTCTGATAAATAAGTTCGCTGAAGACACAAAGATTGGGGGAGCTGTGGATAGTGAGGGCGATTGCCATGTTGGACCTTTATAGAACTATAGTTATGCTACTGCTACACTACCAGAACAATATGAAGACTGTGGCGAGGGTACAGAAAAGTTTACCAGGATGTTGTCTGGTTTGGAGCATATTAGCTTTGAGGGTTCAGCACAAAATGGATAAGTTGGAGATTTGGGTAAAGAAATGACAGATGGAACTTATTCCCAGCAAATAAGACATCTTGCATTTTGGAAGTTCTGATACAGAAGCGAACTATACAATAAATGGCAGAACCCTATAGGAGCATTAACATACTGATGGGTCTTGGTGTACAGGTCCACAGTTCCTGGAAAGTGGCAACACAAGTGGATAACGTGGTCAGGAAGGGCATATGGCATGCTTGCCTTCATCAGTAGGGATACAGATTATATTAAAAAAAATCGACAAGTCATGTTGGAGCTGTATACAACTATAGTTATGCTACTGCTACACTACCAGAAGAATATGAAGACTGTGGCGAGGGTACATAAAAGTTTACCAGGATGTTGCCTGGTTTGGAGGAATATAAGCTTTGAGTTGTCATTGGATAAAACTTGGCTTATTTTCACTTAAACGTCAGAGTTTGAAAGGTAATGTAATAGAAGTTTACAAAATTATGTGAGGCATGAACAAAATGGATAGTTGGAATCTTCACCCCAGGATATAAATGTCAAATACTACGGGACATGGGTTTATAGTATAAGGGGAAAAGTTTAAAAGAAGATTTGAGAGGCAAATTGTTTTTTTTAAAATAAAACAGAGGATGCTAAGTGCCTGGAATGCACTGCCAGAGTTGGTGGTAAAGGTGAATACAATAGCAAACATTTAAGAAGCATCTTTGCACATACATGAATAGGCAGGGATTAGAGGGAAATGGATTGCGTACAGGCAAGAAGTTTTAAACATCTAGAATGGTGTCATATGTTGATGCATACTTGGTGGGCTGAAGGGCCTCTTCCTGTGCTGCACTATTCTTTGATTTGCAAAAACTGGAATTCAGAGCATTTGGCAATTTAGACGGGATAACACGTAGCCCATCAATTAGAAAGACAAATGGTCTGTAAGTTTTTGTTTCAAATGGTTACTTTAAAGGTCAGGAACTCTTTTGGAGCTTTGTCAAATACATTCCTGAAGTACAATGTATAATTTTGGTCTCCTTATGGAAAAAAAGGTGGATTATAGTTGCCTTACAGGAGGTTTAACATAATATTAGATACATTCTGGGGATCAGCAAATAGTCCTTGGAGGAGGAGAGATTGAGGATAATCATAGAGCCATTCAGCCCATCAAGTCTCACTGATCTTCAGTGGAACATTCCACCCAAACCCACCCTATTCCTTTAACCCCAAATTTACCCTTGCTGATCCATCTAGCGTTCACATTCCTAGACATTGTGGGCAATTTAGCATGGCCAATCCACCTAACCTGCACATTTTTACAGATAATGGGAACTGCAGATGCTGGAGTATCCAAGATATCAAAGTGTGGAGCTGGATGAACACAGCAGGCCAAGCAGCATCTTAGGAGCACAAAAGCTGCCGTTTCGAGCCTAGATCCTTCATCAGAATTTTCTGACAAATGGTCCAGGCCTGTAACGTCAGCTTTTGTGTTCCTAAGATGCTGCTTCGCCTGCTGTGTTCATCCAGCTCCACACTTTGTTATCTCTGCACATTTTTAGTTAATGGGAGGAAACCAGAGCATACAGACACAAAGAGAACATGCAAACTCCATACAGCCAAACCCAAGGCTGAAAGTGAACCCAGGTCCCTGGCACTGTGAGGCCGCAGTACTAACCAATGAGCCACCATGCTACCTGTTTTACTTTCTGTCTTAAAATAACAGGAAAATGCATTGATTACTTTGTGAGTGTTCAGAAGTAACAAGAAGCAACCTGATTGAGACATAAAGCTCTTATTTTGCCAAGTGGGATAGAAGCTGAAAGGATGTTACTCCCTGGGCTGGATACTCTAGAACGAAGCATCATGGTCTCAGAAAAAAAGGATCAGCCATCAAGGGACAAGGTGAGAATATCTTCACTAATAGGGTTGCAAAGCATTTGGAATTTCTCTACTGTAGAGGATATGGATGTTCAATTGTCAAGTGTATTCAACATGGGGTGATAGGTACTTGGGGAGTTATAAGATATGGAGATGTGTTAGGAAAGTGGAGAGCGGTACAACAATTCAACACACAATCTTACGGAATCACCATAGGGCACACTTCAGTTGCTACTTTTTAATATTTTTAGGATTGTATGTTTAAAACAATGATTTTGTTAAAAAGATTTAAGGTGAAAATGATTAGTTAATTCAGCACAGGTTGAGATGATGTTTGAGACCTATTTAGCTCAGTTACTTAGAGAATAGAATTATTCAAGATAAAGTCAAACACTCTCAAAGAATCAGCAAGAATTAGCCAACAATCTAAATGCTAGACACAAAGCATTAAACAACAGTGTAACTCCACATAATGTAATAACAATCTAAGTGCAAATGTTTAACTTACATCAAAATCTAGTATACCAAATTCCATCTCAAATGATGGCCTCCAATTTGTATAATCAACTGGTCTTTCTGTCACCCATTTATTTGTCCCAGCTGTAGTTGAGGTTTGCAAACCGAGCCAAATTCTGGGTGGCAGTGATGATAAATGGGATACAATAAAGTCTGTTGAATACAAAATGCAAACAGATTTAAGAAATCACTTCTAATCAAAACAGAAGCAGAGATGATAACTTTCCTACCTGTCTTGCAAGATGATAATTATTGGGTAGGTTTTCACCTCTTTGTATGAAATTGTTCCGGTTTCCCAGATGTGGGACTGTCAATCAGCAGCCCACCCGCTTTAGAGGTGGTATTGCCGCCCAAGGCCAACATAAAAAGATAAATAGTTTGAAAGATGACGAGACAATCTATTACCCGCTGGTGAACAATAACAGTGGCTGATAATCTCAAGTTACCTCAAATACTGCAAGTTTTTCTTTTAAAAAGCTTTGTGTGTTTCATGGTCTTAGCCTTTCAAACAGTGTCTATGCAAAGAACCATTACGGATGTTTCTCATTCTGGTTCAAACTTTTAGACTTAGTGTTGTTATACTGGAGGCACTCGAACAATTTCAGCATTAAGCCTAGAATAACATTGCTAAGCTGGTCTGTGCGCACCTAGGCCCAAAACGTCAGCTTTTGTGCTCCTGAGGTGCTGCTTGGCCTGCTGTGTTCATCCAGATTCACACTTTGTTATCCTGCATTTAGTTTAGAAGGAGATTCAATGATTGACTAGAACAGCAAGTAATTTTCTGGCTATCTCCATTTACAAGAGCCAGACCTTTCCAAAGCAGTGTTCTGGAATTTCCCCAGTGCTCTGCATGACTCCCTCTTTTATGTTTTTAGTCTTTGAGAAGGATCAGATGTCAGGTCCTAAGCTGTTCTGTCCGCAAGTTGCGATCATATCATCATACAGAGGAGTATCATGAGCACGAACCTCTACCCACCATTTCAGACTATCTTTCTCCATGTTCTTCTTCTCCTCATTATGTATTTATTTATGCACAGAATTACATTTATCATAACCCATTTGCATTGAAGCATATGAATATTTCACTTCAACTTTGTCAACTGGATTCTCTTCTTCACTCTCAACAACTGCATTATAAGAGAAACCAACATGTTCATGTCCTCCATTCTGTTATTAGAGGATTATTTCTGGAATACCACAATCATGGTCATAGTTACTGAGGACTCTTCCTGGGAAGATAAGGAAGACAAATATTCTACCTGAGCCTGCCTCTTCCAAGTCAATTCTTCATCTAACATCAGACTTTAATTTGTTAGTTATTGTTCACTAAACTGTGTTGCACCCTAAGTTGCAATAGTCAAAGATTCAACAATTGGGGTAGGCTGTTCATTGGCTTGCTTACTGCTTATTTTTTTTCCTCATTGACTTTTACAGTCAGAATGCTCTTTCGTGCTGATAGCAGTAGAAATATGTGTATCAATCCAGTATAGCTTCAGCTTCCCATCTTGGTAGTTGCTTCTGGAATTTTGTCTCACTCATCACCTGAATGGCTCTCTCGAGTCAGGTCTTCCTTAGATTATAAGTAATCTGAATGCATCAGCAATTCCTTCAACAGTTTTACCTCTTATAAACACCACAGTCACACTTCTCCTCTAATGTTTAAAGGTCATTGATGAATTCCCCTGGGTGCTCAATTTTCTTATTAAAATCTGTTGGTTTACCTTCTAATCTAATTTGGAAAACTCTTCTACTATTCTAAATGTCATAAATTGTTTTCTCCAAGGCATCCAATCATGTGTTATATTTGGCATCCCTGAAATTAAATCTTCCTGGCAATATCATGCCTGCTTGTCCTAAAGATGTATTTTGCAGGATCACTCCAAAATTTATTCACTTGCTAGTGAACTACACCTCTGGGCCACTCCCACAGACCACTGCCTCGCAATGCAATCTGCATGTGTTTGGAGTTGCTATCTCTCCTGTTACAGTACGTCTCTTACCAGCTCTGAAATGCTTTTACTATTCACTGAAGTATTCTTTCTTGTTGATTATCACAAGAAGGGCTCTTAAACCTTTAGCTCTTCCTTGCTGCTAACTGTTGTATGAACAGACTACTTAAAGTCAAGCATGAAGATCTCACATCATTGCTCGCTATGTATTGTTGGAGCATTCAAATCAAATCCACACACAGTTGCCTTCTATTTTGTAAGCACAGGCAAGTATACAATGCTGTACAAACTGCTGCTCATTATGAAGATTGCTGCCACCATCCACTTTAAGTATAAACTACAGGCCTATTTGTGTGGTAGAGGCAAAGGACTTCCTGGTCTATCTGGATACAGTTTATTGCATGTTAACCAAAAATATTAGTTACAGGTCACATTGATAACATTGTCACAGATAGAATATCTGTTCAGCATGGATGAGTTGGAACGAAGGGTCTGTTTCCATGCCATACATCTCTAAGACTCTGACCAAATGTTAAGATTTTGATGGAATGAAACCTAAGTTTTTGCCCACAAGCCCACATGACAAAATGGGTGGTGCATATGTTACTCCACAGAATTAATACCTGTAAACCATTTCTGACTGTAACACATACCTCACACTTCACATTCCCAAGTCTTTACAAACTGAATAGAAATTTAGTGACCATTAAAGTATTATTGACATTATAACCCGGAAAGCTGCTTCAATAAAGATATAAGCCCAGAAACACGAACACGTCCAAAACGATCATGCAAATTGCAATTTCTGCTCCTAAAATGGATAAACCTAAGTGTTGTCATGACCCACTTGGGAAAATGTGCTGATTCTCAAACCCTATGATTCCAGGGGTCACATTAAAGTTGATGATCTAATAAAAACAAGCAAAATCCCCAATTTAGCCATCTGCAGAGTCAAGTTAACAGTAAACACTGATCAGAGTTCTGCACTTAATAGGAACTCGATTTATTACAAAATAAGTAAATTCTAATCACAAGTAAGCAACTATAAATTCGCAACAAATGGTTCTACACGGCACTCTAACTCACTTTTTAAAATCGCTTCACAGACAAACAAAAAAAAAGCAAAAACAAAAACTGGTGGGATAAAGACTGGGAAACACAGTTTGATAGCACCAGTCCATAAGACTCATTGAGATGTTCCTTTTGGCTTGCCTGTACTCTGTTCTTCACCCTTCTTTCCTCAGGTTCTTTCACTCCTTTCTGGGACACCCAGGGCAATGGACACACTAAGTAAAAAGTCTCTTGGTTACTGATTAGAAGCAACAGCTTACTTCAGGCTTTAGGTAGGTTTTTTTTTACTGCAGAGAGAGTGTGAAAGCATAACCCTATCGCACAAGCTGCTGAGCTGCTCGGGAACCAAAGAGTTGTCATCAGACTGATAATCTCTGGAATCTATTACTGGTCACAATTGCACAAACCAATTAGCTGTTTGTTGCCAGCTAAATCCCATTCGACATACACACCCATTGCTGTGCCATCTACATGCATTTCCCCTACTGCTTGAACAAGCAGCAATGTAAACACCATACACAATGAGTTTCAAAAGGTACAGCAATTCCTTCTACAATTTTTAGATTTAAAACAGTCTTTTTTTCACACTTCAGATCACAATCAAAATTAAAATGATCTTTACAGCTGCCTGTAGTACTGATCCAATAACATACCTTGTTCCACTGAATTGGCAATAGTTGGCAAGTTCCCACCTAGGCTCTGACAGAATCGATTTCCAGCCTCCCACGTTAAAGCTTTCGGTTTTACAAAGTTATAGCACTGAAACAGATAAAATATGATTCATATCAAAGTACTTGCTACTACTTGTACTTAACATACTATTCGTCCCTAATTAGATTGTGTGTTTTGCGAGTGGATATTCTGATTAATTTATGTTTACACTTGCGAAATAAAACAGATGCCTGTTCTACAATCTGGTTTTTAATAACATTTGATGCTACATTTACACTCATGATCAATCTAATGAAAACATAGCACCATAGATTTTACAGTATAGAAGGAGGCTATTTGACTCATTGTGTCTGTACTAGCTCCTGAAAGAGCAACTCAGTTAGTCCCAAATCTCCCCCTCTCTCCATAGCTCTCTAAATTTACCACTTTCATACATCTAGCTGTCTTTTGAGACTTCCTATGGAATTTGCCTCCACCATTCTTTCAATCAGCACATTCCAAATCCTAACAACTGAGTACGCAAGGGTCTCCCCATCTCACTTCTAGCTGTAGTGGGGACAACCTTGACATGGTGATGGCTAGTTACTGACATTACCAACTGGTGGAAACAGAGTATCAGGGACAGAAACAAAGTTGCTGGAAAATCTCCGCAGGTCTGGCAGCGTATGTGAAGGAGAAAACAGAGTTAACGTTTCGGGTCCGGTGACCCTTCCTCAGAACTGGAGATGTTAACTCTTGCTTCTCCTTCACAGATGCTGCCAGACCTGCTGAGCTTTTCCAGCAATTTGTTTGTTTGTCTCAAATCTCCAGCATCTGTTCCTTTCTGTTTTATCTTGACCTTAAAAATTCACATAATAAAATGTGAGGCTGGATGAACACAGCAGGCCCAGGAGCTGCTGGGCCTGCTGTGTTCATCCAGCCTCACATTTTATTATCTTGGATTCTCCAGCATCTGCAGTTCCCATTATCACTTAAAAATTCATATCCTTGTTTTAAAATCTCTCCATGACCTCACACCATTTATTCTCTGATATATTCTCCAGCCACACTAAACTTCTCTGATATCTTTGTTTTCAGAGATAATGGGAACTGCAGATGGTGGAGAATCCAAGATAACAAAGATGAAAGATAACATCAGATGAAGGGTCTAGGCCCGAAACATCAGCTTTTGTGCTCCTGAGATGCTGCTTGGCCTGCTCTGTTCACTCAGCTTCACACTTTGTTATCTTGATATCTTTGTTTCTCTGATTCTAACCTCTTGTGCACCCTTGATTTTAACTGAACCATGGCTGGTAACATCGCCAAGCGCTGGAATTCCCTCCCTAAGCCTCGCTGTCTATGTCTATCGCTCTATCCTCCTTTGGCAACATTTATTAAAACTTTATCATTTTGATTAAGCATTTCATCCTAATAATTTCTTGTCAAATTTTGCTTCTTAACTTGTGTGACATCTTCTGATGTCTTATGTCAAAAGTGCCATGCAAATACAAGTTTGTGTGCTGTCCCATCAATGGTGTGGCTGATGCCATCTTCACAAAGGTTAGCCAGTTCCTGCTTGAGCACCCCTCCACACCCCACCCCATTAAAATGCTCATTGAACGATTGGAAGCAGTGCAGGATGCAGTCACAGGGTGATCTCGCCTCATTAAAATCTCTGTCAGAAAAACAGACTGGACAAACCTGGGCTCTTCAACGAGATGCCAGGGAAGTTACTTTGCTTATGTATAAAAGACTGTTCAGTGTGGACAAGTTAAATCTGGAAAATTACCTCAAAAATTTCAAAAGTGGAACAAGAGACACCACGGATTCAAGCTGATAGCAAACAAATTCAAACCCATCATCCTGAAAATTTTCTTCACACAAAGAGTGATCAACACATGGGATGGAGGTAATGGAATGGTTATTCTGGATGGATTAATACCGCTAAACACAATAATTATCCTCATCCTTAATTAGCTCTGGATCCCAAGACTCATTAAGTGAGATTGTCATCTTTCATTACCTTTTCCAATTAACAAGAATTCCATCTAAAAGATCTCATCCCAACTTCTTACAAATATTTTCAATTTTAATATGCTTGTAAGTGACAAATAGAAGCAAGCTTCTTTTCTCTTACATTATCTCCAAAAGGGATCCAATCACCAGTACACGGGCTACCTGACACATTGGTTTCTGGAGACCATGGTTCTAATGATGATATATTTAATTTCTGACAAATAAAGGGAAGAGGTCTGGCACAGTCCACGAAATCATGATATTCTGCAGAGTAAAAACAAAATTGAAGCAATATGATGATAATTCTGTAACAGTGGTAACTCGCCAGTTTGAGAACCACCAATTTGTTACTTCAATATTATGCTATTTAAGCACAGTCCTTCAACAGACAGACATTTGCATTATCAGCAATTTCATCTCTCTTCAACACATTAAGGGTTAAGTGATTCAGAGTTTCACGTTTTCACGGGGTACAATCAGCACTTCCCATTGGGACATTCCACACAAACACATTGTCAATGTGCTGCCAAGGCATATAAGGCTATAAACCAAGCACTGGTAAATGGGATTAGAATTGTTAGGGAGCTGTTTTCAACTGGTGTGGACACAATAGGTTGAATGGTCTTTCTCGTGCTTAGATCTCAATGACTATCTAAAACATCGTGGGTTTCTCTAGTTCTAGTTCCTTGTAAAGAACATGCTCTGGAACTCTATCTAGGTCACAAATTACATACTCCTAATCTTAAGTACAATTGCCAACAAACATAATCATAGTTTTACCGCTCAGATGAAGGTCATTTGACCCATAAATAAACAAAGAACTGTGGATTCTGAAAAGTTGAAACAAAACAGAGTGCTGGAGAAACACAGCAGGTTTGGCTATATCGTTAGGGAGAAAACAGTTTCAAGCCCAGTGACTCTTTGTCAGACATTGGCTTTAAGTTGAGTGGAGAGACAAGTGATGGCGACATGTAGTGTTGGGGGCCACTGGTTAAAGTCCCATCATAACAGGTGATGGGGAATTTAAATTCAAATCAATAAATCTGGAATTGAAAGGTAGTTTTTAGTGCTAGTGATCATGGCGACTATTATCAATTGTTGCAAAACTCCATCTGGTTCACCAATCTCTACCAGGGAAGGAAATCTGCCATACTTACCCAATCTGGCTTGCACGCAAGTCCAGATCCAAAGCAATGTGGTTGACCCTTAACTGCCTTGAAACAGCCAAGCAAGCCACTCAATTCAAAAAGAATTAGGATGTTCAAATGCTGGGCTCGCTAACAACTTCTAAACACAATAATGCTTTTTAAAAAAAGTTTACATACCCAGCACTTTTCATTTTTTTGAACAAATATTTATTCAATTCCCTTTTTAAGATAGATAAAGGGTTTGGCAAGAGGAAATGGGGAAGATTCCAAAGCTTAAATCACACACTATGATGGGATAAAGTGGCATGTAGATGCAGTAATAAGATATGTAATAGTGTTTATTCTATGTCCAAAATAATTCAAAGTTTCTGTCAAATCTTAAAATCTTCTGGCCTAGCTTTGCCACTTAATTGCTGGGTGTTCTAATTTTAATCAGACACTAACAGGAACCTGAACAGTAAGATGCTTCTTGTTGTTTATTACATTCCAGAGTTTCATATAATTGGCAAATGTTGAAATTATGCTCTGCATAGTCAAGTACACAATGCAGAAATACTAGTGCTCTGAATAGTGACTCCCAGGGAACACGACATTATAATTCTCACAATCTGAGGATCAACCATTTGCTAATTTCCTGTCCTTGAGCCCATGCTAATACTATCCCATTAATTTTATACACAGAAGATCAAAATTAATCCCTAACAAAATACAAGGATAAACATGTACTATACAAATTACTTACCGATCAACCTGACAAAAGGAGTTATAAACCAACAATCTCTATATCGGTTATGGTAGGAATGAAATCGATCATAAATGTAATAAGGGCCAAAACTAAAAAGGAAAAACATAAACATCAGTCACAGGTATAATGCAATCAAGTATGTAATTTTTTCGATTAGACAATAGTTAAATATTTCCTCTTCTGTCTTCAACTTAGTTTGCACAATCATCATCAGTTGCTTTAACCAACTTGACATGAGCTTGGTGGTGGTTGGTTTGGGGATTGATGGCAGGGGGTGTGGTGGTCAGTGAAAGAGAAGAAATACTTGCTGATAAGTGTAGTTCTCAGTACAATCTGCAACTCAAATACTGCATGGAATTGAATGTCCCACAGCAGGCTACATTACAAGCCTTTCAGGCCACAGGCTAATTGGGATAACTTAAGAGCCTCATCCACTGGAATTCAACCCAGTAGCAGGCAGAGGAATTGTCATCAAGGAAGACTGCCCAACAAACTCTATTGGATTTGCCAACAGCCTACTGGAAGGGGGGCATTCATTTTTAATGGGCACATTGTCAGAAAGAGACCCAGCATTAGGTCACTCCATTGCTCATGCTTCTGACATCCCTGCTAAGGTCCTCGTCTTGCCTGCACTCACCTATATCTGGGATCCCACAGCATCATTATGGCAGGTCCCAGTGCAGTACTAACAGTGGCCTGGGTTCCTTTGGCACGTCTGATACTGGAGGACAGTTAAATCAAATGGGAGAACTGACATTCCAGTTAAGCGTACAATTGCCTCAATAGCATTTGCCCTTCTGTAGAAAACTAACACAGTACTCCCACCGGTTGGCAAGACCGCAAACACATCATATCAAACACATCAAACCTTAAATCACTGAAGAAGTCGATGACCCGATATGTAGCAAGACCAAGACAACTGTCAAACTGCAAGTAACATTCTAGCCATTGACGATCACCAATGAGAGAATCTAAATACCACTGACTGAAAAGGAAGACGTTGCCAGATAGGCTGAAGCATTTGTAGGGGCCTACAATGTTACTGAAAGGAGTTAACAGTCTTCAAAAAAGGAGAGGAACTGAGTTGGAAACTCAGTTAAAGATAAAGTGAGACTTAGATGTCAAAATATTCTGGTCAGAACAAAGTGGGCAGAGGGGGCTTGGAATCCTTGATCTTAAAGCTGCAGTACTCCAACTCCATCAGAGATTTCAACAGAGCATTGTCAAAAATTTGGTCACAAATCTGAAAAGTAATAACGTGTTCAATATTTAAATAAAGAAAGATTGCTTAAGAGACAGGGCTATGACAGCAAAGAGAGCTGTAATGCATTTATTTTTGTAAAGTCTTGTAGCAGTGGTGATTTCTAAGCAAATGGGAACACTACCCAAGAAAAGGGAACCATTTATCCTATCAGGAAGTACAGGAACCAGAATGGGAAGTGGGTCTATTGCATGAAACAAACTGAGACGGCATGTGTGGCATGGTGGCTCAGTGGTTAGTCTTGCTGCCTCACAGTGCCAGGGACATGGGGTTGGTTCTAGTCTCGGGCAACTCTGTTGGGTTTGCACATTGCTCCCATACCTGCGTGGGGATCCAGTGAGTACTCCAGTTTCCTCCCACAGTCTAACGATATGCACGTTAGGTGGAATGACCATGCTAAACTGCCTTGTGGTGTCCAGGGATGTGCAGGCTCAGTGGATTAGCCATGGGAAATGCAGGATTACAGGTATTGGGTGGAGGAGTAGGTAGGATGCTCTTCAGAGGTTTGATGCAGACCCGAGGGATCAAATGGCCTACTCTGCACTACAGGTATTTTATGATTCTGTGGGAGAAGATGGAGTCACAGGTTGATTTAACAGTCAGGGGAGAGGATACGCAACAAAAAAAAACACCAGTTGAACAGATGATTTCTATCTTGGGGCAGATTCTTCTGTTCTAGAGTAAAATTTTGGCATTAGGGTTTGAAGTGAGTGTTACTTTCACTTGCAGGATAAAGAATGTTTTTAAGATTATATAGTGGCCAGCTAACAAGATATGCATGCATGAGGGGCGCAGCATAATACATCAGAGGTGGACATCAAGTTGACACTGTCATTGTTTCCTCACAGAGCAGATAATCTAGGAGCCATATTGAAAAGGCATTCGTTCCCTGCAAATCAGGAGGCTCACTGGATATCTGTTCTGTTTGGATTTTGTCATTTTTTTCAGCACCCCTCAGACCTAATGTGGGTAGTATATATCTACCCTTTCAAACTTCTTGAGCATTTTTTATGTTTGAAAACGGCCATTCCTTATTCTTCTAAACTTGAATGAGTACAGGCCCAACCTTCAGCCTCTCTCATAAGAAAATCCCTCTGTACCCGAAGTCAACCTAATGAACCTTCCCTGGATTGCCTCTTATGTCAGTACATCTTTCCTAAGATAAGGAGATCAAAACTGTCCACAGCACTTCAGGTGTTGTCTGCCCAGCGTCTTGTTGAGTTTTAGAAAGACGTCCCTATTTTTATACTCCATTCCCTTTGAAATAAGGGCTAACATTCCACTTACCTTCCGTATTCACCCTCAACTTTGTGATTTATGCACAAGGACTCCTACATCCCTGAGCTGTACCTTTCAGCATTTTGTTTAAATTTAAAAAATACTCAGTTCCTCTATTCCTGCCAAAAGGCATAACTTCACATTTTCCCACATTTTATTCGACCCACTAAATGTAGATTCTGTCACCTGCAAACTAAGTGATGTACCATTTGGGATAACACTCACTGCTGTGGTTTGTCATCAAGAGTGAGACAAAGCTAGAAAAGAGGTGGCTAATTGGGAAGACTCACTCTGGCTCAGCCTGCGTGGGAGGAACATAGCTGACAGCAATGGAGGTGCCAATGTCTTTGCAAAAACCACTGATGCACACATAGGATTAATGCATTCAACTCTGGGAAGAGGATTGTGCTTAACCTGAGCTAATGCAAATACTAATTCTAAATGTTCTCCAGGCAGGCTCCAAAAGAAAGAAAAAGTGACAGAAAGACTACTCCCAGTTCTACTCCCCACCTCTGAGGTGGATGATGCCATTCAGTACTCCTCTGTCCCCTCCACCAGCACAGACACATGCACCTCAGCGGGCTCACATTCTAGATTAGAGTATGATTACAATCTGACGAGCACATGAAGTCAGATACCTACAACTCACTAACAAAGTGACAACTGAGATTCTGATAATGAGGAAGGGCTGCTGAGCATACGGATGAGGACACTTTGGATTTAGCCATAAAGGATCGAATAGAGACGTGGAGCCAGGCAGAGGAAAATCATGCAGAGATGCCGGAAGTTATGTGCAGACTTGAGTGAAAACTGGTGGAGTCCATCCACTTTGAGAGCGCTACTATTGCTTTAGCATGTGAGTGCTTGTCTCCCTCCATGAAAATGGCTGCAACTGTTATGAAGGGTCAGGTCCAGCACAGTACTCAGTCACTGCCAGTAAATGTTTGAACCTACATTCCATTGCACAAACAATGGTGTTGGTGTGATTTTCCAGCCAAAAGTGTGTTTTACTTGATGCAGCAATACTTATGTTATTTACTGTAAAGAAGAAACTGGGAATAGGTAGCATTGTATTGAAGAATCCAACAGAGACTTTTATTACAAATAACTAATTAATGCAAACATTACATGCCTTAGGTATAAAAGTACCTCATCTAATATTAACTGTAGGTTACAACAGAGGAGAATGCTTCAAGTAGAATGTCAAGCTTCAAATCATCTTAAGTAGGATGAAGTATGAAATCATTACACTCTCAGGTCACATGCTATGATACAATGAAGATATCATCAGCAATATATTTACAGCATACTGGCCATGGGCTATGACACTATAGCTGAGTGAAGCAATGGTTTGGTGAGGGGGTTAAAGATGTTCCTTCTCTTCAAGGAATCAGGCTGGTACCATTATCCACGGACTGAGGTGAGAAGAAGTACCAGCAATGTACCCTGAGGAAATTCATCCTACACTGTCTCTCTACTTTGCTTTTTGTCTCTTGTTGATATAAGTTAGAATAGTGGGGGGATAAAATTAAGGATACAGTTAGCAATTTTAAAAAAAATGTAGCTAGGCATTAACTCTGCCTTGTACAATGATCCTAGCTAAGATAGGTTACGCACAGTTTAACTTCACCGAAAACTTATAATTCTTCAAGTGTGATCAAACTAAATCCATAAATCACATCCACGTATTTACTTCCAGCAATGATCAGGAGTGAAAACATGGCCAATTTTCCTCATCTTAATTATTTTTATTTAGGTCACAGTGGATTGATGAACAGATCTTGAAATGATCTAAAGGGTGTTGAACTGACACTGAAGGTGAAAGTGGCCTCCTCTGCAGTAAAACGATACACTAGGCCATTAGAAAATGGGATAAATGATGCATTTCTACAATTAAATTGCCAGTATTAGAATGTAGCATTGCTGCAGTATCGATGCCAAATAAACAAACAATTTCTATTTGGATTGAATACCCACAGAAGTATAATAGTTTACAGAAAAGGAACAGTTTCCATTGAATGTTTGGCAAAGTCTGTGCCACGGAAATATACACTCTTCAATGTCAATTACATTGTGAAAGCAGATGAAGTGATTAGAAGTTATATTAACAAATAGAAAATGCGAAAAATATATTTTATATGCAGTACTTACAATGGACTGCTCAACGTATTGTAATTGATGGCCTTTACCCACCACTTTGGCAATGAAGGGAAGTGCTGTGGAGAGGAAGAAAAGTCAATTTCTAATTTTCATGCATTTATATCTTGCAATTTTAGCTCTCTCTGCAAAATTGAACTGCTCACACTCGGATATTCCTTCCTTTTGCAGGAAGTCAGATGTAGTTGTCAGTTTCTGGTCATCATCACTGTTGTATTTAAGTTGGATGTTAGGATATTCTTGTGTTCATGGAGAAGTTCCTCCCTCAATGTGTGTTGGCCTGGAATCTTAACTTTCATTCTTTCTCTAAGCTGATGACCTCAGGTGCAATATGTACACATTAGCAGATGGCCGTTTTTCCAGGCCAGTTATGCAAAGCAATTAGGCTACAATTTTTACTTTTAGCTTGAAGTAAAATATCAAGTTGTGGAAATCTCAATTCTTGTGCACTAATTGGTTTGAACTTTATGAACTACTTTCTCCTGGGAGCTTTAAAAAGTGCTATATTATCATCACACATATTTTCATTAGAATGCCAAGGACTGTTAATATTAACTATGTTAAATGGATAAAAATGTACATTACCCTCGAAGACTCCTCATTACATATCTGTGATATCCAAAAATACAAAACCTTGGCTACCCATTTAACATCAGTATTTTAATAGTTTTTAATTAGTTTCGCTTAATAGATTTTTAGTTTCAGTGGTTTTAAAATTTTAATAATTTTAAGAAAATTTCTGCACACAGGTGATATGTAATTTGTATTCCAAATGTATCTCAAAGTGGAAATGAAAGATACTGCCTTATTCCTATCTAGTGAGAGATTCTGGATCATAGTTGGACTCTTGGCTTCATGGCTCAGTGTAGCAAGTTGCAATTAGATTTTCCATTAAGAAAATGGTCATCTATACCTTGACAATATAATTTGCTCATTTTGTGCTCACAATGCAAAGCCTATTGGTGGAAATGCACACCGGATAAGATGTTCTCATCAAAATGTTTGTCTAATCTTTCCATTAAGTTGCATACGTACACAGCCATGTGGCAGCTTGAAAAATAATGTGCAGGAATTATCATATGGCAGCACATTTTGTTTTCAAAAGATGGTGTTAAAAATTGCATACAAGAACCAAATTATAAATGGAACTGTAGAAATACCCTATCAGCATCACTGAATTATTAAATATCTCCTTCACACACTTGATGTAACCTCAGAGTGCCTACTGAAGAAATACTTGTATTATTAGTAACACCAATGTCCAGACAAAACCTCCAGAATAAAGGTAAAACTCACCTTTAGTAGATGAGTCTTAATCATTTTTATTGCAGGTCTGGATGTTATGGAAGCCAATTTGCTTTCATTCCTTGAACAATATAGATCAGCTTCTTGGTAAGTTAATTTGGTGTTGTTCACAAACCAGTACTCATTACCATCAATAACAACAGTGGGCCCATGAATACTCTCTCCATCTAAACAAAAGTGCACAGGAAAACGTTGACTGTTAAGAAACTGAAACAACACCAGTTTGCACTCAATATTAAGAGTTCAGAGACTTTTTTCTTGATGGATAGAAATACATTTAATGTGAGAGCACATTTAAAATTTCTGATGAAGGGTCTTGACCCGAAACATCAGCTTTCCTGCTCCTAAGATGTTGCTCGGCCTGCTGTGGTCATCCAGCTCCACACTTTGTTATCTCAGATTCTCCAGCATCTGCAGTTCCTATTATCTCTATTATTTTTCTGTTGAGTTTGATTTCAGTCACACTGACATTCCCAATCACTAGTTAGGATAATGAATTGGGAATGACTTCTTTATTTTGTCTCCTTCCCATGCAGAAATGTGGTATTTTTGGTATAGTTGGCTACAATAGGAAAATCCAGACTGAATTGGTATAAGGAAATACAAACAGTTGTCATGGTTGACATAGTTGACAATATATCCTTTTGAAACATTACAATTAAATGCCAAGAGAGACAGTATACTAAATTGTCTCAGACCTGGAAACACATTTCAGTCATATCTAGAGATCTGCACAATTCAAACCAAGACTAGTCTCTGCGAAAAATGACTTACCTGGAATGTACCAGGGAGGTCTCCTCAATTTAGTCCCTGCCAAAGCACATAGTATAAATGAATAATTTACAAGGCAATTATTATTACTATTTATTAAATTACTTATTAAATAAAGTTGAAACCAAAATTTATATGGAGCCTCTCCTGCACTCCTGTTGTAACCTCAACATTACTAGAGGAACAGTGTAAATGCTAAAAATGGCTACTAATTTTGTTTCAAGTGTTGTTGAAAAACACTTTTTGTCAAAACATCTCATCTTGCAGTCAATAGAGCAAATTCTAAGAATGCCAATTTGAGAGGAAAAACAACATTGATACTGCATAAGAGGAGGCCACTGATTTGTCAGCAAGTAGATTCATTGATAAGGGTGTTTTGTTATGGAGACTGCACCAGTTAATGATGATTCACAGTTAACTGCCAAGCTGTGTCTAGATTTTAAACCAGGCAGATTGACTGATTTCATATGGTGATAAATGATACCTGTGAGTGGTATTCACCCACTTTGAGTTGATAAAAGCAACATGAATGTGCATTTTTGCATAGGGTTGTGTGTGTTTACACATATAGCATCTGGTACGCAGAAGTGCATCAATCGGTCAGCCTGACTGACAATACTAAATTGGTCATCAGCAAAATTCTTCATACATTTAGGGTTATTCAGCACATTTTGTCTGACTACAGAATTACATCTACTGTTGGACACTATTTTGCAAGTATGGCTTGATTGGGCATGGTCAGAACTGGCTGTTGGGAACAGGTGAAAAAGGAATGGTGTGTGATATGATCCACCAGGCCTCAGGACAAACGTTACGTCACACCAGCACTGAAATTCACACACCACCCTTCTCAGTTGTGCAATAGGCAGATCACTTTTTTGGTTTGACGGCAACATTCTGGCAGTGGCAAAGACTAACTGGGTTACGCGAAACAGTTAGATTCAGCTGTTGCTCAAAACATAGAACATAGAACATAGAACATTGGCACAACATTGTGAGCTGAAGGGCCTGTTCTGTGCTGTACTGTTCTATGTTCTATGTTCTATAAAACACAGAACAGTACAGCACAGTGCAAGCCCTTTGGCCCAAGATGTTGTGCCGAGCTTTTACCCTAAACCTAAGGTCTAAGGTCTATCTAACCTCAGCCCCTACCTTATACTATCATCCATACATCTATCGAATAGCCACTTAAATGCCCCTAATGAGGCCGACTCCACTACCCTCTCCAGCAATGCATTCCACGCCCCTACTGCTCTCTGAATAAAGAACCTACCTCCGACATTTCCTCGATATCTACCTTTCACTTTAAAACTATGTCCTCTCGTAAATGAAACCTCCACCCTAGGAAATAGTCTCTGGCTGTCCACTCTACCTATACCTCTGATCATTTTGTACACCTCTCATCCTTTATCGTTCTAAAGAGAAAAGCCCTAGCTCTCTCAACCTTTTGTCATAAGACCTTCCCTCCATTCCAGGCAACATCCTGGTAAATCTCCTCTGCACCTTTTTGAACATTTCCACATCTTTCCTGTAATGAGCTGACCAGAACTGGACACAATATTCTAGAACAAAAACAAAGTTGCTGGAAAAGCTCAGTGGGTCTGGCAGCATCTGTGGAGGAGAAAACAGAGTTAACGTTTCGGATCTGGTGACCGTTCCTCAGAACTGATACTCCAGATGTGGCCGAACCAGCCTTTTATATAGCTGGAGCACAACTTCACAGCTCTTGAACTCAATCCCTCTATTAATGAAAGCTAACACACTATACGCTCTAAACAACTCTATCCACCTGGGTGGCAGCTCTCAGGGAACTGTGAACATGAACCCCAACATCCCTCTGCTCCTCCACACTGCCAAGAATCTTTCCGTTAACCCTAATATTCTGCTCTCAAGTTTGTCCTTCCAAAATGAATCACCTCACGTTTTTCAGGGTTAAACTCCATCTGCCACTTCTCAGCCCAGCTCTGCATTCTATCGATGCCCCTTTGGAACCTAGAATAGGTTCCACAATGTGACCCACCTTCATATCATCCCTGAATGTGACCGAAAACCTATGCGGTACCTTACTCTTCCTGGATAATGAGGTAGGCTGGACACTTTTGGCTTTGAATGAGTTCGTACATTTTCCTGTGATAAATAGTCTACTTAGAGTAGCCATTACCCAGCTTTGATGTGCCACTATTCAACATCAGGTTTACATGGTGAACACAAGCTTGAACCCTATTTATGAGTTTGTCAGTAAAGTCAATCATACACTGCAAGTAACAGTGGGAATTCACATTTATTCTGTCCAGTGATCATAGGTTTGTGACAGAGGTTGTGAACCCCATGGCTGATTTCTCAACTAGGATATCAAGGAAACAAAAAATACAGCTAAATTGACTGTTCTATTTCAAAAATGAATTTGAACACAGAATGAAACCCATACAGACGCACAAGGAAATTCTTACATGCAGTTACAGATTCAAATATAGCAAATGTATCACCTACATATTGGAAACCTGAAAGAATTACTCAGAAGCAATCCAAATAAAATGCTTGCTGGTCTTGCACAACAGCTACTAGTTGCTGGCACAATATATATAATTGGATTGGTCCTCATGGCTCACCAATTTTGCGTGCGTATGGTTGTGCAAGACACAAAAAATGCTGTCCCTTTACATCTGATCTTATCCAAGACTGGTTCTGCAGAATATGAATTGGCCGAATGGTTGTGTGAATTGCTCTTATCATTTTTGAGCATGTTTTCCACTTACACAGTGAACGATTTCTTCACATTTGCAAAGACCATAATACAGACTTGCACACTTAGCAATATGGTATCCAAGTGTTCATCTGACACTATTAATACATTCACCAAATGTACCATTCAAGGGATCCAGACATCCATGTTGTAGCACTATTTCATGGAAGTCTAGATCCACCAAAGAACAAAGAAAATTACAGCACAGGAACAGGCCCTTCAGCCCTCCAAGTCTGTGCGAATCCAGATCCTCTACCCAAACCTGTCGCCTATTTTCCAAGGATTTGTATCCTTCTGCTCCCTGCCCATTCATGTATCTGTCTAGATACATCTTAAATGGCACTATTGTGCCCGCCCCCTACCACCTCCACTGGCAGCACATTCCAGACACCCACCACCCTTTATGTAAAGAACCTTGAAATCATGATCCCTAGTAATTGAGTCCCCCACTCAATTCACACCACCATAGTATGAATCAGTATTCACATAACGTTTAAAATCAGCAACACACGCAGTTCATTTCACTTCCAATGGCAGCATATATGCTCAAATTGATGGTGTTGCCATAGCTCGATAATATTTTTGTTGGATTCTGAGAAATGTTTATTTAACAGAATTACATCTAATCTTACAGCCCTTGCATATTGTGGATGATTAAGTTGCTATATTTGAATCTGCAGCTGCACGTAAGATTCTCATACATGTCTTAATGTGTATCATTTTATGTTTATATTCACATTTGATGTGGAACAATCAAATGGGCTCTTTTATCTTGTTAATCTAGTTGAGAAGCGGGCCAGAGGTTCTTTACGACTGTTTACCACAAAACTTATGATCACTGCTCACTATACCTTGTTACGATTCCTACAGCTCAACATGCTACAAAGTTGACCTGATCAACAACCTTGCAAACAGACCTCGGCCATACAAACTTGATACTGAAATAGAGCGCATGAGAATCATCCTACAGCATAATGGCTATATGTAGTGCAAACTTGTGTGAAGCCTTACAGCAATCATTCCTGGTTGTGATAAAGTGCCAATTCTATCTCAGATAAGGCATCTCAAAAGTTTGAGCAACAGGTGAAACTAACTATGCAGTCTCAGTACAGTTGGTGTTCACCACTAACAAGATTTGTTTTCAAACAAAAAGGAAGGCATTCCATCTATCACACAAATAAGTCAAGTAATACATGGATTTCAGTACCAGTGGGATACCAAATATGTAGGCCGTATATTCTAAAGGTTAGTGGTTTGTATCAAATAATGTATCCCTTCATCTGTTTGCAAAAACAAGACAACCATACCCAACTAGCCCGTGTTTGCAAATCTCAGTGTCCAACATTTGATGTGTTTCTGCAATTGGACATCACTTGCTGAATAATCTCGAGTTACAATTACGCTGACAAATGATACAAGATTGTCAGTGAGGCTTGTGGTGTGGCACACATGCATACATTGGAAGCTAGACATATAAATACACAGAGCCTTGTTCTTTGCAGGCAAAAAGAACAAGAACAGGACATGTACATACAATATGCATGTTTAAATTCAACAAAATAGGTGAAAAAACATTTGTTAGTTAATTTCTCATGGCAATACTCTGACCAAAGTCAACCTGCCTGGTCTAAAATTTAAACAAAGTCTGTAATCTAACTGTCAATTATCATTAATTGATATGCTCACTATGGTAACACCAAACAGACTCCTTTTGCCAATCATCAGTCTCCATTTGCAGAGTATAAAGTTGGCTTTACCCCTGAATTAGTATACTTGCAAATTTGCAAATACTTGCAAATACAGATGAGTTCAAAGTTAATATCTTTGACAAAATGTGTATTTTTCAGCAATATCCAAGTTTTCCACTACCAGATATCTATTTTGTTTTGATTGTAAATCCACCTATCTTCTCAAAAGTTGGAGCAAGAAAAGTGCTTCAACTTTCATCTCTTCTAAAATTAGTTAATTTAGTAATATCACAAACCAAAGTCTGAGTGATTCACTTCTTTACTGTGCCCTAAAATTTACATACATAAAAATTAAAAAATGAAAGAAGATCATTGAAAAATGAATCCTATATCTGCTTATAGCCCACTGAAATAAATGAATTTCAGCACAATTAACCTGTTTCCTGGTGTCATCTTCTCTGTTAATATAAATGAACATGACAATCTAGAGGCTCAACATTAATTATTTCGTTAAATGATTGATGCAGTGATAATTGCAGCAAAGTAACTAACATGTCATGGATAATTGCAGTTAATTTGGATAAACAATTACCTTTAGGTATTTGACACACCCATTCTAGTTTAATATCACAATGGAAGGGCATCAAGTGATAATCATATTTCCTTCTGATATCAAACATCATGAAACGATGCCATAAAGGTTTCTGAGTCTGTGGAAGTACAAAATGAAACTGTACTGTTCGTATAATCAAAAATGTACACTACAAACTGGATACATCCAGCTGATATCATTCATTGTTGAAAATTCCAGCTGCAAACGAATTATAAAAGCGAGAGCACTGTTATTATGTTTCACAGTCAGATCTATGCTTGTACTCCTTAGGAGTGAAAATTATTACTGCTATCTTCTTTCTTAATAGCCCTGATAAACAAAATATTGATTCTCCATTTGAAAGATCTGACTACTCTAATGATCATGAACCTTTTAACTAATCCATTTAAATATTCACACAGTGATTTTCAACGGATTCTTACCTTAAAGTGCAGTTACTGGCAAGTGAAAATGTTGGTGTGGGATGGAGGAAGGGTGAAAGCATTTTGCCATATCCAAGACTCACCTGATGACTGGACATTGATGTTAGGAATGTATGTTCCAGCTGCTACTTGAAGAAGCAGTGGAAGCCACAGGTCTCCTTTCTACAGGAGGCTCCTGCTCGTCAAGCTAGTGAACATGAATAGCATCACACTTGCCACTCCTAGACTTCCTCCAAATTACATGATTTAAAAACAGCTTGACTGTTTTTAATCAGTGACTGACTTGGTGAGAAGCCTGCTAAAGATCACACAGATATGGAGGCATGCTTGCTAAGAACAAGGTGCCCACCTGGTCTTTCCCATTTCTGAAAAGAAACTCTCCTACATTAGTTATGGGTGAAACTGATTTGTCCTTTCCATAGAGTTATTGAAAGAGCATGTGAAGATTGTGTTTCCTGAGCAAATTGTGTCTACAAGACCTCAAAAGCAGTTATGCAAGATTGGTGACTTGCTCAACATGCCAGAACGTCAAAGCCATAGACGCCAGGACATTCTAAAAACTTTTTCTTCTGCCTTTTAGAATAACCCATTAGCTAAAGCTTTTTTCTCTCTTCAAAAAGCCAAACTCTACAGTGAATCTAAATGTGAGGCTGGACGAACACAGCAGGCCAAGCAGCATCTCAGGAGCACAAAAGCTGACGTTTCGGGCCTAGACCCTTCATCAGAGAGATGAAGGGTCTAGGCCCGAAACGTCAGCTTTTGTGCTCCTGAGATGCTGCTTGGCCTGCTGTGTTCGTCCAGCCTCACATTTTATTATCTTGGAATCTCCAGCATCTGCAGTTCCCATTATCTCTCTCTACAGTGAATCTGTTGCTTGCCCCTGTTTTCCTCAAGATTGCATTGTATAGTTTTATGTTCTCTGACCCAAACTGGCAGGACATTAATCACTCTAGGATGGGATTCAACAGCTGACCATGCTGGCTTGTCATTTGCAACTTCATGGAACTCTACCACTCCTTTTGTTGAAGTGGTAATTATTTTATTTCCTACCAATTTCAACTTTTAAATGTTGCTTCGATTGTTTGGGGATAGAAAGTTGGTTTATCTGAATAATTTTTCAATAGAAATTCTGATTGAAGGGATGTAGCTTTTCTAGCTTATAACAATGAAGCGATTGTAGGCTATGTCAGTACTTTGCTTTCTGACTTCGTGTTCGGGGAGGAGTCTTGCCTAATGTGAAATGGTTTCATTCTATGCCATGAATTTGTGGTTTGACACTTGAATTTTCTCAAAGCTGGGAGTGGAATGTGTTGTGTTGCTGTTTATGGCGGATCTCTTGACCGAACTGTTGACATTAATGCTTTGGGACAGTACGGTGGCTCTGTGGTTAGCACTGTTGTGTCAGTGTTCAATTCTATTCTCAGGTGACTGTCCGTATTGAGACCGCATGTCTGTGTGGGTTTCCTCTGGCTGCTCCGGCTTTCTTCCACAGTCTATTCACTTCGTGACTCCCTCATCAGCTTCGCACAGCCCACCAACCTCTCCACCACACCCAGTACCTCGCCCTGCAACTGCAGGTGGTGTATCACCTGCCCCTATACCTCCCCTCTCACGCCCGTCCAAGGCCCCAAACAATTCTTCCAAATCTGGCAAAGATTCACCTGAACTTCATCAAACCTCATCTACTGTATGTGTTGCTCCCGATGTGGTCTCCTTCATATAGGGGAGACCAAACGCTGCCTTGGGACCAGTTCACTGACCACCTGCATTCTGCATGTATCAACCAACCTGACCTTCTGCTTTAACTCCTCCCCGTCCCACAACCCGGTGACTTGTCCATCCTTGGTCTCTTCCACCGACAGAGTGAAGCCAAACATAAACTGGAGGAACAAGACCTGATATTTTGCCTTTGGAGCTTACAGCCCAATGGCCTGATTCTTGACATCACCAGCTTCAAAATTTCTCTGCCCCCAACCTGTCCATTCCACTCTTCCCACTGACGAACCGCAATAACCCCCTAGCTGCATCCACCTATCTCCATCTCACCTATCCTCCCCAAACCCTATCCCTCCATTTATTTCTGGGCTCTGCTCCCCAACCCCCCCTCAGTCTTGAGGAAGGGTTTCAGCCCAAAACGCTGATTTCCCTGCTCCTCGGATGCTATCTAACCTTTCATGCTTTTCCAGCTCCACATTTATTGACTCTAGTTTCCAACATTTGCAGTTTTTACTGTTTCCAGGAAATTATCCGGATTTCTGAAAGAACAGTCCAGTGATCGTACCACTAGGCCATGACCTCCCGCAGACTGGCATAGTAATCATACCGACTGCTATTAATTCTTCATATATTTTCTCCTCAACTTCTGCGCGCCAATGGAATCCTCAAAAAACTTCAACACTAGCGTTTGTTGCTACAAATCACACTGTATCTGTTAGCAAGACAACTGTGTGAAAAGTGGGAAAGATGTAATACAACATACAAATTGCAACTACAAAGGAATCCAAAAAGAATAAAAAGAAAATAAGTCAACATGCATTGGCTATAACAGTAAAAGAGCCCAATAGCAAAAACAGAAGCCAACCTGCAGTCAACGGGAATAATTTACAGCAGGAGTCATAGTCACAATTATCAAAGGCTGATGATCATAGCCCACAACATCTCTGAAGGAGCTCTCTCAGGGCACAGCTCTTGGCCAATGCATTTTCAGCACCTTCAATGATCTTCACATTCAAAGTCAGAAAAAAGGCTATTTGCTAATTGTTCTGCAAACAAACATTCAACAGCGTTTTCAAATCCTCCAAATAATTTCTTTCAATAATGCTCACCTACTCAAAAGGCAGACAATAACATTTTCCTTCAGCAAGTAATTATCTGATTACCTTTTCTCGACTCTTAAAAAAGCGCATCATTGGTAAAATAATTCAAAAATACCCTGGAAGATACCACTAACCAGATATCAAACAAAACCAGTTAGTATAGTCGCAGAGTACTCGGATCAGTTGCTGTCTTTCATATTACATGAAAGGTTCTTCACAAATCAAGTCAGCAATGTCTAGAATAGTCACTATTCAAATGGATGACTGAAGCTGCAACAGCACTCAAATAATTAAAACATTGGGAAGAAAGCTGTTTGCTCCATTGATCTTCTGTCATTGAACTCATTTTGATCCCCTTCAATGATTAGGGTACTGTGACGACAGAATGAGCTGACTACAGAACATAATGCAGCACCTCACTAAGTTTACTTGAAAAGTACTTCCCTTTGTGGCCTTTATCACAAAATGACAGAAGAGAGCAGTTTACAGGATCTTCTACGTTTGTTTTCAAAGAACACCATCCTGATGTGAATCTAAATGCTGTTCACATTGTTACTTAATCAAAATTTTGGAATTCCTTACCTATCATAGAAATAGCAACATAAGGGTCTAACACAGCTGAAGCTGATGGTTCACGATCAATTTTTCAGGGTGAACAGGAATGGGCATTAAATGTAACTTTGCCAACATCACAAAATATCTTCAAGAACAAAATATTTCGTACATTTTCCTGAAGCGTTGGAATCTTACCTGAAATGCACCACAATCTCTGACAGCATAATCATCTTCTTTAAAATCAAAGGGTATAGTCACCAACGAAACCTATCAAAGATAAAAGATTAGACCATGTCCGTCAAAGATACTTTAGGTAACATGCTCTCGGTAGACAGCAATTATTCATGATTCAGATAAATGACAAGACAAACAGATCCATGCTCCCCATGGGAGTTACTCCCTGCTGGAGCCGCAAAACCATTCCAAATGTGTGTGCTGGGTGAAGACAGGCAAAGCTTGGGGATTTTGATATAGCTCCTGGGGGTGAGGGAACCAGACATGTGGGAGTGCACCCTCTGGGGACGTTGGCCGGAGTTTGAAAGAAGTCTAGAGTAAAATCACAGGAAAGTAACGAGTTGATTGGTGGCTGAGCACCTATTTCGGTAACTTTGAAAATACAAATTTCCAAACATACACAGGGAATGCAAGAACTTAAAGGCACAGGAGAGAGGGTTGATTTGTGACTAAGAGTGAAGAATTGGAACTTTCTACTAATCTTCAGTTTATAGTCAATAGTACTGGACTAATGTTAAAGTAAAGCATGTTAAAGAAACTAACATAGTAGTTAAAGCGATTTGAAAAGTTATGGTATGACAGGACAGCTCAGCCAGGAGAATGGCCACCCATAGCATATGGGATTTGTGAACACTTAGAGAGCCAGACAGACAATTCCACATGCAGGAAGTGTCACTGTCTTCAGTGTTTGGGTTTCAGAGCTCTAGCTGCGGTTGGTTTGCTCATTTGCCGAGCTGGTTCTCTAGTTCACAGATGTTTCATTACCTTGCTGGATAACATCAGTGCAGCCTCCTGGCCACCTCCTTGGCTAACCTGTGTGTTGGTGTGCCTGGGAGGGAGACTATGGGTCTGAAGGGTACTTCTGATTTGTGTACCTTTGGAAGGCCGTACAATCTGGGAGTGTTCGTCCTGTCTGATTTCATTTTTAGGTAGTCCATTTTGGTGATTTGTCCAGCCTGTTTGAGCTTCTTTAGTGCGTTGATTATTTCATTGCACAATTGTGGTGTTGGGTCTATTTGCACTTGCCAGTATGTGTTCATATCTGCTAGTGGTGTCTGTGCTTTCGTGAAGTAGTCCCATTTGTTTATTATTACTGTCATGCGCCCTTTGTCCGCTGGTAATATTATGATGTTTTGTCTTTTGCTCAGTCCTTCGAGGGCCTTCCTTTCTGATGTGTTGAGAATGTCAAGTTCGTTCCTTCTGGTCAGTGTCAGGACCAAAAAAAGCTGCATAAAAACACTATTTAAATGAGTGATAACACACTGTAGCAACCTGGAACTACGCCAAAAAGAAGAGTACCTCCACTAAGTATTTAAGGGCGACAGTGCAAACCAACAGTGAAAACCAACAAGTCTGAGCTGAGAAGTCCACAGTTCAACTTTTAAAGAGAATGAAATAATCTCTTTGCAACAAGCTGATGGAGTGATTAAAAACAAAGTTGCTGGAAAAGCTCAGCAGGTCTGGCAGCATCTGTGAAGGGAAAAAAAACAGTTAATGTTTTGGGTCCGGTAGCCCTTCCTCAGAACTAAAGGAGGGATCCTTGTGAAAATTTCTATCTTGCAAAATAATTTTCCCTGGGGTTCCAGCTAAAATGAATTTGAGGGGGCTGTGGCATAACTTCAGTTAGTTCCAGGAGAAGTGAATGAATCTAAGATTTTTGTAATGTTCAAAAGAAATCTGGGGTTAATTAAAGAGCGCAATGAGTTTATAGCAAAAGTCAAAAGTCTGAAGCTATCGTGATCATTCAATGGTTCTTATTTTGTTTAATTTCTCACTATGTTGTGATGTAGGGTGTGCAATATCATGTGCTTTAAAGACTGGATTTTGAATTAGTAGCATGTGAGTTTGGTGTGTTGGTGGGGGAACGTGTAAGTGGTGAATGGTTAACTTGTTAGTATTTCCAGAGTTGTGATTAAAACTAAAGGGTATGAGAGAGAGATTTCCTGTAGTGGTAACAGGAATTTGTTTGCATTAAGAGAGTTTAAGATCGGAAAAGTTGGAACTGTTCTCCTTGGAGAGAAGGCTGTGGGGAGATTTGACAGAAGTTTGTAAAATCATGAAGGGTCTGGAAAGAACTATTTCCACTCATAAATGGACTGAGATCCACCGAACACAGACTTGAAGTATTTTCTAAAAGAAACAAATGACAGGGGAGGAAAAAGCTCTTTTTACACAATGAGTAGTAGGATGCTGGGATGCACTGCCTGGAAGTATGCTAGAGGCAGGTTCAATTGAGACATTCATGAGAGCATTAGATGTTTACTTAAACAGAATTGAGGTGCAGGGTTACAGGAAAAGTGCAAGAGATTGGCACAGAGTTAAAAGGCTTAGAGAGCCATTGCAGACAGACACGACTGGCCAAACAACCTCATTTGCCACTAACAACTCCGTGGTAAGTATGTCAGGGAATAAAAGGAATCTAAAGAAGCTGAAGACTTTTCTTATTCCTTTGTGATCTTCAAAGGGTTGCATTACTACTGATAATTTTGTTTCTTTTAAAATCAACATCATGTTTACCCATGCCACTGTTGTATCAAAATCCCCATCATTACTATTATTTTACAAAGCAAGTTACTTTGCTAGAACATGAGTGTCTTTTCAAACAATACTATGAACGTAATAAAAACAAATTTCAGTACACCAGGAGATAATGGGAACTGCAGATGCTGGAGAATTCCAAGATAATAAAATGTGAGGCTGGATGAACACAGCAGGCCAAGCAGCATCTCAGGAGCACAAAAGCTGACGTTTCGGGCCGAGACCCTTCATCAGAGAGGGGGATGGGGAGAGGGAACTGGAATAAATAGGGAGAGAGGGGGAGGCAGACCAAAGATGGAGAGTAAAGAAGATAGGTGGAGAGAGTATAGGTGGGGATGTAGGGAGGGGATAGGTCAGTCCAGGGAAGATGGACAGGTCAAGGAGGTGGGATGAGGTTAGTAGGTAGCAGGGGGTGCGGCTTGGGGTGGGAGGAAGGGATGGGTGAGAGGAAGAACCAGTTAGGGAGGCAGAGACAGGTTGGACTGGTTTTGGGATGCAGTGGGTGGGGGGGGGGGGAAGAGCTGGGCTGGTTGTGTGGTGCAGTGGGGGGAGGGGACGAACTGGGCTGGTTTGGGGATGCAGTAGGGGAAGGGGAGATTTTGAAACTGGTGAAGTCCACATTGATACCACATGGCTGCAGGGTTCCCAGGCGGAATATGAGTTGCTGTTCCTGCAACCTTCAGGTGGCATCATTGTGGCAGTGCAGGAGGCACTGCACTGCCACTATGATGCCACCCGAAGGTTGCAGGAACAGCAACTCATATTCCGCCTGGGAACCCTGCAGCTATATGGTATCAATGTGGACTTCACCAGTTTCAAAATCTCCCCTTCCCCCACCGCATCCCCAAACCAGCCCAGTTCGTCCCCTCCCCCGACTGCACCACACAACCAGCCCAGCTCTTCCCCCCCACCCACTGCATCCCAAAACCAGTCCAACCTGTCTCTGCCTCCCTAACCGGTTCTTCCCCTCACCCATCCCTTCCTCCCACCCCAAGCCGCACCCCCAGCTACCTACTAACCTCATCCCACCTCCTTGACCTGTCCATCTTCCCTGGACTGACCTATCCCCTCCCTACCTATACTCTCTCCACCTCTCTTCTTTACTCTCCATCTTCGGTCCGCCTCCCCCTCTCTCCCTATTTATTCCAGTTCCCTCCCCCCATCCCCCTCTCTGATGAAGGGTCTAGGCCCGAAACGTCAGCTTTTGTGCTCCTGAGATGCTGCTTGGCCTGCTGTGTTCATCCAGCCTCACATTTTATTATCTCAGTACACCAGGAGGCCTGGTTTCATGATTAAACTGATAACCTGAAATTTTTGAAAATGATTGAAGTTGATGCTAGCACCAGGGGGAGAAAAATAAATGAATGGATCAAAAAGGTAAAATTATTAAAGCAGTGAGAATGAAGAGAAAGAAATTTGGAACATGTAAGACAGAAAGGTTTACCGGTCTGCTGTCACTCCATTCCCAAGAACCTTTGGAATCTGGATTTCTTTTGTTTAATCCAACCCAAAACCAACGTTCATCACTGTAAAAGGAAACAGACTACTGGTTAGGAGCAGGAGTATGCCACTCAACCCCCAACCCAAATGTATTTGAAAACAAAATAATGCAGATGCTGCAAAGTTGAAATATCAGAAATACTGGAAAAACTAGTCTGTCAGACAGAATCTGTGCAGAGAAACTGTGGTAACATTTCAGGTTGGAGGTGCTTCAGCACAATTGAACAAGTTTTTAAAAACATTTTTAAGCAGTGGTGGGAGGAGGTGGGTGGGGGGGAAATGGAGGTTGCAGGAGGACCAAAGAAAAAAGTCTGTGATAAAGGTTGGAGGCTGCAGGAGGTAATAATTTCATAACGCCAGACTTAAAAAAAACTGCAGTTAGGGTTGAAAGTTCTAGACTGTAGGAAGAGACTCCAACATATTTTGCTTTAAATTTGAACCTTATTCTTGCAATTGTTTTTCACTGGACTGACAATGTGGCTGCTGCTGATCACATGATGCCAGGTGGTCACAATTTCTGTAAAGTCATCTTAGTCCTACCAGACCAGAGGGCTATTCTCTGTTTAGAGGAAGACTACTTGATGTGATTTAACCTGAGAGTCACCACACTTCAAGTGAGGGGAGAGATTGAGAAGGAGCGTTCTTCATGGTAACGTCAGCCTGTGCGGGAATTGAACCCATGCTGTTATCACCACTCTGCATTGAAAGTGAACTGTCCAGCTAGCAGTAACCAAGGAACAAAAGCTTACATCATCCTCTTGGAAAGTAACATTCCCTGTATTTTACAGACATTCCAACCAAGCCAACACCAAGTAACCACACAGGCAAGATGTCTATACCAGCCAGTACTGAACAAAGGGAAGAGCTCTTTAAACAGAAACAAAAAAAAGAGCAGGAAAAGCTTAGAAGGCATCTGTGGAGCCAAAGCAGAGTTAACATTCTAAGTCCAAATATTCTTTTTTAGAATTTTAAAGAGCTATTCAAACCCATGATTGCTGGTGGCAGCCTCACAGCTATGTTACAAAACAATTGTTTTTGACCAGGTGTATCATAGATATCCTGTTCTGTGCTCACAAGACAGTCAATGGGACACACTGCATCGTTACTGAAATGCTTATAAGATGTGTCTAGAAAGGGAGTCTTTTCATTTTCTGACTTTGGCATCAATTTTCCTATACAGCCCGATCCCCCCTCTTGCAGTCTTTGTCTGTTAATCAGTTGATGTGGCCTGTGAAAGTCTCCTGAGAATTTAGGGTAATTAGTCTCAACCTCTGACTTGTTTCTGCTAAGCTGAATGCCTTTAACATTACCTCTAATATCTGGAATTTCAAATCTTTAGTCTTGCCATAGCACTGGAATCTCAGACACATTTGTCCTCCTGGGGCAAGTATCATTCAGAGATCTTAAATTTCACCTCAGAGGTATAACTGTTCGATTGTCATCTGGTATGACTTTACACAGGTTGCAAAACTCATACTATTGAAAGAAGCATCAGTGTCCTGCTGGTATTTCATATTTGTTCGATACTCTCATTCTGCAGTCTTCATTGCAACAGTTACAAACCATCTGCCTCTTTAAGACTGCATGTTGCCAACCCATTGTCAAGTCAACAGTCTAGCATGCACAGCATCTTTGCTGAAGTGTGTAGAACATGGCTTTCTGCAGTATATTGGTGTCATGGTAGGGATGACATAACTATAGCCGATCAGGAAGGACGTTTGTATATTCTTCATTTCAATCTAAATAACATTGTTAGCGAAAGTGACCAGGCATAAATAAGTCATGGCTTTTGAATAGCTTTGGTTATATATTTTTAATGAGACAGCTTTGCCTACTTTCCTCATTTGCTTTTCGTATTGGTACAGTCAACAATAAAGCAGCTCTAGGCTTATTTACAGGCTGCCTCTCATCTCCACCTCTCCAAAAACCAATTTCCAGAAATAAAATCCTGAAAATTAATTAATTTGCCAGCCCTCAAGAATCATATTGTAGCTCCTTCAGGTGCAATCTACCAGGTTGTGAATTTCTATGGAAAGATACCAGACCAGCAGACTGTAAAACCTAAGTTAACATTTGTATCATTTAGTGCCATTTAATATTTTAATTCAAGCAATTTGTAATCATAACTTTCCTTTTTTAAAACTTCATTTTTTCCCCCATGTATACTGCTGTGTATCTGAACTTTTAATACATTTATAAATTCTCCTTTTTTTGGGGTCAAAACAATTTGTTGTGGATCATTTTTGAATTGAACTTCAGAAATTGGGTATCAGGAAAAACACTCGGCTTATTTTTAAAATGGGAAAAGAAAAAATAATCAAACAAAAAGCCACCTCTCTTAAGGTCAGATGAGAAAACCAGCAAAAATAATTTAATTATTTTCTCCCTCTTATCTGTGATACGGACACAGAAAAGGAACAAAAGCTCAATGTCCAAAGCAAGTTTTGTTTTGATGGCTTGGTCCAAGCCTGGAGTCTTCGCTCGTGATCTTTACACTGCATTCAGATTTTCTTTTATAAAATGTGATTCGCCTCAGCTGGTCACACCGTGATTGTAGAATGATATTTTTTGACTCTACTCCTAAGTGGCCTAATTCTTCAGCTAAAACTTGCTCTTTTGTTTCGAAGCTCTCTGAGGAACAAGGGGTGAAATCCACTTGAGGTTTTCAGAATCAACTGCTGGCTAGTTTCCTTTTATTTTGCCAAAGCCCGTTGAAACATGAGGCAATCCAGCAGGCCTTCTCTTGGAATAAAGCTGGGGGTAGGGCTCACCTACTGAGGGCTGCCAGTCATATCAGAAACTTTAATGTTCAGAAGCTATTGTGAGAAGCCAAGTTGGAGAAGAGCTTGCTACAAACAAGCTGCCAGCTGATCATGCCCAATTCTGAAAAGAAAACTCTCTTGTTGAGCTCAGGGTAAATAAAGCATGTTTGTTTTTTTGAAAGCGTTATGAGAGAAACATTTCAAGGCTGTATTTCCTGAGCAAGCTGTATTTACCAAGACTAGAGACAGCCATGAGTAATTAGAGACTTGCCCACATATGCCAGAATAGAGTGAAAAGCTTTAGAACATTCTGGACTTTATTTCCTGCCTTCAGGAATAACCTTTTATTCAAAATGCCTTTTTATCCCCCCTTCAGAAAATCAATCGCTGGAGAATTTTAAAAAAATCTTTTTTATTTTTACAATAAAGGTGTTTTTGGGATACTTCGAAAGATGAGCACTTGCAGTTCTATGTTACCCACTGCATTTTGGGGTGTTGGTGGCATAAGGACCACAGGCTATTATTCTGGGGGCCTGGGTTCAAATTGCACCCTGGCAGATGGTGAAATCTGAATTCAATTAAAATCTGGAATGAAAAGGATAACCTCAAGGAGATCATGTAATCAGCGTGTATGTAGCAGGAAACTCAACAGTTCAAAATTACACCTTTCATTAGGACTAGGAATGGGGAAGGGAGCTCGGAAATAAATAGACGGAGGAGGTTGGCTGTGGGAAGGTGCGTGGGATGGTGACAGATAGGTGCAGGTAGTGGGGGGTAGTGCAGATTAGCCAGTGAGAAGGGTGGAGTGGATAGATGAGAAAGAAAATGGACAGGTAGTGTCAGGTCAAGGAGGTGGGGACGAGAGGGAGGGTTGGACGTGGATAAGACTGGGAGTGGGGTGGGGGGAGGGGGGAGATTCTAAAACTGGTGAATTCTACATCAGGCCATTGGGTTGTCCGCTCCTGACGCGGAATATAAGGTGCTGCTCCTCCAGCTTGCAAGTGTTGTCATTGTGGTGGTGGAGGAGGCGCAGGATGGGCATGTCACCCAGGGAGTGGGAGGGAGAGTTAAAACAGTTGGCAACTGGAAGGTTTTATTGATGATAGCATACAGAGCATAGATGCTCCACAAATCAGTCACCGAGTTTACGCTTAGTCTCACCAATGTAGAGGAGACCATATCACGAGTAACAGATACAGTAGACCAGGTTGTAGGATGAACAGGTGAACCCCTGTCAAAGATGGAAAGTTTGTTTGGGCCTTCAATGGAGGCGAGAGGGGAGGTGGAGGGACAGCATTAGCACTTCCTACGGACGCAGGGATAGGTGCTGGCTGTGGTAGGGAGTGTGGAGCGGATGAGGGAGTCATAGAGTGCGTGGTCCCTATGAAAGGTAGGTAGGGGTGGGGAGGGAAATTTCAATGGTGAGGTCGGATTGAAGGTGGCGGCAGTGGTAGAGGATGATTCGTTGGATGTGGAGGTTAGGGGGTGATATGTGAGGACAAGGGGAATTCTGTGTTTGTTTTCGGGGAAAGGGGGTGTGAGGGCATAAGTGCAGGAAATGTAAGAGATGTGGTGGAGGGCTTTTTCGATCAATGAACACACCATTTTGGGAGCGGATGTGGCGGAGGTAGAGAAATTGGGAGTAAGGGATCACATTCTTGCAGGAGGGTGGGTGAGAGGAGGTGTAGTCAAAGGGATGATGCCAGTGTATAGTGGAAGTGGGATTGTTTCATGTATCCTACGAAAAGGCAGGCATAGCTTGGACCCATACAGGTGCCTGTAGCCACCCTTTCAGTTTGTTGGAAGTGGAAAGAGTTAGAGGTAAGGACAAGTTCTATCTAGTGGATGAGGGTGTTGGTGGAGTGAGACTGGTTGGGTCTATGGGAGTGGAAGAAGCGGAGGGCTTTTAGGCCATCTGTGTGGGGAATGCAAGTGTACAGGGATTGGATGTCCAGAGCGAAAAGGAGGTATTGGGGGGGTGGGGAATTGAACGTGGAGGAGTTGGAGGACATAGGTAGTGTACCAGACATAGGTGGGCAGTTCTTGGACTGACGGGTTGGGGGGGGGCGGGGGGGCGTGTGGAGACACAGAGTCAAGATAAACAGAGACAAGTTCAGTGGGGTAGGAGCAGGCAGAGACAATGGGTCAGCCGGGGCAGTCAGGTTTGTGGATTTTGGGAAGGAGATAAAAACAGGCAGTGCGGGGTTGAAGATTGTGGGTAGGAGGTCACCCGTGGTGATGAGGTTATGAATGGTCTGAGAGATGAAGGTTTGGTGATTAGGAATGCAATCATAATCAAGGGAGCAATAGAAGAAGGTGGCAGAGAGTTGGCGCCTGGCCTCTATGACAATGTGCCATATCACTATTGCCACCGACTCCCCACCTTATCCACAGGTTTGATGGTGAGGTTTGGGTTGGAATGGATGAGGTGGATGGAGCGGAGGGCTGCGTGTCCCAATGGGGAGGGGTTGGAGTGAGTGAGAGTGAAGAGATTGAGGCGATTGATGTCACAATGGCAGGGGGAGACAAAGAGTTTGAGGGAGGGTAGGATGCCATAGGGTGGTGTCCAGGAGGATGAGGTTTGTTGGAGGCTGGACACAGTGGAAAAAATAAATTCAAAACCCAGACATGAACAGAATTTGATGATGTGGGCACAGGGTAATGAATGTGAGTCCTATGCTGAGGACTGACTGTTCATCCTCAATGAGGAACTGATCTAGGGAACTTGGGGCTAGGGCTAGGTGTCAAACTGGAGCTGGGGTTGTGGATAGAGTGACTGAAACAATCATCTTCCTCTTCTTTCGCAGGTATGTTTTGTCCAATTTCCTGATCCATGCCTAAAAGCAATGGAGGCTGTGCAGGTGACTTGGTTAGCCTTGTACTACATGGATACTGTCCTGATGTTCACAAAGGAGCACGACATCTTGGATTTGTCCATCACTAGAAGAGGCAACTTTTCAGATCCATGTTTTTGCAGACCATGGCAGTAAAATGCTCCTTGTTCTAGTCTGCTATTAAACATTACATCTTTAAAACACCAAACTGCAACCTGGTAAGAAATGGTAAAACAGTTGGGTCATAGTTAAACATGTCTCTTGCTGCATCCTCCTAGCATGTGAATGAGACCATTCTACAGCCTATCACCTGTCTTTGCTGCCATGTCCACTGCACTGTGTCTGGTGTTGAAGCAATCTAGCCAATCATCGTCCTGGGTGACCTCTATGTAGTGTACAGTGCAACAGTGTACAGATTTAATGGCGATATCTCTGACTCCTTCACAATACCAGTTCCCTGCCATGGCTCTTCCTCTTGCTGCATTAGTTTGATCTCTCTGAACAACATTTAGCTTTCTCAGGTTTAATCATACTCCCAGGCTTTGCTCATCCCTTCACAGGGAGATCAAAATCAAATGATGGTACAGCCAGTGGTTTACATTTTTGCACTCGTGTGATCAAGCTGGAACGATAGGTCAGTGTGGTTACATAACAAGATAGGACAAGTTTATCTGATCTGGAGTTACCAGTGCAGGGCTTGTATTTATCACGAGCATTGTTCTATGTGCCAGCAGGAATAGATGAGAATTTTTAAAAACTCGTATTTTTTATCTAACGCATTTGTACTGCTACTGTTGAAACCATGGGTGGTTCTATCTGCTTTCAGATCAGCATTGTCTGGTTCTGCTTGTTTTTTTTATATTCACCATCATTCCTAGAAAGATTGTTCTCTTTTAACAAACACTTTGTTTTCCTTATAAAGCTTCAAAGAGACTGCAAACTGATGCTGATAGAGACATTTAATGAGTTGTATTGCTGAATGTCCCAGATGTGTCAAAATTCTGAAAGATTACTTCAAGATGCCTATGAGTAAAAATTGATTCCCTTGTTATACACTTCATTGTACCTGTAGTGCTCATGTAAAGAATAGCCTTGATTTCTGAAGAGCCAGTTTCATACTGCACATTGCACAAACAGTGGTGGAAAGATGACTGCTGTAGCATGGTAAACAACCATTGATTTGCATTAGCCCATGTTGATCAATCACTGACAAAAAAGCATGCTGGTAGTACAGTTCATAACAGGCCACTTTGTGTGGTTTTTGAAATTTCGGATTTGTATTGGCCATCTTGTTGTGGCATGGAATGCATGTGAAATTGTTGCTTGCTCTCAAAAATAATGTATTAACCAAATGTGAGGCAAGGCTAATTACGACAGATTGCCTCATATTACGAATGTTCCCTACAAGAACTCAAAAATGAATTTCTTGGAGAAAATAGGAACATTGCAGCAACTTTGGTGACCATTGGTTTTGTCATTCCTACAGAGTTTATCATTCAGCATAATTGGTCCAGTTTGTCCATTCCCATGAATGCACAAGGACAAAGAATTCCTGACAACTTCAGGTTAAAATGTACTTTAGCCTAGAAGCTGTGTATACTGCAAACAGTGAGATGAGCTGTGCACCTCTAGTGCCATCTCAACCTATCCATCTTTGCATCTCTTTTTCCTCTGAAGAGTAGCTTACAGCCAAATTTGAAAATCATTTTTGTGACACAAAGTATTGAATAGATTGGAAATTTATGGACCAAGCAACACTATGGAAGTTGATGACGTTGAGGTGCTGGTGTTGGGCTAGGGTGGACCTGGTGCTGTGTGACTTCTGACTTTGGGAGCTCAGTTAACTCAGTTGTTTGAATGGCTGATTTTCAGTCCAGAGTGAAGCCAACAGCGCAGATTCAATTCCCATTTTGGCTGATTTCACCATGACGGACCCTCAGCTATGGCATAGTCACCCTCAGATTATAGTACCCGTCATTTTTGTTTACTGTGAGTGCAACTATAGTGCTATGGTTTAGCTTTATCAACGCAGTGTTCAAGCCCTGCACAACTGTGAGCATAAAATGAGGCCAAAATAACTACCACAAAAAATTTTTCTCCAGCAGCATCCAGAAAAACTTGATAGTATTTAAAGTGGAAAAAAATTGTCCTTCCATGAACAAAATCAAGCAACCCAAAATGTCTGATTTTCCTGGAATTATATTAAGTTGCAATACAGAAAATTCCACGCAGATTTAATTGATTTGCATCATAATAAAATTCTTGCTCACTTTTGGAAAGAGCTTCCCACAAAGTCAAGTGCAACCAAAAAAGGTGTTCAGTATCACAACATAGCTGAAGATTTGGTAGCTGTCTCAGTTAATAGCAACCCCTTATTAAATCCCGGAACTGCTCACGATCTACACAGATGTACCCAGTTAACTACAGACAAAATAAAACTACCAGTTTTAAATGACAGTTTACAAATTATGCAAAGCCAAGCATGAAAAAAAATTGAAATTGTAAGCTTCTTTTTGCATTTTCACTTACGTAATTGTTTTTCTTAGCAAGCTGTGAAGATATAACATCTCATCATGGTGAATGAAACTTGGCAAGTGGGCTCCTAGTGACTCACAAAATCGTTCAGCCTCTTCCCATGTTCTCTTCCGTACTACTCTCTCATGATGAAAGACCTACATATGTAAATTGGATAATTATCCTTATGTTCTATACAAATATGAACATATATGGATTGACCACAACACTTTGTCCAGCTCAGTGGGATTGCTCTCATCCATTCCCATCCATCTGACCATAGCCAGAGAATTTATTTAACTAACTTTTCTTCATGTTCCCAAACTATGACCTTTGATGTCCAACTTTCTCTCACCTGCCGCGCATCGGTGATATCACCTAAAGGCAGAATGTTAGTTTTCACATTATGTTTATATCACAGAGGTCAATTCACTGTTACCAACTTCCTTAATCACCATGTTGCTATCAGACCACTTATCTGACAACATGAAGAACTGGATGGAGTACAAATATTCTCCAATTAAATATGGATAAGAGTAAAGCCATTATTTTTGGTCATCACTCTCAACTCTTTCCCTTGTTCTGACACTATTCCTCACCTTGGCAACAGTTCAATATTAAGCTATTCTTTTCATTACCTAGTTTTTATTGCTGGTCCCAGATCAAGAGTCACGAAGATTACTGATTTCCACTTCCACAATACTGCCCAAATTTGCCTGTCCCAGCTCATCTGTTGCTGGAACGTTTACTCATGCTTTCACTATCTCCATTCTTGACTGTTCCAACACATGCTTGGCCAATTCCTACATTCTATCCAATGTATAATGAAGGTAATCTAAATCCATGATGCCCATACCTTAAGAGAATAAGGCTGCTCCAAGTTATCATCACTATGCTCACTGTCCCTTTACAGACACCTCGTACTGATTTTAAGATTATCATCCATGATTTCACATTCTTCCGTGGTCTTTACTCTCTTCCTATTGTTAATCTACTCCAGCCTTAGAGATATCAAATGTTTCACTAATTTTTCCCTTCTTTTCAGCCCTACTTTTAAACTGCTCCACCACCAGTGGCCACACCCTTCAGCTGCTTCAACCCCATTCTTATCTCTGGCATTCTCTTCCTAAACATCTCCACCTGAATTTCCTCCTTAAAACCTCACACTTTGACCAAGCTTTTAGCCACCTGGCCTAAATATCTTGTTATGCATCATACTTTGTTTTAGTAAGCTCACGTGAAGCATTTTGAGACATTTCATTCTATTTGCATACTATTTGCACATTGTTGTTGAAATGTTTTCAGTGCATATGAAACAACTAGGTTTTGATCCTTGGGCCTGCTGAGCTGATGAACGGCAGTGTTTTGGGAATGGGAAATTTTAAGTTTCTGACAGTTGCAGTGTTAAGCACACCAAAATCACTTAACTCCAGAAGAAACTTGGTCCAACACAGTGATTTCAGCCTGACTTCACAGGCGTGGCACATTTTCCACACCAAATAATCTTAAACCTGTCTAATTGAAATAGTCGATTTGTAACAACAAAGATTTGGTTGAAATTTCACATGTGATCCCTACATCAGACGGACTGAATGACTTTTGTTGCCTGGCTGAGAAATTGATGTTGGATCCAACATTTGTACCAAGTCAGACAATAGATAGTAGGCCTCAGTGAATGGTCTTCACCAAACCATACAAGTCTTTGGTGGGACATGTCAGGATATAAAGTTAGTGATAATGATAGCCCTTTCCCAATTGGCAGAGGTTAAGTCGCTCTTCCCTCATCATCACAAGGGAACTGAGACTACTGGACAACTGACACAAGGGAGGTGGCAGGCAGATAGGCCTCAAAATCATGGGGACCAAACTAGAACATCCCACACAAATAATTCAGAATTCCTTTTATCATTGCCGAACAGCCTACAAATGAGTTAAGCAGTTTGGGTTGCGCTGCACTTCTTGAGCAGCATTGCTCAAACTCCCTCACTTGCTTTTTAATTTCGCACAAATCTGTATTCTACAAAATGGTGCAAGTCCCACACTTAAATTTTTAATGTCAAATCTAACTACCCAATTACACGCTCAGCTGAACATCACATTGGATGCTGCTCCTTAGGCATTCAAAGGCACCCAAAGGCACCCAAGGTGGCTGCAACGTGCAACCTCCTCCTACCTCCATGCTGCTACCCAATTATGGTCATATTCAATTACTGGCCATCAGTTTTCAGGCAAAAGAGTGGCTGAAGGCAAGCGTCTGGGTTGGAGTTAAACATTGCACACAAAAATAAATTATTGTTGTGACACAGACATGTCTTTAATCTACCAAATCTAGGCCATCTAACCAAATGTCAGATTACCTGCACCATCAGGTCACTGTCCGCAGATTTTCTGAATGATACAGAATAAAGAAAACATATACTGAAGGCAGTCAAGAGTGATATTCTAAACAGTCTGGGCCTCTAAACAATATTTCGAAATGAATCCAAAAAATTATATAGTCATATTAAACCTCATTTAGAGGCTACATTTTATAACTGGCCTACACAATATATATATAGAAGTCTCTAATCATTTTCTAAATTATGTAACAAACTTTAGTACAGTTTCAAAAGCAAGTACAAGAATAATGTTGGTCAGAGACAGCTGTTTGTCTCATTTGTTTATGTGTTTCCTGCTAATAGCACACAAAGTCACTGATCTATGGATTTGTTGCAAGCGATGCCTTTGGGACTTGATATTCCCACGTTACACAGCCTGGTAGTTGTTAGAAACATCCAAGACAGTGACTAGCATTGGATTACAAGGTAACGCTATAAAATATCATGACATGGGCATTAATAGTGGTATTATGATTAGTCTCAGTTCCCTTGTGATGATGAGGGAAGAGCGACTCAACCTCTGCCAATTGGGAGAGGGCTATCATTATCACTAACTTTATATCCTGGCATGTCCCACCAAAGACTTGTTTTCTTCCTCCTGCAAGCAACATTCTACCCTCCTTTACTTGACATCATCCAGGACAAAGCAGCCTGCTTGATTTGCATTATATCTTCAAGAATCCAGTCCTTCCGCAACATATTCAGTAGCAGGAATGTGTACAAAAAGATGCACTACAGAAATTCACCGAAGCCCTCAGACAACACCTTCCAAGCATTTCATCCAGAAGAATAAGGGCAGCAGACACATAGGATCACCACCACCTGCAAGTTCCCCTCCAAGCCACTCTCTTGGAAACATATCACTGTTCTTTCACAGTTGCTGGGTGAAAATCCTGGCAGTCCCTGGCTATGGGCATGGTGAGTCTACCTACAGCATGTGGTTCAAGGAGGCAGGTCACCAGCATTTTCTCAAGGGAAGCTAGGGTCAGGCAATAAATGCTGGACAGACAGTGACACCCATGTCCCATGAGTGAATTTTTTAAAAGGTGCTATTATTTAGGCATTAGCACTCCTCCAGATCGAAAAATGACAGACACTAAATGTTAGCAAACTATTTGATCATGGGTCCTATCACAATTGAACCTATTCCTGCTGTCTTCTCAGGTTCACACATATACATAAAAGCGCTTCTAGGAGTATTCAAGAAGTGGGAGGCTACCTAATTTTTGACTGTTTTACTTTATATCTTAAAATAATAACAAAATGATCAATGCTTCATTAAGCTCACCGTTCCTCGGAATTTTTGTAGAGAGAACATGCGTTCTGAATTTTTTTTAAAAAAGGAGCAAGAAGTCTCTGAACTCAACGTAAAATGCTGGTGACCTGCCTCCTTGAACCTCATGCTGTAGGTAGACTCACCATGCCCATAGCCAGGGACTGCCAGGATTTTCACCCAGCAACTGTGAAAGAACAGTGATACGTTTCCAAGAGAGTGGCTTGGAGGGGAACTTGCAGGTGGTGGTGATCCTATGTGTCTGCTGCCCTTATTCTTCTGAACGCAAGTACAGCAAACTTACTGGTGCCTGCCGCCGAACACAGGCCTCTACCACCCCCAAATCCCCAACTCTACCCAGGACCTTGCCCACAATGTGCCTGCCGCCATTGGCCATGTGGCCACTTTCGGAGCACAAACGGATTCCACAGATGACGTCACATCTGCCGTCGCCCAGTACGCCACTTCTGGGACAGCGAATGCCATCGACACCGCTGCTGATGCTGCTGCCTCCGTTTCAGAGGCCAACCACAGACATTGAGGACGCTGCCGTCGCCACCAACATCCAAGATTTACCAGCCGACGTTGCTCCGCTCACTGCCTTCACAGCTAGAAGCTCCAGAGGAGACAGTAGCATCCAGCCCTGCCGGGTCTTCACCATCCCTCCAGACCTCCCCCTCACTGAGGGTGAACAGTCAGTCCTCAGTGAAGGGCTCACCTTTGTCCCCCTCCACCCACACATCAAATGAATACAACTCACATTTGGATGTTCAACAGTTTTTCGGCTGCCTCCGCCTCCACACTTAATTCTTTAACCGTGAACCTAACCCTTCCTCTACTGACCCCTTCTCCCACCTCCAACACACCACCTCCTCCAAGGCACCACCCTAAGGCCTCCTACCCTCCCCTGACCTCTTCATCTCCAGCTGCTGTCATGACATCGATTGCATCAAACTCTCCATCCCTCTCACCTCTCCCCCACAGAACGTGTAGCCCTCCACTCCCTCCTCTCCAATCCCAACATCGCCATACAACCTGCAGACAAGGGAGGTGCAGTTGTAGTATGGCGCACTGACCTCTACATCGCCAAGGCCGGGCTCCAACTCTCCGACACCTCCTCCTACCACCTCCTTGATCATCACCCCACCCCCGACCCAACTGTCCACAACCTCATCACCACAGGTAACCTCCCACCCTCAGTCTCCAACCTCATCATTCCCCACCCCTGCACTGCCCATTTCTATCTCCTTCCCAAAATCCACAAACCTGACTGCCCTAGTTGACCTATTGTTTTCACATGCTCCTGCCCCATCGAACTCATCTCCATCTTCTTCCCTTTGGTCCAAAAACTCCCCATGTACATCCGTGACACCACCCACGCCATCCACCTCCTAAAAAATTTCTGATTCCTTGGTCCCCAACACCTCATCGTTGCCATGGACGTCCGGTCCCTATACACTTGCATTCCCCATGCAGATGGCCTAAAGGCCCTCCACTTCTTACTGTACCGCAGGCCTGACCAGTTCCCATCCACTTAGCTGAACTCGTCCTCACCCTCAACAACTTCTTTCAATTCTTCCAACTTCCTACAGACAAAGGGGGTGGTCATGGGTACCTGCATGGGCCCAAGCTATGCCTGCCTCTTGGTAGGTTATGTGGAACAATCCCTCTTCTGAAGCTATACTGGCCCTAAACCCCAACTCTTCCCCTGTTACATTGATGACTGTATCAGCACTGCCTCGTGCTCCCACAAGGAGCTCGAACAGTTCATCCACTTCACTAACAGCTTAAGTCCACCTGGACCACTGCCGATACCTCTCTCTCCTTCCTGGACACCTGTTTCCATCTCTGGCACCACGTGGAAACCGATATCCATTTCGAGCCTACTGACTCCCACAGCTACCTAGAGTACACCTTCTCTCACCCACCTTCCTGCAAAAATGCCAGCCCCATTCCCAATTCCTTTGCCTCCGCCGCATCTGCTCCCGGGATGAGGCATTCCAATCCCGGACATCCCAGATGTCCTCATTTTTCAAGGACCACAACTTCCCCTCCAGTGGTCAAAAACGCACTCGACCATGTCTCTCGTATTTCCTGCAACTCATCCCTCACACATCTTTCCTACAAATAACAACCAAAACAGAATCCCCCATCATCCTCAAGTACATTCCCACCACCCTCCGGATCCAATGCATCATCCTCTGACACTTCCGCCATCTGCAATCCGACGCAACCAAAGACATTTTTCCCTTCCCACCCTTGTCTGCTTTCCGGAGGGACCACTCTCTCCCGGACTCCCTTGTCCACTCCACACTCCCCACCACCGCCGGCACTTTTCCATACAACTGCAGGAAGTGCTATACCTGCCCCTACACCTGCTCCCTCACTCTCATCCCAGGCCCCAAGAAAACCTTCCACATCAAGCAGATGTTCACCTGCATATCTGCCAATATGGTATACTGCATCTGCTGTTCCCATTGTGGCCTCCTCTACTTCAGGGAAACCAAACGCAGGCTTGGGGACCACTTTGTGGAACACTTACAATCGGTTCACAACCAACAACTGCACCTCCCAGTCGCAAACCATTTCAACTCTCCCTCCCACTCCTGAATGACATGTCCATCCTGGGCCTCCTGCAGTGCCACAATGATGCCACCCGAAGGTTGCAGGAACAGCAACTCATATTCCGCTTGGGAACCCTGCAGCCCAATGGTATCAATGTGGCCTTCACCAGCTTCAAAATCTCCCTTCCCCCGACTGCATCCCAAAACCAGCCCAGCTTGTACTTACCTCCCACCTATCCATTCCTCCCAACTCAAGCCCCACTCCCATCTCTTCCCTACTAGCCTCATCCAGCCGCCTTGACCAGTCCGTCTTCCCTGGACCAACTTATGCCCTTTCTAACTCATCTTTACTGGCTCCAACCCCATCTCCTTGACCTGTCTGAATCCTCACCACCTATCTTCTCCTGTATCCATCTTCTATCTGCTTTTCCCTTTCTCCTTATTTATTTCAGAATCCCCTTCCCCTCCCCCATTTCCGAAGAAGCGTCTAGGCTGGGAATGCCAGCCTTCCTGCTCCTCTGATGCTGCTTGGCCTGCTGTGCTCATCCAGCTCTACACTTTGTTGTCTCTGATCTCATCTACCTAAAATACAGACCACATTATTTTCCCCGATTGAAGAAAATACACAAAGGAAATGCTGCCAAGGCCTCTTTTCAAATAGATCTTTTAATTATGGTGGAAAATTTGCTTCTTTTACCCTTTGATTCTCTGCTTAAAAGTGAAAAACAAAACTGATTTTTAAATGCACTGACTGTCTTTTGAGGGAAAAAAACTACTCAAATTTTATGCTATTCTCACCTTGTAGCAGTATTGAAGGTCTGCATTAGTTTGCCACCCAGGAGGGCAAGAGCCTTTTGGGGGTGTTTCCTCAGTTTCTGTAGTGTTGCTGATACTCTTCTTGCAAATGGACATAGCTTTGAAACTCTTGCAATTTCTGATCTCCCACCGCCCAAGAGTCTTTCCTGTGGCCATAACAACACATCCACCAGGAGAAGCTGGAACAAGTAAAGACATTTGTAATTTGTTTCAGGTTTTTTTTTGAAAAGCTTAATCATACAGCTTTGGAAGCTCATTATTTTTTCTTCAAAATACATCTGAATACACAATACGAGGGGAAATGGTGCATTGACATATGAAAGTTTATTTTCGTTCCTTCACACATGCTGAGACCAAGTACTTTGAAGAGTTTCAAGAATTAGTGCTGACTCATCTGAGGTTCAGTTGGGTCTGTAAATAGATGAGGGGAATGCCCAGTTAGCTCTGCTGCCTCGCAGCGCCCGTGACCTAGGTTCGATTCCACCCTCGGGCGACTGTCTGTGTCGCGTTTGCACATTCTCCCCGTGTTTGCGTGGGTTTCCTCTGGGTGCTCTAGTTTCCTCCCACAGTCCAAAGATGTGCAGGTTATGTGGACTGGCCATGTTAAATTGCCCATAGTGTTCAGGGAGGTGTAGATTAGTTGGGTTGTAGGGAGATGGGTCTGGGTGGGATGCTCTGAGGTTCAGTGCGGACTTGTTGGGCCAAAGAGCCTGTTTCCACACTGTAGGAATTCTATGATTCTATGAGTCACAGTTTGTGATACCTGCAAAACTACAGTCTAATCCACATTTCCCAGTTACAGGCAGGCATCAGCCAACATGCTTCACCATTGAAATACGTCCTTTTGTTTTGCTTCAGCAAAATTTTATTTACTGTGACAAAGACTATACCATTAAGGAGGTGCACCATCGTACAGTTTGTAGCAAGAACTTTTCTCGATTTATGTGCAAGTTTCTTGCTGTCTTGTGAGTGGAGCCAGGAAGATCTGTCCTCTAGAAATGAAGTCCACAGAAGTGAATCAGAAGACCAAGTGCAGGAAGGTGACCAGAAAATATGGTGGCTACGATTCTGGTTCCAGCCTGCCAAATAAGATGGTGGAAATCATGGACACTTTTGGGGATAGTGACTGTGTGCTTGGAGATATCATTTATCTGGATATGGGCACCAAATTTCAAGTCAGAATCTGATGTTGTATTTTAGTGCAGAAACATGAATAGTTTTACCGTGGGTATAATGCTGCTGTTCTACTCCATTCTACCTGGTATTTTCCAGCATAGTACAGAGAAATTGTGGGATTAAAAACATGTACAGAGATTGGTTTTAAAACTTCATTGGAGGTTGCAGGCTAAGCCAACAACTATTACCCATAGGGCAGATGAGATTTAACAACACTGTTGCAGGTCTGGAATCACACGTGGGCCAGATCAGATAAGAACGGCATTTACAGAAAGGATATTAGTGAACCCGGTGAGTTTTTCCTGACAATTGACATCTTTAGACTCTTAATTCTAGATTACTGAATTTAAATGCCACCTTCTCCCACCCTGAGATTTGAACCAAGGCTTCCAGAATATTACCTGGTTTAATAGTCTATTGATAATAACATTAAGGCATTGCATCCCCTGTCTTACAGTCTAGACAACTGAGAGTATGAGAATCCTAAGCTCCCAAGTCTGTTAAAGTATACACCAGTCACACCCTAGTATGTCACTAAAAAGCAATTTAAGGCTTTGCCTACCCTGGCACAGGAACACTGATTCCAGCAAATTAGGCAGATGAGACCAATTGAAAGATCCAATGGAAAGCAGTCAGCACCATGTTCTGGAACATGCAGACTTCAATAAGACATAGAAAACACATTGTGGTTGACCACCACATCTGTATCCATCTCCAGTCTCTGAAACTCGCTTGGCCACTAGACCAAGATAGATCACTAGAGACAGTGAGGCCGACCACGTGCAACTTCCCTTCAGTATAATCCAGTTTAAGGGCAAGTCATGTTCATTGGCTTTCAATCCCGAGGGTTACTTGGCACAGATTGCCAACAAGCTCTTTGACTCTGTAGGCAGCTCAAAGAATTCAAACCTGTTGTGGTCTGATGATCCACTTCTATCAATCCAAATAAGTGAACTCATGTCATGGAAAGTGGGCATTATCCAGTAATAACTCAAACGATTGAGTCTAAATGTAGCCCTTTGCATCCCAAGCCCCAAACTGCTGCTCCCCCCAACCCCACTTAAGATATTCCAACTTGATGCAGAGAGAGGATATAACTGGGATGTTCTTGATCTATATGGTTCTGTTCTAAATTACAGAGACATTTACCAGCTGAGCTATGGGCTAGGACCTGGAAATTTTTTGTCTCAATAGCAAACAGATGGAATACTTGGGTGTTTTTAGAATCAGGGATACTGTAAGTACCTACCTGGCTGATATGCATTCCAATTTGTATATGTTACAGGCTCTTTCTCCTTGGATGTAGTAAACCATGTGTACTCTCCAGTGCCATTTCTATCCTGAAAACTAGTCCAGAAGTATTTGCCATTTTCTGTTGTATGTTTTGCAATCAGACTGTTAATAAATTCTTGTTCAAACCTGCAGTTTAGAGAGAAGACACAAAGTCAAAGTCATTCACATTACTGAAGAGAAACCAATTACACTTTTTAAACTTAGGAGACACAATACAAAAAGGGTATTTTCCAAATTTTACTGCAGTTATGGGAAACACAATATTCCATGGTGAGTATATTATTCGGATAAGAGAATTTGTGAATTAATAAATTTTATCATCTCAGAGGATCATACATCCCTACAGTGTGGAAAGAGGCCCTTCAGCCCAACAAGTCCACATCGACCCTAGGAGCATCCCACCTAGACCCATTCCCCATATAACACACCTAATCTACACATCCCTCAGCACAGTGGGCAATTTAACATGGCCAATCCACCTTCGCTGCACATCTTTGGACTGTCTTTGGAGGAAACCAGAGCACCCAAAGGAAATCCATGCAGACACGGGGAGAATTTGCAGACTTCACACAGACAGCCACCTGAAGGTGGAATCAAGCTCAGGCTCCTAACACTGTGAGGCTGCAGTGTTAGCCACTGAACCACTGTGCCACCCCATGGGGCGTTAAAATGTTAAAATTTTATTTTAACGAAATACAGGTATAACTGATAAGGCAAGCATTTATTGCTCCGAGAAGGTAGCAGAAAGTTGCCCTCTTGAACACAACTATTTCCAAGGGGAGACATTTCGAGTCAACAAAATTGCTGGAAGTCGAGAGTTTAGGACAGTTAAATGTTAGAAATAGAAATCTGAACAGCCAATCAAGTGACAGAAGTACACCACAAGACTTCAGAGATAATGGGAATTGCAGATGTTGGAGAATCCAAGATAACAAAGTGTGGGGCTGGATGAACACAGCAGGCCAAGCAGCACCTTAGGAGCACAAAAGCTGACATTTCAGGCCAAGACCCTTCATTAGAAAGGGGGGGGGGGGGGAAGGGGAAGAGGGTTCTGAAATAAATAGGGAGAGAGGGGAAGGTGGATTGAAGATGGATAGAGGAGAAGATAGGCCGACAGGAGACCGACATGTTAAAGGGGCGGAGATGAGTATAGGTGAGCATAGGTGGGGAGGTAGGGAGGGGATAGGTTAGTCCAGGGAGTGGCATGAGGCTAGTAGGTAGGAAATGGGGGTGCAGCCTGAGGTGGGAGGAGGGGATAGGTGAGAGGAAGAACAGGTTAGGGAGGTGGGGACGAGTTGGGCTGGTTTTGGGATGCAGTGGGGTGAGGGGAGATTTTGAAGCTGGTGAAATCCACATTGATACCATTGGGCTGCAGGGTTCCCAAGCAGAATATGAGTTGCTGTTCCTGCAACCTTCGGGTGGCATCGTTGTGGTGTGGCCCTTGAAGGACAAGGACATCTGCGATAGGGTTAGTCTGCATTTCCCGCAACTCATCCTTCACACCCCGTCCCCGCATTAACCGCCAAAAGAGAACCCCCCCTCGTCCTCAAATACCACCCCACCAACCTCCGGATACAACGCATCATCCTCCGACACTTCCACCATCTACAATACGACCCCACCACCAAATACATTATTCCCTCCCCACTCTTATCTGCTTTCCGGAGACCACTCTCTCTGGGAGTCCCTTGTCTGCTCCATACTCCCCTCCAACCCCACCACACCCGGCATCTTCCCCTGCAACCACAGGAAGTGCTACACTTGCCCCCACACCTCGTCCCTCACCCCCATCCCAGGCCTCAAGAAGACATTCCACATCAAGCAGATGTTCACCTGCACATCTGCCAATGTGGTATACTGCATCCGCTGTACCCGTTGTGGCTTCCTCTACATTGGGGAAACCAAGCGGAGGCTTGGGGACCGCTTTGCAAAGCATCTATGCTCAGTTCGCAATAAACAACTGCACCTCCCAGTCGCGAACCATTTCAACTCCCCCTCCCATTCCTTAGATGGCATGTCCATCCTGGGCCTCCCGCAGTGCCACAACAATGCCACCTGAATAGCAACTCATATTCCGCTTGGGAACCCTGCAGCCCAATGTTATCAATGTGGATTTCACAAGCTTCAAAATCTCCCCTCCCTCTGTACCATCCCAAAACCAGCCCAGCTCGTCCCCGCCTCCCTAACGTTCTTCCTCTCACCTATCCCCTCCTCCCACCTCAAGCCGCACCCCCATTTCCTACCTACTAACCTCATCCTGCCCCCTTGGCCTGTCCGTCCTCCCTGGGCTGACCTACCTCCTACCTACCTCCCCACCTATACTCATCCTTACTGGCTCCATCCTCACCTCTTTGACCTGTCTGTCTCCTCTCCACCTATTTTCTCCTCTATCCATCTTCAATCCTCCTCCCCCTCTCTCTCTGTTTATTTCAGAACCCTCTTCCCCTACCCCATTTCTAATGGAGGGTCCAGGCCCAAAACATCAGCTTTCCTGCTCCTAAGATGCTGCTTAACCTGCTGTGTTCATCCAGCTCTACACCTTGTTAACTATAAATGATCCTCTTAACTCCACAGCCAATCTCTACAAAGATGTGACATGCTGTGAGATGGTGTCAGCCAGAAATATAAACAAATTATTTTACCTTCAACACAACTCTGTTATTCTAAAGCTCATGTGAGAGATTTTTTAAAAAATAATTGATGTAATTGCACTCTCTCCAGCCGTTCTGGTCCCACTAAAAGAGCCAGAGGTCAATCACTCATTTTTTCTTTCCACTTTCACCTCCGACCTTATAAATTAAACACAAGCCAACTCTTAATTAAGATAATAAAATGTGGGGCTGGATGAACACAGCAGGCCAAGCAGCATCTCAGAGCACTAAAGCTGAAGTTTCGGGCCGAGACCCTTCATCAGAGACGGGGATGGGGTGAGGGTTCTGGAATAAATACGGAGAGAGGGGGAGGCGGACCAAAGATGGAGAGAAAAGAAGATAGGTGGAGAGAGTATAGGTGGGGAGGTAGGGAGGGGATAGGTCAGTCCAGGGAAGACGGACAGTTCAAGGAGGTGGGTTGAGGTTAGTAGGTAGTTGGGGGTGCGGCTTGGGGTGGGAGGAAGGGATGGGTGAGAGGAAGAACAGGTTAGGGAGGCAGAGACAGGTTGGACTGGTTTTGGGATGCAGTGGGTGGGGGGGGAAGAGCTGGGCTGGTTGTGTGGTGCAGTGGGGGGAGGGGACGAACTGGGCTGGTTTAGGGATGCGGTGGGGGAAGGGGAGATTTTGAAACTGGTGAAGTCCACATTGATACCATTGGGCTGCAGGGTTCCCAGGCGGAATATGAGTTGCTGTTCCTGCAACCTTCGGGTGGCATCATTGTGGCACTGCAGGAGGCCCATGATGGACATGTCATCTAAAGAATGGGAGGGGGAGTGGAAATGGTTTGCGACTGGGAGGTGCAGTTGTTTGTTGCGGACTGAGTGGAGGTGTTCTGCAAAGCGGTCCCCAAGCCTCCGCTTGGTTTCCCCAATGTAGAGGAAGCCACACCGGGTACAGTGGATGCAGTATACCACATTGGCAGATGTGCAGGTGAACCTCTGCTTAATGTGGAATGTCATCTTGGGGCCTGGGATGGGGGTGAGGGAGGTGGTGTGGGGGCAAGTGTAGCATTTCCTGCGGTTGCAGGGGAAGGTGCTGGGTGTGGTGGGGTTGGAGGGCAGTGTGGAGCGAACAAGGGAGTCACGGAGAGAGTGGTCTCTCCGGAAAGCAGACAGGGGTGGGGATGGAAAAATGTCTTGGGTGGTGGTGTCGGATTGTAGATGGCGGAAGTGTCGGAGGATGATGCGTTGTATCCGGAGGTTGGTGGGGTGGTGTGTGAGAACGAGGGGGATTATCTTTTGGCGGTTGTGGCGGGGGCGGGGTGTGAGGGATGTGTTGCGGGAAATACGGGAGACGCAGTCAAAGGCGTTCTCGATCACAGTCGGGGGAATGTTGCGGTCCTTGAAGAACTTGGACATCGGGGATGTGCGGGAGTGGAATGTCTTGTCGTGGGAGCAGATGCGGCGGAGGCAGAGGAATTGAGAGTAGTGGATGGAATTTTTGTAGGAGGGTGGGTGGGAGGAGGTGTATTCTAGGTAGCTGTGGGAGTCGGTGAGCTTGAAATGGACATCAGTTACAAGCTGGTTGCCTGAGATGGAGACTGAGAGGTCCAGGAAGGTGAGGGATGTGCTGGAGATGGCCCAGGTGAACTGAAGGTTGGGGTGGAAGGTGTTGGTGAAGTGGATGAACTATTCGAGCTCCTCTGGGGAGCAAGAGGCGGCGCCGATACAGTCATCAATGTACCGGAGGAAGAGGTGGGGTTTGGGGCCTGTGTAGGTGCGGAAGAGGGACTGTTCCACGTAACCTACAAAGAGGCAGGCATAGCTGGGGCCCTTGCGGGTGCCCATGGCCACACCCTTAGTCTGTACGAAGTGGGAGGAGTCAAGAGAAGTTACCACCCCCTCGATCATGACCCCACACCCGAGCACCAAACCATCATCTCCAACACCATTCATGACCTCATCACCTCAGTGCACCTCCCACCCACAGCCTCCAACCTCATTGTTTCCCAACCCCGCACGGTCCGTTTCTATCTCCTTCCCAAAATCCACAAACCTGCCTGCTCTGGTCGACCCATCGTCTCAGCCAGCTCCTGCCCCACCGAACTCATCTCCACCTAGCTGGACTCCATTTTCTCCCCTTTGGCCCAGGATCTCCCTACCTACATCCGTGACACCACCCACGCCCTCCATCTCCTCCAGGACTTCCAATTCCCTGGCCCCCAACAGCTCATCTTCACCATGGACGTCCAGTCCCTATACACCTGCATTCCGCATGCAGATGGTCTCAAGGCCCTCCGCTTCTTCCTGTCCCGCAGGCCCGACCAGTCCCCCTCCACCGACACCCTCATCCGCCTATCCGAACTCGTCCTCACCCTCAACAACTTCTCTTTTGACTCCTCCCACTTCCTACAGACTAAGGGGGTGGCCATGGGCACGGGCATGGGCCCCAGCTATGCCTGCCTCTTTGTAGGTTACGTGGAACAGTCCCTCTTCCGCACCTACACAGGCCCCAAACCCCACCTCTTCCTCCAGTACATTGATGACTGTATCGGCGCCGCCTCTTGCTCCCCAGAGGAGCTCGAACAGTTCATCCACTTCACCAACACCTTCCACCCCAACCATCAGTTCACCTGGGCCATCTCCAGCACATCCCTCACCTTCCTGGACCTCTCAGTCTCCATCTCAGGCAACCAGCTTGTAACTGATGTCCATTTCAAGCTCACCGACTCCCACAGCTACCTAGAATACACCTCCTCCCACCCACCCTCCTACAAAAATTCCATCCCCTACTCTCAATTCCTCTGCCTCCGCCGCATCTGCTCCCACGACAAGACATTCCACTCCCGCACATCCCCAATGTCCAAGTTCTTCAAGGACCGCAACATTCCCCCGACTGTGATCGAGAACGCCTTTGACTGCGTCTCCCGTATTTCCCGCAACACATCCCTCACACCCCGCCCCCGCCACAACCGCCAAAAGATAATCCCCCTCGTTCTCACACACCACCCCACCAACCTCCGGATACAACGCATCATCCTCCGACACTTCCGCCATCTACAATCCGACACCACCACCCAAGACATTTTTCCATCTCCACCCCTGTCTGCTTTCCGGACAGACCACTCTCTCCGTGACTCCCTTGTTCGCTCCACACTGCCCTCCAACCCCACCACACCCGGCACCTTCCCGTGCAACCGCAGGAAATGCTACACTTGCCCCCACACCTCCTCCCTCACCCCTATCCCAGGCCCCAAGATGACATTCCACATTAAGCAGAGGTTCACCTGTACATCTGCCAATGTGGTATACTGCATCCACTGTACCCGGTGTGGCCTCCTTTACATTGGGGAAACCAAGCGGAGGCTTGGGGACCGCTTTGCAGAACACCTCCGCTCAGTCCGCAACAAACAACTGCACCTCCCAGTCGCAAACCATTTCCACTCCCCCTCCCATTCTTTAGATGACATGTCCATCACGGGCCTCCTGCACTGCCACAATGATGCCACCCGAAGGTTGCAGGAACAGCAACTCATATTCCGCCTGGGAACCCTGCAGCCTAATGGTATCAATGTGGAATTCACCAGTTTCAAAATCTCCCCTTCCCCCACCGCATCCCTAAACCAGCCCAGTTCATCCCCTCCCCCCACTGCACCACACAACCAGCCCAGCTCTTCCCCTCCATCCACTGCATCCCACAGCCAGTCCAACCTGTCTCTGCCTCCCTAACCTGTTCTTCCTCTCACCCATCCCTTCCTCCCACCCCAAGCCGCACCCCCATCTACCTACTAACCTCATCCCACCTCCTTGACCTGTTCGTCTTCCCTGGACTGACCTATCCCCTCCCTATCTCCCCACCTATACTCTCTCCACCTTCGGTCCGCCTCCCCCTCTCTCCCTATTTATTCCAGAACCCTCACCCCATCCCCCTCTCTGATGAAGGGTCTAGGCCCGAAACATCAGTTTTTGTGCTCCTGAGATGCTGCTGGGCCTGCTGTGTTCATCCAGCCTCACATTTTATTATCTTGGATTCTCCAGCATCTGCAGTTCCCATTATCCCCAACTTTTAATTAGGCTTGTTTCATCTGCTTTTACATTACCAGTTTCTAAACCAGACTTTTCTATCCATCTTACTTTTAACACTGAAACTTCCAACCAAAGTTTATATTCTGAGGACATGAATTATGAACTGGATATCTGCAGGTTATAACTATCTGATTGGGCAAAAATAACTGACTTCCTTTCCTCTAAGGGATATTAGTCAAGCAAATAAGTTTTTGGTAATAATTCAGTACTTCCACATCACCATGACAGATACTAGCTTTTATTTAAAAAATCCAGCTTTACTTAATTAAATGAACTTAAATTCTACAGCTGAAGTGTGGGGATTGAAATTCACATTTTCAGATGATTAGCTTAAACAGACTGATGTTCAGTAAAATAATTACTATGTACACCCTCCTATAGGGTTATAATGGATATGTGCACAAATGTGAAGCACCTAATAATGGTGAGATATTGCATCCTAAGGAGAATTTTCACAAATTTTTAGTCAATCTCCGCTCTCAACATGGATCTCCTGCACCACAGAAAATGAAGAAATATTCAACAGTTATGCATTCTACAGCACAGCTTTATGTCTTTTCAAAGTCACTGAAATAGTGACCAATCACCGTTCATGGAAGATACAAAATAATCCAAGTGGGTGCAAAATTACTTCTGTACAAAGCAAAATGTGTTGCTTATGATATGGAGAACGGCAACAATGCTAGCTTCCCAAACATAAGTCTTGCGTTTAACATATCCATCACAACAACCACAAATCATAACTGAAGCATCCTTTAGAATAAACATGCATAAATAAAGCCAGTTTTGTCCTGTGTTTTTTTCAAATCTTACCCTCACATCAGGAGGGGAGCAAAGCAGCTCTCTAAGTCTAGAGAAATTCGCAATTGCAATGGCGCTTACATTGCCATTTTATGCCATTTCTCAGCAATGCACATAAATAGCAACGTGGGAATAATGAGGCTAAATTCTGATTCTGTTAAGGGAATTAAAATTAAATTATACTGCAGGCCACTTAACCATGGGTTGTGCCTGTACAGGAGCTTTGAAGGAATAAGCTACATTAGCACTTTAACATCACAGCTCTGCTACAGACAACAGACTATATCCATGAGCAGGATAAACAATCAGGTACTAAGAAATAAAAACTGATGTAGTGACAACACACTGGAACGTCAGAAGCTCAGAAGAATCAAACTCAAAATATAGTCTTGATCCTTTGGTTTGTTGAGTCATTGACCTGAACTGCACTGCTGCAGGGAAATGCCAAACAAGAATTGGGCATCTGCACAGGTAGTGTGGAAATGAGGAAAATAAATTCAACATTGCATAGCTTTGTGAATTCTAAAGTTTCTAAACAGTCTACACCTGTCCTTACTCTGGCCGAAGCCAAGGATCATTGCTCACAGTGCCAAATAGCAGGGCATGTGCCTCATTCAGGAAATTTGACAATGTCATTCTGGAGAAGTAGTGATAAGGGTAAAAATGTGTGCCTTCATACAAAACTGAACATTTAAAAAAAAATTAATGTAAAATGTCCTAAAACCTCTAAGCAAAAAAAACTTTCAACTTTTGTTTTAATTAGAATCAGTATATTCAGAGAATTTCCTTTTACATTAGCACTTCCGGCTGGCACAGATGTTAATTCACCGAAAGGGTATCAATATTTTGTTCTCCTGGTCAGGCTGAACTTGACAATGTCATTCTATGATCATGAATGGGGTAGGGGGTAGAAATAATGCGTAACATTATTTAAATTCTGAAATTATGACATCTCATCTTGTTGGGCTTTTTGCTTTGCATTAGGAGGGAAACATCAGCAGAAAGAAAATCAATGTAGTAATTCACTTTGCATGTCTAGTTTTTCCTGTGATTTTTTATTATTCACTCAAGGGACATGGACATTGCTGGCTGGCCAGTATTTATTGTCCATCCCTAGTCACCCTGGAGAAGGTAGTAGTGAGCTGCCTTCTTGAACTCCATGTGGTGCAGGTACACCCACAATCTCCTTAGCGATGGAATTCTAGGATTTTGACCCAGCAAAGTAAAGGAATGCCAATATATTGCCAAGTCAGGATGGTCAGCGGTATGGAGGGGAACTTGCAGGTTGTGGTTTTCTCATGTAACTACTGCCTTTACCTTTCCAGTGATCATGGGTTTGGAAGGTGCCGTCTAAAGATTTTCCATCAATTTCTGCAATCTATCTTGTAGACAGTGGACGCTGCTGTGACTGAGGTAGTGGATGCTTATGGACGTGGTGCCAAATCAAGCAGGCTGTCAAGCTTCTTGAGTGTTAATGGACTTGCAATCATCCAGACAAGTGGGCAGTATTCCATCACGCTCCTGACTTGCACCCTGTAAATACTGGCCAGGCTTTGCGAAGTCAGGTGGTGAGTTACTTGCTGCAGTATTTACAGCCTCTGACCTGCTCTTGTAGCCACTGTAGTTATGTTGTGAGTGCAGTTGAGTTTCTAGTCTATGCTAATTCCCCCAGAACGCGATGGTGGGGGTTTCGGTGATAGTAACACCATTGCATGTCGAGGGATGGTGGTTAGATTGTTTCTTATTAGAGGTTGTCATTGACTAGCATTTTTAGTGGTTTGCATGTTACTTGCCACTTGTCACCCCAAGCCTGAATACTGTTCTGATTTTGTTGCATTGGAACATGGACTGCTCAGTATCTCTGAGGAGTCACAAATGGTGAAATCATCAACGAATATCCCTATTCCTGGCCTTACGATGGAGGAAAGGTCATTGATAACCCAGCTGAAGATGGTTGGGCTTAGGACACAACACTGAGAAACACCTGCAGAGATGTTCTGGAGCCGAGGTGACCCATCTCCAACAACCACAACCATCTCATGTATCAGGTATGACTCCAACCAGTGGACTGTCTGCCCTCAATACCCATTGATTCCAGTTTTGCCTGGCCTCTTGATGCCACACTCAGTTGAACATGGCCTTGACATCAAGAGGCTGTCACTCTTACGTCAGCTCTGGAATTCAGTTGTTTTGTCCATGCTTGAGCCAAGGCTGTAATAAGGTTAGGAGCTGACTATCCTGGGTGATACCCAAACTGGGCATCACTGAGCAGGTTTGCTTGATAGAACTGTTGATAACAGTTTTACTAGAGAGTAGATGGATGGGATGGTAACTGGTTGGATTTGTCCTGTCTTGCGTACAGGATACACCTGCACAATTTTCCACATTGTCGGGTAGATGCCAGGCTTGTGGCTGCACTGGAAGAGCTTGGCTAGGGGATCTGAGAATTTTGGAGCATCAGTCTGCTCTGCAACTGGATCTGAAAGCATATTTTCACTTGTCACATTATGTTACCTTGGGGTGTCAAGTAGCATAGAACTTGGGAAATAGATGCTAATATTTAAGAAGAGAAAAGAGAGAATTTTTTATACAACATCTGGGGAGCTGACAGTACAAACAGAACTTTAAAAGAGTACATTCCTTAATATTACCAATTGAAACAAGTTTTACTATTCTTAAAACAAGTAAAGCTTTGATATACTCCAATATTGTGATTGTATGAGAATGATCATAAACTGCAATGAACTTCTAAAAAGTAGAAAATAATTTCCAAGAATTTACGTACCTGTTTTGTATTGTAAGATGACATTTTGATTCAAACCCGACTTCTGTTAAATCAAGTTTGTAGCAGTAGTTACCATGCCTTCTCCAGCTCTTAAAAAGGAAGAAGATTTAGTTGGCTCAACCTTTAAGAGTCAAGGATGTATCACAGTATTTTGTTTAAATGGTCTTAATGATTCATACTTTATGCATCATAATAGAAATGGTCGTATTAACAAGTACTTATTTACCATAAAGCCCTATAGATCTACAGTAAATTAATTTGAAAAAAGCTGACGTACATTTTCTCCCCATTCTTAACTGCTGTAACCTCACGTCAAGACTAGATTAATACAACTTTTTTTCTAAGACTTTACTTAACACATCTTAAAAGATCAAAACCTAAAGAACAAAGGTACAAACACAAAGTTATGACTCACCAGCCCAGAAACCCAGGATGCTGGTACATAAATGCATCTAATGAAATGGTGTGAGATAGACTAATCCGCTAGTAAAAAGTTGCTAAACATTATTCAATATATTGTTGATACAGTATGGAGCAAGAACATGGCAGGTCAGGCAGCATCACAGGAGCAGGAAAGTCGACATTTCGGGTTGGGACTCTTCACCACAGCTAAGGTCCGATATTGGTCACTAACAGACTGAATTGCTTATACCAAGGATGAAATTGAAGTGTTAGCTGATGTTAGGTAAAATAAACAAACTTCATAATACTGACCACAGCTGATATGTCTGAAGAGCAGAAGTTCCCCTTCAATTTAACCTAGTTTTAAAGCCATAACTAAAAAGAACATTTCAAAACTAACTTAAAAGAAGCATACAGGCACAACACGAGTTACAATAAGATAAAGACAAAACAATTACCTTGTCTTGAGGGCATCCTACATCAGACAGGTCTGTCTCATTCAAGGTCTTGCCTTGTTTCTTACATACAAACGATAGCTTGCTGTCACATTCTGCAAACTTCCATCGACCCAACTGTGGGTTCAGAAAATTCAGAATTTTTACCATCTATACATGATCAAAATCTGAAGAATAGGGATATAACTACAAAGCCATGATTCATCAGCTTATAAACACAGGATGAAGGCACATAAAACGTATCTAATGAAATAGAATGGACAGACTAATGAGCTTAAAAAAAGGTGCAATTCAGCCAGATTCGATGCATTGTTCAGTGAATAGACTGAATTGACTAGATCAAGGATGAAATTTAATTGTTTGTTGATTTTAGTTCTTAAAAAAACATCCTTAGAACTCTTAGGCTGCATCTTCTGAACTCACAACCACTTTGATCCAGAAGAACAACAGCAACACAAGCATTCCAAACACCACCATCTTTAGATATAACAAGGTGTAGAGCTGGATGAACACAGCAGGCCAAGCAGCATCAGAGGTGCTGGAAGCTGACATTTTGGGTCTGGACCCTTCTTCAGAAATAGGGGAGGGGAAGGGGATTCTGAAATAAATAGAGATGGAGGCGGATGGAGGATGGATGATAGATAAAAGGAGCAGATAGATGGAGAGGAGACAGACTTCTGCCAAGGAGGCAGGGGTGGAGCCAGTAAAGTTGAGTGTATGTGGGGAATTAGGGTAGGAGTTGGTCAGTCCGGGGTAGATGGTCAGGTCAAGGAGGCGGGATGACGCTGGTACATAGGAGGTGTGGATAGGCTGGAGAAAGGACGGACAGATTAGGGAGGCGGGGACGAGCTGGGTGGATTTGGGACGTGTTTGGGAGCAGGGAGGTTTTGAAGCTTGTGAAATCCACATTGATACCATTGGGCTGCAGGGTTCCCAAGCAAAACAGGAGGTGCTGTTCCTGCAACCTTTGGGTGGCGTCGTTGTGGCACTGGAGGCGGCCCAGGATGAACATGTCGTCAAAACAGTGGAGAGGGAGTTGAAGTGGTTCGTGACTGGGAGGTGCCATTGTTTATTGTGAACCGAGAATAGGTTTTCTACAAAGTGGTCTCCAAGCCTCTGCTTGGCTTCCCTGATGTAGAGAGGGCCACATCAGGAACAGCGAATACAGTATACCACATTAGCAGACGGGCAGGTGAACATGTATTTAATGTGGAAGATTTTCTTGGAGCCTCGAATGCAAGTGAGGTGTAGGGGCAGGTGTAGCACTTCCTGCGGTTGCAGGGAAAAGTGCCAGGTGTGGTGGGGCTGGAGGGGAGTGTGGAACGGACAAGGGATTCACGGAGAGAGAGTGGTCCCTCCAGTAGGCAGACAAGGGTGGGGTTGGAAAAATGTCTTTGATGGTGGGGTCGGATTGTAGACGAGAGAAGTACCGGAGGATGATGTGTTGAATCCAGAGGTTGGTGGGATGGTACGCTGAGGACGAGGGGGATTCTGTATTGGTTGTTATTGCAGGGAGGCGTTGCGAAGGATGAGTTCCACAATGCACTCTTCTAGCCTCCGCTTGGTTTCCCCGGTGTAGGAGGCCACATCCGGACTGCAATCTTCAACTGCTGCAAGTGCTACACCTGCCCCTACACTTCCCCCTCACCCCCATTCCAGGCCCCAAGAAGACCTTCCACATCAAACAGATGTTCACCTGCACATCTGTTAATGTGGTATACTGTATCCACAGTTCCCAATGTGGCCTCCTCTACATTGGGGATATCAAGCAGAGGCTTGGAGGCTGCTTTGTGGAACACCTACACTCGGTTCGTGACAACCGACTGCACCTCCCAGTCGCGAACCACTTCAACTTCCCCTCCCACTCCTGGACGACATGTCCATTATGGACCTTCTCCAGTGCCACAATGGTGCCACATGAAGGTTGCAGGAACAGCACCTCATTTTGGTTGGGAGCCCTGCAGCCCAATGGTATCAATGTGGACTTCACAAGCTTCAAAATCTCCCTGCCCCTGACTGCATTCCAAAACCAGCCCAGCTCGTCCCCGCCACCCTAACCTGTCCATCTTTTGTCCAACCTATCCACTCCTCCCACCTCCTCCTGGCCTTGTTGACCTGACCATCGTCCCTGGGCTGACCAGCCTACACCCTCAATCCCACTTATACTCACTGTTACAGGCTCCACCCCTGACTTCTTGACCTGTCTGTCTCCTCTGCACTTATCTGCTCCTTTATCCATTTTCCATCTGCCTCCCCCGTCTCTCCCTAATTATTTCAGAATCCCCTTCCACCCCACCCTGACAATTTATGAAGGGTTTAGACCCGAGGCCTCAGCCTTCCTGCTCCTCTGATGCTGCTTAGCCTGCTCTGTTCATGCAGCTCTACACGTTGTTATCTCAGATTCTCCAGAATCAGCAGTTCTTACTATCTCTGAATCAATTTTAACCACCATCTTCAAGTTCCCCTCCAAGCCACTTACCATTCAAACTTAGAAATATAATCACTATTTCTTCAGTATGGCTGGTCAAAATCCTTGAATTTCCTCCCTCATGATATTGCATGTCTACTCACAGCACACAGGCTGCAGCGGTTCAAGGCAGCTCATTACCACCTCTCAAGGATGGCTAGGCCAGCATTGCCCAAATTCCGCAAAAGAATTAAAACAGAACAGACTTCACATCGTCCAACTATAACAGACAATATAATGGAAGAATTTACAATTGAGTGTAACTTATACTTCAGGGTATCCCAACATAATCCACAACTAATTAAATACTCTATAGTTTTTGTTTAAATATAGGAACCTCAGCAACTCATCTTCATACACAGAGTCTCAACACTAGTCACCTGATTATGACTGGGCAATCTGCTCTGATGATATTTGTTGAGGAACACATATTGGTCAAGACATCAATGAGGACTCGTGTTCTTCTTCAGATAGTGTCATGGAAGGGTTTAATGTCAAGGGATGAAGCTCCCATAGTGCAGTTCCTCCACTGACACCATTCTGACACTGTCATGTACCGTATGTTCATGCCTCTGTCTGAAGTGAAATGTGAAACCAATGAACACTACGTTTGAGTTATGCTATAATTCCACAAGCACACTTAAAAATGAATACTTCAATAGCAAAACAATTAAATTTTCTTTTAAAATTAAGCAACAGGATGCAAAATCTTCAGCCGCAGTAAGTAGGTGAAAGCCAAAATTCTACAGAATTAGGATTCTATAGATTTTTGGTATCATAGATTCAATAAGACCCTTGAAGGGATTACTCTTAATTTGTTTTAGTTCTTTTCTTTGAAAGCTTTTCATTGTTTTGTGTTATGTTATTGAATTTACATTCCCTAAAATTTAAATAGTGAAGAATATCACTATCATTTCTGCTCCAGGTCCCAAAATATCAGTCAGCCCCTCAGAGTGTAAGAAATAGATACAGGGTAGATCTTTCAGCCCTTTGAGACTGCTCCACCAGTGAGATCATAGTTGAGGAAAGTGTCTCCTGGTTCTAGCTCCCTCAGCCAGGGGAAACATCTTTCCTTCTTCTACACTGTTGATCCTTTTAATATATTGCATGTTTGTTTAAGACCATTCTTAATCTGTAAAATTCAGAGAATAAAAACCTGCTCTTTCTAATCTTTTCTTATAGGATAATCCCATTTTTGTTTAGCGACTCTTGAATACACTCCCCATATGGCAAACATATACTTCCTTGGTAAGGCATCCAAAACATGCACACAAACTCCAGAGGTTGTGGTCTCACTGAGGCCTTATATAACAGTAAGATTCCTAAACACAAACCATCCTGCAATAAAGACCAATGCACTATTTGCCTTCGTTGCTTGCTGCATCTGTAAATTAATGTCTCTTTACAAGAACATTCAAAGCCTTCTGAAGTTCAACATTTTCCAGCTTCCTACCATTGAAGTAATACAATATTTACATATTTTTGACTGAAGTGGATTACCTCACATTTCTCTGTATTGAATTTTGTGTGTCAAATTTTTGCTCACTCATTTATTTAACCTCTCTAAATTTCCTTGAAGTATCCTTGCATCCTCCTCACAAATCTTTCTTAATCCTAGTTTAGTATCATCTGCAAATTTGGAAATATTAATTTAATCCCCACATCCAAATGATTGTTAACTTGTGAACAGCTGGGGTCCTAAACACTGATAGTCACAGGCCCATGATTCACAGGTTGTCAATCTGAAAATGACCCATTTATTTCTAATGTTTCTGTCTATTAACCAGTTCTCATTCCATGTCAGTATATTTCCTCAATCCCTTTGTTCTAACCTTGCTTGTTAACGTCTTGTGTCAAACCTAACACAAAGCTTGGAAAATCTAAAGATACGCATCCACCGGTTCCCTTTCATCTATTCCGATATAGTTATATCCTCAGAACTCCAAGTTTGTTAAACGCGGTTTAACTTCCACAAATCTATGATGGCCGTGCTCAATCCTACCATTATTTTTTTTCCCCAGAATGTTCTGTTGTCACATCCTTTGTTACAGATTCTAGCAATTTGCTGATAATTGAAGGTTAACAGGTCTGTTCTTCGGTCTTTTCCTTCTTAAAAAGTGGGGTTACATTTGCTACTTTCTAATCTGCAGACATGAACCAGACATGAGAATTTTGAAAAAAAAAACGACCAATGCGTCTACAGTCTCAACAGCCATCTCTTTCAACACACTCAAAATAGATCACTGGGTCCAGGGGTTCATCTATTTTTAGTCTCATTTAATTCGACTAGCATTTGCAAGACATCCGTTACAGATACTCAATAAATATAGTGAGATCCAATTTTACATTGAATGTTTTCAGCCAAAAGCTGTTCCTGAAACTGTTCCTTTTTAATCTGTTTTACACCTGTTTCCATTGAAAAAACTTTAGTTGCAAAAGTAGAAACGACCTTCATTAGATTATTAATGGTGACCAAATTTTCTCTGCCTATTTCATATCTGCCTGCCTTGCTAAATCTCATTGCCACTCTGTTTTCTACAAGTGTTTTCCACAAGGTCAAACATAGATTTTACAAAAAGAATTCAAGTAATTATCAGGTTGCTCAGCCACTTGCAACAACCATGCGCTGCAAACTTTTTAATCTGCATGGTAATTATTTTTGTTTATATTCTACAGACTGAATTTCCAAGCTGAACACATAACAGAAATGCACACTGGTGCTTCAATACTAGGCAAAGGATGAACCTCCAGGCTTTCACCATCACTCCATTGCATCAAAAGTTTCTCGGAGTTTTCTTATTAAACCAGCAGCTTGTTCATACAGGAGGCTCATTTAAAATGTTAACTGGGGTCTTATGATATTTGATCTAAATCTTACAACATTCAGCAATGTATATTCTGCCAAAGAGGGTCCTAAAGGCAAATTCTTCTGTTGGCAACTTGTGCTTACAGCTCAAAGTAAGCTACAAGAACAAATTGAGGGGCCATAATGAGCTGGAGTTCTTCTCCAAGTTCCATAAATCAGACAGCATTTTCTGTTTCATTTGTGTCCTGGAATGGGGATGTCACCAGCTCAAGTCGCATTTATTGTCCATCCCTAGATGATCTTGAGGAGGTGGCTGTGAGCTACCTTCCTGAACTGCTGCAGTCCATTTTCTGTGGGTAGACTTACATTAGAGAGTGCGTTTTAGGATTTTGACCCAGTGATACTGAAGGAACAGTGACATATTTCTAAGTCAGGATAACTGACATACACTTTCCCTCCTATTGTAGCCCTTCTTAAGAGTCCTGGGGGCCATCTGGATCAGCGATACAGAGCAGCTGGATTAGCTTTATGCATGAGCTCCACCTGGTTATCGTGCTAATATTCTCCAGTCCTTAATATGGGCTGGGAATATGCAGGGACTACTTGTCAGATGATTGGCATTAAATATAAAACTAAATCACAAGGTGTTAGACATAGCTGGAACAGAAAATTGACCATTACATCCATGCAGCTGAAAATGTTACAACTTCAAGCATAGCCTCAGAGTAATGGAGAAGGGAAAGTACAACACCCGACTGTCCTGGATTCATCTGCTAGTATGGCAGAATTACCACTGAGCCTAAAGAAGCATCACTAAAGGGAGGCTTATATAGCTTTAAGATAATGGCTGACACAGAGCCAAGGTTTTCACCACTGTTTAAGCTGGGCTACTTCTTAGGATGGATGTAGGAAATCAGCGAGCGGTTGTCATAATGGGCCACAAACCAGCTGCTTCTATTGCACTCACGTGGGAATGTACAAAGGGAAGGCAAACAAATATCTGGGGGTCGAGAGAGTATACTATTTCTTTGCTGTTAATCTGTACAAGGAGGAGATTTTGGTTTGCTGAATATAATCAATCCTAATAAAGTAAATATCAGCAAAAATGTTTCCTTTTTCTATTAAAAGAAAGGAAAAGAAACTTGCACCAAATAGGATTTACTCTGTCCATTATCCATACTAGGCCTGTCAGTGCCCAGCTCATGGAAGGCCCCAAGTGAAGTCTGTGATCCGTTGAAGGCAACAATCCCTTCGGACTGCACAACAGGAGGGAAGAACGGAAATTATTGTTGATGGTTCAAGCAAATAAAGCGCCTCTAGTACATGCAGAGAAGGCATGGGCAAGCCAAAATCTCTGAGGCCTCATTGGTGATGTTCGGACAACTGGCATTTGCTTTTTAACCAAGATTTAAATTAAAGCTTTAATAGTCTATTTGTGAATGAAATAAATGCACTCAGACTAGAGAACATAGGAGTAATTAGTCATTTACTTGCCTTTCCCACATAGGATACACAGTGCTTTGTAGTATTATAGGGGATATTAGGTTGAGCCTGGTCCCAATACGTGAAGGTCACAGGAGATCCATCTGACCACTTGAACAAAGCTGGGAACTGGTCACTTCTCAATCCAGTCCATATTTCATAACTGTAAGCTAAAACAAAAACTTAAGTGCAATAGCTAGGGAAATTCAATAAGATTAATACTGTACAAATATTTAGCAAAAATAATCCTGGGACTATTTTATTTATCAAATAGCAATTGAATTTCGATATTTTCAGGTCAGATTACACAGATTTTAACCCATAAGAAATATTGTGGCATATGCTCAGTGATGAAGACCTATCAAAGATCTAACTTTAGAAATCTGAAAGATGGCAAGAAAACACCCATGACCAAGTCTTTTTAAAAGAGCTAAATAATGCCAAAAATTGGCATTCTGTGATGTTAATTGATTCAGTAGAATTTTAGTTTTATGGTATTGACAATTATAAATTAAGTTGCATTGCTTTTCATATTTAAATGAGCACAAAACTTGACATGAGAAACCATTATGACAATATAAAATTATAGAGACAGGAACACATTCCGAATTTCAGCACTGCAAGGTCAGAGTGAGGATTTTCACAGATAACTGCAATATTTAATCCATTCACAGCACGCCAACAGTGAAGCAGTCATTGCCTGCACACAGCAAGACCTTGCTAACCTTCTGGCTTGGGCTGATGAGCATCTCAGAAATGCCAGACAGTAACCTTTGCTATTTATCAGCTTCAGCACTCCGAAATCACCCAAAATCCACATCCAAGGTGGAGTTGGAGGGGAGGGAACATTGTGGTGAGATTACTTCAGAAGCTTAACTGATGAAGCCTCATGTCCAGGGATGTGCAGGCTAGGTGCATTAGCCATTGAAAATGCAAGGTTACAGGGATAGGGTCGAGGTGGGATGCTCTTTGGAGGGTCCCTATGGACTTGAAAGGCTGATGGCCTGCTTCCACACTAGGGATTCTATGGTGACAGGATCTCTGGAGCAAACAATAATCTCATCTCTTCAAAGTTTGTCCAACATCATAAAACACATAAAGCAGTTTTCCCATTTGCTTTGGTGAGTTCAAGTTGTCTTAGCGATTGCAGTGTATACCATGCACTACGCAGGGGTAGTGCACGGGGTAAATATTTAAAAAGGTGGCAGATGGGGAGGTGCTGCTCAGCAACCCACCTGTTTAACAAGATGCTGAGCCTCAAGTATTGTTAGTGTTGCACTCATCTATTTTGAAATGGTGAATCACACTATCCTTCAGAATAAAATATTTTCCAAAAATTTTTTCATTAGGGTTATGTGACTAGTCATTACTCAGCTGCTGAGTATTCGACCTTCCTTCTTAAAACAATGATACAACATTAACAGTTCTACAAATCAACATCTATAGCCAAAAGTCCAAATGTTTTCTTTCCGGTAGCATATTTCTTTTGAAATCTCTTTATTGCTTCCTGGAATGCCTCCCAAAACTTGTACACAAATTTATGTTTGAAGTAGTCTTTGTTTACTTTTGCCAAATCACCTCTTCGAAATATGTAGGCCTTTTCTGGATTTAAAAATGGTCTTTGTTCTTTTCCACAACTAATTAAATCTAACCAAATTATTATCACTATCACCAAAAATAGTCCCCTCCTGATATTCCTTTCACTTGTGAAGCTTTAGTTCTTAAAGTAAAATTAAGTTCCTCTTTTCTTCTTGGGCTTGCTTCATTGTGGAAAAAAGTAGTTTTCCTGGTGCACTTTAAGAATTTTTCGTTCCCTGCACCTTTCTGACGAACTTCATGCCAGTTAATATTATGCTACTACAAATTAGTACTGCAGTACGACAACAATGTGGTTGATTCTGAACTGCTCTCTGGGTAATTAGGGATGGGCAATAAATGCTGTGTAACCAGCAACACCCTCATCCCATTAATGAAAAAAGAAAACAAAATCCTTCAATTTTTGCAATATTATTTCTTTATCAGCCATTTGTATGTATTTGCTTACTTTCTTCAAATTGACAGCTTTGGGGTCTGAAGTATAGTCCCAACAGTGTATAACTATGTTTTTCAGTTCAACCCATATGGCCTCATTTGATGTCTGCTTTCACTATCTGCTTGATTCACTAGGCTGCTTCCATTGAATTATATAGCACTGATCATCAACAACTCCTCTGTTGTCTACTTTCTGTTTTCTCTGCTTTTTATGCTCATTACTCATTCACTACTAATTTAGGTGGCAAGGTGGCTCAGTGGCTCGCACTGCAACCTCACAGAGCCAGAGACCCGGGTTTAATTCCCGCCTCGGGCAACTGTCTGTGTGGAGTTTGCACATTCTCCCTGTGTCTGCGTGGGTTTCCTCTGGGTGCTCTGGTTTCCTCCCACAGTCCAAAGATGTGCAGGCTAGGTGGATTGGCCATGCTAAATTGCCCAGTGTTCAGGGGTGTGTGGGTTATAGGGGTGATGGGTCTGGGTGGGATGCTCCAAGGGATGGTGTGGACTTGTTGGGCCAAAGGGCCTGTTCCCACAATGTAGGGAATCTAATCTAATCTACTTTATATTTTCAGTTTTGTATCTCCTTCTGAATCTATACTCTCAGCCCCCAAACACACTGAGGCCAGAGAAGTAAGGTTCTTTTCATTTTCAAGGGGGTTTTGAAAGGGAGAAGGACAGGTTCCAAGGAGTCAGTGATTTCTCAGGAACACAATGTGTGCTGAAATTTCCACCTCAATAATTGTTTACACAAATCATAGGCTTGTAAAAACATAGAACAGCACAGCAGAGGAACAGGCGCTTCAACCCAGTGTGTCTGTGCTGTCTATGATGTCATTAAACTAATCCCATCTCTGCCTGCATATGGTCTCTTTATGCTTTATCTGTTCATGCGTCTGTTTAAATATCTCTTCAACTTGGCCATCACCTCCCCCGCAACACATTCCAGACACCTAATGCCCTCTGTATAAAAAACTTCTTTTGAACATCTCCTTTAAATTTTCCTCCTCTGACCTTGCTCTTTAGTGTCTGACACTTCCATCCTGGGGAAAAAAGACTGACTAAACACCCCATCCATGCCTCTCATAATCTTATATACCATTTTTGGATTGCCCCTTAGCCTCTGACATTCTAGTGAAAACAATTCAAATTTGTCCAACCTCTCCTTATAGCTAGTACATTCCAATCCAGGCAATATCCTGGTAAAGGGATAATGGGAACTGCAGATGCTGGAGAATCCAAGGTAATAAAGTGTGAAGCTGGATGAACACAGCAGGCCAAGCAGCATCTCAGGAGCACAAAAGCTGACGTTTCAGGCCTAGACCTTGGTAAACCTCTCTTGCACCCTATCGAAGGACTCCACATGCTCTCTATAGTGTGGTGACCAGAGCTGCGCACAGTGTTCCAAATGTGGCATTACTGAAGTCTTGTACAGTTGGAAAATAACTTGTCAATTTTTACACTCAATGCCCTGACCAATCAAGGCAGGCATGCGGCATGCTTTATTTACCACCTTACTTAATGTGTTGCCACTTTCAGGGAGCTATGGACTTGGACTCCAAGATCTCTGAGTATATCAATGCCCCTGAAGGTCCTGCCATTTACTGTGTACTTTCCTCCTGAATTTGACCTCCCAAAATGCTTCACTTCACACTTGGCCAGATAAAAGTCCATCTGCCGTTTCTCTGCACAACTTTCCAGCTAATCTATATTCCACTGCATCTTTCGATATCCTTTCTCACTATATTAATTCGGTTATTCTTTATGGTTAGTTCCTTGACCACAGTTGGTTTTTGTGAAGTTGATCAACTTTTAGTAACTTTCGACTGATACAAAATATATATCTGTTCAGATTTAAATCTGGTACTCTTGCTGCTTGGATAACGATTAGAATTTGCACTTACCTTCATGAAGCTTACTGGCAACCAGCTCCACATCGGCTAATGAATGTACGCTAATGAGCTGGCTTTCATTGGATTTACAGGAACTATCTGCGTCATCCCATTTCAAATCTTGTGTGTTCATATAATAGCAGAAACCATTATGTGCAAGCCAGCCAGCTTCACATTCTGTATTGGAGTACTTCCAAGGATCTGATAAGAAAGCAGTCATAATAAATTTGAGAGAATTCCACATATTAACATCTACATTTTTCTATGTAATTTCCTTATTTTATATTACTTCCCATGAAAATGGCCATTTGGGGGCATTTGAAAATGGTAGGGTAGAATGGCTTCTCATGGCATCCAATTACAGGTATAAACTTTGATGCACAAAATTCTGAAAAGCGCTAACCTGAAACTGATTCTGGCCATTTGCTAGCTATCCAGGAGGTCCTTGTGCATATACAAGAGCCCAAACAAATAGAGGATCTCGTGCAGCAATCAACACCATCCCACAGGGCATTTAATGAGGTGGCAGAATGGCAAGTGGGGACTCCACCTTTTCCTGCTTCTACCCTGCTGCCATTTAAGGATCTTGTGGGAAATTAATGCCCATTTAACAGTTTACCAATGGCAGCAGGACAATAACCCAGCAGCAAACGCAGGGAGTGTGTTCAACAGGCAGGCAGCATGGGAAGCAGCCGACTGTATGGTCACTTCCAGGTTCTTAGAGGTTTTCCCATTCATGAGGGATCTGGCCTCAAGAATGGGGTGACTCAGTCTTTTCTCTGCCCTTTCTGCTGACCTCCTCTTCTTCCCATCAGCTCCCACTCTGCAATCTCGCCTTTCTACCACTCACCTCTCCACTGCAATCCAGCAAACAGTCTTGAATTATTGAGCCAGCATTTCTTTTGGTCACTGAGGTCTCTAGCTGTTTACAATACATGGAAGGGCTAGGTTGTACAGGCAGTCATCATTCCCTTCCTGGTGACAGCACCATTAGAAGAGAGCTTCTGGTCTCCAATTGCAAGACCTGTCCTGAAAAGGTGAAATGGGACTGCCACTGGCTCTGCAGATAACAGATGAAGACCATCACCTCAATTAAATAGCTCCTCTGGTGTTCGTTTAAGAATATGGACTAAGAATCACAGTGATTGGCATAGGCCTGAAACCTTCGATACTCATTTCCAGGATCTAAGTGCAGCTTTTCCAGTGGTCACAACTTTCTACTTTCAGCCCTTTTCCTACAGATCTTTCCTCCTGTGGGATTAACTTGAGGGTTCAGCAGTCAGTGAATGCAAATCACTGTGAATACTCTGATTAAGTCTGAAGATAATTTTTTTATGGTCCTTGAGCTAGCATCTTTAAGTCCAGAAATTGCTTGCATATTCATTGTGCTTTAGGTGAGAGCTAAGCATTTATATCCCGTTAAAATTATTGGGGAAAAAAATCCACAAGAGAACAAAAGATTTTATAATACGAACAAATTGCAGAAAAGAAAATCTAGCTTTGTGAATTTTAAACATACAAAATTCTAAAAATTAAGAAGTGATTCTACTTTGGCATCAAGGAATAGAAAATAAAAATAATCTTCAAAATTAAAAAAGATTAAACTAAATCAGAATGCACATCCAGCAGCCATGATCTCATGATTTCTAATGGATTTGTTTAAAATCCTAAATGGGTCAGATCCTAGCAAACCAATAAGTGTTACCAGCTTTTAATTTTATTTCTGTAACTGGTGGTTCAGAGGCTTGCCGTTACCCCTAAACAATAATCCCACCAAGAATCATTTAAGAATCAATATTGCCAAGAGAGGAAGTGGATTGGTCATGCAGCTGGTTGTTGCATCACAGTAGCACATCACTTGAGTTTGCTACATGATATATCACATGGCACGCTACCAACACTGGAACATTTGGGGAAGTGCAGAATCAAAGTAAAGCATTATCATAAATTGAAAGCAATTCACCTTGGCAACGATTGTACATCATTAATTGGATGGTTGGAAAAATGGCAGAAAGATAATTTCTTGGCCTCTGAACCATAAAGTAGACAAGTATTTATGTTGTGATAAATCCATTGTTACAAGTCATGCAACGTCAGAACTCTGGATGTGTGGCAAGATCCTTGGAATTTTCAGTCTCAAGTGGCTTCAAACCTGGTTTTTCAAAAAAGGCATATCCCCACAGTTTCAATGAGGTATGGAGAGGAAAGGAAAGGGAAATGTAGACTTGTGTCATTAAAGCAACCAACCCACTCCCAAAGAAACAAGTCAGTTATGGAAACATAATGAGGTTGTGTGCCTCAGGTTCAATTTAGGCTGGCCAGTCTTCTCAGGCCTCAGGAAACCCAATCATTAAATCGAAGCACAGACTACTTTTGGTAGAGGTAAAAGCCTTGGCAGCATTGTTTAATTGCTTACATTCACTCCTGTCCCAATCCCATCAATTCCAACACACCTTCTCTTCCCAGCTCAGAGATTGATACACAACTCACCACTATTCCTCCGTCCAACCAGTAACACAGCTCATGCTCTGTACCTTATCCTGTCCTCCTCAAAAGCCCTTCACTATCAACAAAACAAACAAACAGTCACATCTGCCAGAATTGCATGCAGGCTGGCAACATGCTGGGGGACACATGTCCCGAAGTTAAAACTGTACATCATTAGGGGAAAGCTGATCATCTAACTTTCTGAACAAAATCTCCAGCCTTCCCACTTATTAAACACACTCCTGTTAAGATTGAGGCCAAAGGGTTCAATTTTGTATGTTAATTTACAATAAAAAGAGAAACTGAAAACAAAACAAAACATTTAATTAGGTGAGACATATGGAGAAAGTTTGCAAGCTCTGAAGGTACAAAAGCAAATTTAAGCCAAGAAAGAAATCTGGCAGCACTGCTGTTAATAACAGGGATTGTCTGAACAACTGGAGCGAAAGGCAATTTCTTCACTCCTTTTCGATGTTTAAATGGCCACACAAAACAACATTTGCAGAATCCAAAAATAAAGTAATTGACTCAGTACAATCTCCACCTCAAGAGGTGAAAAATGTACACAGATTTCCATCAAATAAAACGCACATTTAAAAAATAGTTCAAAAGCCTCAGATTCCAGTTCGAAGTTTGGGAGCTCAGATCCTGTCCATTAGGGAATTAAAAGGATTCACCACAGTGAGAGAAGATGTTCCTCCTCATTTTAAGTTATAAATGTTTTGTGTTTCATTTTGAGACTGCACCGTCCCACACTGGTTCAAAATTCCAGCCAAAGAAAACACCTTTTTCAGTCAACTTTATCACTATTAAAAATGTTCTAAATTTATGAATTTGCTTCTCATTTTTATAAACACAAGGGAATACACAGGTCCTGTCCCCTCAAAGATAGCGTCCCTGCTTTTGAGCCAGGAGACCTGGCTTCAGAATTTAAGAGAATTAGAACTAGCCTTTATGTCACGTGCACTCAATGAGTGCAGTGAAAAGTTTGCAATGTTGCCTCTCAGCGTCATCTTGGGTACAGGATACTTGAGTATTTGTAACAGACTTAAGAGAATCATAAAAGTCTACCATATGAATAAACGATAAAAAGATGCTTTCTTTTAAAAAGTACCTTAACTCTAGTCTTTTAAGCAAGTCTGTGCCAGCTTTCTGGCCGCCAGGCCAAGTGTATAGGAGATGCTAGGCACCAATCCTGGAGGCCTCGCTTGAAGACCCCAGGGGACTTGCTGCCAACCCCATACTGGCCTCTGATCCACTTGGCTCCGGGGCTTGCCTGGACTTGTTGCCCCCACATTGGCCTAGCCTGGGACTCTCCTCTGGGACCCTTGAACTTGCTACCTCCATGCAGGCCTGGCCTCCAACTCACTGCCTCTCAGACTGGCCTGGTCTGGGCCTCGCCTCTGTACTTGCCAGTCTGGACCTCATCGGCAGGGCTTACCTAGTCTCACTACTTCTGTTCTGGCCTGGCCCAGGCCTTGCTGCCACCATGACAGCCTGGCCTGAGCCTTACATCTGGGACTCGCCGCTCCTGTGCCAGCTCCCTCCGGTCTCCACCATTCACCTCCGTTAGTAAAGGTTGAAAGTTTGATTAAAAAAAAAGAAAAAACCCAAAAAGAATGGGCAGATCAGAGGAGAATCAAGTGGAATGTCTCACTCTGCTGCCATCTTGTCTTGTCCTGCTCACTCGAGCAGCACGTAAAAGCATCCGAGAAGACTGACTAGAAAATTATCTAGAACAGTCCCATCATCCAGGAGTAACTGGCGAGAAACAAACACAAAGTGCTGGAAAAGCTCAGTAGGTCTGGCAGCATTTGTGAAGAGAAATCTGGATTAACATTTCAGGTTTGGTGACCCTTCCTCAGAGCTGAAGAATCTGTGCTGCACTCCCACTGTGGCAAATATATCCTTCCTTAGGTGAATGACCAGAATTGCAACCAATAGACAAGATGCAACTCACCACTGTTCTCCACAACTGAAGCAAGAACTGTACACAATTCCTCTTGCAATTAGGCTAATATACCATTTATGATATTGCTAGTTTCCAGTGACTTATTCATTGGTGTAATACTGTAGAATGGCAATATGAAATGGCTAGCTTTACCTATCACTCAAACCTTTAGACACACAATGCTTCCATGGTACTCCAGAGGTGGACCGGGCACTTTTAGGCCCAGGACTGACAACCACTGGCCCAATCTTGATGGTTTCTCTTTACGTTGATACTTCTTATGATTGGCTATTTGGGTGCAAGATTAAAAAATGTGATGAAATGTACGTTTTTCACCAATATTCTGCTTGTAATGCATGGATGGCGTGGAGAACCATAGATATACATAACCGAATCATGTCGTTCATTGTAGTCTTCAGCTTAATTTTTTGATTCCAGTACACAACCCCAACACCCAGGCAAGGATTTACAATTTTATTCAGCTAAGTTCCTCAGACATTTATTTCAGGATTCTCAGAGATACATTAATCCTGATTTTGAGATCAAGTAAAAAACTCTCTCTTTCAATTCTAGAGATAGTAGGAGCTGCCAATGCTGGAGAATCTGAGATAACAGGCCAAGCAGCATCAGAGGAGCAGGAAGGCTGACATTTCAGGCCTAGAAGGGTCTGGGCCTGAAACATCAGCCTTCCTGCTCCTCTGATGCTGCTTGGCCTGCTGTGTTTGTCCAGCTCTACACCTTGTATTCTCAGATTCTCCAGCACCTGCAGTTTCTACTATCTCTGAAACAATTTTAACCCCACTGCGAAGCCACTTCTAAGGATGCCTAGATTTCTGAAGATGGGTCTAGGCCCGAAATGTCAGCCTTCCTGCTCTTCTGATGCTCCTTGGCCTGCTGTATTCATCCAACTCCACAACTTGTAATCTGTTTCAATTCTACCTACTTTTAGTTTGATATCCCTGCTTTACCGACTGGAAAGATGTGCTTCTTCAGGGAGAAATAGGAGCTTTTGCTCCTTCCATGTCTTTGTCAATTTCTGCTCATTATATGGAGGACTGTGAGTTAAAGGAAGATTAACAATCTCCATTTAGGTATGGAATATTTTCTGAATGTGTTTCTATAACTTGCTGTTGTTGCTGTCTTTACCAAACACAGAAAATCACATTGGGTTGTGTGTGGGGGGAGGCTTTCAATTAGGATGCTGCACCATTGGTAGTGGCCCACTTGTCCTACCATGATTTAATGGAGGCGGGGGGGGGGGGGGGGGGGGTGTTGGGAGTGTGCAGTGCACTTCCCCTGCCTGCGTCCCTCAAGTGGGCAATGAATGTCCAATTAAGGATTTTATCCATTGTTGCCCCAATTTAATAGGTGATCAGATATTTAACAGGTTTTTAGAACATTCATCATTCCGTTTCATTCCAAACCTTCTGTATTACAGCAGTGGTCACTGATCACAGTGAGGAGCAAGAGTTGCTCGCATCCAGTTGGCTGGCTGTTCAGTTAAGCAGAACTCCCACCTCACATTAAATGAAAGTAGAGTAAGCCAGAAAAGTTGAGTTAGGGTCCTGTCCAATGCACCAGCTACACACTGTCAACATTACCCTTAGCATGCCATTCAACTCATTATTACACGGAGACTGTTACAACGAGGACTCCTGGTGCTTTCCATTATCTTACTAACCTTGCTCATCTGTATAGTTCTTTCCATGAATGCCAGCTTTATCTTCCAGCAATACTACTGCTACCTCACCAGGACCAGTATACATATTATTCCAAGGTGCAACTTTGCTCTTGGATCCTGATCAGTTGTACAAGATGTTCTTTTGCTTTTATGAACAATCGATTAATATATTTAAAAATTCAAAAGTATGCAGTTGTTTAGTTCCACATCACAGACCAAGAGTGTCTTAAGGTGAACACACATTTCCGCACCTTTCCGCACAATGTGGATATTTCCACCATTCTTGTGCCAATTGATTATATATGATCAGCAAATCAATGAAAGGATCACAGAAGAATTGATTCAGAACATTTTGATGGGGGTAAGATTGCTAACAGTTCAGTTTATATTGTACGTTTAGAGGTGGGAGGGCCACAGACATGTTTGTCATTGGTATACAACAACTAATAATACAATTCTGAAGGATTTCATTGGCTAGGAGATACTTTGGTGATAGCTTGAGGTGTGTCAGTTCAAGTCTTGGAACAACTCCACCTTATGTCCATGTATAATTTTGTCAGTGGCAATGCCAATTAAGATACTCCAATTAGATGTGCTCTGAGCTAAGTAGTAGTAATTGACAAAAGAATAAGAGATGAAGTAGGAATATAAAACAGAAGGAGCCGATTTCACAAGGGGGAAGAAAAAGCAAGTTACGCTTACCGATTGACTCTTTCCCTGTCTGATTAAGTGGTTTCTTGCATGCGTATGGTAAAGCAGCTTCACAAGGACTAACTTGCCAACGACCATCAGAATCCAAGTTCATTGTGGCACAGCTTGATTCCTCAAGATGATACAAATCAAATATACCTAAACATAACAAATTGTAAAGTTTCAGCTCAGATGTCTCACCATTGTCAGAGAACAACTGCTTATATGGTTTAGTTTTAGAGGCGTTGGAGGTAAATTTAAAATGTGTATTACGTTCTGCATCTTGCATAAAACTATTCAGTTCAGAATCCACACAGTCTGGAAATAGGCCCTTCGGCCCAACAGATCCACGCCGACCCTCAGAGCAATCCATCTAGGCCCATCCCCCTTTCACCCACTTAATCTACACATTCCTGAACACTATGGGCAATTGAGCACGGCCAATCCACCTCACCTGCACATCTATGGACTGTGGGAAGAAACGTAGCACCCGGAGGAAACCCACACAGACACAGGGAGAATGTGCAAACTCCGCACAGATAGTCATCCGAGGGTGGAATTGAACCCGGGTCCCCAGCGCTGAGGCAGCAGTACTAACCACTAAGCCACAGTGCTGCCTCTTGTTTTGTTCATTGACCTCATAAGTTGAATGAAATAGGCAGTAGGGGAGACATTACAGAAGAGATGTGCACCAAAAATAAAACAACCATAGCAAGGAAAAAAACAGAAACAAACTTAGCTGGAATGGGAGATCAATAAAGCAATAAAAGAATTACAGAAACTCAATGATCAGGAGAACTGAGAAATGGTGAAATAAAGGAGCAGAAAAAAGGAAAGTAGAATAAAGACAAGAGACAGAAAGAAGGGCAGAAAATTTCTTTTAAAAAAAACGACCTTTCACATACTCACTAATCAAAACCATTTTTACTTTTAAACCAAAAATCATCCAAATGTATAGCTTTACTGTGAAATGTAACAATGATCTGCACTAAGACTACAGACATTGAAATCTCATCTCCGGTAATTTTATTGTTTATCACACATCACTTTTGAAAATAATGTAAGAACTTTGTTAAAACAAAGCAAACAAACATTTTTACCATCATCCCAATTAACAAACATGAGGGGTGTTCCATCAGACCACTGCCAGCCACCAGCTACGTTCATTTGATTCAGGCCAATCCACAGTTTCCTTGGAATATTTGGTTGCTCTATTAAAAATTACAATAATTACAATTACAATTACAGTGAGTCATGTAGAAATGAAGAAGTAACATTTAAAAATCTTTGTACTACCCTTTAGATAAAACATTGATTGATTAGTATTTTTGCACTTTGAGAAACAGCTACAGTAACTCCTAATGTCAAAACTGACAGCTTGGGTGTCAATAATCAGGCACTGTACGAGCAGCAGGTGGAAAAAAATACCTGCCAGGCCTCGTAATGCCAAGGTTCTGAATTCACATCTGAAATTCAATTTTTGATTTTCCTGGCCAGTTGGGAAAGCCAGTGGCAGCCAGGGACATATGAGACCTGTAGGTTAGAGGATGCAGTTACATTAACCACAGCATTTGAGCATGCTGAAGTGTAAAGGCGGAGATGAGGGCGGAGTGATTGTTAAAAAGTGATAGAGTGAAGATAAGCTTCAATTAGCATGGGAAAGACTAGATATTCAGGGGAGCCTTTGCCTTTTGGAACAGGCATCACTCGTCTCTCTCTGATAACAAAGTGTGAAGCTGGATGAACACAGCAAGCCAAACAGCATCTCAGGAGCACAAAAGCTGATGTTTCGGGCCTAGACCCTTCATCGCTCGTCTCTCTCTCACTGTCAGGGTTCCTAAAATCCTGTCAAATACAGTTGACAATAGTTAAATACAAAATAACGCTCCCAATTTTAGGAAGAATGAGCAAAACATCCAGGACAAAGGGTTGTCAAAGAAATCGCATGATGTTACAGGTAGATAATGTTATGACCAGAAAAATTTATATTGCTTCAGGCCACAGTGATTATTACTCTCATTGGAAATACAATTATCAACAGTAAAAGCTGGAAGAAAAGAGGAAAAGGTAGAGGCCACATGATGTTATATGTTATATAATGTAGGAAAACAGAAGTCAATATATAGATTTATACATACACACACTTTTTCTAAATAGTAGATGTTTTTTCTCTATTTAAGTGAGATTTATTTGCCAATAAATGGTTGCCACCTAGTGTCACAAATCAATGTATGATATTTCACTACAAAAAGTGAATAATTGAAAAGATGCTGTCGAGTCCAAGCTCCTGCCAATGGTATAGCCATCCCACGCTGGGAATATAATGAGTTATTTAGGAATTACTCATTAACAAGGCTGTCCAGTCCAACCAACCCACGCTAATGCTTTATTACCACCTCAGAATACTCCTAATCTCATATTTCTATTTCCTCATGTGGCTGGCTGTTATTGTGATCAGACTGTTAGGAAAACATTTTCAAAATTTTACATATGCTGGATATTTCATGACCCCATGAGGCATATTTTGAGGGGGAACATAAAATAGATTGGATAGCCAGCCCAGAACCTACCTACCCTTGGGCTCATCCTGATAAATACCAGGACCAAAAGAAATGGGAACAGGAGTAGGCTGTTCAGCCTTGTGAACCTGCTCTGCCATTCAATAGGATCATGGCTGATCTAACATTCCTCATGTTCACTTTCCTCCCTTTCCTTGTAATCCTCAATTCCCCTGCTGATTGAGACTCTATCTCATCCTTAAATATATACACAAGAACTCTACCCAGAAGCTCCAAAGACTCTCAATCCTCAGAGAAGAAATTCCTCCCGACCTCAGTCTTAAATTGGGGAGGCGTTGAGTAGCTACCAAATTCAGTAGCCCATAAGCAAACAAATAATTAAGCTTGGTTAAAAGCCCAATTGACCCCAATCCATAATGTAGTTGACATGGAGAAGCCTGCAGGAGAGGGCAGCATTTTTATTAAACTGCTCAAAAGGAAGGGGACACTATCTTTGAGGGGTGTACCTTTCTCCTCCCCCATGATACAAAATCCAATTCCATTCTACTTCCCCAAGATATCCAATCCCTCTCTCCCCAAAGCCTCAGATTTACCTCAGTCGAACATCGATGGCTACATTCTCTTTGCACCTTCCTGTAGTCCTGACAGCGCCAGCTACTTAGCCCTGGCCCTGCAGGAACTGCTATGGTCTGGAAGGTGAGCCTCGCTCACACTGGGTGGGTGTAAGTTCCACTATCACCTTGTTAGAATTGCCTGGAGAGTTTGAGAGTTAGTAATCTATATCCCTCCAACCCTCCAACACACTCTCTCTCTTACCACCTCCATAGTCTATGATTTCTTCTTCAAATCAGCGTCTTTGGTCATTTTGGTCTCTATCCCAATTTTAATATTCAACATAATGTTCCTTTTTTTCCAAAAAGACCAGAACGGAAACTCTTTCAGTCTCCCTAGTTCATCACTTCCATTCAGAAATTAGAGAACCCATAAAATCAGATCTTATCTCCTTCAGTGATAATGACCACAGTTTTTCAGAATTTTGTACCACAATCTCCAGTTATTTGCACCAGGCATCATTTGTGATAATCTACACTGTACTTTGAGTGCTCAACATCCTTTCTATGGAGCCCAAGAGCCATAAGTAGTACCTAAAGTTATGAATGGGTATAGTTCCAACAGTGCATTTCAATTTGGACATTCTTCACCTCTTACCATAGAATCCAGTAGTTCACTAGCCTTTTTATGCCATATGTAACTTCATGTGTCACTTTTGAGAATGTGAACCTCCAAATTTATTTGATTTTTCATGTTATAATTTAGGTGAGGTTGGCAGATTTGTTTCTTTATGAATCTAAAGAAGTTTCCAGCTTAGTCAACTACTACTGCAGAAAAAAAATGTATTCAACATTATAAAGAATTTTAATTTAGGAAGTTTACAAAAAAATTTGGACAGCATTATAAATCATAATTGGGTCTTTATTTTCACAATTTGCCCAGATGAATATAAGAATCAGCAACTGAATGGGACAGGAAATCTGAGTAGAGATAATGGGAACTGCAGATGCTGGAGAATCCAAGATAACAAAGTGTGTGGAGCTGGATGAACACAGCAGGCCAAGCAGCATCTTAGGAGCACAAAAGCTGACGTTTCAGGCCTAGACCCTTCATCAGAGAGGGGGATGGGGAGAGGGTTCTGGAATAAATAGGGAGAGAGGGGGAGGCGGACCGAAGATGATAGAGGACTTTGGCAGATTATTTCATGTACATCATGTATGATTAATACAAACTCACCAGAAACATACTTCTGTGCTTTTGGATCAGCAATGCTCAGTAGATCCCCTCCTTGACTCTGACAGGCAAGGCGAGCCTCATTCCAGGAGAGAAAAGACTCAAAGTTAAATTGGTAACAAGTCTGTTGTGCACTATCTTTCTTCCAGAATGTTTTGCACTCAGTATCTGTAAAACGGGAAAACAAAGTTTACCTTTATTGTGCTAAATGAACACAAGCATTGCTGAAAATTTAAAAAAAATTTTGTCAAAGCTTTTGGTTTGGTATTCATCAGAACAATTCACAAAAATACCAATAAAAGAAGAGAAAACAACATTCATACTGTGTGAGAAGAGAGTGCTGATAGACATGTGGACTGATTGGGAGAGGCATTGCCAAGGAAAATGCAAGCCTAAACCAAGATATAGTAAAACTGGACGCAAGACAAGTGATTTCACCTTCTTCCACACTAAACACAGCAATAGGTGACAATGTGATAAATGCTCACTTCAGTTTGGATAATTTCCAAGTCAGAAGTGCTAAGCAGCCGAGAAAGCCACCTGGGACTTACAATTAAAATCAAACAGTTCATTACCTGATCATTATAGTTGCAAATATTTGAATCCATAATTCACATTTTACACCTTTAACTTCTAGCTTCAGACACATAACTTGTAGGTTGGAGAATAAAGTGTGATATGTATGATAAAGAAAACCTGTTCCATACAATATGGTTATTTACTAAGTTAAGACAACAAACAATTTGAGCTAATTACACTGAAAGACTAACCTATACTTATCCTACATGGTCAGGAGGTAGAAATATAATTCTCTTGTAATAATGTATTAATTTATCAATAAAAGATTTAAAATTATTTACGCAATGTCTATGTGAAAGGATGATAAAAATAATTGGTCAGTACAGGAGTTGCCTGTTAGGATAGCAGGTCTGGAAGGAATTAAATTATTTCTACGTGTCGCATTATTAAAGTGCGGTTATCATTTTCAGGGTGAAAGCTAATTAACTTACATTTCTGCTTGGAACATTCCAGGTACGGCATCATGGAGATGGGTAGTGAGGTTTAGAAGATTGCTCTGTTGAATTTATCAAAATGTTTCACACAGGAGGCAATTACAATTTTGGTCGTAAAAGCAGCAGATGATCAAGTTGGGCAAGCATAAGAATATGCATTTGTTAGCTGGACTAACATCTTAAGCAGCAAAGGTATTAACTTTCCCATTCACCTCTCTGAACATGGAAGGGGGCTAGAAGTTAATTGGAATTTGACAGGGAGTGGATCTTGAAGATTTACCTCGGTTGGAGCTACAGGAAGAAAATCTACCCCCACAGTGAAAACCAACTAGCCTGGAGTTAAGAAGTCCATAGTTGAGCTTTTAAAAAAGAGAATTAAAGAATCACTTTGCAACAAGCTAATGGAGGGATCTTGGTGAAAATTTCTGTCTTGCAGAATAATTTTCCCTGGGGAAATTCCAGAATTCTAGCTAAATTCCAGAATTTGAGAGGGCTGTAGAATAAATTTGGTTAGTCCCAGGAGAAGTGAATGAATCTGTAAAGAATTTTGTAACATACAAAAGAAATGTGGGGGAAATTAAAGAGCGCAATGAGTTTAGTAGCAAAAGTCTTAAGCTATAGTGGTTATTCAATGGTTCTTTGTTTAATTTCTCACTATGTTGTGATGTAGGGTGTGCAATGTCATTTATTTTAAAAGATTGGATTTTGAAATAGTTGCCTGTGAGTTTGGTGCGTTGATAGGGGAGGTGTAAGTGGTTAATGATTAACTTGTTAGCATTTCCTGAGTTGTGATTATAAAAAGAAGAGAGATTTCCTGTACCGGTAACAGGAATTTGTTTGTATGAAGAGAGTTTAAGGAGCAGACAAGATAAACATTGAAAAGCCTTAGAAGCAAAATACCAGTGATGCAGGAAAACTGAAATAAAAATCAAAAAAAGTGCTGGAAAAAGGTAGAGTAGATTTGTAGCTCAGGTTGTGGATGCTGTGGTTGGTTCGCTTGCTGAGCTGATTCACTGACATTTCATTATCCTGCTGGGTAACATCATCAGTGCAGCCCCCAATGAAGCACTGTTGTATTTTCCAACCTGGAATTTAAACTCTGGGGTCCATTGGATTTGATTACCTCATTTCCGGTTTTCCTTTGCAGTGCTGTATCTGTGTTTGTTGATGGCCTTCTTGGTGGAGAACCAGGCATCTAGGAATTCCTGTGCGCTCTCTGTTTGGCCTATCCTAGGATCCTGGTGTTCTCCCAATAAAACTGGTGATTCTCCTTATCCACGTGAATGGAGATGAGCGAATATTGGTTGTGAGTTTTTGTTGCTAGTTGGTGTTCATGTGCTCTTGTGGCCAATTTTCTTTCTGTCTGTCCAATGTGATGTTTGTCACAGTCCTTGCCTGGAATTTTATATATTACGTTGGTTCTGTCCATAGTGGTTAAAGGGTCTTTGGTTCAAGTTAGCAGTTGGCGTAGGGTTGACATGGGTTTGTGTGCTCCTCTGATGCCCAATGATTGTAGGAATCTTGTGGTCAGTTGGGATATGTTCTTGATGTATGGTAGCGTGATGAGTGGTTAGGGTGTGCAGTATCTTCCTGTTGTTGGTCACGAGCTAGGCATCGTCGGATCCAGTTATTCGGATATCCGTTGTCCTTAAATACTTGGTGGAGATATGCTTCTTCTTTTTGGCTAGTTCTGGGTTGCTACAAGTGTACTTATTTAAATAGGGCGTTCATGTAACTTTGTTTGTGGGTTTCAGGGTGGTTCCTGCTGAAATTCAGTACTTGGTCAGTGTGTGTGGCTTTTCTGTGTACCTTTACAGGGATTTCCTGTTGGTCCTGCGTTCTACTATGACGTCCAGGAATGGGAGATGTTTGTTCTTTTCCTCTTACCTTGTGAATTTGATGCCGGTGACAGTGTTTTTATTAGTTGGTGTGTCTCCTCTAGTTTGGTCCATTTGGTGATGACAAAAAGTGTCGTCCAAGAATCGGGTCCATGGTTTGGGTTGGATTTGCAGAACGGCCATGTTTTTTGCATCTCTGCATCACCGCTTCTGCTTTTAGTCTGGAGATAGGTGACCCCATGGGTGTTCCGTTGACCTGTTTGTAGATTTGGCCATTAAAGATAAAGTGGGTCGTGAGGCATAGATCCAGATCCAATAGGAGACAGGTCATGGTCAGGAGATTATTTTAAAAATTTCTAGTTGAGAACTTTTAGGTTGAACCCTGAAAGGATTTTTCAAAGCTGAGAAAGACTAAGCTCAGTCTTGTGAAGACTGGAAGATGAAATTATTAAACTTGCAAGACTGAGAATAGAAAGCCACAATTCAGTCAAAGCCCATAGGCATAATGGAGAAGAAAATTGTTTTTCTGGGTACAATAAAGGCACGATGTTGGGATAGATGGAATATTTCACTTTACAGCAGGTTTCAGATTCTTCCAAATTGTGACATCTAAATAGTATGATTTATTCTATTTTATCATATCTGCTGTATGAGAAATTTCCATTGTATGTTAAAACTGCAGCAATTATGTTCCAGTGAAAGACCACCTCATTAAATAAAATAAACATGATCAATCAAGCCAGTTAGGAGTCTGGGATCTGCCTTGTCCAGTAATAATATCAGCCGAGAACATAAAATACAAGGTGTTTAAACATAAAGGACTGTCCTGTAAGATTTTAAATTTTATTGAAGTTAATCTCTGGGTGTTCAAATTTCTCTAAACATTAAGAGCTTCTATGAGGATCCCAAAATTAGAACACGTCCAAGCACATCTTTTACACTCAAAGGAAAACCTCATTCTGCAGTTTTCAAAAGTAAATCAGAATTAAAATTTCTATTTAAAAAAAACAGCAAATGGAACTGTACAGTTAGATATGCACAATGTATGACGAGATATCAATAATGCAGACACTCTTAAACCTATAAAGCATCCAGGACAAATACATTAGGATAAAGTAATGTCAGGTGGTTGTGTGGTTCAAGCTGTGAGAAGATAGTCACGCCACAGGCAAAGAATTGTCAGTCAGCAGCTTCTGGAAGAAGTGCTCTAAGAATTTTAGCTTTTAACACCAAATATTTGAAGTCAGAAACTTTTTAGAAATTGTATCATATTTACAAATGATATCAGCGGCAGTAAAATTGGGACAGTTCAGAAATCCTAAGTTTTAATACAACATAGAGTCAGATACAATATAATACAAACAAATGTGGACTTTTCACGTAGGAAGGGAAAATGAGTGATAGGTACACCCCTTGGGCAATGTTGAAATAACCAAGAATGAATCTGAAAAAGACTCAACTAATCCAGACCAACGAGTCAGCAGCACATCCAAAACAACAAGGAACCACATGACCTGAAGCTGTGGTTAAAATGACTATGCTGCCAGCTGTCCACAGACGGCAAGGGGCTTCAGTTACTGAGAATTTTAAAGTGCTGGAGGAAATTCAGAGAAAAACCATTAGGCTGAATGTTGGTTTCAAACGACTTAAACCACGTAGCTGGGGAATTTGAGTCCAGTTGCATAGGAAATTTTGAAATAAGTTAGAGGTGGGTGGGGGGGAGGGTGTGTTGCTCAGGAGAGATTATTAATTTTTCAAAACAAGTAATTTAACAGAGCTTAGGAAAAGGCCAGGAATCTAATTTCAGGCACAGCAAATGAGGGACAACTAAGAAAACGGGGGTGGGGGGGGGGGGGGGTCACCAAAACAGGACGGAGGGTGCTGTGGCTAAATGTGTACAGTATTCAAAACAAGGTAAACAAGCTTGTAGCACACATTATAATTGGCAGGTAGACTGTTGTGGGTAAAACAGAGATGTGGCTGCAAGAGGATCAGGGCTGGGGAACTAAATATACAAGGTTACAGATCCTATCAAAAGGTCTGGCAGATGGGCAGAGCCACCTTTTTAGTGAGGTGAAGTTAAAATAAATATCAAAAGTGATAGAATCAGAAGCTGTAGAATCTGGTGTGGGTGAGATTCAGAGACTGCAAAGGAAAACAGACCCTGATGGGTGTTGTATACAGGACTCCTTGCAGTATTCAGGATGTGGGCAAGAAAATAAATCAGGAGATAGAAAAGGCACATAAAGAAAGGCACTTTTTACAATAAAAATCAGAATCTTCAACATATAGGTGGACTGGCAAAATCAGGTTGGTACAGCATTCCAAGAAAAGGAGTTCACAGAATGTCTGACCTTTTTGCAGCAGCTGTGGTAGAGTGCTCTCGGGACCGGGCAATTCTGGATTCGGTGATGAGGCAGATGGTAGAGGGTAAGCTAGAAAGTGAGCTGAAAGAAGATTGCAAGAGTTTTTTTTAAAAAAGATATGTAAAAAGGTAAGAGGGGGCAAGAGTGGAGACTAGACCATTGAAAATGAGGCTGGAAAAGTAGTAATGAGAGAAAAAAAAAAGAAATGGTGGAAGAACTGAATAGATACTTACATCAGTCTTCACCATGGAAGACACTAACAGTGTACTAAAACTTCAAGTGAGTTAGGGGGCAGAGGTGAGTGTACTGGCCATTACTAAGCTGAAAAGCTGGGGAAGCTGAAAGTGGACCAATATACTTCACCTCAGCATTCTGAGGGAGACAGCCGAGGAGGCTGTGCAGGCATTGGTGGTGATATTTCAGGAATCACTGGAGTCAGGGAGGCTTGCAGAGGACTGGAAAATAGCTAATGTAACACCCTTGTTTTAGAGGAAGGGAGGCAGAAGATTGGATATTATAGGCTGGTTAGCCTGACCTCAGTCAGATGTTACATTTTAAGAGTTCAATATTCTAGGACGAGATTGCACGCTTGACAAATTAGAATTCTTTGAGGAGGTAATCAGCAAGTTAGAGAAAGTAAAGCCAGTGGACATGATCCACTTGGATTTCCAGAAAGCCTTTGACAAGAAGCTTCACAGGAGGCTGCTAAAGAAGAGTCCATGGTGTCCTGGACAATGTACTGGCATGAATAAAGGATTGGTTGACTAGCAGAGGCAGAGATTGGAAATAAAGGGGTATTTTATAGGGTGGCAGCTGGTGACTAATGGGGTTCTGCAGGGTTAAGTGATGGGACAACTATTCACACTATACATTTATGATCTGGACAAAGGAACTGAAGGCATTATTATTAAGTTTGCAGATTACACAACAATGGGTAGAAGGACAGGTCGTGTTGAGGAAACAGGAAGACTGTCAGAGTACTTGAACAGGCTAGGAGAGTGGGCAAAGAAATGGCAGATAAAATGCAAAATGGGAAGTGAGAGTTAATGCACTTTGACAGGAAGAATAGAGGTCTAGACTAATTTTTAAATGTGGAAACGCTTTGGAAATCTAAAGACGAAAGGGACTTGGGAATCCTAGTTCAGGTTTTCTGAAGGTTAGCATGCACATTCAGTTGGTTGTTAGGAAGGCAAAAGCAATATTAGCGTTTATTTCAAGAGGGCTAGAATACAACGGCAGAAATGTACTATTTCTGGCAGAAACGTACTGTTGAAGCTACACAAACCTCTAGTCAGACAAAAGCTGGAATATTACGGGCGATTCTTAGCCCTGTATCTAAGGAAGAATGTCCAGAGGAGATTAACCAGAATGATCCCAGAATTGATGGTTTGTCAAATGAGGTGGCCTGGCTCTGTTCTCAATTGAGCTTAGAAGGATGAGTGGGATCTCTTTAAGACCTACAGAATTCTGAGAGGCCTGGATATATCGAGTGGATGTAGAAAAGGTATTTCCACTAGTCAGAGAGACTAGGACCTGAGGGCACAGCCTCAGAGTGAAGGGGCAACCCTTTAGAACTGAGTTAAGGGCGGTTTGTTTAGCCAGAGGTTGGGGAGTCTGTGGAGCTGATTGACAAAGAACATTCAGTGTCAAAGTCATTGAGTCGATTTAAGACAGCGATAGTTAGGTCTCCGATTAGTGAGGGGGATCATTTTCACAGGGAGAAGGCATGATTGAAAGGCAGAGCAGACTTGATGAGCTGAATAATCTAAAAGTGGTCCCATATCTTATGATCTAAATCACATTTTATAGTGTATTTAATGCAGGAAACGGTTTCCTAAGCACTTAACAAGAGTGATAAATTTCAATAATTAAAAAAAAAATCTTTTCACCAAGCCATGCAAGTAAAAAATCAGAAGGGCAGAAATAGCCAGATCGTTGAGAGATGGAATTCCAGACAGGACAGATACAAATTCCTGACAGGCAGAGCAATGAAAAAAAAAATCACAGATGCTCATGTACATGAAGGATAGGCGGGTTTGAGAGAAAATCCTTGAAATGGAAGGTGACAGTGAACAGGCAATTGTCTGGCTGCAATTAGTTAGTGGAACCAGGCTAAGGCAATTCCATCAAGCTAGATGACAGAGGAGCAATTCTGGAGAAGCCGAGTCTGGTCGCTTTGGACATTTGTCCATTGGATGTTGATTCTGCTAAAGAAAACATAAAATCCCTAATTGCTCCTGAGCAGTCTTCTTAAGCTACTGGAGGTACACCAACAGTGCTATTGGAAACAAGAAATTGTCAGATTTGAGCCCGTAACCATAAGGAATAGCTGGATATTTCCAAATCAAAGTGGCATACAACTTGGAGGGGAATTTCCAGGCAATGATGCACACATACAACTTATGCCCTTGTCGTTCTATGTGGTAAAAGGCACATGTTTGGTATATGTTACGAGTAGCCAAGAAATCAAGAAAGCATAGATTTCTGCATGGATGAACTAACAATCATTAGAGTCTCTGAAATTGACAATCATGCCTCACGAAGTTAAACAAAAGAAGTAGTTTATTTACTTAGCAGTTTTGACTCTGAAATTTAAGTTATGTATCAAACTACAACCAACATGCATAATTTTCAAATTTATTTCCAAGTTCAAGGCAGATACGTTGAATATGATACATGGTGGCAAGTCGATGAGGAACAGGAAGTGAGTATACCTGATTATATAGGGTCCAGAGAAAAAACAAAGATGATAGAAGGATAGGGTCTAACTGGAAAGATTTTACTAACAGTGCCCTTCAGCTATTCAGCATAAAGTTATTCATGACTTAGATAATGAATCAGAACACCATTTGTGCAAACTTCAAGACACTGAAAAAGGGAGGTTTGTGAGCAGGGTCGGTGGAAGTATAAAATTACAAGAGATATAGATAACTACGTGAATGTACACAAATGTGGAACCAAGAAAGGATAGTACAGGATCCTTCATAAATGGCAAAAAGCTGAAACACTGCATATGATTCGAGTGCATTATTAAAATCTCACAAACAGAAACAGACAAAATTCCAAAAGACTAATAGAAGTTATGCTACAACCATGCTTACTAAAGCCCTGGCTAGCTGACAACTCAGTTATGATAACAGTGGAACAGGCACAAGGGGAGTACATAGCCTATTCCCGTTATATCTCCTACGGTATCTTCAATGGGAATGAGAAGACATTTAATCTATCTTTAATTATTCAGTTGTAAACTTCATTACTTGCCTGGCTTCAAACATTTCCCCCATTTTCTGTCTTTATCATAGTTTGCAGTTGTGGCGCACCACTCCTCATCATCACTGTTTTCAGTGGTACATTCATAATACCATTTTCTTCTGTACTTAAAGGGGAAGACACAGGGTTTTCCATAAGCAGTTCCATCAAATGTATAAATCCCTATGGCAAAAAAAAAACAAATGAATAAATTACAAAAAAGTGCACAGAGATGCATTCTTAGCATTATGCAATACAACTCCTTACAGCAAATATAAAGTCTAAATTAAGTTGTACTTTGAGCTAATGATTTCCATTATGGTGTGTACAAGTATATACGCATTAAAACAACTAATATGCCCATAGGCATGATGGGGCAGCTACAACACTTTGATATTCAAAACTTTGGTTTTGTTGTTAGGGCTATTCTGTTAAAATAATGAACAAGTTCCAGGCAGGACACTGCTTCATTAAAATTTACTGGACAAGTTCACTCATAGAAACAATGAAGGTTTTTGCGATCACTGCTGAACCCAAGGATGAGATCGTGTCATCTACACATGTTTCAGAACAGAAGAGAGGCAATCCTGAGCAACTTGTGATCCAGCAGGCTGGACCAGTTCCAAATGCATAGCGTAATAGCACTGAACAGTGAGTTCCAATTTTCTCTATTTGTTCAAATAAAACAAAAAAAGGTGAAATAAAAACCTTCAGTGACCTAACACCATGTACAAATGATAAAGCTAATATAACAGAGAAGTAATGCGAAACAAGGAAGCACTCCTAAGGAGGAGCCTTCCCAACTCCTCAAGCTGCATTCAACTAAAGGAATAATTCCATCCCCAAGAGGAACACTACCCTTTTCAAGGAGCAGCTGCAATGATAGAATATCCCCCTCAATTTAACAAGAAGTTGAAAATACTGCCAATATTCAGAAACAAAAAGTTTAATTGTTTTGTCACTGAACTTAGTTAAGGCATGTGGCAACTTCTGGGATGAATGTTGCAGCTGCTTGATATGCTTATCACAAAATCTCTCCGTTTCTACATGATTAAAAATCAGAACAGCATGAAGCAGTACACCCACTTAGGAGATACCTCACCTTCAGCCAAAGCTGCTAACTAAATGGAAATCAGTGGAATTGTTCTAGCTTTCCAAAGTTATCAAAAACGCCACATATTGCTCATTACAATTTGCTCGAAATTTTTTTTAAAAAATGTATTTGCTAAACAAAAGGTGCTGGAAATATTCAGTAAGCAACATGATATGACTTAATACCTTGGGTGGGAGCCCCTTCTCAGAATTGGAAATATTGACAAACAATATTTAAAAGTGAGACAGAGCAAAAAGAAGAAGGAGAAACACCACCAGGCTCACTCTGTGGTCTGCAGAAAATTAGCTGATCTCCTTGGAGGGGGTACTTGCTGTTAGCATTGGCTTCAGTGCCCCAAGGCAAAAAGGAAAGTTGGCAAAGCTTCTGATGTTTAACTGCCGATCTGCAATTTTGTGCTGCAGGTGTGCAGGTGCAGTGACAAAGAGGAGTTCAGATGTAAAACCGCATCTAGCTTGCTGGTTTGGCTATCTTGGATCACACACACAAAAACTGGCTGTTTGAGAAGGGTAATAGCAAGAAACGCGCCCTGTCTAGAATCTGTGCCCCGATTCAATTCGATGCCCCAGGGAAAGTTGGTTGCACTACAAAACTAATTTATGCCTGCAATTGTTTTCTCAAATCTTGTCTGTTAATTACAACAGCAACAGTTTTCCCTTTCTGGATAAATGCCATTCCCAGGCCAGAGGCTGGATGACTTACTGCCCAGGCTTTAAGATAAATGGCATACCATCGAACTGCTTTGTTCTTACCATTACATGCTTCATTTTTGGATCACCATCTTAACCCAGGTTACACAGGTCTACACCGTTCTGGAATGTTACACAAGGTACCAAAGTCTATCTAACACTTCACATTCATTTGATGCTCTCCGTCTGCAGCCATCATTCTAACCATAACAATCTGTTGCTCACCTTTCCTGTTCATCCTCATTTCTGTTAATAAAATTCTATTTGTTTTATTGTTCAAACAAAGACTACGACTTTGCATGCTTATGTTTTAGTAAATAATTGCTTACATAACAAAAATTTTGAAAATTGAACTTGCCATCCTAGTTCCTGACAGGGTTCTAACTTTATCCAGTGCCAACATCAACTGAGCATTACCTCATAACAACCAGGGCTACTAGATCACAATTCAGAATTCAGCTGGAAGTATCAATGCAGTCACATACTTATCAAGTCATCCTCTCCTTCTGATCTCTAATATTGAGCAAATACTGTTCACGCGTAAACTTTAATATCATGTTCAAAATGCATCGTCAGAGTTTTCAACTTCTGTAATAGAACGTAAAACATTACAGCACAGGCCCTGCAACCCACTGTGTCTGTGCCGGCCCTGATGCCATTCCAAACCAATCTTATCTGCTTGCACGTGATCCATATCCTGCCTGTTCTCAGGTCGGTCTAAATGCTTCTTAAAATGTGGCTGTTGTATCCGCTTCTACCACCTCTGTTGGTAGTACATTTCAGACATCTACCACTCTGTAAAAAACATGTATTGCACATCTTCTTTAAATTTTCCCCCTTTCATCTTTAGCCTATGTCCCCTTGCATTTGACATTTCCACTTTGGGGGAAAAAAAAAGACTACGACTATCCGTCCTATCTCCACATCTCTCATAATTTTACAGACTTCTATCAGATTGCCACACAGCCTCCAACACTTGGATAATAATTCAAGCTTCTCCAACCTCATTTAGCTACTATACTCCAATCCAGGCAAAGTCCTAGCAAAAACCAAGCGGAGGCTTGGAGACCGCTTTGCAGCACACCTCCGCTCGGTTCGCAACAAACAACTGCACCTCCCAGTCGCAAACCATTTCCACTCCCCCTCCCATTCTTTAGATGACATGTCCATCATGGGCCTCCTGCAGTGCCACAATGATGCCACCCAAAGGTTGCAGGAACAGCAACTCATATTCCGCCTGGGAACCCTGCAGCCTAATGGTATCAATGTGGACTTCACCAGTTTCAAAATCTCCCCTTCCCCAACTGCATCCCTAAACCAGCCCAGTTCGTCCCCTCCCCCCACTGCACCGCACAACCAGCCCAGCTCTTCCCCCCCCACCCACTGCATCCCAAAACCAGTCCAACCTGTCTCTGCCTCCCTAACCGGTTCTTCCTCTCACCCATCCCTCCCTCCCACCCCAAGCCGCACCCCCATCTACCTACTAGCCTCATCTCACCTCCTTGACCTGTCCGTCTTCCCTGGACTGACCTATCCCTTCCCTACCTCCCCACCCATACTCTCTCCACCTATCTTCTTTACTCTCCATCTTCGGTCCACCTCCCCGTCTCTCCCTATTTATTCCAGTTCCCTCTCCCCATCCCCCTCTCTGATGAAGGGTCTAGGCCCGAAACGTCAGCTTTTGTGCTCCTGAGATGCTGCTTGGCCTGCTGTGTTCATCCAGCCTCACATTTTATTATCTTTAAAGTCCTAGTATACATCTTTTGCACCCTCTCCAAAGCCTACACCCCCTTCCTCCGGTGTGACAAACAGAACTACAAACAATTCTCAAAAATATGGCCTAACTAAAAGTTTTATACAGCTGCAACATGACTTATCAACTTGTATACTCAATGCCCTGACCAATGAAGGCAAGCACGTTGCACGCTTTATTTACCACCTTATCCCACTATGATACCACTTTCAGGGAGCAATGGATTTATTCCCCAAGTTCCTCTGTACATTAATGCTCCTAAAGATCCTGCCATTTACTGTATACTTTCATCTCACATTGGACCTCCCAAAATGCATGAAAACTTCTTTATGGGAAGGGAAATTCAAAGGTTTTGCTTTCTTTTCTCCCCATTCTTTCCCCACCCACCTCAGACAACCATTTAGCTTTCTCTTGGCAACCGTTAAAAAAAACCTGATTTGTATGCAGGAACTGGCTGAAAAGGTCTTTTGAACACTTTCAAATTCTTATTGAGAGCAGAGCCAGAACTTTAAACAAGTTCAAACGAGTTTCTGGTCATTCGCCCAGCATTTAGGAAAAGGTGAAAGCACAAGATAAATCATTAAACATGCAGTCATCACCAAAATCACCAATTTACAGCCTATGAATGCTTGCAGACAATAACATATGAGGAATCCAAAACTAACATTGTTGCTTCCATAATAGTAACAAAAAAAATCATTTTGCTGATACAATCTCCATAAATCAATGGCTCCGATTCAAATGGAAAGTTGCAGAAATGAACAGTTGTATTTTTAAGGACATTACACATCTCAAATTTGCCTGTCACGTGAACAAATCAACCAAAAAAGGAGAAGATATTACAAGGGACGAAGTGGTTTTGAACAACTGATCTCCACGAACAAGATCTACATGGTAAGCAAGTTAGCTAAAGAGACTTTAAACTGTGGAGTGAATTGAATAGCATTCAAGAAGCCCGAATAAAAGGAAAAGAGAGAGTAGAAGGACGGCTAGAGAAGGTTACTAAGCTAAAGGAAATGTAAATTATTTAACTTATGTTGGCATGAAGATAAAAATGTTATATTTTACACATTATGGAGCCACAAATTAGTGTATGGCAGTAAGGTGACAGAGGAATTGACTTGGTATGAGAGGGGCATGTATATTGAAATAACTGAGTTTGGAGTGGTCAAAACCACTCACAGGTCTTTCAACAGCAGATAGGGCAAAGTGAGGGAATGCTCGATGTAGATAGCATATTTGCAAACAGACAGCAGGACAGGTGGGTAAAATGGTTAAGAAAGTGTATGGGATGTTTTCTTTTGTTCATCAATGTGATGAATAAAAGAATAAGCAGCTTATGATAGAGCTGTTTACAACATTGGTTAGGTCACAAATGAGTACAGTTTTGGTGCCAAAATAGCAAGGATGTGAGTGCATTAGAGTACAGCAATGCTGCGGGTTGTAGCAATTATGTTTGCAGAGATGCTAGATAAGCTGCAATTAGTTTCCTTAGAGCAGAGAGGGTGGTGGGGGGGGAAAAGAAGGGTAAGTTCTGATTGACTTGTTAAAAGTTTTGAAGGTCATAGACAGGGCAGATAGGGAGAAACTTGGCAGAGGAAAATTAATTGGGGGCATGGATTTAAAGTAAGGAGGATGAATCTTAAAGGGGATTTGAGGATTTTCTAGAGAGTTGTGGGTAACTGGAACAGGTGCTAGAGGTAGGATCCATTCATACTAGAGCTATCTAGATGAACACTTGAAAAGAAATGGCATTCAAGGCCACAAGCCAAGTGCTGGAAAATGGGATTAGAATAGATGAATGTTTAATTACCATTGTGCACATGATGGGCTGACAGGCTTCTTTCTGTGTTGTTCTGACTCTGTGAAGTCAGAAGTTCAACTTGGAGTCAAATAGGATACCAAGACAACTGGATAGATTTGTGCAATTCAACATAACGGGTGGAATTCGATATGAAATGTGAGAGACAGGAACCAAAGACAATGACTTTGGTTTTCCCAATGCTTAATGAGAGGGAATGGTGGCTCATCCAAAACTAGATATTGAGCAAGCAGTGACGAGGCAGAGGTAATTATTAATGTGCCTTTGACAGTTAATGACATGCTTCTGATGATGTGAGAAGGAAAGGAAAGATTCTTGGCATAGACGGAAAATAACGATTAGAGGAAGGAAAAGAGGTAATTTTGGATTTGCTCTGGGTACTGTACAATTTAAGAATGGAATTAAGTGAGCACTGATTTGTGCTAGCCATTTACAGCAGCAAAATGATAGAGGGCAATGAATATGAACAATGCAACACAGCCAGAGTCAATTACATTTACGGTAAATTCTGATTCATTGCTGTGACAAAGTTGAAAAACCTGATTAGAGATTGCACTGAAACATACAGTTGCAGAATTTCTGTGATTTGTAAGCACATGTTTACAAACCTGACAATCTAGATATCTATTGGCTGCACAGGAAGGTGAGTGGTTTGCAGTTTATGTGAGCGTAAGGTAGTACAGACAGAGAGGCAAAAGGAAATCCAGAGTTCAGGTCCAGTGTAGGGATAGGGGCTTGGATGGAAATTTTATTGGTTACAAATGGAACGAGGAGGAAATATCAAAAAGATAGGAGAACAGACAGTCTCTATTTTAAGTGACAAAGACATTCATGAGCTCTTCACGTTTTGAGAGGAAGCAGGATAGAAGGAGGCAGGCAATTGTGGGAAAAGAATCTTTCCTCTTCGGGTTGATTCTCCCATTGCGGTGGTCTTGACAAGTGGCAGCAGGGCTGATAGAACGTCAGCCGTCCAGATCAAACGCTGAATGGTGTAGTCAGTTATGTACTAGGTGTAATCAAGGCTGTCCCCCTTGGACTTTAAGCAGCAAAGATTAGCACCGGAGCAAAGTTGGACGGCAAATGCATTAGGCTGGGGCAGAAAGGAAATTAACAATGATGAAGGGAGTGGTTCAAAAATGCGACTGTGAAAGTATCATATTTAATGCCACTTTTGAGGGAATTTCCACCACTCCTTTCAGAGTTAAATGCAGAAGGAAGTGACATAGGTTGAAAGCTGGGGTTTTGAGTGGTGAAGGATATAAGGAAGTAGATGAAGCCAGAACTTCCCAGAGATCAAAAGCAGCAGGACCAGAGATTTAAAGAGTAACAGGGTAAGTGAGTTTGTTGGATATGTTTAGAGAGGACTGAGGAGCAGTGAATGGAGAGGAAAAGAGAAAAGTGTTACATACTTCAACCTGTTCAGAAAGTGCTACTTACTGATCTTATCATAGGGAATTCAGAACTGCAACTGTGGACAGAATATTAATTACATAGACATGACAGAGATAGAAAGCTTAACTACGTAAAGTCAGGGCAAGGACAACCAGTTGGATGACATTCATTACTTCAGCACACTGAAAGTGGCACAAATGACACTGGGATGGTGAGCAGGGTCAGGAGCTAATGACTTGTTGGATATATTCACAAAATGAAGCAATACTTGAGGGGGAAAAAAATGACTTCTGGTTGTCTCCTTCACCCAATGACTGTAGTTTAACAATTAGGAAGGCTGACTGGTGACATGGAGCAGACAATATGAAACAGCTCAAAATTTAAGTCTGAGGCCCATTAGCAGGATTAAATGATTCACTTAGTTCATCCCAGCTGGCTCCAAATTATGAACCATGGGCACACAGTCAAAGTTACCATATCTTTCAAAGGAAATGAAGTTCACAAGAACTGGAATATTTCACATTGCAAGACATGCCATGTCTTTGTGCTTCTGAATCATGTTCACTGTACTTTTCTCTTTGCCTTCATATTCAATATAGAAAATACTAAAAGGAGCACCAGTGAAAAGCTAGACTTTAAATGCTCACAAGCCAACACACAAGTACATTTCAGTGAGCACAACTGACAATGTAATTATCATAAACAAAAACAAACTTGCTGGAAAAGCTCACCAGATCTGGCAGCATCTGTGAAGGAAAATCAAAGCCAATGTTTTAGGTCCAGTGACCCTTCCTCAGAATTTCTATTTTGTATATTATCATAATTCTTCAAAGGCTCTACCGTCACTTTCTGCAATTGAAACCTAGGAAATGAAAAGGCTCCTGGTCTCTTTAAATTAGTTCTTTCAGAAAACTGTACAGGTATCTAGGGGTGTGACAAGTGTATTAGATATTTCACTGTCATCATGTTGTGTGAAGCAGTTTTTTTTTAAATTGCAAATTGCTGGACATGTAAGTTGTTCCAGCAAAATCAACATTGCATTGATCTTGGTGAATGCTGTGATTAGTGTACAGTCCCTTGATCACAGAGCACCAATGACAAAGAAAGAAACAGGAGGAACGATAAAAGGAGCAAGGTAAATTAAGAGTAAACTCAGGTGCAAAAAAAGGAAAAGATCAGCAGAATACACAGAAAAGTTTCAAAATGTCTGCAGCAAATTTTCATTAAAATGGCACCAAAATGCTACTCATAGACCTGAAGTACAAATCACATCAATAAAACAGCTCTTACATTAATAACCACTGGGCCTAATTTTCTGCATTGAATTTATTTCAACAGCATCTCTGCAGCAATTTCTTGAATCTCAGAGTGACAGGGGAGTGGCTGTTTCATTGAAACTAACAATGGCCGAGCGCAATTTGTTCATCAAGTTGGTGTTTCATACTTGTCAGGGTATCTCTTCCTTACTAAAAAAAATTTTGCGATTGATATGCTAATAACACCAGGTGAGTTAAGCTCAATTATTTTCCCAGTAATTTCGGGTCAAAAATGTTAACTTCAAGGGTTCACAATGGCAAAATTAACTCTGCTGCTCAACATTAAATTGAAAATGTGATTTTCAAGTTCTAGGAACATTCAGCTTTGCTGAAGATTATTTGATTCTGGCAATTTTGCACCCCCAAAGTTAAAAGCTCAGACCAATCTATGATGAAAAGGGTTACAAACACTGCTCATAAACAGTTTTCTGGATGTTGAAATTCTGTTCGGTCAATGCAAGGGATGTTCATAGGATTTCCTTTATGGACATTTTAAAAAGGTTTGCTTCCTTGGATTACCCTGTTAAATCCCAACCCCAATTTCTGAAATACACAATTGCACAAAAATTTCTAGAAAACCCCACTGAAACAATAGCATAGACAAAGTACTCTCCAAGGTAAAGCATGAAGGCTTGGGGGCTCACTAACTCACGCCAAATTATCTTTTTGCTGCTTATGATCTCTTATGACCTTATTGTGATCTACTGATTTGCACCAAAGTCCTTCCAGGAATTATTAGTTCCACCACTCTGATAGATAAATTAGTATGCAGTGATAAAACTTTAACTTTCATCATTCCTGCTCCTTTCCTTTCAGGAACACATAGAAATCTTCCAGTAAGGATGGGCAAATTGTGTCTCCATTCATCACAGCATTCAAAAGGGCCCCTCAGGGATGACCAAGGCCATGATGGTTTATCTTTTCTGGAAACTGCCTGAGAGGCACACATGGCTAATGAACGTGAGCAGGAAGCATGGTCCCCAGGCATTGTTATTCACAACTACTAATGATTCCATTATGTTAATTTGGCATCTGAGGCAACTCTGGAGTGAAAAATCACCCAACATTCTTGCCACTCGCAGAGACTACTGTTTACTCATGTTTGACTTTGCATCTACAGTAAATTTCAAATTCAGTAGCACTGTTCAGGTCTATCACATATGTACAAACTGAAATGAATATAAGTCTGAAACACAATCATTGTTGGCACGACCCCATCACCCAAGACATTTTTCCATCCCCACCCTTGTATGCCTTCCGGAGAGACGATTCTCTCCGTGACTCCCTTGACCGCTCCACACTCCCCTCCAACCCCACCACACCTGGCACCTTCCCCTGCAACCGCAGGAATTGCTACACTTGCCCCAACACCTCCTCCCTCACCCCCATCCCAGGCCCCACGATGACTTTCCATATTAAGCAGATGTTCACCTGCACATCTGCCAATGTGGTATACTGTATCCACTGTACCTGGTGTGGCTTCCTCCACATTGGGGAAACCCAGCGGAGGCTTGGGGACTGCTTTGCAGAACACCTCCGCCCGGTTTGCAACAAACAACTGCACCTCCCAGTCGCGAACCATTTTAACCTTAGACGACATGTCCATCATGGGCCTCCTGCAGTACCACAATGATGCCACCCGAAGGTTGCAGGAACAGCAACTCATATTCCGCTTGGGAACCCTGCAGCCCAATGGTATCAATGTGGACTTCACAAGCTTCAAAATCTCCCCCTGCCCCACTGCATCCCAAAACCAGCCCAGCTCATCCCTGCCTCCCTCACCTGTTCTTCCTCTCACCTATCCCCTCCTCCCACCTCAAGCCACGCCTCCATTTCCCACCTACTAACCTCATCCCACCTCCTTGACCTGTCTGTCCTCCCCAGACTGACCTATCCCCTCCCTACCTATATTCTCCTCTCCACCTATCTTCTTTTCTCTCCATCTTCGGTCTGCCTCCCGCTCTCTCCCTATTTATTTCAGAACCCTCACCCCATCCCCCTCTCTGATGAAGGGTCTAGGCCCAAAACGTCAGCTTTTGTGCTCCTGAGATGCTGCTTGGCCTGCTGTGTTCATCCAGCTCCACACTTTGTTAACTGAAAACTTCATTGTGAGATTTTAGTCAGCCGAGTGTGGCAGGTGCATTAAAGTCATTCCCATAGTTGCGTGACTACTCAAGGTTTCGACTACTCTCATCAATACTGCAAACAAACTCGTCTTGATATTCATTAAGAAGGTGTCAACACAAGTTTCTCAATGTAAAAGTTAACATAAAAGAAGGGAAAACCCATTCTCAAATGTCTCATCCCTTCCTTTTAGAGAAGGCTCTTGACTGCTGACATGGACAGGGCTTTAATAGTCTCCAATCACTGTACCTCAAATTGCCATTTCCCTGCTAAATACATAATTAAGTTTTATAACATAAAAATGCAAAGATAAACAAATGTTCAAGAAGTTTCAGTAAAAACTTAAAATTATATTAAAAATTCTACAAAAGTAATGAATTCAAACCTGGACATGAAACTTGCTGTGTTTAATGTTCAATGTAACTAACTTGCTCAGCAAAGCAATCATTTTATACAGCTACATTTTTTAATTCCCCCTCAAATGCTATCAGAACTGCTCAGTTTCTCCAGCACTTGCTTTTATTGTAACTGCAAATGTGCAGTATTTTGTTTTTACGTTAACATTTATATTGAATACCAAGTGTTACTTACTATGGTACGGTTGCTCACAAACATCATTGTCACCACCACTTTGTTTCCATGCATCAGTTGCATCAATGCTCGCTGTTGGACTTTGTATGACAGTCAGTTTATAGGAAGATGAACCATAGAGTGTGCCCCCTCTGCAGCGCCACCACATTGTTGTAATTTCTGCATCACACTCAAACATTTTTAATGGTTGCTCCTTGTTGTAAGGATCAAGGCCAAGGCATTTTTTAGAGCCAATATTGAACAGCCGGTGCTCAGACACCCATTTCCATTGCTGAAGCTCTTCTAGCTGATTGCATTTGTTCATAGTAAATCCGGAGGAATTCACTTGGAGGCATTCTTTCAACTTTTGATGCTGGATGGCAAAGATATCATTTCCTAAGGGACAAGAAAAAAAAAGGATACAAGCAATGAGAAACTCAAATTAATTTAAGCATTTTATTTTAGAAGCAAACTCACATCATACATGAGGAATATAGATATAAATATTACATTTACCTGACCAAAACACAGCATTTCAAATAATCATAAGATGACATTTTTCCCCTGTAAATTGATAGTCTCTCATGACTTAAGATTGATGGATCACAAAACAAATAGTACCACAGGAACAGAAGAATTAACCAAGCATTCCATTGTTTACTATCGTGTACTTTTTAATAAAAAAACACAGCAGGATGATTGATACTCAGTCATGCAATTCCATCTCCAACCTCAGAATTAAATGCAATGCACTACTTTACTTCCCTTTATGAAGTATGACACACCTCACTCTTTTAAGTCCCCGAGGATTGGGAACACTAATTTCAAAACCAAAGTTCACGTGGATGAGTCACGAGTACAGTTATTTCATACAATCATTGAAAACGAAAGCAAATTACACAATAAAATGCTGCCAGCAGTATAAAGTCTTAGCAATTTAGTGATCCTTGATCAGAGCAATGCAAGCATGTTTTAGATTGGTGAACTTCATACCCATGTTGCGTTATGAAACATAGAACATAGAACATAGAACATAGAACAGTACAGCACAGAACAGGCCCTTCACCCCACAATGTTGTGCCGACCATTGATCCTCATGTATGCACCCTCAAATTTCTGTGACCGTATGCATGTCCAGCAGTCTCTTAAATGTCCCCAATGACCTTGCTTCCACAACTGCTGCTGGCAACGCATTCCATGCTCTCACAACTCTCTGTGTAAAGAACCCGCCTCTGACATCCTCTCTATACTTTCCTCCAACCAGCTTAAAACTATGCCCCTCGTGTTAGCCATTTCTGCCCTGGGAAATAGTCTCTGGCTATCAACTCTATCTATGCCTCTCATTATCTTGTATACCTCAATTAGGTCCCCTCTCCTCCTCCTTTTCTCCAATGAAAACAGACCGAGCTCAGTCAAATTATTTCATGGTATCCCTACAGTTGAAAACAGGTCATTTGGCCCAACAAGTCAACACTGCCCCTCTGAAGGGCATCCTACCCAGACCCATCCCTATCCCCCTACCCTTTTCCCTGTAACCCTGCATTTCCCATGTCTAAATCTACCTAAATTTACACAGCCCTGGACAATATGGGCAATTCAGCATGTCCAATCCAGTTAACCTGCACATTTTTGGTCTGAGAGAGAGGAAGTCTACGCAGACACGAGAAGAATGTGCAAATTCCACACAGACAGCTGCCAGAGGGTGGAATCGAACCTGGGTCCCTGGCACCATGAAGCAACAGTGCTAACCACAGTGCCATCTTACCACTTCAAAAGAATATTGCTGTGCTAAACAGAAAATTCAGCAAAACATAATTTCATTGGCAGTGAGAGAATAAAACGACAATTTCTACAAATTTACAGATGAAGTACCAGATTATTGATACAGGATCCACATTCTAATTGTTTAAGCTTACCACTATTTTACCCAAAAATAGAGATTAAATCATAGAATTAGTTTTCTGTAGGCAAGTTTACTTTTCCGAACATCGGAAAGCGAGCTCACAAAGCCTAGATCTATTCAATCCACGGCAATTAGTACAGTAGCATGGCAAACTCTGAAATCAAGAGCACTTGACAAGCATCACAATTAACTGGTAACATTCAAATCGATGTTCTTTCCGCCTCCCCACCTCCCCCCCCAACCAACACAAACACCATTTACTACCTTTCCCCTCCCCCAACAAACATCACTGTTTTATCCTGTCTCCATGCTAAATGCAGGTGTCTGGAATGCTGTTCTTCCAAACCAGCCGTCTCGTTTCACCACCTGCAGCTCGAAACACGCTGGCTCCAGTTGGCCAGGTTAACATTGCTCCTTGTCAGATAGTACACCGTGGCTTGCCCAATGCATCACAAGAGAACGATAAAGGAACTGTCCAGCTCCGACTGTACCTCCCCTGCCCAACCATGTGAACATTTGACAAGTCATGAGGTCAGTAGCTTAGGCCCTCTCTGTTATGGGTTCACGCAAAAGTGGGGTGAACATCCTGACAGTGGGAACAAAATTTAAAGAACATGGAGAGGGACAAATAATATGTTCAACATTAAACTTCAGCCCCGTTCTATTTCACGGAACTTTATGATGCAAAGACGCCTTTGCAGATAAGCAGTTCTCGGCTGAAGACATTTTCTGGAAATTACCGACCAGAGCAGAAGTAAGTAAACAGGCGACTTCCTTCTTCACCGGTGCTATAAGACACTTGGATTTGAGCCAGGGAAATATCCGGACTTATCTTGAAAAAGCAATGTTTCTTTTATTCAAACCGGCAACATTATACCACCTCATTCATAGACAATCGCCACATTCGTGTAAAACAAATAGATTGACAGAACAGATATTCACAACGACACGCTGAAATGCGACACACCAGCTGAACGTACACAAACGACTGTTTTAAAGTGAACCGCACCTGCTCTCTCAGAAGCTGTTATGGCCCAACCTTCAACAAAGACCTCAAATATCAGCCAGAAATAGAGATGAATCTGTCCATTGCACCACCTCTTCATGCCTGCGCAGTTTCCAGCCTGTTTCTGGTGCTCACGCTGCGATGCTGGCGGAATATGAAATTCACCAGCCTGTCCTCGCCCCCAGATCTACACAAGCAAACTTTCACATTCGATTGGCGGAGGCAGGCTGTCCTTCAGTGAGCAATTTCTTATTGGCTGCTCACCATAGGCCATGTTCAGCGTAATATCTCAGAAGTGCAGCGAAACAAAAGAGAAAGCTGTTACCATCTTTTCTGAAAATAATCGAATATATCCATTTGATTGATTCAGTTGTCTGCATCCACAATTCGCTGACCTTCGGACGAGCAATTTCTTAAGGAGTTGTGTGCATTTCGTATGTCACGTTATGAAGTTATTTCCGGGAATACCTAGGTTTTGCTGTGTTCAAATGAAACTTCACCTGTGGGTGGGTTGCGTTTTCTTGCATTAGTATTTGCCATTTTCATTTAGACTATCATCATGAACAACATGCGAGATATAAAACGATTTTTGACGAAGACATATGCTTAGGGAAGGAGGGAAGGTAGTTTCAAATAAATGACAGAAAAGCAAAATACTAGCGAGTTTTGAGAAGATTTGTAGCTCAGAAATGTAGCAAAATACTTTTGGCAGATTTGCGCGGAGACGTATTTTAACATGAGATTGTTTGAGTTCTGTAAAGTATGTTCCTCTTTCAAACAAAACAAAACTAATCATGCAACTCAATGGATGTTTTTTTTTTGAAAAGGACGAAACTAAAGTGAAAGTAAAAGGCACACACGAAGTACCCAGACAATTAGAGGATGGCATTGGGAATGAAGAACCTTGCAAAGGTCAAAATAATCAGGAAAGTAAAGAGATGACAACGTTAAATGGTCAAAGAGTAACACAGATCCCAAAAGAAATATCAGGATCGGAACCCCAAAGGAAATCTAAATTCACACAAAGGCAGCAAAGTGACAGACATATTAAATTGCCTCAGTATTTCCTAATAAACTAGCAAGGTGCGTGGTTATGACTTTTAAAATCGCTCAAAATACAAAAGGAGTCGTTTCCCGTATACTTTGCATACTAAATGAGCGCCCAAACAGTGAATGTAGAGGGTTATGAGCTGTGATGCCTGGCTACCTTATGGGTGTTCAAGTGGGCTCATACCCCACTAAATTTCTCCGAATGCCCATTTAAGGTAGGAGCACGTCACTTACTAAACAAGGTGTCCTTATTCAGCGAGCGGCTGAACAGTGCGTCCCAGGCGGGGGGACCTGGGCGCTGTTAAAAGGAATGCTCAGTTTTTCATTTTACCTTTCTACAAGGGATTGATGTACAAAATCGTGTTTAGATTCGTGGGAGACAAGGTCAATATTTCACCGAAACACTGTTCGTTCCAAATACTCTTTATCAAGATCTCACCCAAAGAGAGTGCTGAGAAAATGCCCCTCGACCCGAAACGTTAACTCTGATTTCTCTCGACAGATGCTGCCAGACCCGCTGAGCTTCCCAGCATTTTCTGTTGTTGTTTATTTGTGTGTGAGAGCTAGTGCTGATGGGTTATTGGAGATCGTGTCTGAACAGCCGGAGAAAAGGCAGCGGCTAATCGATGAGAATCCAGCCGAGACCTGGTCCCGAGGTCTGGAGGAGGAACTGGAGGATGAGGCCCGGCAAAGCAACACCAGATACTGAGATCGGGACAAGTACCGGAAGGCTTCGGATTTACGATGACTTGGTGCATGTCCACAATCTGGAAATGATGAGAAATCTTTTCATAATATTTTAATAAATCTTCTGTGCACTCTCTCTAAAACCTTTAAATCCATCCTAAGGTGCAGTCCACTGAAATTGAACACAATGTTTTAGTTGAGGTTTAACTAACATATTACAGAGGTTCATCATGGCTTCCCTTGTCTTATCCCTTACGGGGTCTTTATCAAATTAAATGAGTATCAAAATCATTAACATCTCTGCTACCTTGTTATAACACTCAATTACATGTGTTTTAAAATGGTTTGATTTCACCAGCTTTATGCTGGCTTTCCTCAATTAATCTACACTTGCTCATGTGACTGTTAATTGTGTTCTTTACGATCCTTTGGACTTTCCAACCACTGGTGTTAAATTTACTGGGGCCTACAGTTGTTTGGTTTATCCTTACAACTTTTTTTTTACAATTGTGTAACATCTATAATTCCCAGTTCCTCTGGCACTATCCCTGTATCCAACGAGGTTTGGAAGATTGTGGCTAGTTTAACTCCAATTTCCAGTTCTACTTCCCTCAGCATCCTCAGATACTTAGCATTAACACCAGTGATTTATTGACTGTAAATGCAGCCAGCCTAGCTAGTATGATTTCTTTCCCAATCAAACACATCTTGGCCATCCCATCGCTTGTCAGCATGCCACAAGGGCTATTCCCTCTCTGACACTCTGGACCACTCCTTCATCACTGCTAATACCTCAACACCATCCCATGGAACCTCCATACAATTGCTATAGGAATAACACGTCTTTTTACCTCATTCTCCTTCAATGTCCAAGGCTCCAAATACACCTTCCTGGTGAAGCAGTGATTTATTTGTAATTCTTCAAATCTAGTCTATTGTATTCATTGCTCACAAAACCACCTCACCTGGATAGAACATAGAACATAGAACAGTACAGCACAGAACAGGCCCTTCAGCCCACAATGTTGTGCCGACCATTGATCCTCATGTATGCACCCTCAAATTTCTGTGACCATATGCATGTCCAGCAGTCTCTTAAATGTCCCCAATGACCTTGCTTCCACAACTGCTGCTGGCAACGCATTCCATGCTCTCACAACTCTCTGTGTAAAGAACCCGCCTCTGACATCCCCTCTATACTTTCCTACAACCAGCTTAAAACTATGACCCCTTGTGTTAGCCATTTCTGCCCTGGGAAATAGTCTCTGGCTATCAACTCTATCTATGCCTCTCATTATCTTGTATACCTCAATTAGATCCCCTCTCCTCCTCCTTTTCTCCAATGAAAAATGTCCGAGCTCGGTCAACCTCTCTTCATAAGATAAGCCCTCCAGTCCAGGCAGCATCCTGGTAAACCTCCTCTGAACCCTCTCCAAAGCATCCACATCTTTCCTATAATAGGGCGACCAGAACTGGACGCAGTATTCCAAGTGCGGTCTAACCAAAGTTTTATAGAGCTGCAACAAGATCTCACGACTCTTAAACTCGATCCCCCTGTTAATGAAAGCCAAAACACCACATGCTTTCTTAACAACCCTGTCCACTTGGGTGGCCATTTTAAGGGATCTATGTATCTGCACACCAAGATCCCTCTGTTCCTCCACACTGCCAAGAATCCTATCCTTAATCCTGTACTCAGCTTTCAAATTCGACCTTCCAAAATGCATCACCTCGCATTTATCCAGGGTGAACTCCATCTGCCACCTCTCAGCCCATCTCTGCATCCTGTCAATGTCCCGCTGCAGCCTACAACAGCCCTCTATACTGTCAACGACACCCCCAACCTTTGTGTCGTCTGCAAACTTGCTGACTCATCCTTCAATCCCCTCATCCAAGTCATTTATAAAAATTACATACAGTAGAGGCCCAAGGACAGAGCCCTGTGGAACACCACTCACCACTGACTTCCAGGCAGAATATTTTCCTTCTACTACCACTCGCTGTCTTCTGTTGGCCAGCCAATTCTGTATCCAGACAGCTAAGTTCCCCTGTATCCCATTCCTTCTGACCTTCTGAATGAGCCTACCATGGGGAACCTTACCAAATGCCTTGCTGAAGTCCATATACACCACATCCACAGCTCGACCCTCATCAACTTTTCTAGTCACATCCTCAAAGAACTCGATAAGGTTTGTGAGGCATGACCTGCCCCTCACAAAGCCGTGTTGACTGCATTTGATCAAGCCATGCTCTTCCAGATGGTCATAAATCCTATCCCTCAGAATCCTGGGTGATTATTTCTCATAACATCTGTCTGCAAAATTGACCTGAACTTTCTGTTTGCTTATCATTTCAATATACCATCTTGCTCATGCTAACATTTTGTCCTATGCCACTTTTCCAGTGAGACCCAATGCTAGATGATAGAACAGCACTCATTTTCTTTACAGCCTTCAGGCTGAGGTTACCTTATAGAGGTTTATAAAATCGTGCAGAGCATAGATAGGGTAAATAACCATGGTCTTTTTCTCTGGGTACGGGAGTCTAAAACTAGAGGGCATAGGTTTAAGGTGAGCAGGGGAAGATTTAAAGGGAGCTGAGGGGGAATTATTTTTCCACAGAGGGCAGTGCATGTATGGAACAAGCTGCCAGAGGAGGTGGGTACAATTTCAACATTTAAAAAACATATGGATAGGTACATGGATAGGAAAGGTTTGGAGGGATATGGTCCAAATGCTGGTAAATGGGACCGTGTGGGAAACCCAGGACAGTTTGTCAGTTATTGTCACTTCGAGGAACTTGATGCTCCTCATCCTCTGAGTTTCAATTCTGTTCATGTAGATGAGGGCATGTTTTTCTCCTTTCTTTCTGAATTCAATGATCAGTTTTTTTAGTTTTGCTGATGTTTAAAGACAGATTGTTTTCATTGCACCACGTAACCAAGCCCTCTGTCTCCCTTTTGTAGTTTGACTTGTCGTTGTTAGATATCCATCCCACGATGTCATGTCATCAGCGAATTTGTAGATGGAGTTCATTTGGAATTTGGCAACACAGTCATAGGTGCAAAGGGAGTCCAGTAGGGGACTGAGGATGCATCTTTGGTGGGGGCTCCAGTGTTGAGTGTTATTGTGGAGGAGGTGCAATTGCCTACCCTCACTAATTGTGGCCTATGGGTCAGAAAGCTGAGGATTCAATTGCAGAGGGTGGAACTGAGACCAATGTTATGGAGTTTGAAGATAACAAAGTGTGGGGCTGGATGAACACAGCAAGCCAAGCAGCATCTTAGGAGCACATTCTGGAGGGAATAATAGTGTTGAAGGTGGGACTGTAGTCAACGAACAGGATCTGAGTGCTCGGCCGGGGTCACTGTCTGGGCCCATCGCTTTCCTTGGGTTGAATCCCAGGAAGACCGACCTGACTTCCGAAGCTGTGACAGAGGGAATAGATGTCTCTGGGGCTGTAGCAGCAGGCATGATTGTGCCACTGGCATTCTGCTCAAACCAAACATAGAAAGCACTGAGCACATCAGGGAGAGATGTGTCATTGCCCACTATCCTACACTGTTTCATTTTGAATTCTGTAATGTCATTTTGGCCTTGCCATAGGCAGCGGGAATCTGTTTGCTAGGTTTGGGCTTCTAACTCGGTCCAGTACTCCCTCTTGGCATCCGTTATAATGTAAAAATTACAGTGAAATTCTATCTTGTATGACAGTTGAAATAAACAGAAGGTAGTTCAGTACAAGGCTAACATGCAAAATATGAAAAAAAATTTTAGCTGATAGTTCATTTCAAAGTGCTTGTTAAATAATTAATTACTGTTGCAGTCATTGTTATCAAATAGACATCCTCCAAATCACTATTTGATAAACAACAGTTATGCAATTCTGGAGATATTGTTTACAAAATGAATATTGGCATGGACACCAAGAAATCTTTACGCTCAACTTCAAATAGTGGTGTAAATTGTTTATACACACCTGAACAAACATAACTCTGACAATGTTACATTTTCTGAGTACTACATGTAAATGTGAGCCAAGATTATTTAAGTCAATTCTTCACTGGGACTTAAATCTACAAACTTCCCATTTGAAAACCTTCTAAAAACTTTGGTGACAAGATATTAGGATGGCTGGACAGGCTAGTATTTATTGCCCATCCCCAATTGCTCCTGAGAAGTTGGTGATAACGTGCCTTCTGAACCACGGCAGGGCACAGTTGATATGTATGCCCACAGTACTGAGGGAAAGGGAGATCCAGAATTTTGATCCAATGATGGTGAAGGAAGGATGAAATAATGCCAAGTCAGGATGCTGTGTGGCTTGACAGGAAGTTGTAGGCGGTGGTGCTCCCATGCATCCATTGCACTTGCCCTTCTAAGTGGCAGAGGTCAGGAGATGAAAGGTGCTATTGAGAGAGGGAATGTGAATTGCTTAAGTAGATCTTTTAGAAAGTATATACTTCTGCCACTGTATATCCTGTTGGTACTGAAGGAGATAGCTGAGGAAATTGTATAGGCATTAGTGCTGATCTTTCAGGAATCACTGGAGTCTGGAAGGATTCTAGAGGACTTGAAAATGGCTAATGTAAAACCCCTGTTTAAGAAGGGAGGGAGGCAGGAGATGGGAAATGATAGGCCAATTAGCCTGATTTTGAGGCAGTGCTAAAATTTTAAACGAAGGAAAAGATTACAGAGTACTCAGAAGTATATGGTAAAATAGGGCCAAGTCAACACGACTTCATCAAGGGGAGGTCACGTCTGACAATCAGTTAGAATTCTTTAAGGAGGTAATGAATAAATTAGACAAAGGACGGCCAATGGATGTGATCTGTTTGGTTTTCCAGAAGGCCTTTGACAAGGTGCTGCACAGGAGGCTGGTCAATAAGATAAGGGCTCACAGTGTTAGGTGCAAGGTATTGGCATGGAAAGAAGATTCGTCGACTGACAGAAGGCAGAGAGAGGATAAAGGAGTCTTTTTCAGGAATGGCAGCCAGTAACCAGTGGAGCTCTGCAGCAGACAGTGTTGGGACCACAACTGCACAGATTACATATCAACAATTTGGATGAAGGAACTGAGGGCATTGTTGCTAAGTTTACAGATGAAACAAATATTGGTGGGCAAAGAAGTGTCAGAAGGGATAAAACATGGGGAAAGTGGGAGATTTTGCACTTTGGAGGGAAGAATAGGGGCATAGGCTATTTTCTAAATGGCGAAAGACTTTGGAAGTCTGAAGCACAAAGGGACTAGGACTCAGGAGTCCGAGTCAAGGATTCGCTTAAGGTTAACATGTAGGTTCAGTTTGCGGTTAGGAAGGCATAAACATTCATTTCAAGAGGGCTAGAATACAAGAATAGGGATGTTCTACTGTAACTGTATAAGGCTCTGTTCAGACCAAATTTGGGTTGTTGTGAGCATTTTTGGACCCAGTAACAAAGAAAGGATGTGCTGGCCTTTAAGGGGTCCAGAGGAATGTCAGAAAAATGATCCCAGGGTTGAAGGGCTTGACTCATGAGGTGCAGTTGAGAGCTCTGGGTCTGTGCTTGAGGGAGTTTAGAAGGATGAAGGGAAGGATCTCTTTGAAACTTACAGAATGCTCAAAGAGATAATAGAAATTGCAGATGCTGGAGAATCCGAGAAAACATGGTGTCGAGCTGGATGAACACAGCAGGACAAGCAGCATCACAGGAGCAGGAAGGCTGACGTTTCAGGCCTAGAATGGTCTAGGCCTGAAATGACAACTTCATGCTCCTTTGATGCTGCTTGGCCTGCTGTGTTCATCCAGCTCTACACCTTGTTATCTAGAATACTGAGAGGGCTGGATAGCGTTGGCGTGGAAAAGGGGTTTTTACTGGTAGAAGAAATTATAGGCCAAGGGCACAGTCTCAATATGAAGGGATGACCTTTTAGAATTAAGATCAATTTATTCACCCAGAGGGAGGTAAATCTGTGGAATTCATTGCTGCAGAAGGCAGAGGAGGCCAAGTCATAGTGTCTTTAAGGCAGAGAGAGATAGATGCTTGATTAGTGGGTGGGATTTGGGGAGGGTTTGGATCAAGGGTTACAGGGAGAAGGCAGGAGAATGGAGTTGTAAAACATATCAGCTGTGATTGAATGGCAGTGGAGACTTGATGGTTTGAACGGCCTAATTTTGCTCCTATAGCTTTTGGTCTTATGTCAATGGTGGTTGGAGTGAATGTTCAAAGTGCTGAATATATATGGCCATAGGTATGTGTATATTGTACATGAGGTATGTATATACAAATATATGACTGATCCAGTTCAGTTTATGCTCAGGATATTGACAGCAGGCAATTCAATGATGCTCATGCCATTGAATGTCAGATGGAGATGATTAGATTCTCTCTTGTTGGTTCTGGTTGTTGACACTTGTTGGAATGTTACTTGTCATGGTCCAAAGTTGGATGTTGGTCAGGTCTTGTTGCATATGGTCGAGGATTGTGTCAGTATTTGATGAGTTGCCAATGCTGCTGAACATCATCAGTAAAAATCCCCATTTCTGAGGTTTTAATAGAATGAAAGTTATTAATGAAGCAGCTGAAGATAATTTAGCCTTGGATACTGCCATGAGGTCTCTATGATTCCATAACTGCCTTTGGGTCAAGAGGCCCAGATTCAAGTCCCAACTGTCTCAAATGTGTGTAATAACATCTCTGAATTGTTTGTTTAGAAAATATCTACCCTGACACACTAAGGGCTCTTCTGGAAAAGTGGTAATATACCACCACCTCTGAGCCAGGAGGCCCAGGTTCAAGTTCCACAAGCTCCAGAGGTATCCCATTAACATACCTGAACAGGTTAGTTAAAAATATCTACTCAGAGGAATATCTGCAATGAATTCATTTGACTGAGATGACTGACCTCTAAAAATGACAGCCGAGTTGGCAGAGCAGACAGAAAATAAATGAAATATCTCAGAACTGGCTAGATATTTTTTGATAATAAAATGTGAGGCTGGATGAACACAGCAGGCCAAGCAGCATCTCAGGAGCACAAAAGCTGACGTTTCGGCCTAAACGTCAGCTTTTGTGCTCCTGAGATGCTGCTTGGCCTGCTGTGTTCACCCAGCCTCACATTTTATTATCTTGGATTCTCCAGCATCTGCAGTTCCCATTATCTCAGATATTTTTTGAATTGTTCATGGGATATGTGTTATTGGAAAAACCACTATTTATTACCTAACCATAATTACAGTAGTCCACATTCTAGGCACAGCCACAGTGCTATCAGGGAGAATGCTGCAGGATTTTGACCCAATTTTGTGAAGGAATAGTGCTGTAGTTCCAAGTCAGCATGGTATGCAACTTAGAGGGGAAATAATAAAAAGTGATATTTTAAAGCACAAACCATCCTTGTCTAGCTTCTGTTTTCAGATTGATGGAGGTTCAGGACTTGGAAAGTATTGTCACTTGACAACTGGAAATTAGTGGTGCATATTGTAGGTTGGTACATCCTGCTGTCAGCGCATACCAGTAGTGCATGTTTGTGCTTGAACGTTAACTCTGCTTCTCTCTCCACAGATGATGCCTGACTTGATGAGTTTTCCTGAATTTTCTGTGTTTGTTTCAGATTTCCATCATTCAGAGTATTTTGCTTTTATTTACCGAAGAAATTGAAAATAATTTTGCCTTATCTTGTGCCCAGCTCTCCCATCATTGAGGATGGGAATATTTAGCAAGCCTCCTCCTCTGATTAGTTGGACAATTTATTTAATGTGCATCACCATTCACAAATTGATGTGAAGGGAGCTCTGTTGGCTATGGGATCACATAGCTCTGTCAGGAAGAATTTAACACAATTTGTGGATTTAAATATGATACAGAAAGAGAAGTCGTTAGAAAATCCTAAAAAAAACAAGTTAAATTGTATTAGTGATAATAGGAACTGCAGATGCTGGAGAATCCAAGATAATAAAATGTGAGGCTGGATGAACACAGCAGGCCCAGCAGCATCTCAGGAGCACAAAAGCTGACGTTTCGGGCCTAGACCCTTCATCAGAGAGGGGGATGGAGTGAGGGTTCTGGAATAAATAGGGAGAGAGGGGGAGGCGGACCGAAGATGGAGAGAAAAGAAGATAGGTGGAGAGGAGAGTATAGGTGGGGAGGTAGGGAGGGGATAGGTCAGTCCAGGGAAGACGGACAGGTCTGTGCTCCTGAGATGCTGCTGGGCCTGCTGTGTTCATCCAGCCTCACATTTTATTAACCAAGTTAAATTGTAATTTGGTGACATACCCTTTCTGTTGCTTTTGCTGTGTCTTCCATTGTTTACTGTATTTAAATATTCAAAGCTGACTTTGTTCATCCAAATAATGCAAGTCTGTTTGGTCTTTTTGATTACATTACTTGCATTTTCACTTTTCTAAAGCCTGATTAATTAAGTATTCTGCCTTTCATTAAAAATGACCCATTAGAGAACAAAGCAGCAACAAGAGATGTTTCTATTTCCTGATAAGTATGATTGTGTCATAATTCATGTGGCTCACATTGCATGTATCAATTTTCCACAATAATAAATTTATTGTTTTTGTTAGCAAGATGTTACAGCGTTTATGATATATAAAAAGGCCGTTGGACTCAACTGTATAAATTCAACGTTTATGTAGCAAATTTACCTTTTACCAGAACTTCAATTGACCCTATCAACATACCCTTCTGTAGTGACTGTAATGACGTCAGCCAAGTGGACCTCAGAAATATGAGTTCCCTGATTGGGGATGTTAATCTGGTCCAATCAGGGACCCCTGGCTGACAGGAAGAACAGGAGTGTCAGAGGTTCTGTTCACACTCAGAGCTGGCTATGAGGGAGCTGGACCAGTGTCAAATATTTGCTCTGTGTAAATAAAGGGTGACTTGGCCTCTGTGGAGTTATTTTACCCTCCATTGCTTCATCTCTCACTTTCCCTTAAATACATCAAGGTTATTTGTCCAAAGATTCCTTGTGGTAGTGCATTCTACATTCTTAACTACTGTTCTTCCAGGTCTATTTGTGAGTATGTTATGTATATTCCCTTTAGTTTTGGATTTCCAACATGTGAAAATGCTTTCTCTATAATTATTATAGTTCTTTGAGAAGGTGACCTAGTTCTTTGAGAAGGTGACCAAACAGGTAGATGAGAGTAAACCAGTTGAAGTGGTGTATATGGATTTCAGCAAGGCGTTCGATAATGTTCCCCACAGTAGGCTATTGTACAAAATGCGGAGGAATGGAATTGTGGGAGATATAGCAGTTTGGATCGGAAATTGGCTTGCTGAAAGAAGACACAGGGTGGTAGTTGATGGGAAATGTTCATCTTGGAGATCAGTTACTAGTGGTGTACCGCAAGGGTCGGTGTTGGGTCCACTGCTCTTTGTCATTTTTATAAATGACCTGGATGATGGCGTAGCAGGATGGGTTAGTAAATTTGCAGACGACACTAAGGTCGGTGGAGTTGTGGATAGTGACGAAGGATGCTGTAGGTTGCAGAGAGACAGAGATAAGCTGCAGAGCTGGGCTGAGAGGTGGCAAATGGAGTTTAATGCAGCCAAGTGTGAGGTGATGCACTTTGGTAGGAGTAACTGGAAGGCAAAGTACTGGTCTAATGGTAAGATTCTTAGTAGTGTAGATGAGCAGAGAGATCTTGGTGTCCATGTAACAGATCCTTGAAAGTTGCCACCCTGTTTGACAGGGCTGTTAAGAAGGCATACAGTGTTTTAGCTTTTATTAATAGAGGGATCGAGTTCCGGAACCAAGAGGTTACACTGCAGCTATACCAAACTCTGGTGCGGCTGCACTTGGAGTATTGCGTACAGTTCTAGTCACTGCATTATAAGAAGGATGTGGAAGCTTTGGAAAGGGTGCAGAGGAGATTTACTAGGATGTTCCCTGGTATGGAGGGAAGGTCTTACGAGGAAAGGCTGAGGGACTTGAGGCTGTTTTAATTAGAGAGAAGAAGGTTGAGAGGTGACTTAATTGAAACATATAAAATAATCAGAGGCTTAGACAGGGTGGATAGGGAGAGCCTTTTTCTTGGGATGGTGATGGCGAGCACGAGGGGGCATAGCTTTAAACTGAGGGGTGAAAGATATAGGACAGATGTCAGAGGTGGTTTCTTTACTCAGAAAGTAGTAAGGGTATGGAACGCTTTGCCTGCAACAGTAGTAGATTCGCCAACTTTAGGTACATTTAAGTCGTCATTGGATAAGCATATGGACGTACATGGAATAGTGTAGGTTAGATGGGCTTCAGATCGGTATGACAGGTCGGCATAAGATCGAGGGCCGAAGGGCCTGTACTGTGCTGTAATGTTCTATGTTCTATGTTATCCTACCAATTCCTCTCATTACCTAAATCAGATTGTCTATTGACCTTCTCTTTCTTGTTCAGTATTTTTTCTCAATCATTATAAACCCTAGTAACTTCTGATACCATTGTCGTGGCTGATACTTCCACCTCTGCCAACACCTCCTCATCCTTTCTATAATATTGAGACGAGAACTTTGCTCAGCACTCTAACTTGGAATACGTTATATGACCTTCCTGCTTTTGACATGTACAAATTTAACCCATTTAAGGAAGGGGCAGATTTTTCTGGTGTCCAATGGGTTTGGCAAGAGATCACTTAAAGCTCTCCAGAAGACCTTCCCACCACCCAGTTAACCTTGACCAATCCACAATTTTACCTGGTGCAGTCCCCCCACTCTTGCCCCACTTTAAACCCTTATTTGGCCAATTATATAAGGGACATTCCCATCCAGTTCTGTTTGGTAGCAGTAATCCAGGATGAGGGTTGAGGGATGTGGTGGGGATTCCAGGCAGATCACATTTTGTTGGCCTTAGTATGAAGTGACTCGTGTATGTGTGTTTTTGTATGTATATCTGTGTGTGTGTGTGTGTGTGTGTGTGTGTGTGTGTGTGTGTGTGTGTGTGTTGGTTTTGGGGGTGGGGGTGGATGCAGGGGCAGAAGGTTGTGGGATTCCTACCACATCAGTCCAAAACTGTGTACCCAGCCATCTCCAACTACCAGCCTTGCCTCTCCCCTTCTGGAACCTACTACTTTGGCTCTGCAGAGAAAGTCCCCAAATTGCCTATCACTTGGTTCTTGGCTCCTCTTAGTTTGGGACTGGATATAGTTCCAGCAGCAGCTGCTAATTCCATCATCTGCTGCATCCAGGAACTGCCTTGGAGTACAAGGGCACTGGACTTAGTCCATAGATGCTACTGGTAGAATTCAGAATGTTACACAGTTGTAAGACAATCTGCAAGAACAAGGGCAAATTTTTGGTGAAATAATAGGAAACCCCAAAAGCTGTAAATACCTCTCATCTAAATTGGATTAGTTCAGCAATTTTTGTTTCCCCCTCACTATCTTAAGTGTTTTCATATCTCATTTGATCCCTTAATGGTATACTCACACCATTAGCCTCTCTGTATCTATTAAGGCAAAATATTGTTATCTATGAATATTTCTTACGCATTCCTCAAAGGTCCTATGCCCATGTTGATTTTTACTTTTTTTATGTCTTTAGAATAATTTACCTTTTGTTAATATATGCCAGATAATTCAGTTTTGCACTTCCCCTTTGCTTTCCTAGATGGTTTTGTATTTTTGTTTAATCCCCCTAGCCTGTTCTTATTCCATTTTGCTGTCTAATCCATTATTATCAATGTATGTATTATATGTCTTCACAAGTTTCAGTTTCACTCTTATCGCTTGATTCATCCATGGTGTTAAGAGGAACATATTTCAACTGATCAGTTTAATTTTCCATTTGCATTCTCTCTTTTGAAGCAAATGGACTTATTAGCGATAGACAGAGTGGTTGTGTGCAGGGGAGGATGTGTCTCACTAAGTTGATCATGTTTTTTGAGGAGGTAATAAAATGATTGATGAGGCAAAAGTGGTTGATATTGTCTACATGGACCTCAGTAAAGCCTTTGACAAAGTCCCTCATGGCAGACTGGTACAAAAGGCGAAATCGCATGGTATCAGGGGCGAGCTGGCAAGATAGATACAGAACTGGCTTAGTCATAGGAGCCAGAAGGTAGCAGTGGAAAGATGCTTTTTGGAATGGAGTATTGTGACTAGTGATGTTCCACAGGAATAAGCACTGCGATATCTGCTGTTCCTGATCGACACAAATGATTTGGAGGAAAACATAGCTGGTCTAATTAGTAAGTTTGCAAATGATACAAAGAGTTACAGATAGTGAGAACTTTGTCAGAAGATACAGCATGATATAAATCAGTTGGAGGCATGTGCTGAAGAATGGCAGACCGAGTTTGATCCAGACAAATGTGAGGTGCTGTATTTTGGAAGGTCAAGTACAGGTGGAAATTATGCTGCGAATGGCAGAACCCTTAGGTGTATTGATATGCAGAGGGATCTGGGTGTGCAGGTCCACAGATCACTGAAGGTGGCAATACAGTTAGATAAGGTAGTAAAAAAGGGGCATTGGAAGGAGCATTAAGTATAAGAATCGACAAGCTAAGCTGTAGCTTTATAGAACTTTGGTTCGGCCACACTTGTAATATTGTGTACAGTTCTGGTCACCACACTACCAGAAGGATGTGGATGCTTTGGAGAGGGTACAGAAAAGGTTTACCAGGATGTTGCCTGGTATGGGGGATTTTAGCTATGAAGAAACGTTGGATAGACTGGATTTGTTTTCACTAGAACACAGGAGGTTGAGGAGCCTAACAGAAGCTTATAAGATTGTGAATGGCATGGTTAGAGTGGAAAATATGTGGTTTTATGCCAGGATGGAAGGGTCAAATACCAGGGGACACAGATTCAAAGCGTGAGGAGACAAGTTTTTCCACACAAAAGGTGGTGAGTGCCTGGAATGCCTTGCCAGAGGAGATGGTGGAAGCTGACACAATAATGGAATTCAAGAAGCACCTGGATGAATACATGAATAGGAAGGGAATAGAGGGATATGGATCCTGTAAGTGAAGACAGCTTTAGTGTGGAAGGGCAAAATATGTCAGCACAGGCTTGGAGGCTGAAGATCCTGTTCCTGTGCTGTATTGGTCTTTGTCATTTTCTTTATTTGCTTGGTTAATCTTTTTTCTGTTGATCTTCCAACAAAGTTTTCAATCCCTCACATTATCTTTCTGTCCAATCTATTAAGTGGATCCTTATATTCTTTTTCAATCTTCATTTTGAACCTTGCAATGTTATGACTTAATTGACCAGATATTCCCCTCTATTTGTTTCTCTTATGCATCCTGGTTTACTTCCCATTAGTAGCTTCCTCTTGACTGCTCTACATGTCCTATATATATTGCAAAAAAATCCACTCATGATCAAAAAGATTACAAAAATCATTCAAGGGTTTGTCAAATTATGAAGACAAAAACAGAAATGTAGGCATATAAAAGTTTAAGCATATTCTGATAACACAAAATCTTCTCAAAATTTAGTCTTGCAAAAATCCATTTGGATGTCAGACAAAAGAATTAAAAGAGTCAGTATTCTCCTTGACCAATATCTGTGACAGCAGGGAGGAAAGTATTAACTTTATGAGTAATTTAATTTTCTTATACTTTTGTCATTTTGATCCAAATGACCTTTTGGATATTAAATTAACTTGCAGGCTTGAAAACAAATATTTCTCTCACATGAGAACTGCTAAATGCTTCAATAGTTTTAGGGGCGAACATAAGCTTAAAACTGAAGCGAGGCAGTTCTAAAATTCCAAGCGTGTTATTTTCCCGTACATTTGCACAACTAAAATTATAATTGACATTCATCTAAGTGCAATAATGCTATTTTCATGTGACTGTCAACAATGGTAACCCCACAGGATGAAAAATGTTTTGCATCATTTTAAAGTCTGGATTATCTGCACTCATTTCCAGATGACACAATATGTCAAAGTCTTAATTGGTAGTGTATTCTTGGATCAACAGTCAGTGAGAGGCTTGTCATAGAACATAAAACATAGAACAGTACAGCACAGAACAGGCCCTTCAGCCCACGATGCTGTGCCGACCATTGAACCTCATGTATGCACACTCAAATTTCTGTGACCATATGCATGTCCAGCAATCTCTTAAATGTCCCCAATGACCTTGCTTCCACAACTGCTGCTGGCAACGCATTCCACGCTCTCACAACTCTCTGTGTAAAGAACCCGCCTCTGACATCCCCTCTATACTTTCCTCCAACCAGCTTAAAACTATGACCCCTCGTGTTAGCCTTTTCTGCCCTGGGAAATAGTCTCTGGCTATCAACTCTATCTATGCCTCTCATTATCTTGTATACCTCAGTTAGGTCCCTCTCCTCCTTTTCTCCAATGAAAAATGTCCGAGCTCAGTCAACCTCTCTTCATAAGATAAGCCCTCCAGTCCAGGCAGCATCCTGGTAAACCTCCTCTGAACCCTCTCCAAAGCATCCACATCTTTCCTATAATAGGGCGACCAGAACTGGACGCAGTATTCCAAGTGCGGTCTAACCAAAGTTTTATAGAGCTGCAACAAGATCTCACGACTCTTAAACTCGATCCCCCTGTTAATGAAAGCCAAAACACCACATGCTTTCTTAACAACCCTGTCCACTTGGGTGGCCATTTTAAGGGATCTATGTATCTGCACACCAAGATCCCTCTGTTCCTCCACACTGCCAAGAATCCTATCCTTAATCCTGTACTCAGCTTTCAAATTCGACCTTCCAAAATGCATCACCTCACATTTATCCAGGTTGAACTCCATCTGCCACTTCTCATCCCATCTCTGCATCCTGTCAATATCCCGCTGCAGCCTACAACAGCCCTCTATACTGTCAACGACACCTCCAACCTTCATGTCGTCTGCAAACTTGCTGACCCATCCTTCAATCCCCTCATCCAAGTCATTAATAAAAATTACAAACAGTAGAGGCCCAAGGACAGAGCCCTGTGGAACACCACTCACCACTGACTTCCAGGCAGAATATTTTCCTTCTACTCCCACTTGCTGTCTTCTGTTGGCCAGCCAATTCTGTATCCAGACAGCTAAGTTCCCCTGTATCCCATTCCTTCTGATCTTCTGAATGAGCCTACCATGGGGAACCTTACCAAATGCCTTGCTGAAGTCCATATACACCACATCCACAGCTCGACCCTCATCAACTTTTCTAGTCACATCCTCAAAGAACTCGATAAGGTTTGTGAGGCATGACCTGCCCCTCACAAAGCCGTGTTGACTGCATTTGATCAAGCCATGCTCTTCCAGATGGTCATAAATCCTATCCCTCAGAATCCTTTCTAACACCTTGCAGATGATAGACGTGAGACTTACTGGTCTGTAATTGCCGGGGATTTCCCTATTTCCTTTCTTGAAGAGAGGAATTACATTTGCCTCTCTCCAGTCCTCAGGTATGACTCCAGCGGAGAGCGAGGATGCAAAGATCTTCGCGAGTGGCAAAGCAATTGCATTTCTCATTTCCCAAAGCAGCCGAGGACAAATCTGGTCTGGGCCTGGCGACTTGTCAATCTTAATGTTTGACAAAATTTTCAGCACATCAGCTTCCTCTATCTCTATCCATTCCAGCATGCACACCTGCTCTTCAAAGGTTTCATTCACTACAAAGTTCATTTCTTTCGTAAAGACAGAAGCAAAAAACTCATTTAGGGCTTCCCCTACCTCCTCAGACTCCACACACAAGTTCCCTATGCTATCCCTGATCGGCCCTACTCTTTCTTTGACCATTCTCTTATTCCTCACATAAGTGTAAAATGCCTTTGTGTTCTCCCTAATCCGTTCTGCCAAGCCTTTCTCGTGCCCCCTCCTGGCTCTCCTCAGACCATTTTTGAGCTCCTTCCTCACCTGCCTGTAATCCTCGAGAGCTGAGCTTGACCCTAGCTTCCTCCACCTTATGTAAGCTACCTTCTTCCTTTTCACTAGAAGCTCCACCGCTCTCGTCATCCAAGGTTCCTTTACCTTACCCCTTCTTGCCTGTCTCAGAGGGACATATTTACTCATCACTCCCAACAACTGTTCCTTAAACAGTCTCCACATGCCTATAGTGCCTTTACCATGGAACAATTGCTCCCAGTCCACGCTTCCTAACTCATGTCTAATTGCATCATAGTTTCCTCTTCCCCAAATAAATATCCTCCCATTTTCTCTCCTTCTCCATAGCTATGTAGAATGTGAGGCAGTTATGGTCACTATCACCAAAATGCTCTCCCACCACAAGATCTGATACCTGCCCCGGCTCGTTTCCGAGCACGAAGTCTAGAATGGCCTCTCCCCTTGTCGGCCTGTCAACGTACTGCGTTAGGAAACCCTCCTGAACACACCTTACAAAAACAGCTCCATTCAAATCTTCTGCTCGAAGGAGGTTCCAATCAATATTGGGAAAGTTAAAGTCACCCATTACTACAACCCTACAATGTCCGCACTTTTCCAAAATCTGCCGACCTATGCTTTCTTCAATCTCCCTGCTGCTATTGGGGGGCCTGTAGTAAACCCCTAACGAGGTGACTACTCCCTTGCTGTTCCTAATTTCCACCCATACTGACTCAGTAGGCAGATCTTCCTCGACAAAGGAAGCTTCTGTAGCTGTGATACCCTCTCTGATTAGTAGTGCTACACCCCCTCCTCTTTTCCCCCCCTCCCTATTCTTTTTAAATGCTCTAAACCCTGGAACATCCAGCGACCATTCCTGCCCCTGAGAAACCCATGTCTCTGTTATGGCCACAACATCATAGCACCAGGTACTGATCCATGCTCCAAGTTCATCACTTTTATTCCTGATACTCCTTGCGTTAAAGCAAACACACTTTAACTGATCCCTTGGTTCCTTCCCAGGAAAATCCTTCCCACTAGCTGGTCTCCCTCTTGCTATTGCCTCACCTGCATCAACTCTCACCTCCGGTATACAGCTCTTGTTCCCACCCCCCTGCCATACTAGTTTAAACCCTCTCGAACTACTCGAGCAAACCTTCCACCCAGGACATTGGTCCCCTCCCAGTTCAGATGCAACCCGTCCTTCTTGTACAGGGTCCCACCTTCCCCAGAAGGCATCCCAATTGTCTACATATCTGAAGCCCTCCCTCCTACACCAGCTGCGCAGCCATGTGTTAAGCTGCGCCCGCTCCCTGTTCCTTGCCTCACTATCTCGTGGCACCGGTAGTAAACCAGAGAACACTACTCTGTTCGTCCTGCTTTGCAGCTTCCATCCTAACTCCCTGAAATCACTTTTTATACCCTCAATCCTTTTTCTGGCTATATCCTTAGTGCCAATATGTAACACGATTTCTGGCTGTTCGCCCTCCCCTTTTAGAACCTTATACACCCGATCGGAGACGTCCTGGACCCTGGCACCAGGGAGGCAACATACCTTCCGGGAATCCCGATCCTGACCACAAAATCTCCTGTCGATTCTCCTAACTATCGAGTCCCCTACCACGAGTACTTTTCTATTCTGCCCCCTTCCCTTCTTTGCCACAGTGTCAGGCTCAGTGCCATAGAACTGACTACTATGGCTTTCCTCTGGTAGGTCAAACCCCCAGCAGTATCCAAAACGGTATACTTATTGCTGAGGGTAATACCCACAGGAGATCTCTGCACTGTCTGTCTGTCCCCTTTCCTCCGACTAACTGTAACCCATCTATCCTTGTCCTGAGCCTTAGGAGTGACCAACTCCCGGTAACTCCTCTCAATTACCCCCTCTGCCTCATGAATGATCCGTAGTTCATCCAATGCTCTTTGATGGTAAGCACTATAGTTTAAGGTAGCTGAACCTTGCAATACCCTATCGTATTTGGTGTTCTTTACCCTTGCCAAACTGTGCTCAGGCTACAAAATGCAATTCTCACCCATAGCCCACTCCAACCAGTCAGTCACTTTTCCACCAACCTCGTGATGGGTCTTCATGCTTAGGCCATTTACTGCTGTTCAGGAGCAGGTACAATAGTTCTAGTAGAGACCTTATGGCCTTCAAAACCCAGAAGACATTGGGCAATGGTATCTCAACAATTGGAACAGAGAGTCAAGTAACCTGCCTCTAACTCTGCTGTGGGGCTGCACCATTAGAGAAAAGCAGTAAAACGTCGTAATTGTAATAGCGTGGATGAATACTCAGAAGTTACATTGTTAAGTTTCTGCAAATTTTAAAAGTCACACAAAAATTATTTGTTTGCACCCCATGTTTTTGTCTTGCCTACTCTAACTCTCTGCTTTTTGAATTGTGATAAATAATAACTGAATACTTGAAGCTGATAAATGAATGTCTGTGACAGTTGGTTGTAAGACTCTTTTGTGTTGAGTTTGGGGGTGTTGCCAAGTGTGTTCAGGGAGCTTTGAGATGGGTGCACTGGTGTAATTAATCTTGTCATTGTGAAGGCAGCCACACAGCAAAGCGCAACATATCAAGTTCCCCATCCTCCTCTTCCAAAAAGGGAAGGAACTCTGCATCTTGCTCCTACTGCAGCTCAAAGCCTTATTGCTGCAGCTTGTTGTGCAGAGCAGAAAACATTAGGAATTCTTGACAATAAAATGTGAGGCTGGATGAACACAGCAGGCCAAGCAGCATCTCAGGAGCACAAAAGCTGACGTTTCGGGCCTAGACCCTTCATCAGAGAGGGGGATGGGGGGAGGGAATTGGAATAAATAGGGAGAGAGGGGGAGGCGGACCGAAGATGGAGAGTAAAGAAGATAGGTGGAGAGGGTGTAGGTGGGGAGGTAGGGAGGGGGTAGGTCAGCCCAGGGAAGACGGACAGGTCAAGGAGGTGGGATGAGGTTAGTAGGTAGCTGGGGGTGCGGCTTGGGGTGGGAGGAAGGGATGGGTGAGAGGAAGAACCAGTTAGGGAGGCAGAGACAGGTTGGACTGGTTTTGGGATGCAGTGGGTGGGGGGGAAGAGCTGGGCTGGTTGTGTGGTGCAGTGGGGGGAGGGGATGAACTGGGCTGGTTTAGGGATGCAGTAGGGGAAGGGGAGATTTTGAAACTGGTGAAGTCCACATTGATACCATATGGCTGCAGGGTTCCCAGGCGGAATATGAGTTGCTGCTCCTGCAACCTTCGGGTGGCATCATTGTGGCAGTGCAGGAGGCCCATGATGGACATGTCATCAAGAGAATGGGAGGGGGAGTGGAAATGGTTTGCGACTGGGAGGTGCAGTTGTTTGTTGCGAACTGAGCGGAGGTGTTCTGCAAAGCGGTCCCCAAGCCTCCGCTTGGTTTCCCCAATGTAGAGTCATATGGTATCAATGTGGACTTCACCAGTTTCAAAATCTCCCCTTCCCCTACTGCATCCCTAAACCAGCCCAGTTCATCCCCTCCCCCCACTGCACCACACAACCAGCCCAGCTCTTCCCCCCCACCCACTGCATCCCAAAACCAGTCCAACCTGTCTCTGCCTCCCTAACCGGTTCTTCCTCTCACCCATCCCTTCCTCCCACCCCAAGCCGCACCCCCAGCTACCTACTAACCTCATCCCACCTCCTTGACCTGTCCGTCTTCCCTGGACTGACCTATCCCCTCCCTACCTCCCCACCTACACCCTCTCCACCTATCTTCTTTACTCTCCATCTTCGGTCCGCCTCCCCCTCTTTCCCTATTTATTCCAGTTCCCTCCCCCCATCCCCCTCTCTGATGAAGGGTCTAGGCCCGAAACGTCAGCTTTTGTGCTCCTGAGATGCTGCTTGGCCTGCTGTGTTCATCCAGCCTCACATTTTATTATCTTGGAATCTCCAGCATCTGCAGTTCCCATTATCTCTGAGGAATTCTTGACATCCAGGTTGGTGTATGTTGAAAGGTGCCTCCAGACATGTTTAGGGACTTGAAGTGTATGTTCAGCACCTCAGTTGTTTGTTTATAATCATATGGCTCCAACTAAAGATCTTTTAGGCCTCTTTGTTTGGGCTCATCATATATGCAATTCGTTAAATGTTACATGGGTAGCCTATGTTCCCAAGGGTGTGGCTTGTAAGCCCAAAGAGCACAGGGAGTGCAGACTGGCAGAAGATGCACAAATCATGGCAACTCCCTTAAGATTTTGCACATGTCTGCATGATGACCTCCTTGCAATTACTCTTAAGCTACACTTTGGGTAGAGTTAAATGCTCCTGGAAAGTGTTTGCTGCATGTGTGCAGTCAATCATGCCCTGTGCCTCTGGGACCAGGACATATTCAGAGTGGTGCATAAATCATAAATCAGCAGGGCTTGTGCCCACATAAGGCCCTGGGTTTAGACAACACTTCTCCTTCTGTGACCCATCAGAACAGAATCTGTGAGGAGATGCTCCTCCAATCTAAATTGTGTTTTTCTCATGCTTCTCCAATCATAAATTGTTTCTCATCCACTGTGACAAAAAACGGGAATGAACCAGCCTTTGTAGAGAGGAGCAGCTGAGAAAGTTAGCAACTGGAGTGATTGAGTTGCTGCTGTCAGTCCAAGTGCAGACACAGCTTGGGAGGCTGGGGTACTGCCAGCAGTTAGGCCAAACATGGATTACTGATGGAAGTTGGGGTTTAGAGATTGCTGTTAAATAGGTCTATTTTATGCTTGCCTCCGGAGATGAGGGGCTGGTGGTTTCAGGGAACTGGAGAAGAAAGGAAGCTGCAAGTGAATGAAAGGAGGAAAGTTGAAAGGGAGTAGAATGAGACTGCAAAGTGGAGAGAAAGAAGGAAGCTGTAAGGCGTGGAAAAGGAGACTGAAAAGAAGACAAAATAGTTCGAAGATTTTTAAGAGTATCCTTGTCAACAAAGAGTACTCAAACATCTGACACCCAATGCACTTAAAATCTTTTAAGGTAATGAATTATTTGTAAATTAATGTAAATGTTGATGAATTCTCCCAATTATGTTCTTGAGAGTTCAAATTCCACAAATGTCAACACAAATACAAAAAGTATTGTTACTACACTTATGCATCACCTAATATATGAGTTAAAGGATGAAAAAGAGACCTCAAAAACCAAAGGCAGCCTTCAAAAATCAAAAGGTAGCTCTTCAGCAATCTCAAGAATTCTTCAAAAGAAATTATTTTTACAAGGTCATGATAAAAAGAAGTGGAACTGATTGCATGAAATGAGCAACAAGTTACGTGCAATTCTCTTGTAAAGCTGTTGTTGTAAAATGTATCATTGTCACAACTCACTGGGGCAGAAGACTGGAAATCAAGCTCTTCTGTTTCTGGAATCGTCACAAAAGTTAACGCTTTTATTACCAATGCACAAAATCCCCAAGCTCCCTGATTTTCAGATCCAGATTTCTGGAAAGTATGGACCAGGTTTCTGCACTTAACAAGAAATCACTATTTATTACAGGTAACTACTGGCAGGCAATTAACTTGTTAAGTAAACTCGACAAATTACAACTCTAAATCTCTTATAAACTCTCCCTTGCACACACAGACATATGTAAATGGGGGCCAAAACAAAAACAAATGGGCAGAGGGTAGAAAAACAGTTCCATGCAATTTATTCATATGCTCTGTTGGGTTTCCTCTTAATCTTTCCTTTTTATGATTGCTTACACTAGTTTGCAAGAGGCGCAGGTGGCTTTTTCAGTTACAAAAAGGTCTCTGACTTATCAGATTCAAAATCACAACTTGTAACATCTGCCGAAGGAAGGTATGGCTTTAGAGTCATACAGCAGAGAAACAGACCTTTTGGTCCAACTGAAAGGCCTATGCTGACCATGTTCCCAAACTAAAGTAGTCCGATCTGCCTGCACTTGGCTCATATTGCTCCAAACATTTCTTATTCACGTATCTCACTAAATGTCTTTTAATCGTTGTAACTGTATCGATACCCACCACTTCCTCTAGAAGTTCATTCCACACATGAACCAATCTCTGTGTAAATAAATTGCCTCTCATGTCTTTTCTCAGTCTTTCTCCTCTCACCTTAAAAACACATTCCTTAGCTGTGAAATCCCTCACCCTAGAGAAAAGACACCTGCCATTCACCTTATCCATATCGTGATTTTATAAACCTCTGAAAGGTCACCCCTCAACCTCCTACAATCCAGTGAAAAATGTCCCAACCTATCCAACCTCTCCTTATCTCCTTATCTCCAAAAATCTCCATTCCCGGCAAAATCCCGATAAATCTTTTCTGAACATGCTCCAGCTTAATAATATCCTTCCTACAACAAGGCAACCAAAACTGGACATAATACTTCAGCAGAGGCCTCACCAATGTCTTGTACAACTTCAATATAATGTCCAAACTCCCACACTCAAAAGGTTTGAGCAATAAAGGTAAGAGTGCTAAATGCCTTCTTAACCACCCTTGTCTATATGTGATGTAAACTTCAAAGAACTATGTGCCCGAACCCCTAAGTATCTCTGTTGTACAACACTGTTCAAGGTCCTACTTTAATGGTAGAAGTCCTGGCCTTGTTTGTTTTACCAAAATGCAATACCTTGCATTCATCCAAATTAAACTCCATCTGTGACTCCTCAGCCTATTGACCCAACTGATCAAGATCTCTTTGTAACCTTAGATAACCTCTTCACTGTCAACTACACCACCAATTTTGGTATCATCCACAAACTTACTAACCATGCCTTTTATATTCTTATCTAAATCGTTTATATAAATGACAAACAAAAGTGGACCCAACACTGATCCCAGTGGTACACTGTTGGTCACAAGCCTCTAATCCGAGAAACAACCCTTTACCATCATTGATAGTAGGAACTGCAGATGCTGGAGAATCTGCGATAACAAGGCACAGAGCTGGCTGAACCTTTTCTGAAGAAGTGTCTAGGCCCGAAACATCAGCCTTCCTGGTCCTCTGATGCTGCTTGGCCTGCTGTGTTCATCCAGCTCTACACCTTATTATCCCTTTACCATTACTATTTTGTTTGCTTTTCTTTCAGTTTACGTCGAGAACTGTGTCAGAGAGCTTGTGGATGCTGCATATTTTCTCCTCTGGCCTGAATTAGGTCCTCTGTCCTATTCACAGCCAGAGCTGTTCAGTTACCTGAGAACCAATCATGTTGTTGTTAGCAGGTAAAAGATCTTTGCTATTGCGAACTTTGTCATTCACAACTCAATCAGCTTCACTTGTAACTAACCCCTCGGCTCAGTTTATCTGAACATTGCTGGAACCCACAACTACATAAACAGGCTTGTAATAGGTATAAATTCCTAGATTTCAAAATATGCAGACGTTCTTGTAAATCTCTGACTTTCAAAGCAGCTCTTTCTCACTTAAGTCCACAGATGTAAAAAGCACAACAATAAAAAGACATGACCTTGACATCATTCTGAAATTTGAGATTCTAACCAGATGCGCAGAGTACAAAAGCAAAAAATTTTTGCTGAACCAATATGCAACTCTTAGACCTCACTATGATTGTGGTTTTCAATTCTAAGCGCCAGAAGGATGTACGGGCTCTATAGAGGATTTTGAAACAATTTGCCAGCATAGCTCCTAGGTTGAGAGATTACAAGGAATCTGTGGTTGTTCTCCTTATAGCCAGGAAGCCTGAGGGGTTTTGATGGGAGATGTATAAAGTGAAGACAGATTTAGAAAGCGTACACAGAAATGGTTTCCAATGGCTGAAGCATGGAAAACCAGTTGGCCCAGATTTAATTTCATATATTAATTGGCAGAAGAACCAGTGGCAACATGAAAATCTTTTACACAAAGGGTGGTTAGGATTGGATGGATGTCCTCTCTGGTATTATGATGAACACAAACACAAATGCATGTTTAAAAGGAAATTTTATTGACTACTTGGAGGAAAAAGAAGGGAAAGAACAGTTGGTGGGGGGAGGTGATAAATCTCACTAGATATCTCTTGGGAACAACTGATGCAAACTCCATGGACTAAATGACCTCATTCAGTGCTGCATTCTTCTAATCTATAGGGCCCAGAGTGCATCATAAAGGCACTCAACAGAACTGATTGAGTGTCGAACATTGGCAAAGGGTGCAGAATATGTGGTTGTGGGATTGGGGTCCATAAAAAAGGAGAAGCACTGAGTCACATGATTCCTCTGGCCCTGTCTGGGAAGCCAGCAAGAGTTGCAAACCCACACACCAATGCAGCCCTAAACCAGCCCAGTTCGGCCCCTCCCCCCACTGCACCACATAACCAGCCCAGCTCTTCCCCTTCACCACTGCATCCCAAAATCAGTCCAACCTGTCTCTGCCTCCCTAACCTGTCCTTCTTCTCACCCATCCCTTCCTCCCACCTCAAGCCGCACCTCCATTTCCCACCTACTAACCTCATCCCACCTCCTTGACCTGTCCGTCTTCCCTGGACTGACCTATCCCCTCCCTACCTCCCCACCTATACTCTCCTCTCCACCTATCTTCTTTTCTCTCCATCTTTGGTCCGCCTCCCCCTCTCTCCCTATTTATTCCAGTTCCCTCTCCCCATCCCCCTCTCTGATGAAGGGTCTGGGCCCGAAACGTCAGCTTTTGTGCTCCGGAGATGCTGCTGGGCCTGCTGTGTTCATCCAGCCTCACATTTTATTATCACCAATTCATTCTAACTGGTTAGATATAATAAGTCAATATAATTTCATGCCCTGGCAAACATGACATTGGTCATGCACATGATTCATTTCAAAGTGTCACACAGCACAGAAGTGGCCTTTGGCTCATTAAATCGGTGCTGACTTATAGAACATAGAACATTACAGCACAGTACAGGCCCTTCGGCCCTCGATCTTGTGCCGACCTGTCATACCGATCTGAAGCCCATCTAACCTACACTATTCCGTGTATGTCCATATGCTTATCCAATGACGACTTAAATGTACCTAAAGTTGGCGAATCAACTACCGAAATCTACACTTATCTACACTAATTTCATTGTCCTGCATTTGGCCAACTATCTTGAATGTCACGACACTTCAAATGTTCATCTAAGTACTTTTTAAAATATTGTGATGTTTCCCACCTCTATTACCCTTCCAGGAGTGGATTCCAGATTCTCGCTACCCTCTGAATGAAAAATGTTTTCCTCAAATCCCCTCAAAAGCTCTTGTCCCTCACCTTAAAATAAAGCCTCCTCATTGTTAACCCTTCACTTAAGGGGAACAGCTGCTTCCTATTCACTTTGTTTGTGTTCCTCAGCCTTACACACCTCATTTAAGAGGGCATCACCTCCTACAACTACACCAGTATGCTCTTCTCTACTTACTGGCACGCCTATATGCAGAAAGATCTGCAGCTTCTGTTGGTTCTGCTGACATGCTCCTCCTACTGACCCTTTACTGCTGTGTCCTCACCTGAAGTCAGCATCAAGCAGTATAAGCAGCACCCATGCTGATCTGATGTATGACAGATGTCAAATAAGGCTCAAATATGCAAACTTCAAGTAATGGATATTGTCTCCAAAGCAGACAGCACATCTCAGCACAAGTACTGCCAGGAAAAAGCCTCAAAGCCTTTTACTTATACAAGGAGCCAGATGTAAGGTTTCAGTTTGATGAGATTTTCTTCCTGTCATTTTTTCAGTCTTTCAATTGCTGCAGTAATCTCATTTTGTCTTCATTGGCAGATTCCAGAAAGCATGGGAAACCTATGCATCAAAAGCTAAATTTAAATAAAGACCCTGTTAAAATGGTTATTAATAGCTTTCAGCATGCTTAAATTGGCAGCTCTCCTCTCCCAAGGGAGTTTCTTGCAATGCAACCAAACAAACCTTTGGGCTTTCATGTACTTTCTACTCCACATATACCCCTGCATCTAATGCAAAGTTTGTGTAACTACTTACTTTCATGTCGTAGGCTTATACCCACAGCTGTTCTTAAGTTGTCAGCATTTTGGATGTCTATATCAGCTGTCAGTCAACTGCTGCTCATTTCCTTGGCTGGCATGTACATATCAAGATGTCATTGAGAGTTATTTTTGTGTTTGTAGCTCTGTGATTAATTTGGAAATGTTCTTGAAAATGGATTGGGAGGAAGAACAAGAGATGGACTGTTAGTAGTCAACTTTACTGAAACAGCCAGTGCTGTGGCCCTACGCACACTTATACATGTGGAGAGGTGTTTTCCTTGGAAGACAGTTACAGGATTATATTGTATGCTCCAGCTTGACTTTCACATGCATTAGTCAGTTTCCTCCAACACTTTCTTAAATCTAAGTTGATGACAATATCACCTTATAAATGGCAGCATGAACAGCATTGCTGTCAGGATATTGCCAGCAGGTAATGCATTGAGGAGACTGTCTCAGTTGATATATTCGAACCTTCCTAAAACTTTGTAGAGACATCTATTTTTCTGCAGTTGTAGACTTTATCTGTCATTTATAGTTAGCACTGCAAAAAAAAATACTTTTTTGGATTAGGCATAATAATTGCAATATTATGCAAGTCCTTTTCATTACCTCAGAATCAATGTTATATTTAACTTACACTTTATGCCAAGGAAACAGTTACCATAACAATGATTTTGTATACTGCATGTACTTGTGTAGAAGGCACGTTTCTAAGACTAAATGTTAGTCAAAATGTGGATGGAAGACATTTACAGGTGTAATATTAGGAGGGATTGATATCCACCCTCTTTCATTGTCTTGCCTATTCAGAGTTACCAGTTCAGACACTATGCCAATCCCGACATCAGAAGTCAAGTAAAAGGAGCTAAAGTATTTTCATCAATTAGCTTTTGTTTGTACATAAGTAATATGCTCCATGGAGAATGAATTAATTTGTGCACATTAAAATTTATCAATTCATCCAAAACAAAACCATTTTTACAAATTTACGTAATTTAATTCAGGTTTCTTTCACAATAATAATGGGTATTACCTAGCACATTCACTGAACATATATTAACATCCTTCAAAAATTCTATACCCCTCATCTCCAGAACCAAAGAAACCATTCCAATCTGCTTCCTGAATGGATCATCAATACCATCTTTGTCAGCAGTCATGTTATCGTTGGCCAGATCACTCCACAACTAAGCATCTTCTGTGCCAACTACATTGGATCTCCCACATTTCTTCAATGAGTTGACAACATTGCCCATTTGGTTTCATCCTCAGCTTATACTGCCCATTAATTTAGGGTTGCTAAAATCAGAGTATGTATAAAACCTCCCTTAGTGAATGTTTTCTCTCCTCAAATCATTTTTTTTTCTTAGCTGTCCTTGAAGGGTTTGTTTGGAGAAACATCCAGTGTTGAAAAAAAAATTCTTCACGTAATCCCTCCTGGTCAGAAACTCCAAACTTTTCCCATTATATTTTCAAGCAGTCTTCATATTTACCATAGTGAATGTGAAATGATAATGTTTTTTGAAAACTGCTGTTGAGAGTTTTTTTTTCAATATTGTTGCTTACGCTTTGTGCCATCAGGCACAGACAGCACAATAATGATTCTACTGTTTACACAGCCAATTGTCTTCACAAACATTGTTTTCTCTCCAGCTTTGCTCACTGTCTGACTGGTTGGTAAGTCAAAATTTATGGGAGTCTCATTCCTGTTCTGAATACTTGCCAGGCTATATCTATTCTTTTCTTGATGTTTGTCATCTGATTCCAGTCTAAGGAGTCAGTTAGACACTTGGTCCTACCAATGGCCAAAGATCCATGTCCTTGTAATTTGGGGATTAGACCATAGTTACTCCGGATGTGTATTACATACAGGTTGGAGTGCTGTGGGAACACAACTCTGGGAGTTCAGCTGTGGTCAGTAGGGACTGTCTTGCCAAGTTATCCTGGCATCAGTTGGCCGTGGTCAAGCCTGTAGGTTCGATCAATCATGGTTTATCAGTCGGTAGTCTATGGAGATCGGGAAAGTGGGCATCTCAAGTCTAGAGATTTCATTGTACTGGGTTGCTGAGGGAATGGCAACAGTGATGGGAAAATTGGTGATATTTGGCTGGGACCTCAGTGATTAGGAGAAGAATAATGATTTTGGAAATCAGAGGCTCGGCAGGGAGGAATTGCAGTAATCATGTTTCCATTGATTCAGTAATCACAGCCATTTGTACTTCATCAATATTCTTGGTCAAATGATCAACCTGAGTATTAAGAACTACGGCCTCAAGCAATCACGTCCATTACATTGAGCACGTTAATTGCTTCCTTGTCATGCCACTTAAGCCAAATGCAGTATAAACAGCCACTTGGGGTTTCCATTTTACAAACACATCCCATAACTTTCACGAGAAGACAATGCTTCTCATCTGTCGCATTTGCACCCTGAAGGTTTGTGAAATGGAAGGAGCCTTTATTTCTGGTGGGGGAGCGGGTGCTGAGGGAGAGTGTTACCATGGCGGCTTACCAGCAGAATTGCACTTCTGTAATTTGGCTTGGAAGCTTTGGTTGTGTTACATATATTTGGAATAAGATAACACACCTCAGAATTCCAAATGGAAGCATGACAATGACCTTCTTGAGAAACCTTAGTGCAGTATTGTTTGAGGGCATAACATGAAGTTTCATTGTGATGGACATTGCATGGAGAGCTCCTTCATTAAAACTGTTACCGTTCTGACATTCCCCACAGATTATCAGCTCAAACATCTTACATGGAGACTTCTGTGACTGGAGCCCTTGTGGCCGCACATCAACTCCGAAGACAATGAAGGAAGAGACAGTGATTACAATTTCACCAGCAAGCCTACCAAGAACAAAAACTTCCAGTGGCTGCTATACATCTTTCTGAGGGAAAAGCAGCAGATCAAGATCTGAAACGCTTCAGGAAAATGTTCAGAGCCGATCTACAGGCCTTGCTGCCTTTTTCTTCAATCCTCTGAAAGACAGCAGTTCCCTTTCAGGATGCTCTAGACAATCATCACTGAATGGGGTCATCTGCTGCAGCAGGACTCAGAAGGAGTGGGCGATAATGCCATCCCAGTAGCCATCAAGTACACTTAGCTGTTCAGAATTTTTATGCCACTGATTCCTCTCTAGTAGGAACCTGTGGAACATTGCCCAATCCCAAATCAGGTATGCATTGGGGAGGTTAATGCTGCCATTTTTCTCCAGATAACAGCTCTTTATATCCTTTCCCTGTGATGGGAGAGTGAAATGACCTTGGAGTTAGAGTCATCACCATTGCTGGGTTCCCCTAGGTGCACAGTACCATCAACTACAATCATGTTGCTTTGAGAATGCCCCATCACCAACCTGCAGAGTTTGTCAAAACAAAAGACTTCCATTCCATGAATATTCAGATTGTACATGAGTGTGATACCAAATATGAGGTCTGCACGATGATGTTCTAGGAACTGCCATTATCTTGATATACTACAGAACTAACAGATACCTGCATCCAAAGCTTAACAGGGATGGTGCATGGGAGGTAAGGGCCAACTCCAAATATGATTTATTTCACTTTTATCAAATCCTCAGATTGACACAGGAGAAACAACACTGCTGATGCTTCCACCAGGACCACAGCAGAATTGAGCAGATGCCTCTTTAAGATGAGATTTTGATGCTTGCACAGCTCTGGTAGAGCCTTGCTGCAAAATGCAGAGAAGCATGTGGTGCCCTTCACAACTGGAGACAAAAAAGGGGTTTGTCTTGAATGCAGAATCAACAGCAATCTTCTGAGGATGTAGATGAGAAGGAAGATTGGGACAGTGTCCAAAGAGGGACATCCAAGATACCTTGACACAGCCACGCATTGTTGAGACTGAGAAGCCAGAGATAACCTCATTGAAAAACATTCCCCTGAATGAACAATTTGGATTTGGACCTTATTTAATATTCTGTCAATAATCTGGCAAAGCAGTCACTGCATAGTGCAAAGGACATGTGGTCAATGTCATTTTTATAGTTCATGACCTTTTCTTTTGCTGGATAAAGGTCTTGTAATTTATTTGACTTGACATCTTTGGGTGATTTCAATTTCAAGTATCTACACATGGTATGTCCTCCTGACCACGAGGGAAAAAGCAGCATTAGCTTCGAAGGTTAAGTCGCGGTTAAGGTTAAGGAGTGGCACGGTGGCTCAGTGGTTAGCACTGCACCCTCACAGTGCCAGGGACCTGGGCTTGATTCCAGCCTTGGGCGACTGTCTGAGTGGAGTTTGCACATTCTCCCCGTGTCTGCGTGGGTTTCCTCCAGTTACCCCCCACAGTCCAAAGACGTGCAGGCTAGGTGGATTGGCCATAGTGTTCAGCGGTGTGTGGGTTATAGGGGATGGGTCTGGGTCGGATACTTCAAGGGGTGGTGTGGACTTGTTGGGCCGAAGGGTCTGTTTCCACACTGTACGGAATCTAATCTAATCTAATCAAATCTAATTAAATTGCCCGTAGTATTCAGGGATGTGTGGATTATAAGGGTTTGGGTGGGATGCTTCAAACGGCAGTGTAGACTTATTGGGCCAAAGGGTCTGTTTCCAACTGTAGGGAATCTAATTTAAAAATTAAGACTTCCATCAAGGTTTCATAACCGAGTATTATGCAGTAAAGTGACTCATGATAACCAATAAGGTGAGAAGATTCCTGAGGGATCTCCTTTTGACCCATCCATCCCTAGTAATCCTTCAATAGTTCCCTGGGTAGACTGTTATATTACCCTGAAATTCATGAATAGCACTGAATCTTAACAGGCAGCACTTTATGCAACTTCTCCCAGTAGGCCAATGACTATGAAGGAGAGTGGACATGTGAGCTGCCAAGTGCATTGCCTTGAAAAGCTCATACATAGAAAGATCATTGATTCCATACACTCACTTTAGAAGTGAAGGTAAGTGTGGAATAATGAGCATAGGCTGGAGTATGTTGCATTTAGCACTCCCACAGCTACATGGACTATAGACCCTCACACCCTGCTTACTGTAAAAACTCCATTCCATTTTCCTAGTTCCTCTGTCTCCATTGCATATGTTCCGAAGATGCCAACTTCCATAGGGGAGCCTCTGAAACATCCACCTTCTTCCTCAACCGTGTATTCCCCATTACCACTGTTGACAAGGTCCTCAACCGGATCTCTTCCCTCTCACAACTGAGATAGGGTTCCCCTTGTCCTTACCTACCATCCCACCAGCATCCACATCCAGAAGACCACCAGCCACCATTTCCACCGCCTCCAGCGAGATGCCACCACCTGACATATTTTCTCCTCCTCTTCCCACCCTTCCCCTCCTCCACTGTCTGCCTTCTGCAGGGACCATTCCCTCCGGGACACCCTGGTCCACTCCTCCCCCACTCTCAACATCACCCCCTACAGTCCCATGGCACCTTCCAATGCAACCACCAAAGGTGTAACACCTGTCCGTTTACCTCCTCTCTCCTCAGTATCCAAGAGGCTAACAACACCTTCCCAGTGAAGCAGCACTTCACCTGCACTTTTCACAATCTAGTCCACTACATTCGCTGCTAACAATGTGATCACCTCTGCATTGGGGAAACAAAGTGTAGATTGGGTGCCCGCTTCACAGATCATCTACATTCTGCCCGTTAAAAAACCCCCCGAACTCCCTGTTGCCTGCCAGTTTAACACATCACCCTGTTCCCTGGCCAACATCTCTGTCTCAGGCTTACTTGCAGTGTTCCATTGAAGCTCAGTGCAACCTGGAAGAATAACATCTAATTTTCTGCTTGGGGACGCTGCAGCTGCCGGATTCAATATCAATCATTTTAGGGCCTGAAACTCCCCCATGTCCTAGCCCAATATCACACACACCAAGCCTTGTTATCACATAGCCATTACACACTACCTATTGTTTGCCACGAACAGTCTCCATTAATAGCTATTCATTCACCCTCCTAACCAGATCGTTATCACTCCTTTGTCTATCCAATTGTTTTTCTCTCCCTTTGTGCTCTATCCCCAGCCATTGTTTACTCCTTCCCCCTCACCCCACCCTATCTTCTGCGTATAAACTAACATTTTCCAGTTCTGAGGAAAGGCCATCAGTCCCAAAATCTGAGTCTGATTTCTCTGCACAGATGCTGCTAGACCTGCTAAGCTTTTCCAGCAATTTCGGTTGTTACGTCCTAATGCAGTTCTGACTTCTGCAGCTTGGGGGGAGGGTCCAATGCCTGGCCTCATTGACCTGAAAGACTTGGGTGGTCTTAGAAGGCCCACATTTGTCAACAGTCTCCTATCTAGATATGTGCTCAACCTCCTCAGCTTGCATAAAAGGCAAATACTATGGATGCTGGAGATCTGATAGAATCAAAGAATTTTAGAGAAACTAAGCAGGGCTGGCAGCATCTGTGGAAAGAGAAATAGAGTTAATGTTTTACATGCCGGACAGAGCCCAGCATGACTTAGAGTGACAGAAATGTACAGCACGGAAACAGACCCTTTGGTCCAACTCATCCACGCCAACCAGATATCCTAAATTAATTTAGACCCATTTGCCAGCATTTGGCCCATTTCCCTCTAAACCCTTCCTATTCATATACCCATTCCGATGCCTTTTAAATGTAATCGTATCAGCCTTTTGGCAGCTCATTCCACGCACGGACCATCCTCTGTATGAAAAAGCTGCCCCTTAGGTCTCTTTTAAACCTTTCCCCTCTCACCTTAAACCTATGCCCTCTAATTTTTTCTTTAGAATTTGGTCCCTGGCACTTGAAACAAAGAGCAAAGGTTTCTTGAAGAATGAAATGGAACTGGGTACCAGGGCAGCTTTGAGATAGTGTGAAACCAAGCTAATAAAGAGAGAATGAAGTGTGCATGTGGCAGTGCATGGATCTGAGGGTGGGTCTTAAGACATGGCAGGAGCAGGTTTATGAGAAGCATTTTATGTTTCAGGGATAGCTGTGATCCTGATTGGGGTTGAAGCATGAAGGATGGAACTTCAGTTGGAATCTATACAGGGGAAGGCAGAGTTGTGAGACAGTCACTGAGGAAAGAGGGATGGCTATCAAAGTGATTTTGGAAAAACACTTTATCAAACACTAGGAGCGAGATAGTAAGCAACAAAGGTGAACACACTGAAAGATTAAACCAGAAATCCCTTTGGAAATAAAAGCAGGTCTTCTTCAAGGTAAACAAAGCTGTAAAAGAAGTGGTAGTGAATTAAACATTCAAAGCTAAATACTGGAAATCTGAAACAAACACAAAAAATGCTTGAGAAACTGAGCATGCCTGTAGGCTGAGCACCTCTGAATTGTCCCAAGAAGATGCTTCTGGGTATCCTGTGTGAGTCTGCTCTTCTCTTTGGGTGCCTGCTAGAACCACTGAGAGGAAGGGGCGCTTGGAGTGAGGTTGAATTTCATCCCCCTCTTGACTTGCCATTCATGCTGATCACTTAGGGCGACAGCCTTGCACACACCCCCCACACACTGACCTCTCTAAGGTAAAAGCCAGATGCACGCATGGCAGAGCCAGCAAGTTAGTGATAACAAGAGTGCACACCTCCATTTTTCGACTCACTATACTGAATGCCCCTGATAATCCTGCCTGATGTCCCTGTGTGTTTTGACAGAATCACTAATTCCCAAAACTTTGGGGTCATCTCCTGCTTGGGGTTGAACAGATCTCTGGTCTCTGGCAGTCAGGAGTGCCAGAATCCTGTGGTGTTTACCCACAACCAGATATGTCAGTAATATGCTCATCAGATTGTGCTCCCAAGTCTAATGTAGAAAGAGTGAACCCACTGAGGTGAAAGTCTCTGTGCTGGAGGAGGGTGCAGGAAAAAAGCTTTGTCAGTGTATTTCATGAAAGTTTAGTGGCTTCTTCTCAGAAGTAGAGCTGAATGCTCTGGTTTCTGTCTGGTGGAGACTTGCTCGGTACCATGAGCCTTGCATAAGGCAGGAAAGGGAATTAGTTGCTTGAGAGGGTGAAAGCATCAGTACTACTGTTAATAGGAGAGGAGCACAAAGACGCTTACAAGGTGCACATAAGAATTGTGGTACTCTTCTCTGTCTAGATCCAAAGCTATCTCCTCATAAGCAGTAAGAATCCTGATGCCAACTAATACCATCTCTCACTCTCAGGCTGGTTGCGAGCTAATTGTTCCTGCAATGAGACAAAGGGAAGGAATGAGCACAATGCAAGCAGAGATGGTGATAATGTCAAAGAAAGAGACGTGCTAAGTTACCCCCAGTTAGTGAGTAGGAACCCAGTGGGCAGAAGGAGTTATTAGTTTCTGAGGATGAGGTGAATGAGAGCAGTTAAATTCACATGATGGATACAACAAAGACAGCTGTAGCCCATGCACCTTGGTGGAAAATTTAGAACAAACAGAGACCCTGTGAGTGTGAAGTAACAGAGAAAAGGTGATGACACTTGTAATTAGAGCCAGATCACGAATCACCGTCCTGCACTGTTGGTCATCCTGCTTCACCCAGGACACCAGACTGAGTTGGCCCGCAATTTGGCTGTAGCTCACTTCTTCTGGTGGCATGGCCTTCTTTGGCAGTCATCAGGAAAAAAGATGGCTTTGGTCCCACTACCCCATCCAGCTGCATCTCTTGACCCCTTTGGGCGAGTAAGCTTTTCCTCCCTTTGGGCTGTCTGTTCAGTAATAACAATGATATGGATGTGCCGGTGTTGGACAAAGTCAGAAGTCACATGACACCAGCTTACAGTCTTACAGGTTTATTTGAAATCACCAGCTTTTGGAGTTCACATCATCTGATGAAGGAGCAGTGATCCGAAAGCTGGTGGTTTCAAATAAACCTGTTGAACTATAACCTGGTGTTGTGTGACTTCCTAATTCTGTAATAACAGTGGAGCATGAAGGCCAATTCTTCGCTTGCAGTGGCTGAAACAGTGCTCAGCTTGCCTTCAAATGGTGCCAGCAGCACGAGCACCAAAAGGTCCTAGCAGCAGCAAACATTGCCACTTCTCTTGCCACACAAATTTCCAGAGAAATGCATCCAAGAATATCACTGGAAGTGGGACAATTTTGCCCTGAGAGTGTATTCTAGATTTTCATTGATACATTTTGCACCTTTTTTTTTCCACCTGTGGTCACATGCTGGGCTTTCCTCTGTTTGCATATTTATTCTTAGGCATCTGCCTCAGCTATGTGGAGAGCTTCCTCCAGTCTCTGAAGCTCTTTTCTAATTTCTTGAGTTCTCTGGCTGCTGCAGAGTTACTTTGCTGTTCTGAAATCTAGTTGACTTGAAGTTTGAGCTAGGCTGTGAACTTACTGCTGATTTTTTTTCTGTGTTGCCGTATTGTAGCAGTGAAATGGTAGCCTTGATATCATGGGCAAAAATTTATTGGAAGGGGTGTGGGGAATGCTCACCTTGTCTTCCCCCTTAAGGAAATTTGGCAACCAGCTGACAAGCTCAGTACAAGCCCTGCAGCAATCACACATTGGGGCAGCACAATGCTGATGAAGAGTTGCCTGTTCTGCACCATTCACTGTTGTTCTCCTACATAAAGGCAGCGGACTTGCCCACTTTCTCACTTCTTAAGGATTGCTTCTGAAGCTTAACTCCTAATTCTTAATGAGTTGTCTACGAATTCCCAGAGCTTCTCCCAGAGTTTGTTCTAACAGTATTGAGCCATCGAAACACACTTCGATCTTCACAGAGTCCCTGGTACAGAATCTGTGTACAAAAACAGAAGTTGCTGGAAAAAAACTCAGCAGGTCTGGCAGCATCTGTGAAGAAAATTCAGCGTAAGGGTTTTGGGTCCAGGGCCCGGTCACCAAACCAGAAACATTAACTCTGACTTACCTTCATAGGTACTGCCAGGCCTGTTGAGTTTTTTCCAGCAACTTCTGTTTTTGTTCCGGATTTAACACCATCCACAGTTCTTTAATTTGTTTTCACAGAATCAGTGTAGTTCAGCTGGCTTCCCAGCAGCACATCTATTTATCACACTCCAAAATGGAGTCACCATCTCTCTCCTTCCCATGCTTACTGACCTTTAGTCCATCTGTTCCTTTTCAATTTCTGTTTAGTGATCTGCAAGCTGTCTTGAGTGACCTATTGAAAATTTTACAATAAGCCCTGCCTCTATCACTGAGCCGAAGTGAATATTTCCTAATATTCACACAGTGCATTCTGAATGCTACATTTCACAGAGAGCACTGTCTTGCTCATTACAAAAGAAAAGGATATACCAAGAGGATTTCATAACGTTGTCAGTGAGTTGGAAGTAAGTCGGACATGACTCAGTCACACATGATTCAAGCCTGGCAAGGTCTTGCTTAGAACTCCACGTCTGTACCTGCAAAATATGAAGGTATCAGCTGTAGACTCTACTGAGATAACAGCCTCTCAGGGGTGATAAGGAGGTGAACAACATATTGTGGCTTGCCAGTGATCTTCCAATGTGCTGACTTAAAGATTGTCAAATATAGAAACTACCATATGTCAAGAAGCTCAGACATGAACTCAAGTTAGAGGCTGGGAATTCTGTGGCTCTGCCTCCTGTTTTCAAAAGCCTTTCCACCATCTTTAAGTCACAATTCAAACTGGAATATTCTCCATTTTTCTGGATAAATGTAGTCCCAGCAAGACCCCAGAAGTTTGATACCATCCAGGACAATGCATCCTTCTTGACTGACATCCTTCAACATGGATTTCCAGCACCACTAAAGCACAGTGGCAGCAGGGTGTACCGTCTACATGATACACCACACCAACTTACCAGGCTCCTTTGACAGCACCTTCCAAACCAACAACCTCTGCTCCCATGGCAGCAGATACATTGGAATAACAGGATTCCCAAGTCCCTGTCGAGGCCATACATCATCCCAAGTTGGAACTGTATTATTGTTCCTTCACTGTTACTCGGTCAAAACTTTGGAACCACCTTGCTTCCAGCAACATGGATGTATCTACATCCCATGCACTGCAATGGATCAAAAGGCAGATCACGACCACTTTCTCAAGCCAATTCAGCGTGAGCAACAAACACTGGCCTGGTCAGTGGTATCTACTTTCGTAGAAGGATAAAAAGTGTCAAGCTGCTCAGATATGCCACTACCTCCAAGGTTCCACAAGAAATGGTGCATCCATAACTCCCATATCATCCTTCATTGTATATCAATGAAGGACTAACCCCTTAGAAGTACCTATCTGGAAATCCCAACAACGTAGTCATTCAACTCACATGAGTAAGTGGTCAAAATATATATTAATACATAAATTTACAATGTCATAGAATGATTAGACATTTGTGCCATTTTTGGTCATTGGAAGGTTTTTCACTTCTACTTCTTTCACGGATTAGGTACAGTAGCGTGCTAAGTATAATACCTCATCGCTTGAGATGGCCCTGGCAGCCATACTCCATGGTTTAGAATATGGAGAACCTGACTTGCTAAGAATCCCCTGCAAAGGCTCAGTTCACCCTCTTCAACCTTGGTGGTAGAAGGACTAGCATCTCTGAGGGAGATTACTGTACTGGCTGCTCTCCTAGTTGTCAGTAATGGGACCTCCCTGATTTGAGGTGAAAAGCACCAAGAGGGAGGGTTGGGTGCTTCTTCTTGGCTTGCCTTACCAATGGTGTGCGGAGGCTGACTCCTGAATGACTGAGTGCAGATTTGAATCCAAATCTCACAGCCAACAAAAATTCTGATGGTCGTGTGTCTCCAGGTGGTTGTCAAGCTGTCTCTGGTGGAAGCCAGGTGCTACATGCTGTTGCTATGCCTTGAATGGTCTCCAGCGAAGTTGCTGAAGGCTGCATATGGCTCTTGCATTTACCTGGCATTCCCCTGCCTGATTCTACATATCTATCACATTGCTTGTGGCTGTTCTGAGAGACTCGTCACCAGCACAGGCCTGGTGCCTGCAGTTCTCCAGCTGTCAGGGACTTAGCTGTCAGATGCTCCATCAGGTTCTTTCTTGTGTCTTCCCTTCTGCAAAGGACAACATACAGAGGTCAAGAAAATCATCACCAGTCTTTGAGACATTCCTGACAGTATACACTACTGTTTTGCAGCCATGCGGGAGGATTGACTATCATATCAATGAACAGAAAATTGCCTTTAAGAGTATGCAGATCTTTAATAGTTAGTATTTCCCTGGTAACTATGCCGCATTTTTGTGTTGCAAATGGGACATTCTGCACAGCACGAATTGGCTCCTGTACATCAGTCCACCTATATATCAGTGACATTACCACTATGCCTTCACTGCCCTGGGTGCCAACATGACTGTCACTCTGCAGTGACTTCACCATGCTGTTTACCATTATGCAAACTGTGGGTTGTTGACTTTTTCATATCATTGGTCTTAGTTTTGCTGATGGATCCCACAGCTGCTACCCTCCACTGCAATTTCCATCCAGGCCACTTTCACCAGGCCTCTCGCTGTTCCCACAGAAAAAGAGAGCCTTTGGCCGTCTCTGGATCCCTGCAGGAAAACCTGCACAGAAGTATTGTTACAATGTGGGCTTGTTCAATCTCTGGTAAACAGCTGCTGATGCAGCTTCTGGGACACGGTTGGAGGGTTAGATTAGATAAGCTGGTGCCTGCAGCATTATAGTTTCAGTTTGAGTAAAGTTAGAGTAGCAGGTGGCTGCAACTGCAATTTTACTTTGAGAATGCACATACAGAAAGCCAGACTGATGATGGTGAATTGTGCAGAATGTACTCCTACAGGCAGGAGCCTTTTAAACAAAGAGCCTAGACTTCCAACACCATGAGGTTGTTGGCCTCTTGTCTGCTCCTTCAATATGACTGACTGTGTCCAGCTGTGCCATCTCTGAGTGGAAGTCACATAAACCTCTGGTGATACCTTTGGGTCACTCAAGGCATCAACAAGATTCTTCCCAAGATACTCAAATTCAGTATTTTCCTCTAATTGCAGTTTTATTCTAAAGCAGCTCCTTCTATTCACACCACAACAACCACCACACTCTCACAGCCTGACCTTTGCAATATTTAATATACATCCCTCACAGTCACCATCCACAAATATTGCCCTTCCCTCCTCTCCATACAAATCTTTACTCAAAACTCTTTACAATCAGAAAAGAGCGCACAGCTGCAGTGAGAAGCAAAGGAATGAGGTTAGGACCGGATTATAGTCACATTGACAGCCACAAACAATATATGGTCATCTTGTCCTCTGGTAAGGAGTTCTTGACCCAGGAGCCTGCAGATGTCAACAGATCTGCCACTAAACTGACTCTCCTAAAATGTTCAGGGAACTGATCCGATATCTGTAGGCTTGTATTGAGGGCCTTGCCACCTTGCAACTGGATCTCTGTGTCCATCCTCTTTGTCAAGTTACACATGAGTGAGGAAAAGGGAGCTGTTGCAAGGTTTTGATAATACTGTTAATTGTTAAGGTATGTATTGGTTCACAGTAATATTTTGTGATCTTACATTAGGTATCTCCTTAAACATTTGAATTTCTGCTTTTGAACAGATGTATCAGGAGCAGGACAGATCAATCAACCCCTTCAGCCTGCTCTATTATTCAATTAGATCATGGCTGATTCGTTTGTAACCTCACATCTACTTTTTTGCCTACTCCTGATCATCTTTTGACCCCTTTGTTAATAAGGATCTATCAAACCACAAAGAAAGAAAGTCACTTTTTAAAAAAATAGGGCAACCTCTAATTTTTAAACAATGGCACTTCATTCTAAATACTCCCATAAAAGGAAAATCCTTTCTGCATCCACCCTGTCAAGAATCCTCATGACTTTATATGTTTCAATTCACCTCTTACTTTTGTAAACTCCAGCAGGTACAAGTCTAACTCATCCATCTTTTACTCACAAGGCAACCCGCATTAGTTTAGTAAACTTTCTCTAAACTGCCTCCAAACCATTTACTTCCTTCCTTATTTGATTTGACTTATTGTTGACACAGGTACCTAACTACAGTGAAAAGTTTTGTTTTGCATGCAGTATAAGCAGATCATAACATACAAGGACATACAGAAAATTGGGTGGATGAACAGAGTGAGGCATACTTAAATAAGCTGACCAATACTGAGCAGGGTGGAAGTTGGAAGCATAAGCTTTTCCAATTCTAGATGAGAGAGGGAAACAGCACCGATGATGTTGATGTACCGGAGAAAGGCAGAAGTGACATGATACCAGGTTATAGTCCAACAGGTTTATTTGAAATCACAAGCTTTCAGAGTGCTGCTCCTTCATCAGGAGAAAGAATTGTGGAAAGGGGCCCGAGCAGGACTGGAACAAGGAATGTTCTACATATCCCACAAAGTGGCAGGCATGACCGCAGTCCATGTGGGTACCCATGGCCACACCTTTGACCTGAAGAAAGTGAAAGGACCTAAAAGTAGAAGTCATTCAAATTTGTTACATTATGCCAACTTGAGAAAAACCCATTTACACTAATTCTCTACTACCTGTTAGAGACAATTGACGTTTAGGGCAATGGCTTGTGATGAACTGGTTTTTCTGACTTAATAACCTAAACATTCTGAAGGGCCTGGCATGAGTATTGTCTCTGTTTTAATTACACCAGCTTCAATTTACAGGTTTGTTTGTCAGATTCAAAGAAATAAGTAAAAGTTGATCTTAGCAGCTTGTACTGAGTACAACAACTTATCTTTGAATAAAGTACACATATCTTAACTTGGTAAATTAAACTATTTTAGTAAAAGTAAACAGGTATATTTTTAAAAGGAAATCCTGATATTCTGCTTGAAACATTTGTTCCCAATTGCATGGCATTCCTAGGAATGTTAGCTGAATGGCTATTACTGGTAAGAGGATATAACATTTTTGTACACTGTCTCTGCCTCTGGGAGAATGTATCATTTGTTCCCATACCAAAATAGTAGCTCCCAGGGCATCAGAATAAGGGGTGCCTTCTGTTTGGACTGCATGACTATAGTTACTGAAGTGAGCTGAAACATAATGAAGTTCATTTTATGCCAATGTAAAAACAGTTAATTTGAATCATTCCTAATAAGGAATAGAATGACTGCACAACCGGGGGAAGAGTTTGAAACTCTTACGTGGAGCATTTTTATCATCTCTGCTGCATTGTAACTCTTCTGAGAAACAGTTTCCTGGAACATCAGTTCAGAGACAGAACAATAAAGGCATCACCTGCATTGGCAACATACAAGGAAACCTGGATGTTAAACGATAAGAATATTCTGGGTTGTCTTTGCTACTTGTTTGTAAAGTAATTATAAACTCTTGCTTGATCAACTGTACTTTATTCATAAATACTAGTTGTTCATACCTTCTTTGGTCAAGCACAATTGAGAACACCTTAGTTACAAATTCCTGATTTAAAACAATGAGTTTTTAAGTAAAAGGGATTTATACCTGAAACCCTAAAAACCTACGATTATTCTGCTGTCACATTTGCTATGCTGGTGTTGCTGCCCCTCTTGTTTCTCATCAGAGGTGAAAGAAAGATAGAGCTGCACAAACTGTTGCCAGATTGCAATGAAGGCTGACAGCAGGTAAGTGCAGATCACAAGTGAGGGTTAGCACAGCTGAAATGACTTCCAAGGAAATTGGCTGAAAAGTAGTAAGAGCATTCTCTCATAAGAAGTACCGCGAACAGTAGCCTTTTGTTCAGGTATTGTTGCAACTATTCTATTGTTTCATCTTTGGCAATTTCCCAAATTCTTAGTTTTCCTGAAGAAGTACTGTCCATTGAATTCTCACTTGGATGACCCTGATAATTTGTACACAGCTCAGGAAACTAGTAAGTTGTTAAAAACAGAAGTCCTTGACTTGCAAGTTGAGAAATTCACTGATGTTTCTCCACCACTAACAAACCTACGTTCATTGGTTAAAATAGTATCAGAGATAATAGGAACTGCAGATGCTGGAGAATCTCCCCTTCCCCCACCGCATCCCTAAACCAGAGATAATGGGAACTGCAGATGCTGGAGATTCCAAGATAATAAAATGTGGGGCTGGATGAACACAGCAGGCCAAGCAGCATCTCAGGAGCACAAAAGCTGACGTTTCGGGCCTAGACCCTTCATCAGAGAGCTGATGAAGGGTCTAGGCCCGAAACGTCAGCTTTTGTGCTCCTGAGATGCTGCTTGGCCTGCTGTGTTCATCCAGCCCCACATTTTATTATCTTGGCATCCCTAAACCAGCCCAGTTCGTCCCCTCCCCCAACTGCACCACACAACCAGCCCAGCTCTTCCCCTCCACCCACTGCATCCCAAAACCAGTCCAACCTGTCTCTGCCTCCCTAACCTGTTCTTCCTCTCACCCATCCCTTCCTCCCACCCCAAGCCGCACCTCCATTTCCTACCTACTAACCTCATCCCACCTCCTTGACCTGTCCGTCTTCCCTGGACTGACCTATCCCCTCCCTACCTCCCCACCTATACTCTCCTCTCCACCTATCTTCTTTTCTCTCCATCTTCAGTCCGCCTCCCCCTCTCTCCCTATTTATTCCAGAACCCTCACCCCATCCCCCTCTCTGATGAAGGGTCTAGGCCCGAAATGTCAGCTTTTGTGCTCCTGAGATGCTGCTTGGCCTGCTGTGTTCATCCAGTCTCACATTTTATTACCTACGTTCGTTGGTTAATATGTGTTGAGATTTATGTGGTATGTTGACCCCATCAACAATTTCGTAGGTACAGCCCCAGCCATTTGCTTGACACAGAAATCAAATGCAAAATATACTGCAGGGCAATGGTGGCCTTGATCACATCATTCTTTGTATTTTGGGCAAATTCACAAACGGGCTGAAGACCACCATTTTCAGACCTACAAACTGGCCAGTTTACTTCACATTATTTTGGAAATGCAAAGTATCTCAAAAATTTGAGCAGATTAAGCCAGCCATTCACATTATTATTTTGAATGAGATGCTGCTGTCAGTCTAAAAGAACGTTGTGCCTGCCATGCAATTGAGCAACACTGTGAATGTTGGTTGAGCTGCCAGTTATGTAGGCCACACATTTCAATGACTGGGTGATTGGCATGTATTGTAGTCATCCAACATCTTCAAACATGCAAAATCCATCATCGTCCAACATCCAACATCCATCATCATCCAATATGCAAAATCAAACAACCCATCATAAAGAATAACAAAGTGTGAAGCTAGATGAACACAGCAGGCCAAGCAGCATCTCTGTGATTGGACCAAATTTGCTGAATAATGGTTAATTTGCCAACAGCCACACTAATAGACAATTTAAGAAAATCTAACAAGTTTGTAATGTGAGAAATTGACACTTGTAGATGTGACATATATTCATATGCTGGGGTCCATTCTCTATTAAAAAAAAACTATGTTCAAGCTAAACACCTTTATTGGTTTGATTTGATTTATTGTAGTATTCAATTATCCATGACGATTGGGATCCTAATGGTTTCTCTTGCTGTCTCCATGGCAATACCTTAACTGTTTAGGCTCAACTTGCCAACCTATCAGCAGATCTTTCCTCCTGCAGTATATAGAGTATTTGTTTGAAATTTTGCATTCTTGCATTTGCATTTTTATGAATACACAATGAAGAATTTCAGAGGTTTAGAAACTGGCTTTTCAGTCTGTTGAGCCTGCTCAGTCATTCAATGAATCTTGCCTAAAATTAAAAATGTCAATGCCTTTCACTCATCCCATACTCATTACTCTGTACACCATTGGTAGTTAGAAATCCAACAATATCTAGAGCATTATGTCCAGTTCTGGTCACCTCATTACAGGAAAGATGTGGAGGCATTAGAAAAGAGGAGATTTACCAGGATGTTGCCTGGACTGGAGGGAACGTCTTATCAGGAAAGGTTGAGACAGCGAGGGCTTTTCCCTTTAGAATGGCGAAAGATGAGAGGTGACTTGATAGAGGTGTACAAAATGATCAGAGGTATAGATAGAGTAGACAGCCAGAGACTTTTTCCTCGGATGGAGGTTGCTTTTATGCGGGGGCATAATTTTAAAGTGAAAGGAGGTAGATATTGGGGAAACATCAGAGGTAGGTTCTTTACTCAGAGTGTGGTAGGGGCATGGAATGCATTGCCGGAGAGGGTAGTGGAGTCGGCCTCATTAGGGGCATTTAAGTGGCTATTAGATAGGAATATGGATGATAGTATAAGGTAGGGGTGGAGGTTAGATAGACCTTACGTTTCGGGTAAAAGTTCAGGACAACATTGTGAGCCAAAGGGCCTGAACTGTGCTGTATCGTTCTATGTTCTAGCTATGTTATGCATACTCAAAGACTGAGCTTCTACAGCCCTTCAGCAATATGTCTCCCTTCTCAGCAATATTTAATGCAGTTATTTTTGCATGAGTTAAAATGTTGTGCCATTTCAGATCTCTTTTTACTGCTAAGCTACTTATGGTTGTTTAAAATTTTAAGGAAGATCTGTAGCTCAGGTTGCGGTTAGACTTACTGGTTGGTTCACTGAGCTGACTGGTTTTCATGCAAACGACTCACCTCCCTTCTAGGAGACGTTATCAGTGCTGTGTATAACCTCTGTTGAAATGCTGCTGTTCTGACCTGCTCTGAATTTATATGGTCTGGTCTGTCATGGTGGGCAGTCTTGTTTCCAGTTCTGTCCTGTAGTGGTTAGACCGAAATCAATTTGACTGGGACAAAGTTACAGTACTAGGACTAGCAAGACAAAGACAAGCACAAGAATTCCTGGAGGCCTGGTTTTCAACAACCAATGCAATTAACAAACATGTTGAAATAGGCCCCATCTACATACTACTACAGCACAAAAACTGGAAGCAAGACTGCCCACCTTGACAGACCGGACCATATAAATTCAGAGTGGGACAGATCAACAACACTTCAACGGAGGCGACACAGCAGTGATGATGTCACCTAGAAGGGAGATGAACCATTTGCCTGAAAACCAGTCCACTCGACAAACCAACCAACTAGTTATGATAATAAAATGTGAGGCTGGATGAACACAGCAGGCCAAGCAGCATCTCAGGAGCACAAAAGCTGACGTTTCGGGCCTAGACCCTTCATCAGATTGTATCTGTTAAGCCCATCAGTTGGAATGCAGTCATATTGTGACTGTAGTGAGATTGCCTGATGTAAATGGTGGAAGGAGGGTAATATCAGGTCAAAGATGTGTTTCCAAGAAAATTACTAGTAACTGTGAAATAGAATGAGGGATGGTGAAGGAATAGCTTAATGGAATAAGGAGAAAGGAATGAGAGAAAGAAAGAGTGACACCAGCCTGAAGAAAGGAATGTAAGATGGTTGAGAGAGAAGTTACATATGGAATGAGACATGAAAAAAGTGACCTTGTAAAGAATTAAGTAAAAAGTTTCATTAAGGTTTCAAGTTGGCAAAAAAATGGAAAAACGTATCAATAAATTATCAAGGAAGTGGGGAGGGGCATCAATTGTTGCACAGCCCAAGTCATGAATGCACAACTTTAACGAGATGTTAGGATGCAATGCTAATTCCCATGGACTATGTGGTACAGTTTGGTCCAGCTGTAGATTTACATCAGAAAATAAAAATCAATGAATTTACTTTCGATGACCTAATGAACGTAGACCATAGAACATAGGACAGCACAGTATAGGCCCTTCAGCACCCGATGTTGTGCCGAATCTTTACCCTAAACCTAAGGTCTATCTAACCTTCACTCCTATCTTATACTATCATCTATTGCCTATCTAATGGCCGCTTAAGTTCCCCTAATGAGGCCAACTCCACTACTCTCTCCAGCAATGCATTCCACGCCACTACCACTTTCTGAGTAAAGAGCCTGCCTCTGACGTCTCCCCTATATCTACCTCCACTTACTTTAAAACTATGTCCCTTTGTAATAGCTACCTCCACCCGAGGAAAAAGTCTCTGGCTGTCCACTCTATCTATACCTCTGATCATTTTGTACACCTCTATCGAGGCAAAATGCCTCAGATAACTGTCACAAACTGCAACTTTCAATTTAATGAGACAGTTATACACTCAGAAAATTAAATCAGAATGGAGCACTACCCAATGATCTGAAAGAGGTATTCTACTTTGTTATGAAAATCCCAGATTTTCTTCAGAATTCTCAGCCTTGCCATTTGAATCTTTGCAAAACCCAGTTAGCAAATTGAAAGTCAATTCAAAATCTCTGCAAAACAATTATTTCTCAAGGAATATATACATTAAGTCAATATTTTCATTATGGATGATTTAATTTTTAAGTGATTGCTTCCCTCAAAAAGGTTTATTTTACAATACATTTTCCACAGAAGGAGAAGGTGAGAGTCATCAGCAATGTTATTGGCAGCATCTGCACTGATTTAATGGCAGCTACGACCGCTAATGACCACAATAATTGTGTTTCACATACATGCCCAGTTATGTAAGAACTTTATGAATATGGTGCTCACATTTCTGCCACATTGCGATGGTTTTTAGAGCTATTCATTCAAATTGGCCAAACCAGCACAAAAGATCATGTGATTGCATCTTTCGTGCTAGTTGTAAAACCATAATGCTGGAAGCCAGCTCCCCCATAAAATCTGCTGTGCACCAAATCTGAGTTAACCGTATTGGCAAGTTTCACCTATCTGCAACAATTTGACAGTCTTAAATGAGTTCAAAACCACCTTCATTTTAGGCATTAAAATACACCAATAGTTATGTATTAAAGACATAAATATTTTTAAAATATTTAAGTTTACAATGAAACAATGTTTCTATATAGTTTAAAGTTTTCTTCAGTTATTTAATCTCAGGTTCCTCAGAGGTAGTGGACTTGATTCCCAATCTGAACAAGCCTAATTTTTTGTGATAAACCATTTTCAAACATATTAATTACATTGTCCAGATTATTGTTCTTAAATGCATCAATGAATATTTATTTTCAAAGCAAGAAAATGACATTCAAACCTTTTTGCACGGTTCATGGAAGATTTTATGCTCAGCAAATGAATTTGTTCAAAGAAAAAGGGCACTTCTGAAATCTAGAACAATTTTGAACAGCTCTGGATTATTGATTGTAACCAGGGTAGTAATTCTACTCCTTGCACTGCAAATTCACAATTACACGATCTGAAATGTGATGACTGTGTAAGCAGTAGAAGTACTATGGTGCTTTAACCCCTTGATACTTAGCTATTTTAATTGCCTTAATATCGCTGATATTATTTACTGCTTTAACAAATACTTTGATAAATTTTCATATTTGTCTTTCAATTCTTTCCAACAGCTGTGAAATACTAAGAATAACTATCATTTAGTGGTTGTCTTTGAAATAGCCTTCATTTGCAACTGCAACAACAATCTTATCTCTTACATCTGTTTGACAGCTGACTGAATTTATTTTAAATTTAGTAAACCTCAAACAAAAGCTCATGCTTTTTAAAAAGCACAACACATTTTTAAGCTTTGCTGAATGACAGTTCTTCATGTTCATTGTACTTTTTTTTCTCTTTCCATGCCTCATAAGCATCCATTCAATCAAATGTAATACTGATGTTCAGACTTTACAGTAAGGCTTTGTGGGTAATACTTTCTTTCCATGTTATTTTACTTACTTCCAGAGACAATCCAGTACAATTAAATGAACCTTTCATTCAGAAGAACATACAACAGTACGGGAGAGGAATAGGCCCTTCGGCCCACGACATTGTGCTGAACATGTCACCAAAATCAAACTAATCCATTCGACCTTCCCTTGCTCCATATCCCTCCATTCCTTATATTCAAGATAATAAAATGTGAGGCTGGATGAACACAGCAGGCCAAGCAGCATCTCAGGAGCACAAAAGCTGACGTTTCGGGCCTAGACCCTTCATCAGAGAGGGGGATGGGGGTGAGGGTTCTGGAATAAATAGGGAGAGAGGGGGAGGTGAACCGAAGGTGGAGAGAAAAGAAGATAGGTGGAGAGAGTATAGGTGGGGAGGTAGGGAGGGGTTAGGTCAGTCCAGGGAAGACGGACAGGTCAAGGAGGTGGGATGAGGTTAGTAGGTAGATGGGGGTGCGGCTTGGGGTGGGAGGAAGGGATGGGTGAGAGGAAGAACAGGTTAGGGAGGCAGAGATAGGTTGGGCTGGTTTTGGGATGCAGTGGGTGGAGGGGAAGAGCTGGGCTGGTTGTGTGGTGCAGTGGGGGGAGGGGACGAACTGGGCTGGTTTAGGGATGCGGTGGGGGAAGGGGAGATTTTGAAACTGGTGAAGTCCACATTGATACCATTCGGCTGCAGGATTCCCAGGTGGAATATGAGTTCCTGTTCCTACAACCTTCGGGTGGCATCATTGTGGCACTGCAGGAGGCCCATGATGGACATGTCATCTAAAGAATGGGAGGGGGAGTGGAAACGGTTTGCGACTGGGAGGTGCAGTTGTTTGTTGCGGACTGAGCAGAGGCGTTCTGCAAAGCGGTCCGCAAGCCTCCGCTTGGTTTCTCCAATGTACAGGAGGCCACACCGGTACAGTGGATGCAGTATACCACATTGGCAGATGTACAGGTGAACCTCTGCTTAATGTGGAATGTCATCTTGGGGCCTGGGATAGGGGTGAGGGAGGAGGTGTGGGGGCAAGTGTAGCATTTCCTGCGGTTGCAGGGGAAGGTGCCGGGTGTGGTGGGGTTGGAGGGCAGTGTGGAGCGAACAAGGGAGTGACGGAGAGAGTGGTCTCTCTGGAAAGCAGACAGGGGTGGGGATGGAAAAATGTCTTGGGTGGTGGGGTCGGATTGTAGATGGCGGAAGTGTTGGAGGATGATGCGTTGTATCCGGAGGTTGGTGGGGTGGTGTGTGAGAACGAGGGGGATCCTCTTTTGGCGGTTGTGGCGGGGGCAGGGTGTGAGGGATGTGTTGCGGGAAATGGGGGAGACGTGGTCAAGGACGTTCTCGATCACTGTGGGGGGAAAGTTGCGGTCCTCGAAGAACTTGGACATCTGGGACGTGCGGGAGTGGAATGTCTTGTCGTGGGAGCAGATGCGGCGGAGGCGGAGGAATTGGGAATAGGGGATGGAATTTTTGCAGGAGGGTGGGTGGGAGGAGGTGTATTCTAGGTAGCTGTGGGAGTCGGTGGGCTTGAAATGGACATCAGTTACAAGCTGGTTGCCTGAGATGGAGACTGAGAGGCCCAGGAAGGTGAGGGATGTGCTAGAGATGGCCCAGGTGAACTGAAGGTTGGGGTGCAAGGTGTTGGTGAAGTGGATGAACTGTTCGAGCTCCTCTGGGGAGCAAGAGGCGGCGCCAATGCAGTCATCAATGTAACGGAGGAAGAGGTGAGGTTTGGGGCCTGTTTAGGTGCGGAAGAGGGACTGTTCCACGTAACCTACAAAGAGGCAGGCATAGCTGGGGCCCATGCCCGTGCCCATGGCCACCCCCTTAGTCTGTAGGAAGTGGGAGGAGTCAAAAGAGAAGTTGTTGAGGGTGAGGACGAGTTCGCCAAGGCGGATGAAGGTGTCGGTGGAGGGGGACTGGTCGGGCCTGCGGGACAGGAAGAAGCGGAGGGCCTTGAGGCCATCTGCATGCGGAATACAGGTGTATAGGGACTGGACGTCCATGGTGAAGATGAGGTGTTGGGGGCCAGGGAATCGGAAGTCCTGGAGGAGGTGGAGGGCGTGGTTGGTGTCACGGACGTAGGTATGGAGTTCCTGGACCAAAGGGGAGAAAATGGAGTCCAGCTAGGTGGAGATGAGTTCGGTGGGGCAGGAGCAGGCTGAGACAATGGGTCGACCAGGGCAGGCAGGTTTGTGGATTTTGGGAAGGAGATAGAAACAGGCTGTGCGGGGTTGGGGAATAATGAGGTTGGAGGCTGTGGGTGGGAGGTGCCATGAGGTGATGAGGTCATTCCTTATATTCATGTGCTTACTTAAAAGTCCCTTAAATGCCCCTATTGCATCTGCCTCCATCACCACCCCTGACAGCATGTTCCAGATTCCTACCACTCTGGTAAAAAAAAACTTGCCGCTCATATTTCCTTTCAACTTTCTGCCATTCACCTTAATGCACGCCCCCTAATATTAGACATGTCAACTCTGGGGAAAAAAGACTCTGACTGTCAACCCGATCTACGCACCTCATAAATTTATAGACTTCTATTATGTCTCCCCTCAGCTTCTGCCACTCCAGAGAAAACAATCTGAATATTTCAAGCCTCTCCTTATAGCTTATACCCTCTAGCTCAGGCAGCATCCTGGTAAACCTCCTCCGCACCCTCTCCAAAGCTTCCATGTCTTTCCTGTAATGTGGCAACCAGAACTGAATGCAACACTCCAACTGTGGCCTAACCAATGTCTTACGAAGCTGCAACATGTCATACTGACTCTTTTGCACTCAAGGCGTAACACAATACCAAACGTTGATGTATTTACTTTGTCCCTTCCCTTTATTATCATTATTAGTTTTGACTGGCTTTTTTGGTCACATAATCATTATTATCCTAGTAATGATACAACACATTAATGTCTCAGCAAGAAAAATTGATTAAGGTCCATGTATTGAATGTGAATTAAGTGGGAAAAGATAGATCAGTCTGTCCTGTAGTGAATGCCTCAATTTGTTTCATTCATAATGAAACAATAATATTGGACTGCTATTATATTATGCCTATTCTATGCCAACTATGCTAATTCAAAGCTTGCTTCCGGGTGAAACTTATAAATATGTTAAGTTTTATTAGATTCAATAGCAAATTAATAGGATCCGTTGACATTGCAGTTCCAGGCAAATATTCAACTTAGAGATAACAAAGTGTGGGGCCGGATGAACACAGCAGGCCAAGCAGCATCTTAGGAGCACAAAAGCTGACGTTTCGGGTCTAGACACTTTGTTATCTCAGATTTGCCAGCATCAGCAGTTCCCATTATCTCTGAAACATTCAACTCAGTTTAAAATGCAAACACATCACATGGATGACAAAATGCCATCTGATCCATCAAGAGTACTCATGCATGATTCAACTTCTATACACAATCAACTCAAGTGCCATCTTCTGAGAGGCAAAAGGACAAAAGTAACTGAAACTAATTGAGAAATTCTGGAAAATTCCTCTCTGGCTTTCAAAGAGAAGTAAATAAGTCTGCTGGAGACTGCCTCCATTTCCTGACATACCTTCATAAATTGGGGCATCCAACTTACGAACTTTTCCAATTTCCCTTCGAAGAATTTACAAGATAGTGTATGGTTTAGGAGGGGTGGACGCTAGGAAGTTATTGCCGTTACGCGGGGAGACTAGGACCCGTGGGCACAGATTTAAGATTAGAGGGGGTAAATTTAAAACTGAAATGAGATGACATTTCTTCAGCCAGAGAGTGGTGGGCTTGTGGAATTCATTGCCGCAGAGTGCAGTGGAGGCCGGGACGTTGGATGCCTTCAAGGCAGAGATCGACAAATTCTTGATCTCAAAAGGAATCAAGAGCTGCGAGGAGAGTGCAGGAAAGTGGTGTTGAAATGCCCATCAGCCATGATTTAAATGGTGGAGTGGACTTGATGGGCCGAATGGCCTTACTTCCACTCCTATGTCTTATGGTCTTATGGTCTTAATTTCCAGGAACCTCTACTTAACTAGTAATATTTTCCAGGAAGCATTGACTGTTCATAGAAAAGAAATGCATCTTGACAGATTTATTACTTTGGCAATTTATACTTATACCATCTAGTTCTCGTTCTTCTACATGCTTAAATAACACATTCAACCAGAATAAAAGATAACAAAGTGTGGAGCTGGATGAACACAGCAGGCCAAGCAGCATCTCAGGAGCACAAAAGCTGACGTTTCGGACCTAGACCCTTCATCATCCATCTGATGAAGGGTCTAGGCCTGAAACGTCAGCTTTTATGCTCCTGAGATGCTGCTTGGCCTGCTGTGTTCATCCAGCTCCATACTTTGTTATCTTGGATTCTGCAGCATCTGCAGTTCCCATTATCACTGATACAACCAGAATAAAAGACTCTTTTAGCCATCTTAAAATGTTCAAACAATCTTTGGTAAGTCTATATTTTAAAACAAAAACACTTTATTGCCCTCATCCTATAAAAACCCTCACACTATTATAGAATAATACAACACAGAAAGACAGCATTCACACCACCAAATCTACATCATTTCTGAATTTGTCCCATTTATCTGCTTTTTTCTTATAATCTTGCACTTTTTTCCCTCACACAAGTATGTATCCAATTCCTTTTTGAAGGCCAGTATTGAATCTATATCCACGACTCTGTCCAGCATTGCATTTCAAATCTTAACATCACATTGTGTATAGACATTTTTCATGTTGTCCATGTGAAAGGGGAAGGCGTAAAGAGCAGTAACAGATTTCAAAATAGGTAGCAAGAGCTAAAAGGGGGGCATTAAAAAGAACTTGCAAGCAATATCAAACTCAACATTAAATAACTTCCACAACTGCAGCTTTGAAAAAGGTGGTCAGAAGCAAGGTGATTCTCTTGAATGCTAAACCACGATACTGTCAATGAACTGACAGATCCCAAAAAAACCAATATAAAAACAGGAAGAGTGTTCTTCAAGAAACAGCAGTGGAGAAATCAATGGCACTGAGGAGAGCAGATGGTTTCCACCCCAAGGATTTCACAGAATTGTGGAATTATTTCAGTGTTGAAGGAGGCCATTCAGTTCATCATGTCTACATCAGGTTGAAAAGTGAGAATGTAACTATTAGATAAAGGGGAATGAGTGGATGTATTTGGATTTTCAGGAATCTTTTGATAAGGCCTGATATAAGAAGTTAGTGTGATCAAATACATGGGATTAGGGGTAATATTCTATATGATATACTTGCATAGATTGAGAATTGGTGAGCAGGAAAGAGAGAAAAGAACTACATGGTCCTTTCTCAGAGTGGTAGGTGGTGGCATTGAAACTTTCGGAATGCTGACAGGCCTGACATGGAGAAGATGTTTCCACGTGTAGGAGAGGCTAGAACCTGTGAGCACAGCCTCAGAGTGAAGGGGCGCCCCTTTAGAACTGAGAGAAGGAAGAATTTCTTCAGCCAGAGGGTGGTGGATCGGTGGAGCTCACTGTCTCAGAGGACTGTGGACATCAAGTCAGATATTTGAGTATATTTAAGGTAGAGATAGACAGGTTCAAGGAAGAAGGCAGGAGAACAGGTTTGAGAAACATATCAGCCATGATTGAGTGGTGGAGCAGACATGATGGACCAAATGGCCTGATTCTGCTCCTGTACCTTAAGGTATTATGAAATCACAGGGATCAGTGCTTGGGCCCCAGCTATTCACAATATATATTAAGGATTTGGATGAAGGAAACAGATGTACTATTTCTAAGTTCTCTATTTGTAAATGAAAATAAATCAAACTTTGTGAAACAGCTGATCAGGAAGTAGAGAAGAAATGCGAACAGGGAAAATATAGAATGATGCCATCAGCCCAACAGATTTTAAAAACAAAACATTGCAACAGCCTGCGTTACAGGAAGTTGGGAAACAATACAGTTGAGAAACGTTTGTTACCAGATTTGAATCCGCTCCCCACCCCAACACCCCCAACCCCAACAACTCTGCTGCAAATGGAAGCCAGAAAGTTGCAAAACGGAGAATTCTGTACATCTTGGGCCCAGCTCGGAATTCTGCCTCCATCAAACTTCCTGATTTCTGTGGTCATGGAGGGACCCACACCTCCGTGGCCATGAGCAAGTAAACTGAAACTCCACTTGTGTGAATATTTTGTTACAGTCTAGTGATGTACCTTATTCATTCCATTAATAAACCAAAACCATATTTCTAATTTTCTAGCACAGAACTTAGTTCCTAACCAATGGGATTAGGAGTAATATGCTATATGATATTCTTGCACAGATTGAGAATTGGTGAGCAGGAATAGTGTTTTAAAACATTTGCAGAGAAACGTTATTGTTTGCCAGAATTATTTTGCCATCTGTACATACAGTCATATCACAAAGTTAAATTGAAATATTTTTTGCTTTACACACACAAATAGTAGAGCAACAAGATAATTATGTATAGTAGCAATGCATAGGCATTTTTTTCAAATAGGTGCAAGTTCAAATTTGATCAAATAAACATTGGCAAACAATGCTCATTTGAAAAGTTAATTAACAACACTTGGTTAGTAACAGAAGAACTTAAAAATCAAGTTTTACCTTGTCCCAAGTTTTTATCATATATTCACTGCACAAAAACTGGAGAGGTGGAAGTACGAAGTACACGATAATGACTGGTGAATGGCTATAAGCAAATGTAATTAAATAAAACAACACACAATATTTGAGGAAGCATATCTTTTTAAAGGAGTGACAAAGACAGTACAATTACTTAACTTACTAACAACACAAAGATATTGAAATTAACTTCCATTTGTAATTATTATTTAATTGAATAATCCATTAAACACTTTGGTACCAGAGATAATGGGAACTGCAGATGCTGGAGATTCCAAGATAATAAAATGTGAGGCTGGATGAACACAGCAGGCCAAGCAGCATCTCAGGAGCACAAAAGCTGACGTTTCGGGCCTAGACCCTTCATCAGAGAGGGGGATGGGGGGAGGGAACTGGAATAAATAGGGAGAGAGGGGGAGGCGGACCGAAGATGGAGAGTAAAGAAGATAGGTGGAGAGGGTGTAGGTGGGGAGGTAGGGAGGGGATAGGTCAGTCCAGGGAAGACGGACAGGTCAAGGAGGTGGGATGAGGTTAGTAGGTAGCTGGGGGTGCGGCTTGGGGTGGGAGGAAGGGATGGGTGAGAGGAAGAACCGGTTAGGGAGGCAGAGACAGGTTGGACTGGTTTTGGGATGCAGTGGGTGGGGGGGAAGAGCTGGGCTGGTTGTGTGGTGCAGTGGGGGGAGGGGATGAACTGGGCTGGTTTAGGGATGCAGTGGGGGAAGGGGAGATTTTGAAACTGGTGAAGTCCACATTGATACCATATGGCTGCAGGGTTCCCAGGCGGAATATGAGTTGCTGTTCCTGCAACCTTCGGGTGGCATCATTGTGGCAGTGCAGGAGGCCCATGATGGACATGTCATCAAGAGAATGGGAGGGGGAGTGGAAATGGTTTGCGACTGGGAGGTGCAGTTGTTTGTTGCGAACTGAGCGGAGGTGTTCTGCAAAGCGGTCCCCAAGCCTCCGCTTGGTTTCCCCAATGTAGAGAAAGCCGCACCGGGTACAGTGGATGCAGTATACCACATTGGCAGATGTGCAGGTGAACCTCTGCTTAATGTGGAATGTCATCTTGGGGCCTGGGATGGGGGTGAGGGAGGAGGTGTGGGGACAAGTGTAGCATTTCCTGCGGTTGCAGGGGAAGGTGCCGGGTGTGGTGGGGTTGGAGGGCAGTGTGGAGCGAACAAGGGAGTCACGGAGAGAGTGGTCTCTCCGGAAAGCAGACAGGGGAGGGGATGGAAAAATGTCTTGGGTGGTGGGGTCGGATTGTAAATGGCGGAAGTGTCGGAGGATAATGCGTTGTATCCGGAGGTTGGTAGGGTGGTGTGTGAGAACGAGGGGGATCCTCTTGGGGCGGTTGTGGCGGGGGCGGGGTGTGAGGGATGTGTCGCGGGAAATGCGGGAGACGCGGTCAAGGGCGTTCTCAATCACCGTGGGGGGGGAAGTTGCGGTCCTTAAAGAACTTGGACATCTGGGATGTGCGGGAGTGGAATGTCTTATCGTGGGAGCAGATGCGGCGGAGGCGGAGGAATTGGGAATAGGGGATGGAATTTTGCAGGAGGGTGGGTGGGAGGAGGTGTATTCTGGGTAGCTGTGGGAGTCGGTGGGCTTGAAATGGACATCAGTAACAAGCTGGTTGCCTGAGATGGAGACTGAGAGGTCCAGGAAGGTGAGGGATGTGCTGGAGATGGCCCAGGTGAACTGAAGGTTGGGGTGGAAGGTGTTGGTGAAGTGGATGAACTGTTCGAGCTCCTCTGGGGAGCAAGAGGCGGCGCCGATACAGTCATCAATGTACCGGAGGAAGAGGTGGGGTTTGGGGCCTGTGTAGGTGCGGAAGATGGACTGTTCCACGTAACCTACAAAGAGGCAGGCATAGCTGGGGCCCATGCGGGTGCCCATGGCCACCCCCTTAGTCTGTAGGAAGTGGGAGGAGTCAAAAGAGAAGTTGTTGAGTGTGAGGACGAGTTCCGCCAGTCGCAAACCATTTCCACTCCCCCTCCCATTCTCTTGATGACATGTCCATCATGGGCCTCCTGCACTGCCACAATGATGCCACCCGAAGGTTGCAGGAACAGCAACTCATATTCCGCCTGGGAACCCTGCAGCCATATGGTATCAATGTGGACTTCACCAGTTTCAAAATCTCCCCTTCCCCCTCTGCATCCCTAAACCAGCCCAGTTCATCCCCTCCCCCCACTGCACCACACAACCAGCCCAGCTCTTCCCCCCCACCCACTGCATCCCAAAACCAGTCCAACCTGTCTCTGCCTCCCTAACCGGTTCTTCCTCTCACCCATCCCTTCCTCCCACCCCAAGCCGCACCCCCAGCTACCTACTAACCTCATCCCACCTCCTTGACCTGTCCGTCTTCCCTGGACTGACCTATCCCCTCCCTACCTCCCCACCTACACCCTCTCCACCTATCTTCTTTACTCTCCATCTTCGGTCCGCCTCCCCCTCTCTCCCTATTTATTCCAGTTCCCTCCCCCCATCCCCCTCTCTGATGAAGGGTCTAGGCCCGAAACGTCAGCTTTTGTGCTCCTGAGATGCTGCTTGGCCTGCTGTGTTCATCCAGCCTCACATTTTATTATCTTAAACACTTTGGTACCCCAGTTCTTTGCAGAACCACTGGTAACTTTAAGTTTTCTTTAACTACAAGAATACAATTGAGACTAAATATTTTGCATATATGGAAAACAGCATTAAAACTGAAATTTTAGAATTTGTGCTACAAAACAATCACCAAAAACTGGATCATTATATAAAATCATGCGATTATGTTTGTCATTTGTTATGTTGTCATTTTACAGTAAATCTGTTATGGTATCTGTTAATGCTCAATTGGCAAGCTCAGCAGCCTAAATGAACTAATTCTTAGTTGACCTCTTTATGCAGACTGGGACAGGAATTTGTTTTTGTAGTGCTGATCAACTGCTTGGGGGTCAGGCACTACTTTTGCTTGCTATCTGCATGGCATAGGCAACATTCCTCAAATCATAGAATCATTGAATCCCTACAACGTGGAAGGAGGCAATTCAGCCCATCAAATCCACAGCAACCCTCTGAAAAGCATACCACCCAGATACACTCTCCTACTCTATAGGTAACCCTGCACTTCTCATGACTGATCCACCTACCCTGCATATGCCTGGATGCTATGAAAAGTTTAGCATGGGGAAGCCACCTAACCTGCACATCTTTGGACTGTGGGGAAGAAACCAGGGCATCCAAAGTAAACCAATACAGATATGGGGCAAATGTGCAAACTTCACAGGCAGTTGCCTGGGGCTAGAAATGAACCTGAGTCCCTGGTGCTGTGAGGCAGTTGTGCTAACCACTGAGCCACCATGCCACCCTTAAACAGATCTACACTTGAATTTTTGCACTAATATCTTTGTTTATCCTTAGGTAAAAATGGAGTTGACTTTTAAATGACTTTTATCTCAAGGTTGTCAGAAAATTGAACATGAGGAGTGATGCTTCATTGTACAGAATTGTGGTCAGACCCCATTTGGAGTATTGCAGTTACTTTAGTTCTCTGCATTTGAATAAGATTATAATACCATTGAGATTTTCAGTGCAGATTTATCAAAGCTTTATCAGGGTTTAGAGGATTAAATTAAAAGGAGAGATTACCTAAACATTGTACTCCCTTGAGTTCAGAAGGCTGAAAAGGGCTCTAAATGAGGTGGATAATATCATAAAGGAATTAAGTTTGGTTGGTGATATGAAATTATTTCTTCTGATGTAGGAATCTAAAATAATAATAATAATAATATTTAGAGGTACAGCAATTAAGAGTAAAATATGTTAGCTCCCTATACCCCTCAAAAGAGCATTGTTAATTTGGAGCTCCTTCTTCTAAGAAGTCATGGTTTCTGAGTTAATAGAAATCTCCAAGACTGAGATTTATAGATGTTTGTTAGACAAGGGGAACAAGGGATTTTGAAGAAAAGGAGATAAATGGCATTGGCTTCAGATCAGCCATGACCTATTAGAACGTAGGAACAGAGTTGAGTGGTAGAATTGCTTTTCGTGTTCCTAGGCAAAGAGTTTAACAAACAAATTTTATTTATCTGATACGACAAAAACAATTTCGTAAAACTGAGAGGCATTCCCTACCATAACTCTCCCCCATCATTACTCACCGTGGCCAGGACTGCTTAGTTATCCTTGTCCTTGAGTGGGGTCATTACTGGTAGCAGCCTATATTTGCACAGACTGGTAGCAGCCTATATTTGTACGGTAGCAATGCCAAGAAATGGACAGAGGAGGCCTACGACCAGGAGGCAACTCTCAGGAAATGTATTTCTACTGTTGAAGTCTCTGGACCCATCAGAGGCATCTTGGTGCCCTGTTGCCTGATGGTTACTTAAATTTGGTGGAGGCTCCTCAGAAGAAGTAATATGGGCTTCACCGTCTGCTCCCTAGTGTGCAGGCTGATTCCTGTTTCCCCACCCATTAAGTACTGCCCTTTGTACCAATTCATATGTATATTGCAGCATTTTTACCTGATTTAAAGGATCAAATAGATTTCAAACTATTTTATCAAATTCTTAGTAGGAGACTTAAAACTTTTTTGTCTGATCAGTATTTATAATTTATAATTAGAATAAATTGCTCAATAGTTAGTTTGGAAGGGACTTTGTTTTTATGAGTTAGAGTTTCTAATAAGGGATCAATATTTCAATTCTCCCAAGAATTAATAGATTGAAGGTGACATCAATCTGCAAGTTGAAATTCCAGGTGTTTGACTGTGAGTAACCTGTGCAACAGAATTACATTCAATCAATTGTTAAAATGTAGAAGTACTGAAGAATGGATCTTGAGAAGCAAGGACATTTAACTGTTGTGTCAAATTCCAATGCAAAAATACCTGAAGCAACAGATTAGAGAATGATACTGTGACACACCAGCATTTAGTCTTGAAACCAGCTGTTCAGGTTTAACTGTGATTATACATCATGATAAAACAGAAACCTGAGGGGAAACAAAACTCTCCAGAGGAAAAAAAAACAAGAAAAAAATTAACCTTAAAAACACTGTATATCAATAATGAAGGATCTGTTCATTTACACAAATTTAAAATTGATTGTTACTTACTTGAGCTATGATAAAATGTGTTTCTGAAGGGTTGACTATGGTATTCCACTGTGAAACTATAGCCTTCCTCAACTGCTAATTTGAGTCTTAATGCTGAGGAATGTATTTTAACTCCATCCATAAAGGAGGGACACAGACAAATGAGGGAGGGTAGTAGTAAGTAGGAAACTGCAGACCAATTAGTTTAACGTGTCATTAGGAAATTGTTCAGATCCATTTTAAGAAATAATAACAGGGCATTTGGAAAGTCAAGATATGATTAATCAGAGCCAGCATAATTCTATGATGATAAATTATGTTTAACTAATTTGCTAAGCGTTCTTTGAAGATGTAATAACAATATGGATAATGGGGATTCTGCAGTTTAGTACATCTGGACTTCCAGGAGGCATTTGCTAAGGTGCTACACAAAAAAAGTTTTAATACGCAAGGAGAGATCACAGGAGATAATGGGAACTGCAGATGCTGAAGAATCCGAGATAATAAAAGTGTGGAGCTAGATGAACACAGCAGGCCAAGCAGCATCTTAGGAGCACAAAAGCTGACGTTTTGGGCCTTTTCTGCTGAAGGGTCTAGGCCCGAAATGTCAGCTTTTGTGCTCCTAAGATGCTGCTTGGCCTGCAGGGTTCATCCAGCTCCACACTTTGTTATCAAGGTAAGATCACATGATGGTTGGAGTAATTTATTAGCTTGGGTAGAGGATTGGCTAATCAACAGAAAGTAGTGAGTTGTAACAAATGAGTCTGTTTCTTCTTGGCAAGCACCTTTTATTGGGGTACCACATGGTTTGCTCCTCAGTCCCAACTATTTTCAATCTATATTAATGACTTGAATGCAGGGATTGAAAGAATTCTAACAAAATTTGCAGATGAAATTAATATAAGTTAGAAAGTAAATTGCAATGAAGAAATAAGAACTTTACAAATGGGTATGGAAAGAATCATGGGATCACAGAATCTCTACAGTGTGGAAATTAGCCACTGAGCTTGCATCAACCCTTCAAAATGCATCCCACCCAGACATGGCCTCCTACCCTATCCCCATAACCCCACATTTGCCATGGCTAATCCACCTAGCCTCTGTGTCCCTGGACACTATGGACAAATTGTTATGGCCAATCCACCTAATCTGCGCATCTTTGGAATTAGTGAGAAAACTGCAACATCTGGACAAAATCCATGCAAACAAAGGGAGGACGTGAAAACTCCACACAGTCACCTGAGGCTATAATTGAACCTGGATCCCTGGGACTGTGAGCAAACAGTGATAAGTTAGGTGAATGAGCCAAATTTGGCAGATGAAGTTTAACATGGATGAGCGTAATGTTATCCACTTTAGTCAGAGGAACATAAAGGCAACTTGTTGTCTAAATGGAGAAACTTCACAGTACTTCTGTGCAGACAGATCTCAGTGCACTTGTGCAGGTATCACAGAAAGCCAGTATGCAGGTATATCAGGTAATAATGAAAGCAAATGGAATGTGGGCATTTACTGTTAAAGGAATAGAGTATAAATGTAGGGAAGTATTCTTGCAGCTGTACAAGGCATTAGTGAGTCTGCACCAGGAATATTGTGTACTATTTTGGTCCCCTTACTTGAGGACAGATGTAGATTTATTTGAGGCAGTTCACAGACAGTTCACTAGATTTATTCCAGAGATGAGGGGTTTGTCTTATGCAGTGAGACTGAGCAGTTTAGTCTTATACTTTCTGGAGTTTAGAAAAATGAGGGGCAATCTAATTGAAGTATGTAAAATGCTAAAGGGGATTGACAAAGTAGATGCAGCGAAGATGTTTCCTCATATGGGTCAATCTAGAACAATCCTTATTTTAGGATAAGGAGTAACAGATTTAACAGGGTCTTCAGTCTGTAGTATTCAATACCCAGTGGATGTTGGGACACTGAGTAAATTTGAAGAGGGCATACACAGATTTTTAATGAGTAAGGGGTGGATGGGTTATGGGAACTGGGCAGGAAAGTGCAGTTGAAGCAGAGATAAGATCAGCCATAATCATATGAATGGCAGAGCACGCTTGAGGGCCTGAATTACTTCACTCTATTCTTAGTTCTTATGTAATCAAAGGAGTTGAACTGCAGCTTGTTTTCTGCTACAGCATTGCCATGGGACTGAGCCTTATGTCAGTATTTAAATTTTTAGCCCTTTACACAACAGGAATGTCAATTCATTTTATGTCCTGCTTGCTGAAACACTGGCTGTGAGTGGTCATTCAGAAGCTGACAGTGACCAAAAAGTGAGAGGGTATATATAAACAAGACCCAGTCTTCAAAATGATCTCTTGTGACACCCACAGTAGTTATCCTGTACTTTCCATTCATATCCATCCAACATATGGATAGAAATGAAGCCTTGATTCTTTCAATAAAATGAGAGGAATAAAGTTAATGATTATAAAAGCAACAAAGACCAAACCATGTTCCTATGTTGCAATGGGGCAGAGCAGAAAGACAAGTCAAGTCAAAGATGCAAATGTTTTGTGCACGCCATGGGCAGAATTTTGCGTCAGCAACATAGGTCATAGTTTCAGAATCAGAAATGGGGGCCTTCAGTGTTTGGGGACAAGTGGCCAGCCAAATGAGTTCACAAGACAGCCAGCTAATTCACAAGAAACAGCACAGAAACGGAGCTATCTTAACTGCAGGGGATAGGAGACAGGTGCTCGCAACTTTGCTGAATGACCGTCAGACCTGCCCTCATTACCTCAAAAGTTTACTTTGCACTGTTGCGGACGAACTTTCTGCCACTGACCAGCAGCTTTCACCTGCAAGACACAGATCGCTTGGTTTCAAGACACAGACTGCTCACCACCCTGGCCCAAAACTTAAATCTCCTGTGTCTGCAGCACTCAGTCCAGTGCAGTGTAGTAAGATGCTGTTAACATTAAAATGTCAGCAGGGCAAACAATAGGTGGCCCCATGATTCAGGGATAGCTCACAGCTGGTTTTTCTTAAGGTGGCATGGGAATGGAGGCAATTGCTGTTCTCAACAAAGGGCATGACAAGACCCTCCTGTCTGTCCAAGGATTAATTAACTCTGTGGGTTAGTTTAATTAAACCAGTAAAACACAGTGCAACTTCTGAGACAGACATTACGGTAAACCAACTAATTCCTGTGGTGTGTAAAAGTTTGGCCTAGAGTTCCAGCAACATGCCTCTGAAACACAGCCTCGCATGAGATTGTACATTGCCTCTGCCTTGGTTTCAACTCCAGCAAACTGCATTAAATTCACACAAATTATACACAATTTCAACTGATTGGATATACGCACATGCCAAGTCATTACAATATAGAACACTAGAATACAATTCTGTTTCCAATACTGAACAAATAAACTGTTTGCACGCTTTATGTAAATATAACAAGGTCCACAACCAAAGCCTGCCTCTTAATCTAGGAAAATTGATAAGTGCGAAATCCATATAGAGAATGCACAATGTGCAGAAAATCGCATCCACATTGTATGACAATGATTAAACCTATGTTTAAATGAGTATTAAATTGCTGAATCTTGGGTCAACATTTAAATCCATCATTTAAAATCTTAAGTCCAAAAAGTCTTTCTTGTGCTGTTGGTGTATGGATTCACTTAGTTAATTTCCACCATTCCTTTCAAATGCTGCAATAAGAATATTTCCATCACAATCGGTACCTTCAGGGGTAGTTTGTCTATAATATGCATTTCCTGAGAATCTGAAAGAAGGTTGATTCTTCTTCCAAAGATACCAGAACCCAATAGCACCCAAAACAATAATCACGGTTACCACCATTGCTATTACAATTTTAAGTACTGTTCCATTTCCAATTTTGTATCCTGTAAAAAGAAAAAAATACACTTACAGAAAATCCAATTAATGTACATTTTAACAAAAGGGCTGCATAGCAGTCATGGTTTTGGGAAAGATGATGGAAGTGGTTACTTTCCTGTTGATAAAGTTAGGGCAAAGAAAAAACTTTAAAATTTTAAATGAAGCAGAAGCTATACATCTCTCAAAATATTTTAAAAAGTACTGTATGTTTGTAGATATTTTAATAAACATGTTCAGACACATTATGATGTATCTGAGGCAGATGGAGCATGAATGTGGACCTTCTGGCCCAGAGGCAAGAACAGTAAACCTGTGATACAGAGCCCTCACACATTTGCATACATGCAATTATGGTGTGGAACATCCAAAACCTAAACAGTGGGGACAGCTGAATCCATAATAACTTTTAAGAGAAATGATGGTACATACTAATGTTTTAAAATGTACAGGAAATGGATAGTTTTTTTTCCAAAGAACATTCGTTATTGGTCAAATAGTCATCTACTGATCTGTAAAATTCAATACTTAGGGAGAAATCTAAATCAATTTCTACAAAACCTCATTTTTCTTCTTAGAAATTAATGATGATTTGATTATTATATACTCAAATTTAATTCTGTGCCAATTTTGCTGACACACAAACATATTGAAAAAGGTTAACTCAATAATAATTCAAGATGACAACCATCTATATTTTGATATCTTTAATGTAATTAAGCTTATCAGCACATTTCATGTGAAAATGATAAAATGTGCCACTGGGCCACGTAAGAAATATTAGGTCAGATGAACAAAAACATGGTGAAAGTCACCTCATTTGAAACAGCCTAAAGTTTAAGACTGACATTGTGTTTTTTCAAATTTCTCAAACATGTTGCAGCGTATAAATGCATGTTTCTCTTATTCACTGGTGATACTTTTTTAAAAATGATTGCTTTGGTGTTGTGACAGGTACCCTGTTAAATATAAGTTAAGATACAATGTTGCCATTGGAGCAAAAGTGAATAAATTTAGATTATTGTGGAATTTGAATGTATGAGCAAGAAGAACCTGTCAGCATGGGGATTCTGCTCTTTTGAAAATTTTGTCTCAAATGAATTCTGACGTTGAAAAATCAGTCAATATTACTATTATTTGAATAGTTTGTGAAACTTTCTTTCTTGTGTTTCTTTAAATAACTTGGAAAAATCGAAGAAGGTAATATGTTATACTTGAATTGTTATAGATACGCAAAGTGCAATGGATAGGCCAGCCATCTGCTTGAAAATTATTATTAGTGACTTCCTTTGGCAGTCATTATAGTGAACTGGAGGACAGCTGTTTTAAAATATTAGGTGTGTTATTCCTTGTAATTTAATACATTATCAGGGCTACTCGTTTGATATGAATGAGTGAGCCCAATTGATGCTGTAGTCATATTGTATTCTATGCCTTTTTTTATCTGAAAGAATAAAGCAGCATGCATGACTTTGTAACATTTACTCTAAATTTGAACTAGCAAAATTCTGGCATCAATTTTGGTGTCCTTTGGAAAGTGTAACAGTAGACTTGGATGATCAATGGGTATTGGTTTCCATGACAAAGGTTTCTAAAAGTTGACAGTTTTGTAAAGGTCTGGACCTATTTATCTAATTTAATACAAAATACATTTTATTTGTACTTTGCCCATAAAATACATTTTTAGGCAACTTACCTTGTAGTTTTGGGATGTAGGTACGTCCACTCAAATCTGAAATGTTGATATAAATAAGTCATACGGACATGCAGTAATTTTACTTAATATGTCTGAAGTAATACAATATCAAATATTAAGATATACCTGGCTGAATTTTCTAGTGGGCATTGGGAAACTGTTGTCAGACCCACTCAATCTGCAACCTTCTGGGAGACAGCTACATAAGGAAGGATGATAGGCAGGTTCTGAGGCTGAAAAGCCCAAACAAAGACGTTATAGACCAGCAGCCCCGCCTGCAGGTTAACACGAAGGCATCTCCAGGGTTGTGTACAAAGACACGATCAATAAAGAAGCCTGAAGACAGCAGGGTTAATTAGAGTGGAGTGAAAACCTGTCTGCAAGTATAGTGACACATGTGGTTACAGCCTTTTATCCCTGTGACCCCATCATTGGGCTATGGATTTTCCTAGTGCTATTGATGAGTTGGTCTCCTGATTATAGTCAACCTTGACTGAGTTGTATTTTTTGGGGGAATGTCACTTCAACAGCGGGGAAATACGAGCGCTGTTTGAAAATAGATCCTCAATGATCTAAAGTGACTGTCTACCTCTTTCGAGTTGGCAGCTATTGTTCTTCCAAGTCTGTCTCTGGAAAATCCCCAGAGAGGCACAAATGTATTGGAGACATCACAATGCAGTTTACTCTAGATTCCTGGCCCTCTGACAGCCAGTAGAAAATTCAGCCCTTTAATACCATCGATGAGGAAAATAGGAATATTGTTACACTGAATATTGAAAAAAAATTACATTTCACACCCATGGTGCATGGGATGACAATTAGACATAATTGAAAATTGTATGCATCATCATACTGCATGCAGTCATAAATTCATGTTGATAGCACAACAAGCCAACACAGGTAACTCAGATCATGGCAAGAGGTATTCTTACTGCCATCTAGTTTTGTAATACAGTTCTGCAATCATTAAACTATGTGACAACAAACATACATGATGAATCTTCATTTCATGACTAAAACAAGGGCAGAAATTGAGTGCATTGGCATCTGTGAGACAGGAATTATGACTGGAACAGATTCTGTCCTGTTATGGTTCTGAAGAAAAGTTTTGATAGGGCCCTTCTATTTTACATCTTCCATTCTGATGTTACATTTTGGAATGGGACGAGTGGGATAGTGTGCTAACCCAGACATCTGTTAGTACTGTCTGCTGTACAAATGCAGTAGGTATATCTTCACAAAACAATCGACCAAACGTATGGATTCGAAGAGCTAAGTGACGACAGATTGGACACTGAAAGATCAGTGACCAAGAAGTTTTGCAGATATTTGTCCAACTTCAGATTACCCAAATACCCAACTCTCCTTGGCCAACACAACAGTAAAGCATTGCTCAGAAGTTCCAACAGGTCCATAGGACATGCACTTCATTGATACAATTAAAGGTATGTCACCTAACCCTGATCTTCAGATTCCGAGATAGTGCGAACTACTGATGCTGGAGAATCTGAGATAACAAGGTGTGGAGCTGGATGAACACAGCAGGCCAAGCAGCATCACAGGAGCAGGAAGGCTGATGTTTCTGATCTGGACCCTTCTTCACAAATGGGGGAGGGGAAGGGGATTCTGAAATAAATAGAGAGAGAGAGGGGGAGGCGGATGGAAGATGGATAAAGGAGCAGATGGGTGGAGAGGAGACAGACAGGTCAAAGAGGCGGGGATGGAGCCAGTAAAGGTGAGTGTACATGGGGAGTTAGGGAGGAGATAGGTCAGTCCAGGGAGGATGGACGGATCAAGGAGATGGGATGAGGTTAGTAGGTAGGAGATGGGGGTGGGGCTTGAGGTGGGAGCAGGGGATAGGTGGGAGGAAGGACAGGTTAGGGAGGCAGGGACGAGCTGGGCTGGTTTTGGGATGCGGTCATGGGATGGGAGATTTTGAAGCTTGAGAAATCCACATTGATACCATTGGGCTGCAGGGTTCCCAAGCAAAATATGAGGTGCTGTTCCTGCAACCTTTGTGTGGCATCGCTGTGGCACTGAAGGAGACCCAGAGTGGACAAGTTGTCCAAGGAGTGGGAGGGGGAGATGAAGTGGTTCGCGACTGGGAGGTGCAGTCAGCTGTCGTGAACTGAGCGTAGGTCTCCAACCCGCTGTTTGGTTTCCCCGATGTAGAGGAAGCCACATTGGGAACAGCAGATACAGTATACCACATTAGCAGATGTGCAGGTGAACATCTGTTTGATATGGAAGGTTTTCTTGGGGCCTGGGGTGGGGGTGAGGTGGGAAGTGTAGGGGCAGGGTAGCACTTCCTGTAGGTTGCAGGCTAAAGTGTCAGGGGTGGTGGGGAGTGTGGAGTGGACAAGGGAGTCACAGAGAGAGTGGTCCCTCCGGAAGGCAGATAAGGGTGGGGAGGGAAAAATGTCTTTGGTAATGGGGTCAGATTGCATATAGAACATAGAACATTACAGCACAGTACAGACCCTTCAGCCCTCGATGTTGTGCCGACCTGTCATACCGATCTCAAGCCCATCTAACCTACACAATTCCATGTACGTCCATATGCTTATCCAATGACGACTTAAATGTGCCTAAAGTTGGCAAATCTACTACCGTTGCAGGCAAAGCGTTCCATTCCTTTACTACTCTCTGAGTAAAGAAACTACCTGATTTCTGTCCTATATCTTTCGCCCTCAATTTAAAGCTATGCCCCCTCGTGCTCGCCATCACCATCCCAAGAAAAAGGCTCTCCCTATCCACCCTATCTAACCCTCTGATTATTTTATATGTTTCAATTAAGTCACCTCTCAACCTTCTTCTCTCTAATGAAAACAGCCTCAAGTCCCTCAGCCTTTCCTCGTAAGACCTTCCCTCCATACCAGGCAACTTCTAGTAAATCTATTCTGCACCCTTTCCAAAGCTTCCACATCCTTCTTATAATGCGGTGACCAGAACCGTACACAATACTCCAAGTGCGGCCGCACCAGAGTTTTGTACAGCTTCACCATAACCTCTTGGTTCCGGAACTCGATCCCTCTATTAATAAAAGCTAAAACACTGTATGCCTTCTTAACAGCCCTGTCAACCTGGGTGGCAACTTTCAAGGATCTGTGTACATGGACACCGAGAGCTCTCTGCTCATCTACACTACTAAGAATCTTACCATGAGCCCTGTACTTTGCCTTCCGGCTACTCCTACCAAAGTGCATCACCTCACACTTGTCTGCATTAAACTCCATTTGCCACCTCTCAGCCCAGCTCTGCAGCTTATCTATGTCTCTCTGCAACCTAGAGCATCCTTCGTCACTATCCACAACTCCACTGACCTTAGTGTCATCTGCAAATTTACTAACCCATCCTTCTACGCCCACATCCAGGTCATTTATAAAAATGACAAACAGCAGTGGACCCAACACCGACCCTTGCGGTACACCACTAGTAACTGGTCTCCAGGATGAACATTTCCCATCAACCACCACCCTCTGTCTTCTTTCAGCAAGCCAATTTCTGATCCAAACTGCTATATCTCCCACAATTCCATTCCTCCGCATTTTGTACAATAGCCTATTGTGGGGAACCTTATCGAACACCTTGCTGAAATCCATATACACCACATCAACCGGTTTACTCTCATCTACCTGTTTGGTCACCTTCTCAAAGAACTCAAGAAGATTTGTGAGGCATGACCTTCCCTTCACAAAACCGTGCTGACTATCCCTAATCAATTTATTCTTTTCTAGATGACTATAAATCCTATCCCTTATAACCTTTTCCAACACTTTACCAACAACTGAGGTAAGGCTCACTGGTCTATAATTACCAGGGTTGTCTCTACTCCCCTTCTTGAACAGGGGAACCACATTTGCTATCCTCCAGTCATCTGGCACTATTCCTGTAGACAATGATGAGTTAAAGATCAATGCCAAAGGCTCGGCAATCTCCTCCCTGGTTTCCCAGAGGATCCGAGGATAAATCCCATCCAGCCCAGGGGACTTATCTATCTTCACCCTCTGAAGGATTTCTAATACCTCTTCCTTGTGAGCCTCAATCCCACCTAATCTACTAGCCTGTATCTCAGTATTCTCCTCGACAAGATTGTCATTTTCTAGAGTGAATACTGTTGAAAAATATTCATTTAGCGCTTCCCCTATCTCATCTGACTCCACACACAAATTACCACTACTATCCTTGATTGGGCCTAATCTTACTTTCGTCATTCTTTTATTCCTTAAATACCTATAGAAAGCCTTAGTGTTTACCCTGATCCTAGCCGCCAACAACTTCTCCTGTCTCCTCCTGGCTCTTCTGAGCTCTCTCTTTAGGTCTTTCCTGGCTACCTCGTAGCCCTCAAGTGCCCTAACTGAGCCTTCACATCTCATCCTAACATAAGCCTTCTTCTTCCTCTTGACCAGAGATTCCACCTCCTTTGTAAACCACGGCTGCCGCACTCTCCAGCTTCCTCCCTGCCTGACAGGTACATACTTATGTAGGACACACAGGGGCTTTTCCTTGGATAAGCTCCACATTTCTAATGTGCCCATCCCCTGCAGTTTCCTTCCCCATCCTATGCTCCCTAAACCTTGCCTAATTTCATTGTAATTGCCTTTCCCCCAGCTATAACTCTTGCCCAGTGGTATACACCTATCCCTTTCCATCACTAAAGTAAACATAACAGAATTGTGATCGCTATCACCAAAGTGCTCACCTACGTCCAAATCTAACACCTGGCCAGGCTCATTACCCAGTACCAAATCTAATGTGGCTTTGCCCCTTGTTGGCCTATCTACATACTGTGTCAGGAAGCCCTCCTGTACACACTGGACAAAAACAGACCCATCTACAGTACTCGAACTATCGTGTTCCCAGTTAATATTTGGAAAGTTGAAGTCCCCCATGACAACTACCCTGTCTCTCTCACTCCTATCGAGAATCATCTTTGCTATCCTTTCCTCTACATCTCTGGAACTATTCAGAGGCCTATAGAAAACTCCCAACAGGGTGACCTCTCCTTTCCTGTTTCTAACCTCAGCCCACACTACCTCAGTTGACGAGTCCCCAAACATCCTTTCTGCAACTGTAATACTGTCCTTGACCAACAATGTCACACCTCTGCCCCTTTTACCATCTTCTCTGTTCTTACTTAAACATCTAAATCCCGGAACCTGCAACAACCATTCCTGTCTCTGCTCTATCCATGTCTCCGAAATGGCCACAACATCGAAGTCCCAGGTACTAACCCTTGCTGCAAGTTCACCCACCTTATTCCGGACGCTCCTGGCATTGAAGTAGATACACTTCAAACCAACTTCTTGCTTGCCGGTGCCATCTTGCTTCCCTGAAACTTTATTTCGGACCACCCTACTTTCAACCTTTTCTATAGTTGAACTACAATTTTGGTTCCCATCTCCCTGCTGAATTAGTTTAAACCCACCCGAATAGCCTTAGCAAATTTCCCCCCCAGGATATCGGTACCCCTCTGGTTCAGGTGAAGACCATCTTGCTTGTAGAGGTCCCACCTACCCCAGAAAGAGCCCCAATTATCCAAGAATCCAAAACCCTCCCTCCTGCACCATCCCTCTAGCCACGTGTTCAACTCCTCTCTCTCCCTAATCCTCGCCTCACTAGCACGTGGCACGGGCAACAAACCAGAGACAACAACTCTGTTCGTCCTAGCTCTCAGCTTCCATCCTAGCTCCCTGAATTTCTGCCTTGAATCCTCATCTCTTTTCCTACCTATGTCGTTGGTACCAATGTGGATCACGACTTGGGGCTGCTCCCCCTCCCCCTTAAGGATCCCAAAAACACGATCAGAGACATCACGCACCCTGGCACCTGGGAGGCAACACACCAACCGTGAGTCTCTCTCGTCCCCACAGAACCTCCTATCTGTCCCCCTAACTATGGAGTCCCCAATGACTACTGCTTTGCTCCTCTTCCCCCGTCCCTTCTGAGAAGCAGGGACAGACTCTGTGCCAGAGACCTGTGCCCCACTGCTTTCCCCTGGTAAGTCATCCCCACCAACAGTATCCAAAACGGTATACTTACTGTTGAGGGGAATGGCCACAGGGGATCCCTGCACTGCCTGCCAGTTCCCTTTCCGTCCCCTGACCGTAACCCATCTGCCTTTTTCCTGTACTTGAGGAGTGACTACCTCCCTGTAACTCCTCTCAATAACCCCCTCTGCCTCCCAAATGATCCGAAGTTCAGCCAGCTCCAGCTCCAGTTCCCTAACGCGGTTTTCAAGGAGCTGGAGTTGGGTGCACTTCCCGCAGATGTAGTCAGCAGGGACACTAGTGGTGACCCTTACCTCCCACATTCTGCAGGAGGAACATTCAACTGCCCTGACCTCCATTCCCATTATTCTAAATTCCCAAGACTTAAAAAATAAAGAATAAACAATAAACTTGTTACCTTACCAATCAGGCACACAGAACCTTTTTTTTTGGTTAGAGGAGGAGAATGGGTGGGAGACACTTAGCTGGGTAGTGTTTTGGGTAATGCAACCACACAAATATATTACCTCACTCACTCACCAGTCCCGTGTCGGCTCCTGCTGAGCGTACATCCGCCTATTCACGAGGTAAGCTTTTTCAAGATTCAAAAACAGTGACTCACCGGCTCCCCGACAGGCCCCTGCTCCAAGCTCCCGCTTGCGCTGCTGCTCAACCAGAAATGATGATGCAAGTGTCGAGGAATGATGCGTTGCATCCGGAGGTTGGTGGGGTGGTACGTGAACACAAGGGGGATTCTGTTTTGGTTGTTATTGCAGGGAGGTGATGTGAGGGATGAGTTGAGTGAAATGTGAGAGACATGGTCGAGGGCATTTTCGACCACTTGGAGGGGAAGTTATGGTTTGAGAAATGAGGACATCTAGGGTGTCCGGGACTGGAATGCCCCATCTTGGGAGCAGATGCGGTGGAGGCGAAGGAATTGGGAATAGTGGATGGCATTTTTACAGGAAGGTGGGTGAGAAGAGGTGCATTCTAGGTAGCTGTGGGAGTCGGTGGGTTTGAAATGGAAATCCGTTTCCAGGTGGTTGCTAGAGATGGAAACAGAGAGGTCCAGGAAGAGGAGAGAGGTATTAGAGATGGTCCAGGTGAACTTAAGCTTGGGGTGGAAGGTGTTAGTGAAGCAGATGAACTGTTCAAACTCCTCATGGGAGCACGAGGCGGCGCCGATACAGTCATTAATGTAACAGAGGAAGAGGTGGGGTTACAGCCAGTGTAGTTTTAGAAGAGGGATTGTTCCACGTACCCTACAAAGAGGCAGGCATAGCTTCGGCCCATGCAGGTACCCATGGCCACTCACTTTGTCTGTAGGAAGTGGGAGGAATTGAAGAAAGAGAAGTTGTCGAGGGTGAGGACGAGTTCAGCTAAGCGGATGAGGGTGTCAGTGGATGGGGACTAGTCGGGCCTGTGGGACAGGAAGAAGCAGACGGCCTTTAGGCCTTCTGCATGGGGAATGCAGGTGTATAGGGACTAGATGTCCACGGTAAAGATGAGGTGTTGGGGATCAGGGAATCGGAAGTTTTGTCGGAGGTGGAGAGTGTGGGTGGTGTCATGGACGTAGGTGGGGAGTTCCTGGACCCGGGGGAGAAAATGGAGTCGAGATAAGTGGAGATGAGTTCGGTGAGGCAGGAGCAGGCGGAGGCAATGGATCGACCAGGGAAGGCAGGTTTGTGGATTTTGGGAAGGAGATAGAAGCAGGCGGTGCGGGGTTGGGGAACAATGAGGTTGGAGGCTATGGGTGGGAGTCACCTGAAGTGATGAAGTTGTGGATGGTCTGGGAGATGATGGTGGTCGGGGGTGGGGTCATGATCAAGGGGGTGGTAGGGGAAGGTGTCAGGGAACTGGCGCCTGGTGTCAGTGATGCAGAGGTCAGTGCACCATACTACAACTGCGCCTCCCTTGTCCGCAGGTTTTAAGGTGAGGTTGGGTTGGAGCGGAGGGAACGGAGGGCTGCATGTTCTGCCGGGGAGGGGTTCGAGTGGGTGAGAGGGGTGGAGAAGTTGAGGCGATAGATGTCTCGATGGTAGTTGGAGATGAAGAGGTCGAGCGAGGGTAGGAGGCCTTGGGGTGGTATCTAGGAGGAGGGTGTGCATTCGAGGGGGGAGGAGGGGTCAGTCAACAGAGGGTTAGGCTCATGGTTATAGAAGTAAGCGTGGAGGCGGAGGTGGTGGATAAACCTTTCAGTGTCCAAGTGTGAGCAATATTCATTGATGTTAGGTAGGGGGCAGGGGATAAAGGTGAGCCCTTTACTGAGGACTGACCATTCGTCCTCAGTAGCGGGGAGGGGGGGGGTGGTCTGGGGGGGATGGTGATGACCCGACAGGGCTAGGTGCTACTTTCTCCTCTGGACCAGCTGGCCGTGGATGTAGTGGGCGGAGCGATATCAGTGTCAGCAGTGGGCAGAACGATGATGCCACCCGAAGGTTGCAGGAACAGCAACTCATATTCTGCTTGGGAACTCTGCAGCCCAATGGTATCAATGTGGACTTCACAAGCTTTGAAATCTCTCCATCCTGACCTCATTCCAAAACCAGCCCAGCTTGTCCCCGCCTCCCTAACCTGTCCGTCCTTTCTCCAACCTATCCACTCCTCCCACCTCCATCCCCACCTCCACCTCCTACCTACCAGCCTCACCCCTGCCTCCTTGACCTGTCCGTCTTCCTCAGACTGACCAACCCCCACCCTAACTCCCCACCTACACTCACCTTTACTGGCTCCATCCTCACCGCCTTGACCTGCCTGTCTCCTCTCCACCAATCTGCTACTTTATCCATCTTCCATCCACCTCCCTCTCTCTCTATTTATTTCAGAATCCCCTTCCCCTCCCCCATTTCTGAAGAAGGGTCCAGACCCGAAACATCAGATTTCCTGCTCCTCTGATGCTACTTGGTTGTGTTCATCCAGCTCTACAACTTCAGGCTCCTAACCTTGGACATGTCAAAGTGTGAATAAACAGGTCAGCAGAAATCCTGAACTGCCATATCTCCAGCAGTACAGAACTAGCAGATACAATTCATACTAACAAATGAATTACGAACAGGGTATGCCACTTGGCCCCGTTCTATTGGATCGTGGTTGACTACTCTGTATTCCTGCCAACCCTGATAACCTTTCACCACATGATCATCAGGAATCCATTGACCACTACCTTAAAAATATTCAAATGCCCTTTTCCCACCATCATTTGAGAAAAATTTTTGGAGGGCTGTAAATGAAAGGTGTGTTAAGACAGTTGGTGGTGGCCAGGCTCCACCTTGAATGAATTATATTTTAAAACTGTTTCTGTGCTGTATAACTCTACGACTCTATCAAATCTTACCCAGTAGCATTATTTATCTGGGTGAAGCATCAACCGTATCAGGTCAAACTGGAGACCTTGGGCCTTCTTTTCATTTCTTCATGGGTGACAGCATCACTGGCTACGCTAGCAGTTGTGGCCTAATTCCCCAAAGGGCGGTTAATAGTGAGCCACATTGCTATGGATCTGGAGTGATATGTAGGCCAGACCGGGTAAAGACAGCAAATTTACTTCCCTAAAGTGAACCAGATGGGTTTTTAAACAACAATGGACTCTAACCCACACTTTTATTTGTAACTGAATTCAAATCTTATCATCTCACCCCAAGGTGAGATGTGAACCCAGAATATTGAGCAGGGGTTCTGGATTACTAGTCCAGTGATGTTACCACTATGCCATCACCTGAATGTTAATTTCAGTTGTGAGCACTGCATGATTTTTTTTTAACTGTAACAGTATCGTGGACATTGTACCTCCAACTTACAATGGTTGTGTGCTTGCTGCCTACCCATTGGAAGCTTTCAAAGTGATTAGTGCTTGTAAAACCGGCCTCAGTTTAAAAGACCTCACGTAAGATGGAGGAAGCAATGGTCTAGTACAGCTTTAGAGGATTACAGGCTTGCTCGGAAGGAGCTCAAAAGTGGACTGAGGAGGGCCAGGAGGGGAGCTTGGGAACTTGCGCGTGGAGTCTGAGCAGATAGGGGAAGATCTAAATGAGTTTTTTGCTTCGGTTTTCACGAAGGAAAGGGACCTTGTTATGAATGAGAACTTTGAGGAGTAGGAAAACAGGCTTGAACAGATCAAGATTGAGGAAGTTGATGTGCTGGAAATTTTGGCAAACATTAAGATTGATAAGTCCCCAGGGCCAGACCAGATTTATCCTAGGTTGTTCCGGGAAGCGAGAAAGGAGGTTGCTGAGTCGCTGGTGAAGATCTTTGCTTCCTCACTCTCCACGGGAGTCGTACCGGAAGATTGGAGGGAGGCAAATGTTGTTCCTCTTTTCAAGAAAGGGAGTAGGGAAATCCTTGCAAATTATAGACCAGTCAGTCTTATGTCTGTGGTCAGCAAGGTTTTGGAAAGAATTCTGAGGGATAGGATTTATGACTATTTGGAAAAGCATAGAGTGATTAAAGGAAGTCAGCATGAATTTGTGAGGGGCAGGTCATGCCTTACAAATCTTATTGAGTTTTTTGAGGAAGTCACGAGACAGGTTGACGAGGGTTGAGCAGTGGATGTGGTGTACATGGACTTCAGCAAGGCATTTGATAAGGTTCCCCACAGCAGGCTCATTCATAAAGCCAGGAGGTATGGGATACAGGGAGATTTGGCTGTCTGGATTCAGAACTGGTTGGCTGGCAGGAGGCAGAGAGTGGTTGTAGATGGTAAGTATTCTGCCTGTAGGTCAGTGCTGAGTGGTGTCCTGCAGGGCTCTGTTCTTGGGCCTCTGCTCTTTGTAGATTTTATAAATGACTTGGATGAGGAGGTTGAGGGGTGGGTTAGTATGTTTGCTGATGACACAAAGGTTGGAGGCGCCATTGATAGTATCGAGGGCTATTGCAGGCTTCAGTGAGAAAGCAGAATGCAGAGCTGGGCTGAGAAATGGCAGATGGAGTTCAACATGGATAAATGCAAAGTGATGCATTTTGGAAGGTCGAACCTAAATGCTGAATATAGGATTAAAGGCAGGATTCTCAGCAGTGTGGAGGAACAGCAGGATCTTGGTGTTCAAGTGCATAGCTCCCTCAAAGTTGCCACCCAAGTGGATAAGGTTGTTAAGGAAGCATATGGTGTTTTGGCTTTCATTAACAGGGGGATCGAGATTAAGAGTCGCAATATATTTCTGCAGCTCTACAAAACCCTGGTGAGACTACACTTGGAATATAGTCTCCAGTTCTGGTTGCCCTATTATAGGAAAGATGTAGAGGCTTTGGAGAGGGTGCAAAGGAGGTTTACCAGGATGCTGCCTGGACTGAAGAGCTTGTCTTATGAGGAGAGGTTGACTGAGCTCAGACTTTTCTCTCTGGAGAGAGGGAGGAAGAGAGGTGACCTGAACGAGGTGTACAAGGTAATGAGAGGCATGGATAGAGTCAATAGCCAGAGATTTTTCCCCAGGGCAGGATTGACTGCCACAAGGAGTCATAGTTTTAAGGTGTTGGGAGGAAGGTAGAGAGGAGACGTCAGAGGGAGGTTCTTCACCCAGAGAGTTGTGAGCGCATGGAATACTTTGTCAGTGGTAGTCGTGGAAGTAGAGTCATTCGTGACATTTAAGCGACTGTTGGAAATGCACATGGACAGCAGTGAATGGAGGGGAATGTAGGTTAGGTTATTCTATTTTTGGACTAGGATTATTCCACGGCACAACATCGTGGGCCGAAGGGCCTGTACTGTGCTGCACTTTTCTATGTTCTATGTTCTATTTTGTTCTTACTAAATCAAATGGTTTAGATGCTACACAGGTCATTATTTTATGTTTCACACATTTTTCTCTCACTCGTTTTCCCACTAATTTTCTTCTCTTGCATGCGTGCTGCCATATGATTACACAGGTTATGGTCTCGTAGAGTCAGAGTCACAAAGCACAGAAATAGACCCTTCAGTCTAACCAGTCCAGGCTGAACACAATCCCAAACTAAACTAAACTAAACCTGTCTGTTCTTGGTCCCTATCCTTCAAAACCTTTCCTATTCATGTCTCCATCCAAATGTCTTCCAAACATTCTAATTGTACTCACATCCATCACTTCATCACCCTCTTTGTAAAAAGATTTGCATCTTATGTCTTTTTTAAATCTCTCTCTTCTCACTTTAAAAATGTGTCCCCTCGTCTTGAAATTCCCCATCCTCGGCAAAGACATCTACCATCAACTCTATCTCTACCTCTCATTATTTTATAAACATCTACCATGTCACCTCTCAACCTCCTATGCTCCAGTCAAATAAGTGCCAGCCTATCCAGCCTTTCCTTATAATCCAAACCTTCCATACCTGGCAACATCCTGGTAAATCTCTTCTGAACCCTCTCCAGCTTGATCATATCCTGCCGATAACTGGGCAACCAGAATTGGACACAGTATTCCAGAAGAGGCCTCACCAATGTCCTCTACAACATCAACATAATATCCCAACGCTTGTGCTCAGAGGACTGACCCGTGAAGACAAACATGCCAAATACCCTTTTAACCATAGAGTCTGAATGTGACGTAAACTTTCAGAATTATGTACCAGTACCCCTAGATCCCTCTGTTCTACAACACTACACAAAGGCCCTACCATTAATTGTATAAGCCCCACCTTTGTTTGTTGTACAAAAATGCAATACCTCACATTTATCCAGATTGAACTCCATCTGCCATTTTTCAGCCCATTGACCCATTTGATCAAGATCCCTTTGTAATCTTAAAAAGCCTTCTTCATTGTCTACAATGCCACCAATCTTGGTGACATCTGCAAACTTACTAACCATGCCTTCTATATTAATCATCTAAATCATTTATATAAATGACAAACAGAAGAGGACCCAGAACCAATCCCTGTGGAACACCGCTGGTCACAGGGATCCAGCCTGAAAACCAGAATTCCACTATTACTCTCTGTCTCCTGGGGTTAAGTCAATTATGTATCCAATTGGCAAGCTCACCCTGAATCCCATGTGACCTAACTCTACTAATTAGTCTACCACATGGAATCTTAAAATCCCACTAAACAATGTCAACTGCTCTGTCATCATCAATCTTTTTGGTAACTTTCTCAAAAATGTCAATCGAGTTTGAGAGACATGATTTTCCCACACAAAACCATGCTGACCATCCCTAATTAACTTTTCTTTCTCTAAATGTCCATAAATCCTATCTTTTATAATCACCCCCAACAATTGAAGTCAGACTCGCAGGTCTATAGTTCTCCGGTTTCTCCTTACAACCTTTCTTAAAACAAAGTACAACATTAGCCACCCTCCAGTCATCAGGCACCTCAGTCATAGTTACAGATGATGCAATTATTTCTGCAAGGGATCTTGTAACTTCCTCCCTTACTTCCCACAACATTCTGTGATACATTAGATCAGATCCCGGAGATTTATTCACCTCTTTATTCTCTAAGGCCTCCTGAACTTACTTTTCTGTAATGTGAACTGTTTTTAAAACATCAAAGTTTATTTCTCTGCATTCTATAGGCTCCATTTCTTTCTCTACAGTAAAAACTGATGCAAAATGTTCATTTAGTATCTCTCCCATCTCCTGCGGTTCAACATAAAGACAACCTCCCTGATCTTTAAGAGCCCCTACCCCCACTCTAGTTATGTTCTTCTCTTAGTATATTTGTAGAATTTCTTTGGATTACCCTTAACCTTATTTGTCAATACAATCTTATATTCCCTGTTTGCCTTTCTGATTTGTCTCTTCAGAATGCCCCGATAGTCTTCATATTGGCGAAGAGATTCAATTGAACCAAGTTGGCTGCATCTAATACAATTTTCACTTTTATTCTTGACTAGAGCCTCAATATCTTTATTCATCCATTGTTCCTTAATTTTACCAGCCGTACCCTCTACTCTAACAGGAACAAAATGCCGCTGAACTCTTATCATCAAACTCTTGAACACCTCCCACTTGTCAGACGTCCTTTTACCTGTGAACAGTCTATTCCAATCAACTTTTGAATGTTCTTGTCTCGTGCCATTAAAATTTGCCTAACTCCAATTAAAAATTTTAACATTTATGGAAGGCTTACCCTTTTCCATTATCAATTTGAAAATGCTAGAGTTATGATCGCTAGACCCAAAATGCTCCCCCGCTTTTACTTCAGTGACCTGCTCTGCCTTATTACCCAAAAGAAAGTCTAGTTTTGTTCCTTTTCTAATAGGAGCATCTACATATTGATGAAGAAAATTTTCTTCAGTACATTTGATAAATTCTTTAACACTATGGTAGTCCCAGTCAATGTCTGAGAAATTAAAATCCCCCATTATTATAACCTTATTAGCTTATATATATCTGCAATCTCCCTACATATTTGTTTCGCAATTTCTCTCTAACTATTGGGCAGCCTAGAGTACAATCCCATCGAAGTGATCTTTCCTTTCTTATTATAATTTTCACCCATATATTTTCACTGGACTATTTTTTAGAAATATCTTCCTATGATGCAACAGTAATGTATTCCTTAATCAAAAATGCCACACTCCTTTCCTTTCTTTCCTCCTCTTCTATCCTTCCTATCTATTTAAAACTGGGAACATTGAGCCGCCAGTCTTTTCCATCTCTCTGCAAAGTTTCTGCAATAGCTGTGATGTCCCAAACCCACATTCTCAAATATGACCCGAATTCCTCAGCCTTAGCTGTGAAAACCCTTGCATTGAAATAAATCTATTATTTAACCTCATAAATTCACGCTGTACTGCTTTAATCTTTTCACTAAAATGACATTCCTACCAATGTGTACCAATTTCTGGCTTCTCAATCTCACTTTTAACAATACGCTTGAAATGTTTAAGAATGTCCTTAATCCTAGCACCAGGTAAGCAATAAGCCATCGTAAATTTACATACACTGTCACAGAATCACATGTCCATGCTCCTAAAACAATAAAAGACTAAGGTTTTTGAGCAGATTTGTAGTTCAGGTTGTGAATGCTGTGGTTAGTTTGCTCACCGAGCTGGTCTGTTAGTCCGCTGATGTTTCATTACCCTGCTGGGTAACATCATCAGTGCAGCCTCCTATGAAGCTCCATTGTGTTTTCCCACCTGGTATTTAAACTCTGGGGTCTGGTGGATTTGATTATCTCATTTGGTGTATATATAGGGTTGAATTCTAAGTGTTTGTCGATTGACCTTCTTGGTGGAGAATGAGGCCTCTTCAAATTCCCGTGCTTCTCTCTGTTTAGCCTGTCCTAGGATGCTGGTGTTGTCCCAATCAAACGAATGATTTTCCTTATCTGTGTGAATGGAGATGAGTGAGTATTGGTCATGTCTTTTTGTTGCTAGTTGGTGTTCATGTGCTCTTGTGGCCAATTTTCTTCCTGTCTGTCCAATGTAATGTTTGTCACAGACCTTGCATGGGATTTTATACATTACGTTGGTTCTGTCCAGAGTGGGTAAGGGGACTTTGGTTTAAGTTAGCAGTTTGTGTAGGGCTGACATGGGTTTGTGTGCTCCTCTGATGCCCAATGGTTGCAGGAGTCTTGTGGTCATGTTCTTGATGTACGGTAGCATGATGAGTATGTTAGGGTGTGCAATATCTTCCTGTTGTTATGCATATGATCGGCATAGTTGGATCCAGTTATTCAGGTATCCGTTTTCCTTAAATACTTGGTGCAAGGACTTCTTCTTTTTGGCATAGTTCTGGGTTACTACAGTGTGTTGTCACTCGTCCAAATAGTGTTTTCATGCAAATTTGTTTGTGGGTGTTGGGCGGTTACTGTTGATATTCAGTACTTGGTCAGTGGGTGTTACCTTTCTTTGTACCTTAGTCAGGGATTCCCCATTGGTCCTGTGTTCTATCATGATGTCCAGGAATGGGAGCTATTTGTTCTTTTCCTCTTCCCTGTGAATTTGTTGTTTACTTGTTGTGTGTCTCCTTTAGTTTGGCCCGATTGATGATGACAAAAGCGTCGTCCAAGAAACGGATCCATGGTTGGGGTTGGATTTGTGGAAGAGCCATGCTTTTGAGTCTCTGCGTCACCAATTCTGCTATTCGTCTGGAGATAGGTGACCCCATGGGTGTTCCGTTGACCTGTCTGTAGATTTGGCCATTAAAGATAAAGTGGGTCGTGAGGCGTAGATCCAGTAGTTTCAGCATGTTGTCTGTGGAGATGGTGTCAATTGCATCTCGTTTTTCTATCAGTGTTGCTAGTGTTTCTCTTTCCAGTGGTATGTCAATCGATGTGAACCAATAATTGTATTAAACCTTGTGAAACACTGCTTAACATAAAAATTATTCCAAGTGTCTAATAATTGACTGGCCCGTCCATTTTCCTCATAGAGTTTATCCCCTTCAACTATTCCGAAAACTGAATATCTATTTGGTAGAGGAATATCCACCACTGACTTCAGAACTACCTTCTTATTTTTCCTGACAGTCACCCATCTATCTGACTGATCCTGCTGGGTAATAGCTTTTCTAAATCGACTAACCATCTCACTCCATACCTTATGTATGGCTTTAATCTCAGTAAGCCCAAGAAAAATGAATGTTTCAATAACACCTTATATATAAACTAAACCACCTTTCATTACCTACATAACATGGTAAAATAGAAAAGAAAATTTATATACATACACATATATATAAAACATATAAAAATTAAATAAAATCAACCACTTAGCTGATTAACTTAATAAAAACTATTCTTCTTCAACAAAATCCTCGAAGAAAAAATGATCTTCTCCAGAGCTGACTCTCCAGAAAGAGTGCACAACTCCTTAGTTAAAAAAAACTTTTTGGTTTTTTTTTAGAAAGAATGTTTAAAATATATAAACTTTTTAAATTTCTGAATTAAGAAGTAAAAAAACCTTAGCTGTTCACTGTAGACCCTTAAAAAAACCGTTTGAAGAAAAAGTCCGCTTGAAAAAAAAATCACAACTGTTTTCTTTGGCTTTTTTTGCATGTTAATAAAACAAAATGGGAAAAAAAACTATTATTAGTAAACTATCATGACTACAATAACTGTAAAACTGTTAAAAACTATACGAAATCTTTAATTAAGCCTGCAATCCCAGGAGCAGCAGCAAGCTCCATGCTGCTCCTTGTCCAAGATACAACATTCAGTGAGAGGTTAATATTTGTGTATGCGTCTCAACAAAGAATATGAAGGTTAGATTAACAGTGACAATCAAATTCAGTCTTCTTACAAGCCTCCGGCAGAATTCTCCAGCCAGAGCATTAAGGAATTTTGGCTGATTCCACAAACAGAACACCAAGGTTAGCACAGATGGGGACTGAACTGACACAGTTTCTCATTGGATATGACTCCACATCTGTGAAAACTCATTCATTTATTTTGCATGTCAGGATGCATCTGTTTAGTCTTAGTAACTTTCAGATTACGGTCATGATTATTTAGTTTAAATATCTCAAATGGATCCTTGGAGATTTTTTCTGCATACCTGTTTGACAGACAGCTCCAAGACCCTCACCACAATCAGCCATAAACCATGCACCATCTGAGGATCTCATTGCAGCACATAAGCCAACAGTAAAATTATTTGCTGCAGGCTCTTCTGTACCCCAATTTGAATAAGTCACTGGGGTTCCATCGAGCCATTTGACTGTATTATCTGAAATGTAATGGAATGAAGTTAACTATAAACAAGTACTTTCAAAGCAATATCCTAGCAAAACTGGCTGTACAAATGTAGCAGTTCAACACACAAACATTGTTACTCACAATCATTCAAATAAGTAGACAACATCCTGTGATGATTGCTGGTTAAGATATCACATCAGCACTGCTCATGATTAACAGGCACCAGTGTTGTTTGATACAACACATTATCTCAAATGTATTTGTTGTTTCCTGAGGTGAAATACATAGAAGTAATCCACTAAGAGTTTGGCAAGTACAGGCGTGATTAATGTAATCTAGCTGTCAAAAGAGCTGTGATTAATTTTTGTTGGGGAATGTTTCTGGGAAATAATACAAAAATTTAAAGATGTTGAGTCTAAAACAATTTTCTACATGATTATTTTCAAAATTTGTTTTCCCTTTTCGATTTGCATGCAATTGTGGTTGGCATTGTGTGAAAAAAGAAATTTAACTGAAGCTATGCCGAAAAGGGGTCGGAAAACCATATACGAAGAGGATGTTATGTAAAGTCCTCTGAACATCTGTTAAAGGATGGGGTTCTTGCAGATGTCCATGGTCGTATTTGTTAAAGAGGACAATTAGTAACTGAAAATGGAAATCACAATGGTGCAAAAGGACTATTCAGTACTTTGTGTCTGTACTGGCTCCCCAAGTATTTTAATTTGGTGGCAATCTCTTCCCTTTTCCCTGTAACCCTACACATTATTTGTTTTTTAAATAATTATCCAATACATTCTTGAATGCTTCAATTGAATCTACCTCAACCACACTTTCAGGTATTTGCTGTGAGAAAAAGGTTTATCTCAGCTTGTATTTGCCTCTTTTACACAATCCTTTCAAACAGTGCACTCTGGTCCTTGATTCAATTACAAGAGAGAACTGTTTCTCCTTCTCCAGACTCCTCATAATTTGGAAATGACCTTTTCATTTTCTCCTCGCCAAGAGAAACTTCTCCAATCTTTCCTCATAACTGAAGTCTCTGATCCCTAGAACCATTCTCAAACCTAGAATCATAAAATCCCTACAGTTCAGTTAGAGGTCATTCAACCCATCAACTCTGCACCAACCCTCTGAAAAGCATCTCACTAAGATCCACTCACCCCTTCCCTATCCCCATAATGCCATATTTACCATGGCTAATCCACCTAGCCCACACATCTCTGGACAGAACGGGATAATTTGGCATGGCCAATCCACTTAACTGCACATCTTTGGACTGCAAAACTATAACACAGGCATTCATATCTTTCCTATACTGTCATATTTTCCTCCTCTATCACCATGGCCTAGGCAGCATCCGACTTGCATGGACAGACAAATACAAAGTATTCATTTAATGCCCCCACCATGTCTCTTGCCTCAGTGTGTAAATGGCCTATATTTTGGTCTCTAAGTAGCCCAACTTCTCTGTCTAATACCTTTTTAGCATTGAAGAGCTTCTAAAGACTCTAGGATTTGCTTTTATGCTTACTGACGTCATATGAAAAGCTCTGCTCATCAGGGTCCAAAGAACAGTTCTTGGCAAGTGGAAGGTCACCTAGTCTGTTTTTTAAATTCATTTGTGGGATGTCGGCATCACTGGTTGCCCAGCATTTATTGTGTTCGAGATGGTGATGAGTTGCTTTATTGAACCAATGCAGTCCACATTCAGCGGATTGACCCACAATGTCATTAGAAAGAGAATTCCAGGACTTTAACCCAGCAACATTGAAGGAACACCGATAAATTTGCATGTCAGGATGCTGAGTGGCTTGAAGCGGATCTGGAAGGCAGTGGTGTTCCCATGTTGTCTGTTGCCCTTGTCCTAGATCAAAGTGGTCTTGGGTTTGGAAGCTGGTAAGGATTTTTGGTGCATTTCTGCAGTGCATCTTGTAGATGGTACACACTGCATCAATTGAGCCTCAGTGGTGAAGAGAGAGAATGCTTGTGGAATGCAGTGCCAAGCAAGGGGGCTGTTTTGTTCTGGATGGTTTCAAGCTTATTATGTTGCTGGAGCTGCACCCATTCAGGCAAGTGGGGAGTATTCCATCGCACTCCTGGCTTGTTGCTTGAATGTGGTGGACAGGCTTTGGGGAGTCAGGTGGAGAGTTACTCAGCACAGTCTTCCCAGCCTTTGACCTGTTTCTTGTTGCCACAGCATTTATGTGGGAGTCCAATTGAGTTTCTGCTGGATGGTAACCCCCTAGATATTGTTAGTGTGGGATTCAGTGATCGAACACAATGGAATTTCAAGTGGTAGTGTTTAGATTGTCTCTTGTTGGTGATGGTCAATGACTGGTATTTGTGTAGTATGAATGTCACTTGCAACTTGTCAGCCCAAGCCTGGATATTGTCCAGATCTTGACACATTTGAACATGGACTGCTTCAATATCTGAGGAATCGTGAATGATGCTGAACATTGTGTAATCGTAGTGAACATCCCCACTTCTGACCTTATAAAGAAGGGAAGATCATTGATGAAGCAGCTAGAGATGGTTGGACCTAGGACATTACCCTGAGGAACACCTGCAGATGTGTCCTGGAGCTGAGATGACTGACCTCCAACAACCACGACCATCTTTCCATGTGTCAAGTATGACTCTAACCTGAGGAGAGTTTGCCCCTGATTGCCATTAATTCTAGATTTGCTAGTGTATATTGATGCCAAATTCAGTCAAATGCAGCCTTGTCGTCAAGGGCTGCCACTCTTGCCTTACCTCTGGAATTCAGCTCTTTTGCCTATGTTTGAACCAAGGCTGTAATGAGGTCGAGAGCTGAGTGACCCTGATGGAACCCAAACTGGGCATCACTAGGCACTCAAGATAGTTCAGCTAGATGTGAGCATGACTTAATCAGAGAATTATGTATTTTAGCCAAGTTTGTGCTGATCTGTCAACTAAATGACCTTCTGAAGATCAACACTTGCAAAATGTTTGGAAAATGGTGGTCCTGCAGTGCTTAATTTCCTTCCTACTAATTTAATGGACTGAAAATCAGGGGCTTCACACTTCACTGATCTTGATGGCCTGAAGATCTGTACTTGAAGCAACAATTTGGGAATCAGTCAAGTTACGTGTCGAGCAAATGAGCAAATTTTTGTTTTACTTGGAAAATACATATTAAGTAAACAGAAGACTAACACACCACATAATTAATCTTGTATTATTAGTTTGGAAATCTGTAAAAGGCACATTTTATTTACATATCTAACATCTCATTGCAATAAAACAACAGATGTTAAAGATCTGAAACAAAAACAGAAATTGGTGGAGAAACTCAACAGGTCACTGGACTCGAAAAGTTAACTCTGTTTTCTCTCCACAGATGCTGCCAGGTCTGCTGAATTTCTCCAGCAATTTCTGACCACATTGTTCTGAGTGGATATTAAAGTAGAACATGCAATAAATGTTTATTGATACTTATAACAAAATAGTTAACTTTTTTGATACAAGGCATAAAAGTAGTTTATCTTTGACTTTACCTCATTCAGTACATTTAATCTTTACTTACCAATTACGTCAAATGTGATGCCCAACCAAATCTCATCTACAATGTGGCTATATGTTCTGATTTGTTCAAAAACAAAGTTGTTTTCCTGTTCATTTTTAACATGTAAAATGAAAGACTTTGTAGCTGCAAGAGGTAGAAGCATGGAGTAAGTAACAGCGCATTTTAAAAATAATATTCTATATGTTTTTTGTTTGCTCTAGCAAGTTATTTACTTGAAGAGATACAGTTCGACATAGTTTAAATATTCATAAATTTACTTTGTGGTTGAAAGATTAGAAAATATGAAATCAAGGGGCCGGACATTCCTGTGTTCACTGATCTTGGCTAGAAAATAGAGATGAATAATGAATCTGGATGTGAGATTGCTCGCTGAGTTGGAAGATTCATTTTCGGACGTTTCGTCACCATTCTAGGTAACATCATCAGTGAGCCTCCGACGAAGCGCTGGTGTTATGTCCCACTTTCTATTTATCTGGAAACCTAACCAGATAAATAGAAAGTAGGACATAGCACCAGCGCTTCGTCGGAGGCTCACTGATGATGTTACCTAGAATGGCGACGAAATGTCTGAAAACTAACCTTCCAGCTCAGCGAGCAAACTCACATCCAGAACCTCAACCTGAGCTACAAACCTTCTCAAAACTTGATGAATAATGAATAGCAGAATGTCAAGCAAAACCACAATTGATGATTCTTTCACATTTAGCACTGCTTTCAATATTCCTGTCACTGCAAAACAAAATAAAACATTTGGTGCAGAGGAACTCGGCATGTAAATTTGTTACAAAACATTTGAAATGTCATTAAAAGAAACATAAAGCATTCCATAATCTTACAGGTGTGCTGAAGGGTGAAAGCTTTTCTCCAGGCCAAAGTGTGAGTTACAAAGATTATATAAGAAAAACAAAGTTTGTCATAGAAATTAGAGTGAATAAAAACAAGGAGCTTCTGTTCTTGTTTCAAGTGACACTGGCAGATACATCATAGTAGGACAGGAAGAAAATTAAGAGAGAGATCTTGAGAGTTCAAGTTTCACAGGGAACTTGCAGATACCTTAGCACCCCAGGGACAGCCTTTGAGCTTGGTGAGGAATACAGCATACAGATTGATCAAATTCAGTTGAACTAAGCTGACTAAGAGGTTCTTCTCATTCACAAAGGTCTGCAATACCAAACAAGCTTCTATAAATTTCTTCAACAGCAACACTGAATGTTACTGCTATCCTCAAAACTAGGTCATGGCTGATCAAAGGGGAAATGCTATGGATGAAAAAGCAGAGATGGCTCTGGAAAGTGGTCCCTGAATTAAAGAGTGATTGGAAATAGCTTAGAAATATCAGATAATTGAGAAGAAATCATGATGCATAGAAATAATACAGGAGGGTATCTGTTGTCCTGGCAAAAGCTCTTAGGGACGTGGAACAATGGTAGTGTTTAGGAGTAAGATAAGAAGTGTTAACTTTGCTGAATAAGGATCTACAATGTTGGAGCACTACTGAGAGGAATAAAAAGTGTGGTACTGGCATTCAGGGCATAGGGTCCAAGTTCAAACTTCTGGGAGAACTAAACAAAAGTTAGCATTTTGGAGATAGAGCTTACAGCCACTGGGTGTAGATGGAGATTGAATAATAATAGGGAAGGGACGCGGGTAATTGAAAATGATCAAATTTACTGTCTGGGTCTCTGCACCAGCCTTGACACTCTAGTGTTTCCTAGAAAAGCAAGTTGAAAATTCTTTGGTAATCTGACAGAGTTGACTTTTATACTTTTTAAAAGCAAATTGGGGTTAGACTTAGAGATAGTAGGAACTGCTGATGCTGGAGAATCTGAGATAGCTAGATATACAGCTGGATGAACACAGCAGGTCAAGCAGCATCAGAGGAGCAGAAAAGCTGACGTTTCGGGCTTAATTAGCTGTCAGCTTGGACACTTGAAAGTTGAGCTCTGCTGAGAGAACACTGACATGGGTTCCATAATCAACTCCCAATTCTTGATCTTACTGGTGTCCCACATACATTGCCACGTGTCTTTGGTGAATATGCTGATGTTTTGAGAATTTTGATTGCTGACCAAAATGGTTTTATGGATTGAGAGATTCTGGAGATGTTCTAAGCATGTTCAACGTAAGTTTATTAAGCCTTGTACTCTGATTACTGCAGCTATTCTTTGGGAGGAATAACAGGATATTCCTGAGAACAGGCATTCAGACTGTCCATATTTGTTTACCCGATTGGTTATGTCCGCAGTACAATTAGATTGCAGGCTAGCACGATTTGTATGAACATTTTCTGTCGATACGGGAGTACGGCATTTTGCAAACTTAGAAAACATGGTGCATGACTTTAGGGTACGCTACCCAGCTAATTGCAGTCGAATTGTGAATTAAGGTGATCTAGCCTTTGACTTGGCTAAAGTTAATGCTGTGTGACTATGATTCAGAACAATTTCAAGATTATCTGCAAAGTTCTTTTTCTAGGGCCATCCAATGAAACACTTAAGTGATAAGAAATGAAATTGTCTGATGATCTGTACGAAGCTGCCACATCTTATAACTGGATTGGAGTTGTTTGATCTCTGAGGCATACCACTTGTTATATCTTGCCAACCTGTAGAAGACCTATTCATGCTTACTCAGTCTTTGCTCCTGGTTGGCAAGTCTTCTATCCTCGTCAATACAGCAATACTATGTTTTTATTTTCTGCAATGACCTTTGATGTGGCAATACCTTCCGGAAAACTAAAATACAGTATATCCACCATCCCTTTATCCATAGGACCAGTTACCTCCTCAAAGAGCTCTAATAGATTGCTCAAACATGATTTTTCTTCCACAAAAACAATGTTGACTCTGCCTGGTTATCTCGAACATAAATAAATGCCCTGTCATCATAAAGCTGCAGAATCCCAGAGAACTATAGGGCTTCTCTCTCCTTAAAGAGAGATGACTGATGGTGAGTTTAACCTGAGAGCTACTCTGAGAGCCACCATGTCTCGGCTGAGAAGATGAGACCTTCATACCAAGTTGGATGATCATATTGAATGGCAAAGTCAGGCTCAAAGGGCTGAATGGCTTACTCCTGTTCTAATTTTCTATGTTTCTATGAGCCCCATTTTAATGCTTCAAAAGCTTTGTTTGGCTCTTTTGCCAAAATCATGACTTTCTTTAATCAGATAATAGCCCATATTTAAACTGTTCACCTCATTCCTTTCAAAGCTCTGTTTAATCCAAAAGTGTCCAAACAATTTAAAATATTCTAGTTTCTCACATGGTGCATAAATTTAAATATGTTGAACCAATTCAACCAATTAAGCCGCATTGCAAACTTAATGCCCAAGATAGATTCAGTCAGGGATGACTAAAACAAATACACAAACTTGATTATGACAGATGAATAATGTTTGCTGGAGGATAAATGTATTAAATAAATAACTTCTATTTGTAGATCACTAATACAAAGGAATGCATTGAGCTAATTATAGAATCTTTAACATTGTACTTCCTGAGCATGGAAACTTCTGAAAAATGATAAGGTTAAAGAGCAGATTGACTGATAATATTATTTGGATTAGATAAGTTTATTGTCATAAATATCTTACAACTGAAAAAAGTGCATCAAAACTATATTTATAATTTGGAACTGTTGGAATGATTTGAGCACTTATGAATTTATTATTACCTTTAAAGTATTGTAAAGCATATTACATAAGCTGGCAGGAGCCCTTGTAACACAATGTTTCTACCTCTGGCTTGGAAACTTTGGGTTTGAATCTCAAGTCAGGACATGTTGGTCACGAAGTGTAACATGGGCGAACGGACAAATTGTCAACCTGGAAATCCTTCCAACAGGCAGTCCACGGTGACAGAATCATCTTCTCAGCCATAGGGTAGAGAGCAGTACCAACTCACCTCAGCACATTGCCCAAAGCCTACACCTATTCAGTAAAACTCCATGGCCCAACACTCAGAAACAAGGTTAGGAGGTACATAAACTGCAGTTCTGCATGAGCCCACATTTCCATTAACATGCATAGTACTTTCGATTTTACACTGGGTTTTACAGGGTGAAGTGACTTACCCAAGTTTCCACAAACCTCTTTAGCCTTCTCCATTGTTAAGCTTGAAGAATTGTATAAAACTAAGTCGAAGAGATAACAATTGCCTCGAAATAGAATCCAGGGTAGTTCTTTAGATGCATTCGGGCACTTCAAATTGTAAGCTGGGGAACTTGAGGTTGCAGCTGTAAACAGTAGATTAATTAGAAATATTTAATGAACTGACTACCCCTGCATACCAGGGAGCTGATATTAATCCAGATCAACTGAGGTAAATGAAAAATTAGCAGTCTCACAACAGGTTTTTGTGCTTTTAATGTTGAATCTCCAGCTTCTACCACTTTCACAGATGCCTGTCAGTAGGCAACCAAACTCCTTTTAATATACAGAGTTTTAAAATATTGTATAGTTTGCATTTTGAAAGATAAGTGAGTGAAGTGTGGCCCACATGATTTAACCACTTTTACTATGACTCAGCTTAAAAAAAGATAAGTATGCTTTGTGGTCTGTTGGGGGTGATTGATTGGTGTGGGGGCAAGAGTCAGGGAAGCTGGTGGGAACAGGGCAGGAGGTGAAGTAGTGCGCTCCTGCCTTGGGCTTCCACTCTTATTTTTCTGTAGCCATACAATGTTGTGTACCAGTCCTGAACCATTTGACACCATTGTTCACGGATATTATTTTAATTAAAGCACGGGCCTTAAAATGCCCTTTGACTTCTCTAAAATAAAAATCTGTTCTTGTATGTGAGCATGGCTGGCAAGGGCAGCCTTTACTGCTGATCTGTAACTTCCCTTGAGGAGGTTAGATTTAGAGTTAGTTGGGCAAGTGTTGAAATTGTATCAGTGATAATGGGAACTGTAGATGCTGGAGAATCCAAGATAACAAAGTGTGAAGCTGGATGAACACAGCAGGCCAAGCAGCATCTCAGGAGCACAAAAACTGACATTTCGGGCCTAGACCCTTCATCAGAGGGTGCTCTGATGAAGAGTCTAGGCCCAAAACTTCAGCTTTTGTGCTCCTGAGATGCTGCTTGGCCTGCTGTGCTCATCCAGCTTCACACTTTATTATCTAGGCAAGTGTTGAGCTGCCTTTTTGAACCGGGGCAGTCCATTGGAGCAGGTATGCTGTCACAGTGCTGTAAGGAAGACAGTGCCAGAATCTTGAGCCAGTTACACTGGAACAACACTGAAATAATTCTAAATTGAGATGATATGTGGTTTGACTGGAAGTTCGTAGGTGGTAGTGTTTCCATGTATCTGCTTCTCTTTGTCCTTCTAGGCGGTAGAGGTTGTGGCATTGGAAATTGCTGTCAGGAAAACCTTTGAGTAATTGATAGAACATACTGGTGCCACTATACACTGGGGGTGGAATGAGTGAATATTTTGGTTGATAGATGGGTTGAGGCTGCTTTGTTCTAGAAGGTATCAAGGTTTTGGAGTGTTTTTGGGGCTGCACTCATCCAAGCAAATTGGGAATATTCTATCGTACTCCTGACTTGTGCCTTGTAGATGGTATTAAAAGGTTTTATAAGTCAGGAATTGGCACTGACTGTCCAATCCCCTAGGAAATGGACCCGAAAGGCAAGAAATCTCCCTCCTTTGCAGGCTGAGACCTTGAGATACTGGTGGATGGGGTGGTGGAGAATATCTCCTGCTGTCTGGCAAAGGTGGCCCTTTTCCAGGTTAATAAAGAATGCACAGCAGTGCAGGAAGAAGGTCAATGATCTTCTGCGCACTGCAAGGCAAAGTGCCACCTTATTCTGTCTGTTATTTTACACTTGCAAGGCTACTATTTACTTGAGCCCTGTGACTAAACATGTCCCTCACCAAGGTTCATGAACTACAACTCTCGTTACGGCATGGAGCATGTCCACGCAATTGCTCTCACCCAATTCATCTTCCCTTACCACTAACTCTTCACGACCTTGAGCTTCCTATTTACTCACTGTGAACACCTAGCCACCACTAATTGCACTCCATCACACTAATCCCTTGTTTTTCTATTACAGGAAAAAATATCATCCAACTAGGCCCAGAGGGCAAAAATTGGCTAGAGGGTCGGTCAAAGAAGACTGTGACCACTCATGTGTTGACAAAGACCTTCCTGGGCAATTAAGCCATCAAGCTTCATTGTGGTTTTGATTGCCATCCATCCTGGATCTGCACACACTTTTACCACCTTTACACATTTAATTCCTTATCCTCTCTCATGTGGGCACTAGCAGCACCCAGTGAATTGCTTCCAAGAAGAGACCCCCAGCTCAACCTCCACCTCCAAGCAAGGATGTACTGGCAAGGTTTTCATCCACACTGTTCCCCAGCTCAGAGACATTCACCTTGATGGAGTTACTCTTTCTAGATTAGACTCGAAAGTACATCACTGACACATCCCCACAGCTGAAAGGGGAGCAACACCCCCAATTCTGGTACTTGACAAACTCAGAGCGGGCATGGGACATGCTCAAAAGGTGGTACAAGCAGTCAGAGGTCATAGTGCATTGGTACTAATGACACATGTAGGAAAATTGATGAGTGCAAAGAGTGTTCAGGGAATTAGGCAGTAACTTGAATAGCAGGACCTCTAGGGGTGGCATTGCAGGACTACTCCCTGTGACCTGTGCCAGCAAGGCCAGGGATAGGAAGTTAAATACATGGCTAAAGAGCCGGTACAGGAGGGAGAGCATCAGATACGTGGATCATCAGTCTGTCTTCAAGGCAGGTGAATCTTGTACAAGAAGGACAGGTTGCACTTAAACTGGAGGGGAACCAGTATCCTGGCAGGGGGATTTGCTTGTGTCACCTGGGAGAATTTAAATTATGTGTATGTGTGTGCCACGTGTGTGCGCCTGTACGTTTTTTGGGCGGGGGGGGTGTGGTTGGGGAAGTGGTGGAACGCCACAACAAACCATCAGCATGTGAAATGATTGAGGAGTTAGAGACTAAGGCCAGTAAGGCTATGAGGAAGAACAGACAGGGAGTAGTTACTGATCTTAGCAGGACTGGTGGCCTGAAAAATGTTTGTATTAGCATGAAGCATATGACAGGTAAGGCAGATGAAGGTAGAGCTTGGATTAATACAGAGGAAGTGATGATTGCAGGTACAGTACAATATTTAAAAGACATTCAGGTAAGTACATAAATAGAAAAGGCTTGGAGGATATGGTCCAAATGCAGTGAAGTGGAACTAGTTTAGTTTGGGAACATGGTCAGCATGGACTAGTTGAACCAAATGAGCTGTTTCCATGCTGTACAACTCTATGACTCTATATGAGGTGGGTGTGGAAATTGGTGGGGCCTTGTATGAAATGTTACATCCTCTTTAGTCACAGGAGGGGTCATAGAGTACTGGTGATCAACCAAAGTTGTTGCTTTGTTCAAGAACGGCAACTGGGATTATCTGGGAAATGACAGGCTGGTGAGCCTTATGTCAGTGGCAAGATAATTAACTGGGGACAGGATTTACTCATATTTAGAAAAATATGGACTTATTAGCAAAAGACAGCGTGGCTTTGCGTGGGTGAGATTGTCTCTCACAAACTTGACTGAGCTTTTTGAGACTGTGATGAAGGTGATTGATGAGGGCAGGGCGGTTGATGTTACCTACATAGATTTTAGCAATGTCTTTGACTATGTCTCTCCTGGCAGACTGATAAAAGAGGTGACGTCACCTGGGATCCACAGTGAGCTAGTATGATGGATACAGAACTGGCTTCGTCAAAGGCAGAAACGGTGTTTTTCTGATTGGAGATGTGTGACGAGTGATGTTCTGGGGGGACAAATGCTGGGACACATATTGTTTGTAACATATGTAAATGATTTGGAGGAGAATATAGGTGGTTTGCTAATAAGTTTGAGGATGCCACACACTAGTAGGAGGTAGGTGTGTATAGTGAGGTTCAGAGCCAGACGGTACAGCAGGATATTGTTGGCTTGAGACTTGGATAGGGAAATGGCAGATGGAGTTTAATTTGAACATATGCAAGGTGATGTATTTTGGAGGGTCTAATGTAGGAGAAAAGTATACAGTAAATGGCAGAACCCTTAGGTTCATTGACATATGGAGAGATCTACTCATACAGGTCTGTAGTTCCTTGAAAGTGGCATCATAAGTGGATAAGGTGGTCAAAAAAGCGTATGGTCAGGCAACGTAGGGAAATTGGCAAGCCATGTTGCACATTTGGAATATTACATACATTTCTGGTCACCACAGTGCTAAAAGGATTTGGAAATAGCTCAGGGAAGGTTTACCAGGATGTTGCTTGGTTTGGGAATGTATTACTTGAGGACAGTCTGGACAAACCTGGTTTGTTTTCACTTGAACTTTGGAGATTGAGAGAGGAGACCGGATAAAAGTTTACAAAGTTATGACAGCATAGACAGAAAGGACAGTTGGTGCCTTTTGTCCAGGGTGGAAATGTCAATTATAAAGCGGACATAGGTTTAAGGTAAATGGGGGAAGTTTAAAGGAGATGTGAGAGGCAAGCTTTTGCAAACAGAGGACAGTGAGTGCTTGGAGATGGTAAAAAGAGATATAATAGCAATGCTTAAGAGGCAGCTTGGCAGATACATGAATAAGCAGGGAATAAAGGGATACAGACCATTCAGAGGCAGGAGATTTTTAGTTAAGAAAAGTGTCATCTTATACTGCTGGCATGTTTGTCAGTGGCAGTTAATACTTGAGTTGAATGATGGAAGAGTCTACCAGCATTATCAGTATTGAGCTGGCTTTTCTTCATACACTTCACCCCCATCACACTCTTCAAATCCTGAACTCCAACAGACTTTAATAATGCTGAACACATCAGCGAGGATCATAATAACCTGCCCAGCACAGTAGTGTGTCCTTTCCAACATTAACTTCTGGATTTCTCAGTCTTTTTTTGTTCACTTGTGGGAGTTTGACATCATGTGATGGGTCAACATTTATTGCCTATTCCTAGACACCCTGGAGGAGGAGGAGGTCAGCTGCTTACTACAGAAGCCAGAACTGCTTTTTGATTAAGTCACTTATAATTCATGGACCCTGACATCCTCACTATTATTGTCTTCACAAAACCTAGGTTTTGGAATTGAATGGGTTTGAAGCTGAATTCTTACTTAGTAAAACTTGACAGAAAGCTCCTGGCAGTTGAGTTTCACAGTTAGCGGTCTTCCAGTAGCCATTAGTATCCATGTACCCACAATCTTGAGATGAGTGAGGATCTTCCTCCGCCCAATGATTGAATATATTGCTACTACCATCTGACCAAATAAAGCTTTTCCCATCCTGTGAACAATGAGAAGTATGAATAACAAGAACATTAGCATAATTCCATGCATCTCCTCACTTTCAAAACACAAAATCACTCAATAAAGGTTAATTTATTAACAGTAGTAAGGTTGTGGACATACATCTGGGCTGGACAGTCCTATCCAATGCGGGTGTGACAGTCTATTCACAACGACTGTGAGAAAAGCTTGGTGGTATTGATCAGTGATGCTGACCAGTTCAGTACCTCTTTGTCTGCATTCATTTAATGCTTCATACCATGTTACATTCTTCTTAATCAGTTTGTATGTGTAGTTTCCATACGCAAAAGTATCAAGTACTGGATAGAGAGATGATGCATTGATATGATGGATAGATTTATCTATAGAGAAAATAAACAAACATGGCAGAACTTACAACTGTGATTCCATGCAAGTAGTGAATGTCTGCATTGGAAGAATAGTTAGAAAGATATTCTGTATGCTGGTACTGATGTTAAACACTATTGCATTAGTAGAGGTATTACAGCATTAACGAAGCTCTCCGACAGCTTAATACAATTGGACATGGAAAGGACTGTCACTCACTCCTGCCTCTGAATCACCAAGTTCAGACTTCAAGTTCCACTCCAGGGCCTGAACACAAAAGTCAAGGCTGACACTCCAGTATTATATCACAAGATTCTTGTACTCTTGAAGGTGCCATTTTTAATGAAAAGAGGCTCCATCTACCTGATCAGGTTGATGTAAAATATTGCATGACATTTCTCAAGAGGAGCAGGGGAATTACCATTGGGATCCTATCAATACATATTTTTCAATAAACATCATTAAAACAGATCATCTGGCCATCATCACGTTGTAGCTTGAGAGACTCTGCTGTGTGAAATTTGGTTATTGTGTTTTCCACACTTCAAAGGTACTACTTTGGCAGTGAACTGTTTTGAGATATTTGGTAAAGCAAGACACAAATGCAAGCTTTTTCAAAAAAAAATCACAGAGCATACAGAAGACAAAGAACAACCCTCCATCTAAGAACTTCCTCGACTCCCCCCAGTATCAAAGCTTCCTATCAAAGATCGCAGAAAGGAAAATGTTATAAGATGAACACTGGCAGTGCTTAAACAGGTCACAGATGTTCGATACCAAATAATTTTTTTTTACAAAGCCCAGTTATTAAGATTGTAAGTGTGCCCATGCAATCATCCTAAATGTGGCAGAGGCTGCGTCAAAAAGGAACTTTCATCTAGACATGTTGAATTGACTGTCTCATTCCAAAATTCTTATATGTTCAGAAACTCTTACCGGTGACAAGCCTCCCCAGCAGTGAAGACATTTTTAAGAACTTCAAAACTCTTCAGTTAGAGGCAAGTAATGGCACCATTCCTCATCGGGGCCAGATCAAATTTGTGATTATGACATGTGCTACATGATTTGTTCAGTATTTTATGTATTTCAGTAAAGACTGACGTAGATCAGTGAAAATGTTCTCTCTCTCTTCTCAGAGAAAACCATTAATCTTAGATTGCTAGATCAGGAAAACTCCACCTCTGGTCTATTTAAAACAAGACACCTTGATGGATTTTATTTTCAATTTGTCCATTTCTGCACAACCTTACCTTTAGCTATCGAAAAAAGTGCTTGTATTTGTATAGTGCCTTTCAAAAACTCTATCCTTCATAAGTATTTTACAGGAAAAATGCATTAAAATGTATTCTCCTTCTTAATGAGAAATACTGCAGCCAATTTGCACATGACATACATTTCAAGGAATGCAATAAAGGTCCTATAATGTGCTTATCATTTTTATTTTTAGAAGTGGCTAATCTTGATGGAGAAACTGTTTTTAAAAGCATCAAAAGTGCTCCCCTGCTCTACCTGGGAATAGTGGAATTTTTTTATATGCAGCAGAAAAATAAGATGGGGCCACAATTCATTTGAAGGCTAGCACCATTGACACTGTAGTGCACCCCCAGTACACACTTGAGTGTCTGCCTGTATATTATATTCCTAGTCTCTGGCATTGAACCTGAAATCCCTTTGTCAAAGGCAAGATTACAATGAGCTGGGAGGCACATGTCCAAACAGCCTCAACGTTTCTATTGCATTGAATTTTATTTGGTTTTTATTCATTTTTTCTTTTACAACTACTTTAGCCTCAGGACAGTACTTCCGGGTCATTTTCTTTCCGTATTTTTGAATGCAAGGTTAAAATAATTAATTAATTTGGTATCACCTTTTTTTTAAAATCTGGTTTGTAACTCCTTCATGGAATCTTTTCAAAGAAAAACATACCATTTTTAACATGGAATTTACACATATTGAAAGTGAGCTGTGAAAGCATCTATGAATTACTGCCAGAACAGACTGCCAGGTTCTTCTATAAGAGACTAGTTTCGCATATTTATCAATCAAGGAATAATTTATATTTTTATGTCCCAGAATTAGACTATTAGGCAATAGCTCATCAATTTTATGACTGTGTGTTTAACATGACCTTTGTTAGGACTTGAATTTCCAAATACTGAAGTAAAGGTTGGCATTTACTACATGCCTCACGGTTAAATGTGCAGTCATATGTTCATTACAATGTAACTGTGATGAATCTCTGAAGAATTTTACCTGGGTACTTTTGACAAACAAAACCATAATGGTTCGTATTACAAGTTCTTGTGTACCACCTTCCTGTGGAATGATATGCATGACTATTGGATAATAAAGCACACCTTTTTGATTCCTCTTGTAAGATAGGGCTATTAAGATGTTCTGAAGTCTACAAAAAAATTACAACAAAGTTAGCTGTTATAATTAGCTAAGTTTCAGACATATTTTATGTAAACGTCCTTCAGAAAATATTTAAAGACAAAGCAATTCAAAGAACTTATCCTTCAGTATTTGTTTAGCAATTATCCCATAACAATCAAAGGTCTTAGCAATCGTTCACTGCTCTTTCAAATTGGATTGTGGAGATCTAAGGTTGCCATTTCTGGCTCTACTGGAAAAAATAGCAATAGACTGTTGATCTCTGCTTTTGTAGTGGGTGTCCAAAGTCAGGTGGATTATTAGAACATGGAACATAGAACACTACTGTGCAGTACAAGCCCTTCGGCCCTCGATGTTGCGCCGACCTGTGAAACCAAACTGAAGCCCATCTAACCTACACTATTCCATTATCATCCATTTGTTTATCCAATGGCCATTTAAATGCCCTTAAACTTGGCAAGTCTGCTACTGTTGCAATGCAGGGCATTCCACACCCTTACTACTCTCTGAGTAAAGAACCCACCTCTGACATCTGTCCTATATCTATCACCCCTCAATTTAAAGCTATGTCCCCTCATGCTAGCCATCTCCATCTCAGGAAAAAGGCTCTCACTGTCCACCCTATCTAATGCTCTGATCATCCTGTATGTCTCTATTAGGTCAACTCTTAACCTCTTCTCTAACGAAACCAGCCTCAAGTCCCTCAGCCTTTCCTCATAAGACCTTCCCTCCATACCAGGCAACATCTTGGTAAATCTCCTCTGCACCCTTTCCAATGCTTCCACAGCCTTCCTATAATGCGGCGACCAGAACTGTACGCAATAGTCCAAGTGCGGCCACACCAGAGTTTTGTACAGCTGTAACATGACCTCATGGCTCTGAAACTCAACCCCTCTACCAATAAAACCAAACACACTCCATCTTAACAACCCTATCAACCTGATTGTGTTGCTTACAAGTGCTTGATGGACGCCTTTGTCTTTTGGCCCATGAGAAAGGGATAGGAGACAAGAAAACAGCCCATGAAAGCTCTTTTTTAAGTAGCCTCAAAAAAATTGTAATTCTTGTCTAGTTGGCCTCTTTTTAATGAGGCTAATATTAGTTGTACTGCTGGCCTACTTGTATTAGGGCTCAAGCCAAGTGGGTCTCATTTCTACCGGTAAGCAAATCTGTGTGGAGAGCTCATTTCATCATGGTTCTTGAGACGTAGAGTGGCTGTTGCCAAAAAAATTCTTTCAAAGGGCTAAATTTCAGGTGCATGCTTATTCCGTCCACATACATCCAATATGCTGCTACCACAGAGGACATTTATACATGTGAATGAGGAACAAAAATAGCCTATTCTGCCCCTTGAAACTGCTCTGCCTTTCAAAAAGATCATGAATGATCTATTTGGATTTTAATTTCCACATGTCAGTCTATCCCCATAATCTTTGATTACCTTACCTAACAAAAATCTACCTTCACCTTAAAAAACACATTGTGATCTCACCACCTTCTTAATCAGTGAGTTCCACAGTCTCAGAATCCTAGAAAACAATTTCACTGTGCCAAGACTGTTCAGGATCTTGTACACTTCGATCGAGTCACCTTTCCCTCTCTTTGAAATTACAATGAAAACAAGCCCATTAAATAAGGAGATTAAAACTGCACGTCATGTTTATGAGATGGTAGGAACTGCAGATGCTGGAGAATCTTAGATAACAAGGTGTAGAGCTGGATGCATTACAGCAGCAGGAAGTCTGACGTTTTGGGTCAAGACCCTTCTTCTGAAGAAGGGTCTAGGCCCGAAACGTCAGCCTTCCTGGTCCTCTGATGCTGCTTGGCCTGCTGTGTTCATCCAGCTCTACACCTTTTTTTCTCAGATTCTCCAGCATCTGCAGTTCCTACTATCTCTGAAACAATTTTAACCCCACTGCGAAGCCATTTTCTGAGAAGGGTCTAGGCCTGAAACTTCAGCCTTTCTGCTCCTTTAATGCTGCTTGGCCTGCTGTGTTCATCGAGCTCTACACCTTGTCATTTAATGTCATGTTTATCTTCAATTCCTCTTGTAACAAGGTATAGCATTCCATTTGCCTTCTTAATCATGTGCCGTTCCTAAATAATAATATTTTTTGATCTGTACAGTGGAACCTCAGAATTTTGTCGTCATTCACATTTAGACATTGCTCTGCTTTTTCATTTTTCCTGCAAAGTGAACAGTTTTGCATTTCTCACATTATATTCCACTGGCCAGATTTTGTGCGCTTACTCAACTTTACTATAATCAGTCTACATCCTCTCCAAGGCTTCTTCACTACATACTTCCTTCACATCTTTGTGTCACCTGCACATTCAAACATCAAATGTTTGCATCCCTTATCTATATCATTGACACAAATTGTAAAATAGAGCCCCCATCTCAAAACCCTGCAGGACAACACTCATCATGTTCTGTCCACCAGAAAAACTCTTGGTCCACTGCCAGTCAGCCAATCTTCTATCCATACTTGTATGTTACCCATACACCATGTGCTTCTATTTCATGCAATTAACTTGGACGTGGCAACTTGTCAAGTGCCTTCTGAAAATCTAAGTACAGTACATCCATGTGCTACCCTTTATCCACTGTGCACACTACTCTTCAAAGAACTCCAATAAGTTTATTAAACATAACTTCTCTTTCACAGAGCCATTCTGACTCTTCCTGATTATTTTGCATTTTTACAAGTGATAATCTCAATAATCAGTTCTAACACCTTTCCCATGACAAAGACCTCCAGCTAAATAGCTACAATTTCCTGTTTTTCGCCTCTCTACTTTCTTGACTAGAGGGTTTATATTTGCTATCTTACAAACTGATGGAACATTTCGAGCATTTGACAAATTTTGGAAATTTAACAGCAATGCATCAATAACCTCATTAAACACCTATTGTAAGACCCAGAGACTTGTCTGTCTGAAGCTTCATCAGTACCTGCCAACTGTAATGGCACCAAGTTCCTCTCTTCATTTCACCTCCTGATTTGCAATAATTGTTGGTTTTTTTATACTTTCTACAGTGAAGACAGAATTCAAGTTATTTGCTCATTTCATCCATCATTAGATTATCTATAATTAACTTCCCATTCTCCCTCTGTATAAATGATTACACTCACTTAATTTAATCTTTTCTATTTTAGACACCCAGAGAAACCCTTGCTATCCATTTTAAAATTGTAGCTAGCTTAGGAATTTTTCTCCATAATAGGGATATACTTATTCTGAGTGTTCTGAACGATCTTTTTAAACATCTGCCACTGCTTCACCATTTATCTATCAATATTATAGTCTTGTTCACTGAATAATTATTCTACTAATTTCAACCTAGGATCACAGCCTTGTTTCATGCCTAGTTAGTACTTATAGGAATAAATCTCTGTTGCCAATACACAATTCCATTTACTTGAAAAGATGGTAAACTATAATGGCAAGTTGAATTACAGATGAAGGTGCATTTTAAGAAAGGACACATTGTCGTTAAAAGATTGAAAATTTTGCCATTGTCACTGACAATGGGAGAGGTGAATTGAATTACTTATACTACTATTCTGCCTGTAATCAAAGTGGTTTCTAATTAATTTTTATTTTCTTTTCCTTTTTAAAAATAGGATTTTGAAAACACATAACCCACAGCAAATTCTTCTGGGTTAAAACACATAACAAATTAACATTTTCAAATTACAGGACTGAATCCTAACAATATTTCTGCAATTTGAGTGGGAAATTTCAATATCATGTTTCTTTCTTTATTTCAGTCCTAAAATGTTGCTTATTTTCTTCAAAATATCTTTGCAATTACATTCCAGTACTATCTAGTATTAATGATGTAATGTGCAGAGAGTGGGGAAAAAAAGAACCAAATTTTTCTTTAAACATAATTATGTTTATATTTTTGGTAAATAGGCATTTTGCTGGAGTGACAACATGGCTACACCTGATCATAAGATGCTAGCTGACCACAACCTTTGGGAAGTTAGACTCATGAGTAATCAGTGTATTCAAGCTTACATCATCATCCTGATATGTCATACTCCTTACTTGTATAAACATTCCAGTCATGCCAACACATATGAAACAGATGAGGAGTTTTGATGAAGAGTAACCAGGCTTGAAACATTATCACTGCTTTCTTCCCACAGATACTGCCAGGCCTGTTGAGCTTTCCAGCAATTTCTGTTTTTGAACCAGAGACAAGATGTCCACACTATCGAGTTCAGGTCAATGGAAACCACTGAAACACTTAATGACTTTACAATTAGCTGTTATAAAACAAAATGACTTTTGATGAAGAAAATCAAAAACACTTTGCTAACTGAAATAAAACAATGAACTGCAGATGCTGGAAATCTGAAACAAAGCCAGAAACAGCCGGAGGACCTCAGAAGGTCTGGTAGCATCTGTTGAGAGAAAGCAGAGTCAATGTTTTGAGTCCAATGACCCTTCTTCAAAAGCCTTTGTCAATTTAAGTGGCTCAACACAAGATCCTTGTTGCATGACAGACATCATTGGGTTTTGTATCAGTGATAATGGGAACTGCAGATGCTGGAGAATCCAAGATAATAAAATGTGAGGCTGGATGAACACAGCAGGCCCAGCAGCATCTCAGGAGCACAAAAGCTGACGTTTCGGGCCTAGACCCTTCATCAGAGAGGGGGATGGGGTGAGGGTTCTGGAATAAATAGGGAGAGAGGGGGAGGCGGACCGAAGATGGAGAGAAAAGAAGATAGGTGGAGAGGAGAGTATAGGTGGGGAGGTCGGGAGGGGATAGGTCAGTGTGCAGGTGAACTTCTGCTTAATATGGAAAGTCATCTTGGGCCTGGGATAGGGGTGAGGGAGGAGGTGTGGGGGCAAGTGTAGCAATTCCTGCGGTTCCCAGTCGCAAACCACTTCCACTCCCCCTCCCATTCTTTAGATGACATGTCCATCATGGGCCTTCTGCAGTGCCACAATGATGCCACCCGAAGGTTGCAGGAACAGCAACTCATATTCTGCTTGGGAACCCTGCAGCCCAATGGTATCAATGTGGACTTAACCAGCTTCAAAATCTCCCCTTCCCCGACCGCATCCCAAAACCAGCCCAGTTCGTCCCCTCCCCCCACTGCACCACACAACCAGCCCAGCTCTTCCCCTCCACCCACTGCATCCCAAAACCAGTCCAACCTGTCTCTGCCTCCCTAACCTGTTCTTCCTCTCACCCATCCCTTCCTCCCTCCCCAAGCTGCACCTCCATCTCCTACCTACTAACCTCATCCCCCTCCTTGACCTGTCCGTCTTCCCTGGACTGACCTATCCCCTCCCTACCTCCCCACCTATACTCTCCTCTCCACCTATCTTCTTTTCTCTCCATCTTCGGTCTGCCTCCCCCCTCTCTCCCTATTTATTCCAGAACCCTCACCCCATCCCCCTCTCTGATGAAGGGTCTAGGCCCAAAACATCAGCTTTTGTGCTCCTGAGATGCTGCTGGGCCTGCTGTGTTCATCCAGCCTCACATTTTATTATCATTGGGTTTTGAACAGCTTTAATTATACAACTGTAAAGTATTTCATCAGTCTGCTTAAAACAGCAGAAGAGAACATCATAAGCAGCTTGAAATATAGGTAAAAGCTGCTTTGATCTCATTTTCTCTCAAAATTCTGGTTCTGGAAATCATCCTATATTTTTGCCTGCAAAATAAACAACTATGAATGAAAGAATGAAAAGTGATGTTGAAAATTACAGAAATGTTGTTATGCTTCTGTCCTGTAATTTGAAATTGCTAATTCATTATTACTCTATTATTTGCAGCTGAGGATCAGACTCTTGTTTCATGCCTTTCTGGTGCTTATGGGAATCAACCTCTGCTTCCAATACACATTCCATTTATTTGAGTAGATGGCAATCTATAATGAGGAACATGAGATGTTGCGTGAACAAACCAAATGACTAAAAATGCAATCACAGCACAAGTAAGTTATTTCCAAACGGAAAACAAATAAATTCTTCGTAACAGAAGATTCATAGCCTTGATGTAGAAAGGTAAAATAGCCAATTCTTAATTATTGATAGGTAGGAAAATAATGCATTTAAGTCTTACATAGCAGCCTCTGTATGGTATGACACATTAGTAATAGTGCTTCTGTGCATGATATCATTGTTATTTAAAAAAAATTACTGGAAGTGTAATGATTACTAACCTGATTTAACGCACAAAACCATCGTATGAAAGCCAGACCAGTTTGTGCAATATATAGTTACATGCCCAATCACATACATATTTGCCATATAGACACGTATACATATGATAAATATTATATAAATACACACACACACACACACACACCCACAATTGTATTCAACTGCCTCTCCACCACCCCCTTCTATTTTAAAACTCTATAAAGGGAGGATATCATTTTGCTCTTTAATAATCACATTGAATTTTTACAATCACCAAACTGCCCTTTAATGGAAAAGAACAACACTTTTGTCGATCCCTGTAGGCTACAATATGTAATCTTGTATTTCCTCTAGATGTTTTGACAAAGGGAATTGGGTAAGTGAGATGGCTGAGTGATAGACTTTGTAGTTCTCCCAAAAATTATCTTCGAGCCAACAAAAGCATTCAGATAAGCCTGGTATCATGACTGATGCTAGGTAAGAGAGTGTAAATGAAGATTGGCTGAGAAAAGCATTAAAAAAATGAATCATGAGTTATGGAAATTGCTGGCTATGCCAGGATTTATTGACCATTCCAAATTGCCTTAGAGGTAATGGCGAGGTGCTTTCTTGCTGCTGTCTTTGGCTTCAGGGACATCTACAGTGCTGCCTGGGAGGAAGGTTCAGGATTTTAAGCCAGGAACAGTGAAGCAAAGGTGTTACAGTTCTAAGACAGGATAGTTTGAGACCTGGAGGGGAACTTGCACGTGGTAGTGCTCTCCCATGTACCTACTGTCCTCGTCCTTCTAGGTGGTCAAAGTCATAGGTTTGGAAATTGGTATCAAAGAGTCGAGGTGAGTTCCTGCAGTGCATCTTCTAGATGGTAGACACTGCTACATAATGGGTAGAGGAGATGAATGTTGAAGGTGGTGAAGTGGGTGCAAATCTTGTGGGCTGCTCAACTACTGTTGGAGCTGCACCCATCCAGGGAAGTGACTAGAATCCGAATGCACTCTTGACCTGTGTACAGGCACAAGAGGTAAGTTATTCGCCATGCAATTCCTAGCCTCTGAGCTGCTACTGTAGCCACTGTATTTACATGGCTGGTGCAGTTCAGTTTTTTGTACTGCACAGAATGTTGATAGTGGGAGAATCAGTGATATTAACGCTGTTGAATTCAAAGGATGATAGTTAGATTTTCTTTCCTTGGATGTGATCATTGCCTGGCATTTGAGATGTAAAATTAACTTAACTCTCAACACAAGTCTGAATGCCATCCAGGTCTTGCTGCTTATGCAAACATCCCTATTTCTGACCTCATGATGGAGTGAGTGTCATTGATATACCACCTAAAGATGGCTGGACCCAAAACACTATCCTGAACAACTTCTGCACAGATGTCCTGTGGCTGAGATGATTGACCTCCAACAACCACAACCATCTTTCTTCTAATGTATGGGGTGTGACGTATGACTCCAATCAGTGAAGAGCTGTCCCCCCAGTACACATTAACTCAAACAAAAACAGAAATAGCTGGAGAATCTCAGCAGTTCTGGAAAAATGTGGAGGAAAAAAAGATATTTAACATTTTTGGGTCCAGCAACCCTTCTCCAGAACGGATAGTAGCTAGAAAAAGTTAGTATATATGCTAAAGACATGGGATGGAGTGGGGGTGAGGATACAAGAGTAACCAATAGGTGGAGATGGAGCCCAGAGGGAGAGAAAGACAGTTGAGCATACAAAGGTATAGACAATAGTAAGTCAGGGAGAAAGAACAGCAGATAATGTTGACCATAAGGAGGTGAAAATGAGATGCTGGCTGTGCTGAAAGCAGCCCATGTGATGACAGGGTCCAGTGTGTTGTAGTATTTAAAGGACATGGAAGGAGGTGTTCAGACTCTAAAATTATTGAACTCCATATTGGATCTTGAAGGCTATGGAGTCCCTAAGTGGATAATGAAGTGCTTCGCTGGAGCACTGCAACAGACCAGACAGAGAAATACTGGAAAGGGAACATGGTGGTGTGTTGAAGTTGCAGGCAACTGGAAACTCAGGGTCAGCTTTGCAGACAGATATAGACATTCTGCAAAGTGGCCGCCCAGTCTGCATTTCATCTCCCCAGAGTACAGAAGAGCACACTGTGAGCAGCTAATACAGTACCTGAGTAAAGTGCAGGGAAATTGTTGCTTTTGTTTCAGAATTCCAACAGTTCTTTATTTTGTCAAATTGATTGACCTTTCAAATCTGTCCTGTGCTTGGATATATAACTCAAAACGTCTAGAACGCCTGCCACATCACCTTCTAAGATCAGCTAGCAACATAAAACAAGGATTAAAGTATGGAAGTGTTCTAGTCTGTGCTGGAAAATCAAGCATTTGAAAAGTCATGTTTCTAGAAGCTTAATATTACAGTTCTGTCTCCCCCTTGGATCATACAAATTGATGCTATAATGAGGTAGTCATAATGGGCAGTCTTCAGTTCTTTTGCGCCCGTTCAAGAAAATGGTGCCTTTCTAACTTCTTTATAATGACAAAGATTCGCCTGTGGGTCTCTCAAGAGAGAGTGGGAGTAGGTGCATGCCTGGGGCAGCTGCGCAAATAGAATGGGAAGCTTTGATAGGAACTTCTGTTTCCCAGTAGGTGGACCAGGTACACATCATTAAGGAGTGTTCCCAGAAGTCAGAACTTACACTGGGCCACCTTGGACTGCAGAATCCAAGTAAGTGTCTGGGAAGGTTATGCATCCTGAAAAAAAGAGAGGTGGAATTTTTATTTCTTGGACTCAAAAACCTATGGCATGAGGCCTTCCAGTTGCTATGTTTGAACAATAACTGGTGCTGCTTTCAATGGTCTGAACTGTCCTGCAGAACTCTCAGGGCTGGTACATTTTAAGCAAGCAAGAAAGGCAAAATCTGAAAATCCAGGCAGATTCAAATCAGTTCAGGCAGTATGCACTTGGTCTAGATGCAGAAGGGGTAAGACCTATAGCCATATGGACCTCCTAAGTCTCATACACGCTATTTGCTCAAAGAAATTCACACTGTATAAAGCTTTTTTAATAAACAGCACATTTTGATGCAGCAGATTTGAATAAACAAACTCACAGGATCATTTTTGTAAGGATCTGCAGTGCCTCGTGTTGGCTCATTTGGTAACCAGTTTGAATACTTCACAGGCTTCCCATTTACCCAACGTTCAAAATTATCACTATGCAGTCCTATCCAAACACTGGTTGATCTATCCAGGAGCTGAATTGTTAAAAATGCTGTGAATTGGAAAAAAAAAGTGAAAACAGAGTTGACTAAAGACTTTACCACCCGTGGCCAAGTTAATAATTATTGCAATACTTGTGGGAAATTAATCAGGATTAAAAACAGTTAATAGAAATCACGGGGCTATTAAATGATCTAAACAGGAAGCCAGAATAGTAACTCAATTTCTTAAACACTACTGGATTTATTTTTTCCATGTCTAATAGGAACTGGAACAGGGCGTTGAAAATTGATTTTCTTGCTGCAACCATTCCATTCCTGCTGGAATTCTGCTATCGTTTGAATTCTTAATCGCAGGGCCAAGGCACACACTTAGCTAAAAGGGATTCATTACATTAATTAAACCTCAGCTGCAGCTTAATCCAGTCTCTGTCATTTTCTGGTTCAACTGACAGACGCATGGGCTTTTCATCTGAGCCCTGATTTTCATTGTAAAATTGGTGGAACAGGCCTCAAGTGCTTAAACAAAAAGAGAGCACAACAGTCTCTAGAGGTTGTGGAACAAGCCTCCTAGTTACATGCCTGGGTCTTTGGGTCTCTGGGAATGGATCAACATCCTATTCTACACCCCCATCCTATTTTAAAGCCTGGGCCATTATGTTTATTCTGTACATGCAGAAACAATTATATACGAGACAAAAACAACATATGCAAGGGACTACGTAACATCTCATTAGGTATTTTAAGTTACCTTGTTCTATTTCATTTTCTATTGTAGCCAGGGTTCCTCCACGTATACTGCAGAACATTTGAGCAGAATACCAGTGTTTTAGCTGACTCTTATCCTTTGGGGCATACAACAGGAAACACTGTCATTGAGAAAATAAAAGTCATCTGCGGTCCAGGTTTTGGGTTCCATTTATAACTAATGGGCATTCTTAAGCTCTGCTTACAAGTACTTTGCCTACAAAATAATTGACTACATTTCAGATGTAATGAATTATCTGTGAAATGGTTTGGTATGTATGCAGGTAATAAAAGGTCCTAAACAAATTTTTTTTGGCTTTTTGTCGATGCAAATAAGGAATATCAAGCAGAGCGTCTAATTTATTATTTTTAGGAACACGATAAAAACAACAGCATACAACTTTCGTCTTGCAATATTAATGTACAGATTATTTTAATACTTATTTTACTGTATTAACTCCACAAATGAATAAGTTAACTGTGCTACAAGCAAAAATGTACACTAACAGCCTGCATTTGTAAATATGTTCATTATGAAAAATAGTCCAATAATTCTTTTTTCATTTTCTAAAATCACCTTATTTTCAAAATACAGCCAACCTTTTGGACACGAACGATCTGGAAGGTAACTCTCAACTTTGTGAACCTCTATCAGTGATATATTGTGACGTTCACAGATGAATGGGAGAGACAGAAAGCACTTGCTATCACCCCAGCGCCCTGTCAGGATATAAACACGCAAACATATTCAACATTATAGTAGAAGTGACGAGGACAAGATTGCAATTTAATTCAAAAAACATTAAAATGCGTTTTTAAACATACATTTTGCAGATCCAAGAAAGTTTTTATAATTGCTCTGATTAATATACTCAGAATGGTGCTTCCAAAAGCTATTTAATAGTTACTGTAAGAAGCTATTTATTTTAACAAAAATACTGCGCAAGAAATGTACAGTGCTATACAATCGGTATACTATAAACAGTGTCCAGCACTATCAGCTGTAATTTTTTTTTGCGATTGAATATTGCCTCAATTTATTTCCTAAAGCCAAACTGAGCTTTCCCTTTGGTCTCCAAAGATACCAATCTAGAAAGAAGAAAAATACATTTTAAAAAGCATCCCTCAATTTGATCATAAGCATTTCTTTTATCTTAGTCCATCTTTGGACAACTTAAATTTACCCAATGCTAGTACTGTCTGGTTTGTACATTGCTCGCTAAATTGTCTACAGATGTGATCTGCTCATCTCTGCTAGTTTATGGTCTGTAACGCAAACCGATAATTGTATTATTTTCCTCCTTATCATACAAGTCTTAACAAAACAGTCAGAAAATTCTTACATTCTCACATTGATAAAATTCATCAAAATACAGTTATCTCACTCCCTTTCATAGTTCCCTATCTCTCCTGAAAATGTTAACTGTGATGAGGTTCTCACGCAAGTCATTGTGCAGACCATATACCTGATACAGCTGGTTTAGCATATCCCTTGATAGTTGTCAATTTAATTTTGAATGCTTTGTGGATTTGAACATAACCCCTAAATCTTGCTTTTTTTTGGAAATATTGTTTATTCTTTTTCCTAATCTTCTTATTTCATGTGTAGGAGATGACATATTTTCTTTTTTAGAAGACAGTCTGAAATGGAGCAAAAACAAAAATTGTTGGAGATACTCAGCAGGTCTGAAAGAGTTTCACTTGATTCAAATTTTATGGAGTGGAAGTGAATGGGGAAGTGGTTTGACTCCATCGGGCCTCTGTAGAGTGGGAGGAAAGGAGAATGTGCTAGGGTAATTTGGGACTGGGAAGGGTTGGAGTGAATGGGAAATTGTTTGGTTCCTTTGGGATTTCTCCTTCTTTTAAACTAAAATTAGGTATGTTACAATAAATACAAGTATTTGGTATTATTGATGAAATTTGGTGTGAATTGATTTTGTCCTGATAAACATCAGTTGGGCAAATCAGTTATTTTCGCTGATCTCATGGGATTTTATACATTTTGATATGGCTTGTGGAACAATGGGGCATGGGAATCAGCACACTCTTCCCAGTCAAGCCATAACAAGAGTTTTAAGACCCTTTCTCAATTCTGCAGCAACTTCAAAATACATGTAACGTAACCATCCTAGTATCTCAGAAGTTTCCAATAATTGATTCCCTTGCTCACTGTTATGCAGCGGGAGGAAAAACCAGTTTGGACACTTGAGGAATGTTTTACCAATCTCCTTTCTTGAATCATAAGCAGGGAACCAAAGGGCAGAGCAACATCTGTCCTCTGACGCTCTGAACAATGGTTACGGCTTATTTTATCGTATCAAAGTACAGCAGATTACAGAGTTTACGTGATCTAACAATTACACAAGAGCTTACATCCAAATTTGTACAACACTATTGCTACAATATACTTTTTTGAACAAAGTCCACCTACTCCTTGCTCTTGGCTGCTTGTCGAGCCTGTTGGTCAGGGTTCGCCCAATCCTTCCATGCCTAGACATGTTTGTGCTATGCAAAGCCTTGTTAGTCACAGTTTGCCAACACCTTACCCTTGCCCAGAAAAGATTGTACCATATTAACCTTATCGTATTTTGAATGTTTAAAACAAATTTATTTAAGGCACATATGATGTCAAAAACAAGAGTGACATGCTAGATTTTCTCCTGACATCAGAGGGATTACTCAAGTGTCAAATCTACTCCATTAATAAAGTACAGATAACCAGAACTGCAGAGGCTGGATAATAAAATGTGAAGCTGGATGAACACAGCAGGCTAAGTAGCATCTCAGGAGCACAAAAGCTGACGTTTCGGGCCTATGCCTTTCATCAGAGAGGGGGATGGGGAGAGGGTTCTGGAATAAATAGGGAGAGAGGGGGAGGCGGACCGAAGATGAAGAGAAAAGAAGATAGATGGAGAAGAGAGTATACGTGGGGAGGTAGGGAGGGGATAGGTCTGTCCAGGGAAGACGGACAGGTCAAGGAGGTGGGATGAGGTTAGTAGGTAGGAAATGGAGGTGCGGCTTGAGGTGGGAGGAAGGGATGGGTGAGAAGAAGGACAGGTTAGGGAGGCAGAGACAGGCTGGGCTGGTTTTGGGATGCAGTGGGGGGAGGGGAAGAGCTGGGCTGGTTGTGTGGTGCAGTGGGGGGAGGGGACGAACTGGGCTGGTTTTGGGATGTGGTGGGGGAAGGGGAGATTTTGAAGCTGGTGAAGTCCACATTAATACCATTGGGCTGCAGGGCTCCCAAGCGGAATATGAGTTGCTGTTCCTGCAACCTTCGGGTGGCATCCTTGTGGCACTGCAGGAGGCCCATGATGGACATGTCGTCGAAAGAATGGGAGGGGGGAGCTAAAATGGTTTGCAACTGGGAGGGATCCATTTTCTCCCCTTTGGTCCAGGAACTCCCCACTTACGTCCGTGACACCGCCCACGCCCTCCACCACCTCCAGAACTTCCAATTCCCTGGCCCCCAACAGCTCATTTTCACCATGGACGTCCAGTCCCTATACACCTGTATTCCTCATGCAAATGGCCTCAAGGCCCTCCGCATCTTCCTGCCCCACAGGCGCGACCAATCCCCCTCCACTGACACCCTCATCCGCCTAGCCGAACACGTCCTCACCCTCAACAACTTCTCTTTCGATTCCTCCCACTTCCTACAGACTAAGGGGGTGACCATGGGCACCCGCATGGGCCCAAGCTATGCCTGCCTCTTTTTAGGTTACGTGGAACAGTCCCTCTTCCGCACCTACACAGGCCCCAAACCTCACCTCTTCCTCCGGTACATTGATGACTGTATCAGCGCCGCCTCTTGCTCCCCAGAGGAGCTCGAACAGTTCATCCACTTCACCAACATCTTCCACCCCAACCACAAGTTCACCTGGGCCATCTCCAACACATTCCTCACCTTCCTGGACCTCTCAGTCTACATCTCAGGTAACCAGCTCGAAACTGATGTCCATTTCAAGCTCACCGACTCCCACAGCTACCTAGAATACACCTCCTCCCACCCACCCTCCTGCAAAAATTCCATACCCTATTCCCAATTCCACTGCCTCCGCCGCATCTGCTCCCAGGATGAGGCATTCCACTCCCGCACATCCCAGATGTCCAAGTTCTTCAAGGACCGCAACTTTACCCCAACAGTGGTCGAGAACGCCCTTGACCGCGTCTCCGCATTTCCTGCAACACATCCCTCACACCCCGCCCCCGCCACAACCGCCCCAAGAGGAACCCCCTCGTTCTCACACACCACCCCACCAACCTCTGGATACAACACATCATCCTCCGACACTTCCGCCATCTACAATCCGACCCCACCAGCCAAGACATTTTTCCATCCCCACCCTTGTCTGTTTTCCGGAGAGACCACTCTCTCCGTGACTCCCTTGTTCGCTCCACACTGCCCTCCAACCCCACCACACCCGGCACCTTCCCCTGCAACCGCAGGAAGTGCTACACTTGCCCCCACACCTCCTCCCTCACCCCTATCCCAGGCCCCAAGATGACTTTCCATATTAAGCAGAGGTTCACCTGCACATCTGCCAAGGTGGTATACTATATCCATTGTACCCGGTGTGGCTTTTTCTACATCGGTGAAACTAAGCGGAGGCTTGGGGACTGCTCTGCAGAACACCTCCACTCGGTTCGCAATAAACCACTGCACCTCCGAGTCGGGAACCATTTTAACACCCCCTCCCATTCCTCAGACGACATGTCCATCATGGGCCTCCTGCACTGCCACAATGATGCCACCTGAAGGTTGCAGGAACAGCAACTCATATTCCACTAGGGAACCCTGCAGCCCAATGGTATCAATGTGGACTTCACCAGCTTCAAAATCTCCCCTTCCCCCACCACATCCCAAAACCAGCCCAGTTCATCCCCTCCACCCACTGCGTCACACAACCAGTCCAGCTCATCCCCTTCCCCACTGCATCCCAAAACCAGCCCAGCCTGTCTCCGCCTCCCTAACCTGTTCTTCCTCTCACCCATCCCTTCCTCCCACCTCAAGCCACACCTCCATTTCCTACCTACTAACCTCATCCCGCCTCCTTGACCTGTCCGTCTTCCCTGGACTGACCTATCCCCTCCCTACCTCCCCACCTATATTCTCCTCTCCACCTACCTTCTTTTCTCTCCATCTTCGGTCCGCCTCCCCCTCTCTCCCTATTTATTCCAGAACCCTCTCCCCATTCCCTTCTCTGATGAAGGGTCCAGGCCCGAAATGTCAGCTTTTGTGCTCCTGAGATGCTGCTTGGCCTGCTGTGTTCATCCAGCTTCACACTTTATTACCCTGGATTCTCCAGCATCTGTAGTTCCCATTATCGCAGATGCTGGAGTCAGAGATAACACAGTGTAGAGCTGGATGAACACAACAGGCCAGGGAGCATCAGAGGAACAAGAAATCTGACATTTTGGGTAGGGACCCTTCTTCAGAAATGGTGGAGGGGGGTGCACAAGGGAGCTCAGAAATAAAAGAGAGAGGGGGGTGGTGCTGGGGAAGGTAGGTGGGATGGTGATTAGGTGAGCGCAGGTAGGGAGTTGGCTTACTTAGGTCAGAAGTAGTTCTCAAAAAAACACACGATACACATCCACTTTATAAACATGTAGCAAATTTATGTCACCAATCATTGGAATAAGAAGTTAATGATTGGTGCAATGTAATAATTACCTGTTTTTGACGACACGTAAACACATCTGCCGCTATGCTTGGGTAAACGGCTTGGATAATTGTCATCCCAGTTGTTGTAATACATTCCTGAATCATCTATCCAGCTACATACAAATAAATAACTTAGATTGCGAAATACCATTGATGAATCATTAATTACATTACCAGGCAATTATTTTGATTTCTTACCGAAATCCAGCTTTGGAATTTTCTGCATATAATCCAATCCACCACTTTTCATGTCCATTTGTTAAAAGCTGTAGAATAACATCAAACATTCCATTGAAAAGAATTACATGAATTGTGTCTTTTGCTACAAGCTACAGAACATTATTATATCTGTAACAGCCTTGAAATTGTGGTAATGTTAACTAACAGTACAATCAAAGTTAATGAGCTAGCTAAGAATTGGTTGCTAAGATACATATGCTTCAATGGAGCGTCTTCAGCTTTGACGATGTTAAATTGAGGTAGTTCTACTTCCTTCAGATTTTCATGTTGGGCCTGAAATCTAATAGCTATGGGGAAAAGAGATAGATGTGAATATTGAAGATGGCTTAATGAAGACAGATGCTAATGCTGAGGAATAATAGGAGTACAGAATGGAACTTGGCTACATCTGCTGCTCAGATTGCTTTTTTGTTGCAATTTGCAGGTCAAGGGCTATGCCACGATCACTTTTAGTTGTAACCTCACTGCCTCCCAAAGAGTTAATTGGGCAAGGCCCTAATATCCATTTCAATTAACACCCATACACATGCTGCCAAGGATGCCCCAGTAATAGGATTCAAAAGAAGTAAATTTTAATATTGTTCTTCAGAAAAACTTCTTAAAAAATGACAAAGTGTTCAATTTAAATGAAATAGCTTTAAAACTGGGTTTCTAAATTAAAGCCATGTCCAATCAGATATAAAATAATCTAGTTTGTCAATTGTTGCGTAGATTAGATTAAGCTTTTGTTTTGGAAGTTCTTTGGAGTATTTGTGATTTTCGCTTAAATGGATTCATTTTGCTGATAAGTGTTATAAATTGTATCATGTCTTTTCCCTCATCAACAGCCCCATAGATGAAGATTAATATGACTATTAATTCAGATGAATTTAACATTGTAACTTAATAAGGGTAAAATAAATAAATATATTGCTGTACGACTTAAGAATTTAGAATGTCGAGTGTGTATTTACATTGCTTGGCAAGTAATGCATTAACTTGATGAATATAGTATTGGAAATGCTGCAATATATACTGCATTCAGAGGATTAAAACTCAAAAATCTTAAGTTGTGAATTGTGAAAAGTAACCAATCAGCTTTCAATGAAGCAAAATTAACACGCATTCACTCTTTATTATATGTCATATGGCTAACTGGAGATTTGAATGCATCAAACTCTGTCTTATAATTCACAGTAAGGCACTTTATACCTGGTTACAATGTAACAAAGAAAGTAAAATGATACAAACAAATTAGGTCATTTAAGTTCAGAGATTCATTGGCTGAATCACTTTTGACTGCAACATAAATGCAAAGTGGCCTGTAATGTCACTGTAGTCTTCAAACCATAGAATTGCTCTTTCATTAGAGGGAGGTTTAATCCGGTGGTGGTTTTATCAGAGTATCACTCAAGTGAGGGGCAAGAATGGCAAAGCAGAATCCTTCATGGTAACCTCAGTTGGTGTGGGAATTGAACCTATGCTGCTGGCATCACACTGCATTGTAAACCAGCTATCTAGCCAACCTAGCCCTAAACTGTACAAGACTTGAAGGTTGTCATGCTTTTTGACTTTTGACAAAGGCAAAGCTGTTGAAACCTTCATAATCGTCCTCTAGAGGGCTGATGAGTAGTTTTGTTCTTGTTGAATTGTGTGGATCTTTCCCAATCACTACGCAAGTAAGCAATGTAAATGTGACAGCTGTGAAAATGACATGGCTACACAAAACGAGGATGAGTCTAGAGCTGAGACAGAGAGATGGCTATTATTATAGATCCAATTCACAAAGTGCTTTTGTAATGTCGATCCAATTGTGTTCAGATATCCCAGTTGTTACTGTTATAAAATCTGCTCCATTGTGAAGCAATGTTTTTGATCTTACTTTACCTTTTCAATTCTGTTTTTAATGAAGTCCTGTTCTTTGGGTGTATTTATAGATGCCAAGTCGCTACCCATCAAACTACAAGCCACAGCAGCTGCAAGCCACTTCCCCTCTGTCTCAAAAAACAAATATTCAGCTCCTTGAAAGAAGATCCAAGGTGCAAATGCAAATTGCTCTTCTGCACAGAGGAAACAATTCAGAATTTACATGAATACAAATTAAGCTGCACAGCTATTAAAAGATAACCCTGTTCCCACCAGCATTTTAAAACAGTCTTCATGATACATTTTATAACCTATTCACAGAGAAATAGGAGTTAAAAGCTTACACTGCTAAAATGATCAGAAATGCAATCATTATCAGATTGAAATTACAATTAGTTTATATTCCTGTCATGTCCAGGCTACATACATGAACATTCACCCAGAGATTCCAGTCAGCATCAGAAACTGTATTTCCGACCCTGTTCATTTATCTTTCGGTCAATTCTGCACTGGAGATTCCTGGACAGGAACCTTCAGTTATCAAACAGCAGAGACTGGTCCAGGAAACAATGGAGCCAGAAGGAGAATGACTATCGAAAACTCACTCCATTTTGCGGTAGTGTGTTCTATTCTGAAGTTTAAATATCTAGCAGCACAGCAAGCTACTTCGACAGCTCCTCTGAAAGAGTAAGTATGCAAAGCAAATGTTCAGGGAGGGTGGGAATTGGTTTGTGGAGGTGGGGAGGGGGGGGGTTATATGTAGAGTGCTCAGGGTAGGCCGCTAAGCAAATCAATAAGTACTTAAGTTAGGTTGAGGGATCAAGTCAGTGGACGTGTTGAGTCCTGGCTTGTTCGGTGAGAATGGTGAGGTGGGTGCAAGGAAGATTGGAAGTTCAGGTTGTCTCGGTGAGGTGAGATGGGAGCATTTATTTTAACAGCACAAAAAGGGCCAATTCAGCTCACTGCGTCCATTCAGATGTTGTTGTGGGGTGGGGGTGATTGAAATTATTAGTTACCCCAAGTTACCCAGGGTTTTAATCCTCTAACATTTCCTGGTTTAAAAGAAGCTTAGAGTAGTTGTAATTCTCTTTATTCTCCAATATTAAAAGTACTTCTTCAGATGATTCCAGAAGCAGAGGGATTGCCAATTCATAATGTTCAATTTCCCTGCCATTTCCTTCAAAGTCAGCTGCGTTGGGATTTCTACATGCTCCTGACATGCAACTAACCCTGACCATCAGAAAATCTGGGCCAATATTTATGAACAGCAAGACAAAATCATTTATATTTTGATTTCTAGACCTGAAATTTCTCTCTTATCAGAAGAGGAGTGGGTCAGGACAGGCTTTAAGGTGGATTCGACCCATTTCTATAGTGGATTGATTGGATAGAAAGAAGTGCTCCCCTGATGGACTATTAGTTTGTAATGTAATTGTAATTGTACAATTGTGACTTTTAAACAATTGTAATTGTAATGCCATCTATCAAAGCTAAAGCAGGACAGCTGATTGTGAACTAGAAGTGGAAGCAAGCCTACGGGGAGCAGAAAAGTCTTAAATAAATAAACATGGCATTTTTAGACCTTGTTAAGGCTGAGGTCCAAAAAAACGGAAGCTTTTCTCTCCATTAAAAGATTTTCTCTTGGCAGTTTCAGAATAAACTCTCAAACAAGAGACCGGAGTCAATCTATGGAGGCTGAAATACAGGCTTATCCCTTCAGGATAGGTGCATCTGCTCTTACTGTGAAGTTGTGAAAGGGAAGGTAAAACAAAAGTCTGGTCAGGTCCTGTTTTACTTCACCAACTGTCACACAAGTCAACCTTAGTTCTGTCAGTGGTTCTGTCAATATGCGGATTATGAAGTGACTCAACAGTTTTCATGAAATATTTATTGCTTTGCAGACAATTATTGTTTACATTAACTGCTGGATTATTACTTGTGCATTTACTGCTACTTTTGCTTACCATCGATGTACCAGTCTGGTTTTTTCAGTTCAGCTCCTAAATAAAACAATTGATTAATCAATTAAATGTTCACGGCCCATATTATATTATTAGGTGAAATAATAACTTTTTCACATTTAAATAAAACCAAAGTATTTACCTTTTGACATTTTACAAACCCATCCCAGCTTTTCATCACAACGAAAAGGTGCAATCGTTTTATCAAATTTGTATGCAGCACAAATTCTGACATCATCATCTTTATCTTTGTCAAGTGAAAACAAAGAAACAACCTAGAAATCAAGGGATAATATGATGGTTAGTTCCTCATGCTGGCTTCAGACCAGGCAATCCAAGAAGTTACTGTTTTTCTTTCAGAACTTCCTCATTGTTTTTGTTCATATTCAATAAATTGTCATTTTGCTTGTTCAGGCCTGGTTTATTTGGCGAGAAAAAATATACATAATATCATGCGCTAGAGTTAGAATAATGACGATCCCATAGTTTTCCACAGGCTTTTTTGTCAAAAATTATACTTTTGATCATATTTACATTTATCTAAAAAAATTAAAGTATGAAATAGTCCAGTGTGAATGCTTAAATATAAATTAAATAAATTAAATGTTTATGTAAACATGCTTGAAGAATTTACGTGATAATGGGAACTGTAGATGCTGAAGAATCCAAGATAACAAAGTGTGGAGCTGGATGAACACAGCAGGCCAAGCAGCATCTCAGGATAAACAACATTAATCAGAATCACCTGAATTATAGGGGGTAGGATGCCAAATAAAACCATATCCCAGTTACGTTTAAACAGACCAAATTTTCTGCAAGGAACTGTAATAAAGTCTGGGTATCAATTTTTGAAAAAGCAATACATAGTGAAAAAGGGCCAAGAATTAATAGACTTTAAGAAAGACATTATAAGGTACTGAAGGTCAATGCACACCTATCATTTCAGTAAATGTGGATTTAGGGTGGAAAGGCATGAGACAGATTTGTAGAATGTGAAACTGGAAAGATGGGCTAAATTTCTAAATCAACACTAATAAACAGCAAGCTACACTAACAGTAATTATTGTAAGCTTTAATGAAACGTTTGACCCCAAACTTTAACTCTGCTCCTTTTAGCACAAGTACTGCCTGATCTATTGGGAACTTCTTAATGATATTGGTTTTATTACAGTAATTAATGTAATGGAGGAAGACTGCAGAAAATAACCTGAAAAGAAGCCAAAGAAAAACAGAGATACTGTTGATCTGAGAAAATGTATGGAATTAAAGTTTTGAGCAAAAACAAATTCAGTAGACAGAGCTGTAAAAGGGAAGCAACACCAGCAAGAACATCAATTCCTCCAAAATATTATGCTCCATTTAACTCTGAAGCCGTTGTGTTGTTCTCAGGGTGTAAAAGAAACATCCCATATACGTGCAAGCTCTTTCTTCCAACCTTTCAATTAAGAGGCTGTTGCCTTCCAGAACTCTTTTTTTATTTGATGGTTCCAATTTCTTTTTCTTCTATCTATTTCTATCCTTCAGAACAAGGGGAGAATATTCCAGAGAATCAAATCATTCAAATATCGTGTGTACTGAATTGTAAAATTATGTGCAGTATAAATTAACTGGGAATTGCTGTGAACCTAAACAGCAGAGAGATAATTTGGAGTTACTTACTCCACTGCCATCACTCCAAGACCAGGAGCCAGCAGAAGATGGATTCCTTTTGTTAAATCCAATCCAAAACCATCTTTCTTCTTCCCTAGAACACAAAAAGAATAAATTCTCAGCTGAGATGTAGGAATTGCTATCTGACTTGTTTCCCAACTCATTTTATTTGAGCTGTACAGCTTTTAGAAATCTTGATGTTCTCTCTGGACTTGATGTTTTAGAAGTTATCTAACCACAACCATCTCATTTATGTAGGCACTTCCAGGCTTTTCAACTGAAATTATTTGGGCATACAAGTCCAAATACTTTGCATACATTGGAGTCTTATGAAAATGACAAATGAATCCATATTTTAGAGGTAAAACAACATAGAAGTATAGAAAATAGTAGCAAGAGGAGACTATTTATTCCTGCTTTCATTCTCTGGTTCCTTTTCCATATTTCCTCTTGTCAATGGGTATTCTCCAAGAATTGTGTCCCTTCCTACAGTTCATTTTCTTTTACTGGGAACAACTCAAAGATATGCCACAGTCATTTGGAATTTATCTTCAACTCTCTTTGTTGTTTCAGCTTATCCTCAAGGTACAAATTTTATGTGGTTCATTCCATTAACTTTTGGCAAAGCGAGTTTCCAATTTTCTTCAAGAACGTCAGACCATGGCCTCTTCAGCTCCCTTGTCTTGGCCTTGGACATGCACAGACTGCGTTTCTCCAGTCTGCTGCTACAGCTCCTGTACAACTCTTTCGTTAACTATCCAAGCAGGTTGCTTTCTGCTGCAAAGCACTCTGAGATTTTGACTGTAGATTTCTTCCCTTAGCTTCAAGCTAAAGAAAATCTTCTAGCTGCTTTTCTCTCACAAAATCCAAACTAAATGATCTGTTTCAGTTAATTCAGTTAATAAATTAAACAAAACAGACTTCCAACCAAAGTTCCACATTAAAGGCAACATACTATACATAGTCCATTCCCAGGTAGAAATGCAAATAAACTGCCTTTTAATTCCAAAGCTTTCCATCATCCTGAAAAACCAAATTAACAACATATTTCTAACAAAGATAGGACAACACTTCGGATTTACTGGCACCATTAATGAAGCAAAAGCAGGGTCCCAATTGTTTAAGGTCTTACCTTTCCAGCTCTGATCATCAATCAGCATCAACACAATCTTAAGATTGTCTTAGGCCTGATTACTATTTAACGTAACAGGACATTAAATTGAGGGTTGGAACTTTTCAAAGATATACACTAAAAAGTTATGAATTATGAATCAGGTTTTCACAACAGCGTCATATTGTTCCAAAGATTTTTACCAGAGTAATTTATACGACAGCAAGCATTGATTTGACATTTGGCAATGATATAAATTGTAAATATATGGGAGGATTATTGATAGATGTCCAAATGATTGCTTTCTCATCTGTTTTTCAGAAGTATATAACTTTCTCTGTCTGCTCTGGGCCAGGTTATTTTCCTGCATAGTTGTCAAATCCAACAACAAATTCCCTTTCTCCCAATGTTGACAGGACATGAAAGAAATTAAAATAAGCCTGATTCCAGGAAGTACAACTGGGCCAGATGAAACCACGCCTCACAGTGCCAGGGACTCTGGTTCAATTCCACCCTCAGGTGACTGTCTGCATGGAGTTCACACATTCTCTCCATATCTGCATGGGTTTCCTCCGGGTGCTCTGGTTTCTTCCCACAGTCAAAGATGTACAGGCTAGGTTGATTGGCCATGCTAAATTGCCTGTAGTGTTTAGAGATATGTAGATTAGATAGGGTATAGGTGGATGAATCTGGGTGGGATGCTCTGAGGGTTGGCGTGAACTTGTTGGGCTGAAGGGCCTGTTTCCAAACCATAGGGATTCTATGATTGAAAATATTTGGTGGGTTAGCAACATCCAGTTCAGTTTAAGAAACATATCCAGACAGTGCTACAGAATCCAAACTGTGATGAAAATTGAGAAAAGTCTTCTGTAACAGTTTATGGAGGAAGGTTCTACATTGAGAGAAATATTGCAGTTGTTCCATGTGTGAACCAGCTGTTTTCTTACGTAGGCTTCACATCTCAACCTTTAGTTTGCCATCCGATATTCAGTTGTAATGTGCCGTGAAAGATGGAGAAGGGAATACTTCCACAGCTTACTACTAGGAATGTTTTCTATGAAAAGAGCTGCATCAGCTATTCTTTCTTCTTCCCCTTTCTCCTCTACATGGAAGGCAAATAGCCCACAGGAGGAGGGCATTTTTTTTCTCTGAGAGGGAAATGAATCAGTGAGATCCATTACTGTACAAGGCTGTAGAAGGTGGCTTGTTAAGGCTGGAATAGACAGATCTCAGTCTGTGAGTGGATGGGGATGGTTATAGGGTAAAGGCATGAAGACAGAGTTGAGGATACAGATCAGCCATGGTCTCACTGAATGGCAGAACAAATTTGATGGGCTGAATTTCTGCTTCTACTTCTTCTGGATTGACCCTGGTTGCTTTGGGCTGGTGCTGACACTTGAAAGAGTGAGTAAAATTTAACAGGCTGCGTACATTCTTGAAATTATTTGTACTGTTTCCCAAACCATCAATATTATGGATTTTTCTAGCTTTGTTTCAAGAATAAAGAAATATGTTGCCTCACCAAAAGAAAATGAATATCCATTTGCATATCTAATCAAGGAAAAGCTTGCATTCACTTCAAAATTTCAGTGAAATGCCAATTTAAATCACATGCTTGGTCTTGAGAATAAAGTCACGCAGGAATTGGTTTCAAAGTCATTGTTATGCTTGAAGTGGTGGATAACTCATTTTTGTTAGTCTTCCTCAATTCTGTAATTTAGGTTATCCTCCACACAGTAAAAATAAAAGTCACATCTGAGCAATTACTTCACAGACTACGGACACTGAGAAAAGATTTCCAATCCAACTCGCTGTGCTTGTGCTTTAATTTTTTTTTAAATGGATCAGAAAACTCAGTTTGGTGTATGAAGAAGCTTTTACAGAGATACTATCCTGGCCTCAGGACATCCAATTTCACAATGCTCCAAAGTCAACGCTGTATTGAACAACTACAGAACCTAATGGAAGTTAAAGTGAAGTGGTTCAAAATATAAAGTACTGGATGAAATTAGAATGCATGTACTCCTGAGATACATTAATCAGCAAACAATCAAGTCAATAAAACAATCAAATTAATCATCTTACAACGAAAAAATAAAACAGTAACATTTTATCAAAGGTCAAATGGACATCACTGGCATTATTGACCTACCCTAACTGATATTGAGAAGGCGGAGGTGAGCTTCCTTCTTGAGCTCAAAATCCTGGAACTCCCCTTCCTAATGCATATCCATTCCTAAGGAAGGGGTGTTCCAGAATTTTGAACCCATAACAGTGAACTAACAGTGATTTGGTTCCAAGTCAGGATGAAATATGGCTTGGATGATATCTTTCAGACAATGGGGTTCCCATGTAGCTGCTGCGGTAGTCTTTTTAGGTCATAGAAGTGATTAATACAAAACAAAAGTATTAGTGATGCTGGAAATCTGAACTAAAAACAGATAATGCTGGAATACTAAGCTGATCAGGCGACATCTGTGAACAGAAAAGCAGATAAATGTTCCAAATTAGTGAATTTTGTTAGAACTGTCAACAGCTAATGAACCCAAAATGGGTGGTGCCTGATCTTCTGATATTTTCCAATTTAAATTGCATTATGATCTGCAAAAATTCTTTTAAAAACTGTATATCAATATTGCATTAATAAATATAATAACTTCATAATTTACCTAGCAAACATCCATCCCAAAATTTCATTCAAAAAAACTTCCTCGCTGTAATGGCTGAAACTTGCAAGGTGGGCTCCAAATGCTTGACAAAATTGTTCTGCTTCTTCCCAAGTTCTCTTCTTTAACACTTTCTCATGATGAAATACCTTTGAATGGAAATTCTGCATTAACATAATCATAAACTACTGAAATAAAAGTCTAGATTTCAAATAAAAGGGGCTGTGCCACATTTTTAACCTTACCACAGAAATGTAACAGATGACTTTGGAGCTGACGTTTTGATTCTCAAGATGTGTGATGTCAGAAATCCACATTTATTGCCCATCCCCAGATACTCCTCAAAGTTGTGCCTGAATTTCTCCTGCAAGGTGGCTGTTTTTTGCCCATATTTCCTCCCCATCCTCTCCTCTATCTCTCTTCCTTTTATTTCATCTCTTCCCATGTGCCCTTTTCCTATTATTATTTTCCTCAACTGCTTTCTCTATCATTCTTCTACCATTCCCAGAGCATGATACTCTTCTGGGATACAGGTTCTGTAGCAGGTGTGGAAGTGAGCATCACATCCACGTGGGGATGTGTCAGCTTTTCTCATGGCTGTCAGCCATGCTTTGCACATAAGAAGCATAGTGAGTCTTATGGTGGGGTGGGCAGCAAGTTGACATTCCCACTTTTATTTTATGGACTTGAAGAACTAAGCAGCACATTTAAAAGGACACCTGGATAAACTTTCATGTTCTGCAGAAGAACCGCTTGGGCTCTCAGAGTGCATGATGGGGAAAATTGATGCGGAGAGAGATCTGGGTGTTCAGGTCCATTGTACACTGAAAGTGGAAATGCAGGTTGATAGAGTGGTCAAGAAGGCATACGGCATGCTGTCATTCATCGGACAGGGTACTGAGTACAAGAGTTGGCAGGTCATGTTACAGTTGTATAGGAATTTGGTTCAGCCACATTTGGAATACTGCGTACAGTTCTGGTCACCACATTACCAAAAGGATGTGGATGCTTTGGAGAAGGTGCAGAGCAGGTTCATCAGAATGTTAGATAACAAGGTGTACAGCTGGATGAACACAGCAGGCCAAGCAGCATCAGAGGAACAGGAAAGCTGATGTTTTGGGTCGATGTTGCCTAGTATGGAGGGCACTAACTATGAAGAGAGGTTGAGTAGATTAGGATTGTTTACATCAGAAAGATGGAGGTTGAGTGGGGACCTGATTGAGTTCTACAAAATCATGAGAGGTATAGACAGGGTGGATAGCAAGAAGCTTTTTCCCAGAGTGGAGGACTCAATTACTAGGGGTCATGAGGTCAAAGTGAGAGGAGGAAAGTTTAAGGGAGATACGCGTGGAAAGTTCTTCACACAGATGGTGGTCGGTGCCTGGAATGCGTTGCCAGTGGAGGTGGTAGAGGCGAACATGATAGCATCATTTAAGATGTATCTAGACAGATACATGAATGGGCAGGGAGCAGAGGGATACAGATCCTTGAAAATAGGCAACAGATTTAGATAGAGGATCTGGATTGGTGCAGGCTTGGAGGGTCGAAGGGCCTGTTCCTGTGCTGTAATTTTCTTTGTTCTCTTGTTCTTTGATGGCAACTAAACTATCTGCCCCTTCTACAGTTCTCCAGTCAGCATGTGTCCCTTTGCAGACAGGCTTCTATTCTTGGCTAACAGTTTTCCATTTTTGGCCAGCTTCCTTGACCCACACTCATAACATCCCAGCGTCTTTCCATTGATGATCCTCCACACGCCTCACAATTTAGACTATTGCTACCTGGTCACAACCATCGCACGGTATAGATGAACGCTTCCCAAAGTGGACAAAGGAGCAGTTACTCAGTCCAACTCTATCAATTTACCTACCTTGCCTGCCTGTTACATAGTCATGAATCAAAGTACATTCCTCCTCATTTAAGTAGAACTTAGCTGAGGAGGAAAATAAGAAAAGTTGGCCTTTTAATAAGCATGTCTGACATGCAAATACATGCAAAACAGTTTGCCAGCATAAAACACAATTTATCTTTAATTCCAACAACGTTATTGCAAAAGTTTATTTGGTCAACATGAATTTGATTTTTGGTCTCCTGTACAACTAGGTTCCCCACCTACCTTGATTCCCACCCTTTGGCAGCAGAAGATTCCACCTCTAGAGTTTGCTTAAGATAGCCTTATGTTCTCAATGACGACTTGAGGCACCATTAATTATGTAACAGATATTGCAGAGAAACCTAGTATAACTCATCCTACAAAAACCACCAAATGAAACAATTTCTTAAAATATCAGCAATTTTAAGCACCATTTTATAAATAAGAGAGTTCTCTATAAAACAAAGTATGGTGCAGCATTAGAGATAATAGGAACTGCAGATGCTGGAGAATACGAGATAACAAGGTGTGGAGCTGGATGAACTCAGCAGGCCAAGCAGCATTCGAGGAGGAGGAAAGCTGACATTTCGGAAGGGTCTAGGCCCAAAACGTCAGCTTTTGTGCTCCTAAGATGCTGCTTGGCCTACTGCGCTCATCCAGCTCCACACCTTGTTATCGAGAGTGCAGCATTACTTTAACTGCAAGCCACTTCACCTATTCATAAAATCCGTACACCTTTGCTGAGTCAATGTGAAATGCTGAGGATTAGAATTTGATTTATTATAGCATGTGTTTCCTCTAACAAGATCCAACTTAAACATTAGTCAAAAGCTCAAATTTAAGTCTACTGCTACTGACCATACTGAAGATATAAAGCGGTTGGCTTCAAAAGTAAATCTTTTCACCTTGAAGCAATTCAGAAGATCTGGACTTGACTCCCATCCAAAATGACATTTAGCTTTAGCCTTCATGGCTTGATCAGGGAAGGGTTTTGGTTGTGGAGCAGATGTAACTTTTTGCTCACACAAAGACATCGCTTTGAAGGTTTTACAATCTTTAACTTCCCAGAGGACCTGAGATTTACCTCTTACCAGTGCAACACAACCACCTGAATGACCTGAAAAGCAAGGAAGGGAATTCATTGAGGATACTAAACAACTTTTCAAATATTATTTGCTCTTCCACTTCAAAATGAGGGCAAGTTTCAAATCCTTAACTTAGTCTTTTTGTTTAAATATTAGCACAATAACTTACAAATGATGAGGTGGAAAGTTAAACAATGTAGTTCAAAGGATAAAAAATTCTGTAAATTTTCTTAATTGCTTACCTGGTTGATTTTTATTCCAATTTGTGAAGGAAACTGGTGCATTTTTATCCTTTGCCATTAACCAGGTATATTTTTCTGTCTGATTTCTATCCTGAAGTCCTATCCAGAAGTTTTCATGATCTTCTCTGGCAAAATTACTGATCAGACTATTAATGAATGCTTGTTCAAACCTATGAGGACAAAGTAAGACTTCAAAGTTAAATATAGAAACAAGCCAACACTACAACTTATTGGTGATACTCAGAGATTGATGCAACATTTCTTTTAAATTCATATGCTATCTGGCATTACTGTATTTTAATTCAAATTAAATGGTGTTCAAGAGTCTTTGGAGCTGCTGCTGTGGGAAATGTCACACTAATGCTCATGGTCCTCAAAAATGAATGTCATGAAATATATAAACTCACTGTACACTGTTAGCCAGGCTTTCTGTCTATATTCATATCACTGAAGGAATTATTTCAACGGGCTACACAACACAATGGTGATGTGAAAGTTTTTCAGCCACATATGGATGATGATGGGATAGTGCAGGGGGATGGGCTTAGATTAGTTCACAGGTCGGCGCAACATCGAGGGCCGCCGGGCCTGTTCTGTGCTATACGGTTCTATGTTCTATGTTCTATATTATTCTAACCTCCACTGCACTTCAAATCTTCATAACACTGACACATTCTTCGCTTCAATCACATAAATACATACAGACATTATTGCCTGATCTGTGTTCCAGATTTTGCATGCAATTTCTTTGAGTTTCGGGCTAAATTAAGCACCAAGAATGCATGTATCAAAGTCATCAAATTTGATACAAGTGGAGGCAGTGCCAGTGTAGTAATGTCACTAGGCTAGTAATTCAGAATCCTCGGCTAATATTCAGAGGTAGTAGCAACTGCCGATGCTGGATTCTGAGATAACAAGGTGTAGAGCTGGATGAATACAGCAGGCGAGGCAGCATCAGAGAAGTAGGAAAGCTGGTGTTTTGGAAGAAGGGTCCAGACCCGAAACATCAGCTTTTCTGCTCCTCTGATGCTGCGTGGCCTGCTCTGTTCATCCAGCTCTACACCTTGTTATCTAATATTTGGAGGACATGTTTTCAATTAACACCATGGATTATGGGTAACACTTGAATTCAGTAAAAATCTGGTATAAAAATACTCCAATGATGACCACACAAAAATTATTGACTGCCATAAAAATCCATTTGGTTCACTGTCCTTTAGGGAAGGAAGTCTGCTGTCCTTATTTAGTCTGGCATGCACGTCATTTCAGTCTCATAGCAATGTGGTTGAGTCTTAATTGCCTCTAGGCAATAAATGTTGGCCTGGCCACTAACACCCACATCCTATGAATTATAAAGAAGTTGTGTAATATTCTGAGATTGGACACCATTTCTTACAAATAAGCAACAACAAAAAATCAAAACCAAAAGAACTGTGGATGCTGTAAATCAGGAACAAAAACAAAGTTGCTGGAAAAGCTCAAGTCTGGCAGCATCTGTGGAGGAGAAAACAGAGTTAACGTTTTGGGTCTGGTGACCCTTCCTCAGAATGTTCTGAGAAAGGGTCAGCAGACCCGAAACATTAACTCTGTTTTCTCATCCACAGATGCTGCCAGACTTGAGCTTTTCCAGCAACTTTGTTTTTGTTCCCAAAAAAAAAACAAGTTTGTTAACTCAGACATATATTATGAACAAAAATAATGAAAAAAGTGATCAGGCTAGATTAAACTGGCATTACTGTAACGAACAGCTTAAGGTGCAGAAGCCCTTTGATTTCTCATAACATAAGAACAAAGAGGAGTAAGCAATTCAGCCTTGCAAACCTGCTCTGTCATTTAATATAAAGTGTAGAGCTGGATGAACACAGCCGGTCAAGCTGCTCCCAAGAAGCTGCTTGGCCTGCTGTGTTTATCCAGCTCTATGCTTTGTTATCGGATTCTCCAGCATCTGCAGTTCCTATTATCTCTGCCATTTAATATAATTGTGATGATGTCAGCTTGGCCTCAATTCCACTTTCTTGAATACTCCCCATGACCCTGCAACCCATGAATAATCAAGAGTCAGTCTATCTGCTCCTTAACTTTATTCAATGTACTCATATCCATCACATTCTGGAGTGCTGAAGTCCATAGATTCATGACACTTTGAGAGAAATAATTCCTTCTCAACTCATTTTAAATCTGTTACATCTCAGATTAAAACTTTGACCTCTCATTTTTCATTAACCCACAACAGGAAAATCTATCCTACATCTGATTGGTAAATCTCCTTCAGCATCTTATATGCCTCAAATGGGTCTCCACTCATTCTTTTAAACTCCTCAATCTCCCCTTAAATACGGCTTTCATCTCTAAAATAAACCTGGTGAACCTTCTCTGAACTGCCTCCAATGCAATTACATCCTTCTTCAAGGAGACCAAATCTGTATGCAGTATTCCAGATGCAGTCTCACTAATACCTTGTGTGCAGTTACTTCGCTACTTTTATACTCCATTCCTTTACCCAAAAAATGCTGAAATTCCACATGTCCTCCTCATTACCCACTGCATCTGCATACTAGGTTCCTCCAATTCACCCAGATTCCTCTCCACTAAAGTGTTTTGACGTTTCTCTCCATTTAGATAATAATTTGCCTTATTATTGTTTTGAACAAAATGGATCGCCTCACCTTCATCCATGTTAAATATCATCTGCCAAATTTTAGCCCATTCATCTAACATATCCATATGCACTTGTAAATTTCTTATCTCTTTATTGCGACTTGCTTTCCCACCTATCTACATGTCATTTACAAATTTTATGGCCACATAGTGATCCACTCATACAAGTCATGAAGATAAGTTGGACATAGTTGGGGACCCAGTATAGACCCATGAGGGACTCCAACACAAAAACAAACAGCCACACCGAGCCCTGCCGAATCTTCACCATTCCCCCAGACCTCCCACTGACTGAGGACGAACGGTCAGTCCTAAGCAAGGGGCTCACCTTTGATCCCCTACAACCACACATCAATGAATACCAGTCACGGTTGGACATAGAACAGTTTTTCCGCCGCCTTTGCCTCCATGCTTACTTCTTCAACCGGGAACCTAACCCTCCCTCCACTGACCCCTTCGCCCGCTTCCAACACAAGTCCTCCTCTTGGACACCACCCCCAGGCCTCCTACCTTCCCTCGACCTCTTCATCTCCAACTGCTGTCGAGACATTAGCCGTCTCAACCTCTCCACCCCTCTCACCCACTCCAACCTCTCCCCCGCAGAACGGGCAGCCCTCCACTCCAACCCCAACCTCACCATCAAACCCGCAGACAAGGGTGGCGCAGTGGTAGTATGGCGCGCTGACGTCTACATCGCCGAGGCCAAATGCCAACTCTCCGACACCTCCTCCTCCCGCCCCCTTGATCATGACCCCACTCCCGAGCACCAAACCATCATCTCCAACACCATTCATGACCTCATCACCTCAGAGGACCTCCCACCCACTGCCTCCAACCTTATTATTCCCCAACCGCGCACGGCCCGTTTCTATCTCCTTCCCAAAATCCACAAACCTGCCTGCCCTGGTCAACCCATTGTCTCAGCCTGTTCCTGCCACACCGAACTCATCTCCACCTATCTGGACTCCATTTTCTCCCCTTTGGTCCAGGAACTCCCTGCCTACGTCCGTGACACCACCCACGCCCTCCACCTCCTCCAGAACTTCCAATTCCCTGACCCCAAACACCTCATTTTCACCATGGACGCCGGTATTCCATGCAGATGGCCTCAAGGCCCTCCGCTTCTTCCTGTCCCGCAGGCCCGACCAGTCCCCCTCCACTGACACCCTCATCTGCCTAGCCGAACTCGTCCTCACCCTCAACAACTTCTCTTTCGATTCCTCCCACTTCCTACAGACCAAGGGGGTGGCCATGGGCACCCGCATGGGTCCCAGCTATGCCTGCCTCTTTGTAGGTTACGTGGAACAGTCCCTCTTCCGCACCTACACAGGCCCCAAACCCCACCTCTTCCTCCGTTACATTGATGGCTGTATCAGCACCACCTCTTGCTCCCCAGAGGAGCTCGAACGATTCATCCACTTCACCAACACCTTCCACCCCAACCTCAAGTTCACCTGGGCCGTCTCCAGCACATCCCTCACCTTCCTGGGCCTCTCAGTCTCCATCTCATGCAACCAGCTTGTAACTGATGTCCATTTCAAGCCCACCGACTCCCACAGCTACCTAGAATACACCTCCTCCCACCCAGCCTCCTGCAAAAATTCCATCCCCCATTCCCAATTCCTCCGCCTCCGCCGCATCTGCTCCCACGATGAGGCATTCCACTCCCGCACATCCCAGACGTCCAAGTTCTTCAAGGACCGCAACTTTCCCCCCACAGTGGTCGAGAACGCCCTTGACCGTGTCTCCCGCATTTCCCGCAACACATCCCTCACACCCCGCCCCCGCCACAACCGCCCAAAGAGGATCCCCCTCGTTCTCACACACCACCCCACCAACTTCCGGATACAACGCATCATCCTCCGACGCTTCTGCCATCTACAATCCGAACCCACCACCCAAGACATTTTTCCATCCCTACCCTTGTCTGCTTTCCGGAGAGACCACTCTCTCCGTGACTCCCTTGTTCGCTCCACACTGCCCTCCAACCCCACCACACCCGGCACCTTCCCCTGCAACCGCAGGAAGTGCTACACTTGCCCCCACACCTCCTCCCTCACCCCATCCCAGGCCCCAAGATGACTTTCCATATTAAGCAGAGGTTCACCTGCACATCTGCCAATGTGGTATACTGTATCCATTGTACCCGGTGTGGCTTCCTCTACTTTGGGGAAACCAAGCAGAGGCTTGGGGACCAGTGATAATGGGAACTGCTGATGCTGGAGAATCCAAGATAATGAAATGTGAGGCTGGATGAACACCGCAGGCCCAGCAGCATCTCAGGAGCACAAAAGCTGATGTTTCGGGCCTAGACCCTTCATCAGAGAAGGGTCTAGGCCCGAAACGTCAGCTTTTGTGCTCCTGAGATGCTGCTGGGCCTGCTGTGTTCATCCAGCCTCACATTTCATTATCTCAGAGGCTTGGGGACCGCTTTGCAGAACACCTCCGCTCGGTTCGCGATAAACAACTGCACCTCCCAGTTGCGAACCATTTTAACTCCCCCTCCCATTCTTTAGACGACATGTCCATCATGGGCCTCCTGCAGTGCCACAATGATGCCACCCGAAGGTTGCAGGAACAGCAACTCATATTCCGCTTGGGAACCCTGCAGCCCAATGGTATCAATGTGGACTTCATCAGCTTCAAAATCTCCCCTTCCCCGACCGCATCCCAAAACCAGCCCAGTTCGTCCCCTCCCCCCCACTGCATCATACAACCAGCCCAGCTCATCCCCTCCCCCCACTGCATCCCAAAACTAGCCCAGCCTGTCTCTGCCTCCCTAAACTGTTCTTCCTCTCACCCATCCCTTCCTCCCAGCCCAAGCCGCACCTCCATTTCCTACCTACTAACCTCATCCCACCTCCTCGACCTGCCCGTCTTCCCTGGACTGACCTAGCCCTTCCCTACCTCCCCACCTATACTCTCCTCTCCACCTATCTTCTTTTCTCTCCATCTTTGGTCCGCCTCCCCCTCTCTCCCTATTTATTCCAGAACCCTCACCCCATCCCCCTCTCTGATGAAGGGTCCAGGCCCGAAATGTCAGCTTTTGTGCTCCTGAGATGTTGCTTGGCCTGCTGTGTTCATCCAGCTTCACACTTTATTATCTTGGATTCTCCAGCATCTGCAGTTCCCATTATCTCTGATACAAATTTATCTCATATCTGTTTCCTGCTAGCTAATCAATCCTCTACCCATGCCAAAGGGTCACTCTTAAACCAAGAGTTCCTATGTTGTGTGAAACTTTACTGAATGTTATTTTCTAGAAGTCCAAATGTTGATTCCCAATTATATACCCTATTTATTACATCTTCAAAGAACTCTGATAAATTCGTCAAACATAATTTTGCTTTCACAATTATAATTTTCTACATGTATTGCTGTTAACACAATAATTTCCCTGTCACAGACAGTAAGCTAATTGACAATTGTTTCTCACTGTCCGTCTCCCTCATTTCTTGAATAGGGGTGTTGTGTTTTACCAATCTGCTGGGACATACATGCTCGTCACGAACCGAATTCTATTGTGGAGTCATAAGAGTGGGTTCTGCCTATCACTCAAACTGTCAAATGAGCACTGCGTGATATGAATTTCAGTAGCCGGTGCAATTGCAGGAAAGCAGGCCTTGCATCTTTAAGACTGGTGGACAGTATCAAATAGCTTGTCTCTTTAATTGATCGTAACAAGGTACTCTACCAAACATGCTGCATTTGCAAAAGTTGAAGCAGTAGATGAGACGTTGCAATTGGACAAATTTGCTGGATATTCCCAAACACGTAAGGAATTATGTTGACAAGTTTAGGATTTTCTGACATGCAGCTTGGAACACGTGCATGGACTGGAACTTACATACATACATAGGGCTCTGACTTTTGCAGATAGAAAAATCACACTTTTTTCAACTGAGCAAAGCAGCACAGTGGCTCAGTGGTATGCATTGCTGTCTCACAGCACCAGGGACCCAATCTGATTCTACCCTTGGGTGACTGTCTGTGTGGAGTTTGCAAGTTCTCCCTGTGTCAGTGTGGATTTCCTCTGGATACTATGATTTCCTTCAATAGTCCAAAGATATTCCAATTCGGTGACTTAATGGAATATGCAGGGTTACAGGGATGTGGTGGGTCTGAGTAGGTGTTCTGTGGAGGGTCAGTGTGAACTCAATGAGAAGAATGGCCTGCTGCTACATTGTTGGGACTCTATGAAAACAGGAGACAGCCAATCTCTGGTTCACTTCTGAAGGCAATATCCTGACCAACCAGAGCCAACCTGTCTAGTTTAAAATTTAATCAGAGCCTGGCAGTTAACTTTCAACCAGTATTAATGGGTGTATTCACCATGGTAACGTCTCTACCAGAGTCCACTGTTAACCAATCAACACTCTCCTCTCATGCAGTTTAAATGTTGGCTTTCTCCCTCAATTTGTATTTTTGAATAATGTCTTAATGATCACAAGATTAAAAAAACTTAAATAAATTTAGATATTTTTCCCATCAATACCCAGTTTTTGGTAATATCTTCATACTCTGGGTAAAGAAGTTTATCCTGAATTGCAATGCAATGATAAAATTGAAGAATGCAGCAATCAATCATAGAATGCAGAAAATACCAGCTCATACTGTACGGTCTTGAGTAGTCTGAAATTCCTGTGTTTTGTTTAAAGCCACCCTGTGGGCTGGAGTTATTTTAATCACAGATATCAAAGGTCAAAGAATAAATTCACAGGTAGTAAATGCCAGACTGATGGGTCCCGAAATGTAAACCTGCAATCACATGCATCATTTATTACTTCTGATGTGTAAATGAAACAGCACAAGTGTTGGGTAAGAAATCGGACTGTAGTGATTGTTTTGAGGTATGACATGACTTAGTTATGCTCAAAAGAAAAGATCAGGGATTTGCAAGAACATTGGATTCAAAGTGCAGTGCATGCATGCCATTTTGTTAAAAGGCATGTGCACAACTATTGACTGCCAACAGCATGCAAAACAGGGACTGTGTCATGAACAGTGCTGATTTAAAGCCAGTTCTGCTGTTTCCAAGTTCTTTACTCCTGCTTACACTGTTCCAATTTTGCATACAGTTGAGCACACTAATTAAAATGAGATGATGGGCAGCCCTAAAAGTGTAATTTAAAGGGATTATGATCTACCTACAGGTTCATTACTGTACTATTTCTTCTGGCTGCTGGTGGAATTGGATACATTTTGGAACATTGATTCTTGTTAAATTTTGAACAGTTTGCAGGGAGTGATCTAGCCGAATCAGCTGATTTGATAGTGTGTGCAGAAATGGGTGGTTTGGGAAGATTTCCTCTGAAAATTGAGATTGTTTGGGAAAATGAAAAGAAACTACAGACACTAGAATAAGCTGCTAGAAGAAGACAAGGAGGAGAGAAGAATTCTCAGTAGGGCTGGGGGCAGAGGTGTGCATTTCTGTTGATGGCCTTTAGGGAGCAATTCTCTCATCTCAACTTCATGAAAGACCAAATCTCAAAATATCTTCGCTTAGAACATAGAACATGGAACAATACAGCTCAGAACAGGCCCTTCGGCCCTCGATGTTGCGCCGACCTGTGAACTAATCTAAGCCCCTCCCCCTACACTTTCCCATCATGATCCATATGCTTATCCAAGGATTGCTTAAAGGACTACCAAAGATTGTGAGCGAGACCTGTCAACTGAGGTAGCTAATGCTGTTACCACAAAATAGGACAGCATGGTGGCTTGGTGGCTAGCACTACTGCCTCACAGTGCTAGGGACCTGAGTTTGATTCCACCCTCAGGTGATTGTCTGTGTAGAGTTTGCACATTCTCCTACTGTCTGTGAGGGTTTCCTCCGGGTGCTCGAGTCTCGTCCTACAATCCAAAGATGTACAGGTTAGGTGGATTGGCCATGCTAAATAGTGTGTAGAGTGGAAAATGCAGGGTTGGGGTAGGGAGTGGGTCAGGGTGGAATGCTGTTTGTGTGGACAGTGTGAACTTGAAAGGCCGAATGGACTGTTTCCACACAGTTTGGATTCGAAGAAAAGAATAGCATTGGCTATAGTTTGAGGTATCCAGTGATAGCACATTTATTCATCTGGCTCCTTCTAGACTAATGCTGAAGATATATGTAACCTCCCCATTTGCAGCACAATCATTGTCTTGCAAGTGTCTCACAACAACAGGCATTTTCTAAGGCAAAGCTCAATGAGCAGCTGGTGGGTTGTGATATATGTTGTTCAATGTCCCTTACCCTGGCAGCAGTCATGATTCCTTCATACCTCCATCAGACCTCTGTATTAATTGTAATTGAACCCATCATGGCAGGCAAATGTTAACTGCTGGGTGTTAAAGGTTATCCACTCACAATCCTTGACCAGAACCATTACACATATGTTACAATGACAGCAATGCTGCTATGAGGAATATCAGAAAGCCCGCATCCACTCCCTTTGAATGGATTGCGCTAGAAAGGCTCTGTATGATGTCTATCAAGAATTGTGGTTGTGCATTGCATGAACTTACAAATTATGAAGGACCTAACATCTAAGAAACCCAGGAGCAAGAGAAAGGCGAGGAGAAGACGACAAATACATTTGTCCACTTCTGGTCGAACTAAGTGTATGGGAGGCTACAATTTACTGCCTCTTTCTGCCTGGGTTCTATGTGAACAAACAATTCTTGAACTGTACTAGTTACCTCAACCACACATTCCCATTCTCCGGCTTCACTGACTACTACCTTTCCAGCAACTCAAAAATCAAAACGAAAAGTAACTGCACATTCTAATCCTAATTCAAATGTATAAATTCAATCATAGGAATGCATACAAAAACATTCATCCTTGTGTTTTCTCTTAGCCTTGTATGTGGTTTTGCATGTCCTACTGCACCTACAAGGTCCTTCTTCAGTGGCTGTAAATTGAGTGTTGAATGATCACTGATCTTCAATCGAGAATGCTGCATTCACCACCACCTTCTTCAGGAAGACTTTGCATTGGGCAATAAATCCTGAGTTTGTCAGTGGTTCTTGCATCCCATGAACAAATGAAAACAAAAATTATACATTGCCATGATGCCCTGGAAAACCCTTTTAATACTGGCATCCAGGGTTATGACAGCAGAGACTCGAGCTTCTGATTTAATTCTCAGACTTTTGATGGAAACTGCGACTTCAGTCTTTAGACACAGCTGCAACCTGCATTCCCCAGGGGTGGAAATTATTACCCAATCCATGTTGGAAAGGATGGCTCCAAGCTCTCTGTAAAGTTACATGCAAGTTGGTACTGGGCCTGCAAATGTTCTGTGACATAAAGAACAGGTCTTCTGACTGGGTTCCCAATGTATCAAGCATTCTTTGTGAGGGGTAGGTCATGCCTTACAAACCTTATCGAGTTTTTTGAGGATGTGACTAGAAAGGTTGATGAGGGTCAAGCTGTGGATGTGGTGTATATGGACTTCAGTAAGGCATTTGATAAGGTTCCCCATGGTAGGCTCATTCAGAAGGTCAGGAGGAATGGGATACAGGGGAACTTAGCTGCTTGGATACAGAATTCGCTGGCCAACAGAAGACAGCGAGTGGTAGTAGAAGGAAAATATTCTGCCTGGAAGTCAGTGGTGAGTGGAGTTCCACAGGGCTCTGTCCTTGGGCCTCTACTGTTTGTAATTTTTATTAATGACTTGACGAGGGAATTGAAGGATGGCTCAGCAAGTTTGCAGACGACACAAAGGTCGGAGGTGTCGTTGACAGTGTAGAGGGCTGTTGTAGGCTGCAGCGGGACATTGACAGGATGCAGAGATGGGCTGAGAGGTGGCAGATGGAGTTCAACCTGGATAAATGCGAGGTGATGCATTTTGGAAGGTCGAATTTGAAAGCTGAGTACAGGATTAAGGATAGGATTCTTGGCAGCGTGGAGGAACAGAGGGATCTTGGTGTGCAGATACACAGATCCCTTAAAATGGCCACCCAAGTGGACAGGGTTGTTAAGAAAGCATATGGTGTTTTGGCTTTCATTAACAGGGGGATTGAGTTTAAGAGTCGTGAGATCTTGTTGCAGCTCTATAAAACTTTGGTTAGACCGCACTTGGAATACTGCGTCCAGTTCTGGGCGCCCTATTATAGGAAAGATGTGGATGCTTTGGAGAGGGTTCAGAGGAGGTTTACCAGGATGCTGCCTGGACTGGAGGGCTTATCTTATGAAGAGAGGTTGACTGAGCTCGGTCTCTTTTCATTGGAGAAAAGGAGGAGGAGAGGGGACCTAATTGAGGTATACAAGATAATGAGAGGCATAGATAGAGTTGATAGCCAGAGACTATTTCCCAAGGCAGAAATGGCTAGCACGAGGGGTCATAGTTTTAAGCTGGTTGGTGGAAAGTATAGAGGGGATGTCAGAGGCAGGTTCTTTACGCAGAGAGTTGTGAGAGCATGGAATGCGTTGCCAGCAGCAGTTGTGGAAGCAAGGTCATTGGGGTCATTTAAGAGATTGCTGGACATGTATATGGTCACAGAAATTTGAGGGTGCTTACATGAGGATCAATGGTCGGCACAACATTGTGGGCTGAAGGGCTTGTTCTGTGCTGTACTGTTCTATGTTCTATGTTCTATTCTGGTGCGTTCAGCCAACAGGTTTTTTTCTGCACCTTGGTCCATCAACATCCTCACCCTACTCCTGTTTAGAACAGGTGTGTGACCTTGTGCTCCAGCAAGGTCACACCTGGGTTATGGCTTTCTCCACCATGGCTGTGATGCACTTGTGCCCAGTATCTCACCACAACAAGATCCTATCTTTGAAAGTACATGTGATATGGATCTCTGAGCTGCTCATTGTGAGTTTTAAGATTCAATGAAAGTGTCACTTCATCTTCATGGCTGCCTTCCTCCTCCACTATCTGTGAAATTGAGCAAAAGGAAAACATCACCATAGTTGGGTGTAGTCAAAGAAAGAAGAAAGTAACAAATGTGCACTCAGGTTTTCTAAAGCTAATGAGTCAAAAAGATTGAGTTAGAGGGAGAAGTGGGTCACAAGGAAAATTACTACTGAAAGAACGATCATGTTGATCCCTCTAGCACGACCAATGTCTTCAGCAATGCTCCTTTTCACAATGGCTGGCATGGTCTCTGCGCCGGTATTAAAACATGCAGGCACAATTCTTCCTCTCCAGTTTTCCTTCCCAGCCATTTGCTGGTATTACCATCTTCTGTGGCAAAGAGGGAAATCTGTCATTCACAGTCCTGAAATACATCTGGATAATGTGGCCATCTTGAGTGAATAACTGCCAGTGTGTAGAAATACAGTTTGAGGTTTGCAGCTCTGCCAACAATGAGGTGTGTGAGAATTTTAGGAGTAAATACCAATTAGTAAAGGCTATTTCTAAGTAGATAATGGGTACAGTGGATAAAACTTGTGGAGAAATTGGTAAGTTCGGCTAAGTAAGATGAAGTCTCCTACATTAGCAAATCATGTCAAAAGTTGACAAAATCTCTTCCTGCATTGCATGCATATTCTGAAGACAACATCTGTCTTATTTATCTCTACTGCTACCTATTCCCTCTGCTTGTGTGCACTAATCATTTATAAGTGCAGGTCATTCCAATTAAGGTGCTATTTGCAATATCACATGTCTGGTATAAACTCCACATCTGTTTTGAGGTTTAACAAGTTTCTTACTCATTTGTTTTTCACATAAGAAGACTATTTATATTATTACAGGTTTGGTAAATGTGCTTTATACAGTACATTGGTATTGTCCTTTGTGAATGAATGTCATAGAAAAATATTGATTCACATTTTGGTACCCTGGAGTGTGCTGATTTTAGTTGCAAGGAAGCTTAAATTACACTGTCACTGGAAGAAATGTATTTCTCAATAATTTTCAGATTTTTGATTTTGTGAAAATATGACGATCCTGACAACCACTTCAGTCACCTGTTATCAAGTTTTAAATGTGCGAAAGGTAATTTTATTGGGCAAACTAATGTGTTGTTTACCAAAACCAAAATTCCGTAGTGCTGGGAGTCTGAAATATTAACAAAAAAAATGCAGGTCTTGCAGTTACGGTAGAAAAAAAAGAGTTAACATTTCAAGTCCTACGCTTTTATCAGAATTCCCATTTGATAAGCCAGCTGTAATCAGTAAGCAGAAACAATTACAAAAGACAGAGCAAAGTGTGAGAATAAAGGAGACAGAAACAATAAAGCAATCCAATTTGGAGGTGGCCAGGGCCACCGTTATTGAATGAGATTCTACCCATGGAGCATTAATTAGGAAGATGTGCCCTATTTCTCACAAATACTGAGTTCAATAAAAAAGCTTGGATATCTGTGCTCAAGATGAAAGAATCAAAAGGTTTTGGCAAGGAGAAGGAATACTAGCAATCCCCTTTGAGGCTGATAATTTTTGAAAAGAAATTCCACTGCTTGTGAATGACTGAAATGAACATATGATAAAATTCTAAATTAAGACTTTTACTGTGACAGGCAAGCTTAAAAAACACTGATGCAATGCAGCAAATGGAACAAAAGCTAAAAAAACAAAAGCAGGAAAGTGGAGTTGAAGATTAAGAATAAGATATTTGTCATGGTCTCATTGAAAGGTGGAGCAGACTCAGTCAGCCAAATTCTGCTCATATGTCTTATGGTGTTAAAACACCTGGGTTTAGTTTAGAAGCAAGTTTGAGTTTCTCTCCTCAAATGAGTTCAAGTCAGTTTATGTAATCAGTTATCTCAGCAATAGGTTTTGGTTGGTGAAACATCCAAAGCAGGAGAATTTGGTTACAAATCAGCTGATTAGTAGAACTGAGAACAAATGGCTCTCAGATTTGCTAAAAGTTCATATTTAGTAGTCTTTGAATGAACTCATTAAATTTTCTTCACAGTCCACAGCAAAGAAATTGTAAGGTGTCAGTTAAATAGAAATATAGAGAGTTCAGACTAATCAGAGTTTACCTGCCTGATCTGAAAATTAATACTGACAGCAAGCTGTTCTTATTGCAGCCGCATGCCAATTATGAATCAACAAATCAGCAGCCTCTTCTCAATTGAAAACAAATTGCTGGAGAAACTCTGCAGGTCTGGCAGTATCAAGGAGGAGAAAGCTGAGTTGGTGTTCTGGAGGAGGGTTACTAGTTCCAAAATGTGGACTTTGCTTTCCCTGCACAGATTCTGCCAGACCTCCTGAGTGTCTCAACAACTTCCATTTTTGGTTCAGATTTCCAGCATCTGCAGTTCGGTGACTTTTTTTTTAAGCACTACCTTTTCACTACATATAGAGCAATGTTTCTTTGTCCTCACCCGCACTGTCTAAGTTTGTGTTCTGATGAATGCGAGACAAAGTTTTAACCTCTCATCTCTATTTAATAATGTTTAAGATCAGCAGACAGAGGATCGGTATGGAAAGCATGTCAATTCATCGACTCATAGACTATTTGGTCCTTAGAGTTCAAACCAACCCTCTGAAGAGCACCTTATCCAGACCCAATCCCCAACTGTATCCCTGTAACCTTCATTTCCCATGGCTAATCCACCTAGCCTGCTCATCCCTGGACATCTTAGGCAATTTAGCATGGCCAAACCATCTATCTGCACATCTTTGGAAGAAGAAACCGGAGCACCTGGAAGGAACCTACACAGACAGTGGGAAAATGTGTTAACTCCACAGACAGTTGCCTGAGTCTAGGACAGAACCCAGGTCTCTGGCGCTGCAAGGCAGCACTGCTAGCCACTGAGTCACCTGATTCTGATCCAATTAGGTTGTTAAGAATGGAAAAGAAACTGATTCTGTCCATCCATTACCAGTAACATTTGGAAACACTTCCTTTTACCTGTTTTCAATAGTAATGAGCTGACAATAATATTTTTTTGAAATTTCTTCATAGGTTTGTAGGCGATTGTCAATCTTATAACAGGATTCTTCATATCTTTTCCAGTTCTGAAAAAATAAAAGATCCACAATGTAAATTGGTGGAGAGATTTTCAGTATTTAATGTGCACAGCAGTGATCAGGAGATATGAGAAGGCTATTGGGATGGGATGGATACAGAGAAAAAGCAGTCATGAGAAAGCTGATGGGAAGGTGGCCAATGTATTTCAGAACTTCTGTGGGGCCAGTAGGGGTGGAAAGAATTTTATCTTTCTGAAAAAGACAGAAAACATTAGTCGTCTGCACCTGTGGGTGCTAGTGAAGTATCAAACACAGCTTTGTGCGTGCCCTTTGATTACCAATAAATTTTCAAAATAGTCCATGAGCAAGCATAGGCTCTTAATTTACATACTTCTCTTGCCTGGCCTAATACCCAATGCAAGAGTCTACTCAGGTAACAAATAGCAGGTGTCATGTATCTAGCATGGGACCAAAACTTGTGCATACAGGGGATCCCACCACTAAATTGGAATGCCTTACATTGGTTTAACATTAAAACAAACACACAATTGCATCTCTATCATGTGCCACTTCTGGATAAAAATTCCTCCTTTTTTAAATTTAAATTTATTTTTTCTATATACTTAAAGATAGCAGTGGGCATAGATATTTTAGATATAGATATTTTGTTATAGATATTTTGTTCCACTAAAGGTAATTACTATTGTTGCCTTAATTAAAAGTAACTGGGCTGTACATAAACCTCCAATGGATTACAAAACGCATTTGCTCAATCTTAACTTTGCACTCTTAGGTGGTGTAGTAAAAGCTAGTATGTTACAAAAACCATCTTGATTTCATAGAAGCCACTCTCCCATGACTTCTGTACCTTCAAGTAAGGAAGGCACAGTTACAAGGACTTGTGGGGCATTACAATCCCATCTTCATTACTGTACTGGTGATTGCAGAACAGCTGGACAGTAACACAACAATCCTTTACAACTCTTCTGGAATACAGCAGCATAATCAGGAACAAGTCGCAAAGTGCCACAATTAAGAAACTCCAGTCTCTGGGAATGTTTCAGCTGATAAAGTAAAACATCAGTTTTGGAGGCTGAGGGGTAACCTAAAGAGGCTTTTAAAATCATGAGGGACACACATTGGGCGAATATTCAAGGTCTTTTCCTCAGGATAGGGGAGTCCAAAACTGGAGGGCACAGGTTTAAGGTGAGAGGGGCAAGATATGAAAGGGATCTAAGGGGCAATTTTTTCATGCAGAGGGTGGTACATGTATGGAATGAGCTGCCAGAGGAAGTGGTGGAGGCTGGTACAATTACAACATTTAAAAGGCATCTGAATCGTGGATGAATAAGAAGGGTTGAGAGAGATTTGGGCCAAATGCTGGAAAATGGCACTCGATTAATTGAGGATATCTGGTCAGTATGGACAAGTTGGACCGATGGGTCTGTTTCCATTCTGTACAACTCTATGACTCTGTCAGTCAATATTACCAGTGAAAATTGGTAATACCGAAAATGAGTGACAGTGTACTTAGAATATGGATGATCATATCTGCCTGGCCTTCGCAGGATGATATTCCACTATCACAAACCATTTTTAGCACATTTCCTCTGTCATCTCTAGCAGCTGTATCTGGGGCAGCACACCTTAAAGGTTATATTGGTACACCATTTACCTCCTACCATAACTACTCTCTTGTTTTGAGTCAACAGCAATGATAATAGCTGAAGTATCAACAACAGATGATAATAACTGAACACAAAACCGACAGTATACAGAAAAGTAACAGCTCACCCAAAAAACTGCAGACCTGTTAGAAATTAGTTAAACTGTCAAAAAGACAATTCTTCAGCAGTATTTTGACGTTCATAACATTGCATATAAGGAGCATAATACATTTTATGCTTAACTACAGACTAGCCCAGACTTTCCTGTGAGCACTGGAGCAATGGCTTTTGCTATTAACCATATGTAAAACTAACTCCTGGTATTTACAAACTTAACAGCAACAGCTTCCTCTCTGCCAGGGCATTTACATTTAGCATCCAAGAACAGCACAAGCAAGAGCAAAGCTATTCAACCCAACAGGATCATGAATCCTCACCTACAGATGGAAAGCAATCTCTTTATTTGGAAAAAAAAATCCCTGTGACTACCTTTACTTCCTCTCTCTAGGCTCCCTCGCTACCTATTCGCCCGTCCCCTTTTACCACGCATGCACTGTCAATAGAATAAATACCACCTTTCCTAATTCTTTTTAAGCTCCCACTAACTCTGAAAAAGGGTCACAGTATTCAAAATATTAACTTTATGCCCTCTCTCTCCACAGATGCTGTTAGACCTACTAAGTTTCTCCAGCAATATCTGCTTTTATTTGTATCAGACAGAAAGCAAAGTGGAAAAAAGACAAACAGCAAATATAAATTATAGTTAAGACACTGTACAGAAATTTAAACAAAGTTCTGGACATACTAAAAAAAATGTTTGGATAGGACATGGATGGGAAGGGTGTTAAAAGGAGATGGACAAAATGAGGGCAATTGGAATTAGCTGAGTGGGCACCATGGTCAGCCTGAACCAGATTGGGCCAACGTGCCTGTTTCCATGTTGTATTACTCTATGACTCTACGTGGGAGTACAGGAAACATAAAGAGAAAAACAATAAAATGTTTAATAAAATGGAGCAATATCTTCCTTTTGATGAAAATAATTATCATTTGCTAACCAATATGAATAGCTATGAGCCTTGATCGAAAAAAATAAGATTTGTTCAATTTTAAGAGTGAAAATAGTGAATAATCAGACAAAATTCATGCTGTACTATTGATTTCTATGCATGATCTATTGGTGAAGACTGCAACAGTTCAATACAACAAAGCGCAGGAAATCACTATCAGCAAAGTCTAGACTTTGTTTAACTGCAATTGTGCAGACACCAGTTTTACCTAGTAAAAATAGCAGGTCTTGCAGTTATAATCACAGCAAACTCCAGGCCACTATGCCAGAGATACTATGCTTAACTACTCATTATGTCTTCAACACTACATAAGGGAATCATGCAATTAACCCAGCCATTGATAGTACTTCTCTGTTACCCTTACAACACCAAGTTGTTCCCCCAAATATCAGTAATAATTTCCACATGACGATGGTTAAAATACAAAAATAAATGTATTCCCAGAAATGGATATCACACCTCAGGGCAGCCTTCGTCTTTTCTAGGTTGTCTTTGTTCTATTTTTCCTGGCTTCTTACAGATGCTCCATAGATTTTCCTCACAATCTTTAACTTTCCATTGGCCATCCTGTTAATTTAAGTTAAAAAAATGTGCTTAATTCAAAGACATGTGCAAATAACAAATCATCAGTAATCAAAACATTACGGTGACACTAAATAGAGCTTGCTGCAAAAGCTCAGCAGGTCTGGCAGCATCAGTGGAGAGAAATTAGAGTTAACATTTCTGGCTGAGCGATCCCTCCCCAGAGCTGTCACTCAACCCGAAACGTTAACACTTATTTCTCTCCACAGATGCTGCCAGACCTGCTGAGCTCTTCCAGCAATTTCTGTTTTTGTTCCTGATTTACAGCATCTGCAGTTTTTATTACCGTGACACAGTTCTCTTCTGAACTTTTGTATATTGCAAACATCTAGCTGCATAAATAACATCATGTGGTGTGTTTGCTCTGATGCAACAATTTATATTTGTAATTATTTAAAAGCATCACTAAGTGGACATGTCAGGTAAAATTTCACAGCTGTGTGCAAAATGAAGACAATTTAATAACTAGCTACTCAACATGGACTTATATAGTACTTTTAACTTAGTAAAACAAAATTTTAGTTGTACCATCATAACGACTTATGCCATATTGTGATGATGAAATTAAAGCTTTTTAATTCATAGTGCGTAACAAAGAAACAGTTCTACCTAGGTTCATTAAGATTACAAGAAGCTGCATTCATGGTTTTGACACTAAAGCTGCATGGTATAAAATGCAAATCAACAAATCATTATAACAACTAAGATCAGTCTTCCATTGCAAAGAATAAACTTTGTTTCATCCATAAATTTGAAGCATGAGTGGTCAGATGAGATTATGAATTTGTCCGTATCGTAACAAGCAAAAAGACCGGACAGCCAAAACATATAATAAAGCTAGCTCACAAATCTTAGCTCAGGGATATGTGTAAATAAGTCATTCTGGACAGATGAACATTTATCTAGAACGGTATCAAACACTGAACCAGGAAAAACAACTGTTTGGCCACAAGCCCACATTTTCCTTTTTAAATTTACAATTTGTTCATAATCACTAGAGTTTACCCTGGTTACTTAATGCCATGGAAGAAAGTTCCATATGAATGGCCATTCATTGAGGTATTCTGCAGATCTCCAGAACTGAGAAACACCCCAGGTTTCACTGACTTGTTTGTTTCCACATTCCAAATCTGTGTTGGTAAGTTTACAAACTTGTAATACTTCTGACAAGGCCAACAGGAATTTTCTGCACAAGAAGAATTTGACTAAAATAATCTTGTTGGTACTCAGAGACCGGTAGCAGATCGTGAAACAAAACAAAACAGAGCAGTTAATAAAAACTAGCCCCTTTCTTGGAAGCCATCAATAAAGAAATTAGATTTTGCAATATATTTGATGCTGAAATAACAAATCTGTTCTCATTATGAGAAGTCTTACTAACTCTAATTCATTTTAACAATTGAGATAGCTTTTCTAATGCAGAATTTATTTGTTTGGCTGAACATTTTAGAATAAAAACAGCTGCAAAGGGTTTAGAATATGAGGTTTCTGAATGTTTGAATCACACACAGTATTGGTAAGAATAACAGAAGACATATTATTTCTAAAGCAGCATTCACATGGTCTGTGGCTAGACAGTAAAGTTCAAGAAGGCATGCAAATGTTAGTAAATATATTTACAATCTTCTGTGAAGACACACAGTGTTCTGTGGTGTTATATGGAACATTTGGCTCATTTTTATGCCAGTAAGTGAACATCACAGGTGATCCTCCTGACCATGTAAATTGAGCTGGTGTCCTGTTGCTGGCAAGTCCAATCCAAACTTCTGGTACAGTTTCTGGCAGAAAGATTATATACATATGTGGTTAGGTTCAAAACAGAAAATTAAATAATGTTCTTAGTATGTAAGTGCCAGTTTGTCTTTCACAGTCACTTTTCAAATTCTCGGCAACAATTATTGATTGATTGATTAATTTATTGTTGTCACATGCACCAAGGTATAGTGAAAAATGTTGTTTTTGTGCTATACAGGCAGATCGTGCCAAACAAAGTGCATCACAGCCGCGGAGACAGAGATCAGAATGAACACTTGGGAGGTCTGTTCAAGAGTCTGATAACAGTGAGGAAGAAGCTGGTCTCGAATATATTCATACGCGTATTCAAACTTTTATATCTTCTGCCTGATGGAGTGGCGTGGGAGAGGTCTTTGATTACATTGGTTGCTTTCCTGAGGCAGCTGAAGCATAGATGGAATCAATGCATGGGAGGCTGGTTTGTGTCTTGGACTGGGCTGCGCTCACAACTCTCTGTAGTTTCTCGTGGTCTTGGGAAAAGCAGCAGCCATGTCATGCTGTGATGCATCCAGATAGGATGGTGCATCTATAACAATTGGTAAGAGTCATTGTGGACATGCCAAATTTCCTTAGCCTCCTGAGGAAGTAGAGACATTGTTGTGCTTTCTTGACCATCAGACTGAAATGAGTGGACCAGGACAGGTTGGTGATCATCACTTCCAGGAATTTGATGCTCTCGACCATCTCCACCTCAGCACTGTTGCTACAGACAGGGGAGTGCTCTCCACTCCACTTCCTAAAGTCAATGACTAGCTCCTTTGTGTTGCTGACATTGATGGAGAGGCTTATGTCCTTATGTCATGTCGTTTAGTACCCAAGTTTCTTTCTGTATTCTACTTTGTCATTGTAGGTCTGCTCTCAAACATTGGTGGCGTTGTCAGCAAATTTGTAAATGAAATTGGGGCAGAATTTGGCCACACAGTCATGAATGTAAAATCAGTGTTGCAGAGGCTGAGTACAACCTTGTGAGGCACTAATGTTGAGGATTATGGTGGAGAGGGTGTTATTGCCCAATCTTACTGATTGCAGTCTATGGATCAGGTCGTCAAGGATCCAGTCACAGAGTGGGGAGCCAAGACCTAGGTTTCGGAGTTTAGAGAACAGTTTGTTTGGAAGTATGATGTTGGTGTTGAAGTTGGAACTATAGTCAATAAGTAGGAGCCCGATGTAGGTATCCTTGTTATCCCTATGTTCCAGGGATGAGTGTAAGGCCAGGGTGATGGAATCTGATATCAAAATGGCTATCACAATTAGGTCAAAATGTACAACATATGTGCCATACAGTAGGCTTACTCTGGGTGGGGAGAGCTTGGTGTTCACCTAGTTAGTTTGCACGTGTAGACAATCAGAACCAACAGCACAGATTCAAGCTCTATTTTGGTGAGGTACACTCAAGATCTCTCTTCTTATACTTTGCAGTAAAAACAGTCAATGAATAATTACAAGCTCTTGCCTTTGGAAGAGAAAGCTCATGAAGCAGTGGCAGTGGTTTACCCTGTACATGACCAGTACATTTGTCAATAAAAAGGGTATTCAGAAATCTATCTAAAAACTTGGTAATTCAATTAGTATACCAAATCATAGTCAGGACTGTTAACATAGTTCACTTAGGAGTCACAAGAAACTCACAACAAACCCTGGTATACTTATGTAATGTACGATTTGCCTGGTTAGTACACAAAACAATACTTCTCACTGTATCTCAGTTCATGTGACAATAGGAATAAATAAAATCAAACTTTAAGATTGTGAAAATGTTTAAAATTAACTTGTAACAATTCAACTCAGTAGTACGTGATTTACACAGAGACGCAGTTGAATTATCGTCAAGTTCTCGTGCATTACAGAACTCAAAAATGCAAATACTTCGTAAAAGAAAAGATTACAGAAGAGAAGACAATTGGAAAATTACAATAATTTCAGTCTATAACTCTAATAGATTAACACATCAGGATCTTAAATGTTGGACAGAATCCTATAGGGGCCTCAACAATTGGATTTGAGTTAGCTTTATTATCACATGTACTCAAGTGAGCACTGTGAAAAGTTTACAAGTTGCCACTTATAGCGCCATCTTAGGTACAAAGATATTAAGACACAGATTATTCAGTACAAGTTCTTCAGAAAAAAAAATAGAAAATAAAGAAATAAAAAGTCCAGCATGACTGATCATAGGAATAAATACGAAAAATAGAGAAATAAAAAGTTGAGAATAACAGTCCTTCCAACCTAGTCTATGGCAACAGCTTGCCTTCAGATAGTGCCAGGCCTTGAATCACCTTAAGGCTATAAGTCCATGCTGAGGCCACACTGGGCTGAAAGATCATCACAGGTCGCTGAGAGACTGCCATGAGACAGTCTTACCAGGTCACCGAAAGACTGCCACGAGCCACTGAGAGACTGCCTAGAGACTACAACGCCAGGCCAGGAGATCACCATGCCAGGCTGACAGGAATCCATGCCATATCAGCGCTGAGGCAGGGACTTCAGGATGTTACCGAGAAAGGACAAGAGAGAAAAGTAAAAGACAAGAAGAAAGTATAAGAAACGGAGGAAGAGGATGAGCTCTGGCTGAGGTGTCCTATTCTGCTGTGACCTCGAAGGTCCAGGATCAATGGTGGAAAGATGTTACAGAACATGCGAAGAGACCAGGGAGGCCTATCTTGACAGAGTTGAAAGATGTAGGTTGTTGCCAAAGTTGCAGGTGTCAGGGTACAATTCTCACTGGACAGAGATCTGTTAGGGGCAATATTTTCTTGTTAATGACTTTATTAACCACAGATCTCAACACATTAATATGCAGCTTCCTGTCATACCATCAACGCAGGCAAACTGGACACCAATTACTCTCCACACTGAAATCAGAGGGCGTACCTTGTGATTCCAGCTCACCAATTTCTCTAAAGGACCTCTTTGTTGGGTAGCAGATACCATCATCTCCAGGCACCTGATGTCAATGTCTGTAGATACTGGTATCAAACATATACCAGCCTCTGAAAACTATCATTGTCACATTGTAGCAAGGACACTGCAGTCAGGGAGATACACACAGCTCATAAAGTAGAAAAGGCTTCATCTGTTCGTTTGTTCTCCTAGTACTCACTCACCTTGAGCACGCCTGGATGCTCACAAAATCTTTGCCTTTTTGCGCTTTGCCACTCAGCTTGAAATACCAGGCCCACAGTACTGCTGTATTGCCATGCTCTATAGCCAAGGCACAATACTAGGAAGCTTATCATGGTTCTCAGCAGTCCTCAAACAAGACAAGGGAGATGGATTTGGATCAGGGGTTTCTGGCAGACTAGGTCAAAGTCAACCTCTCATACCAGTGCAGGTGTTTGGACATGGTCAGTCAACTGCTTAGGACAATCAGAGTTAGGATCCTCCTCAGACAAGGGGTAATGAGCCAAATGTCAGGTAACCTTAACTCTTTCGGCCCTATTGGAGTCTACTTTCCTCCTGGAATGACAGAGGGGGAGGTTCAAAAAGACATGGAAGAGGGTGGCACAGTTTTACCAATGAGCTGGTGTCCTAAGTGAGCAAGTGGACAGCAAAGAAGTCATACATGATTGATGGTGTCCGGGGTTAGGACGGGTGAGAGTGAGTGAGGAAAGACATTGCAGGCATTAGTGAGAGTGGTAGAGCATGAGGTTTGGTGGGAAGGTGGATGCAGTAGTTTATGTAATGTGTGACAAGGCATCAGTTTGATGACGGTGTGGCATCTGCAATTGCAGAGGGAAGAAGGTCAATGGCCATGTCCTACAATGATGTTGCATTCCTTCCTACAGCTGAGACTGCACTAGCCTGAGTGGTAACCCGGACCAGGCTGCCATAGTTCTGGTGTCACGCTCTCCTCTACTAGTCCTGGGGGCAAACACCTTGACCCTTCATCACTCTATCCAGTTGCACCTCCAGGTCCCTGCACACAAAACACGGCACCCATATTCCCTACTCGTGTCTGGAGAAAATGTCAGGAACTGCAGGACAGTTCTAGAATAACAGTGCATGAATCAGGCTAGAATCGGATGCACCAATTGGGTGGAGAAGGCTGTGTTTCATTTGTTAATATGTGGTGGGAAAATTGTTAGGCCTCGTTGAGGGTTTTTCTCTATAAGGCTCGCTGAAATGAATACTTTGCCAAAAAAGTTAAGTGCAGCTCATTAATCTGTTCCACTGACACCCTCTAGCATACTGTGCATTTCCAGTGTTTATTCTTTATATTCTAAGATAGAGTTGATAGCCAGAGACTATTTCCCAGGGCAGAAATGGCTAGCACGAGGGGTCATAGTTTTAAGCTGGTTGGTGGAAAGTATAGAGGGGATGGCAGAGGCAGGTTCTTTACGCAGAGAGTTGTGAGAGCATGGAATGCGTTGCCAGCAGCAGTTGTGGAAGCAAGGTCATTGGGGTCATTTAAGAGACTGCTGGACATGTATATGGTCACAGAAATTTGAGGGTGCATACATGAGGATCAATGGTCGGCACAACATTGTGGGCTGAAGGGCCTGTTCTGTGCTGTACTGTTCTATGTTCTGTGCTGTACTGTTCTATGTTCTAAGATGTCTGGTCTGTTCTCTGCTGCAAGTTGCACAGCTTTGCCATTCAGTAGGCCAATTCAATTCAGCAAACTGAAGAAGATGATATGGAAACCAAAGAGCACAACAGGAAAACATTGTGGGTGAGGAAGTGCAGGTTTCTTCTGATCTGCAAGTTTGTGTAGTTAACAACTACTCAACATTGCACAATGATTTTTAAATGCCATATATTACTTCTGAAAAATAATACAAGTGTATTGAAGCTTCCAATCTTTTACTCACCAGGACTTTTCACAAGAATTGTTTTTTGCAAGGAGAAAAAACATCTTTATATTCTATGATAATTGATAGTTAACTGCTAAACAGTGTTTAAATTTTAACCAGGCAGGCTCAGTCCGATTAGTCAAGGCTTTGCTCTGAAAAATGAACCTGAGAATGCCAGCTGTTCCGTTGAGCTGAAATATATACACATGCTCTGTTTGCACTGAACAGAATCCTTTGTACTTATATGTGTAGCTCCTAGTACACAGAGATGTGCCTCACTGCAAGCCCAACCAACAACCTCTCATTAGCAATTCTTAGCACATTCCAGATTATGAAGAAAACATTGTTCAAATGCAAAGTCAAATGTAAATTTGACACAGCTCTAGTAAGATTATTAAACTTCTGTTGTATGCGAGGAGTCAAAAGCCTCTTGTCAAAAGGTTTCAGCATCTAACCTTCACTGCCACAATCACCTCCTTCCACAGGGTGTGTACCACTGGTGGCTGGCTTTGATCCCAATAGTTTTTCCGTCCAAAGATGGCTGGCTTCATTTGGAACAAGGTACACAGATGGAGTTCAGTATCCATTATAAACCATGGCATCTGTCCTTAATTTTAATACGATAATTGTTGTTGCATTGGCATTTTTGATTCTGGAGCGTCCTCATTTGTCCAGTCCTCCTAGATCCCTGAGCAGTCAAGGCAAGATGCAGAGTCCCGTTTCTGGGCCACTCGTCCTCTTCCTCCAATGGCAAGTTAAATAAGTGAATCATTGTTTAACTCCAATCAGGCATGCTAATTCAACATAAACAATCTTTTTAAGATATCTGATTATCTTACAGCCAAACCCATTAGCACTGCCGTAGAGCTACTGAAATGTTACAGTAAGAGGCCATTCAGGCCAAGACGTTTGCACTGGAAGAATAAACCACCTGGTCATTCTGATCCCAGTTAATAGTTTCTGGCATTTAGCTGTAGCCCACATAACTGGGCCCAGAGTTCTGATACGCAGCTTCCTACTCAATGCTATTATAACATTTCCACTGCAGTTCCAATTCCCCTGGGCTACATTCAATTTTGTCCAATGACTGTGTACTCACCACTTTTAAACTGGTTGATCAGAACAGCCACATCTGCCAGTGACTGCATACTAATGAGTTCACTTCCATTCAGGCGGCAGGACATTAAGGCATCTTTCCAGTTCAAATCTTCTTTATGCAGTTTGTAGCAAAATCCATTGTAGGAAAGCCAGCCAGATTCACAGTGTGTGGTCCTGTACTGCCAGAATTCTGACATTCACAACAAAAGTAAAAGAAAAGCATTACAATCAACTGAATTCATAAGCATTTTACAACTAACTAAGCACTTAGTGGTGTGGTGTCAATATTGCAACTGTGGAACCATGGAATAAATTGTGTTAGAATATTCAAATGTTAGATTTTGGTTGAAGCATTGGCCAGGACACTGGGAAAACTCGCATGCTTTTCTTTGAAATGTTAAAGGTTCCATTGCACTATTCACCCAAAGAAAGATGAGGGATCAGTTTACAACCTCAACTTAAAATTAGCACCTCCAAGGGTACAGTAACCCCTTAGAACTACACCATTATGTTTCTGTAGATACTGTGGTGACATTTCTGAAATGGGATTCAAACAAATAAACTTCAGACCCATAAGGAAGAGCTCTCCCACTGGTCAGGCTGGGTAAGGATGTCAGATTTCCTTCCTGAGAGGATATTAGCGAACCAGATGTGTTTTCCTGACAATTGTCAAAATAACCATTATTTGACTCTTAATTCCAGATTTTTATTGGTTTCAAATACCACCATCTGCCATGGTGAGATTTGAACGCAGGTCCCCAGAACATTATGTGGATCTCTAGATTAATACACAAGTGAGAACAACATTAGATTAACACCTCCCCATGAAAATGTAACAACATTCTTTTTATAAAAGTGAAATACAAGTTACATTTCAGAAAAACATCCTCAGAAGACAATGGAAGAGATTTTGAAAAAAAAATCATCTGCAACTCCTGAAATGCTGGCTAGCCAATCAACTCTTTTTTAGAAAGGAATTCAAGACTGCTAACTTCATCTTTGGATCTTTGGCTCAATTTTAAATGCATGGACATTGATAAATACAAAATAACCGATGGTTACCAGCTAACATTTTTATTAATTGAATAATCTCTTTGTTTTGATGAGACCTCTGTGTAAATTGAATCAATCTGCTCAAGTATGTCAGAGTTACACACACATCCCCACTCCATGAATGAAAATTTGAATTACTCTTTATTTCTGGTTTAACAATGTTATTGCAGTTCTTGCAAAGTCAGTGCCAACAGAGTGAGTGGGGAAATACACCTCCATTGATTAAAAGGAAGAAAAATTTGCTTTAAAATTCATAACTTTCCCACAACAATTAATTGAAATCTCTATCTTGGAGATCCCATGAAGATCTCATTGCTGAGGGGATAGATTGCAGGAAAAGAGCTCTTTGGTTTTGAGTTTGAGTTTATCTGCATGTTTTCTTGTGGTGCACATGTTGGCATCCAGAACAAGCAGTGAAGAGACCATCAGAATCAGGATATTCCCCAGCAGGACTGACTTAGCAAGAACTACAAGTGGATCCATGCTTGGAATGCAAAATTTAGATGCTAAAGGAAAAGATCTTCGTAAATTTCAAGAAGAGATCAGCAGTGCAATCCTCACAAATAAAGTGGACTCCAGAGGTTTATGTACCAGATTGGGAAACAGAAGCAAACTGAAGTGAATTCCTAAGCTTTGGTCCATTTGGCACATTTTGGTTTTGACTTGGACATGGTGAAGGAAACCTCATAGTCATAGAGGGTATAGGGGAAATATTGGGTGGTAATAAAATAGAACGGTGGCTTAAATAATAAAGGTTTATGTAATATAGTGTTATGATACACAACTTTGATTAATTCTGTTTAAATATTTGTACTTAAATCTTGTGACGTTATCCTTTCAGTTAATAATTGGAAGCTCGAATTTCTTTTTAAAATGTCCCTCAAGTGTCCTTCAAGATTATAGCACACTACAGGATAAATTGGTGGAAGCAAATAGCACAATTATATCCTATCATAAAAAAAATCCAAATGAATTCTATTAATGTAGCAATTTGTGCATCAATTAATCAATAAACCTGGTAGAGTGTGGTAAAATACTAACTGGGAGAGAAGTGTGGCTTACAAAATTTTCCTGTCGTATGTAGTCATTTGCCTTTGAAATGTCGAGAAAACAACCAGAATTGGTATGCAAGTATTTCCTCGCACATGCCAAGAATGAACATTAAAAATCGCAAATGTGTTGACTTGTTTTTCAACTTTTATTTTCTTTATGATTTTCGGGCTAAGTGGACCATGCAATTTCACTCGAGTTGAAGGAGCAGGAAGATCATAGGTTGAAAGTCTGTTGTTTTACATTGGCTGGTCCCAGTCAGGGCAGCTGTGCCAAATATATAATTCATCTCTGCATTTGAAAGCTATGATAAACAAAAACTGCAGTCATTTCAGAAGTTCCTTTTCCTTGACTGCTGATCAGTGCTTCCTACTAGTACTGCATACACACAACCACTTGGTGAGGGAAAGATTGGCTTTGATTATGACGACCTTGAGAGTTCAAACATTAACGATGTTCATTCTGTAAATTCACACATGAATCCAGTGCACTGAATCAAAATGTTTGAAGGCCACATTGTCCTTAGTAACATTCTGCAATGCTGCTTTTTACAATCTAGTAAATACAAACGAGAAAAAAAATCATAAAGATCCTAACTTACCAAATGGTTCCACCTTTTTTGTAGAGTTGATCACTTTTTCACAAATGTAAGGCAGAGCTGTCTCACATACCGCACTACTCCAACGGTAATCCAATTTAGAACTCAGTAACCCACAATGGAATTGTCCCAGTAATGAGCCCTGAGGCTGATCTACAGAACATAACATTGAAAAGTTTGGACAAGTTCAAATTAGGGAATTCTCTCCACATTGCTTCCTACTGCTCGACATTAAAGGCATTTCAGTTTTAAACCATTTGTGCAGTCGGAAAAAAAAATGAAGCGATTGGGCGGCGATAACAAAGTGTAGAGCTGGATGAACACAGCAGGCCAAGCAGCATCAGAGGAGCAGGAAAGCTGACGTTTCGGGGATAGACCCTTCATCAGATATGGTGGAGGGGAAGGGGATTCTGAAATAAATAGGGAGGGACGGGGAGGTGGATGGAAGATTGATAAAGCAGAAGATAGATGGAGAGGAGACAGACAGGTCAAAGAGGCGGGGGTGGAGCCAGGAAAGGTGAATGTACGTGTGGAGTTAGCGGGGGATAGCTCAGTCCAGGGAGGGTGGACAAGTCAAGGAGGTGGGATGAGGCTGGCAGGTAGGAGATGAATGTGGGGCTTGAAGTGGGAGGAGGGGATATGTGGGAGGAAGGACAGGTTAGGGAGGCAGGGACAAGCGGGGGTGGTTTTGGGATGTGAGATAACAAGGTGGAGAGCTGGATGAACACAATAGGCCAAGCAGGATCAGAGGAGCAGGAAAGCTGACGTTTTGGGCCAAGACCCTTCTTCAGAAAACTACTTTCTGAAGAAGGGTCTAGGCCCGAAACGTCAGCTTTCCTGCCTCTCTGATGCTGCTTGGCCTGCTGTGTTCATCCAGCTCCACACCTTGTTATCTCAGATTCTCCAGCATTTGCAGTTCCTACTATCTCTGAAGAGACTGGATGACATTTGCTTGTTACAGTTCACAAGAGCCAAGAGTGGGGTTGTCACATTATATCAACTGACCTTCCAAACAGCATTCACCCACACCTACTCCTGTAATCTTGCATTTCCCACAGCTTATCCCCTTAGCCTGCACATCCCTGGATGCAATTTAGCATGACCAATCCACCTAAACTGCACATCTTTGGATTGTGGGAGAAAACTGGCCCACCTGGGCAAATCGATGCAGTTACAGAGAGAATGTGCAAACTCCACACAGACAGACAGTCACCAGAGGGTGGGATACGAACCTGGGTGGCTGGAGCTGTGAGTTATTGTTCTAACCACTGAGCCACCATGCCACCCCAATAGCTAAAGCAAATGCTGTCCGTCATTTGATTTCTGAGAAATGTACTTTAAATTGGAGGTGTGTACACACATGTATATCTGTGAATGTGAGAATGTGTGTTTCTGCGTATGTGTGCACGTGTCTGTGCTTGTGCACATGACTGTTTGCGCACATGTGTTTGTGTGTGTGTGTGTGTGTGTGTGTGTGTGTGTGTGTGTGTGTGTACGTGTGTGTGTGTGTGTGTGTGTGTGCATGCACATGTGTAGGGTGATGATGATGCAGTCATGGATTATGGCGCCTTTCCCTCCAAAATCCTTCATGGTTGTAGATTGCAATTATTACAACAGATCAATGTACAAACCCAATCAAAACAATCAATCTGTTAAAATTAAGTAGGAGTTATGGGATAGTTGAACACTTAAATGATAACACTAGTCAAAGCAGTTTTCCAAATACCTGTGTCCCAATTTACAAAGCTCAAAGGTTCTCCATCTGACCATTGCCACCCAGCACCTTCATCCAATTGATTCAGGCCAATCCATGCCAGAATTCCAACATGTCTCAAACGTTCTGTAAGAAATGTTTGCAGCAGTATGAAATTTCACACAGGTAGATTTATGGTATTGTGCTTAAGATATCTCTCCAGTGTCAAATCTAATAGTGTATACAAGCATGGATTAATTAAGCAAAAATATGCAAACTAAATGAATGCTTTAAAAATAAACAAATTGCTGCAGAACTTCAGCAGGTCTGAAGAATGGTCACGAGACTCTAATAATTAACTCTGCTTTCTCTCCACTGATGCTACCAATTCCGCTGATTTCTCCAGTATTTTCCGTTTTTGTTTCAGATTTCCAGCATTTGCAGTTTTGCTTCATTTTAATTGAATGTTGTACTGTGTCATAGTCATTGATTAATACTTCTTTTGTTTTCACACATCCTATTAGTAAACTCAATCAAATTATTTTTCCTAGAAGAAAGCTGCAGGAGAAAAATATAACAAGTGCCCATATTACGGAAGTAAACTATTAATTCCACCTAATCGACTAGTGGAGTAGCTTAAGTGATTTTTATCCATTGTGTTATTTCTGGCAAATCTATCTATAATGATGATGTAAGTAGAGTTTTTTATTTTTCATTCAAATCTGCAAACCCAAAATTACTTTGTGCGCTGAAATTTTCATTGGACAATCAATGCAACTGACATATGGCTGGAGTGCTACATTTTATGACCACCAATCTCAGTGTAAACATCTCCAAATTGGAACAACAACATTTAGTGGGAATATTCTTTCAGTGTATGACAGAATAAAAGCCTTTAATTGATCTATGTGCCACTTGGCCTTTTACTGGTCTGCCATTGGTATTCATTTATCCAACCACGATATTCCCATGACTAGAAATTCTACCAATGTCAGAAATTTGGACCATAACAATGTCAAAAGCAGCTAACTTTGTCACAAATTTGCTTCATATATTTGATATAATTTTGGAAAATAAATCTGAGCACTATTTCCAAAATGCATCATGCAGCAATGCAATTCATGATCCAATGATGTTCCAAATGACTGTGCCTTCAAAACAAAATTGTAGGTTTTAAAATATTTGTTTTTATGACATTCATTGACAAGGTTAGTAATTACTGAACATCTCCAGTTGTCCTACATAAAATGGGACTTTCTTCCTTCAGTCCATATGGTGAAGCTGATCCAATAAGGGGGGATTTCTAGGTTTTTGATCCAGAAATATCTGCCAGGATGGTGTGCAACTTTGAGGCGATGGTGTTCCCCATGCATCTGCTGACCTTGTCCTTCAGGTAATGTTTCAGATACTGCCAAAACAAAAAAGTCGTGTCTACATGCTAGATTGCATCCTGTGGATTGTAAATGCTTTAGTCACAGCATCATAGTAGAGTGTGCGGATGAATCAAGTGTGTTCACAAAAAATTCTTTTCCTTCTTGAAATCCACTAGGTTATTTCATTCCATCACCAGTGCGGTAATCCGTGTTGCACACTTACCACTGTTGTTACTCACCATATTAATGTTCCATCCATTCCCAACAGCTAAATGATAAAATGTCAGAATCCATCTCATCCTCACTGATGAAGGATCCAGGCCCGAAACGTCAGCTTTTGTCCTCTTGAGCTGCTGCTTAGCCTGCTTGTTCATCCACCTCCACACTTTGGGTCTATTTTGTTTTCTTCCATTCTGTTCTTCATTCTTGACTGTTTTGGTCAGCCATTGTTTGACTCCAAAATTCAATGAAGTAAGAACAAATGAGGAAGTAATTTATCTGCCTCATAATTTTGCCATTCCAAGTGTCAACAAACACTTGTGATATTTTGATGCTTTCAAAATTCAATTATATTTTCTAAATTGAATAACAACATTAAGTAGACATTTTCTGTCATACAAACCCTGCTGAAATGAATGAGGTGGGCGATTTGTGCCACCTTTCTTCATTCAAAATTACCTTACCCATGATGGCAACATTTACCAGAAACCATTATTTTCAGTGACAGTCCAAAAAATCATGCTGCTTTTGGGGAAAGAAGCATATTAGATAGTGCCACATAATACATGCTCATCCAAGAGAACCAAAATGAATAAAGCACTAGTTAACCCTGCAACACATATTAAATGTTAGGATAACCAAATTATGGTCATTTGAAAAAAATATCAGTGTATACATTTATATCGAAACTAGCAGTGATGTTTTTTAAAGCTGCTCGTATAATATTTATTTTATTTGAGGCAACTGACTGGTGCAAGCACTTTACCGCAACTTTATGCCCTGTCCATAGGACAAACAACGTCTTTCAGATGGAAATTGCTGAGGGAAGCAGTATTTAATCAGTCCTAACAATATAGTAAGAATTAAAACAAAAAAGTTTCAAACACTGTGAAGAAATAATTTTAAAAAAGGGGTGACTGACAAATTTGCAGTTGCCTCAGGCTTAAAAATGAGACCACTCCTTATTTATAAAAACTTACTGACGATATACTCCTGCTCCTTAAGATCTGTGATAGACAGCAAGTCTCCTCCTTGTGCCTGACATGAAGCATGGGCCTCATTCCAAGAATGAAGAGCCTGAAGATTATACTGGTAGCAATTTGGTGAAAAAGGATCCTTTTCCCAAAGCAGATCACATCCAGGATCTGTAGAAAAACAGAATGGAAACTACTAATTGTTGGAAGTTAGAAATTTTAAACTAGTAATGGTATACAGCATCTCAGACGCTCACCTAAATTTGGACAAAATCCCCATGTTTCATCAACATCATAATGGTCGGTGGTTGCACACCAGAAGAGTTTATCATCTCTCCCTTCATTAGTACATTCATGGTACCATTTATTATTGTATTTAAATGGCAGAGCACACGGCCTCCCACGTGAGTTTCCAAGTACAGTATGAATTTCTGAAAAATAGAATGAGAATTTTTTTTTAAAGCCATCATTTATTTCCTTCTTCAACTGTCCAATGTGATAGCAAGTGAACCATAGTGAGCCCAAAATGGACAGTAATATCCTCTTTTCTTCCAGTTTTTCACACAGGGTGTTATGACCAGAATAACACTTCTTTGGATCATGAAACTGCATTGAAACAAGAGACAGTAGAGTTATAGCAGTAATGTGATATTGTTGCTATCATGTGTTCTCTTACAAAGAATCCTTATAGGCAGATAGGTCTTACATTAAAAACCAAACTGCTATGATTTGAAGAATATCTAACTTGTTCGGTACTTCATACGTGAACAACTTGGAATATTTGAGGTGAGCATAGATTCAGATTTCTGGAAGCTCTCTACCTTGATTAGAGAAGAGTTTTTTCAACCTTGGATGCCAAGAGATATTGAGTGTTTGACCAGAAAGAGGGAGGAGGCACAGCTAAGGAAGAGGCAGCTGAGATAAAAGGAATCCCTGGAGGCATCTAGGGGATGGAGGAGTTTACTGAAGAAGGAAATCAGGAGGGCAGAGAGGGCATAAAATAGCTTGGACTGAGAAGATTAGGGTGAATCCAAAGACATTCGTTCAGTATATTACAGGAAAAAGAATAACTAGAAAGAAAATAGGACTCCTTAAAGTCCAAAGTAGACGTGTATGGTGTGGAACTGCAGGAGATGGGTGAGGTCCTCAATGAACATTTCTGATCTGTGTTTACTGTGGAGAAAGACATGATGACTTGAGAACTGGGGAAGTTAGTGGCAATACCTAAGGTGCTTGAGTAGATTTGTAGCTCGGGTTGCTCGCCGAACTGGTTCGTTAGTTTGTAGATGTTTCATTACCCTACTGGGCAGCATCCTCACTGATGATCACGAACCAGCTCAGTTAGTGGTGATATCTTGCAGACAGCCCATATCACAGCAGAAGTGCTGTTGGAAGTATTAGAATGTATGAAGGTAAATAAATCTCCTGGCCCTGATCAGGTACATACAAGAAACCCGCAAGGGGCTCAGTAAGAAACTGCAGGGGCCCTAGCTGATATATTTGCATCATTGTTAGCCACAGGTGAGGTCCCGGAAGCCGAGAAGGTAGCGAATGTTATGCCCTTATTCAAGAAGGGCTGCAAAGAAAAACCCAGGAATTATAGACCTGTAAGCTTAACATCCGTGGTAGGAAAGTTACTTCAGAAGATTCTGAGGGCTAAGATATATATTCATTTAGAAAGACAGGGTTTGATTAGGGGTAGTCAGCATGGCTTCTACATGGGGGACCATGCCTCACAAATCTGTCAGAGTTCCTTGATGAAGTGTCGATGAGGGCAGGGTGGTAACATAGTATAAATGGGTTTCAGTAAGGCCTTTGATAAGATTCCATATGGTTGGCTGCTCTGGAAGGTTAGATCCCATGGAATCCAGGGACAGATGGCAAACTGGATACATAATTTGCTTGATGGTAGGAAGCTGAGGGTAATTCTGGAAGGAAGCTTGTTGGACTGGAGGCCTATGGCTAGTTGTGTGCCTCAGAGGTCGGTGCTGGGCCGATTGCTGTTTGTTATCTATAACAATGATTTGGATGAGAATATATAGGGCATGATTAGTAAGTTCGCGGATGACACTAAAATAGGCGGCATTGTGGGCAGTGAGAAAGGTTATCAGAAATTGCAGCAGGATCTTGATCAGCTGGGGAAGTGGGGCAAGAAATGGCAAATGGAGCTTAACATACGAGTCTGAGGTGTTGCATTTTGGAAAGGCAAATCAAGCCAGGATCTTCATGCTGAATGGTAGGGCCTTAAAGAGTATAGTGGAAGAGAGGGATCTTGGAGTTCAGGTGGCCAGTTCTCTGAAAGTGGAGTCACAGGTAGACAGGTCAGTGAAGAAGGTTTTTAGCACACTAGCCTTCATCGGTCAGGGCACTGAGTATAGAAGTTGGGAAGTTATGTTGCAGCTGTACAGGACGTTGCTGAGGCCATACTTGGAGCATTGTATTCAGTTTTGGTCACCTTGCTACAGGAAGGACGTGATTAAACTGGAAAGAATGCAGAAGACATCTACAAGGATGTTGCTAGGACTCAAGGGACTGAGTTATAAGGACAGGTTGGATAAGGTAGGACTTTTTTCTTGAGAGTGTAGGAGACTGACGGGGGATCTTAGAGAAGTGTATATGATCACGAGAGGCATGGATAGGGTGAATGCACTCAGTCTTTTTCCCAGGGTTGGGTATTCGAGGACTAGAGGGCATCAGTTTAAAGTAAAAGGGGAAAAGAATACATGGGAACCTGATGGGCAACTTTTTTTTTAACAGTGAGGATGGCACGCATATGGAATAAGCTGTCAGTGGAAGTGGATGGGGGAGTATATTAACAATACTTAAAAAGGCATTTGGATGAATACATGGATAGGTAAGGTTTAGAAGGATAGTGGCCAAGTGCAGGGCTTAGCGTCAATTGATGTTATGATCGGCATGGATCTGTTTGGGCTGAAGGGCCTGTCTCCGTGCTGCACGATTCTATGGCTCTATCTTACAAATCACTTGCAGGTTGCACATGTTGTTTCACATCAATGCTGTTGTTAAGAATTTGAAGTGTATTCCAACAGTTTAAAAACAGCCTCAGTTACATTTGTCAGGTTCACCCCTCTCAAGGCTTGAAACCGTCCCTTCAGCACATGTGCATTTAGTTAATCATTCCAATTTGGGAGATTGAGGAAAGGGTCCAGTTGTATATGCATGCGGGTGCAAGACCACTCTTTGGCAGGGATTCTTTGGGAGTCAAGCTCATTTGGAACAGCAGACCCAAAGTCAAAGAGTTCTTACACATTCTATTTGCACGGTCTGAGACCTTCAAAGATAAATGGGAGATTAGCATACAAAGCTGATAACCAACACCATGCTGTTCCTACAAACTCAAGCCATTTACAGGAGCTTGATTAAATTGTCTGATAGTTTTACCAACTAAATTGCACTTTATATAATATGTAACTGGTCATATGAAATAGAGTTTAGAAAGAATGGATTGCATTTACTGAAGCTCCTATCTTAATGTCGGGATATCTGCGTACACTATAGATACTACTGTAATGCAACAGAAAATGCAGCAATTTTCACGCACGTGCCACAGACACCAAATGAACTTGTGATCATAGATAATGGGAACTGCAGATGTTGGAGAATCTGAGATAACAAAATGTGGAGCTGGATGAACATAGCAGGCCAAGCAGCATCTTAGGAGCACAAAAGCTGACGTTTCAGGCCTAGGCTTTTGTGCTCCTAAGATGTTGCTTGGCCTGCTGCGTTTATCCAGTTCCACACTTTGTTATCTTGAGCTTGTGATCATAATCAGTTTTAATAATGTTATTTAAAGTACAGTTTTGGCTAAGACATCAGGCAAATTTCCCTGCTCTTCTTGAAATAAGATCCTGAAGATTTTTTTTACATTCATTTACTGGAGAAAGACTAGTATCTTATCTGAAAGACAGTTTCTTCAGCAGTGCAGACATTCCTCAGTTTTTTACTGATTCGTACAGAGATTATTAGCTCAATGTCTGGGAATGGGGCTCAAACTCACAAACAAGCAAGAGCACAATTACTGAGCCAAAGTTGACGCTATTCGTAGAATTTCAGCCCTGTGGAGTCAAGGGAGAGGTTTTAAGCTATGATTCCAGCTGATGATAGTACTACACAAGTCAGATCTCAGAGTGAGACTTACAAAAAAAAATGAAAGTTTTATTTTTATTTACATGTAGGTCAATCACTGAATATTTGTACAAAAGGCCGCCAATGTAATTTAAAGAAAAAAATGTTTATGCCACAAAAACAGAACAATCTCACTGTAATGTTAGAAGGAAAGATTATCATCCAAGGAATACTCTTACAGACAATATTCAAACCTCAGTGCTGAGTCATTCTCACCTAAAGAAGCTAAAACGTCTTGCTCAGCTGACACATGTGAAATGGGTTTCCGTGCAACAAATTGCTACACATTCATTAGGCTTTTCTCCTTTTCAGTTAATTTCTTCAATTCTTCCAGCAATCTTTAAGACAATTTGCTCACTTGGCTCAATATTTCTTAATTTGGGTTCCCTATATTCATGCTTTCAGCAGCTTTGTCGGGTGGTCTTCTTGTCTGATACCCCGAAGCCTTCTGCTTCTAGCTTTCTTCTGTTCTTTCCTTCTCCTTTGACACTGACATGGAAGCAACTCAGAACTTCTCTGGACTTCTCTTCTTGGAGTCTAACAATATCTCTGCTGTTCCAGGCCTCTCACCTTTGCTCATTTGGGAACCTTCTCACTCTCTGCGTGATGGTCATAAAACAGCAAACACCTGAGTGATTATTTCTTCAGGTGGCTTGGTGGTCATTTATCTAAAATCACACGACTTCTTGGAAATGCTTTTTTGAATTGTGATCAAAATGTCTTTGAATTTTTTTAAAGGTCAATCTTCGTAGAACTGAGAAACTAAAATTCTGCTGTGTAGAATCACCTACTTTAGAACCCAAGGTTTCAAATATACTATGAGCTATCACAACAAGTGGTATTAGAAAAAGTACTCAAAAACAGTATAACCCACACCTGTGCTTTATTACTGTAGGTGGGACCAACGCAGTAGCAGCAGGTAGTCAACTGGACCACATACGTTATCAGTCAGAAGAAAGTTCCTGATTCAACATTGGAAAGATTCTTATCTCCTGCCAAGACTAAAGCCTTGCAGGTGCCTAGAAACCTGGAAGCAGTGTATAACGCAGGCTATGGTTATTGATGTTTCTCTCACTTCCTCTGTTATCGAATCCCATGAATGAGACATCACAATAGTGGACATGAACAAACTGTACTCTTGCTATTCTTTATTTTTACATTTTTGGAAGGCTCCATTTTGTGGCATCCTCAGAGTTGATTATCTGAATCAGTAGTGGCCACTTCTGCTGGGGCTGTCAATCCTCTACACCCTCTAATTGGGCCTCGTGTGGTACTTTGTTTCAGAGCCAATTTGGAAGTGACTAGCTGTTAGGTACCTCATGGAAGATTATGCCCAAACTTCCCAGTCTCGGACTGGACGTGCCCATGAGATATCAGTTAGAATCCCTCTAAATTCTAAATAAACAGATAATGGAATTGTATCAGATATTTAAAAATTCTCATGAGCAATTACCCTGAAACTGAAATGATCTTTAAAATGACTCCAAAATTATAGTAGGGAGGCAAATGATTAAAATGGTTTCAACATGCTTACCCGGAAAGCTACTCAGGAAACTTTAGAAGGATGAAAAACACTTCTCATTCCTGAGCAACCGTACTACTGACAGCAACCCTACACCCTGCCCCCACCCCAACTGTCAACTGAACTCGCCAACATTTTCACCCCTGACCACCCTTCTATCTTTCACCATCTATCACCCTTCCCCCTTGACCTCCCTTCTCGTACCCTCACTCGCATGCCTTCTCTCTGTAGCTTCTCAAGGAGATTATGGAACCTTTACACATTTTAGTTATAGAATATGGCCCTAAACTGCATGTCTTTGATCAAAGTTCTCTACATCTTTCCCTGTAGCAACTACTTTACTGCATCTACCAAGGAGGGATCCTGTACTGGAAAGTGCGTCAGAAAAAAAAATGGATGGAAGCAAGGAGGTAAAGAAATAGGGATTCCAACCTAGATTGAAAGATTCAAGTCTGTGATGTCATGCAGCCAATCTACATAGGCCACGCTGAGTGGCTGAAACATTTCTAAACTGGTAATTTGCCAAGCTATTAAACTTGGAACTGGAAGAGGACAGACTGCAGGCTCTCAAGAGTCAGAATTTATCAAGTCACCAGTTCATTATGCAGTCTAATAGAATACTATAAGACCATAAGATATAGGAGTGGGAGTAAGGCCATTTGGCCCATTGAGTCCACTCCACCATTTAATCATGGCTGATGAGCATTTCAACTCCACTTACCCGCATTCTCCCCGTCGCCCTTAATTTCTTGCGAGATCAAGAATTTATCAATCTCAGCCTTGAAGATATTTAATGTCCCGGCCTCCACTGCGCTCCGTGGCAATGAATTCCACAGGCCCACCACTCTCTGGCTGAAGAAATGTCTCCACATTTCCATTCTAAATTGCCCCCCCCCCCTCTAATTCTAAGGTTGTGCCCATGGATCCTAGTCTCCCTGCCTAACGGAAACAACTTCCCAGCGTCCACCCTTTCTAAGCCATGCATTATCTTGTATGTTTCTATTAGATCTCCCCTCAACCTTCTAAACTCTAATGAATACAATCCCAGGATCCTCAGCCATTCATCGTATGTCAATACTACAAATGAAACACCTTCTTGCTATCAGAGAAATGAAACCAATTGTTGGCCGATGACTTGCAGCATGAGCACAGTATGGTAGAATCCAACACAGGTCATTGCTCCCTTGAATTTATTTCCAGGCAGCAATTAGTGATCTATGCTAGTCATATAGCAGTTCAGTAAATTAAGAATTCCACTGATGCTCCATTCACTTCTGATTCTATGCAATGAAACAAAGAAAAAGCAATATTAGTTTTTCAGAATAGTGAGTTGCCAGGGATGAAGTAATAATTGACTTAAGTGATGTAGCAGTCAACAAGCTAGACAGCATCCCTTAATGTTATGAATGGAATGAGGTCTCAATTCAGCAAATGTAGACTGATAATCACATTAGTCGACTCATCCATGCCATACATTTGGGAAGGTGCCAAGACACAATCAGCTAACAATTCGCCACACCAGTACTAATGACTGAAAGGCATGTGAAGATTGTGTGTTCGAATTCAAAGCTACTCTCTGCAGTTATGGCTTATGAATCCTGTACAGCTTCTTTAGATGGAAGAAAACATTGGATAACAGAGCTGAATTCCAAATTTTGGATTAAGGGACATATTCTACATTCCCACACTAGAAAGGTGGGAATATCATCTTGCTGGATTTGGTACAAATGCATGATATAATTAGATTACGTTAAATTCGCACTTTCCATATGCACAAAGGATGTGGTTAACACTGCCCCCCGCAAAGGAATTTAAAAAGGCTAAATTGATAGACCACACACAACATCATAGAACCCTTACAGTGTGGAAACAGGCCTTTCCACACTGAGGTTTGAGACTCTACTCAAACCCTGTAACTCTGCATTTCTACCTAATGGTTACTCCACCTAACCTGCACATCTTTGAACCCCACGAGAAATTTAACATGGCTAATCTATCTACCCTGGGCATTTTTGGACTGTGCGAGAAATCCATGCTGACATGATGTGGTGAGGCAGTAGTACCAACCACTGAGCCACCACGGTGCCCATACATCCCTTGATTTTCTTACTGTTGACTTCAGTCGCATGATCCAAGTTCTGCTGCTCTGGTGCTGTTCCTTTGGCCCATTCACTCCAGCTGTAAAGCTGCAGTTGATGGGTGGGGGTGGTTGCACGCACCAAAATCAGCAGCTGCATTTGAATCTTTTCTGGGGCTAGGCCCCCAAGGAAATGGGGGCTTGCACACACCTCACTTGTTGCACAACAGGGTGCTTGTGATGGGTGCACAATGCTGTTACTATAAAGAGAACCAGAGCCTAACGCAACAACCAACAGCATTACAGAAGCACAGAGCAGACTTCAGAATGTTGTGATCCTTCAGAAAGGGAAGTACATGGTGTGCTGCTTGCAGGAAACTCACTCCATGGCAAAGAGACAAGGCCACGGAGCTCCAGCAATGTCAGGGAGCAGATCACAGAAGGAGTCACCTAATCTCGAGTTCTGGTACGTCACCTACCTGTTAGCTCCATTTCAGGAGTCAAGGACGCTGCGCTGGCTTGTTTGCCCCATTTCACCAGCCACACCAGCACTTCACTTTGAGAGCTGGTATACTCCCCAGACGGTTTCTTGTACAGACTACTGCTGCTCAGCTTCCATTTCTTTATCTACGACAGACATACTTCGACACTCCATCTTGCTATGTCAGTGGCAGAGTCCTGTAGTTGAGGGCTCCTTCAGTGTGAAGCCTCTGCCTTACTACTGAGGATCGGAGATGCAGAGAGTTCCACTATCCTGTGCTTTCCACAGCTATCCTGTGCTACGATAGGTGATGGAGGTTCATTGACTTCCAGCCATGTGTCAATTTTGCAGCCTGAAGCGGTCAATGGATCATATCAAAATTAATTGTTCATGTCTGTAGTTGTTGAAAGGCATTATTGTTACATTTTTGTTAGCACTTCAGCCCACATTCTTGGTATTTAGACACCCAGAGCTGAAGGCAGCAGGCAGGTCAGAGGAATTCCTTGCTGATCTGTTTGTGGTGGTCATTAACAACTGGAGATAGCAGACTGTGGAGGGAGGGTATTGCACCCGCCTGCCTACTTCTCTTCTGCTGTTTTGTCTCCACTAAGGTGTCCTTGGAGAGGGTGCATGTAGTGTCCACCCTCAGGCCTTCCACAATCAGTGCAATTGGGTCAGTCATTATGGGCACTGGGATATTTCACTACTTTGTAAAGTGATATCATAAATTTAAATTTCTGTAGGTTTCATTTATACTTTGGCTTTTGTGATCATACCTCTAAATGGGGCTGTTATAATTTGGTCAACGGTTTTGTTTATTTAAAAAGGATAGATTATAAACCCCAGCCCATTGTTTTTGATATCAAGGATAAGAGAGGTCATATCAAGACATTTGCTTACACTGACTTCCAATGAAGCACTGAGCGAGAAGCCAACTGGGGCACAGACTTGATGCGAGTTAAGATACAGGTATGAGTTTACAATGAGCTCAAGTTTTAGTGAAGATGTATTAAGCCAGCTGGAATGCATTTAACTAGTCAAGTCTAGAAGAAATAAGTACTTGATTGAGAGTTTCAGAAGATGGGCTGATGGGAGAGGACATGTTACCAACTATTGTTTAAAAGGTAACAGATATGAAAGACTTAATTTATGAACTGAGCTGAAGCATCGCCCACTGTGATACACAGTGTATCCTAATGAAGAGAAATATTTCACCTATCTTTTGGGCATATTAACTGTTAAGATTTAATGTATCCAACGTATTGTTGGAAATGTGACAAACCTCATCTTGATATGAAAGATGTGCCTCTTCTGCTGAGATACAGTCAATTTGCCACCACAACTACTAAACAGTTCTTGGATTAGCATAAAAAAGAAACAGCAGCATTCTACCCCAATCAGTGTTTGGCACTCAGGCATCACATTGTATTATAATATGGTGAAAACAGTGGACATGGTAGTTTGTGGCAGACTTTATACTAACAGTGAAACAATTCTGAGGAATCCAAAGAACAGATTCAGTATGCATTCTGTGAAAAAAGGGTGAGTTTCTGCTTTGAATGTGCATTACATTAAGGAAGGAGCAGCTAGTCAGTCAGCTCCTGGTAAAGTTTAAAGACTCAACACCCACTGATTGCAGAAGCTGAAACTGCTCAGTCATTGCTGTGCTTGGAGGCAAAAAAAAACAGCCAGACATGGACAGAAAAGACAGCGTGACTGACAGACAGCTGTACTTATGCTAATAGGACTGGAGCCAGCTTGGAGTTCGACGGCAAAGTGAGTGGATATCATAGCTCCATCAATAGCTCAGGCCCAAAGGAAAAGGGCAGAAAATTCACTTAAGGGATGCAAAATCCAGACGGGGAAGCTGAATAAATAATAGGATAATTTTAATAGTAAGCAACAATACCGTTATCATGAATGGTCTCCATAAGGGTCAGCTGCAAAAATTTTAAAATGAGACCATAATTTAACATTGACTCTGGAAGTCAGGAATGTTGGTAACAGATTTAAACTTTGCAAGACCCTGCAGGAGCTGATTAACACCAGTAAAACAAATCATCTTTTTTTTAAACAAAGAGAATATTTCAAATGGTGGAAAGTACATGGAAAAGGCACAAATTATCTGAAGAATGGAAAAGGGTGCAAACTTCCAGAAAAAGAGAATGCTAATCCTGTGTTTTGGTCCAGGAAAATAGAAATATTCCACTCTAGTGGAAAAACCCACTGGCAGCATGTTGGCTCATTGGTTAGCACTGCTGCCTCACAGCACTCGGGACCTGGGTATGATTCCAGCCTCGGGAAACTGTCTGTGTGGAGTTTGCACATTCTCCAAGTGTCTGCTTCGGTTTCCTCCAGTGCTCCACTTTCCTCCCACAGTCCAACGATGTGCAGGCTAGGTGGAGTGGCCATGCTAAATTGCCCATAGTGTCCAGGGATGTGCAGGTTAGATGAATTAACTATGAGAAATGCAGGGTTACAGGGTTAGGGGAGTGGGTCTGGGTGGGATGCTCTTCTGAGGGTCAATGTGGACTTGTTGGGATGAATAGCCTACTTCCACGCTGTAGGGTTTTTATGATTCACGCAGAACAGTACTGAAGAAGAAAGTTTTAAAAAGTTTAAGTCAACATTTTGCTGAAATTGAGGACCCAAATCAATTGACATATTCAAAAAGGAGAAGAAAGACCTTTATTAAATGGAGAACAGATATTATTCTTGGATTCAAAGAACTGATAAGAAAATAGTATTTCTTCTGTTTCCAAGCGAAAAATGACTAAGTCTTTAACCAGACTCTGAACTTGCTGCAAACTGTTTAATTATCAAAGCAGCTGAGGTGATTTGAAAGTATTTGAGAATTTACAACTTTTGGAGCACTTAACAGAATTTTAAAAGCTTCATTAGAGGGCTATTACCACAGAGTAGAATTTTAATACTTCAAACAACTTCAAAAATTGCAACAGCTATTAAATGAAATAAATGATTTAGAAACAGGAGCAGTGAAATGCATCAAGTTCAACCTTAAGCATTAGTACGATAATTTGAAATGGACCAACACTTGCAAATTAATTAAAGACCTGAAAACAAAAGTAGAGCTTTGAATATCGAGTGTTACCGTCCTTTAAATTAAACTATTTGAGTAAAGTAGAAAAAACATGAAGAATTCAGATGTTAAAATATTTGTGTTCAATCAATACATTAAGAAGCAATGAAGAAAGGTGATTACTCTTCTGCCTATATTCAAGTTTATAACTCCTGATTGACAGCAACAATTGATGTCATGGATGGAACAATGTGAGATACAGAATTACTTCAAAGCTGGATACCAAAAAGAAAAACAAGGTCATACACTATTCTATTACCATGATCCTATAGTTGATGTTAAAAATCAATAGCAAGTTAGAAGATAGAGACCCTTTGATAAGATTATAAAAAGGTTTCAATAATTCTTTCAACTTAAGTACAAATGGAATTCTTGAATAAGTACGATTCTTGAGAAGAATTCAGCTTCCAGGAAAATTTGTCGACAATTTAACTGATGATCCCTACAGATCGAGCCTTGCAATCATAACTGATGAGAAAGAATGGTTGAAATATTTTGATCAGTCTGTCTCAGATATTTTATCGTCCAGCTTCTAATTTTCCACTGGAGGCAATGGCCTAGAGGTATTAATCACTATTAATCCAGGAAACTCAACTAACGTACTGGGGACCTGGGTTCAAATCCTGCCATGTGTGTAATTTTTTTAAAAATTCTGGAATTTAGGGTCTAATGATGAATGTGAAACAACCGTCAGGGAGGAAACCCATCTGGCTTGCTAAGTGTCATTTAGGGATGGATATAGGTCATCCATACCTGGTCTGGCCTACATGTGACTCTAGACCCACAGCAATGTGATTGACTCTGAACTTTCTCTGGGCAATAAATGCTGGCTTAGCCAGAGATGCCTATATGCCATGAGTGAATAAAAACAATACTTTCAGGAAAAGCTACTGAGGTTATGATGGACACAGAAGTCAATGGGAAAAAAAACCAAATTACAGACAAAACCTGGGTAGAAGGAAAACAACTTTGTCTCAGAAGACTAACAGAACCCATGAACTGTATAAAATGCAAAAAAAAAACACAGGATGTCAAAATAAAGACTGGGCAAACAACAGGTGAGTGTTCAGTGCTAATACTGCAACGTAAGAACACACCAGAAGCAAAAATGAAATGTCCTGCTCTGACATAATAACATCACTTCCAAAAGACAATCAGAAGACAATGAGACAAATTTTCAGAAATGAAGGATTAGTGGCTACACACAATGAGCTCTACAATATATCACACTTCCATTGGAAGAAACATACAGATACTTCAAATCGTGGAAAGTTCAAAATGTGCAAACTAGAACTTATAAAGCTCAGGAAATACATTTTGCCCTCAATTTCCTATAACTGATAGAGTTGAACCATTGATGAAAACATAATCGACCAATCTCAGAAAAAACAAAACAACAAAAACAACAACTTTATAGGGAACCTAAGATCAATGGCTAAAGCTGAGAAGACACTCTAACCAGGAGAAACCAGTTCTATTAGAGTTCAAGATTTATTTCAGACCATCAGTGTGGAAGACACGGAATTCATTGGGTTACATGAATTGTTTTTCTATTCTCGCTACAGTCAAAACACCTTCAAAATCATACTGATCAACACAATGTAGTGCAACAGAGAATAAGCAGGACAGTCCACCTTTGATCATTGCTGAACAGTCAATCAAACTACTAGGAGGTCACAGCGTTCTCTTACATTTGTAGGTGATGCAGACGGTCAATATGCAGATGACACTGGAGGAAAAGAAATGTACTGCATCAAGCAAAAGAACACAAAAGATGGGCAGAATACAGGCTTTGGGTGCCTTGAGTGGGAGCATGCTGTGTCTTCTGGCTCACTCAACACTTTCCACAGCCATTGGACAACACAGAGGCTGAAGTGCATTGTTAATGTTTAAAATAGTATTTTAATTTGAAGAATTTTGTCAACTTGAATTTCTGTTACAGTGCCCCGTGAATAGGCGGCCACCAATCTATCCAGTTCTAATTTGATTTTATTTGAGATAATATGATTTGAACGACTTTTAAAAAGAACTAGACTGACAGAAGATATCCAATTTGTTCAATTTTTTGAATAAGATTAGTTATTTGACCAGTATATGGTACAATGAATAAAACTACTTATTTCATCAGCAACTACCATGAAATAAAAGTGTCCTCTGAACAAGGTGACAAATCAAAAATGGCAACACTTAACCATCAACAGCCAACCAAGTCACCTGCGAAAAGTAAAGAATCCTCTGGGAGGAGGAGAAATATGCAAAAGACCAACACCAAGTTCAAACATCTTCAAACCACTGACTAATCTTCCAAAACCAAAACAAATGCATTCTTGAAGATTTAACGCACAATCAGTTCACTTAAATTTGTGAAGTCAGACTTTTTGGGAGCTGAAATACGAAAAGGGGAGAGTTGTCAGAAACAGATGTAAAAGTTGTTTATACCTAAGTATGTTTGGTCGATAAAGGGGTGAAAGATAGTTTGGGGTGCATGCAGTATAACTTATTACATATATTTGTCACAGGAAAATGTCCTGCTTAAAAAAAAACAACCTGATGTATTTCTGATGAAATCTTTTACCCGTAATGACTAGTTAAATGAACAGAACATTTTGAAGAATGTCAATCTTAACAGGATTCTCTTTTGATTTGCTCCTCAATACCAGGTTTTTGTTGCCATGCAAAAAAAAAGTTCTCAATACGTTTGCCTATACACAATTGGTAAAATTAGTTATAAGGCAGCTGCTGAATGTAAAAACATGATGGCACCCAACACTGCCACTGTGCAGTGCAGGAAGTGCTCCCTCTAGTGCTGCAGCACATATCCATGCAGGCTTCAGAGAAGTCACACTTGTTGCAAAATAATGCTGGTTTACCTTGCATGCATGATTGGTGGAAGCAAAATTCAATCTTTTGCCTTCTGGAACGTGAGGCAAACAACATGTATTTTCTATTTCCTTTTGCAGGTTTCCCTAACAGTTATGGAACTATTGCAGAGACTTTCCAAAAAAAGAGCTATTATTTTTACCTGAACAATTATGTGTTATGATCCCAGCTAATGGTAAAACTGAACAGGTCATATCTCAGAGTGAAACGTGGCTAGATAGATAATAAGTGTTATTTTTGCAGTTTGGTTAACATAGCAGGCAATTATTGAACATATACAGAAGAGGCTACCAATTAGTTTTCAATAAAAGAATGATATTATTGCACAAAAAATGCTAAAAGTTATAGGACTTTAAAAATATCTCAACAAAATTTGCAATTTTTCCCAGCAATATTCTCTACAGTCACACAAATTCAGTAAATTATCATTCCTTTACTAACTTGAAAATTTTGCATTGAACTGATTCTTTCCAGCCTGATGGCCTAGAAACTACTTTCCAGTTCTTATAATAAAGTGTGGAGCTGGATGAACACAGCAGGCCAAGCAGCATCTTAGGAGCATAAAAGCTGGCGTTTCGGGCCCAGACTTTTCTGATGAAGGGTCTAGGCCCAAAACGTCAGCTTTTGTGCTCCTAAGATGATGCTTGGCCTGCTGTGTTCATCCAGCTCCACACTTTGTTATCTCAGATTCTCCAACATCTGCAGTTCCCATTATCTCTGATTCCAGTTCTTATAGCCTTGACACCTTTTCAGTTCTAACAACCTACAGATTTCTATCAAAAATAAAAAAAAGTCATATCTTGGAGGATTTTATAATGCTAACCATGGCTGCTCAATGACCAGGACATTTTTATTCTGAACAGAGGACTGATCCTGTATCTGTGTACTTCAAAGCTCAGCATTGTAAACATTAACTTTCCCACATTGTTAATTGAGGCAGTTAACTAAATCTCTCTTTTTTTTGGAATTATGTCTGTAGTTCACTGCTGCAAATGACTTTCTTACCTTTATATTTACCCAGTATGTGGTACAATAGATGGAACTACTTATTTCATCAGCAACTACCATGAAATGTCACCATCACAGAATTAAAACAAAGCTATGTTCGCTGAACTTCAAATCCAAATTCCCAAATGATAATAATTGAACTTTACCATACAAATTACCCAAAAGAATAACATTTCCTCAACTCCTCAGCATCTGTGGACAAAAATCAGTTAATATTGAGTCCACTTCTTCAGTTTTGTTTCCAAAAATATTCATATCCATCTCAATTAATTGATACTTTCAGACTTGCTGCTTTGGCCCTGAAAGTTCACTGTATTCCTGTAACTTCTCAATACAAATTCCCCTATTCATATTCAGTGGCATTCCTTTGACTTTGTCACCTTTTCATTCCCTCCATACTTTCAACATGTAAATTACAAATAAGGCAATTGCTTTGGTTCACTTCTTTGCATTCCTCACCACTCATATCCACATTCCCTCTCCCAGCACCAACTCCTTCCATAGCAGCTCTCAGACCAAAAAAAAATCCCTTCCCCCAATAGCTTTCCAACTCTATTTTCAAATTTCCACCTGCTAGTACTTAACCTGAAACTCACTATGACATTTTTGCAGCTACCAGTCTGATGAATGATACACACAATGTCTTGCTCCAATTAAAAGCATTGCTCTCTCTCACTTTGGTCAAACTCTGGTACAGCTCTCACTGTCAATGTCAAGTTTCAGTATCAGCCCCCCTGGCTTTTCTGCACTGCCAGCTGTCCTACTTTCTCCTTTGGTCGCGGCCACCATTCCATTTCCTGGACAGCAGGCTCCATTCTTCTTCCCTGGCAGATTTCAGAAGCTGAACCAGATCATTCACAGGCTTGCATTTGACGAATGAGTTTCCATCCACATATTCATCCAACCGACCTTCAAGATTGTTACAGAGATTGTAGATTCTCCAGCATCGGCAGTTCCTGAGATAACAAGGTGTAGAGCTGGATGCAGACAGCAGGCCAAGCAGTATCAGAGGAGCAGGAAAGCTGACGTTTCAGGTCTAGACCTGAAATAGACCCGGATTTTTCTGAAGAAGTGTCTAGACCTGAAACATCAGCTTTCCTGCTTCTCTGATGCTGCTTGGCCTGTTGTGTTCATCCAGCTCTACACCTTGTTATCCCTACCTTCAAGATTGTCATCTTCAACCTTTGTAAAATCATCTGATTATGTCTCTGCTCACATCATCTGCTGAAACTTTTATGCCTTTGCTGCCTCTAGATTTTACTACTCCATTGCTGTTCTGAGTCATTTTCTTCTCTTCACAGCTCAATTTGGGGCACCAATATTATAGCTCACATCAAGTCACTTTCATTCATCACCAGTGTTCAGTATCCAGTCAGATGTTTCCTCTCCTCAAGCCTCAAGTGTAAAGAATTTTCACTCTTGTTTTCAAGACCCAACTTGGTCTTGACCTCTCCCTATCTCTGTAACCTCCACCAGTTCCTTAACCTTCCCAAAATACAGGTCCTTCCAATTCCAGTCTCGAGTATCTATGATTGTAATTAATCCACACTGTTGGTTGTGTTTTTAACTGCCTTGGCCCCATGTCCTTGACCTAATTTGCTGAACCTCTTCACATCTCTACCTTTCTTTCTTTAAAAATATTCCTTATTACCCAACTGTTTGACCATGCCTTCAACTATCTTTCTTCATATCTTACCTGGTCCAGTGTCAAACTGTTTGATCACAATCCTTTGAAGCACAATGGATGCTTTCCTGAATTAAAGGTGTTACTGAAATGCAAGTTATGTTGCATTTACCTGCAGTCTGCATTATGACCATAGATGGAACTACATAAGATAATAAATGTCACGTATTAGCTTGGAGTAACAAAACAGACTTCTCTAAATTGAGCATTCAACTCACCATGTCTTTTTAGATTACAAACGCATGATGGCTCTGCAGCAGTGGAACAAGAAAATGCTGGACATGACAGCGGGTCAGGCAGCATCCATGGAGGGAAAGCAAGCTCCTCCAACAATTTGAGGCTTAACTGCACTGCATCAGAAATGCTCTTTTCACATTCCCTCCCTCCTACCTCAAATCACTGTTCTATGTATCATTCTTAAGCCAGGAACTGGAGGTAAACAATGATTTGCATTTATATATTACCTTTAATACTGTAAAACATTCTAAAAGGTGTTTCCCGGAGCATTATCAATCAAAACATGACACCAAGTCACAAAGGAAAAATGTATTCCATCAACCGAGTTTAAGGAATGCCAAGAAGGAGAAAAAGAAAGGTGGAGGGATTTATGAGGAAATTCCACAGCTTTATAGAGCATAGAACTGTACAGCACAGTACAGGCCCTTCAGCCCACAATGTTGTGCCAACGTATTATCCTACCAAGATCAATCCACCATGCATACCCTACATTTTACTATCCTCCATGTGAATACCTAAGAGTCGCTTAAAAGTCTCTAAAGTATCTGATTCCACTACCACTGCTGGCAGCGCATTCCACATGCCCACCACTCTCTGTGTAAAGAACCTACCTCTGACATTTCCCCTAATACCTTCCTCCAATCACCTTAAAATTATGCCCCCGCATAATAGTCATTTCTGTCCTGGGAAAAAAAGTCTCTTACTATCCATTCTATCTATGCCTCTCATCATCTTGTACACCTCTGTCAAATCACCTGTCATCCTTCTTGGCTCCAATGAAAAAAAACCCTAGATCCTTCAACTGTTCCTCAAAATACCTGCCCTCCAATCCAGGCAGCATCCTGGTAAATCTCCTTTGCACCCTCTCTAAAGCTTCCACATCTTTCCTATAATGAGGTGACCAGAACTGAACACAACTCCCTTGTTCGCTCCACATTCCCCTCCAACCCCGCCACACCCGGCACCTTCCCCTGCAACCGCAGGAAGTGCTACACTTGCCCCCACACCTCCTCCCTCACCCCTATCCCAGGCCCCAAGATGACTTTCCATATTAAGCAGATGTTCACCTGCACATCTGGCAATGTGGTATACTGTATCCATTGTAGCCGGTGTGGCTTCCTCTACATTGGGGAAACCAGGCGGAGGCTTGGGGACCACTTTGCAGAACACCTCCGCTCGGTTCGCAGTAAACAACTGCACCTCCTAGTCGGGAACCATTTTAACTCCCCCTCCCATTCCTCAGAGGACATGTCCATCATGGGCCTCCTGCAGTGCCACAATGATGCCACCCGAAGGTTGCAGGAACAGCAACTCATATTCCGCTCGGGAACCCTGCAGCCCAATGGTATCAATGTGGACTTCACAAGCTTCAAAATCTCCCTGTCTCCCACTGCATCCCAAAACCAGCCCAGTTCGTCCCCTCCCCCCACTGCATCACAAAACCAGCCCAGCTCGTCCCCTCCCCCCACTGCATCCCAAAACCAGCCCAGCCTGTCTCTGCCTCCCTAACCTGTTCTTCCTCTCACCCATCCCTTCCTCCCACCCCAAGCCGCACCTCCATCTCCTACCTACTAACCTCATCCCACCTCCTTGACCTGTCCGTCTTCCCTGGACTGACCTATCCCCTCCCTACCTCCCCACCTATACTCTCCTCTCCACCTATCTTTTCTCTCCATCTTCGGTCTGCCTCCCCCTCTCTCCCTATTTATTCCAGAACCCTCACCCCATCCCCCTCTCTGATGAAGGGTCTAGGCCTGAAACGTCAGCCTTTGTGCTCCTGAGATGCTCCTTGGCCTGCTGTGTTCATCCAGCTTCACACTTTATTATCTTGGCTTCTCCAGCATCTGCAGTTCCCATTATCACTGATACAATTTTAGTCTGATGTACTTCTCCCGATATCTGCAAATTGATGATCTCTACTTTGCTTCTTTGTCCGGTTGTCTATCTCATCCACTGCCTCACCCTTTGCATTCCTACCTCTCTTGTGGTGGTCCATTCATTTATGTTTCACTCTGAATAGCTCATGAGGGACTCCTTCATAAATAAGGCTCATATAAATGAAGAAGTGAATTTTAAAATTTGCAAATGCCCACGAAAAAGGAACTTTTTAGTTATTTAGGTCGAATGGACTTCCTTGAAGAGAGATTAAGAGCAGATTTGATAAACGTATTGAAAGTTGTGAGGGGACTGGATAACGTAATTAGGGAGAAACTGTTTCCATTAATGGAAGAATCATGAACAAGAGATTACAGATACAAAGTGAAAGAAGCAATTGTGACATAAAAGCAGCTTTTCATACAACACGTGACTTGCAGCTGGAATGCACGATCTGAGCCAGTCTACACTCCCTTGTCAAGCAACCCATTCAAGAGCGAATTTGATGTTCTCTGAAAAGGGAGGAGTATGGGAGGCTGAGGATTGACACTAGTATATTGCTCACACAAGCTGTTTCAAAAGCAATGGGCTAAACAGCCTCCTTCTCTGCTACAACAGTGAATCAGAGTCACACTGCATGGAAACAGACCCTTTGGTGTGACTCGTCCATGCTGACCAATTTCCAAAACTAATTTAGTCCCACTTACCTGTATTTGGTCCATATTCCTATAAACCTTTCATATTCATATACCTGTCCAAATGTCTTTTAAATGCTGTAACTGTGCCTGCATCTACCACTTCCACTGGCAGTTCATTGCATATAAGCACCATTCTGTGTGAAAAATGTGCCCCTCAGGTTCCCTTTAATTTTCTCTCCTCACCTTAAAATCACACCCTCTAGTTTGAATTCCCCTGGCACAGTGAAAAGACCTTTGCTCTTCACCTTATCTATGGCCTTCAAGATTTTATAAACCTCTGTAAAGGTCACCCCTCAGCATCCTACACTCCAGTAAAAAAGGTCTCTGCTTATCCAGCCTCTCCTTTTAACTCATACCCTCTAGTCCCAGTAACATCTTTGTAAATATTTTCTGCACTCTTTGCAATTTAATAGTATCCATCCTATAGCAGGGCGACAAGAATACGCACAGTACTCCAAAGGTGGCCTCACCAACATCCTATACAGCAGCAACATAACATGCAAATCCCTACAGTCAGTGTAAGCATGCCGAATGCCTTCTTCACCACTATGTCTGCCTGCAACACCACTTTCAAGGAACTACATTCCTGAATACCCGAAGTCTTTGTGTATGACAGCACTCCCCAGGACCCTACCATTAACTATGTAAGTCTTTCTCTTGATAGTCTTACTAAAATGCAACACCTTGCATTTATCCGAATTAAATTCCATCTGCCATTCCTCAGCTCATTGGCCCAGGTGATCAAGATCCTGCTGTATTCCTAGGTAACCTTGTTCACTGTCCACTACACCACCAACTTTGGTGTCATTCTGCAAGTTTCGGTGAGTGGAATGACAAATTGCTTTTCTGCAAAATCAATGTTTTCTAATTGTTTAGGGAACAACTAGTTTCAAAATAAACCATATTTTCAGAGGCTGTAAAACTCAAACCATGAAAGCTGAAATTTAATAGTTCTATTTTATAGTAACACTTACTGAAGTATTTCAGCATTTCCTACCTTCGTAAGGATGTTCACATGGACCTTCATCCTGGGTCATATACCTCTTCCACCTATCATACACCATCCTTTCTGCTATGATACGTTGTCCTTGTCCAACAGTCAATTTATATTGAGAGGCACTAGTTAATACTTTACCACTGCAATGCCACCACAATATTGGTATTATTGAACCACAGTTAAATAGCTTTAATGGTGGTTGTTTGGCACTAATATTCAGACCAAGACACATGCTGCTGCTTAGATGGAAAAGACGATGCTTTGATACCCATTTCCACAGCATGTTACTTGATGGCTGACTGCAGTCATCAAGGATAAGCACTTGATTCTTCACGGTTATGCACTTGTTGAGATGCTCACTTTGCAGAATAAAAATGTTGTTACCTACAGAAAAGGAGAGAAAATGCAGTTTAGCAACCACATGAAACAATTTGGTAAACCATAGCTTATGGAATATGAAAACAAATTAATACATTGTCAAAACAATTAGTGTTTCTTTCATGCCACACACTTCCAAATAAGTTATATAAACCATGTAGTTGTTGCCACAGTTTCTTCGTTTAATGGTACTACAGGGCTCTGGATTGATGAACACAAGGAAATGATGGGAAAATTAATTAAGATTTTAGATGTTTCCAAACGCTTTGCGAACTCTGAGCTCAAATTAGTTGTCATAATGAATTTCAACTTAGGATATGATTCCAAAGTGTAGCCTATTTTTCCAGTCATTGGACCTCAGCACCTGATTCCATTTGAATTTATTTGAATTTATACCAAAGTAGAACAAGTGATCACGTTTGCAGCCAATCTTTCAAATGAAATGGAGATCATTGCATGTTCTAAATTAACTATACTGTTTCAACTAGCATGTTATTCTTTGTAATAGCTAATAAGACCAGAAGTCCATAAGACATAGGAGTGGAAGTAAGGCCATTCGGCCCATCGAGTCCACTCTGCCATTTAAATCATGGCTGATGGGCATTTCAACTCCACTTCCCTGCACTCTCCCCGTAGCCCTTGATTCCTTGTGATCAAGAATTTGTCGATCTCTGCCTTGAAGGCATCTAACATCCCGGCCTCCACTGCACTCCGTGGCAATGAATTCCACAAGCCCACCACTCTCTGGCTGAAGAAATGTCGTCTCATTTCCGTTTTAAATTTACCCCCTCTAATTTTAAGGCTGTCCCCACGGGTCCTAGTCTCCCCGCCTAACAGAAACAACTTCCTAGCGTCCACCCCTTCTAAACCATACATTATCTTGTAAGTTTCTATGAGATGTCCCCTCAACCTACTGAACTCTAAATGAGTACAATCCCAGGATCCTTAGCCGTTCATCATACGTTAAACCTACCATTCCAAGGATCATCTGTGTGAATCTCCGCCGGACACGCTCCAGGGCTAGTATGTCCTTCCTGAGGTGTGGGGCCTAAAATTGGACACAGTATTCTAAATGTGGCCTAACTAGAGCTTTATAAAGCCTCAGAAGCACATCACTGTTTTTATATTCCAACCCTCTTGAGATAAATGACAACATTACATTCGCTTTCTTAATTACGGACTCTACCTGCAAGTTAACTTTTAGAGAATCCTGGACCAACACTCCCAGATCCCTTTGTGCTTCTGCTTTACGAATTTTCTCACCATTTAGAAAATAGTCCATGCCTGTATTCTTTTTTCCAAAGTGCAAAACCTCACATTTACTCACATTGAATTTCATCAGCCATTTCCAGAACCACTCTCCTAAACTGTCTAAATCTTTCTGCAGCTTCCCCACCTCCTCAGTACTACCTGCCTGTCCACCTATCTTCGTATCATCGGCAAACTTTGCCAGAATGCCCCCAGTCCCTTCATCCAGATCATTAATAGATAAGGTGAACAGCTGCGGCCCCAACACTGAACCCTGAGGACACCAATCGTCACCGGTTGCCATTCCGAAAAAGTGCCTTTTATCCCTACCAAAGTCAACTCTGCCCCCTGACTCTCCCTAATTATTGGCATACTACTCATGTCTTCTCTGTGAAGACTGACGCAAAGTACTTATTAAGTTCTTCAGCTATTTCCCTATCTCCCATCACTAGCCTTCTAGCATCAAGTTGGAGCGGCCCAATGTCTACTTTTGCCTCTTGTTTGTTTATGTATTGAAAGAAGCTTTTACTATCATTTCTAATATTACTAGCTAGCCTACCTTCATATTTGATCCTCTCCTTCCTTATTGCTCTCTTTGTTATCCTCTGTTTGTTTCTGTAGCCTTCCCAATCTTCTGATTTCCCAGTGCTCTTGGCCACTTTATAGGCTGTCTCTTTTTCTTTGATACATTTCCTGACTTCCTTTGTCAGCCATGGCTGTCTAATCCCACCCCGGATAATCTTTCTTTTCTTTGGGATGAACCTCTGTACTGTGTCCTCAATTACACCAGAAACTCCTGCCATTGTTGCTCTACTGTCTTCCCCGCTAGGCTCTGCTTCCAGTCAATTTTCATCAATTCCTCTCTCATGCCCCTGTAATTACCTTTATTTAACTGTAACACCATTACATCTGATTTTGCCTTCTCTCTTTCAAACTGCAGACTGAACTCTACCATATTATGATTGCTGCCTCCTAAGTGTTCCCTTACTTTAAGGTCTTTTATGAAGTCTGGCTCATTACATAGCACCAAATCCAGAATAGCCTGCTTCCTTGTGGGCTCCATCACAAGCTGTTCCAAAAAGCCATTCTGCAAGCATTCTATGAATTCCCTTTCTTTGGATTCACCGGCAACATTATTCACCCAGTCCACCTCCCCGTGAGGCACCATATCAAAGGTCTTTTGTTACATTATTTTGAAATAGAAGACTGACAAATGTGTTTCTGGATTGCAATCTCAAGATTATTTCTGAACAAATATAATTTTGCCCCTGCAGAAGAACCTGGTTAGGTGTCATTTGCATCATTGTACTTGGTTTTATACTGCATGTAATTATTCATGCAAGTATTGAGCGATATTGAGATTTTGGGAAAATATTCATCAAATTGATTTTCTTGTTAAAAATACCTTGGCTACTCAGATGGACTTAAAGAACTGTTCTACGTATTTCATACAGCAAGCTGTTCTAACCTGGAATGCACTACCTGAAAAACAGTGGTGGAAGCAGAACCAACAGTAATATTTACAAAAGAACCAAATAAATACTGAAGAATCACAGAATACACAGGGGCAAGGAGTTAGAGAGGGAATTAACGTTATTGCAAAAGCTCTATCAAATTTCTGGCACAAGCGTAAGTGGGCTGAATGGCCTTCATCATGCTCGATCATTCTATTCTACAATTTCAATTCAAGAGCGAGAGGGTAGGGGAAAGGGCAGAATGCCAGTGACAGAACCCAATATCAACTTAAGCTGATAATAGTCCAAAAACACTTTCATTGTTAAACAACATGAAGCATTTCTAAGCAAATGTAAAGAAATGACACTTTAATGCTCTAATATAAGCTGCAGTGGAAGTATTATCTCTTATTTCTGTTTATCAAAAAAGACAGAAATTGGTCACAAGTAATGAAAAAATGATGTTTATTGAAGTTATATTTTAAGTCTGTAGCTTTAAATATAGGGTAATTGAAGAGAGCCGTGGCATTCACTGCGCAGTTTGCCCAACTAAAATCTTGAGTGATTTGATCATTAGAGATCAAAGGTCTTTCACTGAGAAGAAGGTGCGAAGTACTTATACTTTAGGGAAATGACGCCAGTTTTGGAATTTGTATCGAGTAGATACTTAGTTTCCAGAAGTCTCAGAAAAGTGTTGAAGATACTGGTTGTAGACAGTTGTGCTGTAAATGATCCATTGAATTCCAAGTTGGAATGGGAATTAGGATCACAGATAGATAACTAGCTATTTATCTTGATCCAAGGTTTCCATGTTACAGAATACAGGCTTCCCTATAAACCAAGAAATACAATGGATAGATAAACATGAGGTTGTGTGCAGTCAGGAAGGAAGGTTGCTTGACTAATGCAAAAGATGGTCATTGAATTTGCTACTCAGTGAAGCAGGGTTACAGGAACATACTGTAAAGTGGAAGCATCTGTGAACTGTTTGCTATAAGGACGATAATTTACAGAGAGTGTGATGTGTGACAAGTAGAAAAGGGGAATGTTCTTTACTGTAGTTTAAAGTTAAAATTGCCTACAAAAAATATTAATCAATAGTGTTTTAATCATTTTACTGCAAAGGTTTTAAAACATCAACTGTGCTATGGTTTACTTTCAGCTAGTTACTTGAAGTGCAAATTTCTTTTAAAAAGTGTTTGATCTCCATTGGGGGTTAAAATTGTGGCAGCTTCCTGTCATTGACACGAAAATCAGATTAGCTATTCTTCACTCCAGTGTCTGGGGATCAAATTCAAAAACATTGCAACAGGGGTTTACCAGGATTTGAAAAAAAGTGATCAAAAAGTTAATGAACAAAATCAATGCCAACTCCAAACCAACTGGATCAAATTTGAAATTTGAAATGCCCATTCCAAAATTGGTCTAATAAAGGAGATATTTTTGCCATATGGATTATACTTAAATGTCCACGAATGCAAAAACTGAACTCCAGGAAATGCAATAAGTGGGAAAAATGAAAATGGCTTGTACTGTGCTAAAACATCACAGGATCCCTTGAATTTCTATATTTATCGAACAAATATTCATCACGCCAACATTCTAACAGCAATAACTTAAACTTAGTCTTGAATTAAGGGAAGGGAGTGAAATTTATTTCTGTAAAACATTGTTGCCTAATACCTCCACACCATAAACCCAAATTGGACAATCAAAGCATTGTTTGAATTGTTTTTGGAGAATTTTATTTTAACATATCTAGAAAATAAAAAAGAATATTTTTGCTTCTTTACAGAAAATCTTGGCGTGAACAAAGCATTTTCTCTGGTTCAGAATGAACAGATGACTTGTTTAGAACTGGACACAGGAAGCACCCTGGCCTGAGTTTCTTCCAGGAGTACAACTTGAAAGTTTAGACTTGGTCAATATAGTGCTCATTTTGCAGATTAGCTATCCTTGCGATCTAATTTGAATATTTCTAATCACAAAAACTGACTTAAATTTGAATGGCAATTCAAAAATAATTAGAATAGAACCAAGTGACTCAGCCTACAATAACATTTAGCAGTAGGATTCGAAAGTTTGATAGTGTAGTTCAGCAATTTACTGCTGGATTGAGCTGTTTAGTCGACTCCAGTCAGAGGAGAATAATGTAATTGATCGGTTCATTACTTTGATGGAGGCTTAGACAGCTCTGCAGGCTTTAGGTGTCAGGCTGGAGTGAGTAATGAGTTAAATAGCTTTCACACACTTGCTGAGATCTCACACATGCCATCATTCCACTTTCAGGGTGCTGGATACAGTAGTAGATCAGGATTTGATTAGGAAAACAGCTTGTGAGTGATCCAAATGACTGATGTTTTTACCTCCCTTGGCATCAACGCCCTGCAGACATGCTGGCAACTGTTTATTGCAGGCTGCATGAGGAAATTCAATATCTTTATCCTTTGCCCACAGATCCAAATGTTTAATATTTGTTGAACTCAGATTTACAGCCATTAGTTTGATTTTTGATGAAGTTTTCCTCCAAAATTTCCAAACGCCCATATGTTTAAATAACAAGTGTTTGAACATGCTTCTTAGAATACTTAAGAGGTTATGCTTAACTTTTGCAAATTCTGTCGAGCAGTTCTTAGCTCTTCAGAGAGAGTTGCAAGAACTAAGGCCCCAGACCTTTCCAAGCACCTGACCTAACTATTTATTACCTCAATAGTTCTCTCAAAGATATGCCTGCTATTCATATGGAGACAGCCCACATCCCATGTTAAGAAATGGGGTGCAAAGGGGCAATATTAGCACAACTGATGTTTAGCTTATTCATCAAATATCCATCTTTTCACCGGTACTTCCTCCCTGGGTGAGCTTTTACGGAGTAGTGCAGAATGCAAGCTTTGTGGCAAACACAAATTTAGGTTGCATGTTAAATGCAGAATGCTCAACCAAGTACCACACACTGAGGAGGTGTAGCTGTTTCAGCTTATACCTTTTTTTTGGCAGCGGGAGGTGAAAAAAGAATGTTGTGAGATGATTATGTTTTGGGACTGTAATTCCAGGAAATAGACAGAGAGAGAGAAATGAAGGTGGTCACATATCCTACTTGGAATTCTGTCCAACGTGAAACCAGGACAACTTGACTGCTAACAGGGACAACCCAGGCTGATTTATTAGGGAGGTGTTGCAAGATGTTCACATTGTAAACGATGGCGCACAGTCTGGAACAACCATTCTGATACCGTCCCTGGTAATTTGTTATTTAATAATTGGGTTATTAGAATGGAAAAACAAATATGATGATTATGGATAGACTTTCAGTCTCCAAGTTCTTGGCAGAGAAGTGGGGGTGGGGTAAACAACTTACTGCATGTGTTTGATTTGGCACTTGTCTGAAGACTGAGAAAAGCACCATGATATTATGACTCGGCAAAACAAGCAGGAGCAGACTGGTTGGAAGTTAGAAATGATGTTGACTGATTCTTATGGCAACTGAGACTCAGTTGAGAGCAGGATACAAATAATAAATCTGGGGTGGAATTTTTATCCATGATAAAAGTTAAGGGGAGGGGGAAAGGAGATATCTTTTCTGCAATTCAGTATATTAATTGTTTGCTAAGTAGGATTTCAATGCTCCTTTTAGTTGATTGAAAAAATCTTTATCACATTTCAATCATTCACTGGGAGTTCAAATATCTCAAGGCTATTAGTCTCAATCAATTATCGCAACACTTTGCAGGTACTGAAAGGCCTTCAACACCAGTGGTATCCCTTTGATTGTTGAGCAATCGGAAACAGATGACATTTCCAAAGGAGCAAAAGCAGAGGCCGCTAAGTTTCATTGCAGACATTCCAAACGTAATCAACACCATTTCATTAGGCTGGGCTGTTAGCCATCTTCCAGATGCAAGGAGACTCACTGTAAAGGTCTAGAAACGGTCCATTATTAAAGCTGTCCAGCATGTTGGCAGAGGTTTCAAAAAGCAACTGGAGAAAATCAGTTGGCCAGACATCTTTTGTGAAATGCAGATGGCATATGGTCAGCTCTTCAGACATCTCTGGAACATCAGTTGAAATCTGTATGTTGTCCAGCTTACATATCTAAAATAAGGTGTTGTCTCCTTCGGGGGTACTTCACTCCTTGAATTTCTTGTCTCTCACCTGTTGTCTTTTTGCTACTCCATTTCAAAGTAAAAGTGGCAATGGAGTCATCTAGTTATTTTGTTTCCAATATGGAGTTATTTTGTTTCCAATATGGCCTCTAGATTTGGTTTCCATGATAGGAAAAGAAAAGGCTTCCATTTATTTTTTGGTCAACTAATTTGCACTTACCTCAAAGTGGTTATGGACACCTGCAGACGATCAAACGCACAATATTAAGAGACATTGCTCCACAATTGGAGTTGCAATGTGCTCACGTTCAAGAATTGGAGGAGTGACCAGATTTTGGGTGGGGATTGATTAAAAATGAAGGGTTTGATTGGCAGATAAAAAATTAACGATACTTGGCCCCATTGCAGTTACACAGATATTTAGTTTAAGCTCAAGATTCCACACCACGTCATAATGTCATAATTTGCACCCAGAGAGATATAAGTAGCCTGACTATAAATGCAGAGAAAACATAAGGCTTAAACATTTACTTTTCTTTTCCCTAACTGGCGAAATCGGGATTGGAGCTATTCCACTGCACACGATCTGGCTCTGTCTATTTACATTCAGTAAAACAGTAAGATTTTCACATAGCTACCTGCTAGTTATCAGTATTTGTCACAAATTATTTTCTTTAATTGAGAGAATTTATACCCTCCCTGCAGCCAAATAGCTTTTCAAGTCTTTCATACTGCACTTGTTGGAACATACATAACAATTCCAACATTCCAAGGAAATAACAATTTTTACTCCATGAGAAACCAGGGGCTGATTTGTTGGCAAGCGGGCTCTAATTGTCATGGAGAATGCACCATGTTTCTGCTGTTAAGGTGAATGCTCACTATTGTTCTTCATGTTGTGCAAAGCCTATGACAGATTTGCTTTCATCATCCTCTTTTGTAATAGGAATCAATGGAGCCTGTTTGGTTTAGTGTGGTAGGTTATCAAGTGGATTTCATCCAATGAAAAGAGGCTCTCACTATCAACAAAATGTAGTTTGTCGGATGATAGCAACAATGTTCACATTACACTGATGTGAAGAACATTATTGCAGAGGTTACGAGGAGACCCAGAGGGTAGATCTTACTTATTGAAATCCTTGATACTTTCGCACCAAATCCACACAACATGATTGTGAATGGGCGCTTAGGACACTCTTCAACATGAAGCCTTTCAGGCCCTTAAACAACAATTCCTTTTTAAACTCTAATCTCCTCCATATCATGATGAATGCAAGATAAAAAGGTTTTGACTGTATTATTTTTTATTTCAAACCACTCATGGGATTCGGGTGTTGCTGGCTGGGCCGGTATTTATTGCCTGCCCTAGTTGCCCTTGAAATGGTGGTGTTGAGCTGCCTTTTAGAACTGCTGCAGTCCAAGTGCTGTAGGCTGACCCACAATGCTATTGAGCGAGGGTGGGTGCAATTCCAGAATTTGAGCCAGTGACTGAAAGAATGATGTATATTTCCAGTTCAGGATGGGAAACAGCTTAGAGGAGAACTTGCAGGTTCTTGTTCTTCTGAGGGTACTGGTCAGGGGTCTGGAGGGTGCATTCTAAGGAGTTTTGTTGAATTTCTGCAGTACATCTTCCACACAGTGCACACTACTGCTACTGAGAGTTAGTGGTGGAAGGAGTTGGTGTTTGGGCATATCTGAAGCATTACCACCCAAAAAGCCAAAGTGTTTTTTTTCAAAAAAAGGCTTTTTAAAAAATTGGACAACAGAAATATACTCAGCAATCTGAGGCAAGATTTAAATTAATTTATTTTGTTCAAAATTTAACTGCTGGTGGCAAGAGGAAAATCAGAGCAATGGCAGTCATCCACGATTCTGAATGTGGTTAATAAATTCAAAAGTTTCATGTGAAGAGGTACAGCTAATATGAAGATCAAATAAATAAAAGGCAGAAGGTCATGATAATGCTTTAAAGTGTGGATGTAAGCATCAGTCCACCAGAAAAAAAGCTTTGATTACTGGTTTGCAGCTAAATGATTGCGGAAACATGGTTTGAGTTAGACTGTGTCAAATGTAATTAATCATGTGGCAACAGCTATTTCAGACCATTTGTTGTGCTGTCGTGATTCTTGAGATGTGGGCATCATTGGAAGACCAATAACACTCAAGAAACTTGACAAATCCAGGCCAAAGCAGCTTGCTTGTTCAGCCCTTCAAACCTAATCTGCCGCTCAACGAAATCATGACTGAATGTCCAACTCAGTGCCCTGTTGAGGTTTTCTCCCAATACCCTTGGATCACCTTAGCCCTAAGAACTAGATCTAACACAAAAATAGGAGTTCTCGCACCATCTGCGGGAACAAAGCTAAATTAACATTTCAAATCATGAAACTCTCCTTTCTTCCCACAGATGCTGCCAGGCTTGTTAAGTTTCTCCAGAAATTTCTGCTTTTGTATCAAATATTCAGCATCCACTGTTTTGTTTTAAACCAAAGATGTACCTCGTCATTTGAGCACATTCAACATTTTGGCCTCAACCACTTTCTGAGGCAGAGAATGCCACTGGATCATTACTCTCTGTTGAAGAAATTCCTCATCTCAGTCCCAAATGGCTTACCTGATACTTTAGGTTGTAATCCAAAGTACTCTATTCCCTGGTCATTGCGAACATTTTTGCTGCTTTCAGCCTGTCTAGTCCTGCTAGAATTTTATACATTTCTATGAGATCATTCCTCTAAACTCCAAATGAATATAATACAAACCGATTCAGCCTCTCTTCAGTGCGGTCACCCCAAGAAAGTCAGTCTGTCTGGTAAACTTTTATTGTATTTCCTTTTCTCCAATAACATCCTTCTTCAGATAAGGAGGCCACACTGTTGACAATACTCCAGCTGTGGTCTCACCAAGATCCTACACAATTGCACTAAGTCATCCCTGCTCATGACGGTCATCCGCAGTACTGAAACTAGTAATCCAGAAGTCTAATGCGAGTAGGTACAGCTAATATTGAACGCCAGTAGGAGGAGGAGAAATATATTTAAAAATTGACTTTAAAAACCTGCATCTGAAACGTAGCGTACTCAGCAAATATAACGGAAACTCAATTCATGCTAACTATCGAATATGAAACGATAGTGTGTACGGTATCTGATTCGCCCGGCAATCTTTGCTGATGATCAAAAAGAAAATCCGACTCTAGGTGCCATAGTGCGGAACAATAAAGGGGAACTTCACAAGCTGTTTTACGGATAGTAAGTGAATCCACGCACTTAAAAGTTGGGGTGAACCCGCTGCCGAATTATTCTTGAAAACATGAATGAACAATCGCGACAACTCCATAATTACTAACAGACATATGCATTAGAAAAAATAGCGATTAAATATGTCCCAGCGCAAACCATCACCTCCAATTTATTTTTTGTTTTTGTTTTGTGGAATTGGCAGAGACATGTCGAAACTACAAGAATAAAAACGGTTAATTACAAACGAATCTGCGGGCAGGGGGATCAGACTGTCCGCTACCATGTCTTAACTGGAGAACATGTTCAGAACAAATTGGAGAGTCAAATCTGAATAGTCAACAGCGTACACATGTTTAAAAGGTTTACAGTTTGTTTATCAATAAATGGGGGCGGCTTCACCATTTTTGGGACTTTAGAGGCTTTACGCAAACTTCTCGCAATGTGTAAATCATCGCAACTGAAATTGCACCGACACGCTGAAGAACCATGATATTTCTACGAGCTGCGCCATCCTTCAGTGCATTAGCGACTGCCACTCTTGAGCGTTCCCCACTCGCCTGAACACGAGAAAGTTTTTGTTTGAAACCGCCGGCTCCACTCACCCAGCAACCTCGACAACTCGTTTTTATTCAGCACCGAGGCGGCTGCAATGTAACATGACCACAGCAACATCCACTGCAATAAGCGAGCCATTTGGCTGAAGCTGAGAACTTCACCGTCCGCAGAACTGGTCTTAAGGTACCGCGTCTCCGACAGCGGAACGAATCCAGTCAAACTCCTAGGGTCTTCTCTGGGCTCGGTACGTCACCGCTCTTAATATTACGGCCATGTTTCCGCCTCAATTTTAAATTAGCACGCCCTCTCTCACTTACTGTAATCTGATGGTTCTCTGTCACACCAGGTATACTGTCCCTTTGATTTCTCTCATGTGGTCCTTTCGTTGGCCAACAAATTTATACCATAAGTATAAACCCTCTTGCAATACAACAGTAGATTTATAAAGCAACGGCTCTTGTATTTGTGATAATGGGGACTGCAGATGCTGGAGAATCCAAGATAATAGAATGTGAGGCTGGATGAACACAGCAGGCCCAGCAGCATCTCAGGAGCACAAAAGCTGACGTTTCGGGCCTAGACCCTTCATCAGAGAGGCTCTTGTATTTAACATTTAGTAATCCACATTTATAGAGTGCCTTCACCCTAGCAAGCTGTCCCGAACGGCAGCATTGGATTTAAGTCACAAATTGACCGGAACCGAAAAAAAATTAGGATAAGCTTCTGAAAAAAATGCCAGAAAGAACATTTTAGATAGGGTCTTAAAGTAGCCAAGAAAATTTGAGTTTAAGTAAGGATTTCCAGAACAACTTGCTATTCCAAAGTGTCATATCTGATTCTGTCTGTTTCTCCGTCCACAGATGCTGCCAGACCTGCTGAGTTTCTCTAGCATTTTCTGTTTTTGTTAGGATTTCCAAGGGTTAGGGTTTTGGTGATTCAAGGAAATTGAGCCAACGGTGGGAAAAGGTCCTGAAAATGTACAAATTCTCAAGTTGGTGGAATCTAGATTTCCTGGAGGGTTGTTGGATATGGAGAAAGGGAGTGTGAGGTCATGGAGTGATCTGAACATGAATTTAGAATTGTGCCATTGGTGAATTAGGGGACAAAGTAGATGGTGTTACAGAGGTAATGAATGAACAGGACTTGATGTGGGTGAGACAAGCAGAGCTTAGGACAGGTTTATGGAGAATAGGATATAGACACTGGCCAAGAAGATATTGGTGTGGTTAAGTCTGGAGGTAGCAAAAATATTTATGAGGATTTCTGGAAATAGATTAAACAGTCACTGAAATAGCAAATATTATTGGGTGAAATCAGACAGTCTTTGCAGTAGAAGGAGCATGGAGCAAGAAACAGTGGTCAGGGTCAAATCGGATTGTGAGCAGTACCGAAACACAATAACTGATTTGGATCTTGTGGAAAATGGTGGACAGGCTTTAAGGAGTTGGGAGTTACTTGCTACAGAACTTCTAGCTTCTGTGTTATTTGTAACTTTTTCCTTATCCTCATCTTTTAACAGTAGTTATCCTCTGCCACCTAGTCCAGGTGGCCAGTGTTAATACTGGGACCTCCAAAGTGAGTATTGGCAAGGTATCAACATAGTGCCATTACACTCAATCCAAAAGCTGCACACACCCAACATCCTGGTCAGGAAAAGAAATATTACCATATTCTATTGCCCGTGCTGAGGTACATTGATGCAAACTACTGCTACAGCTGAGACTTGTTTGCTTAACACTACCAATGAGCCTTACCCAGCATAAATATTCAATATGGATCAGTTATTCAGTGAATTGAGCAAACAGAGCAATGAGTGTATTTTTGTTTCATTTAAGTATGTAATATATAGATGATTTTTGTCATACTTAAAATATTCACTAACTCTCCTTGTGTAACAATAAATACTGTGTAACAATAAAAACTGTACATTTATAATTCATTTCTGAAATGTCTGTGATTTCACTGTAAAGCTTGCAAAGATTTTGATAAAAACTATGATCACGTTATTAATCCCTTTTAAACTCAAGCACTTTTAAAAAAACTTCCAACCAACAATTGCTTAATTTATAAATGGAAATTAAATTCATTGCTTGAAACCAAACTAACTTTCCTGCAGAAATTTATTGACTTTGGCTTTTTCTCTGTAGATATTTTCCAAAGCTACAAAAAGCCAATGATACTCAGGACATTTTTATGCAAGTTAATGAAGGAAAATATTAGATATTTCAAAGTTGTGCCATCTGGACTTAAAAAGCAACTTGGAGAATTGGTCTTCTGCCAGAGTTGAGACTATTTTGCCAGCTTTCTTTAAGCCAAGTCAAACCTCATGTCAGGGCCACAGTAATAAATCCATAATGTACCCACTATATTAACATGCACCAAGCCTATTATTTTAACCTAGTAGAGGAAGGAAAGATTTTCATCTGAAAACCAAAGTGTTCATTTTATGCAGATTCAATGCGGCTTGAGGAGAATCTAACATTTGTAGGTGTCATGACTTTTCGACTTGAAAGTCCTTTATGAAAAGACTGAGGCTCAAAAATTCTGTTGTTTATCCTGTAACCAATTAATTAAGACTTTTCCTTGTGGTGCCTTCACATCATGACCTGTTACCACATTGCTTAGGCCTGTAATATCGAAGTTGCAATGTTTTTAAGTCCATTCCTAAGCACGTTATTTATTGCCTTTTGAAAATTATATAGTTGAAGATTTGAACTGAAGACGTAGAAGTTAATGTGCTGTTCTTGCATTGTAGCGTAGTTCGTTGCGACTCTTATCTTTTGGTTTCAAGATCAAATAGAGGAAGAGAAATGGAGTCTGGCCTGATTTCAGTTTACCTCTATCATAGATCTCTCATAGAACACTGAAATCAAAATCCTTCAATGTCAACATGTAGTGTAATACTTCTGAAAAAAAAATATGTCTGATAACATGGGTTGAGCTGCTCAGCAAGATATGAGATATTACGATAAAATTCCCAAGTTGAGTTCAAATTAATTAATGTTTCTTTGTAGAACACATAACAATTTTATTTTACATTTTAATACAGATTTTGTAAATAAGGAAGGGCACCTACATATATTGCTCTGCTATTGTCCCACTTATATTTAAAAATAAAATGTAGATTGATCTACCCTTAAATTTCCATCCATTCCAAATTTTGAGTGGACCTGTGTTCAGGGACTCGGAGCTGTTCCCAAAAGATAGGTGCTGAGTCATCTTTATAAAGGCAAATTGTGATAAATTGCAGTGCCATTTCTGTCTACAACCACTTTGCCAATTCTTTAATACACCAATAAGCCATGGTTAATATGAGCCATACCCAGAAATTTTATTGAGAAGATTCATGTTTGCTTTAAGGTAAAACATTGCAAAAATCAAGGAAATTATTATGTTTTTTCTGAAAAAGAGTCCTGACCTGAAAGTCAACTTTCCCGCTCCTCTGATGTAGCCTGGCCTGCTGTGTTCCTCCAGCTCCACACTGTTATCTCTGACTCCAGCATCGGCATTTCTTACTATCTCTGAAAATATTTTCAGAATAGGCCGTGACTTTTGTGACTTGGATAATTTTCCTGCTTACGTAGTGGTGATATATTCTCTTATACAGATACAGACAATGCAGTTTTTCTTCACAGCTCTGGAGTTTCAAAGTCCACCTAAGAACAAGCCCAAGGATAATGTATTTTTAAAGAAAATGCATTATCTTAAAGTGACTTCAACATAACAGCACAATAGTGTGAGTCAATATCAGGCACTTCAGAAAATTGTAATCAATAGCCTTGAGGTGCTTTGGTCTCAGCAGGTCTAGCTGCATGCTCAACAACTTAGCAAGAGTGCCCTGGCAGATGTTGAGTTGGTTTTGTGGGATAAATGTGTGGGAGAATATGGTTCCCCAAAAAGCAGAGGAGGTTGGAGCATAGAATACTTTTAAGCCTGAGTCAGGTAGATTTTTGACTGACGAAGGGGGTCAAATGGAATAAGCAAGAAAGTAAAAGCTACAACCAGATCAACCACAAATGTATCAAATGGTTGTTCAGGTTGGAGTGATCAAACAGCCCATGTCTGCTTCATACCTGTCTATTTGTAAGCTTCAGGTGGCAAAGTAGGCATTGGTTCTGGAGCTGTCAAAGTCTTGAAGAGTCTATGAAGCAGGCTTCCCAAAAGGATGCCAGAGCTGAGGAACTTAAGTAATGTAAAGTTTGGAGAAACTGAGACTCATCCAGTGAAGTTTAAAGGGAGGCCGAATAGAGCTGTGACTGAATTTTCCCAGGAACCAACCAAGTGCCAATTTTGTTGAGTTTCAAGGAGGGTTTCAATTCATGAGCCTGAGTGAGTTTTCTCATGCTATTCTCTGCAACTCAACTCATTATCAATGCACTAAGCTTCTATGACACCCCGCACGGCTTATCTTCTCTCTCGTTAGAGCTGAAAGTATTTGTTGCTGCAAACACCTCCCAGGATGATTGGGTGTCATGACAATTTTTTAAAGCCTAGCCATACACCAGGTAAAGTGCAACCAGCCAGGAGCTGGCCTTCATAGTACGCATAGAATCAAGCTATACAGGTTACCCATCTTTAATTTCATCCCATATTAGAACCCTGTCCCCCGAAGGGAGTGCTATTTCTCACCATTCCTGGAATCGTCACAAATGTGAAAAATTTAGTCAAAGATTCAGCTTGCTCCTTGTCTTTTTCTGCCCTTTTCTTGTTTTTTCCTGTCATCCTTACCTCTTTCTTTGTTTCTTTATGCTCAACCTCTTTAACTGTGCTACAATATGCACAGATTTGAATGTCTCACTGGTCTCTCCTGCACCTCCATAAAGCTCAGATGCAGTATGCAGTGCTGTTTTCCAATTATTTCCAACCTCTTAGTCTTGGTAAGCAATTCCACTTCTAGTTTACTTGTCCAATCAATTAGTCTGGCTTTTGGGATCTTCTGTAAAATCAGCCAGGACATTTCTTCCACCTGCAAGAAGGCTTTTGCAGTTTGCACTACTATTTTTTTTGTCAGTACAAAACCCCATGTGTTCTCTTATACCTTTACAACTTGCCAATTTCCACCCAATTTTATATTGTCTCTGGTTCCAAAATATCCTAGCAAAGAGCCCTCAATCTTTGCCATGATTCACTAGGGTGGTGTGCTGGAAATCAGGCCCCACTACTCTCAGAGTCATCACAGATTGAACAGTTTCATCACTACTAACTAACGGAAAGACTCAGGTAAAAAGAAAAGAGCTCATCAGTTTTGAACAGTTTTAAATACAAAACTTCTTACGATAAACAAAAAGTCTTTATCCATGGCAAATAAAAGAAATGGGAATGGCCAATGAATAACTTTCTAACTTTAACTCTGTCCCTTTTTAAATTGCCCTCACTGGGTGCAGTGATAGTTACCTACCTCTAAATTGTTCAATTCTTTCAAAGAGGCAGCACAGATACAATGGGCTGAGTAGTCTCCTCATGTGCAATAAGAGTCTATAATTTTACTCTCTACTTCTTGAGAATAAAAGTATATTGCATTTTGCATCTCATGCCCCCAACCTCTGCTGCAAGCTTGCAGCTCATCATTCTCACTTAACTGCTTAACGGCATATGTAGGATATCTCTGATGTGATTGCCTAACTGCTGAGGGTGCCAGGCAGGCATGGTGAAGCCCACAACCAACATAATGTCTATATGAGAATTTGGTAGAAATTTGTAACAAGTGTTCGATTATTGAGGTGGACATAAGTTCCATGTTTGATTATACAATGCCCTGTCAAGTTGGTCATGGACTTTCTGTACTGTCCTGCATGTTGTGGAATGTTCCATAATGTGATAACTGAAATGGTACAGTTGCTCTCAATATTCTTCAGCAAGTTAAGGATGCAAGCTGGTCCTTCCGTGAGCCATTTCCTAAGCTGTTCTTTCCATTTCTACCAGCTACTATATTTAGTGAATCAGCCAGTGCAGATTCCTCTGACTCACTATCTCTGCTACAAGGAGTACACTTTTTGTGATGCTGCCTGGAAAAATAACAGCATTAGTGAGAAATAGTTCTACCTCCCTGCCACCAGCTAGATCTATGTGCTGACTAAACAATGTGGTGCTGAAGTAGTAGAATTAGTAAAGAATGGTAAGGATAAGCAGTACACCTTCACAATTTCCAGTGCTCAGTGTCCTGCCTCTCAACCAGGAATGCTGATGACTATTCCTCCACCAATATCACAGTTTGGAGCTTCATGTACCTTTTATTTTTCCTTACAACACTTTACTATGCATGACGACTTCTAATGACTAAATGTCAAAGAATTTTAAAGATACACAAGGCAGTTAAGCATTTTTGTGATGAGGGGAAAAGTCAGCAATTATGTCTGCTATGTAACTACATTGTTTGTAAAGACCTAGAAACAAATTGGTATGTGACTATATATCCTAGGGTGACACATTCACTATCACACTGCAGTCATGTGCTGAGTAATGAGTACCAGTGTACCAGCCATGTGGAGAAACGCAGAAATGCACTTGTTAAAGATTCAGAATTTTGAATCTAAAATACCATTATTTGAAATTTATCGGAACTCAAAGATATAACATTGACAAGGAGAAGAAAGCAGCTTTTTATTCAAATGGGATTTAATGAATATGTAGCTGAACATCTGAGGTCAGCTGTAATGTCACTATAACCTCAAAAGTCATATGTAAGTATCTACTAAAAAGTTGGATCCTGTACAGCTGGGAATATTGTGCTCCTTGGCCTTATCATCTTGTGCGATATTTTTTAAAAAGTTCTCAGTGGTTGGTAAGAATTTTGGCTTAAATTGTTGATTTTAGGATGCACTTCACCTTTAATTGTAAAACCCATGTCAATAACAAGTATAGATGGAGTTTTGAAAACACATATCTAATGTTTAATAGTCCTGATTATTTACAGGATATATTCCAGCTTCAAACATATGTTTTACAGAATTTATTAAGTTTATCATAACACATACAAAAAAATTGATACTTAATTATAGTAGTGGTTTACAGCTGATCCATACTGGGGCACTATTATGTTATGGCATTGTTTTACTGAGCAGAGGCCTCTTGTTCTGTTTTGTTAACTGAAGTTTTTCTTTTGTTTTTGCTCTTCCTTCTTGTGCATTAGACCGCTGAAATCCAAGCCCTATTGACCCTAGCCTGCTCTTAACTCTTGTGCATGATCAAAGGCATCATTCGCTCTGATTGGTTTCTTTGTGTATGAACAGTGCATGAATAGTTCATGGTCAACCTTAGATTGTCTGAACAGTGTGCGTCCAATTCCTGATTAGTTTATTTGAAAGTAATGGTCAAATTACTAACATTGCTTTCTATTGTCTCCTGATTCATTCTTTAAGTACTAATCGTTGTTTAAAGATTGTTCCTTTTATAACAGCTTGTCTTTTTCCCCCCTGTTTATCCATTCCTTAGATCTTTACTAAGATAAAGTGATACCATTGAACAACTAATGCACTTGCATAGAGTTTGTAGTGTCATCAGGTAGAGATTAACTACCATCACAACTATCTCAATTGAAACATCTACACAGTCTCCAAGATCTATCAGTATCCTTTAACCAAAAGAACCATGTGTGACTCCACAGTAACTATTGATATCTAATAATAATTAAAGCACAAAACAACCATACACTAATACACATAGGCCTGTTAGATACTGTAAATGACAAAAATGAACCATTTTAAACCATAGCTGTGTCTGACATGTGTTAACCTAAGTTTGCATTATCTTGGACCATAAAACAGCATTCATAAAACCACAAACCTTACTTTGACTTGATGTCGTCTTGTTTTATAGCTAACCATAGTTAACTGAAATATAATGTAATTCTTCAGTTGCTTATTCAAGTCAGAATTATTAATTATTGAAAAATAACACTACATATTTTATATTGAGACTTGATAAACCCAAACTAGGAGTGGATGAGATATGATAGCAATGATGGAGACATCAGTCTAAGGTACAATATGATTTTTCTCACATGAATCTGAAGAACCACAAAGCAAGATTGAACTATGGTGGAAGAAGGTCCCCAGAGGATTTTCTGAATATAGTTTTGTAATGGCTCCCTCAAAGTGCAGTAACATAGTAAATACTTAACTGAAGTAATGTAGTTGAAGTCTTAGCAAAATAAGGTAAAACAACCCGGAAACAGTTCCTACGATCTAAGGTAAAATTATGTTTACTTCTAAGTGACAGCATGTCCATGCCAGCTGAGCAGTTCCTGCCCTTTCTGAAGCCCTTTGGTGTTCTCAAAGGGCCAATCTTGGTACATAAATGGGATTCGTGGAAGATGCCTTACCACAGGTCCAGGGTTACGTTCAATCTCCATTCAAAGCAGTAACAGCTCCATATCACTTATACATTTATACTTTCTAGGGAAGTCTATTTATAACTTAAGAAATCAGACCAAATTAAGTCAGCAGGCTTCAGTGCAGTTGGGTCTTCAAAAGTTGGCAGAGAGCTTTCTGGCCAAATGATTATTTCAGCCTGGATGATGGCCGTGTTCCACTATGTGAGAATTTGCCTTTCCAAGATGATGATCACATTCTATTTTATACAGAATGTCTCCAGGCCCATGAGCTTTTGTCTAACGAAGATTGGATGACATTCTGTGAAGCTTTCCCATTGCTTTCTCCAGCTATAATTAAAAAGGCAGTGAGACAAAGACTGGTAACTGTAGGCCAGTGAGCTTAATATCTGTCATTGGGAAAATGTTAGAACCTGTTATAAAGTACAAGTAATTCTCGTGTAACATGATAATTGTGTTCTTGTGTAATCTCATGCTAAAGAAAATTGCATTACAGGGAAATTGCTATAGAAAATAGCTTTTTTAAAAAATGAAAGAATTGCAGATGCTGTAAATCAGGAACAAAAATAAAAGTTGCTGGAAGAGCTCAACAGGTCTGGCAGCATATCTGTGAAAAAAAAATCAGAGTTAACATTTCAGGCCGGGTGAACAGTTCTAGGAAAGGGTCACTGGACCCAAAACATTAACTTACTTCACATATGCTGCTAGACCTGCTGAGCTTTTGCAGCAACTTTGGTTTTTGTTATAGAAAATCGTGATACTTGTACAGCAGGAAGTTCGCTTTATCCAAGCAGTGTCCACTATTTCATCTAATAGTCTCCCTTATTTTATTCTGGTTGTTACCCCCTCAAAGAACTGCAACAAATTTATCAGGCATGTTTCCCTTCGTGAAGCCATGCTGACTCTGCTTGTTAATATCATGTGCTTTTAAATGCTCTGCTATCCCATACAGGTAGTTCTGCTCTAATGTGATTGATGAAATATGTTGGATTTCCAATTGGCATTGATAAGATACTGTACATTAGGTTACTTAATAAAATCAACCAAAAGTGTTGGTGGTAATGTATTAACATGGATATAGAATTACTAATCGAAAACAGAGAGTTGGGAATAAAGGAGGTATTTTCAGGATAACATCCCGCAACTAGTAAAGTGTCACATGTAGTCGTGCTGGGTGCATAATTATGTATCATACAAATTACTGACCTGATTGAAGAAATTGAATGTACTTTCAAGATTGTTATTGGCACAAAACTGGTTAAGGAGAATGACTCAAGGAGTCTAAAAAGGGACATAGACAGGTTAAGTAAACGGGCAAAAACTTATCAAATGGAATATAATGTGGGAAAATGTGAGGCTATTCACTTAGACAGGGGATTTTTTGTGTATGAATCACAAAAAGCTAGCATCCAAGTTCTTCATGTAACAGGAGAGGCAAATGGGAATGCTAGCCTTTATTTCAAAGAAAATGAAGTATAAAAATAGAGATAACAAGGTGTGGAGCTGGATGAACATAGCAGGCCAAGCAGCATCAGAGGAGCAGGAAAGCTGACGTTTCGGGTCTATACCCTTCTACAGAAAATTCTTCAGAAGGGTTGATGCCTGAAATGTCAGCTTTCCTACTCATCTGATGCTGCTTGGCCTGTTGTGTTCATCCAGTTCTACACCTTGTATCTCAGATTCTCCAGCATCTACAGTTCCTACTATCTATAAAAATAGAGAGATCTTGCTAAACCTACATAAAACGCTGGGCAGAGCACAGCTGGAATACTATGAACAGTTTAACCTATCCAGAGAGGCCATCTAGTGAAGGTTCACTCAGTAAATCCTGGGTGACAGAGGGATTGTTTTATGAGGAGAGTTACGTAGCTTGAGCTTGTACTCGTTGGAGCTTAGGACAACAAAAAGTGACTTTATAATGTATAAGGTTCTTAGGGGATATGACAGTGCAGATTAGGAGAAATTGTTTCCCACTGAGAGACAGTCTAGGGTCAGAGAGCATAATCTCAGAATAAGTAGTCACCATTTAAGATGGAGTTGAAGACAAAAGAAGTCTCTGAGTATGGTGAATCTGTGGAATTTTTTACTGTAGAGGCTAGTCAAGGCTGAATTGTTACCTATATTCAAGGCTGAAATTTTAATCGGTAAGGGAGTCAAGGGTTATGAGGAAAAGAAAAAAAGGTGGAATTGAGGATTACCAGATCAGCCATGGTCTCATTGACTGGTGGAACAGACTCAGTAAGCCATATGGCCTGCTTTTGCACCTACATATAATGGTCATATGGTACAATGCCTAGAATATTGGATGACATTTTGTTAGCTTTTTCAAGGTTTTGATCAATGCTATGATCCCTCTTCAATTGTATTATTGGAGAATAAGTTGCTTCCTACTTTTGAGATTCCTAACTTGGAAACACATAAAGTTACAGAGTCATCATATAGTATGGCATGGAAATGGATCCTTCAGCCCAACTTGTCCATGCTGACCAGATATCCTAACTTAATCTAGTCCCATTTGCCAGCATTTGGCCCATATCCCTCTAAACACTTCCTATTCATAAACTCATCCAGATTCCTTTTAAGTGTTATAATAATACCAGCCACCACCACTTCCTTTAGTAGCTCATTGCATACACACACCACTCTCGCTGTGAAAAAGTTGCTTCTTAGGTTCCTTTTAAATCTTTCCCCTCTTGCCTTAAACGTATGCCCTCTAGTTTTGGACCCCTGTACCCTGCGGAGAAGATCTTGGCTATTCACCCTATCTATGCCCCTCATGATTTTAAAAACTTCTCTAAGGTCATCCCTCAGCCTCTGACGCTCCAGGGAAAATAGTCCCAGCCTATTCAGCCTCTCCCTGTCTCGGGGTAACCCTGATAACATGCTCCTGTCAGGTTTTGTCGTTTCCAGTCACAGATCCTGTGGCAACTGACTGTTCCAGTCTCGATACAGTTCATCCTCTGATACACATTCAGATAAGAGACAGCAGAGTTCTTCACCCAGTCGTGTGGCGAAGCCAGTTGTTATGACTGCTGTATTAGTAGGGAAGGATTACATATTAAAGAAGTGATGGAAGTTCCAGTACTTTCAGCTTTATAGGTTGGTCACCTGGGGTATTTAATTTGGCAGGGTACACCCAATGAGTTTGTTCAAGAGTAGTGCCACGTGGGAAATTTCTTTGTTACTGAGGCATGACAATTATATTCTAATTCTGTTTGAGGGCCCAGAAAATTCTTTGTTTTCATCTAGAGTTCCAGAAACACTGGTAATTGTGACAATAGACAATCCTGAAGTTCCTGTTATCTCAGTTTTTCATCCAGAATGCTTTGTGATGACTCCCGATGTTGTCCCAGCAGTCATAGGCTCCTACACCATGGAAACAGACCCTTTGATTCGTGGCTGCGACTGTTCCAATGAAAGCAGCAATTTCTGTAGAGATTTTCACTGATATTTCACAGCTTTGTATGGACCCTTTGAAGAAGTGAATGTATATTTTGTAGTCAGCCCGATGATTTAAAATGCAAGCTTGGCGGAAGAATCTGAAGATGCCGTTGTTCTGCTATTGCAATTGCATGTTGCGATTTTACCATCCATTTGTTTTTTGTTATCAATTAATTTGATCTCTTTTTCAGAAGGTGTCATGAAAGAGATTAAATTAATTGACATTCAGTCATGCTGAGTTGATGTCTTCATAGTGAGAACCCATCTGTCTTCATCCTGATGCAACAGCCTGTCCCATCCTTTCAGTGTTATGGTATTTGTGACATTGTTAGTGATTACACTCTTGTTTTCCCTTCAGCTGTATGGCATGGTGGCACCGTGGTTAGCATTCACAGCGCCAAGGACCCGGGTTTGATTCCTGCCTTTGGTGACTGTGTGGAGTTTGCATGTTCTCCATGTGTTTGCGTGGGTTTCTGCTGGATGGTCTAAGTTTCCTCCCACAGTCCAAAGATGTGCAGGTTAGTTGGATTTGCTGTGATAAATTGCCCCATAGTGTGCAGGGATGTGCCGGCTTGGTGGATTAGCTATGGCACATGCAGTTATGGCGATAGAATGGGGTGAGATCTGACAGGGATGCTGTTTGGAGGGATGGTGCAGACTCAATGGGCTGAATGACCTCTTTCTTACAATAGGGATTCTGTGTTAAAAGTACAATTCCAGGTCAATCTTTCTATCTTTGTCCTCCTATGCCATTTAGAATGACAAGCTCTGGAATAATTATGAGATTTCTGCAGTGCTTGAATCTCTGGGAAGAAAAAGGCTTCATGGCGAGATGGTGGAGTTGAAAATTTGTTATATCCTACGGAGAATATACTTTGATGTTCAGTCAGTATTGTAAAGAAGTACTTTTAGTTGGTAACTGGAAAAATACTTGGGAGTAGATGTTGAGGTTGGATTTGCTTCATATGTAGATGATCCTCTAAAGTCAGCTGTTTTGTCGATGTGATCTCAGTCATCATGTGCTAGTGTTCTGTTGAGAAGTTGGACCTTGTATAGTTCTGAGATGTAGTGAAATGTCACATAAGTTTGGAAGGGTTCTTTGGAAAGGAGTGGAAGAAATGATTGATCATTCTGCACATAAATTGGCATGGTTCAAGGCTGTTAAAAAATTAGTATGTGAGGATAAGACTTGCTTAGATCGCACTTATGAGTTGTTTAATTTTTTACTTCGCTATCCTTGCAGCAGTAATGTTGGTAATGATCTATTCAGAAACCTGTCTTCAATACTTAGTGCTAATTTGCCCTGTCAGTTGGAAAAAGAACTTCATGATTCTCACTTAGACTTCAAGTATCTTAAAGGCTGCATCACAAAATAGTTGTGGAGAGGGGGATGGTGATTGATGGATGGCAATGAGTCTTCTTCAATAAATTGCATCTAACTGCCAACACCAGTAAGATGAGGGTGGAGTAGGATGCTTCAGCCAGAGTTCTTCCGCTCTGCCATTGTTTTCCTTCTTTTTCTGTTTTTTTCTCCCCTCTCCTTCTGTCTTGTGGTCTTGCATGCCTGGCCCTAACCTCTGAAGTGGGTTTGGAAGTCGACGAAGATGCCAGCGGCCTGAAGCGGGCACTCCAGTGACCAGCAGAAAGAGTGGGGATGCCAGTGGCCCATTGAGGGGTGTCAGACTATGTGAAGGCCCCCTATGCTAGTCTGCTGCAAGAGCCCTTGGAGACAGACTAAGATGTTTTCTTTCACACTGTGTATATCTGTAATGTAACTTTATAAACTTTTCATTGTACTCATTTGAATGCATGTGACAATAAAGCTAATTCAATTCAATTCAGTCTTGGAACTAGTGACTGAGAGCAACAGCCTGATATAGTCATACTCATGAAATCATGCCTTACAATGTCCCCGGCACTATCACTATCCCCATCCCACCACCAGAAGTGGCAGCACTGCGGCACACAATCAGGAAGAAGTTTTCACTGAGATTTCGCAATGTTGACTCCAGACCCCATGAAGTCTTGTAACAAACATTGACAAAAAACCTCCTGATGATTCCTTCCTATCACCCTCACCCCTGCTGTGATATCAGTACTCTTCCATTTTGAATATCAAGACGAAGCAGCACCGAGGGTGGCAAGGGAACAGAATGTGCTCTGGGTGGAGGATTTCAATTCTACCACTGAGTGGCTCAGCAGCACCATTACTAGCCAAGCTCTAAAGGATGTAACTACTAGACCTGGTTTGCAGCAACTGATGAGGGCAAAACCTACTTGACCTTCTCCTCACTAATTACCAGTCGCACATGTCCACTTACTGTATTGGTAGGAGTGACCATCACACAGTCAAGGAGACACGACAGAACAACTATACCAAATGGAATAGACTTCCTACCTATGTTGGAACTCAAAATTGGGCATTCATGAACCAGCAGCAGCATTATGCTCAAACACAATTTGCAACATCGTGGCCTTGCATATTCCCAGTTCTATAATTACCATCAGGCCACAAGATCAACCCTGATTCAATGGAGAGTGCAAGAGGACATGTTAAGATCAGCATCAGGCATATCTAAAACTGAGATGTGAATCATTTAAAATCTTAAACTTCCTCCCTGACGGCGGCAAGGACTGCATGGTTTAAGAAGGCAGATCAGCATCAAATTCTGAAGTGTAATTAGGGAAGTGCAATAAATGAACTGGTGATTACTTCTTCAGATGAGGACGTCTGACTAATGTGTATGTGTGTAATTCATGAAGATGAGTAGAACGTATGTTTATCTTTTGTTAATGTTCAGCACTGAGATTTTTTGTTATAGACCATGTTTAGAATTGATTATAATTTGTGATTTTAGATGCTTTATTTTATACAAATTTGTTATATGTCCTGTGGATTTTGTTAATGTTAATTTTGAGCTTCAATTAACTGTCAGCTTCACAGTCAGTATCAGTTGTAACTTTGAAACATATTGAGATATTGATGAGCTGCATTTGCACAGTCTGTAGATAATTCATCCATTACATTTTAACAGCTCATCCAACCTCGGCCAGGCATTCAGTTGTGCAGCGTTTATCGTCTTCATTAAGATGCTCTATCTTTTACTTCTAATATGAAAATGTTTTGCTGTTCTATTCTTGGGATAGGTACTGCTTTCATAAGATAAAGCTCTCAATAATGTATGATGTATCTACTAACTTTAGTATCCAGTAACATAATAAATAACCAAAATAGTATAAAACTAATATCCTTCAGGAAACCTCCTACCCTGACCAACCTGGCCTACATGAAACTCTAGTCTTACACTGTGGGCAGGATCTAGTGGTTCCAGAGGCAGTGGTTCTGGAGATGCGAAGGTAACTTAATTAAGTGCATTGGTGGAGTACCTGAACTCCGTAGCCTTCCTACCTCCACTGCAATTAAGTTCTGGCAGGTAGGCCCAAGTTTAACTTTCTGGTCTGCTGCCTATCAAGGCCCTGAAGTCGTCATTTTTTCCCTCTGTTATGAGCTTAACCCAGCTCCCGGTGGGCTTGCTGACTGATATGGGGGCCGCCTGTCAGCTGGGTGGGGTTTCCTTTAATCAAAGGCACCCAGCACCTGATCAAGAGTAAGGGGAAGGTCTTCCCCTGAAAGCTACCCTCTATCTTTGCTTCAAAAACCCCAGCTCCTACAGTCCAGACCATCTTGCTCTATCTATGGCAATTGTTTTGTGGGGCTCTTTAAGGCAGAGGCCCTGCCTTAAAGAGCCCCACAAAACAATTGCCATACCTTGGTCCTTGCAATCTTAGTTATCCTCCAGGCACAGTTCACTGCCTCTGATTAGCCTGCAGCTTCTGGTGGGTGACACCTTTTACCCCCAGGAACCTGATTTCACAGACAGGCCTAATCTACTCTGTAAACTGACTGATTTAAAAAAAGAGAAGGTGGGCTTTCCTCTGTAGAGTCAGAGGGGGCAACTGTCACCCTTCAAACAAGTGAACAAGACACCCACTGAAAATGGGAGATTTTATCCCATGTATCTCATGCTTATGCTAGAGCATGGACAAAGACTACTGCTTTGACAGCATTTTTCAAACTTAAACAACATAATAAAGTAAAAAGATCAAGATGGTCATCTTTAAAAGATAACTAATATGTAACATATGTGACCATTCTGGTCAATTGTTGTTGAAAATAAAAATTGCATTGACCAGTGATGTACTGATTAGTTCTTTGAAGTAAAATAGTCTAAAAAGATGTGCAAAAGCATCAAAATACAGAAAGCAGTAAATATATGACATTTTCTAGGTATCTGAAGAATGAGACAACCTTCATTTATTGATTAGACCGTCCTGTTGTATGTAATTGTTTTCAATGAAATTTGCCATAATAATTCAAAGTCCAAATACCCTGAAAATATGTGGAATGTCATTTGTTATTTGTGGCAGAAATATGGCAATGCTAAGCATTTTGTGGTACAAACTCCAAGCTGTATCATACTGCCAATTTGAAATGTGATTCTGCTAAGGCCTGGAGTTAGTTGTTTATGTCTGAAGCCTGTACTTTAATCCAGTGGATGAATGCCATATTATACAATATAGCATAAGATCAGCAGAATTTGTCAGACCAAACTGAGTCTGCATCTAAAATCAGAACAGTATAAATTCATCCTCAATTTTTGAAATTTTCTTCCAATGTTCAAGTTACATAGTGTGTCTTAGCATATGGTTCTGTATTGTGTCATGACTCAGAGAGAGAAAAACGTTAAAAACTAACTGCCAACAGCTAGTTCTTCATTGTCCAACCTTTCCTATATATCTGATGGTGTTAGAATAAGAGATTATTCCTGAAACCTGTCAAAGTGACACACATATGGGAATTGCATGTCAGTCTCTTATGGCAATCAATCAAAATGTATGCTTACAGTATTGCTGTTACACAATTGATAATAGTGAATAGCATTCAAGCAAGTAGGGAAGGCAGAACTGGAGATGAAATTTCATCTTCCAATTTGGGAGGTAGGTAGGATTCGTAAAAATCATGCATTGGTTAGATCTAAGTGCAGCATACACTACCAAAGGACTTCTTGTTCCTGTCATTTGATCGTGATGAAATTACGATTGTCACTAAATCCACAATATATTACTGCAAATTCTTTGTTAAATCATTATTGCTCAAAATGGTATTAATTCACATGTATAAAAATCTTAATAAATGAATTAAATAATTGTGCTAGCAACTTTGTTGCTGAATTTTAGTTCAACCAATTAGTGCTATTAAATACCACATCTATAATATATTGCCAACATATTTAACAATTAATGAAAATATTCACAAAAATCTCCAACTTTTGCTGTTTAACAAATAATTTTAATTAAATTGATGTGCAGCCAAACTTTTCCTTATGTTTATCCCCTCCACATTTTCTCATGAACTGATTATTAGTTAATCAATTCCTGGACAAATTGATTATTTGATGGAGTCTAAGTTGACAGGCACTGGTTACTATCTGGTATCTTAGCTGAGGGCTGATCCTCATATGTGAGCTGTGAAACAATGTGGGACAATAGGCCATTTTAGAGTTTCCCAAAATATTTTGAGTACGAAATTCCACAGTACTGCTTCACCTTAGTTGTGTTACTTTGCCAGAAGTACTGCAGAAACCCTGTTTATGATTGTGAAAGGCATTTCCACTGCTGTTTATATGTTGCCAGTAAAATGTGACCAGAAAGAAGTATTTTTTTGACCACCATGAAAATGTAATCAACTTCATTGAAAGATAAACAGAAATTTCAGCTCTTGTTAAATTTGTGAGCTGGAGCAGGTTGGGCAACCCATTGCAGACTGTATCAGAATGGATCTGCTATTAGACTGTAAGGTGATGGAGCAAGGAATGATGAATGTGCTAATGTGCTTTGGAAGAGGCAGAATAAAATGTTATTTTATGTGTGCATACTTTGAGAACCCACAAGTGTAGTTATCATTGTTAATCTATTTATTAAGTAAATAAGACACTGAGCAAACAGCAACATGAAATCCAAGCAGGTCAAAATAAATGTTCCGGAACATTGGCCAAAAAAGTAACTTCTGTGGCCAAAATTAGTTTTTAAAGGGAGGATATTTTTCCATTCTCTCTCTACATCTTGTAGATCTAAGGACATCAAAGTTGCAAAATACAGGCAAAAATTTTCTAAAGCAGAATTAGGAGACATTGGGATGGGGAAGTTGTGAGTGGATTGGTGGGGTGGGCAGACAGACTCACTGATTTTTCTTGAGCACTCAAGAACACTTTAAAAAATAAATGGATGCTTCAGAAAAGTACAGACCCAAAGGCAAATAACCTTTTTATTAATTGAATAAAGCATTTAACTTGAAGTGGATTGACTAAAGCTACCTGCTGTGGAATTATTTATAGAGAGAAATTGATTTTGGAGTGAATATTGTTGAGAATTGGACAGAAAGTTGAAAGACAATGCTACCACATCACTAATTTAAAAATATGTGTCATGCTGTTAATAGGTCAGAATGATTGTTCTCTTGATACAAACCTACTAATCACAAAGTGGCTCTTTATAGATTACCCTAATGTGCATGGGGGTAAATTAAAAATTTGCATTGATGTAGCACCTTCAATATTTGTAAAACAATCTAACTTGCTTCAAACAAGTATTTTCCATTGAATCAAAGAAAGAGAGGTAACCAAAAGCTTAATCAAAGAGGTAGAGCATATCTCAAAGGAGTATGCCAACATTGAAGAGGTATGAAGGATTAGGAAAGGCATTTACACCAACATGCAGGTTAGGAGCAGAAGTAGGCAATTCAGCTTAAGTATGTTCCACTACTCAATAAGATCATGGTTGATTTGATTGTGCCTTCAACTTCACTCTCCCATCTATCCTCAATAACCTTTGATTTCCCTGTTAGTCAAGAGTTTATGTGCCTTAAAAGTATTCAGTCACCCTGACTCCAATGTTCTCTGACGAATAGAGTTCCAAAGATGCATGACTCTTAGAGAGAAAAAAAAGTTCCTCCTCATCTTAATGGGACATCACATTTTTAAGCAGTGTCCCTAGTTCTAGTCTTTCCCACAAGGAGAACCATCTTTTCAGCGTGCACATTGACAAGTCTCAGCAAAATCTCACCTGTGTTAATTAAGATCCTCTCTCATTCTTAGGAAATTGCATGGGTAGAGGTCCAGCCTACCAGACCTTTTTCTCATCAGATCACCTCTCCATTCCAGCTATCAATCAAGTGAGCCCTCTGTGAAATACTGTGAACACGTATATCCTTTGCTAAATAAGGAAGCCAAAACTGTAAATATTGCTTCTGATGTGGCCTCAACAATGCTGTATAGAACTGTGGTAAAACATGCCAGTTTTAAATTCCATTCTCCTTGCAAAAATTGCCAATATTGCATTGGCCTTCCTAATCACTTGCTCTATTCGCACGTTAACTTCTTGCAATTCATAGATTCTTGTGATTCATTTGGAGAGGAACAGTTGAGGTGAGGACTAGTTGTGCCAGACAGAGCAGCAGTGGGAGTAAAACTGAAACTAAATGGCAGCAACAGAACCTCTTTTCATAAAAGCCTTAGGTTTGAGGTGCAGATTGAGCTCAGTCAGAACAGCAGAAGGAGTGACCATGGGATGAACAGCAGCAGCAGAGTCCCTCAGTACAAACCTGAGGGCCAAAGCTCAGATCGAGCCTGTTTAGAGTAGCAGCTAATCCCAAAAGAAATGTCACCAGTAGTGGGCAAGTTATTCTTTTTGCATTGTGAAGCTGTATTCAGGTGAAGTTCTAGCTTCTCTATTTGAAAAAGGAGGAAATTTAAATTATTTCCTAATTGTCTTAAATTTAGAGTAATTGTATGTGAACTAAAAGTATGCCAGGTTATCTCAGTCCTGTGTGGTGCACAGCTTGCAATATGTGGGTGATCTAAGATACTCCTGGCACTCTAGATGACCACGTCTACAGGAAATGCCATCGGTTTGGCCAGCTACAACAGTGGGTTTTGTAGCTTTGGCAGAAGGCAGTCTCATGTGCCTACAAGGCTGGCACAAAGTTACTTAGCTGGTATGTGTTTTTCATATTGTCACTGCAGTTTAGGAAAGTGCCGTCAGTGAGGGAATGGTATATCATGGTCAGAAGAAGGGTGGCAGATAGGTAATCAAAACAGCCCCAGAGTGTCCTGAGATTTTCTGTATTTGAAAACAATAAGAGTGATAGTTCCTTTGGCAAGCTCTGCACAGCCCAAGTGCACAAGGTGTGGAAGAGAAAGGGAGGAAAAGCAACAGGGTAGGACACTCAATTGTGAGGGGCACTGACAAGGGTCTCTGTACCTCAGATGTGATGTCAGGTACGTGTTGCTTCACTGGGGACAGGATGGGCTGTCTCACTGAACAGCTGTGGAGCATTCTGAAGTGTGTGTGTGTGTGTGTGTGTGTGTGTGTGTGTGTGTGTGTGGTTAATGAGCAGTTAGATTGAGGTTCACATTGGAACTAGGACATTGGTAGAAGGCGAGATGATGTCCTGCGGTAAGAATTTATGGAGCAAGTAGCAAATTCAAAAGTAGGATCTCAAAAGGTCATAATCTCTAGATTACTCCTGATGCAAACATGCTGGAGAGTATAGGGATAGATCACAAGAGCAGATGAAGGTGTGGCTGAAGAATTGGAGCAGGTGCAAGGGCTTTAGATTCCTCGATCACTGGGTCTGTTTCTGGGGAGGGTGGACCTATACAGATCGGACACATTGCACCTCAAATGGAGTGGGACCAACATCCCTGTTGTAGGTGTTGGTGTGGTTGTGTGCTTGTTTGTTGGTGGGAGTTTAAACTAATTTGACAGGCGATACAAAGTGGAAGTGCAATAGTGGGTGATTAACAGACAAACGTCAAAGAAATACCAAGTCAGATTGGCAAGCACTGTGTACATAATCAAGTTAAGGCACAAGGGATAATGGGAACTGCAGATGCTGGAGAATCCAAGACAATAAAATGTGAGGCTGGATGAACACAGCAGCATCTCAGGAGCACAAAAGCTGACGTTTCAGGCCTGGACCCTTCATCAGAGGGGGTTCTGGAATAAATAGGGAGAGAAGGAGAGGCGGACCGAAGATGGAGAGAAAAGAAGATAGGTGGAGAGGAGAGTATAGGTGGGGAGGTAGGGAGGGGATAGGTCAGTCCAGGGAAGACGGACAGGTCAAGGAGGTGGGATGAGGTTAGTAGGTAGGAAATGGAGGTGCGGCTTGGGGTGGGAGGAAGGGATGGGTGAGAGGAAGAACAGGTTAGGGAGGCAGAGACAGGTTGGACTGGTTTTGGGATGCAGTGGGTGGAGGGGAAGAGCTGGGCTGGTTGTGTGGTGCAGTGGGGGGAGAGAACGAAATGGACTGGTTTTGGGATGCAGTGGGGAAAGGGGAGATTTTGAAGCTGGTGAAGTCCACATTGATACCATTGGGCTGCAGGGTTCCCAAGCAGAATATGAGTTGCTGTTCCTGCAACCTTCGGGTGGCATCATTGTGGCACTGCAGGAGGCCCATGATAGACATGTCATCTAAAGAATGGGAGGGGGAGTGGAAATGGTTTGCGACTGGGAGGTGCAGTTGTTTATTGCGAACCGAGCAGAGGTGTTCTGCAAAGTGGTCCCCAAGCCTCCGTTACATTGATGACTGTATCGGCGCCGCCTCTTGCTCCCCAGAGGAGCTCGAACAGTTCACCCACTTCACCAACACCTTCCACCCCAACCTTCAGTTCACCTGGGCCATCTCCAGCACATCCCTTACCTTCCTGGATCTCTCAGTCTCCATCTCAGGCAACCAGCTTGTAACTGATGTACATTTCAAGCCCACCGACTCCCACAGCTACCTAGAATACACCTCCTCCCACCCACCCTCCTACAAAAATTCCATCCTCTATTCACAATTCCTCCACCTCCGCTGCATCTGCTCCCAGGATGAGGCATTCCACTCCCGCACGTCCCAGATTTCCAAGTTCTTCAAGGACCGTAACTTTCCCCCCACAGTGGTCGAGAACGCCCTTGACCACGTCTCCCGCATTTCCCGCAACACATCCCTCACACCCCGCCCCCGCCACAACCGCCCAAAGAGGATCCCCTTCGTTCTCACACACCACCCCACCAACCTCCTGTTGCAATGCATCATCCTCCGACACTTCCGCCATCTACAATCCGACCCCACCACACAAGACATTTTTCCATCCTCACCCCTGTCTGCTTTCCGGAGAGACCACTCTCTCCATGACTCCCTTGTTCGCTCCACACTGCCCTCCAACCCCACCACACCCGGCACCTTCCCCTGCAACCGCAGGAAATGCTACACTTGCCCCCACACCTCCTCCCTCACCCCTATCCCAGGCCCCAAGATGACTTTCCACATTAAGCAGAGGTTCACCTGCACATCTGCCAATGTGGTATACTGCATCCACTGTAAAAAACCCGGTGTGGCTACCTCTACATTGGGGAAAACAAGCGGAGGCTTGGGGACCGCTTTGCAGAACACCTCCGCTCGGTTCGCAATAAACAACTGCACCTCCCAGTCGCAAACCATTTCCACTCCCCCTCCCATTCTTTAGATGACATGTCCATCATGGGCCTCCTGCAGTGCCACAATGATGCCACCCGAAGGTTGCAGGAACAGCAACTCATATTCCGCTTGGGAACCCTGCAGCCCAATGGTATCAATGTGGACTTCACCAGCTTCAAAATCTCGCCTTCTCCCACCGTATCCCAAAACCAGCTCAGTTCGTCCCCTCCCCCCACTGCACCACACAACCAGCCCAGCTCTTCCCCTCCACCCATTGCATCCCAAAACCAGTCCAACCTGTCTCTGCCTCCCTAACCTGTTCTTCCTCTCACCCATCCCTTCCTCCCACCCCAAGCCGCACCTCCATCTCCTACCTACTAACCTCATCCCACCTCCTTGACCTGTCCATCTTCCCTGGACTGACCTATCCCCTCCCTACCTCCCCACCTATACTCTCCTCTCCACCTATCTTCTTTTCTCTCCATCTTCGGTCCGCCTCCCCCTCTCTCCCTATTTATTCCAGAACCCTCACCCCATCCCCCTCTCTGATGAAGGGTCCAGGCCTGAAACGTCAGCTTTTGTGCTCCTGAGATGCTGCTGGGCCTGCTGTGTTCATCCAGCCTCACGTTTTATTGTCTAAGGCACAAGGGAGCTTGGCAAGTCAGGATAGCTTTATTTTAATGCAAGGTGGGTGCTGATTAACTCATGGGGATAGGACATCATTGTTAACACAGAGATAGGTGTACTAATTGTAATGAGATCAGCCAGGTAGATGTCATAGAATATGTGTTCCCTGAAAGGGGCAAGTCCAGTCAGGGGGCCCTGGCTGACAGATACGAACAGCCGTGTCAGAAACCCTGTTCATTCTGAGAGCTGGCTCTGAGGAAACTGGATCAGTGTCAAAGGCTCTCCATTTGTAAATAAAGGGTGACTTGGTGATAGGATACTGGCCTGTATGGAATTATTTGAATATGGTTAGGGGAAAGGGCAGGACAGCTCAATATTCTGGAATATAGAATGTTCTGCTGAGATGGGGGGTGTTGTAGAAGAGAAGGTAGCATCACAATGTTGATCAACTGGTTAAATATTGCAATAAGGGATATCTTAGAAGGTTCCTCAAGTGAGGCCATATCGATAGAACATAAATCAGGATGGGGCAACCACATTGCTGACAGTGTACTATAGATCCACAAACAGTCAGTGAGAGATAGAAGGACAGATATGTTGGCAAATCTCAGACAAGTGTAAAAGTAATCGGACAGAAAATTTCAATCTCCTTAATATTAACTGGGATATGCAAAGTGTGAAAAGCTGAGAGGGGACAGAATTCTTAAGGCATCCAGCAAAGTCTTTTAATCAGCACAGAGAGTCCTAAAATGCAGGGAGTTGTGTTGGACCTAATCTTAGGGGGAGAAGCCAGACATATAATAAAAGTGTCAGTGGGGGAGCATTTCAATGACAGTGACCACAATTTAGCATGATTTAAGATAGTTGTGGAAAAGGACGAAGATAGGCAAAAAATGTATTCTTAATTAGGGGTTAGGCCAATTATAACATGATAAGGCAGGATCTGGTCAAAGTGGAATGTGAGTAGCTATTTGTAGGAACTCTATATCAAAGGAGTAGAAGTCATTCAGGAAGGGATATGGTGAGAGTGCAGGGTCTACATATTCTCACAAAGGTGAAGGGTGGGACTAAAAAATCCAGAGAACCTTGAATGTCAAAAGAGTACAGGATTTGCTGAGGAAATAAAAGGGAATCTTATGGCAGATACCAAAGACTCAAAACAGTGGAAGTTAGATGGGTATACCAAGTATAGAAGGTTACCTAAAGAAGAAATTAGGAGAGTGAAGTGGAGCATGAACAAACGTTGGCAGGTAAAGGAAATTTCAAAGGTGTTTATAACCATATTAGAGGTTAATTAGGGGTAAAGTACGACCCATTAGGGACCAAAGTATCAATATGTGTGCGGAAAGAAGTTGTTGGCGAAGATTTAAATATCTATTTTGCATCTGTATTCACTACAAAGAAGAGCGAGGTAGGTCTCTGATATCCTTAAACAAATTAATATTGATTGAGAGGGAGGTGGCATTAACAGTCTTAGTGGGCCTAAAATTGGATAAATCTCTCAGCCAAGATGAAACGTATCTCAGTGTGCCGTGGAAAGCAAAGAAGGAAGTTGCATGGACTCTGACGCCAATTTTCATATCCTGTTTGGCCACAGGAGAGGTGTTGGGGATTTAGAAGACAGTTAATGCAGTAATTCAAGAATGGTTGGGATAAAACAAGGAAACACAGACCACTGAATCTAACATTAGTGGGAGGGAAATTATTGGGAAAAAATCTGATGGACAGAATTAACTTGCATATAGAGAGGCATGGATTAATTGAAGATAGTTAGTGTGGCTTTGTTGGAGCAATCATGGCTAACAAATGTGATTGAATGTTTTGAAGAAGTGACTAGATATGTAGATGAGGAAGTACAGTTGATGTAGTCCATGTGGACTTCAGTAAGGCTTTTGAAAAATCTTGCAGTGGAGACTGGTGAAGATGGTAAGAATCCACAGCAAATTTGGCAAATTGGCTTTGTAGCAGGAGGCAGGAGATGATGGTTGAATGTTGTTTTGTCACTGGAAGCCTGTGTCCAGTGGCAAAGTGTAAGGTTTGATGCTTTGTCTCTTGCTGTTTGTAATGTACATTAATTATTTGGACATGAATGCACAGGTTTGATCAGTAAGTTTGCAGCTATCATGAAAATTGGTGCCGTGGTAAGTAGAGAGGAGGAAAATCTCAGACCACAGAATGATACATATAGATTGCTCAGATGGATAGGACAATGGTAAATGGAATTTAATTCTTAAAAGTATGAGGTAATGCATTGTATGAAGACTAGCAAGACAAGGGAGCACATGTAGCATCATAGGACCCTAGATTGTGAATATCCATAGATCCTCGAAGGCAGCAGAGCAGGTGGAGAAGGCGGTTAAGGGCTCTGGTACATTTTCCATTATTATTTCAGGCATTGAATACAAGATGAGTGAGGTCACATTGAGCTGAAAAAATGTTAGTTAGTCCACAACTGGAGTGCCGTGTGCAGTTCTGATTGCAGTGCTGTTGGAAGGATGTAATTTCATTGGAGATGATGCAAAGGAGATTCGTCAAGATGTTGTCTGGGTGTCTCAGTCATACAGAGAGACTAAGTGGACTTGCGATGTTTTCCTTGGAGCAGAGAAAGCTGAGCAGGACCTGGTTGAGAGCTACAAAATTATGATGTGCATAGATAGGTTGGATAGGAAGAAACCTTACCCCCTAGTAGACAGGTCAATAACCAGGGGCACAGGTTTAATATGAGAGCAGAAGGTTAAGAGGAGGTCTAAGAGCAGACCACGATGGCTAACTGGAACACACTGTCTGAAAGCATGGTAGAGACAGGAACCATCACAATATTGAAGAAATATTTAGGTGATCACTTGAAGCGCCATAGCACACAAGGCCACAGGCCTAATGCTGGCAAATGGGACTGCAATAAATAGATATTTGTTGACTGATATGGATATAATGGGCCAAAGGGCTTCTCTGTGTTATCAAAATCTATGACTCTGTGTACTGGACACTCAGATACCTATGCAACTTAGAGTTCTGCAGTCTCTTAATTTAAATAGTATGCTGCTTTTCTATAATTTCAACCAAAGTGGACGAGTTCATGCCTCCCTATATTGTACTCTGCCAGATTTGTACGTACCTTACTTAACCTAACTATTTCTCTTTGCCGATTCCTTATGCCCTCTTCACAACTTGCTTTCTATCTATTTTTGTATCATTAATAGATTTAATAATTCCGTATCCGGTCCCTTAATCCAAAAGTCATTTGTATAAATTGCAAAAAACTGAGCACTCAACATGGATTCCTATGGCACACTACTTACCAAATTCTGCCAACATCAAAATGACTCCCTTCAATTCACCCATTGCTTCTAATTAATGATCTTTCTTTGCTAATATGTGACCCTATATGCCATAAGTTATCAATTTACATAGAAAACGTTTGTGTGGATCCTTCCAAAAATCGAAGGACAGTGTGTTCACTAGGTCTCCTATATCTACATTCCTCAGTACTGCTTCAAAGAACTCCAAAAAAGTTAATTCACTGTGATTTCCCTTTCACTGACCTGCTGACTCTGCATGATTTAATTATGAATTGCTAAGTGCCCTGCTGTAACCTCCTTTATTAAAGCTTCCAGCATGTTTTCTATAACAGATGTTGCATTAACTGGGCAATATTTCCCTGCTTTCTGTCTCTTTTTTTCTTGGGTTAGGGCTAAATGGCTAAAAGCATAGCTACCAATAATGGGGCAAATAAAATAGGAATGAGGTCTGAAAAGATCATGGAGATAGGGAGGGACAAAGTGTTTAAAGGATTTGAATATGCAAATTAACATTTTTAAATCAAGGTGGTTTTAGACTGGGTATATGAAAAGGTGCCTTGGTGGGGGTTGGAAGGCAATGGTTTTAGGTGAAAGGAATTTCCAGCACAGTATACCAGACAACACAGGCAGAAGAGGGGCTGAGAAAGGTCATAGTTAATGTGTGTTATTAGCAAACACGTCTAATGTTATGTTTTAAATGATATCACTGAGCAGCATTTCGAGGAAAAAAAAGCAGGAAGCAAAGATGGATTTAAAGATGGCCAGCTTATATTCTCAGCTGAAAACAGTTCATTCAACAGAGATGGATAATTACATTTGTAGACCTTGCTCACCTCGATGATTCAGCTGAACACCTTACTCAGCTGAGGTCATGGTAAAACACAAATTTAAACCATATGGTACACAGATTTGTAATTGAGTAAAAATCCAGTTTTACTATCTGCTATGATCAGATTTGAACCCATATCCTGAGTGCATTAGTCTGGGGTTAGGGAATTACTGATTTAATGACAATGTCACTATGCTACAGCATCCCCAAGAATTAGCCCTCCTAACATGACCTCACTATCCACTGACATGTCTGATCTGCCTAAACTGATTCCTGTCCCCGATCCAATTGCACACCCAGCTAGCCACTTCCATACCTTGCCTATTGACCCACCACACCCACTTTACCATTTCACCCATTGGCCCATTTACTCACTTTGGTCACTTACCAAATTACCTACTAACTTATCTGCCATACTCACCTAGATAACAAAAGTGTGGAGCTGAATGAACACAGCAGGCCAAGCAGCATCTCAGGAGCACAAAAGTTGACGTTTCGGGTCATCAGAGGTGAAGGGTCTAGGCCTGAAACATCAGCTTTTGTGCTCCTGAGATGCTGCTTGGCCTGCTGTGTTCATCCAGCTCCACACTTTGTTATCTTGGATTCTCCAGCATCTGCAGTTCCCATTATCACTGATACCATACTCACCTTACAGCTTCATCCACCTATGCACTTTTCCCACATTATCCACCTACTTAGTTATCTATTTACCCATTGACTCACTCTCCCAATCATACATTTATCCTCTCACCCATTCACATAGTTAACTGACATGCAACACTCGACCTTTAAACTTACCATATGGCAGCTAGTGCCGTAAAAAGAGCATGGGTTCTGCCTTGTCCCAACTCTATTCTTTTCCAATGGACCCAATGGATGCTGCATTCTTGGTAGGTCCCAGAGAAAATATGCAGCAGAGCTGAGCCAGTGGAATTTTCAAACATAGTGGCAATCTGATTGCAATGGACACTGCATAGATGATTGCATCATGAATATGTTAATATGAAAGGAAAAGAAATGTAAATTTGTACCCAGCTTCCAAAGCTATGACTTGACATTTAACTGAGAAAACTCATGACGCATCTGTTCACTCAGCAGTGGAATGTGTGCAGAATATTTATACCAGCCCCACCATAACGATATGGAAAATGTTGATTTTAGCCACGAGGCTTGGTATTTTTAAAAGGAATTTGCATGCCCCAAAAAAGTTACATTGTCTCAGATAATAGATATTACCTTTTAGTCTAAATCACTGTTATTTGTTTCAAACAAACACTGCGATCAGATTTTCAAAAGCAGGTTTTGGTATTTCAATTTCAATATATGCAGGTGCTATGAATCAGAAATGCATATCATACTAAAAACATCAAGTTCTGGCTTTTTGCTGCATTCTGTATGAATTTTACAAGTTAAAAATAATTTTTAAAAAAATTTCCAAGAATGTCACTTAAGTTGTCCAGTTTCCATGCAGGGTTCTCAGAGGAAGTGTGGTCAGCTTATAAGAGCCAATAAAAATGTCATGATTTTTTTGAAAAAGATTGAATGTTCTCTTCTGTTATGACCTATTCTCCAGAACACTAGAATTAGGCATGATGTTTCATGATATGTAGAGAAATTAGTACAAAGCTGTAAAGTTCAAAAGATAAGAAGAGGTGCATTTTGGAATAACCAATATGAGGTGGTGGTGGGGTGGGGGGGGAATGAGGTGGGGCTTTAAATTGATCAACCTATAAAATTGTGTAGGAATTACAGTATGGATTAAACTCGCATTACTTACTATCTTGCAGGGAATATGATACATGGGTGCTGCCAGTTTGTTCTGTTCCGTTCTTTATAATCACCTCTCACCATTCATTACTTGCACATGCCAATAGAAGGTGCTATGTTGCAGATTAATAATGCAACTTAAAAGTTTCCAGCACTGCTTAAAGTATTGTATGTAGAAGAATTGGTTGGCATTATGGATAAACTTAACCTGGGCTCTGTTACAGTGGACAATCATCAACATGTGAGACAGAGTGCACCAATATTCTCAGACAATGCACTTGATGGCAAAGATGGAAAGCAGGTATGACATTTCTCCTCCATGGAGGTGTAGTGGTTAGAAAGAAGCCCTCTAAACAAATAGTCAGAAGGCAATTGGAACAATTAGTAACGAGCCAAGAAGATGGACGTTGTGATGGAAGACGTTTAATGGAATGATAGGAATTGTCAAGATGAGTTCATTTTCAATGTTGTGCTATTAACTTATCATGAACCTCACTGACTGTTCAGATTGCCATAGCCCCATTATCTGCATACTAACAATCTGTCATCCTAAACACAATGGTTCAATTCATATACTTTACCTCACATTCACACGTTGCACACAGTTGCAAGCTTTGCACCAAGAGCTCTGCTTACACAGTTTAGAACTACTTGACCCTGACCGCCATATTGCCAAATATATACTGCCAGATACAGATTGAAGAACTTGCTTCTTAGCTGCATTACAAGCATTTGCCAAAACAGCAGGCAACAACTGAAGGAGAACTGCACCTGCATACTGAAAACCCATGGAAGAGACAGTGCTGGTGACCATGGGAAGGGCTATCACTTAGGCAGTGAGCATTGGCTAGCTGAGATGATCGATAGTGAAGTGCTGTGCCTTGATTGGAGGAGGTCTCTATGGAGCAAGGGTCTTTTTCTCAGGATGTGACATGCTTTTGTTTGTCAACCAACCAGTCCAGACAGCTACAGGCCAGGTTAAGGTGATACAGTTTGAGATCTGTCCTTCAAGGCCCACAGCTGCTCCAAGGCCATCTGTAGTTTCTTCAATTGGAGGAAGGCTGGCAATCATCCATGAGCCATACTGCAGCTACTTGGGAAATACCTCCATAGCAGCCATAGGCGAGGTAAAGGCACAAATTTCATTAGCGCTAAGGGAATGCACGAAGATAGTTACAGAGATAGTAGGAACTGCCGATGCTGGAGAATCTGACATAACACGGTGTGAAGCTGGATGAACACAGCAGGCCAAGCAGCATCTACAAGGTGTGAAGCTGGATGAACACTTCTGAAGAAGGGTCCCAACCCAAAACGTCAAGCTTTCCTGCTTGGCCTGCTGTGTTCATCCAGCTTCACACCGTGTTATAGCATGAAGATAGTTCATTTCTTTTTGTATATGTATGATGGATTTTATAAAAATTAGATCAGAATATACATTTCCTGAAGTTTTTTGTGTCATATGAAAAATAAAATGCATGGGACTGCAGATACACAGCTGTGTGTAGTCAAGGGTTTTGGTTTTGCTCAGAAATTTGCTCAAAAGAAAAGGCTGGTGAATAACTCAATCTTTTCAAATAATATTGATTAAGCAAGGTTGTTTGGGGGCCTTCATTTTGTTTTACGCGTGTTCTGTGGCATGAGAATAAGGCAGGGCATAGATTGGGGTGTGATATTCACAAAGGCAGACCCAGCGTCAGATCAGGTTTCACACTGACCAATATTTGACATGACTTCTCTGAGGTGTAACTATATCTTAGGTTTAAATGTACGCTGAGTCTGTAACATTTTGTCTGCTTTTTGAGACTGCAATCGGCCTTTGTATTTCACATGTCTCATTTAAAAAAATAGACAAATACTAATTGTGAACCAATTCTATTAGTTTCTTCTTCAAATCATTGATTTAAACTAATTTTACAATGCTGTTAGGTGGAGCTCCTTTTTGGATTTTTTAAAAACATTTTTGGAGAAATACCAGGCAACATGAAAGCTTTATCATCAATTTAGAAATGGTACAAGCACTCAACAAAAGAAATAAACATTTATTTCATATTTTCTTCAAGTTCCACACATCCAAGTAGTTGGTTAGAGTTAAAAAAAATCAGTGAGTCTAGGAGATGATTATATTCACACAAACCAGTTAATGACATCAAAACATTCACTATGTCAGTACTCCCTTGAAATATGAATTCTTGCTTTTACTACATGCAATGCAAAGTATGGCTTTCTCAAACTCAATTTTTGAACTTAGCATGTTTTGTGGAAAACTATGGAAACTCTTAAGTGGCATTTCCCTCTGTCTACTCATTCCCCTAGCTAACATGATTATACTTTCTTCTACCTTACACCTGGCAAGGATTCCATTCAAATCTTATAGTTTCTCTGCTTCTTGCATATCTGTTCAGATGCTGTGACTTTCCACATCACTGCTTCTAAGATGTCATCTCATTTTTCAAGAAAGGATTCACCTCAAACATAATCATATCTTTACCATTTACCACACTTCTTCCCTCACTCTTTTCTCTCCCTCCCAAAACTGCAATGGGATTTCCTTATCTTCACGTACCAACTTACTTTCTTCCATACCTAATGGACCTTGTTCTGTAAGACAAGCAATACCATCACCAAATACATCTTGCCATCGGCTTTCAGCATTTGAGGGACACTTTCTCTCTTTGACACCCTGGTCCATTCTTCAATCATTTCTAAGACTTCATTCCCTATGGCACTGTTCCATGCAAGCACAGGAGATATAACAACAGCCCTCTTACTTTCTACTTTCCGGGACCCAAGGGCAAAGCATCAATTTCCTTGTACATCTTTCAATTTGGCATACGGTGTTTGCTGCTCATGATCAGCCCTCTACATCTGTGAACCAAATGTTGATTGGATGATCATTTTGTGGAATACCCTTCTTCAGTCTGTAAGTACATTTTGAGCTTCTGGTTCCTTGCCATTTTAATTCTCTGTCCCACTGCCAATCTAATACCTGTTCCTTTAGGGTCCCAAACTGCTCAACAGATTCTCAAAGAGCAGCACTTCATCCTTGAATTTGACATTTCATATCCTTTTGGGATCAACAAGGAGTACCGGGAATGAGACTAAATCAGGAATTGATGGAAAAACTCAGCAAGTCTGGCAGCATTTGTGGAGAGAAAGCAGAATTATCGTTTTGGGCCCAGTAACCCTTCTTCAGAGAACTGAGGTCACCCATTAAATACGTTTTGGGTGTGAAGGTCCATGGTCAACCCTCCTGCCTTGTCAATTAAGGCCTCTAAGTGTGCAGTCAATAACAGTCTAAAGGTGGTAATCTACCTGGGCTGTGAGTACCTCACCATCGGGTGAAATGACAAAGTGGTAAACCAGTCCATGCAAGCTTTCAGTTTGTTGGGGTCTCAATCTCTACTGTTTTGTGCAATCCTGAGGTAATAGAATTGGGGCAGAATTAGCATCTAGGAGCCACACCCCAGCCTTTGCTTCATACTCCCCTTCCTCCTCCTTATGGCTCCCCGTCCAGTAACCCCAATTCCAAGCAGCACTTAGGTTTCTCAGTGGTGATCCTTCATCCAAGGTTTTGCGGGGCAAAGGGGAAGATATCCTGGTCTAGTGATTCTCAGTTCTGGAGATGTCAGCCTCTGATTGGATAACAGATCCGAGTAGACCAACTTCCTGCTCCAGATTCGCAATTCTACTTGGCTGCCGAAATAATGGATGATCCAGTGGGATTTCTGACCAAAGGAAGCCAAGTGTTTCTGTCCAGGAAACTCTCTTGCTCTTGAAATTTAGTTTGAAAGAGGGAAAATTCCATTCTGCATTTGGCCTGATGTTCAGTTCACTGTCTGTTCTCTCCTGACTCCATATGGACTGACAGTAATCATGAGCCCACTGAGCAATACCTTACTATTCCACATCTACTACATTACCCTCATCTGCTCTTTCTGTTCCCAGTTCAAAAAATTTACTAAGTCTTGTCAAGGTTTTGTCCCTTTTGAAACCAATGCTGATTTTTTTTAATATTTTCAGCCTTCATACTTTTCTGTTACATATTTGAGTAAAGATTCTAATATCTTTCCTACCATTGCTATTAAGCCAATTGATCTATAGTTCTCTAGCTTTATTCTTTATCACTTTTTAAATGTAAAAATCACATTAGCTGCCTACATGTTCTCTGGTACTATTCCCTTTTATCATGTATTTAATATATAAACGACAAGTAAGTCTCTTTCTATGTCTTCCCTATGTTTTTAAATGCACAGATACATTCCATCCAGTCCAGATGTTTCATCTCTGAATTTGAGTAGTTTATCAATGATCTCTCCACTTTTTAATCTTATATGTTTTTAATGTCTCACCAAATGAGTAAAGCTGTAAATAAAAACAGAACTCACTATTTATAACGGTTTTGCTCTACAGTTTTCCTCTTAACTACTGGAATTTCTTCAATAAGTTTTACATATAAACAAAAATGACCATAAAGTCTAGAAATTACATAATAGAATTTAGTGTATATTCAATAAAACTATCAGATCACTTTCCCTTGTCCATAACTTTAACAGAACTGCTAACCTATTTGAAGTCTGTAGGTTACATTTCCATTAAAATAGTAATTTAAAACAAAGACAATAGCTTTTCAGAGAGCAATTTTCCAAGGCCACATTCTTAAGCACATAATATGAACATATTACAGTAGTATTTGAAAATTTAGTATTGATGTTTCTACAGAGAAACTGTAGCTATTGCACTCCTCTACTCTTAAGAATTGGATAATTACAACCACATTACAGTCATAGGGTTATACAGCACGGAAACAGACTCTTTGGTCCAACTCATCCATGCTTACCAGATATCCTAAACTGATCTAATCCTATTTGCCAACATTTGGCCCATTTCCCTCCAAACCCTTCATATTTAGGCACCCATCCCGATGCCTTTTAAGTGTTGTAATTGTACTCACCTCCTCTGGCAGCTCATTCCACACTTGCACTATCCTCTGCATGAAAGTGTTACCCCTCAGGTTCCTTTTAAATCTTTCATCTGTCACCTTAAACCTATGACCTCTAGTTGTGGACTCCCCTAACCTGGGAAAAAAAATCTTGCCTATTGACCCTATCCATGCCCGTCAAGATTTAAAAAACCTCTATTAGGCCATCCCTCAGCCTCTGACATGCCAGGAAAATAGCCCCAGCCATTTCAGCCCCTCCCTATAGTTCAACCCCTCCAATCCCAGCAACGTCCTTGTAAATCTTTGTTGAACCCTTCTAAGTTTTACATCTTTCCCATAGCAGAGGGACCAAAATTGAATGCAGCATTCCAAGTGGTCTAACCATTGTCCTGTACAGCTGCAACATGTTGTTCCATGTCCTGTACTCAATGCACTGACCAATGAAGGCAAACATGCCAAATGCCTTCTTCACCAGCCTGTCTACCGGTGGCTCCATTCTCAAGAAACTATGTATTTGCACTTGTCCATCTCATTGTTCAGCAACACTCCACAGGGCCCTACCATTAAGTGTATACGTCCTGCACTAATTTGCCTATCCTCTATAGCAGGCTTCTCTTTGGAGACAATTTTTAAAATCTCCTATTTCGTCACATTCCCTAGTATCTCTTCATCTGCATGGTGTCAAATTTTATTTGATAACATTCTTTGAAGTGCCTTGGGATGTCACAATATGTTAAACACATTATATAAATACAATTTTCTATTAAAATATCACAACCATTCTGATATATACAATAAGTCTTCAAAATATACACATGGTGTTACAAACTTTATATACACGAGGCAGACAAAATTCTAAAACATGCATATAAATGTAAATGATTAAGACATAAGCAAACATAAAAGTGCATCAGGTCTATCGGTTAAACTTACAATTTTCCAATAAATTAAGCATTAATTCCCAATAGTAGTGACTTCCTTTTTTCCATAATTTTTATAGGTCACATTTTTAAATGTGGAAATTGACCCTCTGTAAAGTGGATTTGTACCCTGAAAATGTAATAATACAGTATGAAGTTAGAGAAATTTATGCACCTACTAATATCAAACTAATCCATTATTAGTGAATTCCTCAATTACCATGGTAGATGTATAGCACATTTTGTATGTATGACTTTTCTTTCATTGTCATTTTAAATAATTTTAAAGCCATGCCAATAGGAATAATGATTACAAACCTAGTCTGAAATTTACAAATACCCATGCTGAATTAACAACTATTTACATATTGCCCATAACAGCTTTATCTATCCGCTTATTAGTATTAGAAAACATGTATTGCATCTCTCTTAATTTCTTTGCCCTTTACATATTTTCTGTGTGTATTAAATTCAAACTGGAAATTAACAATAAGAGTTATTATGTAATTGTACATGCATACCGTTTGCCACTTAGCTTTTGCTCGTTCTGCTTCAAATTTGGCCACTTCTTTGCGATCGTGAATGGATATAAACATCTTCCAGATACTGAGGATAACCAAACCGACCACAAGGATTGCCAAAGCTATTCCCAAAACTATCATTAGTACATTTGGAGGCAAGGGGCACTCTGTACAGAGAATACAATATTTCAATGTTTGAGAATTGTTAAGATGCAAGATGCTTATTTTTATGGTGAGAAATGGTCATAAGCACACGAGTTAATGACAGAGAATGAGGGATCAAAGTGAAATATAATGTTCGATGTAGGGCACTGCACTACAGTTTGATGCAATACCGATGTAGTGTAAGTCTTGTTGCACTGCTTATTACTTAATTAAAGATTGTGGTAAATTACTGTATGTACTCAACTAAAAGTCAATCCCAGTCTTTCAGGTGTGGAAGGCCAAAACATTTCAGAACCGAAGTATTATACTGGAGATGTTAATGATTTAATTGTATTATAAATGTATGCATTTTAATAAAAATGGAGCACCTGTAAATAAATGATCAAAAATTTCTCTATTTAAGTTTTGTCTTTATTTAATCAGGTTTTTGAAGTGATCAGATTAGGTAAAATAGTCAATATAAATTATTTTAGTGCTGTTAGTTCTCAATTTATTATGTTGGGTTTTGTTTTTAGATATCAAATCAAATACACATATCAACCACAACACTTTTGTTCTGAATTCTTGGTCTGAAAAATTCAATTTTTACATGTGTATATATATGCATTAGTTTTCTGTTTTCAGCACTGATATTACTTTTGATATCTGAAATCCACCAGCTGAGAATAGGCAGGAACTGTCTTTCAGAATGAAGGCAGCCAATTCCAGTTGTACATATTTCTGAATCAAATAATCTCCTGATTTCAATATTTCCACCCTCACACTTATACCTTGAGTAACCACATCACATGTCCATTTTTATGGTACATCCCTGCCATGCCAAAAGAAAAGCAAATAGTCTTTTTGTTTCCCAATTGAATGATTAGTAGAGTCTTAGAATCCCTACATGTTGAAGCAGGTCATTTGGCCCATCAAGTCCACACCAACCTTCTGAAGAACATCCCACCCAAACCCACTCCCCTACCCTAACTCTGCATTTCCCATTGCTATTCCACTTGACATACACATCCCTGCACTCTATGGGAAATTTATCACGGCCAATCCACCTGACCTGCACATGTTCGGGCTGTAGGAGGAAACCGGAGCCCCCAGAGGAAACTCAGGCACGCAGGGGGAGAATGTGCAAACTCCACACAGACAGTTGCCCGAGGATAGAATTAAACCCAGGTCCAGGTGCTGTGAGGTAGCAGTGCTAACCACTGAGCCACCATACCACCCTATTTTTGATTGTCATTCATGAAGTCTTTTTTTCTCATTTTCAATTTCCTACAAATAAGTTTATACGTTTGCACAATATTTTAATTGTCTCCATAATCTTTTTCCTGGATTGCTCTCTGCAATATCTTAGACATTAATTTTTAACTCCTGGAGATGCAGAGGAAATTCTTGAGTCTGAACAGCTCTTATGAGAAAGTCAGCCTGATTGTTTGAACACGTAATTGATCAGAAGAGATGATGTTAATGCATGTCATTGTTAGGCACTCATTCTCTCAGCAATAAAATTTTGTGAGTGTCAAAAAAAGTTGGTAGTGTTTCTGATTAACATGACTTGCTGTCATTATGACTTTGCTCTGATTTTGATTAACAATTCTCTGGTAAAAAGCTCCTGGTAATAATTATGGGGGACAGCTTGTGTTAATTCTTTAATTAATACACTTTACTCAATAATATGAGCTGTGCGGATCACTGGCATGATGGGGCACTATGCACTAACTGTCTATTTTTATACAAACTTAGATATAAAGCCTCTGGAAAGAAGCTAGGCTTATTTTTCTGTCAGTTCAGGAAAGTAAATAATGCTTCAGTGAATGTTAAGTCATTTACTAATATCAGTTCTGGGTTTAGTTTCACCTCTATACAACCCTATTCCTTACAATAAATGCATATTTTATTAAAATTGAGTTACACAATTTATTAACATTGTACTCTTTGCTGAATAAGAGAGAATTAAAGGACATTAGTTTGGCAGCACTATTGCAAATGAGCATTTACTATTTATCTTGCGCACACAGCCTTGCATATTTCATACAAAATAAGCAGGCTTGTCTATGCAATCTAATTATTGCACAAGAACAAAAGGAGGTGGAATAAATGTTGAATTGTAAAACACAAAATGTAGAGGGTGGCAGAAAATGTAACAAGCAAAGCTAAAAGAGAGGGAAGGAATGGATTCACAATTTGAAGGTGTTGAACTCAATATTGCGCCTAGAAGGTTGTAAACTGCCCATTTTGAAGATGAGATGTTGCTCCTCCAGTTTGCACTGTGATTCTCTGGAGCATTGAAGCAAGCTGCGGACAGACAAGCAGGCATGTGAGCAAGAAGCTGATTTAAAATGACTGGCTAAGGGAAGGTTGGGGTCATGCTTGCATGCAGAATGGCTGTATTCTGCCAAGCGGTCACCCAGTCTGCGTTTAGTTTCTCCACTGTAGAGTAGGGATTGTATCTATTGACTTCTAAACCCTTGATAAAAACATTAAAGTTTGTTGCTGTGAAGTTTTATAGTTGATTTTCAAGAATGGTACTGCAGTTTCATTACTAATATAAGGAAAACGACATTATTCTTAAAATCCAGCCTAAAAGACTTCTGTAGAGGCATTACTCTATATCCACAGATGCAGCAAAACACTCAAAAAGTACAACGGTTATTGGTACACCTGGAAAGGTCAGTGAGGGATTCAAATGGGCAAAACAGGTGAAACAGATGGAGTTATTTATTTAAGCTTCTTTGTTTATGTTCTTTTTCAGCTCTCAGATCCTCGAAAAATTGGAAGCAGAGAGAAAAACTGCTGACGTATTTCAAAATGAATGGACAATTTCACGGGTAAGCTGAATTATTGTTTAACTTTTTCTTGTTATAAATTGTATTTGCCAGTTACATTTGTTGTGCTCACTGTGACTGAGGAAATACATGACAGAAACATGTAGAAAAATTTGTTTCTGATTCTGCTCGTTGCTTATGTTTATTGTGATGGTTGGTTGTTGAAAGGATTTTTCTCCAAATTATCACCATTAGTAATTATCAATATTAGCTTTTGCTCACAGTGTTAATTGGTACATTCATTGTCTGTTCTCAAGGAATTTGTTGCTGTTAATGAATAAGAAACTTCAGCTAATCAATGGCAGCAGGACTTGGAGAAATGCTGCTTAATGTGATTCATAGCATGTGACAGATAAAACTTGGACAAAGTGCAGGATTTATATATGTTAGAACTTGTTTTTTAAGGTCTTTAAGCACAGATTGTATTTTTCTCTCATAAAAGAAATAACACTCACTATTTGCAAATTGAAATTGCACATTAGAAGTCATTGTCTTTAAATCAGCTGGAACAACTGCAGAACTCGCTGCAAAGCCAAAGTCTATGATAACTTCCTACATTTTCATTTTCCAGCCATATCATGAAAATATTTTCAGCTCCATATTGAAATGTGACACGTGATGTTCTCTTCCCATCCTCCAAAATCATTTGTAGACATATTTAAATTATCTGCTGTAACCATCCCTTCAAAGCAAATCTACTGGAAACCTGTATGTCCCGAAACCTCTCCAACCATCGGTTAGTATTAGACTTTGGCAGTTTTCAAAAGAAATTGGGGCTGGAGTATTCTGAAGTATTGGCAATATTTGGGAAGAACTCATAGCTGATGTGATTTGTGAACCGTCAATTATAAAATTGTGGGGTGAGCTTCCTGTGGTGCAGTATTACTGTCCCTATCCCTAAACTGAGAGGCTTTGGTTCAAGTCTTACCTGCTCCTGAGGTGTGCGATAATATCTCTGAACAGATTAATTAGAAAAATAGATTAATTTTTTTGAAAAATTAATAAGATTGTAAATGCTTCTTGAGGGGCAGTGGTAGTGCCTCTACCCCTGGACTAGGTGGTCTGGGTTCAAGTCCCCCCTGCTCCAGAATTAAGTAATAATATCTCTGAACAGGTTGATTCAAAAAATAGATTAACTTTTAAAAAAAGGGTTGCAGGTTTGTGTGAGACCTATGAATTAGGAATGCGGAAGGGTTGGGCCTAAAAGGGGAAATTTTTTTCCAGATTTTTTTGACACATTGTGTACATTTTGCAAACAATAAATATTAATATCAAGGGATCTTTTCTGAAGCCTTAATTTTGCATGGTTTGTGCCACAGGTTGGCACAATCATAAAACAAGCAAAACAAAAACTGGGATCAGAGATAATGGGAACTGCAAATGCTGGAGGATCCAAGATAACAAAGTGTGAGGCTGGATGAACGCAGCAGGCCAAGCAGCATCTTAGGAGCACAAAAGCTGACGTTTCGGGCCTAGATGCTTCATCAGAAAAGGGGGATGGGGAGAGGATTCTGAAATAAATAGGGAGAGAGGGGGAGGCGGACTGAGGATGGATAGAGGAGATGGGTGGGGAGGAAGGGAGGGGATAGGTCAGTCCGGGGAGGACGGACAGGTCAAGGGGGTGGGATGAGGTTAGTAGGTAGGAAGTGGAGGTGCGGCTTGCGGTGGGAGGAGGGGATAGGTGAGAGGAAGAATAGGTTAGGCAGGCAGGGACAAGCTGGGCTGGTTTTGGGATGCAGTGGGGGGAGGGGAGATTTTGAAGCTGGTGAAATGCACATTGATACCATTAGGCTGCAGGGTTCCCAAGCTGAATATGAGTTGCTGTTCCTGCAACCTACAGGTGGCATCACTATGGCACTGCACGAGGCCCAGGATGGACATGACGTTTAAGGAATGGGAGGGGGAGTTGAAATGGTTTGCGACTGGGAGGTGCAGTTGTTTACTGCAAACCGAGCGTAGGTGTTCTGCAAAGCGGTCCCCAAGCCTCCGCTTGGTTTCCCCAATGTAGACGAAGCCACACTGTTTACAGCTGATGCAGTATACCACATTGGCTGATGTGTAGGTGAACATCTGCTTGATGTGGAAAGTCATCTTGAGGCCTGGGATGTGAGTGAGGGAGGTGGTGTGGGGGCAGGTGTAGCACTTCCTGCAGTAGCAGGGGAAAGTGTCAGGTGTGGTGGGGTTGGAGGGGAGTGTGGAGCGGCAAGGGAGTCTCGGAGAGAGTGATCTCTCCGGAAGGCAGACAAGGGTGGGGTCGGATTGTAGATGGCGGAAGTGTCGGAGGATGATGCGTTGTATCTGGAGGTTGGGGGTTGTTATGTGCGGACTAAGGGGATTCTGTTTTGGCGGGGTGAGGGATGAGGTGTGGGAAATGTGGGAGTCACAATTGAGGGTGTTCTTGACCACTGCAGGGGGAAAGTTGCAGTCCTTGAAGAACGAGGACATCTGGGATGTGTGGGAGTGGAATGCCTCATCCTGGGATCAGCTTCAAAATCTCCCCTTCCCCCACTGCATCCCAAAACAAGCCCAGCTCGTCCCCGCCTGCCTAACCTGTTCCTCCTCTCACCTCAATCCGCACCTCCACTTCCTGCCTACTAACCTCATCCCGCACCCTTGCCCTGTCCGTCCTCCCCGGACTGACCTATCCCCACCCATACTCTCCTCTCCGCCTATCTTCTCCTCTATCCATCTTCAGTCCGCCTCCCCCTCTCTCCCTATTTATTTCAGAATCCTCTCCTCATCCCCTTTTCTGATGAAGGGTCTAGGCCCAAAATGTCAGCTTTTGTGCTCCTAAGATGCTGCTTGTCCTATTGTGTTCATCCAGCCCCACACTTTGTTATCTTAAAACAAAAACTGGGCTTTATTTCTAGAGTGATAAAATGTTAAAAGTAGGGAAACTATGTCAAATCTGTATCAAACCTCTGTTAAATTACCATTGCTACGCTGAGTGCAGTTCCAGTCACCATATTTAAAAAGGATATAGAATCAGTAGAAATGTTGCAGAATTTCACAAACTAATATCATAGATTGGCACCTTCAGGTCTTTCTTCTTGATTCATATCTGGGGTGTGATCCTTTAATAGAGCTATTTTTAAAAAATGTAAGTTTTTAATTGCATAGAAACAAGAGAGAATGCTTCTTAATGTGAGAAACAGCACAACTAGCCTATCAATATAAGGCTTGTCAGCAAGATATCTAAAAGGCAATTTAGAGGGAACTTCTTACCTCAGGTGAAGCTAAGAATGTGGAACCATGCAGAATATTTGAACTGATTAAAGATAGTAAAGATTCATTTAAGCGACAGTTGGACAAGCCTTTGAGGGAGAAGAGAATAGACTGTAGTGATGATAGATTCAGGAAGGGAAATTTGGGAGGTTGTGGTGAAAGGTGGTTTGACTGGAGCTTAAACAGAAGCATGAGATCTTAGGTCAAATAGTCTGTTTCTATTCTGTATATCCAAAGGAATCCAATGTCATATTGTGACTTGAATATACAACTCTATTCCTTCACTTTTAGGTTTTCAAAGACTAATATGTAAGGAGGGACAATAAATTAAATAGATTGGAGCAGGGAGCATCCTGTATAGGATAGATACAAAAGTGGTGGTATGATAAATTGGAATATTTTTAAGTGATTAGAAATTAGTAGCTGTTGAAGAGTGAAGATGTTCACATGAAAACATCCCTAAGTAGCATGTGTTCCAAAATAATCTTAGGCTAATGGGTTGTTGTTATTTATGTCAAAGAAACTGGAATACAAAGGAAAGGAAGTTATGTTTTATGTATACGGAGATCGTATAGAGTACCCTATTAGGCTCTGGACATCAAATGTCAGGGGGAATCGTTTAATCTTAGAAGTAGTACAACTCAGATTCACCAGAATGATACTAGCACTAAAAGGGTTAAATTATGAGGGGAAGTCATAAAAACTTAGTTGAAAGAAATTTTATTTTAGAATGTTGAAGGTGGTTTCATTGAAGCATTTGAAATGTTAAAAGAAATTCAGTGCATATACACAGATAAAATACTTGCATTCGTGGAAGAATCCAGAACAAGAGGACATAACCTTAAAATCATGGTAAGGTTTTTAATGACAGAGCTCAGGAAATATTTGATTTTGCTGAAATGTAAGTGGAAATCTGGAATACTTTCTCTCCAAAAGACTGTAAACACCGTTTAATTGAAATTTGAAAGACTATGATTGATACTGTATTGTTAGACCATAAGACCATAACAAATAGGAAAAAGACTATTCGAGATAATGGGAACTGCAGATGCTGGAGAACCCAAGATAACAAAGTGTGAAGCTGGATGAACACAGCAGGCCAAGCAGCATCTCAGGAGCACAAAAGCTGACGTTTCGCGCCTAGACCCTTCTTCAGAAAAAAAGTGTCTAGATGAATGGTCTAGGTCCGAAACGTCAGCTTTTGTGCTCCTTAAGATGCTGCTTGGCCTGCTGTGTTCATCCAGCTCCACACTTTGTTATCTAGGAAAAAGAGTAGGCAGTTCAACGCCTCAAGCCTGCTGCACCATTCAATAGGATCATGGCTGATCTGCCATTCCTGATATCAACTTTTCTCCATTTTCCACATAACCCTTGATCAGGAGCCCATCTATCTCAGCCTTATTCTACACAAGGAGTCTGTCCTCACAACTATCTGTGGGAAAGAGTTCCAGAGACTCTCAACCTTCTGGTAGATGAATTTCCTCCTCATCTCAGTCTTAAGTTGACACCCTTTATTTAAGACTATGCCCTCTGGCCCTATATTCTCCCATGACAGGAAACACCCTCTGAGTATTTACCCTGTGAAGCCACTTAAGAATCCGGTATGTCTCAATGAGATCACCTCTCATTCTTCTAAACTCTAATGAGCAGTATCTCAAGCTGTTTAGCCCTTGCTCTGAAAATAACCCCATAACCAGGGATTGCCTTCTGAATCTTCTCTTAACTTTCTCCAATGAAATGATGTTTTTCACAAAATAAGGGGACCAAAACTGCTCACCGTACTCTAGATATGGTCTCACTGCCTTGTACAGTTGCAGTAAGACTTCCTCGTTCTTATGCTCCAATTCCTTAAAATAGGGGCCAACATTCCATGACCATTGTTAGGTGAGGTTATCAAGGGATAAGGACCAAAGTCAGGCCAGTGGAGATAAGGTGCAGATCAGCTATGATCTGATTGACCTGGAGTTGATTTGCAGGATGGAATGCTCTAGTCTTGTTCTTAAATTCCTTATCTGGTGGTTCAAACTAACTTCATAAAATTCTGTAATAAATTGTCATCTCCTCACTTGACACTGGGATCAGTAATTCTTTAAAGTAATTAGTTTTATTGCCAGCATAGTTATTTTTCATTGGTGCCAGCAATGAAATTAAGTTTTTTTGAATGTTTGGTATTCAGTTGAGATATTTAATTTGAAATCAACCAGATTATTCCACATTCTAGCAGGTTGCTAATTTTTGCCATGCAAATGCATTACATCCAGTGTTGTGAAAATGAATGAAATAGCTCATCAAGACTTTTACATGTAGGTATAAACCCTTGTATTATCCAAGCTCACCTGTTTGTTCAAGATCATAAAGAAATGATCTTCCATGTTGATCATTAACAATACGGAATGATATCGTGCAGTCATTGCCACTTTTCAAAGAACAGTAGATTGATTGGTTTTCTTCAAATTCTATGAAAATAGTTTGAAATATATGCATTAAGTTTTTCTATTTAAATCTGTAAAATCACAACTGTTACATACTGAAATAGCTGCACACAGGCTGGTATCCTGTCACTAAGTCACCCTTTATTTACTTGAGCACAGTACACTGCTGTTGCTAGCCAGCTTAGAGTCAGTCCGTTCAACTGAAGAGATTCTAAATCCCCTGTTTATATTGGTCAGCCTGGGCTTCCAAATTAGCCTAAGTTAACAACCCCAGTCAAGGATTTCATACTTAACAAGGTCCACCTGGTTCTAATCACTATGCACACTGATCATGATCTTGAATGATTACAATTGAGTTTTCAAAAGAATTGTGTAATATTTCTTCATCACCCAACATTTGTGAAATTTTATTTCTACACAAATGTTTTGTCCCAAAGTGTTCTCAACTGTGATTAACTTCAATACTTCCCATGGGTAGTTCATCAGCATTGGCCTGTGTCAACTCTCTTCAATAAACATTACATATTATATATATATAACAAGACATAGAAGTAGACTTAGATCATTTGGCTAATTGAATGGCAGAGCAGACTTAATCATGATTGATATTTCTTAACCCTATTTTCCCGCCTTCCCCCCACAACCTTCATCCTTGTACTAATCAAGAACCTACATATCTCTGTGTTAAAGACAGAGATTTAGACCCCTGAATGTGGGAACACAAATGGATAGGTGGTCAAGAAGTTGTAAGGCATGCTTGCCTTCATCGGACAGGGCATAAAGGAGATGGAGCTAGTCTTGTTGCAGCTATAGATGACTTTAGACAGGCCACATTTGGAATATTGCATACAGTTCTGGTTGCCACTCTACCAGAAGTATGTGGAGGTTTTGGCAGAGGGTACAGAAAAGATTTACCAGGATGTTGTCCAGTTTGGAAGGGGTTAGCAATGAGGAGAGATTAGAAAAATTTGGTTTGTTTTCACACAAATGTTGCAGGCTGAGAGGGGTGACCTGATAGAGGTTTAATAAGGGACCTGGATTGTTGAAGTCTGTTTCTCAGGGTAGAAATGTTAATTGAGGGGACATAATTTAGAGGTAAAAGGGGGAAGATTAAAGGATAAATGAGAAGCAAGATTTTTACACAGTGGGTGGTAAGTGTCTGGAATGCATTGCCAGTGGAGGGGGTAGACACAACATTTAAGAGGCACCTTGACAGATACATGAACAGGCATGGATTAAGAGGGACACAGACTGCGTCGAGGCAAAAGATTTTAGAAAGGCGCAGGGTTGGTGGGCCGAAGAACTTGTGATGTACTGTTCTTTGTTCTCGTTTTTTATTCGATGGCTTGACCTCCATAGCCTTCTGTGCCAATAAGTTCCACTGATTCACCACTTTTTGGGTCAAGAAATTCCTCCTTATCCCTGTTCTAAAGGGACATCACTTCACTCTGAGGCTGTGCCCTTGTTGCCTACTATCCCTTACTTGTGGAAACATCCTCTCCATGTCCACTCTGTCCAGGTCTCTCAGTATTCTGTAAGTTTCAATAGAATCCCCCCATATCCTTCTCAACTCCAAAGAGTACAGGCTAGGAGTCCTCCGCCTCTCTTCATGTGACAAGCCCTTCATGTCTGGGATCAATTATGCAAACTTCCTCTGGAACCCCTCCAATGCCAGCACAACTTTCCTTAGATAGGGGGCCCATAACTGCTCACAGTATTAGAAATGTGATCTGACCAGAGACTTAAACAGCATCAGCTGTACATTTCTGTTCTTGTATTCTTGTCCTCTTGAAATGAATGCTAACATAGGAGGAATGCACATTCTTCAGCACTCAATAGCCCACAATATCCATGACATAATGCTGACTATTGTTTGTTCAGCCAATATGTCCAGACCATGTTACATTGTATGTTCATACAACCAAAATGATTGAAAAACCTTTCGAATAGGCCGGGTGCAGTGATTGTAATGATGTCAGCCAGGTAGACGTCATAAAATGAGTTCCCTGAAGGGGGGCAATAACGTGGTCCAATCAGGGAGTCCTGGCTGAAAGATATAAACAGGAACGTCAGACATCCTGTTCACCCTGAGAGCTGGCTCTGAGGGAGTTCGAACATTGTCAAGGACTCCTCATATATAAATAAAGGGTATCAGAGATAATAGGAACTGCAGATGCTAGAGAATCTGAGATAACAAGGTGTAGAGTTGGATGAACACAGCAGGCCAAGCAGCATCTTAGGAGCAGAAATGCTGATGTTTCGGGCCTAGTCCCTTCATCAGAAAAAGGGTGATTTGTTGACTGGATATCAGCCCCTGTGCAGTTACTTAAATTGCATCCTCAAAGAATTCTAGTAGATTTGTCAAGCGCGATTTCCCTTTTGAAAATTCATGCTGACTGCGTCAGGTCTTACCGCTGTTTTCTAAGTGCTCTGCTATAATGATAATGGACTCTAGCATCTTCCCCACCATTGATGTCAGACTCACTGGTCTATAATGCTGTCCTTCCTCTGTCCCTCCCTTTTTAAATAAGGGATTTCATTAGTTACCCTCCAATCTGTAGGAACAGTTCCTGGGTCTAAAGATCTTGAAGGATGACCACTACTATTTCTGGGGCTACTTCCTTCAGTACTCTGTGATGTAGATTATCAAGTCCTGGGACTTATTAGCCTCCAATACCATCAATTTCTCCAACAGTATTTCAAGGCCAGACAGTTGGTCAGATGGCTGATCTCTCTTACCAGATTTTGGAAATTTGTATTCTTGCAAACTGGGGATTTGGCCACGGTCAGTCCAACAGGTCAAGTGTTACATCAGTCATTGTGCTATTGAATCAATGGGATGGGCCAGGATTGTTTCATACTGTCCCATGGGTAGGTCACAGTCAGCTCTAAAGGTTTGGTCAGCTATTGACATTCGCTTATTAGATGACTGTCCATGCAGGGAAAATGGGCAATACAAGTCTTGGCATGGGCTTTGTTATACTGGCTCACTGAGGGAATGGTGACATTGAAAGGGCGATTGGAGCTATTAGGGTGGGATTTCATAGTGAATAAAAGGGAACTGAGAATTCTGGAAGTGAGGATCTCATGAGAACAGTTACTCAGAGCCATGGCAGATCAGATGTCATGATCTCATGTGATGAAATGCTTTAATGCAAATGAAAATGGAAATATTCTGTCTAGCTTTTTATTGCTATTTGTAAACAAACTAACTGCCATATATCCCAGTGCTTAGCAGTGCTTAAACTTCAAAAATACTGATTTTGCTACCAAGTGCTTTTGCATGTCCTGATATCACAAAATGCAATAAGTAAATCCAAGTTGCTCTCTTTTTCCATTTTGAATAGATTGTTACTTTGGCAGATTTTCAGTCTAACAGCAGAATACCCATACTTACAAATATTTGTAAAATTGTCATTGGTGACATAACCACTTTCATTTGATAATAAATCATGAAGCAAGGTTTTTGTACAAAAAAAACTTCTCAGCTTGATTTCTCCGGTAAATTTTCTTTTGCTTTCAGAAGTGAAGGTGACAAAATGGAGTTTTATACTGTCATAGAATCGTAGAATCCCTACAGTTTGGAAACATTTGGTCCAACAAGTCCACACTGACTCTCTGAAGAGAATCACATCTAGGCCCTGTAACTGTGCAATTCCCACGGTCAACACACCTAACCTATATACCCCTGGACACTATGGGCAATTTAGCATGGTCAATCTGCCTAACCTTCTCATCTTTGGATTGTGGGAGGAAACTGGAGCGCCCGGAGGAAACCTACACGGACACAGGGAGAATGTACAAAATCCACATAGACAGTTGCTTGAGGCTGGAATTGACCCCAAGTCCTTGGTGCAGCAGTGCTAACCACTGAGCCATTGTGCCACCCCTTTGCTCTCACTTCACATAGAAACAGCAACTTAATGATACTTTTGCCATTTACCAGGCAACTAAAATATTTTAAAAGTTACAGTGGAGGACGAATACGAACTAAAATTATATCAGTTATGGACAAATATCTGACAGAGGTCTGAGAGACACGTATAGTGGCAGTTGTGTGGCAGAATCGGATGAAAGGTTCAGTGAGACCCATCTCAATGCCAAGATCAGTCCACTCCATCTCTTAGGGGTCAGTTAGCTCAGTTAACCAGACGGGTGGTTTGTAATGTAGAGTGATGCCAGCAGTGTGGGTTCAGTTCCTGCAATGGCCAAGGTTACCATGAAGAATTCTTCTTCTCAACCTCTCCTTTCATCTGAGGTGTGTTGACCCTCAGGTTATACTGCTACCAGTTGTCTTTATCTATTGAGAGAGCAGCCCTATGGTCTGATAAGATTATGGTGACTTTACCATTACTCCATATTTTATGTTTTTCACAAATGCTGTGGTGAGATGCCAATTGACAGGGATTGACAATTATCAATGAACCAACTTACCTCATTAATAATCAGTGTCCCATCTTATCCAACTCACTAAACAAGCCGATGTCAGGAAAACACAACAAGGAAACCAGAAAGGGTCCCTAGCAGATTCTGCTCACCACTTGCTCTGAACTTACTCCTCAATGTTGCCTATAACCAAACCACAGCCTGGAGCACAATCAATGGGTGTCAGCCTCACGCAACACTCCTCCACAGACACTGGCATCTGCCAATCCGTCATGACCATCCCAGCACTTCTACTATGCACTGCAATCCGGAAGCACAGACTTGCATTGAAATCTACGTCAACAACTAGCACCGAAAGTCTGCAGTGGGAACGGTTTCAGTGCAGGGACAGGCACCAAGCTCACAGAATGGATTGGCTGTATTTCAGTCATACTTATTTGTAGTCTAAGTGCTTGCTGTGGGCTGTGTTCATAACTGTCTGCAATTGCTTGTGACCTAGGCAGGCTGAGGACACACAAGTTAGCATGGGTACAAGGTGGTTTATTGTGATGGCACAAAACTGGAAGGTCCTGATAATTCATACAGACAGAGTGGTGGGGTTCTGCAAAGTGGTCACTGAGTCTCTGTTTGGTTGCTTGACCCTTATACAGAGCTCAGCAAGCTGCATGACTAAGTTCCGAATCTCACCACATTGATATGAGGTTTCCACTTCTGCAATGCACAGGAAGACTACAGTGACAATTCCCAAGATGAAATTCAAAGTAGGCACCGACAGATGCACCTTGCCACTTGCTCCTCCAGGTCTCCATCTCGGACAGTAGTCCTCAATATCTCAGGGCACATTCCATGGCAATGGCAGCCTTCAGGCCCATCCACAGAGGATGACATTGGTATCACTGCACCCTTGAGGCACATTCTGACCCACTTACAATATTGTTCTCCAATCCAATGCTGTACTTTGGAGCACACCAAGACTTTTCACTGCACGCAGGGACAAGTGCCCACTTCATAGACTGGACCATCTCAAAACTCCTCATATACTTGTCTTAGTGCTCAATTACTTTACATTAGTTGGATACTCAAAGCATCTATGCCTTGCCTTATTTTGTGGTTTGCCACACCATTGAAAACATAAAGGCTCAGTGTGTTTCTTTCTTACCATACTATTTAACACAGATACAAAGCTAGGTAGCTTGTCATGATAGACAACAATGATCAATAAAGCGGGTAGACACGTTGCTATACAGTACTGTGTCATTTCAATGTTACACCGACATCATGTGACTGGAACAAAGAAATTGATTTGTCTCAGATTCTAAGGATTCTCGGTAATTCTTAGTCAGGTCAAGCATGGCAGCCTACTGTCACAGGGTCTTGGCACAGTAAGTCAAGGGCCTCATTGGTATTAGTTCAGAGGCTTAGATGGCAATTGGGGTGGCCAGGGTCAGGGTATCCATACCTTTACAGTCCAGGGAGTGGACCATGCTCAATGTTTCAGGTTAGTTCAACCAGTCTCAGAATCTGTGCAGAGTCAGTCAGGGAACTGACAGCTATCAACCAGGAATCTGTTCATTCATTAGTCATGGCTGTTGGTCAGGGGCTGGACAACAGTCAATCCTGGAGGTCTGTCAACTGAAATTCAAGGACGGTTATTGGAAGCCATTGCTGTGCTAACATAGCTGGGGATCTTAATTGTGGGGTTTGGAGGCAGCACACTAGGATGCAGTGGTTGGGTGGGGGTGAGGCAATATATAATGTATATTAACAACATATAAGGGGGAGGGTACGTTGACAGTGGCCGCTCCCTAATATTCAATATTGGAACAGTGCATCACTCTGATTGGCATGAGTAAGCTGTATGCCTGGGTCTCTAAGGCTAAAGTGAAACATGTCAATAAGCAGGTTGGCTAAGAACATGGGAAAGATCAAAGTTGATGAGGCCGACAGGGAAAGTGAGGAAGAAGGGAATCTGAAGATGTGAGAGGTCACCCAGAATGAGAGGCTTAGATTGTGACTTGTTCTGTGAAACATGACTGCTGTTGCCATCCATCCTCATCAAAATGCAAGTGTGTGAGGGAAATTAAACTGTCTGTGACTGGGTGGAGCATGTGTTTCACTCTCTGCAGGAGGGAGGGGTCCACTTTTATGTGATGTGAGACTTTTCAAGGAGCAACAACATTAAACAGCTACCCATACAGCGCAGTTGAAATGCATCCACTAACTCAAAATACCATGTCGACAAGAAAACCAGACTGTCAGCACTCTTGGCCATATCATTCAATATTATAAGTCAATCCCACTAATGGCTGTGAGGCACAAGTAAAGCATTGCAGCTTGGAAGATTTCCCCGAATTACCAAAGCACCAATCTTCATCTAAGGTCTCCCAGTCTGCACAAGCTGCAAGAAATGCTTACTTCACATCCTGAACTATAAAGCATCAACACCATTATCCTACATGTGTTGTTGCCTTTCTCAGGTACTATGCGTACTGGGGGGTGGACAAAGAGGTCCTCTTAATTGCTGCCACACATACAATGTGCTACTGTATGTGTGAAAAAAGCTTGAGCAACAAACATGTAAATCAGGGTAATGATAGAACATAGAATAGTACAGACCAGTACAGGCCCTTCAGCCCACGCTGTTGCGCCAGCCTATTATCCTACTCTAAGATCATACTAACCTGCATACTCTTTTTACTATCATCCATGTGTCTATCCAAGAATTGCTTAAATGTCCCTAATGTATCTGACTCTATTACCACTGCTGACAGTGCATTCCACGCACCCACCACTCTGTCCATGTACTTCATTCCACTAGTCTCTTCGTCAGGAGTCTCCATGCCCCAGTGTTTGGAGGGTACTGTTCAAAAGTTATATGTGTGTACTGTGACTGCTGAAAAATCACACAAACTTCTGGTATCACCCACATAGGATCAGTGGAACCATCCCAAATGAATTCAGGCACAGAGAAGCTGTAGTTGTCCATGTGGCCATGTCATCAAGAGCTGTTACATGAACAGAAGAGGAAGACATGTCCCCAAACTCAGGAACAGAATTAACTCCAGCGGATGTGGAGCCAAATCCTACTGTGGAACTTCAAGCCATATGTGGCCTACTGAGGCAGTGTAGATAAAGGAGAACCATAGTTACTCATCTTCCACAGAATGCTGTGCAGCAGAAAGAGGGGCGGTGGTGTCACACTGTTTTGAGCTGGAGGTTAGAATACCATGTCACGACATCCTATGTATCTGTAATGCAAAACCTCCTTCCCCAGGGGCAAATGTGCATGATCAGGTTTTCCTGCAGATCAAGTATTAGTGTGGGGCTTTGTAACAGTACTGTCCAGATACAGGAAGCTGCTTGATTCTTGGAATCTTTGACCGAGACAATGTGAAGATGCACCAAGACAGATGATGGGGCAGATGATGATGATTTGTAAAAGCTACAGCATTGCGGTGAGTAAGAAGATGAGGATGCACTTCAGATGGAGCAGCACCTTCAACATCCTACAGTGCAGCAATTTTAGCCAGCGTAACCCAGGTAGGACTTATTTGTTCAATGGAATGAGTCACAGGAATTTATCTTTCACTGACTGCTAAGGCTAAACTCCCCTGTGTAATCCCAACTGCTTTCATATTTTGATGCAGTTCGTGCTGTTTAATAAAAGTTAAGGTTGCTAATGGATGGAAACCTTCACAATGTCCAATCCTCCATCACTGAATGCTGACAAAGCCAGGTGCTAAACACCTTTGGCTAAATTAATGAAATGCAGGTTTATGTGTATATCATGCAAAGTCTGCTAAATCTGAGTCTCCATGGCAGTTGCCAACCCATCCAGGAGGCATCCAAATGCTCGCATGCCAAAGGCAGCATGGTACAAATAATGTCCACGGTATGCTCTAGTCTTTGACTCAGTTTGCCCAGTGCCTCTGGCTGCCTGCCACTCCAGAAAGTGTTTGTGAACTTGAATGGAGTTCTTAATTGACAGCACATTGTCTTGCTGTCCTGTCTAGAGCTGAGCAGGTGCTCGGAGTGCCAGTGACCTTGGGAATTTCTTCCTTGACCAGCTGCGGAGATGTGGGATGTGCTCACCAGTATGTACTCCCAACTCTAATCTAGCTAATGTACCACCAAGGTGTCAGGATCTGAGTTAGTGGAGGATGCAGAGGGCAGCCTTATGACTTCTTCCTCATTTGGGGGAGGGGATAATGCCTTGCTTGGTTAGGTTCTTAAAGACGCAAACTGTACAGATTCCAGTGGTACCTACAAAAGAGAACAGAGACGCAAAATGAGGTTGAGATTCGAGCATTGTAAGAATCCATTCACAGTGCTGGTAAGAGATGAACAGCATAGTACTATACAGTGATGCTTACTCAGTCATCAGGACATGGATGTTTGCATCACTACGTGAATGGTCTCTATCTTCTCTTGCTAAATCAAGGATCCTCTCCTCATAAGGGTGAGAAAACAGACATCGGGCACCCCAGCATTCAAGTCAGCCCTATTCTGGACCATTTTCTCCTGGAATGAAACAACAGGAAGTGTTGAGATGAAAATGGCTGGTCCAGCTGTTAGTGCTGGTGAAGGTGGGGGAACTGTGATGTGGTGTCCTGACTGAGTGAGTGGGCAGCTCAAAGAGCATGCAGGGTAGGTAGTGAGAGGCAGGGGATGTTGAGGTGGGTGACAGTGAGTGAGGGAAGATGTTGTTTGCTTTGTGTTCTGAAAATAGCATGAGTGTCAGGAATCTGAGGAGGTGTCTGCAGTGGCAAGTACCTCAGCGATGGTGGGGGCAACATAGTTTCATACAATCATGGTGCAGAGCTAATGAGGCCATCTGCAGAGAATAACAGTGAGAAAATTCACTTGGTGAAGGGAGAGAAACCCACTGTGAAACTCTCGGAAATTAACACTCAGACAATTTCTGGTAAAATTCAGCCCTATATTTCATAGGTGGTGTCATCTATCTCATAGTGTATGCAAACGATCAATCTTCTTTTATTTGACAATTGGACGGATGTGGTACAGCATGCATACTTTCAGAAGGGCTCCTGGATGATGGTCATAAAGGTGAACTCTAGCTGAAGTCTCTTTAACGTTCCTCTCACTTCCTTGGCTGAGATTAGTGGCAAGGCGAATCTGACCAGCACATGTTCTGGTTTCCTTTTAGAATTTTCCCAACGTCCAGCTTGTTTGATGTGTTTGGTACAATGGGAGGCTGAACATTAAAGGAGTGACTTGTAACATTAACAATGTGTTCAACAAGTGTTAATCCCTGTTGCTTGGTATCTTGCTGTTGCCTAGAGAGGATCTCACCATACCGCTTGTGAAAAGTGTAAAAGATAGAACAAGATAATCTTGGTGTTGAAATGGTCCTCACCGCACTTTTTGTCCAATTCTGCCATAAATCTCACGATAGTCCATGTCGTTCAGAGTCTTACGAGGTTCTACTCCAAAACTAAAATGAATTATTTCCTTATGATCACTGGAAGTTGGAATAAAATGTAAATTTATATTTTTATTTGCATAAAAAGCCATGCTGCAAAGCATAGGCAAAAATAATCTGCAAAAGGCTTGAAAGAAAAACAGATCCCCTGTCTTGTTTTGTGGTATCTGTGCATATTTTGACTTGATTTTAGTCTGTCTTATCACTGTAGAATCAAGAGATTAAAACAGTGAGGTACATCAAACAGTGAATTGAATTCAAGCAAAAATAACTCTGAGCTTGTTTTGGTTTTATTTTTCATTTGAAAGTAGTATTTGTTACCTGTGGTTTGATTGACTGTGGAATCAACTATCATGCATTTTTCTTCGCATTCTTCTACTGATCCACCCATGTTAGAAAGGTGACATTCAACGCAGATCCTGAAAGAGAAATACAATTATGCTGACTAATATTCACCAAGCCTTTGATGAAAAACATCTGGTTTAGAAACCAACACATTAGTACTGAACACCTGTGCTGCAGGACTTGCCACTCCCCAGGCTGTTCCAGTACAGTTACATCACTGGCATCTACCTGACAATGTGGAAAGTTGCTCTATACATAAATAAGAGGACAACTCCAACCTGGACAATTACCACCCTATTCTCGATCATCAGGAAAGTGACGGAAGGTATTATCAACCGTGCTATCAAGCAGCACCTGCTCAGCAATAACCTCCATTTTGGGTTTCACCAGGGCTACTCAGCTCCTGACCTTAGTTCAAGAATGGGCGAAAGAGCTGAATTCCGGAGGTGAGGTGCAAGTGACAGCCCTTGACATCAAGGATGCATTTGACTGAGTTTGGAATCAAGGAGCACTTGCAAAACTGTAATCAATGCGTATTGGGGCAAACCGTCCACTGGTTGAAATCATACCTAGTACAAAGGACGACGGTTGTGGTTGTTGGAGGTCATTCATCTCAAATCCAGGACATCTCTGCAGGAGTTCCTCAGGCAAGTGTGGTAGGCCCAAACATCTTCAGCTGCTTCATAAATGACTTTCCCTCCATCAGAAACTCAGAAGTGAAGATGCTCGCTGAAGCCTGCACAATGTTCAGCACCATTTACAATTCTTCAGTACTGAAGCAGTCAATGTTTAAATTCAGTGACATCTGGACAGTATCCAGGCTTGGGCTGACAAGTGGCAATTAATATATGTGCCACAAAATGCCAGGCAATGACCACCTCCAAGAAGAAACATTCTAACCACCACCCATTGGCATTTAATAGTGTCACCATGACTAAATCAACATCCTGGGAGTGAGCATTGATCAGACACTCAGTTGGACTCACCAGATAAACAGAGTGTCTGTAAGAGCAGGTATGAGTCTAGGAATTCTTCAGCGAGTAACTCACCTCCTGAATCCCCAAAGCCTGTGTACATAGATAATGGGAACTGCAGATGCTGGAGAATCTGAGATAATGAAGCGTGGAGCTGGATGAACACAGCAGGCCGAGCAGCTGGATCACTTGCCTGGATGGTGCAGCTGTAACAATTCTCAAGAAACTTGACACCATCCTGGACAAAGCAGCCAGCTTGATTGGCACCCCATCCTCAAGGATCCAATCCTTCCACCACTGACAGTCAGTAGCAGCAGTGTGTAATATCTACAAGATGCACTGCAAAAACTCACTTGAGGTTCTTAGACAGTATCTTCCAAACCCACAACCACTTCTGTCAAGAAGGACAAAGGCAGCAGATACTTGGAAACTCCGCCACATGTAAGTTCCCCTCCAAGCCATTCACTATTCTGACTTGGAAATATATTGCTTTTCCTTTACTGTCATTGGGTCAAAATCCTGGAATTCCCTTACAAAGGGAATTGTGGGTCTACCTACAGCATGTGGACTGCAGGATTTCAAGAAAGCAGCTTACCATCACCTTCTCAATGGCAGCTGGAGACAGTCAGTAAATGCTGGCTCAGCCAGTGATACCATGCCCCATGAGTGAATAAATAAAGTTTGTACAATGTAAATGCAAGACAAATGCTGCTATACATAAAACCTTTGGAGGTGTTTGAAGGTACGTATTCAGGTAAATATGTACACAGTTGAGATAACAAAGCGTGGAGCTGGATGAACACAGCAGGCCGAGCAGCATCTTAGCAGCACAAAAGCTTACATTTCGGGCCTAGACCCTTCACCAAAATGCTTTTGTGGTCCTAAGATGTTGCTCGGCCTGCTACGTTCATCCAGCTCCACACTTCGTTATCTCCGATTCTCCAGCATCTGCAGTTCCCATTATTTATGTACATAGTTGATGCTTGATAAACATTATTCAAAAAGGAATGTTCCTTGGAGAAGCCAACATTTGAATTAAGAGACATTCCTGGCATATCCTTTTCAGATATGAAAGTCTTCAATATTCCATGATTCTTTAAAAGAAAGCACTTTGTGTTTCATTGCATAATGAAGAATGTTTTGTAAACAGCTACAGAATCCCTTTTGAGACATGCAATCCACACACAAATTATCCTTGAGACAAAAATGCGTCAAAGGGCTATTTAAAAAGAACAAGAGCTACTGAAAAATAACAGAGACCGAATGTCATTCACCTACTAAGGAACATGTTGTGTTAAATTCCTCCAACTTACAGCAACCTTCCAAATTATTAAATGAAAACATTAAATGGCATTGAATTCATGCTAAAGGTTATTGGAAGAAGTCAGAAAATTAGGCTCCTCACCCATTATGAGGACAGAATCCTGCCTCTCACAGGAGAAGACTAGGACTGCTGCTGTGGAGATGTGAAGACATGCGGTGCAGGTACATACTTCCTTGAAGGTAGAGTCACAGGTAGACAGGATACTGAAGAAAGCATTTAGTACATTTCCCTTTATTGATCAGTGCATTGAGTATAAGATTTGGGATATCATTTTGTGGCTGTGCAAGATGTTGGCTAGGCCAATTTTGGAATACTGCATTCAATTCTCATCTCCCTGCTATAGGAAACATGTTGTTAAACTTGAAAAGGTTCAGAAAACAAGGATTTGTTGCTGGGGTTGGAGTGTTTCAGCCATAGGGAGAAGCTGAATAGACTGGGGCCACTTTTCATGGAACTCTAGAGGCAGAAGGCTGACCATATAGGGGTTTATAAAATCATGAGGGGCATGGATAGGGTAAACAAGGTTTTTTCCCTGGGGCAGAGGAGTCCAAGACTAGAGGACATAGGTTTAAAGTGAGAGGGGAAAAGATTTAAAAGAGACCTGAGGGGCAACTTTTTCACACAAAGATTGGTGCATTTATGGAACGAGCTGACAGGGGAATGGTCAAATTACAACGTTGAAAAGGCTTGGTTGGGTATATGCATATGAAGGGTTTAGACGGATATGGGCCAAATGCTGGCAAATGGGACAAGATGATACATGGCCAGACCCCACGGAAGGGTCTGCTTCCATGCTGTACAACTGTATCACGTCCATGTCCTGATAATTGATTAAGTAACACTCTTCATTCCACTGCAATTTTCACAGCATGCCCTGCTCCATAAGTCAGTCTTATTCACTGCAAACACTTCCAACCGACAACCACAACATTGTCTGTCTGTCTGCCTCTCTCTCTTACTTTTGTTTTGCAGATACCAGTGGAATATTAGTGAAGAATCAGCTTTCTCCGCCACGTCTTCAATCTCTGAGGCCAAGAGTACTGAAGCCTAGAAAGAGAATCAGCAAGGCTGCCTCTTGCTGCCCCACCAGCTCAGGAGCTGGCACCTTGCTGGCACCATTTGCCTGAGAATGTCAGGGGCTCAGTCTGGGGAGTACCTCATTGTCACAACTCTACAGCTGGCCAAAGAAGAAATGTCCCAGGTTGCTGCCCCACTTCACAATCGTCATTCACTCTTTCCTGCAGTCTGCAGGCCCCAATTTGGAAAAATAGTTTGCTGAGTCACCTTCACATGCAGCAGCCCCCTTGCCCTCCATAAACTTCACTTCTCCACAGTCTGTCTGGACAGGTCATGGTCCATGTCCGAATGATCCAACCAGACAGTCTTGGATGAGAAGTGCCTGTCCCCCTACATCACCTGAACTACATTCGTGTTACCTCCCTGCCCACCCAGAATAGAGGCACAGGACTGACCCAGAGTGCAGAGGCACAGATCCCTGACTGAGAAACCCCCAAGTGGACTGTACAACAACCCCTTGAGTAACAGATGTCTCCATGGGTTTCAGAGAGGATTACTCCTCTGAATCTTTGAGACATGGCTGTTTGCCTACTGCATATGCCATATGTTTACCAAGTAAACTGCTGGCATATGGTGAAGGGGTAAGATTGACATAGCACTATGCCCTACAGTAAGATGTGTGCCCCCTTGACTGTGGATTGCTGACCAGCAAAGTACACTGGTGGTATGACTGTGCTAACTGGCACAACAAAGCAAGGCGAGACATGGATAGCGCTTGGAGAGCGAGTGACCAGCCCTGACATGCAGCCTGGTCTAATCCACTAATTGGGTGCCTGTCCCTGCATGCAGGATTCCTGTTCTAGCCTTTCAATGCGAGTCGCCAATACACCCTGCAATGCAAGCCTAGATTGCACTGCACTGTATCAAAGTGGTACCATTATGGTCATGAAGGGTTGGCAAATGTCAGATGCCTATATTTGTAGGTGAGTCATGCATGCAGCTGGTACCTGTGGATTATGCCTGGAGAATCTGTTTGGTCTTAAGCTACACGGAGATCCTTTGGACCAAGCAGTGAGCTGAAGTTACCAAATAACTGCTCCAATTTCTCTGCCAAGTTTTCTTGACATTCAACTAATTCAGTGTATTTAGTCAGATGAGTTGAGTCATTAACAAGGCTCTTAGAAAGCAATAATCTCCCTTGTCTGGCTATTGTCTAATGCTATGCCCTTTGTCAAAAGCACAAAAGAATGGAATGAGATGCTGCTGAAGCCACTATTGGAATACTGTGTGCAATTCTGCTATAGGAAGGATGTTGTGAAACTTAAAAGGGTTCAGAAAAGATTTAGAAGGATGATGCCAGGGGTGTAGGCTGAATAGACTGGGGCTGTTTTCCCTGCAGCATTGGAGGCTGAGGGGTGACCTTTTGGCAGATTACAAAATCATGGGGGCATGGATGGGGTAAATAGACAAGGTCTTTTATCTAGTGTGGGGGTGTCTAAAACTAGAGGGCATAGATTTAAAGTGAGAGGGGCAAGATTTAAAAGAGACCTATGGGGCAACTTTTCACACAGTAAGTGTGTGGAATGAGCTGCCGGAGGAAGTGGTGGAGGCTAGTACAGTTACAACATTTAAAAGGCATCTGGATGGGTATATGAATACAAACGATTTAGAGGAATATGGGCCAAATGCTGGAAAGGGGACTACATTTATTGAGGATAGCTGTTCAGCATGGACAAATTGGACCAAAGGGTCTGATTGTGTGTTGTACATCTCTATGACTCAATGTTAAGGTAGGCCTTTCCATCATTTACATTGCCCAGATCCCTATAAGATTCCAGCTTATATTAAAATAATACTGTTGAACAAATCTGTTGAAAGATTGTATAATTGAGTTGATGGTTTATGTTCCCATGAATACAGTATTGCTCATCAGACTTTATTACACCTGAAGCTTTTCAGTGCACTGGAATAAACAAACTTTTAAGGTTTTCCTATTTATGTTTAATTCTGTAGTTAGCTTTGTTAACTCAATAGTTCTCCATTTGACTGTAATAATGACCAAAATAAATTCAAAGTATTTAAGCTGCAACATAAACCAAAGTTAATATGCAATTTCTTTCTTAACCAATTTAATGTTGAATGATAAATATTAAATATAGGTACATTAGATAGAAATAAACACAAACCTTATTTATTATTGCAGTTTTTCCAACATACTAGTCCATTTTAAGAATGAAAATAAAGTACTAAATTGTTTAATTATACAATTTTAATTTTGTTTAATCGAAATGCACCAGCTAGGATGATATGTTGAATCCAGCGGTGGTCACTTTTAGAAGAAAGCAAGCTATTGAATTTATCAAAGATTAAACCAGACACCCATGTCATAAATAATGAACATTTTTATCCAACCTCTCAACTACAGCCTGTAAAATAAGACTGGTTGGAAATTCATCTGTGGTATTCCCTGCCCATTGAAGCAGTTGAGGCTATCTTGTTGAATATTGTTAAGGCAAAGATAGATGTATTTTTGAACTGTAAAAGGGTTGAGGGTTATGGTAATTGGAGCTGAATCCACAAAAAGATCAGCCATGATCTTATTGAATGGTGGAGCAGGCTCGATGGGCCAGATGGTCTACTCCTGCTTCTTTCTTATTTCTCATGTTCTTATGTAAATTCATCAATTGCAATATTGTAAAAAAAAAGACCTGGGAATCTAGAATACATGGCACAGTATCAGGAAAGCTGGTCAATCATTTAGGAAAAAAACTGAGGACGAATTTCTTCACTACGAAGGCTGTGAATCACTGAAACTGTTTACCTCAGGAGGCCATGGATGCTTCGTGCATGAGGTTACAGAAGACTGAGCTAAAATTTTTGTCTGTTGGAAAAGCAGTTTCAGGACAAAAAATTAACAAGGATTACCTTGAATGGTGAAGAAAGTTTGAAGAACCAAATGCATTCCTATTCCTATTTCTTACTTGATTTGAAAAAAATGTTTTGCCTTCAGTTCAGCTACCAAATTACCAATGAATTAAGTTTGAAACAGAATTTTATTTGATTGATGATTGCAACAGCTATTTTAGTTCACAGTTTAGCTTTGCATAAATAAGAGTGTAAACTGTCTCAGAAAAGTTAATTCCTCAATACGGAGTGGGAAAATTAGGAGAATCTGTAGATCTTGTTTTCTGATTAGCTTCCAATAACAAGTTTACAGAGCAGAGATATCCCAAAGCTGTGACTAGCATACTCATAGGCTTTCAGGTCATCATTTCAATTATTGTTTATAATTAAATGTGTTGACAGATGTACATAATCATCCCAGATGCATACCTGACATGCCTGGAAAAGACAGTTTACCAGGTATTGAACAGCCTCACTGGTAAACAAAAAGGACCAGCAGGTCTGCTTCATGTTATTGGTATCATCACAGACAACATGTTGACTGGATGAGGGGTAAATTAAACTTCATCTTTTTATTTTGAAGTTTTGAATACTTCCAGTATATCTTTCAGTGTCTGATAAAATCTAATCACTGACTGCACTGGCTTTAGTGAATGAAGGCAGAGGCCTGAGGAGACCGGTCACTCTTGAATTAATAACCTCCATAGGTTAGTAGGCAATTGTGCATGTGACAATTTAAGAGAAAAATTAATGTGAGTACATAGTTGTTGGTGTGACGGATGAAGCATTGTCAGATGTGTATGAGTCAAAAGACAACTTAACTCTTATGAAATGAATACAGTTTGCATGGCAGTCCAAGGTCCATATACAAAACCAAGGGATAATTCAAGGGAAAGCCCAGGTTTCATAGAGAGTGAGTCCATATGGTATGTGTGCTCAAAACCAGAAAAGACACCAAAGTGAAAGTCCACCAAAAGTACTAAAAGCATGTGCAATGCTATGTCAAATGTTTTGTGTGCAGTAGGAACAAGGCACATGAGCAAAATGATTACTCAGCAGAGGTACCTTTAAGCTCCAATTGTGGGAAAAGTGTCATTTTATAAAATTTTGTCATTTTAAACCTGCAAGTAATGCAAGTAAATAATAATAGAGTTTAAAACATAATCAGATCCAAGAAGGAAGAAAGGTAATATCACAAAGTTTAGATATCTTATCAAGGACCCAGAGAATAGATACTGGTCAGTAACTCTCAGTGGAGAGGTAGATAATTTCCTGAATTTAAACTGGATGCTCAAGCAGGAGCTACTGTGTTGTCTGAGAAGTTAAAATGGTTAAAACAGATCAAGTTAAAACTTCCTTCAAGAAGCAATGCCCAAAGCAAAAGTTTGAAAGTTAAAAGGTCAGATCATGGCAAGACTGAAAAAAAGAAAACAGTGTAAAAGCAGAACCACTTCTATCTTACAGAATCTCCTCAGCAAGCCAGCATGCCTGTGTTTGAAGCTGATTATCAAAATCGACAGTGGTGCTAAGGGGGACAGCAATACAGAACTTACAGAACAGGATGGGGTAAACTGAAAAATGAATGCCATACTACATTGTAGCCCAATACAACAGCAATTTGACCTTTTACAATAAGAAAAGTTTCCCACTCGCACATAAACAAACACATTGGTCAAAGTGCAGGCAGAAATTGAATGGCTGCCAGCAATAGGGGATAATTACACTCATCATGGTATCCATTAATGGTGCTCATGTATGGTCATGTTCTTAAACCAGAAGGGAATATCAGAACCTGCATGAACCTAACACAACATAATAAGGCTGCAATAAGGAAAATCTATTTAATATCATCACTTGATAACACTTTAGGTAAAAATTGGTGAAGAGCAGAGTTTATACATCAGACAAAACAATAGATTCTGGCAAGTAACAAGGGATCAAGATTATCAACTACTAGCTTTTGCTCAATACCATTTCAATTAATTCTCATTTGGAATAGCACAGTAGGAATGGTTCCAGAAGACTATGTCTGATATACTCCAAGAAAATGTTATCTTCATACACAGTTCAATAAAGGTGGAACATAATTGTTGTTAGGGATGCTCTGAAAGTATTCCAGGAAGTAGGCCTAACTAAGCATGATCAGATTGTTAATTCACCTGGTGAAAGCCACAGGCAAAAAGATTAAATTTCCTCAAAGCAGTAATATAACAGAACTACAACGATTTCTAGAAATGGTCAATAAAGTAGGGAAACTCATTCCAAACATGTCAGTCATCAATGAGCTGTTGAGAGAGCTGTTTACACAGGGCTCATAGAGATTCTGGAATGTTGTTTAAATAAATTATTTCAAAGCTAATGAAGAATTGGATTAGTTCTTCAGAGGTACCAACACGTTCCAACCTCCAGTGAACAAAAACAATAGAGGCTGCTGGACCATCCATAAGTTTGGATGCAGTGCTGATACGAGGCAAGGAAGATAATGAAAGAAGGCCAATGAATATTGCTTCAAAGTCTAGAACAGAAGCTGGGAAAAAGTATATCCTAACTGAAATAGACACCCTAGCAGTAATATTGGCCTGACACAAGATTTTGGATTGCTGTCATAGGGATAGATTGAAACAGATCACAAATGGTTAACTTCTATTCTCAATATGAAAAGAAAAGTTGTGAAGATGTGCTCTTGTTTTCAGCATTCTAACTCAGCCACAGTGTGCAATCAGGCAAAGTATCAAAGAACAGCCAATGTTTTATTCTGAGCACTGTTGAAGAGATTGAAAAACACAAGATCTGGTGTTGATGCTAGAATGGGAGTCCTTACAGCCTCATTGAAGGAAAACGTGTTGACATGAAAGGAAAAATTGCATCAGATCAATGATACTCGAAGGAGAGATGAAGAATATCTACAGTTTATAAAATATTGTCAGAACAGATGGATAACATACATCACCAATAATGCTATGTTGAGACAATAGTCTGAACAACAAACTAACTATTTTGTATTATAGTTGATTTATTAGTCTTTAATGAAAGATTAGAAATACCTAAAGCTCTCCGAACTGCTATTCTCCGAACATTATGTCAAGGTCATCTACAAATATTAAAAGCCCAACAGTTATTTTGGTGGACAGAAATTACTTGATCAATTGTAGAGGTGACAGCAAACTGCAAAACTTGTACAAGATCAATCAGGAATGAAAATAAATTTTATTGTCATCAGAATTTTCATCAAGACCTTGGGAAAGATTAGAAGTGGACTTGCTTGCATTTAAAGGATTACACCCTTATTATGAACTATTAGTCAAGATGAATTGAGACAAATGCTTTACACAGTATTATAGCAGATGCAGTGACAAAACCATTGAAATGAATCAATTAAACACACGATGTTCCAGTTGTAGCAATGTGTGTTAATGGATTGTCATTCACAAATGAGAAATTTACAGATTTAGCCAAGGAATACAGCTTCATTCTTGTAATAAGTTTGCCTCATTACCTTCGAGCAAATAGTGAAAAAGGAGTTACTACTATTGAAAAACTCCCAAAGAAGAATAATGAATTAGTGTCACTCTTTTGATTGCATATCATTACCATTACAAAATGGATTATTGCTAACAAAATTATAAATAGGGAAAAGTCTGCAAATACATGCTTCCTTCCTTGTCCAAAAAATATAAATCTCCTTATTACCATGGGAGACCATAACACAGTGAGAAATGACAGAGAGCTCCATAAAGAAAACAGATCAGATACTTCAAACATTATCATCAAGTAAGAGAGTCATCAAATCATCATCTAGGATGTGATTCCAATGAGGAGAATTGTTAGTAAGAAAACAAAAAAAAAACCAAGATCATATTCTTTGGAAACATTATGTGATATTACAAGGAGAAATTGAAGAGCTGTGATATCTTTGAACAGAGAACATGGTTGTATAACCAATCCTTAAGAAGACAGAAGAACCACCGAAAGTTCTACACATACCCAAAGAATGCACACGCAGAGTGAATGGAAAGTATACCAGATCACCAAGCACAAAGAAAATCAAAACAAATTTGAATGTGCTCCAGAACTAGCACAAAGGCTGTCTCTGTGACGTTCAAGACTTTGCAAGGAGATAGGTGTATCTGGAGTAATGGTTTAACAGCACATGCTTAAAAGATCATGATGGGCAAATTTTTTGGGTGTGACAGTTTTTTGGGAATTATAGTTGCAAGTTCAATGAGGTTTCTTGCAGTATCTTATCAAATGTAACTCATTAACTACCTCCCTTGGACCAACGGTGTCCCTCACATACCAGCTGTAGCCCATCTTGCAACCCACTGTTCCCAGAGCAACTAATTACTCAGCAAATATCTGCTGGACACCAGCATCCCTTATGCCTGTGTGCCATCTTAAAAAGGCCGTTGTGCACTTGGCATTGTCAGTACAGAGCTGCCAGCCCAAATCCTGACATTTTCCCCAAACATAAGCAGACTGCAGGAAATTGGCACCTTGCTTGGCAGACAGAAACCTGGAGGTCCTGTTGGATGGGGAGGTGTACAGTCAGAATTTTCTTTTCCTCCAGGGACCAGCAGTGGAAGCTATGACCCCCATTCTATGTCAGCTTCATCTATGGTCGTCACCCAGATTAGTGCACTTTCAGCTGAGAAATGCTGAAAATCAGAGAAATGCACAGCGCTGTGGGAAGAAGGCCAATGAACTTGTCCATTCTGCCAGTGTAGGTGCCACCATCATGTCTCTGACATTTCATACTCACTAGTCTCCACTACTATTTCTACCTCTCACGAAGGCTCATGCGCTACCATCCTCGCTATTGCCTGCAAAATCTTCTCCATTCACTCTCCACACCTCCCAATCACCAATATCACAAATTCTCACCACTATCTACTCACTCACTAGGGATAATTCCCCATCTGTCCTGACAGGACCAGATGTGCCATCCACATTCAAGTCCTGTAATACCTATATCTCTCTCATTCTATTAGGAAAACAGTCCACAATAAGTCAGAAGGAGTTGAGATGATATTGGGTTACCCAACATTCAGCTTCTCAGCACTAATATAGACATCATCCTGATTCTAACCACCCTGAATGGCTGGCTGACCATGTCCAAGCCCCTAGACTTGTATTGGATGCTGCCTTGACTTACTGTGCTGGAACCTCCTGAGAAAAGGCTATCCCCTTGACTTGACTGAGGACTTCTGACAACCATGACAACTTTCCTGCCTATGTGTCTGTCTAAATGGCAAGGCAAGACAGAAGTAATATGAACCTGGTGCCTCAGGTTCAGATGGTAAAGAGACAACAGGCGAGACAAATTAATGTAAGCCAGCCATGCTGTGAACATCTAAGTAAGCTCAGAGTGCATGAGTGCTATGACATCAATCATAAGTGAAATGATGCAATTGGTCCAGTCCATGAGCTGGGTGCATGTCCCTGAGTGCACAGTATTTTTGCTGCAGCATTACAATATAATTGCCGGCACAGCCCAAGGTATAGCATTGAAGTGCGGAAGCACCCTGTAAATGGATTAGAGATGTGCCATGTGGGCTTTTAAATGCTGGCACATGTTGGATGCCAACTTCTATAGACAAATGGTGTATTGTGGTTGATATCCATGGAGTGTGTCCTGACATTTTGGTCCCCAATGTCCAGCATGGAGGTTCCAGAGCAAGTGGTGAGCCAAATTCACCAGGTACCCACTCTGATGTCAATGTTGAGTTTTCTCAACATCTGATTCCTTTGGTATATTTGGTAAAATAGGATTTGTTTGGCAACTTTTGGTAAAATTTGGAAGCTGAATATTCATGAGATGAGCTGGGCTGTTAATAGGGAATTTAACAAGATATAATTCCCCTTTATTGGCAACTTGCCACTGCCTAGTGAGACACTCACCGCACCACCCAAAAAATGGTGCAAGATGCTCCTGATGTCAAGATCAGCTCTGTTTGAATTCTTGAACAATTCTGTCACACAACTTGAGCTGGCTCTGACATTCAACAAGATCATGGCTGATCAGATTGCAACCTCAAATCCTCACTTCTGCTGCCCCAATAACTGCTCAATCCCTTGCTAAAGCAGAATCTACCCACCTGTTCCTTAAAAATATTCAAAGACTCTGCATCCACCACCTTTTTGGGAAAAGATGCACAACACTCAGAGAGAAAATAAAATCACCTAAGCTCTGTTTTAAATGGGCACCTCTGACTTACTTATAAACAGTTCTAGACATCCTGTTCTTGATTATTCCACAAAAGGAAATATCCTTTACATAATGACCCAGTCAAGACCATTCAGAATCTAAAGTGCTTCAATCAAGTCTCCTTTACTCTTTTAAACTCCAGCAAATAAGCCTACTCTGTCAAACCTTTCCTCATAAGACAAACCAGGTATTATTCTGCTGAAAAAGAATGGAAAGAACTGCGGGTGCTGTAAATCAGGAACAAAAACAAAGTTGTTGAAAAAGCTTAGTAGGTCTGGCAGCATCTGTGAAGGAAAAAACAGAGTTAACGTTTCAGGTCTGGTGAACCTTCCTTAGAACCTCATACCCTGTTGTATTATTCTGCTGAACTTTCTCTGAGTTGCTTCTACCACATTTACATCCTTTCTTAAATGAGGTGAACAATACTGTGTGCACAGTACTCCAAATGTAGTCTCACCCTGTGCATTGGCTGACTGAAGCATGACCTTCCTACTTTTGTTCATAAAGAATTTATAATTGACATTTTAAAATAGATTATGGAACACCAGCTGTTATTCTTTAGATTTGTTTTCCTACCAAGCTACTGAACTTACCGTTTGGAAATGCAGGGGTCACCACAAGTTGGACATTTTTCACATTTATCTCCCGAGGGTCCTGCATGTGTGCAGACACATTTCCCACAGATGCACTCTCCGCGTCCACTACATATTGCACCATCTTCAGAAATACAAAGATCGGTGTTTGTAGTACAATTACAGTATTCACCACTCCATCCTTGGTGACAGTGACATTCTCCACAATCACACTGCCCATGACCTAGGACAGAAAATGAACATTATAAATTTGCTGAGATTCAATGTCTGTATTTCATAGAAAACTATCTATATTTTCACCACATTATATGTTTAAACATTCTGCGTTAGAAATGCCAATTAGAAGTCTTAATAGCTATTAGTACTAATCCAAATATTAATTTAATAGACTGATTTAAATCAGAGAGAGAAAAAAATCCCAAAGAACTGCCAATGCTGGAAATCAGAAACAAAAACAGAAATTGCTGGAAATGCTTAACAGGTCTGACAGCTTCTGTGGAGACTACATTGAGTTAACATTTCAGGTCTAATAACCCTTCTTCAGAACACAATGAAGTCTACAGCGCAGTAACATGCCCATCAGTCCATCAATTCTGTACCAGTCAGAAGCAACCTAACTATTGTAATCCCGTTTTCCAGCACTTGGTTCCTATGTACCTTGGCATCACAAATATACATCTGAATTCTTCTTAAATATTTATAAGGGTTTTTGCCTCTCCTATCCTTATAGGCAGGAGTTTTCACCTGGTTAAAAACCTTTCCTCACATGCCCTCTAAACTTCCTGCCGCTTATCTTAAATTTTTGCACATCAGTAACTGATTCCTCCACCAAAGGGAAAAGTTTCTCCTGAACCCCCTGCTTATGCCCCTCATAATTTTGTGTATCTCAACCATGACCCACCTCAATCTTCTCTGCTCCAAGGAAAACAACCCCAGTCTATCCAATTTCTCTTCATTACTAAAACTCTCCAGCCCAGGCAACATCCTGGTAAATCTCCTTTGCGCCACCTCGTGTGCAATCACATCCCTTCTATTATTGGACTTCAGAATTGCACACAATAATCTAGCTGTGGCACGGCCAACTTCTTATACAATTCCAGCATAACCTCCCTGCTGTCCAATTTTTGCTTCAACTAATAAAGTCAAATATCTCATATGCATTCTTAACCACTTTATCCATTTGTCCCGCTACCTTTAGGGGCTGGTGGAGATGCACAGAAAGGTCTTGTTGATCCTTGGTGCTTCCCAGCGTCCTCCAGTTCACCATGTATTCCCTTGTCTTGTTTGTCCTGTCCAATAGCGTCACCTCACACTTCTCAGGAATGAATTTCATTTGCCATTGATCAGCCGATCTGACAAGCCCTATATATCCTCCTGTGATCTAAGGCTATCTTCCTTACTATTATTCACCCCACCAATTTTCATGTGATCTGCAAATTTACTGATTCAAGTCTAAATTTATTCAAGTTCACCACAAACGGATTGGGCCTCAACAAAGCAATATGCAGAACCTCCCAGGACATAGGCTTCCAGTTGCAAAAACACCATGGATCATCATCTTCTGCTTCTTGTCACTCTGCCAATTCTGCATTCAATTTGCAAAATTTCCTTGGATTCAATGGGACCTTACCACTGCTATTGGTTTCCCATATAGGACCTTACCAAAAGCTGTGCTGAAATCCAAATTGGCTATGTCGAATGTATTATCCTGGTTAAGTCTTCTAAAAATTCAATCAAGTTTGTCAAACATGAGAGATAATAAGAACAGCTGACGCTGGAGTCAGAGATAACTCAGTGCAGAGCTGGAGGAGCACAGCAGGCCAGGCAGCATCAGAGGAGCAGGAAAGTTGCCATTTCGGATCAGGACCCTTCTTCAAAAATTTCTGATGTTACCTGGCCTGCTGTGCTCCTTCAGCTCCACACTGTGTTGTCAGACATGACCCCTCTTAACAAAACATTACTTCTGAGAGGCATGTACAGAGGCATTGAAGAAGAATATAGCCTTTTATCAACAGTATCTGCCTGTGGTAGCAACTGATCCTGGTTATCCATTGCAATGGTTTTAGCAATTAAATTTTAATTTGTCAGACTTACAAACATTGACCAGATATGTATTCCCCCCGTGGGTAATAGAACATAGAACATAGAACAATACAGCGCAGAACAGGCCCTTCGGCCTTCAATGTTGCACTGACCTGTGAACTAATCTAAGCCCCTCCCCCTACACTATCCCATCATTATCCATCCGCTTATCCAAGCACTGTTTAAATGCCCCTAATGTGGCTGAGTTAATTGCATTGGCAGGCAGACAGGTCATTGCTTTAAATCTACAACTCTTAGCCTAAAACTGAGATGAGGAGGAATTATTTCTCTCAAAGGGTTGTGAATCTTTGGAATTCACTACCTCAAATATGATAGGACAGTGAATAGGTTTAAAGAGGAGATAGACAGATTTTTAATTAGCAACGAGCTAAAGGGTTATGGGGAGCCGGCAGAAAAATGGAGGTTAAGCCAGGATGAGATCAGTCATGCCTGCATTAAAGATGAACCCGGCCTGAGGGCTGAATTACCTACTTCTGTCACTAGTTCCTAGGTGCTTATGTATTAAAAGAATCCTAAACCTTTCCAGCTTATTTAGACATTTGGCATTCCCTCATCCAACTCAAAATAACTTTAAAGCTTAAATCCATCCTGACAGAATTAAGAAAAGCTTTTTTTCTTCCACTTTGAGACAACTAATGTTGTCAACGCATTACCTGTTATCTGAACATAGAACATAGAACATTACAGCACAGTACAGGCCCTTCGGCCCTCGATGTTGTGCCAACCTGTCATACCGATCTCAAGCCCATCTAACCTACACTATTCCATGTACGCCCATATGCTTATCCAATGACGACTTAAATGTACCTAAAGTTGGTGAATCTACTACCATTGCAGGCCAAGTGTTCCATTCCCTTACTACTCTGAGTAAAGAAACTACCTCTGACATCTGTCCTATATCTTTCACCCCTCAGTTTAAAGCTATGCCCCCTCGTGCTCGCCGTCACCATCCTAGGAAAAAGGCTCTCCCTATCCACCCTATCTAATCCTCTGATTATTTTATATGTTTCAATTAAGTCACCTCTCAACCTTCTTCTCTCTAACGAAAACAGCCTCAAGTCCCTCAGCCTTTCCTCGTAAGACCTTCCCTCCATACCAGGCAACATCCTAGTAAATCTCCTCTGCACCCTTTCCAAAGCTTCCACATCCTTCTTATAATGCGGTGACCAGAACTGTACGCAATACTCCAAGTGCGGCCGCACCAGAGTTTTGTACAGCTTCACCATAACCTCTTGGTTCCAGAACTCGATCCCTCTATTAATAAAAGCTAAAACACTGTATGCCTTCTTAACAGCCTTGTCAACCTGGGTGGCAACTTTCAAGGATCTGTGTACATGGACACAGAGATCTCCCTGCCCATCTACACTACTAAGAATCTTACCATTAGCCCTGTACTTTGCATTCTGGTTACTCCTACCAAAGTGCATCACCTCACACTTGTCTGCATTAAACTCCATTTGCCACCTCTCAGCCCAGCTCTGCAGCTTATCTATGTCTCTCTGCAACCTACAGCATCCTTCGTCACTATCCACAACTCCACCGACCTTGGTGTTGTCTGCAAATTTACTAACCCATCCTTCTACGCCCTCATCCAGGTCGTTTATAAAAATGACAAACAGCAGTGGACCCAACACCGACCCTTGCAGTACACCACTAGTAACTAGTCTCCAGGATCTGAGTAAGACCCTTACAGATATTTTCATCATTTTCTTATTTTATTCGATGAGGTCAATATGAGTAATTATGGAGAGCGATGAATACCTATTTAATGCATGCAGGTGCTCCACAAAAACCCATATTGCTACCCTACTAAAGGACAAACTAAAAACTATTCTACCAGACCCACTCTTGACTCAGCAATGAATGAGGGTGTGGAGGTTAATTACAGCGATAGCACACTGACATCTCAACCAGCACCAAAACTGATTAACTTGTCACTTGTGACATTGCTGTTTGTGAGAACTTGCTATATGTAATTTGGCTGACCCATTTCCTATCCTACAACAGTGACTGCTCTTCAGAAATACTTCATCGGGTGTGAGGCATTTTGGGATGCCCTACTCATGAAAACTACAATATTAACGTAAATGTTTTATTTTAAACGATTAAAGGATGCTGCGCTTGTCTTGCTCATGAGAATAAAAAGGGAAAATAAAACACTTTGAAATTTGCATTTCGTTGCAAGTGAATAAGAGAAGAAAAGTAATAAAAATGTTCTGTGGTTACATGAAGGCATGATTGAAATTGTAGAAGATGAACAACATCTGAAGGAATGTTCATATTATCAGACCAATGATGGTATCAAAAGCAACATATTTTTGGTCTGGATTTCCCAATGTGTTGGAATGATACCAAGGAACAAAATAGTATACTTGATGGATGCATGCTGAGACTCCATTTCTTTACAGCGTTCACTCTCCTGGCGCAGATCCTTGCATAACAGGAATGCACATAAAACATTCAGACAAAGAACTCAATGGCCTGATTTGCAGCATGAATCATTTTCTAATCATTAAAATCAAAATCAAACTTCAATACCAAACAATACCAACCGAATCAATACCAAGGTGAGTACTGAAAAACTGAGTAACACACCTGATTGAAATGTCTGACTTTAGTCATGTTAAGCAAATTTGTCTACCTAAAGTGTAAAATAGAATTGAAACCAGGACTAAATAAGACTCAAATACTTTTTTTTTAGTGAAAGAAAGAAAAGTTATAATTGTACTAGAACACATAAATTCATGAGTTCATGAGATAGAAGCGGCAGGATTAAGCCATTCGGCCCACTGATGTTTGCTCCACTGTTTCATCATGATTGATATGCTCCTCACCCCAAGTGGCATTTATACTGTTTGCAAAGGGAAATTGAGCCCAACATTCTTTTTGTGTCCAGAAAGCTTTATATGAATTTTAATATAATTTTTTTGTAAATTTTGTTTGATCCCGGCGATAACGAAACACTGTAGCCAAAGCTGTTTCCAACAGTTGAAAAATTCACAAACAAGCGTCAGTTCAATGCAAATCAAAGCCAACATCTGACAATAAAAGTTGTCAATTACTAAAATATGGCAAATCACTAAAGAACTAAATTGGAAGAAAACACTTTCTTTTAAGAATTTAATTCTCACAGGGATATGTTTCAATAAATTGCTACTGTTACAATAATTGGGCTTTCAATCCTTATATTAACATCTACATATGAATAATTCAATTATTCTCTTTGATCTTTCAGAACATTATAAGGCCCTGCACAACTGACAGAAGCTTGCAAACAGCATGCAACTTACTGGATAACAGAAGATATTTTTCTGTTGTGCATTGGGCCATGTCATGTAAAGAAACTCCAATGGTTTCCCAGATAAAATGAGTCATTGTATTTATCAAAGTGCTTGATGTGGGTTGGATGAGGAACCTAATCTATTCATCAGGCAATGCAAGCACAGTCTTATGGTGGTATTTATTGCAGCTTACCACATCTACCAGAGCTGACAATTAAATTATTTGTCAAGGTTATTTTGGGACCAAGTAGGCCTCATTTGAACCCAAGGAAAACATGATGTTATTCCACTCTTTTATGAAACAATCTAGCTGAACAGAATAAGACAGAGTGAACACTTTGTGCAAGATTAACTAAGTTTTGTGAATACATCACATGCAGAGACTTCTAAAGTATTAACTTTAGTTTATTAGTCATCCTTCACAGTTAAGTGTGAAGTCATTTCAGGATACTGGGTCATTTCAGGTGAATTTGAGCCTTCAATTTGAATTTTCTTACTTATTACAAGTTTAGTGGTAAATGTGATTGAGATTAAGCATTAGAAATGATTCTGTAAATGGCAAATTGTCTGAAGTAACTGAATTCAAAAGTAAAACTTCACATACCTGCACACTGAAGCCCTTTAAATCTCACACAGGAAAAATCATCACATTCACAGTAGGCACCATATATTTGTCCAAATTCAGATGGATGACAGACACACTGCCCACAGTAGCAGTCTCCTCGACCATTGCAGGAAATGTTCTCTGCACTGTGCCTGCAGGTACCCATGTTTATGTTCTCTTCTGTACATTCACAATGAGGACCTAATCGGCCAGCATTGCAAACACATACACCACATTGGTAAGAGCCACTGCCATTGCTACATCTTGAGCTATTGTGTTCCGCATTTGATTGGCAGCTGCAGCTACAGGCTGGCTGTATCTCGATCTCTAGGCTGTCTCTGAATCCAAAGGGCTTGATTACAATATGCTTATGTTCATTCAGACACTCCTTCAATTCTACAGTCACATTGAAAGACACCTACAGTCAAACAAAAATAATGCATTAATATCTCATTTGTAAATGTACCTAAATAAATTATTAAAGTATAGTGCCATCCAATCATCTATCTCATTGTTTATACATGTATTTTACACGTGCTGTTCATATAATCTGTGATTTCTTTTCTTTTAAAGTAAATTGTAATTATGAAACTTTATTTGTTATGACACAATAGACTCATGAAAGGCATTAGAGAATGCAAAGTCAGGAAAAGGAGCAGAAAGGATAGCTGACTGATTGTAAGTTAGAAAACAGAAAGTCATGGTAAAGGGCAATTGTTCGGAATGGCAAAAAGTTGAAAGTGGAACACCATAAGGATCAGTGTTGCAATCACTGTTGTTCATAATTTACATGACTGATTTAGACGATGAAATCAAAAACACAATTTCTAAATTTGCAGATGAGCCAAACTGGGTGGGATAGTTAATGCTGCAACAAGTTACAAGAGGATACTAATAAGCTTGCAAAATGTTCATATAATTACCAAATGAATTTCAACATAGATGTCAGCTAGTATATTTGGCAAGAAACATAGTAATGTTACTTTGTACTTAGAATTTGAGAAGACTGAGATGAAATTACACAAATGACTTGGAGCAAGGAAGCAAATGTATTGTAGCCAAATTTGCAGATGATACAAAGGGTGCTGGAAAGGAAAATTGCGAGAGGGGTACAAACAGTTTATAGAGAGAAAATGAATGGTTAAGTAAGTGGCAAACAGTTGGCAAATGGCATTTAATGTGGTAAAATGCGAAATTGTCAATTTTGGAATGGAGAACAAAGAAACAGAAAATGATTTAAATAGGGAAAAACTGCAGAAAACTCCAATACAAAGGTTCTTGGTGCAAAATAGAGAAAGCTGGCACATGGGTGTAGCCGTAATCAGGTACACTCATGGAATGATGGCTCTTATTTTGTGGGAGTTTCAACATAAAAGTAGGGAAGTCTTACTGCAGGCAATAACTATCTCCAAAAAGACTCAATTTAACCACTGCCCCTTGACATTCAAAGGTATCACCATCAATGAATCACCCATTACCAATGTCCTCAGGGTTATCATTGATCAAAAACTCAACTGGACTTGCCATCTAAACACAGTGGCTACAAAGCAGGTACTGCTGGGAATACTGTGCTGAATAACTCACCTCCTGATGCCCCAAAGCCTGCCCAACACCTACAAGGCACAAGTCACGAGTGTGATGGAATACTTCCCATTTGTCTGGATAGGTGCAGCTCCAACAACACTCAACAAGCTTGACACCATCCAGGACAAAGCAGTCTGCTTGACTGGCATCAAATTCACTCCCTCTTCCACCAACACTCAGTAGCAGCAGTGTGTGATATCTACAAGACGCGCTGCAGAAATTCACCAAAGATCCTGTCAGAGCTTCCAAACCCATAATTGCTTCCACCTAGAAGGACAAGGGCAGCAGATACATGGGGAAACTACCACCTACAATTTCCCCTCCAAGCCACTCACCATCCTAACTTGAAAATATATCACCATTCCTTCACTGTCACTGGGGGAAAATCCTGAATTTCCCTTTCTAAGGGCATTTTGGGTCAACCTACAGCACGTGGAATGCAGCAATTCAAGAAAGCAGCTCACTACCATCTTCTCAAGGGCAACAAAGGATAGGCAATAAATGCTGTTCAGCAAGCGACACCTACACCCATGAGTAAGTAAATAAATAAATGTATTAGGGTGCTGGTGAGACTACAGCTGGAGTACTAGGAGCAGTTCTGGAATCCTAATTTAAGGAAAGATATGACTTCATTGGAGGCAGTTCAGAGAATGTTAACTAGAATGATCCCTGATATGGAAGGATTGACTTGTGAGCAAATGCTAAATAAGTTGGGATTCTGCTCATTGTAGTTGAGAGAATGATAATGACAAGTAATTTCATTGCAATGTATCAGGATTCTTTAAGGCTTGACAGGGTAAATGCTCAGAGGATGTTACCCCTCATAGGATAGTCTAGCACCAGAGGGCATAATCTTAGATTAAAGGGGCATCAACTTAAGTGTGCAATGAGGAGAAATTTATTCTGTCAGAGGGTTGAGAGTGTTTGGAACTCCTTGCCACAGAGAGCTGTGGAGATAGAGTCTTTGTGTATTTTTAAGATGAGATAGATTTTTGATCAGTAGGCGAATCAAGGGTGAAAGGAAAGGACAGGAATGTGGGGAACGTTGAATCAGCCATGATCTTGTTGAATGGTAAAGCAGACTTGAGGGGCTGTTCCTACTTCTTAATGGTCTTATAGTCCTATGTTCTAAATCGCTGATAGGAAGAGATGATGTTAACAAAGCCTTAAAACAGCAAACAAAGTATTAGGGTTTAATATAATCATAATGAGTTGAATTGAAAAGTAAAATATAACATGCTAAACTTGTATCGGATCTTGATTGGACCACTAAATAAAACCAGAAGAGCTGCGGGTGCTATTTATCAGGGACAAACCCTGAAGAAGGGTCACTGGACCTGAAACGTCAACTCTGATTTTTTTTTTACAGATGCTGCCAGATCTGCTGAGCTTTTCCAGCAACTTCTGTTTTTGTCCTTGATCAGATCACACCTAGTGTATTGCGTATAATTGTCATTACTATTTGATAATAAATGTATAGATGAGAGTATGCCATAAAGACTTACAAGGATAATATCAGGAGAGTGTACCGATCAAAAGAAGATAAACCGGCTGCTTCTTTCAGCTTGCAAAATGAAGGCTGAGAAGTGACCTAATACACATCTTCAAAATTATGAAAGTTGACTAGATGAAGCACTGTATTTTTTTGGAGCCATGGAAATTTTATGGATCTTTGTAAGAGCTGGGTGGAACCCAAATAAAGAAGTCTCATTCCAATTTCTGACCATATTTTAGTCAGTAAGGTTTACAGGCAGGACATGATTCACACAAGATGCCCTCATCTCCTGAATGAATATGATTCAGTGGCCCAGTGGTTAGGAGTGCTGCCTCACAGTACTAGGGATCTGAGTTCGATTCCACCCTCAGGTGACTGTTTATGTGGAGTTTACACATGTTTGTGTGGGTTCCCTCTGGGTGTTCTGGTTTCCTCCCACAGGTGAAAGATGTGCAGATTAGGTGGATTAGCCATGGGAAATGCAGGGTTACAGGGATAGGTGGATCTGGGTGGGATTTTCTTCAGAGGGTCATTACGGGCTAAATGGCTTGCTTCCACAGTGTCAGGATTCTATAATAATTTCATAATCTTCCAGCAAGAAGTTGCTGCTTCTACAGTGATAAGACATGATGCTGACTATGAAAAATGATAGGGTTAGTGGGGCACAATTCTGACCTGAACTGTTACAAATGTTAAATCTATAAAAACAGTTTAAAAATCATTTTGATATAAATGGTCTTTATGGAAACTTGATCCATCCACATCCTATTAGTACTGTCCATGTAACATGGCTGTTATAACTGTGACAAACTCCTGGGGTGGTCAGTGACACCTTGTTTCTGTTTCTTCCAGCAGAAGTAAAATGGCAGTACTTAAGGAAAGAAAGTAACTTTGAGCAATGGTTATTGCTTTCCTTCAGCCTTTTTATTTTTCTTTTTCACATTGTACCACTGAACTCTATTTCCAGTTTAATATCGGTGACTGGCTACATTGGGTGATAAAGGTTGCATTTCAAGGTATTAAAGTCAAAAACTTAAAAATTAATCCTTCACAATCAGATACATGGCATTCCAATTTGTTTCCTCAGATGAGAAAATTAAGACATACTGTGTCTCCAATGTAGAGGTGAGAACATTTTTTCTGTCCCTGGAGGATAGTACCATCTTGACAGATAGCAGTGAAATAGAACTGCACTCCATCGGTATCTCCTGTCACTTCCAGCTCAACCTCAGATCGCAGTTCCTGAAATGGCAAGGAAGATGGCACAGAATTGTACACAACGTTCCATTCCACTGAATCTGCACTGGTTATCTCTTTTGCTCTATTTATATGCCCTATCCCCACACCCATTAATTTCTTTTGCTAATATTTGTCTACATTCCTTCACAAATATGCTATGGATTCTGTTCCATTAAACTTTTCAGCAGGGTCTTCCAAATTGGATTGTTCTATCTACTGTTTGGAGGGAAAATTTTGGAAATTTTCCACATTGTCAGCTTGGGGTAATGCATCAATAGAAGTGAGTCTGTCATGAAATTTCCTGCACATGCCCATCACTATACCTAGTCAGTAGAAATGTTTACCAATGAGATGTTGGCTTAAGTGTAGATTTGCAAGAGTGGACTTTAAATTAAGTTAATTTAAATTTACCTTTTATCACTGTTTATATAGAAATAATAACATACACACATTGTATTTTTGTATTCATTCACAATATTTATAATACCTGTGTAAAATGTGTAAGTTAAGTATTGAGACATGCAAGAATCTTTTTGTTTCTGAGATAGACATTGACAATTATTTAAGTTGAGAATACAACATTATAATACTTCATTGGCATCCAGATGGTAGCAACATGTTTGCACTGAATAAACAAGTCTCTAATTCTGCTAATTCCAAGTACAGCACAGCATAGGCTTGCACAAACCTGCCTCCTTTCTTACGTGCAGACTGTGAATCAGGCAGTGTAAGAGCCTGCTGAAACTTAGTCATTGTAGTAAAGGAATATTTGTTTACTTCTAGCATTTGTTGCTCAGTGGCCTACACAACACAAATGGGCAGATTTTTAATAATTAGTGGCTTGACATGAAAGTGCACCTGGAAGAAATTTTAACATGGGCAAACACCCTTACAAAATTCGACCACAGCTATTGGTTAATGAGCCCGTGGAAAATCATGTTGTTGAGGTAAGAGCAAATCTAGAGCTTAATGCATGCTTGAACAAATGTGATCCAGCAGATGATCATTTACTGCACAGAAATTCAGAATGAAGGGAAAGATTGAGTTTCACCTGACAAATTTCTCAGGAATGTAATTCAAAAGGTAGAAGAATTAGTTTTGAAATTTTATTACAGTGCTTTATTTGGACTAATCTAATACACTGAAGTGGATCTGAACTAGCTGTGCAGTCTCCATATTAACTGTAGAATCCAGTTCAAGTGTTCATTGCATTCATACTGTGCAGTTGATTCCTGGATGTCAGAGATTCTTCTAAGAGACTGACTCTTACTCTAAAGTGGCTTAGAAAGTACATGATGTTATATCAAGAACAGACAACGTAGGGAAGGGCAATAAATGGAAGTATTGCCAGTGGCATTCTGATTTTAAGAATCAATTAATGATTGACTGAAAAAGGCTGATTGATGTAATACCAGGGCATATTCATGATGTAGTGGATAAAGGGACAGGAAGGAGATCAGCTGGTGGACACTTAACTGATCGACTGCTGGTAATGTTCGACTACAGACTGATGCATTACCCTCCTTCTTCTGCTATGTCCTAGTCTAGATCTTTTCTATGAGATTGAGGAAGGCCTTATTATGTTGGGTCAATGCCTCGCATATATTCACAGCAAAGTTGTGCAAAGTATTTTTTGTGTTTGTTTCAGATTTCCAGCACATGCAGTAATGTGCTTTTCTTATAGTCAGGCTGGGTGCCATGTTGCCTGGCTCCTCACCTCTTATAAGGAGCAATCCTGACTCTTGATGTACCTAATTGGCTGACTATGTGAACCACAGGACCGCTATCAGGGGCTGTCCTTGGCTTACTGTGCTGGGACCTCCTGACCAAAAGCTAGCATCCTTCACTTGACTGTTGATTGTAAGCTTTATGGCTTTGTTTTTGCACTAAACAGTTTGGCATACAGCAATTCTGTGAGCCTGTTACCTCTGGCTGAGGGATCAAAGCTCAAAATGCCAAGGCAAGGCAGGGGTTGCTCTAAACCTTAGAGACAGTGAGCATTATTACAGCCAGCGAATGGACTGGAGATGCAGCCTGCTGCAATCCCTGAGCTGATCCTGAACACAGTATCCTTGCTGCAGCATTACAATGATTTTTGCCGATGCAACCTATGGTGCAGTATTGAAGAGTAGGAGAATCCTGTAAGTAGATCGGAGATATATCATGAGGATTCTTAGAAAGTGGCACATGTTGGATGCCAATGTCTCTGGACATGGATGCATGTTGCCAATACTTCAGAGGTACCCACTTTGACTTCTATGTCAAAAATTCTCAATGTCTAGCTTGTTCTGAGTATTTAGGAAAAGAAGCTGAGTATTAATCAGGTGAGTTGCAGCATTAATGATGCAATTAACAAGTTATCAGGTATGCCCTGAGCAGGGACTCTAAGTGTTGTCATGGCAATGGCTATAGCAGTGGCAGTGAGATGGGCCCGGAGCAGGTACTCCAGGTGTCGTCGTAGCGATGGCTGTAGCAGTGGCAGTGAGATGGGCCCGGAGCAGGCACTCCAGGTGTCGTCGTAGCGATGGCTGTAGCAGTGGCAGTGTGATAGGCCGGTGTAGGGACTCCAGGTATTGTCGTAGCGATGGCTGTAGCAGTGGCAGTGTGATAGGCCGGAGCAGGCACTCCAGGTGTTGTCGTAGCGATGGCTGTAGCAGGGGCAGTGTGATAGGCCAGTATAGGGACTCCGGGCATCAACAAGGCGGCAGCAGAGCCATGGACTCCTGGTTGTGGGACGAGTGTAGGTCCAGCACAGGATATGGCATCAGTGGTGGCGTCGGCAAGGTGTGTGCCCAGTGGCGAAGAGATGGTGCCTGAAGAGTGGCAACTGCAATGTTGGTGGGTCTGGTTCAGGCGGTAGTGAGGTGGTCGAGGACAGGTGGCAGTGCAGTTGTTGGTGAGCCAGGTCAGGACTCATGGCAGAGCAGTGGAACGAAGATGGACTCCCTTTCAGTTATACCTTTTTAATCTTTTAATTCTTAAATGATGCCAAATAGTGTCAGATTGTGGTGACAGTTGAAGATTTTCACTGTATTTTACTGCATCATTCAATTATAAAATACAGGTGACAATAAATTATCTTTCATTCATATAATCAAACTTAATTGGTAACTTGCCACTGCCTAATGAGAAACTTGACACTCAGCAATAAAATCAATGATGCAGTGAGCCACTCTCAATGCTGAGACAGGCTTTTTAAGACATTTTGCTCAATTCTGTCATAAATCTCACTGTAGCTAACATCACTCAGGTCCTAGAAGACTCCAACCCTCAGACTAATCAGTTAAGTTTCCAAGTTTTGATTGGTATCAGCCTTGAGGTGGAATGTTCTGATTCAATGGATGTAGAAGGATATTTGTGTTAAGTAGTTCTGACTGGAGAAGAACTAGCTATTTTTTACATACCTTTGACCCTAGTGACTAGATGAGATTGTCAAAACATGGAAAGATCCTGGCCTGAGCACTGGATGAGCAGGACAGGAGGAGACTGACATGCTGCCCCCTCTGGTGAGAAAGTTCACCATATTGCGCACCTCTCAGGTGTATCAATTCACTCAAAACAGCCATCCAATTAGAGACCTGCAGTTTCTGGGTCCTGAAGGCTGCTGGGTGAGGCCTCCCTAGAGAAGGTAAGTCAATTATTTCGCTTATTCTCACGGTTTGGGAATTGGGAAAGGAGGGAAGTGGATGGCTTTCAGGAGTTAGTCCCTTGCCGACCAACCTGGTCTCTGATTGCTCCGAGTTGAGAAATCAACCAACCTTTTCACAGAATCTCACAGGGATATGGTACAGAAAGAGGCCTTTTAGGCAGTCACCTATGCACTGTTCTCCAAATGAGCATCATGAACGAGTGCCAGTGTCTTGCTATTTCCTTGTCCACTTGCAAATTTTTCCTAACAAAATACATGTCCAATGTTTGCTGAAAATAAATTCATCATAACTTCCTTGGTCTTGTATTCCTTTTAACGAAGCCTAAAATATTGAATGCTTCATTAATGGCTCGTTTAGTCTCCCATCCCTCTGCTCCTGTACACCCTTTAGTGTCTGCCATATTCTTTGTACCAAAGTGCATCATGTCTCATTTCTGCACATTGAACTTCATTGCTATGTATCCACAGTCTCCTCCTACTTGTTAGTGTCCATTCTATACTGTCTTCCTCCAAGTTTACAATTCTCCCAAGAACCTTTTAACAGTAGGAGAGGCAGATAATTGGGGAGGTGGAAAATTGAGACCTTTAAATGGTCACTAAATGACCACTTAGGGCCTTAATTGGTGGCAAGTTGAGGAAGTTGCTTTCTCTCCCAGCGCTTAACTGCCGAGGGGGTTACAAAGAGGTGAGTTTCTCTCGAGGGCTGCACATTCTGGGTTCTGACCTTACTACTTTCTGCAGGCTCTGTAAAATTCACTCCAAAATTCCTGGGAAGACAGACTGATTAGTTACTGCATTTGGGAAAGTAGGGAGCTGATTGTTAGCATGCACATCTGGCAAGAGCAGGGTAGAAATTTGGTTTAAATAGCTGAAAAGCTATTTGCAATATACCGCAAAACATTCTTGCCAGCTGACATTTTAGTTTAGTAAAATTTTCAGCAGCTGCTGACCTGTTTAAATTGCAGGGCCCAATAATGCCATTTCAAATGCTGATACAATCTTTACTGTTGATTGATGTGTCAATGCCCAGTGCCAGTTCCTCCAGTGAAAGCTGACTAGTACTAAGACCTCCAAATTTAATTTTAACACTGCTATGAGGCAAAAGGAGTGTTCCTCTGGGCTCCACAGGAATCTCCAGGTATTTTTGATTGTTAAGCTTCCCTGAAACAGGCAGAAATGTTGACATGGGAACACTGTGTTGATGCTCGGGTCATTTGTGTGAACAAAACGCAGGAGTTTGGCAAAGTGGTCAGGTGACCACTGAGCTCCCTTGTCAATGTTTCTGTCTCAGGAATGCCACAGTACTCCAGTGAAGTTTGACACAAGCTGGAGAAACAATACTTCATCTTCTGCCTGGGCTCCTTACAGCCTCAGGACTTATCATTGAGTTTAACTATTTCAGAACGTGGCCTGCCTCCTCCATGTTTGTTATTCTTCCCCCACCACCCCTCACACCCCAAGGTACTGTGTGGTATGAGTTGCTCCCTGCACAGCCTGCCCACTTTCAACTATTCCCACTTTTCCTTAACACATGGGAAGGTTATGGCCTAGTGGTATTATCACTGGACTGTTATTCTGGAGACCGGCATTCAAATTTGAATTCAATAAAAATGTCTGGAATTAAGAATCTAATGATGACCATGAGCCAATTGTCAGGAAAGAACCACCTGATTCACTAATATTCTTTCGGGAAGGAAACTACCATCTTTACCTGGTCTGGCCTACATGTCACTCCAGACCCACAGCAATGTGGTTGACTCTCAACTGCCCTCTGGGCAATAAACGCTGCCTAGCCAGTGACCACCACCCCCCCCATCCTGTCAATGAACAAAGTTTAAAAAAAAACTCTGGTATTTATCACTCTCTCAATTTCTGATGAAATATCTCTTTGTTTGCCTATCCCTTTTTTCTCTTTTTCTCTCTCTGGACTCCATTCCTTTGTGCTCTATTCACTTCTCAAACACCCTACGCCCATCCTGTCATCAGCATGAACATCACCCGTTCCAAGCTATCTTCAGTTCCGTAGAAAGGTTACTTGACTTGAAATGTTAACTGTTTAATCTCCGACCTGCTGTGTTTCAGCAGCACTCTTTTTGTTTCAGATTTGTAGCATCCACCGTTATGTGTTTATTTTAATGAAAGTAAACAGACAGGTGCAGCGAGCCATTAGGAAGGCAAATGGTATTTGGTCTTCATCGCAAGTGGATTTGCATTCAAAACGAAGGTTGTCTTTCTGCAGTTATACATGGCCTCGGTGAGAACATATCTGGCATTCAGTTTCGGTCTCCCTACCCAGGAAATGACATGTGCAGGTAAGGGGTGCAACAGGGGTTCACTCAACTGATACAGGGATGGTTCCACTGCACCTGCATTCATTGGCATTTTGAATAATACTAAGGGATCTGATTGAAATGTATAAAATTCTAACAGGGCTGGACAGTCTAGATGCAGGGAGAATTCTTTTCTTGAATGGGGATTCTGGGCCAGAGGACACAGTCCAGGATACGGGATAGATCCTTTAGCTCTGGGATAGGAAAAATTTCTTCCCTCAAATGCTGGTGAATCTGTGGAATTCTGTACCACAGAAGGCTGTGGAATCCAAGCCGCTAAATATATTGAAAAAGGGAACAGATAGAATTTTAGATATTAACAGCACCAAGATAGAGGATCAGCCTCACTGAATCTTAGAGCAGGCTGGAGGTTTTTACGCTGGTCTGGCCCCCATGCTGGTGTTGATATGGATGCTGGCTGTTTAACCCTGATTCAAACCTGAACTTAAATACAAGGGCTAGATGTCAGACTTCACTAAAGGTCCCAATATTTATAAAGAAATGAGCTAATTAATCATAAATGTGATCACGATAACTGGTATTGGACTTTTTCTTTTTCTGTTCAGTGCCAAAAATACAAAAATGTACCTTGTAGGCCTTAATAATCAATTGAAGAATATTTCCAGAATCACTTGCGAGTGGCTCCACTGTGGCACCAGGTATTAGTGTTGCATAATTCTACAAGGATGTAACAATTAAGTGAAAATTAATTTTAAAAGCAACAGATGCTCCCATAAAATAAATTGCTGTGTAATCATAAGTATGCATCTTTATTCCTAAAAATGTGAAAGACTATGACAAAATCTAATATTAATGGAAGATAACCAATGTAGTCAGTTTCTGTAAATCAACTGACTTTAGTTGGAAATGTGGACTGCTATTTACTTATACATTTTACCTGTTCACAAACTGGAATTTAATACTGTAGGATCAACAGACATAACTTTCAAAATTGAAATGATGTGAAATATAACACTGTCGAGCCTGTAACTGTTTTTAAGTATTCATAGATGAATGAATGCTATGTGCAATATATTGGTGACTAAAGTGACACAAATATTAAATCAACCTACAACACATTGCAAAATGTAAAAAGGCTACTACCATTAAGCCAGAGAAATACAGGTGGACAACAAACACCTTGTTTAAAATAACAAATGATTATATGTTTTGCTCTGGTCAATCAGCAATTCAAATAACAGGACAAATATAAAAAGAGAAATGATTTTGAAAATTAGGTTCCAGTTCTTCAATGCATCAGTGAATATACAGCAAACAAGAATTAATCTAATTAAGTTAATTGAGTCAATTGTTTCAATGTGTGTTTCAACATATCTGTACACATTGTCAAGTTCAATTATCATGTGTTTGACTATAGGAGTCTGCTATTAATGCTCATGAGACTTGATTGGTTCAGACTGGGTGTAGACTCAGAAATGGAAACAAAGCTGTAGACCGAGCTGGAAGCTGAAGCTTGGAATCGACTTTTCAAAGCTCTATGAACAAAAGCCTGCTACGCACATAACACTAGTGTCATCTCTGTATAGATCTGAGATACAAAATACACAATATCAGTATGTAGTTGATGCAAAAGAAATGAGCAGAAACCATGAGTAAATGTTGTTTCAGCAGCACAAATAAATTGTGAAACTCCACACTCCAAATCGTACCAACATTGTAGTAATGTTATATTTATCAACTGCAAAAAGGTTCCTCACTTTCATGAGGGACATGCTGTAGCGACAACATACATGCACGCCAGCCCGATATAATGGAGAATATTCACTCAGCTGCTCTCATCCAAACATATGTATTCATTTGAGATAACAAGGTGTGGAACTGGATGAACATAGCAGGCCAAGCGGCACTTTAGGAGCAGAAAAGCTGACGTTTTGGGCCTCGACCCTTTCTGATGAACAGTCTAGGCCCGAAACGTCGGCTTTCCTGCTCCTAAGGTGCTGCTTGGCCTGTTGCGTTCATCCAGCTCTACACCTTGTTATCTTGGATTCTCCAGCATCTGCAGTTCCTATTATCTCTGATATGTATTCATTTGTCTGTGTTTCTAAGTTTATTCTTGCTGTTTTGGGGAAGAGTAAGATTATGTGTTTGCCAGAGCACTGACAATGAGCTGTGATGTTACAGGAACACAAGATCTGTAAACATCACAAAGAATTAAACAAAATAAATTAAAAAAGGAAATAGTTGATTCCCAAGATGTATACAAAACACAGTTTACATCAAGAACATAACTACTAGTCACAAGTTATTTCCCTCAGTTGTCTCAAAAGGGGCTTGTGTTTGTACTTCAGTATTGAATACACAATCTTTACATCATATGGAAAGAAACTGCATTTGGTGAGCTTGCAGATGTAAAGATCAATAATCAAATGGCAAATCTACATCGTGTTGAAGAATATCCCAAACTATTATAATGAACTGTACAAATTAGTTGGACCAATTATTTTTCAAAATCTTGATTTCAAACGATGCTGGTCAAGAACCTAAATATACATTGCTTATGTGTAATACACCAAAGTATTGAACAAAGCTTCAAACAGCTGTTTGACCATTCCATGATGTTTGTTCAACATTCTTTATTTTACGTGAATCAACTGTTTAATAATGTAGAACTCTGCTCATTTGCCAATGCAGGTCTTAATCAATGAATATTAAGAGTGAACAGGAAAGAAAACAATTTCTGCAGCAAAGGCTGAAGTTACAAGTTAAAGCACATCCTTAATGTGCCATTCAGCATTGAGCAACAAAACAATATGAAAAACTGAATATAATGATCAGTGGTTGAGATAATTCAGGCTGCTGACCAAAATCAATTTGGATGACAGTAAAATTCTGTTGAGATGCTGGAATCTAAAATAATGTTGTGTTTTTTTTTAAGTGAGAAAATTATTGTTAATTTTTGAAATGCCATTGAGAGAAATTGCAAACCAGGTCAGATATAACTCGTTGATCTGAAAAGAATTTCTAGAAGGGCAGAGGAAGAGAACATTACCGAACATTCCCTCCTGACAGCTAAACTTCCAACTGCAAGTTTAAAGAGAGTGCTTTTTTCATTTCTTTTAATATAACTTATTAATTCCAAACTATTCTCTTTACCACTGCTCAGTTTCATGAATCACAAATATGCATTTTTGAAAAGAGAAATTATGTTCTGAACAAATAAATTTGACATGTCAAACAATTGAAACCATATTCATTCAGACTAGCAGTCAGCTATAAAAAAATCAATGGCCCTTCCAACACACCCCTATCACGTGGCAGTAGTTCATTGAAAGGCCTACAAGTTCAGTCAAGTTCCAAGCATAATGGTTTCAGTCCAATTACATGAATTAGGCTGGTATTTCAGGATGATATGGGAAGAGTTTTGTAAAATGGGGTCAGGACCCCCAAGAGGGGTTCACAAGTTAATGTCTTAGGTATGAGATCTGAGGCCGAAATGGCTACCAGGGAGTTCAGGCCAAGTTACAACAGCTGTGCTTTTCCACTAATGGGTTTTTACTCTCACAGATCACATTGAGGGAGCCATGACAATTTTCAAGTCTCAACATGGGGTCCCTTTGAGAAAAAGTTGGAGAAGCACCGTTGTAGGGATGTTCGTGTCAAATGAAATGTAAAATAACACCACATCTACTTCTTCCTAGGATATAAATGGTCCTGTTGTAATATTTGAAGGAGAAAAAGGAAGTCCTTTCAGCATGTGGAGAACATTTATACCTCAATCAAATGCAGCGAAATAAATTATTTGGTTATTTGTCTCAGCAGTAAAATGTTTGGGTTGGAATTTCTGCTACACCAATAAGCTGCTGACTTCCCTGATATGTTCAAGTAATGATAACTTATTTTTCCGGATTCTTTGTTAAATATTTAATTCCTGCACAATATACATAGTGGCCCTGAACAATATAGGCTACAGTGAAAAATGTGGCAGAATTGTACAAGAAATCTGACAAGGAGTAAATTGACTTCAGGAGCAACTCGTTATTTTTTTGACTCAGAGGGAGGTCTGTTTGCAGTCACAAAAAGGAAGTGTGAGATAGTAGAAAGAAAATGGTATCGCTTACCCTGTCTGAGTGCAGAAGCTGATTGCCCTTCTCCCTACAATGTTTTGCGTCGTTTTAGATGGCAATAATCCAGAGGGTAATCTTGGACCAATTTGGCATGTTGTGGTGTCATGGCCTCCGGAGTAAGAGGATGTCCTGTGCCTAGATCATGCAGTGCAGCAGAATCTCCATGTCTCTGTCTGTAAAGTGGAACACTGATTTTTCTCCTGTCTGCTGTGAGAGGGCAAATGTCAACAAGTGCTCAAGGCAGCCCTGGTCTGACAGTGCTTGCCCGGGTGCACAATGGGCTTTTAAAGATGGGGCTGGCACCGGGGCTGCCGGTCAACTCTGGCACTGGTGATTTGTTCTGAGAATGGGCTGAAATTCAGTGAGAAGGATATCATAGGGGTGGGGTAGTTACTTAATAAGGCATATTGGTAAAATATGATGAAAGATCCTGCTAGGCCATGCTGTGAAAACCTCCTAAAACCCTAACAAAATTGACACTCCAAAAAAAAGTAAGATTCAGCCCAGTGTCACACAATTCTGAATAAAACATCAGCCTCAGATGTTCATCTCTGTAATCCTGACCGTTTTATTAGGTTTTGGAAGGTCCTCATTCAATCCTCTTCAGTTTAGTTCCTATATTTCTGTTATTCAATCACAATCTGAAGGCAGCAATACAGTTATTGAGGATTTCTTCCAGTTCTATTATTCTTCCAGTTGTTGTTACATTGCAATGTCCACAAGAGGAGAGAGCAACAACTGAACTGATGGCACTCAGCGGTTGCTCATATAAAGTAGCCTGTCACACACTCATTGTTTGAGTAGCAGCTATCATTTTGGGTTCTTTCACAGGCAGATATTATTCATGTACCTTGAATGCTGAAGCCACTAAGAGGTTTTAGGTCTTTACAAAGACTGCATGTTAATCATGCAATTAAGCTGCCAGCTTGTTCAAGCTATTACTCAATTCTGTTGCGCTTCTACATTGGTAGATATGCCCCTGAAGAAAAATGTATGAATGGAACTAATGATTATAAATAATAACGTGTCAAAGTGCCATCTCTATAAGTGGATCACATCTAAGATAAAATTGGAAATTTTACAGTGCAATCAATGAATCTTCCACACTTACTTCAGTATACCTATTCAAAGGAGAGAACAGGTGCTGCATCTGTGTTGTACTGTTGGATTCTTAGCCTTCAGAGGTCACACTTATTGGACAAAGTTTTACTGAGTGAGAACATACCTGAAGAAAAGCCAGCAACCCCTAGGTAGCCTGCTAAAAAGCCCACCTGCACTTGTAATGTGCTGGGGCAAGGATAAAATGTTGGTTGCATAGGTCCCCTGCCCCATGGAGGAGCCAATCTGACTGGTCAGCATTTCGAGCAGTGCCAGGAGCTTACCTGTGGGCATTGTGAGGTCTGTAACCAGTTCTAAGAAAGCTCAATGGATCCCTGGAATGTGGTCAGTTCAGGGTAATGGTCAGGAAGAATCTGATCAACTCAGGGAGGGTTGCTGAGGTGTTTGGGTTGTGGATTTTATAGAGCTGGCAGGAGTGTAGGAAAGGAGAAGTACTATCTTTGGGAGTGGTGTTTGCCCACTCCCACCTGGTGTCGCAATGAAGGCACCTCAGAGTGTTTGAATTACACATTACTCACTCTTTTAAAAACTTATTTTTAAAAAAGGAGTCTGTCCAATCCCATGCACCTGCCCAAGCCAAACATACAATGTAATTATCAGGGTCAACTGGCTTATTAACAAGTTCTCTCTGATGAAGGGTCTAGGCCCGAAACGTCAGCTTTTGTGCTCCTGAGATGCTGCTTGGCCTGCTGTGTTCATCCAGCCTCACATTTTGTTGTCTTGGAGTCTCCAGCATCTGCCGTTCCCATTATCTCTCTCTCTATTAACAAGTTCAGTTTACTTTTAAATATGACAGACGGTTTGCCAAATGCAGCATCTGCCCACCTACCATGTTAGGGCATGCCATTCCTTGAAAACATGTAAAATTCATCCCACAGTGTCTTAGGAAAGTTTGTCTAACCAGCCACCAATGATGTGCTAAAGCTGTAATAGCTCAACAGGTATAAAATCCTCACTTTTTTTAACTGTTTGCACAATCAGTAATCCTTAAGATTACTGATCTATGCTTTGTAATAATATTGTTTAATTTTAGGACAAGGACACAGTAAAGATGACAGACTCTGGAAACAAAGGTCTATAGGTGTGAGACTGGAAAAGCACAGCAGGTCAAACAGCACCTGGGAAGCAGTTAAGTCACCATTAACTGCTGAAACAGTCTGCTTAATATTGACTCACCGATATTGTATGCTAGGCTGAAGGCATGTTCTACAATAGTGGGCAAAGCGTTACCATGAACAAATAAAAGATAAAATTACATATTTCCTTGTTTATGATGTATAGAACACAGGTGAGTCACTTTGGAAGTAAGGACTGTTGTCATAGTCTAGGTAGAGCACAGGCTCTTTGAAAGAAGCTGCATTTGGATGGGTGGTTACGGTTAGATTCAAGGACTAAATGTCAAGGGCCAGACCAGAACTACAGTTAGATTTTGTTTGCACTGTGTACACTATTGTACATATACAGCAAAAATTATTTTGGATCTGTATACAGGTTCATGGGATCTTAGGCGCACACTGGATATTGAAAAATCAGAGACATTCTTTTCATGTGTAAGCTTTTAATTTTCTAATATGTAAGACACACAGACAATCCAATGCTCCTGTGTATTGTCTCAGAAAAAATTATTTTCATGGCTTTTAAGTATTTGTTAATTCAAATGATTACTGATAAATAGATTCAGATAAACCATCAATTACACACCTTGATTACATTTTCAATGCTCATTAGCCACTAACCATTTCTTGGGGATTAAACACAGCAGAATGGTGGGGACAATGGTTTAGAATACATTAACTGTTCACTGACATAGCCGAGTTTGAAGCCAAACTGAACTGAGCCAATTAATATCTCTTTCATTAGTTTGTGTGGAGAAGGAATTTTGACATCTAAATTTTATCTTTTATGATTTTCAGTGCAAGTTTTTCCTTCAGTACAGGATGTATGGCGTCAAATTTGCAATCTCAAAACATCCACAAGATGACTGGTGTAATGGAAATGGCGCTCACTGCAGTAGAGGATTCTTATTCTATGTTTGGGCTGGGAGCAATGGGAACTTTATTATGCATCTAATACATTATATGAGTTATTGTCACTGGCACAGATTACCAAAGTAGAAATGTTTTTAATTTCCAAAACCTAATGTTTATGATCCAAAACACAGTATGGAGAAGAGAAATTAAATTGGTCCTTATGAAGTATAATTTATTCAATTGGTACTGTTTCATTTACAATTTGATACCAGTTTGCAAAAAACTGATCTGGATTTTCTGCTCAAATATAAACTCACACTTTGGGAATATCTCTGTTTACCCAAAATGTTTTCTGAATTCCTGTCAAAAATTGGCACACATGAGCAGGCATATCTTGATGAATGCAAATAACTGAAGTACATCATGCAGGGAAACTTCCATCATTATTTTTCCTGAAATTATTCCTTGCAAAAGGCATCTTGGCCTTTCATACAATCACTTGGAAAGGCTGATTTGTGATTTTGAAAGAAAAGTTTTACTGCTTTCCAGGTTACACTGCATCATTCTGTGGCTTTCTGAACAAATCATGTCTGTCTGGTAGATTCAAAGAAGCCTGCATGAACATGAAAATAGCCCTAAGGCTAGAAAGTTGTCTAAATTCTAACAATACAGTGCATAACAGTCATGCACAAAATCAAAGATCACATTGAATCATCGGCAGGGATGTTTGATTTGACACACATGTTCTCTTCCTGTGTGTATAATTCCACATAAGCTTCTTCCAACTCTAATTAACTCTTCCCACACACCATTAATATCTTATTCCTTCCTCCGTAACATATGCAATAAAGCAAGATTTTGTAATCATAGCAACTTTCATCTACTGTATCTGTTAATCCATTGCACTTCTGAGCTGTAGATATTCAGTGGTATGTTTGTCAAAAAATCCTATGGTGATCCCTTATTGTGCAGAGTATCCTCTTCTATTAGACTTTAACTCTGTTTGAAATGCAAATTCATTGTTTTTCTTATAGAATGTTGGCCTTCAGAAATTTTCTTTAAATATGTTACTTATCAGCCATTGAAATATCTTAATTCTTCCAGTTATAATACTGAATTAAGACTTACCTTGTACGTATTCAGCTGCTTATCTGTCACAGCAAAAATCAGCAAGATATTATTTTCCACAAGCTTTTCTATGAGTTGCCCAAGTGAGGGATATTCCTACAAATATAGAGAAAAGAAGTAAGATGAAATTATTTAGGAAATTTATAATACAGCAGAACATTATCCAAGCATACACAGATAATCGTCAGAAAAAGATTTATTGCTGCATCCAGCAGGTCACATACAATTCTGCGTGAGTGCACAGCGTACCACCTACAGCCATGTAATTCCTGGGAAAGGAAAAAGACTGAAGTAAATCCCAAGCCAATTAGAAAAAAAATAGAAAATTCAAGTCATTTAGATAAAAGAAAGCTAGTTCAAGAGCTTGTGGTAGTTATAATTCATACTACAAACACCTAATTCTTTCACAATGAAAGATTTTGTCCATTTCAGCGAGGAACAGGTCCATGACCCTATGGCTCTAAGTCCAGCTTTCCCTTGTAGAAGTACTGGTAATCAGTCTTCACCACACCAGTTGGCAACAGGTTCACACTACATTCTCAGCAAAACAGGACTTATTTGGCATTTGGTTTGAATCGATACAAGTTGGATGCAGTGATTGCTCATTGACTGTAAGTTTTTTGCTACTTAGAAATAAGCAGGCCCTGTCTGTTACCAGAGGCAAATGCAGATTTGTATATTTATCCCTTGCTTTGCTGTCACTGAACGAAAATCAATACTTTCAACCATTTGAAGGCTTTCCAATGTGCAATTCTTCCACATTGAACAATATGAAGATGTTCAATTACACTGGGCATTGGGGAAGATTAGCACTCCCTTAGACAGGGTTCTCGGATTGGATAAAGCTGAGGACTACTAATCTGAGGAGCTTGTTTCTCAAATAATAATACATGTACAAATGTGTACTTCTATTTGCGATGAAATATCAGCCAGGACACTAATATGTCCTCAGAAGCATTTGTTTTTTGATCTCCTCACACAAGGTGTCCAGTGAAGGGCAGTCTTGGCCACAGCGTTTGACCTGGGGTGCACAGCTGAGCTTTAACAATGGCACAGGGGCCTTGTTTCCGAGGAGGTCCTAGTAGTTACATGTACGCCAGACATTGCTGATCACACGAGAATGCAAGTCGGGGTTCCATAGCTAATGGTACATAGCTAATGAGACAAGCTGCAGAGAGCAATGAGAGAAAACCCACTAGATGTAACAGAGAAAAGCCCTCCATGTAACTCCCCAAAACTGACATTTAGCTGATTTTTAGTAGAATTCAGCCCTTGGTATCATGTCCATGTTTTCTATTGAAGCACCCTGGAATGTTTTGCTGAATAAATGAACACAAAAAAAGCATGTTACAGAATACAACTAAAATAGATTGAACATGAAAATTCTAATCATGGTCCATAAATATACCTGAATAATAAACAATTAAAGAAAATCATCTCCACTTCATGACTTTGGTAAATTCCATGCTAAACTGGAAGAAAAGAGATTGTGAGAAATTTGAAATCAGACCAAAAAAATATTTGGGACAGTATAAAACATGGCTCTGATTCATAATTGTTTCCCAGTGCACAATTGTCACAAAGATCGTAATCAATAATACCCGCGACATAAAGTAAATGCTGAATGAGTCAGAGTCTATTTATTAAAGGTAGGTACAGGTTTGCTCTTGAAATGTAATTAATACAGGGTTTGGTAAAATATTTCAACTGTAGTTAGAATCTGAAATCCAAATCCAGAACTTTTGGAACATCTTTAAAGCTTTAACAGACTCTTTATAACTGAAGTAAAATATACTAATTCCAAAGAATTAAAGATCTATGAGGAGTCTGTCCAAAGAATTTGTTTGGCACGCCAGTTTTAATTCAGAAAGGGAGCAGTTGCAAGGTTGCAATAGGGTTTCATTACTCACATGAATATAGAATTAAATATCATACCATCTATTTGTGTGTGCATGGTGTTGTTAGACCTGAACTGAATTGCCTATGTTGCTAAGACTATGGGTTTTATGAAAACAGATTCATACAACCAGCGATACATCTCGATTGCCATGATATAGTGAGTAAATGTGCTATGGAATCTCCTCCATGCCCAGCCATTTCTAACATCTTTGATGGTCATGAAAAGCATGTCTTCAAGGGAATGAGCACAAGACTCTTTGACCTTGCGTATGTCCCATACATAAAAAATGCATTTGCAATATTTGACGGCACAACTGCATCCAAACAATTATTCACATATCTTAATAAACTCTATCCTGCACTCAGATCTACCATTGAAATGAAGCAATCAAATGAGCATGTTTTCCTTATGTTCTAGACAAGAAATCTGTCAGCAGGTTCTTTAATATTATCGACTGCAAGCTTACATTCGCTAGTCAGTATAGAAACTGGGACTCCTACAGTTCCACAAGCAATATGATTAACCTTACTGGTAACTATGTGAATAGAGCCGTATCCATCTGATCACTGTTAAGCTTGATGCTGAGATAAGAAAGTATCAAAATTATTCTGTGAGCTAATGGCTATTCTGATCAAATCAGCACCCACTGCACATTGTGTAAACTCAATGGGTCTATGGCACAATGTTTGGCACTTTAAAGGTACCCAATTCACGTCAGTTCATCCTGGAAAAGGAAAGTGACCCAAAAAGTTGAGCAACAAGTGAAGTTAGCCATCTGGCACTGTTACATAGCACAAACGTTGGAATGGTGTCCTCCACTAAAAAGATATTGCTGTCAAATCAAAAAGTTGCTCTATTGCACAAATGATTAACGTGATATATCATGTTGTGCCGAGTACATATAATTAGTTCTCTTAACTGTGCGAAGCTTGCTGACGGTACTCAATAAGCCTGTGCTTGCAAAACTCACAACATACTCTTCAGCATTAGATACGATTGTGCTGTTGGACAACATTTACTAAATTATCCAGATTGTGTTAAAGAATTTCACCAGAAATTAATTTAGGAGTATTATTTAGGCTTGCAGTGCATTTCAATTCTAGTCACAACATGTATTTTCACACACAGGATCCTGTTCTTTGTAGCCAAATAAATATTGTGCATATTGTCACACCTTTTTCATTGCAAAAGGTTATGGAAATTGCAATTTCCTGATGCATTCCACATGCAACACCCTGGCCAGTGTCTACCTATCTGGTCGAGCTTTAATCAGCTAAAACAAAAACAGAAATTGCTGGAAAAACTCAGTAGGTCTGGCAGCATCTGTGAAGAAAAATCAAAGTTAACATTTTAGATCCAGTGACCCTTCCTCAGAACCTGAAATGTTAACTCTGATTTTTCTTCACAGATACTGCCAGACCTGCTAAGCTTTTCCAGCAACTTCTGTGTTTGTTCCTGATTTACAGCATCTGTAGTCCTTTTGATTTTTAGTAAACAGCTAGATAAGACTGACTGTTTGCAGATCCAGCTGCATGTCCAAACAACCAGCATTCTTATGCTGTATAAATTGGTGTTCCCTTTCAAAGTTTAGTTTATTTGTCCCTTCCCTGGTGAGTTCAATGTGTAAAACTTTAGATGTTGTTTCTTTTCTTGGCAATGTTTAAGCTTTGTACCAGCAAGGAATTACTAATATCCAGCACTATTACATGTCTTTAAAACCTTCTATTTATTACTTGAAATGACAGGACCAATGATTTGTTTCTTGGATGATTATTAAGATTATGAATCACACAAATGAATCTCCCTTTTCTTTATTCGCATTCTTATAGATAATCGCAGGTTGGAAAACCACAGCCAATGTTTGTCAAGTGATCCATCCTTCTGCTCACTTATGATTAGTGGACAAGTTAATTGTAAACCTGTCATAATTATGCTGAGTCCAAGGAATATTATGATCACATTGAAAATGGACTGTCAAGATTCGACTTAAGTCATTTGGCATAAATGCCTGAGACTTACATGTACTGACTTAACATGGCTGCTGTGATTACCTGACCAGGTTGAGCCAAGCTAACAAACCCATGAGTAAACAACAGTCTGAGCTGAAATTAACCCAAGATCTAAAAGGGTGTGGTAACTAGAATCTCTATATCCTGCATGATTCACACATTTCATGAAGTTATACATGGAGATGAAAGGTCATTTGAGGACTACTCATCTTGAATGTGCAAATAGACCTTTACTGACAGCTGCATCTCAGCAGCACAGCAGAGACAAGAGAAATTGTATCAGTAAGCAAGAATCTGGATGAAACTCACTCTGTCTGTCTGACACATGCACACGAACACAAGCACACACACAGACACACACACACACACGCGCACTAGTGACCAGATGAAAAGCGAGAACAATGCTTCACTGAGAACTCTAGGATATCTGCAGCAATAAGACAATAGCTAAACAGTAGGACTCACAGTCTTCCTATTCTCGCAACCGAAGGGACTTTAGAGATCAAGGGTTGAAATTGCTTTTATCATTCTTACCTGTACTAGACAAGCTTTTCCTCACTCCCTTTCTTGTTAAACATTTTTACCCATGCTATTTGTGTTTGTTAGGTGTTCACTTTTCTTAATTATTTTGAATTTGCTCTCACCTTCCTTAACTAAGTTTAACTTAAGTGCTCCTTTCCTTCGCGCAACTGTTTTTCTCTTTCTCTGTCTCCACCAATCATTTACTCCTACACCCCTACCCCCACCCCACCTTTAGCAAATATACCAACCTTTTACAAGCTAAAATCAGTTCTGAAGAAGGGTCTCTGGACTCAAAACACTCATTCTGTTTTCTCTCTACAGATGCTGCCAGACCTGAGTTTTTCCAGCAATCTCTGCTTTTTGCTTCTGATTGCGAACATCGGCAGCTCTTTGATTATTTTTTACATCAAGTGTGAAAGCTGCCTGCTTAAAACAGAAAAAAATTGCCTTCCCCCTCTAAAAAAGGGGTTAAAAAGAGATGAATAATAACCACTTTCTTATCTGATTAAAACAGAGAAATGCTCAAAGAATTTTGAGGAATAGTACAAGTGACTACTAAATTAATGGCAAATGCATAGCTTGTGTTTAACAGCCCAAAGTAATACGGAAAAAAAGATTTTTTTCATAAATTATTCAAGAAAAGGATAATGGTGAATAATGGATGCTAGAAATAATACATTAAAAAACTATTGCCCAGGGCTCATAAGAAATGTAGTAAGCTGACTAAGCTTAGATTCAGCACCCTCTACAGGGGATGGGAATCTGTGAACATTTACATACCTCTTTTCTTGAACAAATCAATCTAAAAAATTTTTAGGTATTTTTCATCAAACTGTTCAGTGATATTATTCCACATTTCTGGAGCAGATGGAACTTGAACCCATGCCTCCTAGCTGAGATGTAGGGACATTACTACCACACCAAAACAGCTCGCTGAAGAATTTTTATTTGATCTATTTTTCTAATCAACCTGCTCAAAAGTATTATCACATACCTTTGGAGCATGTAGAAATTGAACCTGCAACTTACAGTCCGGAGTTAGGGACACTACCATTGCACCACAAGAGGGCCTTGAAGAATCTTTAATCAGTATTACTTAATCTGAGTCAGAAAATGTTAGTTAAAACAGAAAACTCATTATCAATTCTTCTACAGAAATAGCGAGAAAGAGGAAGAAAGCAAGATGGGATTAGGAGAGAAATGACAAACAAAAATGAAAAAGTAAAAATTAAACCATCTTCGTACATGCAAATTCCCTGAAGCAGTTTTTACTAAGACTGCAGGAACATATGGCTAAAGTAAATATACAAATATTTAAGGAACTAGCTAAGATATTTTCAAAAGGAAAATTTTTATTATTCATCAAACTAGTTTTCATAACACTACTAGGTTATGTTAGAGAAACACTTGGTGCATAGCAATCAAGACACCAATATTCTGTCACTGAGTACGAATGAGGACCAAATATAGTTCTTGCGCCGCAATACAACACAACGTTTTACTCATTGTTATGAAATTATCGGGTCAGTTAAACATCTAGTATCCTCCAGGTTGTGATATTTTGTGAATTGAAGAATGCAGGTCTTGGAAAATTACACTGAAAAATCAACACCGATCAAAACTTAGAAGATTAAATTAAATTAACATCATATATGTTTCAAACAACATTGAGAGTTTTGCTAGGAGTTAAGTATTTCTAGTCTGTTCAGAAACTTAAATTATAGCAATTTAACTTAAGAATTTTGAGAACTTTTAAATTTTGAATGGAACCTAGGTAGCCCACAAAGTCTATTTTGCATCCATTCCTTTTTGCTTCCAAAATAAATGATTTTCAATTCAAAGAAAAGCATTTTTATAAACATTACCATTGCTGTTGACTTGGCATATCTGTTCTCATTGTCTAAGTGGCATTTTCCATCATGAGGGATGACAATTCCAGCCAACTTGCTGTCCATTCCAAAATGGGTATCAGCATCAGTCACAAATACCAACAAGTGTAAGGAATCATTACGCCAACCAATTTTTTCCTAAAATAGAGATTATTTTTAATACTTCATCAAATTGTTTGTTGATACTTTAATCAGTTTGTTCCCGATCTGCATGACAATGTCTAAAGGTACAGCTAGATATATTCAAGAGTTTAATTTACCTTACAGACAGTTGCTTGTAATATTGCATCAAATCCTCCTTCAGTATCATCTACATTTGCAGAAATTTGCTGTTTTTGAACAACTTCATTAAATCTTGTTGTGTCTTCAGTCAGCGAAAGCATGTGTCTATAACCAAATGTAGGCAAACATTCTGTGTCCTGAGTCCTATTTAAAGAAAACAATATTTTTCCAGTTCCATGCAAAATGAAGTTCCGAATGTAGCAGGAGGTGAGTTTGCAAAATATTAAGCATGTCATGAAAAGCAGAACAGCAGAGTTTTGCACAATCAGTTGAAAGAAACTTGTTTTTTTTAAAATCAGGAAAGGGCAAATCCTGTAAATAATGATAATGTGAATTTTATAGCATTATCCTTGATATAAACTGTGAGAAAATAGTTGCACGGTCATGATTGTATCATTTTGCAGTCAGACAAAGAAAATCAGAGCACTGAACATATCATTTCTACCTAACATATGAAGAGCAATTATTAGCATAGCTCACTTTTGTATTGTATTCAATATCAACTGGAGGTAACTTGTTTTTTTTATTATGTTCATGTGTTTAAATGCTTTGAGTGCAGCAGGCATACCCAACATTCTTTAAATGTGCTAATTTAATGTAGATACAATTCTGGAAAAGGAAGAGAACCGAGGAGCACATTTTCAATCCAGTTTGACATTGTACCCAAATGGTGTGAGATATTTCCTCAGGAATTTTCATATCAATTTTTCATAGCCAAGTTAGAACTTATGGATTATAATAAAAACATAGCATCACTATCTGATGCAAATCTTTTTGCAATGCAGCTTGAAGCAGTGGAATAAAGATGTCCACAATTGATATTTGTAATATTAATGAAACTAAAAAGAGGTATAACTTGTGAGATAGATATACATTTTGAATTGTATTATTTATATAATCCAAAGTTATATAAATCCATTTATTTTTATAGTCTTGAAGCTAATTGGCTAGATTTCCCTTAAATTCAGATAATAAAGAATATTCCCACACAAAAATTCATTGATAAACATGGGGTGACAATTACATTGGATCAAATTTTGTTGCAATGCACATGCACTGAATGACATAGGACTGCTGTATTTGCTTGGTAGATATGAAGTAAATTGACAGTAGAAAGTTAATTCTGGTCATTGATAGAGTAACCATCCTTATAACTATTTGATAATTGTTAAGTTCCAGCAATTGAGCTGTTTGTCTCTGAAAATTATTTATTACATGCATTGAGTCTATTCCTAACAAAAGCAGTTTTGAACTCTATTACTCTAGCTTTACGATGCAATTTGCATATGCCGGTAGAGTTTCAGTAGTAACAGGTAATTAGCTCATTTAATACCATCTATGTTCTTGATTATGTTACACATGTAAAGACAAAATCTATTCTGGAGGTAAGCAAATTGGAAGTCATTCTCCCCAGAAAGTCTTAGTCTATTTAGCTTTTTTTCTCTCCATCCAGTTCTAACTGTTTGAAAAGTTTTACTCTCGAATGGTTGCACCTGATTCATACCTTTGCAAACTGAAAAAGCTGCCAACTGCTACTTGGGTTCTTTTAACACTTGGGATTTAAAGTGTAAAATGTTGGTCTTGTACCAATTTTAAGGGTGGAAACATTTTCGCAGTAATATAATAGCATTAGAAAAAGCCCTTGCAATCTGTTCCACCATTGAGCTGCACCAGGACTGATTGCTCCATCCTGCACGATCCCTATTATTGCAAGTGTCTGGTGATCCCTGCTTTGATGTATTCATGGACTCAACAGGTTAGGGACAATAATTTTCAGTGGTTTAGGAGAACAGCAACTTTGACTTGGAATAAAATGTTTTTTTTTAGTTTACTCATGGGATGTTGTTAACACCAACATTTATTGTCCATCCCCAGTTGCCCTTGAACTGGGTGGCATTAGAGGCTAAAGTAATGTATAACGTCTTTTTGGGTTGTCGGAAAGAGATGATTTATCTTAGGTCAGGATTAGTTCAGAGGATCGTTAGCAATAAGATTATTTTAAATGACTTCTTGGTACCCTGACTGTTGTACACTTGCTGGACTCCTGAAGAATATATCAATATACGCCCTGTATATTAAAATCAGTATAAAGTGCGTACCAGCAGGGATTGGCTAAATCCTTCGGAGTCGTTTTGATGAAAGGAGACATTGGCTTGTCTACGAATGCTCCGAAGCCTAGTTTAAAGTTACTGGTCAGTTTGGCCATTTCCTTGGAGAGAGAGGAGCCCAGTTCTTTAATTCTGTTCAGGTCATCGATCATAGAGGCAGAAAGGTCCATTAGGTAATAAAGGTCGACTGGGTAATCTTCAAACTGCCGCACATCCACTCCAAATGTCAGCTGACTGCCTGTTAGAAAGTTACATGATCAATTTATAAACAAATACCATGTTTGAGGTGCTGAATGTTGATATCAGAAAGAAATATCTGATCGAATACATCACGCCTGCTACCTTTATGTTTGGATTTGTAGAGATTCAATTCTTATTCATTCTGTTCATTTACAATTAGGGGTTAACAATTGAAATGGAACATTACCGCATAAAAAAAAACTAAATTCAGAATTTTTATCCGTTAGTTTCCAGTACAGTGACATTATAGATTATAAAATTATTTTACTTACTTCATTTGCACATTGTTAATCACGGCATTGTGGGTATTCAATGATTATTTTTTAAAAGAAAAGCAGTTCTATTTAAAATTGATCCCTTTGACGGAATGTTTAAACCCAAAATTTCGCTTTTATTTCACTCTTGTAATAATTTCAAGGCTTTCTGATGCAGGCATTCCAAGGCTATAAAGGAACTTATCGTTTGCCCAGGCCGCCTGCACTTATTATTACAGTGAAACCTTGTGAAAAGTTGCTTGAAGTTTCTTTTAAGATGCATCTGCGGAAATACAAGAACACCACTTGTCATCGCGTTTACCTGGTCGCAGGTTAAGTGCAAGTTTTTGTGGGGACATTTGTATCCTTATCCCGTCCCTCTTCTCGCTGCTTAAACTCACAGGCTCGCCTTTTATAACCCGAAGGTCGCTGAAAGGGGACTCAATAAACTGCCGAGGACATCCTCGCGACGAAAGATTCTCAAGAGTATCACATCTCCCACCAAAATTTGAATCGTCGCTGAAGTCCTAAGATAAATAATGCATATTCGGCGCTTAGATCTACCTTGGTAATGTAGCAAGAATTTTGAAATGTATTAACAATCATATTTCCTTTAAGAATATTCTTAAGTATGCCACCCAGTAATGTTCATGTCTCCAAACCAATGTCCCATTTGAATCTTCAAAACATACTTAATGTTTTTGAATATCTACCATTTTATAACAATATGCTGCATACATTTTGTTCTATCAGCTTGCATTCACTCGTCATGTAATTTGAGAGGAATATTTGTACAAGTTTGTTCAAGACTCTAATTTTCGAAGCCTCAGGCCACTTAAATGAATTAAAGGCACATGTAAAGCAACAGATAGAGTTTGAATTGGTGTACATTTCCGGTTTGAAACAGAAATGAGGGCCATATTTTTGGTGCGGATTCATTTTTTAGAACCTCGCCTTCGCATTTTCTATAAATCTATGAAATGGATTATTCATTTTCTCCAGTTCAGACTGCAATTGTCTAGAGGAAAAGGCTGTGGTTTTAATGGATTAACTATTAACTTCACAGTCAAACTCAAGAGTAAACAGCACAGACAGAAGCTTCCTTTTAACACATTAAAAAAAGGAGAGTAAAGATTGCCCTTTGAAGACGTGGTATTCCTTTATAAGTGATTGTTGTACCTCCTGGAAGCACCAACCGCACAGCGGCCCAAGCCTCAAACAGTCTTCACAAGTGAGTGCGCTTCCAGAAGAGCAGGAACCTGCTATGGAAACAATGGAGGAATTAGTAACCAGGACCTAAACTGGGGGAATAATGTGCCTGCGCCCAAAATGAACGTATCTGAACGTTTGACTGATAGAAGTGACTGCTAAACGTGAACAGGTAGGCGATTAGGACCAAAAAAACTTTATGAAATGAGATGATCAAATGAATGGATTAAAATAACGCATAAGTACATCTACACCTCTCCCACAGAAATCAGTGAAATATTCATAAGTGCTAATTCACAAAGTCGAAGCGAGGAGATGACACTTGCGCACCTGAGGTAATGTTATGCAAATTTAAACAAACATTTAATTTCACTTACAGTATCAGATACCTCAGGTAATACTCAAGATCATGGAGCAGATTTGCTTTTAGGCTGCGTAACAAACAAAACAAAACCCAGTAAATGTTATAAACTCACCTTTTGCACGAATCAATGTTTTTGCCAGAAGCAGCACCATTGTCACCAGGTTCACTCCCATGTCTTTGGAATCGGATACACTGTAACCAGATGAAAAGGATGAGTTTCCAGGCGAAGAAAGGTTTGAGAAACCTTGAGAAGCCTGCTACCTGCAACCTCGCGTTGGCTGGGGGTGGAGCCGCAAACACCGAGAAGGGGACGTGTTCCCTACCTGGGGAGGTGGAGCAGATCGCTGACACTTGGAGTCTCGCTCAAGTACGGTCACCATGGTGGAGCCGGCTCACCCTTGCTTCTCGTCAGCTTCCTTCTTCCTTTTTTGGTAAAGGCAGGTAAGAAGAAAACATGTTAGAAAGCTGTAAGGATTAGTACCTGGCGAAAGGCAGAGAGCTCACCTAACTCATTGTGAGCTGCCCACTTCCGGCAAATTTCAAGTACTCTAGAGGTAACATTTTGTTCACTATTCATTGCTGCGAGAATCCGGCCCACCTGCCAGTTCAAAAACTTACAAACAACGTCCTGATCGTTTTGTTTTGACTTTCTAAGTCCGGGATTTCCGAATTAATTGATGGTTCCGTACATCTAACAAAAATAATATAGATTCACAGGTAACGCTGCAAATTATTAGTGTTTGTACAAAGGGCGAGAGGGCACATTGACAAGCTCGAACAATCTTTCCGGACTCTCAAGTTACCGGGTCACCGGCATTACTAGGAGAGGCAAACTTGTTGACAATGGGGTCTTGTCCACGCGAAACACGAAGAATAAGAATTTGGAAAGTTAAAATAACGATTTTCATCAACATAATTTAACTGCCATTCTTAAAAAGAATCAACATTGTGTCCTGTAACTCATTTCAATATCCCCTTAAATTGCATTTATCCCCTTAAATTGCATTAATCCCCGATTTGCCCATTCCACGATAACAGGCTTAATGAAGTATTAAATACTGTTTCTATTCACAGACGCTGCCTGATCTGTTGAGTATTTTCAGCAGTTTTGTTTTCAGGTTTGCACTATTGACAATGTTTTGCTGTTGTCCATTCTATTAACTCATTTGTCTTTCTACTTTCTCTTACAATCCCCTGCCTATTTCCTACTATTGTGTAGTTAGCAGATTTTATGAACATAGGAACATTTAAAAAGTAGAAGCATGAGTAGGATGTTAGGCTCATTGAACCTGCTCCACCATTCAATATGATCATGGTAGCTCCTCTATCTCAAAGTCATACTCCCAATCTCTCCCAGTAACGCTTGACGACTGTAGTGTGTAGAATCTATCTACCTCTTTCTTAAATATATTCAATGAATTGGCCTGCGCAAAATTATGTGGTAAAGAACTCCTCAGGTTCACCATCTTCCGAGTGAAGATAGCTTTTCTGAACTCTTGTGCTAATGGCATAACCCGTACCCTAAAACTGACATTCTATTTCCAATACCATGCTATATGCTTTGAAATGTAATTAGACTTCAGTCTTTCGAACATTAACAACAATTAAGTCTTGCACCACAGTGCATAGTGTCCTTGCATCTGAGCTACATTGGCCTTGGAAGGTGCGTTCAGAATGTGGCCAAACAGGCTGCTTATCAATTAATCTGTAAATTCTTCTGGTATGTCTATGGCAGATAAGTAAGAGTGGGAGAATCTCCTGGCTAGTTATGCTTGATACTGAACAGTCCTCTTCAAGATATTCCCTCTGGTGATAGACTGGCTTCCCGTTCAAAGGAAGACTAGCCATGGGAACAGCCATAAGAACATGTTTTTGTCTGCTTCCTGTCACTAGACAATGAAGAGAACCACAAAGAATGTTAATTAATATTTTTGCATCTCAAAGGTGGTTTCTTAGATAGTTTGTTCTGGAGCTATCCATTATTTTAATCTCTTAAGTTTTTCTTTACAAGTTTCTATAAGTAAAACTTACATGACAATTTTCTATTGCTGCCAGAATAGGCTTATTTGAATTTAATCTTTTTTAAACCATTTTACTTACCAAATGTAGCTGCCACTCTTCAAAAGTATCAACCATTCTGGAACTCCCTCCCTAACAACATTGTGTATTATCTGTACTAAGTGGACTGCAGCGGTTCAAGAAGGCAGCTCATCACCATTTTCTTAGGGGCAGTTAGGGATGGGCAATAAATGCTGGCCCTGCCAGTGACACCCACTTCCAGTGAATGAATAGGAAAATGAATATGTTCATTTTCATGGGATTTCTTAGTGCAGCTTGGATCTGCAGTCCACTATTGCAGTCTGCACATCTCCTATTTGTTTCTCTGTCTTGGAACTAGTTATCCATAAATTTTGACTCCCTAATTCAGTCCTCCAACTTCTATTTGCTGTCTTCCCTAACAAACCCTCCATCACTCCAGTGCCATTCAGACTGCTCTGAGCTTCTGCATCACTTTTCCTCATTCTGTCCAGTTGCCTGCACATTTTCAGTTGCTCAACTTTCATTCATTCCTTACAATCTGACCAGAGTTTACCTCTTGCTATTCTGTTCTGCAGTTCATATGATGTAAATTAGAAACATCGTATAACAATTAACAGGATGGAAAAATAGTTTGCTGCTTGGAAAACTGAAGCTGAAAGGTTCTCTTGAGACAAGATCAGGTAATGTTGAAAGTGGAGGAAAGAAAATAAGCAAATACTTAAGCATAGAGATAGAAAAGCAGATTGGGCCAAAGAACAAAAGCAAAGAAAAAGATCAAATGCTTGTTGAGTAAAACCAACCAGAATGAGGTGGTGATGCAAACTTGTTCTCTGAGGCTCTGAGGTCTAATCAAGGGATGATTTACAGTATAAAATTGTATGGGAAGTACTAATGGTGGCGAAATTGACAGTAGTGAAAGCAAATCATGGACAATGGATAGAGATATTTTGGTGGAACCAGATAACAATTAGTGGGGCTTGGTGACATGTTTCTTTTATGGTTAATTATATTATGAAACTACCAAATTTGAGTCTACTGCCTTTTCTTCTGTGACAAATGTAGATGTGTTAAATAAGAAGGTAGAACAGAAGGTTTCTCAAGTGAATAATTTCTAAACATGCCTGTGAGTGTTCTCTATAAAGTAAAATATATAAAATTTATCAGGCAAAAACATTGTGAAAGCTGCCAAGAGAGAATTACTTCATTTGAGAAGTAAAGTGAATCGAACAAAGTCATAGTAATAGATGAGATAACGCAGTGTAGAGCTGGATGAACACAACAGGCCAAGCAGCATCAGAGGAGCAGGAAAGCTGACGTTTTGGGTCGAGAACCTTCTTCAGAAAATGGTAATAGATGGATCTTTTCCCCTATTCTTACAGTTTTTCAGAGAACTTAGAGATGGCAGTTACAAGGTATGTGCTGTAGATATATGGCTATTTGTTTAGATTAGATTCCCTACAGTGTGGAAACAGGCCCTTCGGCCCAACAAATCCACACCACCCCTTGAAGCATCCCACCTAGGCCCATCCCCCTATAATCCACACACCCCTGAACACCACGGGCAATTTAGCATGGACGATCCACCTAGCTTGCACATCTTTGAACTGTGGGAGGAAACCAGGGCACATGGAGGAAACCCACGCAGACACGGGGAAAATGTGCAAACTCCACACAGACAGACAGTCACCTGAGACTGGAATCAAACCCGGGTCCCTAGCACTGTGAGGCTGCAGTGCTAACCACTGAGCCACCAAGCCGTCCTTATTCTCTTCACACACAATATAAATTATCATGATTCCTGCTTTTATGACAGTTATGAAATTAAAATATATTAACATATATGGTGCATTGTTATATATTTCTATGGGAAAGGGAGATTGTGTATATTTCCTTGAAGGTTGACTCCCCTTGAGGGATAGAAAGGGAAAGAGAAGGGGAAAAGTATGTGTGTATCAATAGGAAAGAGCTGAACCCTCATGCTTAGGGCGACACGGTGGCTCAGTGGTTAGCACTGCAGCCTCAAAGTGCCAGGGACCTGAGTTTAATTCCAGCCTTGGGTAACTGTCTCTGTGGAGTTTGCACATTCTCCCTGTGTCTGCGTGGGTTTCCTCCGGGTGCTCCAGTTTCCTCCCACAGCCCAAAGATGTGCAGGTTAGGTGGATCGGCCATGCTAAATTGCCCATAGTGTTCAGGGATGTGTGGGGTATAGGGGGATGGGTCTGGGTGGGATGTTCCAAGGGGCAGTGTGGACTTGTTGGGCCGAAGGGCCTGTTTCCACACTGTAGGGAATCTAATCTTACACAGTTCGGTCAGTGTGGTTAATTCCTGTTTGTGAGTTTACATATTTACGGTGCAAGTGTGCTAATTCTAGAGGTGAAGCAAAATCAGTGAACGTTACAAGCTGTACTTGAGGTTACTGTCTAAAATTTTTTTTAAAAATTGAATGGTATAAGAAACCGATGGCGTTCTAACCTAGATGGGAGAAGTGCACCGTCTTTTTGTACTCCCAGTACTCCACACAACACAACATAAATTTAACTTGTTATACTTAGTTCCTAATCTGCCCAATTATATGCTATATTTATCTTACAATAAGAAAATCAATCAACCAGCTCTCTTTAATTAACACAAAATTATTGATTTAGTTTGAAAGAACCTATTCAATGAATTGACTGACAGGTTGTAATGTGAAAATATGCAAAATAAACTGCAGTGGTTCAAGGTAACAGCTCACCATCACCTTCTCAAAGATGACTAGGGATGGGCAACAAATGTTGGCTGAGCCAGCGACACCCTCATCCCTTAAATGAATAAAAGAAAGTAATGGTTACCACTATAAATATGACAAAAAATACATAAAGGTATTGCATATTTTAGGTAAAGGAAAAAAGTCAGATTTCACTCTGTCGTAATTGACCGCAGGAAAAAAAAAATTGGTCGATAAGTTTCAGAGATAGCAGGGACTGCAGATGCTGGAGAATCTGAGATAACGCAGTGTAGAGCTGGATGAACACAGCAAGCCAAGAAGCATCAGAGGAGCAGGAAAGCTGACGTTTCGGGCCTAGATCCTTCTTCAGAAATATGGGAGGGGAAGGGTTTCTGAAATAAATAGGGGGGGGGGGGTGGATAGAAGATGGAGAGAGGTGAAGTCTTTGTTTTTGAAAACAGAAAAGGATAATGATTGATATAAAATAAAGAATTGCAGATGCTGAAAATCTGAAGCAAACACGAGAGGATGTTAGAAAAACTCAGAAGGTCTGGCAGCATCTGTACAGAGAGAGAAACAGAGTTAGTGTTTAGAGTCCAGTGACCCTTCTTCAGAATTTCACGACACTGTTTCTCTTTACACAGATGTTACTAGACCTGCTGAGTTTCGCCAGCAACTTTTGTCTTTGTTTGTAATGAGTGGAGTCCTGCTTTGGTCTATGCTGGTGTCTCAATATTTTACAATTTACACAAAGCACTCCATGAGGGGAACAAAGGCATGGTAGCTAAATTCAAAGATAGATATGCAGGTGCACAAAAGTAGATACAGAACAATCTAGAAGGTTAGTGGAATGCTGTAATTATTACAAGAAGAATTGAAGATAAAGGTAAAATTGTTATGCTTCAGTTATACTGGACATCAGTACGTGCACACCTTGAATATTGTGCGCAGTTTTGACATTTTTATTTAAGAAAGGTGTATTTATTTAGGTGTACAAAATGATCAGAGGTATAGATAGAGTGTATAGCCAGTGACTTTTTCCTAGGGGTCAGGTAGCTTTTACAAGGGGGCATAGTTTGAAAATGAGTGTATGTTAATATAGGGGAGACATCAGAGGTATCACAGAGAGTGATAGGGGTGTGGAATGCATTGCTGGAGAGGATGATGAAGTCAGCCTTATTAGGGGCATTTAAGTGGGTATTAGTTAGGCATATGTATGATAGTATAATGTAGGGGTGAGGTTAGATGGACCCTAGGTTTAGGGTAAAATTTTGGCACAACATTGTGGGCCGAAGGGCCTGTACTGTGTTGTACAGTTCTATGTTCTATAAAGGATATAAATGGAGGCAGTTCAAAGAAGGTTTACTGGATTCATACCTGAAATGATTATGTTGTTATACAAGGTTAGGCTTTTTATCATTAGAGATTAAAAGAGTGAGGGGTGATTTGGCTGAAGGAGATAAGATCCTCAATGGACTTGACAAGGTGGATGTGGAGAGATGTTACTTCTTGTCAGTAAGTTCAGAATTAAGGGGCACCATTTTAAAATTAGTGGTTAGCCTTTTTGGATGGGTTGAAAGAAAATTCTTTTCTCTCAGAGCTTTGTGTGACTTATGAATACTCTACTTTAGAAGGCCTAAAAGGTGGGGACTGTGAAATATTTTTAGGACAGAGTTAGGTATATTCTTGTTTGCAAGGGAATCAAGAGTTATCAGGGATAGATGGAAATGTGAAATTTGAATTACAAACAGGTCAGCCATCATCTTATTGAATGGTGGAGTGGGATCAAGAGGCTGAATAGTCTACTTCTGCTCTTATTTCATATGTTTGAATCTATTCACCAGCCTGGAAAGAAACTGTTCAAACAGGACAGCCATAAAACCAAATCATAATAACAGACAGGTGTGTGGGAGTACAGACACCTGGTATATTTGCACATAAGTCATTAATGTTGGAAACAAAGGTAGAGAGAGCACTATTCTAGGCTTCATTGAAAGAAGCATAAAGAACAAGAACAGGGAGATTATGGTGAATTTATATAGGACACTGATTAGATCTCAGCTGGAGTATTCTGTACAGTCCTGGGTGCCACCACTTTATGAAGAGTGTGAATGCAGAGAGTCAGTGCAATAGCAGTAAATTGAATCTAAATATAAGGATCAATAAAGTTTAAACTGATTTATTTTGATCTTTTAAGTCAAATGAGTTTGACACTCCTGATCTTACGTTACAGAAGGTCATCACCAAATAATGTCTTGTCCAACTTATTGTGACAAACATCATGGTAGTTTAGCTACTTGATCAAAGTTAGTAATTCCAGGCAAAGAACAAGACACCGAGATAACAAAGTGTGGAGTCGGATGAACACAGCAGGCCAAGCAGCATCTTAAGTACAAGACACAGTTGTGCTAGATCGGGATAAAAAATCATCTGGAATGGTAGAGGATACTGTTCTAAAGGTGGAGTAAGGCATTTGCCAACATCAATGCAAGAAACCATACAAAACTGACAAGAACATTTCAGGGAGCTAGGATCAAGGTGTACAAGAATATGACAGTTCGGTTAAGGTAAATAACAAAGAAATATTTCCATTAGCTGATGCTAAAAGAAAACAGATTTAAAGTTTGGGCAAGAGATACAAGGGGAATGTGAGAAAGAATTTTTAATAAGCTGGAACTCACTGCACATAATAATGGTAAAACCAGAGACAATCAATTATTCCAATAGGAAGTTGGATAGGCTCTTAAAGGAAGACCCAAAGAGTGAATGGATTACTTCACAGAGAGTTGACAACAACACAATGAGCCAAATAGCTTCCTGTTGTGGTAATTCCTCTATGAACATTCTACCCAGAGCTAAAACTTGGGCAGAAGAAGGCTAAGAGGAAATCTGTTGGAATTTTTCAAAATAATTAGATGTTTTGAAAGAATAAATATAAAGAAACTCTTTCTCATAGTCAAAGGATCAAGAACCAAAGGGCACAGATTTAAAATGATTCCCAAATGTAACAAATGTGAAAAATAACAGTTTTCAAGCAATGAGTTGTTTGGATCAGGAATACAATGCCTGGAAGTGTTCAGGAGGCAGATTAAGTTGAAACATTCAACAGGGCATTGGACGATGATGAACAAAATGTGGCAGTGATATTGGACAGTCAGTAATAACATAATAGGCTGAATGGTCTCAACTGTGTGATAAGAATTCTGTGATTCTGTAAGTTCACAGAAGTCATGACAACTTTTATTTATTATCTAGCCTTACCTAACAATGACTGACAGTGCTGTTTTTAAAATACATATGGGACTAACAAAAGCCTGCAACTGCAAGCTCCACAATGTATGACTAAAATGTTTCAAGAAATGGAATAACGAAGAACACAGTTGTCTACTTTGAGCATTTTCTGTTCCCCATGACAAAACCCACATTTTAAAAAGCACATAAGTGTCATACATTACTTCAATTGAAATTATAGTTTGAACTTTGTCACTAGGATACACTTCAAGTAACATTCTCAGTTTTGCTGAAGTGAGCCAAGATGTTTACGTGTAGGGAGTGAATAAACTGAAAAACAATATTAAACTTCTCAAAAATAGTCAGTGAGACTTTTTAAACTGACCACTATAATTTAGCAGGTGGCTAATTCTATTCACTAGGCAGCTGTCTGTGATAAACATAGATATTTAAGGAGTGAAGACCATGGGTTTGATATTGATCCAGTGATGCAGGACCCCTATTCATTGGAAAACCAATGGGAACTTCACATTTTTTCTCTGTGGAGGAGGAGAGGGTTTCAATGATGTAACTCAATCTGGCACTTACTAAGGTGTCAATCAAAGATTACGACCTAAAAGAAGAGCTCATGGTGACGGGCCTAACATTTTAGCGTAGATGGATGATTGGATTCGGATACTGTAGGGAGGCAATAGCTTCTCAGGGGAGTGCACTGACAGCTGGGTTTCTGGTACTGTGACTAGCTCCACTGAAATGAAAGGTATATCAGATTCCAAGTGATCGATTGTAACAGGGGACTCACTAGTTGACAGACATTTCTGTAGCTGTCATCAAGTCATCAGGATGGTGTGTTGCCTCCCTGGTGGCAGGGTCAAGGATGTCTAAGAGAGAGTACAGAATATTCTGAAAGGGGAGAGTGGCCGGCAGGAAGTTATTGTGCATATTGGTACTAATAGCATAGGGAGGGAAAGGGATGAGGTTTTGCAGAGGGTTTTCTTCGCTTAGACTTCAGAAGTTAGTTCTGGATTAAATCATGTCAAATACAAATTTCTTGGAAGATTCTAACATATTCCACTGATTACTGAATATTCTTTGACAAGAATATGACCAATTATTTGATTCTGAAAGGACACCTCTAGTGCATCCGTTATCACTTTCCTATATTCAGAGACAATATAGGAAACTAGGCAGGAGGTTAAAAAATAGGTCCTCAAGGGTAGTAATATCTTGATTACTGCCAGTGCCATGTGTGAATGAGAGGAGGAATAGGAGGATAGAGCAAGTGAATGTATGGCTGAGGAGCTGGTACAGGGATCAAGGATTCATATTTTTGGACCATTGGGATCTCGTCAGGGGTGGAAATGATCTCTATAAGAGAGATGCATTCCACCTGAATTGGAAGGGGACCAATAACCTTGTGGGCAGATTTGCTAGTGCTAGTTGGGAGGCTTTAAACTAGTAAGGAGGGTGGTGTGACCAAAGTGATAGTGAAAAGAAGAGAGAAGGCAGAGGCTGGTACAATAGATAATGAGAGCAAGTCAAATAGTCAAGGCAGACAAGAGCTTGACTCAAAACAAGGTAAGCCTAATAAATTAAACTGGATTTATTTCAATTCAAGAGGTCTAACAAGTAAAGCACATGAACTCAGGGCATAGTGCAAACAGAGGACTGGGGTACAATAGCTATGACAGAAACATGGCTCAGGGAAGGGCAGGACTGTCAGATTAATGTTCCAGGGCATAGAAGCTATAGGAAGGGTAGAAGGGGGCAAGAGAAGACAGGGAGTAGCAGTTTTGGTTATGGATGACATGGGACTGTCATAGTGTTAAGGGCTTGGATGGAGATGAATTTGTTAAATGTGTACAAGAAAACTTTCTTATTCAAATGCAGATGTACCTACTAGGGAAGGAGGAATACTTGACCTTTTGTTGAGAAATAAGGCAAGGCAAGTGACTGAGGTATCAATGGGGGAGCACATTGCGGCAAGTGATCATAATTTATTAGTTTCAAAATAGTTCTGGAGAAGTATTGAACTGATTAAAGCTCTAAATTGGAATAAGGCCAATTTTGACAGTATTAGTGAGGAAATTTCAAAAGTTTATTGAGGGAGACTATTATTAAGTAAAGGGATGATTGGGAAGTGGATAACAAAGTGTGGGGCTGGATGAACACAGCAGGCCAAGCAACATCTTAGGAGCACAAAAGCTGATGTTTTGGGCCTAGACCGTTCATCAGAAAAGGCAGATGGGAGGAGGATTCTGAAATAAATAGGGAGAGATGGGGAGGTGGACTGAAGATGGAAAGAGAAGATAGGTGGAGAGGAGAGTATGGGTGGGGAGATAGGGAGGGGATAGGTTAGTCAGGGTAGGACAGATAGGTCAAGGGGGCGGGATGAGGTTAGTAGGTAGGAAATGGAGGTGCGGCTTGAGGTGGGAGCAGGGGATAGGTGAGAGGAAGAACAGGTTAGGCAGGTGGGTATGAGCTGGGCTGGTTTTGGGATGCAGTGGGGGGAGGGGGGATTTTGAAGCTGGTGAAATCCACATTGATACCATTTGGCTGCAGGGTTCCCAAGCGGAATATGAGTTGCTGTTCCTGCAACCTACGGGTGGCATCATTATGGCACTGCAGGAGGCCCAGGATGGACATGTCGTCTAAGGAATGGGAGAGGGAGTTGAAATGGTTCACGACTGGGAGGTGCAGTTGAGATAACGAGAGTTCCAAGATAATATGTTACTGTTAGTGTAAAGGGCAAGACTAGTACGTGTCAGGAATGTTGGCTGACTAGAGAAATGGAGGCTCTGGTCAAGAAAAAGAAGGAGGCATCTGTCAGCTGCTTTTGAATGAATCCCTAGAGGGGTATAAGGGCAGCAGGAGGACACATAAGGGAGAAATTAGGAGGGCAAAAAGAGGAAAAGAGAGAGCTTTGGAAAATAGAGTTAAGGAGAATACAAAGAGATACTACATATTTATCAATGACAAAAGAATAACTAATGAGAGAATAAGGCCCCTTAAAGATCAGTGTGGCCGTCCATGTGTAGACCTGTAGGAGATGCATGAGATACTAAATGAATATTTTGTGTCAGTGTTTACTGTGAAGGAGGACATGGAAGCTAAGGAACTTGGGGAAATAAACAGTTATGTCTTGAAAAAGAGTTCATATTACAGAAGAGGAGGTGCTGGAAGTTTATAATGCATAATGGTAAATAAATCCCAAGGACCTGATCAGTTGTTACCCAGAAACTTGTCAGAAGCTGGGGAAGAGATTGCTGAGCCACCTGCTTAGATATTTGCATCATCTACAGTCCTAGGTGAAGTCCAGAAGACTGGAGGTTGGCTAATATGGTGCCATTATTTAAGAAAGGCTGTAAGGGAAAGCCAGGGAAGATAGACTGGTGAGCCTTATGTCAGTGGTGAGTAAGTTGTTGGAACAGATTCTGAAGGACAGGATCTCATGTATTTTGAAAGGCAAGGACTGTTTACGGATGCTGAATGAAAACCGAAAGAACTGTGGATGCTGTAAATCAGAAAGGAAAGCAGAAACTTCTGTAATAGCTCAGCAGGTCTGGCAGCATCTGTGGAGAGAAATCAGAGTTAACGTTTTGGGTCAAGCTCTGAGGAAGGGTCACTTGGCCTGAAATGTCAACTCTGATTGCTCTCCACAGATGTGGCCAGACCTGCTGAGCTTTTCCAGCAATTTCTGTTTTTGTTAAGGATAGTGAACTTGGCTTATTGTGTGATAAATCATGTCTCATTAACTTGATTGACTTTCTTGAAGAAGTGACAAAGAAGATTGGTGAAGGCAGAGTGGTAAATATTGTTTATATGGACTTCAGCAAAGCATTCAACCTTAGTAGGGTAAGATCATATCGGATCCAGGAGACCTAGCCAATTGGAGACAAAATTGGCTTGAAGGTAGGAGACAGAGGACGTGGTAGAGGATTGCTTTTCAAACTGGAGGCCTGTGACTAGTGGTATGCCACAAGGATTGGTGCTGGGTCAGCTGTTTTTTATTATTTTTATAAATGATTTTAAATGTGAATATAGGAGGTAAGATTCGTAAATTTGCAGATGACACCAGAATTGGTGGTGTAGTGGACAGTAAAGAAGAGTATCTCAAAGTACAATGGGACCATGGTCAGATGAGCTAATGGCTGAAGGAGTGGCAGATGGAGATTAATTTAGATAAATGTGAAGTGCTGTATTTTGTTAAGGCAAACCAGGGCAGGACTTGTACGGTTAATGGCAGGGCCCTGTGGAGTGTTGCGGACCAGAGACTGAGGGGTGCAGATGCATAGTTCAATGAAAGTGGAATTGCAGGTAGACAGGATGACGAAGTTGTTTGGCACTCTTACCTTTGTGCGTCACAATGTTGATTATAGAAGTTGGGATGTCATGTTGTGGCTGTACAGGACATTGGTGAGGCCAATCTAGAATACTGCATACAATCCTGGTCAGCCTTCTATAGGAAGGATGATGTTAAACTTGATAGGGTGCTAAAAAGATTTACAAAGGATGTTGCTGGGTTCAAGGGAGAGGCTAAGTAGGCTGAGGTTTTATTCCCTGGAGTGTCAGTGGCTGTGGGGTGACCTTATAGAGGTTTATAAATGATATGGGGCATGGATAGGGTGAAAAGCCAAAGTTGTTTTCCTAGGCTGGGGAAGCACAAAACTAGAGGGCATAGGTTTAAAGTAAGAGGGAAAAGATTTTAAATGAATCTGAGAGGTAACATTTTCATGCGAGTGTGATGTATGTATGGAATGAGCTGCCAGAGGAAGTGGTGGAGACTGGTACAATTACAACATTGAAGAGGCATTTGGATAGGTATATGAATAGGAAAGCTTTAGAGAGATATGGGCCAAATGCTGGCAAATGCCACTAGGTCAGATCAGGATGTCTGGTCAGTGTGGGTGAGTTGAACTCAAGGAGAGATAATGGGAACTGCAGATGCTGGAGAATCTGAGATAACAAAGTGTGGAGCTGGATGAACACAGCAGGCCAAGCAGCATCAGAGGAGCACAAAAGCTGATATGTCGGGCTTAGACCCTTCATCAGAACCCGAAATGTCAGCTTTTGTGCTTGTAGATGCTGCTTGGCCTGCCGTGTTCATCCAGATCCGCACTTTGATATCTTGAGTTGAATGGAAAGGTTTGTTTCTGTGCTATGTGACTCTATGACTCTATTCAGCATCTGAACAGGCAGAACCAACCATGCTATAGTGTCAATTGCCATTAAATCTGGCTGGTCCATGTAAAGGGCCATAGCCTCCTGCTCCCTATTTCTCTCTGTTACAGGAATAACTGAACATACAAGTTAGGTACGAAGTAGACCATTCAGCTCTACAAGCCTGCTACACCATTCAAGAAGACCATTGATTTATGTTTTGAATTTCACATTACCAAGCTTTGATTCTCTTGCCTAACAAGAATTTATCCTCTTTGAAAAGTTAATCATCTCCATGATCTTCTGAGGCAGAGAACTCCAAAGTCACACAACCCTCTGCAACAAAACGTATCCTCACATCTCTGTCCTAAAAAGATGGCTCCTAATTTTAATCAATCAAATTGTCCTTAGATCTTCTGAACTTCAGTGAAAACAAGCCCCACCCTGTCCAATTATCCCTCATAAGACAAACTGCTCATTCCAGTTGTCAATGTAGTAAACCTCCTCCGAACTGTCTCCAATTCATTTATAACTTCCCTAAATAAAACAAAACTAAAGCTGCACACAATATTCGAGATGTACTCTCATCAATGCCCTGTAAAACTGAAAGATTACATCTTTAATTTCATGCAAATTCCTCTTCTGAAAAAGAAAGCATTCTATTAGTTTTCATAATAACTTGTTGTGCCTACAATAACTTTTTGTGAATCATGCTCTAGTCCACCTGGATCCCTCTTTACCATGAAAGATACTGCTTATTATAAGTTAAACACTCCTCACTCTTAAAAGCCAAGAGAATCTAAGCCATCAATTGTTCAAAATAGTGATGACCTATCCATAAACTGTATCTTGCTTTGAGTCCAAAAGCATTAATAATCAGGCACAGTGGCAACAAAGAATGTAAGATCAGGGAGAAAATCTGTACTCTGGGTCTACTATGGTGTGGGACATCCTGGCCCATGTACCCAAGTTTCAGCCTGTTCAGTCATGTGAAGGCGTATGGCAGGAGCCTGCAATCGTGAAAAAATGTCATCTTCAAATCAAGGGGCAGCTCATGTTAACGGACATGGCTTATTTCTACCTCCATTTCAACTCCTAACTCCGTACCTGCCTCAGCTCATGTGCTGCTGAAACCTTCATTCATGCCTCTACTTTCTTTCAACTTGACTAAATGAATTCCCCTCTGACATTCTATCCTTCTTAACTGAATAATCAGAAGCTCTGCTGCCTTACTTGCACCAAGTCTCACTTATGAATCACCCTTGTGCTTGCTGTCAAAGCTGGCGCCAGGTTAAGCAATACATTGATTTAAAACTCCTACCCTTGTGAGAATCCCCTCCAAGGCTTTGCCCCTGTCTGTCTCTGTAATGTCATTCGGCCAAAGAACTATCCAAATTATTTGAATTTTTTTCATTCTGGCTCCTTGAGCATCTCTCATTTTAATCATTCCAGTGTTGGTGGCCATAACTTCAGCTGCCAAGACCCTTTGGAATTGCTTGTCTAAACCTCTTCAACCAAGTTTTACATCAGCTGCTATAATATCAAGTTGAAGATGTAACATACATACAAGTTGTTGTCTCATCTAAATATTAGCTCTAACAATCTAGTGCTTTTTTTTCAACTGCACATTAAGTACTGGTGTGATTGTAGGTTCATTCTGTAGCATGTCGGTAAACCCATTTTACATGTGAAAACTGCTAAGAAAGAACTGAGGCAAGTTGGCACTTGAGAATATAAACAAAAACAATTATTTAAATGTCACAATGTAATGCAACATGTAACATACCAAATGAAAAAGAAACCTCAGACATCATTAAAAATAACCTTATAAGGCTATAAGATACAAGAGCAAAATAAGGCCATTTGGCCACCTAGTCTTCTCTACCTTTCGATCGTGGCTGACATGTTTCTCCAGCCCATTCTCCTGGATTCCCTTTTAACCCTTGCTCCCGTCACTAATCAAGAAGCTATCTATTGCTGTCTTAAATACACTCAATGACTTGAATTTGAGGCTCCTTCAACACTTCTGGCAGAAGAAGTTCTTCCTCCTCTCAGTTTTAAAGGGTATGATGCTGTGTCCTTGGGTCCTGTCTGTCTTACTAACGGAAGCATTTTCTCCATGTCCCCTCTGTCCCAGGCCTGTCAGTATTCTCATTCTCATCCTTCTAAACTCCAATGAGTACAGATCTAGAGTCCTCAACAGCTTGTCATATGAAAAGGCCTTCGTTCCCAGGATGTAAACCTCTTCTCGATGCCCTCCAAGGGCTATACATCCTACATATGAGGCCCAAAACTTCTCACAATATTCCAAATGCAGTCTGATTAGAGCCTTGTACAGCCTGAGCTGTACATCTCTGTTGTAGTTTAGGCCTCTTGAAATGAATGTCAAAATTGCATTTTTCTTTCCTAACTGCCAACTGAACTTGCATGTTAACCTTGAAACTATCCGGGACCAGGACTCCTAAGCCCCTTTGTACTTCAGATTTCTGAAGCCCTTCCCCATTTAGAAAATAGTCTATGCCTCTATTCTTCCTGCAAAAGTGTATAATCTCACACTTTCCCACATTGTATTCCATGCCCCCCTTCCTTGCCCAGTTTCCTAGCCTGTCCAAGTCCTTCTGCAGCCTTCCCAGTTCCTCAAACTACCTAACCTTCCACTAATTTTTGTATCATCTGCAGTTTCTTTGTCCCTCTATGTCTAATTTGCTAATTACCTCCTCAAAGAGTTCTAAAAGATTTGTTAGACATTACCTCCCCTTGACATAGCTGTGCTGACTGAGCCCTATTTTACCAAATACTTCCAAGGACTCCTCAATCTGATCCTTCATAATGAATTCTAAAATCTTGCCAACAATTGAGGTCAGGCTAACCAGCCTAGAACTTCCTGTCCTCTGCCTCCCTTCTTTCTTAAACTGGGATATTACATTAACCATTTTCCATGTCTCTGGAACCCTCCCTGACCCTAGTGATTCCTGAAAGATCACCACCATTGCCTCCATAATCTCCTCAGCTATCTCCTTTAGAACTCTGGGGTGTCATCCATCCGGTTCGGATGATATGTCCAACCTCTGTCCTTTTAGCTTCCATGGCGCCTTCTCCTTTGTGATGGCCATTGTGCTTTCCTCTGCTCCCTGACTCTCTTGAAGTTCCGGTAAGCTGCTGCTGTCTTCCACTTTGAAGACTGATGCAAAGTACCTATTCAGTTCCTCTGTCATTTCTTTGTTCCCCATTTCTATTTCTCCAGCCTCATTTTCCAGTGGTCCAATGTCCACTCTTGCCTCTCCTTTACCTTCTGTATAAGTATAATATGTGTGAGTTCAATAGTAATGGGGATAGATAGGTGTTTCCATGGCCACAAACGAGAGTCCAGGATGGTGTGTTGCCTCCCTGGTGCTCGGATCCTGGATGTCTCCGAGTTGCGGGACATTCTGGATGGGGAGGGCGAACAGCTGGTGGTTGTGGTACACATTGGTACTAAGCACGTAGCTGAACCATGGAATGAAATCCTAAAAGCAGAATATAGAGGATCAGGAAGAAAGTTGAAATGTAGAACCTCCAAGGTGGTTAGCTCAGGATTATTACCAGTGCCATGAGCTAGTCAGAGTAGCACGATATATAGGATGAACATGTGACTGAAAAGATGGTGTGAGGAAGAGGGTTTCAGATTCATCTAGCATTGGTATTGGTTGTGGGAGAGGTGGGACCTGTACAAACCTGGATATGTGAAGTATTTCAAATGGCACTTTGTAAGAATTCAAGATCAGTGCATTAATGCAAGAATGAAGGATAGGTATGGCAAGTTACGTGAACCTTGGATGACCAGGTATGATATGACTTTGCTCAAAAAAGGAAAAGGGAGCATAGATAAGGTCTAGGAGGATGGGAACTGACAAAGCCCTTGAAGTATCTAAAGAAAGTTAGAAAGAACTTAAACAAGAAATTAGAAGAGCTAAAAGGGGTCATGAAAAGTCATTAGCAAGCAGGATTAAGGAGAATCCCAAGGCTTTTATACATATATAAAGAACAAGAGGATAGCCAGGGAAAGGGTTGGCTCACCCGAGGACAAAGGAGGGAATCCATGTGTGGAGCCAGAAGAGGTGGGTGAGATTCTAAATGAATACTTTGTGTGGATATTCAGGGGGATTTTAAAACGGATGTGCAAAGCAAGTTTTTCACACAAAGGGTGGTGAATGCCTGGACTGCACTGCGGCTCTTTTGAGGTGGAAGCAGACACAATAGTAGCATTCAAGGAGCACCTGGATGAATACATGAATAGGAAGAAAATAAAGGGATATGGATCCTGTAAGTGAAGACAGTTTTAGTATGGAAGAGCAAAATGTGTCAGTGCAGGCTTGGAGGGCTGAAGGGCATGTTTCTGTGCTATACTGTTCTTTGTTCTTTATTATTTGTTCTTGTTCATTATAAAAACTCTTGCAATCTTCTTTTATATTTCTAGCTAGGTTCTCCTGATATTTCATCTTCTCTCCCTCTATGCTTTTTCAGTTGTTCTCTGCTGCCTTTTAAAGCTTCCCAATTCTCTGGCATCCCACTATTCTTTACTGTTTTGCCTGCTTTTTCTTTGGTTTTGTGTTGCCCCAACTTCCCTCATCAGCCATGGTTATCTCATTCACCCTCTTTGTTATGTTTCTTCATCCTTGTCATGAATTTTTGCTGTGCCTTCCGAATTACCCCCAGAAGCCCCTGCCGTTGCTAGTCCATCATCTTCCCTGCTAGGTTCCCCTTCCAATCAACACTGGCCAGCTCCTCATGTCTTCAAAGTTATCTTACTCGATTGTAATACTGTTACATCTGATTCCAACTTCTCCCTCTCAAACTGCAGAATGAATTCTATCATATTATAGTCACTGCCCCCTAGCCATTCCTTAACCTTGAGCTCCCTAATCAAGTTTGCCTCGTTACACATCATTAAATCCAGAATTGGCTGTTCCCTAGAGGGCTTCACCATAAGCTGCTCCAAAAAAACCATCTCATAGACATCCCGCGAATTCCTTTTCTAATTTTGCCAGTCCACTTGCATATTGAAGTTCCCCATAACAGTATTTTTCTGAAATATGTTTTCTATTTCCTGATTTACTTCCTGCCCCATATCCTGACTAATGTGTGGGAGGCCTGTACACAACTCTCATCAGGGTCTTTTTGCCTTTGTAGTTCCCTGAATCTACCCACACAGATTCTACACCTCTGACTCTATATTATTTCTTGGCATTGATTTAATTTCATTTCTTACAAACAAGCCAACCCTGCCCTTTCTACCTATCTGTGTGTACTTTCAATAGGATGCACATCCTCGGATATCTAATTCCCAGTCCTGATCTCCATGCAGCCATATCTCTGAAACCCACAACATCATACCCACCAATTTCAATCTGTTCCAAAGACAGCAATATTGATTTGAATTGACATAATGTCTGTTGAATGTCAGCCAATATGAGGTATGTTACTTATCAGTGACAGGGAGAAAATACAGAATCATATTGGCAACAAAGTCAATAAGGTAATTGCCACAGAGCACTGTTAGGTACATGTGCCACATGAAGGCTTGATAACAGAACCTTAAAAATTTCTATTTTGTTAAAAATGATTAAATTTCAGTAAATGTGATCATTTCAGTAGGTAAGATAAACATTATCATGAATGGTACTGCTATTTTGTAATGAAAATCCATTGATTTATTAATACACTTTGAAGAATAAACTTCATTCTTCTATACGTGAACCCTGATCACACATTTTGCTTAAACCTTAATGCTCTCAGAGCAACCAGCAGTGAGCAATAAATAGTGCTTCAACAGCTTTCCTTACATCCCAAGAACTAGAAAAAAGAAACTTTTGACTTATGAGACACTTTCTTTTATTCCTTTTTTGACATTCCCTGCTGTCCCTGGCACTTTTCTATTTGAATAGTCATCCTGCCATAAACTCTGTGTACCTTTAACCTTTTCGAAGTCTTTAGACTGGCACCTTGTCAAATGCCTTTTGAAGGCCCCAGAAAATCTCAGTAGCAGTTACACTGAACATACATGTCTAAAACCTACATAATCAGTCAATGAACTCTTTGGCAAATGAGCTTATAGTAAGAGCACTTTCAAAATATCTGAAGCAGCTTCAAAAAATGTGATAAATAGCAGCACAGATTTCAAATACTTATTTGAATAGCTTGGCTGCTTTTCAGTTGGAACTACTAAAATCAAGTCATGAGAGCTGAATAATATAAATTATAATAGAAAATAGGTTTTTTTCACTACGTTACTTTGAGTTTACACTTGTCTCTGCGTATTGTGCTTATTCATTCTCTCAACTGAAAGAACATAATTTGGAGGGAATCTGTAACCGTAAATTGTACATAGCTGTTTTGAAAGAGATGTTTTTTCAAGAGTGCTTGAAACATTTTCCTTGTTCCACATTATTACATTTCAGGGAGGATAACATGATGTGTCAGCACTTAGGTAAACACACACACCCCACTTCTCAGCTCGTTTGATCTATTATGTATACAATGTTACTTAGCCCTTGAGAAAGTATGGCAATCAGATCTGATACAAACTTACCATGTACACACTTAAAACAAAACATAGTTTGCCATTGTTGGGGAATTTCCAAACAGGAAATTAAGACAACAACCTGCACATCACCACCAGGTTTTCTACAATCTCTGACTCAAAAAGACGCATTACGTACCTTGCAGGTTCTTCATAGGGATCCTCCACACACCAGAACAACCTGACTGGCCATGATGGGTTCTGTGGGTGGAAATGATAGACTGAGCATGCTCTTAAAAAATGTTTCCATCATGACATCACAAGTTGGCAAATCAGGTAGCCTTTTACTCCTCCTTTGTGAAAATGTAGGTGTTACATTTCAAACTAGTTTATTTTTGATCTACAACTAACCGTGCCAACTTTGCTCCAACATTGCTAACAAAACTCAAATTTTGTAAGACTTGGAAATGGCAAGGATAATATGTGAAAAATACCTATTTGTTGAAAGAGTGAGAAAGCTCCCACAGGTTAGATAACCTATCACGGTCTTCACGGTTCTGAATCCTTGATACATTGTAGGAGGCATCACACAGTGGTACCAATTTTGTAAATGTCCCAGCTGAGGAGCTCCGATTACAGATTTGTTACTTCACAAATAAATCACTTTATGCGGTTGCAGCATTAAAGTTTCAGCAGTACTATATTGAAAAATACAAGATTTTTGGATTTGACAGGGTAGATACAGAAAACCTATTTCCCATTGTGGGAGCATCTAGGACCAAAAGATATAATCTCAGAATAAGGGGTCACCCATTGATGAAATAAATAGGAATTTGTTCTGTCAGACGGTTGTAAATCTGTGGTATTCTTTATTGCAGAGGACTGTAGAGGTTGCTGTAGAGGTTTCAAGGCTGAAATAGGCAGATTTTTAATCAGTAAATGAATCAAGGTTTATGGGGGAAAGTCAGGAGAGTGGATTTGAGGATTTTCAGGTCAGCTGTTATCTCATTGAATGGTGGAGCAAACTCTGTGGGCTGAATGGCTTAATTTCACTCCTATGTCTTGGGGTCTTTTGATCCTATCCCACTTGGTTGGCTTACAGATCAGTCAGGGTCAGGCATTAAATGCTGGCCTAGCCAATGATACCCACATGCCATGAATGAACAATAAAAACTGATGAAGGTATGCTTGATGGATGCAGAACAATAAACTTAATGCTACCTAATTGAATTCTCAATATATCTATAGTTTGAACAATATTATTGAATATTGCTGTCTGTTGTTACAACACCTTTAGGGACATAACCACCTCTGAAATATCCCATTTTCCCCTGGAATTCACCATAACCCAGAAACTGAACAGCATTGGAAATAAAGTGGCTACAAGAGCAGGTAAGGGTTTGGATTTCTGCAGCAAGAAATTCATCTCCTGATGTCTTAAACAATGCCCATCATCTACAATGCTCAAGTCAGGACTGTAATTTAATAGACTGAGTTTTCCTGGGTAAATGTAGCTCCAGTAGCACTCAAAAGGCTCAACATCATCTAGGACAAAGCATCCATTTGATTGACGCCCAATTACTGCCCAGCAATACACAAGGCCAGCAAAGTGTATCATCTATAAGATATGTTGCAACAACTTACCAAAGTTCCTCTTTAACACCTTCCAAACCCTCAATCTGTCCCACCTTCAAAGGATACTAGGAAGGTCTAGGCCCAAAACATCAGCCTTCCTGCTCCTCTGATGCTACTTGGCCTGCTGTGTTTATTCAGCTCTACGCCTTGTTATCCCACCTTCAAAGGAGATGGGCAGCAGATACATCTGAACAGCATCACCTGCAAGGTTCTCTCTGATGCTGTTTGTGGTTTGCCATATGTGCTATTCAACATAGCATAGACCATAAATCATGGGTTCTGTTGAATCAGGCAGTTAAAGTTAATTTACAAGACTGAAAAATAAAGTTGCATTATCTCATAATCTTTAAATAGAGAGAGGCAAAACTGGTGGTGGTTCAACCTGAGGGTCACCATGCCCCGGGGAGAGGTTGAGAAGGAGAGTCGTTCATGGTAACATTGGTTGGTGGCAGGAATTGAACCTACACTGTTGGTATTAGTTTGCATCACAAACCAGCCATCCAGCCAACTAAGATAACTGACTTCCATTTATAAGACGTACAACTATCACTTGTTTTAGATGTGCAGTTGTTGACTAGTATGATTTCTTCAGCTTCTGAACAGTTATCCAACATGACATGTACATGGCATTTAGTTATTCAAAGGACTTGACCATTGTTCTTTATCAAATAATACGAGCAAGAGCAGATAAAACAAAGGCTATCTTACATCAATCTGTGTGCTTGTATAAAATCTCAGATTCATATGTTTTCTCTTGGTTCCACCTGTATAGCTGTTTGCACACTTGTTAATCATGTTGTTGCACCACTTTCTCCCTCTTTCCAACTACACCTGGTGCACATGGCTAGGCATTGAGAGTGTGCGAAGGAAGAACTGTCTGTATCAGCTCCAAAACATAAGAGCTGCCAGTGGGAGTAAACCACTGGCTTGAGAAGTAAGACATATATTCACACACAAAATTTCAGCAAGTTGCTTTACATTTAGTTGTTGGAGACTTTACAGTATGAGCAGTGTGTTCTGTGGGGGTAATAAAGAAAGGACCTTATATGGTGACCACCCGATTTCCTGCACATGAATTGTCAGGATGCACTACTGTACTGTGGACCATTGTTAGACACCATTTTTTTGACAATTATTGAATTTGGCAATTATGGCATTCAATGTGTCAATAACCAATGTACCAATGGTATATTTAATTTGAAATTCAAAAGACAATTTGATGAAATAGTTAATCGCCAGAATGTACTCTTGTAATTGGCCATGGAATGTGGCAATCTTGCCCCATGGTTCAAAAGAATCTCATGTGGATGGAGAGGTTTTCAATTGTTGTGTTTGATGGGATTGACATATTTCACACAAACTGGGAGAATAGAAGGCATATTGTCACTGGGCTAGTAATCCAGAGATCCAGGTAATGATCTTAGTGTGGTCCCAGATATTGAATGCCATCTTATCAGATGGTAGATATAGAATTCAAGAATAAAAATCTAATGATGACCATGACATCATTGCCAAATGTCATACAAAACAAGCTGGTTCACTGATGTCTTTTCAAAAAGGATACATGCAACCTTACCTGGTTGGTCTCCAGGTGACTCCAGACCCACAGAAACATGGTTGTCTCTTAAATATCTTCAGAAATGGCTAATTAAGCCACTCAATTACATCAAAATGCAAAGAAGCCTCAAAGATATTCCATTCTAGACAAAGACATTCCAGCAAAAGTTGCTGCACAATAGTACAAAGTAGGGAGGAAGTTGCCCTGGGAGTCTTCAACATTCACTTCAGATCCCCAATAAAAACTCATGGTATGAGGTCAAACATGGAAAAGGAAAGCACATACTACCACCCAACCACCTCAGTTGGGTCAGGGACATCAATGGCCAAAGCCCAAAAATGAGCACCACTTGCCCTATCCAAGTTTTAAAACTTTTTCTGGTATTTCAACTTTACAGTAGCATCCAATTTCCATTTCATTTTAATGCAAAATGAAAAATGCATGGCCCCATAACATTTACAGCACATGTATATCTGATCCAGTTCAGCAGCCCCAGGATATTCAGACTGGAGGATTCAAAGGTGACATAGCCATTGAATGTCAAGGAGCATTATTTATATTCTCTCCTGGTGGAGATGTGATTGCTTACCACCTGCGTGTTGTGAATATTCATAACCACTTATCAGCCCAAGCCTAAATTTGGTCCAGATCTTGCTGCATATGGACACAGGCAGCTTCCATATCTGAGGAATCACAAAAGATGCTCAACATTGTGCAATCATCAGCAAACCCATTTCTGACCTGATAATGGAGGGAAGGCTGTTGATGAAGCAACTGAAGATAGTTAAGCCGAGGAAACTACCCTTGAAGTACTCCTGTAGAGAGGTCGTGGAGGACACATGTCTTGCCTCTAACAACCACAATTGTTTTTCATTGTCAAGTATGAGAGCTTTCCTGCAATTCTCACTGATTCTTGATGTTACACTCCCTTGAGTGTGGCCTTCATGTCAAAAGCTGTCACTCTCACCCCATTTCTGAAGAAGGGCCCCGACCTGAAAGGTTAAGCTTTCCTGCTCCTCTGAAGCTGCTTGGCTTGCTGTGTTCATCCAGCTCTGCACCTTGTTATCTCTTACTCTCACCCCATGTCTGGAATTCAGCTGTTTGTTCACATTTGAGCCAAGGCTGTAATAAGGTCAAGAACTGAGTGGCCCTGGTGAAACCCAAACAGAGCATAATTGAGCAAGTTATTGCTGAGCAGATGCTGCTTGATAGCACTGTTGATGACACCTTTGATCACTTTACTGATGATTGAGAGGAGACTGATAGAATGGTAATTTGCCAGGTTGGATTTTTATGTACAGGACATATCTGGGCAATTTTCCACATCATCAGGTAGATGTCAGTGTTGTAACTGTATAGGAAGAACTTACTTAGCTAAGGGAGTGACAAGTTATGGAGTACAAGACTTCATTATAGTTGTTGGAATGTTGTCAGGGCCCACAATCATTGCAGCATCCAATATCTTCAACTATTTCTTGATATCATGTGGAGTGAATTGAGTTGGCTGAAGACTGGTATCTGTAATGCTGGGGACCACTGGTGGAGGCCAAGATGGATCATCCACTTGGCATTTTTGGCTGAAGATTGCTGCGAATGCTTCAGCCTTGCCTTTTACTATGATGTATTGGGCTCTTCCTTCATTGAGGATCAGTATATTTTGGAGGAGGAGGTTCCACGTGAGTTGTCTAATTTTCCACCACCATTCACGACTGGATGTGACCGGACTGCAGATCTTAGATCTGATCCATTGGTTGTAGGATCGCTTAACTCTATCACTTGCTGCTTGTCGTGTTTGGAGTGCAAATAATCCTGTTTTTTTTAGGTATGCCTGGAATTGCTTCAGGCATGCCCTTCTCCACAGGAGTGCATCAGAGTATTTTCTCACAGGTCGATCCCCTGGCTTGATGTTAATGGTTGTGTGGGGGGATATGTCAGGCCATGAGGTTGCATGTTGCATTGGAGTACAATTCTGCTGCTATTGATGGCCCATAGGGTGTCAAGCATGCCTAATCTTGAGTTGCTAGTTCTGTTCAAAGTCTGTCCCATTATGCATAGTAATAGTGCAACATGACATGATGGAGGTTATTCTGAAAGTGAAGGCGGGCCTTCATCTCCACAAGGACTGTGTGGTGGTCACTCTTAGCAATACTGTCATGGACAGATGCATCTGTAGCCAGCAGATTGGTAAGGGTGAGGCCAAGTATGTTTTTGCCTCACCACCTGCTGCAGACCCAGTCTAGCAGCTATGTCCTTTAAGACTTGAGCAGCTTGATAAATAGTGCCAAGCCACTGTTGGTGATGGACATTGAAATGCCCCACCCAGAGTATATTTTGAGTCCTTGCCACCCTCAGTGTTTCTTCCAATTGTTGTTCATCATGGATGAACACTGATTCATCAGCCAGAGAATAGTATGTGGTAACCAGCAGGATGTTTCCTTGACCCTTTTTAACCTGAAGCCATGGGAATTCATAGGATTGGAGTCAATGTTGAGGACTCCCAGAGCAACTCCCTCCCAGCAGTCTGCCACTGTACAGCCACCTCTGCTGGATCTGTCCTACCAGTGAGACAGGACATATTCAGGGATGGTGATGATGTGTCTGGGACATTGCCTGTAAGGTATGATACTGTGAGATACCGCTCCCACCAGATGCCCCACTTTGGGCACTAGATGCCAATAAGGAGGACTTTGTCAGGTCGACAGAGCTTTCTCTGCCATTGTCTTTTCCAGCACCTAAGTCAATGTCAGGTGGTCCATCCAATTTCATTTCTTTGTTGAGGTTTTATAGTGATTGATACAACACATGGCCTGCTTGGTCGACCCATAGTGCAATGGGTCTCTAGTCGCATGTAGGCTAGAACAGGTGAGGATGTCAGATTGCCTTCCCTGAGGAATATTAATGAATCAGAAGGGTTTTTCCGACAATCAATAGTGATTTCTTTTATTAGGTAAGAGTTGGTAGATTTCTAATTCAAGTTGGTTTTCATTGAATTCAAAATCCACCTTCTACTGTAGTGGGACTCAAATCCAGATCCCCAGAACATTGGCTGAGTTTCTGGATTAATAGTCTACTGATAACACCACTAGGTCATTGCCTCCCCAAGACCTAGAGTATCTAACTGTGTAGTTTATTAGGCAATATTATAAAATGTAGGAACACCTGCAATGAACGTAAAATTAGAACTCATCGTGAACTGATTTTGTAATAAATCTCATCAAAAATACATTCACAAAAGCAAGGGTAACAAAGGAAAATGTTGCCAAGAACAGTACAAGTGAAGAATTCCCTATTCCTAAAATTAGGGAAATTTTGAGATTTCTGGGAATGTGTGGGTTTTATCAATAGTTCGTGCCTAGCTTCAGCACGATAGCTGTATTTCTAAAACATTTGTCATAAAATAGGCAAAGGAAGTATGGTAAGAAAAATGCCAAGCAGGATTTGAGAAGCTGAAGATAATTCTAGTAAATGAACTGATGTAGCCACCTTGACTTTGCAAAACCTTTTAAAATGGTAATTGATGCTAGGGGCTTGGTGTTAGATGCCGCCTCATTGCAAGATGATGAATAGAGAAACCAAGGAGATATTTTTGTAACAAGTGAAATCAATATCAGAAGTAGTATTCAACAATGAAAAGAGGGTTTGGGATTATTGTTGTAGTTGGTTACAGATCTATTAGATCAGAGGAGCCAGAGACATCCAATGCTAGCAAACAGAAACCATCACTCTTTCCTGAGTTTGAGCCAAAGCTAAATGTTAAAATGTTGATTTTGAAGTCTCTATCTAACACAATTGCAAAGAATCACTGAAATATACTGACTTTAATCTGTCAGCTTTTGCAGAGAAATTTACAAGTTGAAATGGTAGCTTGTTCCAACAGAGTTTATTATTTTAATCATTTCATGTAAAAACTGATTGTGTTGCCGGAAAAGATAATGTAATAGTTCACACAGCATCAAGAACGTGATTGTACTGGAATAGTTTAAGAATTTAGGATGAAAGGACAAGGAATGGGTGAGGGTGAATCAATTTACGTTTCTTGTGTTGCATATATGTGTTATGTTTACCTGGTAAAGAAATGGATTTAAAATGGCCACTCATCTCTTTCAGGGCTGAAGCATGTAAGGGACCATATATTTTTCTTTCTTGGACCAAAAACTGGAATGGATTCAGCTAGATAGCCGTAATAACCAGAAGAACTTTGAAACTTGGAAAAGTCATGTGGTACACACCTTTAACTGTGCAAGACATATTATCTTTTGAAACAGTGAAGTGGATATTTTGAGACACGGTTGCACCAAGAGTCTTTGAGATAAGGAAAACTGCCTGAAATCAGCCCTTGCATTGGACTACCTATTGTTTGTTACAGATCATTGGGAGCAGAGAAGCCAGAGAAACCCAGAGCTAGCAAACAGAAAACATCACTTTTCCTTCTGTTGATTTGAACCAGAGCCAAAAAAGAGCACGGAAACTTAAAATAAAGGATTTTAATGGGCAAAATGAACACCAAATCACCAAGTGAAAATGACCATAGGTTTATGTAGGTATATATGTCATCATTGCTGAAAACAATAGGAACTGTGATGAACAATTTAACCTCACCTTGTGATCTGGACTCATATTCATAGGTTTGTTTTTGCTGTATTATATTTTTGAGCTGTAATATTTGTATCAAGCCATTCGTCTTTTCTCTGCCTTAGTTGTGCATGTGCGTGTGTGTGTATGTGTATCTGTGTGTGTATTTAGGGTTTTAAAGGGGTATAGTTTAAATTGGAAAGCAGTAAATTGGTGATCCGTTCTTTTCTCTGTTAGTTGTACGTTTATAATAAAGCTATTTCTATTCATGACAAAATCTGAATGATTTGCTTTTGTTCAGAATGGCAGTCAATCAGGCAAATTAACATCCTGTTCTAACAAGCTGCAGAACTAGGGAAGTAGAATTTTAAACTATGGGGTTTATATTTAGCTGGAGAACCTACATACTATACCTACACTGGAGGCAGTCAGTGAGGTTCAATAGATTGGTTCCTGAGAGTTATTCTATCATGAAACGCTGAGTAAATTGAGTCCATGTTCTTTGGAATTCAGAAGAACAAGAAATAATCTCATTGAAACATATAGGAACATATACACACATTCCTAAAGAGCTTGAACAAGGTAGATACTGGGAACTTGTTTCCTCAGGTTGGGGAATTTAGAAAACGAGGGCAGGGGGTTGTGAATCTTTGGACTTCTCCCTTTCAGATGATTCTAATGCTTCATCATTGAATCTATTTAAAACAAAAATTAATGCTTGGTCTGGCAGTGAGTCAATGGATGGGCAAGCAAGTGGGAGAGCACAGCTCAAGTCAAAGTTTAGCAGTGATTGGGTTGAATGGCAGAGTTGGTTCAAGGAGCAATATGGTTTAATGCTCCTCCGAAGCTTTGTGTTATTAGATTCTTATTTTACAAGGCAGTGTATCATAGCTCAGTCCAAATACACATGGCTAGACATCTTTCAGCAGAGTTCACATAATAACAATCAGGATTGATAAGTCTAGTTATTCTCTCCCCTAGACCTACTGTTATCCATTGAGCTGTTCCCTGGCTGAGGTTAGTAAATTCAGTACACAAGGAACTTAAATGTTGTTCTCCATGTTTATTTTTCCAGCTGAGTATCAAAGAATATCTATCTCAAGTGTTCAGAAATGACACCAACTAAATTACATTTTGTATACTGTCATCATAGATTTGGCACAGTTTTATTTTGCTAACAAAAGAGGATAAAAGCCATTTTGTTGGTTAAATATTCAAACTTCATTCAGGTCTTTTGCATAGTCCATCAAAGTGAACATGTTGCAGGATGAGTAAATGAGAGCCTGTGGTGCAGCATTTTAGAATCTCCTGGTTTATGCTCAACACTAAAACTCCTTCAACCAACTGGAAGGGTATCAGAATCACTTGTGCACGTCTTTGTGGCTCATCATGTTCTCCTTAGTGTTGTAGTACAAGTAAGCATAGTCTCTGGTTACAATGCACTCAGTGTAAGTTTCCCTGACATATAAAGTGCCATTGGTGTCAAAGTTGTGTATTTATTGTGGTGTGTCCACTTGAGAGCTTTGGATAGATTCACTGCCAGCACTAGTGGCACTAGTCTAAGTTACTGGTACCAAGTAACCATCCTCTGCTATTTTCTACAGGTGAGAGTTGTAGTTTGCAGTGGCCTGCACCAAACATTTCGGAGGCGGGGAAGCTGCAGAAAGATTTAGACAGTTTAGGAGAGTGGTCCCGGAAATGGCTGATGAAATTCAATGTGAGTAAATGTGAGTTTTTGCACTTTGGAAAAAAGAATACAGGCATGGACTATTTTCTAAATGGTGAGAAAATTCGCAAAGCAGAAGTACAAAGGGATCTGAGAGTGTTGGTCCAGGATTCTCTAAAGGTTAACTTGCAGGTAGAGTCTGTAATTAAGAAAGCGAATGTAATGTTGTCGTTTATCTCAAGAGGGTTGGAATATAAAAGCAGCGATGTGCTTCTGAGACTTTATAAAGCTCTAGTTAGGCCCCATTTAGAATACTGTGTCCAATTTTGGGCCCCACGCCTCAGGAAGGACATACTAGCCCTGGAGCGTGTCCAGCGAAGATTCACACGGATGATCCCTGGAATGGTAGGTTTAACGTATGACGAATAGCTAAGGATCCTGGGATTGTACTCATTAGAGTTCAGTAGGTTGAGGGGAGATCTAATAGAAACTTACAAGATAATGTATGGTTTAGAAGGGGTGGATGCTGGGAAGTTGTTTCTGTTAGGCGGGGAGACTAGAATCCGTGGGGACAGCCTTAAAATTAGTGGGGGTAAATTTAAAACAGAAATGAGACGACATTTCTTCAGCCAGAGAGTGGTGGGCCTGTGGAATTCATTGCCACGGAGTGCAGTGGAGGCCAGGATGTTAGATGCCTTCAAGGCAGAGATTGACAAATTCCTGATCTCAGAAGGAATCAAGGGCTACGGGGAGAGTGCAGGAAAGTAGAGTTGAAATGCCCACCAGCCATGATTTAAATGGCAGAGTGACTTGATGGGCCGAATGGCCTTACTTCCACTCCTATGTCTTATGGTCTTAAGTGGGGAAGGTTGTCCACATGAAGCCTTGGGAAATGAAAAGCTCATAGAGTCACTTAGTCATACAGCACCAAAACAAACCCTTCAGTCTTTTTTGTCCATGCAAACCAACATTCTCCAAAGAGATGCTGCTTGGCCTGCTGTGTTCATCCAGCTTCACACTTTATTATCTTGGATTCTCCAAATTAAACTCACCTCACTTGCTTGCATTTGGCCCATGTCTCTCTAAGCCTTTCCTATTCATGTACCTAGCCAAATTTCTTTTAAATATCACAACTGTACCCGCATCAACGAGTCCATGTGGCAGCTCATTCCACGTATGAGCCACCCTCTGAGTGAAAAAATTGCACCTCAGGTCCTTTTTAAATCTTTCACCTCTCATCTTAAAAATATATCCTGTAGTTTTGAACTCCTCACCCTTGGGAAAAGACCTTTGCTATTCATCTTTTTTATCTGTCCCTCATAATTTTACAAACCTCTATAAAGTCATGTCTGAACCTCCTCCACGCCAATAAATAACACCCAGCCTATCCAGCTTTTATAACTCAAACCCTACAATCGTGGCAACATCCTGGTAAATCTTTTCTGAAGCGTTTCCAATTTAATAATATCCTTCCTCTGGCAGGGTGACCAGAACTGTACACAGTACTCCTAAAGCGGCTTCACTAACATCCTGTACAATGTCAACATGATGTCCCAACTGGTATACTCAATGGTCTGAACAATGAAGGTAAGTGTGCTAAACACCTTTACAACCACCTTGGAAACCCAAATTGTGTTTCTGTGACACAACTTGCAAAGAGCTGTGGCTTGATAAACAAGGTACATTTATTACATTTTACCTAATAGGTAGCTGCATTACATCGGAGTTACACAAGAATCTCTTGTGAGGTCTCAGACTAGACACATGTATAAGAATACATTCCTGATTAGCTACATAGGTGTGAGCACTTAGAACACTGTACACCTGTTAGGTCTACACATAGAATTGTTCATGGGAATTGATATCAGTGAATCCCTTTCAAATACTAACAATCTTATATAACATCTCCCACAAGCTTTTTTGTGGTTATTAAATTCATTGCACAATAATTTCAGTAAGTGTAGCAAGTTTATCAAGTAGGTTTACCACTTCCTTATCTTTCCCCAAGGCTCTGCCTTCAAAAATGGGTGATGACTCAGTTGCGGTGGAATTCTGCAGCTTCAGGATGAAACATATAGGTTCAGTATCTTGCTATCCTGGAATCTTGGTGAACTTTTGATTTCCTTAATGACCCCTGCAATGGATGACATCTAGCGTCAACGTTGCAACTGAATATTGGTCTCCCTTTGAGGATCTTTAGTTTTCTCAAATTGTGTCAGAGAAGATAGTTGTGGTTCTGAAAGATGTGTTTTTCTCCTTTTGATATTCTAACAAGTTCACTCTCAGGCGATCTTTCCTTTCTCAGACGTATTACACCATAAGATTTAGGCCTTTTGGCTCAACTAGTTTGCTCTGCCATTCAATCATGGCTGATGTGTTTCCTTTCCCTATTCTTCTGCCCATTCCTTCTGGTGTTTGATCCCCTTACTAACCAAGAATCTATCTACGTCTGTCTTAAATACATTCAATGACTTGACCTCTACAGCCTTCCGTGGCAATGAGTTCTATGGATTCACCACCCTCTGGCTGAAGAAATTCCTCCTCATCTCAGTTTGAAAGAGTCATTCCTTCACTCTGAAGGTGTGCCTTCAGTTTCTCATCTCTCCTACTCAGGGCTTCTCAGTACTGTAAGTTTTATTGAGATCCTCCCATCTTTCTAAGCTCTGTCAAGTACAGACACAGAATTCTTAACTGCTCCTAATGCGACAAGTCCTTCATTCCCATGATTATTCTTGTAAACCTTCTCTGGACCTGGTCCAAGGCCAGCACATCCTTCCTTTGATATTGGGCACAAAACTGTTCACAATATTCCAAATGTGGTCCAACCAGAGCCTTATTGAGCCTCAGCAACACATCCCTGCCCTTGTATTCTAGCCCTCTTGAAATAAATGCTGATATTGCATGTGCCTTTCTAATTGCCAACTAAGCCAGCATGTTAACCTTAAGAGAATCCTGAATTAGGATTCCTAAGTCACTTTGTGTTTCAGATTTCTGAAGCCTTCCCCCATTTTGAAAATAATCTATGCCTCTATTCTTCCCACCGGAGTGTGTAACCTCAAACTCACACATTGTACTCCATCTTTCATTTCTTTGTCCACTTCCTACTCTCCCTACTTCCTCAACACTACCTATATGTCTGCCTATCTGTATGTCATCTGAAAACTTGGAAACAATGCCCTCAGTTCCTTCGTTCAGATTGTTAATGGATAATGTGCATAAGTGCGGTCCCAACACTGACCTTTGCAGAGCTCCACAAGTCACCAGCTGCCATCCTGAACAATACCCTTTTATCCCCACTTTCTGTCTTCTGCCCATCAACTATTGCTCTCTCCATGTGAGTAGCTTGCCCCCAAAACTGTTTGGCAGATTCTTGTGTCAAACGCCTTCTAGAAATCCAAATAAATCATGTCCCACTGGTTCACCTTTGTCTAACATGCTCATTACCTCCTCAAAGAACTCAAACGGATCTGTCAGGCATGACCTCCCCTTGATGAGGCCGTGCTCACTCAGCCCATATATTACCATATACTTCCAAGTACTCCACAATCTCATTCTTAGTAATGGATTCTAAAATCTTATCATTGACTGAGGTCAGGCTAACCAGCCCTTCGTACCTAACTTCTGCCTCCCTCCTTTCTTAAACAGGGGTATTACATTAGCCATTTTCCACTCTTTTAGTAACCTCCCTGACTGCAGTGAATCCTGAAAGATCACTACCAATGCCTGCACAGTCTCCTCAGCTTTCTTCATCAGAACCCTGGGGAGGTAGTCCTTCTAGTTTGGCTGATTTATCCAGCTTCAGACCCTGCAGCTTCCCCAGCATCTTCTCCTTAGCAATGGCCATTACATTCAACTCTGCCTCCTGAATGTCTTGAAATCCTGGTATGTAACTGGTATCTTCCACAATAAAAATGGATGCAAAGTACCTATTCAGTTCCTCTGCCATTTCTTTGTTCGCCATAACTACTCCAGCCTCATTTTGCAGCAGTTCAAGGTCTTCTCTCTTACCTTTTAGATATCTTAAAAAACTCTTACAATATTCTTTTATATTACTAGCTAGCTTACCCTCATTTTTCATCTTCTCCTCCTTATTGCTTCTTCTACTTTGGGATGAATTTCTGCTCTGCCGCCTGAATTACTCCCGGAAACTCCTGCCATTGCTGCTTCATTGACTTCCCTGATAATAAAGTGTGAAGCTGGATGAACACAGCAGGCCAAGCAGCATCTCAGGAGCACAAAAGCTGACGTTTCGAGCCTAGACCCTTCATCAGAGAGGGGGATGGGGTGAGGGTTCTGGGATAAATAGGGAGAGGGGGGAGGCAGACCGAAGATGGAGAGAAAAGAAGATAGGTGGACAGGAGAGTATAGGTGGGGAGGTAGGGAGGGGATAGGTCAGTCCAGGGAAGACGGGCAGGTCAAGGAGGTGGGATGAGGTTAGTAGGTAGGAAATGGAGGTGCGGCTTGGGGTGGGAGGAAGGGATGGGTGAGAGGAAGAACAGGTTAGGGAGGCAGAGACAGGCTTGGCTGGTTTTGGGATACAGTGGGGGGAGGGGAAGAGCTGGGCTGGTTGTGTGGTGCAGTGGGGGGAGGGGATGAACTGAGTTGGTTTTGGGATGGCACCCCTTCCAATCAACTCTGGCCAGTTCCTCCGTCATATCTTTGTACTTACTTTTACTCAATTATAAAACCATTACATCTAATTGCAGCTTCTCTCTTTCAAATTACAGAGAGAATTCTACCTTATTATGGTCACTTCCCCCTTAGGGGTTCTTTCACCCAGAGCTCCCTAATCAAGTCTGCCTCATGACACATCACCAAATCCAGAATTGCCTGTTCCCCAGAGGACTCTACCACAAGCTGTTGCAAAAAAAATCTCGTAGGCATTCCGTGAATTGCTTTCCTTAGGATCTGCTATCAATGTGATTTTCCCAGTCTACCTGCATATTGAAGCCTCTCGTGATTTTTCTAACAGTGCCTTTCTTACACGCTTTTTCCATCTCTTGATTTATTTTCTGCCCACATTCTGACTAATGCTTGGGAACCTGTACACAACTCACAACACGACTTTTATCCTTTGTGGTTCTTAACTATACCCACACAAATTATACACCTTTCAACCTTATTTGCTTCTTGCCATCAATTTAATTTCACTTCTAACTACAAGACAACTCCATCCACTGTGCCCAAATCCCGATCATTTCAATAGGATACGTATAGAGTCCTAGAGTGATAGAGATATACAGCACAAAAACAGACCCTTAGGTCCAACACGTCCTTGCCGACCAGATATCCTAAATTAATCCAGTCCCATTTGCCAGCATTTGGTCCATATCCCTCTAAGCTCTTCCTATACATACACCCATACAGATGCCTTTAAATGTTGTAACTGTACCAGCCTCCATCTCTTCCTCTGGCAGCTCATTTCATATATGCACCAACCTCTGTGTGGAAAAGCTGCTCCTTAAGTCTCTTTTAACTCTTTCCTCTCTCATGTTAAATGTATGCCCTCCAGTTCTGGACTCCTCCACTCCAGGGAAAACATTTGGACTCTTTACCCTATCCATGCCTCTCATGATTTTATAAACCTCTGCTAGGTTACCTCTCAGCTTCAGATAATCCATGGAAAATGACTCCAGCCTACACAACCTGTCCCTCTCGCTCAAGCCTGACAACATCCTCGTAAATCTTTTCTGAACCCTTTCAAGTTTCACAACATCCATCCTATAGCAGTGAGACCAGAATTGCATGCAATATGCCAAAGTGGCCTAACCATTGTCCTGTACAGCTGCAATATTATTTCCCGACTCCTATACTCAATGCACTGACCAATAAAGGCAAGTATACCAAATGCCTTCTTCATTACCCTATCTACCTGTAACTCTACTCCCAAGGAACTATGAACCTGCACTCCAAGGCCTCTTTGTTTCGCAACATTTCCTAGGGCATTAGCATTAGCAATATGTCCTGCCCTAATTTGCCCTTCCAAAATGTAGCACCTCATATTTATCTAAATTAAGCTCCATCTGCCACTCCTTAGTCCATTGGCCCATCAGCCCATCTAATCAAGGTCTCATTTCCTCTGAAGCAACCCTCTTCACTGTCCACTACCCCTCCAATTTTAGTATCATCTGCAAACTTACTAACCATACCTCCTATCCAAATCATTTATATTAATGACAAAAAGCAATGGATTCTGCACTGATCCTTGTGGCACACCACTCGTTACAGGTCTCCAGTCTGAAAAACATCACTCCGTCACCATCCTCTGTCTTCTACCTTCATGCCAATATTGTTTCCAAATGACTAGTTCTCCCTGTATTCCATGTGATCCAACCTTGCTAACCAGCCTACCATGAGGAACCTTGTTGAACGCCTTACTTAAGTCTGTATAGATCATGTCCACTGCTCTGCCCTCATCAATCATCTTTGTTACTTCTTCAAAAGACTCAATAAATTTAGTTAGCCATGATATCCCACGCACAGAGCCATATTGACTGTGCCAAATCAGTCCTTGACTTTCCAAATACATTTAAATTCTGTTCCTCAGGATTCCCTCCTGCAATCTGCCCATGACTGATGTCAGGCTCACTGGCTTTTCCTTACCACTTTTTCAAAAAGTGGCACCATGTTAGCTAACTTACAGTCTTCCAGCATCTCACCTGTGGCTATCGATTATACAAATATCTCAGCAAGGGGCCCCCACAATCAATTCCCTAGCTTCCCATAGACTTCTAGGATACAGTTAATCAGCTCCTGGGGATTTATCCATCTTTATGCATTTTAAGACATTCAGCACCTTCTCCTCTGTAATATGGACATTTTTCAAGACATCACTATTTATTTCCTCACATTCTCTATTTTCTGTATCCTTCTCCCCAATAAACACTGATGCAGGCTATTTGTTTATCTCCTGCAGTTCCACACATTGGTGACCTTGCTGATCTTTAAGGGGCCCTATTCTCTGCCTCATTTGCCTTTTGTCCTGATTGCATTTGTAGACTCCCTTTGGATTCTCCTTAACCCTATTTGCGAAAGCAATCTCATGTCCACTTTTTGCCCTCCTGATTTCCTGCTTAAGTATACCCCTACTACCTTTATACTGTTCTAGGGATTTATTCAATCTCTGCTGTCTACACTTGATATATGCTTCCTTCTTATTCTTGGCTAGAACCTCAATTTCTTTAAACATCCAGCATTCCCTACACCTGCAAGAATTGTTCTTCACCCTAACAGGAACATACAGCCTTTGGACTCTCATTATCTCATTTTTCAAAGCTTCCCATTTTATCGTTGGCTACTTAATTCTCAGTCCTTACAGCCAAATTTCTATGATGTCCACAACATAGCACTCGACAATTTCAATCTGCACCACAAACTCATTGATTTTGTTTTGTAGATGGCATGCATTTAAGTACAAAGTCCTCAGTCCTACCCCTATTCATAGTTGTCCCCTTAGCTGCAGTGCCTCAAATTAAGTTTCTGATCCTTTCCATAGTCTCTGTCTTATTACTTGTTCTGGAAATTTTAATAACTCCTTCTGAGCCCTCCCCACCTTTGACATGTGTAAAGCCCTTGTTACCACCCAATTTAGCCTTTTCACCAGAATCCTGGTCTCAAATCAGTTCAATTGGAGACCGTCCCAACAGTTCACTCCTGTCCCAATGTTGATGCCAATGTCACAGAAAATGGAACCCCTCTTTGCAACAACGCTCCCTTAGCCACATATTTACTTCCCTAATCTTCATACCTCTTTGACAATTTGCACATAGCTCAGGTAATGATCCAAAGATTACAATGATTGAGATCCTGTTTTTTTTAAAATTTGCTCTTAATTCCTGATATTGCCTACACAGGACCTTTTGGCTATTCTCTTCTATGTGGTTCATCATGGACCACAACAACTGAATCATTTGCCTTCTCCTCTAGTATCTTTTCAAGCTGAATTGAGTTATCCTGCACCTTGGCACCAGGCAGGTAACACACCATGTAGGACTGTTGATGCTGCTCAGAAAGGAAGCTCTCTGTACCCCTCCTTTATAGAAACCCTTACCTCTCTGACTTTTCTTTGTGCTCCTCATGCTTGAATGGCTACCTGTACTGTGGTGCAGTAATCAGTTTTGTCAGCCCTGCAGACCTGTTCCTCATCCATACAGGGATCACTCACTTGAAATTTGTTGGCCAAGGTCAAGAGCTAAGGCACCTCTGATGCTACATTCAGCATCCCTCCACCTGCCTCACACATTATCACACACTCCTGTCCCTGAACAGTGACCAAATTTGTGTGTGACTGCCTGGAACACAGCATCAAGGTAGCTGTCTCATTTTCTGAATGTGCTGCAGTGTCTGAAGCTTAGATTTGAGTTAATCAACTCTGAGATGAAGGTCCTCGAGGTGCAGACATGATCAATATGGCTGGCAATGAATTCCATCAGCTCCCAAATCATGCAAGAATACATCACCTGGACGACCATTTCTAATATAGATAATTAGGTTTTATTTACAGTTAAAAAATACTTTTCTCAGATGGTCCCTAAGCTATCATACTCCTTTCTGAATCTACTGTTAATGTTATTCAGATCTGTACAGTAGATATCAATGAAACAATAAACATTGCAGTCACCCTTCCCAGACTGCTTCACTGCAACATTGTCTGTGAGCAACAGGTATGTGAAAGTTTCTACCCCACCCCCAAAGCCACTTCGAAGGCAGCATGCGCTAGTGCAGAGAGTCCAGGTATATAAGAAGGATCTCACAGGTAGTGCCCTTGTCACCACCCTCCAAATGATGTCTTGGCACTAAGTGTAAAGTTCTGATGATTAGGCATTTGGCCAAATGTATTTGACAGTCTGCCGAGGGAACAACCCAACAGGATCCAACCTCTCCTTCTCCTGCAGGATCTCAAAGATGCTACATGGTCAAAGGTGTTTCTCTTTGCAAGTTTGTCCACAAAGACAGAAGACATGGAACAGTCCAACAGACTGCTTGGTGGTGACACAGATCATGAGTCCGCCCTTCCCAGACATTTCTTTTTATTTCAAAAATATACTTCATTCACAAAATCGTCTTTGTATACATACATAATCACTAGTGCTCCTGAGATGCTGCTTGGCCTGCTGTGTTCATCCAGCCTCACATTTTATTATCTTGGAATCTCCAGCATCTGCAGTTCCCATTATCTCTAATCACTAGAGCAGTTTGGTTCTGTATAGTAGCATATGAAGAAATAAACAAACTCTATCCAGCAAACAAACAAAGGTATTTCTTACTTCTAAAAGATTATATTTACATACATTTGAGGTACCAGCAGGTTCCAGGTACTTTGTCAGACAGTGGTCTTTCCCCACTGCCTTAGGGCGTGCCACCGCATATAGTCCTGGACCTTGGAATATGCCAGTCTGCAACATTCAGCTCAGGTCAACTCTTTCCACTGAAAGACCAATAAGTTTTGTGCAGACCAAAGAGCATCTTTCACTAGATTGATGGTCTTCCAAGCACAGTCAATGTTTGTCTTGCTGTGTGTCCTGGGCAACAGACCATATAGCACAGTCCCGCATCATGGAGCTGCTCAGGATGAACCTTGACAAAAACCACTGCATCTCTCTCTCCAGACCTTCTTTGTAAAGGCACAATCTAGAAGGAGATGTGTGACAGTCTCTACCACTATCCCCACCCCCAACCCCTCCAGCAGTTGCTTCAACAGCAGTGTGCGGTGGCACAAAGAGTCCAAGCGTACATGAAGGATCACACAGGTATTGCCCTTCTCACCACTAGCCAAGTGACGCTTTGCACTTGTTGGACAGTTCTGGCAATGAGGAAGTCCACTAAATGACTTTGACAGTCTGCTCAGGGAACAGCTCGATAGGGTGCACCTTCTATTTTTCCTGCTTCACCATGCTGCCAACTGTGAGGACACTGTGCCCAGACAGTCTCACTGTGCCCAGACTGCTGCAAGGCAATGTTGACTGCAGTGGGGGGGGGGGGGGGGGGGGCGGCGCAAAGATATCCAATGTTTAGAGTTTGAAGATTCATCCACAATGAGACTGCAGTTGAACAATTCCTCCAAACCTGTAAAATCAAGCTCTCAGTCATGTACAGTTGTCGTACACAAATGGAATTAATCTCAAGTGGTGTGCATTTTCTTTTAGGTTCAGTGAACATTCTTTTGAAACATTTAAAGCCTTTCCTTGGTGGTTAATTTATGTTGATCACTGGCATTTCACTTCTGAGCTGGTTGAGATTCTTCAATATACTGTGGGATTTAAGAAGCAAGAATTATTTTCTGCTCAAAGTGAGAAGCATTTATTTTTGGCAAAGTGTACCTACTTCACGTAGCATTGATCTCTATACTTTAAGACTGTTTTCGGAGTTCTAAGTGGTGTTCTGCTTATGTCATGGTGCACACCATGAGAAAATTATAGTTTCATTCTTTTTCACTTTTGGTGCTGTACCATGTGAAATGTTAATGCTTTTGTACCTTAAGAAGTTAACAAATGGTGAAAGTTGTTCACAAAGTTTTCAGTAAAAGACAGGCCTTTTTTTGTTGAATCGTGTATGGTCATTATACCTTTTGTTACAGTAAATCACATTACATCTGAGACAGCCTCTTATGAGATCTCAGGCTTGACTTAAGAGTAAATACATATTCTTATTCAGCTACAAAGGACACAGTATTTAGAGCACTGTACGCCTGCTAGCTATTCCTAAGAACAATCCTTTACAACCCAAGTCTATACTATAACTGTCTCTTATAACACCAAAGTCAGCTAAGTCTGATGGAAAATTGAACTTTTGAGTTTGAATACATAGAGCTTTTATTAAAGGTTCTCTGGAGAGAATTTCTTTGACATTCCATTTCCTGAAATTTGGTGTCTCACTGCTTCAGAGGTTCTTGGACCATTGGCAAAGTTGGATCCTTTCTCATCCTTGTCATAGTGAGGTTTTTCAGGAGCAGGTGCAGCATTCCCTGTGGATACATCATTGTAATGTATGGGCAGCAATAGTTAGAAGAGTGAAACAACTGGATTCTATGAGGGCATTAGTGAGGAGATGTGTATGACTGCACTTCACCAAAGAGCAAGAAGGAAGCTCTGCTTCTAGCACAGGTAAACCTGGAGCCATGTGAATCTGCTCACGGTATTCTGTTTATAGTTATTAAAGTAACTGTCTGCAACATTTCCAGGGCAGGGTTATTTCAGGAAACAATGGGACATTTCTAAATATCAGCTCAGATGTAGTAAGAACACTCGTTTGACAGGTGACTAACACAATTTAATGCAGAGCTAAATATCACGCAAAGTAGCAGTGAGAGAAGGCCATCTAGTGTTACAGTCAATCCTCACCCTGAATGCATGGATTGTGTGTGAAAGCATGCCGAGCATCCTACATGTCGATGCTATGCCTTCTGGAAATTCTCAGCATGCAATCTTCTTTATAATGTAACGTTCTTTGATTTATGTTGAAGTCATGTTTGCAGATACCTTCTTGATGACAAAGTTTACCTGCTGTTCCCATGAATAAAGCCTGAACAGCAGTGGAGAAATAGCATAACGAGATACATTAATGTAACAGGTTCATCATCAACTACCCCTCAATTTGAGGATGATTTCTACTCAGGATTGAGGGCTTCTGCCATGGGTCTTCAAGTGACTAAAATGGTCATTTCCTGACCCACAGAACTATGGGTACAGGAAAACACAATGTTTAATTTTCTTTCATTTTCTGCCCAATCATTAAGACATTGTGACTCAAAGCACGATTCAACTTGATGAACAAGTTGTCTCCATTTCAATCAAATGGTAGCAAGCTCGTCCCAGGCACAATGCTATTGCTGTGGTGCTTCAATGTGAGTTTCAGAATGACTTTGAAGTGCTTTGTTTGTCCTCTAGAATTTTGCTTTTGAGACTTGAGAAAACAGGATCTAGGAAGGGGAGGAGACACATTTTGGCCATTGGGATACACTACCTGGTCCAACAAAGTTGATTCTACAGGTGTTCTGTCCAAAAGCTGAGAAGCTAACTTTAAGAAGAACATCAGCATTTTACACTGGTCCTCCATTAAGTCAGGAGAATGTGGCAGAAGCATTGCCTGCATCATTCATGGAATTTCTCTGGTGCTTTTGAGTGTTGTTGGTACATAGTCAAGCACTTACTGAAGTACAGGTATGTGCTGATGTTGAATGCTACGTACAGCAGTATTTTTGTTAACTGGTGGAGTTCTTCTTTGTCAGACGCTAACTGCCATAATTTGTTGAACACTGAGCTGGGAGCTGATCCAGTATTGGATCTCATTGTCAGAGGTATCTCTTTGAAACAGGTGGATGCCAAAGTATGGGAAGCGCTCAGCTAATTCCAGAGTCTCCCCTTCAACAAGTATGGGGAGTGGTATAACTGGTTGATCAGGTATAGGCTGATATGTTTTGTTCTGGAAACATTCAAGGAGAAACCTAGTCTCTTCTTTGCAGGATTGAAGAAATTGGGGATGGTTGACCAATCTGGTGCAGGGTGGACAATGACTTTGCAGTCACCTGCAAACTGTAGTTCATGCAAATCCATAGTTGTCAGTTTAGCGATTACAGGGAGGTCACTGAAGTTAAAGAGTTTCCCATCCAGGTGATATTTAAAACCGAGGGGGAAATTAGTCTTTAGTGAAGGTGGGTAAGCGTTGCTCCCTATGAACATCAGTAAGTTGTCACATCCTGAAATCTGTTGAGTGCTGCAGAATTTGGTTTATTGTTGTTTCATTCTCCCAGAACTGACTGGAGTCATTTTGGCCCAAGCACTCTCTCTTTTTGACTTGAGGTCATTCCCTCCACAATATTGTGGCCAGTGGTCTCTGTAAGGAAACTCAAACCAACCCCCAACACACACCAGCCCACCACAAAGTTATCATCCATTTAAGGTCATGCCGAAGCTGCCAACTGAGATCAACTGCCCAAGAGGCTGCCTCCAGACCAGGACCTGATAGAACTGCTTCTCCTGGGTGGCTGCAAAACCCAGCCAGATGGGCCATTGGCCTTGGCCTTGGTCCTACATTTCTGAAGAAGGGTCTAAGCCTGAAACGTCAGCTTTCCTGCTCCTCTGATGCTGCTTGGCCTGCTGTGTTCATCCAGCTCTACACCTTGTTATCACAGATTCTCCAGCATCTGCAGTTCCTACTATCTCTGAAACCATTTGCACTGGCTTTTCCAATCATTTTTTCCCCAATAGTTCTGTTACAGACATTGGAATCACAGCTAACTCTGCCATTACATTCCCCAGAAAGATGATCTTTTCTTTTGATATGGCAAAGAGAACTTCATTAAGCTCACAATAGAACATTTCCTTAAAACTTCACTGGAGTCTAGGGTCAAGGCATTGGTACCGATAACAGTACTGATAATATTGGATAAGGCTGAGCTGTTGGTGAAGCTTCACAAGTCTTTGAAACAATTGGCAGATTCTAGCAAGACATCCAAGGTCTATTCTGATGGCAAAACCAACTCCTGTGCACATAGGGTCATTAACAGCCTTTTATCCAGAGTAGAAAGTGAATCCTCTTGCTTGTTCCTTCTGCTGCACCTCCCTACGAATCTTGGTCTCACACAGTGTTGTCAGTTTAACTCTTGATGCTTCATGTGATATAGACATCATAATAATAAAAGGGCTTTATTCTTACTGAGAGAATGTGCAAGAATTCTGCAGTTTGCAGAAGCTCCTGTTACATCCTACAGTGTTCTTTTTGTGTAGGGTCTTTGTACATTCTGGGAAATTAGGCTCGGAGGCTGAAATAGAAACAGAAGAGAATTGTGATGATTGTCACATGAAGACCTCTCCATGACTGCAAGAACACTGTGGGTTTTTCTTTGGTTTAACGGAAGTCTTAAGTTGTGCATTAACTCCTTGTTATCTTCAAATATGGAGCTAATTCTTCAAAAAAAACCTCTCCACCCAGGTCATGACATCAAACTATTTTTTCCAAACTTGTCAATGGCAATAATCATCACCTGACTTAACCATCAACAAATTAAAGGCATCCTTTCTTGTATAACTTACATATTACTGGCTGAATCACAAAGCATGTATTTCAAAATAATCAACTAAAAAATGAACAAATGCCAACCTACTCTTACATGGTGTGTACGACTACAAGGAGATGAAATAGTTTTTTGGGAAGTGGCACAAAATGTGAACTACAGAACTAGCAGCCTACTTTACACAGAACGTTTTGGTCCCTTCCTGCTTCCTAATTAGGCATCTGCTTTAGATTGGAGTGCAGTTATTTAATACTTCATTGATACCAATTGCTGCATTATTTTGTACACTGAACTTTACAGCCTACATGTAGGGGTTATGGTCCTTGAACATCTTTCTAGGTGCATACCCATGACTCTAAATTCAGGGACAGCCTTTGTGACTGAAATGAGCACCTTCTCACAAACTGCCACACCATATAACCATAAAAGGTGGGAACTAAAGTAGTCCATTCAGGCCATCAGGTCTGCTCCATCATTTAATGAAAGCAAGTTGATCTGATAACTCTCCGTTCTACTTTCCAGCTCTCCCCTGGAATCCCTATTCCCTTAATTTAAAAAAAATGTCCATTTTAGCTTTGAATAAATTTAATGACCCAACCTCTACAGCCCTTGGCAATAAAGGACTCCACAGGTTCACAACCCTTTGAGAGAAGAAATTCCTCCTCATCTCGGTCCTAAACGTGTCACTCCTTGATCTGAGATTTTGGCCTCCGGTTCTTGACCCTGTCACTAGGGGAAACAACTTTTCAACACCTATCCTGTCAAACCCCCGAAGAATCTTTTAAGTTTTAACAAAGTCGCTTCTCATTCTTCTAAACTCCAATGAGCACAGGCCCAATCTATTGAATCCCTCGTTTGAGAAATCCTCCAATACTTGGTATCAGCCAAATGAACATTCTATTGATTGCCTCCAATATCAGTATATCTTTCCTTAGGTGACAAGGAGCCCAAACTTGTTTGCTGGATTCCAGCTGTATCATTTAGGCTCTGTGAATCACTCAGGTACCATTTTTTCAATTGCATGATCCTTTCTGAACCTCCCAATAAACTGGTGCACAAGGATTGCAGTTGAAAAGTTCTTACAGAAGATTACGTGAAAATTATCATTTCAAGTACTTATGTTATGTACTCAGTGTTTTGGTGCATCTGCTGGACAAGGTAAAAATGTGGGTATTACCCAACTAGGAACAGGAGTTGGTGAAGAGGGAGGAAGCTGATACCTGTGAGCCCGCAGCAGCCACATACATAATTTATCACGGATTTAATATTGGAACTATGCTCCAACTTTGCTATATCCGACAGCAACTTCCTATGATTTCCACATATTTTTAGTGCATGAGTTTCTCAGGTCAGGAATGCCTCCTCTACTGGCCAGCCTCACATGGGAATTGTACAAGTTTTTCCTGTGACAAAATTGTCTGAATTACGTCAAAGATAGTAAGAACTGCCGCTGTGTGAGTCAGAGATAACACAGTGTACAGCTGGAGGACACAGCAGGCCAGGCAGCTTCAGAGTAGTAGGAAAGTTGATGTTTTGGGTTAGGACCCTTTTTCAGAAATGGGGCTAGGCTTCGCAGTGCGGTTATAACTCACTCAGAGATAGAACAGCCGTTGCTGGAAGGGCTCCATTTCTGAAGAATGGTCCTGGCCTGAAATGTCAACTTTCTTGCTCCTCTGATGCTGCCTGACCTGCTGTGTTCCTCCAGCACCCCACCTTGTTATGTCTGAATTAGGTGAAGGTTAGCAACTGAGGAAATGTGTGCTAATTTGCACAGGGCACATTAGGTGTGAGATATCGTAATGAGCCTGGTAAAATGTAGGAAGAGATTTCAGGATTGGGCATGGTAAGCAACTGCTGTCTTGTGTCTGTGTAGCTAAACTGCACCTTCTGAAGATTATAACCTGAATACATTGTGAAGGGTTGTTTGTGTAGTGCCTAGTATTGAAGCACAAAGAGTGTACTCGTATCCAAGGAGCCCAAGAAAGAGATAAGAAAAGTGGCCCAGCTGTTATCTTGCCATAATGGTATCCAATTCAGAGGCAGTCATATTCCCATGCATTTGCTGCCCTTGCTAATGAAAATGATGGAGGTCAAGGGTTTGACAAGTGTTGTTGATGAATACTTCATTCTGCAGGTAGCAAAGGCTGGGATTCACTAGGGGAAAAACTGGATGCTTAGGCAAATGCTTTTTAACCAAAAGGTGGACTGCTTTGTCCTGAGTGGTGTCCAGTTTCTTGAGTAACGTTACTATTACATCCACAAACTGAAGTGGAGAATATCCTTCACAAGTGGAGATAATCTTTCACATTCCTCATAACTTTGCATTATGAGCGGCAGAGGCATTTGTCGAGTCAAAGAATGAGTCACTCATGGCAGAACACCTGCCTTGTTGATGATAATATCTTTGAACATTAGGTCACGGGCTATTCCATTAGCTGAGGAACTGTGAATGGAGCCAAGCATTGTTATAATACATTAAAATAATACACTGAGAAACATCTCAAGTGATATCCTCTGGCACCCGTCTGTGGTCTGAGAGAATTTGAAAATGAGCCCTACCATCTCTTTTGTCCCTACAGCACTCTGGGATACATGCTACCTGGGTCTGAGGAATTATCTACTTACTAATTAAATCCTTAGTTATATCTACCTACTTCACCACACCACCACCACCTGCCCTCCCCTACCAGCCCCCCCGCCCCCACACACACACACAGGTCCCTAAATCAGCTGCCTTTTTCCATGGTAATTCTCCTGTCCCTATGTCCCTACCACACCTATAAAATGTCTTTGGATTTTCTTTAATATTTCCTATATATTTTCCTTCTAATTACCTGTGTCACTAATTAAAATACCAGTTTGGAACATAAAAACTAGGAGGAGTGGGCCATCCAGCCCTTCGAGTCTGCTGCACCATTCAAGATGATCATGGCTGATCTTTTAATGGACTCAGGTGGGTGAAACTGTGCTCTCACTGTATCCCTTAATTCCTTTATTGTTCAAAAAAATCTACCTTAGCTTTAAAAACATTTACTGAAGTAGTGTCAACTACTTCACTGGGTAAGGAATTCCATAGATTAACAACCCTCTGGGTGAAGAAGTTCCTTCTCAATTCAGTCCTAAATCTGCTCCCGCTAATCTTGAGGCTATGCCCTCCTGTCCTGGCTTCACCTGCCAGTGGAAATATCCTCTCTGCTTCTATCTTATCTATTCCCTTCATAATTTTATATGTTTCTATTAAGATCCCCCCTCAATCTTCTGAATTCCAATGAATATAATCTCAATCTATTTAATATCTCCTCATAAACCAACCCCCTCAACTCCAGAATCGACCGAGTGAACCTCCTGTGTACCCCCTCCAGTGCCAGTACATCCTTTCTCAAGTAAGGAGACCAAAACTGCACATAGTACTCCAGGTGTGACCTCACCAGCACCTTGTACAGTTGCAACAAAACCTCCATGCTTTTAAACTCAATCCCTTTAGCAATGACGGACAAAATTCCATTTGCCTTCCTAATTACTTGTTGTACCTGCAGACCAACCTTCTGTGATTCATGCACAAGGACACCCAGGTCTCTCTGCATAGCAGCATGCTGCAACTTTTTAAACCATTCAAGTAACAATCCTTTTCTATTACTCCTACCAAAGCGTATGACTTCACATTTATTTACATTGTATTCCATCTGCCAGACCTTTGCCCGCTCACTCAATGTATCTATGTTCCTCTGCAAAGTTTCACAGTCCTCTGCACACTTTGCTCTGCCACTCATCTTAGTGTCATCTGCAAACTTTGACACCCTACACGTGGTCCCCAACTCCAAATCATCTATATAAATTGTAAATAATTGCGGTCCCAACACCAATCACTGAGGCACACCACTAGTCACTGATTGCCAGCCAGAATAACACTCATTTATCCCCACTCGTTGCTTCCTGTTAGTCAACCAGTCCTCTATCCATGCTAATGCCTTACCTCTAACGCCATGCATTCTTATCTTATGCAGCAGCCTCTTGTGCGGCACCTGTCGAAGGCCTTTTGGAAATCTAGGTACACCACATCCACTGGGTCCCCATTGTCCACCTTGCTCATAATGTCTTCACAGAATTCCAAAAGACTTGTCAAGCATGACCTGCCCTTCATGAACCCATGCTGTGTCTGCCCAATGGGACAATTTCTATCGAGATGCTATGCTATTTCTTCCTTGATAATTGGCTCAAGCATCTTCCCCATTACAGAGGTTAAGCTAACCGGTCTATAATTTGCCCATCTTTTGTCTACCTCCCTTTTTAAACAGTGACGTCACATTTGCTGTTTTCCAATCTGTTGGGACTTCCCCAGAGTCCAGCGAATTTTGGAAAATTACCGCCAGTAAACCTGCTCTTTCTCCCCCATCTCTTTTAGTACCCTGGGATGCATTCCATCAGGGCCAGGAGACTCATCAATCCTTAGCTCCATTAGCTTGCCCAACATTACCTCTTCCATACCAAGACTATTTCCAGGTCCTCAACTACCTTAATCTCTTTGTCAATTACTGGCATGTTATTAGTGTCCTCCATTGTGAAGATCGATACAATATACCTGTTCAATGCCTCGGCCATTTCATCAAATCCCATAATTAAAAATTACTACCACCAGGGATCTGTGCAGCAACACAAAGGATCTCACATGGTATATCAGCCCATTGTATACAGGACATACCTGTATACAAATATTTAGTCAGGCAAATGCCCGAGTTTATACACTTGGTTTCATGCTATTAACGCATGACAAGGTATACCATTGGTTAAGGTGGTCTACTACCAAATTTTAATGGCTCTGGAGCATATTTTCTTTGTAGATGATTACCAGACGATCCTTGATCTTTTTCGTAGGCTAAATGATTAAATTCCTGTGTGTATATCGTACAGCAAGAAACACAGAAACAGGCGTATAAAGGAACAAACCAGTACACAGCACTAACATATTAAAAATCCATGAAGAATAATAATGAGATTAACACAACTCTAAGATGAAATATTTTCACTTGGTCATTTTTTTATTCAAAAGTTTTCCAAAAGAAAATGAACAGAAATACTAAGGTACCAATCTAAATTAACTTACAGTTCAAAAATGCTTTCTTGGCTTATATTTTAGGACACAAAACTACAGAATGAGTCATTTGGAACCGGACAAATAAGTTACCACTGGCAAGTCTGTGGCACGAGTAAAACAAAAATAAAAAATTAACTCTTGATCATATAGACATCTATGAAAATCTTTTTCAAACAATCTGTACAAAAGGTCTTTTTTCATAAATTAAGTTTCTTTATAATTTAATGGCTGTTTACAATGTGATGTTTTAGGTAACTGGTTTTTTTTTATGTACAGTAAGTTTTTTATTCCCCAAATCTTGTCCAGATAATGATTATGGCACGTAGTTCAGATATTACCAGCAGCCAATTCCACACAGTTATATAGACCTCTCAGATTTCAATCTTAAACAATACAAAACAATCCAATATTTGTCTGTAGCTCTGATTCTAGCAATTGTCCAAGTACATTGTAATGCTGCAATCTGCCTGGAACTTTGACACAGCAGAAATATTATAAGGAGTACTGATCAAGTAATACCACAACTACTTAATTTTTACAAGTTGTACGTGTTGAGAGTCTAACAAACACTATTTAACAAAATTATTTTCAGCAGCAAATATTTTGAAACTATGAAATTTACTGATGACAAGAACTTAATACATTGACATATTATAATAAATCTGAAAATAGCAAAACTCATGAAAAAATAAATTGTTTAGCCCTAGCTCCTGAGCTAGAGTGATTTGGTCTGGTGAGGCAGGCAGGTCCAGCAACCTGACCCAGTAAAACAGAAAACAGAACCTTGAGGTAGATAACTGATCAGACAGCTGACCAGATAATGCGTGGTCTCTTGGAAGACGACCTGTTTTGTTTATTTTTAAATACAAACTCATGAATAAATGAACTGAGCTTTACTAGCCTGACATGAACTAAAACTGATTCTATAAGGCAAAGCTCCAAATAGTTATCAGTGGGATTTCATAGCTTCAAAATCATTCTTAGTACTCTAGCACATGTAGTGAAGATGATGGTAACAAAAATTATATAAAGTGTGGCACTGCTTGGATCAAAACCTTCCTTCATGCTTCTTTGTGTCCTCACATTAAAAAAATGCAAATGCATGTAAAAAGGCACATTTAATCACAAACTGGTCCGGCATAAAATAAAGAAGAAATTCTAGGCTGAGAGAAAACGTTTTTTTCCCCCGCATTTGACTAGTTGCTAGCTCATAATTCTTTGGTAATATTAACTTTTAAAAGTGCCAAGTTTTTTTAGATAGAACTAACAGAGAGCTAGTACCCATTCAAAATTATGCCAATCTCTCAGTTTATTTTCAAATGAATGAAACTGCTTTAGCCTGCATTTTTTTGCTCAAATAGCAACTCATTTGTTTGCTACCTTCTGAGCAATCATAAATCATCTAAGCTTTAGCAACTTCAAAAACAGCTAAAGCAGAAAAAAAAAGAATTCTGTAATGACAGGTGCACCAACTCTTACCCCTTTATCTAATAACACTACAACATTAACTTACTTTAAGAAAAGTGAAAGTATTTTTTTGTTTTCACTATATATCTTAATTCCTAACTCATTCCTATTATCAGATGAATTTACAGTCCAACCACCTTAAAACATTTCCTTTGTTAAAATTTTCAAATGAGTAAATGTGTTACACCCAACACATGCTTTGTCCTAAAATTTCTAACTCCATTACTATTTGGCTAAGAATAATAAAAATTACATTAAAAAATTGACAACACATTAAAAAGGTGTGATCCACAACCAGTCAAATTAGGACTATCAACTCTATAAAAGTCTATTTCCGCTGATTTACAAGGCATTGCCAAGCCATTTTGTATGGCCAAAGCACTACATCTTATCAAGGCTTTAAAATGCTTCAAAAGCTACTGAAACATGAGATTTAAGGCAAATTGTAGCTTCGAGAAAAATGAAAACATATATCATATCACGCTACCCATAATAAAGTAGGCAAAAGACTCCATAACAATGTAACACTTCACAACAACACTCACACAGCAAGCGTAGTATATCAGTGGAGGATTTCTGGTCTGATTTGAAACTTCAGAAGAAGTCCTGGTATATAATACAGAAGAATTCACACAAGTCAAAACAGAAGTCTTTAGTCTACAAAGACTAATCTACCATGCACCTTGAATAATAAATCTCTCTCTAAATCTGTGCATACAGAATGTTTGTTATGGTTTAGACAAATTCTTAAAAATAAGCTTTCTTTCCTTAATAAAATAAACTTATTTCCTGGAGATTTATTTACCCTTGATGAATGTGAGTATTCCTATATACTTCACAGAACTTATACCAAAATAGTCTGTTTCAGTTGATTTTATTACAAATATTTTTTTTCAGAACCTGTGCAAAAGGTTAACAATTGCTAAAGCATATTAAATTAGAAGCCGTGATTGTTTCAGTCCTTGAATGTCTTCCGCTTAGTGGGGAAGGGTCATTATTGCACATCTGAAATACAAAAATGAGGAAGATAAACTTTTACAAAAAAGAACATTATCGTTTTTTTATAAAAAAGACATGATTCACAGAACTATTACAGCAATGTTGGCCTGTTGTGACTGCTCTCCAATAACTATATGTTCTTCCTTTTTCAAGTAATGATCTAATTCTCTCCTTGAATACCCTCAAAGAATCTGGCTCCAACACACTTACAAACAGCATATTCCAGATATTAAATGTGCCAAAATTGTTCTTATTCCTCTATTGCTTCTTTTGCTAATTACCTGAAAATACTTGCTCTCTCTCTTTCCTGTATTCTGGCCAGGCTCCTCATGATTTCAATTACCTGTATTAAATTGCTGCTCCAAAGAAAATGGCCCCAACTTTTCATTTCAATTTACATAATTTTAAGTTTGTAGTTTCTGGAACCAATCTCGTGAACACTTTTTACACTCTTTTGATTACCTTCACATCCTCTTGAAGTGTGGCACTCGGAGTTAGATACAAAACTTCAGTTGTGGGCAAATCAATATTTTATAGAAGTTCATCACAACCTTGTTGCTCTTGTACTCTATGATTCTATTGATAAAACTAGGGTATTATACACTTGACAACTTGCCCAACCTGTCCTATAACCTTCAATGTCTAATGCACATACAGGCTCAGGTCCCTTTGCTCCTGCACCCACTTCTTCTAAAGATTTCCACAAAAAGGTTTTACTTTCTTCCCAAACTCAGTTGTTTATTTATCCAAATGAATAAAAAAAAATTTGGATTCATGCTGAGTGAAAGAAGAATGAAAATTTTGCATTTTGTATTGCATCTTTCACATCTTTTTGATATTTCCATTTGCTCCATGATCGGTTAATTATTTCTCTATTGTCAGAACAGAGACTAGTCCGTTTTCGCACAAGGCCCCCATAATCAATCACCTCCGGGCTGCGTTATCATTACAAGTACAGATTATAATTGTGAAAGAACATGAAAAAACACAGGCATGTGTCTTGTCCTGTGCAAATGTCACCTGAGAGAAACAGGACAGTGTTGTACAATAAACCTGAATGCAAAGAAGAAATGATGCATCCTGCTAACAAAAATGTAATCATTAATGAGGTATGCAACATAACAAAGAAATAAGCCATATCTGAGAATAACCAGATTATGAAACGGTCTAACGTTAACAAATAAATAAGCAACTTATTTTCACTGAATGTCAAATTGCGTTTTACGAAGTAATATCAGCGCATAGGATTGAAATGCACATGAATGTAAATAACTGATTGAAACTACTTTTTTAAAGTGTTATCACTTTAGACACAGAACACTGTCTGCACACACATCCGTTCATTCGGACTGTATTGCTCACAAGAGACTGCTGAACTAAGAAAAGAAACACTGATGTAGGTTTAGGCTTCAGCTTAATATCTAGGTGCATGCATGTGTTATTTCACAACAGCATGACTGGAATGAATTGGTACTTATTTATCGTAACATTAACACTTTTTTTGAAACATACACATCACTTAACCACAAAGTTGTGCCATTTTTCTGTTATAGTAGGAACTGAAGATGCTGGAGAATTTTCTGTTGACTTGTTGGATCTGAATGTTTATGTCAAGGATGGGCTGCAAGTTAATAGAACACAGCTATGTGTCAATTTTGGTGAGTTTCATGGAAGATTTTTCCTGGTGAGATTTCTCACATTTGCAAACTCTCTTCATTGACAATGCAGTACACGTGACATTCCCCTCATCCTATCTTAATTCTTCTGTCAAAGACGGAGCACTTGCCACAACCACAACTTCCCATGATTCCTAGCACTGGCACCAGTTTTAAAGCTCAGCCATGTATCAGAACAAGCACTGTCAGCCAGGAGATAATGGGAACTGCAGATGCTGGAGATTCCGAGATAATAAAGCGTGGGGCTGGATGAACACAGCAGGCCAAGCAGCATCTTAGGAGCACAAAAGCTGACGTTTCGGGCCTAGACCCTTTGTCAGTAAAGGGGGATGGGGAGAGGGTTCTGAAATAAATAGGGAGATGGGGAGGCGGACCGAAGATGCTAGAGGAGAAGATAGGTGGAGAGGAGAGTATGTGGGGATGTGGGGGGGATAGGTTAGTCTGTGGAGGACGGACAGATCAAGGGGGAGGATGAGGTTAGTAGGTAGGAAATGGCGGTGCGGCTTGAGATGGGAGGAGGGGATAGGTGAGAGGAAGAACAGGTTAGGGAGGCAGGGACAAGCTGGGCTCGTTTTGGGATGCAGTGCGGGAAGGGGAGATTTTGAAGTTGGTGAAATTCACATTGATACCATTGGGCTGCAGGGTTCCCAAGTGGAATATGAGTTGCTGTTCCTGCAACCTGCAGGTGGCATCATTATGGCACTGCAGGAGGCCCAGGATGGACATGCCGTTTAAGGAATGGGAGGGGGAGTTGAAATGGTTCGCAACTGGGAGGTGCAGTTGTTTATTGCAAACCGAGCATAGGTGTTCTGCAAGACGGTCCCCAAGCCTCCGCTTGGTTTCCCCAATGTAGAGGGAGCTACACCGGCTACAGCGGATGCAGTATACCACATTGGCGGATGTGCAGGTGAACATCTGCTTGATGTGGAAAGTCTTCTTGGCGCCTCATGCTCCCAAGAGGAGCTCGAACAGTTCATCCACTTCACTAACAGCTTACATTCAAACCTCAAGTTCACCTGCACCATCTCCAACACACCCCTCACCTTCCTGGACCGTTCTGTCTCCATCTCAGACTACCACCTACAAACCGATGTCCATTTCAAGCCCACCAACTCCCACAGCTACCTGGAATACACCCCCTCCCACCTACCCTCCTGCAAAAATTCCATCCCCTATTCTCAATTCCTTCACTTCTGCCGCACCTGCCCCCAGGATAAGGACAACACTCCCGTACATCCCAGATGCCCTCGTTCTTCAAGGACTGCAACTTCCCCCCCGCAGTGGTCGAGAATGCCCTTGACAGTGTCTCCCACATTTCCCATAACTCATCCCTCACACCCTGCCCCCAAAAAAAACTGCCAAAAGAGAATTTCCCTCGTCCTCACATCCCACCCCACCAACCTCCAGATACAACACATCATCCTCCGACACTTCTGCAATCTACAATCCAACCCCACCACCCAAGACATTTTTCCATCCCCACCCTTGTCTGCTTTCCAGAGAGACCACTCTCTCCGCGATTCCCTTGTCCGCTCCACACTGCCCTCCAACCCCACCACACCCGGCACCTACCCCTGCAACCGCAGGAAATGCTACACCTGCCCCCACATCTCCTCCCTCAGCCCCATCCCAGGCCCCAAGATGATTTTCCACATTAAGCAGATGTTCACCTGCACATCCGCCAATGTGGTATACTGCATCCATTGTACCCGATGTGGCTTCCTCTACATTGGGGAAACCAAGGGGAGGCTTGGGGACTGTCTTGCAGAACACCTATGCTCAGTTTGCAATAAACAACTGCACCTCCCAGTCGCGAACCATTTCAACTCCCCCTCCCATTCCTTAGATGACATGTCCATCCTGGGCCTCCTACAATGCCATAATGATGCCACCCGTAGGTTGCAGGAACAGCAACTCATATTCCGCCTGGGAACCCTGCAGCCCAATGGTATCAATGTGGTTTTCACCAACTTCAAAATCTCCCCTTCCCCCACTGCATCCCAAAACCAGCCCAGCTCGTCCCCGCCTGCCTAACCTGTTGTTCTTCTCACCTATCCCCTTCTCCCACCTCAAGCCGCACCTCCATTTCCTACCTACTAACCTCATCCCACCCCCTTGACCTGTCCGTCCTCCCCGGACTGACATATCCCCTCCCTACCTCCCCCACACCCCGCCCCTCCGCGCCCCCCCATACTCTCCTCTCCACCTATCTTCTCCTCTATCCATCTTCGGTCTGCCTCCCCCTCTCTCCCTATTTATTTCAGAATCCTCTCCCCTTCCCCCTTTTCTGATGAAGGGTCTAGGCCTGAAACGTCAGCTGTTGTGCTCCTAAGATGCTGCTTGGCCTGCTGTGTTCATCCAGCTCCACACTTTGTTATCACTGTCAGCCAGGAGTTGCCTTTCACTGTACAAATAACAAGTGTGGAACCGAGAACAAATGCTGCTCAGGACATTTAGTGTATTGGCTGACACTTCATTGGTCATACAACTGCACATTCATAAATGAATTGCTATTTCGAAAAGAAAACTTTGCAGCTTTACCGTACTTTGGCTCAATCCATCCCAGAACCCTGTCTACTGCAGTCCTACTTCCTCCTCAATGCCAGCATAGCCTAATATCTTCATATTGTTCAGTGTGGGACTGTAACACACTGGAAAGTCTTCAAAGGTTGAAAACATTCACTTTTATTCAGCATTTGCCGGCTGGACACAGAGATTGCTCGTCCTTCAAGCAGTAACAAATTTACAGATAATGAAATAACTGCACCCTGCTCTCACCAACTAGAATCTCACAGTCCAAAAATATGCAGGTTAGGTGGATTGGCCATGGGAAATGCAGGTTTACCGGCTGGGGGTGGGGAAAGAGTCTGGCTGGGATGCCGTTCAGAGGGTTGGTGTGGACTCGATGAACTGAAGGCCTGCTTCCACACTGTGGGGATTTTATTAAGTCTTGTCTGGTTTGTTATGCCTGATACTCAGAATTCTATCATGCAGAAGATGGTGTTCTTCCTGTTCGCTGTCCTCATTTGCCTCCTCAGAAGGGCTGCTGCTGCTCTTCCAACTCTTCGGAGTCTATCACATGCCCTCTATGCCTGCTTCATGTGGGGAGAACACACAATACTGGGATTATTGACATACTTTGCCTAGAGCACATTGCCAGGTCTCCTCTCCCTCCAACTGATCCTAACATAAACAACCAAGTATTGCGTTCTGTGAATACACTGGTTGAAGAATAGGCAGCAGTGCAGCTACACTTGGAGTTGTGAATGTAGTTACCAACCGTGATCATGGAGCCCTGGTCTCCCAGTAGCCATCCCTGTAAGGCATCCAGGCCATGAGACAAAGCACGAACACGGGAGTTCTCAAGGATATAGGCACCACATTAGTTCCCAGGGTAGTTGGTGCAGATTTCTAAGATATTGTATCAATGATCACAAATGACTTGATGAAGTCAGCGTGTTATGATTTGGTGCTCACAATCCAATGTCTGTAGCACTGTGCCCCTAGGGGAAGCCAGCTCTCTTGGCAAAGCCCAGGCTGCAGCACTGACCCCCTCAGAGGGAAACAGGACAAAATAGTAATCTGTCATAAAATATATTCATAACAACCAAGCGGAGGCTTGGGGACCGCTTTGCAGAACACCTCCGCTCAGTTCGCAACAAACAACTGCACCTCCCAGTCGCAAACCATTTCCACTCCCCCTCCCATTCTCTTGATGACATGTCCATCATGGGCCTCCTGCACTGCCACAATGATGCCACCCGAAGGTTGCAGGAACAGCAACTCATATTCCGCCTGGGAACCCTGCAGCCATATGGTATCAATGTGGACTTCACCAGTTTCAAAATCTCCCCTTCCCCTACTGCATCCCTAAACCAGCCCAGTTCATCCCCTCCCCCCACTGCACCACACAACCAGCCCAGCTCTTCCCCCCCACCCACTGCATCCCAAAACCAGTCCAACCTGTCTCTGCCTCCCTAACCGGTTCTTCCTCTCACCCATCCCTTCCTCCCACCCCAAGCCGCACCCCCAGCTACCTACTAACCTCATCCCACCTCCTTGACCTGTCCGTCTTCCCTGGACTGACCTATCCCCTCCCTACCTCCCCACCTACACCCTCTCCACCTATCTTCTTTACTCTCCATCTTCGGTCCGCCTCCCCCTCTCTCCCTATTTATTCCAGTTCCCTCCCCCCATCCCCCTCTCTGATGAAGGGTCTAGGCCCGAAACGTCAGCTTTTGTGCTCCTGAGATGCTGCTTGGCCTGCTGTGTTCATCCAGCCTCACATTTTATTATCTTGGAATCTCCAGCATCTGCAGTTCCCATTATCTCTTCATAACAACCTGGATAGATTTGAGAGTCGAGAATTGAGAGATCCCACACAGGTTCCCAGTGGCTCCTCGGAGGCAGCTAGTCACATAAAAGTTTAGTGTAGCTGTCACTCTTTCACAGCCACCAGGATAGGTTGGCCACTCAATCCTTAATGTTATAGGTCCTGCTCCAGCTTTTGGGCTTAGATCTGTGACAGTGTCCTGAAATAAGTATCTTCAAACTGTAATAAGCAACGGCATGGTCAAGATTGCCTGTGACCAGGATTTGTATTCCACATAGCTGGTCACAGCATACATTTCACATGCAGAGTACTATAACTACAAAGTACTATAACTTCAACTTGTACTGAGAACGTGCCCGATTAATGCTAGTGTGCCTTGACAAGCCTCACATCACTTACAAGTGGAGCCCAATTGCTAAGATTGAAAAAAAAAACACTTATTGAGCCCATTCGAAGTGTTGTCACGGCCATTTCCAGTGAGTGTTTACAAGTTGCATGCATGTCAAAGGCAACGAGGTCATGCTTGGCTCAGTGACTTGCTGGCTCAGCCTGGATATCAGCAACCCCCAGCCCCTCTGAAGCTCCATGTTCCTTTCTTTCCGCATTCTCTCAAGTCCATCAGTTCTGAGCTTCCAAACAGTCCCACATATCTCAATGAACTACGACTTCATCCCCCAACATTAGTAACTCAGCCCTAGCCAACTCAGTCATGCCAACCATCATGCTACACTGTCCTCCCATCCAGCTGGAGTAGCTGTGACTGTTGATGATACCACCCCTCCTCCCACAGTAACTCACATACTTCTATGGTTTCTCTCTCCCCATTAAATGTTAAGATCCTCCCCACCTTTCACAAGTGTTGTCCCCTCTGCATCCCAGCATGCTGCCTCCAGTATGAGAAATAATTTGCCCAACTTCCCCAGAAAAGCAGTAGCCCCTGATAATCTCTCTGGTCTACCACTGAGCAGACCCCCAGGACTAACCATGGCCCAACAGACCACCTTGGACACACAGCCCCGACTGACGTTTGACTGGGTCTCTGACTGATCTCTGTGCAGCTCCCTGACTGACGTACCGTGACTCCCTGGATTGGTTGTGCTGGACCTGCAAGACTGACCACGGCCCAGTCCCTGGACCACAATGATATGAATCCCTTTACCACCTGAAGCAGCTGACTGGTTGTGCCAAGACCCTGACTGATGTGGATGATGCCTTTGACTTCTTGAGTTGACATGACACAAGGCTGTCTCCCTTGGCCTCATTGAGGATGAGTTCCCCTTCACATTGCGATGTGGTCATTTGGCTCAAATCACATTCAGTTGTTGTTTGCCACCTAAGCTGCTGATACATACTGCGGGTGTGACATGACGTAGATGTTGACATATAGAAACTTATTCACCCCCTTGATTGATCACTGCTGATAATTATGACAAGCTTCCTGGCTTTGTGTCTGCATGAAAGGTAGAGGAAGATTGACGGCTCTGGTTGACAGGGTACAGTGGAAAAACGCGAAACTAGATAAGGCAAGATAAAGATGCCGTGAGCATCTGAATAGGCGAAACGTGAATAACTGCTAAGATAGTAAGTGAGGAGCCCCGAGAAACAGCCTGGTCAAATTCATGAGATTCAGCTTGTCCCTATGTGTAAAGTGTTCTGGCAGCACCAGTACTAGGAAAGGTGTCGGTGGGCTCCAAAGTGTACCACGGCAGTGCAGTACTGTATTCTAAGTAGGTCAGAGTTGTGCCATGAGGTTGCAGTGAGCCTGGTACATGTCCAATGCCAATGTCTATGGATGGGATGGGCAGGTGGTTGCTGCCCATGAAGCTTGCCCTGAGATGTTGAAGATTGCTGTCCAAGATAGATGCCCTGGAGGATTATGCAGTGAGTTGCAGTCATAAGGGACAATGGGAAACTTGCAGGGAGGTGAGGTTAGGTAATAATAACCAGCTAATTCATGCAAATAGGCCTCTAGCTACTCACTACTCATCTTTCCGATTCTCCAACCAAGTGTTGAATGGCCTTTTGAGAGTGTTACTGTCACCACATTTTTCCAACTGACTCACCAATGTAATATTCTAGAATCCCTACAGTGTGGGAACAAGCCATTCGGCCCAACTAGTCCACACCAACTCTGCGAATTGCATCCCACCAAGTCTCACCCCCTCCGACCCTATCACCTTGCATTTCCCATAGCTAACCCACCTAATGGACACATCAGATGATTTGGCATGGCCAATCCACCTAACCTCACATCTTTCGACTGTAGAAGTAAACTCAAGCAGACATGAGGAGAATGTGCAAACTACATAGGGTTGCCTGAGGCTGGAATTGAACCCGGGTCCCTGACGCTGATCACTGAGCCACCGATATCTTTCAAGGGCTGGGGAGATTGAACCCAATATTTGATTACAGTACCAAAATAGCTGAAGAATTACTTTATTCATTCATAGTAATACTTTGGGAGAGCAATTCTAAAACCCATCAAAGAAGTATTTGTAAGCATTTCACATGTTGCCTTTGCTACGCTTTTTGGAGCAACTGAATACATGGTGAAAGTGCTTTTCAGGATATTTATAATGCTGCTGCTTTTAAATTTGGTTCACATGTAAACACCTAGTTGCTGTAAGTTCTGAGAATTTGCCTCAAAATCTTCACGGGGGAAAAAAAAATCACAATACTTGCAACAATTATTAGCACCTGAGATTTACTTGCTTTGCTGATAGGAGTAGGGAGAATGTTCAGCTGATGTCTCTACAGAAACTTGCTGCTGCTGGCCACTAGGCTCCTGTGATGAGGAAATATAATCAATAAGGTTCATGCTGTGATCATGGGTCATTAATTCATTTGTAGCTTCTCAATATTACCTTTTTTAGAATATAAAATTATTCACTGGAATCAAGTTGAAAAGCACCAATTACAGAAATGTCATCCTTTCACTGCTGAGACATTGATCCAGACAGGCAGTACAGACAGTCCAGCACAGCATTCTATTAAACATACTTCTTGAAATACATAGAGTTGACTTAAGTGCGTCAAATATTTACGCAATTTGGATCAGCCACAAAGCAGTGATGTGAATGTAACAGATATATGAAAAGTTAAATAGCAAGCATTATAAATTAGCCAATTTACAATGCAGTAATGAGCCATGTATTTAATATTTAGCCTCAAATATTTAATCTAAAAATCCTGTAATTATACAGAGTTCTTATTTCTATATAGGTATTCCTACTGTTGCATATCCAATGCCTAGACTTAGGCATGTATACATCACACTCACCTCCACTGGAACAGCAGCTGCGGGCACAGGTGTGTACTGGGGAATATATGTTCCCTGCATAGCTGGAGCAGTAGGCATGTACTTTAAAATAAAAAACAGTCCTTGACACACACAATCTGACTGTTGCAGTGATCATGAACATCTGAATACATTTCTTAATTGTACATATGTGGTACACACTAACTTCATTTTAAGTTACTTCATCAAAATATTTTAATTTTGTAACAATTCCAATGCAATCATAATGCTTGAAAACTGGCAAACATTTGCAAATATATTTTTGATCTGCTGTGGATTTGACATATATTCTTAAGCTGCAACTGTTCAAAGCTATCAAACACAATTAAGAACATTTAAAACAAGTTATTTCTGCTCCTTCCTCTGTATGATGTGAGAGAAAATGGGCAAAGCAAGATTTTCTAATAGTGCAGATGGAAGGAAGAAATTGGAGTACTGGAAATAGGAGACAAAACAAATAGTACGGATGGTGATAAAGGGATCAACAGAGAAGAGGAAATAACATGACAAAATAAGCTGACACATTAGCTGGATTACAAATTAAATTGAGCGGTTGCAAGGACAAGTTGGAATAGGAATACTAGGAAAAAAGAATAGTTTTGCTAAATGAATTTTGATTTAATTTCCCACACTGCACGTTCTAAAGACTTAGAGGGGTGCAGATGCTATTCTACCTGGCTACTAAAATGAACCAAAGCATCATAATAAGAGATGATCTTGAAATTAGTGGCTACAACACGACTAAGCTCATTATCCCACTTGATCAGTGCAGTGAAGCTTCAGAAGTCAAAAATTTTGACTTAACTAAGTTAACGTTGAGGAACAAACTGACTGCAATAGATTACTCGACTAACTTCTGTATTCTTACAGACCAACAGTGGAAATCTGTATATGATAAAAACTAAGTTCTAAAGCAGTTTTTGCAGCTCAGAGGCAACTACGTTATTTCTGTGATAATGGGAACTGCAGATGCTGGAGAATCCGAGATAATAAAGTGTGGAGCTGGATGAACACAGCAGGCCAAGCAGCATCTCAGGAGCACACGTTATTTCTGTGTCGACAGAATTATTCCGTGAGGAATATTGAAACAATTTATTTTGACTGACACATAATGGCAGTCCATTCCCATTTGTATTAAAGTGCCTATTGCAGGTGATGAAGGAACCAAAAAGGAGGAAACAATATACCCTACTTCATCCTGAACCAAACTGCCTGCAGCAGATGCATCAGTCCATGACAGCATTAACCACCAGAAAATCACTTGAGAACAAATCCTGTCTGCATATTGAGATTATCCTCTGTCATTCTGTATGGCACTACCACGATATTAAATGGAACTGACTTCAAACAGATCTAGCAACTCCAAACAGGGCATCCATGAAATGTGGTGGGCCAGCAGCAGCAGTATAGTATGTTACCATAACATTGTAGCCCAGCATATCTCTCACTCTACCACCACCTTCAAGCAGGAGATCAAACCTAGCTCAATGAAAAATGCAGGAGGGCATACTGAGAGCATCACGAGGCAACTGAAGTGTCAAGGTGGCTAAGCCATATCACACGTGCATGCCATACAGTAGAAACAGCACGTAAACAACAGCGCTAGATAATCCCACAACTAAATCGATTGGAGCAAAGCTCTGAGGTCTTGCCACATCCAGTCACAAATGATGGTGGATAACTACAAGCCTTGAACACAAGGTGGTGAGTCCACAAATAACCCTATCCTCATTTAATGGTAGGACTGGCAACACATTCCACGAAAGAAAAGACAAGCTGTTGTCTCAATCTTCAGCCAGAGTGAGAAAACAAATATTGCAGGCCCGAAGTTATTCCATTGTGCAGCTGTGAATTGCAAACACATCCGCGCAATACATGTTTCTTCTAAGATAAACTTTCATTAGAGAAGTACAGGCTAAAAATGACCCTGCTCTGGAACACCATGTACCGTTCCTGTGCTGCCCAATGAGAGGTGACTCATCTGCTGTGCCAGTGGGGTGATCATTGATGCAGGCTGCATTGGCATATGATGATCCATAGATGGCGACATCACTGCTCCCTAAAGGAAAGGGAAAAGAGTACATTGACGAAAAAGATTTTTGGTTTGACTATAAAAGAAAATAAATGTTGCAAGTCTGACAGAAGTAACTAAACAAGTGATTATGAATTCTGTGCTAACTAGTAGAGCAACTGGGTTTGAATATCCAGCTGGTGAGCTTAAGTTTGGTTCTCAACCCAAAATGATACTGGATACTGGAACTTCTGCATACAGAATCCAGTTCTTGGCCATCACACTTAACGTGGTGTGGCATAAATGTTGACAATGAAGTACAGCCACCCACAAACCATTTCACCCTTCTGGAACAACAGTTTGCCTTCACAGAATTGGCTGATTATCTCTCAAACCAGTCTCGGGCTAGCAAATTTGTCCCATAACAAAAGTAGGCATTTAAGGGCCTCAATTGACCATGGGCAGGGGGCTTACCTAACAACTCCCCCACAGCTCACATAAACCTATAAAGGGCAGGTATGGTTAGACAGGAAGCTATTCACAAAGCATCCTATTTCACAGGTCCACCTGCTTTCCACCTGAAAATGGCACATAAAATGCAGCCCATAATTTATCTACCAAATCTTTCAACAGAGAAATATGACGACTGTAAATCGTGAATTTTAGTAAACAAATTATTGTTCAGATGAATAATTTGAGAGAACATACCTACTTTACCTCAAAATCTTTAACCATAGCAGACTAAAGCATTTGTCCTGCACAATTATTGCTATTCAACATTATCCTTGAAGATACTTTTCATATTAAACTATTTTGTTGTAAACTTTCTGTTAAAGATAATTTGTTTGAAGGCCAGAATTTGCCAACTGTTGAAGTGTAATGTTAATATCTTTTAAATTGAATCAAGTTAAATTTATTTTGTAAAGTTGGTGTGACACGGGTTAAATTATCCTCATCCAACACACATGCCAAAATTAAAAGATTTACAGGCTGCAGTTTAATGAAATGCTGAATCCACAGAAATAAGAATTCATTAAGTCACTACCAGCCTGATTATATTATCCTTTCTGCACTATAAACTCATTTTCCTACTCCAGCAGAATTTTGTTAAAAATCATTCACCATGAAAAGCAAACGTAGCTAAAAGGAAAGCTGATTCAGCCAGCAAATTCTCAGAGTAAACATGAGCAGTTTCTTGAAATTGACTTAATTTCATTTGCAAAGAGGAAGTGAAGCTTAAAACAAAATTGACAAACGTTGATGGGGTAGATCTGTTTGGTGTTCATGCATATATATCTAGATGTCCATTTGAGAAAGTATTCCTAATTTTCAGACACATCTTCAATTGAGTTTCACTCCACTGTATGGAATGTTAATAATTTATTTTGCTTCTACATCACATACATAGTCCTAATGCATCCAGTGTTATATTTGCTTTGATTATTAGTACATATCATGCAATGCAAATATAAATAAAGCTGTTAAGATATGACTAGAACAAGTTTTAACTTATTTGTGAGGGCACAAAAGTAAACAAAGCATTCTAATAAAACCTGCCTTTATATAGCACATTTAAGAAAGTAAAATGTCCAAATGTATTTTACAGGAGCATTATCATGGCACAGTCTGAAACTCAGTCACGTAAAGCGATAACAGGTCAGGCTTAGTCAAGTAGTTAGATATTATGAAGTGTCTAAGGGCAGGCAAGGGAAGGAGGAGGACAGGTGGTAGTTAGAGAATTTCAGAGGGAATTCCAAAGTCAGGGCTTAAACAACTGGAACACAATAATCAATGGAGAGGCAAAAGTAAGTGGGGATGCAGAGAGGTAGACTGGAGGAGTGCAGTTCTTCTAACAGGCTGGAGGAGGTTTACGATGTTAATTAATGGGATTTGGGTATTGGTAGCTGGTCCATCCCTAATTGCCCTGGAGAAGGTGGTGGTAAACAGCCTTCTTGAACTGTTGCAACTCAATTTGATGTAGGTGCACCTACTGTGCTGCTCAGGAAGGAGTTCCAGAATATTAACCCAGTGACACTGAAGTAAAAGTGATATATTTCCAAGTCAAGATGGGGAGTGACTTTGAGAGGAACTTGCAGGCAGCTATCTCATGTATTTGCTATCTTTGTCCTTCTAGATAATCATTGGGTGTGAAGGTCCTTTCAAAGGCCATTGGTGAATTTCTCAGCGCACCTGCTGTTCCCGAGTGTCAGTTGTGGAATAAATGAATATTTATGCATAAGAAATAGGAACAGGAGTAGGCCATTTGGCTCTTTGAGCCTGCTCTGCTATTCAACCCGATCAGGGTTGATCCGACATTGCTCTTGTGGTGGCAATCAAACAGGCTGCTTTGTCCTGAACGGTGTCAAGCTTCATGAGAATTGTTGGAGCTGTATTCATCCAGGAAAGTGGGGGGTATTCTATTACACTCTTGATTTGCTCTTTGTAATGGTTATAGAGATAGACAGTGGGATTATGGGAAGGATCAGAATATTAGAGGCATGTCTGAACCAGGAGTGAATAATAGTGTTCAGTAAGCAGAAAGCTGATGGAAAGCAGGATTTGCAGCAAGTCAGGATACAGGCAGATGGTTCATTGAATTCAAGTTCATTGAGGATGGAAGAGAAAGTAATAATTATTAGATGTAAATTCGGAATTACTACTAAAAACATAAAGAGCAGCTGAACATCATTAAAGAACTGTTCTAGTTTAAGATATTTGAGCGAATTAGAAAAACAAAAGCTGCAAAACAAGAACAAAAACTTCCACTTCACTACCTGCTGGATGTACTACTATCATGAATCACTGATGCATATAGAAAAATAGTTTGCCATTGTCTGCCGCAGAATCTTTGTAGTAAAGAACTAAATGAGTAAACTGAAGGGAACAGTTTACTGTTATTGTTTTCAGCTAATTCTGTAGGAATTACAATCAGAGGTAGCTAAACTCCTCCAAAAGGACATGTGGTGATTTAGCATTGGTGAGACATGCACCCTCTTCCTGCCACTTCAGGAGTTAACTTGTAGATACAAACGGTCATGGTCAACCTTCCTGAGTCACCTCTGACCCAAATGGCTTTCTTTTCAGTAGACGAGAAAAGTAGCAGCATTCCTGATTGTTATAATAGGTTGACCTCAATTTTCCCAATCTGGGTGTGATTGTAGGCACAACTGGAGTTCAGGGCAGTGACCAATTAACATCATAATCCTTCCTTTACCATCTCCAACACAATGCTCCCCCCCAACACCACCACCACCCCCTACTCTTGGCTTTCTTCAGCACTGCTTTGCAGTCAGCAAGCTGGGGCTCTGAAGCAGTGTCGGCATTCAAAGTGGTTGCTGGCCTCCGATTGGTTCTTGGGCCAGCAGTGCTCTGGCCAATCAGCTGAGAAGTGTGCTAGTGACCACTTAAGTGTCTGATTATCACTTAACCCGGTGAGCTTGCTTGCTGAGGAGGGTAGATTATCCTGTTTGTTACGAATCCCACCTTCACATTTAGGACACTGCAGTAACTGCTACTAATCCACTAAAATCATTCATTCACAACAGCATTAAAGTCACATTTGGGAAAATTAGGAAAAATATTCACCAAATTCCCTGACAAGGCAATGTAATTACATTATGATTCCCTGCCACTCAAATTCAAACTTCTTTCATGAAAACTGTCCACAGCAACTTACCGCATGTTGCATAAGATAAGGTTGATGTGGCATCCAGGAAGTACTTTGCACCTACAACACAATGTTGAGACCATCAAATTAAGTTAAGCAAGGCAAACAGTCAAACTGTCTTCAGACCCTGACAAACACTACTGCTACATCGTATTGCGATGAGAATCCATCATTAATAAGAGGCAGTAAAAAGAAAACGACAAAGCATACCCTGATAACGTAAATACAAAAATCAACACTTACACCTTAAGTATTAATATTCTAGAATTCCTTACCAAAGAATAGAGAATATGTAAAAGGCCTGAACATGAATGGTCATTGACCTGAAAACTAGCTTTATTTCACTATAGATGCTGTCTCACTCAAGTATTTGCAGCATTTTGCGGGTTCATTTTGAATTTTCAGCATCTGCAACACAGTGCTATGGTTGGATTTGTTAGTCCATTTATCTCGAATTTCTGAAAGTCACAGGAACAGTTTTGTGTGATATCTTTGAAGGGGCCAGCTTTTTGGCTTTGTAGCTCCTTCTCAAAGTATTGACTAGTTCCTACCACATAGATCTATGGTCCCTGTTGATTTCTCGCATTTCATCCAAACAGGCATAATTGATGTGTGCATTTTGACAATGAATATAACACCCTATTCAACAACACTTGAGTGTCATCTTATCCTCACATAATATCAACACGTGGACAAAATATGAAGGGATGAGGATTAGAGTTGGGAGTATAACCCAGGGTTTGGGGCCAACTATTTCTGGTTAGATTAAGATTAGCCAATTCAGCTTAGCGTTTAACTATGGTCTTTCCAGTTTGCATGGTTCAGTGACTGATTACAGAAACTCAGCAATCAAGAAAGCCAATGACATTATTAAAATAATTAAAAATAACTCCAGTCACTCCAGTAATAATTCTTACTTACATATTTTACTTGTATATTTTATGATGTTGAAATGTCTCAAAGCACAAAATATTACTTAAAACGGAGATATACATACAGAAATTATTGCCAAATTATTTTCTACTCCTTGCAACTTGCACATCATTTTATGCAGATTCGTAATCAATAGTTTCATAAAATAATTCACATTAATATAAGCTGTGGGAATACCAACCTGATATGCTGAAACAGGAGATGCAATGTATGGTGTAAGAGATGCCTGAGCAATCATTCTATTTGTTGCAACGCTGTATGGTGTTGAATAAAATCTAAAAGGCAATAGTAGTGGCCAATAGTGGTCAATCATACTTGATATTTGAGACAGAAGTAAACAAAAACATAACTAAACCCTCTGAAAAGGTCTCCTGCATTCAAAAATAATAAAGTTTTTAATGGTACATTGTTTTAAATGAGCATTTACTCATGTACAAAATCAAATTTGTTACTCACCCATTTTGCATAGCACTGGGATCATAAGTGAGGGTCATTCCTGCCTGGAAAAAGAATCAGTATCTCCTTAACCTCTACACTTAATAGCATTCATACTGAGCTTACTGACAAGGTTCAGGTATTTTTAACTGTTGTGATAATGTATCTATTGAATGAGCTCAGCTTCAGGTTATTATTTAAATTAACTTTTACCCTGAACTTGTTACCATACAAAGAACGAAGAACTAATTTTAAACATTCAAATCAAATATTTGAAATGACCATGCCTGGAAATCTACTTATTTCTTGTATGTTGATTTAACAGATCAAGCAGTCAAACAGTTAGAATTTTAATGGTATGTAAGGCAAGCAGAGTAACTGCATTCACCTCTTGGCATTGTCCCTCAGGAAGGATATGTTGCCCTTGAAGGAGGTGCTTAAGGACAGAATCAATCTAATCTGTTGAATACAAATGACTAAGAGGTGATGTAATGGGGCTGACCAAGGTGGTTGAAGAAATTTATAGCGTAGATGGAAATTATTTCCTCTGATGGTAGAGTCCAGAACAAGGGAGTCTAATAATAAAACTAAAGCTAGACCTCCAACTATGATGTCAACAAGCACCTAGGTTTTAAGGAACACCTTAAAAGGTGTAAAGGTTCACAGAGAAATTATAGAGCTTAGGCCCTAAGTAGCTGAGGCGTAACTACCATCGGTGGACCAATTAAAATCAGATTTGCTGTGGACACAACAATTGGAAGAGTGCAGATACCTTGGATGGTTATGGAGCTGTAGGAAGTTACAGAGTGAGTGAGCAGTGTGACCATTAGGAGGCTTGGAAACAAGGTTGAACACTTTATGATTGATGTGTAAAACAACTAGGAACCAACAGAGCAGTCTCAGACAAACACGACTCACAGAAATTAAATCGTGGATAGCAAAGGCTTGAGGAGGGGAAAACCTGGAAGGACTGCCAGCAGTACATTGGAAAACTCAAATCGAGAGGTAGCAAAGCCATGGATGACAGTTTCAGCATCAGATGAGTTAAAGTGGAATTAGCAACAGGTGATTTATGGAAATGAAAAATCGACAATTTTCACAGCAGCACAGTTGTGGTAAGAAGCTGATCTCAGGGTCAAATGCAATGTCACAACTATGAGCAGCCTGATTCAACTTCAAACAGGGACAACAGCCAGGCAGCAAAACATGGTGGAGACCAAACACAATGGCTTCTGTCTCTCAATATATTGTTTTAGGACATTTCTGAGCATCCGGTTTTGGATTCTAGACAAGCAGCCTGATAAGTCAAAGCATGTGGAAGAGCCGAGAAGGATGGGAAGGTAAAACTGGGTGTTGTTAGCATCTGATGTGTTTCTGAATGATGTCACCAAGTAACAGCATTTAGACGAAAACTAAGAGGGAGTAAGGAATAGATTCTTGACGGCTAACAGAGAAAGAAAAAGAAGAGAGGCCAATGTAGCTATTTCTTTGATAATGGATGACAGGAGAGAGGGGAGAGAGGAGATAGAGGAGGACAGTAGGGTCAATCATTTTGGAGAAGAAAGTATGTTTGAACACTTTAGAGAGGAATAGTATGTCAATGATGAGGGGGTGCTTTACATGGATGGAACAATCAAAAGTTGATTCGTTGTGACTTACAAGTCTCACCTCGCCCTCTCGATGCCATGCTCGTCCATTCTGTACATATTTGTTCTGATTTTGTCTCTTTTTCTGGCCGCCATCAGCAAACTTGCATAGCAAAGGTTCTATGGGAGCTGTGAAGACAGAAAATTTGTCTTTTAAAGTTATATTCGTTTACTCATTCACAAAATGAGAGCATCACTGGCTAGGCAGCATTTATTGCCCATCCCTAATTGCCCAGAGGGCAGTTAAGAGTCAACCACATTGCTGTCGCCTGGAGTCACTTGTAGGCCAAATCACGTAAGGATGGCAGTTTCCTTCCCTAAGATCTTTGGTGAACCAAATGGGTTTTTCCGACAATTAACAATGGATTCATGGTCACCATTAGATTGTTAAGTCCAGATATTTATTGAATTCAAATTCCACCATTTGCCATGGTGGGATTCGGACCTGGTCCCCGGAACATTGTGTGGGTGTCTGGATTAACAGTCGAGCGATATTACCACTAGGCTATTGCCTCCCCATTAGCCCCATGTTGTGCATGATGCATTAGAAACACATTTCAAATACTGCATTGGAATTCTGTGCTACGTCACTAATTTTCCTATGCTGACAACTTCAAGCAAATCACAAAATATTTGCTGACTGAATGGATTGGATTACTGGATGGATGGCCTGGATTATAAACAAAGAAAGTTGAGGTAGGCTATGATAATATAAATTGTGCTCAGTCACGTTACAACTTTGTAACATACAAATTCCCAAATGATTTTTTTGTTGCGTTCAGAGTTAAACACAGTGCTGAATTTTTCGTTGGCTTCTGGGGTGGATCTGGAGGTGGGTGACACCTTAGTGTCATTACCCTCAGCAGTGTGCTGGCTTTCCAACGCAGTCCTGCTTCCCAGCAATTTTGGAAGAGGCGATGGGATCTGACAACTGACCCACACATAGCATGTAAATCAATCCTGTATACAAACAAAAATAGGAAAAAGAGCAGCCATTCAATCATTCGAGCCTGCACTGCTATTCAACGTGATCATGGCTGATGGGATGCTTCAATGCCTCTTTCCAATTCCATCCCTATATCCTGTACGCTAGTGGTAATCAGAAATCTGTTAACCAATTTCTATATGAAACATACACAAAGGCTGAACCTCCTCAGACATTCTAAAGGCTCACAACCATAAAATAATTTATTATTCCTTATTTCTGAACTAAGTGGCATTCTCCTTATTTCTCCTTTATGCCTTCTGGTTTCAGATTCCCCAACCAGGGGGAACATTTTATTTGCAATTATCCTATCTATCCCTTCAAGGATTTTGTAGGTTTCAATGAAGCTACTTCTCGTTCTTCGAAACTCTGGAGAATGCAAACTCAATTTTTCCCCAAAAGAAAGCATCTCCAGTACCTACAGTATTTTGAAGTGGACAAAGCTATTGGATTGAAACACTAACTCTGTTCCTCTCTCCACAGATGCTGCCTGTCTTGCTGAGTTTCTTCAGCACTTTCTGTAATTATTACAGTTTGACTAATCTGTATTCATAGGGCAGTCCTGACATTCCAGAAACAAGTTGATGAATCCTGGATGCACTCCCTTTCCTTCCTGAGCTCAGGTGATCAAAACTGCACTAAGTGCAGCACAGTATTCCAGATGTAATCTAATCAGTTGACTTGGTTTCAAGAGTAGCTCAGAGTCAAGTTAAGAATCTAGAGTCACAAGTAGACTGGAACAAGTAAAGATGACACTTTCTTTCATTAGGAGGGACAATTTTCACTGAAATAGGCTATTAGCGAAATGGAACTAGAGGAATATAGATGAGTATTTTTCTAAAATGGCAAAGCAACAATGGTTTCATAGTTATCATTGGACTTTAAATTCTAGGATGTTTTCAAACTTAAATTCCACTGTCTACCATGGGGGGTTCAAAGCCAGGTCCCCAAAGCATTACCCAGGTCTCTGAATTACGAGTTCAGTGACAATACCACTTCACCTTGGATTCCCAATTCAAATATTTTCCTACAAGCAACTGTTTAAGAGATATCATTGATATCTGCCAGAAGTGCTGCTTTTTAGATTATTGATACTTGACACTCATTCAGATAACCCTTAATGTTTGTTGGAATGTAGGAGATTCCCAATTTACGTGTGTCCAACTTACCAATGCTCATATCTTCAAATGGAGCCCCACAGAGGGTTGTAATGTTAAAGATCCAACATTCAAACATTTCCTGTACTGAGAAAAACTATTTTATACTGTTCAGCATTGCACTTCAACTTGCATACAAATTGACTTACAACAGAGCCCATTCACAACCTGGGGCCTGCCTGTACACTTTGAAATTCTGCCATTATCATAAGTTCTGTTTGAGCACGTGGCTTGGATCCAAGTTGACACATTCGAGGCCAAGCCAGTATTTTAGATAACTTGCTTTTGTTTTCTAAACCCCTAATTGTAAAGCGCAGGATTTCATTTGCTTTATGAACTGCTTTCTCAGCGTGCTCTGCCACCAACAATGATTTTTCACCCATAACTCCAGGTCTCTCTCACATCTACTTTAGAATTGTGCCTTTTATCTTGGATTGTTTCTTGGCATTCTTCTGACCAAAATGAATCACTTCATACTTCTCTGCATTAAATTTCAAATGCTAACTTGTCTGCCCATTCCATCAGTCTAAGTCCTAAGAGTGAAGTGAAATGTAATGAAGCTGGAGGAGCACAGCAGGTCAAGGCAGCATCAAAGGAGCAGGAAAGTCGATGTTTGGTGTCGGGACCCTTCTTCTCTGGCCCCAACCCAAAACGCCAACTTTCCTGCTCCTCGGATGCTGCCTGACCTGCTGTGTTCCTCCAGCACCGCACTGTAGTGTATCTGACTCCAGCATCTGCAGTTCTTGCTTACTGCCAAGTTACATGCAGTCTTGTTCAATGAGTAGAGTAAAAGACAAGGCAGTGGATTATTTGAAATTCTTGAATTTTGAATTCAAATTCCATCATCTTTGTTTGAGAGTAAAGTTTCTTAACTATTTAGTATCACAGCTCCTTTCATTCGCCAGTCCTCCTCGACTCTTTGCTATATTAACAAAATGGAGTAGTGTGCTCAATTCTGGGCCCCAGACTTAGCAGAGATATGAAAGCATTACTGAGGGTGCACAAATTATTTGAGAGAATGATTCCAGGGGTGAAGAATTTCAATTATATGGAAATACTGAACTATTCTCATTGATGCACAGATTGAGAATCTGACAGCACAAGTTTAAGATGACTGTCAGTAGAAGCAATGGCAAGACTGGAATAACTTTTTTGTTTTGTGTTCAAAGCGGTTAGGGCCTTTAATACTACTTCTCACACGTGATGGAGGTAGATTCAATATTTCAAAACCGAATTTGGCAATTATTCGAAAAGAAAAAAATTGTAGGGCCGGGAAGAAATGAAGTGTGGGGATCAGTTGGGTTGTCACCGATACTGCACTGACACAAATGGCCAAATGACATCCTTCTGTGCTGTAACTATTCCATCATTCCATTCTATACAACCTTAACTTTGTTTGTCTCTCCACAGATACCACCAAAGTTGGGTTATATTCCACAGTTTCCATTTTTAGATCAGACTTTCGGCATCTGTGGTATTTCATTTCGGCAAAAACTTAATATGGCTTAGGACATGATGGAACAGACATTGACAGAAGTCAAAATTTCTTTGCGGATCTGTGCACCATTTACATGGAATGGCACAGCTTGTATTCTGTGTTATGGGAACCGACAAGTACATTGTGCACTTATCTGCTCTTTAATAAAAATCCTTGGGCCAGCACCTTCCGAACCTACAGTCACTTCCATCCCGGAGGACATCAGCAGCAGATAATGGGAATACCACCACATGCAAGTTTCTCCTCTATTTCACTCACCAAGCGACATGCAAATATGTCACTATTTCCTGAATGTTGCTAGGTCAAAATCCCAGGGCTCCCTCCCTAACAGCACTGTGGGTCTACCTACAGCAAATGGACTGCAGCTATTCGAAAAGGTAACTCACCATTAATTTCTCAAGTGCAACAATGGATGGACAATAAATGCAGGCACAGCCAACGATGCCCACAACCCACAAGTGAATAAAACAACATCACAATGACTTTTACTTCCAAGGAGCTGCAGACCTTGTTCAGTTCAAGTACCAATCAATGTAAGAAAAATAAGTTTAGATCAAGTTTAATAATCCAGGAGTGATAAACAAAACAAAGGAGAAAGCATCAGTGATAGAAACGTATTTATCTTGTCTTTTAATCTGGAGTAAATTTGACGTCTACTCACCAAAAAAAAGTAACTGTTCAATTGTCCAATAATACAAATCGAGTTTATCAATTAAAATAAAAAAATAACTTAGCCAAGGTGGCTATTTTGCTGAAAACATACCATCAATGCTATCACAAATCTTAAACTATTGTTGAATTAAACTTCTTTGGGAATACTTGAATTCCAGTGTACTACCCTACTAAGGCATAACACTCTGCAGCTCCCTGTGGTTACGAGGTGCTCTGCACTGGAAGTAGAGCAGCCAGTGATGTCAAATGGCAGGAGGGTAGGAAATTTTATCACCTATTTCCTAGGTCATTACAGGTACATGCTATGGCGAATATCCTTATTCTGGAGAAACTCAGCCAGGGTGTACACTATACCAAGATTGAAAGAGTTAGAGTTTGCATTGCACACCATTCATCCTTGATGAACTTGTCAAAAGATACTCAAAAACAACCAAGATAATTCAGTTTTATTTCTATGAATCTCAAACATACAGAGCAGATCTGCCCGAGTCCATGAAAAAATATCAAGGTATCCACTAGGATATTTGAGTCATTTGGTCAATATTCATTCCCAAATTGTAGACTAACTTTAATTGGTGTTTCGCAAGAAAGACAGATGTTGGCATCCTCAGGTCAATGGTTGCATTTAACGAAAGACAAATTTGGGCCTTGGAGCAGCACAGGTTAGCACCCAGAGCCAGCATTCCACTGATTTGGCACTCTTTTTAGGCTTCGGTTGAGATACTTCATCATTCATCAGTACACCAATATTTCAGCTCGTCAAGGGGAATACCAACATTCATTTAACTAAGTTCCTGTTTTGAAATGGTTGTAACATATTTAAGCTTATGCTGTTAATCACCTTGCAAATTAGTTTAGAAGTTACTACAAGCCAGTGAATCTTTCTTAACTTTCAGATCTGTTAATTTTTGATCCAACTGTCTACTCCAGAACATCCTGACATTCAAATTGGAGAAACACATGCTTTTCCGATGAAAAGCATATGAATGCTGTCCAAACTACATTGCAGTAACATGGCACAAGATTAACCAGAAATAACTATTCTCATTTATGGACTTAGGAAAATGCTAATATAGACTAGCTATTTCCATACCAACTTGCAGGCGTTCAGAAGGAAGAGCTGTGCTGCGGAAATATAGAGATAAACGAAAGCTGCAAACCAGCTCAACTTCTTATCAGCTGTTCATGCTGCATGGTTATCTTGTCAGCTGTGCAGCATATGACTTTTAGATGAACAACCAGGATGTTTACTAACGGAAAATGTTGCTTGTTCAAAGAAACTTCACATTGTAGGAAAATAGGTAACAATCACACAGCACAGAAAAGGCCTTTCAGTCCATCAAGACAGTACTGCCAAAAATATACTACTACCTACACTAGTCTCACTTTCCCCGCATTAGTCCCATTGCCTTGAATGTCATGATACCTAAAGTGCTCATCCATGTACCTTTTACGAGGTTGTGAGGTTTCCTGTCTCAACCACCATCCCAAGCAGGGAATTCTAAACTCCCTCTACCTTCTAAAGTTTTTCCTCAAATCCTCTTGAAGCTTCTTGCCTTTCACTGTTTTCCACTTGTTAATTGTATATTCACATATTTGAAAAGCAACACAAATCATTCAGCCTTCTTGATTACTGATAACAATTTTACTAGCATAATGTAGACTTTTATTATTTTAAAGCATACAAACAATTAAATCAACCCATAATCTGAATGGGGCAAAATAATGTCCAGGACAAGAAGGGGGAAAATAATTCTTCAAGTGCAAGGGAACTTTCTTAATCAGAACGTTTCTAATCAAAAGACGAAGGAAACAACAATCAATATAGATCTGGGACTGAAAGAGCAGAAGTCGTGTGTGCATCAGTGGAAGAATATATGGATAATAATGAAATAGTCTGTGCTCACATGTAGATGGACATGGATAACATTCAGGCTTCCGTTAATAAGCTGATACATAACATTTGGCAGATAATGCCCACTGCTATTAAGAAAAAAAAACTAACTCTCTCCCCTTAACATTCAAAAGCATTACTATTACTGCATCCTTAACCACTAGGACCAAAGGGGTTACCACTGATGAGAAATTGAACTGGGCCAACTACAAGTCAGTAGTATGATGGAATACCTTCCAAATGTCTGGATGCGTGCAGTTCCAACAATACGCAAAATTATCCAAGGCACCAGGAGCCTTTTGCCTGCTACCGCATCAAACACCTTGAACCCTCCTCATCGTCGGCAGACAGCAGATGTGTATCCTTTACAATACATGCTCAGCAACTTGCCTGGCCCCTTCAATAGGGCCTGCAACCTCTCAATCTGCCATCTAAAAGAACAAGAGCAGCCTGTACATGGAGACACCAGATGAGCCCCAAGCTACATACCAACAAGAAGAAATATATGGCTGTTCCTTCACTGCTACTTCAAAAAAATCCTGCAATAGCCTCCCTAATATTATTATTGCTGTTATCTATGACATAGGGATTGCAGTAGTGTAAGGTGGTGTTTCATATTCACCTTCTCACGCGCAATGGTGGTGTGGACAGGAACTACTTGCTGGTGACTCGGACATGCCATAAACAAATTAAAAAATCCAAAAGCCATTGAGAATACAATGGAGGGAAAAGACCAAGCATGAGGATGAATGCAAAAGGGAACACAAAAATCTTCTATATACATCTAAAGGATTAATGCCGTGGCTGCTGATTTTTAATCTATAAAATGGCTCAAATATTGCAATAGAAAATAAAATTTCAAAATTCACCAGTACAATCAAACATGGAGTTGACATTAGAAAGACAATGATGACTTGGATATGTAATTGATTAAGGAATAGAAGGGGTGTGTTGGCAAACGGATGTTTTTCTGATTGAAGAAAGAATGATGGCGGAATCTCCCAGGAGACAGTTTTAGAACCTTACTATTTTTCTCATTATTTACAAATCAATTCAGCTATGGTATAAAGACTTATAATTTTGAAGTTTGCAAATGAACAAAACTCAGCAACATAGCAAAAGGGATGTGCATTGCAACAGACTTTAGAAGGGACAAAAACAGAAATTGCTGGAAAAGGTCAGCAGATCTGGCAGCATCTGTGAAGAAAAAAAAATCAGAGTTAACGTTTGGGGTCTGGTGACCCTTCCTCTTCCAGATTTACAGCATCTGCAGTTCTTTAGGTTTTCATTTAGACTTGAGCAGGGAATAGATTGGTGAAATTGACATAGCAGACAGAACTTACTGAAAATATATATGAAAAATACACCTTAGAAGAAACAATATGGAGAGGAAACACAGTCTAAGCAATATTATTTTGAGTATGGGCCAAGAATGGTATGAAAGCACCTAAGTTGGTTCATTCACAAGTATTTGATAATGGATGGGCTGGTTGATAAGATAGTTAAGAAAAGTGTACTAGAAGTTGACTCTGGAAATAGGGGCACCGAATATAACATCAACAACCTTGTAGCTTAGTTTTACATACTTCTGGTGAGGCTTTGATAGGAGTAATGGTTCTGGGCACCATTTAGCAAGTATTTAAAGGGAACACAGAGATGGTTTACAAGGATGATACCAGCGTTCAGATTGTTTGGTTATATAGACAGATTGGAGTAGCTGGGATTTTTCTCCTTAGAACACAGCAGGTCAAAGAGAGACTTATTATATGCATCCAGAATGACACTGGTTTTTGACAGAGCAAACAGGAAGTAGCTCCTACCCTAGCAAATGGTAACAGACTTTTTCTTAAATACTTGGCAAAAGAAATCGAATGGAAATGAGAAAAAAAAACACTTTCACCTCGAATGTTAAGATCTGGAATGCACCACTTGAAAAGGGTGAAATGATCAGATTCTACTGTAACTGTAAAAAGGCAATTGTGCGCACGCTTAATGATGATTAATTGCTAAGTTATGGAGGAAAAAAAAGGGAAAAGGAAATCTAAATTGGACAGCTCTTTCTTGTGTGTTATAACGTTCTATGATTCTAACATCCCAATGAACTGGTAATACAACCTTCCCATTACCTTATGCTAGTTTTCAAAACCTTTCCAACAATGGGGCACCCAAACTGCACAGTCTTCAGCCTGTGTCCTAAAAACCTGTGCAAGTTCAATATTACTTCTTTTGCCTTTGTATTCTCTCCCTCTTAAAGGAGGAAACTAAGGATTCTCTGTGCCTCTACTTGGCTGTATCAATCCATGACCTGTGCATTTCAACAAAGTGTCTCTAATTATCCACTCCATTATTTAGGATGTAATAGTTTTTTCTCAGTCTTAAAGTCTATGTCTTTTCTCTATGTTAATCTGCAATAATCAGTCATCTGCTCATTTCAGCCATCTACGAAACACTCCATCAATCTTGAATAATCCTTGCAACAATTTTGTGTGATCAGTCCATTTCAATGTTGCTCAAAGCACTAACTTCTCTCCAATTTTTAACTTTGAAACTTAGCTGAGGTTGTGGTGTTAATACCAAAATCCCTTCCAAGTCCATGACCTCTTAACATTTAGAAGGACAGGGCAGCAAATACAAGGGAACACCACTTGCAAGTTTCCCTCCAAGTCACACACCGTTCTGGCTTGGAAATGTATAACTATTACATCACTGCTGCTGGCAAAGATATTTGCAACTCCCTACCATATAGCCCTGTGGGTGTATCTATATCCTAAGAACTGTAGCAGGTCTAGGAGACAACACAATTGGGGAAAAAAAAACTAAGTTCCTTCTTAACAGCACAAATTCACATATAGCTGCATTCAATCAGGGGCAGAACTCTGAGCTCGCTGCTTGTTTACATTTCATTGTTAATGTTCAGAGAAGGTTCAGCGTTATTCAAAGGCTCATATGATACCTACCTAAAGGATCATTACTGGTTTCTAATTTAAAGTGGCTCAGCTCTTATTTAGTTTTACACGGTGGTAAAATTCAATTATTTTAGGGAAGGAAATAGAAGAAGAACTCTTAGACCTCTTGTTCAGGGAACATTTTCACTGGGCATTATGGTATTTAAATCCGTGAACTGAGCGAACAAGCTTTGTAAAAAGTGAAGTAATACCGTTTGCTTTGATGCCATGAAATACCATATTCAGTGCTCACACACAATATTTTCAGAGTAATTCTGAATTCAGACGGAATTGCCTCAGCATGCATGCCATATAAAAATACTGGGATTTCACTCAACATTTCTTCCTTGCTGTGGATCATTACAGATGTGCACATAAATTGATCTATCACTATGATGGAAGAACATGGTTGTCCTGGAGAAACAAATCAGTTTAGGAAGTGATAGAAAATAGGTTACGTCAGAGGAAGGATTTTAATTTGAACTTCCAGACCAAAAATATTTGGTTGGAACGTTGAATGTGTTATTTGATGCTGAGGCAAGTTAAACTGAGTTGTGCAAATAATTGAAGAAGAAGCTGTCAAATTTACAAGACTGGGATTTGGAATAAATAGTTAAGTCTATAGTTGTGATAGAGAGGGGGAGTTTTTCTAGTTATTTTATACTTTAGTGATGGTGTTGAGATAGATGTGATTATATTTTACTGTGTGTTTCAAACTCTTTTGAATTGTGTTATATGTATATCGCACTTGGAATACTGCGTCCAGTTCTGGTCGCCGTATTATAGGAAAGATGTGGATGCTTTGGAGAGGGTTCAGAGGAGGTTTACCAGGATGCTGCCTGGACTGGAGGGCTTATCTTATGAAGAGAGGTTGACTGAGCTTGGTCTCTTTTCATTGGAGAAAAGGAGGAGGAGAGGGGACCTAATTGAGGTATACAAGATAATGAGAGGCATAGATAGAGTTGATAGCCAGAGACTATTTCCCAAGGCAGAAATGGCTAGCACGAGGGGTCATAGTTTTAAGCTGGTTGGTGGAAAGTATAGAGGGGATGTCAGAGGCGGGTTCTTTACACAGAAAGTTGTGAGAGCATGGAATGCGTTGCCAGCAGCAGTTGTGGAAGCAAGGTCATTGGGGTCATTTAAGAGACTGCTGGACATGCATATGGTCACAGAAATTTGAGGGTGCACACATGAGGATCAATGGTCGGCACAACATTGTGGGCTGAAGGGCCTGTTCTGTGCTGTACTGTTCTATGTTCTATGTTCTATGTTCTAAACTGTCCTATAATAGCTGATTTCCCCACAAACATTTATATTTTTAGACTGTGTGCATCTTACTACATTGATGCTTGCATTATCACTATTGAGGCAACAAACTACAGCATACTTACAGTCAACCAGCAGTAGGAATGGTAACAAATGAAACATACTGTCCAGTAATTAAGGAAATTACTCAAGCTGAAATAATTAAAGGCCAGGTGTATTTTTACCTTCTTTGAGAAGGAAATAAATTACACTTATGTAGTGCATTAGAAATCTTCAAAATCTCACTAGTTCAGTGCTAGAGGATTATTTGTGAAGTACAGCCACTATTGTAATATAGGCAAATATGGCACAACTTTGTCAACAAAGTCCGCATACACTTTGCTTTTGTGGTTTTGTTTAAGGGACACACATTGATCAAAATTGAGAGATTTCCATTCAGATATTGTCACCTTACATCGCTTGAACAAAGACATGGAGCCTACTGTCACAGTTAATTAAAAATTTAATGTTTTCTCAGCAGAATCAAGACCTAGAGAATGGCTTTAACCAATGGAGTCATGATTTTAAAGAGATCCATAGGATAATTATACTTTTTCTTCATAAAGCATTTCTTTTCACCAGATTGTGGGTATACAATCTTTTCTTCTCTGTTTTGGAGGAATTGCAGCATGTATTTTCCGCACTATCAACAGCAATTTTTGTTGGGACAACCATGATCTGGATGATGGCTGTTAGTATAATTTAACATATTTTAACAGTTCATGTCACAGTACGAAGCATTTGTATTCGACCCAAATACTAGCACCAGAATTTGATGTATAAAGTTCTGTGGCCCTTCTTACAGTAGGGTTAAATGCATTAGGTTTCAAAGAGAAAGAATTTAAAACAAGTGTAAATAAGAGACTTCTGCCTTTTTATCCAATATCAAACTTTGACAGAAGTCAGTAGTTCACATATATTCTCAGCAATGCATTAAAGTATTGCAATATTTTGCATGATCATTTGCATCTATTAATTTGAAGTTGTGTTTTTCCTGTCCACTAGTTGAATAATCAACTTCAACTTATCTGAAATTATTTTCCACTTTGAATTGGGCAGTTTGCCGTAACTGCTAGTCTCTCATTTTCCAGTTACTATGTCACAGAGTTGCATCATAACATGTCCAAACATAAATGATTAAAAACATTTGCTTTAACTGCCAGCACTCTATTCCTGGATGTTTACTAACATCTAACAGCTATGAAGATTCATGAATGCATAACTCATAACTTCATGAAGACTTATCCATTATTCAGTAAACTGCATTATGATTGAATGGATAGATTAGCTCGTAAGTACATACTTGGAAGCACCACAATCATCAAATCCACAGTGTCTTAGCTGTACTTAGGACAGAGATCAAAATATGTAGGGATGGTTAGCAAATTAAAATTCACTTTGTGGGGTGATCAGAGAAAATTCACCATCCTAACGGTGAATGGACAGAAACAATGAGGAGGTGCTCTTCCAAACGCAGGCTTGGACTCTCCCATAACAGCAATAAATATTGGAGAGAAGCAACTTTTGACTGGAGAAGCAGCAAGCAGGGTATGTTCTCATCATGAAAGAGTTGTAGGTACAGAGTCTGCTGAGGTGCAACAGCAGGACAGAATGATTAGGGCTTGGCAACAGCCACTGTTTGTCAAGATCTGAGGGCTGATGGTAAGGGGTGCGTGTGTCTGCGTGCCTGTGCGTGCCTGCGTGTGCGTGTGTCCGTGTCCGCGTGTGTATGTTTGTCTATTGTGTAGATAAAAGAAATAATCGCAAGGTGACTAAGGAAGACAGGATGGGCACAGTGGATGTTGGGGAGAGGCAGTGAAAGATAGAGGGCAGCTGCAGAAGAAGTAGTAATGCGAGAAATGGAGTGCACAAGGTGTTGGGAGAGAGGGAGTCTGTAAAGGATGCGTGGTAGAGAGAGAAAGACAGAGAGAGAGAGAGAGAGAGGGAGGGAGGGAGTCTGCAATGGGTGTGAAAGGGACAGTGAGAGAGACCGCGTGAGATAAATAGGGAGAGGAGGCTGAAAATAGGTTGAAAAACAAAAAAAAAGATAATAAGCCTGATGAAAATACAGGATAACTGCATGGTTGGGGAAACTGGAGAGTGAGGAAAGTGGGGAGGGAGAAGAAACAGGGTAGCTGCAAGATGCAGGGAAGAGACAGTGTGGCTGCGGAAATGGAAAGAAGAGGCTGCAAAAGGGGAAGAAAGAAAAAAGGAGTTTGCATTGGGGAAAAAGGCAGCTTTTGGAGTGAGGGGACGGAGGGTGGCTGGAAGATAGATGAAAGGAGGCTGAAAAATGGACAGAAGAGAGAGAGGGGCGTTACAAAGAAGACAGAACAGTTTCAAACCAAAGGTAGACTCAGCTAAGAGCTAGTAAAACTTGAAACTATTGAAGTAGCGATTTACTTGCAACTGTGTGTGTGAAATCTCTAGTTTAGGGCTGTGTGTATTCAGGAACTGCTTTATGGGGAAATGTATTTGATGCTATCATACTTAGCATTGTGTCAATTCATTAAATTTAAGTATACTTGGAGATCAGAGATAGAATAGAGAGACAGTAAATGCCTGGTTAAAATCTTTCAGCTTGTGAACATGCAATGGAAAGACATTAGCTGTGACTTCACCAATTTGGAAGATGCGTTTAAGGTGATGGTTTTTGTACATATAAGTGTGTAGTCACATATAAAAAAAACTTGTTAACAACTTGTACCTATTATCTTGTGCCAGTTTAAACACTGTGGTGTCTAGGAAATTAATGCACTCCTTCTGTGTTGGGGCTTTGAATTTAATGGACTGTTGCTAATTATTAAAGGACATCAATTCATTCTTCTAATTCTGTTTCTGTGAGGGTCCAAATGCCTCATACATCAACACAAAGAGGAAATCAATATTAATGTAATTGCATCACACAATGGTATGTTCATTAAATGGAAAAGTAGCCCCTGAAAATCAAAATGTAACCCTCAAAAAATAATTTCAGCTTTAGCTCCAAAGCAATCACATTTCATATGTCACCTTCTCTTGCTTTATTAATAATGGCAATTATTCCAACAATCCATTGTTTAACAAAGGTAATGAAAACTCACCTGGGACACCAGGCAGAGTCTTAATAAATTTGCCGTTAAAATGTGCTATGACTGCTTCACACTTCTGTGTTGATTCCATCCTAGCAAAGGAAGAAAAAGCATTGAAGAGGCATGAATGATTGTAAAGTTATTTAATAAAGCACTAACCATTTTTCCCCCTTAGTTGTTAAAAACTTGACGTTTTATTATTTTACAATGTACAGAGTGTGTCCAGTCAAAAGTTTTTTGTTGTTTATGTGATAGTGTAGCATAGATTACTGGTGGGCACAATATAAACCATCTGAGGATAAACTGTCAAGAAATTCTACACTGCTGAGAAATGGTAATAAATTGAATAATGTTTGATGGTGAGATTCCATTATAAAACTTCAATACTTTTATGATCAAATTATTTTCTATGTTGTAAAGCTGAGAAATACTTGTACTTAGTTAACAGTGTTAAGCATTTAAGCAAATTTCTTTCAGTTCTCTAAACCAATTTGCTCGACTTGTTAATTAAAGTTATTGGGAATACTTCAATTTTAGACTAATGCCTTTCACTTATGTAAATCACTTAAAAATTTACAAGTGAATATACTTCAAAGACTTTTCAATTTAACATAATAATTTTTATTAAGCAGAAATAAAACCTGCCACAAAAAAATATTGTCCTAGTTCATTAAAATGTTAATCTTCACATTTTATCCTGGATTTCTGTTCATCAGAATTAAGAACTGGTAGCAAAAAAGCATCACTTGATACCAAAAATGAACCAAATGTATTAATACAAAGAAAGGGGAGATGATCAACTAGTGGAATTGTCACTATACCAGTAGTCCTGGGTTTGCACCTCATCAAAGCAGAGGGCACAATCAATAAAAATCTGAAATTAAAAGAAGTTGAGCGATGATCATGAAATCATTGTTTACTGTTTATTGTTCTAACAATTGAGCTGGTTTACTAATTCACTTTATGGATGGGAAAATGCCATCCCGATCTGGTCTGGCCTGCACATGATACCAGTCCCACAGCAATGTTGTTGATGTTTAACTGCCTATTAACATTAATTGCTGTAAAATCTGAAGATGGATGACCTGGCTTTGACTAAGGGACCGGACATTACAATGGCAACGTGTCCCTATCGCCCCGCAAAGTTAGCAGGGTTGGGAAAACTGTCTCACGGGCTAGTCTGGTAAATCTTTTAGGACTGAGATGAGAGTATGGTAAACCTATGGAATTCACTACCACAGAAACTATGTGTTTCAAGGATGTAGATATAGCTCTTGTGGTTCAAGATATATTGGGGGAAGGTGGGATTTGGGTGTTTAGCTCACTGTTCAGCCATCATCAGATTGAATGGTGGAGCAGGCTTAAAGCATCTAATGGCTTCCCCCTGCTCCCATCGTCAGGCAGTCAAAAACTTGACACAGCCACTCTCATGGTACCATAAGTTATAACCAATATCCAGAACAACATTACTATTCTACTGGTGGGACAGGAAATACACAGCAGAGGTAGTGGCACAGTCATGATGGAAGTTGCTTTGGGAGCCTTCAAACACCGATTCCAGACCCCATGAAGTCTCATGGTACCAGGTGAAACATGGATAAGGAAACTGCTTGCTGATTATCATGTGCCAACCTCCCTAGGCTGATGATCCAATGCTCCCCCACGAATAATGTAGGGTGGAATCATTAGGGTAGAAAGAGTGCAGAATTGATTCTGGATCGGGCCTTCAACGACCATCACCAAGAATAGCTTAGCAGCACTGTTACTGACCGAGCTGTTGGAGACCGAAAGGGCAAAGCTGCTAGACTGGGTTTGCAGCAGATGGTGATGGAACCAGCAAGAGAAAAAGAAAGTATACGTTGAAAATTGATTGATTAATCAGATGTGGGTATTGTTGGCTGGGCTAACATTTTCTTGCCCAACCTTTGTAGCACTTGGGAAGGTACTGGTAAGTTACATTCTTCAATTGCTGCAGTCCATTTTGAATCATAGAATCCCTACAGTCTAGGAGCAGGTCATTCGGCCCACTGAATTGACAATGACCATCTGAAGAGCAAACCACCCAGAACCACCACCTTACCCTATTCCTGTAACAAGACAGTTTTGGATTACTATCTACTTTGGTTAGATCTTTAGCATATGACTCTTATTCCTATCATGTTATTCTAGTCATTTCCTTTGTCTCCAGCACCACCTTATTTTTAATTTTTTGTAATTATCTCTCTGCCTCATTTAATTTGATTATAGAGCATCCCTTCACTTGCAATTCAGCTGTTGACACTTCACTCACACCATCTGGCAATTTTGATCACCTGCAGGGACTTATTATTCAGCCTGTCGACACTCCATTCATACCATTTGTACAGTTTTTGATCTCTCTGCCTATAAATCCTGTGCTTCTCTTCATTTCACTTGTTGAAGGAACAGAGCTCCAAAAGCGAGTGATCTCAAATAAACCTGTTGGACTTTAATCTGGTGTTGTGTGACTTCTGACCTTGTCAACCCCAGTCCAACACCAGCACATCTACATCATCCTCAATAGTAGGGGAGCATATCAGTGCAAACGATAAGGCTGAAGAATTCACAATAGCCTGCAACTACAAGTGACAAGTTGATGGTCCGTTTCAGCCTGCTTTGGAGGTCCTTACCATCACTCGTGTTATTATTCAATCAATTTGAATAATTCGATGCGATACCAAGAAATGGCTTAAGGTACTGGATACTGCAAAGGTTACGGGTCCTGCCAATAATTCAGAAATAGTCTTGAAATCATGCTCCAGAGCTTATGCCCATAGTCAAGCTATTCCAATACATCTCCGTCACTGGCATCCGCCCAACAATGTGGAAAATTGCCAAGATATGTCCCCTACACAAAAAAAAGGGACAAATGCAACCTGGGTAATTACCACACCAGGAGACTGGTGGGTGAATATGGTTGTTGGAGGTAGTCAACTCAGCTCCAAGACATATCTGCAGGAGTTCCACAGGTGAGTGTCTGAGGTCCAACCATCTTCAGTTGCTTCAGCAATGATTGTCCCTCCATTATAATGTCAGAAGTGGGAATGTTCATTGATTGCACCATGCAACTCCTCAGATACTGAAGGAATCAATATCCAAGTTGAGGAAAACCTGGACAATATCCAGTTTAGGATGACAAGTTGCAAGTAGTATTCACGCCATACAAATGCCAAGTAATGATCATCTTCAACCATAGAAAATCTAACCGTCACTCCTCATCATTTAATGGCATTACGTTAATTGAATCCCCAACTTTCAACATCTTGGGGACACCACTGACCTGAAATGGAATTGGACTATCCATGTAAATACAGTGGATACAAGAGCAGGTCAGAGGCTAGGAGTCCTGCATCAAGTAACTCATCTCCTGATTTCCCAAAGCCTGGCCATCATCTACAAGAAACTTGTCAGGAGTGTGTTGGAATACTCCTCATTTGCCTGCATAAGTACAGCTCTAACAACATTCAAGGAGCCAGGACAGGACAGGACAGAGCTACTCACTTGATCATTGGCACAAGCACAAAGATATTCACCATCTCCACCACTTACGCACGGTAGTCGCATTGTGTATCAGCTACAAGATGCACTGCAACAAGTCACCAAGTGCTCCTTACATGGTATTTTGGAAACCCACAATCATTACAATCTAGAAGGATAAAGGCAGCAAATACATGGGAACACTACCACCTACAAATTTCGCCCCCCCAAGCCAAATGCTATTCCTGACTTGGAAATATATTACTGTTCCTTCACTGGGTCAAAATCCTGGAATTTCCTTCTTAATGGCACTGTGGGTCTACCTATTCTAATTGGAAAGCAGCGTTCAAGAAGTCAACTCGTATCCCCGACAATAATAAATGCTGGCCCAGCCAGCAAAGCTCACATTCCATAAATGAATAAAACAATTCCATAAGATCAATAAATTCTATAACACCAAATATAATTTTGATTGAATAATTTTTATACTTAATGGATTTTAAATTTCTCAATTCTATTCTACAGGCTTGGGAAGCTCTAAAACAGTTACTTTTTTAAAAAATTACAGAAATGTTGGAAACAATTAATGACACATTTAATATGGCAACCAGCAATGCTTAATAAATGCCAGAAGATAGACAAATATAGTTATACTTGCAATTTCAATGCATCATATGAATGAATAGTTTTGCTTTGCTACAGGTTGATTTCAGATTGGAGACTGACTGTGAATATTTTCAATCAAACTGTTTAAACATGTTTTGAAACACATCTGGAGAAGGTGGGATTTGAATCGAGGCCTTCTGCCTCAGAGGTAGACTGGGCCACAAGAACCCCAGTAGCAATGCAGCTTCTCTCAGATATGCTTGGAATGCTGAATGCTGGAGGTGCTGGCTGTAGTATGTCAACAATATATTTCTTGGTTTTTCTTTTGACACTACCCTTAATGACTTCTCAACATACTTTCTCCATAAACTCAAAACTTGTTGCAAACTAATTTCTCATTCAGTCTAATCACAAATGCTGGCCTACACAAATTACTGGTATCATTTTTAGCCCTTCCACAGTGGAAAAGAGCACATGGATAATTATAAACAAGGTTACTTGCCTCAGAGATAATGGGAACTGCAGATGCTGGAGAATCCAAGATAATAACATGTGAGGCTGGATGAACACAGCAGGCCAAGCAGCATCTCAGGAGCACAAAAGCTGACGTTTCAGGCCTAGACCCTTCATCAGAGAGGGGGATGGGGTGAGGGTTCTGGAATAAATAGGGAGAGAAGGGGAGGCGGACCGAAGATGGAGAGAAAAGAAGATACGTGGAGAGAGTATAGGTGGGGAGGTAGGGAGGGGATAGGTCAGCCCAGGGAAGACGGACAGGTCAAGGAGGTGGGATGAGGTTAGTAGGTAGATGGGGGTGCGGCATGGGGTGGGAGGAAGGGATGGGCGAGAGGAAGAACAGGTTAGGGAGGCAGAGACCGGTTGGACTGGTTTTGGGATGCAGTGGGTGGAGGGGAAGAGCTGGGCTGGTTTAGGGATGCGGTGGGGGAAGGGGAGATTTTGAAACTGGTGAAGTCCACATTGATACCATTAGGTTGCAGGGTTCCCAGGCGGAATATGAGTTGCTGTTCCTGCAACCTACGGGTGGCATCATTGTGGCACTGCAGGAGGCCCATGATGGACATGTCATCTAAAGAATGGGAGGGGGAGTGGAAATGGTTTGCGACTGGGAGGTGCAGTTGTTTGTTGCGAACTGAGCGGAGGTGTTCTGCAAAGCGGTCCCCAAGCCTCTGCTTGGTTTCCCCAATGTAGAGAAGCCACACCGGGTACAGTGGATGCAGTATACCACATTGGCAGATGTGCAGGTGAGCCTCTGCTTAATGTGGAATGTCATCTTGGGGCCTGGGATAGGGGTGAGGGAGGTGGTGTGGGGGCAAGTGTAGCATTTCCTGCGGTTGCAGGGGAAGGTGCCGGGTGTGGTGGGGTCGGAGGGCAGTGTGGAGCGAACAAGGGAGTCACGGAGAGAGTGGTCTCTCCGGAAAGCAGACAGGGGTGGGGATGGAAAAATGTCTTGGGTGGTGGGGTCGGATTGTAGATGGCGGAAGTGTCGGAGGATGATGCGTTGTATCCGGAGGTTGGTGGGGTGGTGTGAGAGAACGAGGGGGATCCTCTTAGGGCGGTTGTGGCGGGGGCGGGGTGTGAGGGATGTGTTGCGGGAAATGCGGGAGACGCGGTCAAGGGCGCCCCTAACCCCACCTCTTCCTCCGGTACATTGATGACTGTATCAGCGCCGCCTCTTGCTCTCCAGAGGAGCTCGAACAGTTCATCCACTTCACCAACACCTTCCACCCCAACCTTCAGTTCACCTGGGCCATCTCCAGCACATCCCTCACCTTCCTGGACCTCTCAGTCTCCATCTCAGGCAACCAGCTTGTAACTGATGTCCATTTCAAGCCCACCGACTCCCACAGCTACCTAGAATACACCTCCTCCCACCCACCCTCCTGCAAAAATTCCATCCCCTATTCCCAATTCCTCCGCCTCCGCCGCATCTGCTCCCATGATAAGACATTCCACTCCCACACATCCCAGATGTCCAAGTTCTTCAAGGACCGCAACTTTCCCCCCCACAGTGATCGACAACGCCCTTGACCGCGTCTCCCGCATTTCCCGCAACACATCCCTCACACCCCGCCCCCGCCACAACCGCCCATAGAGGATCCCCCTCGTTCTCACACACCACCCCACCAACCTCCGGATACAACACATCATCCTCCGACACTTCCGCCATCTACAATCCGACCCCACCACCCAAGACATTTTTCCATCCCCACCCCTGTCTGCTTTCCAGAGAGACCACTCTCTCCGTGACTCCCTTGTTCTCTCCACACTGCCCTCCAACCCCACCACACCCGGCACCTTCCCCTGCAACCGCAGGAAATGCTACACTTGCCCCCACACCTCCTCCTTCACCCCTATCCCAGGCCCCAAGATGACATTCCACATTAAGCAGAGGTTCACCTGCACATCTGCCAATGTGGTATACAGCATCCACTGTACCCGGTGTGGTTTCCTCTACATTGGGGAAACCAAGCAGAGGCTTGGGGACCGCTTTGCAGAACACCTCCGCTCTGTTCGCAACAAACAACTGCACCTCCCAGTCGCAAACCATTTCCACTCCCCCTCCCATTCTTTAGATGACATGTCCATCATGGGCCTCCTGCAGTGCCACAATGATGCCACCCGTAGGTTGCAGGAACAGCAACTCATATTCCGCCTGGGAACCCTGCAGCCTAATGGTATCAATGTGGACTTCACCAGTTTCAAAATCTCCCCTTCCCCCACCGCATCCCTAAACCAGCCCAGTTCATCCCCTCCCCCCACAGCACCACACAACCAGCCCAGCTCCTCCCCTCCACCCACTGCATCCCAAAACCTGTCCAACCTGTCTCTGCCTCCCTAACCTGTTCTTGCTCTCACCCATCCCTTCCTCCCACCCCAAGCCACACCCCCATCTACCTACTAACCTCATCCCACCTCCTTGACCTGTCCGTCTTCCCTGGACCGACCTATCCCCTCCCCACCTATACTCTCTCCACGTATCTTCTTTTCTCTCTATCTTCGGTCCACCTCCCCCTCTCTCCCTATTTATTCCAGAACCGTCACCCCATCCCCCTCTCTGATGAAGGATCTAGGCCCGAAACGTCAACTTTTGTGCTCCTGAGATGCTGCTTGGCCTGCTGTGTTCATCCAGCCTCACACTTTATTATCAAGGTTACTTGCCTGTTCATCCATTGCCACTATCTGTTAATAGTGCAAGGGTTCTGCAGATGGATGAAATGTCAACTTACAGCAAATGGCAACATGTAGGCCAGACTAGTTAAGGCCACTAGATACCCTTCCCTAAAAGACTTTGGTAGCAGAATGGTTTTTCTTATAACAGTCAGCAGCAGTTTCACAGTCATCCGTAGACTCTTAATTCCAGATTTTTATTGAATTCATATTTCACCAGCTGCACTGGTGGGATATGGACCCAGGTGCCCAGAACATTGCATGTTTTCAAATAGCTCTGCCCTTGTCCTTCCTGGTGTTGTTGGTTTGGAGGACGCTGTCGAAGGAAACTTGGTGAGTTGGTGCAATGCATCTTACAAATATTAAGCTCTGCAGCAAATGCGCATCAATGGTGGACAGGGTGCATGCAGAATGCGGTGGACTGGGCATCAAACAAGTGAGCTGCTTTTTCCTGGATAGTGTTGAGCATCTTCAACATAATTAAAGCTTCATCCATTAAGGCAAGTGGTGAATATTTCATCCCAGTCTTGATCTGTTACTGAGAGATTACAGACAAGTACTGAAGAGTCAAGAGGTGAGCTATTCGCTGTAGAATTCCTATCCTGATTTGCTCTTGTAACAGTAGTATTTATGTGGCTGATCCAGTTCACTTGCTAGTGAATGGTAACACCAGAATGTTTTTTTTAAACTCGGGGATCCAACAATGGAAATGCCATCGAATGTAAAGGGTGATGTTAGATTTTCTCTTGGTGGAACCAGACCTGAGATTCTTTTTCTTGTGTTTTTACCAAAGGAAAAATGTTTGGTGCAATTTACACTGCAAGTAATATTTTAATTATTGAAATTAGTCTTTAAACAGTCTTTTACATACAAAGTGACAACACAGTCTAGTTCAATTACACCTGAAGTGGCGAATTACAGAAAATGGGGAAATTGTACATAATATAGCATTAAGTTATAATCCATTTTGATACTGCAAGCTAGCAACTAGCAGTCTGACACTGCTGCAGCAAGGCACATTTTACTGAAGTCTTTCGTCTTGCAGTCACCAAGACAAGTTGCATAAGACTCCAAAGTGAAGGGAAGAGAACATTTATATTGTATGATAGAATAGTGCTGATTGGTAGAGATTTTGCCATGGAAAATGCACCATTTAACCTATTTTTCTAATCAACCTGTTCAGAACTATTACTACACACCTCTGCATCAGGTGCAAATTGAACCCAGGCCTCCCGGTCTAGTGTACAGTCACCAGCACTGCACCACAAAGAGCTCTTACCATTTAATGAACACTGACGATTAGCTGCCAAGCATTGGGTGGCCCAGTAGCTCAATGGTTAGCACTGCAGCCTCACAGCGCCAGGGACCCAGGTTCAATTTCAGCCTCAGGCGACTATCTGTGTGGAGTTTGTACATTCTCCCCATGTCTACATGGGTTCCCTTTGAGTGTTCTGGTTTTCTCCGACAGTCCAAAGATGTGCAGGCTGGGTGGAATCCGCAGTGCTAAACTGCTCCACTGTGTTCAGGGATCTGCAAGATTAGCCATGGGAAACGCAGAGTTATAGGGACGGGGTGGGGATGGGCCAAACGGCATACTTCCACACTTTCAGGATTCTATGAAAGCTTCATTTAAATTTTAAACAAGGCTGGTTGACTCTGATTGGCGAAGGCATCTCCTTAAGAATGGAAGCAAAGAATGGCTGTCACCTACTTTGTTGCAGTGAGACAGGCAAAATATGTACACGTGTTCTTTCTGCCAGAGAACAGGCCCTTGTTCATTAATTGCTACCAGTAATCACATTTGTGCCAAACTGTGAGGCTTACTGACAATCCCAAATTAGTTGTCAGATTAATTCTTTGCATTCTGCCACTCAGTCTAAACAGTTAACATGAATATCATCTCCTCTCCACCTAAATTTTAATTATGTCACTGCAGAAAAAAAAAACTGAGATGATTTGTGATGTCTGGAGGTTTTCATTATGATTATATTGTTGCTTCCAATTAGCTTTCTTATACAAAGTAATAGTATTTACATAGATAAAGGCCTGAACACCAAAGGTAGATTTTTTTTCTAGGATCCTGCAATACCTTATATCAAGTAAAGCAATTTTTTTTAGTGTATGCTGGGGCACTGAAAATATATGTACTGGAATGAAAAGCTTAACTGTCTAGTTGATAGTATAATGAAGCATTTAAGCAGCTACATACAATACCTTGCAAAGCCAACACCACGACTTGTGCCATTGGTATCTCGTAGTATTCGTGTGGAAATGACTTGTCCATATGGCTTCAGCATATTCTCCAGTTCTTGTTCATCCATAGATGGTGGCAGGTTGGAGATATACAAGTTTGTGGGGTCCTGTTCTTGTTGCTGAAATAACATTTTATAATGAACACACTGTTTTTGAAACACTAACATACATTCAAATATTCTCAAAATTCACAATTTAGACACTTTAGTGATCAAGCTTTTGTTGGGAGTCCATTGGTACAAAATGAAATCGATGTGAGTTTGGTGTGAAGGGAGTTCACTAAGAAGTGAGGGGGGGGGGTGCTCTTTCTTCCTTCGTCTTCTTCACTCTCACGGACACCAGGAAACGAAAAGGAGTGAAATCACAATGAAAACAAGTTCATTTGAATGGTTCTGGGAGCCAGCATGAGTGGAATGGTGGCCTTGATAAGTCATACTAGGTAAGTACATTTACTGTCTTGTCTTTAGAGTTCAAAATTGATTCTTAGTTTGGATTAAGTAGTGTTAAAGTGTAAGTAGTGCTAAAGTGTAAGTGGGCAGGCAAGATCGCTAGGATACATTTACTAATCTCAGGACTAGAGGAAGTGAGAGAAAGAGTAATTTAAGATCAAGTCACAACAGGGGTGGATCGGTCATGTAGAATACTCCTGTTGCACAATGTAGGAAATCAGGAGCACTTCCAAGTGTCCAGGGTGACCATGTGGGCAGGAGTGGTTTCCAGCTGCAGCTACTTGTTATCAGCATTTCAGATCTTGAACAGTGGTTGCAGTCTTTGTGGAACACTCATAAGCCTGAGATCTGCATGGATAGTGTGCACAGTGAAACTGTTACACTGCAGGTAAAGAGTGCACAGGCAGAAAAAGAGTGAGAGATCACTAAGCAGATTAAAAGCATAAGTTAGATGTGCAGAAGTCCCCTGGGTCCATCTCCCTCTTAGCTGATTTTCTGCTTTTGAAACTGCTGGGGGAAGAGGATTTCTCAGAGGAATGCAGTGAGAACCAAGTCCATGGCTCCAGGAGTGGCTCAGCTTACTTACTTAACTTTAAATAATTGAGGACATTTTTGTCATGAATCCACGAGTTGATAAATTTGACAGTTTCTTTAATACAGTTAATCAGTTTCCAACTACTAGGTGTTATGATTCCAGTTGATGGTATTGCTGGACATGTCAAATCTCTGAATGAAACCAACTTGACAGATCATAAGTTTTTTTATTTGCAATTTGAAACAAAAATCAATTGAATCTTTTTATCTTTCACCTATCAGGACAGATGTGAGAATATCAATTTTGAAAAGGAGCAACAATTTATACTCCATGAGAAAAAGGTGTTAATTGCTTGGCAAGCCAATTATGATTAATTGAGAATTTACACAGAGAAAGCACCAGAGTGCATTGTCACCAGTGCTTTTATGTAATTCATATAAAGGTGTAATGCCTGGATGTGTCAGGTAGAAGGACAGGAAGTTATCATTTTGGTCAATTCAAAAGCAGAGTTGATCACTTTTGTATGTCTGAATCAGGCCTTCAAGCTGATAAATGACACAAAAGGATTTTCTTATCAATGGCTGGGACAGAACAAAATGAAGACGATATAAATTAAAGTTTAATATCTGATTTTGAAATTTGTGCAACAAAATCCTAAACAGAAAGCTCCTTGTGAAGTTTAAGTGATGGTAGTTCAGAATAAAACGTCAGTGTTTCAACACTTTCTGAAGAAATCAGTGGCTGATTGTTAAAAGGAATTATGTTGGAATGGGAACTTATTTCGGTCCTGCATAGCCCTCAGCTGCATGCTGCCATTATCTGCTGAGGTGAGCTGAGCTTCAGTATGTTCAATGCACTGTTAGTCTCAGCTTGATTCTGTTTTGTGCCCTAGACAGAAATATACCTTTTCTTCGGAAACTTATATTTATCCATTCTCTTAGCTTTACCACATCCTCTACCCTCATCACTGCTTTCTACAGAGACTGTTTTGCCACTGGTCTCCCTCTGTCTAGTTACTGCCTACCATGCAGCCTTAGTTTTTCTGCTCCTCTTCATTCCATATTTATACTTGGATCCAATTCTGCTCATTTCTATTACATTCTGGACTCTTCCCTTGCAGCTGATCAATATTTGCTTGTTTTGGTTACTGCTTCCACTTATCCTTTGGAACACCTTAGTTATCCTGTGCTGGAATGGCTTAACCAACTCCTCAAACTCCTACTGGTGCTCCTGATCTTTCGCATTCCATTACAGCTATTTGTGGATCGAGCCCTCCGAGTAATTATTTCCGTATCTAAAATGAATACTGATAGATGCATGGATTTACATTTTATGTTCTCTGGTTCTTTATTCGTCTCCCTCTGTTTTGCTGAAGGGCTTCAAAATTTCCTTCAAAGCAAGTTGTTGAAATTTGCAGAATTTATTTCAAGCTTTAAATAATGAAGTGATGCCAAGAATTCTCAGGTTCAGCTGCTTCTTGACTCTTGTACATTCCTACTTTTGTTCTATTCTGATCTGTGATATCAGCCACTTTCTCAAAAGGTATTAAATGGATATTTTTGGAAATATCAAATCCTGTTACATGTTTTGCAACATTTAAATGTTTATTCATCATTAGAAATGTATTTTCCAATAACTGCTTTCTTCAAATATTAGAAAACTTTTCTATCTTAAATGTACAAATCAGGGAAACAATTGCCTTGCATCAGCAGTAAAATTACACCAAAAAGCTACACAACGTGATGTCTAATATCACTTCCTGACATCAAGCTTTTTAAGAACAAAACCAAAAATTATCAGGCATATATTAAACAAGTTCCTTGTTTTCAAGAGATATGGTATGGGTTATGTTGGCACTTTAAGTTGTAATGATTCAATACTGGCACATAAAACTGCCGCATTACGAAAGTGCATTTAAGCTTTGAAGCAACAATAGTTCTTGGATTCCCACGTGTCCAATCCTGTTCAGATTTTCATGGTATGTGCTGCACAATGGATGTAAACTATCACTATTGGAGTTATTCAAAATTCAGGCTTTACCACCCAATAATCCAAAACATCCAAGATTATTTCTATTTTGATCTTTCTTCTTTCTGGTTCTTCTCCATTTTTCAACATTTGTTACATTGCTCACATAATTTACGTGGTGTACTAAAAAAACATGTATTCTACTCTTTTCTTCAGTTGCTCAGGTCCATCTATGCATTTTGTAACTTAATATTAGTCGCATGTTAACAAAACATTTCATTGTCTGAAAAACTGTCTAAAGACTGGAGCGATGTGACAGATTGAAGTGTCAAAATGAGAAGCGTTAGTAATTCCCACTGGACATTTCCTTTCTCTGACTGTGTAATTCATTTATTAACGGACTAATTTCCTGCATAAAGATATTCTAACAATCCAAATACATTATGTAGAATACCAATCTAATCACTAAACTAAATAACATTCTAGACTTCTTGCATTTCTGACACAATACCTTGTGATCTCATTATCTCTGAATCCATCATATTCTGCACACCATTTGCATGTCTCCATCCATTTGTATCCTTTTAACCACTAAACATGCAATATTAGTTAGTTCCTTTTCCCTAAAGCAAATTATCAACATAATATTAACTGCTTTTGTCTAAGTGACCAATGACAGTTTGCAATTTTATAGTTGCCTTTATTAGCATAGAACATGTCCCAAAACACTTTGAAAGGGACAAAAGGAAGATACCAATGGCATGTCTGATACTTTGAGGAAAAGATTCCAATTTCAAATCTTGCTGAGGATGGTTAAATTTAAAAAAGGAGGCAGCAGAATACTTTTTGACTTTTTTGGACAACGGAAATAAGAGGGAAGCTCTTCATGGAACTTGTTGTTAAACTGAACTTCCAGTGAAAATGGCAAATCAAGCTGTTCTCTTTGGGACCAAGATACTACAATCAAATCGAACCGCCTGAACATCTCAACTTAATGCCGAATGTTTTTCTCAAAGTGTAATTGTCTTTATAAGATTACTATGATGAGGCTGAGAAAATTGGATCTACATTCTCCACTCTGCTATGCCAAATAATGCACTGAAGGTTGCACTGAATTTGCACTTGTACCGACTAGTATCTTGCATTTGGTCTGCAATTGCCACAACATACCTGCAGGCATTGCATTAGACAATTACACACACACACACACACACACACACACACACACACACACACTTCCACCTTTTATATTTTAGCTACATCCATGCCCTGTAAAACAATTACTCTCACTCATCCTGGCCTTTAGAGATGAGAGTCACATCACAACAATCACAGTCACTGGCTTAGTTGTTGAATGCCAGATCTGGCTGCTCCAGCAACAGGTCCAAACCGGTGTGTGTGAGTTATTAATTCTTTCAGGATCATCCAGAGATGCAAAGGTAACTTCCCAACTTCTTTCGTCAACTGCAGACCATATTCTTCAATCCCAATCCCCTAACTCCTCACTTTCACCTTCAATAATGTGAGATCAGCTCATGGACTTATTTGTGAGAACAAATGAATCAACTTTCTGCTTCAACTCGCATCATGGTTTAATTTCTCTCCTACCTCCTCTCATGCCTCCTTTGAGATCACTGTGCCTGTAAGTGCCACCTCTTATTGCTCAATCATTTCACATTGAACTGCTGATTACTCATGTTCAACTTCCGACCTCCACATTAATCACCATGGCAAAAGATTCTCTCTCTACAGGCATTTCCACTTTGTCCTTTAAATCTGCTATCATCACTTACTCTTCAAAACAGAAATCCCTGAACACTCAATTCATTGCAGACCACCATCCCATCTCCAAACTTTCCCCTTTTCCTTAAAGTCTTTGAATATTTTGTCACCTCCTCAACCTGTTCTCATCTTTCTTAAAATTCAGTGCATGCATTCCCTTCAATCTGGTTTCAGTCCCAGCCAATGTACCAAAACAACTCTTATCAAAGTAGCAACTAACCTCCTCTGTGACTGTGGCAAAGCTAAACATTCCTTCCATCATTCTCAACTTGTCTGCAGTCTTTGGTATGATTGATTATATTGTAGTCACTGGAAAGAGATCAGCCAGATGGACCTCAAAGAATATAAGTTCCCAGATTGGGCCAGGTTAACAGCCCCAGAGAGCTTTGGCTGATAGATATAGGTAGGAGTTTCAAGGCTTTTGGTCACTCTTGAAGCCGGGTCTGAGCTGCCTGGGACTGTGTCATGAACTATCTGCGTGCAAATAAATGGTGATGGGAAACTAGCCTTTGTGGAATTATTTCATATATTATCTTCTTTTGAATACTTTTCCACTATTGTCCGCTGAGTGGGATTGCTCCCATTTTGTTCAATTCAACATTGTAGCCAGGGAATCACTTGCAATGGATTCTCTTCCTGCTCTTGCACTATTGCTTCTGGTGATCCACAAGGAACAACCCTTGGGCCCGTTCTATTTCTCATCCAGATGCTGTACATCAATTACATCATCTAAAAGAATGGAGTTAGGTTTCACATGCAGGTCTATCTCACCAGCGCCTCTTCCAACTCCTCCACTGTCGCTAAATCACCAGACAAATTATTCAGCATCCAGCACTGGATGAGCAAAAATTCTCTCGAAACTAAACAGAAGTCCAAACCCATTGTTTTAATTCCCTTTTCCAAACTTTTTCTAATTCTTTCACAGGATGATGGCATCAGTGGCTAAGCCAGAAAATATTGCCCATCCTCAGTTGTCTTCAAGAAGGTGATAGTGAGCTGTGAGTACACAGAGCTGATGGGAAGCTACTTTGAGGGTTGTGACTCTGCATCAGGTGTAGGAAATTAATAATGTTTCGAGTCAGCAGACTGTGTTTCGGAGAGGATTTTGCACGTGATTGCCATGCATCTGCTGCCCTTGTCCTCCTACGTAGCAGCAGTTTCTGTCAAAACCTCACTTCCTGACCGCTGATTCCCTCGCTCTCTGGCAGAAGTTAAACCAATCTATTAGCAACCTTGGTGTCACTTGTTCCTGATAAGAGTTTCTGACTTCATATTCACGCATCATTTGATGCTGCCTCGTATCAACTCATCTCAAGTTCAAACTCTTGTTCCAGTATTTATTACTTCTAGATGTGACTATTCCAGTTCACTTTGGCTAGTCACCCATGTTCTACCCTGTGTAAACTTGTGGCCACGCAAAACTTTGTCAAATGTTAGTTGACATCATGCTGTGGCTTGATTTTGAAGATTGAATCCTTGTTATTTAGCTGACTGAGGGGAGCGTGTACAGGCAAGCTTGTCACGTGGCTCATTTATAATTACTAGAAGGGACATATACTCATGGACAGGTCCCCATTCACCACAAAAGGAATATGTTTAAACCTTGCACTTCTGAATTTACAAAAAGCAGGAAGAGTCCATAGTTTCACACTGCCAGCCATCGAGAAAACAATGCCTCAGTCACAGTCAACTTGACAGCCAATCAGTATCCTTTTCTCTTGTGGTGTACATTTTTGAGATTGCCAAATTTCAAACATTCTTGAATTTGTGTCGACGAGTACAACAGAGAAAGCTTCAACAAAATTCTCCTCTTTGCAGCTGTACTCAGATTCAGATTGTATACAACCAAAAATTGTTTCTTTTTGGAAAAAAAAGTGAAGCAGGGTAATGTATTTATATATTATGAACATGCACAATGTTCAATAATGTCATTAAATACATTAAATGGCAATCTTGGTGCTCACTTTTCTTTGCAGGTACCCCACTGATACCTACTGCCATTAAGAGTTTCAACACAGATCAAATTGAGACTCTGTAGTAGTTACTTAACTAAAACATGACAAAATTGATATATGTATATTTTCCAGGTCTGACAGAAGATCACAGACCTGAATGGTTAACTATGTTTTCCTCGCCATTTACATTGCCAAACCAGTTGTGTTTTCTTTTCGTTTTTCACATTTCAAATCTATAACACTCAGTATGTTGTCTTTTTAAATAACATACAGGTAGCCATCATTTATCTCTGCCCTGTTTAAAGTAATTTCATGTTAACATTGTTTATCCTTTGAGACTTGTTTTCTTTGTTTTGCTTTGCCATTTTTGTTTTAATAGCACTTGTGTGTTGTTGATGTCAAACATCATTGTGAATCAGCATCCAATACTGTACTATATAGATCCCAGACAATGTTTCTCTACTGGCAGTGGGCAAGACACCTTGCCTCTCAGCCTTGGCTCACCTTGGCCTTATCTCCCACTTTGTTGCATGCTGACCGTCAGTCTCCTGATGTTGCTTTGCCCTGGCCTCGTCTCACACCACGTGTCTTTAATTTTAAGCTGCAAGTCTAGGTTCCTGGCTCCATACTTCTTAATTGGAATAGGGTCCTCGGCTCCATCTAGTTGCAGATGTCAGCCAGGGCAAGCAGTGTTGGGAAAATAGCTGCACTGACCAAACGTAGCCACTAGGTGGAATATGGTCAATCAAACAGTGCTGCAAAGGGAAGGATACTTTATTTCTTTCATACCCAGTGAAGTTTCATATTTATTATTTCTTCTTGCCAGTTATTTTAGCTGAGAATGCAACGTTAAACATGCACACTGCAGTAATTCAACTTTCACAACATTTCTTCCACATAAGAATGGTCCCAAGGAACTTAAATCTGGCTTTAATGCTGATTTTTATGGGAAACTGTGCTTCACTGCTTCACTTAAAAGTCATGATTTTCAGGAACACAACCACAACTCTTCAGTGAGGACTTGCTGTATGTCATGAAGCACAATGGGAAAAGCTACACTTGGAACATGACCTTGGTATCAGGAGTGTGCAGTTTTTTTTGAATCATTGACATAATATCTGCCGTGAAATCTTCAATGCAAATTCCAGTCCCAGCTTTTCTGATGAAGGGTCTAGGCCCGAAACGTCAGCTTTTGTGCTCCTGAGATGCTGCTTGGCCTGCTGTGTTCATCCAGCTCCACACTTTGATATTCCAGTCCCAACATCATTTTGTTCAGGCTTTCTATCTTGCTCACTTTCCTTTACTAAATACATATATGCACACTTAGTACCATTTTAAAAGACAATGCCACCCGTTTACAAATAAACAAACAATGTACAATGTACTTTTTAAAATCATAAATTTCAATAATTCATTAAGCACAGAAGTCCTACAAACACTAATTACACAGGGCTGTTTATTTCTTTGGGGGGGGGGGGGGGGGGGTAACTGTCGGCCAGGAAACAGAGTATACGTCTTCTGCTTAAATGGGAAAAGCAGAAGTATCTTTAGGTCTGTGCTATCTCTAACAGTAATGATAGGTATTATTAAATTGCTATTTTTTTGCTTCAGTTGAGTACAGTTACCAAATAAATGGAAACAAATTTAAATGTAAATAGTTATAAAGCTGATTAGAGTCACAGTTGTTGGTTGATAAATATCGTCTGTGATCATAACTTGAATGTTCTATTTCACATGAAATCCTTGGGCTGTATGACAAGCCCTGCTAATGTGTTTTTTTTTCATACCACATCAATGTTGTTGATGCTGTCTTTACTGGGATAAAATGAATTAAAAGAAAAGCAAGGTAAATTAGCACACTGTGATGTGGTATGGTTGAGACCAGAGAACCTTCATGAGAGCATAATTTAAGCCATGATAAATTTTATAAAATTAACAGCACCCAGTTTATGCGGAACATTCTGCAAATACAAAACAAAATCAAGAAATTCAGATTTTTTTTGTCACAACAGTCCCAATATTTGTGAACTCAGGAAACTTCAGCACATACAACACTGTTAGATTTAGTGATCTGTACATTCCTGCATTCCTAAATATGCAGTTACAAAACTGAGTTTAGAAGGATTTTGGAAAACTGATTTTATTTTATGTTTGTGGAAATATCGGGAGTGGTTTCCTTACAGGAGGTAATTGAAAGGTCATTGTGAACAATGCAGATTTCTTTGTTTAAATAAGGCTTCCTATAAAATGGGAGACTGCTGATAACATTTGCTTTGCTGTAGATAGCTGTTGGGTCTGTTTTGAATAGTAAGTCATATGGAAAGGTGGTTGCTGTATCTGGCTCAGATGGAGATAGCTTGCTATGACAAAATAAAGCTGCAGGAAAACTTCAAAGAACAAACTGTCCAGCTGATTTCTTTTTTAAAAAAAAGCCCCTATTAAGTTCAGGGAGGAATCTATTATGCTTTTGAATCATTAGTTGAAGAAACATCAAGATTATAATTCCTGAGCAAACTGTGCCTGCAAGGCCTCAGGAACAACTGTGTGATGAATGACTTCTCCACACCAACCAGATCATCAGAGTGCAACACTCAGGAATTCATTTATGGAATACGGGTATCATTGGCTAGGTCAGCATTTGTTGCAATATCCCTAATTACCATGATGGAGAGGATTATTGCCTGGCACGTGCAGGCCACTTATTTATCCAAGCCTGGGACTCTTGCTGCACATCAACTTAGACTGCTTCAGTATTTGAGATGTCATAAATGGTGCTGAATGTTACTCAATTACCAAACATCTTGTTAGAAATTGTCGATGCTTGGCATTTGTCTGGCGCAAATGTTACTTGCTATTTATTGGTCCAACCCTGGATGTTAACCAGGTGTGCCTGTATACACAGCTGGAAGGAAAGTGCCTCACTCAATCATTCCCTTTGTCTCAATTTGGGAGGAGACAACCCACAACTATACAGAAAGGGGTCAACATTTGGCTCCTTCAGCCCGACAAAAGAAAGAATTCTGTCCACAGGAGAAATCCTGCATTGCTTCTGTGAGAATGCAGAGACACCCATATACCGTCAACTAAGTTTCGCTCTTCATCTCATTGCAACTCATAATAACACACAGTAATTTTTCTGAAGAAGGGTCCAGACTTGAAACGTCAGCTTTCCTGCTCCTCTGATGCTGCCTGGCTTGTTGTGTTCATCCAGCTCTACGTCTTGTTATCTCAGACTCCGGCATCAGCAGTTGCTATTACCTCACAGGAACCCTGCTTTTAGTCTCACTCATTGCACATAGCTTCAAACCACTGGGCATGAAGGCTTCTTTCTGTGTTTTGCAGATACAGCCAGTAGAGAATCCCTACAGTGTGGAGGAAGGCCATTTGGCCCATCGGGTCCAAACGGATCCTCCAAAGAGCATACCACCCAGAACCATCTCAACCCTGCATTTCCCATGACTAATCCATCAAGCCTGCACATCCCTGGATACTATGGGCAATTTAGCATGGCCAATCCACCTAACCTGCACATCTTTGGATTGTGGGCGGAAACCAGACCATCTGGAGGAAACTCGCACAAACACAGGGAGAATGTGCAAACTGCACAAAGTCCAAAGGTGGAATTGAACCTAGGTCCCTGTGCTATGAGGCAGCAGTGCTAACCACTGAGCCACTGTGCCACCACAATCTATGCAGGCAAGAGACCAGCTTCCCCAGAAGCTACCTACTTGAGGACCAAAGTATTGAGGCCTCAAAGAAAGCATTGGCAAGGCTGCCTTCTACACCAAACACCAGCCCGGTACTAACATCTCTGAAGGAGCGTTAGGTTTTGAGAGTGTGGGACCGCAATTCAGTGAACACCTCATTACCATATCCCTGCAGCTGGTCAAGGAAGAAAAGCCCCAGGCCACTGATAATGAGAGAATTGTTGGAGATAGGACAACTGTTCAGCCTAAGGCAGGCGATGATCCTGTGATTTTGTCCATTCAAGGTCTTCCTCTATATGCACGAGGAACTGCAGCAGTAATTAGGTATGTGGGACACAAATGGCCCTCACTGGCCTGAGGCTGCAGCAATGCAGTGAATCATGTGACCACCTGGCTGCTTCTATTGACAGATGAGTGCTTGTCATGGACAGCCATGTCCAGCACCCATCAGGGCCTGCTCGAGGAGTGCCATACCTACACAACATCATCCTGGACACTGGTCCTCAGGACTGAAGGCATGGTGACAGCGATAACAGAGGAACCTGAAAAGCACACCGGCACCCCTTCCTGATAAGGTGACAGTAGTGCCAGGAGGCATCCAACTGGAAACGCACAGTGCCCTCAGAGTATGCCACTGCAGAAGTGGACTGCAGGAGGAAACCAGACCATCTGGAAGAAACCCATGCAGGCAAGGGAAGAATGCCAGCTGCACCCTGTCTGCCCTGTTTCTGGCCCTTGGAAGCCCAGGCTGAAGAGACTCACCTTCGGCAAGCAGACCCTAGATATGTCTAGCTCAACCAGACACAAGCAGCACTTGGCAACCAAACTCCCAAGCTAATGGACTCCACAACTGAGCAGGTTCCCTCCACCCCAGCTGGGGAAATCAAGGACAGTGCTAAGACAAAGCAGAACGGTGAGGAAGTCGACGACAGTATTGAGGACATTTTGGTAGTGTGAGTGACAATGGCTTGTTAATTATCCCGAATATTTGTATAAGTTTATGTGCTTTAACCATCATATCTGGTTGTTCGCCTCTATGTAGAAGTGAATAGCATTGTGACAGCATCTGGCATTAATTCATCACCACATTTGAAGTTCCATGATGGAGATCTGAACTGGGAGCCTAGTGGATCATGTGGAAACAAGATGAAGGCATTAGGTCAGGCTGACATGTTTGGCTTTCCTCGTGCAACATCCTTGTTTCTTTGCAGTCTTTGTAGCGAAAAGTGTTACTGTCAATGGATTGTCCAATATTGCACGTGGCACAGTAGTGGAACACAGAGTGAAGTCAGTGCATTTGGATGGCCAGGAAATAGAGACCACACAGGTGTGTGTGCGCAATGTTCTATCCCCTTAAATACCCTAACATCAGTACGTCCCAAGGAGCCATCCCTCACAGGTCCCAATGTTAAGATAGGCCTCTCGTCTACTTCTGTCACACCTCTCGCTGTAGCTCACATCACTCAGTCCCGTGTAAGATTCCACACATGGAATTTTACTTCTTTAGGTTGATAATTTTTGGGAGATTTCAACGATTTCCAATCTTCCAAATGAGATATCTTTCTTTTACCTGCCTGTCTCAACACAGCTTCTAATCCGGCCATTTCTCTTATGTTCCCGATTTCACAATGAATTTATCCTTCACTCAGTTCTCCCACTTCTTATATCCTAAACCTGACAAACTACTTGCACCATGGTCTATAGTCATTGGGCCATAGAGAAGTTTTGCAGCATGGAAAGGAAGCAGTCAGTCCCCTGGGTCTGTGTCAGTTATCAAACATCCATCATTTCTAATCCCAAATTCCAGCATGTGGCCTGTAGCCTTGTATACTATGGCATATCAGATGCTCATATAAATACTTGTTAAACATCTTAAATTACAACCCTTCTTGAATAATGGTATCATTGTCACTTTTCTCGGATCATCTGGCATCACTCCTGTGGCCAGAGAGGACTTTAAAATCCATGGATATGAACCCTGTCCATTTCTTGACATCAAGAATTCCCTACACTTGCTGGTCTCATACTTCACCTTTAGGAGAACATATTGGCCTTGGACCCTCACTATTCCCCTTGTGAATACCTCCTACTGCTCTGATGTGGATTTTCCTACAAGTAACCACTCCTAGTCCACTGGCTCATTAAAGGTAGCCTTCCCTCAATTCAGAACCTTTATGTCAGCTCCATCTTTGTTCTCACACTGACTCACCAACTGAATTATGGTCACTATCACTGATGTCCCCCACCCCCACTTCTACTGCCACATATGCACTGAGATTTGCATTCAGAATTGCCTGGCTTTGTTACCTAAAATTGGGTTTACATATTAGTCTCTCTCTCACTGACTATTTAGGTTTTACAGTATACCCCCAGCAAAATGATTGCCCTCATTTTTAAGTGTAAGGACTCATTTGAGGAACCTTCCAGATGTCAACCCTCCTTACTGCAGTTATTGATTCTGTGACCAATATTGCAACTGCACCTCCTTTCCTATCTGACTGCTTGTTCTCTCGCTTCAGAAAGTGCTGCAACTGTTCAGTGACATCTTTGACTCTGGCACCATGGACATACCTTCCTGGCATTATGTCTGTGGGTGCAGTGACATCTGTGTGTACCCCTTATTTTGAATCTCATACCATAGTTGATCTCCCTCTCCCTTTTTGTTGCTCTCTTGCTGTGTTCTGGAGATACTCCCAGAAGATCCTTCACTTTCACCATTTTCTAACAAAGAAAATCTACTATTGAGTGAATGCACTCTGGGCTTTCTACTCTATCTGCCTGATACCATTCCTTCTGCCTGCACTTCCATAAACTGAAGGGTGACCACATTTTAAAAAATTTGGTGTAATTCTGAGCCCTATGGATTAACCACTATTATTCCAGCCCATGTTCAAGCTCCAAAACTCTCTTCTAAAGCTAACCAAACCAGTTACGATTTCCTGGAGTTGTGGTCAACCTGACTACCAGGAGTTTCCAAGGTTTTCAACATACCGCAGGTTGTGTAACACAAGTGACTGCCATATCTGGTCTTAGTCTTAAGCTTACTTCCTTTACGTTAACTTTAGTCTCCTTTCCTTGCCCTATTTGGTTTACGTAAATTACTCAATGATTTACAGATCATCTGAAACAGCAACTTCTTTCTGGCCAATAGGCTATAGACTTTCGGCCATATCACTCTTGGCTTTCTTGAACAAGAATGATGCAAGATACTCTGCTTAAACTACTTCACCACAATACTGACACTGGCTATTTCTATTTTACTACAATCCCAGATAGTCTATTGTTCTCACTGTACTATGATCACTTGCAGTGTTTTGGCGATGTGGTCAAAAATTAAACATGAACAAATCAACAAGTCTAATTAAAAGGGTATCATCAAACTAAATTTCAGCTCTATTCCTCTCCCCAATGATGCCTTCTGAGATAAGTATGCTCAGAAATTTAACTTCCAGCATTCCCACAATTTTTCAGTTAAAGCTTTTCCTTAGTCTACATTGAAGAGGTCAATTTAGTTTAACAAATTGTTTCAATATTTAGTGTCAGTTTGTTCTCATTTTCTATTTTCTCCCTCAATTTTCTTTTTTACTTTTTCCAAAATTTCCAAAATTCTCCTAATCATCAAGCTCACAATGTTGCCTAAGCAAGTTGTGATTATCTTCTAATCTAAATGCTGTTAATGTCAGTAGATATAAAATGACAATTATTATTGGTACAACATAGGAAATTGGTTTCCTTCATTCTTGCACTTATTTCATTCTTTGCGATGGTAAGACTGGTGAAATTCTTGCACTCATCATTTGCTTTTTACTTGATGCTATGCACTTTTTGTATTTTCTGCTTTATTCCAGATTTTCTAGATCAAAATAAAGCTTTAAAATTACATGATATCCAAGGTATGTCCTGTGTCTGTGCTGAATGATTGTACAACAAATAAACTGGATAGAACACGTATATACACGGTGACGTTACTTTGAATCTGTTACATTGTTATGCAAACTTTTTCCAATGGTAAATTATACTACATCAGGCTATTTATTTGTGTGCTAAAAACATTTGTTTTAAACCAGAGACTTTGCAATCTGATGTCTCAAACCATTATCTCGTTAGGGTATTCTGAACAAATTAGAAGAATGGCATCAGAAGTTTATCATACTATATTCCTGTGCAACTGTCTCCAATTTTGTGTACTCCCATCTATTGAAACATGTCTTTTCACGATGTATGTGAACTGATGTTACCAAATCCTTACTCAGAGTCTCAACAGGTAAACAGCATTTCTTTTCAATGCCATTTATGTCAGAAAGAAAGTGAAATAATTGTCAAATCAGGCATAACCTTCGATAGATTGTGTAACTTTGCGCTGTCTTTAGCAAACTTTCTAAGTTGTAATGTTCACAGCTTGTGAAATTTTTCAACTTCCTTTTAGAATCTTGCAAAACAAAAATGCCCTGGTATCTATGGTAACCTCAAAATCTACTTTCAGTACTCAACACAAGAATGTAAACTGTCAATTTACAGATGTCATTTTATAAAATTAGATGAAGCAATGAATACCTTAATCTATAAAACATTTAAATTGCAACTAGCAAGTAAAATCTGCTGCATGACTCAGTGACAATTACAACACAATGCACAGTTTAAAACTTGTCCTGCTAATAGTATTAATATTAATGTAATATTAGCAAGTTATTGCTTTGCAAACCGGTAGTTTATTCTTCAGCCCCAATACTGGAAGATCAGTAGTTGGAAATTTGCCTCACATTAACCATTAAACAAAGCAGTGACCTTTAAGCCAATCTAAACTGACAAATGGAATGTGTATCTGGCAGACTTATTATATTAACCAATCTGTGTTAGGTTAGGAAGATAAGTGCCACAGCCTGAATGCGTATACATGTATGGTCTTCAAACTAGCTCAACCACGGAGTTAAAACAATATTCTGCCAAATTGTAAAACTATGACAATTTGATTACATAAACCAACGCACTTATGTACAATATAAACAAATAAAACAAAAAAGAATTACCTCCTCTCAATTTATCCAGTAGAAATTTCTATATCCACATTCATAATGTAAACTACCTGTATAAACTTGTCATGCTGTTAATTGCACCACTCTACTTCCAGATTTATAATTGGACTGGCCTATGTAAAGTTGTTAGTTGTATTAAACACTTTTGCATGTTGAGGCATTGCAATCCCACTGGAGGGACTGTAAATTATATAATACTACTAGTTTGCCTGATTCTTTTATTATAAACTTCTCTGTCTACATTTAAAAAGATAAGGAATGGAATGCTTGACTGTGGAATACTGCATGCACACTCAAATCTGATCACCAAAGCATCATCTAAGCTCCAATGGCCTGAAAATGACAGTGGGGTCTGGATTTTCAACTCCAAATTGGGAATCATACCAACTAATCAACCTGGGTTCCGACTGGACACAGGCACCTTTTTGGAGGGCCAGACCAAAGCCTCCAATCAGGTCTGTTGGGTGAGCTCCTGATACGATTGGTCCAACGGGAGACTGGTGGACTGGCAGACCCCCTGGCCGAGGTGGGAGCTGCAGATCTGAGCATTAACAGAGGACAATCATTACTTTTAATTTATTTCTGTTTAAAAGGCCACAGCTGCTTGCCACATTCCTGGAGGGTGTTAACACCTCCAGAGGGGGGCAAATGGCCACAACCATTAAGTCTTCTGTGCCCGATTACATGCCCGACCTACTATCCTGTGGGCAATCTGCATTGCACTAAAGACAGGGAACTCGGCTTTAATAAGCCTCATAATGAGCAATAATAACGTTCAACCTTATGTCAATCTGACCCAAACTTGCCTTCATTGAAAATGTCTTAAAGTCATGATTGCACTGCAGACCAGCAGAGGAGGCTAGTGGTACAATAATATACACACATCTACCTGTCATCTTAGCATGAACATATTCAAAGTCCTTAGCCTTGATCTTAAATCCCTACCCATGTCAGGGGAGTTTGACTATAAAATATCAAAAGCTTTGTTTGAGAAATATGATCCTACTGTGGCTGTTTTACATCAACTTGCAAATAGGGGGCTCAATCACTAATTTAAGCTTCATTTTACAAAATTCATTTGGGATTTACCACAACATGTACTCCATATAGGAGCCAGGAGATGTGGGAACACACTTAGCACATCCCAGAAACTTTCAAATATGCCCTTTGAACTAACTGTCATTTGTTAATAGATTCAGAGGGAGGCAAATTTTCAATCAGCCGGAAAGTTTATACACTTCAAAGCCTTTATTGATGTTTACCTGCAGTAATATCAACACAGTGTTGTGACTATATAAAATATTGATAAAGTGTTTTCATAATTATTATTCATGAAAAATGAAGTAGTAACATTGCCAAAATATGTCTGTCATATTAGTGGAAATACCTGTCAATCTTATTAAAGTGAAAGGGATGACATTTTTGTCACTGAACGTACTGGAAGCAAAACAGCACGATGGTTCCATTCTGACTTCCCCTCAGACTCAACTTATTTTAAAATAACTATTCCTTTTCAATTATTTGATGTTATTTCACACTGACCTTTCATTAATTTTGCTTTTCTGCTGTTGAAAATGGCACAAGGGAACAAGGAAATTTGAAAACCGCAAAAACTGAGCCAAGAACCCAGTTTGAAAACTCAGCAGAAAGATGGGAAATGAATCAAAATGACAGGGACAATGTGATGCCAGAGGAGGGAAGAGAAAGAGGTTCAGAATAAATAAGATCCATTTCCAGTGCCCAGGGCCAGCACGTGTGCAGGAGGTGTGGCCACCTGCAGTTCCTGGAAGCTCCAATGTCAGAGCTGGAACAGTGGCTGGAGAGGATCAGAGAGTCTGGAAGCACCGTGGATTGCACGTTTAAAGATGTGATTACACCGCAGAGAAGGGAGCTGAAGGAAGGAAGGGAATGGTAGTCCAAAAGAAACAGGCAGGTAGTTCAGAAGTCCCCTGGGGTCCTGCTTGCAAATCAGTATTCCATTTGGAGGATGATGATGGCACTGGGGTGTGTGGACAGAGCCAAGCTTCTGGGACCACAGGCAGCCTGTCTGTACATGAGGTGGGAAGAGAGGAAGGGCAACAGTAATAGGGGATTCTATAGTCGGGGAACAGACAGACACTACTGTGATTGTTAACTGTGACTCTGGGATGGCGTGCTGCCTCCCTGTTGTTAATGTCCAGGGTTGCACTGCTTGGTTGCAGGTCATCCTGATAAGGCAAGGTACATGTTGATAAAGGTTGGTAAATGATATAGGTAGAAACAGGGATGAGGTCTTGCATCAAGTATTCAGAGAGCTAGGCAACAGATTGAAAAGCAAGACATCTCTGATTTTAATCTCTGGATTACACTTAGTGACACATGCTGTGAGCGCAGAAATAGGAGAATAGTGTAGATGAACCCAAGGCTGAACAGCTGGTACAGGAGGGAGGGTTTTCAATTCTGGAACTGGAAACAATGGGTATCAGAGGGCAAACCGTCCACTGATTGGAGTCATTACCTGACACACAGGAAGATGGTCATGGTTGTAGGAAGTCAATCATCTTAGCTCCAGAACATCTCTGCAGAGTTCCTCAGGGTAATGCCCTAGGCCCAAACATCCTCAGCTGCTTCAACAATCATATTGATCGTAATGTCAAAAGTGAGGATATTCGCCGATGCTTACATAATGTTCAGTACCATTCGTGACTCATGAAAGAATCCATGTTTAAATGCAACAAGATCTGGACAATATCAATGCTTGGGCTGACAAGTGGCAAGTAACATCTGTACCACAAAAATACCAAGCAATGACCATCTCTAATAAGAGACAACCTAACCATCAACCCTTGACATTCAACGGTGTTCAATTCTCCATTGTCAACATCCTACAGGTTAGCACTGGGCAGAAATTCAACTGAACTTGCCACATAAACACAGTGGCTACAACAGCAGGTCAGAGATTAGGAATAATATAGTGAGTAATTCACCTCCTGACTCCGCAAAGCCTGTCCACCATCTACAAGGCACAAGGTATAAGTCAGGAGTGTGATGGATGCAGCTCCAACAACACTCCAGAAGCTTGACACCGTCCAGGACAAAGCAGCCGACTTGATTGGCATGACATCCACAAGCATTGTCTCCCTCCATCATTGATACTCAGTAACAGCAGTGTGTACTATCTACAAGATGCACTGGAGAAATTCGCCAACGATCCTCAGACAGCACCTTCCAAATCCACGACCACTTCCATCGAGAAGGTCAGAACAGCAGATATATGGGAACACCAGCATCTGCGTGTTCCCCTCCAAGCCACTCTCCATCTTGACCTGCAAATATATTGCTGTTCCTTTACTGTCACAGGGCCAAAATTGTGGAATTATGAATCAACCAATGGCATGTGGGTTGCAACAGTTCAAGAAGGCAGCTCACCCTCACCTTCTGAAGGGCAACTAGGATCAAGCAATTAATGTGGTCAGCCAGCGATACCCACGTTCCATGAGTGAATTAAAGTAAATGCGTATGGACTGTGACCCGCAATTGTGGATACAACCCGCACATTTTTCACTGATATTGTGATATCAGTGGTTTTCACATGTACATCATCAGTCTGATGATTCATTACATAGGAAGACCCATAAAATGCTGCCAGTTTAAAAGACAAATACAGAATTGCATATTTAGACGCAGCTGGCATGAGACATAAATGCTATATGAGAACTGGTTTTGCAGCAGTAGGTCAATGATTAATTTTCTAACCCTGACCCCTATCCTGTTCTGTTCCCCTCAGTCTAAAACAGGGCAGGGGGAAACTACCTTTTGATTTTTTCAAGGGGACCAACATTTTGATATTCTTGGGCATCATTTTCTTGGATATTCTCAGGGAGGGGACTACTTCTTGATTATCTGTATCTCCTTTAGAAAATAATGCAGCCATATTGTAAACCTGTCTTCAGTGTTTGAGTTATCAAATGGACTCTCAAAAATAGAATTGAAAGACAGTTGTTTAAACAATTTAACATCCCATAAAATTTTATGAGGCGTTGTTATCGAAAAGATTCATTTATAACATTGTTGGCTGGACAAACGGGTCTTTAGTTTTTTTTTGGAAGAAAGAATTTCAGAGGACACTAGATACAACATAAAGAACAGTAGAGGAGGTGAGGAACCCATCACTGGCTGTCACAGGCATCATCAAGCGATGCTGGTGATGTGCACTTGTAATGGAGAGTGGAGGGGTCCAAGAAGCAGACAGATATTCAATTGTGCTCTGGGGGATTTGGGAGTGATGGCAGTGAGGTTAATAACAAGCAGCCGGAGCTGTAGGACCCAGAAGCAGGCAGCCTGGTAAGGGAGCTAATGAGGACTCAGGTGGTGACAGTGAGATTAAAAGGAACAAAATAGGTGGACATGTCCCAGAATCACATAGATCAGTGGTGGAGCCTCTTTGACAAAATTCATAGTGTGACAGCACAGGGAGCAGGTAAATAATTGGTGATTAAAACTCTTGTGACTGGAAATTGATTTAAGTTTAGAATTTAAGTACATCCGAAAAACTTCTCAAAGATAACTGATAGCTTAGACCATCAAAATAAAACATCTTCACCTGATAAACTTAAAAAGCATCAGTGATAATGGGAACTGCAGACGCTGGAGAATCCAAGATAACAAAGTGTAAAGCTGGGTGAACACAGCAGGCCAAGCAGCATCTCAGGAGCACAAAAGCTGACGTTTCGGGCCTAGACCCTTCATCAGAGAGGGGGATGGGGAGAGGGAACTGGAATAAATAGGGAGAGAGGGGGAGGCGGACCGAAGATGGAGAGAAAACCTGTTCTTCCTCTCACCCATCCCTTCCTCCCACCTCAAGCCGCACCTCCATTTCCGACCTACCACCTCATCCCGCCCCCTTGACTTGTCAGTCTTCCCTGGACTGACCTATCCCCTCCCTACCTCCCCACCTATACTCTCCTCTCCACCTATCTTCTTTTCTCTCCAACTTCGGTCCGCCTCCCCCTCTCTCCCTATTTATTCCAGGACCCCCACCCCATCCCCCTCTCTGATGAAGGGTCTCGGCCCGAAACGTCAGCTTTTATGCTCCTGAGATGCTGCTTGGCCTGCTGTGTTCAATCAGCTCCACACTTTATAAACTTAAAAAGCAGTCTGGTTAAGTGAAATAAACATTGAGGATTCAAGTCTACACTTTAAAAGGAGTAACAGTAAAATAAAACCAAGGCCAGGGTCCATACTCTATTTTGTTAAGCCATGTCTGGGAACTTAGGTCCAAGTTCTGCACATGCTGCGTTTTGGCTCGCTGGCCGACCATTTGTGCAGGGGATATCCCTGGCTGAACCAACTCGAGCTCTGGGGGTTTTTTAAAAAATTCACTTATGAGATGTGGGTGTCAAGAGCTAGGTCAGCATTTATTGCTCGTTCCTTTTACTCTTGGAGCTTCAGCAGCAGCTCGAAGCACGATGGTGGATAGCACATTCCAGAATGCAGTCACCCCACACACCTTAAGAAAGCGCAGGCAGAGATAAACGTGTGATTGGCAGACAGAGGGGGGCCAGCAGGAGTGAGGAAATCCCTGGAGTGTTTCCCACTGGCAAACTGTTGTTCAATCTTGATAACTCCAAGGCTGAATAAACAGATCTCCAGAATTCACAGTTATTTGTTTTATTTAAGAAAGAAGTGAGTTTAGCAAAGTTAAATGGAATATACTTTAATACAAACAGACTGAGGAATAAGTCAGATGAGCATTTGGCAGTATAACACCATATTTATGACTAAGACAGCTGAAAGTTGAGCAGGATTGGCAGCTCAACATTCCTTGTTTGAGGGTATTCCTTGGAGACTGAGGGGAATAGATGATGATGGGGGGGTCAGGGTTAGAAAATTAGTCCAAAAATTAATTTTTGCAATGTGGAGAGATAGTACCTTGGAGAGGTCATCAAGCAAGGCCTGTTGTGTGTGTACTACAGACTGCCAAACAAACAGTCAAGAACAAATAGAGGATCAAAATTGTAACTAAATTACAAAGAAGCGCAAGATCAATAAGGCAGTAATAATAGGGAATTTTAACTCCCCAAAAATTAATTTGGAAAGTTGCAGTGTGCAAAGAAAGGAGGGAGGAAGGAAAATTCTTAAATTGCAACGGGAATTTTTTTTTTCTCCTGCCAGTAAATAGAAAGCCCAAAAGGGAGGAGGCAGTTCTAAAATAATACTAAGAAATGAGTGTGGGCAGGTGGACAAGGAAAGGATGCGGTGGAGATTTGCCAGGATGCTGCCTTGGCTGGAGAATCTGAACTATGAGGAAAAAATTGGATAGGCTGTTTTCTTTGGAACAGCAAAAATTGTTGAGGTCTATAAGAATAAGAGGGGCTCTTTGGAAGGCACTTTTTCCATTAGTGGCGGGGCCAATAACCATGAAACACCGATTTGAGGTAAGCAGTAGAAGGTTAAGAGAAGAGTTCAGAGTCTTTTTTTTCCCCCACTCAGAGGGTGATGGGAATCGGAATGTCACCAACTGAATGTGTGGTTGAATCAAAAACTTTTGTAAGTTTTAAGCGGTATTTGCATGTTTACTTGTGTTGCCATAGCCTCCAGGGCTGTGGTCAGGAGTTGGAAAAGGGATTAGTGTAGTCAGATGTAGTCAGAACTGCAGATGCTGTAAATCAGGAACAAAAACACAGTTGCCGGAAAAGCTCAACAGGTCTGGCAGCATCTGTGAAGGTAAAAAATAGAGTCAGCGTTTCTGGACCGGTGACTCTTTTCGTTAGTGTAGTCAGATCTTTGTCGACATGGACACAATAGACTAAATGGCCTCCTTCTGTACTCTAAATGTCTGTAAGGTTATGAGTATTGCATTAACAAAGAATACAAAGCTGCTTCAATGAAGACATCAAGTCTGCAATGTGTTCAGCAAGAAGTCACAAGACTAGCTTTGCATGGAAAATATATTGGACTTTTGAACAGAAAGACTAAGGGAAAAGAGACCACAGGGACAACACTTTGTCCTCTCTCTCTTTCTCTGAAGCTCTTCTGAAAGTCTGAGTTGAATACCTATTGGAAGATCTCATCATTGCAAGCGGAAGGAACTTAAAAGGAGAAATTGGGATCTACACCGCTATCTCCAGGAAAAGAAAATTCAACTTGATTGTGGAGCACCCAAAGAGTTCAAGGTCTGAGGGGCAAGCACTGGCAATTAGAGGAAGCCGTCTACATAGTTTACGCAAATGGTCTACAATAAATCCACATATCGTGGTAAACTGGCATATGACTGCAGTTGTAAAACTAAGACGCAAAATACATCTAAAGAACAGACTCTTGATTTCTCGGGGATCTAACCGAATTTTCATTCTTAACAATATCAGCTGGAAGTAATCAAACATAAATAACGTATACATGCTACATTATGTATCGTAGTGGGAACGTGGATGAAACTCCAATGAACTTAACATGCAAGCCTGTTAAACAGGGAGTAAAGCTGGAGAACAGAAAAGTACTTGTGAAAATAACTGCCTATGAAAACAGTAGATGCACTGTTGTGCAGTTGTGCACATCTGACAGCACAAAGTTTAAGCCAAAAATGATATTCAAGTGAAAAATCCTCCAAAAACAGCACTTTGAAAAAGGTTTATTTGACCACATTCATGTTAAGGAATGGATAAGCCAAAGCGACTTGAAAATATACAGACAGAAGTTTGGAATTTCCATCCAGGCAGTTCAGGGAAAGAATTCTTCTCAGCAAATGTTCAGATTACATCTATTGTTGAAGTTAGATCACAACATGGTGATATTGTGAGATTTTTGGTGAGCTAGCCATCCTTATGCAACTATTCAATGTCTCTCTACGTGAATCCTTCTAGGATAGTATGGGGCAAAAAAAAGTGGACTGACGAGATGATTGGAGAAAACATTCACCAACAGAGGCACACAGGCTCCAACATTAGCTATCCTGGGGAAATAGGCTGTATGACCTGGGGGAAAATAAAATCAAAAGAGAGACTATTCTCTGAGTTTTCAAGAAATGTGGGATATCTAGTGTTCTTGTTGGCAGAATGATATTGCCAATAATTGCTAGCATCACGTTGACGATCCATATGATGATGCCATTCCAGGAGTTGATTAGAGTCAGAGATATATTCAGCATGGAAACACGCCTTTTGATCCAACTCATTTTTGCTGAATAGATATCCTATATAAATATAGTTCCATTAGCCAGCATTTTTGGCCCATACCCCTCTAAACCCTTCTTATTCATATACCCATAAATGTTGTAATTTTACCAGCCTCCTCCACATCTTCTGGCAGCTCAATCCAAACATGCACCAGCCTGTGTGAAAATATTGCCCCTTAGGTCTCTTTTATATCTTTCCCCTCTCACCTTAAACCTTTCACCTCTAGTTTCAGAGTCCCTCACCCCAGGGAAAAGACCTCGTCTATTTGCCTTATTCATGCCCCTCACGGTTTTACAAGTCTCTAAAGTCACTCCTCAGCCTCTGATGCTCCAGGGAAAATAGACCTAGCTTATTCAGCCTCTCCCTATATAACTCAAACCCTCCAACCTTGCAACATGCTCATAAATCTTTTCTGAACCCTTTCTAATTTCACAGCATCTTTCTTATAGGAGGGAGGCCAAAATTGCATGCAATACTCCCAAAGTGCCCTAACCAATGTCCTGTACAGCTGCAACATTACTTCCCAACTCCTTTACTCAGTGGTCTGACCAATAACGGCAAGCATACCAAACTCCTTCTTCACTATCCTATGTACCTGTGACTCCACTTTCAAAGAACTATGAACCTGTACTCCAAAGCTAGTAGGAACTGCAGATGCTGTAGAATCTGAGATAACAAGGTGTAGAGCTGGATGAACACAGCAGGCTGAACAGCAGAGGAGCAGGTAAGCTGATGTTTCGGGCCAAGACCAAATTTTCTGAAGGAGGCTCTAGGGCCGAAACGTCAGCTTTTCTGCTTCTCTGACGCTGCTTGGCCTGCTGTGTTCATCCAGCTCTACACCTTGTTAACCTGTACTTCAAGGTCTCTTTGTTCACAAACACTACCCAGGACCATACCATTAGGTGTAAAAGTCCTGCCCTGATCTGCCTTGCCAAAATGCAGCATTTCACATTTATCTAAACTTCCATTTGCCACTTCCCAGCCCAGTGGCCCATGTTATTTATCTATGAAGATGAGAAGACCGAGACATTCTAAAACATTTTAAATATACCTTACTGCATACTCAACTGTTTAGTGATTTTCTGTAGTCTGTGAAAAGTGGAATTGTGCAAACTTATTGATTAATTTCCGTGCGCTAAATTCACTCACTTTATACCAGCTCCATAGAGGTTATGCTGAACATAATTTTGGCACTATGTTTGAGAACTGGTTTAATAATAACTATCTCCAACTTAGCAACTTCGCGATGATAAGTTGATGGTTTTTAATCTCTCTAACTTTAGGACCATAAGTTTAGTTTTAGAAATTCTACTTTGGACAAGTATACACAGAATCTGTTCTCCTCCAGTTGTGATCTTTTGAGCAAACCAGTTAGTAATCATTTCACTACTAGTGGCCAAACCTTCATTTCCCAAGCTCAGGGATTTCCATTCTAAGCACCCGTCTCTCTTTCTCTGTTAAGATGGTCTTTAAAGCCTACGTCCTTGACTGTGCTTTTGGTCATCTGCCCTATTAACTCATGTGATTCAGTGTCAAATTTTGCTTAATAGTGCTTGTGCAAATCATCTTGAGATATTTTATTGTGTTAAAGATGCTATACCATACAAGTTACTGTTCTTGAGTCCAAGAGGTTTGCATGGGCGGGCTCACAGGGCCAGATAATATTTCTAATAATTAATTAATAGTTATGGTATTTAAATTAGTTCTGGAGCTCACCTTTCATAGTGTGGGATGATCATCATACTGGCAGTTTTATTATAGCAGTTGTACTGCTGCTATGCAGAAGGGACCATATTTTCTTACTGATAGCTTAAGATTAAAATGAGAAATATTCCAATGTATGTTTTATTGGTTGAATTCCAGCTGAAATAAAAAAGGTGACGTGATGGTTAAGAAATTCTGAAATGACTTAACCCTGTTCACCTCTCAAATGATCCCTTTTACATAATAGAACAATGAAACAGGAATAAATTCACAATAGCTTTTGAAGGCTGCAAGATTGTATCTCCCCTTTGAAATGAGGTACTTGATTAAAAGAATTCAAGTTATGCAGAGCTATGATATTGAACTGTATTTCACAATAATTTCACCACTACAGAAACTGACGATGCTACGTCATTGGACTTGGTGTTAACCAACTCAAAATCTTTAAGAAAAGGGAATCTCCACAAAGAGAAAAAGAATTTCAAAAAAGACATGGCTGAAAATTGTTCATATTGATGCTTGAGGATTTTCTAAACTAAGTGCTGTGTGTTTGCTCCAGAAAGTATACCAATGCGCTAAAATTACATTTTTGACTTATCTGCTGGGCTAATTTGGCTGTTGGCAAATTGCTTATTGATATTCTTTTGTGATGCAAGTCAGTTTGATTTTTCTGGAGGAATTAAGTGAGTTTTTGACATGACCTGACCCTGCATGAGAAATCTTTCACATAGCCTAACAGCGTAAAGAAGCTTAACTGCTTATCTGGAGTGTCAAAGTACGATCGCATCAAAGTCCTGAGCATTTCACCTTTCAAAACTTAAGGTGAAGTAGTCATGGGAAAGAACAAAATTATGTTGTCATGTCACTGCAAGTTAGCAAAATCTGGGTCTAACTTATTTGTAGTTTCCATCTTCTGTACACGGTAACACTTTTCAACAAGGGGGGGAAGTGAAAATTAATCAGCTTGATATCAATTAACTCCAACTTCTTTTGAGACTTTGAACATGAGAATGCTTCCATGGTCAGTTCATATTTATTAGAGTGAAGGAATTTCAAAAACAAAAATGAAGTAGTACAGGAAACACCACTAAAAGAACTGAAAAGTATTATGGAGTCAGAGTTATACAGTGCATATCCTTCAGTCCAACTCGCCCATGCTGACCAGATATCCTAAACTGATCTAGGACCACTTGCCAGCATATTGCTCATATCCCTATAAATGCTTCCCATCCAGATGCATTTAAATGTTGTAATTGTACAAGTTCCATCCAAACACCACCCTCTGTATGAAAATTTAGCTCTCGTGTCCTTTTTAAATCTTTCCTGTCTCATTTTAAACCAATGATCTCTAGTTTTGGGCTCCTTTACACTGGGAGAAAGACCTTGGATTATTCATCCTATCCATGTCCCTCATGACTTGAAAACCTCTGTGAGGTCACCCCTCAGACTCCGGTGGTCCAGAGAAAATAGCCCCAGCCTATTCAGCATCTCCCTTTAGCTTAAGCCCTCCAGCTGCAGCGTCATCCCTGTAAATCTTTTCTGAATTTTTTCAGATTTCAGGACATCTTTCCTATAGCAGAGAGATCAGGACTGAATGCAGTATTCTAAAAATGGCCTCACCAATGTTCTGTACAGTTACAACATGACATCCCAACTCCTATACTCAATGCACCAAGTGCTGAAGGCAAGCATGCCAAATGCCTACTTCACCATCCCTGTCTATCTGCAAATCCACTTTCAAGGAAGTTGGAACCTATATCCCCAGGTCCCTTTGTTTGGCAACACTCTTCAGGGGCCTACCATTATCTATAAAAGTGCTGCCTTACCTAAATGCAATGCCTCGCATTTGTCTAAGTTAAACTCCATCTGCCACTCTTGGGCCATTGCTTATCCATTCAAGATGCTGTTATCGGAGATAATCTTCTTCACTGTCCATTACACCATCAATTTTAGTGTCATCTGCAAAGTAAACAAGCATACCCCCTACGTTCACAAAAAAATCATTGATATAAATGATGAAAAGCAGTGGACCCAGTACCAATCCATTTGGCACACTGCTGGTCACTAGCCTTCAGACAGAAAAACAAGCTTCCACCTCTAACCCCTGCCTCTGAGGCTTCAAGCTAATTTTGTATCCAACTGGTGAACTCCCCCTGGATTCCATGTGAGCTAATCTTGCTAATCAGTCTACCACTTGGAATCATGTCGAACACCTTGCAGAAGTTCACATGGACGACATCTACCACTCCACATTCATCAATCTTCTCGGTCAGTTCTTAAAAAAAAACCAAGTTAATGAGACATAATTACCCATGCACCAAGCCATGTTGATGATCCCTAATTAGTTCTTGCCTTTCCTAACATATGTAAATCCTGTCTCTCAGAATCCCCTCCAATAAATTTACCTACTACTGACCTCAGGCACATGTTATGCAGAATTACAGAGAAGTGAATTAAATGGGGAACAGCTCTGTCAGCACTTTAATGCTGGAAGCAGTGTTAGACATTTTTTTTAAGACAAGACCTCCCACTCCACAGCCAATCCAATTGATTAGCAACTGTATTGTCAGAAGAGCATCAGATGGCCACCATGGCTACTGCAAGGACTGGAGGCAGTCCTCCCATGTCAAGGAGACCAATTAGTCTAGGGTCAGGGGTCAGCTCTGAATGGGGCTCAACTGGTCAGGGGCTCTATGCCCTAAGCCCAAGTTCGTGAGGGGTGTCTTCAACAGGCCCAGGGATCCCCAAAGGATGTAGCCCTTGACCAACAGGAACCCTCGCAGCTGAGCACAAGGCACAAGGAGCCTCAGGAAGTAGTCTCTACTTGTTCAAATGGGTGCAGCTCCAACAACATAGTGGCAACTTTAAACCATCCAAGGCAAATTAGCCAGCTCGATTTGCACTCCATCCATCTTAAAAATTCACAACCTGCATCCCCAGAGCACAGTGGCAGAAGTGTTTACCATATACAAGATGCATGACAGTAACACACCAAAATTCCTTTGAGAGCATCTCCAAGCCTCACCCACACCAAAGGCCAAAGACATGGAACAACATCAAATGCAAGCTCCCCTTGAAGCCTCACACCATCATGATGTGGAAATTTCTTTACTGCTACTGGATAAAAATTTTGAAACTTCCTACCTAACAGCACATTGGGTGCAATTAAATATATGAAATACAGCAATTCTAGGCCATCCCCATCTCAAGGGCAAATAGTGGTGGGCAGCAAATGCTGGCCTAAGTACCAATGCCACTATCCGGTGAAAGGATTAAAAAGATTCATCCCTTCATCTCTCGCTAACCTTATTACTGAATTTCGGCATGACTTGTCCAATATTACCATTTACTAGGATTATAACAACAGGCAGAAAAATGAAAAGGACACAAGAGTCTACAAAGGAATATAGATGGGTTAAATGAGTTGGCAAAAAAAAATCTGGCAGATAGAGTCTATGGTCAGAAATGTGAAGTTGTCCACTTTAATATGAGGAGTAGAAAAGAAACTTATTATTTGAATGAAGAGATTGCAGAACTCTGAGGTATAGAGGTAGGATGGGCAATAAACACTGCTGAACCAGTGATACCCTCATTCCGTGAATGAATTAAAAAATAAAGTTCTTGTTTTTCTTATGTAAACTTGTATTAAACCAGAATCATGCTAACCACAGTAGACTGTAAGTTAGAACTTGATAATAAAATGTGAGGCTGGATGAACACAGCAGGCCCAGCAGCATCTCAGGAGCACAAAAGCTCACGTTTCGGGCCTAGACCCTTCATCAGAGAGGGGGATGGGGTGAGGGTTCTGGAATAAATAGGGAGAGAGGGGGAGGCGGACCGAAGATGGAGAGAAAAGATAGGTGGAGAGGAGAGTATAGGTGGGGAGGTAGGGAGGGGATAGGTCAGCCCAGGGAAGACGGACAGGTCAAGGAGGTGGGATGAGGTAAGGTGCGGCTTGGGGTGGGAGGAAGGGATGGGTGAGAGGAAGAACCGGTTAGGGAGGCAGAGACAGGCTGGACTGGTTTTGGGATGCAGTGGAGGGAGGATACGAACTGGGCTGGTTTAGGGATGCGGTGGGGGAAGGGGAGATTTTGAAACTGGTGAAGTCCACATTGATACCATTGGGCTGCAGGGTTCCCAAGCGGAATATGAGTTGCTGTTCCTGCAACCTTCGGGTGGCATCATTGTGGCACTGCAGGAGGCCCATGATGGACATGTTGTCTAAGGAATGGGAGGGGGAATGGAAATGGTTCGCGACTGGGAGGTGCAGTTGTTTATTGCGAACCGAGCAGAGGTGTTTTGCAAAGTGGTCCCCAAGCCTCCGCTTGGTTTCCCCAATGTAGAGGCAGCCACACTGGGTACAGTGGATGCAGTATACACCATTGGCAGATGTTCAGGTGAACCTCTGCTTAATGTGGAATGTCATCTTGGGGCCTGGGATAGGGGTGAGGGAGGAGGTGTGGGGACAAGTGTAGCAAAGAACCCACCAAAGTTGGGGTTCTTGAAGAACGTGGACATCTGGGATGTGCGGGAGTGGAATGCCTCATCGTGGGAGCAGATGCGGCGGAGGCGGAGGAATTGGGAATAGGGGATGGAATTTTTGCAGGAGGGTGGGTGGGAGGTGGTGTATTCTAGGTAGCTGTGGGAGTCGGTGGGCTTGAAATGGACATCAGTTACAAGCTGGTTGCCTGAGAGGTCCAGGAAGGTGAGTGATGTGCTGGAGATGGCCCAGGTGAACTGAAGGTTGGTGTGGAAGGTGTTGGGGAAGTGGATGAACTGTTCGAGCTCCTCTGGGGAGCAAGAGGCAGCGCTGATACAGTCATCAATGTAACAGAGGAAGAGGTGGGGTTTGGGGCCTGTGTAGGTGCAGAAGAGGGACTGTTCCACGTAACCTACAAAGAGGCAGGCATAGCTTGGTCCCACGTGGGTGCAAGTTCTTCAAGGACTGCAACTTTCCCCCCACAGTGGTCGAGAACGCCCTTGACCGGGTCTCCCGCATTTCCCGCAACACATCCCTCACAACCCGCCCCCGCCACAACCGCCCAAAGAGGATCCCCCTCATTCTCACACACCACCCCACCAATCTCCGGATACAACACATCATCCTCCGACACTTCCGCCATCTACAAACCGACCCCACCACCCAAGTCATTTTTCCATCCCCACCCTTGTCTGCTTTCCGGAGAGACCACTCTCTTGTGACTCCCTTGCTCGCTCCACATTGCCCTCCAACCCCACCACACCCGACACCTTCCCCTGCAACCGCAGGAAATGCTGCACTTGTCCCCACACCTCCTCCCTCACCCCTATCCCAGGCCCCAAGATGGCTTTCCATATTAAGCAGAGGTTCACCTGCACATCTGCCAATGTGGTATACTGTATCCATTGCACCCGGTGTGGCTTCCTCTACATTGGGGAAACCAAGCGGAGGCTTGGGGACCACTTTGCAGAACACCTCCGCTCGGTTCGCAATAAACAACTGCACCTCCCAGTCACGAACCATTTCCATTCCCCCTCCCATTCTTTAGATGACATGTCCATCATGGGCCTCCTGCAGTGCCACAATGATGCCACCCAAAGGTTTCACGAACAGCAACTCATATTCCGCTTGGGAACCCTGCAGCCCTATGGTATCAATGTGGACTTCGCCAGCTTCAAAATCTCCCCTTCCCCCACCGCATCCCAAAACCAGCCCAGTTCATCCCCTCCACCCACTGCATCCCAAAACCAGTCCAACCTGTCTCTGCTTCCCTAACCTGTTCTTCCTCTCACCCATCCCTTCCTCCCACCCCAAGCCGCACCTCCATCTCCTACCTACTAACCTCATCCCACCTCCTTGACCTATCCGTCTTCCCTGGACTGACCTATCCCCTCCCTAACTATACTCTCCTCTCCACCTATCTTTTCTCTCCATCTTCGGTCCGCCTCCCCCTCTCTCCCTATTTATTCCAGAACCCTCACCCCATTCCCCCTCTCTGATGAAGGGTCTAGGCCCGAAACGTCAGCTTTTGTGCTCCTGACGTGCTGCTGGGCCTGCTGTGTTCATCCAGCCTCACATTTTATTATCTTGGATTCTTCAGCATCTGCAGTTCCCATTATCACTGATACAAGTTAAAACTTTAAGTGGGTTCACACTACCACACTACACAGAGCAGGCTTTGAAGTTTCCTACATTTAAAGTAGATGGTGGCAAAATAAAAATCAACATCATTAGTGACAACCCACATGGTGTTGTGAGCAGATAGATCCGTAAAACTGCAACAGTCAGCTTTCTTGAGTTTTATAAAGGCAGTTGCAGAGAAAGTAAATACATTTTTTGATCTCTCAGGCTTGGGAGATTACAGCACAACTTCCAAAAACTGGAAGGTAGCAAATGACAATATCTTGAGAGGAGGAAGAGATTAAATAGATACCATAAGACAGTTAGCCTAACAGCCCTAGGCAAAATGCTCAGGTGGCTGACTTAGTGAGGGAGAAAGTTATGTGGCTGGAACATAACTTCAAGGCCACATAGAACACCAAGCTTGAATAAGATGTGATAGCCCTTGACATCAAGGCTGCATTTAATGAAGTGGGGCATCAAGAAGCCCCAGCACAACTGGAGTCAATAGAATTGAGGGATAAAGAAAATCTCTTGGGTGGTCTCAGTACAATCAAGACATTTTATCTAGTGAAGAAATGACAACACCGTTTCATGTTAGGTTTGTAGTGTGGACTGGAACTTGGAAATAGCAGTGTAAAAACTGACGCTTATTTATTGAAAACAAATGTTCTGCTAATCAATCAAATTGCCAATGGGCAGCACATAGATTAGAAGTAGGACAGGATCAAGGCTATTAGACCAAATCATACACGAGCAGGAGAAGGAGCCATGCTCGAGAGTTTCTGACAGTGATTGGACATTTAAGAATGGAACCAGATGAGTGCAGTATCAGTCAGATGAGCAACACTGAAGGGGTGACAATTGAGCATGGTGTATATCAGGGTGTTTAAGTTTGCAGACAAGTCAAGGAGGACAAAGATGAGATTACTTTATTTTGGTTACAATCAACCTGGATGCCAATTGTGACTCTGATAAGGGCAGTATTGGTACTGTACCACTGAAGCCAGATTAGAGGAATTCAGAGATAAAGTTCCTCGAAAGATATGGATGGATTTCAGAGTCGACTGCATCTTCAAGGGCTTTGATGAGCAAATGGAGGTAAGAAATGCACAATAATGTGCATGAACAGTGGGAACAAAGACTGTCTTTTCAGGAGATACTTGATAATAAATTTAAACGTAGAGTCAAAACTTGAAATGAAGGAACAATTAACAGTATCGGCTAAGGTGGAACCCCAAAAAGGGGCAGTACTTTTGTGGAAACAGGATCAAGGAAGCAGGAAATGGCTCTCAGGTTTAACATGAACTTAAAGAGGACATATGGGGAGGTAGAAAAGAAACAAGAAAAATATATACAGGCAGAGTACAAACTAAGCTTTTATTGTTGAGAAAATAAAGGTTAAAGGGAAAGAAAACAGAAGTTCTTAGGACACAGGAAAGATTTGATAATGTAAATGAAACCATAATTATGCCTTTCAAGAGAGAACTTAGGAAGCACTTTGTACACAAATAATCCAACAGGGACTCCCTCTGACAGAATAGAGTAAATGCTACTACAATTAATAATTTTAATTCAGAGACTGTTAGTTTCTGTATAGTCAACAGAATTAAGGAATAATTAAGCTAAGGCAACTGAGTAAGGGTATAGATCAACCATACTTTCACTGAATAGCAGAACAAGATCAATGGAGTGAATAGTCTGGTGATGTTCTGGCGCACTATGCAAGTGTTTCCAGTCCTTGAAACTGTTCAGCTGACTAGCGAAACAAGAATACAGAATTCTCTAGATGAAAACCAACCTCAAGTCACAACCTTAAAAAAACGCAAGAACAGAAATTGCTGGAAAAATTAGCAGGTCTGGTAACATTTTGGGTCAGATGAGTCTTCTTCAAAACAATTCAAAAAACAAAGAAAATTACAGCACAGGAACAGGCACTTCAGCCCTCCAAGCCTGCGCCAATCGAGATCCTCTGTCTAAGTCTATCATCTACTTGCTAAGGGTCTGCATCCCTTTGCTCCCTGCCCATCCATGTACCTGTCCAGATACATCTTAAAAGACACTAACGTGTCTGCATCTACCACCTCCGCTGGCAACGTGTTCCAGGCACCCACCCACTCTGTGTAAAGAACTTTCCACACATAACTCCCATAAACTGTCCTCCTCTCACTTTGAACTCATGACACCTAGTAATTGAGTTCCTGCTGAGATTTTCCAGAAACTTCTGTTTCTGTTTGATTTCCAACATCTGCAGTCCTTTGGCTGTTTTGTTTAGTCCTTAGCAGAAGCAACCTGGAGTGTACTTTGTTATCAGATTTCAAGGATTGAAAAAAAACTCGATCTCCTTGCTTAGCTCTAATAAATTCAGAACTGCAGCCTTTACAAATTGTATTTTAACTCATCACTCAGAAATGTATTGAAATAATGATTTTAGTAATTCAATAAACTAGTGTAAAACATTTTTGAACACTATTTAATGCAAGAAAACTCATAAGATACAAGTTTCTATTCCCAATTGTAGGAACTAGGACGTATGAAAAACATGAATTATTTTACAATTGTTAAAAACCCCCAAAAAATAATGACAACAATCTGAAAGCTTTTAAGATTGCTATTTTTTTCTACTATGTTTTAACTGTGTCTGGTCCACACACCCTGAAGAATCTGACAATCATCGCAAGTACGTCAATATCACTACAGTCAGTCACGGCATTTTCCTTTCCTTTTATGATGCATTTGTTTCCTTCCAGCATTTGTACCTAAGGGTCTTGCAAAGTTCAAAAGTTTTTGAGGCAGATGTTTGCACAGATTGGGCCCAGATATACATAATAAAATAATTCAACAGCCAGAACATGGAACGTGACAATCAATCATTTTGGGATCTTGTGTAACAGAGGAAAACAATCTTTTGCAAAGTTAGCACGCAAATGCTAAATGTTTATTTAATTCCTCTGTATACAAACAGTGAAGCGGAACCCATGGCTTCTCATGTCCATGATCCCATTTTCCAATGTCTTCACTCGGAAATCTGTGGTTGCATCATCAAAACGTAAATAGGATTAACCAATTAATACTTGTTGAACCAAATGCCAGTGAAACATAAAATCAGGCTCAAAGAATTTTTGACTACTGATGCATAGTCAACAACAAACTGCAAAATACTTTTGTGGCCCCAGCATCCTCTAAATATATAACACAGTTTGCAAATGACACTCTCCAGCTACAGCTGGTTGTTGAAAGATAAGGCAAACTAACAGTGCTCAATTTGAAGGCCAAAAATCTTATTGGCTCGTTAGAATATTTAGCACCAATAAAGAAGCTCCTTTAACAAACATTGTTGTGACATTGTCAATTCCCCAATCTTTAAAAATTCCTGATTAATTTCTACAATAAAGTTGTTTGAGGTGATCAGTTCAACAAGTAATACAAAGTTTTCATTTTGTTGTCTGAATGTTGGAAAATTGGAATTAATTCTCTAAAATTTAATAATTATGAATACTTCAACCACTTAACTAGACCATTTCACTTGTGCATTCGCTTCCTTGTAAGAGAAATCATTAATAAGCTAACAAAAAGTCAAAAACATAACCTAAAAATGGTAAATGATTTTTATTTCTCTTCTTTACAGAAACACGCACGTCCTATAAAAGGTCAATGCTTGTCGATCATCCAAATTTCCTCAAAAAATGAGCATCTAGCTAGGCAATTTCAGAGGGTAACCTAAAGAACATTAGTGCACCAGACGGACTTTATAGCAACTGATGATACTGTTATGGTCATTATTGCTGACAGTAGCTTTACATTTCAGATTTATGAGTTGTATTTCAATACCACAACCTGCCATCCCTCACAACCCCTCCCCACAATAACAAAAACAGAATCCCCCTCATCCTCACATACCACCCCACCAACCTCTGGATCCAACGCATCATCCTCCGGCATTTCCGCCACCTACAATCCAATCCCAACACCCAAGACATTTTTTCCTACCCCACCCTTATCTGCTTTCCGGAGGGACCACTCTCTCCGTGACTCCCTTGTCTGCTCCACACTCCCCACCAACCCCAGCACCCCTAGCACTTTTCCCTGCAACCGCAGGAAGTGCTACACCTGCCCCCACACCTCCCCACCTTAACCCCATCCCAAGCCCAAAGAAGACCTTCCACATCAAACAGATGTTCACCTACACATCTGCTAAATGTGGTATACTGTATCTGATGTTCCCGATGTGGCCTCTTCTACAATGGGGAAACCAAGCAAAGGGTTAGAGACTGCTTTGTGGAACATCTACGCTCAGTTCGTGACAAATGACTGCACCTCCCAGTCGCGATCCTCCCCCTCCCACTCCTTGGACGACATGTCCATTCTGGGCCTCCTCCAGTGCCACAACGATGCCACCCGAAGGTTGCAGGAACAGCATCTCATATTTAGCTTGGGAACCCTACAGCCCAATGGCATCAATGTGGATTTCACAAGCTTCAAAATCTCCCCAACCCCGAACGCTTCCCAAAACCAGCCCAGCTCGTGCCGACTCCCTCAGCTGTCCATCCTTTCTCCCACCTCAACCCCCACCCCACCTCCTACCTATCATTCTCATCCCCACCTCCTTGGCCTGTCCATCTTCCTTGGACTGACCGATCGGCACCTACACTCACCTTTACGGCTCCATCCCTGCCTCCGTGACCTGTCTGTCTCTTCTCCACCTATTTGCTCCTTTATCCATCTTCCATCTGCCTCCCCTTATCTCTTTATTTATTTCAGAATCTCTTTGCCCTCCTCCATTGCTGAAGAAGAGTCCAGACCTGAAACGTCAGCTTTCCTGCTCCTCTGGTGCTGCTAGGCCTGCTATGTTCATCCAACTTTATGCCTTGTTAAAATAGATTTGTCATTGTCAAATCTTGTCCAATAACCTAGCTGAATATTTGTAAAGTAGTTAAGGTGTTAAATAGGGAAGTGTCAATGGATTTCTCAGCTCGTTTATTAAGATTCCAGATAAGAGACTATGAGCAATAGTGAGAGTTCAAAGATTTAGAAGCAAATAACCAACAGGGTAGGACATTGTCAAGAGATTGGAGACAGAGAGACAAACATAATGGACAGTATTCCAAATCAGCAGGATGCATCTTTGAGTATGCAGCAGGGATCTGTGCAGACGTCTAGTACGTTTTGCAATGATTTCAATTAAGGGAACAGAGAGCATCACATCAACTAAAATCTGAAAGAACTGGGGATGCTCTAAATCAGAAACAACAACATTAGTTGCTGGAAAAGCTGACCAGGTCTGACAGCATCTGTGAAGGGAAATCAAAGTTAACTTTTTCGGTCCAGTCACCCTTCCACAGAATGCTCTGAAGGAAGTGGAAGGGAATCTCCACAACATTCTAAGGATGTGTCACTGGGCATGAAATGTTATTTTAATTTCTCTTCAGAGATGCTGCCAAACCTGCTGAGTTTATCTGGCAAATTCTACTTTAGGATCACATCAACGTTTCCTAACCGTCCAAACTTAGGCAGCAATTCTGTCAGTAAGAGGCAGATGGAATTCACGGAACAATAAATAATTAGAGCACACAAAGCCTTTCTTCTCGACCTGCTCACCCACCTTTTCCCTGGAGTGCCACAAATGCTCTTCCCCAAGATAATTATCTAATTTTCTTTCAAAGGCCACAATTCAGTCTGTTCCGGCTGCAATCTCAAACAGTATATTGTAGATCTTCAGTACATAAAGATTTATCCTCTTGTCATTCTTAGTTTCCTTGACTAATCACTGCATCTGATTAACTCCTTGTCTAGGTCCAAGCATTTCCCTCCTCTCCTTTCATGATCCTTTTACCTTTCATGTATCTATAGAAGACTTCTGAACTCTTTTATGATAGCTGCTAGTTTCTTCTCATCTACTCTCTTTGCTTATCTTATCTGGATTGCTTCTCAACCTTTTCCTTAGCCATACTGAACATTTTGCTCTTTCCACTATATGATCCTCTTACCAACATCCAATTCCCCTCATTCTGCAAGACCACATCCAGCTATGCCTATTTCTTCATTACAATGAAATAATGGTATAACCAAATTTCCTGAACGCATGCTGAAAAATTCTTGTCCCAATCTTTCCATTTACACAAATAGTATCACTACATATATTGGCACCTCTCTTGTGTCCTTGCAAAATGTGTTCCTGTACACCTTCCCCACCCGTTGATGACCTATAGAGTACGCCCAGTTAAAAGTGGAGTTTTCTCAGTATGTTCCTAGATAGTAAACAAGTAGAAAATTTAACTAAAAAGGAGATTTCTTAGGATCATAGGAAGCTGGCATAAAAACGGACAGAATTTACTATTTAATAACCCTCTAGTCGGATCACATCTGGAGTACATTATTCAATTCTGACAGTTATAAGGCTAGAGGCAAGAAATTGAAAGTTTCATATTTTATTAACTTGTTTGTGGGGTGTGGGCCAGCATTTATTTCCCATCACACAGAGGACAGTCAAACAGCAATCACATTGCTGCAGGTCTTGAGTTAGGAGGCGGGCCAGCCAGGTGAGGATGGCAGATTCCCTTCCCTAAAGGGCATAAGTGAACCAGATGGGCATTTACAATAACCAACAGCAGTTACATGGTTACCTTTAGGCTAGGTTTTAAATTCCAGATTTTTATTGAATTCAATTCACCATCTGCCAAAGTGGGATTCAAACCCACATCTCCAAAATATCAGGCTACAGATTGAGATTATTTAGCTCGTGACATTACCATTATGCCACCAATGTCCTGATGAGAATTAGATAGGAAAAGGATAGATTGAAACAATCTGGTGAGGGAGTCCAGGACAAGGGTAACTAAAATTAATCTTAGTCATTCAGGAACATTAGAAAGCACATTTAATCCAAACATTGGTGGAAAATTGAGAATTGAAAATTTAAAAAAGAGGTCACAACCGAGCTTTGTAGATTTTAGTTAGCAAAAGGTTATTAGGAAGCATGGAACTGAAAGCAGAAAAATGAATTTGAAAAACAGATTTCAACAATAGACTGCAATAATTGAATAATGGAACAGGATTGAAGATTAAATGGCCTTTGTATACTGTACATGTATTAAAGGACAGGATTTTTGTCTGACCGATTCTTGTTTTGGCTCAATACTCTCACTTTAAAAAATTGTTTGACACATTTATGCTGATAAATTCTTGAAGCGAGCCTAAATCTATGACAATCTAGACATCAAACTTCAATATTTTCAGACTTCCTTACCGATTTAAATAATTTCCAAATAAATGTGTCATGTTTAAAATTCTTTTTTTTAAACCAGAATTCAGTAATTTACAAGCAACTTTAATTTTCTTATAATTATCTCATAAGGAATATATGAGGAGATACCATTATGTGGATCTTTCCACTTGGACCAGATTTTCAGAGAGAATACTCGAGCAGCAGAATAATGTGGAATCGAGCCAAGTCGAATATTGTTCTATTTTGCCACGTAATTATCACTGCCATTTACAAAACATAGAATTATTGTTAAGTTTGCCAAATTTACGTAGACTCCTCAAGTCTCAATAATCTAGAGCAGACTTTTGGCAACATAAGTTACTACCTGCACAAAACTATGCGGTGGATGAGTAATAAACTCAGTTTCCATACACTTCTGTGAATATTATTAAGCAGTGCAAGGTGTTAAGATAATAATATTGTTCAAACTTACGTTTAATAAGATGAGGTATTTCGCATTGTTCCCAACTTTAATTATATTTACCAAGAACTATGATCAGAAATCTCTATTAGTTATGCCACTCTCAAAACTCAGTCTTGGAAAAGCAAAAGTTGTTACAATTTAAGCAGATTATACAGATTTTTCTTCTTGTTATTTGAAGTAGTCCAAGAAAAAGTGAGCGAGTGATATAAAGTTCAAATGGGTGAAAAGACATATTCTTTAATCATAAGATGCCATTATTTTGTTCGAATTCAGAATTACTTCATAAAACTGAAAAATCTAACTTGAAAGGTTCAAAAACAGACCCAAACAAAATAAGCAAGGCAAAAGAGCTGACAGTAAAAAAAATGGACTAGCACTTCCAATAATTGAAGTGAAATGCACCCTGAAAATAAATTTGTTCAAATAATCATAATGGCGCACTTATTTTAACTCCCAAGTCTTTACCTTTGCCATCTGTGCTTGGACACCATTCCCCTTTAAGGCAGCCACAGCCTTTTGAGCAGCAGCTGGGCTGTCAAAATCCACAAAGCCATAACCTGAAATACAATAGCATACAACACAATTACTACTTAACCAAGGCCTCATACATTCATTAAAAATAGATGAGGTACCTGCATTATTGTCCCTTCAACATTGATTTAAATGTACATATAATGTTATGGCCAATGCTCAGCCAAAATCAAAAAGAAATTAACATTTAACAGGAAAGGAAATCATACCAGAAGCTTGTTAAATAGATTCTGGATATTTTCAGTACCAAACAGCTATATTGGTCATTTACTACTACAATATGAATGACAACCAATAGTGCAAACTATTGTTATGCACAGGGCATGTCTACATCTCTACCTTAAGAATTTTTTTCAACATGAAGATTATGCAGTTTAAAATTCTTGTTAGGTGCAGGTTGTTAAATCAGACATAGATAGCCTCAAAAACAGGATCTTCAGACCAAATGTTGCCTTCTTGTAGTTGGCTTCAGTCCCTTGCACTGTAAAACATGCTTGTTCTACATAACAACACAAGAAATGGGAGCAAGAGTAGGCCATCTGGCCCCTTGAGCCTGCCCCGCCATTTAATAATATCATGGCTGAATCTTTTTGCAACTCAGCTCCACTTACTGCCCGCACACCATAACCTTTAATTCCTTTACTGTTCAAAAATTTATCTTGCCTTGCCTTAAAAACATTCAGTAAGGTAGCTTCAACCGCTTCACTGGGCAGGGAATTCCACAGATTCGCAACCCTTTGGGTGAAGAAGTTCCTCCTGACCTCAGTCCCACATCTGCTTCCCTTTATTTTGAGGCTGTGCGCCCTAGTCTTAGTTTCACCTGCTAGCAGAAACAACCTCTCTGCCTCCACCTTATCTTTTGATGTGCTTATCCACCCATTAGGTCAGTCTGCTTTGGACCTACAGTCTGGCAATCTTTGTTGTGTTGCTAGAAAATAGCAAACGCGTTCACAGTAATTTACCAAAATTCATTGGACTCTGGTGCAGTTCTGGCAGATTGGAAAAAAGAAAATGTGACACCAATGTTTGAAAAAGGGAGGTAGACAAATGGCGGGTAGCTGCAGGCCAGTTAACAACTTCTGTATTAGGGAAAACACTTGAATCTATAATTAAGGAATAAATAGTGAGACATCGGGATAGAAACTGTCCTTTGGGCAGATGCAGCAAGGGCTCACATTTAACTAATTTACTGAAATCCTTTGAGGACATTATGAGCATTTGAGGACAACGGAGAATTTGGATTTCAAGAACGTATTTGGCAAGATGCCGCACAAAAGGCTACTGCATAAGACATAAGTGCACAGTATTATCGGTAGTGTTTTAGTATGGATAGAAGATTGTTAATTAACAGGAATCAAGACTGGGGATGAATGGGCATTTCTCTGGTTGGAGATCAATGGATAGTGGTGTCCTTCAGGGATCATTGTTGGGGCCACAATTGTTTACAATTTACATGGATAATTTGGAGTTGGGGACCAAGTGCAGTGTGTCAAAGTTCACAACTGACACTAAAATGTGGTGCAGCAAAATATGCAGAGGACGCAAAGTCTACAGAGGCATATAGATAGGTTAAGTCTGCTGGCAAGGGTGTGGCCAATGGAGTACAATGTTGGTAAGTGTGAGGTCAATCATTTTTTTGGGAATAATAGCACAATGGACTATTAAGTAAATGTTGAAAAATTGCAGCATTATGCTGTGCAAGAGGGACCTGGATGTCCTTGTGCATGAATCACAAAAGGTGGCTTTGCAAATGCAGCAGGTAATTAAGAAGGCAAATAGCATATTGTTCTTCATTGCTGTACAAATGGAACTTAACAACACGGACACATTTTGCTGCAGCTGTACAGAATGCTGGTGAGTCCACACCTGGAGTAATGTACACAGTTTTGGTCTCCTTACTTCAGAAAAGGGTGCAGTGGCACTGGAGGTGGTGCAGAGGAGGATCACTAGGTTGATCCCAAAGTTGAGGGTTGGCTTATGAGGAAAGATTGAGTAGGCTGGGACCATACTCATTAGAATTCAGAAGAATGAGGGAGGATCTTATAGAAATGTACCTCTTCCTTTCGTAAATTTTTAAGATAGAAGCAGGGAGGTTGATTCCACTGGCGGGTGAAACTAGAACTAGGGAGGACAGTCTCCAATGAGGGGAAGCAGATTTAGGACTGAGTTGAGGAGGAACTTCTTCAGCCAAAAGGGTTGTGAATCTGTGGAATTCCCTACAGTGAAGCAGTTGAGGCTACTCATTGAATGTGTTTATGGCATAGATAGATAGATTTTTGAGTAGTAAAGGAATTAAGGGTTATGCTGAGCAGGTGGGTAAGTGGAGCTGAGTCCATGAAAAGGTAAACCATGATCTTACTGAATGGCACAGCAGGCTCGAAGGGACAGCTGGCCTATTTTTGTTCCTATTTCTTGTCATCTTACCTTCTTCTTTTCATTCCAGAAGGTCAAGTAACAGAATAAACTGCTATCCGGTATTTGTATTTACCAGCAATAACTGCAGTTGGGCACAAACAAACAATGTGATGGAAGTTCACGGCACATTGCACCATGCTAGGTTAAGTTGGTTCACAGGTCTCTGAATACTTGGAACATGGAAAACAACAGGACAAGGACACGCATGGAAGCGATCAATATGTTCTTTAATCTACTGCTGGCCAGAGGGCACATTTGCAATTTTTTCTTCTACTGTGGATTCGTGGCAATTTAAATATAATTGGGAGGATGATACTAATCTTCTTGGAGGCTGAATACTCAAATCCTTAAGCTTTTAATTACTTTTGGGGTATACTTGCAAAACCCACTTTTAAAAAAAGTCCAGGTTTCAGATTACCGGATCTAAGGTATTATACTTTGCCAAAAAATTCTGAGAAACTTAGTCAATGTACCATCTTAAATAAAGCAACACTTACGATTTCTGCCTTGAAGAACTTGCATGGAAATGCAACATAGCATAAAAAATGAAACAGGCGATTGCATAAGATACTTTTGAAGTCACACTTTTGTAAATAAGCTGGACAACATGTTCCAACTTGCAGTTTCTCTAAATGTTCAGTGGGTTTAGATGTTAATCAGTGTGCGCGATGGTCGTGAAATATCTCAATCAAAGGACGAGGGAAGTGATAAACACAGAAAGCAGTTCATTTCAAACAAACTCATTTTTGACAGAGGGTACTCCCTCTGATTAGAAGGCACATCAACAACAGCAGTAGCAAAAGTGTACCAATGGGACAAAATGAATCAGAGCCAAGTAAGCTAAGAACTTACTAGAAATGATAAGCATAGCTCTGATCACGCCTCAATAAATGTGTGTCAAAATGGATGAACAGTGGGAACGTTCCACACCATTCAGACTTCTAAATCTACTGTTCTGTTGAAATTGGAATTCCCACCTGGTGAGTCAGCAGTCTTCTTCTTCACACTAAACTTTACAGCATACACGACAATTTCACATATTGGGAAACACATGAGTTACCTGCCAGTTAGACAGCTTGGAAATAAAAGGAACAGATGCAGGAATATACAAATGAAGCATTACCAACAGCCATTTGGGGCAAGACAACAGGAAAAATGGATCTGTAAACAAGAACTGGGAGCTGACTCTCTTTCTGTCTGTCTCGCTCAACCACAAAAGTTAGTGCCTGTTAGAAAACAATTCTGATAATCACCATTCACTGAGAACTCAAATTCCCTAAACTTCACTATGGCTGAAGAAATAAGGCAATAGCTAAACAATCAGGACACAAGTCATTCTCACAACTCAAGGGCTCTAAGCACTTGCAAGTGCTGCCATCCTTACCTTCTCATCTATACAGTATGGAGTGAGTCGCCTTAGGAGTCCTCTGGACTGAATCCCATCAAATCTCATGGCATCAGGTCAAACATGGGCAGAAGCATGCTGCTCAGCAGATACGGCCGGGTTCAAGGTTTCAGTGAAGATTTGTAGCTCAGGTGCTGGTTGTAAATATTGCTGACAGGTTTGATAGTAGACGTTTTGTCCCCTTGCTAACACAGGAGGCATCTACTGCACTAAGGTTGTCACCTAGTAAGGGGACAAAACATCTACTATCAAACCTCCCAGCTCAGCAAACACACCAACATCTACCTGCTACCCCATCTCAGCTGAACTAGCTCTTCTCCACATTGAACACAATTTGGAAGGTGCACGGAGGGTGGCAAGGGTGCAGAATGTACTCTGGAAGAGTGTCTTTAACATCCACCAACAAGGTTTGATTGGTAGCACACTACTGACTAAGCTAGTTGAGTGTTACAAGATATAGCTGCTAGACTGCAGCAAGTGGTGAGGGAACCAGCAAAAGGGAAAATGCACCTTACCTCATCCTCATCAAACTACCTTTGGCAGATACAGCTATCCACAAAATTATTATTAGGAGTGAGCAACACAAAGCCCTCGTGGAGATAAGGTGCCACCTTTGCTATGAGGATACCTTCCATGTTGTGTAGCAATACCATCATGTCAAACGGGATACATTTTGAGGAGAAACAGGATCTCAGGACCTGGCATCCATGAAACACTATGGGACAATTTCAGCAGCAGTATTATATTCAATCACAATCTGTAACCTCATGGCCCAGCATATACTGGACCCCACGTATTACCATGAAGCTAGGGAATCAACTCAGACGCAATGTAGAGTGCAGGAAGGAATGCCAGTAGCAGCAGTAGGCATACCTAAACATGAGGGGTCAATCTATTGAAACGAAACCACAGGATTAAATGCATGCTGAACAACATAAGCAACATGCAACAGACTGAGTTAAGTGATCCCGTGACCAAACAATCAGAACAAACTCTGCCGATCTGCCACAGTCATGGCCAAGGGTGGGCAAATTAAATAATTTTCCTGGGATCCACAAATATCCCATCCTCAATATTAGGGCAGCCCAAAATATCAGTGCAAACAACAATGCTGAAGCCAGAAGTGACGGGTGGAAGACCTGTCTCGGCCTCTCCCTGAAGTCCGAAATATTACAGATGCCAGACTTCAGCCAATCAATTCGTTTCACATCATAACAAGAAACAGGTGAAGGCAGTGGATACTACAAAGGCTAAAAGGTACTGTCATTAATACTAAAGACTCGTCCTCATCATAAGCTACAGCCCTAATCTAGCTACTCTAGTATTGTTGCAAAACTCATACCTACCAGGCAATGTGGAAAATTACGCAGGCATGTCCATTCCACAAAATCGAGTGCAAATCCAACCTAGCTAATTAGCATCCTTTTGTAAATTTGGAATCATGTAAAATTTGATGAAAGATGTCAATGGCAATTGACACCCACTCAAAAATAACTTATTCACCGATGGGCAAGTTTGAATTCTGCAGCTTCAAACTGCATTTGGCCTTGATATAGGCTTGGCCCAAACATGGAAAAAGTGTTGAAATCAAGAAGGGAAGTGAAGGCAGCTGCCTTTGCCATCAAGACAATACTTGACAGAGGACAATATTAAAACAGTCCAACAAAACCAGAAATCTCTCCATTGGCAGAAGTCATACCTCTGAAAGAAAGATGGTGTGGCTGTTGAAGCTCAATCAACTCTGCCACAGGACATCACTACAGGCATTTGTCTAAGTGGTGCCCTCAGTCCAAACATCTACAGCTACTTCAATGACCTCACTTTCATCAGAAGGTCAGAAGTCAGGCTGTTTGCTGAAAATGCACCACATTCAGCATCACTCATCTATCTTCATTTATTGAAACAGTCAAATGTCAAAATTAACTAAGGCCTGGGCAACATTCAGATGTGAGCTGTCCAAATGGCAAAACATTTCCTACACATAACTGCTAGACAAAGACCATCTCAAACAAGAGAATCTACACATCATCCTTTCATGTTCAATGATACTATTGTTGTTGAATCCTCCTAACAGCAGCATCCTGAGGGGCTACCATAAACTGGAAATTGAACTGAAGGGCAGATACTGGAAAACACCATGATCTGCAAGTTCCATTCCAAGCTACACATCATCCCGATTTGGAAACAGACTACTGTTTCCTCACAGTCGCTGGATCAAAATCTCTAGTCATGGAGAGTTAATGGGTTGAAGGAGAAATCAGAAGGGACAAAGAGGGTTTGTTTTGAAGAAACATTACAAAGTCTCCTATTATGCAACATTTCTCCAGAGTCACTGACCTTCATGCTCAACTTTTACATGGTGATGTGCCACCTTTTTACCAGAGGTTGGGAAGTGGCACACAAATGGTCACTTTCTATTCTGGTATCAGACAACCTATTTTCAGTTTTGTGCAAAACTCTAGCTTTCTTGAAAGATCAGAGCTTCTTCATGCAAGCTCTGAAATCTTCATGGATACATTTTCATATATTCTGGTTTGAGTCAAAGGTGACTAACCCAGAAACATTAGATTTGTTCCCTCACAGGAATGCCACCTGACCTGCTTATTACTTCCAACACTTTTTGTTTCAGCTTAAAATGTTTGACCTCCTAACATCATCCTCATATTGCAACAAAGGAGCATCTTGCAAAGACCCATAAAATGTCTCAACCTTTTAGCATAATTGGGTCAGTATAGGAGATGAAACAATTCAGGTATCTGGACATCTTCAGGACAGATATACACATTGCTATTTTCAATGGTTTGATTTATTCCAACTAGCCAATTCTCATTTCATTTGATAATTCTTAGTCAATTTTAAGTACAGCCATCTATTCTGTAAATTACAAATACTACATAAAAAAATTTTATGAGGACTTCACCTATAAAAGGCAAGCCTGAGAAGACATGAAAACCACAAAAGTGCAAATATGCTAATGGAAGACAAATACTCCGAGTAATGCTTTGGTAATTGAGAGAAAAAAAAATTACATCTAATTCCTGAAAGGGCTCAAAACATTAAAAAAAGACATGTAAACAGACATGCACAAAAAGTTGTTTGAAGGCTTTCACAGCTACAGCTATTTCAATAAATGTAAAGAGATAACAAGGTGTAGAGCTGGATGAACACAGCAGGCCAAGCAGCATCAGAAGAGTAGGAAGGCCGACATTTCAGGCCTAGACCCTCTGAAACGTCAGCCTTCCTGCTCGGCCTGCTGTGTTCATCCAGCTCTACACCTTGTTGTGTCAGATTCTCCAGCATCTGCAGTTCCTGCTATCTCTGAATCAATAAAACGTAAAATTGTCTTACCAAATGTTAGACAAGAATAGACGGTATTTCTCCAGAATTGCTTGAAAGATTGGAGAAAAGCCTTTGCATAGCACTGACAATCATTAAAGGGGGCTCAATGGAAATAACAAAGGTACAAGTATATCCTCCACAATTTTCTCCTCCTGACAGCTGAATAACTCCATGTTGCCAGCATAGCTAATTGCCATCTAACCAGCAGGGCCTTTGGTTAATAAAATACCTCAATTGAACATCAAACTTATGTCTCACTTAGCAGCACTATTAAAGCCCTTCTGTATTATTGGAGACATGGAAAAATTATAGCTCAAATCCTAACAAATATCACTAGTGATGCCTCTGCAAAAGCTTACAAGCCATAGCCATATCAGCGTCCTCTTATGGGTCAAAAGTGTCGAGTTACATTGTGTGGGCCACATTATCTGCATGCTTGATACAAGACTTCCAAATCATGCTCCATACTCCATGCTTCAGCAGGGCAGCAAAGAAAATGCTTCAAGGACAACTTCATAGCTTCCTTGAAACATCACCCACTTCTGACGGGCAGCACAAACAGCAGGAGGAGCAGGCTAAAGCCAAGCAATCCACCCACCATCTAGCCCACTCTAACAGGCTTTGCAAATTCAACATGGGACTAGTCAGTCACCTCGGGACCCACAACATGGGAATGGAAGAAACCAATCTTCATTCCCTAAGATGATGGTTCATATATTGTGAACAATCCATGCAGAATCTATTTTCGAAATGGTGACAAAAGACAACCGAAGGCCTACATCTTATGTTCATTCTTTACGAAATAATAGACAGCAGTAAATCTCTTCGATTATCCGCACAACAATAGCCGTACACACAGCAGTCAAGGCATGAATTTAGATACCGAACTTCAAAATTCAAGTGAAATGTAGAATCTAGTTTAAACATGATGCACTGTTAAATTCAAAGCTATGGAGATTCAGACTAAATCTTGGCATTGATCTTTCACTCGTCATTGTCTACAGGAATAGTGCCAGATGACTGGAGGATAGCAAATGTGGTTCCCCTGTTCAAGAAGGGGAGTCGAGACAACCCTGGTAATTATAGACCAGTGAGCCTTACCTCAGTTGTTGGTAAAGTGTTGGAAAAGGTTATAGGAGATAGGATTTATAATCATCTCGAAAAGAATAATTTGACATTGGATAGTCAGCACAGTTTTGTGAAGGGTAGGTAGTGCCTCACAAACCTTATTGAGTTCTTTGAGAAGGTGACCAAACAGGTAGATGAGAGTAAACCGGTTGAAGTGGTGTATATGGATTTCGGCAAGGCGTTCGATAAGGTTCCCCGCAGTAGGCTATTGTACAAAATGCGGAGGAATGGGATTGTGGGAGATATAGCAGTTTGGATCAGAAATTTGCTTGCTGAAAGAAGACAGAGGGTGGTGGTTGATGGGAAATGTTCATCCTGGAGACCAGTTACTAGTAGTGTACCGCAACGGTCGGTGTTGGGTCCACTGCTGTTTGTCATTTTTATAAACGACCTGGATGAGGGCGTAGAAGGATGGGTTAGTAAATTTGCAGACGACACTAAGGTGGGTGAAGTTGTGGATAGTGACGAAAGATGTTGTAGGTTTCAGAGAGACATAGATAAGCTGCAGAGCTGGGCTGAGAGGTGGCAAATGGACTTTAATGCGGACAAGTGTGAGGTGATGCACTTTGGTAGGAGTAACCAGAAGGCAAAGTACTGATTCTTAGTAGTGTAGATGAGCAAAGAGATCTCGGCGTCCATGTACACAGATCCTTGAAAGTTGCCACCCAGGTTGACAGGGCTGATGAGAAGGCATATAGTGTTTTAGCTTTTATTAATAGAGGGATTGAGTTCCAGAACCAAGAGGTTATGCTGCAGCTGTACAAAACTCTGGTGCGGCCGCACTTGGAGTATTGTGTACAGTTCTGGTCACCGCATTATAAGGAGGATGTGGAAGCTTTGGAAAGGGTGCAGAGGAGATTTACTAGGATGTTGCCTGGTATGGAGGGAAGGTCCTATGAGGAACGGCTGAGGGACTTGAGGCTGTTTTCGTTAGAGAGAGGAAGGTTGAGAGGTGACTTAATTGAGATATTTAAGATAATCGGAGGGTTAGATAGGGTGGATAGGGAAAGCCTTTTTCCTAGGATGGTGATGGCAAGCACGAGGGAGTACAGCTTTAAATTGAGGGGTTAAAGATATCGGACAGATCTCAGAGGTAGTTTCTTTACTCGGAGTAGTAAGGGTATGGAACGCTTTGCCTGCAACGGTAGGAGATTTTCCGACTTTAAGTACATTTAAGGCGTCATTGGACGAGCAAATGGACATACGTGGAATAGTGTAGGTTAGATGGGCTTCAGATTGGTATGGCAGGTCGGCACAACATCGAGGACCGAAGAGCCTGTACTGTGCTGTAATGTTCTATGTTCTATAAAAGATAAGAGACTGACAGTAAAAAGGGGAAACAAATGTGTTTTGGAGAACCTATCTTGATGTTTGAGGTGGTGAAGTCAAAACTTAGTATTAAGAGCACAATTATTTCCAACTGATATAAACATCCTGAATTCAGCAGCTTAAGGTATAGGAACCAAGAAGATTCCAAATCAGGCAACTGTGTTACCAGGAGCAACAGCTCAGAAATTACACAATGAATTAGATAAAATGTGTAAAAAGCCGAACAATTGTAGATAGTTTTAAGTAGGCAATTCTTTATTACTTATAGATGAAATAATCCATCTCTAATAGACTTCCAAGGCTTCAATGTCAACCCATGCCTACTCTTGCCCCTATTCACAACCTCATAGCCCCTAGTGCCCTCAAAGGCAACTCACATCTGCCTACCCATCCCCTCCTCCCCCAAAATAATCTATGCACCTCTTCCTACACCCATGGCCCATGGAAGATGTCTTGCCAACACATCTGACACCTATCATCCTTTTCTCTTCCACCCTCCATGCCAGCTCATCCAGTGTGCACAACAGACACACCTCAGGAGCCACATTGGGATTAAATAAAGTTCTATTGTGTCTATTGACAAATTCACTGTTAACAAAGTAGATTATCTTCCTTCAGTGATTTAATCCATTTCAATGGGTCACAAGTGATGTAGTGCTAATATTACTGGACTAACCAAGTGGAGCACAGATTAATGCTCTGACAGCCAAGGTTCAATTCCCTGTGTGGCAGCTGGTACAATCTTAACTTAAGAAATAAGCCTGGAAGATAAAGTTAGTCTTAGTAATACTGGCCATTAAACAGACTTCTAGTTGGCCAATGTCAGAAAAGACGAGCATTTGCTTTCACATTAACAGGAAATGCTGGAGAAATTCAGCAGTCTTGGCAGCATCTGTAGAGCCAAAAATAGAGCTAATGTTTCTGCCCCACTGACCCCCTGTCAGAACCTTTTCAAAGAAACCTTTGGGCTTATTTTCTCCAGATCAGGTAGATGGTAGGCCAAAGAATCATTCTAAACACTTGAAAACATTGGCAGGGAACCCAAATGAACTTGAAATGAGAGCCTAATCTAATTATAATGTTAATTGCACTGCTTTATTGGTGGCTCATTAATTGTGAGGTAGGAAAATAAGTAGGACAATGTAGCCTGCAGCTGCATTTTAAAAGGATGAGGGTGTGGAGATATTTCGAGGGAACTGGGGCAATAGGTAAGTGTTTCTAGCAACTACAGTAACGAGGACAGTGAAATAATGGAAGCTTTTCATTCTCAAAACTCAAGAAACTGAAAAACAATGCCAGTCCTCCTTCCAGGGACAATAAACATCAGTCTTTGGCTTTGGAGTCAAGAAGAGAGGTACCAATGAGGTAATTACTGGGGTGTACAATATTGATAAAAGAAACAAAAATGAGAGGAATCCAGATATTATTTTAAGTTAAATTGCAAAAGTAGAACAAGGGGATACATATTCATGTAGGTAAATATAAAGTTACTACTAATGCCAAGAAATTCTTTAAACTAAAAAAAAGGGTCACTCTGAGGAATAGAAATCTGGACTGAATGGTGAAGACAATTAACAAGAAACACAAACCTGTCTTTGAAAAATTTTGCGATATTTCTAAATCTAGATAAGCAAATGGCCTTTCTTCATAACTAATTGTTTTGTGATCAAATTCATTATAATTAGATATTCTACCTCACTGCAGTAAATTAACTGGAGAAAAGTTTGTACTGCAGTTCCCCAGGAGTTACTGTTAAGATCCTTGCTCTTCCTCATTAATGACCTAGATATTGTTACAGAGCAAAATTTCAAAAATTGCTTTTAATATGAAACTTTTGGACTATAGTGTAGAACTTCAAAAGGACACAGAGGTTTGTGGAATTGGCAGACAAGTAGATGAACTTTAATGTGGCATGAAGTAGTTAATTTTGATAGGAAGAACAGAGATGGACAAGATAAAATTGAAAGAATAATTATACAGCCAATGACAACAACAATCACAGGGAAAGTTGAGGCCTGAATAATAAAGTATTTAATGTCTAAAGCTAGTGCTCTTGTGGCGCAGTAGGATCTGTTCCCCTAGCACTTTTAGCTGGACTTTTACAACTAGAACAGGAGGCCCAGGTTCAAATGCCAGCTGGTCCAGAGATGTGCAATAACATCTCCAAACAGGTTGATTATAAAGTATTTGTCATATCCTAACCTTTACTAATACGGGCAAAAATCAAGGAGCTAATGTTAAACTTGTGTACAACCCCTAGTTTGACCTGAACTGTAGCACACCATCCACTTTAGGGAAACTAAGAAGGGATTAGACAGAATACACGGACAGCGTGCCAAAATAGTTCCAGGGTTGGAGGGATTGGGATTATTCTTCCTAAAGAGAAGATAGAGGAGAGATTTGATTGTTATACAGAATAATGGGGGGGACCTGACACAGTGGATAGGATTGAGAACAAAAAGGCACAGAGACTGGGGGCCAGGCAGGCCAGCCAAAGAGAGTTGGAGAGGGGAAAGATCACACAGACAGAAAAAGCTACGAGTGAAGTACCAAAATCGGTGGAAACAATATACCACTGTACATATACCAGGTCCACAGCTGCTGAAATTGAAATACTGGATTGTCTCCCAGAAGTAAGGAGCAGTGCAAATAATGTATTAATTGTATGATGTCACCTAAGGGTTGCCAGTTAGCAACAGGATGGGAGAATTAAAATGTGCCATAAAGTAAGATCATTAGTCCTGTCTCTGAACTGATACCGCAGACTGCTACCTACAGATAATTTCATACCTTCTAGCATAATCCAGAGTGAGGATTATATGAAGATGAACTACCCTTGATCTCTGGTGGTAGTTTCATCAATGTTTGGATAGTACAGGCCAGGTAAGATCAGGAAATTTATAACCAAAACTTTGTTGAGGAGCCTATGATACAAAATCTTCAAATTTTTCATTTACAAGATCCTGAAAGAATCCATAGATATTTCACAGAAACAGAAATTAGGAGTAGGCTATTTGGGACATTGAACCTGCCTCACCATTCAACTTAAACATGGCCAATGCTCTACCTCAATGTCATACTTGAGTGCTCGCTCCATAGTCCTTGATCCATTAAGCTGCTGGAAATCTATGTTTCTTTCCTACAAATATCTTGTAACTTGTTCCTCCACAATCTTCTCTGATAAAGAATTCCACAGGTACACCATCTTCTGAGTAAAGATTCATCTCCTCATCTCACTCTGTAATTGCCTACCCTGTATCCTGAGACGGCAACTGCTTTTCTGGCCATCCTGGCATCATCCCTGCATCCAGTCCACTGAGCCCCATCAGAATTTTACTCAATTAGATTAGATCTATGTTTTAAACACTATAGTTTACAAACTGTATTAATACACAAGCACTTGAACATGATTAAAAACTGCAAGGCAAATGTTAAAGTTTATCTGAACTGACTGGAATAAATGTATCACGGCAATACCATCTGCGTCAGCATATAGCATATCGATACACAGAGCCTTATTCTTTGCAGGCAGACAGAATATTTTAAAATGTTCTGTCAATCAATGTCACCTTGCTTAGTTTAAAGTCTGAACAAAGATTAGCAGTTCACTGTCAGTCAGCATTAACAGGTATATTCGCCATGGCAACACCACACAGTATGTTCCTCTCATGCAGTACAAATTTTGGATTTTCCCTTGAATTTGTATTCTTGCCATTTGTCCTGATGGGTGCAACACAAAAAGCTTCAACCATGTGTCTTTTTCTTCCAGCAATACTCAAAAACGGATATGAAAACGGGCATGATTAAATGTCTATCAGTAACTTCCAATTGTTGAAAATTATTCTGTTACCTGGTATAGCTGTCTAATTTGGGGCTTTGTAATAATATAAATAGAAAACTGGTTGGCAGACAGGAAACAAAGCATAGGGAAAAACTGTCTCCTTCCCAAGTGGGCAGCCAGTGACTAGTAGGGTACTGCAGGGATCAATGTTTGGACCCAGATAGTCAGGATATGTACTAACGGTTTCGATGAGGTAGGTAAATTTATTATCTCCAAGTCTGCAGATGAAACAAAGCTGGCCGAGAAGGTGAACTGCAAGGAGAACGCAGAGATGCTTCACTGTGATTACAGCAAGTTCATTGAATGAGAAAATCCATGGCATATGAAGTGCATTGTGGTTATCCACTTTGATAGCAAAAGCAGGAAGGAAGATTACTACCTGAACGATGATACATTTGGAAAGGTGGAGATACAATAAGATCTGTGTATCTTCGTATGTCAGTCACTGAAAGTAACCATTCAGGTACAGCAGGCATTGAAGGTTAGCCATTAAAATGAGAAGATTTGAGTACAGGAATAGGGGCATCTTGTTCTAATTGTACAGGGCCTTGGTGGGAGGCCACCTGGAATATTGCGTGCAGTTTTGATTTCCTTATCTTAAGGAGGATATTCTAGCTATGGAGGGAGCACAACAAAGGTTTACCAGACTGATTTCTGAGATGGCAGGTCTGGCATATGAAGAGGAACTGGATCATCCAGATATTTTCTGGAATTTAAAAGAAAGATGCACGATGTTATTCAAACCTACAGAACTTTAACAGGACTAGAAATGGAAAATACAGCAAAACTACTTCTGATGATTAGGTAGTCTAAAACCAGAGGTCATTTGGACGGAGATGAGAAATTTTTTTATCTAGACATTGGAAAGCCAGTGGAATTCTCTGCCACAGAAAGCAAGAAGTCAAAACATTGAATGTTTTTAAGAAGGACTTAGGCATAGTTTTTAGGGTAAAAGGGATCAACGGGCAAGGGGAGAAAGCAGGAACAGCTTACTGAGTTGGATGATCAGCCATGTTTATACTGAATGGTAGAGGCAGCTTGAATGGCCAAATGGTCTATGCTTTTCGTGTTTTATGCTCTTCTAAGTTGACACAAGCTGTAATGTTTCCAGCTTTTGAGACTTACATAAAAAAACTGTATATGAAAACTGTCTGTGCCACTTCCGTATCAATTTACACGGTTGTTCCATTTTCAGATCAACTTGTATAATTGTGAACTGTACGTCATTTGTTTATGTGTCATTTGTGATGTTTTTATTACAGGGAACACGGTTGAGCTCAGGTTATACATTCTATTGCATATTCAACGTTACTTGTTTTGATATTGTTGATCTAGGTCAGGTAGAAAAGTAAGAAATTTTAAATATGTAATACAAATAATCAATTAGCACTTATGGACTGTTTTACTATAATTGGGTGAACTAATTTGTGGATATTTGCAAATCACTGAGATCAGATTACCAGACCAAATCCTTCTGATCGCATGTTTATCTCCGTAGGCAAGGACTAAAGTTTTTATCATAATTACATTACCATTTCTAACTGTGTTCTTAAGTGCAAGCCAGAAAGGCATGTCCTCTTGCAAAGCACTATTGTAACAGCCTTAAAGCTACAGTGAACATGGGCCATCTTCTAGTTCTGATTGGTAGATATTAACAAGCACCCTTGCCCGAGATGGAACAACGCAGAGCAGTTTTCTGTAATTCTAAGACATAAATCTAAGAAATAATTACTATGTGCAATCATTCTCCTCAAGTATTTGCATCACAATATCTAGCTGTTTTTGATTCACAGGTGCAAATCACACAGAAAACTCTATGCATCATTCCACATACAGAGGACATAAATTTTTAAACTGTGTCTCAGGTTAAAAACTAAAATTTTCAAATTAAAATACAGCAACAGTAAAGATGCAGTTGTTGGATATTTAGTAAAATGAGGGCCAACAATGAAAAAAACACTGTTAAAATGAAACATAAAAAGGAATACATCATGAATTAGTGTTCCTTACATACAGCTCCAAATGTTGGTAAGTGCTTGCTAAGAAATTAAATACCCCACAAAGTTTAATTCTACAACAAACTGAGGACAATGTAGAATGTGCTGATCTCTATACCTAAATTACTGGTTTATATTCCCTTTCACTTTCCCAGGAAAGATAAATTATTAACATTAACTGCATGATTCTTAAAAAAAGTTTCAAATAGTGCACAACGAATTGTTAATGGTAGTTTTCTTCAAACTTTGAAACAGTTTAAGAACTCTATGTGGAGCAGCACGGTGGCTCAGTAGTTAGCACTGCTGCCTCAGTGCCATGGACCTGGGATCGATACCATCTTTGGGCAACTGTTTGTCTGGAGTTTACATATTCTGCTGCATCTGTGCGGGGTTCCTCCGGATGCTCCGGTTTCCTCCCACAGTTCAAAGATGTTCAGGCTAGGTGGACTGGCCTTGTTAAATTGCCCGCAGTGTTCAGGATGTGTAGATTAGGTGGCTTATAGAGGGATGGGTCTGGGTGGGATGCTCTGAGGGGCAGTGTGGACTTGTTGGGCCGAAGGGCCTGTTTCCACACTGTAGGGATCCTATGATAAGAAAAACAAAATGTATGGAAAGTTTTAGAAAAAAAAGACAAATGGCAACACAACAAAATAAAAACTTCATAAAAATTCTATATTTCCATGAGTCTCTATGGGAATATTAGATATTTAGCTGCAGCTGTGTCCCACGTGATCACATTTTATTTTGCAGCATATTTGACTCAATGTATTTTACATCCTTTACTGTAGAAGCCAGAGCAGTTGGTTTCCAGCTGGAAGACCTCAAATTATTTCATTTTGCTGATGTCAGTCAAACCATTCCCAGGTGAGTTCTTCTACCTTTCAGCAATTAAGTAATTTTAAGCAAATTCAGGGGTTTGGTTTTTTTTGAAATGCAAACTTTTACTGAGTTTTTAAGCAGAGCAAATGTTCAGATGCCTTGGCCAAACAAAGGGTTCCTCAGTGTTTTACAAGCAGATTTCAAAGCTGATCAGCAACATTCTTCATAAGAATGCTAAGTAGGTCTTAAAAGTCATTTCAGAAATGGATACTTCCAAGCTCCATGCAGCTGGATTACTGTTCTCCACATGTCAACAGGAATAAAATAAAGTTATCATACAGATCTAATTTAGGCTAAGTGCAGCCTTTGAAATTACTTTCTGTTACCAGAGAATAACACAGCACAGAAGACCATTCAAACCAACATGTCTGTAACGTACAGAGATTAAGAGTAAACATCAATAAAAAATAAACTTAATTTTAATCTGCTGTTGGTGCAGGTTAGTTGCTTGAAGATTTTACTTCCAGTGAAGGGCTTGAAAACTTAAAGTCAGAACTCAATAACTGTGATGTCTAATAGTAGCAAGTACCCCATGTGCCTTCTTAACTGCTTTATCAAGATCTCTGCAAGTCTTGATGTGGCCCAGGATCCTGTTGTTCATCATTAATTCCCTTGCTTTGTTTGGCTCTGTCCAAGCACATCACCTCACACTTATCCAGGTTGAATTCCATTTGCTACCGATCAGCCTATTTGACCAGCCATCTATCCTCCTGGAATCTAAAGCTATCCACCCCACTACTTACTACCTTACCAACTTTCACCTTAAACATGGACTTATTGATCAACTCTCCTTCATTCAATTTTAAATCATTTATACGTAGCACAGACAGCAAGGGCCTCAATATAGACCCCTGTGGAATCCCACTGAACACTAGCTATCTGTCACATAAACACCCCACAACCACCACACTCTACTTCCTGCCACTCAGACAATTCTAGTTCCAATTAGCCAAATTTGCTTGGGTCTCATGGGCTCTTACTGTCGTTATCATGGTACGTCTCCTATGCAGGGCTTTTCAAAAGCCACACTGAAGTCAAAGTGGAAGACATCCAAAGCATTGCCCTCATTTAGACACCTGGTTACCTCATAAAAAATTCTATCAAGTTAGTCAGACACGACCTTCTCTTAAGAAAACTTGCCACTTAATCTTGATTGATTCCTGCCTTCTAGAACAAATTAATTTGCCCCTCAGAAATTCTTTGAATGAAATTTCCCCACCGGCAAGGTTTGATTGACTGGCCTGCAGCTTTCTGGTTTATCCCTTGCTCCCTCGAGTGGTAGAGTGAGTGAGAGTTAGTACAGACAAGAATGGGCTATAGAGGAGAGGCTGGGCAAACAGGTGGGTAAGTGGGCACAATTGGGCAGGCAGGTGAGGGAGACCGACAGAGAGAGAGAGAGAGAGAGAGAGAGAGAGAGAGAGAGAGAGAGACACAGACAGACAGACACAAAGAGAGAGAGAGAGAGAGAGAGGGGGAGGGAGGGAGGGAGGGAGGGAGGGAGGGGGAGAGAGAGAGAGAGAGAGAGAGAGAGAGAGAGAGAGAGAGAGAGAGACACAGAGAGAGAGAGACAGAGACAGACATACACACACACACACACAGAGGGAGAGAGCGCAAGAGAGAGACAGAGAGCGAGAGTGCGTGAGTGAGGGAGAGTGAGAGAGAGACAGACAGATAGATATAGAGAAAGAGAGAGGATACTGTCAATGTGTCATAGAATAGAATCATAGAATCCTTACAGTGTGGAAGCAGGGCCTCCAGCCCAACAAGTCCTCACTGACCCTCTGAGCATCCCACCCAAACCCATTCCCCTATAACCCAACCAATCAACACATCCTTGAACACTACGGGAAATTTAGCATGGCCAGTCCACCTAACCTGCACATCTTTGGACTGTGGGAGGAAACCGGAGCACCCAAAGGAAATCCACACAGACACAGGGAGAATGTGCAAACTTCACACAGACAGTCGCCCGAGGATAGAATCGAACCGGAGTCCCTGGTGCTGTGAGGCAGCAGTGCTAACCCCTGAGCCACTATGACGCGCTGTGTGTACTCTTATGTTTGCCCTCGTACAAGTGCTTGTGTTGTCACACTCCCTGGCACATGCATGCATTCTAACATTCTCCCCGGTATTTGTGCTTGTGTTGTCACTCTCCTGGACTTGCACTAACTTTGTGTCACTGACCCTGACAAACATACATGCACGGTCACACTCGTGCTCGCTTTCCTTGGTGTACCACCACATTCTTGCACTCTCCTCTGTGTACTTGCTCATGCTCCCTGACATTCCTGCTCCCCTTGTCACTTCCACCCATTCTAACTTTATAACCAAATTCTGTAATGGCCATCACATGTTTGTTTATTTGTACTGTACTAACAATTCATCCAGTTTGACATGAATGTTACAGAGCTGAGTTGTCCTGTTTGATTTTCTTCTGTTTGACCTTGCATTACTTGGTTGTGTGCTTACCCATTTCTGTCACCGAATGGTTATCATGAAATGCAGAGTAAAGTCATAGAGCCATACAGCATGGAAACAGGCCCTCAGGCCTAACTCATCCATGCTATTCAGGTTCCCCAAACTGAACTAGTCACAATTGCCTGCATTTGGCCTATATCCCTCAAAACCCCTCCTATCATGTGCCTGTCCAATTATACTACAGTCCACTAATGCTGTCCAACCAGTCCAGATACATTCAATATGATACTGGGCACTGCCAGCATTTTAATCTCAATACAGTGAAAGAAGTGCAGTAAATTACTCGGTAGGGATGGTGTTCTGCTGTGATGCAACATGTTGATGTTGTTGTTCCTTTGTGCCTGCTGCCTACGTCCTTGCAGGTGGTTCAGGCTGCAGTCTTAAAAGATGCAGTGAGAATCTTGTTGAGTTGCTATCCAGCATTTTGTACGCACATTGCACTGCATTGGTGGATGGGTTGCCACTCAAACAAACTGCTTGTCTAAGTTATTGAAGCTGCACTCATCCAGATAAACATTCATCTAAGAGAGTATTCTATCACACTCCACCCTCCTTGCTAACAGGCTTTATTCACTGCAGCAGCATTCCCAGGCTCAGTATCAAATGTAGGAGTAAATTACGGCCGATGCTGGAATCTGCACCGAGAACAACAAATACTGGAGACTGCAACAGGTCAGGCAGTATCCCGTGGAGAGAAAGCAAGCTAACATTTCGAGTCTAGATGACTCTTTTAGAGAGTCATCTGGACTCAGTATCAAACTGCTTACAGTGAAATTATGCAACTACCCTGGTAAACGTAGTTTTTGAAAACCATTCTCTCTCATTGTATTTCTTTTAATTTTAAAAACTGGAGCGTAAAAACAATTAGTCACAGAAACAGGGCCTTCAGCCCACGATGGCTATGCCAACCAACAAACACCAAACTGGACCAATTCCATTTTTCCTGCATTTGGTTCATAGCCTACTATGCCCTGGCATTTTAAATGCCCATCCAGATGCTTCTTACATGTTGCGAGAGCACCTCATTTATACCATACATCATTTATTTATCATTCACTCAAGCAAAAACGTTGCAAAAACCGCATCTTTGCTTTACTGGACTTTTTGACTGTGACCTGACATGGGAAAATAACTGCCTTAAGGATTGTAGAAGGATTACTGCAGTGTTTAAAAGCAGGTAACCAGACACTTATTCTAAGTATCATTTACATCACCGTGTATTTAGGCAGTAGTTGCCGTGTAGTTTGCCAATAAGCTGGCGCTAAGGGTTGTACACCAATGGTTATACAGTTAGCAACATGTAACTCATTATTATCAATAACTGGTCACTAGTCCACAGAGCAAAGGGCCTCTGCCTGCCACCTAATGTGATTAGTTCAGAGATAATTCAACAGTCTGGGGCTGTACACAAGATAGCAAGAAGCCTTCAGATCTCCACCAGCTCACGACCTCTCTGTTCACTGCAGTAAAAGCTACTTAAAGTCTGAAAAACTGTTCTTTCTCCTTGAGAAATTACTGTAAGCTGTCACTTCTAATTAGTAAGTCTTTTATAAGCATGAACCAGTCACCCTGGACCTCCTGCAAACCAGTGAGAGCATCTGGAGAAGAAGGATCAAAAAGCAGTGCTCTGATCAGCACAAGGATCATCAGAGCAGATCCTGTGAACAAGACCTCTGAACAGCTTTCCCAGTTCTCCCTCTGTCCATAACACCCAAGATTTTTACCTTTGTGTGTAAGAGTGAGTTTACAAGGGGATTAACTCATAACCACTTATGAATGATTTCTGATCAGGTATAACCAGAGAAATACAGAGAAGTGTTTGGGTTGATGGCTCATTGTTGTTTCCTTGTATCTAGAAGCTGCTTACTTGCGATTCTTGTCAATTACAGGTAGTGGTATTGTCATTGGACTAGTAATTCGGAACTCCCAGCTAATGTTCTGGGACATTGAACGCAAATATCAGCATCCAACATGACAAAGCAAATCTGGATTAGAAACCTAGTGATCATGTAGCTACTGGGAATTGTTATAAATACCCAACTGGTTCAGTAGTGCTCTTTTCGGGAAGGAAATCTGCTGTCCTTACCTGGTCTTGCCTACATGTGACTCCAGATCCTCAGTGATGTGGTTGACTCTGCCCAGAGGACAGTTCAGAACGTAAGAACTAGGAGCAGGAGTAGGCCATCCGGCCCCTCGAGCCTGCTCCACCATTTAATAAGATCATGGCTGATCTTTGAGACTCAGTTCCACTTACCCACCCACTCACCATAACCCTTAATTCCTTTACTGCTCAAAAATTTATCTGGGATGGGCAACTTATGTTTGGCCTAGTGTGATGATGTTATGCCTTTACGAAAGTGCTCTGTCCAGTTTTTCCTGTAGAGAGGTTTTGTCACAGTGGTGAGATGTCTCCTTTTGGCAGATAGTTTGTAAATAGCTTTGGGTTTCCCCCAGGGTGTTTTTCAGAATAAAATAAAAAGATCAAGAGTGGGTGGGCTTTTTTGTTGGTTAGCTGCTGGAGTGGGCAACTTGAGTTTTCTCTGCTGCTAGACTGAAGACTCAGGCAGCGAGGTTTCTGCTTAAAAAACATCACAAAGGATAGGTTGTTTCTTTCAGTGTTTCTTTCTACAGGGGAGAGACAGCAGGTGAGAATTTTTGTTGCATTACATTTTGCCAAAGGGTGTGTTAAGGGATGCTGCCTATATTGGAACATTTGGCGTTTAGTGGTTAAATAATACATTGTCTTGTTAAGTAAACTGAGGTTCTTGCCAAGGGAAAGAAGGTGGCATGTGTCGGATATAGCCTGGAGATCAAGTAATTCCTTAAACGAGTAGAAGGGCAGTAGAAGTCTACACAAGAGGGAATTCAGGAGGGCAAAAAGGGGACGAGACAGCAATGATCTTATATCCTTGGAAGTGGGTGTGTGCGTGTGTGTTGTGGATAATCTAAAAAGTTTGTCAATAATTTTTGTATCTGTAAATTAGTTTGATTTTGGTAATAACAGTTATTTGCTGTTTGTTTTAAAAATTCATTCATAAGATGAGGGCATTGGTGGCTAAACTAACATTTCTTGCCCATCACAGGCAGTAGTTAAGAGTCAACCACATTGCTGTGAATTTTCATGCATATGGCCTATTTGCTTAACCAATGCATCCCATCTAAACTGCTGCTTTTTAGAGAGACTATTTGCAAATTATCTAAGAGTTCTCAACTGCCTATTTTGGGTCCAACAGTCCTTAATTTATCCCAATCCCTTGTCTCTGCCACAGTTCTGGAAATTTTCTCTCTTTATATACAATCCAATTGCTATTTTAAAAAGGGACGACTGAATCTGGTTCTGTCACATTCTCAGGCAGTGTATTCTAGATCCTTATCAGGCACTAAAAATGCTTTTTCTCATATCATTTTTGGCTCCTTTTCAATTCAATGAAGGAAAGAGATGGAATGCTAGGCGGCGTGGTATAAAAATAACAATCTTTTCCCTCAATGTCAGCAAAGAAAAAGAGCTGGTCATTGACTTCAGGAAGCCAGGTGCACAGCATGCCCCTATCTGCATCAATGGAGCGAAGGTGGAGAAGATAGACAGCATCAAATTCCTAGGAGTGATGAACACCAAATATCTGTCCTGGTTCAACCTATGTTGATGTGATGGTCAAGAAAGCGCAGCAACACCTCTACTTCCTCAGGAGGCTAAGGAAATTCAGCGTGTTCATAAAGACTTTGACCAGCTTTTATAGATGCACCAGAGAAAGCATTCTACCCGGATACATTGTGGCTTGGTACGGCAACTGCTCTGCCCAGGACCGTAAGAAATGACACAGAGTTGTGAACACAGCCCAGTCCATCACACAAGCCAAGCTTCCATCCATTGACTCCATCCATACTTCACACTGCCTCAGAAAGGCAGCCAACATAATCAAAGACCCCTTTGCCCAGGTTATAATCTCTTCTAACATCTTCCGTCAGGTAGAGGATACAAAAGTGTAAACACACACATACCAACATACCAACGGCTTCTTCCCTGCTGTTATTAGATTTCTGAACAGACTTCTCAAATTTCAAATTTAATGCTGACCTCAGTCTTTGTGTGCCTTCTCTATAACCATAACGGCGTATTCCTTGCTTTGTTCTATTCTTCTTAGGCACTTTGAATGGTATGATCTGCCCGTACTACAACAAAACAAAACTTTTCACCGTGTTTAGGTACATGTGGCAATAGTAAATCAAATCAAAACAAACTTTAAATTGATGTGCCCTGGTTTCCAACCCTTTTGTCGTTGGGACATTTCTCCCAAGCTTGGAACGATTCTTGTAAATGTTTTTTGTATACACTCTAGTGCCTTCATATCTTCTCGAAGGTATCACACCCAGAAGTGGACACAACACACCAATTAAGGTAGGCAAAGGTTTTAAACATGTGTATCCTTAACTGGTGACAGTCTAGCTGTATTATTGCTAGACCGTTAATTCAGAGACCCAGCTAATTTTTTAGGGACCTGGGTTCAATTCCCACCATGGCAAATTTTTGAACTTGAATGTAATAACAATCTGGTATTGAGAGGCTACAGATGATCCTGAAACCGTTGCGAATTGTCAGAAAAAGAACATCTGGTTAATTAATATCGTTTGGGGAAGGAAATCTGGTCTGGCCTATATGTGACTCCAGACCCATAGCAATATGGGTGGGTCTTATCTGCCCTTTGGGCAATAAATGCTGGCCTAGCCAACAATACCGTCATCTCATGGATAATTTATTTTTTAGAAACCATAACCTCCTGGCCTTTGTACTTTATGTCTCATCACATATCACATTGCTTCTTCCGCCAAAAGCTTAAATTGGTGTCTTCTAGTTCTGAAAATACTGCCAATGGGAACAATTTCTGCCCATCTATTCTGTCCAGCCACCCCTTTACGATGGTAAAAATCTCTACCAAATATCCTTTAAACCTTAGCTTCTCCATATAATTCAAGTATGGCCTTCTCTGTGAAGTCAAGTTGATCAAATGTAGTTCCCAAGTTAAGACAACATAAAAAGTCTTCTCTGAAAGTTCACAGTATCTATAGCCACTTGCTGTGGCCTTCCTCTCCTACAGTCCTGCTTTTTGCCTCTTGTCCTTCATACCAAAAGGAAGTTCCAGTAAATGACAAATGCCTGCAGCGAAACAGAGGGAGCCTACATACCAAAATAATTCCAGAAGATTAAAGAGCAACTTGACAAGAAAAACAGCAGCTAAGCTGTAGGTTTGGTATGATCCCTTCAAATACTGTGGGGATCTTCCCTGTCAGTTACTGCTACATGATGCTAGGCAGTTTCAGCAATTTGAGAGACTGATGCTGGGGAATACCAAAGATCTGTAACATTCAGGAACGAAAATTAAATCAGTTCTCCACACTTTGTCATTCCTACAGTTGGAGCCGAAGACGAGAAAAGATGTCTCCAAAATGGCAGGTGGTTTGCTCCTGACTGAAATTGTAATGCACAGTTCTTGCCTATTATATTGATTGTTTCGGCAGTCATTCAGCATTCTGAATGATAGGTGTTACATTATTAAATTTCTAGGCCTTTCTTTTAAAAGTATTAAATATTTGTCCACCCTAGATACCACTGGCTCCTGTCCTTGGACAGTGTAAAGGGAAGCAACCATTTCTGCCGCTCTCAGTCAACCCATAAAAACAACTGTCAATGTACATATTGCATAGAATGCTTGTTGGCAATTTAACACCATTCAAAAGTGATTGATCGATGAACACTTGATAACCAACTCTTTTGGATAAATTGTAGTTTAGGTTGGAGTTGTCTAACAATCTGACAAACAGGTAATTGTGTTTCCTAATGCAGAGAAAACAAAACAAATAATCAATAATTAGAAAGAGAAATGCAATATTGGCAGCTAAATACTTCAAATTGACCAGCCACAGTAAAAGAACGAGGATAGCAGTTTATAGAAGCATAATTGAACATCACAATGTTGCATTTTCGAACATGTGAAAAATGGATTACCATAAGTAGATACCATCCCCAGGAACACATCCAGCATATAACAAAAATATACCTTTGCATTTATTAGTTGTCTTGTCCAGAATGGCCTTTGTTGATACTATTTTGCCATACCTAGAAGACAAAAGAAAACGAAGGACATTAAAAGAATTATTGTTGCAATTAAAACATTTCTGGAAAAGTTATAAATCTGCCATAATATCATAATTGAATCGTCACTGTTACAGATAAACATTACTTTTAAACATTCTGCCGGTTTTAAGTCCAAAATAGCACCGGCATTGGCAGAAAGGAAGGCAGGAAAATCAAAATGAGTGACTAAAAAGGTAGAGCTTCTAATCACAGATATTTATTATACATCTCTCCATATCCCACCACCTTCACAAAATTATATTTGAATGTACTTAGGACATTAATTCATTGCAAATGCACAAAAAAGGTATAAACTGATCTATTCATTATTTATTCATGGACCAGTGAAATCAGGGAAGTGCTGACTTGTGCTGCTTTGGAGGAGAATTTGTAGGTGGCAGTGTTCCAATGTATCTACTGTCCTTATGCTTCTGGATGGTGGTGTTCATGGGTTTGGAAGAGGCTGTCTCAGCAGCTTTGGTGAATTTCTGCAAGCATCTTACAGATGTTACATACGACCACTACTGTGCATTCGCTTGTGGAGGGAGTGAATTAATGTATGATGAGGATATAGTACCATTCACAGCAGATATTTTTGTCCCAAATGGTGTCAAACTTCTCAAGTACTGTTGGAGCTGCACCTATGCAAGCAACCTGGAGTACTCCATCTCACTACTGACTGCTGCCTTGCAAATGGTGGACAGAAAATGAGAAGTCAGGGAGAGAGTTACTTGCAGCACAGTTCCTAACCTCATGCCAGTGTTTGGTGCTACAGTACTTACGCAACTACTCCAATTCATATTCTGGACAATGGTAGCCTAGTGGAGTCTGATGCTATTGAACATAGGTTGCTTCAGTATTTCAAAATTCACAAATTGTGTAGAATAGAGTGTAATCAAAGTCATCATTTTTGACCTTATGATAATGGAAGAATGTAAGTTAGATGGGCTTCAGTTTGCTTTCACAGGTTGGCGCAACATTGAGGGCCGAAGGGCCTGTACTGTGCTGTAACGTTCTATGTTCAGCTGAAGGTGGTTCAGCCTAGGACACAGCCTTGAGGAACTCCTACAGAGATGTCCTGGAGCAGAGATGATTGGTCTCCAACAAACACAACCATCTTTTATCTTTTTCCTTGATACCCAGTGTCTCGTTTTGCTCGGGCTTCTTGATATCACACTTAGTCAAATTCTGCCTTTACATTATAGTCAGCATCACTTCATCTGTAAAGTTTAGCTCTTTTGTCCTTGTTTGAATGAAGGCTGTAATGAAGTCAGTGCCTTGCAAAGTAGGTGTTTGTGAGCATGTTAGTGATATGCCAGGGCCGCTAGATAGCACTGTTGATTACCCATTCCATTACTTTGATCAAGATTAGGCTGATGGAGCAGCAACTGCTTGGGATGGATTGCTCCTGCTTTTTCTGTACAGGAGATACTTGGGCAATTTTCTATATCATCAGGTCAATGCCAGCATTGTAGCTATAATGGAAGAGCTTGGTTAGGGGCACAGTAAGTTCTGAATCACACAATGTCAGCACTTTTGCCTAAATATTGTCAGACCCTTTGCCGTATCCGGTACTTTCACCTAATTCTTGATGTCACATGCAATGAATTGGCTGTTGACTTGCAAGTATAATACTGGTGGTTACTTGGAGAAAGCCAGAATAAAATCACCCAAACCGTAGTTCCAGCTGAATGTTTCAGTCTTGTCTTTTACCCGGATGAATTGGGCTTCCCCATTATCATGGATCGGGATATTTGTGATGCTTCCACCTCCAGTGAGTTGTTCAATTGTCTATTACCATACATGACTGGATATGGGAGGACTGCAGAGCTTAGATTTGATCTGCAAATTATGGAATCACTTAGCCCTGTCAATCACTTGCTGCTTACGCGATAGCTATATACGCTGTGAGGCACACAAGTCGTCCTGTATTGCTGCATCACCTGGTTGATGCCTTGCATTTCGGGTGCTGCTTCTGGCACGCCTTTCTACACAGTTTATCAAACCAGGTTTCAGACCTAGCTGGATGGCGATGGGTCCAATGTGGGATATACTAGTTCACGTGCCTGCAGATTTTGAAAGTAAAGTTCCAGAGCTGTTGATGGCCCACAGCACTTCATAGATACCCAGTCTCAAGTTGCTAGATCTGGGTTTTAAAATTAATTAATGGTATCTTGGTAATCGGGATCATCACTAATTAACCTGATCAGCCTGTGCAGCTACAACAAGAATGACAAAAAACGTATATACCACTCTTAATGGAGTAAAGCAACAAGACTCTACACAACAATACGTTTAGGCAAAGCAGTCTTAGTCTACTTATCCTGTTGTTATCTTAATTAAAATGTAATCTATTACTACTTATTGCTCAAGCATATGCCTCTTTTGAAGGCTTATACATGGTTAAGCCCTTCATTACTTAAATGCTATTAGGCCCTGTAATACAAGTGTTACAAGGAGATTTGGTGGTAGTGCATCTACTCCAAAGGAGACCCTAGCAGAACTAGGTACTAGCTGTGGAGCTCTTAAAATGACTAAAAGCTTGGACAAAGAGCTACACATTAAGAATCAATGTCAACAGCTGTTGAGGCAAATCCCTAACAATCTTTCAAATCCACAAAAAATTTGCCTCCAAACTACCTCAATATATTAAGTCTACAGACTCAGGGGGGAAGGGGTAGTAGTAAATGTAATAATGTACAGGTATTAATTAGTGACAAAAACATGGATGGAGATGATGTAAAACAGGTAATGGCTTGGAAAGGATTAATGCTAAAACTAACATTAAGCTTTGTGCAATGTAATGATATCATAAGGGCTTGGGTGGGGAAAGGCAGAACATCTTAGAATCTTGAAGGGCACAGATTCATTATCCTAGATTCATCAATAATCTGAGTAATGATGTCCACCCAACTAATGTAATTTCCACCTGATTGCTATTGTGCAATAGACTGCATCTCATTCAAGACCAAAGTCTCTTCTCATTGGACTATATTGTGGTTTCATGTGCTTCAGTACAGCCAAGGAGGCCCTGTAGACCCAAGGAGAAGAGGAGGATGCTGGCAGCTATCTATCCGATCACATTAGCAATGGTTATCACTGTGTATTAATAAAACATAAGGAGCTCCTCAGTGCAATTTTACACTGAAGAAACATCAAGGAAAGTGAGCCCTTCTGTATCATAGGGCACATGGCCTACAAATAGGCAAATAGAAACAAATACATGTCTTTCACAACTTCATGTAAGTCTGTATCTTTTCTCTACTGTAGACAGAAAGAGGATCATTTTAAAACCAACGGTTATTGAACAGATTGCTGCATACGTTACTGCAACTCATTGTAAGTGGTATTTCCACTGCTGTTTTATTGAAACAGTGGGACAGTGGCTGATGTGCTGGCAGCTATGGGAGTGTACAAAAGTGGGATTCAATCAACAAGTAGTTGATTGGTATGAGGAGCGATGGCAAGTTGTTGATGACAAAGGCTGTCTGCCTGCCTACAGCTATGCGATTGGCTGCTGGGTAACTGAACAGCTTGTAGATGTGTCCAATCTTGCTTGAATTCTGCTGACTTCCAGAAGGGGTGGTGTGTCTCTGCAGCATAAAATACAGACAGCCTAAAGAAACCCAGTTTTCTCCTCTCACTTCCTGCTGTAATCTGGTGCTTTTAACCAATAAGTCGGAGACTTCATAATTTTAGAAGGTGACTCTCTGCACTCACTGCAAGGGGGGAAAAAATATCCTAGAAGGGACAGAAGAACACAGTCCTGGAAGTAAAAAGATCATCTCAAATGATTGTTGCCGGGAACTATTGAACTGGTTTTCCAGCTTCTCCCCTGCACTCATAATATGTTTACAGAGTCCTATAAAAGGGGTTAGAGTTTTAATTAGGAGGAGTTACATGTCAACGGTTCATAGTTGTTTACCTGGAGAGGTTTTTCTGTTCATTTTGTAATTAATAGTAATTTTGTTAAGTACAAAAACTCTGGTCCATATTTTCTGTTGGCTGGGTCTAAAGAAACAGGTAATTTAAAAACTTTTGCATTCTTCGATAAAATCTTGAACTTTTGTGACAACACTGGGAATAATGGGGCTCCATTTGCAGCATGCTGTCAGAATGAGGCATGATGCTCAGAATATCTCTAAGCACTCTACAGGGCAACATCCAGTACCCTCTCCAGAGCATCCACATCCTTCTGGTAACATGGTGACCAGAACTGTATGTGATATTCCAAACGTGGCCTAAACAAAGTTCTATCAAGCTGCAGGATAACTTATCTATCCTTATACTCAATGTCCCTTCCAATGAAGGGGAGCATGCCATAGGCCTCTTTCACTACCTTATCTAGCTGTGTTGCCACCTTCAGCGATTTGTGAACCTGCACACTCAGATTCCGTTGCATATCAACATTCTTAAGGGTTCTGCCATTTGCTGCATAGTTTCCATTCGTATTTGACCTTCCAAAATGCATCATCTCACACTCGTCTGGATTAAACTCCATCTGCCATTTCTCTGCTCATGCCTCCAATTGATCTATATCCTCTTGTATACTCTGACAATCCTCCTCACTGTCCGCAACTCCAACAATCTTTGTCATCCACAAACTTACTAATTAGACCAACCACATTTTCCTCCAAATCAGTAACGTAGATCATGAAACAGCAGAGGTCCTGGCCCTGATCCCTGTGGAACACTGTCAGTACCAACCCCCCATTCTGAAAAACATCCTTCCACTGCTACCCTGTCTCCTATGACGAAGCCAGTTCTGTTTCCATCTTGCCACCACATGGCTTTATCTTTTGTACCAGTTTGTCATGAGGAACCTTGTCAAAGGCTTTAATGAAGTCCATGTCGTCAACATCAACTGCTTTTTCCTCAATCATCCTGGTCACCTCCTCAAAAAAGCTAAACTTAGTGAGGCACAACCACCCCTACACAAAACCATGTTTTCTGTCGCTGAACAGTCTATTTGCTTTGACATGTCGCTGAGAATCTTTTCCAATAATTTCCCTACAATTGACAAGAGAATCACAGGTTTGTAATTTCCTGAATAATCCCTGCTACCCTTTTTAAACAATCGGACATAATTGGCCATTCTCCAATCCTCTAGGACCTCTCTTGTGGCCAAAGAGGATACAGAGATGTCTGTCAGTGCTCCAACAATTTGTTCTTTTGCCTCCCTCAATATTCTGGGATACTTCCCAGCAAGGCCCAAGGACTTATCTACCTTAATACCTTTTAAAAGGCACTCAACAGCTGTTTCTTTCAAATAGCAACTGGATTTAGAAATCTGATACTCCCTTCCCTGACATCAGGATGCTGGGTGTTTGGGTTAACAGTCCAGCGATAATAATACTGGTTTGCCACCTCCTCTGATTAATGTCATCCAACTTCACAAAATGTTGTTCCTAGAAAATATATTTTTGGTGAATAAGTGGTACGTACTTTGTAAAAATGTCACTTTGTAGAAATATCACACAACTCATTTTTAATTTAAAATTTGGACTGATTTAAGTTTGTGTTCTTTGATATTATACATCGCATTGTGGGACAATGAGTGTACCATTTAATTTGGGGTTTGGTGATATTCATAACAGCCGCATCAGTTGCTCAGTGAAAGAAATGTCTTGAGATCAAATGTGATTCTACTCCGGCGCACAAGTGAATGACTTATGATCAAATCTCGAGTAATTTTGCACATTAGTGTTAGCTATCCTGTAGCCACTACATGCATGAATGCTGCAAATTTAGTCAACTTAGGGATAGGTTTGCGCTGTGGATAAATCCAGTTACCAAGTCAGTTGAATTGTTTTTAAATGCATGTGTGAAGTTCTGTTACAATTACCTCAAAAATATGACCATTCTCACTATTTCCTCTTTATTTTCAACATCTAATCTCTTTCTTGCAACTTCCTGACATTACCCTGAAGCTGAGGGGAATGGAAATTAAGAGTAAATTTTACAACATGCTAGCCAGTTGCAGAACTAATAAATACTGGAAACCGGTTTAGTCTGATTCACAATGAGGTCATCTCAATCTTGTCTTTGTACAATAGGACAAAATGTAGCAAGCCACTGTTGCAAAAGAGCTGGAAGGTACTAAGTAGCTTACATTAGTGAAAAGGACCTTTGGTCCATTCAAATTTTCAGCAGTTTTATACCATTTTCTTGAAATATCATTCACGTTACATTTAGTTGAATTATTCAGTTGATTAATAGGAAACTTGTGATTTTCAGACTACAAATTTATTGCATCCTGGAATGTGATGACAAATGTTATAATCAAATATTTAAATAAGTTAGTAACTAATGTTCTTTAGGGAAGTTACAAACTAGCTTCCAATTTTACATGACCTTTAATTATGCTCATTATTCTTATAAAAAGACAGGACTTGCAGGAGTAAGCTATTTCCACACACATTTTTAAATTATGAAATAATATTAAGAAATGAATCACCCACTGTACAAGGCACACCCAGTCTATCCAGCAGAACGACAAATGCCACAGGCATTAAAGTGACATGCTCTTAAATCCTTTATTCCATCGTGGCCCTGCTAAAGATTTTTTTTGAAGAACCTTTTTGCCTGTATTTAAATTCTGTAAATAAAAGCTAGCATATTCTGATGATTGAAAATAACCAAAAAGATATTAACCTGGCTACATTTACAGCATTAGGTTTTCAAACCTAATAATTCCATGCCTTCTAGCCATTATCTGGTGATCACCAAGAACTTTAGCAGTTTTCCACAAGATGCTGAAGTAATATAACACATCTCTTTTGTCATTTGTCGACTCAAATTCTAAAAACTTCCTAATTGTATTCTGTAACCTTGTTCAAACTCTAACTTGCGCACACACCACTTCATATTGAGCAGACTTTGGGCAGTGTTCTCTGATTACTAATATCGATCTCCCCAACTTGCGTGGGATCTTGGTTTCCAATGCACTGAATTCAAAACTTTTGATCTTAATTTAGAATTCCTCCATTGCTTTGCACTATTCCACCTCTAACTTCCTGCTGCTACACCACCCCCAGGGATGTAGGCTGCAGAATCTGAAACAAGAAAGCACTGAATCTTTATATCCCCAGATATGGACCTCCTAAAAATGAAAGGAAAAATGCTCCTTTCAGCATTCCATTTTGGATCCCTCTATTGCTATTTGGTTCACATTTTCCTTTCTTGTAAAGGCCACTTTCTTTTTTCTGTATTTTTGATTGCGGGCAAAAATGGAAAATGTTTTGAAAAACCAAAAGAAAATGAAGAAGGGTCTAGGCCCGAAACGTCAGCTTTTGTGCTCCTGAGATGCTGCTGGGCCTGCTGTGTTCATCCAGCCTCACATTTTATCTTGGATTCTCCAGCATCTGCAGTTCCCATTATCACTATCACGAATCCTGAATGGATTCACCTCGTAAACAAATATTTGATTGGTCTTTGGAGTGGGTCCATGATGAAGTCCAACTGCCTGCCTACAACTATATGATTAACTGCTCAGCCACTCGAAAGCCAATGGGTGGGAACAATGAAATCAGAAGCTTTTGGACCTCCAGCATGGAAGGTGCCTCCTTTCTCTCTGCAATAAGAGGAAATACCTAGAGCCTGAAGAATGCCAGCTGACATTTTCCTTCAACAGTAATTCTAATCTGTCACTTTAAACCAATAATTTCCCTACCATTGATCTTATAGAATCCATATAGTGTGGAAACAGGCCCTGCAGCCCAACGAGTCCACACTGACCTTCACTGCATCCCACCCAGACCCATCCTCCTTGTCTACACTTCCCGGAACACAATTAGCCATGTTAAATTGCCCATCCACCTAGTCTGCACGTCTTTGGACTGTGGGAGGGAAACCCACGCAGACACAGGGAGAATATGCAAAATCAACACAGACAGTCACCAGAGGGTGGAATTAAACTCGGGCTCCTGGCGCTGTGAGGCAACAGCGCTAACAACTGAGCCACTGTGCAGCCTTGGTTATCTGTTGTGAACTGCCTGCAAGTGAAGGAAAGTACCTGGGGAAGAAAGACTAAAGGATCAGCAGGTCCTGGCAAGGCATTTCAGTGGACCATCTCACTGAACACTGTGGACAGGAACCATTAAACTGCCTTCACAATATTTTACTCCACCCATAACACCAATTTTGTTTTTGCTCTGTTTGTATATGGATGCAGTGGATGTTTCAGAAGGCAGTTAGTTCTTTCTAGTAGAGTTACATATCAACAGTTCATTACTGTTTACCAATAGCTAAAATCTATTGGTGGCCTTGTATTCAGCAGCAGAAATTAACAATATCCTTGAAAGCAAGACTGTATGGTCAACCCTTTCTGAATGTGTTAATTATAATGATTGTATAAAAGTAGGTTATGCTTAACCTTTATAAATAACTAGTTGGGCTACAGCAAAAACTATGTCCAATTTACAGCACTGTGTTTTTGGAAACATGGCAAGTCTGAGAAGGGGGTACAAGGGAGTTTAACCAGAATGATACACGTGTAGAGGGACTTCAGTCACATGGACTGATCCTTTGTTTTAGGCAGAGCAACGCAAGTTAAAGAAAGCCTTAACACAGACATTCAGACTAAGGTAAATGAGAAATAATTTCAGTTGTAATGATGGTCAGTAGCCAGAGTATAGAAATTTAACATACAGGTTACATCTGCCGAATCCAGTGTTCTGATTTTGCAACCTGTGGACTAGCATACTTTGTTGGCAATAAAACCATTATATTTCTCTGTTTCTTTGAAGAATCTACTATGCTTGTTTTAAGAAATGTAAATACTAACGGAAAAGGCTAGAAACTGAAATTCTATGTACTATTCTTAATGATTTGTGTATGTGAAAAATATGCAGCACTCAGAACAAAATGGATGAACTGATAGCAGAAATAGAAAAATCATCACTATTGGCAATCACTTGCTGATAAGTATGAATATCGATCTTGAAAATTCTGTATCATTGGTCAAGGGTTCTGTGGGTCCTGTGTAGTTTATGAGCCTGATTCTCGAGCCGCACACACATTTGGCAGGTGTTTCCAGGCCATGGAATTGGTCCATGGCCTTAAAATCACTGGCATTCCTCTTTCCGGTTCTTTTTCCAAACTTCCTCTTGCTGACTTCATACAGGAAGTTCCTTCAAGTTTATTTCTTTTGAGGGTTTCCCATGCATTGCATTTCTTCAAGGAAGCCTTCAGAGAGTCTTTGAAATGCTTCCTTTGTCCTTGTTTCACTTGAGACCTTTCCTTGAACTGGGCAGAGAGGATTTGCTTTGACAGTTGGAACTCAGACATCCTAAACATGTGACTAGCATGGCTGGTTTTGGATGATCATAGTCTTGATGCTGGTGCTATTGGCTACTCCATGGATGCTGATGTTCGTGTGCCTTTCCTCGTAGCTGCTACAGAGAACTGTCTCAAACAGCCCCAATGTTACTACTTAAGATCCCTCAGGCAGTGTCTATACTAAGTTTCAGAGCCATATGAAAGAATCAGAAGGATGGCTACCATAAACACAAGGAGCTATGTATCAGCACAGATGTCATCATTTGAAGATTCTCATCCTCAGGCATTTGAATGGTCGTACGTTGGTTAGATGGAATCTCACACCAATGTCAGCCTTAGATAAGGGGTAGCTTCCCAGGTACGAGAATGGTCCACAGTGGTAAGATTTCTCCATTGAGCTTAATGGAGGGATAGATCATAACTTGACTTGGAATGGTAAAAGATTTGCACCTTCATGAAGTTGAGGCTAAGATCAATTCTTTGGTATGCTTCCATGAAGTCATTAAGCGAAGCTTGAAGATTTTCTACGACACAGGGAAACAGACATTGTCATTCATACACCAAAGTTCTACAGGTGAGGTCAATGTCATTTTCTTCTTGGATTTCAACTGTCTACAATGGAAAACTTTTCAACTTCAACCAATGTCTAAACCACTAGGATGCTTGTTCTTGATAAGATGAAAAAATGGTGGAGTTAGTAACTTATCCCTGCTTGAACCCCGAGGACCACTGCGAGCATCTTATCATGTAAAGGGGAGAATTTAACTGCACAGCCAGCCATTGACAGCCATCTCTACAGCACTTCCCGACTGACCGAGTCAAAAGTTTTGTTGAGATTGAAGAAGTCCATTGAGGACAATAGCCATTTCAGAAATGTGCTTGCAACACATGCAAGGCTGGGCTCTAACACTATTAGCCATTCATTCTGAAATGTCAACTTGGAAAACATGGTAAAGTACATCATTTAAGGATGTCAAGAATATGGTATTAGGAGTGTATTAAGATGTAGACCAATCTGGTTAAAAAGTAAGAAATGGTAAAACTAAGGGGTCACTTAGGGAGTCTATAAACTATTTCCACAACAGTAGCTTTATACTGTAGAACAGAACATACAGTATTCCTGTTGAACAACAGGGGGGAAAAAAGGGTTTGCACAAAGGGTATTACAATAACCGGAGGTGATTTTAATCCTTACATAGATTGGATTAATCAGATAGGCAAAAAAAAAACCCCTACAGTTTAGCTCCACTGCTTGACACTTCTTAAAGGCCAATTTTTATCAAAGACTAAGTTTTTAAAACTCAATTTGTCTTCATATTTTAAGGCAGAGTAGGTGTGAGGAGCTCAATGTGCTTATTCATGCTCAATTCTTCAGCTTTGTGTTCAAAGCAAGTTACAAACAAAATGATAGCTCTGTTCTTGCTGTACTGAAGTTACGAAATTTCATGCTTCAAAAATTCAGTCATAAGCTGCCTATATTGGTACCAAGACAGTATCAGATGTCATGTGTGCTTAAATTTTGTGATGCACTTTTAAATAATTTGGAAGAAAATGATGTGATAATGCCATCACATTGAAGACTGTGCATTCTATTTACACATTTCGTAAAATGTCCTGAATGGGCATTTTAAATGACAAAGGTCTTGAAATGTTCTGGCTTTCTGGTAGGAAGGAAATGCATTCTCACTGATAGTAGCGCAGGAAACACATTTAATAGTAGTTGCTAAACAAATTAAAAATGCTAACTTGCTTTTCTGCAATGGAGTGCAGGGGTTGGCAGTCTTTGTTACACCATAACACATTCTTCACCTAGATAATAAAGTCAGAGGTCAGACAACACCAGGTTTAGTCTGACATAAAGTATGGAGCTGGATGAACACAGCAGGCAAAGCAGCATCTCAGGAGCACGAAAGCTTTTTGTTTAGTCCAACAAGTTTATTCAAACTCTCAATCTTTCGGAGTGCAGCCCCTTCGTCAGGTCCAGAGAGAGAGAAGAGCGTACAGACTCAAGAGTTTATAGGCAGAGAGATCAAGGGCAGTGAGAACAAAAGATCATACAACTGGTGTGAGTGCCGAGTCAGATAATAAGTCGCTGCAGGTGAGCAAGAGGGTTAGTTGGTAAGTAAAGTGTCAACAGCAGACATCACAACCTTAAAATAGACATAAAGTCCATATTCTCAGCGTGCACTCAGGATACAGCAGACCAGCTACGAGACACTGCCAAGCAGATGAGGTAACAGAACTACACCATCTACACGCACACCAACAATAAACTGGAAAAACTTGGCAATCACCACCAGCAGTAGGAAGCCTCCCCAGTACCACTGTTGAAAGCAGTACCACCACAGCAAAATCTATCAACTTGTCTGACTACACCCTTCAACCAGACAAAATCAAAGTTCTCAGCCAAAGGCTCCATTTCTGCCCCAGCACCAAAATGGACTCCATTGGTCTCACGAAAGACAGAGTAATTTATCTGACAAATGAGGCTCCAGGAATTCTTCCACAAACCCCAAAATGTCAGTGAGCCCAATGAGACGTCCAATGAATCGAAACAGTCGACAGGGCGAGATCAATAGTGCAGCAACCAAAACAGTAGTCAAACTGGAGATGTGTGAACACCATATTGATCAGCCATGCCCACAAGATAGCACAGAAGGTCACCCACGTACGAGGCAACGCCATCTATGCTCTCAAGACCAATCACAACGTTGTCATCAAACTAGCTGACAAAGAAGCAGCCATCATCATACAGAATAGACCAGAATACTGCGAAGACGTGTACGGACAACTGAACATCCAGGAGCTCTACAGACAATTACCTGCTGATCTGACCAAAGAATACACCTGTCAACTCAGCAATCCGGACCTTCAGAGTATCTTACGCACTGTCACCCATGTACACTTCACATAGGAGGCTTCTACTGCCTTCCAAAGATATACAAAGCCCAAACACCTGGATGTCCCATCGTATCAGGCAACGGAAATCTGTGTGAGAACCTCTCCAGCTATGTTGAAGGCATCTTGAAACACATTGTACAGGGAACCCCCAGCTTCTGTTGTGGTCCTGCAGATTTCTTACAGAAACTTAACTTCCAAGCACCAGTTGAACCAAGAATATTCCTCGTCACAATGGACGTCACAGCACTCTACATCAACATCCGCCACAATGACGGCATCACTACAACAGCCTCAATACTCAATAGCAACAACTTTCAATTTCCACTTGCCATCCCACCACTCATCTGCTTCATTCTCAAACACAGCATCTTCACCTTCAATGACCAGTTCTTCAGATACACAGAACAGCCACAGGGACCAGATCTGCACCCCAATATGCCAACATTTTCATGCACAAGTTCAAGTAAGACTTATTGCTGCGCAGAACCTCCAACCAACACTATACACCAGATACATCAATGACATTTCCTTCCTTTGGACTCATGGCGAGGAATCACTGAAACAATTACATGGTGATATCAACTTGTTTCATCCCATCAGACTTAGCATCGACTACTCTTTAGAGTCAGTTTCATAATTGATCACATGCATCTCCATCAGGGGCAGACACCTCAGTACCTCACTCTACCGTAAGCTGCACTTCTCTAGCTTCCACCCTAAATATATTAAAGAAGCCATCCCCTACAGACAAGCCCTACGCATTCACAGGATCTGCTTAGGTGAGGAGGAATGCAATGGACACCTAAAAGGTTTTAAGAACTGGATAACCTCAAAAACTGGATATGATGCTCAACTCATCGTTCTGACGTGACACAGCGAGAAACTGCAAAGAACTCCTTTGGAGACAGTCACAGGATGCAACCAATAGAGTACCGTTCATCATCCAGTACTTCCCCGGAGCAGAGAAACCAGGCCATGTTCTTTGCAGCCTTCAACACATCATCGATGATGAGCATCTCACCAAACCATAAATAGACTATTGTCCGCAAACTACCCAACCTTCAGGCCAACATCGAGTATAACACTATAAACCCTGCCATGGCAAACCCTGCAGGACATGTCAGATCATTGACACGGTCATGGATACGACCATCACAGCAGATACTCATGTGACTCAGCCAGTGATGTCTACCTTATGCACTGCAGGTAAGGATGCCCTGAGGGATGGTACATTGGTGAGATCATGCAGACACTACGACATCGATTGAATGGACATGGCACAATAATCACTGGACAGATGTGTTTTCTCCCAGTCATGGAACATTTCAGTGGTCAAAAGCATTCAGCCTCCAATCTTTGGCTAAGTGTACTCCAAGGCAGACTCAGATATACAACAAAGCAGGATTGTTGAGCAGAGACTATTAGCCAAGTTCCATACCGATGAAGACGGTCTCAACTCTGATCTCGGATTCATGTTCTGTTACATGTGACTCCAACACAGTGCTCTCTTCCTGTGAAATCTTCCTTACCATCCTGTTTTGACACTATCACCATTGATAAATTGTTATGATCTCGCTACCAAAATTTGTTTGTACAGTTTTGGATAACTTATGAACTTAGTTTAGAGCCTCAGCATGTGACTCTTATATCTATCACGTTACTCCAGGCATTTGGTTTGTCTCCAGCACCACCTAATTTTTAATATTTTGTAATTATTTCTCTGCCTCATTTAATCGGATTACAGTTCATCCCTTCACTGGTTATTCCACTGTTGACACTTGACTCACACTGTAACAGTCTTGGTCATCTGCAAAGACTTATCTGAGGCATCACTCCCATCACTTGTATGATCTTTGGATTCTCAGCCCTTGATCTGCCTTTCAAATCTGGTGTCTAGTGTGCTCGTCTCTCTCAATCACTGCACTTGTTGAAAGGCCCGCACTCCGCAAGCTTGAGAGTTCAAATAAACCTGCTGAACTATAACTTAGTGTCATGTGACTTCTGACTTTGTCCACCCAAGTCCAGCACTTCCACATCATATCTGCAACTTAGCAAATTAGAGATACTGCATTTACATGAGGCTCGTTTCCTTCAGGGTGCTGATAGGAAGAGTGGATTGTGACTACAAACTACAAGTAGTTTGGCTTTTTTTAAAATTCACACACCAGGACATGGGTATCATTAGCTGGGCCAGTAATCATTGCTCCTCCCTGAATGCCCTCAAGAAGCTAGTGGTAAGTTGCATTCTTGAACCACTGCAGTCCATTTGGACTAGGGACACCCACAATGCTGTTAAGGAGGAAGGACTTAGAGCATTTTCTTTTTAAACCCAGTGATGCTGAAGGAACAGTGATATATTTCCAAGCCTGGATGGTGAGTGACCTTGGTGAGAAAGTTGCAGGTACCAGTGTTCGCACGTGCCTGCTGCCCTTATCTTTCTAGGTGCTACTGGTTGTGGGTTTGATAGGTGCTGTCTAATCAGCCTTGGTGGATGTCTGCAGTGTATCTTGTAAATGGTGACAAACTGTCGTTACTGAGCATGGGTGTTTGAACAAGGCTGCAATTGAGTCAGGAACTAAGGGGCACTGGCGAAACTCGAATAGGGCATTGGTGAGCAGGACATTGTGATGCCAGTGCTGCTTGACAGCACTGTTGCTGACACCTTTCCTGATGACAAAGTAGATTGAGGAACGGTAAACTAGTCAGATTAGATTTATGTTGCATTTTGTGCACAAGACAGGCAGGTTTGCCACTGCAACACAGGTGTGTTTAAACTAAGTAATGGGGGGGGGGGGGCGCGCAAACTGGAAATTTAAGAAAGACGTTAAAGGGAAAGTGAGAATAAGAGAGGTTAAGAAGGACAACAGAATCAACAGAGCAGAAAACCCAAGAAGGGATCGTACAGTATGGCCAAGTGAAATAGGGATTGATAGGAAGGGTGAGGGGAGAAACAAATTAAAAATATTATATATGAATGCACGAAGCATAAGAAATAAGGTGGATGAGCTTGAGGGTCAGTTGGAAGTTGGCAAGTACGATGTTGTGGGGATAACTGAGACGTGGCTTCAAGTGGACAGGGCCTGGGAAATGAATATTCAAGGCTATACGTGCTATTGAAAGCACAGACTGGTGGGCAGAGGAGGTGGGGTAGCCCTGTTGGTGAGGAATGATATTCGGTCCCTTGCGAGGGTGGACATAGAGTCAGGAGATGTAGAGTCAGTATGGATACAGCTGAGAAATTCTAAGGGTAGAAAGGCCCTAATGGGAGTTATCTACAGGCCCCCAAACAGTATTCAGGAGGTAGGGTGCAGGTTGAATCAAGAGTTGAAATTGTCCTGTCACAAAGGTATCACTACAATTGTTATGGGAGATTTCAACATGCGGGTAGACTGGGAGAATCAGGATGGTACTGGACCCCAAGAAAGGGAGTTTGTAGAGTGCCTCCGAGATGGATTCTTAGAACAGCTTGTATTGGAGCCTACCAGGGAGGAGGCAATTCTGGATCTGGTGTTGCGCAATGAACCGGATTTGATCAGGGACCACAAAGTAAAAGGAGCCATTAGTAGGTAGTGACCATAATATGATAAGTTTTAATCTGCAATTTCAGAGGGAGAAGGGAGAATCGGATGTGTCAGTATTGCAATTGAATAAAAGGAACTATGGAGCTGTGAGGGAGGAGCTGGCCAAAGTTCAGTGGTACAATACCCTATCAGGGATGGCTCTGGAACAACAATGGCAGGTATTTCTGGATTATAATACAGAAGGTGCAGGATCAGTTCATTCCAAAGAGGAAGAAAGATCCTAAGGGGAGGCGGGGGCAGCCGTGGCTGACGAGGGAAGTTAAGGACTGCATAAAAATAAAAGAAAAGAAGTATAACATAGCAAAGATGAGTGGGAAGCCGGAGGACTGGGAAGCTTTAAAAGAGCAACAACGGATAACTAAAGAGGCAATACACAGAGAAAAAATGAGCTATGAAGGAAACCTGGCCAAAAACATAAAGGAGGATAGTAAAAGCTTTTTTAGGTATGTGAAAAGAAAAAAAATGGTTACGACTAAAATTGGGCCCTTGAAGTCAGAAATGGGTGAATTTATAATGGGGAACAAGGAAATGGCAGATGAGTTGAATAGGTACTTTGGATCTGTCTTCACTAGGGAAGACACAAGCAATGTCCCAGACGTAGTAGTGGCTGAAGGACCGAGGGTAATGGACGAACTGAAGGGTATTTATATTAGGCAGGAAATGGTGTTGGACAGACTGTTAAGTCTGAAGGCTGATAAGTCCCCGGGACCTGATGGTCTGCATCCCAGGGCACTTAAGGAGGTGGCTCTAGAAATTGTGGACGCGTTGGTAATTATTTTCCAAGGTTCTATAGATTCAGGATCAGTTCCTGCGGATTGGAGGGTGGCAAATATTGTCCCACTTTTCAAGAAAGGATGGAGAGAGAAAACAGGAAATTACAGACCGGTTAGCCTGACGTCAGTGGTGGGAAAGATGCTGGAGTCAATTATAAAAGATGAAATTACGACTCATTTGGATAGCAGTAACAGAAATGGTCAGAGTCAGCATGGATTTACGAAGGGGAAATCATGCTTGACTAATCTGGAATTTTTTGAGGATGTATCTATGAAGATGGATAAGGGAGTGCCAGTGGATGTAGTGTACCTGGACTTTCAGAAAGCTTTTATCAAAAGTCCCGCATCGGAGATTGGTGAACAAAATTAGGGTACATGGTATTGGGGGCAAAATACTGAGTCGGATTGAAAATTGGCTGGCTGACAGGAAGCAAAGAGTTGTGATAAACGGGTCCCTTTCGGAATGGCAGGCGGTGACCAGTGGGGTACCACAAGGTTCGGTGCTGGGACCGCAGCTGTTTACAACATATATTAATGATATAGACGAAGGCATTAGAAGTAATATTAGCAAATTTGCTGATGACACAAAGTTGGGTGGCAGTGTGAAATGTGAGGAGGATGTTATTAGAATATAGGGTGACTTGGACAGGCTAGGTGAGTGGATGGATGCATGGCAGATGCAGTTTAATGGGGATAAATGTGTGGTTATACACTTTGGTGGCAAGACCAGGAAGGCAGATTACTATCTAAATGGAGTCAAGTTAGGTAAAGGGGAGACACAACGAGATCTAGGTGTTCTTGTACATCAGTCAATGAAAGCAAGCATGCAGGTACAGCGGGTAGTGAAGAAAACTAATAGCATGCTGGCCTTCATCACAAGAGGAATTGAGTATAGGAGCAAAGACATCTTTCTGCAGCTGTACAGCGCCCTGGTGAGACCGCACCTGGAGTACTGTGTGCAGCTTTGGTCTCCCAATTTGAGGAAGGACATTCTTGCTATTGAGGGAGTGCATCATAGGTTCACAAAGTCAATTCCCGGAATGGCGGGACTATCATATGTTGAAAGATTGGAGCGACTGGGTTTGTATACACTTGAGTTTAGAAGGATGAGAGGGGATCTGATTGAGACGTATAAGATTATTAAGGGATTGGACACTGTGGAGGCAGGAAGCATGTTTCCGCTGATGGGTGAGTCCAGGACCAGAGGACACAGTTTAAAAATAAGGGGTAGGCCATTTAGAACAGAGTTGAGGAAAAACTTCTTCACCCAGAGAGTGGTGGATATATGGAATGCTCTGCCCCAGAAGGCAGTGCAGGCCAACTCTCTGGATGCTTTCAAGAAAGAGATGGATAGAGCTCTTAAAGATAGTGGAATCAAGGGTTATGGGGATAAGGCAGGAACAGGATATTGATTGTGGATGATCAGCCAGGATCATAATGAATGGTGGTGCTGGCTTGAAGGGCCGAATGGCCTACTCCAGCACCTGTGTCTATTGACTTAGCTCGGTAACTTTTCACATGATTGGGTAGACGTGATTGCAGTTGCTGTACTGGAACGGCTTGGCTAGAGTCACAGCCACAGCAAGCTTTGGAGCACAGATCTTTAGTACTGTTGCTGGAAATGTTGTCAGGTCCCGGAAACTTTGCAGTATCCAGTGCCTCCAACCGCTTCTTCATACCATAGCACATGACAGATGATAGCATTTGATATTTGACATTGGTGATGCAGAGGTTCTGTTGGAGAGATTAAGATGGATCATGCAGTTGGCATTTCAGGCTAAAGTTTATAGTGAATGTTTCAGCTTTTTCTTTTGGACTGATAGGCTGGGCTCTCCCATTATCTAGGACAAGGATGCTTGCGAAGCCTTCTCCTCCACTGAATTATTTAATTGTCCACAACCATTCATGACTAGATGTGGCAGGCTTGCAGAGCTTAGATCAGGTCTGTTGATGGCACAATTACTTGGCTCTGTCTATGACTTGCAGTTTATGCTGTTTGACATTGCCGTAATCCTGTTTTATAGATTCGTTAGGTTGACACCTCATTTTTAGGTACGCCTTTTGCGACAGTTGACTGCCTTCCAGCATTATTCATTGAACCAGGGTTGATCTGTGGCTTGATGGCAATGCTAGTGTGCCAGGCCACAAAGTTACAGGTTGCATTAAAATACAAAACAACTGCCCAATCTTGAACTGCGAGATCATTTTGAAGCGTGTCCCATTTAGCATGATAATAGTGCTGTACAACACAACGAAGAGTAATTTCAACGTCAAGAGTCATGCAGCATGGAAACAAACCCTTCAGTCCAATTAATCCATGCTGACAATGTTTCCAAACTACATTAGTCCCACCTGCCTGCATTTGGCCCATATCCCACCAAACCTTTTCTACTCATTTTCTATTTACCCAAATGTCATTTAAACATTGGAACTGTACCTGCATCTACCACTTCATTCCATATACAGACTACTGGCTCTGAAAAAGGTTGTCCCCCACACCCCTCCCCAGGTCCTTATTAAATCTCTTTCTCCTCTCACTTGGAAAATATGTCCCCCAGTTTTGAACTCCTCCACCTTAGGGAAAAGGCCTTTGCTATGAATCTGGTTTACGCCCCTCATGCTTGTACAAACTTCTCTAAGGTAACCCCTCAACCTCTTACACTCCAGTGAAATGAGTCGCAGGCTATCCAGCATATTTTTATAATTCAAGCCCTCCATTGCTGGCGACATCCTCATAAATCTTTTCTGAACCCGTTCCGGCTTAATAATATTGTTGTTCTAGCACAGCAAAAAAAAAAGTGCACACAGCGCTCCAGAAGAGGCCTTAGCAATGCCCTGTACAACCGTACCATGACGTTCCAACTCCTATTATTCAAAGGTCTGAGCAATGAAGCAGACTTGCTTAACATCAACTTAAGCACCATGTCTAACAGTGACACTACTTTCAAAGAATTACATACCTGAACCCCCAAGTCTCTGTTCTACAACACTATCCAACGTCCTACCATTAATTGTATAAGTAATGCCTTTATTTGTTTTACCAAAAAACAATACCTTGTAATTGTTGAAATTGAACTCCATCTGCCAAACTCAGCACTCTGACCCAACTGACCAAGATCTAGTCACTCCTGCTGATACTGTCATGGACAGCTCCATCTGTAGTGGAAAAGACTGGTGGGGATGAGATAAAGTATGTCTTGCCATTTTATTGGTTGCTTTGCCACCAGCTACAGACTCCGTCGAGCAGCTTTGTCCTATAGGACTCTATCAACTCAGTCAGTGGTGATGCTGTCAAGTCAACTTTGGCGGTGGACAACAAAGCGCTCCATCCAGAGTACACTGTAAGGCCTTACCACCCTCAGTCCATCCTCAAAATGCTGAATGTGCAAACTCCACAGAGACAGTCGCCCGAGGCTGGAATTGAACCCAGGTCCATGGTGCTGTGAGGCTGCAGTGCTAACCACTGAGCCACCATGCCGCCCTTCTCTCACTTTATCCTTTTGAAAACAAGTTTTATTTTGTACACCTACTGCTGTACTTCAATACAGTCATAGAGCTGTACAGCATGGAGCAGACCCTTTGGTCTAACTTGTCCATGCCGACCAGAGATCCCAAATTAGTCTAGCCCCATTGGGCAGCATTTGGCCCATATCCTCTAAACCCTTCTCATTCATATACCCAGGCAGATATGTTTTAAATGTTGTAATTGTCCCAGCCTCTAGCACTTCCTCTGGCAGCTCCTTCCATACACACACCGCCCTCTGCATGAAAACCTTGCCCCTTGTGTCCCTTTTAAGTTATTCCTCTCTCAACATAAACCTATGCCCTCTCGGTTGGAATCCCCCACCCGAGGGAAAAGACCTTGGCTAGTCACCCTAACTATGACCCTCGTGTCCTTCGTTTTGTGCTGTCCATTTTCCAATACCTTGCTTCATCATCTTGCGGCCATTTGCTATACTCAGTTGGGGTTCTGATTGACAGAAGTCGGCAACAGCACATATGAAAGGAGGCAACAAGTGCTACAAGGAAAAGCAGGCAGCAACAGGCTAAAACTGATCACAGACTGAACCAGCTGCATAAAGAGCTAAAACCAAAGAGGAAAATTGAGGTACTAGAAATAGCAGTAATAAGGAGAACTATAAAAATGGTTTCTCTGTGAAATAGAAGAGGTTGATTTATGCAGAGAAGAGGGAACAGGGTAAAAATAGACATAAAAGGACACAGATAGAACTCTTTCAAAAAGAAGTAACAGTTTCTACATTGTTTTTGTGAATATTTGAAACGGATGCAAGAAAAAAATTGCTCGCTTGCTAGTCATGCCACTTAAGCCTTTTAGAATTGATCATTTCATACCTAAAATGCTTGTGATCATTTTCAAAAATAGCTTTGCTGCAGATTTCTAAGATGGTATTAAATCCTTATAGTATATAAAAGGTAACCGCAGAGCAGATTACAACGAATATATTTGTAGATAATTACAAGGCCCACTCACCCATCTAGCAAGGAGAAAATACTAAAATTCTATACTTTACCCAAGAAATTTGGAGAAAAATTGAAAATAGCCAGTTCTGACAGAGAGCTGATAAACAGAACAAAGTGATTGAGCAAAAGACATTTGTGCATGACAGAACAATGGGAAGCAGACAAGAGAGGCAAGAAACATAAGTGAGGAAAGGAGAGTAGAGTCCAACATGTTAGGAGTTCTTTGTGTGGCTAACAAACACGAGTCATGGCAACTATGTACAATGGATTTTAAGGCGAAAATGTATTTACATATTATCCTGAAATATGTATCCTAAAGATGTTTCACAGAGGCAAAATCAAACAAAAATGCATTCCATGTCACAGAGAGTATTAGTTGCGATATCAAGAATTTAATGGAGGAGTTGGGTTTTGAGGAGGATAGTGAGAGACAGCCTTGTAGAGAAGCTGAGAGAAGGAGTTTTATAGCATGAGCCGTAGGCAGCTGAAAGCAGAGCATTCAATGATGAGGCAAAGGCAGGGGAACAGATTTCAAAACATGATTTAAAGGAATGCAAATTATGCTGGTAGTTCCACGATGTAAGGTTGGTCATGATGGAATTGATGCAAGGAAAAGAACTTGAAACACAAGTTTTTCCAAAAAAAGATATTGTGATTGAAGTTTTTCATTTTGCCCTTATCAAGACGCATACGCAAAGAAAAAAAAAATCAAACTGCAAAGGCTACAAGTTTTATATACACAGGAGGGGAAAACATGCTGTTGGATGTGAGTACATGCTTCCAAACTGTCAGGGAGAGACAGAGTATCAAATTTATAGACAAATTTCAGAGGGTGTAAGAATAATAAGGCAGTAATAGTAGAGAATTTTAACTGGAATAGTTATAATGTGCAAGTTAGGGAGGGAAGGAGTAAAATTCTTAAATGACATGGAGGGCGATTTTCTTCGCCAGCACTTAGAAAGCTCAACAATGGAGGGACAGTTCTGGACCTAACATTCAGAAATAAGCCCAAGCAGGTGGAAAGGCAAGAGTATTTCAAGATTGTGACAATAACTCAGTTAAATTTTGGATAGTTATAGAAAAGGACAAGGATCGATTGGGAATTAAACTAACTGGGGAAAATGTCAATTTAGAAGGATAATATTTGGCCTAAACAGACCTGGATTTTCTACTTGCAGATAATTTGGTAGAATCCCTCAGTGCCGGGGTGGGGCGGGGGGGGGGGGGGGGGGGTAAAAGAAAATTTGGGGAGAAATTTAGTAAAGCTAATGGACTCCACGAGAAAGAATAAATGAAAAAATCATTCAGACATTCCAAACTGAAAGAACAGCAAGAAAATAACTAGCAAAAACAGAGGCTAATTCAGACCAAACAATACTTGTGTGGAAACCTGGAAGACGCAAGCACAGTCCGCAGCAAAATTTGTGCATCCATCTTCACCATGAAAAATGACAATATAGGTAAGGACATCAGGATGGAGTATTGTGAAATATTGAGATATCAGGTTTAGTAGCCTTACAAGTCAATAAGTCCACAGGCCTAGATGAGAGGTATCCCAAACTGTTACTCAAGGCAAGGGAGCAGATTTTAGGGGGCCTCATAGTAATTTTCAAATCTTTTCAGGCCATAGATTAGGTGCCAGAGCACGAGGATTGCTAAATTGACCATTGCTTAAAAAGGAGAAGGAAGGATAAACAAGGAAATTATAGTCCAGTAAGTGTAACATCAGCGTTGGGGAGGTTGTCAGAAAGAATTGAGGGACTGAACATAACTTCACTTCTGGGGACAAGGATCAGCCTGGGACAAGCAGATCGATTTGTCAAGGCATTTGTTGGACTTTAGCAAGGCTTTTGACAAGGTCCCTCATGGCAAAATGGTCAGGGGGAAAACAGCCTATGAAATCCCTGGCTAGTTACATGCCGTGTCCAAAAACGGCTGACAGGCAAGAAACAGGACGTGACAGTACAGGGATGTTCCCATGAATCAAAGTCTGTTTACACTGGGGTTCCGCAGACATTGATGCTGGGACGCTTGCAGTCTGTGCTGTACTTTAATAATGTAGACTTCAAAAATGTAAGGGGCATGGATCCTCAAAGTTCTGGGAGGACACGTGAAATTGGAAGGGGTGGAAAATAGTGATGAAGGTAGTTGTAAATTGTGTAGGATATCAGTGGACTGGTCAGCCGGACAGAGCAGCAGCAAATGGAATTCAACTCTGAAAAGTGAGAGATAATGCACTTGGTGAGAGCAAATAAGGCAAGGGATTAGAGTACCAACGGCAGGAGCCTGGAGTGTTCCAAAGAGCAAAGGGACCTTGGTGTGCACATTGAAGTGAACTGGAGCATTCTAGTGTTGTTTGTTACAAGTTTGAGTCTTGGAGCTCCGGATTAGACAGGTGAATCAGTGTGTTTGAAGTTGGCAATTTGCTTTTGAATGAAAAACTACATTGCCCATAATCCCAAATAAAGGAAGTTACCCAGAGTTCTTATGGAACTACCCAGAGGGCTAAGGGAGAAGACTTCCCTGATTCTTTCAGACTGTGCTGGGAGGCCAATGTGACAGAAGTACGTACTCAGCTCTCAAGTGATGAGATGTTTTCAATTTTTTTTAAAGAGTAACGCATACTAAGAAGAGAGTCTAAACTATCTAAATTATTTTAGAATAAAAATGGTTTTAAGGCTGTGACTGAAGTGTGGGGATACTCAGTCAGTTGAACAGAAGGGAACTTAAATTTTTAGAAGTTTAAAAGAAACAAAAAAAGAGAAAGGAATTGAAGCTGTGGAAATGACAGTATGACACTGGAAGCAAATTATCTACAGTTCAAACAGAGGAGTGGAACTTATAAATCATTTGAACCTCAAAGCATTAAACACAAACAGGAAACTCTCTCACTGACTCAGAAAGTAGCAGAGGAGGGGCTTGTTAGAAGTGGATATTGTCTTTTTGTGAAATTGCAATAACGTTTGCAAGCTTTACTAGAGTATATTGATTTTGCATGGGTCATTTCTACAATGTTTAAAAATCTCTGACTTTAATAAAGGACTGAGTGTTTTTATCTTAGTTTATTTGCATCAGAATTGAAAATATTACTTTAGGTGTTCAAACAAAAAATAGCTGCAACAATTACATATAACCATCACCTGGACAACTCCCCTTAACAATTAGGGCCATGAGATCATAGTAATATCCATAGGTTCGCCGAAAGCAGCAGGTCGGATGAATTAGATGGTTAAGAAGCCATCTGCTATATTTGTCTTTATTAGTCAAGAGACAGATTTAAGAGTAAGGAGGTTGAGTCAGAATAGTAGAAAATGCCAGTTAGGCCACAACTGGAAAACTGTATGCTGTTGTGGTCACGATGTGAAGCTCAGTAGAGAGTGTGCAGAGAAGACTTACCAGAATGTTGCCTGAGCTGGAGGTCTAAGCTCGAGATAAGATTGATAAGTATGTGTCGGTTTCCTTGGAGCAATGAAAGTTGAGAGGCTACCTGGTATAGGGGTGTAAAATTATATGGGGTACAAATAGGAAAGATAGGAATTTTCCATTAGTCGAGGAGTCAATAACCAGGGGCACAGTTTTAAGTTGAGAGGTAGAAGCCAAGAGGAGAGTTAAGAAGAAATATTTTCACCTAGGAGGAGGAAGAGCCTGGAACTTTGTCTGAAAAAGTGGGTGAGTGAAGAGCTGGAAAGTGGGATTAGTGTAATCAGATCTTAGCTGACTAATGCTGAGGTGATGGGTCAAATGGCCTCCTGTGCTGTAAACATTGAGGATTTTTAAACTGCATATGTCATGAACCTAGCTGATAGATTGGCCATGAGGCACAAAAGCTGACGTTTCGGGCCTAGACCCTTCATCAAAGAGGGGGATGGGGGGAGGGAACTGGAATAAATAGGGAGAGAGGGGGAGGCGGACCGAAGATGGAGAGTAAAGAAGATAGGTGGAGAGAGTGTAGGTGGGGAGGTAGGGAGGGGATAGGTCAGTCCAGGGAAGACGGACAGGTCAAGGAGGTGGGATGAGGTTAGTAGGTAGCTGGGGGTGCGGCTTGGGGTGGGAGGAAGGGATGGGTGAGAGGAAGAACCGGTTAGGGAGGCAGAGACAGGTTTTGGGATGCAGTGGGTGGGGGGGAAGAGCTGGGCTGGTTGTGTGGTGCAGTGGGGGGAGGGGATGAACTGGGCTGGTTTAGGGATGCAGTAGGGGAAGGGGAGATTTTGAAACTGGTGAAGTCCACATTGATACCATATGGCTGCAGGGTTCCCAGGCGGAATATGAGTTGCTGTTCCTGCAACCTTCGGGTGGCATCATTGTGGCAGTGCAGGAGGCCCATGATGGACATGTCATCAAGAGAATGGACGTCCAGTCCCTGTACACCTGCATTCCGCATGGAGATGGCCTCAAGGCCCTCCGCTTCTTCCTGTCCCGCAGGCCCGACCAGGCCCCCTCCACCGACACTCTCATCCGCCTAGCTGAACTCGTCCTCACACTCAACAACTTCTCTTTTGACTCCTCCCACTTCCTACAGACTAAGGGGGTGGCCATGGGCACCCGCATGGGCCCCAGCTATGCCTGCCTCTTTGTAGGTTACGTGGAACAGTCCCTCTTCCGCGCCTACACAGGCCCCAAACCCCACCTCTTCCTCCGGTACATTGATGACTGTATCGGCGCTGCCTCTTGCTCCCCAGAGGAGCTCGAACAGTTCATCCACTTCACCAACACCTTCCACCCCAACCTTCAGTTCACCTGGGCCATCTCCAGCACATCCCTCACCTTCCTGGACCTCTCAGTCTCCATCTCAGGCAACCAGCTTGTAACTGATGTCCATTTCAAGCCCACCGACTCCCACAGCTACCTAGAATACACCTCCTCCCACCCACCCTCCTGCAAAAACTCCATCCCCTATTCCCAATTCCTCCGCCTCCGCCGCATCTGCTCCCACGATAAGACATTCCACTCCCGCACATCCCAGATGTCCAAGTTCTTTAAGGACCGCAACTTTCCCCCCACGGTGATCAAGAATGCCCTTGACCGCGTCTCCCGCATTTCCCGCGACACATCCCTCACACCCCGCCCCCGCCACAACCGCCCCAAGAGGATCCCCCTCGTTCTCACACACCACCCTACCAACCTCCGGATACAACGCATTATCCTCCGACACTTCCGCCATTTACAATCCGACCCCACCACCCAAGACATTTTTCCATCCCCTCCCCTGTCTGCTTTCCGGAGAGACCACTCTCTCCGTGACTCCCTTGTTCGCTCCACACTGCCCTCCAACCCCACCACACCCGGCACCTTCCCCTGCAACCGCAGGAAATGCTACACTTGTCCCCACACCTCCTCCCTCACCCCCATCCCAGGCCCCAAGATGACATTCCACATTAAGCAGAGGTTCACCTGCACATCTGCCAATGTGGTATACTGCATCCACTGTACCCGGTGCGGCTTCCTCTACATTGGGGAAACCAAGCGGAGGCTTGGGGACCGCTTTGCAGAACACCTCCGCTCAGTTCGCAACAAACAACTGCACCTCCCAGTCGCAAACCATTTCCACTCCCCCTCCCATTCTCTTGATGACATGTCCATCATGGGCCTCCTGCACTGCCACAATGATGCCACCCGAAGGTTGCAGGAACAGCAACTCATATTCCGCCTGGGAACCCTGCAGCCATATGGTATCAATGTGGACTTCACCAGTTTCAAAATCTCCCCTTCCCCTACTGCATCCCTAAACCAGCCCAGTTCATCCCCTCCCCCCACTGCACCACACAACCAGCCCAGCTCTTCCCCCCCACCCATTGCATCCCAAAACCAGTCCAACCTGTCTCTGCCTCCCTAACCGGTTCTTCCTCTCACCCATCCCTTCCTCCCACCCCAAGCCGCACCCCCAGCTACCTACTAACCTCATCCCACCTCCTTGACCTGTCCGTCTTCCCTGGACTGACCCATCCCCTCCCTACCTCCCCACCTACACTCTCTCCACCTATCTTCTTTACTCTCCATCTTCGGTCCGCCTCCCCCTCTCTCCCTATTTATTCCAGTTCCCTCCCCCCATCCCCCTCTTTGATGAAGGGTCTAAGCCCGAAACGTCAGCTTTTGTGCTCCTGAGATGCTGCTTGGCCTGCTGTGTTCATCCAGCCTCACATTTTATTATCTTGGAATCTCCAGCATCTGCAGTTCCCATTATCTCTGATAGATTGGCCAGGTCAGATTGTACAATTAAATCTGGCTTTTGTTACATGGTAGTGAGTCACCAAGACATATTCATTCAAGGCAGCAAGTTTTATTTCGCAAAAAATAAATTAACTCCAAAACAGAAGTTTGTTAAATAAAAGAAATTAAAAATGGAACAAATCCATCGAAATATAAATGATAGCTTGAATGATCTCACAGCCATTTTCTGACGCCATTTCTTAAAGACTCGAGTCCATACAAACTGGATTCTACATCTCAACTACTTATGGATCCACTTAACCAATTCTTGATGGTTTCTTGGTCTTGGACTATGGAGATCATTTGCCACATCTTTTCCAAATGTCCTGAATTTTGGCTTCCAGATTTGTGGAAAAGTTCCTCAGTTTCCACAGCCACCACATTTCTAACTGAACTCTTCTTGTTTATAAAAGTTTCACAAACTAAACTTCTATTTATTCCATGATCATCTTACAGGAGAGAGATAAAGTGGACTATAAACTTAACGCTGGCATCTTTTAAATTGAAAAGCATGCTTCAGAATTTAATTTTGAAACAAAAACTTGTTCATTCTGGATTGAAAACAAAGTTAACAGTCTTGGTTGTTTACCTTACCTGTTGTAAACACAAAACAAAAATACCTTTCCATTAAAACCCAGGGGTATCCAGTCATCTGCTCTCTTAACACATGCGGATCATGTTGCTGCTCTGGACTGTTTCTCAGATCTTGTTTTTTTTCTTGAAAACGTGAAACCCCTTGATAAAAGTAACCAACACCAATATGCCATTGTTTTGAAATCCAAACTCCAAAAATTATGTTTACATCACCCAAGGAGCAAGGTGCTGACTGGCTAAGACATACCATGAGGAATATACCAGCATTCAGTTCACCCCTAACCTTGTATACCCGAGTCCAAGAAACAACAAAATCCACATCAGGGTATTAAGATAAAGTTAACTCTCAGCTCAGCTAAGAGCAGACGAATTATCAATAGAATTTTTCCGAGAATGCATCACTTCCACTGTTGTGCTAGTGTTCATTTTCAACTGCACTGACATTGTCTCAGATAGTACAAAATGTTCTGTTTGAAATTTCATACTCTTGGGTCTGACCTACTGAGTGCAAGACAAATTTTTTTAAAAACTGCATTGCTCTTCATTCCAGTAATATTCAAGTTCTGTCATACCAAGCAATAATTTTATGTTGGAAGTGATGGTAAACATGAACGATTGTAGGTCAAAAAGAAAAAAAATGTAATAGATGAGAAGGTGATAACCACATAAAAGGGATGAGGCCATTTTGCAGATTAACCCTGGTCCATCATTCAATAAGATCACACATAATTTTCTACCCAATACCAGCCTTCCCGCCACCATACCTCCTAATTTCATTTGTGTTCATAAATCTACTGAAATTATCAGTCTTAACAGAACAGCTGACCATTCTACACATCAAGTTCATGTCAGTGATCCAGTCATTTTCATTTCACTGTTCCATCCTTGAAACTTTAAGGCTCATTTTCTTCATATGTTTACCCAATTTCCTAGAGTAATCACTCATCACCTCTGCTTCCCCAATTTTTGCAGGCGAGTCATGAACACTTGCTGAGTAAAACAACTCTTCTTCAAATCGTCCCATGTCCCTTTCTCAGAATTTTAAATTTGTGTCACCTTGTCCTTGCAGCAACAGCTCATGAGAAATGTTTTTTTCTCTCGTAACTAAGCCTGCTGTCTTCCAGTGCACCTTTATCAAGTCTGCCTGCTCCAAGGAGAGCAAGCTCAGCAACATTTCACATGCTTTTTTCTCAGAATGTCATCAATCTGTGGAATTCTTTACTGTAAGGTCAGATCTTCCAGATTAAAAATTTATCTCAGCCTTGAAGGAATGAAGGGATATGGGGATAAGGCAGGAAAGGGGAGTTAAGGATTATCAGACCAGCCATGATCTCATTGACTAATGGAACACACTCGATTGGTCAAAAGGCCTGCTGCTCCCAAACTTTACCATCTTAACTCAACTCTAAACATGTCTGTTTAGCTTCAAAGATCTATACACAACAACCCCCTCACCTCCCGCCTCTAACCCTGTACATATTTTCTGAACTGTGCCATTTATTTTAGTTTGACAGAAGGAATAGGAAGAACAACGTATATCATGTAAAACTTCCACATGCACTTTGGATAACAAGGTATAGAGCTGTATGAACACATCAGGCCAAGCAGCAGAGGAGCAGGAAATCGGAAAAAGGCTCCAGGCCTGAAACGTCAGCTTTCCTGCTCCTCTGATGCTGCTTGGCCTGCTGTGTTCATCCAGCTCTACACCTTGTTATCTCAGATTCTCCAGCATCTGCAGTTACTACTATTTCTGAAACATGCACTTGATATTTGTCCGCCCATTCTGCTAGCCTATCCATCAGTGATGCATTTGATCAGTACCATCCTCACCTATTTGTCGCATCATATTTCAGATTGAGAAGGCAAAATGCGGGGGGATCCATAACCAACGTCTCAGTCTTCAATAAAGAAGACTGTTACAAGGGCAGGAAGATGATAGAGAAGCAGTGATACACATTGAAGGTGATATTTCATAACTATGAGCAAAGACATACTGGATGTATCATTAATAGATAACCTAATGAAAGTTAATGATGATACCAAGTTGAAGTTCTGCAATGATTAGTGATCGGTCAGAAGATTGGGAAGTTTCAGAAACCAGTGAAAAATGACTAAAATAAAACAAGAAATTGCATAGCACAAAATATGAAAACTTCTGTAAGTATACAAGAAGGAACTGGTAACTAAAGTGAGAAATGGTCTCTTACATGGCAAGATTAAAGAATTAATGGGAAGTAATGAAACTGAAGCAATTTTGAGAATGTATTTTGTATCCATCTTCAGAATAAAGATGGAAAGCATCCCAAGAATAAAAGATCAAAAGGCAATTATGAAACAAAATATAATTGGAATAAAATTGTGACTACAGCTGACAGGGCTCTTGGTCCTGATGGCCTGCATCTTGGATCTTTAAAAAGTTGCTGCATAGGCAATGAATACATTGGTTGTAGTCTTCCAAAATTCCCTCCTCTAGATAGGCTCCGTCAAATTAGAAAATGTGGTCAGGGCCCATAGCCTGTCCAGTGCCTCCAACCACTTCTTGGTAACAAATGGAGTGAATTGAATTAGCTGAAAACTGACATCTGTAATGCTAGGGATCACTCGAGCAGGGCCAGATAGGTCATCCATTCGGCACTTCTGGCTAAATATTGCCGCGAATGCTTCAGCCTTATCTTTTGCAAAGATGTTTGAGTGCTTCCATCATTGAGGGTGGGGATATTTGTGGACCATCCACCTCCAAATCAGTTGTTTAATTGTCCACCAACATTCACAGCTAGATGTGGCAGGACTGCAGAGCTTAGATCAGATTCATTGGTTAATTTGCTTAGCTCTGTCCTTCACATGCTGCTTACACACGTCCATAAGGACCCTCACCAATTTTTACAGATAAACCAAAGAAAGCATTCTCTCTGGATGCACCACGGCTAGGTATGGTAACTGGTCTGTCCAATGCATCATGGAAGCCAACCTTCCATACATCGACTCCCTCTACACTTCCTACTGCCTCGGAAAGACAGCCAACATCAAAATACCCATCCCATCCTGGTTATAATCTCTACCCAAACTCTTCCCTCAAGCATAAGATACAAAAGTTTAAACACATGTGCCAACAGGTTCAAGAACAGCTTCTTTCTCACTGTTATTAGACTTCTGAATGGACCTGTCAAATTTCAAATCTAATGTTGATCTTGCTTGTGCATCTTCTTTGCAGCCGTAACTTTGAACGGAGCAAGGAATACAATCACCCCGTGACCTTTGTATGGTATGATCTGCCTGTACTGCACGGAAAACAAAACTTTTCATATGTACCTAGGTACATGTGACAATAATAATAAATCAAATAGTTCTGTTTGGCAGCTTCACCAGGTTGACACATCAATTTTGGCTTGGCAGGTGCTGTTCCCACCATCCACTCCCATCCGAACCTCAACCTTGCATGGAGTCTTTAATCATGGCTAATCTACCTAATCTGCACATCCCTGACACCATGGGGAATTTAGCATGGCCAATTCACCTAAGCCGCACATCTTTGTACTGAGAGAGGAAACCCACACGGACACAGGGAGAAGGCGTAAACTCCAAACAGACACAGTCATCAGAGGCTGAATCAGGGTCCCTGACACTGCAAGGTAGCAGCGTGAACCACTACAGACCGCAAGTGGTCTGCGGCAATTCAAGATGGCATGTCACTACCACCTTCTCAACTTTAACTAGGGACAGGCAATCAATACCAGATTGACATGCAAATTCTCCCATGAGAGAAAAGAAAAATTTAAGGTGTGGTCTCATTAGTGCTCCTACATGCCCACCTGTACTCTCCACTGAATCAGGGTTGATCCCCAATGAGATGTTAATGGGTTAACATCCCATGAATTTTTATGCTCCTTATCTCCTCATACAGGGGTATGTGAACACTGTCTCAACTTCCTGCCAAATAGGATTGGGTGTGAAATATCTCTAAACACAAAAAAGCATGAGGCTCTGTAAATTTTATGGCTCCACCCCCACACTGCTGCCTACCCCTGTTTCTGCTAAAATGGCCAGGTCAGTGACCTTAGCTCAAGCCAGGCAGTTGTCACCACTTGAAATTGCATCCTGTCGTTATCATACACATCGTGACGATCAAAGCTGTATCCTGTTTTCAGATATAGTAACTGTTTTATGTATCTGCCAATTCATAGAGTAGAAAAAGTGGGGAATGTCCGCTGTTGAGAGAGAATCGCTTTTGGAAGTCAGCACTCTGTGCCAGGTTGAGTACAGCGATCCTCCACAGCTTGTACTTGCTTAACAATAAAGGATAGTGTTTTTTTAGCCAGGTCAGTGTCTTGCTCTTGCATCAAGTCCGTGAGGGTCTCTGAAAAACAAACCTGACACAGCTTTGATTGTAATGGCTGAATGCCGGATCACAATGTTGGAGATTGTGGTGGCGTTCTGGATAGTGCAAAGTCTAAGGGCCCTGAAAACATTCCAACAATAGTACTGAAGACTTGTGCTCCAGGGCTTGCTGCTTCCCTAGCCAAGCTCTTCCATTACAATTATGACACTGGCATCAACTGAACAGCATGGAAACTTGTGCACACAGCTTTAGTTACCTTACTTAAGGAGGGATAGAAGTGTATTAATGGTTCAGAGGTTGTTTACATACTGAATCCTGGGTAAGACAGAAACCCCTTTTGAGGAGATTTTGAGCAGCTGGGCTTATTCTCATTGAAGTTTATAAGACTGAGGCAATCCTACTGAAATATGACATTATGAGGACGACCTATAGGGTGCAGACTGTTTCCCATTAGCTGGCCAAACCTTTATCTGTACTAATAAGTTAATACCTAACCACAAGTTCTGATTTTGCACAATAACTTTTGATGTGGTATCGTGTCTCATGCCTTCCTGGAATAATAGAGGTTCCCTTTTATCCATTTATTAGTTCCCTTATTCAAGGGATAATACAAATGCATTGGAAGTAGATCACAGACGTTAACTGGAATTACACTTGAAGTTGGGTTGTTATCTTACAAAAAAACGTCAGACGGACTAAACTTGTAAACACTAGATTTACAAGAATAAGAGGCAATCTGATTAGACCACACAGTCCTGGAGGGGGCTTGACAGGGTGCAGGTGGAAAAGAGGCTTCCTTTTGTGAGAGAATTTACAACTCGGAGTTACTATTTCACCTGTTTAAAACAGGCAAGAAGTCTACCCCCACTCCCCCCAGGTGGTTCTCTCTTTAAATCTCTTCCTCAAAGCAAAGTGGAAGCAGAATCCTTGAATATTTTTAAGGTAGGTGTAGATAGATTCTTTGTAAGCAAGGAAGTGGAAGGGTTTTGGAGTAGACTGGAATGAGGAGTGAGCAGATCATGCGTCAATCTTATTGAATGGCAGAGCCAGCTCGAGGGGCCAAATGGCCTACTCCCAGTCCTGAAATGTGGGTGTGTATGCTCATTATTCCCTTAAAGAACTAAAATTAGTCAAACATCACGTCCCCTTCACAGGATCGTAATGCAATCAGAAAATCTTGTTGACTCAAAGTGTCCAGCTTATAACTTTCCCAATGATAGACACCACCAGTTTCATTCTGACAGATGTTAGGCAAACTAGCCTGAAAATTTCTTTCTTTCCATTCTCTATCCTCTCTCAGGTAGAAGGGTTACATTCAGTATTTACCAGTCCAACGGGACAGTTCCCAAATCGAAGGAATTTTGAAAATTAAGACAACGCATTTTCTGTCCTAGCAGCACAAAGTGATAAGCAAGTTGAAAGGGGTAGAGGAGAGGTTGAGCTGGACGTTGTGTAGTTTCTGAATGACATTGTATTAAGTCACTAGGTTTTCTCTTGTTTCAGATTTGTCACTATTTTTGCAGCCTCCTTCAGCACTACAGCCAGGGACTCTCCCTTCAAATGTGGTCTCGTGCATATCCTTTACTTAGTTCACCCCCCACCCCACCTAATTACTTCTCTGAACTTTACTGTCTCTCCAACTACATCCCTCCTTCAAGATGCTTAAAATGTCATTTGTAGCCATGTTTTCAGTCCTATTGTCTGTTTCTTTCTAGGTCGTAATATTGCTCCTCTGAAGTGCTTTAGGACATTGAAAATACAGCATAGATGCTACATAAATGCAAGTGGTTGTTCACGGATTTGGGTTTGGTTCTAGCCAGATGAATCAAGTTTCCTTTCTTTGATGGGTTTAGAAAGTTTGGAAATAAAATGGCTATTAAAGTTCATGGTCAAAGCTATTTCATTGGACAAAACTCACCAGTTTGATACTGGCTATCAACACAATGGTCAAAATGGTTTATGGGGATCTGTGGATATGCAGAAAAGCATTTAATAGTTTTCAGGCAGCCAGTGTAACTAACAAAACAAGACATCCATATCTTGTGAAACTGAAAATCAATTGAACCAAAGTTTGACAAATGAAGCAAGCATTAGCAGATAATAAAATGTGAGGCTGGATGAACACAGCAGGCCAAGCAGCATCTCACCTGAGATGCTGCTTGCCCTGCTGTGTTCATCCAGCCTCACATTTTATTATCTTGGAATTCTCCAGCATCTGCAGTTCCCATTATCTCAAGCATTAGCAGAATATTGTTTATTCTGCACCCGAATTAGAAGTGAAGGACATTGACACTGATTGGCATAAATACAGCAATACTAATTTTCTCAATGTCTTCAAATATGGCACTTTCATTCATACCACCCAACAAAAACATGTAGGGTATGCCATGTGCATCTAATTTACTCACTCCATTTACCTCTTCCCCATGCTGGCCAATCATCAACCAACTTGCAGAGCCCTGATAGAGATACCGACAGGTAAAACACACGGGGAGGAGACATTTCAAGTCCGGAGGGTTAAAGTTATTAAAGTTTGTCATGCAAAAGAAAATCAAGATGGTATCTTATAATTTGTAAACAATTAACTGATGTCACTCATGGTTCATGGATCTGATTCAGAAGATTGGGTTCAAATCCTATACTAGGACTCGATCATAAGACTCAAGGCAAACGCTCCAGTGCAAATAATTGGAGATGTTGTCTTTCTCATTAATTTTTTTTTAAAAGCAGGGCTCTAAACATCCTCTCACATGATTTTAAAAGATCCCACTTCACTATTTTGAAGAGTTGCAGGGTAAGCATCCCTCCTGTTCTGACCAACACTTATCCTGGAATCAGCATCACTAAAAGCAGATCACTTGGTCCTTATCACATTACTGTTTTTGGGAGTGCATGTATATGCATTAGTTTCCATTCCTCCAGCTTTACACAAGTGACTGCACTTCAAAAGTACTTGACTGGCTGCAAATTCCTTGAGATATCTGGTTGTCATGAAAAACATGGTATAAATAGGAATCTTTGTTATTATTGCTCCATGCTGGTTTTCTTCAAAGCGACTCTGATAACCAGGGTCCAATAATTTATTTTAAAATATGCTAACAGGGGATCTTTGTAACTAGATGTTCGAAGCAATGTTTAGGACTCCATCGTTAGTACTCCCAATGGAATAAAAATACCACATTAGTGAATGATTTACACAAAAACAATATAAGAGCATCATACAACGAGCTGTACAATAGTTGGGATTTATAACATTCTTTTAAAAATGGTAACTGTTCTGTCTCAATACTTGCACTTTTATACATACCTTGGTTTTCTAGTAGTACACACCACGACAGATCCATTCAAACATAAGCAATTATGATCAAGTAGAGAATGGAAGCTTCAAACTGCTACATATCTATTCAACATAGAAGCCTCCTAAGAAATGTCATGCTCAGCTGGGGTCAATTAAATAGACCTCCTTCTAAATCGGGGACGAGACTGACCACAGAGCCTCAATAATGCTAGATATTGCTGCAATGACGACATCAACCTCTAGAGTACTTACATGCACACAATTTGGTATCAGTGATTCACTGTTTAATTTGAGACGTCTCAGACAACAAAGAAAAATCTCCAAATGCACAAGAACTCCCACCTTTTGCTGTACAAACTCTACCAAAACGTTACAACTTGTTCAACAAGGTAAAACTCATCTTAAATGCTATCTAACTTCATAACAACTGCTAAGCATCATCACTGGTTCAAAAGAAGATACATTTATGTTTGTAGAGTGTCAAATTTTTCTATGGCCATAAAAATTCTATATTATACTTTTTAAAAATATTTCATAACCAACATGTTAACTTTTATCTTACTCCAATCATTTATTTTGCTGACTGATGAGGTACTTATTTTAAAAAAAGAAAGCACTTTTAATTCCCAGTTTTATGGAGTGTGATGGTACTTGCTGACTTCCCTGTGGCTACGCACCAAAATATTCATTTGGATTGCTGTCAGATTTAAACAGCTTTGGGTACAGGGAAAACTATGCCACAAAAGGGCAGTCAATCACTCAGGCAACTTTCTTTGCGGTCAATGACAAACTCTGCTATCTGACAACTGGCCACAAAAATCAACTTTATCCTACAGGATAGAAGACACTTTCAACGTAGAAATACTAGTTAATGTTGAAAAATGTCATCCTAAAGCTATCTTTTAAATAACAAGTGGTTACTGTAAAAAAAACAGATTTACCATCCAGGAGTAGTGTTATATCCAACTAGTCTGCAACAGGAAACACATTTCATTTTAATTCTCAAATATCAACTGAGAGCATTAACAGGAAATTTTTCTTGTATTAATCTGGTTAATTATACTAAGTTATAACCCAGTTATATTATTAAGTGATACTTTTCTGCAGCTTAATAAATTGAGGTCCAAAACACCAAGAACAGTCTAAGTGACATACACAGAAATATAAAGACAGGAGCAGGAGGAAGTCATGCACCCCCTCAAGCCTACTCTACCATTCAGTATGATCATGGCTGATCAAACTCCATAAGACCGTAAGACAAAGGGGTGGAAGTAAGGCCAGAGTCCACTCCGCCATTTAAATCATGGCTGATGGGCAATTCACCTCCACTTCCCTGCACTCTCCCCGTAGCCCTTGAATCCTTGTGAGATCAAGGATTTATCAATCTCTGCATTGAAGGCATCTAACGTGACAATGAATTCCACAAGCCAACTCAATACCATCATCCCACCCTCCACCATCTCTTGATCCCTTCAGCCACAAGAGCTAGAGCTACCTCTTTCTTGAAAACTCAGCCAAAGAGGGAGCATTTCTCAACTTTGAAAAATAAGCCCAAGCAGGCTAAATTTGAGTCAATTCCAATGTGTTCTCCTGCAGATAATTATACAGATTATTTACAAATGAAAAGTTATTTTAATAATGTCAGAAGTTAATGGACAAAGAACAAATGAAAATGACTGCTTAGAGTAGGATATCGAGTACTTACGGCTGGCAGAGTTTCACCAGATCTTGGTCTGTGGTGCCTGGTGGCAGTCCTCGGATGTAAAGGTTTGTCTTACTGAGCTGCTCCCATCCTGTATTATTACTGCCACTACTGCTGTTGTTGCTGTTGGTAAGGGGACTGGCTGGTGCCATTGGATGGGACGTGGGTGCATAGGGTTGCTGAAAATCAAAGTAAAATAAAATGTTAAAAAGTGTTAAAACTTATTGCTAGATTGTTTATTAAACAGGAGATGCAAATTTCATATTTATGACAACACAATAAAATTTAAAATCTTAATAGTTGATTGTTTATTAATAAAAAGTTACAAACAATGTAACATGTATGAATAACAATATATTATCATAGATTCTGCTGCTATATGTACTCATGGCTCCCAACAATTATTGAAATCATACATGGAAAATAATAGTAGAGATTAATGTGTTTCCGACCTATTATAAACACCTTTAACATTATTCACACAACTCACAGTATTTACACAATTACTCCTAACATCCACGGGTTTCAATTTAATCACCAAGCTAAAATGGACAGTAGCCAGTAACAGGCTTTCCCTCTGGAAAATATGAACACAATGTTGACTTCTCTGAGCATGCCCTTCTCCTGTCACTTCCTTGATGTCCTCTCAAGCCTGGCAAAGATTCAGCCAATAAACTTGAATGCTTTGCCCAGGACCTTCCCTTATTTATACAGTGTGAATGATGGAGCATCACTGGCAGGACAAATTATCCCAGTAGCCTTCTCGCTCTGTCCAGCATAATTTCACATTTCTTATGGAATTAATACAAAGAATATATTTGATCTGTATGCAAAGGACTTGGGAACAGAGAGGAGGTGGGTATATTGGGGATGAATCAGGACTTTTTTAAAAAAAGGTAGAAATAAAATCAATGAGCCATTTAGGAGTGATACTGCTAACCAAGTCCAAGTTTCTCCATATGACACCAGGATTTCATCATTTTCAAAACCATACCGGATTTATCTGAAAATGTAGGTCTCCATACAAGAGAAAATTTAAAAAATCAGAAAATATACGTTTCTGAAATGCAAAATTCTGATTCCTTCTATGACATCCACATTAAACATTTCAGCATTATTATTTGAGTATCAACAGTTACAAAATTGTCAATCAATACATTTGATTTTATACAGCTTTGCACATGAATTACTTCGAAAATGACATTCCTGCAATTATCACGAAGGACACCTCAAGGACAATAAGTATTTATTGAACCTCCTTACTCTAACAGATGGACAATAGCAAAGTGAGTTTTCAGCACACACTACTTGAAGACATTATCAAAGCCGATGAACACAATTGATTGCCCTGACACTGAGTATTTTGACAGATTTGCTCAATTATTTGATTGTGATTATTTGGAGACAGGAGTATTTTGGAGCTAACACTTAAATGAATTTCTATCAGTATTGGTTCTCTTGGATCGCCCAGAAACCTACATCTTAAAGCTTTTCAGAGCATAGGGATTGCAGTTATGCTCCAGTGTGGCTGCAAGGATTGGATTACAGACACAAATCTTCAATGTCAAGGATTCAAAACAAAATTGGTCTCCTTGTAGTGAGCTTTATACACAAAGGGGTGGCTGTCCTATTTCATCCTCAACATTGGCCTGATTCACTTGAAAGACACTTTATTGCTGTCTGTATTCAACAAGGATCTTCCATTTGCACATTCTCCTCATGTCTGTGTTTCTTTCCTCCCACAGTCCAAAGATGTGCAGGTTAAGTGGATAAGTGTAGTGTTCAGGGATGCGTAACTTAGGTGGGTTAAGGGGATGGGTCTGGGTGGGATGCTCCAAGGGTTGGTATGGCCTTGTAGGGCTGAAGGCCCTGCTTTCACACTGCAGGGATTCTATGCTGCTGGTGAGTGCATGAGCTCAAATGGCTCCATTAAAATCTTGCTTCATTCTCTCCAGTCATGTGATTCTATAATAGTGTCTATTAGAGCCACATTGAAGATCCATTATGTCACATCCCTTCTTTCCCAGCCACCACCAGATTTTGTAGCAGTTAGTTCATATGGTCATGGGTAATGAGATGAGCCTGTTACTTGAGTGACAGCAAGTGTTGTAAATTGCTCAGTTGTGGCTCATTATCAAATAGGACCACGGCAGCATTACCATTAGATGAGCATATTCATTTTAATGACTTTATCATGTCAACTGCAAAACTGTCTAATGATTTATTTCAATTTAACTTGAACAACGGTCTAGAATACTGATACACATGTTGCCATTAAACTCAAACAAGTCTATATGTAACCTTTCCCAAGGCATTGATGGAATTATGACAGTTATAAAGATTCTTTCTGCTTATGACCGACTGCTGAGAGCATGTGACAACTTAGATGTCGTTTTACCGGCCACCAAATTGACTTTTGAGCTCTTACTTAATGTTTTAATATTCCTTGATATGATATTTGAAGAATAACAATTCTGAATATTGTGAGTACCACCAATCAGCAAACCTTCTCGATGGGAGACATTTTCATTGCACAAGGGATTGTCTTGATGTGCTGCTGCTGGTGGCCATCAGTCTTGGCAATGTTTGCAAATGTAGAGACAATTCTCATTGGCTTTGAGCTTCTCTAATCATTTCTAAGGTTTCACCTCATATTGTTAAATGCTCAATTGCCAATAATGAGTATGCTTCACCTTTTGATATAAATTCCACATCTTGCTATCCAAACAGGCTGGAAAACAAGTTCAGCAATTTGGGAACTCCCTTGGAAGTACTCAGTTGTTCAGTCATATCTCAATATTCTGAAGTGCTACATGCAAGGTGGCATCAATAATTTCCCTCATCTTCAGAAAAGAAAGAAGTGGTTTGAGACCAGTTTCAATCTTACATCTTGGGTCTGTCACAAACGTCAAACATCTTGCACCTAAGACTTTTCTTCCAATCCATCCCACCACCCCTCCATGTGGAAGATCTTTTCTCTTTTTCTGTTGGAGACCTTTGAAGCAAAGTACACCAAGTCTACATTTTCCATCGACACGGATTCGTAGCAACACTACACACAGGCATATGACATACCTGCAAGTTCTCTTGCTGGTAACTGCGGGTAGTAATTTAGTAATAATTTGAAGACAAATTTCTTAGTTTTCTTTTTAAAAAAAAACTCTCAGATTGACATTTCAGCACCTCTGTTGACCTGGTCTTAAATCTGCCCTGTGAGTAGTCTGTCTGTCTTGAGCATACAGAATCTTATCAACTGTCATAATTTCTTCAACAGTTCATTAGTTGCTGATAGATTAGCCATGAATCTCCCCACTTGTTTAACTATCCCTAGGAATATCTGTAGCTCTATTTTCTTCCTAGATTGTGTAAATTCTCAGGTTCTTTGTTTTCTGAGAATCAGATGTTATTCCTATGGCTTGAACTGGGTCACCAAAGAATTTGATCACAGGTTTTACAAATTCACACTTGTTGGTTATCATTTGGCCTGCCTCCTACAGTGTTTTCAAAACGTTCCTAATTTTCCAACCATGATCGTCCTTTGTGGAACGGTGTACTAGAATAATCATGCAAATGGCATATTTTTCCACCCCTCCCTTGAAGCAGGTTGGACAAGGGTGTCTGGACCTGAAATATTCTAAAGGGCAAAGCTGAAAGATTAAATGATCAAAAGACATTGTAGAAGTAGTTGGCAACTTTGGTTCTTGGCCCAAGGGGTTTTCAATTTTTCTACCCCCACGGTTAACAACTAATGTTATGAGCATGTACTCTTCAATTTGGCTCAGCCATCATCAACTGACAACATTGCACATATTCCACAGCTACAGCTTTGAGAGTTGGGACAAGATGATGCTGATCCAAATAACTCATCTGTTTTTGAAATGGTGACTATACCTGAACACCATTTAGCGGGTATTGTGAGCACTGAAATAAATTAGTCATCACATTTTTTCAATTTCTGTTTTTATTTTGTCCATTAAAAAGGTGCAGTACTTTTCTTGGAGTAAAATCTCAAATTGGTTTTGCACCTGCCTGCAAAGTAATATGATATTTATTTTTTACTCAAGAAACAATTACCCTGAAAATGAAATTAGAAAATTCTCTTCAATTTTTTTTCCCCCTCAGCAATTGCATGGACATTGTCAAGTGGTTTCATCACATGCTTCTCAGTAAGAAGTGAAGATTTTTAATTCCGTAAAATTTAAAATGGTTCAGTTATCTTGAAGAGTCTTTGTATTTTAATCTTGTCTGATCAGACCTCTTTCTTTTAAATGTTTCTCTCTGGGCCATGAAGTTTGATTAAAGTTGTTTTTAGCTGAACCTGTTCCAGTACACTAAGATCTGCTCCAGCGTCTAGTTTAAACTCAGCAGACTGTCCCCCCCACTTTGAAACTTAACAACCAGTATTTATCTTTCCTAGGATGTGTAGTTTCTGTGGCTGAGATTCTCCCATTTGCAGGGCCTGGTTGCGTTTAAAACTCTGTCTTCCACTAATTGTAGTTTTGGGATAACAGCAATATTTCAAAATGATCAACTTTGCAACAATTGTAGCATTCAGCTCCCCCTGCCTGAGGGTCATCATGCATATGTGGCTCAATCCTACATCACCTGAAAATATACAAAGATGGCGGTTGGCACGCTCTTTTATAGCTTTTGGCAAGATTTTGCTTTAGCAAGCTGCTTTCAGACCAATAAATTACACAGAGCCTTGGACTATCTGCAAGCTAGTACCAGATTTTGTTTCTATATCTGTATCATTTTAGTGAGTGTTAAATATTCCATTAATTGCAAGAAAACAGATAATACCCCTTACCCCAACTATGCAGTCCTGTATTACTTCATTCTTTAGATAGCAGATCAGCAGGAAAGCATGCATATGTCAAAGATCATAGATAAAAATCAATCTCTGGACTTGCTTGGTCTCTGTCAGAATTGATAAGTTTAGCCTGAACAGTTACCATGTTCTTAGACAAAAATCAAAATATGCATCGTAGCCTTGCAGACTGTCCTCATGTCAAAATGAAGTCTCACCCACCCCTTGTCTGATCAACACATCATTGACAATGGTGCTGACTGCTTGGAGATTCATTTTGGGCATTGTTATTTCGTAGTTATTTGATACCTGGAAAAATAGATTTCTTCCAGTTGTCTCACTTCTGTGGGCCTAAGCATTCCAGAAGGCCCCTGAAAGTGGTAGCAATGACTCCACATTTCTGTGGTACACTGAAATGATGAATGCTTAAAGCTCTGTCATTTTCTGTTTCAGAGCTCGGACTGCGATGCGGAGTTTGAGTGAGCTGCTACCTAAAGAGTTTGGAATTTCTCTCCCCCATGTTAATTTGTTGTACTTCTACAGTTTGCTACCTTTGTAGCCTTTTCTTTAATATTAGTTGTTTTTAGGTCCTTCTCTGTACTTAGCTGCATGTTCTGTCACTACATTTCAATTTCCTTTTGAGGGGGTACAGAATAAGCTTCCTTGTAATGTAAGAAGAGTGGGCAGGGCGGGGGCGGCAGAGAATGGTGAGAAAGCTCGTTAGAATGATCCCTGGTACGGAGGGATTGTCAAATGAGCCAAGGCTAGACAAGTTGTGACTCTACTCACCAGAGTTTAGAAAAATGAAAGATGATCTCTTTGAAAGACACAGGATCCTTAAGGGGCTTGACAGGGTAAATGCGGAGGTACTGTTTTCCATCATGCAGAGTCTAGGACCAGAGGGCATAATCGCAGAATAAAAGGGTGCAAATTTAAGACTGAGATGAGGAGGAATTTCTTCTCCCAGAGGGTTAAGAGTCTTGGGAAATCCTTCCCACCGAGAGCTGTAGGGGCAGAGTCTTTGTGTAAATATATCTAGAATCCATCTAGCAAAATCTAGAATCGAAAGCTAGTTCCAGTAATAAAAATTTGCAAAATTTGTCATTAAAACCAACCAGATGTGCTACCCTTCAGGGTAGGAATCTCACCATCTTTATCTGGTCAGGCCCAAATGGTCTGACTTAAGAAGCCATTGATTGCGAGGCCATCTAGGGATGGGCGACAAGTCTTGGCCTTCCCAGTTACGTCAATATCCCATGGAAGAATTTTATTAAAAGATAAACAATGCATCTTACTCTTAACCTGCAAAAATGACTAATTTTTGTGACAGAAACCAGGCAGTTTGTGCTAGAAGAAATTTACAATTAGGGTAATTTTGCACTCTGAATTCCTAACCACCAAGAAAATGCAGTTAACCTGCAAGCTTGTATCTGACATGGAAATGAGAAGTCACATCAGTCTTAGTGATATTGGGAACTGCAGATGCTGGAGAATCCAAGACAATAAAATGTGAGGCTGGATGAACACAGCAGGCCACGCAGCATCTCAGGAGCACAAAAGCTGATGTTTCGGGCCTAGACCCTTCATCAGAGAGGGTCTGATGAGCTCGGATGAAGGGTCTAGGCCCGAAACGTCAGCTTGTGCGCTCCTGAGATGCTGCTGGGCCTGCTGTGTTCATCTAGCCTCACATTTTATTATCTCACATCAGTCTTAGCAGCATGCAAACTGAGATCCCAAAGTTGAAAGGCCATGTAAAACCTCAGTGTCCCATCTTGCCTTATATACCAAACATTTATAAATACAACTCATTTCTACACATTTATAGTACAGCTCTGAGAGGTATAAATCCATGATTTGGCATTACAGAATTTTCTTGGTTATCAGGGAAGTACCACACAAAAATGGCAGCCTATCCAGTATTCTTGCCTTTGCTGTTTTTCAGCTGCAAGCTTTAGGACTAAGAAGAGAGGGACCACCTCTTCATATGAAACTCCACACTGCAAATTTCATTTCTTCACAGGAATGCCACAAAAACTATTCTGTTTGCAGCGATAAGAATGTTGTTGGCAGTCACTTGCTAACAAGAATGAGTGTTGACCTTGGAAACTCCCGGTCACCTGTCATGGGTTTTGTGGGTCCTTGCATGACTGATGAACCGCAATCTGGAGCCACATTGCTGGACACAAATTTGGTAGATGTTTGCAGAAGATGGAATTGATCCTAGGCCTTCCCATTCACTGACATTCTGGTTCCTTTTCCATACTTCCTCCTGCTGATGGGTGTTCTCAATACAGCTGTGTCTCTTCATACAGTATAAAAGTATTGAAGCGATCAAACTCCCTTGTAAATATTCTCTATGTGGACTGAGTGATAATAACAAAATTATTGCCTTAAAACAGGGATGTTGTATGGAACACAGATTATCGTACCCCAAAAATCACAAAGCAGACCAAATAGGTATTTAGTTCTCACCAACATGCCCGAAAGCTTTTCTCCCATGTTGTTATATTTTCAAATGCATTATTTGATGCAACTTCCACTAAAAACTAGGAGTTCCCAAACAGTGGTGTGCACATAAAACCTTTTTTTTTGGCAGCTGGGTAATATATTGGAAAACTCTTATGATAGATACTCTTGCATGTTCGCTCTGTTTACAGGAACTGGTTATTTTCTTCCATTTCACTGTAACTTGTGATTTGCATTAAATTAGGAGGAGATTAAATTTTTAGTTTTGCCATTAAATGCGAACAATTAAATGAAAGATTGTTTTGGGTTTTTCCAACAGTATCTGATTAATCTTAAGATCTTTGTCAATATGAACTGCCACTCACTAAATTAGTTTAAAATGAAAAGACCTTGAATTACTGATTCAACGCTATTGACTCAACATTGCAAGGTCTCTGCTAGAATATTGAATAATTTATTTACCTTGAATTTAAGACTTTTTCTGAAAACACTGCTTGCTCTTACTTAGATGTCCTCCCCACTACATTTCCCCCTCTTATTTTAAAGTGCGAGTGTTGATTCTTTCCTTTTTACAGAAGGAATTCAGATTATTTTGAATTATGAGAAGTCATTATATTGCAAATATCTCAAACATCTCAAAAAGTGATTGATCTGGCTAGCTTCTGCAATTAACAATTTTCATTCGATACATATCGATCGCAACTTAAATCCACGTAAAATGCATCATGTGACTTCATAAAATGTGAAATGACTTTATATAAAATGTTACCACTCAGTTCAAGCAAAACATTCTTAACAACTAGGTGAACTATTTTTGATGTATTTGATATTGAGAACAATAGGAGGCAACTGAAATAATGCATCTGGAGGAAGAGCGATGAGAGAAAAGTTAGCCAAAAACTTTGGGTCCAAACAAGAGCGGAATTTCTCTAATTATCAAACAGGGCTGCCAATCCTTTGATTACATTGGATTTTCATCATTCACGTTGTAACATGGCATCCTCGCTCTTGGAAAAAAAAAACAGCCCAAAAAGAACTGCAGATGCTGTAAATCAGGAACAAAAGCAAAGTTCCTGGAAAAGCTCAGTAGGCCTGGCATAACTATGAAGTGAAAAACAGAGTTAACCTTTTTGGGAATCCCAGTTCCCTGACTAATAAAGGCAAGCATGCCACACATTGCAAGATCCCTCTGTACGTCAATGCTGTTCAGGGTGCTGTCATTAACTGTATGCTTTTTCTTGATATTTTATCTCCCCAAGTACAACACCTCACACTTTCCCAGATGAAAATCCATCTGCCACTTCTACACCATATCTACAATTGATCTATCCTTTGCCATCCTTCTACACGATCCACAACTCCACAGAGTTGGTATGGATTCAAACAACTGATGACATATGTTCCATTTGCCTGGATAAATTCTGGTCCAATGACAAAAGAAGCGCAACATCATTCAGGTCAAAACAACCTGCCTGAGCAGCACTCTATCCATCACCTTCAAAATTCATTTTCACCATTGCCAAACACAGCATGTACCACATAATGGATGCAATGCAGCAACACAAAGGTTTCTTCAACACCACCTTCCAAAATCTTCAGCATCATGTAGAGGGGCCAAGAACCAGGCTGGGACAAAGAAAACATATGCAAGTTCCCAGCTCCACATCAACTTGAAACTGTATCCTGTTCCTTCCCTGTTGTTGGTTTAAAATCCTGGAACTTATCTCCTAACTCTTTAGGTGGACCTAAAACAGACCAGCAGTTCCAGTAGTAATGGGAACTGCAGAAGCTGGAGAATCCAAGATAACAAAGTGTGGAGCTGGATGAACACAGTAGGCCAAGCAGCATCGCAGGAGCGCAAAGGCTGATGTTTCGGGCCTAGACCCTTCAGAGAGGGGGATGGGGAGAGGGTTTTGGAATAAATAGGGAGAGAGGGGGAGGCGGTCCGAAGATGGAGAGAAAAGATGATAGGTGGAGAGGACAGTATAAGTGGGGAGGTAGGGAGGGGACAGATCAGTCCAGGGAAGACGGACAGGTCAAGGAGGCGGGATGAGGTAGTAGGTAGGAAATGGAGGTGCAGCTTGAGGTGAAAGGAAGGGATGGGTGAGAGGAAGAACAGGTTAGGGCAGCGGAGACAGGCTGGGCTGGTTTTGGGATGCAGTGGGGGAAGGGGAGATTTTGAAGCTTGTGAAGTCCACATTGATGCCATTAGGCTGCAGGGTTCCCAAGCAGAATATGAGTTGCTGTTCTTGCAACCTTAGGGTGGCATCATTGTGGCACTGCAGGAGGCCCATGATGGACATGTCGTCTGAGGAATGGGGGGGGGTGGGCGGGAGTTACAATGGTTTGTGACTGGGAGGTGCAGTTGTTTATTGCGAACCCCAATGGGGAAACCACGCGGAGGCTTGGGGACCGCTTTGCAGAACACCTCCGCTTGGTTCACAATAAACAACTGCACCTCCCAGTCGCAAACCATTTTAACTCCCCCTCCCATTCCACAGACGACATGTCCATCATGGGCCTCCTGCAGTGCCACAATGATGCCACCCAAAGGTTTCACGAACAGCAACTCATTCCGCTTGGGAACCCTGCAGCCCAATGGTATCAGTGTGGACTTCACCAGCTTCAAAATCTCCCCTTCCCCCACCACATCCCTAAACCAGCCCAGCTTATCCCCCCCCCCCCCCCCCCACTGCATCCCAAAACCAGCCCAGCCTGTCTCCACCTCCCTAACTTGTTATTCCTCTCACCCACCCCTTCCTCCCACCGCAAGCCGCACCTCCATTTTCTATCTACTACCTCATCCCGCTTCGTTGACTTGTCCGTCTTCCCTGGACTGAACTATCCCCTCCCCACCTATACTCTTTTCTCTCCATCTTCAGTCCGCCTCCCCCTCTCTCCCTATTTATTCCAGAACCCTCACCCCATCCCCCTCTCTGATGAAGGGTCTAGGCCCGAAACGTCAGTTTTTGTGCTCCTGAGATGCTGTTTGACCTGCTGTGTTCATCCAGCTCCACACTTTGTTATCAGCAGTTCCAGCAGACTACTCACCACCTCTTTACCCAAGGGCTACTAGCAATGAGGACAAATGGTTTACCTGGCCAGCAATACTAACTTCCCAAGCAGAAATTTTTTAAAGACTGCTGTTCAGGGTTGATTTAAAGTAGCTATTTACCAAATTTGCCACTTTCTAATTTCCAGCTGCAATTATCTGCATGTCATTAATATGTCAGTGCCCTTAGTCATCCACTTTCTCTTATTATGTTTTCTAAAAACCTAATAATTCTCATGACATTAAACTTTCTTTTTTTGGAGTGTTTTCTCAATTCTTGTAGCTGACTTGGTATTCATTTGTGATTTGCCTTTGCTGCCTCTTTCATTTCACAGAATCACAACTTACTTGTGCTCTTTTAGACGCTCTAATTTCCTTTTATGACCAAAGTTGTTCAACTACATAGCAGATTTCTGCTCCTTACAGGCTTGGATGGATCCAGTATTTCAGCAAAAAGGTTTCAAAACCTCCCAATTTATCTATTAACATATATGCCAGATGTATTAAGTCAATTCCCACCTCATCTTGGTGGTGCAGTGGTAACGTCCCTACCACTGGGCTGGAAAGCCCAGGTTCAAGTCCTACCTGCTCCAGATGTGGGTAATAACTTCTCTGAATGGGTTGATTATAAACAAATTATTTAATTAAATAATTGGAGCTCTTAATTGTTCTGTTCTAATATCCAAATTTTTTTCAAACAATTTGCTGCGTTATTCCTATTACTTCAATTTTTGTCCCTATTGTCTTTCATGATGAGCTGCATCTTGCTTTCATTTATTTATTTGATGGTTTCCACTTTATCCTTTCAGCCATGACTTGGTCCCAACCTGGTTCAGATGAAGCCCAGTAGTATAATACAACTCCCCTCGTTACACCACAGGTGTCAGTATCCCATTCAAATGTAAATCCTCCTTTTCACACCAACTATTTAGGCTCCCGTCAACTTCCTAATCTGTCCAAGTGGACTATTTTTAAATCAGGAGAGAGTTTTAAAATGATGATCTGATTTGCATGTGTAAATTATGAGCTACTGATCATCAATTTTGACAATAATTTTAAAATTTCAAGCAAGGGAATGGTGATTGTAATTCATTATTTGCTTTGTTTTAAATTTAACTCAGCAAAAGGTAATTTGTGTGATGTGTAATTGAAGTCAAACATTGATCATGGAAGTAAGGAATTGCTGAAAAGAGAAGTATTCTTGAAGGTGTCTGTACAGTCATCATCAAGACAAATACAGGAATATCAAACCATCGCAACAATTTATATTGCAGCAGGAAAGGATGCTGACTGTTGGCAAGTCAATTCAGATTGGTAAAGGCATTGCCATGGTAAAATCAACAGGAACTAGACATAACCAAAATACTGGGTAATTTTAAAAGAAAAGGCAAAGGTTTCAAAACAGCCTTTGCTTGCAGAGACCACATCCTTATGGATGAATGTCAATAGCATAAACAACCTAAATTGATATATCATAAAATTGACTGGTGTAGCTATTAGCACACTCCAATTGTTCAGCCAGTGCTCGATAATCTCCAAATTACACCTAGCAGTATCTGCTTTGTTCCGAGTTTTCCGAATGCAGACTTGGTAAATAGAGTCCGTACTCTTGCCATGTGTTTTTTAAAAAAAAACAACTAAGAGGAACATGCTGTTTGATTCAAACAGCTGAACACTGGGAAAATTGCCAACGCTCCTGCCATTGCACTGGCACCGAAACTCATGCACAACATTGCTCAACTGTGGGGTAGACAGCATTTTGTTTTGGACTGGTGGCAGCATCCCATTAATGGGACATACAACCCTATGTAGCTACTGCACTCTTGCAGCTTGAAACAGTTTGCTTAACCTGTTGTCAAAAAGTTGCTTGCAGCACGTAGTAGTGGTGAACCCACTGGCATTTTTCTCAACAAATGCATCAAGAAAAACGAAAGGGTTAGACTGCTCCACCTCAAAAGTCAATTTTAGCATGGGATGGAGTACATTAAGTGCAAGGAGATCCCTAGCTACAACTGCAAATTCAAAAGGTATCGATGTATCAGTTACATGCGCAGGGCGAGAGATTAGAAATTGTGCCATCAAAATTAAATCCAATGGTTTAATTTACTTTTTTTGCATTTATACTGAAGGTAACGTTTTGTTTTAGAACCTAAGCATCTGTTCGGCTACTTAAGATCAAACCATATGCAAACCTCACTCTCACCACTATTTTCTTACTATTGTAAATGTCTGAGCCATGGTGGCATACCATTTCCTTCCCATTACATATTCATTAAAAAAAATTAGAAGATGGCTTTAAGCCAGAACATCATCTTGAGCACAAGTCCCTTTTGGCTAAATACTAACTGACATCTGATGCTGCAGAAAAATAAAACCAAAAAAAAAAGTGATATTCAAGAAATTGTTCACAGCTTTAAGAATATTCAGACCACAGGTTACATAGCCTACAGGCTATGTAACAGATCTGATATCAGATCAAATTGAACCAGCTATCGAGACCACAGTGAGAGGGGCAGAGACAGAAAAATCTTCAAAACTGTTTACCAACTTTTGTAGGTTGTATCGTCTCCAAAATTGATCAATTTGCTTTGAATAGCTAAACTTACATCACTAATACCAACCAGAAATGGCAGCAATCCTATCAACAGTCCTTGGAGTACCTGAAATAGCACTCCTTTCTCACCAAAATAACAGGTACAAAAATCAGCAAGCTTATTATCCTGCAGCTAATGTCATTTCCAGGATTTAGTTAGGATCCCTAGGGATTTGACCTTAACTTTAAATATTTGTCTGAAAGCTGAGCACTTCCAACCTGCACAGAAAGTGGTATTGGCCATCAGTGAAAACACTATGTACTTGGCCTAGTGTTACTGATTTTTGGAGGTCCTAACATGTGAAAAGATGTAGACATGACACCCAATGTCTTTCTTTGCCAGATTACCTAGCTTCTCAGCACCCAGATGCCTCAAATTAAAAATTATTGCCTTTAGTTGTTTTCCCCAAATGGTTTTCTTCTCTTCAATTCTCCATCATCATCTACAGATCTACAACCTGTTCCCAAACTCCCAATTACAAGAGACATAAGATTCCGAGACCTACGGAATAAAAGGCTATATAGTGGGGGATCATGGCAAAACGAACATCAGAAAACCGACAGCCATTTATTAGCAAATAGTTTTAACAGGCAGAAGCCGAGATTGCTGCTTTTGTGGATCATGCAGACCTGCTTTACAACTGCCAGCTAAAATGAGGCATGCAGATCTCTAGCATTCAGCATTTGGGTTAAGTGATTCCAGATCTTGCACGGCATGGCAGGAGCTGGAATTTGAGAGGCCATGGCAGGTGGTGAAAACTGAATTCAAGACGTCTGGAATGGAAGAAGCTAATCTAATGGCAACCATGTAACCACCACCTATTGTTGAAAAAAATCCATCTGGTTCACTAATGTCTTTCAGGAAGGGAAATCTACAATCCTTACCCTGTCAGGCCTACATGTGCTACCAGACACACAGCAATATGTTTTTACCTCTTTCCTGTGCTCTGGACATATAGGGATGGGCAATAAATTCTGGCTTAGTTAGGCATGCCTACATCCCATGAATAATGAAAAAAAAAATCCAGTTTTCTTTTTAAAGTCATGAATAAATTATGCTCTTCCATCATTTCAGGCAACAACCTATGGATGTTCATAGCATGCTGCAATAAAGAGAAGTTCACACTGCCCCACTCCAGTCCTGCCAATCCCCAAACTTAGGTGCTATGATTGTTATGGTGTGGCAAACTTTCTAACAATGTCACAGCTACTTTGCTCACCTAAAGACTGGAGACAAAGCCCAAGAAATTAAGAGTTACTGGCAATAGATCTGAACAGACAGCGAGCAAAGCCATGACTTGTACTGGAAGAAGACATTGCTGATAAAGACTTACATGGCAACCAATGTTTCACCTGAACCATTAGGTTTTGGAAACGTGACAATATTTTGAATGGGTTTAGTCCAGTCCATACCCTGAGCAAATGGATATTCAAAAATACAAAAAAAACTTTACAAAACTTCAACAGAATCAATAAGCTAAGAGGCACAGGCTGATATAAAAAAGTAATTGGCATGTTAAAAGAGAAGAGAATGGGAAAACAGCTGGAAGCACAGTCACTAAGATGACAGTTACTTTTATATAAACAAATCAGGAATTGCACATAGGCCACCAAGCAAGTCCAAGATTGACCATGCATGAGAAAGCCAATTAAGAGTTCAGGTCAGCTTTGATCATGTGCAGGGGATCGTGGCTAGCCAGGGGTAATAAGGCCTGGGTGTTCAAGTGATTTGATGCACAAGATAGGGAAAAACAAAGCAGAAGAAATTCGGCCAACAGAAGGGAAAAAAAGAGATGAGTGACCAACTAAACAATGGCGCAAACCGACATCTCAATGCAGAAAGGCTGAAAACGACTGATTTGCATGATTTATTAGTTTTTCAAACTTAATAATAAAAAATCTAAAACCTGTAAAAATAATTTCTACCTGGACTGCACCTTGTAACTAAATCAGGACTAATAAAACTTTTACGTTGGCTCTTTATCTAATCTCTGACTATAACTGTAATCAACTGTCTTTCAAACCGAAATTTAACCTCAGAATCTTACATTTTGGTGGCGAAGGAAGCGAATGTTAAAAATGGTGGATGGAGTGTCAATCAAGTGCCTTACTTTGGCCTGGATGGCGTCAAGCTTCTTTTGTAATTTTATAGCTGCACTTATTCAGGCAAATGGAAACTATCCCATTCCACTTCTGCATTATGCCTTGCAAATGGCGGAATGGCATATGGAAGACAGGAAACAAGTTACGCACTGCAGAATTCCGAGCCTCTGACCTGCAATTGCAACCACAGTATTTATATGGCTAGTCCAGTATTTATATGGCTGGTCAAATGTAAGTCCTGGGATAATGATTTCAATAAGTAATGGAACATTTATTTAAAGTCATATGGAGAACAAGAGTAAAGCTGTAGGGTTTTTTGGTGCATGGAAACCAGCGGTTGCCACAACCTTAGTGCATAATGTACTAAGAATTTAAGACTTTGAGCTCAGTCAGCCAAATTGCTGGAGAGATTGTAAACACAGATACAGATGGACATGGATGTTACACTAAAAATCTGAGTTGTCCACTTCCAAAGTGACATGTATTTTGCATGATCTTCACAACTCTTTGGAGCTGCACACAATAAAAAAAATCAAGAAACGGAGGAGGAATAATATAGAAGCATGAAGAGATAAGCATTGAGAATTTGATGAGTTTTCATTTTTAGTTCACTAGATATCAAAAAAAAAGCAGCCCTAACTGTCTTAAGAGTTGATGAAAAAATCATAATTTTTTTTTTTTTTTTTACAGGCCATCTTTGCTCTATATTTATGCAAAAGAATACTAAATGAGGGAGACGAAATCATCTATCTAGCTCATTCATGTACAAAACCACATGGATTCCTCATCATAGTATCCAACTTCCTGTAGGCCAATTCTACTTTGGTTAATTTAGTTGAAGCAAAAAAAAATTCCTGGTATTATTCTAGTTTGTGAAATTCTTCACAATACAAGTTTTGAACATTGTATTCTTAGTTCATAAAAATTAAAAATTGCCAAAAAATATTTTAATATTTAATAAAAGGATCTAACAGACAACTCATCAAGATATCCTGATCCACATCTTTTACGTGACAAGTATGTTTTAATATAAAAGGACACACAATGATTATGTCAGTAGAATTTTGCATCTTTCATTGCATTACCTGTAGCAAACTCAAAACCTCAACAACCTGAATATTACCACCAGCACAGCATCCATTAAAATTAAAATACATAAAGTTGAAATATTGTCATTACCATGCTGAAAACTTCATAACTTAAATTTTTAACATCATCTATGTTGAGAGATGATTCAACATTCCAAGCTCTTGAATAACATGAAGCTATTTAACAGTTTCCTAAAGCTAGTGTCATATCATTTCAATAAGAAAACTTGGATATTGTGACACAGAATATACACATTTATTCCCTGTTAGACCAAACATCTAGTCACATTGCTGAATTCCCGGCCCATTGGAATGCAGGTCTACCTCAAGTAAAAACTCATTGGATGATTAGAACCAAAGTACAAAGTACAGCTGGTTCACACTTGTGAAATTAATTACTTGGCAAATTTAGAACAAATATACACATTATCCTTTCCAGTAACAAACAATGCATTCCTAAAGCAAAGTTAAAAATCATGTGAACAGAATTAGTTTTGATAGATTTCAATATACAACTTTCAACTTGCTCAAGAGTTAAACCCCCTTTTATATTTTCTATCATCTAGTTCAATAAGCTGGCTTACAAAGCACCAACTGTACCAAGTTTAATTCATTACTTGAAAGTGTGAGAAGGACAAGTGCAACTAAGTCCAGAAATTGTTGTATTTGAGTAACGTGCAAATTTGTTTGGTCAATTAAATGCTAGTAACTTTCTTGCAACAACCAATCACAAATTTTGATTAATTAACTTTTATGTAATGTAATTCACCTTATCTATAAAAGATAACAAATGAAAATTATTGTTCACAGCGTAATGAACAATCTTGTATGCATTGAATAAATGGATGTGCTAACACTACTTAAAACACAAAAGTGCCGATAGAAAAATGGGTGAAAGTATAATTATGGTTCAAAACTGAAAAGTCAAAATGAACCGTCTGATCAGCCAATAGTGTACTAAATCCTGTTTGCGAAGCAATTTAAATTGGAGTTTAATTGCAGACAAAAGAAACTTCTGAATGAAATGCCAACGCATGCCCTGGATTTTGTGTTAGTTCGTGTCCCCACATTGACTGCTTCCCTAGTCATTTGAGTACTGAAAGCCTGTTTGTTTTCCTGGCTCTGTCAGACTATTCAGTCCTTTCAATCCATAGATTGCAGTGTGAAAAAGGAGCATCTTATCAACATGCTCCAGACCAGCAGAGTTAGTCACATCCGCAAAATACATAGCCATTCCAGTTATAGACCTCACCCTCAAAAGCTTTACTTGTCTCATTGCAAACACCCCAAACTGTTGTGACAGCAGATCTGTACAAACATGATACAGTAATTTGCAAAAAAAAAACACTTATACTTGAGGAAAATATAATTCTTCCTCAGGTGAAGAATGGAAAAAGGCATATTTAACTCTACTTCCAATAATTAACTATTAAATTTACAAATTGTGGCTTCAAAAATGCAATTTTTAAAAATTGCTATTTCAATATAAAGGAACTTAAATGTCCCTCACGTTTTTCCATCGGCAGGAAATTCACTTAAAGTACTAATATTGAAATTCAAACAAACCACTAAGTTTGAAGGCTGATTTGCTGTGGTACAAATCCCAAAAACAATTTATATAACAGTTAAATTGAGCTAACAGTTTCATATTGAAGCGGCACTTACTTGAAATTGTAATTCCACTCCACCCTGGTTCTGTACATAAATTTACTGGTGGCTCACTCCATTTGACAAATGAACAGCAACTTAGCGCTAACATAATCACTTAAACTGCTATAAACAATGGTTGCATGAAAATTGTACATAACTGAACATTCACTAATCACACCTTTAAAAAAGGTCATGTACGTGAAAACTCTTAAAAATATCTAAAAATTGTTTTTCCTGAAATTTAAATGATTCAAAATGTAACATTACCACGAGCAGTGGCAAACAAGACCAAAATCCCTGCTCATAATGTTTCTTTAAATTGACTGTTGCCAATCTGCCTTATTTAAACTGTTGACAACTAAGTGGTGATTAAAATTAGCTCCCATTGAACGTTCACATTTTATAACATTTGATACAGGTGTGGATGACATTCATATTAAGTTTCAGACCATATAGAGTAAAAACACCGATGGCTCCGTAAGATCCTGGATCACAATTCATAGAATCATAGAAGCCCTACAAGTGTGGAAACAGGCCCTTCGGCCCAACAAGTCTACACCAGCCCTTGAAGCACCTACCCAGACCCCTCCCACTATAACCCACCCTAATTTACACATCCTTGACCACTATGGGCAATTTGGTGTAGCCACTCCACCTAACCTGCACATCTTTGGCCTGTAGGAGGAAACCGAAGGACACGGAGGAAACCCATGCAGACACAGGCAGTCGCCCAAGGGTAGAATCTAACCACCGTGCCAATTGGATGATACCACTTCTTGAACACTTGATCAAGTCAATAAATTTAGTTTATCCTATCTTTTGAACAAAGTTGTTAATTTGTTACAGCTTTATCAATTTATGTTACTTTTTCATGGGTAACACTGTTTTAAGGTCTATTTTAAAGTGAAATAAATAGCCATTTGAGCATTTAACCGACAAGGCATCGGTTAACATATGAATTTTCAGGGCTGGAAAAAGCTTAGTTAGTACGAACAAATACTGCAGATAAATTCTTTACAATATAAAGAAAATCATCAGGTTATATGTATCTATTCCATAAATTTACCAAACAGTGCTTATTACACTTAGTATAACAACGGTACTAACTCAGTATCTTTTTTTTCAGAAGAATTGGGAGGGCGCTCCCTGAATTTTGTAAAATCATCAACATTTCTTTTGTTTCAATCTGAAAGTTTAAAGATGTAGCGAGCGCTTTTCCAGCTATGACTCACCACTATATTGGGATCACTGAAACTTGACTCCAGATGTACAGTGCTTTATGTTCAGACTGCCATTTTATTTCTCTGGACTTGTTTGTGATTTGTGACAAAAACAGTTTGTACTATTTCAGATTTCCTTTTTTTCTAAATTTCTCTAGCGTAGAGTCATTGCAAACAAATATCATATACACAAGTGATTAAAATTAACCCTCCCCCCGAATGGGAACTGTTCTTCAAGTGCCATTTGCAGTAATGAAAATTTTGTTCTCGTGATCAAAGGGTTAACTGAAAGAGGGCATTTCACAGCAATTTACTTCTCGTGGTCTTAGAAGTGTACTGTCTTATGGTAATAGATATTAACGCTGTAGTCATAACCTAAATGAAAAAAAATCACAATTCTGGCTTCTCTCACCGCATTATGACGGCACGAACGATTGCGCGGAATGTATAATAGTGTTTATACTGAATAGTAAGCTGGAAATAATCAACCCCATTAAATAAAACTAATTGCCATTAATACTATATCACTGGTGTGCGCGAAGTTTACCTGCAGACGTGTATTAATTAGAATATTTCAACCAAGTAAATCTACAACCTTAATAAACTGTGTTTTTCTAAGTAGAAAGATCTATAATCCCACCTGTTTGAGAGATGGATTTCTCACCGGATTGTTTGGAAAAATCATTCTTAGAAACGTAACGTAATTCTTCAAAGCTGTTAGGCAACAAACAGAAGTATTCCTTTATGCAAATTGCTTATAACACGGAAAGTTAAATCATTGGAAGTAAAATGTCAAAGAACAGACGTAAAACTCTCGGATTCCTTTGACGAGCGTGAACCTTACTTAAGTTACTTGATGCCTACTAAATCAGCACACTGCCAACTTTTGTGACAATATAACCTAGTTTCATTTGCAACATCAAATACTCGGCCAGTTTTTTTTCCAGTTCACTTCATTGATCTGGCTTATGGTTCCCTGCAGCAACGATCCCACCTACTGTGGCCTCGTCTACAAAAAGTTTAAACATAGGGGTGTCAAAATACTAAGCAAGCCTCCAACAAGTTAACTTTACAAAGTTTTTTTGAATTTAGTTAATTTCTCCTCAAATAACTACAGTTTAAAAAACTGAATTTAAACTTCTACATGTTTAATAACTAACACTTACAATTCTTAGCTGACTACTAATAAATCACCACTCCTTAAAATAAAATGGTTGGCTCTAACATAAATGCTTCGCATTCCAAACGCTAACCATCAGATCTTCCTGAGCTGCAAAAGGCGAAGTCAGAATGGCCTGCGAGAACACAAGCATGTATTTTTAGATGCAGCATTACGGAACAATGTAAATGGATGCGTTTTGTAAAGCACAAATATAAAAATTAAGCATCCAAAAGAAAGTACAAGTCCTATTAGCCACTTATTTTACAACAAAAGACCCAAAGAGCTGCAGATGTTGGCAATTAGAAAACAAAAACAAAAATTCTTGCAAAAACTTAGTAGGTCTGACCACAGTTATAGAGATAAAGCAGAATTAACGTTTCGGATCCAGTGACTTTTTTTCCAGAACAGCTATTTGTTTATAAACTGATCGATATTTTTACTGCATGTGTTCAAGTTACTGACCATCACGAAACAAAACGATAGAAGTAATGTCTAAAGGTGTTTGATTGGATGAAAATAGGTAGCAATAAAGGTTAAGATAGAATAAATGCTTTTGATCCTAACCAAATTGTCACATTAGAATTTTTAAGATTATATGCCGTTCATCAGTTCAAAGTATTCATTTCAACCTCTATGGAAGGTCGCAAGGGGTAGCATGTCCTTCACAATGTGTAGCATAAAAGTCTGTTCTGGAGTTAACCCATGAAAGAAATGTCCAAGTTCTGGTTAAAAATCATTCTCAAGTCAAGGCAAAGAAACAAAGCAGCAGCAAGTACATTTTTTGTTTTACTTTACATGTGATAATGGCAAAGATCTAACTCTAAAATTAAAATCTTATTGTGTGGAAGGTATAAGCAAGATTTTCAAATAGAAACCAGGTCATGAGAGACATGTAAAACATTCAAAAGCCACATAAAGCAAAAAAAAATCAAAATTCCCAACAGGAATGTAGAGCACTGTACAAATTATGTAGCACTTCAACATTATTATTCAAGATTTAATGCTACTTGGATTTCAAAATTATGGATCTTATTTCCCTTCCTGTGATGCCAGCTCAATCAGTCCAGTTCAAAATGATGCAATCTTCACTGCTGAGCAACCAACCTATTTTGTGGGCAAGTTCAAAAATTTATTTTTACATTCTCCTTCATTTATGTTCCTGTTAGTCTTTGCCCAGCGTTCAGTTGATGTGAGGTAAATTGATCCAAAACTTTATTTCAGAAAGAATAAATTAACAATTAATTATAAGCAAAATATAGTGCAAATGTTGGAAGTCTGAAACAAGGAGAGAGAATGTTGGACAAGCTGAGCAGGATTGGTCAGCATGTCTGGACAGACAAACAGAATTAACATCTCGCATCTGATAATGATTTCTTCAGAACAGAAATGCGGTTATAAAAATATCTCTAAATTCCAGCCTCTCTCAGTTACAAAAATGTCACACTGAGGTCAAAAAATGAATTCAGATTCTTTCTCCCGAGACCATGCTGCCAGACCTGCTGAACTTCTCCAGCATTGTTTGAGATTGTCATAACTGTCTGAACAATACAATTTTGTCTCAGCTTTACTTGATCAATGCAGTGCTTTGCCCATAACTCATTAAAACTGTCTGTTTCAAAGAGAAGTAGCTTCTATTTTAATTTCATCTTTAGTGTAGATTGTTGAAATCTGAAGAGTAGAGAAAAGATGGCAAACACTAAAATTTCAGGTAAATTATTCCATTTGATTCTTCACATACGGACAATACTTCAGTGTTTGGCATCACAAGAGCATAAAATTGTACAGCACAAGAAACCTTTCAGCACATCATTCCAGGACAAGATTTTAAAGTTATCCAGTAAGACCCATTCCCCAATTCATTCACCATAACCTTGTCAAATTATGAGTCTTCTTAAGTATATATGCATATAATATGTATATACTTATAATATGTATATTAAATGTATATAATATTGGTCGTTATCTCTTCAAAGAATTCTAATTGATTTATCAGGCATCACCTGTCTTGAAGCTGTTTTGATTCAGCCCTATTTTACTATGCAACTCCAAATACTCCACAAACTCATCCTTAATAATGGACTGTAAAATTCTTACCAATGACTGAGGTCAGTGTAACTGGATTCTAATTTCCGTTATTCTGTCTCCCTCCTTTCTTAAATTGGGGTGTTACATTGCTGATTTTCCAATCCTGTGGTACTCTCCCTAACTCCTGAATGATCACCACTAATACCTCCACGATCTTTTCAGCTAACTCCTTCAGAACCCTGGGCTGTAGTCCATGTAGTCTGGCTGATTCATCTAACTTCACCTTCCCCAGCACCTGCTACTTCGTGATACCCATCATATATACCTCTGCCTCCTGAATTTCTCTTGAAGTTCTGGTTTACTGCTGGTGTCTTACACCATGAAAACTGATGCAAAGTATCCATTCAGTTCTGCCATCATTAGTTTGTTCCCTGATAACAAAGTGTGGAGCTGAATGAACACAGCAGGCCAAGCGGCATCTTAGGAACACAAAAGCTGACGTTTCGGGCCTAGACCCTTCAGAGAGTTTGTTCCCTGTTACGATTTCTTCAGCCTCATTTTCCAACAGTTGAATGTCCAATCTTGCCTGTATCTTACCTCATATGCATCTAAAAATATGCTCGCAATCTTCTTCTGTATTACTAGATATCTTACCCTCATTTCAACCTTTCCCACCTTGTTGCTTTTCTAATTGCCCTCTGCTGGTTTTTAATGTATTCCCAATCCATTGGTTTCCCACTGATCTTCACTACATTTGTACGCTTTCCTTTTGCCTTTATGATGTCCCTGACATAATTTGGTTGCCTCATCCTCCCCTTAGTATGTGACTTGGGATGAATTTCTGCTGTGCCTCCTGAATTACCCCCAGAAACTCCTACCAATGCTGCTCCAGCACCTTCCCTGCTAGAGACCACTTCCAATAAATTCTGGCCAGCTCCTCCCCTGTGTCTTTGTAGTTACCTTTACTCAGTTGTATTATTACATCTGATTCAACTTCAGCCTCTCAAACTGCAGGGTGAATTCAATCATTTTATTGTTACTGTACTCTATGGAGTTCCTGTGCCTTAACCTCCCTAATCAAGTTACCAGCTACTAACATTTCAAAGAAGAATCATAGAAGCCCAACAGTGCGGAAGGAGGCCACTTGGTCCATCGAGTCTGCACTGACTCTCCAAAGAGCATAGCACCCAGTCTCAGCCCCCTACCATATCCCATAATCCCACATTTGCCATGGCAAATCCACTCAACCGACACATCCCTGGATACTAAGGGCAATTTCAGTATGGCCAATCCACTTAAACTGCATGCCAGACATGCCAGCAGACATGCAGTATTCAAGTCGAATGACCGGACTGAATACAGACAATCCAAATGTGACCTTGGCAAAGCCACCAGGGAGACCAAGAAGCAGTACTGGCCTAAGTTGGAGGTTCAGACTTACCAAACAGACTTCCACCATCTATAGCAAGGCCTGAATGACATTATGGGATACAAAATGAAACAGTGTAAGATCGTGGGCAATGACACATCTCTCCCTGACAAGCTCAGTGCTTTCTACATTTGGTTTGAGCAGAATGCCAGTGGCGCGGTCATGCCTGCCCTGACAGCCCCAGATACACCTGTTCCTTCCATCACCACTTCAGAAGTCAGATTGTTTTTCCTGGGAGTCAACCAAAGGAAAGTGATGGGCCCGGACAGCATCCCCGGCCGAGCACTCAGATCCTGTGCGGACCGACTGGTGGTGGTATTCACCGACATGTTCAATCTCTCCCTCCTAAAAGCCAAAGTCCCCACCTGCTTCAAGAAGACCGCTATTATCCCTGTACCCAAGAAAACACGTGCAGTGTGCCTTAATGACTACTACCCAACGGCTGTGACCTCAATAATCATGAAGTGCTTCAAGAGACTGGCCATGGCCCATGTCATTTCCAGTCTCCCAACCTGCCTCAACATAAGTCCACAGAGAATGCCATATCCTTAGCCCTGCACTCATTCCTTGGACATCTGGACAACAAAGACACGTAAGTCAGACTCTTGCTCATTGACTACGCTCCACCTTCAACACCATTACCCCCTCCAGACTGATCTCAAAACAGCATGACCTTGGTCTCAGCTCTGCCCTCTGCAATTGAATCTTCGGTTTTTTGACTCATAGGCCACAGTGAGGATAGGTAATAGCATCTCCTCCCCAATAACAGTCAACACTGCCCCCCCCACCACCGAAGGATGCATCCTCAGCCCCCTACCGTGCTCCCTGTACAATTGCTGACTGCATTGTCAAATTCCAAATGAACATCATTTGCGAGCGCGCTGATGACACTACTGTTGTGGGACAGGTATCTAACAACGAGTAAAAAAGTACAGAAGGGATATTGTTTTCATTGCACATGTCAACAAGCCCTTAATCTGTCTCTCAACATCAGCAAAACTAAAGAACTGATCACTGACTTCAGAAAGAAAGGAGGAGAACACGCCCCTATTTATATCAATAGAACTGAGGTTGAGAGAGTGAATCCTCACAGTGACAAGAGGTGATGACCTGTTCTGCACTTCCCACGTAGATGAAATGGTCAAGAAGCACAACAACACCTCTTCTTCTTCAGGTAGCTCAGGAAATTTGGCATGTCCATAAGGTCCCTCACCAACTTCTACAGAAACACCATTGAAAACTACTGTCCGGGTGCATAACTGCTTTGCCCAAGACCATAAGAAACAACAAAAGGTGCTGTGTACAGCCCAGACCGTCTCAGAAGCCAACCTTCCAACCATGGACTTAATTTTTACACCTTGCTGCCACAGAAAAGCAGCCAACATCAAAGACCCATGATTTCTTACAATCTCTTCCATGAGGTAGAAGAAGCAGAAGCCTGAACACACGCACAAGTAGGTTCAGGAACAGCTTCTTTCAGGCTGTTATCAGACTGTTGAATGGCCTCTAGCCTCAAATAATGTAATCTGTATGTCTCCAGGTGTTTTTGATCTGTACATCCTTTGCTTGCTGTAATCTGCCTGTACCACTGTATTTCAGTACATGTGACAACAAAACCAATGAAATCAAATGCAGGAGGCAACTGGAGCTAGGAGGAAATCTGCGTTGACACAGGGAGAATGCGCAGACTCCACACAGACAGACAATCACTGGAGTGTGGAATCAAACCCAGGTCCCTGGCTTTGTGAGGTAGCAGTGCTAAGCACTGAGCTACTGTGCTGCCCATTTAAAGTTATTAAATTGTGATAACCCTTAAAAAAGGTCACAGTCATTTGGTGACAAGCCATTCAGTTGCATGTGATAACACTTGCAGACATGAAAGCCAATGAAAAAAAAGCAGTCCCAGCGAAGAGTCTGCAAAACTGTCTGTCCCAAGTAGTGTTTCAGAGATAGTAGGAACTGCAGATGCTGGGGAATCTGAGATAACAAGGTGTAGAGCTGGATGAACACAGCAGGCCAAGCAGCATCAGAGGAGCAGGAAGGAGTACCGTAAAGGATGAAAGCGAGATTAAAAGACAAAGAGCAGTAGGGATTCTTGTGGTTTCGGCAAGTGAAAATGCAGCCACTCCTGATGGAGCAATTATAGTTGGGAATGCACAAGAGGTACAAATTTGAAGAATGCAGAGATCCCAGCAAGTTGTGGAATTGTACAGGCCTCCTTACTACTTTTTAAAAGTCTTGTTCCAAAATGGGGGCAGGGATTCCCTGCTCTAGGCAAACAACAGCCTAACATATTTGTATTCACAGAACCACACTTTACAACATCCTCAACACCATAATGACCACTTCTGGATTTGACCTATCAAATCAATAACACAGACGCACTAGAACTGGCAAAAAGGATTTACTCTGGGAGTCCTCACATCATCAGGTCAAACACAGGGAAGGAAAACCCTTGTGGATTGCCATCTAAAGCTTACCCTCAGCCAATGTAGCAGCATTCCTCCTTGTTGAACACCACTAAAAGAAGCACTGTGGGTAGCAAGAGAACAGAATGTATACTGGGTGTATTCCTTGAGGAAGGATCACTGGACGCGAAACGTTAACTCTTTTTCCTTCACAAATGCTGCCAGACCTGAGCTTTTCCAACATTTTTGTTTATCTTCTCTGGGTGGGGTTCTTTAATGTCCATCATCAACAGTGTCTGAATGGCAACATGACCAAGCTAGCTGAGTTTTACAGATCTCAAATTGAGTCTAAGTCAGGTGATGAAGAAAGGAACAAGAGGGGAAAACCCACTTGACCTTGTTCTCACTAATCTTCCTGTTGCAGATATAGTCCACGTCAATGCTGGAACAAGGTACCACCACACAATCCCTGTGGAAATAAAATCTTGCCTTTACATTGAGGATACATTCCATTCTGTTGTGCAGCACTACTGTTGTGCTAAATGGAATAAATTTTGAACATATTTGACAACATGAAACAAAGTGCTGTGTGCCATCAGAAGCAGCAGAATTGTATTCAAATACAATCTTTACCTCATGATGTGGCACATTCTCCCTCTCCAGCATGATCATTAAGCCAGGGGATCAGACTTAGTTTAATGAAGAGAGTGCAGGATGACATGCCAGGAGCAACACCAAACATAAAAGCCAAAAAACTGCAGATGCTGTAAATCAGGAATAAAAACAAAGCTGTTGGAAAAGCTCAGCAAGTCTGGCAGCATCTGCAAAGGAGAAAACACAGTTACCATTGCAGTCCGGTGACCCTTCCTCAGAACTGATGGTGGCTGGGAAAATGTCAGTTTATATGCAGTAAATAGGGAGGTGGGTGGGGTAGGGAGTAAACGATAGGATAGAGCCCAAAGAGAGAGAAAGACAGTTGGACAGACAAAAGGAGTTGCTAACAATCAGGCTGGGAGGGTAAATAGTTGTTCATTGGGGCTGTTAGTGACTAACAACAGGGGGTGTATATGGTAGGCTAGGTGGTAACAAGGCCTGGTGTGTGGGGTAGGGGGCTGGGACATGGGAGAGTTTCGCCTCTAAAATTATTGAACCCAACATTGAGTCCGGAGGGCTGTAGGGTCCCCAAGCAGAAAACGAGGAGTTGATCCTCCAGCTTGCACTGGGCTTCACTGGAACACTGTAGCAAGGCAGAGACAGTGATGTTGACCAGGGAGCAGGGTGGTGCATTGAAGTGACCGGCAACAGGTAGTTCAGAGTATTTTTTGCAAGCAAAACCAAACATACCAAAATATGAGGTGTCAATCTGGAGAAGTTACCAAATGGGGCTACATGCAAGCCAAACAATGCAGGCAGCACATAGCAGACAAACCTAGGACATCATGCAACCAGCCAATAAGATCAAAATTCTGCTATCTTCCCATGTGTTATCATGAATATTGGCAAACAACTAGACAACTGACAGGTGGAGAAGGTTCCACAAATATAATTAACTTCAATGATGAGGGAGCCCAACACATCAGAGCAAAAGGAAAGGCTGAAACACTTGCAGCAATCTTTAACCAGAAGTGCCAAGTGAATGGTACACCTCAACTTCCTCCTGAGTCCTGCATCATCAGATACCAATCTTTAACCAATTCGACTCACTTCGCATATCAATAAGAAATGACTAAAGATACTGTACAGTTGGAAAAGCAACAGGCCCTGCCAATATTCCAGAAACAGTACCCTAGACTTGTAACCCAAAACTAGCTACACCTGACTCAATCTGGAGAAGTTACCAAATGGGGCTACATGCAAGCCAAACAATGCAGGCAGCACATAGCAGACAAACCCAGGACATCATGCAACCAGCCAATAAGATCAAAATTCTGCTATCTTCCCATGTGTTATCATGAATATTGGCAAACAACTAGACAACTGACAGGTGGAGAAGGTTCCGCAAATATAATTAACTTCAAGCTTTTCCTGATTGGCACCTGACTAATAGAACAAAATCTGACCAGACATGTTTCATGCACAAAAAGCAGGAAAATCTAATCCAGCCAATCACAGTCTCATGACTCTACTCTCAATCATCATTAGACTGATCAATGGGGTTTTGAGCAGTGCTATCAAGCAACACATACTCAGCAATCACCTATTCACTTTCACTCTACTTGGGTGTAGCCAGGGCCACTTAGCTCCAGAGCTCATTATAGGCTTGGTCCAAACACAGAGAAAAACTTTGAGCTTAGAAGTGCTGCCACACCATTTCAATATTCAGATTTGGAATAGTATAGCAAGTTACATTCACAACATTCAAGTGCCAGACAATGGACCATCTGTAAAAAGATAGAATCTACTCATTTCTCCTTCAAATTCAATGACATTAACATCACTGAATCCCACACCGTCAGCATCATAAGGACTATTGTTAACCAAAAATAGTATCGGACCAGCCATGTAAATACCACGGCAGCAAGAATAATTAGTAATTTAGTATTAGTAATTCTGCCATAGATAACCCAACTCCTCACTCACAAAAACCTGTTCATCACTTTCATGGCACAAGTCAGAAGGTGATGAAATAGCCTCTACCTGCCTGGAAGTACGCAAGTCTAATAACACTCAAGGAGCTTGACTATTCTTGATTACTCGGGACAAGCAAGCCACTTGATTGTTAGCCCATTTGTGACTTTCAACATTCAGCTTCTCCACCATTGATGCACAATGATAGGAGTGTGAACCATCTCCAAAATGCAATACTCCTTCAACACCAAAGCTCCTTGGACAGCACCTCCAACTATATGATCTCTAAAACCTAGAAGGACAAAAGCAGCAATGAATGGGATCACAATACCACAAGTTCCTCTTCAAATCACACCTATCCTGTCTTATAACTACATCACCATTCATTCTCTGTTGTTGTTGTTGGATCAATTTCCTTCACAACAGCACTTGTGGGTGTATCTACTGTAGTTTACCACCACCTTCTTAACAGCAAACAGTGACGGCGAATAAACGCTGACCTAACCAGCGAACCCCATATCCAATGAAAGAATTAATAAATAAGACAGTGACTTGTGTATTGCATGCAGCATGTCTGCAGTCCTCAAACATCACCTTTTCATGGATATGTTTTTGTTTGCAAGACAAAGACAGGAGCTGAGAACAAATGGATTTGGTTTCTCATCTCTAATTGATCTGAAGGAAGCAATCCACAATGGATTAACCATGGGTTCTATACAGGAATAAGTTTAGGCCATATAGGAAACTCCTGTCCTCCTTTAGCCTAAACTCCCTATTAATTCTTATTTTATTCCCATTTGTCACAACCTTAAGCATGTTCTTTTCCAAATCGTGCATGCATTGCAACAATAATTTCACTTGGGAATTCAAAACCTTTAGGAACAGTTTTTCTCCTGCTGGGGTAAGTCTTCATAAGTTTGTTGGTACATTTATAGACCTTCAAGGCTGAGCATCACATTAAGACTGCAAATCACATCATTTTCAGTCTATGGCAGTAATTACAAGGTGGTTGTGGTGGGAATAATTCATAATGTGCAACTGATCCAGTAATTTTCAGAGAATTCAAATTCATGGCATATCTCTTTTACTTCACAACTTGCTAGATGTTTAATAAATGAATACAGGAGAATGACATTAATGCATCCTTGTAATGAAGTGATTTCTCAGCAATTGATAATCTACTGACTTTTATTTTACAGCTAATTTTTGAAAAATGTTTTTTGAAGACCAATCCAATCTAGCCCAGATTCCCAGTATTATTAGTTGACTTTGATGATTTTGAATATTTTCACAGATTGTCTGATTTTGATACGTAATCTGTCAGCACTTTATACCTTATTTTGGTTTTATAGCATTTTGTGAAAATAATGTATCTTTTCTTAGTTTTAAATAAAAAAAATTGAACAATCATTAAAGGAAGAATGTATGATTCCATGAATTACTGAAAATGTAACTATAATGTTTTTAACATTTTGTGCTTTTTTAAAATTGTTCATGGTATGTGAGTGCACTGGCAAGGGCAACATTTACTGTGCATCCCTAGCCACCTTTGACAAGATGGTGTGTTAGCAGAACAATGGGTACGTGGGGACGATATCACTTGCAAGTTCCCTTTCTTGGCACACATCAACTTGACTTTGAAATACGTCTTTTCTTCTTCATTGTCACTGGGTGAACATACAGGAAATTCTTTTCTAGTAGCACTATGGGCTCACCAATGTCACATGGATTGTAATGGTTTAATAATATGGCTTGGCTTCTCAAGTGAATTTACAAATTAGGCAATAAATGCTGGTCTTATCATACATGTTCAGAATGAATAATAAAAATAAAGCAAAAAAGGTCTTGCAATTATGTTTTGATTCTACAATATAGCAACCATAAACTGTTCAAATTTTTACTGTAAAGAAGTTAAAGAGGGCACACACACACACACACACACACACACACACACACACACACACACACACACACACACACACACACACTTTGAACATTAGGATTTTTGTGCTGATGCCCTGGAGTGGGATTTCAGTCCAGTGAATCAGAGTTGTGATTACAATTAGCTGCACTAGGGTTAACACATGGAGAAAACAAAAGTGCAGTGTAACCTTTTATACCCATCGGAAACAACCTTGCTTTAAAATCTCATTCAAGAGACTGGACTCTGGACATGAAATAGACCTTCAGTACTGCACTGAAGCATCAGCCTAGGTCATACGATCAAGTCTCTGGAATGCCAATTCTGCCTGAAAATGTATGGTAACACTGCAAGGAAATTTTCCTGGTGGATGCTGAATATGCACAGTGTAGGAGCTGTGTCCAATATGATGATGGGGAGGCCACATCAAGATTCTAGCCCGATTCATTTATTCTCAGCAAGTTGCAGGCGACAAACATGCATCTTGTTTCAGCTCATTGATCCAGTGATAAGGAAATACTGGCCAGTTAGATATGGATAGATGAGGAACAAGAACAGCAATTTGCCAGAAGACTTTTATTTTCTAGGCTCAGAGGAGCACCAATGCTCTAGAGATTCTCAAAATTTAGAGGGAATGGGACTAGCATGAATCACAGCTGCTTCACCCATACCTCCTTAAACCTTAGACCTGGGTCCTGCAATAGCTGAAGGGCCTCAACTTGCATATTTAAATACCATCTCACCTTGTTTCGGTTCTCCGTACAGGGTGCCAATTTAAAGACACAAATTAAATGAAGCAGATATATGGATGTAAAAGGTGCCCTCATCAAAATTTCAGTGGCCAATTATCTGTTTTACTGATTAGAAACAGGCAAAAGGCTGTTGTAGACCTGCACCTCAATAATAGGTTCCCTCAGAACATCATCCACCATCCACACTATTTCCTTGGTATGACTCTGCATCCCATGCATTACCAAAAATATATTTCAACTTTTCTTTCTTAAACTTATTAAGGACCAACTAGCCATGTGCATAATTAGTTCTATACATACAGAGCTTTCAGAAAAAGTAATCTTCTCATATATCCTGCTTTCTTTAGGCTTCTTAATTTGTAACTGTTTGTGTTTAAATTTTGTACATGGAAGAAAAGTTTAATTAGATCCTATCTGTCAAAACATTTCTTGACTTTTAACGCACCGTATCCTCACTGCCACTCCAGTTGAGCTCATAGGCCAACATGGGCCACATATTGACACTGGACATTTCTTGTTCTACAGGCTGAATTTTATTATCCTTTTAGCGAAGGATTAGGAGGTGGGATGGTTGACAAAATGACATAGGAAAGCACTGGACGGCATGCTTACAGTCTTTCTACCACAACGCCATTTCGTCAGTTGTTGTAAGTACGGCAGAGCAGCTGCCTGCTTTCAGTAAAATGAATAATTAATGGTCACTTCCTACTTCCACAAACATTTTTTCAGTAACTCCGAGACTGGGAGTGGTGAGACTGTCCAGTGTGGCCTGGTGGCTTCTCAACAGATCGTGTAGGAAACAGCTTCAATTTTTGGCACTTCATGTTCCAAAGTGGCACCTGTATGATGGTGCCTGCTCTCACAACAACAGCACCATTTGTCCAGCCTCCTGCCACACCCATCTCCTTGCCCCTGACAACAGCCAAGGCCTGATTGTCAGTCCTGACTACCCGCAATTCCACTCACTCGTCTTTGAATGTACCAACAACCCCATCTATCACTAGCAGTGATACTGTTGAATCACTGATTGCACAGACAACTCCTGGAATGAGCCACTGTCTTTAGCAGGATGGCTGCCCAAACAGCCCCAAAAACACCTGTAGACTATCTGCCAGTGCCTGATGAAGTAGGGCTGGCTCCCACTTTCTAATCTGACAGCTGGATTTCTGCTGCCTCTGCAAAATTCTTACCTATATTTTAATAACATAGTGAACTGTGCAATAGCTCAGTGAAGTCTGCTTTTTTTTCCAATCGAGTAATGTAAGTTAATGCAGGTACAAAGCAGCAATTCCAGGAATGAACATTAATAAAATCTTGCTTCAGGGTTTAAATCTAGGAGATGCAAGTGTAAAGCCTTAAGGCTAATCCATAAGACATTTCCTGTGTAATGAGACTCCAGTGAATTAGATCCACTGGCCTACACCACAGCTTGTGCTCGGGAATGTGCTTGGCTTCCTGAATAATGAAATAAATTACGTTCATGAGTCTCATAGAACCAGCTAGTAGATCGAGGTAAAAAACACAAAGTAAATCGACCACTAATGTTAACTATTACTGTAATAAAAATCCAGTGACCATCATTTAGCATAAAAATGAAACACTTAATATCACGTCATTTCTTTTGAATCAGGCGCATCTGAATCCAGTTCAAAATGAATGCACATCTGGATACTGCAGAACATCCAAGTCACCTCAGTGTGACCTATGATTGTTCTCCCTGCTGTGAGAACAGTCTTTTGAAAGGAATTAGAATGGCTAGAAACAGATTTTACTCTTTGTTACATAAGGACAGTTAAATAATTCCAGATTTATATCTAACTTACAGATATATGGCATAATTGATTTGTAAAGGGATTTTTAAAAATAAACTGATCTGAATTGATTCTGTCCCAAGCACTGCAACAGGTATATATGCTTTACACTCTTGTTATGGATGCAGATCAATCAAAACCAAGTTCAAAATCATTTACAGCTATTTGGAAATTTGTTTTTATTGCCTTAGAATAACGATTTAAATGCTGCACACAAATAAGATATCTAATCATAACAGAAATGCAAAAGAAGGAAAACAGTTTGAATAATATACAAATATACAGTGTATTGAAAGTGAAGTTTAGAAAAAATTCACTTCATATAGCCTAAAAAACTGTACTTTTTATTACTCTGGAAATTAAATGCTTTTGACGTTTCTGGATGGGCTGAACAGTGCTGCTCTCAAGTGGCTGGATTTTTTTTATCCCACTTTTGACAGATTAGGACAAATTAGGACTGTTTAAAGTAGCACATAGCAATTTTTGGAAGGTTCTTTTGAAATAAAAACAGTACAGCCACTGCCTTAGGCAGGCAAAGGCAGGACTTCATTATTCTGGAAATTATGGACAACTTTTATCAACGCGTAAAATGAAGGATTAAACTAAGCTACCTTCCTACTTAAGGGCAAACAACAACCGTCTATGATTGTCACATACATAACAAAAGACTTCTCAAAAATACAAATCAAATACATTACGCACAAAGGAAAAATAATTCAATATTTTAACTGCATTTTAAATTTTATTTCTTTTATAAGAACTATTACCTCACATGTTACACGCCTAAAATATAAAATGAACGTGAATTTTAAAAGAGAAGAGTCATGAAAATATGTTGGCCTGGTTACTGTTCTAAGAATTCTGCTGCTGGGAACATGACAAGACTTCCTTTGATGAGTGTGCCATGGGCTCCTGCAACTTCCTTCTCGGTCATTTCCTTAATAAAAAAAAACCAGCTTACAGAGCTACCTCCTTCATCTATCATTGATCGAGTATCAAAACATACAATCTCAAAATCACTGAACAGCAAAACAGGCACAAAAAGCTTTGTATTTACCTTTTTAGCTTGCTGTACAGACCGAGAGCGAGGGCCAAACCCCATCTGTGGCATGGACAGCAGCATCTTTACAGTCCTTGGTGCCACACAGTCCAGTCACACGAGTAAGATTATGTTGCACAGGAAGCAAGCCTCAAACAGCAAATCTGCAAATCAGCCTGTTTGTGGGGGAGCACCACATAACTCACTGCTGCACAGAGAGAGTCACTGGCAGATCAGTCAGTAGGCCTTAGTTTTGGGAGGAGTCTGAAAAACCACAGGGCAGAGGGAGGAGGCAAATTGAGATCACACTAATGAATGAATGGCATTTTGCCTCAGGCTCTCATGTCTCTACAGGATGCACCAAGTGAAGCAAAAAGGAATAAAAACAGAATTCTTTGTATACGCTATGAAAATTACCAATACAAACAACTTTCTTAAATTGATGTTCTTAAAAGAAAGTAAATAAGGATGAAAAATATCATAACAATCTGAAGATGACTGTGTGCAACCAGAGTACACAAAGTGCCTCAATATTTAAAATGTGCAAAGATGCAAACTTAAATAAAAGATCGATAAAGCATTATGGAGGTTAAAATTTAAAGAAAACTATTTAATTTTCTAATATAACAACATAAATCATTCAGATGCAGAACATATTTGCTGGCCAGATTGCTGATTAATCATTAAGAGATGAAGTTCAAACTGAATTATTGGGGTGAGTAATCAAAACAGAAACTAGCAAATGTGAAGGAAACCTGCTTCAGTACTTGTACCAGGGTAAGATCAGGTATCTGGTGAAGATCTGAGTATTGCTAATGAGATACCCTGCTGGCACTAACTCCCCAAACTTAAAAAAGCAGAGATATAGACAACAGGAACAGACTATTGGTCTCAGGAGACTGTTCCACCACTGAATTTGATGATGGTTGGTATGTATATCAAATCTATCTACAGGATTTTGTTCCTCATCCCTTGGTCTCATGACCCAATAAGACCATCATTCTCACTGTTGAAAATTTCTATTGATCAGTATCCATTTTTAGGTGAGAATGTTACAGATTTGTCATTCACTTTGTATGAAAAAAATGCTTCCTGATTTCAATCTTAGAGCAATAATCACTGGCAGAGTGATTGAATATAAGGATTTGTTTTAGTTGATCAGTGGGAATCAACATGGATTCGTAAACAGTAGGTCACTCCTGTTGAACCTGACAGAATAGTTTTGGAAAGTGACAAAAGTTATGAACCGGGGAATGTCAATGAAGGTCATTGATTTGAGTAATGGCAGGCATATGATAAAATTCATTACTAGACACTGTAAGGTAAAGTTGAGCATGAAAACAAATTATTGACCCTTTTTGGAAATCTACCTGAGGGCGAGATACAGAGAAGGGCTAAGGGACAAGTACTCTAATCGGCAGGTTGTGCCCACTGTTGTTCTTCAAGGATCTGTGTTGTTACCTTAATTGTTCACCCAAACAAGTAAAAAAGTTAAATGAGATAGCAGGAACTGCAGATGCTGAAAAATCTGAGACAACAATGTGCAGAGCTGGATGAACACAGCAGGCCAAACAGAAAGAGACCCTTTGGGTCAACTCGTCCATGTTGACCAGATATCCTAAATTAATCTAGTCTTATTTGCTGGCATTTGGCCCATATCCCTCTAAACCCTTCCTATTCATGTACCCATCTATGTGCCTTTTAAATGTTGTAATTGTACCAGCCTCCCCCACTTCTTCTGACAGCTTATTCCATACATGTACCACCCTCTGCGTGAAAAAGTTGCCACTTAGGTCCCTTTCAAATCTTTTCCCTCTCACCTTAAACCTATGCTCTCTAGGTTTGGAATCACCCACCCGAGGGAAAAGACTTTGGCTATTCACCCTATCCATGCCCCTCATGATTTTATAAACCTCTATCAGGTCACCCCTCAGCATCCGACCCTCCAGGGAAAATAGCCCCAGCCTATTCAGCCTCTCTCTATAGCCCAAACCCTCCAATCCCTGAACCCTTTCAAGTTTCACAACATCTTTCCTATAGCAGGGAGATCAGAATTACATGCAAAATTCCAAAAGTGGTCTAATCAAGGTCCTAAACAGCCACCACATGACATCTCAACTTTTATACTCAATGCACAGGTATAGTAAACAGTGTAAATAGAAGCATAAAATTAAAAAAAAATGGATTATGTGAGTGAATAAAATCATAGAAAATAGATTTTAATGCAGGTAACTGTGAAGTCATGCACTTTGGAATTAAAATGGCTAAAATTGTGTAAATAGCGTCATAGCCATAGAGTCATACAGCAGAAAACAGACCTGTCCGTCCAACCAATCCATGTTGATCATCATTCCAACTAAACTAGTTCCAACTGCCTGCATTTGGCCCATATCCTTCCAAACATTTCTTAATCATGTACTTATCCAAATGTTCCTCCATGTCCAGTAACATTTCTGAAAGATCTCCAACTTTATAGTAATGTAACAGGGCAACCGGAACTGCACACTGTGTTCCAGAACAAGCCTCCCCAGTGCCCTGCACAAGAGGTTTTAAGGTCACAGGAGTGTACCGCAGGCAGGAAGGTTGTTTGAAGTGTGTCTACTTCAATGCCAGGAGCATCGGGAATAAGGTGGGTGAACTTGCAGCATGGGTTAGTACCTGGGACTTCGATGTTGTGGCCATTTCGGAGACATGGATAGAGCAGGGACAGGAATGGTTGTTGCAGGTTCCGGGGTTTAGATGTTTCAGAAAGAACAGAGAAGGTGGTAAAAGAGGGGGAGGTGTGGCTTTGTTAGTCAAGGACAGTATTACGGTGGCAGAAAAGACTTTTGATGAGGACTCGTCTCCAGAGGTAGTGTGGGCAGAGGTTAGAAACAGGAAAGGAGAGGTCTCCCTGCTGGGAGCATTCTACAGGCCTCTGAAAAGTTCTAGAGATGTAGAGGAAAGGATTGTAAAGATGATTCTAGATAGTAGCGAAAGTAACAGGGTAGTTGTTATGGGGACGTTAACTTTCCAAATATTGACTGGAATTGCTCTAGTTCGAGTAGTTTAGATGGGTCAGTTTTTGTCCAATGTGTGCAGGAGGGTTTCCTGACGCAGTATGTAGATCGGCCAACAAGAAGCAAGGCCACATTGGATTTGGTTCTGGGTAATGAGCACGGCCAGGTGTTAGATTTGGAAGTAGGTGAGCACTTTGGTGATAGTGACCACAATTCAGTTATGTTTACTTTAGCGATGGAAAGGGATAGGTGTATACCACTGGGCAAGAGTTATAGCCGTGGGAAAGGCAATTATGAGGCGATTAGGCGAGATTTAGGGAGCATAGGATGGGGAAGGAAACTGCAGGGGCTGGGCACAATTGAAATGTGGATCTTGTTCAAGGAACAGCTAATGCGTGTCCTTGATAAGTACATACCTGTCAGGCAGGGAGGAAGTGGTCAAGCGAGGGAACCGTGGTTTACTAAAGAAGTTGAAACTCTTGTCAAGAGGAAGAAGGAAACTTATGTAACGATGAGGCGTGAAGGCTCGGTTAGGGTGCTTGAAGGGTTACAAGTTAGCCAGGAAGGACCTAAAGAGAGAGCTAAGAAGAGCCAGGAGGGGACATGAGAAATCTTTGGCAGGTAGGATCAAGGAAAACCCTAAAGTTTTCTACAGGTATGTCAGGAATAAAAGAATGACTAGAGTAAGATTAGGGCCAGTCATGGACGGTAGTGGGAAGTTGTGCGTGGAGTCCGAAGAGATCGGAGAGGCGCTAAATGAAAATTCTTCATCAGTATTCACACAGGAAAAAGAATATGTTATCGAGGAGAATATTGAGATACGGACCATTAAACTAGATGGGGTTGAGGTTCATAAGGAGGAGATGTTAGCAATTTTGGAAAGTGTGAAAATAGATAAGTCCCTGGGTCGGATGGGATTTATCCTAGGATTCTCTGAGAAGCTAGGGAGGAGATTGCAGAGCCTTTGGCTTTAATCTTTATATCGGTCATTGTCTACAGGAATAGTGCCAGAAGACTGGAGGATAGAAAATGTTGTCCCCTTGTTCAAGAAGGGGAGTAGAGACAATCCTGGTAATTATAGACCAGTGAGCCTTGCTTCAATTGTGGGTAAAGTGTTGGAGAGGATTATAAGAGATAGGATTTATAATCATCTAGAAAAGAATAATTTGATTAGGGATAGTCAACATACTCTTTTGTGAAGAGTAGGTCGTGCCTCACAAACCTTATTGAGTTATTTGAGAAGGTGACCAAACAGGTGGATGAGGATAAAACGGTTGATGTGGTATATATGGATTTAAGTAAAGCATTTGATAAGGTTTCCCACAGTAGGCTATTGCAGAAAATACGGAGGCATGGATTGAGGGTGATTTAGCAGTGTGGATCAGAAATTGGCTTGCTGTAAAAAGACAGAGGGTGATGGTTGATGGGAAATGTTCATCCCCGAGTTCAGTTACTAGTGGTGTACTGCAAGGATCTGTTTTGGGTCCACTGCTGTTTGTCATTTTTATAAATGACCTGGATGAGGGCGTAGAAGGATGGGTGAGTAAATTTGCAGATGACACTAACGTCGGTGGAGTTGTGGATAGTGATGAAGGATGCTGTAGGTTGCAGAGAGACATAGATAAGCTGCAGAGCTGGGCTGAGAGGTGGCAAATGGAGTTTAATGCAGACAAGTGTGAGGTGATGCACTTTGCTAGGAGTAACTGGAATGCAAAGTACTGGGCTAATGGGAAGATTCTTGGTAGTGTAGATGAGCAGAGAGATCTCGGTGTCCATGTACACAGATCCTTGAAAGTTGCCACCCAGGTTGACAGGGCTGTTAAGAAGGTATATAGTGTTTTAGCTTTTATTAATAGAGGGATCGAGTTCCGGCACCAAGAGGTTATGGTGAAGCTGTACAAAACTCTGATGTGGCCGCACTTGGAGTATTGCGTACAGTTCTGGTCACCGCATTATATGAAGGATGTGGAAGCTTTGGAAAGGGTGCAGAGGAGATTTACTAGGATGTTGCCTGGTATGGAGGGAAGGTCTTACGAGGAAAGGCTGAGGGACTTGAGGCTGTTTTCGTTGGAGAGAAGAAGGTTGAGAGGTGACTTAATTGAAACATATATGGTGACGGCGAGCACAAGGGGGCATAGCTTTAAATTGAGGGGTGAAAGATATAGGACAGATGTCAGAGGTAGTTTCTTTACTCAGAGAGTAGTAAGGGAATGGGGTTGGTGGAATGCTTTGCCTGCAACGGTAGTAGATTCGCCAACTTTAGGTACATTTGAGTCGTCATTGGACAAGCATATGGACGTACATGGAATGGTGTAGGTTAGATGGGCTTCAGATCGGTATGACAGGTCGGCACAAAATCAAGGGCCGAAGGGCCTGTACTGTGCTGTAATGTTCTATGTTCTAACTTCAACATGACATCCCAACTCCTATACTAAAAGGTCTGAGCAACGAAGGCAAACTTGTTAAACAACTTTTTAACCATCCTGTCAACATGTGACAAACTTTAAAGAACCATGCAGCTGAGCCCTAGGTCAGTCTGTACTACAACACTACTCAGGGACTTACTTTTAGTTGTAAAAATCCTGCCCTTGTTTGTTTTATCAGAATCCAACACCTCACATTTATCCAAATTAAACACTTCCTGCTACTCCTCTGCCCATTGACCTAATTGTAATTTTAAATAACCTTCTCCACTGACAACTATACCACAAAACTTGGTGTCATCCACAAGCTTACTACGCATACCTTTTATATTCTCATCCAAAGCATTTTTATAAATGACAAATGAAATACAGAAAACCTAGAAACAGTGGAGCTTCAAAGGTGCTGGAGAGCTCATTAACGCTGATTTTTAAAATGTCAAATGCAAATCTAGTAAATAATTAAAAAAAGTAAGTGGAACGCTGGCTTTTATATCTCAACAACTAGAATACAACAAGATAGAATTTACATTACAAGCTATACAAAACCCTGGTGAGACCACACCCAGAATACTCTGAGGAATCATCTCAGCAAACCCAGAGGGCAACAACCACTGAACTGCCTTTCAAGTCTTTCTCCTGGGCTATAAAAACTGTTTATTTCTGTCTGTCCTCATGCATGTGTAGGGAGGACGTATAAAGGGGTTAGTATTTTAACTAATAAAAATAAATGCCAATGCTTCATAACTGTTCACCTGCAGCATGGTCTATTTATTTATTATAATTATTTCTTTTATGTGCTGAACCCTGGTCTGTGCTTTCAGTCAACTTGGGTCTAAATTCAAATAAATTGGTGAAATTCTGCGTACATTTAAAAATCTTTCATTTTTGTGATGGCGCTGAGAATAGCAAAGTTTGATTTCCAGCATGTGACCCCTAAGAGGCAGAACACACCCAGATTTCTTCCACCCCAAAATTAATGTTCTTGCATACATTCCACATACGAGCCAGGTCCCTTCACTCTTCTCAGCCACAGCATGTAATAATCGCATTAGTCATCAAACTTAATGAGGTTAATAAAATCATAAGGGGGGTAGATAAGGTGAATGACGGCAATCTTTTCTCATTAAGCATGCATCACCCTCCATATAACCCCTTTTGCACCATCAAGCACTTAGCAGTGCCAGAAATGCTCGCTGATGACAAGATTTTCTGGGGTTTACATTGCCAGGTGCCTTATTTAAAGCCCAGCAATGCATCAGTTCAAAAGTCACAAACCAAAATAGCACTGTTTGGTTCCTGTGTGTGAGGGTTTCCAAGCAATATAGTGGGTACAGGGAAAATGGCAACCCCATTCTCAGACAGGGACTTGGAAGTCCTGCTAAATGGGATGATGAAGAGGAGGGCTGTCATCTCTCCTCAGTACCTGCAGAGGAGACCTGGGCTCCAGGTACCAGGCATCAGTTTGGTCTAAAGCTAACATCTGGATCAGTGCTATTTCCACAACGCAATACTCAGCAGAGTAGGAAGATGGCTGATCACCTTCTGTACTACACAAACGTAAACATTTTTACCTGTCTGCTACCTCATACTCACTCTAATTCCGCTGCTGCATCCATCTCCTGCCAATGCTCCTGGTCTTATTTCGTGTGGCATCTTTCCTCAATGGCTGTCAACCATACCCATTCTCCCAACTATCTAACCCTCCCTGTCCTCTGTGCTTTCTACCTATTACACTTGGGAGAACTCACCACCATTCACCCACCAAGAATAACACGAACAACTGTGTCAGCTATTTTACCTCAATCCCTCATCTTGTCTCATTCCAAGAGAAAACAACCCACCATAAGGGACAGAAAAAAACAGTAGTCGGGAAGATGAAGGAAATTCTAAAAGTGTTTTCTAAGTATGTTAGTTACAAGACAATAATCAGTGAAAGAGTGGGAACCACAATGACAATTGGTACGTACTGCCAGAAGACATGGGTGAGGTTCAATGTGAGTACTTTGCATCTGTATTCCCTATAGAAAGGATGAAATAAGCAGCGAGGACTATCACAACTTGAAAAATTATCACTGAGACAGACAAGAGATATTAATGATTTTAGTGGGCTTCAGTGTGGATATATCCTGAGGCCCGAATGGAATACATCCAGGCTGCTCAGGAAACAAAGGAGGAGGTTGCAGAGGCTCTGATATTAATTTTCAAATCCTCTCTGGCCACAGGAGAGTTGCCAGAGGACTGCAGAACATCAAATATAGCCCTATTATTCAAGAAACGTAGTAGAAAGAATTTAAGAAACAAGCCAGAGAGTTCAATGTCGCTGGTAGGGAAATTATGGGATAAATTCAAGGGCAGCACAATAGCTCAGGGGAGAGCACTGCTGCCTCACAGTGCCAGGGATTCGGGTTGATTCCAGCCTTGAGTGACTGTCTACGTGGAGCTTGCACATTCTCTCAGTCTTGATGTGGGACTCTGCTGGGCACTTCGGTTTCCTCCCACAGTGTAAAGATATGCAGGTTAGGTAGATTGGCCATGCTAAATTATCCATAGTGTCCAAAGATATGTAATCTAGGTGGATTAGCCATGGTAAATGGAATACAGTCGGGGTCTGAGTCTGGGTTCGATGCTCTTTGGAGAGTCAGTGGGAACTAGATCGGGTGAATAGCTTCTTTCAACACCGAACGGATGCTACAATTCTAAAATTCACAGGAGCAGGTTAACTATCTACTTGGGAAGACAATGATTAAGCAAAGATAGCATAGCTTTGTAAAGGTGAAATCATGTCTAACAAATTTGATTGGTTTTCAAGGAGATGACTAGGTGTGTAGATGAGGATCATGCAGTTGATGTAGTGTATGTGGACTTCAGTAACTTTTGACAAAGCCTTGCATTGGACAATCAGACCTACAATTGGCTTAGTGGCAAGAGGCAGAGAGTGATGGTTGAAGGTTGTTTTTTGTGACTGGAAACATGTGTCCAATGATGTTTCACAGAGTTTTGTGTTGGGTTCCTTACTGTTTGCAAAACTAACGATCCAGAAATGAAAGTAGGAGATATGATCACTGAGTTCACAGATGACATGAAAATTGGTGACCTGTTAACTAGAGATGAGAACAGTGGCAAATGGAATTTAATCCTGGAGAGTGCAAAGTAATGCTTTTGGGGGGCCTAAAAAGGCCAAATGTGCACGATGCAGAGTGAGATCCTCAGAAATACAGACGATCAAAGAGACTTTGTTGTAAATGTCGACTGACACTTAAGGGTGATTAAAAAGTCAGCTACTTTATCTATTTTTATTATCTTATGCACTGAATACAATGACAGGGAGGTTATGATGGAACTGTATTAAACATTAGTTAAGCCACAACTAGAATATATAGCTGTGAGGTGGGAAAATCAATGTTTCCGGTTGAAACACTTCATCAGGAATGGAGATAGAGAGTGGAGTCCAGAAATAAATAGAGTGTGAGGCTGGGGGAGGGGTAGGAGAGATGGTGATATGTGGATGTAGGTAGAGGGTTATTGTGATTGATCCATGGGAAGCGTGGAGTGGATATCTAAGTAGGAAGACGGACAGTTTAGGTTAGATTAGGTCAGGAGGAGGAGGGCCGGACATGGGATGAGGCTGGGGGTGGAGAGATTTTGAAGCTGGTGACGTCAGTGTTAAGGCCATTGGGTTGGAAGCTTCCAAGGTGAAATATCAGGTGTTGTTCCCCCAGTTTATGTTTGGCCTCACTCTGACAGTGGAGGAGGGCAAGGATGAACATGTTGTCGGGGAGTGGGAGGGGCGATTAAAATGGATGGCAACTGGAAGGTCGGGTTGGTTGATGCATGCAGAGTGAACTAGTCCCCATGGCTGCATTTGGTCTCCCTGATATAGCGGAGACAATATCAGGAGCAATGGATGCAATAGAAAATGTTGGATGAAGTGCAGGTGAATCTTTGCCAGATCTGGAAGGATTGTTTGGAGCCTTGGATGGAGGTGAGAGGGGAGGTGTGGAGGCAGGTGATGCACCTCTTGTGGTTGCAGGGAAAGGTACTGGGTGTGGTGGAGAGGTTGGAGGTGAGTGTAGAGCTTATGAAGGAGTCACAGAATGCAGTCTCTGCAGGAAGCAGACAGGGGTGTGGAGGGGAATATCTTTTTGGTGGTGGGGTCTGATTATAGGTAATGGAAATGTCAGAGGATGATGAGATATCCTCCTCTTTTAGGGACTGTAATTTCTCTTCCTCTGTAATTAAGGATGCCCTCAACTGCATCTCCTCCATATCTTGTACTTCTGCCCCCAAACCTCCTCCCCATCAAAAGCAGTAAGGATAGAGTTCCCTTAGTCCACCCAACCAACCTCCAGATCCAATGCATCATTATCTGATATTTCCGCCACCTACAATCAGAGCTCACCGATGCGTGGATACTGTCTGAACTGCTGCACTTTTCCAGCCTCACACCTTTAGACTCTGACTTCCAGCATCTGCAGTTCTTATTGTGCCCACAATGAGAGTACTCAAATAGTAGTGTTCACCACATGTCAGAAAGATGTGATTGCATGAGAGAAAGTCCAGAGAAGATTCACCAGGATATTGTCTGAGCTGAGGCATTTCAGATCTGAAGAAAGACTAAATAGGCAGGGGATATCATCATCATAACAGAAAGGTTGGAGAAGGGGCCTGATTGAGGTGTTTAGTCACAAAATTATGTGGGTCATAGGGAGGATAGATAGGAAGACCCTTTTCCCCTCAGTACATAGAAAATTACAGCGCAGTACAGGCCTCCAACCTGAAAAACAACCTATAAATCGAGGGCCAGCATGTGCCACAAGGATTGGTGCTGGGTCCACTGCTTTTTGTCATTTATATAAATGTTTTGGATATGAATATAGAGGGTATTGTTAGTAAGTTTGCAGATGAAACTATAGTTGGTGGTTCGATGGACAGTGAAGAAGATTATCTCAGAGTACAATGGGACCTTGATCAAATGGGTCGATGGGCAAAAGTGTGGCAGGTAGAGATTAATTTAGATAAATATGAGGTGTTGCATTTTAGAAAGGCAAATCAGGGCCAAACATATACAGTTAATGTTAAGGCCAGTGTTGCTGAATAAAGAGAACTTGGGGAGAGGTTTATACTTCCTTGAAAGTAGAGTTGCCGGTAGACGAGATAGTGAAGAAGGCATTTGGTATAGAACATATAGAACATAGAACATTACAGCACAGTACAGGCCCTTCGGCCCTCGATGTTGTGACGACCTGTCATACCGATCTCAAGCCCTTCTAACCTACACTATTCCATGTACATCCATATGCTTGTCCAATGACGACTTAAATGTACCTAAAGTTGGCGAATCTACTACCGTATGCTTGCCTTCATTGGTCAGTGCATTGAGTACAGGAGTTAGGATGTCATGTTGTAGGTGCACAGGGTGTTAATTACACCAGTTTTGGAATGCTGTGTTCAATTCTGGTCTCCCAGCTACAGGAAAGATATTGCAAAACTTTACAGGGCTCAGGAAAGATTTACAAGGATGTTGCTAAGGTTGGAGGGTTTGACCTATAGGAAGAGGCTGAATAGGCTGGGGGTATTTTACCTGAAGCATTGGGAGCTAAGGTGTGACCTTATTGAGGTATACAAATCATGAGGGGCATGGATCGGGTGAATAGCTAAACCTTACATCCATTGTTTCAGAAAACAAGTCACATTCCAACAGCACTTTGTACAATGGAAACAGAGCATAGGCCCAAAACGTCAGCTTTTGAGCTCCTGAGATGCTGCTTGGCCTGCTGTGTTCATCCAGCTTCACACTTTGTTATCTTGGTTTCTCCAGCAGCCGCAGTTCCCATTATCACTGATACTCTCCCAATTTTCCTCTTTATTAACATTTGGGTATGCATTGCCCTTTCTGGAGGAAAAGCTATGTTCTCCTATAGCGGAATACTTTTCCCCAAAGTAGAGAGCATAGATTTAAGGTGAGAGAGGAAAGATTTAAAAGGGACCCAAGGGGCAACTATTTCACACAGAGGATGATATGTGTGTGGAGTGAGCTGCCAGAGAAAGTGTTGGAGGTAGGTACAATTACAACATTTAAAAGGAATGTGGTTGGGTGTAGCAATAGGAAACTTTAGACAGATATGGGCCAAATACTGGCAAATGGGACTAGGTTAATTTAGGCTATCTGGTAGGCATAGATGAGTTGGGCTAAAGGTTTTGTTTCTGTGCTATACATCTCTATGATTCTGTGAAAGGGGGACCAGACTAAATGGGCAGAATGGCCTATTTCTACTCCTACATCTTCCAATCTAATAGCAGTCCGGACCCTCCATTTGCGCTGTGCCTGCAACCCTCAACCCTGCAGAAGTTCAAACTGTGGAAGATGAGAATCTGGCCAGGACACTCTAAATATGACTGGGCCCTCTTGCCACAAATGCCCCCAGGGATGCCCATTGAAAACATCAAGGCCAGCTGAATCCCTTATAGAGTAGGGCCTCTCTCTCTATTCCATCTGAGCACTCCAGGACCTTGTTGATGTAATAAGAGGAAAGGGAAATATCAAACATTCTGAAGGGACATAGGTGGCACAAGTGACACCTAAATTTAAGTCGAATCTCCAATTTGTAAATATATCTTCACATTGCATTAATACCTGTGGGACTGTCATTTTAGTTGCAGCTACATGAATAAAACTTTATAGTCTACACTCCTTTAGAGACACACAGTCTGTAAACCCTATTTAAGGGAGTGGTACACTTTCCCTAGAATCCATAGTAGCATCAAAGCAGGACATATATCAATGTTGAAGCATCAGATGTTATGAAGCGTCACAACAGTTAGTGGCACAAAAAGAAAACCAAATAAACCAAAAAACTGCATTTGTAATTGGGAATAAACATGGGCTGCTTGATGGCTTAGTATCAAGAGATTTATAGCTAATGAATAATGATTTCATCTGACTGGATGTGGGTTTTGAATAATTCCTGGTTAGAGACAAAATAAAACTGCAGATGCAGATAAGTCCTATATGGCTTGTTGCACCAGATGCTGCCACAGTTGGGCATGATGATGATGATGAGGGTCCTTCTGACCAAAATCTTCTGCTTCTTGCTTGGGAGAATACTGCTGCTCTCACAGCTGATCATTGACTATCACTTCTGCTTTTTGCTCAGTTCCAGGGGTCTGGGGATAGCCTGCAATGATTATGAGGCTCACTCTGTCTGAAACATACTGCAAAGAATGCCACAGAGCTGCCCCAAGTATGGGAGCTTCATTGTGGGGGCTAACTGTTTGGCCCTTGAAGACCCTAACAGAAGAATGAGCCATAATGTATCTATGCTTGGCTTCAGTAGGGGTTTGTCAAACAGAGCTGTAGGCCATGGTTGGACAGTTTTAAGGTACCTGCGTCTTGGAATGAAGCAGGAACTTGAGAGTTATCCAGGATATAAGCATCATGGAAGTTTCCATGGTGCTTAGCAGAGACATCTAGGATGTAGTTACAATGAGTGCAAATGGGTTGGAGATTGACCAAATGGAAGTCATTCCTATTAATGAAGTTAGTCAGTAACATTATGATGTAGTGGTCTCAAAGCTATGTGTATACAATCTCTAATGCCCCACACCTGGACGGCTCCAGCACATGGCATAGTTCAATCACAGTGTCCCAGGGCATCCTCATTCAGTGATGGTCCTGTGCATCGCCTAACTAGAGGATTTGCCACTGTGGATGAAAGATCATAGGCCTCGTGTCCTTTCTCTGCAGCATGAGGGAAATGTTGCTGCAAATTCTTTGTTTGGAGGCTGTTCAGCAGCCACTGGAATTTACTGCTGGTCCTGGCTTGCAGTTATACATGTTGCTCATCAATTTCTGTGGCTTTCATAGTGCCACAGCTTGACAAATGATGGTAGCTACTGGGCCATGATCTATAGATGATGGTGCCAAGGAAACTACATGGGGCTGCTGATTATATTGTATTATGACTGCTGACAAATTTTAGGCGCAAGTTTGAACCTTGACCTGACTATGTTTCAATTGGTTGCCAATGCAAGTAAAAAGCTTAAGTTTAAGTTTTCAATCACTATGTTAGGTGTAACGGTCATTAAAGGAAATGTTTCTGGACATAACTAAGGATATACTGGTTCCTAATTTCATTTTTGGTAATGGACCTACAGAATCTACAAAACCTCACTAAAATCATTCACCAAAAAGAAGTATTTGTATTAAATATGCCAGTTTGATGAAATATTGAGGTATCCTCACTACATGATAAGTATGACATGTATTATAATATTGTATTCCATCTTTATGAGGTCTTGGCCAGGTATAATGTATGTTTGATGATGCTCAATTTCCCCATATTTCTGCCTGTCCATAGGAATTTCATGCTTACTGTAACACCTCCTGATGACATTTGGGTGCTACCACAATCTGATGAACATTCATTGTCTCAGATCTCTGAGGATGTTATCAGAATCCTGTTTTCAGTATAATAAAATATGGAATTCCTTCAGCATTAGCTTCAGAGAGAGCTGCCTTTATTAACATGCTTATGTCCAAATCTGCTTTCTGAACCTCAATTAACAAAAACATGTAACTCTTCTTCAGAATCCATCTCCATCCTTAAAGAAAGTTACAGCTACTACTTGTAGTATTACCTTGACCTTTGACATTGTTTAGCCATTGCTGTGATGATCATACATTTTAGAAAAATTCCTGGAACAGGTTCCTGTAATTGTTCCATCTCTTTAACTTGTTTCAGACTTTCTGGCATTAAAAGCAAAGCTATGATTTGTACCCCAGCCAAATCATTACCTAGGAGTAAGCCAATTCCACACGAGTAATTTCTTAACAAATCCTACAACCATTGTTTCAGAAAACAAGTCATATTCCAGCAGCACTTTGTACAATGGAAACAGAGCATACTCTCCTAATTATCCTGTTTGTTAACACTTGGGCATTCATTGCGCTTTCTGGAGAGAAAACTATGCCTTTCTACAGCAGAAGTAACTTAGTGTCTCTTCGCACAGGATTTAGCTGCATCATTTGAAGAACAAAGGAGAAACTCTTTAAAATTGAGAAAAAACTTTGTATCTCTCATTTATCATGTTCACCTCTTCCAGCAGTGTTTATCTCAAGTTTCACAAGTGTAGTTACAGCTACAATTTGGTCTGTGGTACTTCAACTAGTCAAAGTTTCAACAAAAATGGAAAGACAATCATTGTGTCATCTAACACACATTTATTCAAATCCCATTTTCCAGCACTAGGCCCATAGCTTGGTGTGCTATGGCATTTCAAGTGCCCACGTACACAGTTCTTACATGCCGTAAGCGTTCCTGCCATGACCATCCTTTCAAGCAATCAGTTCCAGATATCCACAGCCCTCTGGGTGAAAAATATTTCTTCAAATTTTGTCCATAATGCCTGTTCCTGAACTTAAAACTGTCCCTGGATACTGACCCCTCTACTAAGGGAAAAGATTTCACCTTTTCTACTCTGTCTATGCCCCCCAGAACATTGTACACCTCAATCGGATTGTCCCTCAGCCTTCTCTATTCAAAGGAAAATCCAGCCTCTCTTCATAGCTGAATTCCTGCAACCCAGGCACATTCATGGTGAATCTATTCTGCACTGTCTCTAGTGCAGTGACATCTCTTTGACAGTGCAGAGACCAGAACTGCACCCACAATTCCAGCTGTGGTTTAACTAACACTATATATGGTTCTATCATAATCTCCATGCTGTCTTACCTTGTTAATCTTCCCAAAATGCATCACCTTACACTTCGCCAGATTATATTCCTTTCACCAATGTTATGCTTATCGGACCAGTCCATATTCTATATAGTCCTGTTGTCTCACGCTTTCTTCCTCCCTACTTACACCACTCATTTTCATGTCATCTGCAAATTTACAGGCCAGATTTCCTACATTCATGTCCAGATCATTAATGCACTTAACAAGCAGCAAGGGTTGGCTAAGGTACACCTTAGGCTTCTAGTCACCAAAGCATCTTTCAACTCTTCTTCCTCTATCTAGGCCAATTTTGAATTAAAAATTTTGCCAAACTGCCTGGATCCCATGGGGCCTTAGTTTCTTAACCAGTCTGCCATGCCATGGGCCAGGGGACCTGTCCACTTTCAAACCAGCTAATGCCATTAGTGCCTCCTCCCTCTTGTGTCAATTTATTCAAGTAGATCAGATTTCTTTTCTCTGATGTCTAGACCAACATCATCCTTCTTTACTTTGAATACAGATGCAAAGTATTCATATAAAGCCTCACCTCATCTTCTGAATCCACGCACATCACTACTGAAGTTTTGAGCCTTCAGTGCCCATCAGAAGCTTCCCTTTTGTTCCATCGAATCCTACACATCTTTGACAAGGTTCTCTGCACTTGTTAGTTCCATCCTTCACCTTTACAGGAGGATATTGGCTCGGTACTCTTACTCTTCCCATTTTGAATGTCTTCCACTGCTCTGGTGTGGATTTTCTTTCAGGTAGCTGTTTCAGGTATACTTTAAATAGATCTGTCTGATCTGATTAAAATTGTTCTTTCCCCAATTCAGAAACTTTTTTTCAGTTCATCTTTGATCTTCTCCATAATTATCTTAAATCTTACTGAATTTTGGTCACTTCCCGTGAAATTCTCCCCCACTGACATGTTGACCACTTGCTTGGCTTTGTTTGGTAATATTACATCCATCAGTACTCTCTATTTGTAAGACAAACCTTAAGAATTCCACTCTCTCATTTTCCCACAGTGATGGTGACTCAGTACACTCTTCCTAGCCTTTTCCTCATAGTTTGCTTTTCCATTCACTATTATGAATACCAATAAGCTCCATGGATTTTCATACAAATGTCAGCATTATGAATGGAGATCTTCCACTCTGTTATGAAAGAAACACTCAGGACTTTGATTTTCACCTCCATCCACCTGAGGGAATATTCAGGCATATCCGACCGTCCTTTCTTAACGCAATGTAGAACTGGAGGAACACTGCAGGTCAGGCAGCTTCAGTGGAGCAGGAAAGCTGATGTTTTGGGTCAGGACCCTCTTTTGCTCCTCTGATACAGCCTGGTCTGCTGTGTTCCTCCAGCTCCACACTGTGTTATCTCAAACTCCAGCATCGGTAGTTCTTACTATCTCTGTCCTTTCTTAACCCAGGCTACTGTCTCCCTTTCACTGTCCCGTCTGCTATCATTCGCGGGTTTATGAGAATGATGGTAAAAAAGTTTTGTTTTCTGGATCAGCTGATAATCACCAGCCATTACTGGTTGGAACCTTCTGGTTTTCCAAGGTGCCATATAAGAGGCCAGTGTGCAAAATCAAAGCACATAGTTATATGTTGGCATTTGTTATGATTTTGTCATAATCAGGAAACAGAGAAGGAAAATGGACTACTTTCAATGTGGAAAGTGGTGACAAGTAGGATATTGCAAGGATCAGTGCTTGGGCATCAGCAATTTGCAATACATATGAACAATTGCTATGTGGGAGTCAAATGTAATATTTCCTGAGGAATGTGAGTGGTGAAGTGGATTTAGGGAGGTTTCAGGGTGATTTGAACAAATTAAGTAAACTGGTAGCTGCATGGTAGATACAGTAAGACATGAATGAATGTGATGTTGTTCACTTCTGTTGGTACAAAAATGGGAAAATAGATTGGGAATTGTTGTACAAAGGGGTGTGGATGTCCTTGTATACCAGTCATTGAAAGCAAACATGTAATTACAGTTAACAAGGTGTGGAGCTGGATGAACACTGCAGGCCAAGCAGCATCGGAAGAACAGGAAATCTGCCATTTCGGGCCTAAACCAAGGTCATTTCTGAAGAAGGGTCTAGGCCTGAAATGTCAGCCTTCCTGCTCCTCTGATGTTGCTTGGCCTGCTGTGTTCATCCAGCTCTACACCTTGTTATCTCAGATTCTCCAGCATCTGCAGTTCCTACTATCTCTGATGTAACCGCAGTTAGGAAAGCAAATGTTATGTGAAATAACTCCAAGGAGGACATGTATAGTACATGAACACTGATTAGCTTACTCAGAGGCAATCCCTAAAATGAGGATTCTCTTTGAATCTCCTGATTATATTCGTCAGCCAGGGATCCCTGATTGGTCCAGGTTAACGACCCCAATCAAGGATCTCATTGTCAATGAGATCCACCTCACCCTATTCTAATCACTACATTGCCTTGAAATCTGTGGATTTAGGCCTAGGCTTTCAGTTGTATTTTCTCCCAGGATGTTTTCACCCCATGTCTGATTCCTCTGATTCTGACTTGTACATGGGATTGTACCAGACAGTAGCCTGTCTTTTGCTTCCAGAGCATCTCGGAAGAAACACTCTTCTTCATGCAGTAACAGTATCAAGGCGACATCCATCTTGGACTCTAAGGTTCCTTCAGTGCTAGACAGAGAAGGAGAACCCATGGTTTTTGACAGCCTTTCTGGCTGGTCTGAGGGGCCAAGTATGTTTTGCTCCTGCCCCATTTGCAACTTCAGGAAATATTCGAAAGCCCTGCTGGTAAATATAGATATAGAACATTACAGCACAGTACAGGCCCTTCAGCCCTCGATGTTGTGCCGACCTGTCATACCGATCTGAAGCCCATCTAACCTACACTATTCCACGTACATCCATATGCTTATCCAATGACGACTTAAATGTACCTAAAGTTGGCAAATCTACTACCGTTGCAGGGAAAGCCGTCCATTCCCTTACTACTCTCTGAGTAAAGAAACTACCTCTGACATCTGTCCTATATCTTTCACCCCTCAATTTAAAGCTATGCCTCCTCGTGCTCGCCGTCACCATCCTAGGAAAAAGGCTCTCCCTATCCACCCTATCTAATCCTCTGATTATTTTATATGTTTCAATTAAGTCACCTCTCAACCTTCTTCTCTCTAACGAAAACAGCCTCAAGTCCCTCAGCCTTTCCTCGTAAGACCTTCCCTCCATACCAGGCAACATCCTAGTAAATCTCCTCTGCACCCTTTCCAAAGCTTCCATATCCTTCTTATAATGCGGTGACCAGAACTGTATGCAATACTCCAAGTGCGGCCACATCAGAGTTTTGTACAGCTTCACCATAACCTCTTGGTTCCGGAACTCGATCCCTCTATGAATAAAAGCTAAAACACTGAATGCCTTCTTAACAGCCCTGTCAACCTGGGTGGCAACTTTCAAGGATCTGTGTACATGGACACCGAGATCTCTCTGCCCATCTACACTACTAAGAATCTTACCATAAGCCCTGTACTTTGCATTCTGGTTACTCCTACCAAAGTGCATCACCTCACACTTGTCTGCATTAAACTCCATTTGCCACCTCTCAGCCCAGCTCTGCAGCTTATCTATGTCTCTCTGCAACCTACAGCATCCTTCGTCACTATCCACAACTCCACTGACCTTAGTGTTGTCTGCAAATTTACTCACCCATCCTTCTATGCCCTCATCCAGGTCATTTACAAAAATGACAAACAGCAGTGGACCCAACATCGACCCTTGCGGTACACCACTAGTAACTGGTCTCCAGGATGAACATTTCCCATCAACTACCACCCTCTGTCTTCTTTCAGCAAGCCAATTTCCGATCCAAACTGCTATATCTCCCACAATTCCATTCCTCCGCATTTTGTACAATAGCCTACTGCGGGAAACCTTATCGAATGCCTTGCTGAAATCCATATACACTGCAGCAACCGGTTTACTCTCATCTACCTGTTTGGTCACCTTCTCAAAGAACTCAAGAAGGTTTGTGAGGCACGACCTTCCCTTCACAAAACCGTGCTGACTATCCCTAATCAATTTATTCTTTCCTAGATGATTATAAATCCTATCCCTTATAACCTTTTCCAACACTTTACCAACAACTGAGGTAAGGCTCACTGGTCTATAATTGCCAGGGTTGTCTCTACCCCCCTTCTTGAACAGGGGAACCACATTTGCTATCCTCCAGTCGTCTGGCACTATTCCTGTAGACAATGATGAGTTAAAGATCAATGCCAAAGGCTCGGCAATCTCCTCCCTGGTTTCCCAGAGGATCCGAGGATAAATCCCATCCGGCCCAGGGGACTTATCTATCTGCACCCTCTGAACGATTTCTAATACCTCTTCCTTGTGAACCTCAATCCCACCTAGTCTAGTAGCCTGTATCTCAGTATTCTCCTTGACAACATTGTCATTTTCTAGAGTGAATACTGTTGAAAAATATTCATTTAGCGCTTCCCCTATCTCATCTGACTCCACACACAAATTACCACTACTATCCTTGATTGGGCCTAATATTACTTTTGTTATTCTTTTATTCCTTAAATACCTATAGAAAGCCTTAGGGTTTACCCTGATCCTATCCGCCAACAACTTCTCCTGGCTCTGCTGAGCTCTCTCTTTAGGTCTTTCCTGGCTACTTTGTAACCCTCAAGCACCCTAACTGAGCCTTCACATCTCATCCAAACATAAGCCTTCTTCTTCCTCTTGACCAGAGACTCCACTTCCTTCATAAACCACACCACCCTCCAGCTTCCTCCCTGCCTGGCAGGTACATACTTATCTAGGACACACAGGAGCTTTTCCTTGAATAAGCTCCACATTTCTAATGTGCCCATCCCCTGCAGTTTCCTTCCCCATCCTATGCTCCCTAAATCTTGCCTAATCTCGTCATAATTGCCTTTCCCCCAGCTATAACTTGCCCAGTGGTATACACCTATCCCTTTCCATCACTAAAGTAAACATAACAGAATTGTGATCGCTATCACCAAAGTGCTCACCTACTTCCAAATCTAACACCTGGCCAGGCTCATTACCCAGTGCCAAATCTAATGTGGCTTTGCCCCTTGTTGGCCAGTCTACATACTGTGTCAGGAAGCCCTCCTGCACACACGGGACAAAAACTGACCCATCTATAGTACTCGAACAAAAACTGACCCATCTATAGTACTCAACAAAAACTAACCCAGCTATAGTACTCGAACAAAAACTGACCCATCTATAGTACGCGAACAAAAACTGACCCACCTACAGTACTCGACAAAAATGATGTCCCATTGTCTGTGGGTAATGTTCTGGAAGTACATGTATCATGAATGATGTTCACAGCTTTTCGATCATTATCCCTGAGTTTGCCAAATTGTCTCTACGCATGTCCAACCACTTTGAATTGGCATCCACAATGACCAAGAACATTGCACCCATGAAAGGACTGGCATGGTCGACGTGTAACTCAGTCCAGGGTTTACCCAGCCATTCTCACGAATGCTGGGGACATGCAGGTAGTAATTGTCCTCGTTGGCACACTGGGCACTGCCCCACCAAAGCAGCTATGTCAGCATCCAATCCTGGCCACCAGATATAACTTCTGCCACGATGTTTGATTTGGAAACCCCTGGATGACCCTTGTGAAGTTCAGTCAGTATCTGGTGGCAACCTTTGCTCCGGACCACTTTTGCTCCCCGTAATAATATGTGAACCTCTACTGTGATCTGGTTTCGTCGGGCCTAGAAAGGATCCAATCTTGGTTGTGATGGCTCTTTTGTTTCCTTCACTGTCAGCAGCTATATTAGTTTTGTTGGGATGCCATCTTTTTATGTCCACTTTTACGTCAGTGGTGACTGGAAGGGCGTCCAGAAAGTTTAAAACCAGAATGATCTCATCCGGGGAGGCACCACCAGAGGTGTACCTGTCAGTGGAGGTGGCTCAAGGCATCACATTTGCCACTTGACCTCCAGGACAATATTCCAATTTGTACTTGTACACTCTGAGAATAAGGGCCCACCACTGAATTCCACCAGAATCTGTGGGTGGGATGCTCTTGCCTTCTTTAGGTGGCTCTAACATGGGTTTGTAGTTCATTGCTATTACAAATTTAAGTTCGTAAAGGTATTAGTTGAATGTCATCACACCAAAGATGATTGCCAAACCTTCCTTCTTTTATGTACGAATTTGCCTTTGGCATTAGCCAAAGTCCGGAGGGGTATGCTATTTAGCATTCTTTTCTGCTGGGCCACCAGTGAGCCAACGCTACCCCGATTCCATACAAGGTGGCATTGCAAGTCAGCACCACCTTTCACACTGGGATTGTACTGGAACAACACTTCAGTGCTTTATCACTTCCCTCAGGGCGACATGATCATTTCCAAGGCTGATCCTTTTTAAGTAGTTGTTGTAAGGATGCCAAGATGGATGCCAGGTTACATATGAATTTTCCGTAATAATTCACTAACCCAAGGAAAGACCTAAGCTCTAGTACGGCTCCTTTGATCACCCTCACTTTATTTTTGAACGGATGTGACGTGGTCTTGTTGATTTTGCAGCCGATGTAGATCATTTTGGTTGCTTGGAACACTCAGTTTTCCCTTCTCAGGCATTCGTCTGCCTGGAAGAAATGTTTAATTACATTGTCCAAGTTCTCCTCATGCTGTCAGTCTTCCTGGTTATTAACATATCACCCAGAAAAATGGCAGCCTGGCGTCATGGAGCTGAGCAAAATTACAGACAATTTGAGACAGGAGTAAAGCCTAGACTGGTCAGGCTCAAACAAAGCAATGGGAGAATGTGATGGTTGTGGTTGTCAATATCTATTGCCGCAAAATATCTCTGCAGGAGTTCGTCAGGGTGATATCTTCCTATCAGCGATGTTATAATACATCTCCGGATCAGGTGGGATTTGAACACAAGCCTCTTGATCCAGAGGTAAGGACAGTGCCACTGTGCCACAGGAGTCCTTCAAGTCCCTCAGGGTAGTGCCCTAATGCCAACCAATATTACCTGCTTCATCAATTACCTTCCCATAATAGGATCAGAAATAGAAATGTTTACTGCTGCTTGTACAATGTTCAGCATGATTACCAACTCCTCAGATACTGAAGCAATCCATATCCAAATAAAGCAAGATCTGGACAATATCCAGGCTTGGGCTGACAAGTGACAAGTAACATTTGTGCCGTACAAATGCCAGACAATGACCATCTCCAACAAGAGAGAATCTAACCATCATTACTTGACATTAAACCATATTACCATCACTGAATCCCACAAAATCAACATCCTGGCAGTTACCATTGATCAAAAACTTAACTGGATTTGCCGTATGAATACTATGGCTCAAAGAGCAGGTCAGAGGATACAAATCATACACTGAGTTACTTACCTCCTGCCTTCGCAAAGCCTGTCCAATATTTACAAGTCTGGAATATGATGGAATACTCCCTGCCTTATGTAGGTGAGCTCCAAAAATACTCACAATGCTTGACAGCATTCAGGCCAAAGCAGCTCACTTGATTTGCACTACGTCCACAAACATTCAACACTTACACCACCAAAATTCAGTAGGAGCAGTTGTGTCAAGTGCAAGATGTAGTGCAGAAATTCTCCTAGGTTGCTTAAACAACAGCTGAAACCACAACCAGCACCATCTTAAAGTACAAGGGAGCAGATACATGGAACACTATCACCTGTAAACTCTCCTCTGAGTCAATTGCCATCATGACTTGGAAATATATCACCAATCCTTTGATGTCACTTTGTTAAAATCTTGAAATACCTCCTAATAGACTTGTGTATTTAACTGCATCAAATGCACTGCAGCGATTCAAGGAGACAACTCACTGTCATTCTCCCAAGGGCAAGTTGGGATCAGCAATGAATGCTGGCCCAGCCAATGGAGCACTCAACCCCTGAATGAATGAAAATGTGAGATGAGAGAAGAACTTACTGGAAGAATATAGGGTTATAGTTTATACACAGAAGATGAGTTGATGGTGGGGAGGAGTTAGGTAAAAAGGGCCTGTTTCAGAGCTGCATGCCTCTATGCCTCTGTGCACAGATTCATCCTTGGCTACTCAATGGAATTTCCTGAATTGTACATTGGGAATAGGTAATAGCACTTCCAAGAAGAAGAAGAAGAAAAGGCGTCATAATACTTTTTGAAGGGTGCTTTACAAAACAAGTGATCGGACTCAGAGACCACCTACACGAATACACCAATTGCAAAACAAAAACTTGAATTTACTTGAATTCAAGTTCTTTGAAGAGAAAAATCTAATTGCACAGAAACACATCAAACTTTATGTATGGGAGATGAAAATCAGACGTAGATATTCCTGGCTGTCATAATAGTGGGGAACGGCTTATGCCCTTTTGCACAAAACAATGGATGGAATCTTAATGGTCAAAGCGATGTCAATAACAGCAAGACGTGTGGCAGAATCAGATGAGAAGCCCAGTGAGGCCATTCTCAATGTCAGGAGCATCTCACTCCATCTTTTATACTTCTTGACAAATGGCATGTTGAGTTTCTTAGCAGGAAGCACCGAATTACCGGTTAGAAGGATATTACTTGTAAAATGTTTGTCATTGGTATTCAGCTTCATATTTTACCAAATGTATCAAACACACTAGATGTCAAATGCTCAATATGGAAAACAAAGCAGATACCTCACAGTTTTCTGAAGAAGGGTCTAGGCCTGAAATGTCAGCCCTCCTGCTCCTCTGATGCTGCTTGGTCTGTTGTGTTCATCCAGCTCTACACCTTGTTATCTCAGAAACCTCGCAACTTCAGCTGTTAAGACTTATTCAAACAATCTCGATGTTAGAAACTTAGCACCAAGATTTCAGTGCATGCCCCATGGGCATTGTCCACATGCACTCCACTAACCTGGACATTGGCATCCAACAGGAGCCAGCCTCTAAGAATCCACATGGTACATCGCTGATCCACTTATATAATGCTTCTGCACTTCAATGTTGCACTTCGGACTGAACTGGCGATGGTCATTATAATGCTGTATTTAAAAAAACATTTGGATGTGTACATGAATAGGAAGGGTCTACATGGAAGAAGGCCAAGTGCTGGCAAATGGGACTAGATCAGATTAGGATATCTGGTCGGCACAGAGAGTTGGACTAAATGGTCTGTTTCCATGCTGTATAACTCTATGACTCTGATTTTATGACACTGTGTGCTCAGGGACATGTACACAGCTCAAGAAATGAACCAGGCTGCATATCCTGTTTCATGTTTTGCTAACATAGTGCTCAATTGCTCTGAGCTGACCTGGATGCCATAGCAAGACTGCTTTGCACTGCCTTGCCTTTTAGTGCTTTGCCCCCTTAGCAAAAGATACAAGGCTCATATTACTTCTGAGATATTAAGAACTGAGGATGCTGGAGTCAGAGATAACACAGTGTGGAGCTGGAGGAACACAGCAACTTTCCTGCTTCTCTGATGCTGCCTGGCCTGCTGTGTTCCTCCAGCTCCACACTGTGTTATCCAATATTACTTCTGTCTTGCCGAGCCATTTAGTGCAGTCACAAAGGCAGGAAACTTGTGATGGCTGGCAGTAGTCCTCAGGCAAGTCAAAGAAGACAGCCTTTGCTCAGGGGATTCTGGTCTGATAAGTCAGAGGCATCCTTCAATATCAAGCTCTCTGAGCTCTCAGTGTCAGGTTCCTCTCCACAGAAGGGGCAGAAAGCCATCCCAGAAATTCAGCACAACCCAGACTTAGCCAGACAATCATGAAATACATCCCAACATTTCCAGTGATCACTGAAGTCCAGGTGATAGCTTTCCAGAAATGAATCAGTTTGGAAAGGTGGGAAAGAACTGCAGAAAGGCAGAGAAACACATAGTAAATGCACATATAAGAGACAACGCAATGGGGAGCTGAGGAACACAGCAGGCCAGGCAGCATCAGTTGCAGAGGAAAATTGACATTTTGGGTCAGGACCAGGCTTTGCAGCAGGGTGAGAACACTGAGTTAGTTATAACCCCACTGCGAAGCCTGGTCCTGACCCGAAACATCAGCTTTCCTGCTCCTCTGATGCTGCCTGGCCTGCTGTGTTCCTCTAGCTCCACACTTTGTTATCTCTGACTCCAGCATCTGCAGTTCTTGCTATCCCAGCAAACACATATATGGTGCTCAAATTTGTGACTTTCAAAATACAAACTATAAATAAAATGAGGCTGAGATGTAGACTTTTATTTTGAGGTAGATTTTTTTTAGACTCTAACATTGGAAAATCTTCGATTCTTTCTTACAGAACCCTACAGATTTGTGCGTAGACAAATAAAATAATCTCTGCAGCAGATAAAACAAAGTCACATCAGAAAGGGTCTTAAGCTGCACTAAGAGTTATGAAAGTACCACCTTACAATGTTAAAAAAAAGCAGGATGTCATTGCCTTCTTACAAAAGATTATGCATCAAGTTAACAGTATGTTCAAATATTGATTTCAGACAAAGCATCACATCATATCATTGTTATTCAGTGATTACAGTATGACTATAAAACAGTTCTTTTAATTTGATTTGATTTATTATTGTCACAAGTACCTAAGTACAAAGAAAAGTTTTATTTTGCATGTAGAACAGGCAGATCACAACATACAACAATAATAAGGTGATTGAACAGAGCAAGGAATACAAGTTAAGGCTGCAAAGAAGGTGCATGAAGAGCAAGATCAAAATCAGATTTCAAGCTTGAGAGGTCCATTCAGAAGTCTAATAACAGCAGGGAAGAAGTTGTTCTTGAACCTGTTGTTAGGTGTGTTTTAGCTTCTGTATCTTCTGCCTGAAGGAACAGGTTGGAAGGGATTATTACCAGGGTGGGAAGGGTCTTTCATGATGTTGGCTGCCTTTCTGAGGCATTGAGAAATGTAGACAGAGTCAGTGGATGGAAGTTTGGCTTGTGTAATGGTCTTGGCTTCATGAACATCTTTCTGTAGTTTCTTAACTCGAGAAGTGGAGTTCTTAAATGGAAAAAAACTGCAAAAAGCTGCAATACAAAGAGACTTAGGGGGCACTTGTGCACAAAACACAGAATACCAGCACACAGGTACAGCAGTTCATCAGGAAGGCTACTGGAATGTTGGCCCTTATTTCCAGGTTGTTGGAGTTTCAGAGTAGGGAAGTCTTACTGCAACTGTACAAGGTGCTATGACCATATCTGGAGTGCTGTGAGCAATTTTGGCCCCCTTACTTAAGTGAATGTATAATTTCATTGGAGGCAATTCAAAGTAGGATGATCCCTGATTTGAATGGATTGTCTAATGAGCAAATGCTAAATAGCTTTGGTAGCTACTTGTTTTAATTTAGAAGAATGAGAGTTGATCAAACTGAAATGTATCGGATTCTTAAGGACCTTCTCAAGGTAAATGGTGAGATGATGTTTCCCCTCATGGGAGAGTCTAGGGCCAGAGGGCAGAGTTTCAGAATAAAGGAGTGCCAATTTAAGGTTGAGGTGAGGAGGAATTTCTTCTCTCAGCAGGTTGACAGTCTTTGGCAGTTCTTACCACAGACAACAATGAGGCACAGACCTTGTGTATATTTAAAACTGAGCTAGGTAGATTCTTGAGCAATTGGGGAATCAAGGAATTCAGGATAAAGGCAGCAAAGTGGGTGTGAGGAATGTCAGATCAGCCATGATCCTTTTAAAAGGGGAAGCAGTCTTGAGGGGGCAGATGTCTTACTCCTGTTCCTATTTCTTGTGGTCTTATTGACAACAGCCTGAACTGCTGAATAGTTTCAACTTGAGCTTCACACTCAAATTTCACATGAGCAGCATCCATTGCTTCATTCTGTGAAAGGCGGTTTTGAAAAATATTTCTGCACATAACTGCTGTAAATTCAATTTTAAATTACGTAAAAATAACTTGCTGTAAAGCATTAGTTCTTGTTAGAAAATAAACAGAATAAGCTGATTTGAGAGTACCACCATCAATTATAGGCCAGAATAAAAGAAAATCACAGTCCATGGTAGCATATGCAAAGAAAGGACCACAATTTACATAATGCTGCTTGTGTAAAACCTATACTGTTTTGTATGGCATATTATCTAAATGGTAAAGGGCATTTATCTTCAATCAGGAATCACTTTGCAGCAGAGACATTCAAATGAGCAGATAACAGTCCTGAACAAACTAGGTGGAATTCTAGACTGTTAAAACAAAATAAGCTTTTAGATAACATGATATTCAGGTGCCATGAAGTGGTTTGTTTCATTCAAAACGATTTCTGAACTTTTATCTGCAAGTATCGAACACTATAATTGTTATCAGGACTTAGCTACTGGCACCAACTTTCTTGTAACATTGGAAGGAGAATTAAGTGCCTTCAGATTCATTGTTATGGTAATAAATGTATTTTTACTATATTCTGGCATGCTTGAAATAGTAGCAAGTTAATTCTGTTTGCTGTGTGTTATAAAATTCAATTGGCTCTTATTCTAAAACAAAGTCTCAGTTATGCTGCAACCTCTATCATCCTCAGCTAAAATTGAGTTCTGCTGTCCAATCACATAGCAAATCTATGTTGACTCTTCCTGTGAGATATGCATTTTTTCTTTTGTTTCAGCATGTGCTACCTTTCTTTTATCTTTTCTGTTGTATATTAAATTTTATTGATACATGCATGACAAAGGCTCACTTGTTCAACAGTACTTCTACAGAAATCTTATAGATGGTACTTCATCGACTGCATGAAATTTAATTCAACTCCACACCTCCCACGTGAACTGCAATGCAACCAGTAAAATGTGATGCAGGCAATTACTGCAATCACATACTAACCAAATGCAAAAGAAAAGTACTGAAGAAATCTGAAATAAGAACAGGAAATGCTGGAGTACTTGGGTGGTCAAACAGCATTTGTGGAGAAAGAAATTTTAGATTTCTGTGACATTTCATCAGATCAGTAATCTTCACAAAATTGTACATTTTTGTTTTAACTTTATACTGTCATTAAATGCCTACATAGCTAGTGATGATATATTCATTTTACACAGTTCTTCTTTCTCAATAGAAAGTGTTTCGAGAAATATGAAAGAGCTCCTTCAATATTTACCTCTGCTTATCTGCCATCTTAAATTCAGTTTTCCCTGTTTGCTGTAAACACTCTGTTTCCATTTCATTGTAATTGCATGCATCAATTCAAAGCACATTTGGCTAACTGGATTGAGCTTTTTGATGAGGTGCTGGAGAGAGTTGCTGAGAATGGTGCTGTTGGTGACTTGTGAGGAGTGTTACGCCCAGGGTCCTGGCAAGGTTGCCCCAATTTGTTGCAGCCAGACCACTGGTGAAATTCCCCAACTTGTTGCAGTTCAGATGGCATATCCAAATCACTAAGCTCCTGAGAAGGTTAAACTGGTTCCCCTTCTTTAGTCACCCATTCATTCAGTTGGCTGCAACAAGGTTAATGTAAAAATGGATCCTCTTCCAGTGGAAACCATTCTCCAAACCCAAATAAAACTAAAAGGAGCCAATTTAAACAGGCTTTATGAGTTAACAAGGGTGAGTTTATTAATTACTAAATGAAAAAGAATTAGTAACAAGCAATAACTTCATTTGCTGCTGTAGCTAATTTTGGCTGTATCAACCTTCCTTCAAAGAAAAGGCATTTTGGAATAAGTTGAACATGTCCACAGTACTTTGGGTTCAGACCCATGCTCATGACATTGGAATTCCAAAAGACGTCTGATAAAGTGCCACACAACAGTGATACAGGTGGCATATCTATGCAGAAAAATAAGGATAGCTACCACTGGTAACAAGGTAATGTAAATGGTCATTCTTTTTAAACCAGTGGAAGGCAAATAGTAAAATGTGAGGCTGGATGAACACAGTAGGCCAAGCAGCATCTCAGGAGCACAAAAGCTGACGTTTCGGGCCTAGACCCTTCATCAGAGAGGGGGATGGGGTGAGGGTTCTGGAATAAATAGGGAGAGAGGGGGAGGCAGACCGAAGATGGAGAGAAAGGAAGATAGGTGGAGAGAGTATAGGTGGGGAGGTAGGGAGGGGATAGGTCAGTCCAGGGAAGACGGACAGGTCAAGGAGGTGGGATGAGGTTAGTAGGTAGGAGATGGGGGTGCGGCTTGGGGTGGGAGGAAGGGATGGGTGAGAGGAAGAACAGGTTAGGGAGGCAGAGCAAATAGTGGGATTGCCAAAAGATCATTAACAGGTTCACTGCTTTCCTTAATCAATATTCATGACCTTCACTTCAGTGTGCAGGGTACTAATTCAAAATTTCCAGATGACTTAAAATCTGAAATTGTCGTGAGCTTTGAGGAGAATTATGAAAGCTGTCAGGACAGTGAACATAGGCTGGTGGAATGTGTAGACAAGATGCAAGTGAAATTTAATGCATAAAAATATGAAAGCATTTTGGTAGGAAGATCAAAGAAAGAAAATCTAACATAAAGAATGTAATGTTAAGAAGGGCGAAGAAGCAGAGGGACCTCGGGGTTTATGTGCAGAGATTGTTGAAGGGGGCAGGGCAGGTCGAGAAAGTAGTTTTCAAGGCATTCAGAGTCCTGGAGGCATGTAGTACAACATCAAGGTGGTTATGTGAAAGTCCACAAAATCCTGGTTTGGAACTTCAATTACATGGAAAGAGGATTGGAGAAGCTTGCAATTTACTCCTTAGAGAAGGGAATATTGAAAAGAGAATTAATCAAAGTATTCAAAATCATGAAGAGTACATGTGGAAAATGATAGAACAGTTTCAAACCAAAGGGTACCAGTTTCAGTTGAAAAGGCAAAGGAATCAATTACAGCAAAGGAAAATGACTGATTTTTTTACACAATGGAAGGTTAGTAGCTGGTAAAACACTGCCCAACATCATATTGGCAGATTCAATCATGACTTTCAGGTAGATATTGAATAATCATATGAAGAGAAAAATATTTGCAGGACCATCATAAATAAGCTGGAGAGTGGGATTGTCAAAGTTAGTCTTGAAAAGAAACCACACAACACCAGGTTATGGTTCATCAGGTTTATTTTGTTCAAAAAGCACACAATTTATAGACGGTCAGTCAATGTAGTATTTTATAAATTCCTACTTTAGAAATAAAATCAGTCTGACTCCAAACCAAAACACAAACAGATTCTAAACAAGGCCTCACACCTAACATGCATTGTCTAACCTTAAACATCTACTTTACACTGATAAAACGTTTTGTTCTCTCAGGGCAGTGACTTGGAAGGAATTTGGAGATTTACACTTAAATATTAATCAATTAAAACATTCTAACTGACTAATGATTTTACAACATCTTAGGTTTGTTTAATACATCCTCATCTATGGTGTGACCCTTTGATCTCTTACATATAAATTCTGTGTCTGATACTATCTCTGTCAGTAAGACCTGATGAAGGAGAGAGGCTCCAAAAGTTTGTGTTTTCAGATAGACCTGTTGGACTATAACCCGGTGTCCTGTGATTTATGACCTTGTCCACCCCAGACCAACACCGACACCTCCACATCTTGAAAAGAAACAACACCGATAGGACAGGTCAAATGGCTGCAACTGTGCTGTAACCTTTCTTTAATTATGTAAAATATAACTGTTGGTGATAACAACTGGTGTTCTTGTGATCATGCGTAAAACCATAAGATATGGCTCTTAAGACAGACTGTTAATTTCACAACCACCAATACTCAAACAAACTATGAACAACATCAGTAATGTCAGATCACAGGACAACAGAGTCTGTTGAGGGATGGTTCCATGTTAAGCCTTGCTAAGCTTCATCTCGCATTTAGAAGGCGACATTCGGTAGAAGATTAAAGTTGCTAACAGCCCTGTCTCCTGCACTCATATCAATCTTGATCAAGGACACTACCCAAACTATGACCCACAATAATGATAATAGATCATGGCAGTGATAAAAATAACAGTAAAAGCAGCAGTGAAGACAATGAAATAAACTATTTGCAAAAATTTCAGCAAGAGAAAAGGCAATGGGAAAAACCCAGTGACTGGTAAGACAGCATAAAAAGATAGTTTAAGTAAAGAGAAGCTGGTGAAAACGTTACGTCTGCTGGAATGCTCTATACACATGGAAGGTCAGAATCAAGACCTGTGTCATTGATTTACAAGATACAGGTCTGCTTATAAAACGAGCAAAAGAAGCCAAGCATGGAACAGGTCAGTACCCTTCTCTATGCTGCAGGCGATTGACCAATACATTGACTACACTATTGATACTGAGATTGGAGGAGTGCACTTTCTGTCTCTCCCTCTCTTGTCCAATTGCTCCACTGTTCACAACATATATTTAAATGTTTTAGTCGGTTACCAATACGCTCAGTTAAATACTTAATCCATTTCAGGTTCAGATTATTAAAAATCCATCAAGCACATATAATTAACAGACAGTAAAATTATTGTTTTATTATAAACAAGACTTATTCAATGAAGATGCAAAGCTGTTTAACACATTTTGAATATGAATGTGTAAATACTCAACCTTCTGAATAACCCCAAAACACACATGGACATATACACACCAGTTCAAGGAAGTATATCGAAGCTTTCTCTCAGTCCGGCATCTTTGTACGCATAGACTGGAGCCAGTAGACACATGCAATTCCTAGAATCATAGAATCACTACAGTAAAGAAAGAGGCTATTCAGCCCATCAGGTCTGCACTGACTCTTCAGATAGCATCCCATCTAGACCCACCCCCAAGCTTCTAACCCCAAATTTATCATGGCTAATCCACCTAGCCTGCACATCCCTGGACACTACAGGGTAATTTAGCATGGCCAATCCACCTAAACTGTACATCTTCTAGATTCGGTACGAAAGCCATTTACACATTTGTTGACAATACCAACATGGTAGCACAGATATCAAACAATGACGAGTCAGAATACGGGAAGGAGATAGAGTGCTTGGTGACTTGGTGCAACAGTAACAACCTCTCTCTCATGTCGGCAAAACAAAGGAACTGATCACTGACTTGAGGAAGAAAGGAGGAGGACACATCCCTATCTACATTAAAAGAAGTGGAGAGGGTTGAGAATGTCAAGTTCCTAGGCATGATGATACCCAATAAACCGTCCTGGACCACCCCCCACCCAAGTACAGATGAAGGTCAAAAAGGCACAACAATGCCTCATCTTCATCAGGTAGCTCAAGAAATTTAGCATGTCCATAAGGACCCTCACCAACTTTTACAGATGTACCATAGGAAGCATTCTATCTGGATGCGTATAGGCCTGGTGCGGTGACTGCTGTGCCCAGGACCATAAGAACAAAGACAGAGAGGCTCCCTCCGCTCCAATAATCCTCTCTTCCAAACTTTTCCTTCAGGGAGAAGATACAGAAGCTTGAACACACACATCACCAGGCTCAAGAGCAGCTTCTTCCCCTGCTGTCATTAGACTGTTGACTTGATCTCTCCAATTCCAAATGATATTGATCTTGCTTATCTTGATCTTGCTTTGTGCACCTTCAGTGCAGCCATAACTTTGTATGCCTCACTCTGTCTAAACACCTTATCTGTATGTCCTTGGCTGCTATGATCTGCATGTATTGATTGCAAATCAAAGTTTTTTGCTGTAATAGGTACAGGTGACTGTAACAAATCAAATCAAATTTTTGGACTGTGGGAGAAAACTGATGCAGAAATGGAGAGAACAAGAAAATTCCACGTGGAAAATCACCCAAGGCTAGAATGAAACTCTCGTCCCTGATGCTGTGAGGCAGAAGTGCGAAGAAATATGTCACCAGGATTTTCTCAGAAGCTGTACAATCAGGAATTGTCAAGAGGCCATTGTCCAGAAGCCTCTATCAGAGACAGCTGCTTCCTTTATTTGGCTCTCACTTCCTCAAGAGAGTTCACAGAAAGGTGGCAAAAGCTGAGCTGGGGAGTCTTATCCCTTCCAAAACTACTTCCAGGTGACAGGGAGGTTTAACTGAGAAAAACAATTGACAGTGCAATTTGTGAGGCACCAAAGTGGAAGCCCACCTAAAACACAAGCACAAGAAACATGTGTTGTAGCCACCATTACTCAGCATTCATGATGTAGCAAGAATAAACTGCATCAGCATGATGACCGCCTCACCAAAAATGCAGTGTGCCATTCCTGCAAGAGGAGAGAACATTTTACAGCTGCTGGCTCAGAAAATAAATGAGAAAGCTATAAATGCGAGTAGTATTTTCAGACAACTGTCATTCCTGGGAAACAGTGGTGTAGCGGTAATGATAGGCTAGTAATCCAGAGGCCCAGGCTAGTTTTTTTGGGGGATAGAGGTTCATATCCCACCATGGTAAATCTATAATTCAATAAAAATCTGAATGTAAAAGTTAGCCTAATAACGACCACGTAACCATTGCATGTTGTAAAAATCCATCAATTTCACAAATGTCTTATCAAGGATGAAAATCTATTTTCCTTATTTGGTCTGGACTACAAATGATTGCAGACCCCCAGTGACGTTGTTGGCTCTAATCTGCTTCCTGACATGGCCCAGGAAACCATTCAGTTATATGAAGCCTCAACAAAGTCTGATCTAAGGGATGGAACAGTGGGCCACCCAGAACTTACAAAGGCACCAGAAACAACAATGACAAACACAATCTTGTCAACACTGCAAAGTCCTCCTCACCAACAGCTTGGGGGTTGTGCCAGAATTGGGAGAGCTGTCCTATAGATAAATCAAGCCACAGCCTCTACACAGACGTGCTCATGGAATCACACCTTATAGACAGTGTCCCAGACACCACCACTACCATCACTGGGCAATATTTCCTCTAAGCCGTACTGCTGCATAAGCGTGCAGTCACTCCAAGGTGTTGCACACCAACTGAGGCATTGATTACTGGTTATAGAAATTACTGCTACATATGGGGCTCAAATACCCAAGCGGATGGAAAGAAAATTAGAGGGAATGTTACCACTGGATATATCCTGTCCCATCTGAGGATGGACAAGTCAAAGGTGGCAGCACAACAGTCCTCAACAATATCCCACCTATCCATACACCCGCTTCAGCTGCTTAATCAATCATCCTCTGTGTCAAACGCAACTTGAAAAAAAAACACTGAGCTTGGCCAGGGAACTAAAGGTACTCTTGGTGTGGAATGTCCATGTTCGTCACTAAGATCGGTCATAATACTGGCCAAGCTAGCCAATTTTTGAAGGACACAGCTGCTAAATTGGGTCTGCAGCAGGTAGCGAGGGAACCAGCAAGACAGAAATTTCAATTTGACATTGTCCCCCGCAATCCATTCACCCACCTGCACCCTTCCCTGGCTTCACATCGAGGACATCCTCAATCATGCTGAGTGATAATCTGTAGCCTCTTGCACTAGCACATCTCCATCTCTGTCATTACTATCAACACTGGTTCAACCAAGATGCATGATGGCATGCCAGGGCTAGCATCAGGCTTACCCAAAAATGACATGTCAACCTGATGAAGCTACAATACAGGATTATATGTGCACCAAACAACATAAGCAGCATTGAATGGATAATGTTGAAGTGGTCCCAGAACTAAAGGTGTCAAATTTATGTTCTGGAGTCCTGCCACACCCAGTTTTACAGGAGTTAAATATAGCTCTTGGGGCGAAAAGAATCAAAGGGTATCGGGGAAAAATGGGAACAGGTGCTGAGTTGGATGCTCAGCCATGATCATAATGAATTGTAAATCAGGCTAAAAGAGCTGAATGGCCTACACCTGTTCCTATTTTCTATGCTTTTGTGTCATGAATGGTGATGGACAATTAAGTAGATAGCAGAAGGTGAAGGCTCCACAAATATGCCCTCCATGTTGGGGAACACCAGCATAATGGTGTAAAGGACAGAATTAGAATATTTGAATACATCTTCAGCCAGAAGTACTGCATTGACAATCCATCTCAGCCTCCTCCTGCGTTTCCCTACATCACAAATGCAGTCTTCAATCAACTCGATTCATTCCACATGATCTTTAAGAACACAAGAAAAGCTATAGGCTCTGACAATGTTCCAGCAATACTACTGAAGTCTACTGCCCCAGAATGAGCTGTGCCCCATACCAAGCTACACATAAGAAAGGAAGTGGAAATGATTGCACAATGTTTAGATAGTGCAGCAGTACGTGTCCACAAGCAACAAGACCTGGTCAGCATCCAGGCTTGGTCTGATAGTTTCAAGTAATATTCACATCAAGAAATGGCCATCTCCAACAAAGGAACAAATCTAACCATTGTCCATTTAATGGCATTATCGTCACTGAACCCCCACTGTCAGCATTCTAGAGACTATCATTAATCAGAAAATGAACTGGGCAAGGCACTGGCTTCCTAAGACAGGGATTGTGGGTTCAAGTGCCATCTAGGGTGTCTGATTTTGGGGCAGCATGATAGCTCAGTGGATAGCACTGCTGCCTCACAGCACCAGGGACCTGGGTCCAATCCCAGAACTGGGCAACTGTCTCTGTGAAGTTTGCATATTCTCCCTGTGTCTGCGTGGGTTTCCTCTGGATGCTCTGATTTTGTCTCACAGTGCAAAGATGTGTGGGTTAGCTGGATTGGCCATACAAACTTGCCCAATGAATCGGGCGGATTAACCATGGGAATTATAGGGTCCAGCGCTAGGGTAGGTGGGTGAGTCTGGATGGGAAGCTGTTTGGAGAGTCCGTGTGGACTTGTAGGACTGTGGGATTCTATGATTCTATGAAATTCTCTGGCTACAAGAGCAGGTCAGAGGTTAGGAATTCACCAGAGAATAACTCAAGTCCTACCCCCTGTCTGCCATTTACAAGGCATAAGTCAGGAATGTGATGGAATACTCCCCATTTGCACGAATGGGTACAGCTCCAACAACACTTCAGAGGTTTGACTACATCCAAGGTAAAGCAGTTTATTTGATTTGCACCCTATCCAACACCTTCAACATTCATGTCTCTTCCCACCAAATCACAGTGGCAGCGGTGTACATTAGATGGCACTGCGGTAACTCACAAAGACTCCTTCAAAGGCTATTTTCATTCCCATGCCCCTTGACTACCTAAGGGCACCAAATGCATCACCACCTACGAGTTCCCCTCCAATTTACACACATAGAAACATAGAAGATAGGAGCAGAAGTGGGTCTTTCGACCCCTTAAGCCTGCTCCACCATTCAATATGATCATGGATGATCACTCAGCTCAAGACCCCTAATCTTGCCCTTCCCCCCATATCCCTTGATGCCTTAAGCCACAAAAGCTGAATCTACTTCTTCTTGAAAACAAATCTTGGCAAAACACTACCCTGACTTGGAACTATATTGTCATTCCTTCAGTGTTCCTGGGACAAAATCCCGGAACTGCCATCTTAACAGCATAGTGGACACCCTGACATAAACTTCATCACACCATTTTCTGCACACTGCATTAATGGATTTTTCTTTGATATTACTTCAGTACCAAATATTTTCAAAGGGCAATGATAAATATTCTGGGAGGAGGAGAAAATCATCCTGTCACATGGATGACATCCTAACCCACAGATCCACTCCATTGAAATATGATACCAGAATGATCGTGGCAATTCTCAAAAACAAATGCAAGTTCTTGCAGCCAACCATGAAATTTCTAGGATGCATTGTTCATGCATTGGTCATCAGTGCTAAGCCTCCCATATTCAGAGCAATCAAAGGATTATTGGCTGTTCGTAATATCATAGGATTTTAGCAATTTTGGGAATGATGAATCAAGTGGGAAAGTTCTTATTCAATTTGGCAATGGGGAGATTTTTGGATTTCACAGAATCCCGACAGTGTGGAAATAGGTCATTCAGCCCAACAAGTCCACACTGCCACTCCAAAGAGCATCCCACCCAGACCCATTCCCCTACCCCTGCATTTTACCATGTCTAACCCACCTAAATATCCCTGGGCACTATGGACAATTTAGCATAGCCAATCCACCTAACCCATATATCTTTGGACTATGGGAGGAAACCGGAGCTCATGAAGGAAACCCATGCATACGCGGGAAGAATGTGCAAGGTCCACACAGACAGACCTCCAAGGATGGAATTGAACCTGGGTCCTGGGCGCTATGTGGTAGCAGTGCTAACCACTGAGCCACTGTGCCGTGACAGCCTAGCAGTATGATTGCAGGACTATTAATCCAGAGACCCAGCTAATGTTCTGGAGACCTGGGTGCAAATCCCACCACAGCAAATGGTGAAATTTGAATTCAATAAAATTCTGGAAATAAGCATTGAAGGCAGGTGAATATTGCCTCCTTCAGAGAGAAGAGTTGCTTTTATTGTAACTCATTAATCTTTTTATTGATGTATTATGAAGAGGTACATGTACAGCTTATACATTAGACAGTACACAAGTAACTCTTCTCCTTTCCTGAAAGAACTAGAACCTATTTGTATGCCCACAAAAGGCTACTAACACTTCCAGAATAATTACAGAATATAAAAGCTAATACCTGTGCAAAAAGCTGCTCTAGTTGTCGAGGACTGATGTTGCCCAGAAGCTGCCCTCAATGCTGTCACCACATCCCTGACAAGGGGTATGCTTCTGTGAAAGTTGATCGCTGGAGTTTTCGCTGGCCGCATGCCCTTTTATCCTTTTTCCTTATCTTTCTCAAGTCTTGTTGTCTTTTTTCTGTTGGCTTAGGTTAATTCAATTTTCGCATGCCTTTACCTTATTGGCCGTTCACCAGAGACGTAGGTAGTATTATCTCATTGCCTCTCGTCCAAATACGGCTTTTGCACTACCTCATTGCTCTTACTGTTTTTGGCAAACTTGGTTGGCACCAAGTAGGTCTGACTGGCTCAGGCCTGCTCCTAGGTCTGGGTTATCCTCAGTTCAGTAGCTGCTTCTTTATGTCAGCATTTTTTTACATCTAGTATCTCCTGTTAGCGACATCAATGACCAGCACCCGCTGCCTCCACCTTTCTCTCTGCAGCCTCTGGTCAGTCTCTCCCAGGCAGTGATGTGAGCAGATAGTCTACCTGCCCCACTCTCTCTTTCTCTCTCTCTCTCTTTGCAGCCCTTGGCTAACATAAGAGTCCAATGATGACCATGAAACCATTGCCGAATGTCTTAAAAAACCTATCTGGTTCACTAATGTCTTTTCAGAAAGAAACCTGCTATCCTTACCTGGTCTGACCTACAAGTGACTCAAGAGCCATGGTAACATGGTTGATTCTTAACTGCTGTCTGGGCAAATAGGGATGGGCAATAAATGCTGGCATAGCCAGTAACGCTCTTGTCTTGAGAATGCATTTAAAAAAAACTACTCCAACAATTGTTTATGCAAGAGCAAGCGTGATTCTGGAAAGAAAATCAACAAATTTTGTTCAAAAGAATAAAAGAGATGCCATTTTCACAAGCTGAGTTCACTCACAGGACTTCCGACAATCATTGTGATAGATGCATTGTCTGGACAAGGAGCAGTGCTTTTACATATTCAGTGGGATGGTAAACATGGACCAGAGTTCCACATCACATTCTTTCATTGAAACAAAACAAGGATATGCAGCAACTGCAATGCAAGCAAAAGTACTCAAGCTTGTAACATGTTTGCCGACTATGAACTGGATACTACATGGCCCAATCAGATGTGTCTAGGCATGGAGAGAGGGTTGGGAGGCAACAACCTCCCACCAAGCTCAGCCCTGTAAGACAGAGGCAGATAGGCAACTTCATGAATAGGGCCAATCCATTTGTTCATCATGTCTGATGTTGAAATGGGGTGCATTAAAGCCACCCTGTGGTGTAATGGCTATCCTGTTCAGATCATTTTTGCTGTATATCTTTCAAACTTATGAACAGGCATGAGACTGTCACCTTTGGTCTCAGGCCATACCCAGTTTACCTCAGAATAGGTATCCCAACAGTTTGTCTAATAGGTGAGTTTTTTTGCACACTGTTGCCAATCAGTAGGAACACACATAGTATTTGTCACATGCAGGATATTCTGCTCATCGCACAAATGAGTAATAGGGTACATGAATTTCAGTGCAGTGTAATGTTCTTTCTATGTATAGGTTATGTGCCCCCAAAACTAGCGAATCACATCAAATGGCAAGTCACTTCACAACAAGAAAGATATTGACCATACTGAAATCAGCCTGTGTTGGCAAAACTCAAAATACAGTGTGCCCAACATCTGATGTGAGCTTGTGCTAAACAAACTTGTTACATAAATGAAGAATTATCTGACAACCTGTTTTGGAGTGTCAAATTGGGCTCACAGTGTGACACAATAATGAAAAATGGAAATCAAACATAATAATTCATAGGCCCTGTTCTTTGCAGATGGAAAGCACATGTACACAGGTAGTCATGGTAGCGTGAAGGATTTGCCAGGCCGCAACGTGACAGATTGTTGTGGATTACAATATTCCTTCTGCTAATGGACTACAGAGCTTTATGAACACTCAGTTTGGATCTGAGTCTGTTCTAAACCTATCACTTAAAGCGTGATGGTACTACCAGTAAGCTGATGGAGACCAACCTCAGCATAAAGATAGAATTTTGTCTCCATTAGCACTCTGTGGTCGTCTCTCATGCCAACAATGTCAATGATAGATGCATATGTGACGGGTAAGTTGGTGAGGATGAGTTCAAGTTGGTTTTTGCTTTGTTTTGGTTCCCTCACCACCTGCTGCAGACCCAGTAAGGAAGCTACGTCCTTCAGGATCAGCCTGTTCAGAGAACAGTGATGCAAATGAGCTGTTAATGATGGACATTGCAGTCTTCCAACTAATATATATTCTGTGACCTTTCCATCCTTAATGCTTCTTTCAAGCATGTTCAATGTCGAGATGTGCTTCTTTCGCAGTTAGATAAGGAGGAGGTGATAAGCAGTTGGAGGTTACCTTGATGAAACGTCATGAAACATCATGTGGTATGGTGCCAAGATTGACAGCACACAAAGTCACTACCTCCCAGCTGAATATCCAAGTTGCCACATTGGCAAGATATAATGATGGAAAAGTCTGGGACGTAAGCTGAAATGTGTGAATCTGAGAATGTGACTCGACCAGGTAGTTGCTTCACTGGGTCATTGGTCAGGCCTCCCAATTAAGCTGTAGACCATTGGTGTGAGTTATTTACAGAGCTAACTGTGCTCACTACCTTTATGTCATGTCCAATGCCTTGGTTAAAGATAGGTGTTAGAAAAAAGAACAATACAGCACAGGTGTAGGCCCTTTGGCTCATCAAGCCTGCGCCAACATATGATGCCTTTCTAAACTAAAAAGCTTTTGTGTATGTGGTCTGTATCCCTCTATTTTTTGCCTATTGATGTATCTGACAAGATGCTTCTTAAACATTGCCATTGTGTCTGTTCCTATCACTTCCTCTGACAGTGTGCTACAGGCACTTACCACCCTCTATGTTAAAAATAGTCTCTTTAATCTCCTTTAAATGTTCACCCTTTTTCCTTAAACCTATGTTGCCTAGTAATTGACATGTAATTCTGAGAAAAAGACTCGGACTATCAATCGACCCATGTTTCTCATAATTTTGTAAACTTCTGTCAGGTCATCTCTCAGCTTCTGACATTCAACTGAAAACAAATCAAGTTTGTCCAATCTGTCCTCATGGCTAATACCCTCCAAACCAGACATCATCCTGGTAAACAATTTCTGTACTCTTTCCAATGCCTCCACATCCTTCTGTTAGTGTAGTGACCAGAACTGTATGCAATATTCCAAATGTGGCCTAACTGAAGTTCTATGCAGCTGCAATATGACTTACCAATTTTTACACTCTGTGCCCCTACTGATAAAGGCAAGCATGCCGTATGTCTTTGTGATGACATTGTCCACTTGGGTTGCCACAATTAGGGAACTGTGGACCTATGTGTCTAGATGCCTCAGTATGTCAATGCTTCCAAGGGATCTGCAATATACTGTTCTTTCAAGGAATTGCAAACGTCACTGGCAAAGCCAGCATTTGTTACCCAACCCTAATTTTCCTTGAACTCAATGGATTGCTAAGTCATTTCACATTTATCGATCAACCACATTTCTATAAACCTGGAGTCATATGCAAGTGAGGATGACAGATTTCTTTCCCCAAAGGCCTTTTGTAAATCAGACAGTTCTTTGCAACATTCAATGATAGTTTCATGGTCACCATTATCAAGATTAGTTTTCAATTCCAGATTTTTCTTTTTAATTGAGTTTATATTTCAACAGCTGCATTGTGGGATTTGAACTCATACCCTCACAAGATTAGCCTGGGCCTCTGGACTACTAACGTAGTGACATTATCATGACAACACAGTCTCCACAGCAAGCCATGCAGTTATGTTGTAAATAGAATTTTTTCACAGGCGTTTGATATAACAAGAGATTTTCTAGGCCACTTCAGTGTACAGTTAAGAGTTAGCCACATTGCTGTGGTTCTGGGGCCATACATAGGCAAGACTGGGTAAGGACAGCAGGTTTCCTTCCCTAAAATACATCACATAACCAGATAGATTATTCTGAAAATCTGGTAGCTCCATCACCACTGTTATACTAGTTTTTTTTTGCACTGATACAAACTTTCCTGTTTAGATTTTTGAGCTAATTGAATTTAAATTCCCTTACAGCCATGATGAATTTTAATCCAGGCCTCTAGATTACGAAATAAAAACCACAAGAAACATGAATGCTGGAACAAAAACAGAAATTGCTGGATAGGAACAGACAACAGTTCTGAGGAAGGGTCATTGGACCCAAAATATGAATTCTATTTCTCTCCACAGACACTGCCCAGCCTACTTAGCTTTATCAGCAATTTCTGCTTTTGCTACGAGATTACAAGTCGAGTGACATAATCCCTGTGCTATTGTTCCTGCTATACTCTGATCACTTACCATTTTAATTCACCCTGCCCATTTCCACAATGTCTATGTTCTTTGTCTCCTACATTGTCCTAATGAAGTAGGGTAAAAATCTTCCAGTTAGGTATTTCATGTCTTTCTGAGTTCAAGAATGAGTTCAACATTTCAGATCACAATTGTGGGTTCCATTTTTCCTTTTGAATGTTGAGAGATGGTTTTGCTTTTGTCAATTACATTTCCTCAAAATGAATCTATTTTGTCCCATTATCACCTACTTTTGCCTTGCACTCCAATCTATTTGATCAATTAATGTCTCCCTACCTTCCACTCAATCACAGGGCTCTGATTTTGTCCTTTCCACCTACCTTATTTGCCTACGCACTTGCTTTAATACTAACTCCAAATCTTTCCAGTTCTGAACAAAGGCCATCGACTTGACATATTAACTCTTCATCTCTCCAGAGATGCACAGTCTTTCTGGCATTTTCTATTTGTATTTTCACTTTTCAGCATCAGCAGTATGATGCTTTGGTTTAGATATTGGAATTGGGTTGGTGCACTTCAGATTAGGAAACATAGCAAGGTTGTTGAGAACAACAAGCAACAATTTTACAGAATAATAGATAAATATGTCAATATATGATTAACCCTGTGCTAATTTTGATTTTATGTGGAAGGTAATGGATGCCCTGATTGGCTCCCTAATTGAGGAGTCAATGAGGAAAGTATCTTTCCTCCAGTACGTAATATAGAACGAGGAGACAATGTCGGAATTCAAGAAAAATCGGCCTTAAGTAAATCCAGGAGAAAAAAATGTTCACACATGTGTGACCAAAGAGCCCAGGGCCTGAATAGCCAGGCCCAAAACGAGAATGGGCAATCTTTCAGTAGCCAGGCCCAAAGGGACTTTTTAGGTCAGATCAAGCACAAAAGATCTGCACAAGACAAAGGCAGGAATTGCCCTGTAAAACGAGGCTGGTTTCTGTGTTGGAGTACAGCGAGCAGACTCTCTGGCACCCCAGATTCCTGCCGTGGTGAAGTATGGAGAAGTGGAAGTACCCTTAACACACTGGAGAATGGATGCTGAGGATAGCCCCAGTCACCCATATATAACACCAAGGATCCCATTGGACGCTGTGCCCTTGACCTGGAAGATCGATTGGCTGAGTGTCAGAGAACAATCTGGAAGGATGCAGCAGGGAGGGATAAAAAAGGACACCTGGCATTCCCTCAGTGAAGACCTGGCTTGGCACAGCAGAGAAGCTCCAATAACTTGGAAAGAAAGAGAAGTGGGGAGAGAGAGAGAAAACAAATATGTGCAAGACCAGAGATAATGGGAACTGCAGATGCTGGAGAATCCAAGATAACAAAGTGTGAAGCTGGATGAACACAGCAGGCCAAGCAGCATCTCAGGAGCACAAAAGCTGACGTTTCGGGCCTAGACCCTTCATCAGAAGGGGATGGGGAGAGGGAACTGGAATAAATAGGGAGAGAGGGGGAGGCGGACCGAAGATGGAGAGTAAAGAAGATAGGTGGAGAGGAGAGTATAGGTGGGGAGGTAGGGAGGGGATAGGTCAGTCCAGGGAAGACGGGCAGGTCAAGGAGGTGGGATGAGGTTAGTAAGTAGGAAATGGAGGTGCGGCTTGAGGTGGGAGGAAGGGATGGGTGAGAGGAAGAACAGGTTAGGGAGGCAGAGACAGGCTTGGCAGGTTTTGGGATGCAGTCTGACCCCACCACCCAAGACATTTTTCCATCTCCTCCCTTGTCTGCCTTCCGGAGAGACCACTCTCTCCGTGACTCCCTTGTTCGCTCCACATTCCCCTCCAACCCCACCACACCCGGCACCTTCCCCCTGCAAACGCAGGAAGTGCTACACTTGCCCCCACACCTCCTCTCTCACCCCCATTCCAGGCCCCAAGATGACTTTCCATATTAAGCAGAAGTTCACCTGCACATCTGCCAATGTGGTACAATGTATCCATTGTACTCGATGTGGCTTCCTCTTGGAGAAACCAAGCAGAGGCTTGGGGACCGCTTTGCAGAACACCTACGCTCAGTTCGCAGTAAACAACTGCACCTCCCAGTTGCGAACCATTTTAACTCCCCCTCCCATTCTTTAGATGACATGTCCATCATGGGCCTCCTGCAGTGCCACAATGATGCCACCCGAAGGTTGCAGGAACAGCAACTCATATTCCGCTTGGGAACCCTGCAGCCCAATGGTATCAATGTGGACTTCACAAGCTTCAAAATCTCCCCTTCCCCAACCGCATCCCTAAACCAGCCCAGTTCGTCCCCTGCCCCCACTGCATCACACAACCGGCCTAGCTCATCCCCTCCCCTCACTGCATCCCAAAACCAGCCCAGCCTGGCTCCGCCACCCTAACCTGTTTTTCCTCTCACCCATCCCTTCCTCCCACCTCAAGCCGCTCCTCCATTTCCTACTTACTAACCTCATCCCACCTCCTTGACCTGTCCGTCTTCCCTGGACTGACCTATCCCCTCCCTACCTCCCCACCTATACTCTCCTCTCCACCTATCTTCTTTTCTCTCCATCTTCGGTCCGCCTCCCCCTCTCTCCCTATTTATTCCAGAACCCTCTCCCCATCCCCCTCTCTGATGAAGAGTCTAGGCCCGAAATGTCAGCTTTTGTGCTCCTGAGATGCTGCTTGGCCTGCTGTGTTCATCTAGCTTCACACTTTATTATCTATGTGCAACCTTCAAGTTCATCACAGCCGACGACTCAGCCTGGCCAAGGTAGTATATGATGGCCTAGTCTGGTGGCCATTAGTAGTTCAGACAAGGATTGTGAAAAAACACCTTAATGTTTTAATTGCTAGAGTAATGAACGTAAGAATTGGGAGTTCTATTGTGAAAGAGCAGGGTTTTAGATAATATTCAGCCATTTGCTGATATTGTGTCTTAAGCATATTTTGCGAATAAAATTGGATTGAATTGAAAGTCGGTTCTGACCCTTTGTTCGTCTCATAAGTATAGTAGCTGAGTAAAACAGGTTTACATAGAAACTGTTTCAGAGATAGTAGGAACTGCAGATGCTGGACAATCTGAGATAGCAAGGTGCAGATCTGGATGAACACAGCAGGCCAAGCAGCATCACAGGAGCAGGGAAACTGACATTTCAGGCCGAGACCCTTTGTCAGAAATAGGGGAAGCGAAGGGTGATCTGAAATAAATAGGGAGAGAGGGGGATGCAGAAAGAAGATGGATAGAGGAGAAGATAGGTGGACAGAAGACAGACTGGTTGAAGAGGTTCGATGGAGACAGTAAAGCTGAGTGTAAGTGGGGAGTTGGGGAGAGGATAGGTCAGTCCAGGGAAGTTAGATAGGTCAAGGGGGCAGGATGAGGCTAGGAGGTAGGAGATGGGGTTGGGACTTGATGTGGGAGGAGGGGATAGGTGGGAGGAAGGACAGGATGGGGAGGAGGGGACAAGCTGGGCTGGTTTTGGGATGCAGCAGGGGGAGGGGAGATTTTGAAGCTTGTGAAGTCCACATTGATACCACTGGGCTGCGGGGTTGGTTGCCAGAGATGGAAACAGAGAGGTCCAGGAAGGAGAGAGAGATATCAGAGGTTGTCCATGTGAACTTAAGGTTGGGTGGAAGGTGTTAGTGAAGTGGATGAACTGTTTGAGCTCCACGTGGGAGCATGAGGCGGCGTCAATACAGTCATCAATGTGATGGAGAAAGAGGTGGGTTTTAGGGTCAGTGTAGGTTTCGTAGCTACCACCTGGAAACCGATATCCATTTCAAGCCCACCGATTCCCACAGCTACCTAGAATACAACTCCTCTCACCCACCTTCCTGCAAAAATGCCATCCCCTATTCCCAACTCCTTTGCCTCTGCTGCATCCGCTCCCAGGATGAGGCATTCCACTCTCGAACATCTCAGATGTCCTTGTTTTTCAAAGACCGCAACATCCCCCACTCAGTGGTTGAGAATGCCCTCAAATGGAACTCCCGCATTTCCTGCAATTCATCCCTCACTGTCCCAATTCGATAACAACCAAAACAGAATCCCCCTTGTCCTCATGTACCACCCCACCAACCCCCGGATCCAATGCATCACCCTCCAACACTTCCGCCATCGGGAGTCTGAACTCACCACCAAAGACATTTTTCCCTCCCCACCCTCATGTGCTATCCAGAGTGACCACTCTCCCTGTGACTCCCTTGTCTGCTCCACACTCCCCTCTAGCCCCACCACATCCGGCACTTTTCCCTGCAACTGCAGGAAGTGCTACACCTGTCCCTATACTTCCCCCCTCACCCACATCCTAGTCCCCGAGAAGACTTTCCACATCAAGCAGATGTTCACCTGCACATCTGCCAATGTGCTATACTGTATCCACTGTTCCCGTTGTGCCCTCCTCTACATTGGGGAAACCAAACAGAGGCTAACGGACCACTTTGCAGAACACGTACGCTCGGTTCGCACTAAACAACTGCACCTCCCAGTCGCAAACCATTTCAACTCACTCTCCTATTCCATTGATGACATGTCCATCCTTGGCCTCCTGCAATGCCACAACGATGCCACCTGACGGTGCAGGAACAGCAACTCATATTTCACTTGGGAACCCTGCAGCCCAATGGTATCAATGTGGACTTCACGAGCTTCAAAATCTCCCCTCCCCTTACCACATTCCAAAACCAGCTCAGCTTGTCCCCGTCTCCCCATCCTGTCCTTCCTTCCACCTATCCCCTCCACCCACCTCAAGACCCACCCGCATCTCCTACCTACTAGACTCATCCCGCCCCCTTGACCTGCCCATCCTCCCTGGACTGATCTATCCCCTCCCTAACTCCCCACCTACACTCAGCTTTACTGGCTCCATCCCTGCCTCTTTGACCTGTCTGTCTCCTCTCCAACTACCTTCTCCTCTATCCATCTTCTATCTGCCTCACCCTCTCTCCCTATTTATTTCAGATCCCCCTTCCCCTCCCCTATTTCTGAAGAATGGTCTTGGCCCGAAATGTCAGTTTTCCAGCTCATGATGGTGCTTGGCCTGCTGTGTTCATCCAGCTCCACACCTTGTTATCTTACATAGAAACTGGTTGAAGTGCCCAAAGCATGGACAACACACAAACTGTGAATTTTGCAATGGACTGCTACAGAAGATTATGGATAAAAATAACAGACACTTATTAAATAAGCACATTAAGGAAATGGAAACCAAACAGTGAACTGGGATAAGAAGAGCCGCCATGGGTTAACAAAATATGAACTGCAAGATTTAATTGGAAGAATTGTGGATCTTTGGCCCAATGCCTGACCCAAGCAACACATCACTTGCTTGTCCTCTCAATTTACTACAGAAACTTACTCGAGCTCAGTGACAATTGCCATTCACTCAGTCAATCAGTTTGGCTAATTCTTGTTGTGTTTGTTTCCTCCTGCCCGGACCTACTAGCACAACATGATGGGGGAGGTCCTTGTTTTCTGTTTCAGTTTTTTTCATGTCTGGACTGGATCTCTGTATTATCCACCTGTTCTCCTTCACTATTCCCTAGACATCTAATTAGCAGCAGTTACTCATTGCAGGTTACGACTGTGTTGTATAATTTTCCTCTGCTGGGCTATTTTTCAACAAATAGCTGGCTTTTCCTCAAGTTTCCATGTTTCGATCTCTACACCCTTAATTATGTTAAGTCCCATTTCTCAGAACTCACTTCAACTTGACCTCTCCTTTCCCTTCTCCTGAGTCACTACCTTCTTTTCTTGTCTACTCCTTTGTCTTCACTCCTCCATCCATCCCCTCTTATTTTATTGATTCTTCTTTCTGCCACACACATCAGTTCCATTACTCTACGCTCTTTAACCCTGGCCAATTTGAAACTTTCCAATTGGTCTCCTGATGCTTCCCTGTTCTATCATTTGCTGATGCTACATGGCCTGCTGCCTCAGCCAGTGCAAACTCTTCTCAATATCTACATTTGCAAATATGTTACGGAGATAATTCTGTCCCATATCGAATTAACGTCCCTCAAAGAAACCGTTATGGGATTCAGCTGCGAAATAACCATAAGCCATAATTATTGCCACCAGCTAAATGGCGTGGACTGTGTTTTGATTTGATTGATTCCTCTTTTTGCTTGGGTTGCCACTGTGACTGCATTTCTAAATGTGTTGGATGATAATCCCACAGTTATTGAGTCCTGTTGTAGAAGAAGTATCCATTGGTACCTAATGCTTCTAACTTGAGTTCATGGGGAGTACCATTCCACACTGTCATTGCTATGCAGAAGGAAGCTTCTGGATTCATTCTTTTCTGAAGATTCCTCACTGTGATTTCTGTAATGATCTTGTTAGGATGTATTAATCTCTTGATATTTCAAATAACTGACAAATAACAATAAAAAAAATTATGGATAAATAACTGCAAAACAGGCTGCCCTAATGAAACTTTCTCCTCCCTGCTGTGCTATTAAAAATGGATGATAAAACGAAAGTGAGTGAATTGCTTCTATTCTGGTCAGGACAAAGAAAAGCAAGGAGTGGTTATGAGGAAACCTAAAATTGAAGGGAAACCTTGTAGTTTAAAAATCTACTTAAAGTTATCATCAGGATTGGCATTTGAACTAGTGATGACATTTCCAAACTGGCCTGGTCAGAAATTTGCAAGAAACCGTCTCTGATGCTAAAATTCACTTTTCCTCAAAGTTAGTCCATTTATGACACTTCAACAATATTTAGTTGAATTATCAGCCTGTTTGATAATTGATTTGTTAAACAAGAACTCAGGAGAGTTTTATTAAAGTCTCCAGAACACAAAGTGGAATGGAGTGTTTGCAAACGGCTAGAAATCAAACTTCGAGTATACTGGATAAAGGAATGACAAAGAGGTGTTGTATCTAAATGCATGCTGTGTTTGAAATAAGGTAAATGGGCTTGTGGCGCAGATTGAAATTAGCAGGTATGATGTGGTGGGCATCATGGAGACATGGCTGCAAATGGATCAGGACTGGGTGCTAAATATCCAAGGATATACACCCTATCGAAAAGACAGGCAGGTGGACAGAGGGGTTGGGGTAGCCTTAATAGTAAGAAATGAAATTAAATCAATAGCAAGAGACCACATAGGGTCAGACAGTGAAGAATATATGTGGGTAGAGTTGAGGAACCTCAAAGGTAAAGAAACCGTAATGGGAGTTTATGCACAGGCCTCCAAATAGTAGTCAGGATGTGGGATACAAGAAACACCAGGAAATAGCTGTAGGGAACCATGACCTGAGCTACAGATCTAGTCTGAAACCTGAAATACTCTTATAGCTGAAGTGTATTTTTAGACATTTCACAATCTGAACGGTAATCACTGAAGTCAGTCGGTGCACCTCAGTCATCAGAATAATAGTTTCTTTTGACTAGATCATCAGGTTCTGCAAGTGTGGAATGTTGTGTGTCACCAGAGGCTCTCTTGCTTAGCTTGGTATTCATTAAAAGCATCGCACTAGCTGATGTGGTTTTTGGTTTTTTTGGCTTGTGTTCGGCCAGTAGAGCACATCCCTTGCCAGTCTCAGACTTAATTCATTTTCTTGGTAGTATACACGGATGTGCTTCATCATCACTCTTCTCGAATCCCTTGGAATAATGACACTTTTTCCATTGGGTTAAAAACCAAAATGCCATTTTGGCTTAAAAACCGAAAGAACTACAGATGCTGTAAATCAGGAACTGAAATAGATGGTGCTGGAAAAACTCAGGCAGGTCTCTCAGAAGGGTTCTGAGCTCTGAGGAAGGGTCCCCAGACCCAAAACATTAACACTGATCTTTCTTCACAGATGCTGCCAGGCTTGCTGAGCTTCCAGTGATGTCTGTTTTTGTGCCAATTTGGGTTATTAATTCATATTTATGTACTCAATATGCTCTTATAGCAAAAGTGGTACTCTTGATGCTTTTGGCCATCCTTTCATCACCATTTTGTGTGAAATATTCAGTATTGCATCTTATTGGCTAAACGCTTGATTAGAGCAATGCAGTTGTCTGATATGTTCATTGTCCCTGCTGGATTGATGACTTCAAAAGCATGACGAGCTGCTGATCCATTTTGTATCCAGAAGATTTCACGTGCGGTTTGTTTTGGCATCCTAAACTTTCTTCATCAGGAATGCTGGTCTTAGTAAAATACCTGTGACATAATTAGGTTTCCCTTTCCTATCATTCCACCTGACACCATTGCTGCAACTGAATTACTATTATTTGAGGATGCTTTCGAGCAAATAATGGTGTCTTGAGGGAAATGTTTTGAAATGGCTAGTGATCAGACTCATCTGTCATTTTCTCTCTTCCAGGTAGATAATTATGCAAAAACTCCCAAACAAAGATAACGGCCAGGCCCTCTTTCTCAGTCTGAGCACAGCATCATTTTATTTGTGTTATGACTCGGGATGCAAAAGCAATCACTAGTCATTGTTACATTGAGTTTGGTACAAGTGCTGCCTCGCTGGAGCAACAATACAATTCAGAACTATTATTTGTGTTGATGCGTATCTCAGATTTCCAGATTGTTTCAATGCTACCACGCTACAAACCCATTTTGTTGGAGTTGCCACTTTTTAAAAATATGTCCTTGGGATGTAGGCATCATTAGCTGGGCAGAATTTTGTGCACATCTCTAGTTGCCCTTTCGAAGGTGATTGTGAGTCACATTTTTACACCACAACCCTCCATTAGATATAGGTTGACCCACAAGGCCTTAAGGGAGGAGTTCCAGGATTTTGACCTAGTGATACTGAAGCAGTGGTGATGTAATTCCAAAACAGAATGGTGAGTGACTTACAAAAGAACTTGAAGGTGATGCTGTTTTCAGGTATTTCCATCCTTTGTCCTTCTAGATGGGAGTGGTCATGGGTCTAGCGAGAGCTGTCAAATTTCTGCAGTGCATCTTGTAGATAGTACACAGTGCTGCTACTGAGCATTGGTGGTGGAGAGAGTGAATGTTTGAGGTTACGATCCCATTCAAATATGCTACTTGATCCTAAAGCTTTCTAAGTGTCATTGGAGCTGCACTCTATAACTCCAAGCAGTAGAGAGTTTTCCCTTGATTGTCATTGACTCTAGTTTTGCTTTGGATCCTTAATGTCGCTCTTGGTAAATGTAGCTCTGCGTCAAGGGTAGACCTCACTTCTTTTATCCATACTTATAAAAGATTGTAAGGAGGTCAGTACATGAATGACACTAGGGGACCCTCAGTGAATGCTAATGAACAAATTATTACTGAGCACATGCTGCTTGAAAGCACTGTTGATGGCACCTTTTACGGTGCTACTCATAATCAAGAGTAAACTCGTTAGTCAAGTTGGATTTGCCCTGCTTTTTGTATACAGGGAAAACCAGAGCAACTTTCCTTGTTGAGGAAATGCCAGTCTTGTACCTATACAGGTACAGTTTGGCGAGCAAAGTCGAGTGCACACATCTTTGGGAATACTGCTGGAATGTTCTCAGGGCACATAGCCTTTCTAGTATCCAGCCGTTTCTTGACATTATGTTGAATGAATTAAATTGGCTGAAGAGTTGTATCTATATTTCTGGGGATCTCTGATGGAAGACAAGATGGATCATTCACTCTGCACATCTTGTAAATACTTCAGTCTTATCTTTTGAACTGATGTGCTGAGTCTCCCATTCTTGAGGATGGGGATATCTGTGGAGCTTCGTCCTCCAGTGAGTTGTTTAATTGTCCACCACTATTCACACCTAGATGTGGCAGGACTGTAGAGTTTTGATCTGACCTATTGATTGTGGAATTGCTTGGCTCTGTTTACCACTAGCTGCTTCTGCTGTTTGGCATGCAAGTAGTCCTGTTGCAGAGCTTCACCAGGTTGACACCTGGATAGTTTTTAGGTATGCTCCTTCACTGAACCAAGGTTGAACCACTGACTTGATGATAATGGTACAGTGAGGGATATTCTGGTCTATGATGTTGCAGATTTTGTCAGTAAAAACTTGTTCCCGCTGATGGCCCATAACATTGCATTGATACCCAATCTTCATTTGCTAGATCTAGTCCTAAAATATCTCATTGAACACAGTAGTAGTGCCACACAACACAGTGGAGGTATCTTCAGTGTGAAAACAGGACTTTGTTTCAGCAGGACTGTGTGGTAGTCTTTCCGACCAACATTGTCACTGGGACATGCAAATGCATCAAACAGGTTGGTGAGGATGAGGTCAATATGTTATTTCCCTCTTGATGGTTCTCTCACTACCAGCTACTGATCTGTTTTAACAGCAATGTTATTTAATGTTAAAGCAGCCCTGTCTGTGGTGGTGCTTCTGAGCCATACTAAGTTCAGCACAGAGTACATTCTTCCACCGGTTTCATCTCAAAGTTTCCTCCTCCAAATGGGTTCAACACGAAGGACTACCGATGCACTGAATCAGTCAGTTTTGAGGTGTGATTCTGTGAGTTTGACTACATCAGGCTATTGTTTGACCAGTTTGTAACACAACTCTTTTAATTTTGGCACTCATCCACAGATGCAAGCAAGGACTTTCCAAGGTCAACTGAGCCAAGTTTGACATTCTCATTTCTGGTGCCTATGTTTCTGCCAGGTGGTCTGCCCAGTTTTATTCTTTTATGGCTCTCACAGTCTCCTCTAGGTTTTAGAGAAAGCACCACCTTAAGAACAAAGGTACCCATGGTACAACTAGTTAATATTCCTGATAGAAAAATCAACAGAGGTGTTCCTGACAGAACATTCAACAGAGAAGGCACAAAGCATTCCAGAAGACATGTAATGTGGCAGTAATTTCAAGATACAGAATTCTATTTTATTTTATATAAGTGGGACTTGTATTTATTGGAACAGCCTACCATTAGAATCTTGTTTTATTTGGGAATAGTTAGTAGTTAGAAGAAATTTCTTCAGTTTGTTAATAGTTTAGTTAACTTGTTCACTGTTAGAGTTAGATAAATAAATTGTTACGTGTTGATTATAAGGTGAGTGTTAGAGGTTAATTTGAATTAACCACTAGAAGTTGCTGAAAGGCAGGTTACATCACTTTTCACACCCCTTTTACAGATTTTAGGGCAAGGCATTCCTCTTTGAATGTCTCGGTTTTAGTTTTTAGAGGGGTGCCAACCTCAGCTTTATAACACAGCCTCAATCGTAGTTATATCTTTCTGTTCATGCCCACTGACCGATATTGCAGTCGTTAATCTGAGGGGCGTGACTGTTTCCTAAAACACAGCATACAAGTAACTCTCCCTCTCCCTAATGTCTCACAGTGTTTGAATCTCAGACTCCAACTCATAACTCTGTGTCAGAATTCCTTAAGCAACCAACCCTTGATACAGATGTAGCCACTACAGACCACAATGGGGGTCTACCATGTCGCCACATCATGCAGATACAATGCATTGCCTGGCCCTGCAGCTCTATTTTAACTACTTAGCTCTTCAATTGATTTTGAACAAATTCATACTTGTCTTTTGTCTTGTAGCTTGTAAATATTTCCCCAACCTATAATAGATGGTCAAATTAGTAGCTATCACTAACTAATGAACTTACGGTTTACCTGTACGCTGAGCTTCAATTTATCTTGGTTAAAAACAAGCCTTACAAATTGAGCCAAAACAGCAAGCAAAAAGCACTTTTCCTCTCTGCATCGAATTATTATGTTGCCTCCAAATGCCCTGAATTATCTTTTCACTCAGGCTGTGTCACACTCTGGCAGTGCTCCCTACTTCCTGAATATGCAAAGCTTTCTGATGCCCAGAGTGAAGATCCCCAGACAATGTCCTTATCCATCAGCAATACCACTATGTCATGTCCTCCACTTCAAATTTTTCAGTAATTCCTTTTTTCCATCTTTTTTGCCTTGTCTCTCAGTCTCATCGTGAAAGCAAGAAACTTTCCTTGGCACATACTGAATTGGTCCCTTATGCACTCATGTACTTCGAGGCGATAATATCATGTAAACACATTATGTTACTGCTCTAAAATCTGTTCCACTGTCAATAGGTTAGTGTTCTGTGACATGTTACAAATCTCTTTTGACTTACTCCACCTGAGATGAGTGTTTTTTGCTTCTGAGGACAGTGTAGAAAGTCCAGATTTTTGCTGTTGTCTTTGCTTTGACACATGAAACAAATCTGTCACCTCAGCCTTAGCATGGTGCCATCATTTATCTCTATGTTTACTTTCAAGTGTTTATTTTTGGATCACTTATTCAGTCACGTCACAAAGGTCTGTGAAAGTCATATTATGTGACATACCCATGTCTATCTAACACTTTCTGTTGACTTTAATGTTCTTCTTCTATCGTCATCATTCCAACAGTTACATACTATTTATCACCCATCAACCTGACTGAACCAAACTGTTGTTTGTGTAGTGTGATTCATCAAAATCGTCAACTGATTTTTCACCAGAAGTTATCAGTTCCTGCTTGTTGAGCTTCCTTCTACTTGTATTCTGATTCTACTTCCTATAATGAGAACACTGTTTTCACCATAATAGACATGTCTTCTCCTGTATGATGTTCTCCGCCAGATTTACATCCTGCTTTTTGTTTTATTGCTCTGTCCTTGGTACTTAAGTATCTATCAGCATAATGCAGGACTTTATCTACCAAGGATATGCTGTAGCTGTTGATTTACGACTTCTGTACTTTACACATACCAGTTGATTTCTTGAATAAAGGTATTTTCTTTCTCAGTAGTTGTGTCCTCAGTACAGGATCTCAATGCCTAATACAATCCTATCTTTAATTAGACTGTCTTTCCTTTTTTTCTGATCTAATAAAGTCACATACTGATCAATGAATTCTTTTTCACTTTGAACTCTAATAGTTAACACCTACCGTTCAGAAGATGCATTCACTTTGCACTCAAAGAATACCTTCAGGTCTTTCACAATTTTCACAAACTGTTTTTTCTCTTCTTTCAGAGTGGTTCAGGATGGACTACAACTTTGACTTAGTGTTTTTCCAACATCGTTGAAAATGCAGTGACATGTAGTTACTTTGCCTTGTTAAACAGAGCAGTTGCTATTTTGTTATTTTGCCATTGTTCGTAGAAAAACTGCAAATTTTGCTTTAGTTCACCTGCCATTTCAACTGGAGCTGGCAGAGGAAAATCTGCAGCTGTTTTCTTATGCCCAGCATTTCAGTTGCAGCTTGTTTCTTTGTTATTTTCTGGCTGCTTGGAGCAGCTTTTACAGCTCTGACCATTGTAGTGTCTTTCTTCTCAAGCTGTATATTTTACAGCCTTTCTATGCTCGATCTCAGCTTCTTTTCTGACACAATGCATTATATCACAAGGTAGCAGTCTGGTCAGAATCATGTATTTATTGAGCCCTCTCTGAGGTGGTTCCTGTATGTTAAATGGTAAAGGCCATACGATAATGGCAGACCAGGAAGGACACTTCTACATGATTATATTTCAATCCAAACAGTTTGCTTCACCCTGCTGTGCTCTACTCCTGGCCTGCTTCACTCTCAGGCTGCTTCACTCTGCTCTGGGCCTGTTTCATTGTGCTCCACTCAGCTTATCAGTTGATTTGCCTCACATAGCCTGCCAACTTCCACCTTCAAAATCATGAAAGAAAGTAACAAAGTGGATAGAAGCAGATAGTTTCCAGTCATTGAGATGAATAAGAGACATAGCAATGAAAATAAATTTGAAGATTTGGAATAGAGGGCAAAGGAAACATCCTTACTCACAAGGCTGAGGCTCTGCAGTTCATATTTACTGCTACTGGTGAGGCAGAAACTATGATCAGAATTTTCCTGGAAAGCCTTCTTTCAAGGTATTCATTAACACATCATTCAGGTTTTAGATAAACATGCTTGGTACTTAACAGGTACAGAGAAGACCTTGGTTTAGTGTGTTTGGTATTTCAAAATTTTTGTTATCATTTGCAATATCAGGTGCATTGTCAATTTCTGATCCAGGATCTGACTGACACTAGTACATCATTTACCTCAGAATGATATTAGCGTTCTAAATGTAGAGTTAACTTGCAATGAATGCAATACTAAATGCAACGAAAACTGCACAGTTCAATGATTTCAAACCACAATCTGAAAGAGTGCAGCAACAACTTAATTGTCAGTATTTCAAAAGCAAAGCAGCAGATTTTAGAACATTTGCGAACATCATATTAAAAATATTTAAAATATTAAAGCTCAGTCATCAATGCAATGAAAAATGAAGTGACTGACATTTATCTGGAATATATGATCTCTAGTCGACATTAGTCCCTGAATAAAGCAACCACAGAGTTCACTGACCTTGCTTGAATCTCTCCTAAATGTGTTCCTGCCCATTTTGCAATAGAACTTGCTATCACTGTTCTATTGTAATTTGTTTGCCCATGTATTTATACAGAATAGAAGTTGTCTAAGACCCCAATAATTGAACCTCTCTGTCCCTTTCCTATGCTTCATCTCCTTTGGTTCCCAATGAATATTTCCTTGCCCCTACTTGAGCTTCTCTTAACACTTTGTCTCTCATCCTTCCTGATAAATGAGTGCTTGGTGAGACTGTTGCCCAATACTGCCATGAAAACATCTTTCCCATCTAGTACTACTCCTTTAGGACTCAAAATATATCATCCCATCACATTTTCTTTCAGAAAGCATACATTCAGCTACCTCCATAACTAATTTTCCTTCATCTTCTCTGATCTCATACATCTACATCTTGCCTCTCTCATTCTAGTTTATTGCAAGGGGAATAGAAGGCAAGCTTTGTGAGGTTACGATTCAATTGTACAGAGCATTGGTGAGGCATGTCTGGGGTACTGTGATGGATCTTAACCAGTTGAAAATTGAAAACATGTTCCCTCTAGGGGGACAATTTGGAAGCAGGGGTATTAGTTTTAAAAAGAAAGGCAGTGGAAGGGCATTTAAAACAGATGAGGTAGCATTTTGTCTCTCAGATCATTGAGAGTCTTTGGAACTCCCTTCCTCAAAAGGCATTGAGTTCAGAATCTTTAAAAATTTTGAACGTAAGGGTAGACAGATTCTTGACTAACAAGCAAATGAAAGATTATTGGGGATATGCAGGAATGTAGAGTTGAGGTTAAATCAGACCAGCCATAACCTCATTGAATGATGGAGCAGGGTAAAAGGACTGTGAGGTCTGTCAATGTCAGAAATTGCAAATCTTGATACACAGTAGTCGAATCCACCAGTTGGCTGTGTTTGAATACTAAAACTAAAATTGAGATGGATTAGATAAGTGAGAAAGTAAATTACATTGGCCCAGATGTTCTGAGAGGTGGCATCGCGGTAGGATTCCTTGTCCACTTCTTTTGTCAGCAGTACTAAGCCCTGCATTTCGAACTGGGAATTCTGATCCTGGCACCTTCAGAAATGTGGAGCGTAGCTGAAATCAATACAGTTTTCCTGTAGTGAAGGGATGATGGGGTAAGCCAAAACATGTCCCCTTTCCCAGCGGTCAGTATGCAATCTTTGAGATGTAGCAGCATCATCAGCCACTTTGATAGCTGCTCTGAAAGGGTAACCATGTAAGTTAGGGTCCCAAACTACTGGATCAATGAGTGCCAAGTAAGTGATAGGAGCAATGTAATGTTAAGTGTTGGCCATCTGATGGATGGCGTACTGGGCTGGGGCAGCATTGGGGGTTTGTTAGGGCCAGCCAAATGTGTATAATAGAATTAGAGATGGCGGTGGGAGTGGAATGTTGGGACTGTTAGGAGCAGGTGGGATAGTACCAAGGGGAGTGAAGGATGTGTGTTTTGGGAGCAGCAGTGAGGAAGGATTTCACAGTTAGCAGACCAGGGGATGGCAGGGTTTGGGTCTCAGGGCTGACAAGTGGAAGTACTGTCAGGGCATACGGGTAATGGAATTGTCCAGGCTGGCGGGGGAGGGACAGCAGGCCTGGGGCTTATCAGGGCCAGTGGAGTAGGGGATGGATAGGCCAGCAGGTCAGGTGAGTGCCAAGTTGGCACAGGGAGGCATGTCAGGTTTCAGATATGGGAATCATATTCCATCATGTTTGTCTATTGGTGGGAAGGACAGTGAATCTGTCGTCAGGAATGCAGGCTAATAAAGGGGTTCTGGATATATCATTGTGGGTGTGGGAAGTAGGGAGTGGAAGTGGCACAATGGCACAATAGTTAGTACAGTTGCCTCACAACGATAGGGACACGGGTTCAATTCCACGTTCTTCCCGTCTCTGCGTGGGTTTCCTCCATGTGCTCTGGTTTCCTCCCTCAGTTCAAAAATGTGCAAATTAGGTGGATTGGACACGCTAAATTGCCCATTGTTTCCAGGGGTGTGCAGGCCATGTGGGGGATTAGACATGGGAAATGCAGGGTTACAGGGAGAGGGTAGGGGATGCGTCTGGGTGGGCTGCTTTTCAGAGGGTCGGTGTAGACACAACAGAGCCAAATGGCCTGCTTCTGCACTGTAGGTATTTTAGGATTCTATGATTCTTTGAATGGATGTTGATGGAAGCATTAAATTGGAGGATCAGTATAATCATTACTCAGAGTAGTGTAGACTCTCAATTGTCTAAGTGAGGTGAGTATGACAGCCCTTGATATCAAGGCCACATTCGAACAAGTGTGGCATCAAGGAGGCCTAGCGAAACTGTACTTAATGGGTATTGGGGCAAACGTTCCACTGGTTGGAGCCATACCTGGCACATAGGAAGATGACAAAGTGTGGAGCTGGATGAACACAGCAGGCCAAGCAGCATCTCAGGAGAACAAAAGCTGATGTTTTAGGCCTAGACCTGGCTCTGTGATGAAGGGTCTAGGCCCGAAATGTCAGCTTTCGTGCTCCTGAGATGCTGCTTGGCCTGCTGTGTTTATCCAGCTCCACACTTTGTTATCTTGGAATTCTCCAGCATCTGCAGTTCCCGTTATCACTGAGGAAGATGGTTGTGGTTGTTCGAGGTTAGTCATCCAAGACATCCTTGCAGGAGTTCCTAAGCACAACCATTTCCAGTAGCTTCATCAATGACCTTCCTTCCATCATAAGGTCAGAAGTGGTGATATTCTGTGATGATTACAACAATGTTCGGTACTATTCATAACCCTTCAGAAACTGAAGCAGTCTATGTTCAAATGCAACAAGATCTAGACAATATTCAGACTTTAGATGACAAATGGGAAGTTACACTTCCACCACACAAATGCCAGGCAATGACCATGTCCCATAAAAGATAATCTAATCATCATCCCTTGACATTCGATGGTGTTACAATCACTGAATCCCCCGCTGCCAGCATCCTTGGGGTTACCATTGACCAGAAACTCAACTGAGCTCACCACATAAGTATTACTATGCAAGGAGGTCAGAGGCTAGAAATGCTGCGGCAAATAATTTGCCTCATAACTCCCCCAAGCCTGTCCACCATCTACAAGACAGGAGTGTGATGGAAACCTCCCCACCTGCCTGGATGGATTCAGCACCAGCAACACTCAAAAAGCTTAACACCATCCAGGACAAAGCCTTGACTTGCATCACATCCACAATCATCCACTCCATAATTCAGTAGCAGCAATCTGTATTATCTACAAAATGCACAGCAGAAATCACCAAAGATCCATAGACAGCAAACACCTTCCAAACTCATGACTGATTCTATCAGAAGGACAAGGGCAACTGATGCACGAGAATATCACAAGCTGAAATTTCCTACCTAAGCCACTCATCACCCTGACTTGGAGATAAAATGCTGTTCCTTCAATGTTGCTGGATCAAAGACCTGGAATTCCTTCCCGAATGGCATTGTGAGTCAACCCACAGCAAGTGAACTGCAGCACTTCAAGCAGACAGCTCATCACTTCTTTCTCCAAGATAGCTAGAAATGGACAATGAATGCTGGCCCAATCAGAGACGTCCATGTGCCACCAGCAAATAAAAAAAAAACTTTTTCTGTCAGCTATTAACTTAAGTGAAATGGAACAATCTGAGTTTTGCAACATTCAGGGTTCCTTTTGGGAGAGTTTCAGACACAGGAAAGTTGTCAAGTGGAATTTTCAATTTCCCAGATGACTCCCATTGAGGATCCTGTGCCTTAGATTCCACGGATTCCTGGTGTATAACTCCACTCTGTACTGGTCCATTGACCATTTGGCCATCACATGGCTGTAAGACATTGGAGCCGAGTCAGCCATTCATCTCATCAAGTCTGCTTCACCATTCAGTAAGACAATCCACAACCCCACTTTGCAGGCTTTTCATATAACCCTCTATTATCTACAGAATAAAAATCCGTCTCATTCAGCTTTTGCATATACTTAATGACCCATCCTCTACAGCCATCTGCTGTTAAAAGTGTTCCACTGATTCACTACCCTCTGGAGAAGAAATTACTCCTCAGCAGTTTTAAAGGTGCAACCTCTTACTCTGCAATGAATCCCTCTTGTCTTAGGTTCTCCTACAAGGGGAAACAATCCCTCTGTATCGACCCTGTCCATGAGGGATTCTATGTGTTTAGGTAAGGATGCCTCACATTGTACTAAAATCCAGTGAGTGCAAGACTAACCTACTCAACTTCTCAAAAAACATTTCCTTTATACCTAGGATCAACCTTGTGAACTTTCCCTAGACTGCCTCTAATGCCAATATCTTTCCTTGAGAAGAGGACTAAAACATTTCACAGTATTCTAGGTGTGATCAAACCAGTGCCTTGTATATTTTTAGCAAGACTTTCCTATTTTTACAATCCATTCCTTTGAAATGATGGTCAACGTTTCATTTGCCCTTCCCTATTACCCATTGAATTTGGATGCTAGCTTTTTGCGATTCATGCACGAGGACCCCTAAATCCTTCTTGCTTCAGATTTCTGCTGCCATCTTCATTTAAATAACATGTAGCTCCTTAAATCTTCCTGCCAAAGGGCATGAGCTCACATTTTCCCACATAATATTCCATCTGCCAAGTCTTCACCCACTCACTTGACCAGTATATAGCTCTATAGACTCTTTGTGTCATTTTTGCGTCATCTAGAAACTTGGCAATAGTGCATTCATTTCTGTCCTCAGTCATTGATATTTATAATTGTGGTCTCAGAACTAGTTCCTATATCACTCGACTAGTTATAGGTTCCCATCCCGAAAATGCCCATTTATCCCAACTCTCAGCCTTCTATTAGTTAGCCAATTCTCAATCCATGCGAGTATGCTACATCCAATGGCACTTTATTTTAGGTTATACCCTTATGTGCGGTAACTTATCAAATGTCTTTTGGAAATCCAAATATGTTACATAGAATTCCTAGAGTGTAGAAACAGACCATTCCGCCCAATAAGTCCACACCAACCCTCAGAGCATCCCACCCAGACCCATCCCCCTGTAACCCACCTAATCTTCACATCTCTGAACACTATGGTCAATTTAGCATGGCCAATCCATCTAGCCTGCACATCTTTGGAGTGTGGGAGGAAACCAGAGCACCAGGAGGAAACCCACGCAGACACAGGGAGAATGTACAAACTCCACACAGACAGTCACCTGAGAGTGGATTTGATCCTGGGTCGCTGGCACTGCGAGGCTGCAGTGCTAACCACTATTTGCCACCCTGCCACTCTATTTGTTATTTCTACCTTGATCTAACCTGGTTATTACCTCCTCAAAGAACTATAATTAATTGGTCAGGTATGATTTCTCCTTCATGGAGCTATGTTGACTCTGCTTGATCACACAATGTGTTTCTAAATTCTCTGTTATTACAACCTTAATAGCAGACTTAACATTTTCCCTGGCTTATAGATATTTATTTTATGCCTCATTTTCTTTTTACATTAAAATGTCACATTAAAATTAGGGCCATCAGAATGTCCAGACCATTTTACTTCATTAACAATTGTAAACATAGCTCTTAAAATCAGTTTGCTCTGTTTTCTCTCCATAGATGCTGCCAGACCTGCTGAGCTTCTCCAGGAATTTTTGACTTTGATCTATTTCCAGCATCTGCAGTTCAAGTGGTGCCATGTTATCTTGATAAGGATTGATGGAGTTGATAAGAGGAACAGTTATTATCAAAGATACAATCCTTAAAATGGCTGTCATGTAAAGAATGCATGAAGAGACTGAGAGTCGAGTCACTCAGCTCAGAGATGTTGCCATTGGGTCCAAACATAAATATCTTGCATCATTTCTCATAAAAACAACAGAAAACTTCCTTTAACGTCCATGCAGGCTCACCATCAAAAAAAAGCTGAATAGGTCACATGACCTACTTAATCTGTCCTAAACTTAAAGCTATAGCGGCAAAATGTTACAATCTCAACCTTCACAACTGTAATCATAGGAAAATTATAAAACATGATATGACACTGAGCCGCAAGCTCAGATGAGCAAAAGCTTGCTCAGAGAAATAGATTTTAAGGAGCATCTTGTGGGAGTGAAGTACAATACTCAGGCAGAGAGGTATACAGAGGGAATTCCAGAACCTAGGACCTAAGAAACTGAAGGCACGGCCATTAATAGTGGAACAATTAAAATCAGGGATGCTAAACAGACCAGAATTAGACAAGCACAGATACCTTGGAAACTTGTGGGCTGGAGACAATCAGAGGTTAAGAGGGGCAAGGCTAGAGTATATGAACATTTCAAATCTATAAATTGCTTCACTAAGAGCCAATGTAGGACAGTAAGCATAGGGATGACAGGTGAGCAGGCCTTGGTGCAAGTTAGCAAATGGAAGACTTCAATCTTAAGAGGCATGAAAGTCATGCTGGAATAGTCATGCTCGGGTGGTGATCAAGTCATAAATGAGGGTTTTGCAACAGATATGCTGAGACAGGAGCTTGGCTGAGCAATAGTAAATTGCAATGATATAGTGATAATATTACTGGATTCGTGACAGAAAGGTTCAACCAAATTCATCTTAAATTCAAATGCCACCATGGCAGCTGGTAGAATGTAAATGAAATTATTGAATGAAGCTAGAATAATTAAAACATCAGATTGTTGTGAAAGCCCATTTGCTTCGTGAATAATTGTCATGAGTGGAAATTTGCTGTCCTTACCAGGCCAGACATACATGTTACTCCAAATTGATAGCAGTGTTGTCAACTCTTAACTGCCCTAGCAAATGAAGCTGCAAGCCACTAAGTTGTATCAGACTGTTACAGTAACATTTAGACTTCACCAACTCAAAAGCAGGTTTTAACAATTTGTTCATGAGTAATAAGGGATGGGCAATAAACAAAGGCCTTACCAGTAACATTCACCTCCCAGGAATGAGTCAAGTAAATGTAGAAATGGGCAGGATTGACAATGGGGTATGCATATGTGATCAAAAGTTCACTTCCAGGTCAAGGTTGAAAACAGCCTATTTAAGTCACAACCTCTGTCAAGAAGGCTGTCAGCTAGAGACAGTGTTTGCACTGGAGACAGAATACAATGGTTTCAGTCTTTCCAATAGTTAATTGAAGGAAATTTCTCCTCATCCAGTGCAGGATGCTGAATAAGTGGTCTGTTAACTTTAACACCTATAGAGGGGTAAAGAGATATGTCGGTGAGGCATAGCTGGCGTAGAAATTAAAATTCTTCAGAAATGGAGGGTCCTGACCCAAAATGTCAAACTTCCCTGCTCCTATGATGCTGCTTGGCCTGCTGTGTTCATCCAGCTTCACACCGTGTTATCTCATTATTAGTCCCCTTTGAATTCTAGCCCACACCTTTGATATTTGGGATGTTTCTTGCTCAAAATCCTTCACGGAAATCTTTACTGATCCAAAATGTCAAAGCCTCCTCAATTACAGAAGCTCCCCCATTTCATAACTCCTTTGCTCTCTCCCAACTTCACTAGCTCTCAGCAAGTTGACTTGGATGTTCTCATGCTGCAGTGAAGGGTGACCAACTTTGGGGGATAAGCGTAAGGGACAAAGATGCCAGGATAGGGGTTGGAGGTGCTGATGTGACCTGAGGAGTGATGCAAGTAGCGGGAACCAATGAGACTTCATGACCTCAGGGGGTAGGTGGTTGTTGATAAAATGCATGGAGTTCTCCTGTTCTGAGTATGTCTGGCCATGCAAACTGTGACATTCTGATTTGGGCTTGCATAGCTGCACAGTGCATATGCAAAGACACCAACCATTATCTGGCAGCAACAAAAGGAGAGAATTCTAGGACATGTACCATTATGGTAAACTCACATGGATGTGAGGGCAAATTCTATGGCAGTTCCAGAAAACCTGAGACAGTTGGCTATACATTCTACCTGTTATGATCCTAGCAGATGGTAAGTCATATCCTAGAGTAAAATTTGGATTGATTCACTTTAAGTTTTATTTTTGCAATTGGATTATCATGGTCATCAGTCAAGGAACATATTCACACAAGACTGTCAATGTACGTTCAGAAAAAGAACATACATTTATTACAAAAAAGATAAATTTACGCCTAAGACCTCATTTTGGAAACAGAATATACATTATAAAACTTTACCACATACCTTAGTGATCGCCTCCTTCAACATTCCCAAGTGCACCCTTTGTCCTTTTTATATTAATTACTTCTTGTATGTCCCTTTCATCAGTGCGGTGTGCTTGTTGAGTCGCTGTGTTCCAGCCCTCTGGAACTTCCTGCCAAGTTCTGTTGGCCTGGCAGCCTTTTTGCTGCTCTCAAAAACAAATTCTTCTTTGAGCATGGGACAATTTCTTGCACCCACGAAGAGCTTTCAAAATTGAAGTTGTTGTAGATTTTCTAAAAGTTATCATCGTTCACTTATTTTTCATCAATAATTAGATAATTCTTTCAAAAAATACAATTTGGATTCCAAGCACTACAATAAACATTTTTTTGTCGTCGGTATTGTTTGCATTGTTTTGCTTGCATGTCTGTATGTGACAATTCATTCATACTATACTCAGATACATTAAATCAAGTTGGAAGTAATTTCACTTTGATTGCAACCTTACTATTGAATAGAAAGCAACATTTTTAGTGTAATGTGCTGTGCTAATACTTCATAAAGTGATAAACAAGGCATCTATTCAGAATTAGCTCTCACAATTTTAATAACAAATTTCATTACAAAGAGAAAAAAGAAAAAGGCTAGTCAATAAAGGCATAATGAATATTTGCTTCTCTCCCCTTTTAAATCAAGAAAAATATTTTAGAAATCCGTTATATCTATTAAATTCAAACATTACATCTACCTAATAAATGCCAGATAATATCACATCAGATAATATCTTCAAATATTTACAGCTGTATGTGACCAAACTGCAATGAAAAAATTCAATAACCTGTAACATGCAAGTCCAAAAAATGGTCCTAGTTGTTTGAAAATTCAAATTTTGCTATGTGTTTGTGATACACAAAGATTTATTCACCACTGAATTGGACATTGCGTAAGCCAGAACCAAGGATATCAACTGAACTTTTTAAAATTGTCATGGAATCATAGAACTCCTACAGTACAGAAGCAGGCCATTTGGCCCATCAAGTCCACACCAAAAAGCATCTCACCTCGAACCACACTCCCACACTATCCCTGTAACGCTGCATTTCCCATAGCTAATCCACCTAGCCCGCACATTCCTGGGCACTATGGGCAATTTAGCACGGCCAATCAACCTAACCTGCACATGTTTGGACTGTGGGAGGAAATCGGAGCACCTCGACGAAACTCATGCTGACAAAGCCTTATTAACCTTTCAATGCCTAATTTTGTATATTGTTTTGAGCTACAAGTGATTTCCAGAAATCAACACTGTATCAAACGTGGCAATTCCAACCTTCTATTGTGAAAATGTTTGCCTTCGCATTAATTTGGCCTTTGACATGGCTAATCATATTTTATAATCATTTCGCAAACCATTGCCTTTGATCATTAAAAGAGATATAAAAACAGTAATTGCTGAGAAAGGTCAGCAGGCCTGGCAGCATTTGTGGAGAGAAATTGGAGTTAATATTTCAGATCCAGTGACCCTTCCTCAGAACTGATGGTAGCTAGGAAAATGTTGGTTTTTATACAGAAGATAGGGAGGAGGTGGATCTAAAGAGTAAATGCTGGGTAGAGACAGAGCTCAAAGACAGAAAAGAACTATTGGACAGACAAAGGAGTGGATAATGATTGGGCTAGGTGAATGAATAGCTACTATTGGGGACAATTAGTGGATTAGCAATGGGTTATATCTAATAGCAGACCATGTGATAACGAGGTCTGGTGTGTGTGGGTTGGGACAAGTACATGGGAGAAGGTGCCTTAAGCCCTAAAATTATCGAACTCGATATTGAGTCCAGAAGGCTGCAGAAATCCCAAGCAGGAAATGAAATGCTGTTCTTCCAGGTTGTGCAGAGCTGAGCAGAAGCACTGCAGCAAGCTTGAGAACCGAAAGAAAATCTAAATCGGTCAGTTCTGAGGAAGGATCACTGGACCTGAAATGTTAATTCTGATTTCTTGTCACAGATGCTGCCAGACCTGCTGAGCTTTTCCAGCAACTTCTGTTTTTGTTTCTGAGACAGATGTTGACCAGGAAACATGGTACCGTATTGAAATGACAGGCAAGGTGAAGGAACCTCGGATGACCAGACATGTGGAACATTCAGTCAAGAGAAAGACGGAAGCTTACTTCGGTTGAGGAAGCCACGTTTGGACAGGGCTCCAGAGAGTTACAACGTAGCCAGGAAGGAACTGAAGAACGGACTTAGGAGAGCTAGAAGGGGGTATGAAAATGCCTTGGCGGCTAGTATTAAGGAAAACCCCAAGGCGTTCTATACTTATGTGAGGAACAAGAGGATGGCCAGAGTGAGGGTAGGGCTGATTGGGGAAAGTGGGGGAAACTTGTGCATGGAACAGGAGGAGGCAGGGGAGGTCCTTTATGAATACTTTGCTTCGGTAATCACCAGTGAGAGGGACCTTGTAGTTTGTGAGGGCAGCATGCAACAGGCAGATATGATCGAACAGGTTGTTGTTAGGAAGGAGGATGTCCTAGAAATTTTGAAAAACATGAGGGATAGATAAGTCCCCTTGGCCAGACAGGATATACCCAAGGTTGCTATGGGAAGCAAAGGAAGAGATTGCTGCCCCTTTGGCAATGATCTTTGCGTCCTCATTGTACACTGGAGTAGTACCAGATGATTGGAGGGTGGCAAATGTCACTCCCTTTTTCAAGAAAGGGAAGAGGGATAATCTTGGAAATTACAGACCAGTCAGTCTTATTCCTGTAGTGGATGAATTATTGGACAGGATTCTGAGAGATACTATTTGTGATTATTTGGAAAAGCACAGTTGGATTAGAAATAGTCAGCATGGCTTTGTGAGGGAATGGTTACACCTCACAAGCCGTACTGAATTCTTTCAGGACATGACAAAACACATCGATGAAGGTAGAGCAGTAGATGTGGTGTATATTGATTTTAACAAGGCATTTGATAAGTCTCCACATGGTAGGCTCTTTCAGAAAGTACGGAGGCATGGGATCTAAGGAAATTTGGCTTTTGACACAGAATTGGCTGTCCAGTAAAAGATAGAGGATGGTAGTAGATGGAAAGTATTCAGCCTGGAGCTCAGTGACCAGTGGTGTCCCACAGGGATCTGTTCTGGGATCTCTGCTCTTTGTGATCTTTATAAATGACTTGGATGAGGAAGTGGAAGGGTGGGTTAGTGAGTTTGTCAAAGACAAAGGTTGGTGGAGTTTTGGATAGTGTGGAGGGCTGTTGTAGATCACAATGGGACATTGGTAGGATGTGGAGCTGGGCAAAGAAGTGGCAGATGGAATTCAATCCAGAAAAGTGTGAAGTGATTCATTTTAGAAGGTTGAATTTGAATGCAGAATACAGGGTTAATGGCAGGATTCCTGGCAGTGTAGAGGAACAGAGGGATCTTGGGGTCCACGTCCATAGGTCCCTCAAACTTGCTACCCAAGTTGATAGGGTTGTTAAGAAGTCATATGGTGTGTTGGCTTTCATCGGCGGGGTATTGAGTTAAACAGCCGTGAGGTTATGCTGCAGCTCTATAAAACCCTGGTTCGACCACACTTGGAATATTGTGTTCAGTTTTGGTTGCCTCATTATAGGAAGGATGTGGAAGCTTTAGAGAGGGTGCAGAGGAGTTTTACCAGGATGCTGCCTGGGCTGGAGGGCAGGTCTTAATGAGGAAAGGTTGAGAGAGCTAAGCCTTTTCTCATTGGAGCAAAGAAGAATGAGAGGTGACTTGATAGAAGGGCACAAGATGGTGAGAGGCATAGATAGAGTGGATAGCCAGAGACTTTTTCCCTCGGGCAGAAATGACTATTACGAGGGGGCATAATTTTAAGGTGATTGGAGTAAGGGAGGGGAAGATGTCAGAGGTAGGTTCTTTACACAGAGAGTGGTGGGTGTGTGGAATGCGCTGCCAGCAGTGGTAGTGGAATCTGATACATTAGGGACATTTAAGCGATTCTTGGAATAGGCACACAGGTGATAGTAAAATGTAGGGTTTGCAGGGTAGTTTGGTCTTAGAGTAGGACAATAGGTCAGCTCAACATTGTGGGCTGAAGGGCCTGTGCTGTTCAATTTCTAAATTCTATGTTCTAACTGGAAGCTCAGGGTCCTTTTTGTGGACAGAATGTAGGTGTTCTGTGAAGTGGTCACCCAGTCTATGCTTTATTTCCCAAAAGTAGAGGAGACCACATTGTGAGCAGTAGACTAGATTGAATGAAGTGCAGGTAAAGCTCCACTGGACGGTATGTCAGGCCCTTGGATACTGAGGAGAGAGGAAATAAATGGACAGATATTCCACCTTCTACGGATGTAGGAGGGAAGAGAGGAGGTAATGCCTGAAGTGCCAGTCCCAGCTGAGGGCCCTGTCAACTATGATGCTGGGGAATTGTTGGTTGAGGACATTTTCGAAGCCCTCTTGTCAAAGTTAACATCATCAGAACAATGCAACAGAGATGAAGGAACTGGGAGAATGGAATAGATTCTTTACAGGAAGCAGGATGTGAGCACGTACAGTCAAGCTAACAGTGGGAATCAGTTGGTTTGCAGTGGGTATTGATGGTCAGTGTATCCCCAGAAATGGAAACAGAGATGTCGAGGAAGAGGCGTGGAAATTGGAAACCATCTTTTCCAATTCTAGCCAAGTGAGGGAAGCAGCATCATAGATATCATGGGTGGGGGCCGGAATAGGACTGGATCATAGAATGTTCCACAAACCCTATGAAGAGACAGGCATGACTCGGGCCCATGCAGGTACCCATGACCACTCCTCTGACCTGAAGAAAGTGAGTTGAGTTAAAAGAGAAGTTGTTCTGCATAAGCATAAGCTTGGTTGGGTGTTGGAGTATGCTGGTGGATGGGGATGGTTCAGGCCTTTATTCCAGGAAGAAGCTGAGAGCTCTAAGGCTATCCTGATAGAGATTGATGAGTGAAAGGACATGTTTTTGATTTCCAACATCTGCAGTTCTTTCAGTTTTTATTAAAAGATATGTTTGTCTCTGAATACAATGGTAATAAAATTTTAACTACCACACCCATTACATTTTATGAGTGCTGACATTGGTTATTTCCCTTTATGAGCCTTGACCAATGTCTGCATTCTATGTCATTTACCTTTTGGTAAATACCTTTGACAAAAGTATACAAAGCTTATAGATAATACTGAGCAAAGGTGGAGACGTAGAGTATAACACTACAAAATAAAATCTGCTTTTTATAGACTATTTGCTCACAGGCACATTGTGCAAGCAACTTCAAAAACACAAAAAATCATCAAAATTTGTGAACAGCATAACTCAGAACATATCCTGCCAATGGAACATTTTCACCAAAGGAAGAAACGGCAAAATTTAAACCTCTGGAATAAAAAATTGCAATGCAGATTTAAGGCATTTCAAATCCAGGATAAGCAATGGTGCTCACATGGCTAACACATGGTTATTTAGAATAGATTGGTAAGAGTTGATTTTAATGCTATTATGCTAAACATATAGCTATATATTTACTCTAATTTTTTTAAAAGTTCAGTTACCATAAACAGTAACAAACACACAATCAATATAAACTTACATTCACCATACCTTGATTTGGAGATACTGTGGATAGTAATAAACATGCTGAGGATACATGTGTTGTTTCCACACTTTACCCATGATGATGTTAATGTCTGTCTGCAACACAGCAGCTGAGGATTTCTTCAGTTCTTTTACTGTAACTTCCTAAGCTGCTTGTTTGTAACCAACAATTTCACCTAAGCCTAACTGTAAAACTGAGGGGACATACTGAAGTCAGAGACTTGAAAGAGATCCACAAGTCAGCCTCTTTGTAAGTGAGTAGCTTTCCTGTTTCATTATAGGCAAACAGCAAAGCACCGCGAAATAATCAATAAACCTTCAACATGTGAAGTGGGGGATGGGTACGTTGCTTTATAACGTAAAGTTTAACTGCTTTTACATTTTCAGGTTTATATATGCGCAGATTTCATGAAATTTTAAAATATTTTTCATTTCATATCTCCCCAGCCACAAACAAGGGAGCCTTCAAACTTTGGGTTAAGTGGTTCTTGGTTCTTGGTTCTCTCCTTTTCAAACTGAAAAAAAAATTGACTCTTTTGTAATATTAGGAGCTTTGTTGGGCATGTTACATTGTACAAAAGGCCTTAAGAACTAATTCCCAATTGCTTCACAGGGTAAGACGCTCCATTCAGGTCTCCTCTGCACGCCTGCTTCTTTTCATGTTCCTTTACCTTTCTTTTCTTTTTCTTTATTTTTCTCCTCTTACTGCTCCCCCCAATTTTTAACTATGCCTACCTGGAGTCAAGTGTGATGAATCATGATCAGAGACTGGGCGGGAGTTGAGCGCGCAGGCCATGTCCTGCAGCGGCAGCAGAGCAAGCACAGGCCAAGTTGTGGACCAAATTCCCAGAGCACTGGCAGCAGAACGAGCATGGGCTGGGCCGAGCCCTGGAGAGACGGAGGGGCCAAGTTCCCAGAGAGACGGAGGGGCTGAGTTCCGGAGCAAAACAGGGGCCAAGTCCTGGAGTGATGTAGGGGCCAAGTTCCCGGAGCTAGGGAGGGGCTGAGTCACGGAGAGACAGAGGAACTGAGGCCCGAAGTGACAGAGGGACCGAGCTCCCAGAGAGGCGGAGGGGCTGCGTTCTGGAACGACGGAGGGGCCGAGTCCTCGGGAGACAAACCGAACGAGTTTCTGGAGAGATGAAGGGACAGAGGCCTGGAGCGTGGGAGGAGCTGAGTCCCCGAGAGACAGAGGGGCCAAGTCCTGGAGCAACATAGGGACTGAGTTCCGGAGCGATGGAGGGGCTGAGTTCCCAGAGCTAGGGAGGGGCCGAATCCCGGGGAGAGGAGGGGCTGAGTCCCAGAGCATGGGATGGGCTGAGTCCTGGAGAGACGGAAGGGCTGAGTCCCCAGAGAGACAGAGGGGCTGAGTCCCCAGAGAGACAGAGGGGCTGAGTCCCGGAGAGACGGAGGGGCTGAGTCCCAGAGCGTGGGAGGGGCAGAGTTCCCAGAGCAATAGAGGGCTGAGTCCCTGAGCGATGGAGGGGCCGAGTCCCAGAGCGTGGGAGGGGCCGGGTTCCGGAGAGACAGAGGGGCCAAGTTCCCCGAGCAATGGAGGGGCTGAGTCCCAGACAGATGGAGGGGCCAAGGCCTGGAGCGACAGAAAGGCCAAGTTGCCGGAGAGACCGAAGCCTGGAGAGATGGAGTGGCCAAGTTGCTGGAGGGACCGAGGCCCGGAATGACAGAGTGACCTAGGCCTGGAGCGATGGCAGCAGGGAAGTCCTGATTCCTGGAGTGGCACAAGGTGAAGTGAATCCTGGTACAGCATGAGTTACCTTGTTGCTGCAAAGTGCCAGAGGGGAGTGGTCTGGAGGCTGGTGTGATGCAGGACAGCTGCTGGGCTTTGGCTTTGCGCCATGTGCTGCTGTTTGGAACTCTTCACCGGACTGTAATTTAAATCGTTTTCAAAATGTTGTAACTAACTCATTCCTAACTCATCCTCAGACACTGCAAATGATGCTTATGCTTTCCTTTTAATCCTCTTTTGTACAACAACACTGTTTTTTAACTCTGTAAGGTTTGTACCTGGGTACTTGTGCCTAAGATGGTGCCATTAAAAGGCAGCCATTGTAAAAACTTTTCACTGTACCCCTGTACTGGAGTACAAGTGACAATAAAAGATATTCTATGCCATTCTTCTATTCTAATTGTAAACTTTTTACCGTATCTGCCTTTATTGCACAAGGATTTGTACTGCAAATTTTCTAACTTTCATTTTTAAAGTCCTTCTATGTTGAAAAATGTCCGGAAAGGCATTTAAAAAAAATGCTATTCAGGCTAAAATTGTTACCAAATCAAAGCTAATGTGCTGAAGTCTAATCTTGGTCACTGATTCATCAGTGTGTGGAAGTTACCTGGGCATTTGGTTCCAGAAGGTGATCACACTCCTTCAGATTGGGTCTTCTTGGGGACTGGAGGATGTTACTATGAGTAATGCAGTAATGGGGATCATGAAGATAGGTATGGAGGAGACAACATATGCCAGGATTTAGGACATCTACTCGGAGTGGAAAGGAACATGCAGTGGGATAGAGGAATCCTATTCTTGAAGTTCATGTAGGTACCAATCTCTGAGAAAGAGGTTTGCCATGGGAGGGTAAGCATGGAGGGGTAAATTAGAAAGGAGAACCCCAACCTCAACAATGGTTTTTGTATCATCTGTATGAAGACAGAAACAAAATATTTCTTAATTTGATCTGCCATTTCCTTTTTATCTAATAGTAACTCCTTATTTTCACTCTGCAAATAACCAACACTCACTTTACAGATATGTTTTACCTTTGAAATACCTGCCAAAACTCACGCTATCCAGACTTAAATTTTCTAGCTATCTTCCTCCCATAATTTACTCTAATTTAACTCTCCTGATTAACCTTTTTGTCATTCTTTCTGTCCAATTATCTATCTCATCTTTGCACAATTAAGAGCTTTTTCCTTAAGTTTTATGAATCTTTAGCTAACCATGGATGGTACTCAGATTTTTCTATACACAATGAACATTTCCCTTCAATATATTTCTGAATATCCCTTAAATGCCTTTCATTACTTCTATATCAATCTGTCCTCTAGCTTAACTTCCCAGCTCACTTTAGATATCTCAGTTTTCATGCCCAAGTTGCTCTTCTTTAAGACTAAAATGCAAATATTTTCCCCCTTTAAAGTGATTGCAAAATTTGATCACATTGCGGTCACTGTTACTTAGGCACACTCTCACCCTTGAGCTCATTAACTAATCCCATAACAATGCACAATGCCAAATCTAGCAGAACCTGCTGTCTGGTTGGTTCCAGAGCCTCTAAAAAATTAAGGCACAAAAATTATTCCTAGCCAACAACCCGGGAGTTAAAAGAAAGATTAAATAACCCAGTTGAAATTGAAGCAATCTTTCATATAAGTTTAATATAACCTCCTTGAATTTATGTTCTATGCTTCTTTTAATAAAGCCTAAGATAGACATACTTTATTAACCACACTCTCAAGCTGCGTTGCTACCTTTCAATGATTTACGTACCTGTACAGTTAAGATCTCAGCTGAAGGTATTAACAGACAACTCAAATCCCAGACTGAAATCTTGCTCGATAGATCATATTTTGTCTTGATTTTATTTAACAAGGTCGTCTTTCACTGTAACATATCATGTGACACTGCAGATTTTATTATAACAATGAGACAGAAAAGAAATGAAAATAAAACAAAATAAACCAAACTACAACAAACATTTTATCAGATGAAATCTATGGGACCAGGAGTGTGCTGGTTGATCAAATATTCCAGTTGATGAAGAGGTCCATATAATCAATGTAAAAACAGACAATAAGTCATAGAAACATTATGCAGGGGATAAATACACAACTGTTTTACTTTATTTACTCCATACATCGCTTAAGTAATAATGCAACATTGCATTAAATAAAACTTACTGACAGAGAGTGTTCTCAATTGCATCCTCGACTGACTACTCTGATAATACAGTAAGCTTCCATTATTTGAGGTAAGCTAATTTTTGCCAGTTTATCAAGAGTTCACAAGGTGCCAGTTAAAACAATATTTTCTGTATTTATGCATAGCACCATCTTTTTTTAGTTTAGATTCCCTACAGTGTGGAAACAGGCCCTTTGGCCCAACAAGTCCACAACACCCCTTGGAGCATCCCACCCAGACCCATCCCCCTATAACCCACACACCCCCGAACACTACAGGCAATTTAGCATGGCCGATCCACCTAGCCTGCACATCTTTGGACTGTGGGAGGAAACCAGAGCACCTGGAGAAAACCCACGCAGACACCGGGAGAATGTGCAAACTCCGCACAGACGGTTACCCAAGGCTGGAATTGAACCTGGGTCCCTGGTGCTGTGAGGCTGCAGTGCTAACCACTTAGCTACCGTGCTGCCCCAGCATTGCAACACCCACGGTAAAATTACAATCCCATCTGTTGCAAAACCATCACTCTATAATACTCAAATACCAAGTAGTGTTCTCTACCCTATCAGGTCTACAGATTTAACTTGACAGTATCTTTCAATTTCCAGTCATGAGAGTATGGTAATCCCTTCCTTGATTAGTCACACAACTGAGTTTAGACTTTCTCAACTTTGAATAACCTTTTCTACATTTTACCAAAATACTTCTGGTCCAGAACTTGCAAACAAAAATCCTTACACTGATTTTCTAACAGTTCTAAACTAATTTCTTTTTTGAGGAGTTGTTTAATACATCTAACATCAACCACAATATCTGCAAACTGGCAAACAAGAGCTTTCTAAGCTATGAGTGTTTTTTTCCCAATCAAGAGACAAAATCCTCACTATTCTTAACCGAGAAAGCAAATTAATGGCCTTCAATGTTTACCCTGTTCATTTGCAAAACTCTCCCAATGCAAACAAATCCACATCATCACCAGAGGGACTCCCTCTCTCATACTGACTTTAAAAAATCATGGCTCCAGGACTACATACAAGCTCATCATTATATCCCATCATGTACACGGAGCAAGACCCATGTGTCACTATTCAAACTCCAAATTCTAAAATAAATAGTATTTTTACACATGTAAGATATATATAAACACATAAATATCTCACACTGTACATCACGAAACGCATAGTTATCTCTGGTCTTGCATCCCCTTTAGAACTGTCCCACCAAAATCAGATGTTGCACAATTCTCTGCATAAATTTCACCTACCATTCGTCCTCCTATCCCAACAAGCTATATTCTTTTGATGTTTCACACCTATCTTACACCAACAAATTTGCTTCTGAGTGTCCCACCTTCTGCAAATTTTGAAACAGTGCCCTGGACACCAAGGTCTCTCATTAAAACAAATCAGCAAGAACAAGGGTCCTATCACTAACCTCTAAAAACTTCACTTCAAACCTTCCTTCAGTCTGAAAAACACTCAGCAACCATGATTCTTTTCCTTGTCACTTAGACAATTTTGTGCCCATGTAACTTTTCTTTTTAATCCGTAAGCAATAATTTTGCTTGAGTTCATTGTGCAGCATTTGATCAAATGCTTTCTAAACTCAGTACACATCATGTCAACAGCACCAACTTACTGTTACTTTGTAAACAAGTTAATTAAATACAATTTACCTTTAAAAATGTGCATTCGATTTATTAAATTCATCTCCATTTCACAAGTGATGATTAGGTTTGTCCCAAATTATCATTCTTGAAACTTTGTCAAGGTAAGACTCAATTTGAAGGGAAAATACCAAAACTGATTGAAATCTAGAATTTTTGTTTGCATCACAGGCCAAGATGAACTTTCCCGGCTCCAATTTCTATTGTTCCCCTCCTGCCCTTGCCCAGTTTGTGTTGCATCCTATTCTCCTCCTTCTCGCAGTTTGTGTTATTTTCCCTTCCCTTTTGCAGCTTGTGTCTCTATTTCTTGTTTGTGTGTTCTGCTCCTTCTGTTACAGTCTGTTTCCCGTGCCCTCTGCTTTTGTTGTTCTTTCAGGGTTCATAAAGATTTCAGACAATTTTCAGTGGTATCACAGACAACACCATATTCGCATGTGGAAATTAAGTGATGTGTTCAAATTGGGATTAACAGTCTATGTATCAGTTTAGCAGTTTGGTTAAGGCATCACACCCAGTGTACTGCACATGCATTGATCACATCAAAATGTATCCTCTGCTAAATGTAAGCAACACTCAGCAGACTATCTGTCCGTATGGTAAATTCTCTGGCCAGCATTTTATCCATTGACTTCAGGATGCATCCAACTGGGGAGTTAGTACTTAACTGGTAATGTCACTGGACTAGTAATCCAGAATCCCAGGCAAATGTCCTGAGGAACTAGTTTCAAATTCCACCATTGTAGATATTTGAAATTTTGAATTGAATAAAAAAAACTGGAATTAAAATAAAAAGCTACTCTTATGTAACCACTGTTGATTGTTATAAAAGGCCAATCTGGTTCACTAACGCCCTTCAGGGAAGGAAATCTGTCATCCTTACCTGACTACGTGTGAATCCAGGTCCTCAGCAATGTGATTGACTGTTAATTGTCAGGCAATTAGGGCTGAGCAATCCATAAAGGAATAATTTTTAAAAATGTGCAAATGGGAGTCAAAAATCCACACTATGTCAGGAACCAGCGACCTTCCCTGACTTAGCCAATTAATGATCAGGGAGTGGGCTTGCTGTTCAATACAGGATGGCAAATTTGGAGAACTAATGGGTGACAATTCAGTGCTGAAGCAGCAGGTGCTGGTCTTTTGAAAGAACTGAGACACTAATACTTTGTAGCCCAACACCATATGACCTCCTCTCCCTACAACAATTAGTATGCCATTAGTAAGGTTAATTGCACCCCACAACTTTCTTCCCTTCCAGGAAAACATCCCAGTTGGACGGATGGGAGCTACAGAGCTGACAGCATCAAGCAGGTAAAATTCCATGCTATATGCCTTCATGGCAGTCCATGAATTTTGAAGTTTAAACATTCAGCTTCTGTGAGGTGCAACAAATGCTGATCTTGTTAATAATGCCCAAATCTCCTGTACAATTAAAAAAAAATACATCAAAAATGAAGGGCTAGAAGCTTTATTTATGCTGGTACATAGTTGGTCCTGCCATCTAAATGTGTATTCTGGGCCTGCTTTGTGATTTTACAGTCTTTGACATTTGTCCCATTCACCTGTGCAATACACGTATTCACCGAATCAAAAGTGAGGGAGGGGGAGTTAATATTTAAATCATGCTGAACTCTTTCAATGTTTGGATTTCATTCACATTTGAAATTTCAAGCCGTACCTGAGTCATATCTGCATAAAAGACACATCAGTTTTTCTACAGTTTCTTGTAAAACCTACTATTTTGGTTCTAAACATTGTGCGGATTGAATTTTATATCAATAAATATTTTCTATCTTAGCATTTCCAATTCATTCCAAAAAATAACTTTGATTTTCTTCAAACAGATGACAGACTCCTGTCATTGATTCTACATTTATACAGCAGTTTGTTTATCGAGAAGTTTGGAGGAAAAAGGCAACAATGTGAAGAAAAGCCAAGTTTAATAGGAGGGAATCAGACCCAGTAGGAGCATGGGAAATGAAATTTTACGCCAGCAAACCACAAGACCAGAAAAGAAACCTATCATTTTCATTGATTTACTACTGTGTTTGGCTGACTGATTGTTCTGACTGAATGTTTGTCACCAGCAATCTCCAGATGTGAGCATGATGTAAAACAAAGAATCCCATTAGTTTTGGGATAGTCACCAATAAATCAAAGAGGAATTCAGAAGAAACAGTTTTAACCAAAATGTGGTAAGGAACTAAAATACAATTGTGTTAAATGGCATTTAAAAAGAAGCTAGGTGTACACATGAAGGAGAATGCAATAAAGTCTTGTTGACAGGGTGGATGAAGAGGACCAGAAGGAGGCTTGTGACGTACTTAAAAGCTAGCGTAAACAACTTGGGCCATATAAAATATGTTTGTGCTGCAAATTTGATGTAGCCATGAATATTAGTATGGATATGTCTGAGGCAGTAGATGGGAATAGGAACCTGAATCACAGAATCACAACAGATGCCCATCAGCTCAAGTGAAACAGGAGAATTTTTAATTAGTGAACACCCTCAGAAACAATGGGTGGAATTTTCTCAGCCTCTGAATGTTGTGGGCAACAGTGATAAAAACTTGGAAAATGTGGCAAGATTGAAAAAAATGAGCTTCTCAATGGAGAAAAACAAAGTCCTTATTTTAACAATTAGATGAGAATCTTATTGTTAATGGTGAGATGCAGGTCATGCATGCATTTGTAACTGATTATTATCTAATCTCAACTCATTCATAGATATTTTTGAATCAACTTGATCAGAGATGTTATCACATACCTCTGGAGCAGGTTAGGGACATTATCTCAGTATTACAAAAGCCTCCTTGTTTTACGCAGGTTGCTATCTTCCCAATTACCAGATAACCTAGAGGGTGCAAATTCCTAACTGAAAGTAAGGTTGATTTCATTGCTGCAATGGGCTAGCACCTTTTACAGGCATTAATGGTGAACATTCCCCAATGCCTAAAGACAATGACCAACTTCACACTCATCCTTGGAGGGTGGCATTGGAAAAACACTGCCCTGACCAGATCCTGAGACATCTCAGATTATTTTATAAAATATTTCAGCACCTTACTATTGTAGTTTGGAGCTCACCAACACCTTAGATTTCAATGTCTTGCATTGGGCTGGTTTTGGGGTGCAGTGGGGGGAGGGGGAGATTTTGAAGCTGGTGAAATCCACATTGATACCACTGGGCTGCAGGATTCCCAAGAGGAATATGAGTTGCTGTCCCTGCAACGTTCAGGGGGTAGAAGCCGTCTTTGATGATGTTGGCTGACTTTCTTCAGCGATGAGGCATGTAGATAGAGTCCATGGATAGAAGGTTGGTATCTGTGATGGCCCGGGCTACGCACACAATTTTCTGTCATTTCGTACAGTCGTGGGCAGAGCAGCTGCTGTACCTAGCAGTGATGTATCCAGGTAGAATGCTTTTTATGGTGCATCTGTAAAAGTTGGTGAGGCTCCTTGTGGACATATTGAATTTCCTTTGCCTCCTAAGGAAGAAGTAGTGTTGTTATGCCTTCTTGACCATCACATCTACATGGGTGGTCTAGGACAGATTGTTGTTTATTGTCACTGCCGGAATCTTGACACTCTTTGACTCTCCACTTCAGCTCCACTGATGTAGATAGGGGCGTGTCCTCCTCACTTCTTCCTGAAGCTCTTTAGTTTTGCTGACGTTGAGGGAGAGATTGTTATCTTTGTACCATGACACAAAGTATTCTATATCCTTCATGTATCCTGTCTCATCATTATTTGATGACCTGCCTACAACAGTGGCATCATCAGCAAACTTGTAGATGAAGTTTGGACAAAGTTTGGCCACACAGTCATGAGTGTAAAGGCAATACAGCAGAAGGCTGTGTACACAGCCTCGTGTAGTGCCGGTGTTGAGGATTATCATAGATTGCCGTACATGGATCAGGAAGCTGAAGATCCAGTTGTAGAGGGTGGAGCAGAGACCTAGGTCACAGAATTTGGAGATTAGTTTGGTTGAAGTGTTGAAGGCGGAGCTGTAGCCAATAAGTAGAAGCATGACACAGGTATCATTATTAGCCACATGTTCCAGGGATGCATGTAGGGCTGGGGAACCGGCGTCTGCAGTGAACCTGTTGCGCCAGTAGGCAAATTACAAGGGACTGAGGCAGGCTGGGAGGCTAGAGTTAATGTGAGCCACGGCTAACCTCATGAAGCATTTTGTAATAATGGAGGTCAGAGACACTGTCCAGTAGTTACTGAGGGACATTTCATGTGTTTTCTTTGGTACCGGGATGATGGTGATCTTCTTGAAGAAGTGGGGACTTCAAATAGTCGCAAGGAGAGGTTAAAGATGTCAGTGAATACTCCAGCCAGCTGCTCTGCCCAGGATCTGAGTGCACAGCCAAGGACTCCATCCGGTCCAGTCACTTTCCTTGGGTTCACTCTCAGAAAGGCTGACCTGACATCTGCAGCCGTGACTGAGGGCACTGGTACATCCAGGGTTGTTGGGGCAAGTGACACCATTCCACAGGTATTCTGCTCGAACCAAGTGTACAAAGCATTGAGCACATCAGGAAACTGAAGGATGTGTTTTTCCTTGGCGTTCATTCAATTTGTGTTTCCTTGGATGCGAGTTAAGAGGGTTTTCCTCACCTCGCTCCTAAATATTTTGCTGAAAGTCCTGAAATTTTGACTCCTAGTTACTGACATAGCAACTAATTGAAGCAGAATTTCCTTCTTTACCCTGTCAAAATTGTTCTTAAATTTGAACGCCTCAATATATGGCCACCTCTTTATCTTCTCTGCTCCAAGGACAATAAGCCCAATCTCTTCAATCTTTTCTTGGATCTAAAATCCTTCATTCTAGTAAATTTCCTTTGCACTCTCTCCAGGCCTTTAACATTCTTCCTTCGACAAGGTGATCAGGACTGAACACAATACTCCAAATGTGGTCTCACCATGGATCCGAAGAGGTGCAGCATCACTTCTTTGCTTTTACACTCCATGCCACTATTTCTAAACCCAATGATCCTCAAAACCTTCTTACCATCTGCTTTAAATTGCTTGGCCACCTTCAGGGAATCATACACATGAGCCCCAAGATCTCTTTACTCATACACTCGCCTTGAAGTTGTACCATTGAACCTGTGTTATCTCTTCTGGTTTCTTCCACCAAAATTCATTACTATACATTTCTGTGCAATGAAATTCATCTGCCAGGTATCTGTTCATTTGGCCAAATTATCGATGTCCCTTTGAAGTTGTTCAGCATCATCCTGACAATTCAATCTCCTCTCTAGCTTTGTATCATCTGAAAATTCAGAGATTTTGCCATCAATACCCATCTTCAAATCATTTGTGTAAATCACAGAAAGCAAGGATCCCGACACTAATCCCCAGCGAACACCATTTTCAATTCATCTCCAATCTGATTTACGCCCATCTCTGCCTACTCTGTTTCCTGTCTTTTAGTGAACTTTTAATCCATGCTTCCAAAAACCTATCAATCTAAAACATTTCTAATTTGCTAACCGACCTGCCCTGTGGCACCATACCAAATGCTTTCTGAAAGTCCAAACATAATATCTGCAGCATAACCCTCACGCCTATGCTACCTCATCAAAGCGGTCAATCAAATGTGTCAGTCACGACCTGTCTTTGACACAGCCCTGATGACTGTCTAGTGTTAATTTATTTTTCTCTAAGTGCATAGTTACTTTATCTCACACTATGGTCTCCATCAGTTTTCCCACTATTGATGTTAAGCTGAGAGGTCTGTAGCTCCCTGAATTATTCTTTGCCCCTTTCATAAACACCAGTAACACATTTGTGATTCTTCAGTTCCCTGGGAGTAATCCTGTGTTCAGGCAGGCTTGAAAAATTTCTGTCAATGGCTCTGTGATTTGCTTACTTACCTCTGTCAGCAATATAGGATGCATCTCATACAGGCCTGATGACTTCTCTAGCTGGACTGCCACCAATTTTTTTAGCACCGCTTCTTTTTTGATGACTATGCTCCTCAGTTGCCCAACTCGCATATTTTTAACATGTCGCCAAATTTTGAGAAAATTCAGCCTGTCTGGCCTCCGCAGTCCAACTAATAAAATATCAAGAAGCATCTTAAATTTTCAACTCTGACTCATTGCTCAGACTGCACAGGTCATGGTATGAAAGTGTGAGGAACACCATTTTAATCTCAGATACGCTTCATATAAGTGCATAATAAGACATCATATCAGCCTCTGGACATTAGCAATTCGACTCATTTCAAGGGTTTTCAAACATCAATTGAACTTTTCATTTTTGGCCGGGAATCAGCTGGTAAAACAGGTTTCAGCACCCTCTAGCGGCATTCTGATGTTCTTGCAACATTTTGCAGGAGCAGTTACTAGACACTGTTGGAGTGTTAATGACTGTTTTGTATTTTTGGTGCTCTTTATAGGTTTCTCTGCAGTACATTTCTCCTCTGGAGGTCAGGTTAAAAAATCCTAAACTCTGAAAACTTGAATATTGGGTGATGGGAGGACTACTCTCAGATCTGCCTTTGCATTTCATCTCCTACTTATCCTTTTAAGATGATACCATATGCTTAGCAGACTCACCATGGCAAGTTGCTAGGTACTTCAAGTAACTGTTTACTGGCCAGATGGGGTCAGAATTGAATCAGGTCAGGGCTAACAGTCATGATGGTTTCTCAATGCCACTCGACAGTCAGTGAATGGGACTCATCCAATCCCCTGATTTGGAACAAAGCCAATTCAAGATCGTCAAATTTACCAACAAATAATAACCTAAAGATTAGGAGCATTTTAGAAGTCTGCCAAGGAGAACCAATAGGAAAGAAAAATGGAAAATGAGTCTGAACTAGTGAGAATCATGAAAAAAAGACTGCAAAAGCAGTGTAAAAAGGAAAAGATTAGCAAAAACAAATCTGGGTCCTTTAGAGGCAGTCAAGAGAATTTAGAATGAGGGACAAGGAAATGGCAGGGAAAATAAAATGCAAAACATTTCCTGTCTGTCTACATGCAGGAAAATGCTAAAAACCCTTCCAGAAATAGTAGAGAATCTCGGGACTCATGTGAATGAGGAATTGCAAGATATCAAGTTCAGTAAAATACAGGATAGTGGAGAAATTAATAGGACTTAAAAGTAGATAAATTGCTTGGATTCGATCTACAGAGTGTTAAAAATTGTTGGCTATAAAGCTGGTAGATGCATTTGTGGTCATCTTTCAAAGTCTTATGGCCTCTGGTATGGTTCTCATGGATTGGAAGGTGGCAAATGTAATCCCAGTATTTATGAAAGGAGGGAAAGAGAAGATAAGAAACTACTGACCAGTCAGCTGAATATCAGTCTTGAAGAAAATACCAGGAAATATAATTAAGGATTTGATAATAGGATGCCCAGAGGATAATGATGGTATTAGGCAGAGTTAACATGAAATTATGAAAGGGAAATCACATATGTCAAATATGTGATAACAAGGTGTAGAGCTGGATGAAGACAGCAGGACAAGCAGCATCTTAGGAGCAGGAAAGCTGACGTTTCAAGCCGAGATCCTTCACCAGAAACGGGGGAAAGGAAGGGGGTTCTGAAATAAATAGGGAGAGAGAGGGAGGCAGATTGAAGATGGATAGAGTAGAAGGTAGAGGATAGAGGATATCTTCTACTCTATCCATCTTCGATCCGCCTCCCCCTCCCTCCCTATTTATTTCAGAGCCCCCTTCCTCTCCCCCATTTCTGATGAAGGGTCCAGGCCCAAAATGTCAGCTTTCCTGCTCCTAAAATGTTTTTTGGCCTGCTGTGTTCATCCAGCTCTACACCTTGTTATCTCGGATTCTCCAGCATCTGCAGTTCCTATTATCTCTGATACAATTAGGTCAAATTTGTTGCATTTTTTTTTGAGGATGCAACTAGCAGGAAATGCAAGTGAGAACTGGCCAATCTGGCACATTTAGATTATCAGAAGGCTTTCAGGGAAGTTCCAAACAACAAATAGTTAACAAAATTAGAGCACATGGTACTGGGGAGAATATATTGACATGGACCGGGAACTGGTTAATGAACAGAAAAGGGAAAGTAGTGTTCCCTCAAAGCTGCCACTCCAAGGTTCCACACATGTCATTTGATGTGATCATCATGCCAAACTTTCTTTCAGAGGTCCACACACTCAATAGACAATAGACAATAGACAATAGGTGCTGGAGTAGGCCATTCAGCCCTGCAGGCCAGAACCACCATTCATTATGATCAAGGCTGATCATCCACAATCAGTATCCTGTTCCTGCCTTATCCCCATAACCCTTGATTCCACTATCTTTAAGAGCTCTATCCATCTCTTTCTTGAAAATATCCAGAGAGTTGGCCTCCACTGCCTTCTGGGGCAGAGTATTCCATATACCCACCACTCTCTGGGTGAAGAAGTTTTTCCTCAACTCTGTTCTAAATGGCCTACCCCTTATTTTTAAACTGTGTCCTCTGGTCCTGGACTCACCCATCAGCAGAAACATGCTTCCTGCCTCCAGAGTGTCCAATCCCTTAATGATCTTATACGCCTCAATCAGATCCCCTCTCATCCTTCTGAACTCAAGTGTATACAAGCCCAGTCACTCCAATCTTTCAACATATGATAGGCCGGCCCTTCCGGGAATTGACCTCGTGAACCTACGCTGCACTCCCTCAATAGCATGAATGTCTTTCCTCAAATTTGGAGACCAAAACTGCACACAATACTCCAGGTGCGGTCTCACCAGGGCCCTGTACAGCTGCAGAAGGACCTCTTTGCTCCTATACTCAATTCCTCTTGTTATGAAGACCAGCATGCTATTAACTTTCTTCACTGCCTGCTGTACCTGCATTACAAGAACACCTAGATCTCGTTGTGCCTCCTCTTTACCTAACTTGACTTCATTTAGATAGTAATCTGCCTTCCTGTTCTTGCCACCAAAGTGTATAACCACACATTTATCCACATTAAACTGCATCTGCCATGCATCCATCCACTCACCTAGCCTGTCCAAGTCACTCTGTATTCTCATAACATCCTCCTCACATTTCACACTGCCACCCAGCTTTGTGTCATCAGCAAATTTGCTAATATTACTTTTAATGCCTTCATCTATATCATGAATGTATATCGTAAACAGCTGCAGTCCCAGCATCGAACCTTGTGGTACCCCACTGGTCACCGCCTGCCATTCCAAAAGGGACCCGTTTATCACTACTCTTTGCTCAAAACAAAATAGAGGGAGTAGTGACAGAGAGCAGGAATAAATGTGTCTTTTTCAGGTTATAGGCTGTTACTAGTGTGGCTCCTCAAGGAGCAGAGCTCTGGCTCCAACTTTCCCAATGTATATCTATGACTTGAATGTCCAGATTTAATGTTATATTTATAAATTTGCAGCCGTCATAAATTAGATGGGAGTGAGAGTTGTGAGAAGGACACAAAAATTCTTCAAAAATAATGGGAAACCTTAATACATAGAATGCCATTCAGGCATCTTCTAATTAACAGAATGGTTAAAATAACTATCGTGGACAGAGAGAAAGGCTATCAGAAATTGCAGCAGGATTTTGATCAGCTGGGGAACTGTGTCGAGATTTGTATAGATAAGTGTGAGGTGCTGCATTTTGGAAAGTCAAATCAAGGTAGGAGTTTCATAGTGAATGGTACAGCCTTAAGGAGTGTAATGCAACAGAGGGACCTGGAGTTCAAGTGCATCATTCTCTGAAAGTGGAGTCATAGGTAGACAGGTCAGTGAAGAAGGCTTTTAGCACACTGGCCTTCATCGGTCAGGGCACTGAGTATAGACTTAGGGAAGTTAGGTTGCAGTTGCACAGGACGTTGCTGAGGCTGCACTTGGAGTATTGTGTTTGTTTTGGTCACCTTGCTACAGGAAGGACGTGATTAAACTGGAAAGAATGCAGAAGAAATCTACAAGGATGTTGCTAGGACTCAAGGGACTTGAGTTATAAGGACAGTTTGGACAAGCTAGGACCTTTTCTTTAGAGTGTAGGAGACTGAGGGGGGATCTTACAGAAGTGTATATGATCACAAGAGGCATGGATAGGATGAACGCACTAAGTCTTTCTCCAGCATTGGAGAAACGAGGGCGAGAGGGCATCGGCTTAAGGTAGGAGGGGAAAGAATACGTGGGAACCTGACGGGCAACTTTTTTACATAGGGGATGGTACGCACGTGGAATGAGCTGCCAGCGGGAGTGGCCGAGGTCGGCACATTAACAATATTTAAAAGGCATCTGGATGAATACATGGATACAAAAACATTTAGAAGGATATGGGCCAAATGCAGGGAAATGGGCTTAGTGTGGTTCAAAGTGCCTATCTCTATGCTGTAGGATTCTATGACGCTATTAGTAATCTAATGAATCCAGTTAAAATGACACATTGAAGATAATCATTCAGCATTCATCATAAATCATTGCCATTGATTCTTGAGGGTCTGTGATTCTTTACTGGAGTTCAAAAAGTATATTTCTTTGCTATTCAAACAAAATAAGTTGTGTACTTCAATCATTTCGAGAAACTAAAGTGTTCAAAAATATGCTGCGTGAGGTGCCTGGATGAATTTTACGTTATTAATCAGACAAGATTCATTGCCTCAAGTCTAGATTCTGTAACTTGTTATGCTCTTACTACGTTTTAAAGTCACTTTTCAAAGTTTCTCTTCAATTTGTGATCACCATTGTATGGATTTTGCAAGTTTCTTCCTAATCACCACATGATAACAAGCAAAACACGTAAACAATCTCTTTCAAAGTTAAAGAACACAGTCCAAAACTATAAAACATCTACAAAAATGTCAAAATATACTGTGTTCAAACACCTGCATAATGCTTTAATCTTGGCATAACTCTTCTTCCATTAACATATTTCCAACCTAATTCTCTTTTTATTTAAAAATACTGGTAATTTTACATCTTCATCAACAGGTATGTTCAAGTAAACTAAGTCAGTACATTCATGCCATGAAGAGGTTTGCAACTCATTTTGAACTCTCACAGGAAATCTGTCAAACTAAAAATTAGCAACATAATAGTAGCCTATAAAATACTATAATCTCCCCAAATCATCCAGAAAGGTTCCTTCAGAAAGATTAAATTATTTTAAAAGCCATTTGGTTCGGAAGATTTTAGGGGGTAACACTAAAGTAAATACATCTACAAATTGAAAGTTTCAGAAGCCATCAGATAATCCAAAAACTTTTCCATCTGAAGTCCGTGCACAACTAACAGTAGCAGAAATGACCATCAGAAGACATAGGAGTACAAGTAGGTCATTCAACACATTAGGTTTCCTTCTTCATTCAATGAGATAATGGCTGATCTGATACTCCTCAACTCTATCTTCCTGCCTTTTCTCCATAATCCTCGTACTCATTAAAAATCAATCTATCTCAGCCTTGAACATATGTAATGGCATCGACCCAACAGCTCTGGTGTAAAGAATTCAGTAGATTCACAAACCTGTGAAAGAAGAAATTCCTTCTCATTCTGTCTTAAACGTGTGACCCCTTATTTTGAGATTATGCCCTCAAGTGCTAGTCCCTCCCAATAAGGGAAAAAACCTTTTTGCATCAACAATGTCAAGTCCCCTAAGAATCTTGAATGTTTCAAAACATAGCTTCTCATTCTTCAGTGCTCCAATGAGTTCAGGCCTAGCATATTGGCACGATAGCTCCTCCATATCTTGTATAGGAAACCATCTATGAACTGCCTCCGATGTCAGTATATATTTCTTTAAATCAGGTCCAAAACTGTTCACAGTATTCAAGCAGTGGTCTTATTAGTGTCTTGTATAGTTTCAGCAAAGCCTCCCTACTTTATACCCCATTCCCTTTGAAAGAAAGGCCAACATTCCATTTGTTTATTATCCGCAAAACTTGGAAGATAACTTCTTGCGATTCATGGATGACAATTCCCAAAGGCCTCTGCTCTATAGCTTTCCCCACTTGGTTAATATTCAGCTCAACTAATGCAGTTCCACTATTTAAGAGAGGTGGTAGAGATCAACCAGGAAATTACAGACTGGTGAGTCTCACATCAGTGGTAGAGAAACTATTGAAGAAAATTCTGAAGGAGTGATTTAATACCCACTTGGAAATGCACGGGATAATTAAAGATTATCTGCATGGCTTTGCCGAGAGACATTATGCCTAACAAATTTGTTAGAATATTTTGAAAATGTGATCAAGTGTGTGGATAAGGGAAATTCAGTTGATGTCATTTAAAATGGATTTTAGCAAAAGCTTTTGACAAGATCCCACATCTGAGACTGATTGAGAGGTTAAAGCACATGGAATTGAGGGAAACTTTATGTCAGATCCAGCAACCATGACTACGTCTGTGCCTAATAATTAGTACTTATTTGAACAGTAGACCAAGCAGATTTTGACAGCGAGCGTGAAAATGTTCCTGGTTTCTGGTTCTGCAGCCATAAAACATTCAATTACCCAGTTATTCTCTATAACAGAGCATTGAGATGTCTTTCTCTTACTTCTGGAGAGGATTACTTCCACACTATTTAAGACACAATCTTCCTATGTATGGCAGCTTGTCTTTTTAACCCGTCTTTGCTACTAAGTTAATAAGGCCACTGTTAGCAGGTGGCTAAGGAAGAAAACCACATCATGTTCCAAGTAATGCATTGACATTTCAGAGACAATCCTTCTCCCAGCTATGATTCTTAGTATTTGTTCTGGCTAAGCCTAATTTACATTCCCACAATGAGTCATCAATGAAATATTGTTATATTCTGTATGAATGACTTTGAATGTCTAGACATGTCTCTATACAGCTGCAAGTTCCAACAGCATTAAAGAGTCAGGTCATTTTGTAGCAGCCATGCTTCAGTTACAGTGAAATTAACCTTTTATCCAAAAAACAATAACTTTGAAACAATATTTCCTAAAAATCATATGCTATACTATATGGCGTAATCAAGATGCATGACACAGGACGTGGGTGTCACTGGCTGGCCATCATTTATTTCCCACTCTAATTGCCCTGGAAAAGGAGGTAGTGAGCTGCCTTCTTGAATCGCTGCAGTCCCTGTGCTTTAGCTTGACCTACAATGCCTCTTGGGATGGTGTTCCAGGATTTTGACCCAATGAAAGGTATGGTGATATATTTCCAAGTCAGGATGGTGAGTGCCTTGGAGGAGAACTTGCAGGTGGTGCTGTTCCCATATATCTACTGTACCTATCCTTTTAGACAAAAGTGCTCTTCGGTTTAGTAAGAGCTGTTTAAGGACCTTTGTCGAATTTCTGCAGTGCATCTTGTAGATAGTACACTCTGCTGCTGATTGAGCATAGGAAATGGAAGGAGTGGATGCTTGTGGAAAAGATACGAATCAAGTTGGCAACTTTGTGCTGGATGGTGTTAAGCTTCTTAAGTGTCCTTGGAGCTGAACCCGTTGTGCTAAGTGGAAGACATTCCATCACACTCCTGACTTGTACCTTGCAGATGGTGGACAAGCTTTGGAGAGTCAGGAGGTGAGTAACTCGCTGCAGTATTCCTAGCCTCTGGCCTGCTCTTCTAGCCATTGTGTTCATGTGGGGAGCCCAGTTAAGTTTCTGGTCAATGATAACCCCTAGGGCATTGACAGTGGGCATTCAGTGATGGTGATACCATTGAAGATCAAGAGTTGTGGTTAGATTATCTTTTATTAGTGATGCTCATTGCCTGGAATTTTTGTGGCACAAATGTAACTTGCCATTTTTCAGCACAAGCCTGGATATGGTCCAGATCTGGTTGCATTTGAATGTGTGCTGCTTCAGTTTATGAGAAGTCATGAATAATGCTGAACATTGTGCAATCATAGGTGACATCTTCACTTTTGACTTTATGATGGAGGGAAGATCATTGATGAAGCAACTAAAGATGGTTGGGTCTGGAACACTATCTTGAGGAACTCCTGCAGACCTGGAGCTGACATGTCTGACGTCCAACAGCCACAACCACCTTCTTATGTGACTCCAACTAGTGGAGGGTTTGCCCTTTGACGGCCATTAACTCCAGTTTTGCGAGGGCTCCTTGATGCCACATCCAATTGATTGCAGCCTTGATGTTAAGGGCTGTCACCCTCACCTCACCTCTGGAATTCAGCTCTTTTGTCCATGTTTGAACCAAGGCTGTAATGATGTCAGGAGCTGAGTTGCCCTGGTGAAACCCAAACTGGGCATCATTGGGCATGTTATTGCTGAGTAGGTGCTGCTTGATAAGACTGTTGACACCTTCCATTGCACTACTGATGATCAAGAGTAAACTGATGGGTCAATAATTGAATGGGATGGAATTGTGCTGCTTTTTGTGCATAGGACATGTTTGAGCAATTTTCCACATTGTTGGGTAAATACCAATGTTGTTATTGTACTGGAAGAGCTTGACTATGGGAGCAGCAAGTTCTGGAGCACCAGTCTTCAGTACTACTTCTGGAATGTTGTCAGGGCCCATAGCCTTTGCAGTATCCAGTGTCTCCAATCATTTCTTGACATTACATGAAATTAATTGAATTTGCTGAAGGCTGTGGTTATTAGGCTGGGAACCACTGGACGAGCACTTGATATCTCATCCGGCTGGCATTTTAAGTTGAAGATTGCTGTGAATATTTTAGCTTTATCTTTTGCAATGATGTACTGGGTCTTCCATCATTAAGGATGGGGATATTTGCAGAGCCCGTCTTCCAGTAAGTTGTTGAGTTGTACACCACTATTCATGACTGGACTGCAGAGCTTAGATCTGATCTATGCTTGTGCAATTACTTAGGTCAGTCTATCACTCGCTGCTGATTGCTACTTGGCATGCAAGTAGCCCTGTTTGGCAGCTTCACCAGGTACGCACCTCATTTTCAGGTATTTCTGATGCTGCTCCTGACTTAGCCTCTTGCACTCGCAGTTGAACCAGGGTTGATCCCTTGTCTTGATGCTAATGGTTGAGCAGGGATACACTAGGCTGTGAGGTTACAGATTGTGCAGGATTTCAAATCCGCCGCTGCTGATGGCCCACAGCACTTCATGGATGCCCAGTCTTGATTTGCTCCATCTGTCTATCCCATTTAGCACGGTGATAGTGCCACAAAAAAACGATGGAGGAGATTCTCATTGTTTTCTTTGTCTCCACAGGACTGTGCGATGGTCACTTTTACCAATATTGCCATGGGCAGATGCAAGCACAGCTGGCAGATTGCTGTGCATGAGGTCAAGTATAGTTTTCCCTTTTATTGCCTCCTTCACCGCAGACCCAGTCTTGCAACAATATCGTTTAGGGCCCAACCAGCCTGACCAGTAGGACTGCTGCCGATCCACTCTTGGTGATGGACATTGAAATCCCCCAACCAGTGTACACTTAGCACTCTTGCCATCCCTCAGTGCTTCTTCTAAATGTTGTTCAATATGGAGGAGTGCTGATTCATCAGCTGATGGAAGATGGTCCGTGGTAATCAGCAAGAGGTTTCATTGCCCATGTCTAACCTGAAACCATGAGACGTCATGGAGTCTGGAATCAACTTTAGAGGACTCCAAGGGGAATTCCGTCCTAACTGTATACCACTGTGCCGCCACCTCTTCTGGGCCTGTTCTGCCAGTGGGACATGCCATTTTTTAACTTTATTATTAATACTGTGGGATGTGGGCATCGCTGGCTGGCCTGCATTTGTTGCCCGTTCGTGGTTGCCCTTGAGAAGGTGGTGGGGAGCTGCCCTCTTGAACCACTGAAGTCCCATTTGCTGTGGGTACACCGACAATGCCATTAAGGAGGGAATTCCAGGATTTTGACCCAGCAACAGTGAAGGAACAGCAATATATTTCTAGGTCAGGATGATGACTGGCTTGGAGGGGAACTTGTAGGTGGTGATGTTCCCATATATCTACTACACTTATCCTTCGATGGAAGTGACCTTGGGTTCAGAAAGTGCTGTCTGAGGATCCATGGTGAATTTTTGCAGTGCATCTTGTAGATAATACAGACTGTTGCTCCTGTGTGCTGGTGTTAGGGGGATTGGATGCTTGTGGATGTAGTGCCAATCAAGTGGGCTGCTTTGTCATGGATGGTGTCAAGCTTTTTGAATATTGTTGAGGCTGCACGCATCCAGGCAAGTGGGGAGTATTCCATTATACTCCTTGCTTGTATCTTGTTGATGGTGGATGGACTTTGGGGTGTCAAGCCAGGGATGGTGATGGGACATTATCCATACGGTATGAATCTGTGTGTATGACTATGTCAGGCTGTTGTTTGCCTGGCCTGTGAGACAGCCCCCCCAATTTTGGCACAAGCCCACAGATGTTAGTAGGGAGGACTTTGCAGGGTCGACAGGGCTTTTTCTGGTGAGTTAAGGTGAGTTCTGAGGAAAGATCATCACACCTGAAACGCTAACTCTGATTTCTTGTCACAGATGTTGCCAGACCTGCTGAGCTTTTCCAGCAACATCTGTTTTTGTTTCTGTTTCTGCTGTTGTCTTTTCCGGTGTCTAGTTTGATTCCAGTGTTGCTCACCCAGTTTCATTTCTTTGTTAAGACTTCATAGGATTGATACAACTTGCTCGGCCATATCAGAGTGCTATTGAAAATCAACCACATTTCTGAGAATCTGGAGTCACATGTAGGCCAGATCAGGTGAGGATGGTAGTTTTCCTTCCCTGAAGGATATTAGCGAGCCAAACGGGCTTTTCCAACAATCAACAACGGCTTCATCGTTATCAGTAGATTCTTAATTCCAGATTTTTTTTTTAAGTGAATTCAAATTGCATCATCTGATGTGGCATGATTCAAACCCAGGTCCCCAGAATATTAGATAATAAAATGTGAGGCTGGATGAACACAGCAGGCCAAGCAGCATCTGTGCTCCTGAGATGCTGCTTGGCCTGCTGTGTTCATCCAGCCTCACATTTTATTATCTTGGAATCTCCAGCATCTGCAGTTCCCATTATCTCTCTCTCTCCCCAGAATATTAGCTGAGTTTCTGAATTAATAGTCTAGCGATAATATCAGTGAGTCATCTACTCCCCAACTTGTGCCTTGTAGATGATGGACAAGAGTTTGGGGTGAGTTACTTGCCACAGTAATCCTAGCCTCTGACCTAATCTTGTAACCACTGCATTTAAATGGTGAGTCCAGTTGAGCGCTGGTCGAAGGTAACCCCCAGGATGTTGATAAGTAGGGATTCAATGATGTCAACATCATTGAATGTTCAGGGGCAGTGGTTAGATTGTCTTTCTCTAATGAGAGAGCACCCCTATTTTCCTCTGGAACTTTTCGGTTCAGACTGAAACAAATTAAAATTTATTCTAGGTGCGTTTGTAGAGTTTAAATACCACATTACATAGCATTGAATCTCATAATTTATCAGTACATTAAAAGATTTACTTCTGAATCCAGTATATTAATTTCCAACAAACACAGAAATTGCTGATGAAACTCAGCAGGTCTGCCAGCAGCCATCAGAAGAATGCAGAGTTAATGTTTCAAGTCTGGTGACTCTTCATCAGAACTGTATAATTTGCATCAAGTTTCTTAGATCATTTTCCATTTTAACTTACAAATCCTACACAAATACCAATAATAACAGACACCCAAGTCACAGAGGAGTTCCAGTTTACTGTTGCAAATGGATGAGTCATGTGGGACTGAAGTTTACACCTTCCCTACTGTCAGGGTGAACTGCCAAACAGGGAGAGAATTTAAAACTGGGTCCAATGCCACTGGCGCCAATCCCAGCATCTAGCACTATTCATACCCTTGCTGCAATTTTTGACATAGTCCAAGGAACATTTGATAGACTACCCACCCACTTGCCAATTGAGTTTCTTGTAGGGTTAATTACTGGCCAATTAAGGGGTTCCTCCCAGCTATGTTTTGCTGTATCTGGCAGAGGCTGGTGTGATGTGCATTGCCCAACAGTTTTCACTGGGCTAGTGGTTGGAAAGGTGGAGGATCTCCTTTCATTCTACCATCTGAGCCTCTGTCCAAGGTCTTCCCTCTAGGCCAGTTTTGCCCTCTGTTTTCCAAAATCCACCAGCACCTGGTTACACTGGCCTCCCACTCCCACTGCCCCAGTTTCAGGGTTGCTAGCTTGGCCACAGCAATGCCACCCCCACCCCCACAACTTATCATAGCATTGGCCTTTGGTATTCCATTTGCTTTCTTAGTTACCTGCTGCACCTGCAAACCAACCTTTTGACATTCATGGACAACGGCACCCAGGTGACTCTGTGCAGCAGTATGCTGCACACTTTCACCATGTAAATAATAGCCCATTTTGCTGTATTTCCTAACAAAATAGATGACCTCATATTTATGAATAAAATCACTTGTCATCACTCACCATTTTTAATCCAAGAACAAGGTATACATTTGGTGCAGAACTACCATTCAAAATAAGAACAAAAACTTGAGGGATTGGATACAATCTCAAATAAGGACCACATTTCCTGGTGGCATAGCTGGGACAAGATGGCTGTTGGCCATTTGATTCTTTGGGCACTCTTGGAAACAGAAACTCTTCCCTAAATGGAGACAAAATTCTTGTCTCAAGCAAATTCACATTCCAGTCACCAAATAGTGGCCACACCGCAAGCCATTATAGCAGGTTAGACTTATTTCGGATCCTAAATGAGCAAGGACCTTACTGAGTTTGAATTCTTGGTGTCATAAGAACCTACGAAATATAAGCAGGAATGGGCCATCTGTTCCCTTTGAGCCAGATCCACTGATAAATAGGATCATGGCTGACCTTTTCATGGGCTCAGCTCCACTTACCTACCCAGTCACCACAACCCCTAATTCCTTTACTGTTCAAAAGTCTATCTATCATTGCCTTACAAATATTGAATGAAGTAGCCTCAACAACTTCATTGGGCATGGAGTTCCACAAATTTATGACCCTTTAGGTGAAGAAGTTCCTCCTCAACTTAGTCCCAAATCTGCTTCCCCTTATTTTGAGGCCTAACTACACCATCCCCACCTCATTCTAGTTGCATCCGCCAGTGGAAACAGTGTCCCCGCTTCTACCTTATCCATTCTCTTCATAATCTCCACTCAGTTTCTAAATTCCAACAAGTATTGTCACAGTCTACTTAATCTCTCTCATTAGCCAAACATCTCAATTTCAGAATCAACCTAGTGAACCTCTTCTGCACTCCCGCCAGTGCCAGTACATCCCTTCTCAATTAAAGAAGCCAAAACTGTACCAGTACTCCAGGTGTCATCTCACCAGCACCCTATGCTGCAGCAGCATAACCTCCTTATTTTTAAACTCTGTCCATTTAGCAATGAAGAAGATTATTACATTTGCCTTCTCAATTACCGGCTGCATCTGCAAACCATACTTTTACGATCCACGCATAAGGACACCCAGATCCCTCTGTACAGCAGCATGCTGTGATTTTTCACCATTTAATTCATTTTGCTGTTAATCCTAACAAAATGGAAGACATCACATTTACAAATAAAGTCATTTACCATCACCCACCATTTTTAATCCAAGAGTAAGATATGCATTTGATGCAGAATTAGGAAGGATATAACTAGGGACCATCAACCTCCAGGTAGTTTTGGGTGGAGTACAGTACATCTTAGTTGTAAGGGACATGTTGGATACAGCAGAAACTCTACACCAGTCTTTCATTGTTTGGGTGTTGAAATGTGACACAGCTTATTTAAATGAGTGTTATCATCATGTAAAAAGAATCATAGACTCAGAATCTACACAGCAGGCCAAGCAGCATCAGATGAGCAGGAAAGCTAATGTTTCAGGTCGAGACCCTTCTTCTGAAGTTCTTTGGCAGTTCCAACTATCTCTAGATGCAGAATGTTTGACATTGATTCCTCACTGTTTAAACAATAGATTGGAAATGTTTTTGTGTGAGACAATCGGAAAATATGGCTATCACATAAAATAACATAGGCATATCTGACAATAATAATAACTTGCTTTTCATGACGATTTTGGTTTGCAACTTTGCAGACTGTCTTACAATTGTTATCAAGCAAAATGTGGCATTGAGCTAGACAAGGAGGGACTAGGCACGATGGCCAAAAGCTAGATTTTAAGGAGCATTTAAAAATGGAAAGAGAGGTGTGAAGGTGGAGAATTTTAGGGAGAAAATCCCATCATTCCCAGCCTTAACATCAAAAGACATGGTCACAAGAGTGCAGTGACAAACAGGTTATGGAAGAATTTGTAAACACTGAAAATATCTTCTGCAGAATCCCATGTTTCTTTGGCTAAGCCCAAGTTATTCACGATTTTTGGAGGAATTTCCTCTGTGAGCTCTGGTGAGTTTTCTTACTGTGTCTTATCAAACTTGCCATATCAGCTAAAAGCCAAAAAACTGTGAATGCTGGAAATCAGAAACAAAATTGGAAATTGCTGGAAAATCTCAGCAGATTTGGCAGCAGCCGTGGAGAGAAATCAGAGTTAACATTTCGGGTCCAGTTTCTCATCCATTCTGAAGACAGGTCACTGGGCCCAAAACATTATGTGTGCTTTCTCTCCACAGATGTTGCTGGACCTGCTGAGTTTCTCCAGCAATTTTTGATATTGATGCCACATTAATAAACCACTCTACCCCCTCTGGCATCTATCATGTCCGAGTGTTGCCCAATCATTCCACACACTGGCTACAGAGCAACTCAGCTCATTCAGCAGATGCCTACCAAAAGATTGGCACCATTGTGTCTGCCCCATCTTTAAAAAAACACTCTGCACCAGGATGAGAACTGGTATTCTGAAGCTGCCTTGCTCACTCAAGGGCACTTCTAGAAAATATCAGAAAGGGCAAATTGGCCCTGCAGTTCATTATAATAGGGCCCTGGAGCCCCTTATCAAGGGAGCACTGTCCTCTTCTCATAAGGGGAGAAGACAGCCGATTACAGGGCAGAAATGGCCCAGATAAGTGAAGGAGTACCTCACATTTGACTCTTCAACCCCTGTGAGTAGAGAATCCTGGCTCTTGCAGGGGAAGACTACGATTGCTCCTGAAACGATGCAGAGGCATCTGTATTCCCTTAATCAAGTAAATACCACTCCTAGTTCATCACAACTCTTGTATTACCTACACTGTCAGTTTCATTTATTATACACCGCATCTAAATGTGGATTATGATGCCTTCTCTCTCTGTGTCTTGCAGGAATAGCCAGCATTTTCACTACCTCTTGGACTTCTGAGGATGAAGATACCGAGATATCAGGGAAGCATTGGCAAGGCCTCCTGCACCCCTACCAACTGACACCAAGATGGGGAATGTTACACTTGAATAGTGTGGGACCACAATCTGGTGAGCACCTCACTTCTACATCTCCATGGGTGGCTGAGGAAGAAACTCCTCAAGAATATGACACTTGGGCCACTGCTAGAGACCAGGCACCTGCTCAGCCACAGGCAGGAGAAACCCTGCATTATCTGCAATCAGGGCTTTCATTCACATACACAGAACAGAGCAGCAGCAACAGATAAACTCATGGGACACAATGGCCCTCATTGCCCAGAGCCTGCAGCAGTACAGTTAATCATGTGGCCATCTGCCTACCTCTACGGATAGCTAAGTTCAGCAGCTTCATGGTCTTTTGGAGAAACGCAAACACTGGTGTGCCAATGCTTTATCGTGAAAAGAAAGAAAACATTGCATATGTATCAGTCATGATTTGGGAATTGTTTTTGGATTGGACAATTGCAAATGCCCCTCTATTGTTCAAGGGAAGAAGGAAGGAACCAGGTGACTGCAGATCTGTTTGTAGTCAGACTGTAGTTTTTTCATTCATTCACGGCATGTGGTGTTGCAGGCAAGGCCAATCTTTTATTGCCTATCTCCATTACGCTGAGGCCAATAAAGAATCAACCACATTTGTTGTGGGCTTGCACTTATATGCAGGCAAGGCCTGGTAAGGACAGCAGATTTCCTTCCGGAAAGGACATCTATGAACCAGGTGAGTTTTTATAACAATTGGTGGTGCATGGCCACTATTAAATTTCTCTTTTTGTCCAGATTCTTATCAGAGTCAAATTTCACCATTTGCCATTGTGGGATTTGATCCCATGTCCTACATTAGCCTGCATTTCTGGCTCATGGGCCCAATCACCATTATGCCACTGTCTCCCCCAAGATGCATTACATTTACTGGAATCCACCAGATACAAAGTGTCGCTATTTTCACAACCATCACAGACTCTCGAATCAAGGAGTGTCAACATTGGTTTGTGAAGAGTCGGCCATGTCTGACTTAGGTTAAGATTTTTTACAGCCAACATGGTGAATACAATATTGATGATGGATGTTGTCTGCAAGCACATTCAGCAAATATTTGACCATATTCTACACTAGAAGTTATTAGCAAAGATGAAAGTGCTCGGAATACAAAGTGACAGCCATGAGCAGGAAGTAGCTGACTCAGAGTAAGATAAAGAGTTTGTTCTGACTTGTTGGAACTGTCAAGTCTTGTCTAAAAGGATCTTTAGTATTGCCTTTCAATAATTACTACTGCAGATTTCAAAACAAGAAACCAGACCTGACCCACCCTTAGAAGAATAAACTAAGAAGGAGAAACTAAAGATTGATGTAACCAAGGCAATAGCTTTAACTTTTCAAAACACAAAATAAGGACTACAAAATAGTCTCAGGACACAACGTATGGAGTTGGGAACAGTAGTAAAAAAGACAGCAACCTGCCATCAAAACAGAAAATAGAGAGCTGGGATAAATGGCATTTCAACAGGATGACATAAAACCATTGTTCTTCACAATTTAAACACATATGCTGGGTTTTAAAACTGGATGTACAATTCCTAATTTGACATCAAATTCCAGCATATACTTAATACTGAAGTTGACTGCAACAAAACATTGGTAATAACTTTACAAAATTAACATGTAAGTAGTCAATCAATTTCAATGTAACTCAGTGAACTCGGTAACTCAGATAGACCTTGGAAATAAAAATAAAAATCTAATGGAGGAACAAGAAGAACTTGGGGTATAGATCATCAAACCATTCAAAGTAGCAATGCAGGTGATCCAGGCCAATACTAAATTCAAACAAAGTATTGAGTGTATCAATAAGAACATAACTGAAAAGTAGAGAAGTGATGCTAACTCCTACACAGAACATTGGTTAGGCCATATTTAATGTGCTGTGCATTATTGTGGCCTCCATGTCACATAAAGGAGATGGTGTAAAAAGAAGTATGTCACTCAAACAGAACTAACAAGAAAGACAGATCAGGTTGTGACTTCATTCTCTACAAAAGAAAACTCTAACAGGGGACATATTAGAGATCTTTGAAATTACGACGGTTTTTTGATAGATTAAATAAAAGCATATCCATCTGTGAAGGAATCTAGAACTAGGGGTAATAAATCAAAGATTTTTTCACAAGGCAATCCAATAAAGAACAAAGAAGATTGTTCTTTCCCAAGAGAACATGACACTTGCTAGAAAGTGGAATGCTTGAGGCCAAAAGCAGAGATACTTTTATGGGAATCAAGCTTTGTAAATGAAAGTGAAAGAAATAGAAAATGATGTCCACAGAGTTGATGAAAGGGTCTGGTAGGAAGCTTGTGTAGAGTAAAAACATCAACACAGTTCTGTTGGTTCAATCGGTCTGTTTTTGTGTTGTGAATTCTATGCCATTCAAGTACACAGGTAATGCCAGGGTGGTAAGTCGTATGAATTGGATCAGGAAGTTACAATGGTATATGGACTAAAGGAATAGACAAAACATTAATACGTTAACGGTAGTAGATTCACCAACTTTAGGTACATTTAAGTCGTCATTGGATAAGCATATGGACGTACATGGAATAGTGTAGGTTAGATGGGCTTCAGATCGGTATGACAGGTCGGCACAACATCGAGGGCCGAAGGGCCTGTACTGTGCTGTAATGTTCTATGTTCTACATAGCATTTAGGAAATGTGAAATCATCCACTTTAAATCAGAGAAAGACAAGTCAGAACATTTCCTCATTAGTGAGAGACTAGGGGTTGCAGAAGAGCTGGGAGATTGATGAGCCATGCAAAAGAGAAGTGCAAAGTAATTAAGAAGGCTACTAGAATGTTAGCCTTTTTTTAAAATTCCCTACAGTGTGGAAACAGGCCCTTTGGCCCAACAAGCCCACACCGCCCCTTGGAGCATCCCACCCAGACCCATCCCCCTATAACCCACACACCCCTGAACACCATGGGCAATTTAGCATGGCCGATTCACCTTGGCACACATCCTTTATCTCAACAGACAGGGTATCTGAAGGTGGAATAACAATATTTCAATCAAACAAAACCCCAGCTAAACCTCAGCTGAGGTATTGTGTTCATCTTTAGCTAATACGCCATTTAAAAGATTCATTAACATTTGGATGGAATTTGTCCAGATGTTTCAGAATGATACTTAGATTTAAGGGCTAAATTATATAAATAAATTTAATAAACTTATATTGACTTTTTTTTTAGTAGGCTGAGAGCTGATCTAATTGAACTGTATAAAATGATTGTTTTTCAAAAGTTGGTTTGGGCAGAGAGAGAATTTGTTTGCTCTGATGAAAGATTCCAGACCCACTAAATTAAGCAGATTGAAAATCTTCCAGACTGTGATTGAGAGCTTTTGTTTGGTATGAGTAATAATTGCTGTGGATTGCAGGGACAAATAAAGCTCAGGTACAGATCAGCCATGATCAAGCTGAATGGTTGAAGAGGTCCAAGAGGCTGAACGGCATTCTCATAACTGTTTTTTATGTTTCTATGAATGCTAGAGGCATTTCAAACATACTTACAGCTTGGCTTGCTATGTATGTACACATAACTGCGATTGGGCAATAAAAGCGGCTCCAACGGGGAAGGGCATAATTATGCCAGCCAGGTACTGTGCTGGCCCATTGTGAAGTAAAATCCAGACTACTTGGAGATTTGTTTCCAGAGAAAACCTGAATCTGTGGTGTTTGCTGTAGAGATAAAACACAACAGGATTAAACATTCGCAGTTACTTGAGTTTAAGACAACCATCAGAATATTAGGTAATATAGAAAATTTTAGTGAAGTCAGTCAGACCTGACTTACTGCATCATTTGCTATCCCAACTTACTTTCAATCAGGTATAATTTACAGCTAAAATTAAAGAGTACATGTTTTCACTGGCATTACAGCTTCAATGATATACCTGCTAGAATAGTGTCATGAAAGCTCATAATATAGTATTATTTTAAAAAGATGGAAAGATGGATTTTGGTTTAATATTCGGCAAAAGTCAGACTTAATTCTTTAGGAAAAGGTCAGAAAGTCCTTTTGAGCAGGAATTTCAAATCAGCATTTACAACAAATCATCGCGAAATGACCAGCAAGACACTTCTTGAGGTATTGCTAAATTGTTTGTTGACGTAAGATGATAAAACCATAAAAAATAGGAACATCAGTGGGCCTTTCAGCCCCTCAAGCCTGCTCTGCCTTCAATTAGATCATGGCTCATCTGGCATTCCTCACATCCACTTTATTAGCAGCACGAGAGTCAACGTTGAAAACCTACGGACTCACTGATGAAAAATCGAGAAAGACTGGATACAGTCATGTACTAACAGGTGGCATAAGACCCCACACCAGAGCTGGAGAACAGGATAACCAAGACACTCAAGAAACTTAAAATATGCAGGAGAGATCACTCATGCTGACTACTTCAGAAAGAAACCAGATAGCTCAACAACCCACAAGCCCACACAACTTCTACAGGCTCCCCAAGGTACACAAACCTGTAATCCCACTCAGACCAACAGTGTCCTACCAGGTACACCTACACACAAGTTAGTGAGTGATTTACAACAGTGATTTAAACACCTCATTAGCAGATCCCTATACTCAATCCATTCAGCCCAAGAATTTCTCCACAGCTCAGGGACACAAAGACTGATGAGGATGAAATCATGATCTCCTTCAATGTTACTATTTACATCCATTGACATACCATTAGCCAAAGAGACACTAGCCACACAAATAGAAGGACCAGGAGCATCAACCCAGAACACCAGCAACAACATCAGCAAAGACAGCTTACTGAAAATATTAGATTTATGCTTCACAATGCACTTTATGTTCAATGGCCAAATATACAAACAGGTCAATCGCACACCAATAAGATTACTCATCACAAGTCTCATTGCAGATGCAGAGACTGGAACACACAGCCCTATCTATAATCCAACCGAAACTGTGGATGAGATGCGTGACCAACATTTGCAATAATCAAACAAAGACATGTGGGGTGACATGGTGGCTCAGTGGTTAACACTGCAGCCTCACAGCACCAACGACCCGGGTTCGATCCCAGCCTCGGGCAACTGTCTGTGCGGAGTTTGCAAATTCTCCCTTTGTCTGCATGGGTTTCCTCCGGGTGCTCCGGTTTCCTCCCACAGTCCAAAGATGTGCAGGCTAGGTGGATTGGCCATGCTAAATTGCCCAGTGTTCAGGGGTTTGTGGATTATAGGGGGATGGGTCTGGGTGGGATGCTCCAAGGGGCGATGTGGACTTGTTGAGCAAAAGGGCCTGTTTCCACACTGTAGGGAATCTAAAAACAAAAGTAGAAGAAACCTTCCAATTTGTTCACAGCATCTTGACAAGCATAAGATTCACTAGGGGGGAAGAAAACAACCAACAGCTCCCCTTCTTAGACGTAATGGTACAGAGGCTAAGTAAAGGCAAATTCTAGACCCAACTACACAGGAAGGCCACACACACAGGCCAAATCCTGAACTTCAATAGCAACCACATCACCATACACAAATGGAGCTGCATTAAGACACTACTTAAAAGAGTCATATCAAACTGCAGCACCCCAGAGCTCTGGAGAATGGAAGAGGAACACCTGCACAAAGTATTTACCAATAATGGATACCAAATCTGAAACATCAGCTTTTGTGCTCCTGAGATACTGCTTGGCCTGCTGTGTTCATCCAGCTCCACACTTTGTTATCTTGGATTCTCCAGCATCTGCAGTTCCCATTATCTCTGATCGTAAGTTTTATCTGCCGACGCCTACAAAACAAATGACAGATTACACGGTACAACAGAAGACACTAGCAACTCTACCTTACATCTAAAATATATCTAAAATGACAATCAGACTCCTTAGACCACAGAGGATCATGATTTCGCACAAACCTATATTAACGCTGTGTCAAATGCAATCAAAGGTTAAAGACCCTTAAACAGGGCTAACATGATAGGCAGAATCACCTGCAGCCAGCGCTGTGGACATTATACTGGCCAAATGAGGAGGAAACTGGTGAGCAGGATACACGAACGCCAGCTGGCAGTAAGGAGGCATGACCAGTATTCACTTGTCTCGACACGTACACATAATGATGGCCATCACTTCAACTGGGACAAAGTTGACTATATTGGGGGAAGCAAACAACAGCCCTGCAAGGGTATTTCTGAACACCTGTTCTCAAAACGGGACTCCAATAACAAACATATAGAAATAGGCCATGTATACAGATCGCTACTGAAAAGTAGAACTGGAAGTGACAAGACCCACCACACCAGAGGACAATATAAATGCAGAATGGAGCAGAACACGACCGCTTTGATTGGAGGTCACACTGATGATGTTGCATAGAATGGTAATGAAACATCTGCACACCATGGAACAACCAGCTCGGTGAGCGAAGGAACAGCCAAACAGGAAGAAAACATGCAGAATTTCTGTGTAATATTCTACTTTCATGGTAACTTCAAACAACAGTAGCAAATTAGTTGGTTATTTACACCTCAGTGTAAACAGGTTGCTGATCAGCCACTGCCCATTTTGCACTACTGGCAAGGTGCATTTTATTCCAAGTATGTACATAATGTAGAAGCATTAATTCACCATCTGATTATGATAAATCCTCCCAGAAATACCAGATCTTTTTAAGTAATCAAGTGAAATCATTAATTCCACTGCTTGTTAGTTTTATCCACAAATTTGAAACATTTGGGATTTTATTCAAATGAAAGATAAATTTGTCTTAGAAGGCTCAGAGGTTTCGTTATCATGAACTCTGACATGAATAAGCTATTTTATGAAGAGAGATCAAGTAGGTAAGTTTATGTACCCTGGAATTTCAGAGAGTGACAAGAGACCTCGAGAGGGCATGTGAAGGTTGTATTGACAGTCAAGAACTAGTAAGCGTAGAATCAGGAAGAATTGTTGGATATTTAAAACTGAAATAAGATTAAATTTCTTCACTCAAGTAGGTTACAAATCTTTGGAAGTCCCTACACCAAAAGACTGTGGATGCTCAGACGATGAAATCAATAGATTTTTGGACGTAGGAGATTCAAAGAATAGAAGAAAAGTATAGAGAATGGAGCTGACATGTAAGTTCAGGAATCATCTTATTGGCAAAGTAGACTTAAGAGGCGTTACAATCTACGCCTGCCCTATTTCTTATGTTATGTGGAGAATTGTTTTCAGCAGTTGGATTCAACACATTTCAGAGTAACTTGTAAATACTCAACTGATCAAAGATCAGTGAGAAATTATTTCTAATTTTGAACTTTGAATTTCCTTCTTTTGGGCATTGTCAGACTTAAAACAAAATAAACTTGAATTTAAAAGAAAACTTAATAGATTTACCTGTTGAACATGATGATAAATATACCTGTTATATTGCTTCACTTCTGTCATTAGTGTAGATATGACCTGCAAAATAAAAGTAACTTTTGAGAAAACCAATTTTGAATAATGAGCTATTTTGCAAACGTCTATAGTTTAATGATGTATGTAATCATAACGCAAGCATGGCCAACTTCTGAAACTCAGTCGTTTAATTCAAATTACAGAAAAATTAATTTTTTAAAAGTAGTAGAAGTAATTTTGAATGACTGAAAGACTCTGATTTTACAAGCGCTGCAGCCAGTGACACCCACATCCCATGAACAAAACCAAAACTGACGTATTATGTTCAGTTCTCATCTCTATTGCGATGGAGAGATACATCTGCCATAGAGGGAAAAGCATTAAAAGAATGGCCTTTTTTTAAAATCAAAGATATTCAAGTCATGTCTTTTTGCCTGCTTTTGAGAAGGGCAAGGTTGCTGTATTAAGTCCAAAGGCTGTATTATTTTAACTTGTTTAAATCATTTGTTGCAGGTATAAGGAATGTTTTTAGATAAAAATTTACAAAGAAGAATAGAAAATGGGAAAAGTAAGCCATTTGACCCTAAGAGCCTGCTCTGCCATTTTCTATGATCATGGCTGATCATCCAACTCAATCCATTGTTCCCACTTTCTCCTCTTCGATCCCTTTAGCCCAAAGAATGATATCTAGTCTCTTTTTTGAAAACATTCAATGTTTTGGCCTCAAGTGCAATAGAAGGTTACTGGATTAATTCCTGACAGAGGGGTATCTTTTTATGAGAAGAGATTGAGGAAACTGGGCCCATATTTTCTAGAGTTTTGAAGAATGAAATGTGATCTCACCAAAACTTTCAAAACTTATGACAGATTCTGATACAGTTGGTTTCATTGACTGCTGAGTCCAAAACTAGGGAATATGGTTTCAGAAACAGGGTTGGCAATTTAGGAACATTGTTTACTCTTGTCACCACTGAAATAATTCCACAGGGGCCAGTATCTCATCACCAAGTCATACTTTGTAGATGAAGAGTCCTTGATAGTGGTACTGCCTCTTCAAAGTCAGCTCTCAGATTGCCAGATTCTCTGACACTCTGCTTTCTATCTGTCAGCCAGGGCTTCCTGATTTGGGCAGTTAATTGGTCTAATCAGGGAACACATATTCTCTGAGGTCCAGGTGGCAGACTTCATTACAATCATTACATTCCTCCCCCTCTGAGTCTGAGGGCATAGGCCAGTTCTTCTTCTTGGAGACTGTCCTGGGGCGTTTTAGCAACAGGTCAGGTTCTTCTGACTTGGCGTCTGATATGGGCAGCGTGTAATGCCTGAGAGCTTCCTCTTCTGTCAACACTGCTTCAGAAGAATTTTAGTCTTTTCTTCTGATGACAAAGGCATCAAGTCTGCAGCATCATCGTGTCCATCTCGGATTCAGTGGTCTTCTCAATGCTTGGGGCCTCGCTGACTGTGTCATGGGGCAGGGCGCATTGTGCTCCCACACCATTTGTGAATTCATGGCTTTCATATGGTCCACATGCTTGTTTAGGACTGTCACACCTACCCAAACTTTATATGTCGCTGGTCCTGACCTTGCATTGACCATGCCTCTTAGCCATGCAGGATGATTTGCATAATACTTACACCCCCGTATCAAACTGTCTCTCTTGTTTGTCTCGTGTCTGGCATTGTCATTCTTGATGCTGCTTCACGCTCTGCCCACACCCCCTCCAGTTCTGGGAAGATCAGATTTTCTCCGGTGCAAAGTCCGCTATCCATTAGCAACTCTGCCAGTGCTATCCCTGCAGTGGCATGTGGGGCGGTCCTATTATCAAATAAAAACTGTGACAGTTTGGCAGAGAAGTCCACAGTCTTAACATTATAGAAGTGAATAAACCTTTTGTCATTTCAGTCCTAAATGATCTATCCCATGTCCTTAGGCTGTGACCTCTGATTCTTGTTCAATATTGATCGGATAACTTCCTGGATTTTGTTTTGGATGGTGGATCAGGAAAAGCTTAGCTTGAAATTGTGGGAAAACCCATGACATTTGTCATTGTTTTGTTACCAAATGTTAACATTTGCAAGAATGGCAAATTTAAAACGCAGCAACAATTTATACTGAATGAGGAAAGGCATGCCGATGTCAAGACATTGTGTAGGATAATGCACCAGGAAATTACTGTTCCCACTTGTTTAATTTGAAAAGCCTTTCGTGTTCAGAGGATATGCACCCTTGTATGAATGTATGTAGCCTCCACAAAGCACAAGTGTGGCACAATGTGGGCCTGACTGGCCACTTTAAATAAGTTGTTACAGCAAGCCCTAGAGATAATCTACAATAACATTGCATTCAATTCATGAAGGTCAAAGAGTCTTTTCTCATACACAATATAAATATTGTCCTTTCGGGAAAGGAAATCTGCCAAATTCATGTAATATGGCCTACATGTGACTCCAGAATCACAACGATGCAGTTGATACACAACTGCCTTCTGAAATGGCCTGGAGGTCAAATGGCCATGAGGGAGGAGCTGGCCAGAGTTGATTGAAAGGGGAGCCTAGCAGGGAAGATGAGTGAGGCAACAATGGCAATGAGTTTCTGGAGGTAGAACAGAAATTTATCCCAAGGAAGAAGAAACATACCAAGGGAAGGACAAGGCAACCATGGCTGACAAGTGAAGTCAGGGACAGCATAAAATTGAAAGAAAAAGCATACAAGGTGGTGAAGATTAGTAGGAAGCCAGAGGATTGGGAAGTCTTTAAAAACCAGCAGAAGATAACTAAAAAAGCAATAAAGGGGGAAAAGATGAAATGTAAGGGTCAGGTAGCTAGTTGTGTAAAAGAAGATTGCAAGAGTTTTCTAAATATCTAAAAGGCAACAGTGGACATTGGACCTCTTAAAAATGAGGGTGGAGAAATAGTAATGGGGAACAACAAAATAGTGGAAGAACTGAATAGGTACTTTACATTGATTTTTAAGGTGGAAGTTACCAGTAGCATGCCAGAACTTTAAGCGAGTCAGGGGACAGAGATAAGTGTGGAATCAAAGGAGTCAGGGAGGGACTCAGAGGATTAGAAAATGGCTAATGTAATACCCCTCTTTAAGAAGGAAAGGAGCAGGAGATAGGAAACTATAGCACTTTTAGACTGACCTTGGTAAGATTTTAGAATCCATTATTAAAGATAAGATTGCAGAGTGCTTGGAAGTGTGAGGTAAAATAGGGCTGGGTCAGCATGGCTTCATCAAGGGGACATCATGTCTGAATTCTTTGAGGAGATAATAAGCAAGTTAGACAAAGGAGGGCCAGTGGACATAATCTATTGGGATTTCTAAAAGGCCTTTGACAAGATACCGCTGCTAAATAAGATGAACCCATGATGTTAGGCACAAGGTACCGGCAAAAATAGAAAAATGGTTGATGGCAGATGGCGGTGAGTAGGAATAAAAAAGGTTGTATTCAGGATGGCAGACATTGACGAGTAAAATTCTGCAAGGATCCATGTAGTGGCTATCAATATTCACATTATACATTAACAATCTGGACAAAGGAATTGAGGGCACAGTTGTTAAGTTTGTAGAAGATGCTAAGGCAGGTAGAAGGACAATAGTGTTGAGAACGTGTGAAGGCTGCAGAACGACTTGAGGAGGCTAAGAGAGTCGGCAAAGATGTAGCAGATGGAAGACGCTGTAGGAATACGTCCAGTTATGCACTTTGGTAGGAAGAATAGAGGTGTAAACAACTTTATAGAGCAGAAAAGGGTTCGGAAATCTGAAGCATGAAGCGGCTTGGGAATCCTAGTTCAGGATTCTCTTAAGGTTAACATATAGGCTCACTTGGCAGTGAGAAAGGCAAATGCATTGTTAGGAGTCATTTCAAGAGGGCTAGAATACCAGAGCGGAGATGTATTGCTGAGGCTGTATACGGTCCTGGTCAGGAGCTTTGGAATATCATGAACGGTTTTTGGCCCTGTATGTAAAGAAGAATGTGCTAGTTTTGGAAGGGCTTGAGGCAAGATTTACAAGAATGATCCCGGGGATGAAGGGCTTGTCATTTAAGGAGTAATTGAGAACTCAGGATCTGTTTAGAAGGATAAGGAGTGTGTCTGGTTGAAAATGACAGAAGACTCAGAGGCTTGGATAGAGTAGTAGTGTAGAAGATGTTTCCACTACTCAGAGAGATTAGGACCTGAGGACACAGCCACAGAGTGAACAGACAACCTTTTAGAACTGAGATAAGGAGGGATTTTTTCAGCCACAGAGTGGTGAATCTGTGGAACTCATTGACGCAGAAGGCAGTGGAGGTCAAGTCACTGGAGTGCATTTAAGAAACTTGCCTGGATGGGTTCAGCTCCAACAAAAATCGAGAAGTTTGACACCATCCAGGACAAGGCAGTCTGCTTGATTGGCACTACATTAGCACTACAAACACATTCTTCATAAACTATGTTCAGTTGCAACAGTGTGTACTATCCACAAGATGCACTACAGAAGTTCACCAAAGATCCTTAGATAATGCCTTCCAAACCCATGACCTCTTCCATCTAGAAGGAAAAGGACATCAGATGCCTGGGGAGAGCACCACTTCAAGTTGCTCTCCAAACCACTCACCATCCTGGCTTGGAGACATACTGTGGTTCCTTTAATATTGCTGGGTCAAATCCCTGGAACTCCCTTTCTAAGCGAATTGTGGGTCAACCTACAGCATGTGGATTGCAGCAGTTCAAGAAGGCAGCTCATCACCACCTTCTCAAGGCAATTGGGGACAGGCAATAAATGCTGGCTAGCCAGCAATGCCCATATCCACAAGTGAATATATTTTTAAAAATTAAAGATTAAAATTACTTCATACTGATGAACATAATGAAACTTTCAAACTATTTGGCCATTTATTGTTTTCCGCTGTTATCAGTGACCGCAAAACACAACGCCTTCCCTTAGAAACATTTCTCTCACCTTCAGAGGAAAGAGATAAAATACCTCATAAGCTTAATAATGTTGTGTTTCTATTCATTCCATGCAGAATGTGTTCACATATTAGAAGCAGCTAAAGAACAAACAAACTCTTTTTCAGTTAATGCTAGCAATACATTCCACTTTGTGTAGTTCAGAAACTTTAACACATGAGATTTATTCTGTAAATCAGGAAGAAAAACAAAGTTGTGGAAAAGCTCAGCAAGTCTGGCAGCATCTGTGAAGAAAAAAGTCAGAGTTAGCGTTTCAGGTCCGGTGACCCTTCCTCAGAACTCAAATAAATAAAATTTTAAAGTACAGACTCAGAGTCCTCAATTGCTCCTCATATGACAAGACCTTCATCCCAGGGATCAAAATCTGTTGACCCGAAACGTTAACTCTGTTTTCTCCTCCACAGATGCTACCAGACCTGCTGAGCTTTTCCAGCAACTTTGTTTTTGTTCAAAATCTGTTGTAACAGAATTATTACATATTATCACATATTATCCAGTTCCCCCAAGGAAAAGAAAGGACTCTTCAGAATTGAATTGCATAACTGTATTTTCAGACTGAACTGAATGTCAACCATTAGAATCATTCAGTATAAAAGAACCCATCTGGTCCATCATGTGCACAGGACATTGGTTTGGCCACTTTTGGAATATTGCTTGCAGTTCTAGTCTCCCTCTCATAGAAAGCATGTTGTGAAACTAGAAAGAGATCAGAAATGGTTCATGAGGATGTTGCTAGGTTTGGAGGGTTTGCATTATAGAGAGAGGCTGAAGAGGCTGGGCTATTTTCCTGAGACTGTCAGAGGCTGAGAAGTGACCTCATAGAGGTTTATAAAATTATAAAATTATAAATAGGCAAGATCTTTTCCCCAGATTGGGAGAGCCCAAAACTAGAGACCAGAGTCTAAGGCGAGAGAGGAAAGATATAAAAGGGACCTAAGTGGCAACATTTTCATTTAGAGAGTGCTGCATGCATGGAATGAGCTGCCAGAAGAGTGGTGGAAGCTGGTATGATTACAACATTTAAAAGGTATCTGAATAGGAAGGCTTTAGAGGTATATGGGCCAAATGTTGGTAAGTAGGTCGAGATTTATAAATGATATATGGTTGACATGGACGAGTTAGACCAAAGGGTCTATGTCCATGTTTAATATTGCTATGACTCTGTAAATGTGGCCTGCCAAAAATATACCATTCCCTACATTAGTCTTACTTTCCAACACTTAGTCCATAGTCTTGAATGTTTTGACATTTTAGGTGTTATCCAAGTGCTTTTTAAAGGCTGTGAAGTTTCCAACCTTGATCACCCTCCCAGGCAGTGCATTCCAGACTCCTATCACCCTGTGGGTGAAAGGTTTTCCTCAAATCTCCTCTAAATCTTCTGCTTCTCACTTTACAATTATGCCCCCTTGATAATGACCTTTCCAAAATAAATTATTTAGGACTCTGAAAAACAGCATTACGACTCCAGCATTTTAATATGACAGATATCCGTTCTGCAATACTTTTAAAAATCCATTTGCTGAAAACGGTGCTTTACATTATTCAAACCTGTGTGCCACCTGACTGTTGGTTGCGCACCTAAAATTCAAGGTGTTACAAGCCCATTTATGACTTTCCTTGAAACATGTGATAAACCAGCATTCATGATTGTTTGTCCATTTTTGGCCCTTTAAAGGCTCTGTTAGCTTTTCTAAAGCAAGAAATCTAGCTTTAAATCCAGTCAGATTTTCTGTTAATGTTTATTGTCTGCCCTCCCATTTTAAACCTTGTCAAGTTACTGCATTGGCTACTCAATTGTATGCCAACGCAGGTTGGCTCTTTCAGGAGTGGAATCTGAAAAAGCAGATGTCAACAATGAACTGCAAAACAGTGATAACTAACTTCCTTCCCTTCATATGCTGTGTGCTCAGTATACTGTAAATAGCAATGGCTCCGTCTAGTGACAAATATGAATATGTCAATTATAATATCAATATTTTCTACTATAGATCTTAAAATAATTTTTGTTCTTTTTTCATGCATCGAATGTTTATCAACATTTTTTTCAAATTACTCCAAATGTAATCCACATTTCTTTCACAGCTAACCATTTAATCTTTCACTATTCACCATTTGTCCTTTCATTTATTCCTACTTTTAACTGCATCATGAGCTAACAAGTAACATCACTGACCAAACCATCAGAATTCTCTTCCTATTCCTTTATAGAATATCACAGGCAAGATCAGCAGTTGTTGTCCATTGCTAATAGTCTTTGAGAAGCTTTGATCCGCTGCAGACCACCTGGTTAATCCACAGTGCAGCTTTGAAGGCTGTTCTAGATTTGTGACCCAGCGATGATGAAGGAAAGGCAATACAGTTCCACATCAAGGTTCTGTCAGGTCTGGTGAAGAACTTACATGTGGTAGTGTAGCATTGATCTGCTACCTTTGACATTCCAAGAAGCAGAAGTCGTGGATTTGGGAGAAGCTTTATAGAGGGCTTGGCAAGTTGCTGTAGTGCACCTTATAAATGTCGCACAGCATGCCGATGGTGGAGACAGTGCATGCTTTAAGTGATGAAGTGAGATGTTTTATTTGGAGAATGTTGAGCCTCTGGAGTATTGTTGGAGCTACGCTCAACCGGGCACGTTTCAGGCATTCTTCTCTTTCTTTCAGAGAGTGCGTCAGTGAATGAAGTCCATGCAAATTATACTGGTAAAAAAAATTAAAGATACTTTAACTGAATTTGCAAAAGACCCACCTAAGATCACAAAACCACAGAATTGTTAAAATACAGAAGGGGACCATTTGGTCCATCATGTCTGTTCCTACTCTCCAAAAGAGCATTTTGATTCATGGCCGTCGCCTGCCATCTACCTGTCAACTTGCACATTGTTCCTTTTCAAAGAATTATCTAATTCTCCTTTGAATGTTTCAATTGAACCTGTCTCCGTCATATAGAAATGCTGAAACTTAACAATATTGCCATAGTAAAAAAAAGTTAAGGTTCAGTCTTATATTTTGTGGTGACATAAGATAATTGTTATGAAACAGAATTCCAATAGATACTTAAGGTTTATGCTCTGTAGTCACTTTTTAGTAACTGCTAAGATTTAGGGCTTCATCTAAAATTTGGGTGGCACGGTGGCTCCGTGGTTAGCACTGCAGCCTCACAGCACCAGGGGCCCGGGTTCAATTCCAACCTCAGGTGACTGTCGTGTGGAGTTTGCACTTTCACCCCATGTCTGTGTGGGTTTCCTCCGGGTGCTCTGGTTTCCCCCCACAGTCCAAAGATGTGCAGGCTGGGTGGATCAGCCATGCTAAATTGCACGCAGTGTTCAGGGGTGTGTGGGTTGTAGGGGGATGGGTCTGGGTGGGATGCTTCAAGGGGCATGTGGACTTGTTGGGCTGAGGCCCTGTTTCCACACTGTAGGGAATCTAAAATTCTTCTTGAATATCTCTTCAAGGATCATAATCAAGAAACTTCTCACTTTCTCAGAATCTAAGTGTCACATCCAGAAAATCTGGTAACCATTGTTTCAATCTTCATGCTAAATTCACATACCACCCTGTCATGAACCTAATGTTTGGATACTGGAAGAATTATGCTACGTGAGTTAAACAATAAACCACAAAACAATATCATTGAAATCATAGCAGATAATCAATGGAGATTCAACCAGAGTAAAAAAGAACTTTGTATTTGCTCTTACACAGAAAATCAAAGCATGAGATATGACAATTTCTAACTCTATAATAACACTGAACCTGGTCTTCAACATTTTATTCACAGAGGAGGACACAAATAGTGTCCCAAAATTGTTGGGGAATGCAGGTTTTGTGAGAGGGAGGAATTGAAAGAAATCTGTATTAGTTGGGAAATGATATCGGGAAAACTGATGAGATTAAAGGCTAATAAGTCCCCAGGGTCCAATAATTTATAGCCCAGAGTCCTGAAGGAAGTCACCCTAGAAATAATGGATGGTGATCATTTTTCAAAACTCAGTGGATACTGGAACAGTACCTATGGAATGGATGGCAGTTAATATAAATCTGCTATTTTTAAACAAAGAAAGTAGAGAGAAAACAGGGAAATATAGATCAATTATCCTGACATTGGTAATAAAAGCTGAAAGAACAGTGGATGCTCTAAATCAGAAACCAAAACAGAAGTTGATGGAAAAGGTCAGCAGGTCTGGTAGCATCTGTGAAGAGAAATTATTTAACGCTTCAGGTCTAGTGGCCCTTCCTCAGTTAACTCTGATTTCTCTTCACAGACGCTGCCAGACCTGCTGAGCTTTTCCAGCAACTTTGGTTTTTGAGCTTGGCATTGGTAGTGGGGAAAATGCTAGAGTCCATTATAAAAGAGTTAATAGCAGAACACTTGGAAAAGGGTGAAAGAATTGGACAAAGTCAGCATGGATTTACAAAAGGGAAATCCTACTTGATGAATCTACTAGAGTCTTTTGAGGATGTAACTCATGCAGTTGATAAGGGGAGCAAGTAGATGTGGTATACATGGGTTTTCAGAAGGCTTTCGATAACATCTCTCATTAGAGATTAGCAAGTAAAATTAAAGCTCACGAGATGGGGTTGCTGACACTGGTAGAGAACTGATTGGCAGACAGGAAAAAGAAGAGGAAGAAAATTGATCTTTTTCTGAGTGGCAAGCATTGACTAATGGGTCACTGCAGGAATCACTGCTTTGTCTCCAGCTATTGACAATATAAATTAATAATTTAGATGAAGGAACTGAATGTAACATCTCTAAGTTTGCAGATGACATAAAGCTGGGTTGGGGGTGAGGGGTTATTGAGGATTTGGTTGGTGGTGTGAGAATTGTAACAAGGATGCAATGATGCTTCAGTGTAATTTGGACAAGGTGAATGAGTGGACAAATGCATAGCTAATAAAGTATAACATGACGTTATCCACTTTGTCATGTTTATCCACATTGCCAGCAAAGACAAGAAAGCAGATTATTACCTGAATGGCAACAGTTTGGGAGAGTAGGAGTTGCAACAAGACCTGGGTGCCCTTGTACACCAGTCACTGAAAGTAAATTTGCAGGTGCAGCAGGCGGAATAGAAGGCAAAGTTGGCCTTCACTGTGAGAGGATGCATGTCTAGGAGCAGGGATAATTTGCTGCAATTGTACATGGCCTTGCTGAGAGCACGACTGGAGTGCAGTTTTGGTGTTCTTATCTGAGGAAGGATGTTCTGGCTATTGAGAGTGTGCAACAAAGATTTAGCAGACAGTTTCCTGGGATGGCAGGATTGATGTAGAAAGAGATTGGTTTATCTCTTGATTTGGTTTAGATTATATTCACTGGAATGACAGAGGGATTTCATAGAAACCATAAAATTTTAAGAAGTCTAGACAGAGTAAATGCAGGAACAATGCTCCTGATGACCAGGGAGTCCAAAACCAGGAATCATGGTCTAAAGATAGAGTCAGGCCATACAGGACCGAAATGAGGAGACATTCTTCACCCAGAGAGAGTTGAGTCTGTGAAATTCTCTACCACAGAAAGCAGTTGAGGCCAAAGCATTGACAGTTTTCAAGAAGGAATTATATATAATTCTTAGGGCTGAAAGGATCCACCGGAATGGGAAGAAAGCAGAAAGCACACACTTCCCCTATCCTTTTAGAAGGTAGAGCTCGCTGATTTAGAAGGCTCTGAGTGAGTTGTTGCAGTCTATCTTGTAGAAGATGCACACTTGCTGCTACAATTTATCAGAGGCGAAAGGAGTTGATATTGAAGGTGTTCAGGTATTAGTAAAATGAGTTGCTTTATTGTGGATGGTGCCTAGTTTCTTGACTCGGTACAGTGTGGAGCTGGAGGGACACAGCAGATAAGGCAGCATCAGAGTAGAAGTCTATGCCAGAAACGTTGACTCTCCTTCTCCTCTGATGCTGTCTGACCTGCTGTGTTCCTCCAGCTGCACACTGTGTTGACTCTGACTGCAACATCTGCAGTTCTTGATATCTCTATTTTCTTGGGTGTTGATGGAGCTATAAGCTTCCAGCATGCCATCATACTCCCTATTTGTGCTTTGAAGATGGTGGGCAGGCTTTGATGAGTAGGAACTGAATTATTCACTACGTTATTCCTGGCATGTGCCCTTCTCTTGTGGTTACATTAAGTCAGACACATAAGTAGTTCAGATTCTGGTCAAAGATAATCCCCCATGATATTGACAGCAAGGGGATTCAGCAATGTCAATGCCATTGACTGTCAAGGGATGATAACTGGATTTGCTTTTGCTGGATCTGGTCATTGCCCGGCATCTGTGTTTGATGAATGTTTTTTGCTTCCTATCATGCCAGCCTGAATGTTGTCCAGGTTTGCTACCATCATCAAGACCAGTTAGCCCATCAATTTCATTCCTTTTATCACACTTTGCAGCATCTGAGTGGTTTGCTAGGCCATTTCAGACGGTATATGAAATCAGTCAATCACATTACTGTGGATCTGACAGCTCATGTAGGCCAGACAAGTTTCCCTCCCAAAACAACATTAGTAAATAAAGAGACAGTAGGAACTGCCAATGCTGGAGAATCTGAGATAACACGGTGTAGAGCTCAATGAACGCAGCAGGCCAAGCAGCATCAGAGGAGCAGGAAAGATGATGTTTCTGGTCTGGGCCCTTCTTCAGAAAAGTAAATCACACCTGTTTTTTGTTGACAATCAACAATGGTTTTGTAAGCAGCATTAGACCAGCTATTAATCCAGGTTTTACTCATTGCAGATCAGCAGAGAGATAAGGTTGCTAGATGCTGCAAGCTGTTAAAGCTGGATGCAGGAAGAAAATGGTCTCATTTCAACCTACATCTTTCTCAAGATTTTAGGAGAGTTGTTCTAGCTTAATTGGGGATGATAAATCGTTGGAACTGGCTTTACTACTCATGGTCTTTCAATAAACTCTCTAAGAACTGATCAAGGTGTCTCGAGACAGTCACATGAGGTTGTTATTCAACAAAGCAGGAATTCAAGAATCCATTAGAAGCTGGGATCAATTATGAATTGAAAACAACAAATGCCAGAGATCACAGCATGTCTGACATCATCCATGGAGAAAGAACAAGCCAAAGTTTTGAGTCTAGATGACTCTTACGGAATGTTTGCTTTAAGGACCGCAATTTGGAAGAGAATGCCACATCTGACCGTATATTTTAACTTAAAAGTTGCTGACAAAAACAATGAGTATTTCGTCAATTGGGTGTTGTTAGGGTTTAAAATGTAAAATTTTGATGTGTCATACATTTTAGCTAAAAACTGGAAGTTCAAATCTCTTTTTAAATTTCACTAGGAGAATACACAAAAACAAGTCTATGAATTTTAGTATTAAAAGTTCTTTTGTATTAAAGTCACCATAGCCCTGGGGGATGGACTACAGCAATAAATACTGGACAGGCAATTATGTTCATGTCCTATGAGTGAATAGAATATTAATAGCATTGTCGTGATTGCTTGTGAGCAAGATTTGTAACATATTTTCCTGGCCAATGCATGAGCTGTGTATAAAAAAAATTGACAATTGATGCATGTCACCGTTATATCTATAGATACCTGATTAAAGAAATTGCTCCTGGAAGGGCCTCACATCATCCATAAGTATAACTCACTCCGACAGACAAACCAAAATAAACTTACTTTGCTCACTGATAGTGTGCTGCCAACCATTTTTCAACCTTACTGCACTGTTGAAAATTGTTGGAAGATGGCACGATATCAATGTTGTGTTCCTGAAAGTTAGCTACAGGTCCATCTGATAGTCACGATTACCCCATCCTTTTTAATGCCCTTTGTGTACTATCTCTGTCAACTGTTTTTGAAGTTGTCCATCCCTATTTGCCCTTGAGAAGGTGGTAATGAGCTGCATTCTTGAACTATGCAATCCATGCGCTGTAAGTAGACACATAATGTCATCAGAGAGAGAATTCCACAGTTTTGACCCAGTAACGGCGAAGCTCAGTGATATAGTTCCAAGCCAGGATAGTGAGTAATTTGGAGGGGAACGTGTAGGTGTTGGCGTTCCCATGTATAATCAAGGACGGGGAGAATTGAAAACCTGGAAAACTCTCAGATCATCAGGGAGAGCCAGTATGGATATCTGACAGGTCATGTCTTACAAACCTCATTGAACCTTTTGAAGAGATGATTCATATAGTGGATGGGGAGTGTCTATGAATGTTGACTATACGGACTTCCAGAGGTGTTTGGTAAAGTCTCACATTAGAGATTGTTAACTAAGGTTGAAGCTGATGAAATTGTGGGCATATTACTGACATGGCTGAGAAACCGATTGAGTGGCAGACGACAGAAAGTTGAGATAATGGGCAAGTGCTCAGATTGGCAGGATGTGACCAGTGGTCCCCCATGGGAATCTGTGTTAAGGCCTCAATTATTTACATTATTTGTTAACCATTTGGACAATAGCATAGAAAGTCATCATCTAAATTTGTTGTTGACACAAAGTTAGACGGCACTGCAGACAGTGTAGATGATAGCACAGAATTACAAAGGGCTTGATAGATTGGTGAATGGGAAAAACTGCCACGAATGGAGTTAAATGTAAGCTAGCGTGAGGTTATCTATTTTGGACCAAAAAAGGATAGCTCAGGGTATTTTATAGATGGTATGAAGTTAAATAATGTATCCAAAGAAACTTGGAGGCCCAGGTGCATAGATGTTTAAAATGTCATGATCAAATACAGAAATTATTCCAGAAAGGTAAAGGAATGGAGGCCTTTATATCTAGAAGATTGGAGTAAAAGAATGTAGAAATTATGCTGCAATTGTACAAAACCATGATTCGATCCCACTTGGAGTAATGTGAGCAGACCTGGGCAGTAGAGATTATCCTTGGATGAAGTTCATCATAGGTTTACAAAAATGATACTTGGACTTCAAGGTTCAGACATGAGGCAAGATTATACAAATTAGGCCTGTCTTCTCTAGAATTTAGAAGGGTAAAAGGTGATCTAATTGAATCTTCAAGATATTAAGAGGAAAAGACAGGATGGATATAGTGAACTTTTTCCACTGGTTAGGGATTCTTGAACTCGGAGGCATAATCTAAAAACTAGGGCCAAGCCATTCAGAAGAAATGTTAGGAGGCGATTCTACAGACAAAAGGTGGTAGATATTTGGAACTCTCTTCCACAAATGGCAGTGGATGCTAAATCAGTTGTTAATTTTAAACCTGAGATGTATTTTTTTTCTTAAGCAAGTTATTAATGGATATAGGCAGGTTCATGAAGTTAGTCCACAGATTAGCCATGATTTCAGTGAACAGTTGAATGAGCTCAAGTGAATAGCCTACTCCTGGTCCTATTTGCTGATCTTGGCCTTCTAAAAAGAAACAATTATGGGTCTGGAAGCTGCTGTCTAAGGATCTTTGGTGATTTTCTGCAGTGCATCTTGTAGACAGTACACACTACTGCTACTGAGCTTCGGTGATGGAGGGAGTGTTCAGATGGTTGTTAGAGAAAGAGCAGCGCTCATTCAGGCAGTGTCATACATTGCACAGTGCTCAGAAAAATGAGCTTCTGGGGCATCATTCATGATCACATATCCAAGGGCAGCATAATTTGTCTCCAGTGCCATCTTATTTTTATTTTTTGTAATTATTAATTGGATCATAGGTCATTCCTTCATTTGCTATTCAGCTGTTGATGCGCTTCTCTAACTGCTTCACAGTTTTGTTCACCTGCAAAGTCTTAGTATTTAGCCTGTCAGCACTCCATTCAAACTACTTGCATTTATCTTCTGATGCTGTTAATTATCTGGAATTATCTTACCATTATCTCTCTGCATGTAAATTCTGTCCCTGTCCACTTCCCTCCACTTCAACCGATGAAGGAACATCACTCTGAAAGATTGTGATTTCAAATAAACTTGCTGGGCTATAACCTGGTGTCATATGACTTCTGGCTTTGCATAATGAGTTCTCCTATAGTCAAAATCTGTTTGAGGCATATCCTGAATGCATTTCTTTTGATTCTCCATTTATTATTCAGCCTTTAATACCTGCGATTTTACATACACAATGACATGTAATATTTTAATCAAAACCTCACCAACATTCCAAGTAATGTAGGCTGTGTTTACAGCGTCTTTTCCTATCAGAACAATATGTTATAAGGGAGAGTTTGGGTATTGATGGAGCATTGGGCATCACCACCTTTAAATGAGTGTGTGTTCCTTCATAAGGTGCAAAGGTAGAGTGAAACTTTGACTCCAGAAAAGTGACTGTTCTAGTGACAGGAAAGTCACTACATGACTAATGAATGATCATGTAGTCGCGTATACAAAGTGGTCTGAAGTGTGGAACAAGTGGAGCCCAAGACCACGCACTGGCATTAATTTTGGGCGAGGTAATCTCGTCACTAAAGTGATGAGTCTTAGCTGTACTCCTGAATGCAAGGGTTTCAGGATGTATAAAGCTGGTGCCGTCCAAGAGGCTTGCTAAAGATGAACAATATCTGGCTTGTATAACTTCTATCCTCCTTGGGATGGAAGAAGGGGCTATTTAACTGTAACTGGGCAGCCAATTAAATAGGACCTAGAGGTAGTGACAGTCAGTCTTACTTGTCATGATTTAAAGTGCACATATAATTGCATATGTAAAACCAAATTCACAATGAAATGTCACCCATGACACCCACATTCTACAGTTAAAGAGCAATTTGTTTCCTTGCTACCCACTGACAAACTAGTGGCAAGATCAGTGTGTGTGTGTAAGAACACAGAGAATAGACGGTGGCACTTACTCTTTCTACAATATTGTTAGGCATTTCTTTTAATAGAATCCCTACAGTGCAGAAACAGGCCAGTTGGCCCATCAAGTCCACACCGACCTTCCAAAGAGCATCTTATCCACAACCACCTCCCTAACCTATCCCTGTAACCTTGCATTTGCCATGGCTACCACACCTAGCCAGCACATCCCTGGACACAAGGGACAATCCACCTGACCTCCACATTTTCACGCTGTGAGAAAAAACTGGAGCACCTGGGGGAAACCTGCGCAGACGCAAGGAGAATGCACAAACTCCACGCAGACAATCGCCCCGGGGTGGAATCAAACCTGGGGTCCCTGCTGCTGTGAGCCAGCAATGCTAACCATTGAGTCACTGTTCTGCCCTCCTACATCTTCTAGCCAGCACTGACCCAAATGGCTAACTCTTTGCAGGTGCCTGGTTTCCTGGTCTTCTTCAGCAGAAGGTTTAAACAGGATGGCTGTCCACTCAGCTGTCCATTCGACAGAATTTCAGGTCACTGCCAGAGATATGGGCTGTCTGTTACCTTTCTTGGGCCACATCTTCGATAATAATGGCAGAATATCATAGCGCAAAGGCCAGTCCCCAACCTGTGAGGCAATGATGAAGTGGTGCCCAGCTCAGGCTTATATTGTGCCTGCAGAAATGCAGGGGTGAACGCTTCCAAATTTGCTACTGCAGAATTATACAAGTTGGGCACCAGGGAGCACAGATGCCAGCTTCTAAATAACATAACCACAGAATATAGAACATAGAACATTACAGCACAGTACAGGCCCTTCGGCCCTCGATGTTGTGCTGACCCGTCATACCGATATGCTTATCCAATGATGACTTAAATGTACCAAAAGTTGGCAAATCTACTACCATTGCAGGCAAAGCGTTCCATGCCCTTACTACTCTCTGAGTAAAGAAACTACCTCTGACATCTGTCCTATATCTTTCACCCCTCAATTTAAAGCTATGCCCCCTCGTGCTCGCCGTCACCATCCTAGGAAAAAGGCTCTCCCTATCCACCCTATCTAACCCTCTGATTATTTTATATGTCTCAACTAAGTCACCTCTCAAGCTTCTTCTTTCTAACGAAAACAGCCTCAAGTCCCTCAGCCTTTCCTCGTAAGACCTTCCCTCCATACCAGGCAACATCCTAGTAAATCTCCTCGGCACCCTTTCCAAAGCTTCCACATCCTTCTTATAATGCGGTGACCAGAACTGTACGCAATACTCCAAGTGCGGCCGCACCAGAGTTTTGTACAGCTTCACCATAACCTTTTGGTTCTGGAACTCAATCCCTCTATTAATAAAAGCTAAAACCTGAATGCCTTCTTAACAGCCCTGTCAACCTGGGTAGAAACTTTCAAGGATCTGTGTACATGGACACCGAGATCTCTCTGCTCATCTACACTGCCAAGAATCTTAACATTAGCCCAGTACTTTGCCTTCCGGCTACTCCTACCAAAGTGCATCACCTCACACTTGTCTGCATTAAACTCCATTTGCCACCTCTCAGCCCAGCTCTGCAGCTTGTCTATGTCTCTCTGCAACCTACAGCATCCTTTGTCACTATCCACAACTCCACTGACCTTAGTGTTGTCTGCAAATTTACTAACCCATCCTTCTACGCCCTCATCCAGGTCATTCATAAAAATGACAAACAGCAGTGGACCCAACACCGACCCTTGCGGTACACCACTAGTAACTGGTCTCCAGGATGAACATTTCCCATCAACTACCACTCTCTGTCTTCTTTTAGCAAACAAATTTCTGATTCAAACTGCTATATCTCCCACAATTCTATTCCTCCGCATTTTGTACAATAGCCTATTGTGGGGAACCTTATCGAACGCCTTGCTGAAATCCATATACACCACTTCACTCCAATCTCATCTACCTGTCCAGTCACCTTCTCAAAGAACTCAATAAGGTTTGTGAGGCACGACCTACCCTTCACAAAACCGTGCTGACTATCCCTAATCAATTTATTCTTTTCTAGATGATTATAAATCCTATCCCTTATAACCTTTTCCAACACTTTACCAACAACTGAGGTAAGGCTCACTGGTCTATAATTACCAGGGATGTCTCTACTCCCCTTCTTGACCAGGGGAACCACACTTGCTTTCCTCCAGTCATCTGGCACTATTCCTGTAGACAATGACGAGTTAAAGATCAATGCCAAAGGCTCGGCAATCTCCTCCCTGGCTTCCCAGAGGATCTAGGATAAATCCCATCCGGCCCAGGGGACATATCTATCTTCACCTTCTGTAGGATTTCTAATACCTCTTCTTTATGAACCTCAATCCCACCTAGTCTAGTAGCCTGTATCTCAGTATTCTCCTCGACAACATTGTCATTTTCTAGAGTGAATACTGTTGAAAAATATTCATTTAGTGCTTCCCCTATCTCCTCTGACTCCACACACAGCTTACCACTACTATCCTTGATTGGGCCTAATCTTACTTTCATCATTCTTTTATTCCTTAGATGCCTATAGAAAGCCTTAGGATTTACCCTGATCCTATCCGCAACAACTTCTCATGTCTCCTCCTGGCTCTTCTGAGCTCTCTCTTTAGGTCTTTCCTGGCTACTTTGTAACCCTCAAGCGCCCTAACTGAGCCTTCACATCTCATCCAAACATAAGCCTTCTTCTTCCTCTTGACCAGAGATTCCACTTCCTCCATAAACCACGGCTCCCGCACTCTCCAGCATCCTCCCTGCCTGACAGGTGCATACTTATCTAGGAAACACAGGAGCTTTTCCTTGAATAAGCTCCACATTTCTAATGTGCCCATCCCCTGCAGTTTCCTTCCCCATCCTATGCTCCCTAAATCTTGCCTAATTTCATCGTAATTGCCTTTCCCCCAGCTATAACTCTTGCCCAGTGGTATACACCTATCCTTTTCCATCACTAAAGTAAACATAACAGAATTGTGATCGCTATCACCAAAGTGCTCACCTACTTCCAAATCTAACACCTGGTCAGGATCATTACCCAGTACCAAATCTAATGTGGCTTCGCCCCTTGTTGGCCTGTCTGCATACTGTGTCAGGAAGCCCTCCTGCATGCACTGGACAAAAACTGACCCGTCTATAGTACTCGAACTATAGTGTTCCCAGTCAATATTTAGAAAGTTGAAGTTCCCCATGACAACCACCCTGTCTCTCTCACTCCTATCGAGAATCATCTTTGCTATCCTTTCCTCTATATATCTGGAACTATTTGGAGGCCTATAGAAAACTCTCAACAGGGTGACCTCTCCTTTCCTGTTTCTAACCTCAGCCCACACTACCGTACTATGAGTCCCCAAACATCCTTTCTGCAACTGTAATACTGTCCTTGATCAACAATGCCACACCTCCCCCACTTTTACCATCTTCTCTGTTCTTACTGAAACAACTAAATCCTGGAACCTGCAACAACCATTCCTGTCCCTGCTCTATCCAGGTCTCCGAAATGGCCACAACATCGAAGTCCCAGGTACTAACCCATGCTGCAAGTTCACCCACCTTATTTTGGACACTCCTGGCATTGAAGTAGTCACACTTCAAACCAACTTCTTCCTTGCTGGTGCCATCTTGCATCCCTGAAACTTTATTTCGGACCTCCCTACTCTCATAGAGTTTGCATGTGAAAAGTCACAATGGGTGATTGACAGCAACCCTCCAAGAAACTCCCTTAAAATAAAAGTCACTCCAGAAAAATGGGGAATGTTCAGCTCTTTGTTTCTCTTTTACTTTGGCAATTCTTGTGAAATATCCTGATGAATGCCTGGACGGACAGGTGACAATCCTAGCTAATTCCAAGGCAAAGTCAAGCAAAGACAGTCTCCCTTGGACATGAGACAAGAAACAGAAACAGATGAGAAAGAAAACAATGCTGAACAGCATGCTGGAGTTTGGTTTTCTCAAATCTAACATGGGAAACATGACTTTTGCAGCAGCGGGAGCTGCCCCCATGCCAGAAGATCCCAGAGGATGTGAGTTGTGTCTATCAAAGCTTGGGTTTGAAGGTGAGAGGGGTTGCTTCTTTCTGAATTAACAGCCTTGGGAATTGCACAAGTAGAGCTTGGGATTGAAGGAATGTGCTGTCAAGCTCATGACAATTGTTTCACAGTGCTCAGAAACATGTGGACAACATAAAACTGTGAGGCATACATTGTCGACTGATGGTTACTTATTCAGAGCCACCTCCACTCCTCATATAGGATATTTCAAATTATTTCTGAAATGCAGAAGCCAATTTGTGTACAACTAGATCTCTAAAATTTAAGAACCTGCTTCTGCTTGTTACTTGTCTGCTCCGTGATTATTTTTATAAAAGCATTAATATTGTTTGAACTATTTATCAACTTTTTGTTCTTGGTTACCAGATTGTTGCCATGAGCCAAACGCTGGATCCTATTGCCAAGGGGCATTACGCTACTTTCTTCATGAGCTCAAAAATCAGTGCCTTATTAAGGTGGCTGAAAAGGAAAGCATTCTTTGGAAGCATTCACACACATATGACAAGTTTAATGGTGTGAGATGAACTGTACAAATCTTTTTCAGTTCGCCTCGATAATTGAACACTTTGAACAAACATGCAGACTATGCCTATGTAATCCATAACTTCCCCTCTGGATATTCCTGAATCATGCTGCTGTTTAAAATTATACAACCACTACAGTCAGCAATTCAGAGAAAGAGGATAAAATTGCCTATCAATGACTTGTTACACAGTTCTGTTGGACTGTTCAAAACTGAATCTAAAATAGTATGCATTGTCATAGCATGCTTCAAAGGTTAAACTTGAAAATTTATTTTTAATGGGTTCGTACAAACAGTTTAGACACTGATGTAGTTTGTTTATTTTTTGCCCCATTTGTGAAGCTAGATATTCAGCTAAAATGAACAGCAAAAAAACCCCTTCAATCCTCTGGATAATTATAGAACTGATATGCACTGCATTAAAAACAGATCTATTCCTTTTTCTCAATTTTGTAGTACAAATGCAATTATCCATAATAACTATTTCATCATATGTATTGTATGAGTCTGTCGCTTAACTTTCTCATCCTTTTTTAACTTTAATTGGCAATGCAATTCATCATAGGATTCTGAATAGTGGCAAAACAATTCTTTGTAACAAGAGATGAAAGATAACTGAATAATTTCCCAGCAGGTTGCAAAACAATGTGAGAGTATTCTTTTAGCCTGTCTGAATAAATACCATGCATTCTTAACAAAATACATACTCAACCACCATGTTCTAATTAAAAATAGTGAATATGTGGATGCTGGATAGCATAATAATCTAACTCGCATTTTCTTAAAAACAAGAACAAGGAGTGGTAGAAAGTCTTTCAGCCCCTCAAGCCTGTTCTTCCATTGAATAAGACCATGACTTTCCTGATTGCACCTGCAAATCCAAATTCCCACCTACTCCTGAAAATCTTCCAACATCTTGCTTAAAAAAAAGCTTAAAAATATTCAAGGACTTTACTTCCACCACCTTTTCAAGAAGAGTGCTTTAAAGATTCATAACCCTCTGAGAAAAAAAAGTATTGCCTTATCTTTGTTTTAAATGATGACTGTTTAACCTGAAGCAGTGACTATGCATTTTGAATTCTCCCAAAAGAGAAAATATCCTCTCCACATCTACCTACTAAGACTCTGCAGGAACCTGAATGTTTTGATCAAGTTATTTCTTACTTTTCTATACTGAATGAGATACCTGGCTCAGCTTTCCTCATAAGACTACTCATCATTCCAGGTAATAGTCTGATAACACTCCTCTGAACTTCTTCCAATGCACTAACATCCTTCCTTAAATAAGGTGACCAAAATTGTACACAGCACTCCAGATGTGGTCTCACCATTTCCTTGTGTAACTGAAATGTAACCTCTCTATTTTTTAATTCAATTTCCCTTGCAGTAAATAATATTCTATTTACTTTCCTAATTACTCACTGAACCTGCATACTAACCAGTTGTGAGTCAGGCAAAGGTATACTCAAATCTGTCTGGAGCTCAAAGCTGTGGAATTTTTCATCACTTAATATACTTTTTTTTTATTTTTCCAGTCGAAATGGACAAATACACAATTTCCCACATTGTACTCCATTTGCCAGATCTTTATCCATTCACTTAATCTATCTGTATCCCTTTGTAGCATCTTTATGTCCTCTTTACAACTTACTTTTCTACCCATCTTTAGATCATCAACAAATTTGACAACCATATCTTCAGTCCATTCATCCAAGTCATAGAGTCAATGAGAAACAGACTCTCCTGTCCAACTTGTCTATGCTGTCCTGATATCCTCATTTAATCAGCCCTTTTTGCCAGCATTTGGCCCATATCCCTCTAAAGCCTTCCGATTCATATACCCATCTAGATGCCTTTTAAGTGTTGTAATTGTACCAGCCTCCACCACTTTCTCTGGCAATTCAGTCCATACATGTAGCACCCTCTGCGTGAAAAAGTTGTCCCTTAAGTCCCTTTTAAATCTTTCCCCTCTCATCATAAACCTATGCCCTTTAGTTTTAGACTCCCCTACCCTGGGGAAAAAACCTTGACTATTCACCCTAACCATAGCCCTCATGATTCTATAAACTTCTGTAAGGTCACCTCTCAGCCCCCAATGCTTCAGGGAAAATACTCTCGGGCTATTCAGCCTCTAGCTGTGGCACAAACCCTCTAACCCTGGCAACATCCTTGTAAATCTTTTCTGAATGTTTTCAACTTTCGCAACATCCTTCCTATAGCATGGGGACGAAAATTTAATACTGTACTTCAAAAGTGGCCTAACTAATATCATGTAGACCTGCAACATGACCTTCCAATTCCTATACTCAATGCACTGACCAATAAAGGCAAACATACCAAATGCCTTCCTTGCTACCCTCTCTACCCGTGACTCCACTTTCAAGAAAGTATGAATCTGCACTCCAACATCCTTTTGTTTGGCAACACCGCCCAGGACCTTACCATTAAGGTATATAAGCCCTCCCCTGATTCACCTCACCAGAATGTAGTACCTCACATTTTTCAAATTAAACTCCATCTGCCATTCCTCAACCCATTGGCCCATCTGATCAAGTTCCTGTGGTACTCTTAGGTAACCTTCTTTGCTGTCCACACAAGTCATTTATACAAATTGAAGACAATTGAGTTTCTAGCAGCACTACTTTCTGTAGTGCACCACTTATTACAGCTTACCAACTTGAGAAAGAGCTATTTATGTCTACTCTCTGCTTTGTGTCAATCTTCCATCCATGTCAATATACTACAACAACTACAGTGTAATCCTTTTATTTTCTGCAATACCCTTTCAAGTGGAACCTTATTGAAAGTCTTCTGGAAATCCAAGTAAGGCATATTCACTGGATTTTCTTTATCCCCAGCGCATTACTCCAACAAAGAACTTCAATAGATTGGTTAAATGTGATTTTCCTTTCACAAAACTTGGTTGACTCCGCTTATTTACCTTGAACTTATCTAAGTGTATTGCTCTCAACCCATTAATATTACCTTTGAATATTTCCCTATGACAAATGTTTAGTTGACAAGCCTATTGTTTTCTGCTTTCTGTCTCCCTCCTTTTGTAAATGAATCCAGCTGTCTATGGGCGAGATGTGAGTAGAAATTAACACCAAATTTCCCACAAAACAGGAGGAACTTGACTACAATTAAGAGGAAATAAAAATAAACTCAAAAAACTGTAGATGTTGGAAATCAGAAATAAAAACAAAAATTGATGGGAAACCTCAGCAGGTCTCACAGCAACTGTGAAGAGAAATTTAAGAGGCCACCTTTTTATGCTTTTATTCCCACTTTCCTTGGTCCATCTCTGGTTTACTCCGGATATCAATAACCTAAAGTACTCATAAACAAGAGATATACTTAATGTCATTTTTTAAAATGAAGTATACTACAAAAATACTGTAAAAGAAATCTTACCCATACAATGATTGCAAGTGTACATGGAAATGTCCAAGAATCAGACTGAAGCAGATAATTAACCTGTTTCATCTCAACCTTTAACTGCTGACCAGATGATCTCCTGAAACAGCCAACTATACTCTGAGGCAATCTTTCTTATACTCGTTCCTTAGACCATAAGACCATAAGACCAAAAGGCCATTCAGCCTTTTGCACCTGCTCTGCCATTCAATATGATCATAGCTGAATTGACCTCAGCTTTAGTTTGCACATGCTTTATGTCTTTCAATCAACTGCATTTACACAGTACAATTCTGTGACAATCACAACTTCAACTGAAATCCCCACTATCACCACTGACCAGAAACTCAATTGGACTCACCATATAAACACAGTGGCTACAAGAGCAGCACAGAGACTAGGAATCCTACATCAAGTAACTCAACTCCTGACTCTCCAAAGCCTGTCACTAGCTACAAGGCACAAGTCAGAAGTGTGATAAAATATTCACCACTTGCCTGGATGGATGCAGCTCCAACAACATTCATGAAGCTTGACACCATCCAGGACAAAGCAGTTGGCTCGATTGGCAAACACTCCATCCACCACTGACTCTAAGTAGCAACAATATATATTACCTACAGCATGTATGAATATTACTTGCCACTTGCTAGCCCAAGCCTAGATATTGTCCAGATCCTGTTGTTACAGTATCTGAGGAGTTTCGAATGGTGCTGAGCATTGTGCAATCATTGCCCAACATCTCCACTTCTGACCTTATAGTGAATGGAAGGTCATTGATAAAGCAGCTGGAGATTGTTGAGCGTAGGGCGCTACCCTGAGAAACTCCTTCGATGATGTTCTGGAGCTGAGATGGCTAACCTCCAACAACCATAGCCATCTTTCTGTGTGTCAGGTATGACTCCGACCAGTCAAGAATTTGTCCCCTGATTCCCACTGATTCCAGTTTTGCTTGGGCTCCTTGATCCCACACTCTGTCAAATGCAGTCATGGTGTCAAGGGCTGTCGCTCTCACTTCACCTTCCAAAGTATTTCCATTTAGAAGGACAAGGGCGGCAGGTACATGGGAACACCATCATCTGCAAGTTCCCCTCCAAGCCACTCACCAACCTGACTTGGGAATACATCACTGTTGTTCACTGCCGTTTGGTCAAAATCCTGGAATTCCTTTCTTCAGGGCATTGCAGTTCTGTAGCATTTCAAGGAAGCAGCTCACAACTCCCTTCTCAAGGGCAACTAGGGACAGGAATTAAATGCTGGCCAGCCAGTGATGCCCACATCCCACAACTGAATATAAAAAAGATAGACACACCTGATTCACAGTGTCTCTTTTCAAACGAGGCTCCAATGTATCAGAATTGCTGCAGCAGTTCACTTCATTGCTGCTGAGTTACAATGCTTAAAATAAACACATAAATGATCCTTCAGTCATGTTAAAATGAGTGTCCTTTCTAATATTAGATCACTACCAGGCCTCATACATTTTATCTTCTCATTTCATGTAATTTCATTTCAGCTGCCCCAGCAAGTTTTTGGTTAATATCTAAACATCTATACATAAGAAATCGGTTGTTTATCCTCAAAAGTACTAGAAATGTTAAAACAGATATCAGATAACTTAGATTCACTTACTGGCTCAGAGGTCTCATATTCATTCAGGGATGAATTTGTGAGTTGCTTTAATATTTGATTGATATCCAGATATTTTTACTGTCACCATTGAAACTTAAAACTGGGTTCATGACCAGAAATAAGATGGTGCCTTCCCTCTTCTTCTTATAACTTATGTAATGTTAAAATTTACTGTTCCCACCATAATTTCAAACTGCGTGTTCAGTTTTCAACAAAATTCTTAACACATGTTAGAAATTATAAGTTCTTCCAGTCTTCTATACCACTAGCTCTACAACCCACTCCCTATACTGGAAACATTTCATGTTTCTTCCCTCAACAGTTCTCACCCATCCCATCCTCCAAAATTACCCAGGCTTCCTGTTCTCTGCACTTTCTACTCACTTACTGCAGTATTCTCACCACTTTTCTGGATCCTGCATTACCACCAACGTTTCTTCTACCCACTTTCATCTTACTCATGTGACCTTCTGCTCAATTGCAGGAAGAACCAGACTGGTGGTTCCACTGCATCCTATCTGACCTGCCTGTTGTCTTCAGACTGGTTGGACTTGATGTGCAGGATTGACTGTGGCCAATACCCTGGATTGTACATGGCATCACATTTTGACTTGTCATAGATCCCTCAATTCAACTAAGGACTAATCCCCTTAGGCTTTATGCGTGGTCATCTGGTTGAGACATTTGCAGTGTGTCTGTTGTATAAACTTCAGACACATGCCATAGATTTGACTTTGAGGTAACACAGTGCTATCCAGCAACATGCCCACTCCATGGACTGTTCAGTGCTGGCAACCAGACAAGCTGCTTGGCTTTTGAGTTGTGCTAAAATCCATTGCTTTGAGAATCCAAGTAAGTACCAAGGCTACTTTGGTTGACAAAGAATGGAGACAGTCACTGCCCATTGAGCGTGCCATTATATTTTGGGGAACGACGGTCAATGTCAGGGCCCAGAGAAGCTAATATTGAGCTGAACATGCCAGGAAACTTCTCTGATTTTTAGTTCAGGAATTGGTGCCATTTAGTTTCTCATTAGCTTTCTAGTGGAATGGCAAATTTTATATAAATGAAGAAAGCTTGGCTAATAAGGAGATACAGATACTTGGAAATAAGATGCTCACCACTACAAGCAAGGTTCTCATCTTCACATTGAATTTACAGGGGAAAAATCAGACTTTTTTTAACATCAAAAATCCTATTTTTCATTCTTACTGCATTTTCCCAACTTTCTTGCTATTTTGCACATCATTCAAATGGTGGGGAAATTTCACCATATGGTTTAATTGAAATGTCGTTTATTGTGTTTAGAATCACATCTTCTCACCTGGTCATTCAAAGGATTTTTTTTGGATCTGCCTTTCTCAACCTGAAGTTGAGAGGAGTGAGCAGAGAGCTATTCCTGATCTAGGTTTTGACCTTATTTTAATGTATGCCATGACACACGGCAACAAAGCATTCCATGTTTCAACATCTCAGCATGATGAAAAGACTCCTCATTTTGACCTTCATTCAAGTGACAATTTCAATGATTGTTAAAAGTCAGTTCTAATCAGACAAAACAGTTCCAACCTCTTTCAGCCAGTGAAAACCACTGAACTTTAAAACCTCCATGAAATCTTCTTTGCTCCAGGAACAGGATAACAAAGAAAAACAGTGCATTCTTTCTAAGATATAAGGCATTCAAGAGGGCTTAGATGAGTATTTGGATAAAAATCACGTGCAAGGACAGGGGAATAAAGCAGGAGACAGGCATTGAGTAATGATGCTTATGTATTGAGCCGTACACAGGCATTGGAGGCCAAATGGCCTCCCTCTGCATTGTAAACTTTAATGGTTCTGTAATTTAATTTTGGATTGCATTGGGTGTTTCAAACAGTCTGAAAAATTAAAATTTGAAAAGAAACGTAATATACTCTCATTTAGGCTGATATAGGCCTTACATATCATGGCAATGATGCATGTTTCATACTAAATATCTTACTTTAGGTGTCACATTTTTATTTTGCTTTTGCCAACCTTTAGATTGGGAACATGTGTGAATATTTCACATTGGAAAGCCTATTATAGCAAGACAACCTTTTGCTGACAAAGCTTGTTGGCGAACTTGATAAATATTTTGTGAATACGTTTTCCCTCCTTTTTCTCCTCAGAAACAAAAACATGAAATAATTTTAAAAATACACCATTCACAATAATACCTTCATTGAAGATATTACCCAAAGACATCAGCCACTCCCAGAAGAAGGAGTGCACTTTGTAGTTTTGCACAGACCATAATTTGTCAACTGTATCATATTCACTTTTCAGCATATATAGTAATGTTTGAGTTACACGAATGACAGACTACTTTTCTCAGTTTCAACAAAACTCAGCTTTCTCTGCCAAAATTATTTGACAATATAAAAGCTATTGGACAATCAGGTAAAATACATACTTACTACTTTTGCAGCAAACAGAAAAAGTGTTCCAACAACAAGTAATAATGGGCTTGAAACATTAACACTGTTTCTCTGTCCAAAGATGCTGGCAGACCTGTTTAATTTCTCTTGCACTTTCTGTTCTTGTTTCATAGAATATCTAAACATGGATTCTTTTGGTAGCTTGGGATGTAAATATTCTAATTACAATTACCTATCACCCTTGGAATATACGGGGGAAGAACAACAGAAGCGAGAGAGAACAAAAGAACTATGATGGAGTAAACGATATATAAAGAAAACACAAGAGAAAAACTTTTGTGAATTAATCCGAAAACAGCAATTTTAACGTTTTGGCGTACACCCAGTTTTAGAATGGGCCAGCCCTCGGTGCCATTGTTAGATCCATAAAATCCTCTTCACTTAATTCTGACAGACTCCAGAAAGTCGCCACTAAGCCATCCTCTGTTCTATCCTTACAAAATGCTACCAAATTTCTAGTTTTCTTCTCCTACCATTGTAATGGCAAGCCAAAGGATTTCTACGAGGCTGCCAAATCCTAGTAATGCTTTGCAATGCGGCGAGACTTGACCCACCTCACCTTACTTTCCTGATCTCCAGAACAACCTCTCACTATGTAGAAACCCATTACTGGTGTCCACAATCAATTGGGACCCTGTCACTGGGTCAAAATCTGGAACTCCCATTTTAATATCACTGTTCATCACCACAATCCATCCCCAAATACCACAACCAATGACCATCACTCCCACGCCTCTGTGCACAAGCTGCTGTGGTAGGCACCTCCTCCTCATCACCTTCTCAAGGTCACTTTGGGATGGACTATAAATGGCAGTGACACTCATATCCCATGAACAAATGATTATAAAAATATTCATAAGCTGTAGGATTCAAATTTGCATAGGCCCCTATTCCACTAATTACATGAATGAATCTGATGAGCGTATGCTGAAACAGCCTGGGGCCAGCTACCATTTCAATGGAGAAGGAGGCAATCAGAGAGATATTTCTTTATTAAGAAACTTGTTAAAAGTAAAAACTTATTTCTCCTAAAATTCTATATTTTTGAAGGGACAAGCCATTCCTTGGCCAGAACTTTTCACTCAACAGTAGAATCCGCTTGGAACGTTTGGAGACGAGTAAGCATTATTTCATTGGAAATTGTGTTTATGATGGTCCGAACTTCCTTTCTAGGAGGGCTCTGGAAGCACAAAGAAAAGGCCTAGACTGGTATATGAGACTTGCCCTATCCTGAGTTCTTGTTAGAGTAACATTAGATGTGTTCTGGAAGACCCTTGCAAATTTCAAATCTGGAGTTTCAACTTCAACTATATACATGTACACACTTTTGCTCGTAAGCGATGAACTTCAAATATTTAGGCAAATACATATAAAATTAAGATCACTTATTCTATTTTCAGTTAGAAAATTACCAAGATGAGCAGCAGAGCTTCTCTGAGAATCAACAAAACCAGAAACAGAGGTAAAAACATAGAGAGCACATGGGACATCCCTTCAATATTCAGCAAGTCCAGGAGTGGGGCCAGTTGCTACTGCTACCATTGGACTCAGGAGCCAATCAAAATCAGCATTCTGAAGAAAGTGATCAAGGTATGACATCCTAGGTATGAAGTAGATGATTAATTGGCATTTCCTGGTCATCCTAATGAGAAAATTTTAATCAGGAAGGCCAGAACATTTATCGAAAGTACATAAGTACAGACAGGACTAGAGAAATTAAATAAAACTTAAGTAGTAAAATAATTAATTAAATATTATGAATATGACAGGGCAGATGATACACAACAGTTACAAAATGTGCAACTCAAGCAGACTAGTATAAATCAAGGCTGGTGATTTAAATCAGCAATAACCTGCACACCGACACCAAGTTTGGGTTCCACTCAGCTCCTGATCTCATCACAGCCTTCGTTCAAATACAGACAAAAGAGCTGAATTCTAGAGGTGAGGGAAGAACGACAGCCTTTGACATCAAGACCATATTGGATGAAATGTTGCATCAAGCAGCCCTAGTAAATCAATGAAAACCAGGGGGCAAACTCTTTGCTGGTTGGAATCATATGTGGCACATAAGAAGGTAACTATAGTTGCTGGAGGTTGCTCATCCCGGCTCCAGGATACCTCTACAGAACTTTGTCAGTGTAGTGTCCTAGGCCCAAATATCTTCAGCTGCTTCATCAATAACCTTCCCACAATCAGAAAATGAAAGTGGGAATGTTTGCTGTTGATTGCGCATTCTGCAGTCACCACAGAACTATTCCTCACCCCATAGATACTGAAGCAAACTATGTTCAAATGTAATGAGACCTGGACAATATCCAGTTTGACCTGACAGGTGACAAGTACCATTCACACCACACAAATGCAAGGCAATGGCCCTCTCCAATAAGAAGCAATTTAGCAACCACCCCTTGATATTCAATGACATGACCATCACTGAATGCCCCACTATCAATATCCTTGGGGTTACCCTTAATCAGAAAATCATCTGGACTCATGAGACAAATTTAGTGGCTACAATCATGGCTTAAAGGCTAGGAATACTGCAGTGAGTGACTCACTTTCTGATTCCCCAAAGCCTGTTCTCCATTTACATGGCATAAATCTGGGGCATGATGGAATACTCCCCACTTGCCTGAATGGCAATGGATCAAAAATCCTGGAATTGCCTTGCTGACGGCATTGTGGATATACATACAGCACATGGAATGCAACAGTTCAAGAAGGCAGCTCACCATCATTTTCTCAATGGCAACTAGGATGGATAATAAATGCCGCAGTATCCCTCTATTCCTCTGAGCTTTCTATTGTCCTGACATTCATTGAGTACTCCCTTGTTTCGTTACTTCATCCACGGTGTATCACCTCAAGTCCAAATACGTTTACATGTTGCTTATCTTTCCTTGAAATGAGTGCATGACTTGGTTTAAATAATACACTTTACCATATTATTCAAGAAACATTCTCTAAATTGTTTACTTAAGTGAAAGTGGAAAGTATTTTTATGTCCAGATCAATGCGACCAAATATTATTGCAGGTTTTTTTCATGAAATTACAAGTGCAGATTTGGTGTAGTGTTTGCCTGCAATACGAATCATTGCATTTGATGATTAATTAGTTGAAATGCTTTGTGATATTTTGACATGGTAAGATGCTGCAAGAATGTGAGTACTGTTTTCTTATGAATACTGTGAACAGCAGGACAGCCAGGTATGAGACTCCAATCGACATTGCAACCACAGATGGAGCATTTTCTATTTATCATCTTGCTTCCTGTTGCCGAGCCAGTTTTCAATGCAGCTCATTAATTTTCCATTAATTCTTGTGCCTTAATCTACTTAAAAGACCCACATGTAGAAGATTAGCAAATTACTTTTGATATTCTGATTAAATTATATTTGCTTGTTGCCATTCATCCACTAATTTTTAAAGGAAGTTTTTCAAGAATTTCAAAACATTCTTCAAGATGTGACTAACAATCTTGAATGCGGCACAAAACAAAAAATGCTCTCATAAAATCTTATGGTAAAATACCACCTGTCATGGGAATGGTAGCAGAAGTGCATCATGAGAAAGCTACGTTGTATAATGAAAAACCTTTAAGTAGTGGGTGTCTCATAATATTTGTCCACAGAGGTTCAGAAATGAAGTTATATAGTTATCAACCATAAATACAGCCTGTAAGAAAGACAGAAAAGTACAGAAAAATGTTGCATCTGGTCATGTTGGTACATCTTAATACTAAAAAAAGAACATTCTCACCTAACAGCCAACCTTGTGTACTGTTGTCAGCCTCAAACCACCAGGGGAGTGTCAATTGTGACAGAACGAACATTTCAAGATGTGATCATGTGAAATTAGCCAACAGATGGGTAACATTGTAAGTATCACAGACCATCTGATTATTCACAAAAGACAAACCTTTCCAAATGTAGAGTCAGATTGGATTTTGTGAAGTTGCATGTATTTCCACATTCATGCAATCTGTTACTTCCAATACCATAGAAAAAGATGCTAGTGTTCCTTTATTTTGCAAAAAAAACAGATTTGGTAAACTACCAACCAAAGCAAAGCTGCTGTTGTACAATACAGTGTGGATAGTAGATTGCTCAGTCCTGCAATAACACCTGCATGATCCCTAAGTATGCAAGAAACATGGGAAGTGGCAGTAGGTAACATAGCCTGACCGGTGAGGTCATACCCAATGGACAATCTACTTCTCACAAACAAAATGTCAAAAATTTGACTATTCCACAAACAACCTTCTTTCATTCTGTTTTGTTCTGTAGTCTTCGCCTTCTCCTGTCTAACGAAATATGAGAAGAAATAGAAATCAACCAAGCTTGCTCGATGATTCTTCCTTAGGACAGTGTGAGGACAAGGGTACGTATAACATATGCACTTTTCAAGAGGTACACTGAAAGACTTTATTAATATTCTAACCTGCAACAGTATATGTGGCAATATCTAGCAGCAGGATGCCAGATATTTTACTGAAGCACAGAAAGAGCTGAAAGGCTGTGAATGTCGAAATAAGGAGAAAATTAGATAACCTGAAATTTCAGTTTACAGCGATCAAAGGTGTGTTTTCATACATTCAAGGATTATTTTCTTCAGAAGAAAATATGAACGGTAGGACTTTACTCCAATACAGATTACATCAATGTCACAATTCCACCATGGCAATGTGATCCTGCCCATATAAATACAGTGACATCATTTACTCTCTTTCTTGTTAGGAACAATACATAGCTTTAATTTTTTTTGCTCAAGAAAAGGGGGACTTAGGTCCAACTATTCTGATCAGAGTTGGAAATGCTTGGGGCAAGATGGGAATGACTTATGGGAAGTCGGGTTGGTTTGGTCCAATGTATTGTCTGGTGTCTGACAATTGGGTGAACCTGATGGCTGTCAGGCCAACGGGTTAGGGAAGGCAAAGGGCCCAAACCAAAAAGGGGAGGTGGTGTCAGGTATGGGAGCATCAAGGTGGATGAGCTCCGAGGAAGAGTCACCAGACCTGAAACATTAACTCTGATTTTTTCTTCATAAATGCTTCCAGACTTGCTGAGATTTTCCAGCTACTTCTGCTTTTGTTCCTGATTTACAGCATCCACAGTTCTTTTTGTTTTTAAGCTGGATGGAGGTGTTGTCTGGTCTGGGATGGAGGTCATCTTCAGAGAGAAGGTATCAATTCAGGGTGAGCATTGGGTCTGATCAGGAAGTGGCTATGAGGGGTGCTGAGGATATAATTGATTGCTTCATTTTATTGTCACGTGTACTGAAATACAGTGAAAAGCTTTGTTTATGAGCAGTACAGGCAGATCACAGTAAGCAAAGGATGTACAGATCAAAAGGACTCAGAGGCATACAGATTACATTGTAGGTTACATTATTTGAGGCTAGAGTCCATTCAACAGTCTGATAACAGCCAGAGAGAAGCTGTTCCTGAACCTGCTTGTGTGTGTTTTCAGGCTCCTGTATCTTCTGCCTGACAGAAGAGGTTATAGGAGGTCATTACCGGGGTGTGATGGGTCTTTGATGATGTTGGCCACCTTTCTACGGCAGTGAGCTGTGTAAATGTAGTCCAAGAATTGAAGGTTGGCTTCTGTGATGGTATGGGCCGTGCACACCACCTTCTGTAGTTTCTTACAGTCTTTGGCACAGCAGTTGCCACACGAGGCTGTTATACTCAGGGAGGGGGTGTTGGGCGTGAGGTGTGGGATTGAGGGAGGTATTGTTGGGAGATTGGTGGTGAGTCAGAGGTCAATATAATTTTTTACCAGGAGTGAGAATAGGTTTTTAATTCTCTATCTTTTCCTGGAAAACTATAAAGCATAACTGAATTGGAACCCTGCGAAGCTTCCACTATGAAAGAGTGTTTTGGAGAGTTCCAGGCACAGGGGAATTGCCTGTCAGGAGTATCACATTCACAAACACCCTGACAGATCTGCATCTGTGATTCCACATGGTCCTAACATGCAACTTCAGCCTGTACTCCTCCAATGATGATCTGGCCATGGAATATTTTGAGCTATGGTTATTTGGACTATGGTATTTCTAGACCTGTTTTGAGGATGCTAGGTGCTAGGAGGTCTGGAACTGTGTTTGCTTATTTTCATTTTTAATAACATTTTCCAACCCTTAGAGAGAAGAGAATGGGTTTGGTGAATTAATGCATTTAAAAACAAGGTAGAAAAAACTGTAAAGTCTGGTTGTGACAGGGCCAAAAGACACAGAGGCAGAAAAATCCAGGGGATGATCAGTCCGTTTGTGGGCATCCCAGGGAAATGATACAGAATGGTTCAACTTTCTAATTAGACACATTATCGAAAACTGAGATTCAGGAACTCGTGTTTGTTCTGAAGTTAAAATAATTAGTTTGATCTTTGTTTCAGGTGTCACACAGAGAGGTACCAGCTCAAGCAAACACAAGGGAATTTGCAGGAAGCAAACTGCTGCAGCTATGCCATGCTAAGCAATAAGGCTTTGTGTGGGGACAATATCAAATGCTCGCTGGCTTTTGATATTTGTAACAACATTGCTGGGATAAAAAATATGGTTAGAGTTTGAATCCTTGTACTAAAATCTTACAAATCTTTTTGCCTGGTGTAACATGGTTCATATTTTCTCCTTGTTGAATATCATTTTATTTATTTTATGAAACATATGCATGTGCATTTTTGTGAATGTGCTCATTAACTGATTTCTACAGTTAAGAGAAAAGAACAAAGTAAAGGGAACATCAAGCCATAAAAGAGCAGTAGAATTAGGTCATTCAGCCCATCAACTCTGCTCCTCCATTCATGAAGATCATGGCTGATCTAAAAATCTAAAAATCACTGTTTTACTCTTTCTCTATAACATTTGATTCCTTATTTGACTTCCATAGCCTAGGAGTGAAGGGATAACCCTTTAGAACCAAGATGAGGAGGAATTTCTTCAGTCAAAATATGGTGAATCTGTGGAATTCATTGCTGCAGAAGATTGCGGAGGCCAAGTCATTGAGTGCATTTCAGACAGAGGTAGACCAGTCTTGATTAGTAATAGGGTCAAAGCTTATGGGGAGAAGGTAGGAAAATGGGGTTGAGAAACATATTTGATTTGAGCTGATTTGATTTGATTTATTACTGCCACACGTTCTAAGGTACAGTGAAAAGTGTCATCTTATGTGTTTTACAGGCCAATCATACTATACAAGAGCATCAGGATAACAGAACAGAGTGCAGGATACAAAGTTACAGCTGCTAAGCTGCTACAGACAGAGATCAACATTAACATTAAGGAGGTCAATTCAAAAGTCTGATAACAGCAGGGAACAACATTGAATCTGTTGGTATGCGAATACAAACTGTTACATCTTCTGCCTAATGGAAGAGAGTAGAGGAGTGTACAACCAGGCCATGATCAAATGGTGCAGCAGACTTGATGGACCAAATGGACTAATTCTTCTCTTGTATCTCTTGGTCTTACAAACTCACTCAGTATCAATATCAGCTAGGATCATAATAAATTTGGAGTTCATCAAGGGTCAGAAAATGGTGAATTCTCAAAGAAATGAGTATGTGTGGGTGCTGGGCACAGGTACAAGAGTTGCTGTGAAGAAAATTGCACTGGTTAGAATGTAAAATGTGTTTGACTGTTGTCAAGACTTCTGGGAGTACAAGATACAACAGTGGATTATTTCAAATCTTTGAGGTTGAGGAGCTTCATAAATTAAACGAAGGTAGTGATAAAAGCAGGATTTAAAAGGATAATCTGAATAAAGTTATCCAGCATTTAAACTAAAAGTAGAGACATGTGGATTTGATACATCACAGTTAGAATTAACAGAACTTCGGTTGCAAATGAAAGAAACATGAATTGGAGGAAAAAGAAAGGATGAGATATATAAAGAGAAAGACTTTAAAACTTTGAATTCACAAGGGAGGAGAAAGGAAAAAAGAAAAATGTACAAAAAGAAGCTTGAATTGGAAAGACAAGAGAAGGCAAAAGAAAGATAAATGGAAATACAAAAACTTGACTCCAGAAAGAGAGAGAGTGCAAACTCAGACAATATGAATTTCCAAAAGCAGTAAGAAATACAACTGCAAATCCCCTAAAATGTTTCTCGTTAACTACAGGACAAAAGTCAAGAGCACCATCAGATACTCTCCACATGCCTTGTGTTAATGTAGCTCCAACATTATAAAAAATTGTCAGCATACAAGACAGAGTAGCTTCCTTGTTTGTCCCTCTGTTTATCACCTTAAATATCTATTCCCTCCACCAAAGTTGCACAGTAGCTGGAGTGTTTGCCATCTACAAAATGCCATGCAACTCATAAGATAAGAAGAGAATGCATAGGAATGATCCCATCCAACTCCAACCCATCCTGATTTTGAAATTTATTGCCTTTCTTTCATTGTCAACGGTTCAAAATCCTGGAAATCCCTTTCTAACAGCCCTGTGACTGGGCCTTCACCACCACTTCTAAAGTTTATGAAGACAGTCCCACTGTCCTCCCAAGGAAAGCAGGGTATAGAGAATGAGCGTTCATCCTGCTGTGATATCACATGCCAGGAATAAATAAATAAAATGAAAACATTTTGATACTGTTTTGTTTATCGCTTTGGAGGCTAACAAAATAATGACACCTCTCACCGTGGTCTTTAAATCAATCAGGACAAAATCAATGCCTGACTATTCTGGCAGTTACCCCTTTACAATCTCAAACTTGTGGCAGGGATTTGGATCGGTGAAGTCAATATTGTGTGTTAAAAAATTTTGAGCAAACATTTACTAGAAGCATCTATTCAGAGATGGACATCACTCATTAGAATTTGTACTTTAAGAATGATCAAAAATATTTTCATTAGAATAGCACCCTATTAAATGAGTGACAATTGCTTACAATATTTTGATACTTACAAAATGATTATAGTTGTGAGACTCTGCCTTTCCTCAGTAGATTGGTAGATCACCAAGAATTAGCTGGAAGAATGCTAATAAATGGCAGAGAGCTAAAGCACCAAAAGTCAATGTTTGATGCAGGTTCAGTGAATTGCAACAGAACAATTATGTTCAGTTGTTCGTGCACCTTTGAGCTGAACAGTGGAGAATTGCATGAGATAACCCACTAGAGCTCAGAGGGAGAAATCCCCCTGATATGTTGTAAGAATATTACTTGGATTGAAGGGATAGTGTGAGTTTGAATCATTTTGCGAGCATCTGTCCTTTAGTCTTTCCAACCTTTTTGCCTAGCATAATGTCTCATGTTTTATTCACTGTTAATAAATGTTTTGTTTTTTTTTGTGTTAAAAGATCACCTGTTGACTGTTGAGAATATATTCAGTGACTGACCTATGTGATTAAAAAGAATCAAATACAGTGTCCATCAAACCAGGTTTCACTCTGGGATCTTACTTATCCAGTACTAACATCAGCTAAGACTGTAACACACATCAGAGCTTGCCTGTTGGAATTTAGGATCCCAAAGCAGAGGGAACAAAATTTCAGTGTTCTACAACACTGTTACAACTGGGTACACTAACCACTTCTTGTATGCATTAAACTGGAAATAGAATGGCTGAAATGTACTGGCTCCTCATTTTAAGTATTATTTTCAGAGATCAGACAAAGGAAGCAGAAATCATAAGCATCAAAGGAAAGTGACTTCTGGTTCAGGCTAATTGAAGGGATGTGACATTAGCAATGACTGCCATAACCAATAATTTCCATACCCAACTTTTCAATATTGATTGATATTTCACATCAGCCAGGATCAGCCACAAATTGACCTAAAACAATATTTCTAAGCAAGTCTCACATTTCCACTGATTTAGTTGAAAAATAGGCAGTATTTGTGTCAAATATCTAAAAAATACAAGAAAATCCCTTCTTTCTGCTGAAAATATTTAATCTCTCATCGTTTAATTTGAAGAAAAGCATGAAAGATGCAAAAATGTGTTGGCTTGTTTCATGTATTTGTTGTCTGTCTTCAAGGATTGCATTCTGAAACATGGTTTCCTTTCCATGTAATAACAAGCATTGGGCATTCTTATTAGAAGGAAGCTGTCTGCAAGATTTGAATAGGTTTCAGGGAAAAGTACTGAGAAATGAAGAAACAGCAGGAGGTTTCCAGCTGCAGACTGGTCAGGAAATTGTCTCCATCATTTTAGTCTCAGACCCTTTAAAAGATTAGACTCTTTGGTTTCTGCTGCTCAACTGCAGCCATCAATTGTAAACATTGAAAATATTTAAGCTGTGTTCTGAAATATCAACAAACACTGAACTTTTACTTCTGCCTCTCTTTGCTTTCTGTATGTCAACAAGTACAACAAAAGCAAAGACGAGAGAATTCCATTGCTTCAGTAATATCCATGCAATCTTCAATAACTACACCATTGCAACTCATTCTCACACATGAAAAACCAATGCTTTCCCAAGTAAAGCATACCGTGGGCAATCACAGAATTCTCCATGAAACATGATTGAAGGTAGAGTGAGTAACTAGTGTTGGACATATTCCTGCAGGTATCATCACATTATTTCCTGCCTCCAACTGTCCCATCCTTACACTACTGCCATTGGTCACTTGACATGCCCAACATCACTTGACTGCACTACTTTCCCATACCAATGATTTGATTCTTGATTATCTGTTTACCAACCTTTGTTTCGTATAGAATAAATAAACTAACAAGTTGAAACGAGATCATTTCAGCATTTTTTAAGGTTTTTGATTTCTCCATCTCTCTTTAGCTTACTCTCCTGCAGAGTAATATTTGATTTATGGAGATGTAAAAGTTGGAAGCAATTTCTATGAAAATTAGGGTCTTTATTGAGGTCCATTTTTAAAGAAAACTATCCAAACTATAAGCAAGCAGTGGCGATGATGATCATTTGACAGAATCTGTCACAGTGTCTTTGCAGCATAACAGATGAGCAGACAACTCTGTTGTATGTAACAGCTCCTGAATGATCTTTAGTACAAATCCTGTCAACAGAGAACCAAAGCATATTTATTGTTTCTGACCTTGCAGCTGTGGGTACTGCCTCAAGCATATATTTTACAATTGTGGAACGTGCTCATAAAAGAAATTCTCAGCATCCATTAAGCTGAAATAAGGAGTTCCTATCTATTCAGATTTCTGAGCTTCTTCCTTTAAATCTGATGCCCAGTAATATTTGACAAGAAATGCTAAAAAAACTTGAATATTAAAATCAGAAATTATAAATACTGAAAATCTGGAAAAATAGCTCAAGTTATCTGAAAAACACAGATGATCAATCAGCATTTTACTTAACATGTAATTTTTTTTTCAGAAACTATTTAAAGTTCTCATGTTTATAAGCATTTTCCCCGATAAGTCGTCTATTCTAGAGCAAATTATATTTTAAGCGCAAATTTGTCCTGTTAACAGAATTTTAAAAATAAATGGTTTTTATATGTTGAAAAACCTATTTCTCTTAATTGTTCATTTTCACTACATGGGGAAAATATAAAATGAAGTTTGTAACATCACTACACTGGCAACCTTGGGCTTGGCCAAGAACCAAAACCGGGGAGCTGAAGGGATTACGATAGGTAAGGGTTAAAGCTTTAGCCAAATAGTCCATAATAAATAAACTAACAAAGTACATGGGAACTGGCAAAGATAGACATCCAGACTGTTATGATTTGTAACTAGAAGCCACGATAACAAAGGCTTGGGTAGAGATAGACAATGCCTACAAACATGTGAAAAACAGAAATAATGTAAGACATATAAAAGTTGAAATTGTCATTGTAATTGTAATATAACATGTAATTGCACAATATAATTGTAACGTGCTGTAAATCTTTACAAGGCTTAAAGGAGTTCTGTAATTTGTCAGAGCAAGCTTTGAACCCCTATGTGAAAGTATCTTTCCATGTGTGTTATGAAATAAACAATCACTATCTGTTCTCTAGCATTTTTATTTTCTTTTGTCTTTTATCAATTTTTCAAATGCCCCTACAAAATTAAATATGAAACAACACTCATTTTCTTATCCGTTCATTTTTAGTACTGTCCGCAGTGAAAATATTATCTTGGTGAAAATATTTTGTAACAAAAAAAGACATCACTGAAGGGAATTCTTCAGACATTTAACCAGAGGTACAAATCAGAGAATCCCTACAGTGTGGAAGAAGAACATTCAGCCCATCAAGCCTACACCAACCCTCTAAAGAGCATCCCACCCAGACCCACCTCCTATCCTTTCCCACTGTAGACACTATTTGGCAATTTAGCATAGCCAATACAACTAACTTGCAAATCTTTGGACTGTGGGAGGAAACCAGAATACCCAGAAAAATCCCAAGTAGACGTGGGGAGAATGAGCAAACTCCACACTGACAGTTAGCCAAGGCTGGAATTAAAGCCAGGTCCCTGGTGGTGTGAGGCAGCTTTACTAACCACTGAGCCACTATGCCACTCCAGATGAAAGATTATCTTACAAAACCATCCCATCTTAAAATATCCGGTGCAAGAAAAGATTTTTCTCAAATTTGTTTCACTAACTTGAGTACATCTTGTAAATTAGACCTGGATAAGTTACTCTGCCTTGAAATGACCAAGAATGATGAATTTACATTCTTGAGAGAACAAATAATCAGAAACGAATTTCTCACGAATGTCAAGTTAAGATTCACAGTTCTTCTCCTGAAATACCATTTAGTCCAAATCCTGATATGATTCCTTTGGAGTTATCCAGTTGCCTAAGTATGATCAACTGCCAAGAAAATGAATACATATGGTGTGACTTCAAATTTTCAGTTTAAATTCTCAAACTGAAAGCTGGATAAATTACTCAAAATCCCATGATGGAAATATCTCACAAACAAGAAAAGAGTAACAGAGAGGAGGGAATTTCATTTGATGACAGTAAATAACTATGCAATTTATACTGTATTGGTTTTGGTAGCTGTGATGCATGTTAAGAACAGGTATAAACTGATGAATTAGTATAAATGAGGCATCCTCTTAAAGAGATTGTGCGATTGCTGTAATGTAACTAACAATACATCATATAGACATGCTGTGAAACTTGCATAAATAACGACAATAATGGTACGTTCACATGTAATAGTAGAATTATCAATGCATACGAAACTGCTACAAATTGTGCTGATATCTACATAAACCAAGCATAAGTCATGCTGGCATATTTATGTCCTGGTGCTAATTTAGTTTCAAAGCCGTAACCAATTAAATGATGTACAATTTCCCAAAGATTCATACAAAATATATTTGTAGATTACAAACCTAATTTCAAAATGCAGAGTAATAAAATTTGAGGAATCTTGCAACATCGTAACATTTTTGTATGCTGAAATACAATTATTTTTATCTTGGATTTGTTTTGCATTTATCCATTCAAAGTGATTAATGCCCATGCAAATATCACCCCAATAATATTACATGGACTTTTGAGGGGAAGCGTTAACGCATTCAAATTTTTAGGCTAAAATTCCCTCTTTTTGCAATTAAATTTTCAAGTGTACATTATATTAGCACTTAAATCTTAAACTGAAAATGAAGCCAATCTACTACCTAAAATATCCTACAGATGGAGCTTTGCATGCATATCAGAGCTTTTCACTTTTGTATTCATTGGGTTATGAATAATTTAGCCTGTTGTTAACTGTAGGGACAATTAAGTGACCTTTGGATAGGCACATGGATGACAGCAGAACGTAGGGTATTCAGGGCAGTTGGATCTCAGGGTAGGATATTAGGCCAGCGCAACATTGTAGGCCAAAGGGCCTGTACTGTGCTGTATTGTTCTATGTTTCGTGTTCTATGTTCTGTGTTCTGTGTTCCATGTTCTCTTAACATAATGAGAAAAGCATGCAAAAGAAAAGCATCACTATTCTAGAGTCTTCATACCCTTCATAAATGTGAACACTGAGAATAACCAACTCAGTATCAAAAATGCTGCTGGCTATTTAATAGATTCTGAGTGGAACAGGTAAACAGTAATTTCTTAGCAGAAGTTAGCTTCCATATCAATAACATAAACAGATACATAATTCTTGAAGAATATCTATGCAGATAACTAAAAACGTAAAAAAGAATAACATTCTTCTTTGATAAATGGTGTACAGGAGCAAACACATAATGTTGAGTTTAGACAATATAATGTAGGTCTCAGTCCTGAGAAACTATGTGCTGAGAATGCTTTATTATTTGGGATCTTAAAGTGTTAGACAATAGACATTGTAGATTCAGCTGTTTGGTAGCAATGACAAGAAAATGATAGTTGCCAGGTAAAACATGAGCGATTTATCCTATTTTCAGTTGTGCAGAAACAAGGAAGGGAAATTGATTGGATGTTTTTAAAACAAATGATGAATATGAGATGGTGGAAAAGCTAATCCTTCTAATCAGGATGTTGACGACAGAGTCTTCTATTTAATTAATATCAGCAAATGAGAAAAGAAGTTGGAAAAAGTGTTTCTTGCAAAAAATAGTTGGAAATGTCAGAGTGCTTTGTTACAGAAAATAGAGTCATAGAGCCATGCTGCAGAGAAACAGGCGCTTCAATCTAACCTGTCCATGCCAACCATAATCCCAAACTAAACTAGTCCTGCTTACGTGCTTGGCCTATATCCCCCCAAACAATTCTTGCTCATGCGTCCACATAAATGTCTTTTAAATGTTGTAACTGTACCCACATCCACCACTTCCTCTGGAATTTCATTCCACACACAAACCACTGTCTGTGTAAAAAAATTGGAAATAATAATAGTTGAGGCTGAGGTAATTACAGCATTTAACGCAGTGATTAAATGGATTGAAACAGAGGAGGATTATTCAGAAGAAAGCAAAGCAATAAGAATTCTTTTGAATTGCTCTGGCAGAGAATGATGCAAACAAACGATTTGGATTTTATGGGCCCAATACCAATGAACAGGGAAATGTTCACCACTGTTGAGGATTGCAATGGTACTTGCGATGTGCATTTTGCTGAAGGGCTGGGTATCATATAACTCACGTGCATGCACAGATATAAAGCAGACATCACTTGTAAACTAGTATCAGAGATAATGGGAACTGCAGATGCTGGAGAATCCAAGATAACAAAATGTGAGGCTGGATGAACACAGCAGGCCAAGCAGCATCTCAGGAGCACAAAAGCTGACGTTTCGGGCCTAGACCCTTCATCTGATGAAGGTCTAGGCCCGAAACATCAGCTTTTGTGCTCCTGAGATGGTGCTGGGCCTGCTGTGTTCATCCAGCCTCACATTTTATTATCACTTGTAAACTAACCTGTTCAAGTTTAACCTGGGATCAGTAGTTTTTTTTATTTGGGACTTGTACATGTTTTGAGGCCTTCTTATTTACACTGTCAACTCTATTATGCTCCTCTAGTCAGACATCTGTCTTAGATTGAAGAATCAAAATGACTACAACAGAAAATTCAGCACGCAACAGTTAATAGTCTGGGTGTGCACAGTACTTATGTGATGGTGGTTTATATAAATGATTTACACTTGAATGTAGCAGGGTTGATCAGCAAATTTGTGGATGATACAAAATCTGATGGTGCAGTAAACAGTAAGGAGGGGTGGCTTTAGATTACAGGTGAACCTGAGTGGACAGTCAGAGGGGCTGATCAGTGACAAATGGAATTAAGTTTCGATAGTTATGAAATAATGCAGTTGGGCAGGTCAAACAATACAAAGGGAACACAGGATGGGAATATATGTAGGACCCTGGGAAACACTGAGGATTAAAGGGACCTTGACAAATGTGTGTATGCAGGTCCCTTCAGATGCCAGGACAGGTAGATAAAGTGGTTAAGAAGGTAAAGAGTATGGAATTTAAGAGCAGGGAGGTTATGCTGGAACTGTATAAAAGATTGTTAGATCACAGCTTGAGTATTATGTGTGGTTCTGGAATCCAGGGTTAAAAGAGTGATGCGATAGCACCGGAGGGGGTGCAAAGGAGATTTACCAAAATGTTGCCTAGGCTGGAGAATTTTATTTTTTAGGAGAGATAAGATAGACTGGGATTGTTTTCCTTAGAACAGAGGAGATTGAGAGGAAATAACAAGGTGTACAGCTGGATGAACACACCAAGCAGCATGAGAGGAGAAGGAAAGCTGACGTTTTGGACCTAGACACTTCTTCAGAAATGGGGGAGGGGAAGGGGTTTCTGAAATAAATAGAGAGAGAGTGAGGTGGATAGAAGATGGACAGAGGAGAAGATAGGTGGAGGAGAGACAGACAAGTCAAAGTGGCGGGGATGGAGCCAGTAAAGGTGCGTGTAGGTTGGGAGGGGATAGATTATTCCAGGGAGGATGGACAAATCAAGGGGGCGGGATGAGGCTAGTAGGTAGAAGGTGGGGGTGGGACTTGAGGTGGGAGGAGGGGATAGCTAGGTGGAAGGACTGGTTAGGCCCAGGGTGGACATGTCATCTGAGGTATGGGAGTGGGAGTTGAAATAGTTCGCGACTGGGAGGTACAGTTGTTTACTGCAAACCGAGCGTGGGTGTTCCGCAAAGCAGTTCCCAAGCCTCTGCTTGGTTTCCCCGATGCAGAGAAGGCCACAATGGGAACAGCGGATACAGTATACCACATTGGCAGATGTGCAGGTGAACATCTGCTTGATGTGGGAAGTCTTCTTGGGGCCTGGGATAGGGGTGAGGGGGGACGTGTAGGGGCAGCTGTAGCACATCCTGTGGTTTCAGGGAAAAGTGCCGGGTGTGGTGGGGCTGGAGGGGAGTGTGGAGCGGACAAGGGAGTCATGTAAGAGTGGTTCCTCCGGAAAGCAGATATGAGTAAGGAGGGAAAAATGTTTTTGGTGGTGTGGTCCGGTTGCAGATGGCAGAAGTGTCGGAGGACGATGCGTTGGATCTGGAGGTTGGAGGAGTGGTATGTGAGGATGAGGGCGATTCTGTTTTGGTTGTTATTGCGGGGAGGGGTTGTGAGGGATGAATTGTGGGAAATGCGGGAGACACGATCGAGGGCGTTCTCGATCACTGAGAGGTGGAATTTGTGGTCCTTGAAAAATGAGGGTATCTGAGATGTTTGGGAGTTGAATGCCCCATCCTGGGAGCAGATGTGGTGGAGATGAAGGAATTGGGAATAGGGGATGGCATTTTTGCAGGAAGGTGGGCAGGAGGAGCTATATTCTAAGTAACTGTGGGAGTCAGTGGGCTTAAAATGGTTATCAGTTTCCAGATTGAGAGGACACATGATTGAGATTTATAAAAATTATGAGGAGCAGACAGGAAGAATCCTTTCCCCTTGATTGAGGGATCATTAACCAGGGGCAAAGATTTAAGGTACGGTTATAAAAAGAAGTAAATTTAAGGTGGAGAAGATTTAGAGGAGATGTGATGAACAACTTTTGTAGAGGATGGTGGAAATCTGGAATTCACTACTTGTAAGTGTGGTAGAGGTAGAACCACTCAAAATATTGAAGAAGTATTTAGACATGGACTTGAGATGCCAAAGCACACAAGGACATGGACTAAATGTTGGACAATGAGATCATAATAATGAGGTGTTTTTTTTACTAGCATGGACGCAATGGGCCAAAGGGCTTTTTACTGTGCTGTAGATCTCTATGACTCTATTATTCTGACAGTGATGCCAGTCTGTTTGCATATGCACCCAGTGGCTATTTTGGTGTTCAGAGAAATCACTCGTTGCTAAAAACCAAAGATTGAATTACATGGAAATGCACTTTGGAGGAATCTCTACTGATGATCTCACCAACCTGCTTTGTAAACTGGCAGGAAATAATACCATACCAATATGGGTTAGTTGCCAATAACAGCCACTGAACTTTATGTTGAAGAGCCTGTTTGCATGAATCTTTTCCATATATTTAGCAACTCCATAACTTCAGGAAGACCCCCCGCAGAACTAGTAATAAGGATATTGGCCCAAGGAGCACTAACACAAAAGGTAAATAGAACATAAGACCTGAAGAACATACATCAAGGAAGAAGAGTAGGTCACTCAGCCCTTTGAACCTGCTCCACCATTCAACAAAAGCATGGCTGATCTGATATTTACCTCAAGTGGCAAGTATGGACTTGTTGGGCCTGTTTTCACACTGCAGGGAATCTAACCTAATCTAATCTAATCAATTTTACATTCCTTCATATCCCCAATAACAATAGTGTTCTGTTGAAGGAAAGTCAGGCAGTGTGAAAGTGCCAAAATTACAGAATGAATGAAGGATGAGGAGCCTTCTCTCTCCCACAGAATCTGCTGACTTGTAGATCTTACCTGTTCAAGAAAACATTATCTATCCAAATATCCATGGCAGGTACTAGCTCTGACTCCTAGTGTTGACCTTGTCACTTCAGTAATATGGGCCTCAAACCATGGGCCCCAAAGAAACACCATGAAGACTTTCTGGAATTTATATCTTAGAGATATTGTTTTCGTTAGTCAGTGCCCCTGCCTTGATCTTAGTACCTGTAATTTTTAATCATCAATTTTTTTTCTCTTTATTCATGATGAAATTTCAGTAATAGATTGTAATAAACAAACCTTCAATCTATTTAAGCTCAAAGCTTGACTGTGAGATTGAGGTCTGATCCTCAATCTGTCTATAGCACATATTGCTACCGCTGGAAGCTTTTTTTTTAACGTGAACAGACATTTCCTTCAGGACGGGTGAGCAGTACTAGGTTTAAAGTGAGGATAAAGTGGTTTAAAGGAGATCTGAGAAAAAAATTTGTGCACCCAGAGTGTGGTAGAAATTCAAAATGTGCTGCCCGAGAGAATGGTGAAGGTGGGTTCTCTCACAACATTTAAGAAGCATCTTGATGAACACTTAATGTTAGGCTGAGCATTACGGTGGCTTAGAGATTAGCACTACTACCTCACAGCGCCAGGGACGCAGGTTTAATTCCACCCTTGGGCTAGTTTCGGAGTGGACTTTATACGTTTGCCCTGTATCTGTGTGGGCTTCTTCCCACCATCCAAAGATGTGCAGGTTGGGTGAATTGGCCATAATATCTAGGGGTGTGCAGGTTTGGTGGGTTTGTCATGGAAAATGCAAGTTTACAGGGATGGAGTGGATCTGGATGGGATGCTTTGTTGAGGGTTGGTATGGGCTGAATGGCCTGCTTCCACACTGCAGGGATTTTATTATTAAGGGCACAGAGGCTATGGACCAGATACAGATAAATAGGATTAGTGTAGTTTGGTGTTTGTTAGTCAGCCGTGACATGGTGGGCCAAAGGGCTTGTTTCCATGTTGTATGACTCTAAATGGGGTAAGAGTGACAGTCCTAGACACAAATATTGCATTTGACTGAGCCTGGCATCAAGGAACCTTCGCATAACTGGAATCCATGTGAATCAGGTGAAAACACTCTTCTGGTTGGACTCATAGCTGGCTCAAAAACAATGATAGTGTTTGTTGGGTGTCAGAGCTTCAGGACATCTCTGCAGGAATTCCTCTGGGGAATATCCGAAGCCTGGCCATTTTCAGCTGCTTTAACAAGACCTTCCCTCCATCATAATATCAGAGATTGGATGTTTCCTGAAGACTCCAGAATGTTCAGCATGATTCACAATTCCTGAATTACTGAAGCAGTGCATGGTTGAACATCAAAATGATAAACAACATTTGTATGATACAAATGCCAGGCAATGACCAGCTCTAACAAGAAAGAACCTCATAGAAAAATTGTTCCTTCATATTCAATGACATTTCCATTGCTGAATCCCCCACCTTCAACATCCTGGGGATTACCTTTGACCAGATACTTAATTGGTCTAGCCCTATAAATACAACTGCTACAGAAGCTGGTCAGAGACTAGGAATCCTGTTGTGAGTAAATCACCTTCGCCCTCCCCAAAGCCAGTCCTTCACCACAAGGCATAAGTCAGGGTGTAATGAAATATTCCCCACTTGACTGGATGAGTACATCTCTAACAGCATTTAACAAGGTTGACACCATTGAAGACAAAGCACGCTGCTTGATTGACACCACATTCACAAACATCTACTCACTCCACCACCAATACTCAGCAGCAACACTGTGTATCATCTACAAGATGCACTGTAGACATTCTGTAAGGTTCCTTCCAAGTCTATGACCACTAGAATGTAGAAAGATAAGGGAGCAAATGTGTGGGTTCACCACCATTTGCAGGTTCCTCTTTAAGCCACACACGATCCTGTCATGAAAATATATCACCATTCATTTGCTGTTACTGGGGCAAAATTCTGCAACTACCTCCTTAACAATGCTGTGGGTGTATCATATAGACTGCAACGGTTGAGCAAGACAACTCACTATTACCTTGAGAACAGTAGTTAGAAATGGGTAATAAAGGTTGGCTCGGCCAATGATGTCCAAAATCCGGAATACATTTTTAGAAAGCCTCCACTGTGACAGACAGTGTGGCCAGAGAGCTGATGACAGCAGTTATACATTGAGCTTGATGAAATTTCTCTTACTTCCTCATAAAATCAGACAAAAATACAAATGGAAAATGAAATATGTGATGCTTCAATTTTGCAGCAAATGTGCATTGCATGACTTTTAAGGAAGCTATTGCTGAAAAACATAAGCTTCCAGTTCTTTGTGCAGGACCCTGACTACAATTTTTTGCCAATTAGCTATTTTTCCACTTTGTAAACTGCAGGGATGAGAAATTTCCACAGCTGCACAGAACTCATAACTTGAACAATGGAATTTCATGCAATTAATATTTTTCCAACCTCCACCAGTAACAAAGCTGAGAGCAGAGCCTGGCGGACCCAATCAATCAGAGCCTGGGTCCTCGGCTGCTGTCATTCATCCAGTTGGCAGGCATGTTCCATTGCCATGCACTTGGTGGAGCCACTGGGTCCTGTTTTGTTTCTGATTGAGATTTTGGGACTGTCAAGGCACCCAAAGAAATAATGGTTTAGTCCAGAGAATTTTCAGCAAAAGGTCTTTACCTACACCTTGATCCAAACACACAAACAAACTTCACATAATGTTTGAGCTTCTGCTTCCTTCTCAGCTTTGCTATTAAATTACAAGACTCATATCATTATGATTATCACTAGCAGCATATATGCATCTAATGTCAATCCCTTTACTCTGCATCTCCCCCACCCCATGCAAGTCTTTATCTGTAATATGTTTATTTCCCAAAATTTTAGCTCACTCCCAGAAAGCCTTGTACCTCACAGGGTTAATGAGAGATAATGGGAACTGCAGATGCTGGAGAATCCAAGATAACAAAATGTGAGGCTGGATGAACACAGCAGGCCAAGCAGCATCTCAGGAGCACAAAAGCTGACATTTCGGGCCTAGACCCTTCATCAGAGAGGGGGATGGGGAGAGGGAACTGGAATAAATAGGGAGAGAGGGGGAGGCGGACCGAAGATGGAGAGTAAAGAAGATAGGTGGAGAGAGTGTAGGTGGGGAGGTAGGGAGCGGATAGGTCAGTCCAGGGAAGACGGACAGGTCAAGGAGGTGGGATGAGGTTAGTAGGTAGCTGGGGGTGTGGCTTGGGGTGGGAGGAAGGGATGGGTGAGAGGAAGAACCGGTTAGGGAGGCAGAGACAGGTTGGACTGGTTTTGGGATGCAGTGGGTGGAGGGGAAGAGCTGGGCTGGTTGTGTGGTGCAGTGGGTGGAGGGGACGAACTGGGCTGGTTTTGGGATGCGGTGGGGGAAGGGGAGATTTTGAAGCTGGTGAAGTCCACATTGATACCATTGAGCTGCAGGGTTCCCAAGCGGAATATGAGTTGCTGTTCCTGCAACCTTCGGGTGGCATCATTGTGGCACTGCAGGAGGCCCATGATGGACATGACATGGGAGGGGGAGTGGAAATGGTTGGCGACTGGGAGGTGCAGTTGTTGGTTGCGAACTGAGTCTACAATCCGACCGCACCACCCAAGACATTTTTCCATCCCCTCCCCTGTCTGCTTTCCGGAGAGACCACTCTCTCCGTGACTCCCTTGTTCGCTCCACACTGCCCTCCAACCCCACCACACCCGGCACCTTCCCCTGCAACCGCAGGAAGTGCTACACTTGCCCCCACACCTCCTCCCTCACCCCTATCCCAGGCCCCAAGATGACTTTCCATATTAAGCAGAGGTTCACCTGCTCATCTGCCAATGTGGTATACTGCATCCACTGTACCCAGTGTGGCTTCCTCTACATTGGGGAAACCAAGCGGAGGCTTGGGGACCGCTTTGCAGAACACCTCCGCTCGGTTCGCAACCAACAACTGCGTCTCCCAGTCGCCAACCATTTCCACTCCCCCTCCCATTCTTTAGATGACATGTCCATCATGGGCCTCCTGCAGTGCCACAATGATGCCACCCGAAGGTTGCAGGAACAGCAACTCATATTCCGCTTGGGAACCCTGCAGCTCAATGGTATCAATGTGGACTTCACCAGTTTCAAAATCTCCCCTTCCCCCACCGCATCCCTAAACCAGCCCAGTTCGTCCCCTCCACCCACTGCACCACACAACCAGCCCAGCTCTTCCCCTCCACCCACTGCATCCCAAAACCAGTTCAACCTGTCTCTGCCTCCCTAACCTGTTCTTCCTCTCACCCATCCCTTCCTCCCACCCCAAGCCGCACCCCCATCTACCTACTACCCTCATCCCACCTCCTTGACCTGTCCGTCTTCCCTGGACTGACCTATCCCCTCCCTACCTCCCCATCTAAACTCTCTCCACCTATCTTCTTTTCTCTCCATCTTTGGTCCGCCTCCACCTCTCTCCCTATTTATTCCAGAACCCTCACCCCATCCCCCTCTCTGATGAAGGGTCTAGGCCCGAAACGTCAGCTTTTGTGCTCCTGAGATGCTGCTTGGCCTGTTCTGTTCATCCAGCCTCACATTTTGTTACCTCACAGGGTTATTGCCTGTGGTTGAGGAGTAAGTCAGGAGGATGAGGCCTTCTGTTTCTTGTTTGGGAATCATATATTTGTATGAAATCATAACCACAGCACATAGGATATCAGCTTATATATTTTCTGTATCATATATTGCCATCCAGAGGCATGCTAATACAACTGCATCTTGCCTGAACGCGATAAGCTTGACTGCAAGCTCCATAAATATAATTGGATAGCTACATCACAGAAAACAAGAAAACAAAATGTAATTATACTATTGGATAGCACTGAATGCTCAACAAATTTATTAACATTTTAATTCTCTAAAAACAATGATTGCATTGATGATAGGAATTGAAGGATATTGAGCGATGACCAGGGAGGATAGTGCAGCCAGGAGACTTCATAATCTTTAAAAAATATGGAGATAAGAACTTGAAATTCCATGACATTCAAGGCTATTGGCCAAGTGCTGGAAAATGGGGGATTAGCATAGATAGGTTAGTGCAGATGGGCCAGAAGACCCCTTCTGTGCTGTACGACTTTATGGGTTTATGTGCTAGACTCTGCACCACAATTGGAGTTAGCACCATGGAAACCCAAACCCAGTTGTGAAGAAGCATCCCCTTAGCTGCTATAAGTGTCACCCATACATCATCCCACATTGCGTAAACTTACTCCACAGAGGCCGGTATCCTGCCACCAAGAGACCCTTTATTTACAAGTGCATAGTACATGACACTGACTCAGTTAGCTCAGAGCTGGCTCCTAGAGTGAACAGAACCCCTGACTGGACCAATTTAATCAGAGAACTCATAACCTATGAGGTCTACCTTGCTGACCTCATTACAATCACTACATGCCTCCATCTCTAAGCCCTGGGACATAGGCCCCTTCTTTTTCCTGCACCTTCTCCTGGGGTGTTTTCACACCAGACCTGATTCCTCAGACTCTGTCTCGAATACTGGCAGCATGTACCAGGCAGTGGCCTGCCTCTTGTGCCCGCAGCATCTGTGTGAGGGATTGGGTATTTATCTACCTGCAAAAAGCTATTAGCCATTTATTTGAAATCCCTACAAAGGTGAACCAACCAGTTGGGCTTCACAACAGGAATGACTGGTGATGCCCATTCTGCAGTCTGTACTGATGTGATGATCCCTTTGCTGTCCAGCCTCCTGATTTCTGCCTCCACTTTTGCACATAAGGCAAATGGCTGTGAAGAGACCTTGCAAGATCATGGAATTGTTTCTTGGTCAACATGTAAGCTGGCCTTGGCCCCTCTACTACACCCTTGACCTTCCTGAAGAAACTGGAAGAAGAGTCACTGGGCCTGAAGTGTTGACTTTGATTTTTCTCCACAGATGCTGCCAGACGTACTGAACTTTTCCAACAATTTCTGTTTTTGTTTCTGATTTCCAGCATCTGCAGTCCTTCTGGTATTTAAAACTTCAAAGGAAACGGAACAACTAATGTCAGATTTTGGGAGGTCGTAATGCAGTCCCTGCTTCGTTACTTGACCACAAAAGATTTCCATGTTCCAGTCAGAACTGCATGCTTCCGCACCAAGAATACCAGACGTGGATGTAACTGCGAGAGTGAGGTAAGTAGGCAGGGAGGCTGGAATTGTTAAATCTTTCTTTATGCTCTTTTAGAACCCATGAACATAAATGAATTACTTAACTGAGTGAAGCTTCCTGGTCGTGGAAGGCCTCAAGAATCCAATAGGATAGTGGTCTCTGCTGAAACTCAGTAACAGATATGATCATAGAATAGGAACAGACAGTCAGATCGAACAAACCCTTTCATGACCCTGCTCTACAATTGTTAATTTTTTCTTTTTATCTATTTCAGTGGAACAATTTACTAACCTGTTGCCAGAGGCCACAGAATGAGAGGCAATACTTTGCATCACAATAGCTGACCAAGAGATTCTCCAATTCCTACCACCTACCATAGACATTTTTGGAAGGATTCAGAAGGGGATAATGTGTTTAAACATGTTATAAATGCATCTTCCATGGGTGCAATGCTCTGGAGTGGGAATCAAGCATGAAGTTTTTGGCTCAGAGGCTGGAACACTACCATCATGCCATAAGACCTCCTATATCATTCCTTATATCTGATCAAGGGATTAATCAATCAACGCCCTTCATCTGTATTAACTCAAGCTTGATCTTACGATGAACAGCCCAAAAACAAAGTCAAGGTGGGTGGGAGGTTGAGGGGGAGGCTACCTAGTGAACTTGACAGACTCTCTGAACAGAATTAGCACTAGTGAGGGCCTGTACCATCTGTTCATTGCCTTTGTTTATAAAGGTAGAAATTCCATACATTTTATTGACTCCTTTTTGGCATGACTGCCATCTTCAGAGATTTTGCACAAATTCCCATAGTTTTCACTTTTCTTTATCTGCTTAAAACATTATCATTGACCTGTATTGTCTCTTCTAATTCTTTCTTCCAAAACGGAATAGCTCATACTTTTTTGCACTAAATTTCATTTGCCATGTGTTCACCCATTCCACCAGCCTATTGATGTCTTCTTGAAAGCCATTGCTATCTTCCTAATTATTTATTACACTTCCAAATTTTGTACGACATGAACAAAGCAGCAGTGAGTTGGTAGTGTGTGTTTAGGGAATTGGGATTGTTGATGAACAGGATAAGGACATGCAATTATAACGTTTAACTTATGAGGGAATTGGTCACAAGTAATAGGAATAATGCAGCCGGCTTGGCCTGAAAAGATGGAAATAGAGCAGGTAAGACAGGCACCAGAGGTGCCCTCACAGGAACATGGAAATGAATTGAATCAGAAAAAGACGTATAGCAGTATGGAGAGAAACTGGAGCTAAAGACAACAGACAGGTTGATGCCATGTTCAGAGCTGTGAGCAGATAAATGCACCAAAAGAGCATAAAGATACGGAGAGTGATATCTAATGCAAAGCATGAACCAAAACGCAACATTTCAGAGAAACCTAATTAGCACTTACTGCTTACTTACAATTTGGGTTTGGAAATAGCAGTTCTCCAAAATCAATTATTAATCTAATATATTTCTTACAAACGCTCCAAAACAGATTCACTTAATTATCTAAATTGTTATGGACTTGCATGGAGAAGGAATAGTGAAACAGAGAACTGGCTTGGATGTGAAACCATCTCAAGACCAGAGCCAAATGTTCAGGATGCTGTTAACTGAAATATAGCATTGACCACAAATGCAAAAAGAATCCTGAAATGACGAATGCCAACAAGTTGTGAGAACAGATTCCAGAGAGGAATGAGCCATTTTTGAATAAAGGTAAGTACAGTCTTGAACCCTGAAGACTTGTTGAGCAGTGAGAAGAAGAAAAATGTTTCCATAGCAGACAAATCTCATCATATTTCTGGATGTCTTGAGGGTATCAGTTAATGCACAGTGAAGGCCTCTCACTTGCATGGCAGTAAACTGAGATTTCTCGAGGGCTACTAAACCTGCACACCAGTGACCTGACATACCTGCATTCTGAGCTTTCATTACAACACACAGATGTTGAAAGATTGATGGCCGTTCTGCAATGCAAGTTCAGACAACAAGCATCAAAATGAGAAGTTGTTGGCGGATAGGATAGACATGAGAAGTTGTTGTTGGCAGATTGGATCAGGGTAAACCCTAAGGCTTTCTATAGGTATTTAAGGAATAAAAGAATGACGAAAGTAAGATTAGGCCCAATCAAGGATAGTAGTGGTAAGTTGTGTGTGGAGTCAGATGAGATAGGGGAAGCGCTAAATGAATATTTTTCAACAGTATTCACTCGAGAAAATGACAATGTTGTCGAGGAGAATACTGAGATACAGGCGACTAGACTAGGTGGGATTGAGGTTCATGAGGAAGAGGTATTAGAAATACTTCAGAGGGTGAAGATAGATAAGTCCCCTGGGCCGGATGGGATTTATCCTCGGATCCTCTGGGAAGCCAGGGAGGAGATTGCCGAGCCTTTGACATTGATCTTTAACTCGTCATTCTCTACAGGAGAAGACTGGAGGATAGCAAATGTGGTTCCCCTGGTCAAGAAGGGGAGTAGAGACAACCGTGGTAATTATAGACCAGTGAGCCTTACCTCAGTTGTTAGTAAAGTGTTGGAAAAGGTTATAAGGGATAGGATTTATAATCATCTAGAAAAGAACAAATTGATTAAGGATAGTCAGCACGGTTTTGTGAAGGGAAAGTCGTGCCTCACAAACCTTGTTGAGTTCTTTGAGAAGGTGACCAAACAGGTAGATGAGAGTAAACCGGTTGATGTGGTGTATATGGATTTCAGCAAGGCATTCGATAAGGTTCCCCACAATAGGCTATTGTACAAAATGCGGAGGAATGGAATTGTGGGTGATATAGCAGTTTGGATCGGAAATTGGCTTGCTGAAAGAAGACAGAGGGTGGTAGTTGATGGGAAATGTTCATCCTGGAGACCAGTTACTAGTGGTGTACCGCAAGGGTCGGTGTTGGGTCCACTGCTGTTTGTCATTTTTATAAATGACCTGGATGAGGGCATAGAAGGATGGATTAGTAAATTTTCAGACGACACTAAGGTTGGTGGAGTTGTGGATAGTGACAAAGGATGCTGTAGGTTGCAGAGAGACGTAGATAAGCTGCAGAGCAGGCTGAGAGGTGGCAAATGGAGTTTAATGCAGACAAGTGTGAGGTGATGCACTTTGGTAGGAGTAACCGGAAGGCAAAGTACTGGGCTAATGGTAAGATTCTTAGTAGTGTAGATGAGCAGAGAGATCTCGGTATCCATGTACACAGATCCTTGAAAGTTTCCACCTAGGTTGACAGGGCTGTTAAGAAGGCGTACAGTGTTTTAGCTTTTATTAATAGAGGAATCAAGTTCCAGAACCAAGAGGTTATGGTGAAGCTGTACAAAACTCTGGTGCAGCCACACTTGGAATATTGCGTACAGTTCTGGCCAGCGCATTATAAGAAGGATGTGGAAACTTTGGAAAGGGTGCACAGGAGATTTACTAGGATGTTGCCTGGTATGGAGGGAAGGTCTTATGAGGAAAGGCTGAGGGACTTGAGGCTGTTTTCATTAGAGAGAAGAAGGTTGAGAGGCGACTTAATTGAAACATATAAAATAATCAGAGGGTTAGATTGGGTGGATAGGGAGAGCCTTTTTTCTAGGATGGTGACAGCGAGCATGAGGGGGCATAGCTTTAAATTGAGGGGTGAAAGATATAGGACAGATGTCAGAGGTAGTTTCTTTACTCAGAGAGTAGTAAGGGCATGGAACGCTTTGCCTGCAATGGTTGTAGATTTGCCAACTTTAGGTACATTTAAGTCATCATTGGATAAGCATATGGGTGTACATGGAATAGTGTAGGTTAGATGGGCTTGAGGTCGGTATGACAGGTCGGCACAACATCAAGGGCCAAAGGGCCTGTACTGCGCTGTAATGTTCTATGTTCTAAAATTGCACCAAGGGTGAGTCCATAAGCATGCCAAACATAATCGGGCACAACTTCTACACTGGAAAAGATGGGTTCAAATTCTGCACAAAACACTGTGCCAGGTTGGTTCTGAACTCTTCCACACCCCTTGATAGTGCCTGCATAACAGATGTCCCATAGCACCAAACATTTGATGTGCTTACCATCAATTTCTTTCTGAGCCTGAGCCAATGAAGTCCTCACTTGTCCATTACAGCCAAACATGCCCGTAACAAAATCCTCTGGCACGTAGATAAGCTCCACTTTTGTTCCCTTCTATCTAGGTACTGCTGCCTCAATGTATATGTCAGCTTGTTCTCCATGAGTGGGGGAAATGGCTCAGTGTGTTTGGGTAATGTAGTTATCATGGATGAATAGATAGAGGCATATGCATCTTCTATTTGTGGGTACAAGGCCTACAGTAGAGCAAAAGTGTAAGGTGAGGTAAGGTGAATGTTAGTCATGATTAAATAGAGATTGTTTGTAGTTGAATGAAGGTGGCATAGTACAGTCCTCAGTGTGTGAGGCTTAAGTTAGACATTACTTCTCCAACAGATTGTCACAATTGCCAAGCACTGCTACTGTGAAGTGGCAGTGGCTCCGTGAAGCACGGATCTATTGTTATTTCCCGAATGACAACATTTGTTGACCCATTACAACAGTGTCTTAGCCATGGCCAGTCAGTCAGCCAGCTCAGACAGCTGCTGCCTATGCCAGAGTATTGCAGCATGAAGCTGGGCCTTTTAGGGCCAGAGCTGCTCAGGATTATCCTTCAAGGCCAACTGCAACCTAAGGCATTGGAAGTCATCAGCCTTCCACCAGTCGTGCTGGAGCACTGCGTAGTAGAAATAGTAGAATAGTTTTCATTTTAGCTTTATAGCCTAGTGGGTACTGTGATCATCAGTGACAGACTAACAGAAAGAAGTTCATGTCAAGTGTTGTGGAATGGGAAGTTTGAATTGAGTTTGCTCATATTGCAATCAAAATAAGACAATTATGGCCAGCTATCCAGAGAGGAATTCCATTAGTTACATGTTCTTTTCCTCCTTCACTTCCTCCTCCACCTCATCTAATTGACTTATCGATGGTGGCAAAGGCTGGTCCCTGATGATGAGATAATGGGAACTGCAGATGCTGGAGAATTCCAAGATAATAAAATGTGAGGCTGGATGAACACAGCAGGCCAAGCAGCATCTCAGGAGCACAAAAGCTGACGTTTCGGGCCTAGACCCTTCATCAGAGAGGGGGATGGGGAGAGGGAACTGGAATAAATAGGGAGAGAGGGGGAGGCGGACCGAAGATGGAGAGTAAAGAAGATAGGTGGAGAGAGTATAGGTGGGGAGGTAGGGAGGGGATAGGTCAGTCCAGGGAAGACGGACAGGTCAAGGAGGTGGGATGAGGTTAGTAGGTAGCTGGGGGTGTGGCTTGGGGTGGGAGGAAGGGATGGGTAAGAGGAAGAACCGGTTAGGGAGGCAGAGACAGGTTGGACTGGTTTTGGGATGCAGTGGGTGGGGGGGAAGAGCTGGGCTGGTTGTGTGGTGCAGTGGGGGGAGGGGACGAACTGGGCTGGTTTAGGGATGCGGTGGGGGAAGGGGAGATTTTGAAACTGGTGAAGTCCACATTGATACCATATGGCTGCAGGGTTCCCAGGCGGAACATGAGTTGCTGTTCCTGCAACCTTCGGGTGGCATCATTGTGGCAGTGCAGGAGGCCCATGATGGACATGTCATCTAGAGAATGGGAGGGGGAGTGGAAATGGTTTGCAACTGGGAGGTGCAGTTGTTTGTTGCGAACTGAGCGGAGGTGTTCTGCAAAGCGGTCCCCAAGCCTCCGCTTGGTTTCCCCAATGTAGAGGAAGCCCCGCACCGGGTACAGTGGATGCAGTATACCACATTGGCAGATGTGCAGGTGAACCTCTGCTTAATGTGGAATGTCATCTTGGGGCCTGGGATAGGGGTGAGGGAGGAGGTGTGGGGACAAGTGTAGCATTTCCTGCGGTTGCAGGGGAAGATGCCGGGTGTGGTGGGGTTGGAGGGCAGTGTGGAGCGAACAAGGGAGTCACGGAGAGAGTGGTCTCTCCGGAGAGCAGACAGGGGAGGGGATGGAAAAATGTCTTGGGTTGTGGGGTCGATGGTAAATGGCGGAAGTGTCGGAGGATGATGCGTTGTATCCGGAGGTTGGTAGGGTGGTGTGTGAGAACGAGGGGGATCCTCTTAGGGCGGTTGTGGCGGGGGCGGGGTGTGAGGGGTGTGTTGCGGGAAATACGGGAGACGCGGTCAAGGGCGTTCTCGATCACTGTGGGGGGAAAGTTGCGGTCCTTAAAGAACTTGGACATCTGGGATGTGCGGGAGTGGAATGTCTTGTCGTGGGAGCAGATGCGGCGGAGGCTGAGGAATTGGGAATAGGGGATGGAATTTTTGCAGGAGGGTGGGTGGGAGGAGGTGTATTCTATCCGACCCCACAACCCAAGACATTTTTCCATCCCCTCCCCTGTCTGCTTTCCGGAGAGACCACTCTCTCCGTGACTCCCTTGTTCGCTCCACACTGCCCTCCAACCCCACCACACCCGGCACCTTCCCCTGCAACCGCAGGAAATGCTACACTTGTCCCCACACCTCCTCCCTCACCCCTATCCCAGGCCCCAAGATGACATTCCACATTAAGCAGAGGTTCACCTGCACATCTGCCAATGTGGTATACTGCATCCACTGTACCCGGTGCGGGGCTTCCTCTACATTGGGGAAACCAAGCGGAGGCTTGGGGACTGCTTTGCAGAACACCTCCGCTCAGTTCGCAACAAACAACTGCACCTCCCAGTTGCAAACCATTTCCACTCCCCCTCCCATTCTCTAGATGACATGTCCATCATGGGCCTCCTGCACTGCCACAATGATGCCACCCGAAGGTTGCAGGAACAGCAACTCATGTTCCGCCTGGGAACCCTGCAGCCATATGGTATCAATGTGGACTTCACCAGTTTCAAAATCTCCCCTTCCCCCACCGCATCCCTAAACCAGCCCAGTTCGTCCCCTCCCCCCACTGCACCACACAACCAGCCCAGCTCTTCCCCCTCACCCACTGCATCCCAAAACCAGTCCAAGCTGTCTCTGCCTCCCTAACCGGCTCTTCCTCTCACCCATCCCTTCCTCCCACCCCAAGCCGCACCCCCAGCTACCTACTAACCTCATCCCACCTCCTTGACCTGTCCGTCTTCCCTGGACTGACCTATCCCCTCCCTACCTCCCCACCTATACTCTCTCCACCTATCTTCTTTACTCTCCATCTTCGGTCCGCCTCCCCCTCTCTCCCTATTTATTCCAGAACCCTCACCCCATCCCCCTCTCTGATGAAGGGTCTAGGCCCGAAACGACAGCTTTTGTGCTCCTGAGATGCTGCTTGGCCTGCTGTGTTCATCCAGCCTCACATTTTATTATCCCTGATGATGACATGGTTGTGAAGCAAATGCAGCATGAGAGCTGATATCATTTAAACATACAAAGTTCTCGCAAGGGAGCAAGAGTAGATACATAAAGGGTACTTCCTAGGGATCTAGAACTGATGATACGGTCTTGAAGGTAGGAGCATGCTATTTTATGCTTAGATGTGGAAGAATTTATTCTCCCAAGGGCAGTGAATCTTTGGAATTGTCTGCCCCAGAGGGCTGTACAGGCTCACTCATTAAGTATCTGCAAGACTGAGATCAATACATTTCTCTATACGAAAAGCACCAAGGGACAGTTCAGGAAAGTGGTGTCAAGGTACGATCAATTATGGGTGCATTGAGTGGCAGAATACAATCACATGGCTGTAAAGTCATGCTCCTGCTCCTATTTCTTATATCATTAAATAAACTTTATTTTTAAAGAAATCATCACCAATGCAGGCAATACTCTGTTTAATTTCTCTTAGCCATACACAGCCTGTTTGTTGCACTGTTTTTACAAATGCTGAGAAGCCATGCATGCTTATATCTTAAAAATAATATTTGTTGTGCCTCGCCTCTTCATACCCTGTACTAACATTCCAGACTGCTGTGCAGTATGTTCTAGATTTTTGCACTGCTGCAGTTTAGGGGGAGCACTGAAGATTGTGGAGATCATTTGGGAATTAGGTAATTTAGAAATTGTCTTGTAGCCATGAAATAATTGATATGAAGAAGACAAACAAAAACATGGGTAATAGGACTGTAGGAACTATTGTAGGCTATTTAGCCCAGTGACTGGCCTAAAGGAACTGCGCAAGATTTCACATTTTCAAACTTAAACTGACAAACAAATGTTACAATTAAGTGAGAAAGTGTACTCGGCTCCCCTCTTCTTGACTCACACTCAGTCATGACATATGTTTTTATTTCTTTTTAGCTCACAGCTATTACACTTCAAGTAAAACATGGTTCACTGGAAAATGAAGGAGCCAATTATCAAGATTTGTGGGTAAAAGAGGAATTTAGTAACTATTAATTCAAAGAAAAAGCATAAAAACACAAGACAAACCACACACATACCAAATCTCAGGGAATAACTTGAAAAGGGAGATTGCCTGGTATAGACAAGGAGAATAATGTTGACACCATTTGAAAGTCCTTCGAGTTCTTGTAGCGTTATAACCTGAGACCACAGTTGGTTAATTGGTTACTAGTATTCTCAGCAGTTGTAAAGTTTGTAAATGCCTTTCATTTCTTGGTGAATGTTTGCTTGTTTCCCAATTTGATTCCCTAAGTCCATGGGGAACAGAGGGCCTAGATGCGCATGTCTAACCATCCATAAGGTACTGGTTCAAGTGGATAAAGTGCGAGATTTACCAGGATGTTACTTGGGCTGGAGAGTTTTAGTTATAAAGAGAGATTGGATAGTCACGGGTTGTTTTCCCTGGAACTGAGGGAGCTGAGGTATCGGTTAAGGTTGAGGTTTATAAAATTATGAGGAGCATAGACAGGAAGAAAAATTTTCCCTTGGCGGAGGGATCAATGACCGGGATATGGATTTAACATAAGGGGTGGGAGGTTCAAAGGGGATGTGAAACATCCCCATTCTTTATTCTTCACTCAGAAGGTGGCAGGAATCTGGAACTCACTGCCTGAAAGGGTGACAGTGGTTGCTACCCTCATAACATTGAAGAAGTATTTGGGTCTTCAGCTTCAAAAATCTGGTACATAAGGCTATTGTCCAAGGGCTGAAAAAGAGGATTGGAATAGTTAGTTCGTTATTTTTGACCAGCACATACTCAAATGTAAGATAACAAAGTGTGGAGCTGGCTGAACACAGCAGGCCAAGCAGCATCTTAGGAGCAGGAAAGCTGATGTTTCAGACCTAGATAAAGGGTCTAGGCTCGAAACGTCAGCTTTCCTACTCTTAAGATGCTGCTTGCCTGCTGTGTTCATCCAGCTCCACACTTTGTTATCTCGGATTCTCCAGCATCTGCAGTTCCTATTATCTCTCACATACACAAATGTACCTGGACGTGCTTCCCATGGTTGCAATTCTAGCCTGCTATCCCTAATTTTCTCATTGTTTCACTCTTTTCTCAGTTTCTTTGCCAATCCCTTCCTCAACTATTCTTATCCTTCTTCTCCCAACACGTTTTGATCATGGCCTAACGCTATAGTCAAATTCATGAAGTTCAGTCAATTCTTGGCCATCCATGGAATAAGCAGATTTATTGTAATGGAACAGTATAACCTTTGACTTGCTTTGTGCAATTGTCCGGGAAATCAGAAAATGTTGTAATAGTTATATTGTGAGCCGAATTGATTGGTATGTTAGACCGTGCCAGTGGTAAATTCAACACAGAATCTTAAGAAAGTAGTAATTTATGGAAGATTGTGAATATTTATTAACATAGCCTACTAAACCAACTTTTGTTGTGGCCACTTCAGCCCTTTTAAGGTTTTTTTTTACTGTCATTTCTTCTAATTCAGGAAAATGACAATTTGACAGGTTTGTTTTCTTTTCATCACTTTTTAGTGTACGTACTTATTCAATCCTTTAGTGAACATTAGCCCATGGGGCTACTTGCAGCCTGCTAGTGCGTCCAGGTACATTTGGAGATTTAGCTTTTGAGCAATTAAATCCCAAACTTTTCATGTGGTGTGTCAGAGACATCAGGAGCAATTTCAAAAATATTGAGGAAGTCTTCTGTCCTTCATCTATTAACTATTATATTCATTCAACAAATTTACCAATTCAGGTGAGGCTTGCACAAAATCAACTTTGCTGTTGGGATACACACTTGACAGTTACTTTCAATAGCCTCACTGGAGATGATTTCTTTCTTCTTTTAGAAGGCATAAACATCATCAAAGGAAAAAAATAAATGATCATGTTATTTCTGATTTTGTAACAGTTAGAGATGACAGCTTTATTATGTTTTAATTATAGGGTGAGGCAATGGCCTAGTGGTCATTACTGGGCTGTTAATCCAGAGACCCAGATAATGATCTGTGGGACCTGGGTTTGAATCCTGCAACAGCAGATGGTGGAGAATTCATCAAATACTTGGAATTAAGAACTGAATGATGACCATGAATCCATTGCCAATTGTCAGGAAAAATCTATGTGGTCCTTCAGGGAAAGAAACTATCATTCTTTCCTGGTCTGGCCTACGTGTGACTCCAGACATAAAGCCGTGGTAGACTCTTAACTGCCTTCTGGGCAGTTAGGGATAAACAATAAATGCAGTCTAGCCAGCAGAACCCTCATCTCAGTAATGAATTAAGGTAAACAAAATTTGGTCTTCTTTCCAAATCCAAAAAGCTTGTATATTTGTATGAAATGTTTCTACCAGATATTGCCTCTAACTTCAGTTCAATTATTCTTTGCTATTCAAAAGATTGATTTAATTTTCAATGACATCTTCACACTATTTCAGATTACATTTTGTTCATCAATTTGAACCAGAAACGAATGTTGAATTCATGTAATCTATGAAACTGGTTAACAATTTTGTTACTCCACTTGCAACATTGATTTCTGTTTTTTTTAAAGTAACAATGTATTGAGTGTCAGAATTCTGATTTTCAAAATGTCACCGGATTGATTATTTAACTGGAATGTGTTACCTCTTTATCTGAGCTGTTATACTTTTTTTTGTTTTACTTACTCATTCATCTATGAATGATTCCAACATCCAGATACATAATTAACCCTTAGGTAACTTTATGAGCTTGATGATATTTATGGCGGCGGAGATTTTGTCTCCAGCAGGGAAATTAATTTTGGTTTCTATGACAGCATTGTGTGTGGCAAAACTACATTGCTAGGAATTTGTTCAGAAGCTCTCCTGATTGGTCATCATTATTTTAATGAAAAGCCAGTGAAAAACCCCATTTACACATCTGTTTGGGGTTTCCATTGACCTTCTGACAAAGTTTAAAAAAATCAATTGGGAGAACCTCTGAGGAAATTCCCAAGCTTCTTTCTTGCACTGAACACTTGCGGTCATTCTCTCACAAACAAATCAGAGAAAAAGCAAAGACTGAACAGACCCATTGGATGGTTCTGCGTTAGTTGTGGATATGGTTTCAAACTGTTGCATGCATGACACAAGACAGTGTTGACTTTCCAGTGTATTTAAGTAGAGATGAGGCTAAAATTGGAAGTGTGGAAGAAGCACAGAAATGATATTCACTTGAACTACTCCTCTTGAACCAACATGAGATTTTCATTTAAAGTGCTGACAGAAGAATTGTTGGGAACACATATATTAATACATTATGAGCTTTGGAAAAGAAGGAAGGTTTGGACAATTCCTGGGTGGTAGGTATTTTACCATGTAACTTCTTGGAGTAGGAAAGTCAAAAAATACAGAATTTTTTTGTTTATTCGGTCACATGATTTGGGTTTTGCAGGCTGAGACAGCTTTTACAACTTATCCCTAATTACTGATGAACTGAGTGGCTTGTTTTGCCATTTCAGAGGATGGTTAATGGTCAACCACATTGATGGTTGTCTGGAGTCACATGTAGGCCAAATCTTATAGGGATAGTAGGTTTCTTTCCCTTTTGGATATTAATGAATCAATGGGGTTTTTACAACATCCCGCAGTGATTACATGGTGGCCATTAAGCAAGCTCTTAATTCCTGATTTTATGACATTCAAATCATGGTAGAATGAAAAACCTAGCTCCCAGAAAAAAATATGACAGGGTTCTGGATTACTCGCCCAATGACATTACCACAATGCCATCACTTCCTCCTGAGGATTGACTGCAGTTTACAAAAAAGTCATCTAAATTTTGGAAAGGACTGAGCTTTGAAGGTTGTCAACAGCACCCTGTGGATTGTTGCTTTCTGTTTTGCCACAGGCTTGAGAGTTGTTCAGTTATTGTTAGGCGTGCAGAGAAGCAATACTCTGTCTGTCTGTCTGCCTGTCACTCTCTCTCAGTGAGCAATATATAATCCAAAAGAAACACAATTGAATAAATACCTCACGAAGTATTTCCTGAGAATCAGAGAAAGCTCTGGGAATCAATATTTCTAATCACCTCATAACCTCTGCAAGCTGAACTGTTATTTCAAACATGAGATCTATGTCTAACTGACCTGCCACCCAAATGGCAGAAGGGGTGGGGGTGGGGTCTGGTGGAGAGGGTTGTGGTTCTTGAATCCTTCTGCACATGACAGCAATCCAATTGTATCAAGAAACCAAAGGAACTATGAGAAAATCACCTCATTCCTGACGTTTAGTTTGGACTTTTGATCAACAGGACTTTCCCTACCGTCCTCTCATAATTGCTCAATAGTTTTGTCTGTCTTATACAGTCTGTATGTGAGTGTGTGTGTGTGTGTGTGTGTTTGGATTAATGGGGATATAGCTTGGTTGCAAACCCTCTTGTTCATGTTTAAAGTTTACGTTTTATTGAAAAGAGAATTCCTCTATTGAAAGAGAATTTATATTGAGTTTTTTGACAAAACTTGGCATAAGCCTCCTTTGTTCTCGATAATATAGAACATAGAACATTACCGTGTAAATAAATAGTTGTTTTAATTAGGTAAAACATTTATATTTTTGGTATGGCAAATAGAGTAGTGGAGTTTGATTTACACTGCATTCCTCTCTCAGTCATAAAAATAATTAAGTATTTGTTATGATATATTTTGGATGCAAATAAGATGCTTCTAGATGTGGAGAATACGTAATTGGTAAAAGATAAAAGGACAGCTGTCGGATTTCTCACATTATGGAATAAGGTTACACTGGAAGCAGCTAAAATGTTTTTAAAGACAGAAGCGGTAACACTGACAGGTTTAAAAGATATACCCAAGGAATAAGTTAAATGAAAGCAAAACAGAAATTGCTGGAGAAAATCAACATGTCTGGTAGAGTCTGTGGAGAGAAAGCAAAGTTAAAGTTTTGAGACAAGTGACCCCGCTTCAGAATGCTTTATTAAAAAATAATAGAACTGGTGAAGAAGTTAAAGGTGGAATTCCTGCAAAAATTAAGAAGGCAGAGCTAGTGCAGGCATCACATTTGAGCTTTGGGAAATACAACAGGGATGAGATGACACCAATATTGGTGGTATAATGGACAGTGAAGCAGAATATCTAAGGTTACAAAGAGATTTTGATCAATTGGATCAATGGGCTAAAGAGTGGCAGATGGAATTTAAACTGGATAAATGCAAGGCATTGCATTTTGGTAAAACAAACATGGGCGGGACATATAAAATTACAAGTAGGGACTTGGGTTGTGTTGTAGAACAGGGAGTTCCAGGGGTTCAGGTACATAATTCTTTGAAGTTTGCATCATGTATAGAGATGGTGGTTAAAAAGGTGTTTAGCAAGCTTGCCTTCATTGCTCAGACCTACAGGAGGTGGGACATTATTTTGAAGTTGTACAGGATGTTGGTGAGGCCTCTTCTAAAGTACTGTATCCAGTTCTGGGTCCAGTTTCCGTTATAGAAAGGATATTATTAAGCTGGAGAGGGTTCAGATGAGATTTACCAGGATGTTGCTGGGATTGGAGGGTTTGAATTATAAGGATAGGCTGGGGCTTTTTTCACTGAAATGTAGGAGGTTGAGGGGTGACCTTATAGAGGTTTATGAAATCATGAGAGATTTAAATAAGGTGAATGGCAGGTGTCTTTTCCCTATGATAGGGTATTTCAAAGCTAGGGAGAATTTTTTTGAGGTGAGCGGAGAAAGATTTATAAAAGACATGAAAGGCAAATTTTTTTAACACAGACAGTGGTTCATGTATGGAATGAACTTTCAGAGGAAGTGGTAGATGGGGTACAGTTACAATATTTAAAAGACATTTGGATAAGTACACGAGCCAGAAATGTTTGAAGGTATGTGGTCCAAACACTGAAAGTTGGGACCAGTTTAGTTTGGGATTACGATTGGTAGGGACTGGTTGGACCGAAAGGTCTGTTTCTGTGCTGTGTGACACAATGAGTTATATCCAGCGATGAGTCACTTCAGTTAGTGAGTGAGAATTCAATCACAGTTACAGCAACGTGAACTTGAAAAAGAAATAATACAGCTTGAAATGGAAAAAAGAAAGAATTTTGGAATTAAATGGATAGAATGGGAGATGGAACTGAAAAGGTTTGAACTTCAGGGTTTATTTTTGTATTTAATTTGTATTAAACTTTCATATTCAATGACCCTTGAATAACATTCTTCGCACTTTACCAACTATGTACTATGGATGCCTGTTAACCATTTGTGATTCATACAGTGGAACACCCAGATTGCTCTGTATCTCAGGATTCTGCAAACACTAACCGTTCAGATAATATGCTTTCCTTTTTTTTTCCAGATTGAAATATTTAATATTTTCTACACTTCAAGGTCTTCAGAGGTCTGTACTCCACCTTCTGCAACTGAATGCTGGATTTCCAGACCCACAGTGAGAATAGGTAACAACACCTCCTCCATGATGATCCTCAATGCCCCAAAAGGTTATGTACATAGCCCTAATATACTCCCTTTGCACTCATGATTGTGTGTCAAAATTCCATCCTAGCTCTACCTGCATGTTCTCTGATGACACTAATGTTTTAGGCTGGATCTCAAACAATGATGAGAGTACAGGAAAGAGGTGGAGTGCTTGGTGGCGTGGTGTAAAGAAAACAATCTCTCACCAACAATCTGTCCTGGTCCACCCATGTCAATCCAATGGTCAAGAAAGTGCAACAACGCCTCTACTTCCTCAGGAGACTAAGGAAATTCAGCATGTCCATATGGACTCTTATCTAGTTTTATAGATGCACCATGGGAAGCATTCTATCCAGCTACATCATGGCTTGGTATGCAACTGCTCTGCCCAGGACTGAAAGAAACAACAGAGGTGTGAACATAGCCCTGTCCATCACACAAGCCAAGCTTCCATCCATTGACTCTATCTATACGTCTCACAGCCATGCATAGGCAGCCAACATAATCAAAGACCCCTACTACCCAATTATAATCTCTTCCAACCTCTTCCATCAGGCAGAAGATACATAAGTTTAAAAGCATGCACTCACAGATTCAAGAACAGCTTTTTCCATAATGCTATTGGACTTCTGAATGGACTTCTCAAATTTAAATTCAATATTGAACTCGTTCTTTGCACACCTTCTCCACAGCCACAACCCTGTATTCTTCACTCTGTTCTATTACCTTAATGCACTTTGATCTGCCTGTACTGCATGCAGAAGAAAACTTTTCACTGTACCTTAGTATATGTGACAATAGTAAATCACATCAAACCACTGTAATTACCAAATCCCAGCAGTACATCACACGTTACATGTTGCCAATCGGAACACGATTTATTTATGCCGACTCATTGTTTCTTGTTCGCTATCTAACTGAAAACAAATCTTATGAAAACACAGCAGACTGGATAGTATAAATTCTAAGAGGAGTAGAATAACATCACTTCATCTGAGGCCTCACTGATGATGTTACCTAGCATGGTGATGAAACATCTGAACGAAAACAAGCCAGCTCGGTGAGCAAGTCAACAACCTCACCCACAAGCTGAGCTACAGATCTTTGCTAAAACCTTAATTAATCTCAGCTTGTGGCAAATGACAGGTGAGGAGGAATTTTTTGTCTCATATGGTGGTGACTCTGGAATTTGTTTGTTTTGGCAATGCTATTAAGTCCATTCAAGGCTGACATAGATAGGGTTTTAATCGGTAGGGCAATCAAGAGTTGTGGAAAACTCAGCAAGGTGGAATTGAGGATTATCAAATCAGCCATGATATGATTGAATAGTAAAGTATGTGCTGAATGGCTCACTTGTGCTCCTATGTCTTATGATCTTAAAATACCAGCTCTGGTAGAACCTGCTCTCTGGTTGGCTCCCTTTTGTTTGAGGAAATGATCCTGACAACACATTGTGATCTCTTCCTCTCGGTGACTTTTGCTTATCTGATTTTTGCAGTCTACCTGAAGATTAAAATACCCATCATTATCACTGTACCTTTCTTGGCAAGCTCACAATAATTTCTTCCTTTATGCAATCACATATTTGCATTTCGGGTGCTTGAATGCCATTCTCATAGGTGACTTCTTGCCTTTATAATTTCTCAACTCTACTAAACTGTTTCAACATCCCGTAGAAATAACTTCTATATTTCAGAAATGAGGTCATCTCTGTCTTTTGTGCTAATGGTACCATTAATTACCAGATTAATTATCACTTTCACCTTTTCCAAGTATCTTGTTCTGTCATAATGTCATGTATCCATCAATGTTCCAGTCCTAATCAATGTCATCCTGGATTGTATTGTAGTTGGCCTTAATTAAGTTTTCAAGCCTGGTATGACTCATCATAATAGACTCAAAATGTTTTCTGGTTTCTCTCTCCACAGATTCTGGCAGATTGGCAGAGTTTCTCCAGCACTGTCTGTGTTTACATGGTCTAAAATAAAGTATTGTCATGCTGTCAAGTGTAAATCCAAAATTTAGAGTCATATACCTGTCAACATGTGTCCCATAAATGTAGCCAGGCTGCTCCTATCCCTAGAACTGTCCCAATTTCCTCAGAACCTCAAACTCTCTCTCCTGCATGACTTCTGCAGCTACATGTTCACATCAGCTGTACTCCTATTTCTATATTCACTAGTATGTGAAATGGACAGTAATGCAGAGATGCTGAGATCCTGTTCTTTCATACTTTCAGATGGTCCTGAAATTCTACCTGTTGGATTTTAACTGTTTTTCTAAAAATGTCATTGGCTCAGACATGGATTGTGTGCTCTCCACATTCCCTTTCCCTCGCGGAATTGTCTGTATCCATTCGGTGATATTCTGAACCAATGTAATTGATCTATTTATAATTTTTGATGCACAAGAAACTTAATTGATTCTACTATGAAATCAATTTTGATTAATTTGTATGCAGTAATGTTTACTGGTGTATTGCATTGTGATTACAATTTGTTCTTTTCTGATTTTCGCTGCTTTTCTTCACATGAGATATTTTGTGGTTGAGTGAGAATTGTTCACAACACAGAAATCTAGTTTGTAGGACCTCATGACATTTGAAGTCAAGGCTGAAATTATTTTTTAACATTTTGAAGACTGAATTTGATTTATGGCTGATAATCTTCAGAAATCGGTAGGACTTTTTCTCACACAGACAGATCTTTTGTGACATTGTCCTTAAGAATCAAGGCAGGAATAAAGCAGGAATATTCATGTAAAGGAGAACAACAGTTCATTGATTTATGGTAACTAAGTCAAAATTCTCATTTTCTGAAAAACAAAGAAAACCAGAAATTGCTGGAGAAACTCTAAGTCTGGTAGCATTGTGAAGAGAAAACAAATGCTTGATTCCATTGCCCCAACTTCAGAACAATTGTTAAACTGTCTTCTAGTATTTTGCCTGTTGTTTCCGGGTTTGAATTTCAAGACTTTGTTTGACCTTTTGTGAAACTATACCTATGCATCTGTCTTCATCAAACAGGATTATCCTTCTGGAATGAAATATCAAAATCAATGCTGAGGCTTTCAGGAAAAAGTCAGCCTTGCTGTAAAAACTGTAATAAAGTTATTGAAAGATACCAAGTCAAATTTGAAGGGTCTGTTTAATGATGTCATTGCAAAAATATTCTTTACTAGTGTGTTTTCGTCCTTAAATTGGAAATTCAAAGTGTTAATTTGAAATTAAATACATACGTTTTTCAAGAAACACTTTGAGCTATTAGTTCATCAACAAGACACAAAAATACTGATATTTTCCTGGGAAACTTTTAAAGTGATAAATGTCAAAGTAAAAATGTGACAAAGGATGTGCTCACCTTCATGCAAATTTTAGCAAAGTTTAAGTATTGCTCTAATTTATAACCTCCCATTACAGCCCCTCCTTTCCTTCTGCCTATTTATTTGTTTTGTAATACATGTTGGGCCTTTCAAACTATTAGGTTGAAAATACAAAATATTAAAATTATTATATATCGCTGTGTTGCCCATAATGATTGAGGAATTAACTTATCAATGAACCAATTGCATGTGTTTCTATTCCAATTGGCAACATTCAGAGCAGCGCTGGAGAGTCACCTATTGTTTTGACATAGCATCAGTCTAAGCATTCTCCTAGCCAGACAACAAAGCAAGGTCGAATTAAGTTAACATTTACAATCCGACCCCACCACCCAAGACATTTTTCCATCCTCTCCCCTGTCTGCGTTCCGGAGAGACCACTCTCTCCGTGACTCCCTTGTTCGCTCCACACTGCCCTCCAACCCCACCACACCCGGCACCTTCCCCTGCAACCGCAGGAAATGCTACACTTGTCCCCACACCTCCTCCCTCACCCCTATCCCAGGCCCCAAGATGACATTCCACATTAAGCAGAGGTTCACCTGCACATCTGCCAATGTGGTATACTGCATCCACTGTACCCGGTGCGGGGCTTCCTCTACATTGGGGAAACCAAGCGGAGGCTTGGGGACCGCTTTGCAGAACACCTCCGTTCAGTTCGCAACAAACAACTGCACCTCCCAGTCGCAAACCATTTCCACTCCCCCTCCCATTCTCTAGATGACATGTCCATCATGGGCCTCCTGCACTGCCACAATGATGCCACCCGAAGGTTGCAGGAACAGCAACTCATATTCCGCCTGGGAACCCTGTAGCCATATGGTATCAATGTGGGCTTCACCAGTTTCAAAATCTCCCCTTCCCCTACTGCATCCCTAAACCAGCCCAGTTCGTCCCCTCCACCCACTGCACCACACAACCAGCCCAGCTCTTCCCCCCAACCCACTGCATCCCAAAACCAGTCCAACCTGTCTCTGCCTCCCTAACCGGTTCTTCCTCTCACCCATCCCTTCCTCCCACCCCAAGCCACACCCCCAGCTACCTACTAACCTCATCCCACCTCCTTGACCTGTCCGTCTTCCCTGGACTGACCTATCCGCTCCCTACCTCCCCACCTATACTCTCTCCACCTATCTTCTTTACTCTCCATCTTCGGTCCGCATCCCCCTCTCTCCCTATTTATTCCAGTTCCCTCTCCCCATCCCCCTCTCTGATGAAGGGTCTAGGCCCGAAACGTCAGCTTTTGTGCTCCTGAGATGCTGCTTGGCCTGCTGTGTTCATCCAGCCTCACATTTTATTATCTCGAATTAAGTTAAGCTCTTCGCATTTTAAAGTATTATTACTTCAGACATCTGGTCATCAAATTACAACTGAGAACATAGAAGTAGATGCCAGTTTTGAGTAGACCTCAACTAATTTAAATTAAGTGAATGCTGATTGACAAAAAATGTTCCAAATTCATGCCAGAGAAAGTCAAGACAAGCTGAGTCTACCATGCAAAAACAAGAAACAGAATATAATCAATGTGTAAGTGTAGCCCATAATGAGCTGGGAGTTAATAAAGTTATTGATGCATTTGAGAAGTTGAAACAAAAATGCAGCTTGACATTCACTAGTTTTGTAAAAAGCACTAGCAATAAAGAAAAGATCAGCTATACATTTCTGCGGACAGGAGATAAATGATTAAATTTGTTTTACAATTAAGAGTTTACAAAGATGATTTCAGAAACCCAGACAAATGTTTTGAATGATTCAGCAACCATCTCTAGCCAAAATCAAACCATCGATCCATTGGTATGAATTTCAAGATTTCAAACAAGGATTAGATAAGTCTCGTGACAATGCTTTTGACCTAACTGAAAAACAGTCAGAAAAAGTAATTTTAAAGACAGATGAAAATCCAAATGATCAACAATTTGAGGTTTTGCACACACTGAACTGGAGAAAGCACTAACCAGGTTTTAAGCGTTTCTTGCAAGAGTGTAAAATGGATGAGCATAATGGAGATAACTGTGAATATCTTAGAAGAGGAACTAATATGACGATTTAGATTAGTGAATAAGGAAACAAATATTTCAGTAATAGACAGAACTGAACAATTTCACAACCAATAGATCAGATCTAAGCTATGCAGCCCTGCCACATCCAGTCATGAATGGTGGTGGACAATTAAACAACACAGTGGAGGAGGAGGTTCCATAAATATCCCCATCCTCAATGATGGACGAGCACATCAGTGCAAAAGATAAGACTAAAGCATTCACAGCAATCTTCACCCAGAAGTGTCAACTGGAAGCTCTATCTCGGCCTCCTCCTGTGGTCCCAAACACCACAGATACCAGTCTTCAGCCAAATCAATTCACACCATTTGGTATCAAGAAAAAGTTGGAGATAGTGGATAATGCAAAGGCTATGAGCCTTGACAACATTCTGGCAATAGTACAGAGGACATGTGCTCCAGAACTTGCTGCTCCCCTAGTCAAGCTGTTCCAGTACAGCTACAACACTGGCATCTATTTGACAATATGAAAAATTGCCCAGGTACGTCCTGTACATGAAAAAAACAGGACAAATCCAACCCAGTCAATTACCAGTCTGTCAGTCCACTCTCAGTCATCAGATGGAAGGTGTCGCCAACAGTGCTATGAAGCAACATATACTCAGCAATAACCTACACAGTGATGCCCAGTTTGAGTTCTGCCAGAGCCACTCAGCTCCCAACTCATTTCAGCCTTGGTTCAAACATCGATAAAACAGCTAAATTCCAGAGGTGGAGGTGAGAGTATCAGCCCTTGACATCAAGGTTGCATTCGACCAAGTGTTGCATCATAGAGTCCTAGTAAAACAGGAATCAATGGGTCTGAGGGGCCAAGCTCTCCACTGGTTGCAGTCAAACCTGGCACATAGAAAGATGGTCGTGGTTGTTGGACGTCAGTCATCTCAGCACCAGCACATCTCTTCAGGAGTTCTTCAGGGTAGTGTCGCAGGTCCAACCATCTTCAGCTGCGTCAACAATGACCTTTTCTCGTCAAAAACTCACACTGCACCTGGTAAAGGGCCAACGCTCCAAAAGCTTGTGTAATTCCAAATAAACCTGTTGGATGATAACCTGGTGTCATGTGACTTCTGACTTTAACCAAAGGATTAACATTGTGTCAAAAAAGAAATTATTAACGGGGCAGGTTCTAAAGTCTCACATTTTTACATAAACTAGTTTTATGTAAAATGTGTAAGGGGCTAGATTAGACATAGGAAAGTTCCATCTGTTGTTATGTTATGAAAGCCTCCTTTGTGATTTTGCAGTCCCATACATCACATGTGAATATTTCTGATAATATGTGTAGTTTTTATTTTGGTTGTCTTTCTTTCTGCCTTTAACATATATTTAAATTCATTTTGGTCACAATCAATGCCTAGTTTACAATAACATGTGCTAAGTATCATTCAGGCTACTTTTTTTGAAGTGACCTTGTGAAAATGCCTTGTTTTCTGGTTGCACATAGTGTTTATGTTGCTTTGTCATACAAAGGTTCTTGGTTTCTATAGATGGTCTCAAGGGAGGTCTCCATGGAGGAAGCCAAAATAAAGCATCAGATCAGATAGGGAGATTAACGAATGTCATGTGGAGCAGCTGGTTTAGCTCTTGCTAGTGATTGTGATTTTTATAGTTCAAAGTCCTATCTATTTGGGTACGATATCCCATCCATGCTACCTGACCACAGCTCAAGATAATAAAATGAGAGGCTGGATGAACACAGCAGGCCAAGCAGCATCTCAGGAGCACAAAAGCTCATTTTATTAGCTTGGAATTCTCCAGCATCTGCAGTTCCCATTATCTCTGACCACAGCTCAAGATAAGTTACCTTAAATGTCACTTTACAAGATAATGCTAAATGTATTGTAAAGTGAGAGGAAATACTTAATAGAGAACATTTCAAAGACTTACTTTGTTCTCTGTGCATAATGGGACTTCTATCACTTCCCTAAGCAAAGGGGTGTGAATACTCCTGGGTCAAAGCATTCAAATAAGCCTCTCCTGTTGTTCTGCAACATATACACCTTGCAGTATTAGAGCAGCAGGAAAGTCAATGTTTTGGGCCAAAAACTGGGGAGGGGGAGGGGAGCCCAGAAATAAATAGAGCCAAGGGGTGGGGCTGGGAAAGGTAGTTGGGATGATGGTGATAGATGCTGGTAAGGGGTTATAGTGAATGGTCAGTGGGAAGGGTGGAGCAAATGGGTGAGTAGGAAAGTAGACAGGTGATTATAACCTTTCTTAATAAAATAAAGAAGCCATCCTTGACACCCATTGCCATTTGATCTATCTGTGGTCATTGAGACTCTGACAGAGGTAAAAAGCAGACTGCTTAAAGCCAATAAAATAAAAAACTTGTGAGGCCTTGATTTTTTTTCCTCAGTCAGAACAATAGACTCAGCCTGAATGGATGGGTTCATGCTCCCACAGAACCAGGATTTTTAGTTTTAGCTTTCAGTCTTGAAGCTGGATGTGGAAGCCCTTATTCCTTTCTCTGTTACAGCTAAAAGCTGGGGTTCCCCTCCTGCTGCTGGAATTGCATGTGAGGCAATTTATTTTACTGAATTTGCCTTTGCCAAGGATGTGTTTATGGAATGTTACTACATTGGAACAGTTAATTAGTAGTAGTTAATACAGTTAAGAATTTCAATAGAGTTAAGCCAACTTTATTTTCTTTTATTTTAACAACAGTATAAATTAGAATGCTTTTTTGCTTAAGGTTGAGTAGTTTGACTAATCAAATTGCATCCACACTCCTATACTTACCTTTAAATAAAGAAAAAGTTAAGGTCTAAACTATCCACTTAATATATTTTGAAGAGATTTCATCTGGCCCATAATGGTTGACAAAGCACAACTCCCCCTATGTGGCTAAGTGGCCACAGGCTCAATTGTGAACATTCTAAATTGACCGACGGCCCAAGAAATCAGGCCTGACAGAAGCTTGGCCAAACTAAGTTAAACAGCAGCTGGCAGTTATTGGTTACAGAGATCAGAGGAAACCAGGATCAAAGAGGTTACAAAGTTTCAAGGGGAAACCACCTACAACCAACCTGAGGGTTGTGAATGGAAGAAGAATCGATCAGATGTTTTGACACCTTGACGTTTGAGAATATGCAATTTACACCTCCCAGCATGGCAACAGTGAAGAGTGTTGGCGCAATCCCACTGGATGATTTGAACCCCGCTCGTGGCCCCATTGGCCAAAGGCCTCAGAATATTCTGAAAATTCCAGTGCAATGAAGGATAAGAGCATACACCTGGGAGCCACCCTGTCAGTGAAGACTCACAAAAGACTTGCAATGAAGACTGGACCTGGCTTAGCAGCAGAGCTTCAGTCACCTGGGGGAGGAAAGAGAGAAAGAGAGAGAGAGAGAGAGAGAGAGAGAGAGAGAAAAGATCCATCCAGACCCCTGCAAGAACCCCTTTGCAGAACATAGCCATCCCTATGTCAGAGAGGAAGGAGATTCAAACGGCCCAGCTCAAACATGTGAATCATTGTGGGTAATATCCTTCCTCAGGCAGCTAGAACTGGATAGGGAGTAACTTTTGTGGGACCTTGGGAAATGTTTTAATAAGGAACATTTTATTGATTAATCAAGTTGAATCACAAACTGACTTCTGTGAGCCGTTGTTCACCTCACCAACAAGTGCACTTGGGTAAAATGTTTTAAATACATAAACAGGTCAAAGTCTCCAAAGCACAGCTAACACACACAGTAATTCAATTCATATGCAAGTCATGTTCACTGTCTTCTATAATCTATCATCCTTCATCTGCAGGGACGATAAGCAAACTGACCAAAACATTCTGGTACAGAGCATCGTTTATGTGTGGGAAGAAAGAGAAGTGCCATAGTAATAGGGGATAGTACAGTTAGGGGAATCAGATGCAGTTTTCTGCAGCAAAGAGAAAGAATCTTGAAGTCTGTGTTGCCTACCTAGTGCCAAGGTTCAGGATGTCCCTCCTGATCAGTAAAGGAATGTGGAGTGGGATGGGAAGAATCCAGCTGTCGTGCTCCATGTACATCACAATGACATAGGTAAGGCAAGGAAATAGTTTTCTTTCAGTGATTGCAAGTAGATCAAGGTTAAAATAAAAATCTGAAAAGGGACAGCACGGAGGTACAGTGGTTAGCACTGCTGCCTCACAGCACCAGGGCCCCAAGCTTATTTCTGCCTTTGGGTGATTGACTCTGTGGAGTTTGCACATTTTCCCCATGTCTGCGTGGGTTTCCTCCGGGTGCTCTATTTTCTTCCCACAGTCCAAAGATGGGCAGGTTAGATGGGTTAACCATGGAAAATGCAGGGATACAGGGATAGCTAGGGGATGGGTCTAGGTGGGATGCTGTTCAGAGGATCACTGTGGGCTCAATGGACCAAATGGCCTGCTTCCATGCTATAAGGGTTCCATAATTCTAAGAAATCAACAGAGACCCTGGTGGAGTATAGAAAGTGCAGGGGGATCTTAAGAAAGTAACTAGGAGAGAAAAGAGGCAGCATGAGAAAACACTGGAGGGCAAAATTGGGGAGATTTCCAAGATATTCTTCATATACAACCGAAAGAGGATAACCAGGGAAAGAGAAGGGCCCACTACAGACAAAGGGGGAATCTGCCCATTGATCTGGAGGACATTGTAAAATGAGTACTTCACATCTGCCTTTCCTCAGGAGCAGGAGGATGTGGTAGAGAATTTGGGAAGAGAGATTGTGAAATTCTTGGACAGATCGACCTATCTATGATTCTAAATGACATCTATGATTCTAACCACAAACAAAATAATCTCAGAACTACTACCTGAGCCACATGCAAATTAGCACAGGGCAAACAAGATTAGATAAATAAATGCAGGGCCCAAAGATTGATGTGGGAGAAATGGGTTTTGATTCTCAAGGCACTGCCTCCAGTTCTGGGAAAAGAGAGGCTTCATTTGGACTATGCTGAGAACAGTGTTCTGGTGAATCAAACAATTAGGGTTGCAGAGAAGGCTTTGAACTACTTGGTTGGAGGTGTGTGTTGAATTGAAGAGAAATTTAGAAAAATGAAAAATTATCAAATGAGCAGAGGTGCAAGATGGTGTGGATTTGGCAGAAAATATAAGCAGAAGAGTACAACAGAAATTAGAACCACAAATAACACAAATAGAAATAAATGAATATGACTTGATCACTATTACAGAACAAGGTTTCGGGTCTGGGAACGCAATAATAATGGTATTCAAAAATTTCAGAAGACTTGGCAAAAAGGAAAAGGAGATTTCTAATAAAGGAAGCTAGCAGTGCATTGGCGAGGAATCATATAGATGTAACGGGCTATGGTGTGTAATCTGTTTGGGTGGGAGAATGAATAGCAAGGGAAAGAAGGCATGAGTGGGAGTTGTCCCATAGGCCTCTCTGTCAGACAAAATATAAACTAAGAAATAATGCAAGAAGGGCAGTGCTACATATTGGATCAGATGGTCAAAGATGATGTGGTTTACAAGTTTGTAGAGTGCAATGGGGATTGTTTCTTTATTGCAGTACTTTGCACAACCTATCTGGGAACAGGCTATTAATACAGGATCTGCGCAATCAGGTAGGATTAATAAGAGATCAGATAGTTAAGGGCCTCTTGGATCACAAACATTGTTAGATTTCAAATTCAGTTCGAGGGAGAGAAACTTAAGTTTCCAACCAGTATCTTCAACCTAAATAGGGCCAATTACAAGTAATGAAGAATGTTATATGTTATACAAATCTCTTGATGATCAGTGGCAGACATTTAAACAAAAATCTATTCCTGTCAAAATGAGAAGGATGAAATGATTTGATTTTATTTATTTTAGTCACATGTATCACAGGTACAGTGAAAAGTTTTGTTTTGCGTGCAGTACAAGCAGATCATACCATACAGTAAGATGGCAGTGGAGTCGGACACTCGACCCATTCTTCTTCTTTTTTCTTCTTTTTCTTCTCTTTTACTTCCTCCTAGTGCTTTTTCTATCTTTCTTTCTTTTTCTTCCTCTGATGATTCCCATCCTCCAGCATGTGACAATTCCCAGTCTCTGGCAAGCAATGATTTCCAGCTATCTGCTGATGTCTCCCAGCCTTTAGTGATGATTCCCATCCTCCAGCGAGCAACAATTCCTGATCTCCAGCAACAATTCCCAGCCTCTGGTGAAGACTCCCTGCCTAGTGTAGTAGCCTGCCGCAGTGGCCTCCCGGTGTGGTGACCTCCTGGCCTGACGCAATGGCATTCCAGTGTGGTGTATTCCTGGCCTGGCACAGCAACCTCCAAGCGTGGTGACCTCCCGGCCTGGCACAGTGGCCTCCCGGCATGGTGACCTCCCGGCCTGGCACAGCGGCCTCCTGGAGTGGCGTGGTGACCTCTGGTGATTTGCTGCAATGTTGGACATTTTATTGTATAAGATCTTGCAACTAAAGAAGCTGTGCCAATGTGCTTTTGAATCTAAGTCAGCACTGTAATTGGCAATGTGTAAACTTTTCACTATACTCATTGAGTATATGTTACAGTAAAGACTATTCTTTTCAAAGTTCTTTGGGTGATAGAACAGGGCAAGGAATACAATGTCACTGCTGCAGAGAACATGTAGAAATAGCAAGATCAACATTTGATTTGAAATTTGAGAGGTCCATTCAGAAGTCCAACAACAAGAAGGAAGAAGATGGACAAACCATTCATGGTTAGCAAAGGTAGTCAAGGAGAATTTCCAATCAAGCACTAAGACATACAAATGCTGATATCTACTGGTAGGTTAGAGAATTGAGAACTACATAGTGGCCAATGGCGGGTGACTGAAAAGGTAATAAAAAGGAAGAAAATTGATTGAAAATAAATCGTCATGAGATATATAAACAGCCAGCAAAAGCTTCTATCAGTATATTAAATTTAAGAGAACAGCTAAAGGTAGTGTGGGAACCCATAGAGGATGTGTCTGGGAACTGACAAAGAAAAACAGGGAAATGGCAGATAATTTACACCAATATTTTGCATTGGGCTTCATGACGGATTACACAGCAAGCATCCAAAAGATAATCGATAAAGAAAGGTGCCAATGGGAGAAAATTGTCTTGTAACAGCTTCTGACCAAGGCAGAAAGTATTTAATGAACTAATGGCATTGAAGCCAGACAAGACCCATGAACTGCACCAAGGGGTTTAAAGGGAATGCAGCAGAGATAGCGAAGACATTGGTTCACAAGGCTGGAAGTCTTGCCTGGTCAAGAAGTTCAAATAAGCACTTGCATACTGTATGGAAGCAAAGAGCAACCTGACAAGAATGCTGTTCTATTCTCAACCTTAGCTGAGCAGAAATCAACTTACCAATCTTGTGATAATTGTAGAAGAATTTCACTATCCATCACAACCATAATCTTTACCAGAATCTATCTGAACCACTTAATACATTTCAACCAGGATCCGCTACCAAAGAATTATTATGGTTTCAGAAAAACTTAAGGAGTGACTAATATAGTTGTTGCAATTTGACAGCTCCAAAAGAAAGACTAAGAAAAGAACAAAGACTTCTACACATGATTTACTGACCTGACCAAGGCCTTTGAAATTGTTAGCCATGAAGGCCTTTGTAAAGTAATGGAGAAATTTGGCTGCACTAAGAAACTCTTCACATTGGTTCAACAGTTCCATGAAGTCATGCTCGTCCATGGTCCAGGCTGATGGTGAGTTTTCAGACCCACTCCCAGTCACATCCAGAGTGAAAGATTATCATACTGCAGCGTATAAGGGTATATATTATATATGCAAGGTTGTTGCCCATGTGGAAGCAACTTGGGCCAGAGGGCATAATCTCGGAGTAAGGAGTCATGCATTTAAATCAGAGATGAAGAGAAATTTGTCTCTCTGGGGGTTGTGAATCTGTCAAATTCCTCACCATAAATGATCTATCAAGCCAGGTTTTCATTGAACCCCAAACCCAGTTACACTCTTTTCTGCTACAATCTGCCTTTGGTAACTCACTAATGTGAACAATAATTGAAACATTAAACAAAATTGTCATTGCTGTTAAACACAATTAAGTACTTTACCATTTTATTATAATTTGATTGTCATCATATTAATATGTAATGTTGTCACACATGTTAAAAATTGAAATCTTCACAATGAATAATCTTTCCTGCAGTTACAATAGCTAATTACATTCAATTACCACCCAAGCAATACCACATTATTAACAAGGGTTTTATTTTGCAAACTGATTTCTGTGAAGATTGTAACTTGAGACGGAAATAGAACTTGTAAATTGAATAGGTTAATAGGGCCTTTTTATATAGGCAGCTTTGGGCACATTTCTATCTAAGACATAAGATCATAAGAAACAGCAGTAGAATTAGTCCATTCAACATATCAAATGCTTCACTATTCAATAAGATCACACCTGATGACATTTTTGCTTCTACTTTCTGATTTTCCCTCTGTAATCATTTAGTCTTTTGTCAATCAAATGTCTGTCTAATTCAGCACTGAATGTACTCAATGTAACAAGGCCCTTAGAAGTATGTGAGAACTGGGTATTCTTTCTCTCATTGGAAGTTGAAGAGAAAAGGTGCCCAGAGCAACTCCTGACAGGAATTCCAGGCAAACTCATTGTTCATGAGCTCCTTCTCACAGTAGACTGTTTCGATTGGAATAGTATTCTGTTTTCCTTTAATTCCTGTCAAGTGGGCAATCTCACGTTTTCCCACTTTATATTCCATCTGTCATTATTTTCTCCCATTCTCTTTACTTTTCAGCAGTGAACTCATGATGAGTCAAATTTAGATAATCCAAAAGTCAAGAAGCTGTCAGCCATTCCCACTGACTGGACAGAAAATTCAATGGAAGGATGCCTGTGAAAAGCCAAAGCCCCAGTCTAGTAACACTGGATTAGCAAAATCCCTACACATTTGTTATGAGTCCATACAAACCAATTGAAGCTATGTTAGGCTATGCTAGAGTGCAAAATCACAGACAAACCTGCAGCAATGACTTGCTGGACTGATTCAAGACAAAGCAATGTATTGCCTTCCCTGCAATACATGGCAGGTGCTGTGCCAGATGATTGGCTGCAAATTTGCCTCAACCATATCCTGAAGGAAATTGCACCAAGAAACATTTTTGATGCAGATGAAACCAAACTGTTTTACCTTGTCTATCACATCACTTTTTCATATTTAAAAGTGAAACATAACAGTGGGAAATGTAGCAAGGAATGTGTTGCTGCTGTCATCTGTGCCAATATGTATAGCGTTGAGAAACTGAAGCTTCTGGTGATAGGAATACTCAAGAAGCCATGTTCCTTTATGCATGTCGAGAAACTACTCTCACAGAATGTGGATAACGAAATCGCCTGGATGACCTCCAGCATTATTGAGTTGCAGATCAGAAAAGTGGATACAATGTATCAACTGGAGAAAAGGAAGATTACCGTTATGAAGACCCAGAGAAGTCTGATGGACGCCCATATACTTACCCACATGATTCTTCAGCTGAAGCTACAAAGGGTACAGAGGTGTTCTTTGATTTTGCATTGCAGCATGAAAACGCAGAAACCACATCTGATTACATTAATGACATGATGGACTATGCCACTTTAATTTAAGGCAGTGAAGTGAAAAACAATTGCTGAGTTTTTCCAGAATTAACTCCCAACATTTTTCAATATCTTTTACTGTGCTTGGTCAGGCCTTTATAAGATGGGAAGAATTTTAAAATAAAAGATGTTTTTCATTTGGTTTCTCAACACATTAAGTTTAGTATTATTATCCTTATCCATTAGTTGCTCAATGACTTTATCCCATACTTTCTTTCTACTCTCTGTTTGTGTTCCACAATGTCTCTATGAATTATATTGTCTTTTATTATCATAGCATTTTCTACCTGTTGTCTTTTGATCAGTTGTTCATTAATCGAAATGTCTTTGACCAGTTTTCCGGACTGGCTGTTTCCTGAACATTGGTTTCACGGCTTTAATAAATTTTTGACTCCTACCATTTGAGAAAGATTCAATTCAGAACATAGATTCATGTTCAAGAGTAAGAATTCTAGATTGTGAGGAGTGTCTGCCTTCCCTGCTGTCTGACACACCTCTTGGGGTTTGCAGGGTTGCGCGGAGCATACATTTCAATTTATGTGGTATACTTCCTGGTCCCTGTCGCTCCTTTACTGTCAACAGTAAACAGTGTTTCTTCACTTATGCTCAATGATCTGATAAGATAGGTACTTGTCCGATATTAAACTTAAAATTAGTGAACTGTCCATTGATACAAATGTGTTCTCACTAAAAAGCTGGTTGTAGGTCATTTATTTCCCTCAAGCTAAGTTTGTTTCTTTACTTTTGTATCATTTGTTCTATTGTGTCATTTTCCTCATTTGCTTTATTGTTAATGTAACAATTTGTCTTCTTACTGCTCTGTGATTGTTTTCAAATTTAGCATAACATTCTGAAAATGAATTCGTGCCTTACAGAAAGACATCTCTTATTTAAATAGCTGGAGACTGCATGTACCTGCAATTTTCCTTGGTCTACAGCCATGACAATGACTTTCTGTACATGATGTCAATCCTAAACTCTGTATTGGCTTCTCATGTGGTTTTGCACCTTACAAACTCAATGTACCTTACAAACTCAATCTCCTGTGTTAAAGTTGCAACATGTTGCTTCTGGATTTCTACTTCACTGACCGTCTGAGTTATGTCTTCTTTTAACTGTAATAAATCTGGCAAAGACTCATCAGCAATTCCAACAATAATTCTGCCTCGTATGAATTCTGACTTTAAATTTCTGTAGTCACATTTTTCTATTAAATAGGCATAATAAGTAATGAAATCAGCTATGCATTCCCCTGGGTGCTGAACGCTTCTTTTAAATCTCCTTTTTTCAAGAATATTACTTGTTCTGATCACATCAACTACATCACATATATTTCTTTTCTCTGACTCCAAATTTGTCTGGATCCACCCCTTTAGCCCATCACTAATGGCAGTGTTATCTTTGCATCCTTCCTTCTGTAAATCCTTCTGTACCCAACTTCAAAAGCTTCACATTTTGCATTACTTGGATCAAGGTAACTCTTCAGCCTTAACCTCCCACGTTGTGGTGCAACATGTAGTTGCCTTATCTAAGATAACAAGGTGTAGGGCTAGATGAACACAGCAGGCCAAGCAGCTTCAGAGGAGCAGGAAGGCTGATGTTTGGGCCTAGATCCTTGCCTAGCATAATGTGTAAAGTGTCTTGATTTGTTTTATATTAAAGGCCTAATATAAAAATACCATAAATGAAGTGATCAAACAGACGTGAGGTGAAGTCTCAATGGTATTTGAAATTATTGTAGTATTCCAGAAAAATCAAACCTACAGCCATTCAGTCCAACTAACCCATACTAGTGTTTATACTTCGCACAAGCGTCTTCCATTTCTATCTAAGTAGATCATGTGGTCTCTCTAAAGTAAACATGAAAGGAGACATAAGTCAATTAAAATCAATCTTGAAAACCATTATATTGTATGTTCACCACTTACATCTTTAAAGACCAGAATATTAAAATTGGCCCCAAAGAAATGATATTTTTCTCATCCTTCTCAAGATTCTGCCTGGAATCAACATTTTCCAGAATGCTAAATAAAAACTGAAAGAATTACACACGCTATCAGAAATAAAAATGGAAGTTGCTGGAAGCTCAGCTGGTCTGGCTGCGTCTGTTGAGGAAGGGTCACCGGACCTGAAACGGTTTCTTCACAGGTGCTGCCAGACCTGCTAAGCTTCCAACGACTTCTGTTTTTATTCCAGAATGTTGTTGGCAAGCATTAGAAAGTATCTTAATTCTGTCAATGTGGAAGATGTCTCAGTGTATTCACCAAGCCAAGTGGAATGTAATTACCTTACTCATTCCTTGATTGCCATGATAGTGGCAAAAACGTGCATTTATATGTCACCGTTAACACAGATATATTTCGCCTGGCTCTGTACAGAGGTCTAATTAAAGAAACAGGTTGAACTGAAGCAAGAGATTACAAAGGATGACCGAAAGGTTGATAAAGAGGTCAGTTTTATTGGAAGTGAGGTTATAAAATAGATTAACATTGATATCTAATACACACAAATTGTCTTAGAACTGATAAATATGGCTATGACCACATTTTGTAATCACGATGGGAAGGATAAACAATCGGGTATGTACTCAGGCCTTGATTGGGTATGCATCCAGTTTTGTGGGTATCCAGCTTAGAATGTAAATTGTAAAACTCAATGACCTTCACAGCTTGAGTCAATACTCTTTGAGTGATAAGGAAATAGGTTGGAGACATGATGAGGTATACAATGGTAATAAGTGCCTTGGGACCAATGAAAAAAATCACAGAGACCTCCTCAGAAGACAGAAACAGGACATGACTGATAGGGTACCCTTCATTGACCAATACTTCTCTAGATTGGAGAAACTATACCATGTTCTTCACAGCCTTCAACATGTCATCAATGATGAACATCTTGCTAAGATCATCCCTACATCTCCATTTCTCTCCTTCAAACCTTAAATTGATCATTGTTCGCAGCAAACTAGACAGTTTTTAGGACAACATCGACCTCAACACCACACAACCCCACTACAGTATCCTCTGCAAGACATGCCTGATCATGGACATGGACACTACCATCACATGTGGGAACACCACCCACCAGGTACACAACAGATACTCATGCGACTCCGCCAATGTTGCCTACCTCATACTCTGCAGGCAAGGATGCCTCGAGGCATGGTATATTGGTGAGGCCATGCAGATGCCATGACAACGATTGAATGGACACTGCGCAACAATCACCAAACAGGAATGTTCCTTCCCGGTCGGGGAACATTTCAATAGACTAGGACCTTCAGCCTCCGATCTACGGGTAAGCATCCTCCAAGGCAGCCTTTGAGATACACAACAACGCAAAATCGCCAAGCAGAAACTGATAATTAAGTTCAGTATCATGAAAACAGCCTCAACTGTGACCTTGGGTTCATGTCGCACCATGAGTTCATGTAACCCCACCACACTGTTCTGTATTTGTAAAATCTTCCATACCATCCTGCTTTGACACCATCACCTTGATAACTTGTTATGATCGCTCTACCTTAATACAGTTGTACTGTTTTGGAATACTTGTCACATTGGTTAGACCCTCAGTATGCGACGCTTATACCTATCATGTTATTCCAGTAATTTGATTTGTCTCCAGCGCCATTTTTTAAAACTTCTTTAAAAATTATCTCTCTGCCTTAGTTAATCAGATTATAGGTCATCCTTTCACTTATTTCAGCTGTCTACTATAGAAATGGAAGACACTTTTCTCACAGCGTCTGACACTCTTGATCACCTGCAGAGACCTATTATTTGACCTGTCGACACTCCACTCGCTCCATTTGTGTGATCTTTTGATCTCTCTGCTTATAAATTCTGTATCTGAGTGCCTTCTCTTCATTGCACGTGATGAAGGGGCAGAGCTCTGAAAGCTTGTGATTTAAAATAAACCTGTTGGACTATAATCAGTGGTCGTCTGACTTCTGACTTTGCCCATGCCAGTCCAACACCGGCACCTCCACATAATGAAAAGAAAAAAGGGACATTGTGGAATGTTCATTGATAAGGATATGTGATGTAAGCTAAAAGTGAAGTGTAAAAACATTGAGCAGAATCTTATGAGGGTCCGAGTGATGTGAACAATGGCAAAATATGTGGTAGAAGCGGGCAGCAGGTGAGCCAAGGCCCATCTCAATGTCTCACTCTGTTATGCTTTTTATAAGCAGTGTAGCAAGATTCTCAATTGACACTTATTGTTGATTGTTAAACACCTTGCTAACATCACAACTCACCTTAATAATATTCAGCTTCCAATCTTAACAAAATTTATGGAATAAGTTTGACGTTAAGAAAATTCAACAGGAAAGCAAAGCATATAGTTAGTGAAGCCTTTATGTGGAGTTGAAACAGTTGGTTCCAGAGTCTTAATTTTGGCCTCCTTGTGGATTTCCTGAATTATCAAACAGTTGAGGTCAATATGAGGTGTCTACTGGAGCTTCCAAACCTACAGGCCATCATGCCTGACTGAGTACCTGGATTTTTCCCTCCTACTATTGAAGTGTTGTGCCTTTGCGTTTTTCTTCTTCAGAGTATTTCTTATTCATGGCTAAACTTCAAAGAGTTTTTTGACGTTCTTTTTTTCCCACCCTACAAAGCTTTCTTATTCCAACCATGTGGGAGTAGGGCATTTAGGCCATCAGGTCTACACTGCACCTCCAACGGGCAGCCCATCCATACCCATGTCCCCTTCCATATAACCCCATATTTCTAATGGCTAATCCATCTAGCTGGCACATGTTTGGCCTGCGAGAAGAAACCAGAGCACTCGAAGGAAACTCGCACATACAGTTACCTCAGGGTGGAACTGAACAAAGTTCCAAAACACTGTGAGGCACCCCTGAAATCCTGTGACCCTGTTAAAAAAGTCTTCTGAGGTCTTGGCCTGCCTTCAGTGTCTTCCTGTTTTTTAATCAGCTGCAACTTCAAATTCTTCTAACGTGCAATCCTATCTTTTAGTTGTGTCCCTTGAACTCAGTTTTAACTTCAGATTTTGGCTCTGGAAGATTTTTCCTATCCACCAACATTTTTAACCTGTGTTTTAAGGGAATACACCTCCTTGCATATTGAGATACCTGTCTATAGTATCTTGGGATGTGACTTCTGCACTGTCCATGAGGCTACTTGCTTCTTATCTCTCAATAAGACTTTTCAACTCATTATATAATGAACACTCTTTTATTTATATCTACACATATGAGAGGTCAGTTAGCTCAGTTGGTTAGATGGCTGGTTTGTGATACAGACTGATGCCAGTAGTATGGGATCGCAAACTGGCTGAGGTTACCGTGAAGTTACCACCTTCTCAATCTTGCCTCTTGCTGGAGATGTGGTGACCCTCAGGTTAAACTCACCACCAGTCATTCCTCTATAATGAGAAAATAGGACAATGGCAAATTTGTACAGTAGGATCTCAAATACTAATCTCTAGTGCAACATCTAAGATCTCCCATCTCATACTCAGCCTAGTCCAGTGCTTTGTCTCTTATTGATGTTAGAGTTAAATGTTCTGTTGCATCATCATGATTCACATGAATCTCATTATACCACAGCAGACCCGGTTTCTTGGCCTGGTGTGGCAGTGTCTCAGCCTGGCATGGCAGTGTCTCAGCACATAAGTGAGTCATGCCTGTGCATCTTCCAGAGGCAATAGGATGAGACTGGGGAGGTGGCAGCTTCAGCGACAATGTGAGGCAGGTCCCCTGGTATTTGCCGTGGTGGCATCGAGAACAGACTAAGGACTCCCAGAGAGTGAGCTAAGCAGAGGACTCATCAACTGTTGAACTTTTAACCCCAAGATGGGCCTTGGCTCACTTGTTGCCCACTTGAACATTCTACAATGCCCCTTTTTATCTTTAGCCATATTACCTTATTTATTTATGTTTCTACTATGAACGTAATACTTTAATTTTAACTCTTTCTTTTGCCACTTTGTTCCTACATTTTTTGTACCTCGGTACTTTGTACCCAAGATGGCGCCTTGTGTGGTGACATTGTACACTTTTCACTGTACCCTGTACTTTGTACCTGTGACAATAAAATCTAAAACTAAACGTGGAATTGAAACAAAGATCACACAGGATCTCTTTGAGTGGTGGGTAAGTTCTGAGGAGTTACATGTCCTACTGTTCGAACTCACTTTGTCCAGTGCCCCATTCTCAGCAATTCCCTCACAAAATCCCTTTGACCTCACTCATCAATATCAGCCATCTGCCAAAAGTGGAGGCATTGGCCGCTGACTGCATGACAAACAAAGCTTTTTTAAAACTAGTGGGAACTTGCTCTTCAGGTTACAGTGTGCAACCTAGAAATGAATTGATTGGAAAGAATTAATGGAATGACACATTGTTGGCACGACTATGATTCCTTTGACATGATGAGCTGAAAATCTGACTCTTGACATCAGTCCTCAGTGACAGATGGGCAAGTTTTTTTTAACAGATTTTAATTTTTCTGTTCAACGTTCTTTTACAGCAGCTCACCACACCAAATCCCTGCTCCCCTTCACCAACAGCCTATTGTAGAGTAATGAGCTATCAGCAGAGTGTACAATGATGGTGATGATCGCAACAAATGTTTATATAAAGAGCTCTGGAAGGAGATTGAAGCTTTATCAGAGTCTAAAAGAAAGTGTTGGTCAACCATGTTGAAATGAAAATATTTAAAGAAAGCATTTTGGACTCAAGAAGCAGAACTCGGCAGAGTGTAAGTAGTTAAACACAAAATACATGCAGTAAAACACCAACTATTCTCTAAGTAGCCAGGTGAGGAGGGAGTGGGCTTGATGGTGCTTGTCAATGGGAATAGTGGAGCTGGGGTGAATGGAGGGGCTGGTGCTGGGTTTGAAAAGTGTAGAGCCAGAAAGGCTGGAATTCAGGGGATGCAGATCCAGTGGTAGCAGCAGGGAACTGGGATGGTGCAAGGGAGGGGAGCTAGGGGTACCAGAGTGGGTGGCAGACACGAGCTGGGTTTGCTGAGGAAGAAGGAGCGGATCTGAAGGGCTGGGTCTGCATTGTACTTGAGGGAACAGGACCTGGGGCTGCTGGGGAAGTGAGGAGGAAGAATGGAGTACGTTGCTAACGAGACCAGAGACGGGCTGCCAGGGAGTGTGAGGCCATGTACTAGATGGGGCAAGGTGCACTGGACGGAGCAGCACCAGGTGTTGATGTTGACAGGGCATAGTAACAGGTGTAGGGCTGGTTGCAGTTGGGACACTGGTATAGAGCAGAACCAGGGTGTTGGACAAGTGAGCAGAACCAGTGATGTATGTGGGAGAGGTCAGTGCAGGGGAGTGTGTGGGGAAAGTGGGCATGAGAGTCCAAGTGTGTAGTAAAACTATAAGTCTTCAGAGACAGATGGAGTATTGGTAGAGGAGGTGTCATGAGTTGCAGATGTCATAAAGTCATACAGCATGGAAACAGGCCCTTTGGTCCAACTAGACCATGCAGAACATAATACCAAACTAAACTAGTCCAACCTGCCTGCACTTGGCCCATAACCCACCAAACCTTTCCTATTCATATGTTCCTCTAAATGTCTTTTAAACATTGTAATTTTACCCACATCCACCTATTGTTCAGCAAGTTCATTCTGCACGCGAACCACCTTCTGTGGAAAAAATTTGTCTGTTATGTCTTTTTTAAATCTCTCTTTTCTCACCTTAAAACTGTGCCCCTAGTCCTAAAATTCCCCGTCTTAGGGAGAAGACAAATATCATCAACTCTATCTATACCTCTCATTATTTTATAAACTTTTATCAGGTCACCTCTCAACCTCCAACATTCCAGTGGAAAAAGTCCCAGCCTATCCAGTCTTTCCTTATAACTCAAACCCTCCATATCCAGCAACATCTTGCTAAATCTGTCCTGAACCCTCTCTAGCTTGGATAATATCCGCCCTATAACTGGATGACTAGAAGTGGATACAGCATTCCAGAAGAGGCCTCACCAATGTCCTGTACAACCTCAACATAATGTCCCAATTCCCGTACTCTAAGGACTGAGCAATGAAGGCAAGCATGCCAAATGCCTTTTCAGTCAACCTTCCCAAGTGATGCAAACTTTAAAGAATTATGTACCTTCACTCTGTTCCATAGCACTACTAAAGGCCCTACCAGTAATTGTGTAAGCCCCATTGATAAAGTAGACGTACAGAGAGTGTTTTCTTTCATGGGGCAGTCTAGAACAAGAAATCATAGTTTTCTGATAAGGGGTAGCATTGGAAAGACCATGAAAGACCTGGGTTCTCCCAGGACAAGTCTGAGTTGAGAACCACCATCACCGTCAGAAGATGTCAAGATCATCACTGGATCATGATTGTGAACGGATCTTGAAGGGTCATTGGTTGAGCTAGGCTGAAATTGGCGCATCTTTATGCTGGCTTCAGCAGCAGAGTTTCGGGGCTATGGCTTCTGCTAGTGCCCGCACGTCAGCCTAGGCAATTAGTGATACAGTCAGGGTGATTGTGAAGACGGTGGAGGAAAGGTCGCCGGTCAACCGGACCTTCTATGTGAAGAGACTTCTCCAGGATTGCTGCAGGATCCAAGCAGCAGATATTTTTTGTGAGTTTACAAGATCCTGTCCAAGAATTCTTGAAAAATTACTTCTGCGCATCTTGTGGATGGTGTATGTTGTCGCAATTGTGTGCCATTGGCGAATGCTCAAGATGGTGGATTGGGTGTCAAATTAACTGCTGAATTATTTGTTTTATTCATTTATGAGATGTGGCTGTTGCAGTTGGGCCAGCATTTATTGCCTATCCCTAATTACCCAAAGTCAGTTAAAAGACACCGTATTCTTGTGGCTGTGGAGTCACATGTAGGCCAGACCAGGTAAGGATGGAGGTTTCCCCTCCAAAAGGGCATTTGTGAACCAGGTGTGTTTTTCCCAACGTCAACAATGGATTCACAGTCATCACTACATTCATAATTCCAGATCTTTATTGAATTCAAATTCCACCGTCTTGTGTGGCAGGATTTGAAGCCAGGTCCCCAGAACATGAAACAAAAACAGAAATTTCTGGAAGAGCTCAGCAGGCCTAGCAGATCTGTGAAGAGAAATCAGAGAGAAATCAGGGTGGCATGGTGGCTCAGTGATGCTTCACAGCACCAGGGACCCAGGTTTGATTCCCACCTCGGGTGACTATCTCTGTAGAGTTTGCACGTTCTCCCCTCGTCTGCATGGGTTTCCTCCAGGTGCTTGGGTTTCCTCCCCCAGTCCAAAGATGTGCAGGGTAGGTGGATTGGCCATGCTAAATTGCCCATAGTGTTCAGGGATATGTCAGGTAGATGGAATGGCCATGCTAAAATTGCCTATATTTTTCAGGAATGTGTAGATTAAGGGGATGGGTCTGGGTTGGATTCTCTGAGGGTTGGTATGGACTTGTTGGGCCAAAGGGCCTGTTCCCACACAGTAGGGATTCTACAAAAAGCTGATGTTTTGGCTCCAGTTCTGAGGAAGAGTCACTGCACCTGAAATATTAACATTGATATCTCTCCACAGATGCTGCCAGACCCGCTGAGCTTTTCCAGCAATTTCTGATTTTGTTTCTGATTTAACGCATCCACACTTCTATTGATTTTTATTTCCCCAGAGGCCATTGCCTCCCCCTCAAAGTTTCTTGGATGTTTTTTGAGCTGCACTCAAGTGAAGCACATTTGAGCATATTTTAAGCTTGTGCTTCATAAATGGCAGGCAGGCTTTGGGGAGTCAACAGGTACGTTTCTTACTGTAGAATTTCAAGCCAACACCTACTTTGATACCAAAGTATTTGTGTGGCTAGTCCAGTTAAGGCTTTAGTTGATGGTTAACATCCTGGATATTGATTGTAAATGGCATGGAACATAAATAGGAGATGACTGAATTCTCTCCAGCTGGAGACTGTCATTGGCTGATAATTGTACACTATAAATGTTGCTTACCACTTTTAACTCAAGCCTGAATATTGCTTAGATCTTGCTGCTTCAGTATCAGAAAAGTTATGAATTACACTGAACAACATGCAAGCAACAGCAAACGTGCCCACCTTATGATGGAAGGCATTTTATTAATAAAACACTCGGGTAGAGAGAATCATTTTCAACATTACCTAGTGTGAGGGTAAGAAAGATGACACTTAATTTTGGGTGAATGGAGTTAAGATGGAAGGAGGTGAGTCTCAGATGAGATGAGATCAGGAGATAAACTTGAGAAGAGTGTTGCTGTGGTTGGTGGGGATTTCTTAATTCCAATTAAGTCCTTGAACCCCTCACTGCTGTTAAAAATGAGGAAAAAGGGAAATAGTTGAAGTTATACAAGAAACTGTGACTGCATGTAATTAGTGAAGGACAATAACTATTGTTTTTATCTAACTTACTGCCAGACATTTTAACAATCTGAGATAATAAAATGTGAGGCTGGATGAACACAGCAGGCCAAGCAGCATCTCAGGAGCACAAAAGCTGACGTTTCGGGCCTAGACCCTTCATCAGAGAGGGGGATGGGGGGAGGGAACTGGAATAAATAGGGAGAGAGGGGGAGGCGGACCGAAGATGGAGAGTAAAGAAGATAGGTGGAGAGGGTGTAGGTGGGGAGGTAGGGAGGGGATAGGTCAGTCCAGGGAAGACGGACAGGTCAAGGAGGTGGGATGAGGTTAGTAGGTAGGTGGGGGTGCGGCTTGGGGTGGGAGGAAGGGATGGGTGAGAGGAAGAACCGGTTAGGGAGGCAGAGACAGGTTGGACTGGTTTTGGGATGCAGTGGGTGGGGGGGAAGAGCTGGGCTGGTTGTGTGGTGCAGTGGGGGGAGGGGATGAACTGGGCTGGTTTAGGGATGCAGTGGGGGAAGGGGAGATTTTGAAACTGGTGAAGTCCACATTGATACCATATGGCTGCAGGGTTCCCAGGCGGAATATGAGTTGCTGTTCCTGCAACCTTCGGGTGGCATCATTGTGGCAGTGCAGGAGGCCCATGATGGACATGTCATCAAGAGAATGGGAGGGGGAGTGGAAATGGTTTGCGACTGGGAGGTGCAGTTGTTTGTTGCGAACTGAGCGGAGGTGTTCTGCAAAGCGGTCCCCAAGCCTCCGCTTGGTTTCCCCAATGTAGAGGAAGCCGCACCGGGTACAGTGGATGCAGTATACCACATTGGCAGATGTGCAGGTGAACCTCTGCTTAATGTGGAATGTCATCTTGGGGCCTGGGATGGGGGTGAGGGAGGAGGTGTGGGGACAAGTGGGGACAAGACACACTTGTCCCCACACCTCCTCCCTCACCCCCATCCCAGGCCCCAAGATGACATTCCACATTAAGCAGAGGTTCACCTGCACATCTGCCAATGTGGTATACTGCATCCACTGTACCCGGTGCGGCTTCCTCTACATTGGGGAAACCAAGCGGAGGCTTGGGGACCGCTTTGCAGAACACCTCCGCTCAGTTCGCAACAAACAACTGCACCTCCCAGTCGCGAACCATTTCCACTCCCCCTCCCATTCTCTTGATGACATGTCCATCATGGGCCTCCTGCACTGCCACAATGATGCCACCCGAAGGTTGCAGGAACAGCAACTCATATTCCGCCTGGGAACCCTGCAGCCATATGGTATCAATGTGGACTTCACCAGTTTCAAAATCTCCCCTTCCCCCACTGCATCCCTAAACCAGCCCAGTTCATCCCCTCCCCCCACTGCACCACACAACCAGCCCAGCTCTTCCCCCCCACCCACTGCATCCCAAAACCAGTCCAACCTGTCTCTGCCTCCCTAACCGGTTCTTCCTCTCACCCATCCCTTCCTCCCACCCCAAGCCGCACCCCCAGCTACCTACTAACCTCATCCCACCTCCTTGACCTGTCCGTCTTCCCTGGACTGACCTATCCCCTCCCTACCTCCCCACCTACACCCTCTCCACCTATCTTCTTTACTCTCCATCTTCGGTCCGCCTCCCCCTCTCTCCCTATTTATTCCAGTTCCCTCCCCCCATCCCCCTCTCTGATGAAGGGTCTAGGCCCGAAACGTCAGCTTTTGTGCTCCTGAGATGCTGCTTGGCCTGCTGTGTTCATCCAGCCTCACATTTTATTATCTTGGAATCTCCAGCATCTGCAGTTCCCATTATCTCTGATACCATTTTAACAATCTGGCTACTTTTATAGCCTCCTGCAGTGCCACAAGGATGCCACCCGAAGGTTGCAGGAACAGCAACTCATATTCCGCTTGGGAACCCTGCAGCCTAGTGGTATCAAGGTGGACTTCACCAGCTTCAAATGCATCCCAAAACCAGCCCAGTTCGTCCCCTCCCCCCACTGCATCACACAACCAGCCCAGCTCATACCCTCCATCCACTGCATCCCAACACCAGCTCAGCCTGTCTCTGCCTCCCTAATCTGTTCTTCCTCTCACCCATCCCTTCCTCCCACCTCAAGCCACACCTCCATTTCCTACCTACTGACCTCATCCGACCTCCTTGACCTGTCCGTCTTCCCTGGACCGACCTATCCCCTCCCTACCTCCCCACCTATGCTCTCCTCTCCACCTATCTTCTTTTCTCTCCATCTTTGGTCCGCCTCCCCCTCTCTCCCTATTTATTTCAGAACCCTCTCCCCATCCCCCTCTCTGATGAAGGGTTTAGGCTGGAAATGTCAACTTTTGTGCTCCTGAGATGCTGCTTGGCGTGCTGTGTTCATCCAGCTCTACACTTTGTTATCTTGGATTCTCCAGCATCTGCAGTTCCCATTATCTCTGGCTACTTTTATATATTGGCAGTGTGTTTTTGGGAAGGGATTTAATTTCATAGCATCATTACCAGATTATAGTGTACTTCTGGAGTAAGGCCCAACATTGTTTATCAGTGTAAAGCTTGATCTCAGGGGAAAGTCCTATCTCAGGATTTAAACAAGTTTGAGGTTAAGCAGCTACACACACATTCTAGTTTTAATCTTAGATTCTTGTGGGCACTTGATAAAGCAATTTGTTCCACTGGGGATGGCAGCACCCATGGAAAAAGGTGCAAAAGTGGTTAGGTCTCAGCATCAGACAAAAATCTGTTAAAATTAGCAGTGAAACAGTGGAGTCAGTCACGTCGGTTGTACTTCACGATAGTATGCTCATTTCCAAGTGTGGCTTTTTCAAAAAAACGCTATTTTAGTGGCTGTCTGCCTCTCTTCCAGGGAAATGGTTGTGCTTTTGGAGAAGGTAATCCACTTGGTGCTGATGCTTTCCATTATCAGTGGGCACAGCAGAGTGTGGGTACAGAGATCAATAAAAAAAGTTATGATTTCATTGAGAAGTGATTCATTTGTTTTCGTGATTATTTCGTCCTCATTTAGTCTGTCCTAGTGCTGTCGGGCCCAGGCAAGGCCAGGCCCCCATACCTCCCCGGGCTTGATTTAGAGAGTGCGGGTTATGAAGATGTACAGACGGGGCAGTTGTGCTTCCTTCCCCCTCGGTTTATGACGGGCTACCGGAGGGAGGGAGGGAGTGAGGAAGACGGAAGTCAGGCGGCGCTGAGGACGGGGATTCCCCGCCGGGAACTTCCGAGCTCTCCGTCTCGAGCGCAGCGCCGGACCGCAGCCAATGAGCGGAGCCGGTTTAAATTAACAACGGCCGAGGGAGCAGCGCGGTGGGGCTTCGGCTTGATCGGTGAGTCCGGGCCTCCATCACCGCACTTCAGGATTCATGATGCGACTGTGCTGGGGGGTGGGAAAGGCATCCCAGGCCTGGGGCTCTCAAGGAGGCCGTTGCCTTAAATGTCACTGATGTCTCAGGTGATTGCTGCTGAGGCCTACTGACAGCCTTTGGTCCCCACCAGCACTCATGTCCATTCGTGTTTCAGCGTAACTGATCAGTCAAAGTGCAGCTCCCTGCCGAGCCTCCAGTTTATTGGCTCTCGTTTGATTTGCCTGAAACTTAAGTTAAGCAAACTCTTGCATTTGCCACTTCGAGTAATCTTGCGTTTGTCATTTTGTTTTAAAAGTGAAAGTGCTCACACAAAACTAAAGTGTATGGACATCTTATCGTCACATGTTTCACAGGCACTTCCTTGGAGGTGATACAGGTTGTGAGTTACTGTAGGTGAAGCTTTGGGAATGACTTACATGTGTCTTAGATTAGATTCCCTACAGTGTGGACACAGGCCCTTCGGCCCAACAAGTCTACACCACCCTTTGGAGCATCCCACCCAACCCATCCCCCTATATCCCACACACCCCTGAACACTATGGGCAATTGAGCATGGCTGATCCACCTAACCTGCACATCTTTGGAGATAATGGGAACTGCAGATCCTCTGATGAAGGGTCTAGGCCCGGGGCATCAGCTTTTGTGCTCCTGAGATGCTGCTTGGCCTGCTGTGTTCATCCACCCTCACATTTTATTATCCTGCACATCTTTGGACTGTGGGAGAAAACCATAGCACCCAGAGGAAACCCATGCAGACACAGGGAGAATGAGCAAACTCCACACAGACAGTCACCTGTGGCTGGGATCGAACCCAGGTCCCTGGTGCTGTGCTAACCACTGACCCACCATGCCGCACCTCTTGTAGCTGCTGAACAGCCAAGGTAGAATCATGGAATCCCAACAGTTTTAGAAGATGGATAGTGTGCCAATGAAGTGAGCTGTTTTGATATGAAGGGTGTTTTATTTTTGGGCTTTTTTGTTTTGAAGCTATGCTCAACCAGGCATGTAAAAGGTATTCTTTTCTTTGTTTAACAGAGTGAGTCATAGAATCCCTATGGTGCCAAAAGAGGCTTTTTGGCCCATCTAATCTGTACTGACTTTCCAAAGACCATCCCACCTAATCCCATCAAACCTATATTTACCATGGCTGACCCACCATCACTTACATAGAGTCATACAACATAGAAACAGGCCCTTTGGTCCAACCAGCCCTTGTTGAACGTAATCATAAACTAAACTTGACCCACCTGCCTGATCAGTTAGGAATGAGTCCAGGGTGTGCACCCTACTGCGAGACTTCCAAGCCCAGAAGGTGCCCTGGATTCAGTCAGGGCAGACACCAGGTCATGTCACTTTGTAGAATAGGGTTGTGACTGCACCGGAACAATACCCTGCTGGGGGTCTGGCCTGTTTACCGAAGGGAGTGAATCCTGGATGTGTGAGGAAACCAGAGCACCCAGCAGAAACCCATGCAGACCTGGCAAGAAAATACTAACTCCACACAGACAATCGCCCAGGGCTCAACCTGGATCCCTGGTGCTTTGAAGCAGCAGTGCTAATCACTGTGCCATTGTGCTGCCCCCTAAAGAAGAGAGAACAGTGTGGGTGTGCGCGCGCGAGTGGATTTTCAAAATAGTCAAGCTACTATCTTCAGAAATTAAAAGTAGGAAAAGCTGGAAATAACAGTTTGTGGATAGGGAATACGGAGTTACCCGGGTTGATCACCTGATGTATTAACTTTGTTTCTTTGCTCATATGCTTATATTAGAAGTTTATTGTTTGGAATATGTACTTCTTCAGCAATGAACGGCTGATGTGTCTCCTCGGTTATATGTGTTTTGGGTCCAAGGAAAGTTGAATTGACTTGAGATTGCATGGGTAACTGTAGCACAGTGAAGCATAGTTCAGACTGGACAAACATTTTTAATCTGTGAAATTTGACTGTGCAGTTAACTCTGCTAATGTCTAAAATCTGTTTTGCTTCTTGGGTAATTTGCATTGTGCTTCATTCATGTAGAGAACTCTAATCTATAGTCAGAGAGATATGGAGCTTTTAGTACAATTTCAGGGTATCCAGGGCTGGTACTGTATGACTCTGAGCAAGAACATCAGAAAGAATAAGCAAGAGTAAGCCATTCAGTGCCTTGACCCTGCTGCGTCATTCCAGATCATCTACCTCTATACTATTTCTCCTCCCTTCCTCCTTGTCCTCATATCCCTTGGATTTAGAAATATAACAATCTCTGTTTTGAATATACTTTGTGACTGAAAATTCTTTCTCATTTCCTGACCTGCTGCATTGCATCTTTTTTATGATGCTTTCTGAAAATTCATACATCACATTCACTGGTTCTCCCCTTTATCCATTTTGCTAGTAACATGGTCAAAAAACAGGTTTGTCAAGCGTAATTCCCTTCAATGAATCTTTGACATTGGCCAATCAGATCATTATTTTCTAAATGTCTAGCTTTTTTCATAATAGATTCTAGTAACTTTTCTACTAACATTAAGTTAATAGGATGGCAGTTCTGCACTTTATCCCTCCTGCCTACATTAAGTAGTCATATTACATTTGCAGGCACCATTCCAGAATATCTAGAGATTTGTGAAATGATCACCAGTGAGCGCACAATGTGCACAGCCACCTATCATCAGGCCCAATGCGTTTGTCAATGTTCAGTCCTGTTAATGTGTCCAGTACCACTTTGTTAACTTGCATTTTTTTTCAGTTCCTCATTTTTGCTAGTCCATTGAATCTTTATTTCTGGTAGGTTTCATGTGTCTTCTGTCATGAAAACTGGCACCAAGTAATCATTTGGCTTCTCTGTCATTTCCCTATTTCTCTATTATAAATTGTGTTTAAAGGAGCCACTGTTTCTTTTTACTTTTTTTTCCTTTACATTGCTGAAGGAGCTTTTCCTGTCTGTTTAAATATTTCTTGCTAGTTTACATTCACGTTATTTTCTTCTTTTATCAGTTGATCCTCCTTATGTTCTAAAATACCCCTAATGATAGGTTCATTACCTTTTTATGCAGTTTTATATATCACCTGCTTTGATCAAGTGGAAACTTTAACTTCCTTTGTCAGTCAAGATCTACTCACACCATTTTGGGTTTTTTACTACCTTACAGAGATGTATCTTTGTTGAAAACCATGTGTTAATTTTTGTTTTTGCAAATGAGCCACCAAACCTTTTTCTGGGTGACAGCCAGTGACTCAATGGGTACTTTGGGGATCAGAATTTGTACCCCAGCTAGTCACAATATACACATGAATGATTTAAATGAGGAAATTAAATGTAGTGTTTCTACATCTGCAAATGGCACAAATTTGAATAGGAAGCTGAACTGTGAGAAAAATGCAGAGATGCCTTCAGTGTGATTTGAACAAGTTGACTGAGTAAGGAAATGTATGACAGATGAAGTATTATGTACATAAACGTACATAAATACTTTGAGCAAAAATAGGATGGCACATTATTATCTGACTGGTGATAGATTAGATCAGGAAAGGGTGTGGTGCAACGAGACCTGGATGTCCTGTACACCAGTTGCTGAAAGTTAGCACACAAATGGTATGTTGGCCTTCACCATAGGAAGATTTGAGTACAGAAGTAGGGATGTTTTGTGGTTGCACAGGGTCTTGGTGAGACCACGTTGAGAATATTATGTACAGTTTTTGTCTCAATATCTGATCAAAGTTATTTTGGCTAGAAAGTGAGTGTTGTAAAAGTTCACCAAACTGATTCTTGGGATGCAGAACTTTCATATGAAGAGAGGTTGGTTCAGTTAGGACTATATTCACTGCAGTTTAGAAAAATGAGGGGGAACCTCATAGCAACTTTTTAAATTCTAACAGGATTTGGATGTGAACATAGGAGGTATAGTTAGTAAGTTTGCACTTGACACAAAATTGATGATGTAGTTGACAGTGAAGAAGAAGTTTACTTCAGAGTACAACAGGATCTTGATCAGATGGGTCAATGGGCTGAGGGGTGGCAGACAGAGTTTATTTTAGATAAATGTGACCATTGGTGCTGTAGTTTGGAAAGGAATATCAGGGCAGGATTTATACACTTAATGGTAAGATCCTGGAAGTGCTGAACAAAGAGACCTTGGAGTTGCAGGTAGACAGGATAGTGATGAAGGCGTTTGGTATGCTCGCCTTTATTGGTCAGTGCATTGAGTATAGGAGTTAGGAGGTTATGTTGTGGCTGTACGGGATATTGGCTGGGGCACTTTTGGAAAACAGTGTTCAATTCTGGTCTCCCTGCTACAGGAAGGATATTGTGAAACTTGAAAGTGTTCAGAAAAGATTTACAAAGATGTTGCTGAGTTGGAGAGTTTTAGCTATAGCAGGGGCTGAATAACGTGGAGCTACTTTCCCTTGGAGCATTGGAGGTTGAGGGGTGACGTTATAGAAGTTTACAAAATCATGAGGGACCTGGATGGGATGAAGATCCAAGGTCCTTTCCCCAGGGTAAGAGAGTTGAAAACTAGAGGGCATAGGTTTGAGATGAGACAGGAAAGATTTAAAAGGGACCTAAGAAGCAGATTTTTCATGCAGGAGGTGGTGCCTATTTGGAATGAGCTGCCAGGGAAAGTGGTGGAGGCAGGTACAATTACAACATTTAAAAGGCATCTGGAAGGGTACATGAATAGGAAGGGTTTGGAGAGATATGGACCAAGTGCTGGCAAATGGAATTAGATTTATTTAGCGTACCTGGTTGGCATGGACAAGTTGGATGGAAGGATCTGTTTCCATGCTGTACAGCTCTATGACTAGACAAGGTAAATGCAGCAAGGATGTTCATGATAACCAGGGAGTCGAGAACCAGGGGTCACAATTTAAGGAACACTGGATTGGCCATTTCGAGCTGAGACGAAGAGAAATTACTTCATCCAGAGAGTGGTGAGTCTGTGAAATTCTCTGCCACAGAAACTAGTGGAGGCCAAAATATTGAATGTTTTCAAGCAGAAGTTATACATAGCTCTTAGGGTTAAAGGAATCAATATGAAAGAAAGTGGGGACAGGGTAATGAAATGGATTATCAGTTATGAACGTATTCAAGGGCAAGCAGGCTTGAGGAGCTGGGTAACTATTCTTATTTTTGATGTTTCTATGACAGCATTTCATTTCCCAATCCCAATTGCCATTGCCTGCAGGAAGATAGTGTTGAACAGCCTCCTGAGCAGCTGCAGAGCAAACTCTTTGCCCTTTTGGGAAGGGACTCCTGGATTTTGACCTTGTGATGATGATGGACTAGTGACGTGTTTCTAATTTAGGCTGGTATATGACTTCGTGATATTAGTGTTCCCATGAACTTGTTTTCTTGGCCTTTCTAGGTAGCAGAGGTGACAGGTTTTGGAAGCACTTTTGACGATGCATTGGGAAGTGGCTAAAGTGCACCTTGCCAGTAATTCACATTACAACTACATTAGATCCTTGTTGGGAAAGGAGACCAAAACAGCACACAGTGCTCCAGATGCGGTCTCACGAAAGCCCTGAACCTCTGTGGTATGATGCTGGAGGTTTGTGTGTGTGTAAAAGTGGCAGAGGCAGTGCTATTTAAGCATGCTCTGGATAATGTTGTACTCGAATTTTGTTACAATTGTGCTAATCCATGCAAGTGGAGAATATTTTATCAAAATCTTTACTTGAGGCTTGTGACTGATAGACTTTGAGGGAGTCAGGAAGTGGGTCGATTACCACAGTACATGAAAGCTGGCACCTGTTTTTACAGTCACAGTATTCATATGAATGGTCCAGTGAAATTCCTTGTCAATTTTGATCTTCCAGCACATTGATCGCAAGGGAATTGTTAATTTTCCACTGAGTCACAGACCTCTAAATTTCTAACTTATTAAAATCTTACTTCTACGTGCTGGAGAGCTGTTAAGTGTGAATGATGGATTATAGCAAAAACAGGAAATGCAGGTTATGGATCAGTAAACATTTGTAAAGAAAAAGTCCAGGATAATATTTTGAGAAAAAAATTCAAAAATGTTTGGCTTTCAATTCTGAGGAGGCTGTAGAAGGGGTTATATTGAGGTGCAGGACAAAAACATATTTGTATTTGCAGAAAAGAAGTACAGGTGCAGGCATGAAGAGCTGAATGGTCTACTCCTACACCTATTTTCTGTGTTTCTGTTTTTTTTTTGCAAGATTACCTCTGTGAGGTAGTGAAAATATGGAATAAATAAGAGACCTACTGCACATAAAACAGTCCCTTCGGTCCGACTCGTCCATGCCAATCAGGTTTCCTAAACTGAATTTTAGTCCCCTTTTCCTGCATTTGGCCCATATCCCTCTCAACCTTTCCTATCTATGTACCTACTCAAATGTCATTTCAAGGTTCTAATTATGCCTTGCCTCTGCCACTTCCTCTGATAGTTCATTCCATATGCACACCACTCTCAACGTGAAAAGGTTGCCTCTCAGGTCCCTTTAAAATCTTTTCCCCCTTACGTTAAACTTATGCCCCCTAGTTTTGAACTTTCCTACTCTGGGGAAGATAACTTGGCCATTTACCTTATCTGTGTCCTTCTTGGTTTTATAAACCTCTGAGGTCACCCCCTAACCTCTGACTGGGGGAACATATCCCTGCCTAATCAGCCTCTGCTTTATAGCTCAAACCTTCCATTCTCAGTAACATCCTTGTAAATCATTTTTTCACCCTTTCTAGTTTAATGATCTCCTTCCTGTAGCAGTGTGACCAGAATTGTATGTAGTACTCCAAATATGGCCTTACCAATGTCTGAAAAACTGTAACATGCCATCCGAAGTCCTGTACTGTGCTCTGACCAATGAAGGTAAGTGTGCCAATGCCTTCTTCACCACCCTGTCAACCTGCGATGCCATGTTTCAAGGAATTGTGTACTTGCACCCCCAGTGTTCGACTACACTCCCCAACACTTTACTGTGTACTGTACAAGTCTGGCCCTGATTTGTCTTAGCAAAATGCAACACCGCGTGTTTATCTGAATTAAACTCCGTTTATCTGAATTAATCTGCTATTTCTCAGCCCCATTTGATCACAATCTTGTTGTACCCTTAGATTACCTTCTCCACAGTCCACTGTACCAGCAATTTTGGTGTCATTCTGCAAACTTACTAACCATGCCTCCTATATTCTCATCTAAACTGTTTATATAAGTGACAAACAATCGTGGAACCAGCACCGATTCTTGGGGCAGATTGCTGGCCATTGGCTCCAGTCCAAAAAACCACTCTCTACCACCAACCTTCAAAATTTCCCCATCCTGATCCCATCCCAAAACCAGCCCAGCTCGTCCCCACTTCCTTGACCTGACCGTCTTTTCTCCCACCTTTTCGCCCCTCTCATCTCGACCCCACCCCAACCTCCTACCTACCTGCCCCATCCCCGCCTCTTTGACCTGTCTGTCTTCCCTTGACTGACCACCCCTGATCCAAACTCCCCATCTACACTCACCTGTATTGGCTCCATCCCCACCTCCTTGACCTGTCCGTCTCCTCTCCACTTATCTGCTCCTTTATCCACCTTCCATCTGCCTCCCCCTCTCTCTCTATTTATTACAGAATCCCCTTCCCCTCCCCCATTTCTAAAGAAGGGCCCAGACCCGAAATGCCAGCTTTCCTCCTCCTCTGATGCTGCTTGGCCTGCTGTGTTCATCCAGCTCTACATCTTGTTATTTCTACCACCAAACTCTGTCTCCTTCCATCAAGCCAATGTTGTATCCAGTTGGCTAGCTCTCCCTGGATCCCATGTGACCTAACCTTACTAACCAATCTATGGCCACTTCTTCAAAAATGTCAGTGAAATTTCTGAGACAATTTCCCATGCACAAATCCGTGCTTACTATTCCTAATCAGTCCTTCCCTTTCCAAATACGTATAGATCCTGTATGTCAGAATCTCCTCCAGTGATGTACCCACCACTAATATTAAGCTCACTGGTCTGTAGTTTCTGACAGCTTTTATGAAATAATGGTGCAATAATGAAAGCTAAGATGACAAAATATCAAAAGGAGAAAAATAAATTCAAATTGGAACAAATTGAAAAGAAAGCTTAGAGCTGCTGGGGTTTTGAAATGTGTAATAGGTAGCCCAGTTCTAAAAAGAATGATCAACACCAAGGAAGTACAGGTCTCCTGCTAGACCAGTATTCTTAAATGGTCAAAGACAACAGCAACTTGCCTCCCTTCCCTACCAACTGTCCAATTCTATGTTCCTGTTTTATTTTGATAAAGGTAATTGGGTAAATAACTGGTTTAATGTTATTCATGTAACTGTTAAAGTCAGCGTGGGTGGGGAGCTGTGCGAAAAGATGTTATACTGGCAAGAAGCTAGGACAAATCTTGATTGAAACAAGACAGGATGTGAAAGGTCTGTTGCTATCCCTGATGAAACAGCCAAATTATTGATACAGCGTTGTTTGAAACTTGCAACTGTTTTTGTTTCAATTAGGTGGTATTTGAGATCCTAGGTATTTAGAGAAGACAACCTCAAGATTCCATATTTTTGAGCAAACTTAACTTTTCTCCACAGTGAGAAAAGCAAAACAATCTACTGTTAGATGTGTTTATAAAACATGTACTTTAACGTCCAGAATTATTATGAGATAAATGTAAATTAACTGTCACACTCTTGTTGAACATCCCACGAATCACGTCAAATAGCTGATGCAGTGAAGGCAGATCCCATATAGTTGTCGACAAACCAGTCGGATGATAGTGACACTGGGTCACCAAGTCTCTTAAAATTTTTACTTCTTGACGTGCAAAGAACTAGCCTTGAAAAATTCCATGTAACTGCTCTGTCATGGACTGCTTCATTGACTTCTCATGTGCTGGTAGTTTAATCTCATTCCTTGAGATTGCATTCCACTGGATTATTGGGGCTGTGCTTCAACACCTACTCAAGGATGTGTACTTTGGAAAGAGATAATGGGAACTGCAGATGCTGTGGAATTGGAGATAACAAAGTGTGGAGCTGGATGAACACAGCAGGCCAAACAGCATCTTAGGAACACAAAAGCTGACGTTTTGGGCCTAGACCCTTCACCAAAAAGCCTGCATGATACAGTTTTCTTAATTTGTTTCCTGAACTCATTTGTGTTCTTCCCCTTAACTTTCAACCTGAACTGAAATTTAACCTTAAACAGATGAGAATATGTCCTCAGGATAGATTCACTAACTGATTATTCCCACTTACACCTGGATTAATTTAATACATACTTGAATTCAAATTAGATTTCTGCAATAGGTAACATTTTTCTCTTGTCAAAATAATGCCTGTAATTGATAAATAATATAACTAGTAGATGAAAAATGAGCAATATACATGAATTGTTCTAACTTCCTACGTGGACAGTAAAGTGAAAGGAAGTGACACTTTCACAAAAAGTCTCACACACAAATTTGCAGCTTCTGATGGTCACAGGCTACATTTTCATACCTCTGACCATGTCAGAATTGAGGTAGAAGGATTTAATAAACAGGAAACGATACCAGAATTCCTGCCACCATTCCCAATATGTGGGATTTTTGAGAGCATGGGACCAGGATGCAGATTACATGTGGGTGCTCTGCAGGCACTAATTCCACCTTTGGTTATTCCATTGCATTGGTGGACATTTACTTTCCAGCTAGTTTCATAGAGTTGAGCCTGTTTTTGTCAGGACCATGGTCTATAACAAGTCTGAGGACTTGTGAGCCACGGGAGAGCTCTGTATGAAAGGTGTTAACAACTTCATATTTCAGAATGTAATAGTATAAATTAAAATGAGGTTAAGACAGCAAATCAATGATGGGGCTTTGTTTGGAAATAGTATATGACCAGTAAATTGACAAGCATTTTGGAAGGTTCAAATGGATTAGAGTGTGTTATACAATTAATGTTAATACAGCTGAGATCCCATTATGAATGCTCATCTGATTGCCTGGCCTGACTGCTCAGCAGGGATTGTTGACTGCTGTTAAGGGGACTTTTACCTTTGTTCTGATAGTTTTATGAACAGGCAATAAGACTAATTTAGTTGTTTGTTTGTTTGTTTATTTATTTTGATAATTACTTGGGTATTTCAAAGATTTCCTAATGTTATTATAGGGTTCATGAGTTCTGTCCTTCCTGGAAATTGAGTGAGGGGTCTTGGAGCAGGTTGTTTGAGAGAAGGCTGATAAGCAAAGCAAGGCTGTTCAGCCATGTGCTGAAATCCCAGTGAACTAATGTGAATTCAAAACTTCCTGCCTTGGCAGCTACCCCACTTAATTCACACCCTGAGCTGTTTACAGAGGCAATGACTCCAACTCATGCCTGGTCACTTGTCTTAAAAATAGCACATGTGGGAACTGCCAAGCAGGAAGTGGATTGTGATGTTGGCAAATTACCCAACTTGTGATGCTTGCCTAAAAGCTGAAAAGCTAGGCCCACAAACTTATGTGCAGTGCCTCGAGGTAACCGAGGAACCCAGTGAACATGGTCAACAAATAATGAACAAAAACGAGTTTAAAATAATTTCAAGGTCGTAAAATCTGGAATTCAAATACGAACAGCCATATCATTGTTCCTGTACTGAGTCCGTTTAGCGTTTATGCTACATGTAGTTTGTACATAATTGTTGTCTGCATTTTTAAGGTATGCATATCTTTCAATTCAATTATTACTTCTGCTCTTTTTCAATCCTTGAAAGAAATTGTATCTGTCACTCATATGATTCCTTCTTTCCTCATTTGCCTCCATCTGCAACCATTTGGCCAACTTTGAATGAAACTATCTTCAGATTGCTGCCTCTGTGCATCAGTTCCTGGTGTAATGCCAACTGTCTGTGGGTTTGCTTCAGCTGATTTTTCCCTTCCCAGTTGTCTAACTTATTTGGCCCAATTCTGCAGGTCCTGTGCCATTCTGCTGCAAGCTGCTTCCTGTAAACTCCCCCAGTACATTGTTTTGGTGCTGGTATCTCTTTTTTGACCCTGAGCTGAGTTAAAGGCTCCTTATCCACTCCAACAGTTTGTTTTATCCTTTCACAGGATGTGGTGTCACTGGTTAGGTCAACATTTGCTCTCCATTCATTACCCTTGAGAAAGCGGTGGTGAACCACCTTCTTGAACCACTGAAGACCGCATGATAGATGCACCCATACTGCTGCTAGGAAGACAGTTCCAAGATTTTTGAGCCAATGGCAGTGAAGGAATGGCAAAATACTTCTAAGTCAGAATGGTATGTATGTTTGTATGTAGCTCAGTAACACTCCATTTCTGCCTAATTTTTTGTTGACACCCACATAAATCTCGTGTTAGAAGAGCTGTCTAATTACTCCAGTGCTTCCCTCGCTGGTCTCTTATATTACATCCTCTTGCAGAACTTAGCGCATTCAGAATTCTGCTGACCCATCTTGAGTCCCATTCATCCTTAACCTTGTGAGAACTGGTCCTTTAGTCCCGTGTCTTCCAATATTACGAATAAAGCTATTGAGTGGTTCTGTGAAGAACATCAGGTGTGTCCGCCATGTGGTTGATAATCTGGAAATTGGCTTGTGTGTTAGTCCTTTTTATTATGTCATGAGTTTTGTTTAAACAGGCTGAAGGTTTAGTGTGTTGGAAGTTGTGACTGAAAGTTCTTTTGGAATAAAGGGAACATTCTTAACACCAAGTTAGAGATACTAAGATTAAAACAATTTTTATACACTAGAAAATGACTGTTTTTAAAAGCAGTTCAAGTCCTAACTTCGATTGAGAGTTTTAAAAAATTTAGACACACTCTGTAAAGCACGTCGCATTGATTATTAGATCCCTATATTTAAACAATTAATTGATACACAATTAAACCCAAGTAAATATAATCCGTCACCTGTTCCCTAATTCCAATACCCTAATTCCTTCCAATCATCTCAGATGACGAGGTTTCCCTTTTCCCTTTTCAAATAAATTATTATACAATGAAAAACAAATATAAAAGCATAATATATTTCCCATTCTTTATTGTTAGTATGTTAACGTTCCAAAAGTCCATTTTTCTGTAGGTACAACAATTTCTTAGAACTTGCTCTTTTCCAATTTATTTCCCTTTCCCACAGATAACAATGATAAATGCTGCTTTGAGGAGAACTCAACATGACAAGAGAGTTGCATGAGAAGCATTACTAAGTTGTTTCATGTTGCTGGCTTCAACCAGTGATGGAAATTTCAAAATGCGCTGCTTCATCTTTAATTTTTTCAATGTTTTGCTCACCTAAATATTTACCACCTCGGGATTTTTCATAACTGTATTCCACTTTAGTACTTCAGAACTGGTATTTGACCTTATTTGGATGCCAGGCCAATTCAACTATCTAATTTGAAAACTGCTGCATCTTCTTGAGAAGTTGTACCTTGATAAATAACATTGGCTCTAGCATATTTCAAACAAGATTGCTGATCCAAAATGATACTTGATCCATTCTGCCTGGTTTCCAATCTCATGTATGTAAAAGCTCCAGAAGTCTGACTTTCAATTTTAAATGTGACATTTTTCCATGAGTACCATCTTTGTGATAGGGCTGGTTGTCTGCTATATGGTACCTTTCAGCTTCAGTTCGTGCTGTATATTTTTATTTAAGTTATCTTCTAGTTTGTTCATTGCCACTAAGTCTTCCTGATCACATAACTTCCGGTCATGGTGGTATTGCTGTTTTGTACTATATTTCTTGGTCTTGTCAAATTGTGCTCTCTATTTTGCCTCCTATCAGTTTCTTAGCTACTCCTATTTGACCTCCCCTTCCTGAGGATTTCTTTCAATGGTTCGTGACCTCTTTTTAGGAGCATGTTTGCTCTCAGACAAACTTATACTGCACTTCCTTGCCTTCTATGTTTTGGGCTCCATGTTCCCAATCCATGGGCATGAACCCCTGTTCCTCATCCAATAAATCCATCAAGTATTTACATTTTTCAATAGCTTCCCCGGTCTGACTTTTAATAGTTACATTTATCCATTGACCAACCCCTTCTGGTAATTATTAGATGTTGTCCTTAGGGACCAGTGACTTCAACGACCATCTGAACTGATCTGTCTGTCATCAGACAAACTGTCCACTGTGGCAGTTTGTTCCTCATTACTGTGCAAAATTGCAAAATGATTTTGTTTTGTTACCTTTTAAATCCAGTGCCACTACCTTGTTGAAATTTTCTGCTAAGGCAGACTTACTATAGGTGTGTTTCAATATTTCCAACAAATCTCACGTCCATCACATCTTTGAGCTTATTGACTGCCCATCGTTTACTAAAGGCTTTGACCTTTTATAGGATTGATCAGTCAATTGCTTATGTAACTTTTAATACAATTGACTCTTTGTCTTCTTAATTTCTATCCCTGGTGTCAAGAATGCTCACTTATTTTGTGGAGAGTTTATTGTCTATTACAGGAGTACAATAGTGCCCCATATGTGTAAATTGCATATTTGCTGATTTTCTAAATCCCATAGATTTGAGATTGTCTGTTTCTGTGCTGTATGACTCTTCGATCCAACTCATCTGCACTGACCAGATATCCCAATCTAATCTTGTCCCATTTGTCAGCATTTGGTCCATATCCCTCTAAATCCTTCCTATTCAAATAACCATTCAGATGCCTTTTAAATGCTGTAATTGCACCCGTCTCCATGACTTCCTCTGGCAGCTCATTCCACGCACACCTCACCCTCTGCATGAAAAAGTTACCTATCAGATCCTTTTTAAATCTTTTTCTTCTCACCTTAAACCTGTGGCCTCTTATTTTGGACTCAAACACCCTCAGGGGAAAAAGATCTTGGGTATTCATCCTATCCATGCTCTTTATGATTTTATAAACCTTTATAAGATCACCCCTCAGATTCTGATGCACTGGGGAAGAAAAACCTCTAGTCTCAGTACGATCCTTGTAAATCTTTTCTGCACCCTATCAAATTTAACATCATTTTTCCTGTAGACCAGTGACCAGAATTGGACGCATTACTCTCCTTACCAATGTCCTGTACAGTCCAACATGACGTCCCAATGCCCGCATGCAGTGCACTGACTTGTGAAGGCAAGTGTGCTGAATGCCTTCTTCAATGCCCTGTCAACCTGTGACTCCACTTTGAAGGAACTATATACCTGCACGCCTGGGTCCCTTTGTTCAACAATACTCCCGAGGGCCCTACCGTTAACTGTATAAGTCCTGCTTTGGTTTCTTTTACCAAAATGCAACACCTCACATTTATCTAAATTCCATCTGCCTCTTCTCAGTCCCTAGGCTCATCTGCTCAAGGTCCTGTTGTACTCGAAGGTAATCTTCTTCATGTTTTCCATATCCAACTTCATTTGTACTTTCTTTATTGACCTAATTAATAATGATTCCATTTCACTGAACCCCACGTAAGCAAAATAAGCAAAATACTGCAAATGCTGAAAATACAAAACCAAGACAGAGAATGCTGAAAAAACTCAACAGGCCTGGCAGCATCTGCAGAAAGAGAAACAGAGTTTAAGCTTCAAGTCCGTTATGACTGCTTCAGAACTGAAACCATTCAAAACTGAAGGTCCTGAGGAAGAGTCATACTGGACTCAAAACTTGAACTCTCTTTTTCTCTCTCTGCAGATGCTGTCCGCCCTGTTGAGTTTCTCCAGTATTTCTTATGTTTGTTTTGTGCCAATGAAATGATTGATTCTGGCAGCTTTACAAGGAAAGACCACTCGTTTCAAAGATTTAGTGTGTTATTCCAAAATCTGAAACTGGTGGACTCTCAAGTTCCTTAACTTTGTTCTGATCCTTAGTATACAGAGGCTAAGTAACATTTTAGTTTTTCTATGACTTGCTCCATAGATGTGCATCCACAACCTAATATTGCACAACTGAAAGATTCTACCACCAATGCAATTGCCATTAGGCTGAAGCTTCTAGTGACTAAGACAAATATCCTCTGTATCTCCATCTCCTTCCTCTGAAGGACAGTTCATGGCATAATGGTGCTTTGAATCACACCTATAACATCAATTGACTACATACCGAGCATTTCTGCAATTCATTCGCTGATTGTAAATATCAAATTCTCTTCATTTCTCAAAATTATGAACAGCATTTTTGCCCTCATTTGGAGTTACAGTCCTACTTTTGTATTGTCGCCTGCAACTGCTAGCTGGATGATCTTGTCAATTCAACATTTTGTCCTTCATTTTTTGTCATACAACCAATTTCCTCTTGTGTTATGAGTGCTGCTGGAAAGGAATGGTTTCCCAGGAATATTTTCAGTGCTTCCAGCATGTATTCTTACAGTGTATGTTTATCTGCAAATTTAGCTCATGTGAAAATTAGAAGTCTGTCCATTGCTAATACTTTAGCATAGTCACTTTAGTGCAAAACAGGACAGGGGATTTCGAAATGAATTTTTTGAAGTCTTGCATGTAATCTCCTGATTTCCATCATGTACCCATCCATAACACTGTTCTCAGCTTTTATAAATGTATCTGTAGTTGTGTTGCTAGTGTCCACTTGTACGAGTGGAAAATAGTAGATTTCTGGTGTCTAGTTGTGCTCTTTTAGCTGGTTAGATACATTACAGCAGATCACCAGCACTTATAGTCGCTCTCTTTATTGTTCGTCTCTCTCTCTCTCTCTCCCTCTTTCTCTTTCTCTTTCTCTCTCTCTCTCTCTCTTTCTCTTTCTCTCTCTCTCTTTCTGTCTCTCTGTTGGGAGAGGTGCTTCTGCTGGGATGATGCAAAGATGGAATCTCTCTTTGCTGAGGCACTTTGCCTTTTGAATCATTCTTCACAGACAAGTTCAGGTGGCTAATAGTGAATGATCTATGCACGGAACTAAGCTAAGTTCCACATAAGGCATTGGTATTTTGGAGATAGCTTGTCACTTTCCTCTAGCTTTTAATTTTTTCTTTCGGTCAGTACCCAATTTACATTCTCATAATGAATCAGCTGTACTTCATTAACTCCTAGATGAGACCTTTTACGTTTCTGGGAATGTCTCTCTGTTGTCCCTGTGAAACTGCAGTGGTGCAGTCAGGGGACTTATATCAGACATATTTTTAGCTTCCTGCCCTGAGTTTCGGTCAGGCTAATCCTCGTTATACAAAAGTCGATTCAGCTTTAAGAGTTTTTCCCTAAAAAATAGCAGCTGTAATCGCTGTATGATTACAGGTAATCTGATGCTATTTCTCACTTTTTTCAAACAAGTTGGTAACTTTTATATTTTGAATGTCACCAACCTTTTAAATAGTGTACTCAATTTTCATCCTGTACAATATGACTATTACCTGTTCATTTACAACTATGTTAATGGGCTCTCTTATTATGAAAGCAAATACCAAGCACTTTTTTAGTACCTCAGCCATGTACTTTGCCTCCTTAATTTGTGCCATCCTGCCTTTGACTGCCCTTTTGTTTTCTTCCACAAATTTAAAAATGCTTATTTGGGCTCTCTTTTAAGATGATTGCTGAGCCTGTTTTGTTTTCCCTTTGCCCACCTTAGCATCTTTCACATAGCTGTTCTGTGCTCATCCCTTTCATCATGGCTGATAAAATTTACATTTGTCATATCCTACATTTTGCTGAGTGATTTAATTTTAATATTTTTTTTCTTCTCAGGAGCTCTTGATTGGGCTGCAGATTCAGGTTAGTTTTATTCTGGTGAAGGTGTTTACATTTGGACTGTATGATGCACTGCTATAATCCAGCTGCTTCACAGATGTTGTGTTTGTATCCTCACTTGCAGTTATTGTATTTCTGGTCATTCATTTACAGGAAGTAGGAGTTAAGACTGTTTTCCACAGCTGATTGCTTTGCACTATGAAATGCAAATAAACCCCAGTCTGTTCACTCTCCTTACAGGGGAAAACCAGCTCTAGTCCAACTATAAACTGCTCAGTATTATTCTTCGAACATGTCCTCAATGATTCTTAAAGGGACTGTCATTTATAACATTGACAGTGTAAGGTGTATTCGGATGACATTGTTACATTGTAATTGACGCTGGATCACCTGAAGAATGTGTAAAACTGATTGGTGCAGGAAGCAGTCTTCACTGTGAAGCTTTGAAAAAAGAATCAATTTTTGAGAAAGAAAATAGCACTCCTAAGAAATCTTCTTTCTTCTCAAGGAAGTATCCCAGGTACTGAATAAGTAACAGCCTAAGATAGCGTTGAATGTCAAATTGTTTGTTGGAATCAATTCCAACAACTCAACTAATGGTTACCAGCATTATTTCAAAATAAACTTGGGCATGTTTTACAGTTAATTTTAAAAATAAAGCTTCTCCTTCTCATCTACTACAGCAGAAAGGAGGAACCAAATATACCCTACCCCCACACTACCATTCCCTTGCAGATTATCATTCAGTACTTGATTGGTGCTTGATTGGAATTTTTCATATTCTGAATGTTGTAATGTGCTGATATTGGATAAACAAAAATATCCTTTTATTCATTGTTTACTAAACCACTTCCCATCACAGTCACCTTGTGACCCAATCAAGTGATCTTGCTTCCTGTTACCATTTTACTGGCTCTGCAGAACCTTTTCCCTGCTTAAAATGCCTCCAGGTACCATGTAAGTTTGGGAAAACAGTACAAGTTTAAAGTTTTCAAGAAGATTTGTAGTTCAGGTTGTGGATGAGGTTGCAGACGTGCTCGCCGAGTTTGGTCGCAAATATTTCGTCACCCTGCCAGGTAACGTTTTCAGTGCGCCTTTAGTGAAGTGTTGGTGTTCTGTCCCGCTTATCACTTATATGCTTCCACTTGCTGGGGTGGTTGGTATTACTTCCAGTTTTGTTTCTCAGTGGTTTGTACACGGAGTTTAATTCAATGTGTTTGTTGATGGAGTTCCGGTTGCAATACCCGGCCTTTCGGAATTCCCTGGCATGTTGCTGTTTGGCTTGTGCGATTATGGATGTATTGTCCCAGTCGAATTTGTGTCCCTTGTTGTCCTGTATAGTGAGACAAGGGAGAATTGGTCGTGGCTAATTGGTGTTCACATATCCATATAGTCAGTTTTCTTCCAGCTTGGCTTTTGTAGTGTTTCGCATCATCCTTGCATGGCATTTTGTAAATTACCCCAGTTTTGCTGGTTATGGGTATGGGATCTTTTACATTCATCGGTAGCTGTTTTTGGGTGGTTTTCGGTTTGTGGGCTACTCTAATACCTAGGGATCTGTGTAGTCTTGTGGTCATCTCTGAAATCTCCTTGACGTATGGTAGGGTGATTAGTGATGGTCACGAATCGTGTCCGTGTTGTGTCTTCCCTGTTGTGATCTGCCTCGGGAGCTAACGGTGGCTGGACCTTTTTGGGTATCCATTTCTTTTGAAGACTCCGTATCAGTGTTCCTTTATCTGCTTTGTGAAGTTCTGGGTTGCTGTAACGTGTTGTGGCTCATTTTAAGTAGTGTCCTGCTGCAGCTCTATTTGTAGGCGTTGAGGTGATTGCTAGTGTAATTGAAATTCTGGTCCGTACATGTGGTCTTTCTGTATATGCTAGTCTGGAGTACCCTGTTGTTTTTGCGTTCTACTGTTATGTCCAGGAAAGTCAGTTGTTGTTCTCTTCTCTCCTGAATTTTATCCGAGTGATGATGTTCATGTGTCAGTGGGACTTTTCCTAGTTTTGTGTGTTTAAGGTGTCATTTACGTATCGGATCCAAAATTTGGGTTATCTACTGGGGAGCACTGTCCATTCTAATCTTTGCATTACTGCTTCTGCAATCAGTCCTGATATTGCTGATCCCATTGGTGTTCTGTTGATTTGTTTGTATATGCTGCCGTTGAAGGTGAAGTGGGCTGTGAAGATCAGATCCAGTAGTTTCACGGTGGTGTCCTTATTGATGTTGTTGTCTGGGTTGCCTGCTTACTTGATTCACCCAGCAGTGTGGCAATTGTTTCTTTGGCTAAACTGATGTTTATGAATGTAAATAATGCTGTTACATCAAAGGATATCATCATCTTGTCCTCTTCTATCCTGGTGTCTTTGATGTTGAGGAATTCTTGGGATGAGTGGGTGGAGTGGGTAGTGTTATCCACTAAGTATTTCAATTTCTGTTGTAGTTCTTTGTCAAGTGGATTTGTTGTTGTACCTGGCAGTGAGACAATCGGTCTGAGGGGAACCTCCTGTTTGTGTTCCTTGGGGCGTCCGTATAAACAGGGTGTATTGGATCCCCCTGGCTTCGTTTTTTGGTAGTCTGTCTAGCTGTTAGCTCCTGAGTTGTGTAATTTCTTCAGGGTTGTAATGATCCAGTTTCCTAACTACTGCCATCTGTTGGTAGGTGTTGGTATCTGCTAGTGGTGCGTTAGCTTTGTTGATATATTGGGTTTGATTAAGGATTACTGTCATGCGTCCTATTCATAATTCTAAATTATATTCTGAATTCACTAAATTCTTAATGTGCCTTAAATGCAAAAACTAGAAGAAACCCACCAACACATAAACAACATTCTTACTGTGATAAAATGCATGAAAGAAGAAGAGAGCAACATCTAATTACCCTTCCTGGACATAATGGTGCAACTCAAAAACAACAGGGAACTCCAAATTAGCGTAGTAGAAAGACCACACGTACGGAATAGATACTCAATTGCACCAGTAATCACCCCAACGCCCACAAGCAGTGCTGCATCAGGACACTATTTAAACAAACCACAATACATTGCAGCAACCCGAAACTATGCAAAGCAGGACAGGAGCACTTGTATAGAGTCTTCAAAAGAAATGGATACCCAAAAAGCACAATCTGCCATTACCTCTGAGTCAGACCATAACAGCGAAGAGACAACATTAGAAGACTCACTAATCACCCTACCATACATCAAGGAGATTTCAGAGATGACCAGAAGACTACTCAGATCCCTAGGTATCAGAGTAGCCCACAAACCGACAACCACCCGAAAACAGCTATTGATGAGTGTAAAGGATCCGATACCATAACTAACAAAACTGGGGTAATGTACAAAATACCATGCAAGGACTATAAGAAACACTAACTACATAGGCCAAACTGGAAGAAAATTAACTTTATGGATACGTGAACACCAACCAATCACCAAGAGACACGACCGATTCTCAATTGTCTCACGACACACAAACAACGAGGGACACAACTTCAACTGTGACAATACATCCATAAGCATACAAGCCAAACAGAGAGATGCCAGAAAATTCCTGGAGGCCTGGTATTCCAACCAGAACTCCATCAACAAACACATTGAATTAGACCCTGTGTACAAATCACTGAGAAACAAAACCGTAAGTAATACCAACCACCTCCGCAAACCAAGGCATATAAGTAACAATTGGGACAGAATACCCACGCTTCACTGGAGGTGCACTGACCATGTTACCTGGCAGGGTGACAAAACATTTGCAACCAAACCCAAAAGTTGGGCAGGCATATCTGCAACTTGAAACAGTACATGTAACGGTAATTTTTCTAAGAAAACGCATGGGATGTAACTTTTACTCTACTCTCTTCTCACTGACATTGCCTCAAACAATCTGAGATGAAGCAGCAAATTTATGATGTTTATGTATCCTTCATTCAATCTCGTCTACAATATTCCTGATTCACAGTGTGTTTCTCCATTGGCGAGACCAAATACGTGTTGTTTAACAGCTTTGTAGAATACCTCTGTTCTCCACAAATTTGACCCTGAGCTTCTGGTGGCCTGTCATTTTAATTTTACACCTTGCATTCATGCTGACATCTGGACTGTCACTAAGTTTCTGCACTTTTCCAGTGAAGCTCAACATTTTCTTAAGGAACACCACTTCATCTTTCAAATAGGCACTTCACAGCCTTCTAAAATCAACATTGAGTTCAACCACTTCAGATCATAATCTCTGTTCCATGATGATTCGTTTTATTTGCTTGTTTCACTCTTTCTCTTATTTGTGCTTTCAGTCAGTAGCGTGTGTTTAACATTTTTTTTCATGTTTTTCTCTCCTTGTCTCATCACCATTCAGTTTGTCCCTTTGTCTTGTTTTTCAAACTTACCTGCCTTTCACTCTATATTAGACTTCCCTTGAGACCTTGTTGCAGTAACATTCTTGTGTAATCTGAATCTGACACAAATGAAATGCATGGAATCCATTTACTTAAAGATCTCTGGATTTATTTACAGCTAAATTAATATATGTACAGTGCAGAGTAATCTCCAGATAATGTCAGTGTGGCAGTGCAGTGGGCCTTTGGTCATGTAACAGTATCTGGGTATGTAGGTTATTTGCAGGGTGATCTCTTAAAGGGATTTACTCCAGACACGACAACGCAACATCCGCTTTTCTGCAAAGATAGCTCTTGTTTGTTACAAGTAAAAACATGATATACTGGCTAATGGCAAAATTGGTTATTCAGAGATGGGGATCGTGAAATTTACATAGTCATAGAGTAATACAGTGCGGAAACAGACCCGCCGATCCAACTCGTCCGCACCAACCAGATTTTCCAAACTGACCTAGCTCCATATCCCTCTAAACCCTTCCTATACATGTACCCATCCAGTGATTGATTAGTTGATTTATTGTTGTCTCATGTACTGAGATACAGTGAAAATGCTAATCGGACAGGTTGTACCATACAAAGTCCAAAAGGGTGGCAGAACAGAGTGCAGAATACAGTGTTATAGCTACAGAGAAGGTGAAGTAAAGGAGATCAGAATTAACATTTGAGAGGTCTGTTCAAAAGTGTGATAACAGCAGGCAAGAAGTTGTCCTTGAATCTATTGGTACATGTATTCACTGTTATATCTTCAGTATGGCAGAACAGGGTATAACTGGGGTGGGAGGAGTCTTTGATTATGTTGGTTGCTTTCATGAGGCAGCGGGAAGAATAGGTGGAATCGATGGATAGAGGGTTGATTTGCATGATGGACTGTGCTGTGATCACGACTGTTTTCTGATGAAGGGTCTAGGCCCGAAATGTCAGCTTTTGTGCTCCTAAGATGCTGCTTGGCCTGCTGTGTTCATCCAGCTCCACACTTTGTTATCTCGGTAGTTTCTTGTGATCTTGGGAAGAACAGTTACCATATCACACTGTGATGCATCCAGCTAGGATGCTTTCAATGGTGCATTGATAAAAATTGGCAAGAGTCCTTGTGGACATACCAGATTTCCTTAGCCTCCTGAGGAAGTTGAGCTGTTGTTGTGCTTTTTTGACTATTGCATCAACATTAGTGGACCAGGACAGGTTATTGATCATCACTCCCAGGAATTTGATACTCATGACCATCTCCACCTCAGCACCATTGATGCTGATAGGGGCATGCCCTCCACTCCGCTTCCTGAAGCCAATGAACAGCTCCTTAATTTTGAAGTTGATGGAGAGATTATTATCTTTACACCATGCTGCTAAGCACACAGCCTCTTTTCCATATTCTGTCTGATTGTTTGAGATCCAACTTACAACAATGGTGTTGCCAGCAAATTTGTAAATGGAGAAGGGAGGCGATGGTCCAGTGGTATTATTGCTAGACTGTTAATTCAAAGACCTAGGTAATGTTCTGGGGACCTGGGTTCGAATCCCACCATGGCAGTTGGAGGAATTTGAATTTAATTTTTTAAAATCTAGAATTAAGAGTCGAATGTCAAATGTCAATAAAACCCACCTGGTTCACTCATGTCCTTGAGGGAAGGAAATGGCTATCCTTACCTGGTCAGGCCTACATGTGGCTCCAGACCCACAGCAATGTAATTGACTCTTAACTGACCTCTGGGCAATTAGAGGAGGACAATAAATGCTGGTGTAGCTCACGATGCCCTCATCCCATGAATGAGTTTTTTCGAAGGGCCGAATGGCCTACACCAGCCCCTATTACCTTAATTCATGAGACCTGGGTGTGTGACTCTGACCGTTAGCCATACTTGTAATTAAGGTAGTTCCACCCCTGCATACAGGTCATGCAGCATCTTCATGCTCCCATGTTTGTCGAGAAATACTTCTTGGAACTCTAAGAATTTGGATCAGTGGTAGCTTGGTAATTCATTCTCACTTGCCTTCTGAACGTGATCTGTACTTTATATGGTAACCCCTTATCCAGTGGTGTCGCTCTGATATATGAAATGCAATACAAATATCTTGCTTCATTGTCTCACACTTCAAGATGAGTAATTCAGTGGTTCTGTTGGTAAGACCATTTGATTTGATGTAATTGGTGAGAATTTTATCTTGTTTACACTCCATTTGTTTTGAATATCCCTGAAAGGTTAGCCTATAAACTGTTGTCCATTCTTAGAAATAACCCTTAAAGGTCACTGAACAGACTGAATATGGTTCTTGGTGTGTCTGCCATAGGGAAACTTGATTTTTTTTTTACCCAATCTAACAACTGGGAAGTTTGGTGCTTTTACTTGTTAGTCTTCACCTTTTGAAGTTGGTTGCATTTCAGCTGACCAAAATGTTTGAGTTTGGCAACCTGCTTAGTACATCTGAAGTGACCATTTTTGTTCTAGGTCTATTGCAGATATTAAAGTCATTTCCCTGTATTTTTAACAGAATTTATTGAAGATTTAGTGGTAATTCTTGTCACTGGTCAGTGGCTTGCAGCAAATAATTGAGTAGTTTTTGACTCGTTTCAATTGTGAAGTTCTTATCTTTTTAGTTTTCTATATTTTTGATGTGGACTGAAATGGGAAGAGTTGTTTTAAATGCCAAGGATTGTAGAAGGGATTGCTGCACTTAATAAAATCAAGCTACTCGAATGACAGTGGTGTTTACCTTGTTGCTTTGTTCAGCCAGCGCAAGAACCTGGTGCAGGTTGGCTGGCATGACGGGCTGGGTACAAAGAGATTTGGCCAGCAACAAGTAGCTGTTAAATTGATCATGTTGTGACCACCTATGGACAAGAAAGGCCACCTTCCTCTGACAACTATAAGGTTCGTTCCTGAGTAGCTGACTCGCTTGTGAGTGTGAACGATTTTGCCAGAAGTCTTCAGAATTCTGGAAAGTGAGGTGATGAGCCTTTTTGCAGTAGGAAAAACATGAAATCTGGAAAAAGCCCCTGATTATATTCTCTCACCAGTAAGCTGGTGCTTTTTACAAGAAAGTCAGAGGCTAGTTGCTCTATACTTCCTGCGAGGAAATGAAAAGAATCAGGAGCACCAAAAGTCCTGTGAGTGAAAGGATCATCTCCGCCAATCCTGTTGAAGCCTCAAGACTATAAAGCTGAGAAGTATTGCTGCCTCTGCCTGGTGAACTGAGAAGGTGACCTGGATTGGTTGTTCCAGAAAAGAAACTGAGTCCGTATGTATGCCTGTGTAACAGCGCATCCTGGAAGCTCACACGTACACTCTTTCAATCTCTGTCCCCCAGTCTCTCTCTCAGAGTCACATTCTCTTTCTCCCCCACCTCTCATGCTCTCTCTCTTACCCCACCTCCAACAGTGTATTGCTCTCTCTCTTTGTCTTCCCCACCCCTCTATCTATCTCTCTCTCTCCCTCTCTGTCTTTTTCTCTCTCTCGTGCTCTCTCTCACACACACACACACACACATACACACATATATGGGGTCAATTTATATTTGCAGATTCATTTTATTTTGTTCAAAAAGCACACAATTCATAGACAGTCAGTCTATGCAGTGTTTTATAAATTCCTACTTGAGGAATAAAACCAGTCTGGCTCCAAACCAAAACATGAACTGATCCTAAACAAGGCCTCACACCTAACCTGCATTGTCTGACCTAAAATGTCACCTCTTCTTTACACTGATGAAACCTTTTAGTTCTCTCAGGCAGTGACTTGAAAGGAATTTGGGGATTTACTTATACATATCAATCAGTCAAAACCTTCTAACTGATTAAAGATTTAACAGCATGTTGTGTTTGATACATCCTCATCAGTGGTGTGATTCTTTGATCTTTTACTTATAAATTCTGTGTTTGATACTAATCTCTCTCACTAACACCTGAAGAAGGAGTGAGGCTCTGAAAGTTTATGTTTTCAATTAAACCTGTTGGACTATAACCTGGTGTCATGTGATTTTTAACAAAAGCCATACAACTAAACTTGCCAATTTTGTTGTTTTCTTTTACTTATCCCTTAACCGTGTTTGCTTGTCTGTCTGTCTGATTGGAAATCATTGGAGTGACTATTGGCAAGTTCTCTGGTTTAGTTTTAATGTATTGTGAATACAGAGATAGAAAAGCTGATTTGGTTCAGCTGTCCGTCAGGTTTAGCTGCTGACGAGACAGCAGAGAAGTTTGGAACTTTACTGTCTAATCTATCTCATCAACGTCTGAACCTGTCTTTCCCAGAAACAGCTTTTTCAAAAAATAGCAATTCCAACTCAGGTTCTGCCCTAATAGACTGAATGTCTTCCCAAGGCCTCAATTACCATTCAGCAACTGCCATCTGCTTCAACATGGTGTTTTCCAGACTTGCCAGAACTAATTCCCAGGTACTGACCTTGTTAATAGCCAACTTCTCCAATCTGTTTAGACACAGTCCTCTTCCAGGAGTCACTGTTGGAACTTTTTAAATCCAGACTCAGCCGGCAATTATTCTCCATGCCAGGCCTCGTAAACAAAAGAAAACTCAGTTTTATTTTTCCTCCTTTTTACCACAAGCTGTCCAAAAATCCACAAGTCATTTTCAACTAACAAATCCCAGTTCGCAGCTCCAAACCCAAATCGATAAACAAATAAAAATAAAAGTAATGAAAAACCAATGAGGGGTTTAACACAACCTCCTTTTAAGGCCCAGAATATGTCAAATCCATTTTAATATGTTTTTGTTGACTTAGTAAAAGTGGCGTTTCACTGTCACCCAAATATTTAAATCATGATTTTGCTGTCCTTGAACAGCATATGTGAAATAAACATCTTACAGATACTTGAGGCGAGTAATTAACAGCGTTAAAATGTTCTGTTGAAACTGCATATGCAAGTGTTAATAGACAGCGTGTTTTTATATTGCAGATATTGTGTTCGTTGTATTGATTTGGTAAATATGGATAAAAACAATCTTGGAGATCAACTCAACAGGGCATTTGAAGCTTATCGTCAGGCATGCATGGAGAGAGACAATATGAAAAAAATATCAGAACAAAAGGTATGTTGTCTGGCAAATTATGTTAGTTTCATTCATTCGTGGGATGAGGGCATTACTGGCTAGGCCAGCATTTATTGCCTATCCCTAATTGCCCCGTAGGCAGTTAAGAGTCACCCGCATTGCTGTGGATCTGGAATCACCTGTAGGGCAGACGAGGTGAGGATGGCCATTTCTTTCCCTAAAGGATATTAGTGAACCTGATGGGTTTTTCCACAACAATTGATAATAGATTGTTGGTCATCAGTGGACTCTTAAATTCTGATATTTATTGAATTCAGACTCCTCCATCTGCCATGGTGGGAGTTGAGCTCAGGTCCCCAGGACATTACCTGGGTCTCTGGATTAACAATCCACCGATAATACCGCTAGACCATTGCCTCCCCTTGAGAAACACGTTGGGTGTAAAGAATGCACATTTCACTGAAAACTCAACTAACTGCGCCGAGAATCAGAATTGTACTGTAAAGGCCCATCGAGTCTGCACTGCCAACAATGTACTACTGCCTACACTAGCTCAGACGGTGCATTCCAAACCCCCACCACTCTCTGGGTGGAAATATATTTCCTTAAAACTCCTCCAAATCACCTGCCTTTCAATTCAAAGTAATGCCCCGTATTTCTTGAGCCTTCAACTAAGGGGAATAGCTGCTTCCTATTCATCCTGTTCCTCAGTATCTTATGTACTTATATTAGGTTTCTTCCCCCTCGCCCCACAAACTTCTCTACTTCAAAGATAACAACCTGAGTTTACCAATTCTCTTCATAGCTAAGTTGTTATATCTTAGGCAGCATCATGGTGAATCTCATTTTGCAATCTCCAGTGCAGGCTCCTTCCTACTGTGTGGTGACCAGACTGCACACAGTACTCCAGCTGTGGCCGAACCAAAGTTCTGTACAGCTCCAGTATAATTTCCCTAGTTTTGTAATCGATGTCTCAACTAATAAAGGCAAGTGTCCCATATGCATTCTTAACTACCTTATTAACCTGTTCTGCCACCTTTAGGGATCTGTGGTCAAGCACCACAAGATCCCTCTGCTCCTCTAAACTTATTTGCATCTTGCCATTCATCTGAGTATTCCATTGTCTTTTTCCTGCTTCCACAGTGCATCAGTACTAATTTCCATCTGCAATCAATTGGCCTATCTGACTAATCTGTCTGTATCCTTCTGTAACCTAACATGTTCTTCCTAACTGTCAATCATCCACCCAGTCTTTGTGTCATCTGCAAACTTACTCATCATCCCTCCCACATTCTTATCTACATTATATTTATAAATGTCTCAAATAATAAGCATTGATCGTTTAGTTACACTACAGAACACTGGGCTGCAGTCACACAAACCGCCTTCTACCTGCACCCTCTGTCTCCCTCTGTCACTAAGCTAATTTTGGATCCACCTTGACAAGTTATCCTGGAGACCATGAGCTTTTACCTTTTTGATCAGATTCCCTTGTGGTACCTTGCCAAAGCCTGATGAAACCCGTATAAACTACATCAGCTGCCTACCTTCATTGAAACACTTTGTTGCCATCTCTCAAAATTCCACCAGATTTGGTGAGCATGACCTCTCTCTGACAAAGCCATGCTGAATATTCCTGATCAAGCCATGCCTTTCTAAATGGACATTAATTTTCTTCTCACAATTTTTAACTATGGTTAACTATGGTAACCATTGTTAGATACACTGATCTATAGTTCCCTGGTCTATCCCTAATACCCTTCTTGCAAAGTGTAACCATATTACTTGTCCACCACTTCTGCAGCCAGGCATGATGTAAAAATTTGGGTCAGGGCCCCAGTAATTTCCTCACTCATCTCCTGTAACAGCTGAGGATATAACTTATCTGGACCTGGCAATGTGTCCACTTTTAAGTCCACCAAAACCTCTAAAACCTCCTCGCTGCATATCAATCTGTGCAATTACTTCACAGACTATTTTCTTGAATTCTGTATTTACATCCTTCTCCTCCCGAGTAAAGACAAATGTGAAGTGCTCATTTAAACTCTACAATGTCCTTTGGCTTCATGCAGAGATTGCCCCCTGGTCCCTAAAAGGCCACACTCGTTAAAATAAACCAAAGGACTGCAAAATGTTGGAAATGAGAAAGGAAAACAAACTGCTGGAAAATCTCTGCAGGTCTAGCTGAGAGAAAGCAGAGTTAAAGTTTCTGGTCCAGTGACCCTCTTTCTGCCCTACTTTTACCTTTGTTATTCTCACTCCCCTTAATATACTAGTAGAATATCTTGGGATTCTTTCTAATCTTGCCCTCTAGAGTTTCATCATGCCCCCTTTTTGCCCTCCCAGTTACTTTCTTGAATTTTCACCTTGCGCTTTCTATAGATCTAGGAACTTTATGGTGTTGCTCTTTTTATATCTGTTGTATACTTCTCTCTTTTCCTTTTTATCCAGTCTTGAATGTTCCTAAACATGTGGTTCACTGGGCTTGTTGTTCCTGTATGTTGGGAAAATACTTTTCATGCCCCCCTCCTAACCTTCTACCAGCAGAACCCATCACCTTTGTGAACACTTCCCACTGTTCTGCTGTACATTTGCCCACAAGTGGCTATTCCCAGTCTAATTTGGCAAGATTCTGCCTTATGGTAACTAAAACTTCCTTACTTAATCCAGAACCCTTTTGTGCAGACCATCTTCCTCTTTTCCCATTACAAATTTAAAACATATGGTATTCATGGAATCATAGAACCCATTCAGCCCATTGAGTCTGCAACAACCTTCCAAAGAGCAAATCATCCAGACCCACCCAATCCCCATAAAACCAAATGGGGTGTTTACCATGGGCTAATCCACCTAACTATCATGTGCCTGGACATTACAGGACAATTTTTAGCATGGCCAATCCACCTAACATGCACATACTCGGACTGTGAGAGGGAACCAAAACACCCGGAGGAAACCCATGCAGGCACACCAACTCCACATAGACAGCCACGAAGGTTGGAATTGAACCCGGGTTGCCGGTGCTTTGAGGCAGTCTGCTAACCACAGTGCCACCGTGCCACATGTTTTGGTCAGCCTCTCCACTGTCATCTTGATCACCTATCCAGCTTCATTCCCCAGAATTAGGCCCAACGCTGCATGCGCCTTGTAAGGCCATCTACGTGTTGACATAAAAAGCTTGCATGGACGCAATTCAAAAAGTCCGCCCTCTCTCAAACTCCTTGTACCATGATTATCCTAATTAATATTGAAGTAGTTGAAATCCCCTAATATTTTTACTGTGTTATTTGTATCCTTCTGTTTGGGATTTTTTTCCTCATCTGCCATTTTCTCAATATAATGAAATGTTTAATGCTGTGAGATGTTAAAATTAAAAACTTGTTGTGTAGTTTAGATCATTGGAAAATATTTATCACTGTTTCTTTTAGGGGCATGTGTAAAACAAATCTGATTTCACAACTGCTAATGTAGCTTTTGTTTTGTACACCTTGAGCTTCAAAAAGTATGTTTAAACAGATGAAATAGAGCAGAAAGTAAGCACCAGTGATAGGCAAGATACATCAGTAGGAGCTGATGAGAAACTGTATTGGGCCATGTGCCGCATGTGAAAGGTTTGAGAGAATAACGGAGGGGCAAGATGATTTAATGGCCAATATTTGTTTGAAGCCTAGGTTGGTACAGGTAAGTAGTGTGGTTTCTCACTAGACTTCAAGAATTACAGTAGAGGATTCCATCCTCCGTAGTCAGACATCTTTATCTTTGTTTCTTAATATTTATCTTAAGATGAAAATGAGAAAAGGGCATTTTAAAGAATTTAGAAACCGTAGCCCCAAAAATCATGTATGTGGAAATTGGTTGAATCAAACAGAAATGAGTAAAACTAATAACAAGATCAAATTCTATACAAAAATATCAAGGGAATTAGTATTGAACAGAGTTGTGATTATGCAATCATCATTCAAACTTTTCTTATATGCAAAATTTTTAGTGGTTTCATCAATTACTGCTTACAACGTTCAAATCAGAAGTTGTTCGCTTTCCTGAGGATCCAATAAGTGATATAAAATGTAATACCTAATCATGTCAGTAATGTGTGGCTATAAGGCTATTTAGCTTAAACACTTTTTAAGGTTTTTTAAAAAAAATAAAGCTTCTCTCTCAGGATATGGGTATTGCTGGTAAGACTGGTAGTAACACCCACCGTTAATTGTCTTGAAAATGAGATGATACAAGTGATTAACCAAAACAGAAATTGCTAGGGAAACTCAGCAAGGCTGGCAGCATCTGTCGAGAGAAAGCAAAGTTAATGTTTTGGGGTTCAGTGGCTCCTCATCAGAACTAAACAGACCCTACTTCAGATTTCCAGCAGCTTCGAGGCAATTTTATTAATACAGCTCTTTATTCCAGAAAACTGAACTCACATTCTCAAACTGCCATGGTGGGATTTCATCTCATTCTCTCAGTTGTCTGTTTATGCTTTTTTTTTATGAGCAATCAAGTAAAATAATCACTATTCAACTAAACCCATCTTAAAATCTAATTGAAAATAATATTTGGGTGAGATTATTCGAAGGTTAAATTTTGCTCAAGTTGAAGAACTGTCTGGGTTTATACTAAATTAGTTAGTAGCCTCCACATTTGTGCTTCAGGTAATGTTTGTTTTCAAAAAGATGTCCTATATGTTGTAAATAATCATATTTGCTTATATTTACTTCATGTATGAACTTTGCATTCTTTATTGTTTGGCATTTGAAATGTGATGAACATAACTCAGTTTTATAATATATATGACATTAATATTTTACGAAAAGATTTGTTAACAATTTGCATGGATTTTGTTTTTTCTCAAATACAGATTTATGATTTAGAGCAAGAACTGGCAACAAAAGATCAAACCATTGCAAAATTACAATTGCAGTCTGCTTCTACCACCCCCAGAGGTAAGCCATGCCTACTGTATTTATACTTTCCTCACTTCTTCATTGTTTACACAACTCATTAGATATGCTTTTTAACCAATAATGCCACTTAATTATTCCTGTTGTTCTATTGCAACTTAAGGCAATTAGGTCATTTCTAAATTGGTGTTATATTTAACTTTGCATTAACATTGTTTCTCCAATGCATTTCCTTCACTGCTCTTATTATTAAGTGATACATATGTTTTCTTCTTTCTTGTTTGTCCTCACTGTCCCTGTCCAAAAAAGAAAGTTCTTATTTAATGTTACTAACTGTAACACGTCTTGCTAAAATTCCTTTCTTGGCTTTTGGCATAAGATTTTTGGCTGCGACATTTGGGATACAGGTGGAATGAAACATTCCTCTTTTAATTGTGTTTCCAGTTTTGAGGAGAACAAAATGTTGCTCTCCCTGAAATGCTTTCTGCCAGTTTTATTAATTACAACATGAATTTTGTATTTTGATACATTTCATTCTATGAGATGGAATAAATCAACCTTATTCTTGTGTTGTTATTTTTATTCTGTTATCAAAACGTTTCAAAAATTCCACTCTATTTGCTAATTCCTGCATTGGTGCGGTGGAATTGTTACCTCTTGGATGTGAGTGGGTTTGGTTAAAATTTTCCAGACAGGAAAACCACCTCCAACACAACCACAAGCAGCTTGAGCTGAGACATGTTTGGAGTGGAGTAAGATGAGCAACAAGCCTGTTGTCAGAGGCATATCCACTATTTAAGCATTTCAATGAAACCATAAGCTTCAAATTTAGGCAAGATTAAGATTTCATGCTGCTATTCCCAGAGCTGTGAAACTGACAGGAGAAGGAGGTGAGAAAGACCAAGTCCAAGAGATTACTGTCTGTTTTGCGCTGCTTCTGACACTCTGTGATTGGTTGTCCCCACCCTTGCTTTAGCCGATCAGTTAGCTGACCCCGCCTCCCATGATCTGATATCTTTTTTTAAAATTAGGCAGAACCTCCAATTACCTTAATTTTGGAGTTTTCTAACCACTGTCACCTCCCTCTGTAAAGGGAGGAGTGTTTTGTCTTTTAATTGCATGGAATCTGCTGTGCTGCTCCTTGAATTTCTCGCCTAGCTTACTGGATTGGAGAATGGAGATAAAATTGGATGTTTGGTCTAGTGGGTGAGCTGCTGGAGGAAGACTAATGTATATTTATCTGCTTAGTACACAATGTAACCATTTTTTTTAATACAACATTGGAGTTACAGCTTAGGAGGCCATTATGGGCCATCATGTCTGCCAATTGTCTTCAAGAACAACTTGGCTAGTCCTATTCTGTCTCATTTTCCCTTGTTGCTTTGTCTTTTTCTTTTTTGGATAATTATCCAAAATATTCTTTTGAAAGCTTGGATGACCAGATTCAGATGGCAACATTCCAGATGGTAACCACTCACTGCATTTGAAAAGTTCTTCATGTACCATTTAGTTATTTTGCCATTCACCTTAAATTGATGTCCTCGGGTTCTTGCCCCTTCTGCTAATGACAGCAGTTTTCCTCCAAAATATTGTGCCCAGAATTGTTATGATTTCAATTGCTTCCATCAATTTCCTTCAAGTTTTTCTAAGAACAGCCTCAGTTTTTCTAATCTGTTTTCATAACTGATGTTCCTTATCCTGGAACTGTATGAAATAATGAATTATAAAGGATTTAAAGCAAAATCTGGTTAGCTGCCCATCCTGTCACAACAGATATTGAATCAAACATTAGTTTGTGCACAGTAACCCTATCAGTGGAAACCCCGAATTGCTATGTCAACAGTGTCTGCTGGCTTGTTTAAATTCACTGGATAATAGCTGTGTACCTAAGTGTTCTGTACAGTGAATCGTCTACTGGATCACAATGTTCTTGTTGCCCGTACCTCTGCTACATTGACACTTGCAAGCCAGATAATAAATGTTGGATGTTGACACTGGCTATTGGGGGACATCTGCATATGGCTATGAACTCTGAAGACTGACTGTTAGAAAAATAAAGCTCCCAGCTGCTCGTGAAGAGGGCTCAGGGACAACAAATGGTGTATCCATTTTCAGATCAATGTCTTCCTCTGCAGCAAATGCAGCAGAGATTGCCATTACCAGAGTGGGCATCCCAAAACCCACCAGGCAATGCTCAGCGCAGAGTTACCCATCATGGTACAAGCCATCATCTGAAATGTTTAATGGTGCCACTGAACTCTGCAGGGTTATGGACACATAAGATGTGTTGCAAATTCAGTGCTGTTCTGGAGAGGGAGAAACATTGTACATGGATGGAAGATTGATTTCCTGAGTTAGAAAGAAATAATTTGTTCATTGGAGCAGATAGAACATTGGTGCTTCATTGTCAGGCAACCAGTTGATTACCAGCAACAAATTATTGATAACATCTGAATTAATCTTTTCTATACTGGACTGTTTGCAGGCAATAATCCTGGACAAGCTCAGTGTCTGAACCCCTGGCCACAGAGTGACTTGCTGAAAGTGAGAAGAAATGAGGCACAACATCCAGTAACATATGATTCACCAGATGAATTGAAAGTGGCATTAGAAAGAGAAAGACACTGCAAGGTGAAAATGTATTAATCTGTATTTGCAAATTACTTGAAGAATGCCATCATCTGTGCATTTCAGTGCAGTTCCCCTTCTCTCTCGCTCACATGCTGTCTCTGCCTTTTCTGCCATTTGACAAGGATGACAGGTATGAAATTCAACAACATCAAATTTAATCCAGGCCAATAGACGTGCTTTTGTATCCTAGCCTGAGTCCTCCTCACTCCTAGATGATCACCTGCTGGTAATTCATGTACTACGCATAATACTTTCTATCTGTATGCTACTGGCAACACAATCTGGTGCACTTCTGCCCATTTCTCTCTGCACCGACTTGCCAAGGTTTCCATTTTGTCTTAGGATTTTATCCTTGAGATAATAACACTCGAGAATACATCTGATTCCTTTTCCAAGCAGGCTTTATGATATAGATCTTTGATTGTCTCGTCTTTCTTTTTGTGGTAACTCCAGTCATCTTTCAGTACTAAACATCTCTGCCTGATCTTCTACCTGTTCAGGTTTTTCCTTTACCAATTCATCAAACAGGGCGTCAGCTAAGTGGATCTCAACTCCCTCATCTTTCTCTTTGCTTTTTCCTTCTTGCTGTAACTCAAGACTCTGGGATCTTGTTACCACACAGTCCAGAAAAATTCTGAGGTATTTTCCTTCCATCTCCTCAGTTCCCTGGTTCTCCTTCAGCTTCTCCACTGGGAGATGCATCACTCTGACCTTTAATCCTGCTAGGTTGTTTCCAAGAACAAACTGTATTCCTGGAATTGACACTCTTTCAATCACTCCCATGTTCACTCCCCGAGTCTTGATTGGACTTTCCAACCTGATCTTAAACAGGGGAACGCTAAATCTCTTTCCATCTATCCCACAGATTACCACTCTCTTGGGTAACATTTCAGTAGGAGTGTGAGTACTTTCAGCTGCCATATCTCTCAATATTTAACTTCTTTACCTTCTCCCCCTGTTGTTCCTGAGTAAACCTCATCCACGCTGGTGAAGTCTTTGTAAGATTGGGCACTATCTCACTGTTCAGCTCGTAACTAGGCTGTGCACTCTCTTGCAGCTCCCTGACGTCTTTTGGGAATTCCTTCACTACCTCAACAAATCCCACTGGTTTAGCCTCTTTTACCACATCCTTTTTCCCAGTGCCTCTGTTAATACACCAGCACAGTGACTTTGTGTGTCCCACCTTTTTACTCGGGAAACACCTGAGGCCTTTCACCCTCTTGGGTTTCTTTTTCCACCTGTGGTGAACTGTTCCCATTGTGATTTATTTTTTGTTTTTCATTGAAGGAGTTCTGTTTTTCTCAATTTCCAACCCTCCCAGAATGAAATTGCTATCAGAAGCTAGATTTCGATTTATGCACTAATACAAATTCATCCACCGTCTCTATGGCTCTTCTTACTTGGGTAATTTTCAGTTCCTGAAAACCCAAATTTTCAAACCCAATTCCAGCCTGTTTGCTAACTGAAAAAGTATATTCTTCCTCTGTTTTTTGAAACTTCTTAGCAAATTTGGGAAGCATCCTCAAACCCCAGAAACTCTTTAGCAATCTTAAGAGACATTTCTCTCACTTTTAATTTAACCAGCCACACAAGGAACTGAAATGAAACAGATTTTTCTCAATAAGTTCTATTTTAAAGATCTAGGACACTAATCCCTACGACTGTTTAAAATCTGTCCAGACCCATTCCTATCCCATACACAAACTGGCCAGATCCTGGACTTGAGCCCCCAAACTGTTATAGAGAAGGGAAAAGTTGAACTCCTCTGATAGATAAATCGAAACACAAGCCCCAATCTGTTACGGAGGGGTGTCGAGGTTCTCTTCTAATGATTAAACACAAAACACCCAGAGATGCTCACCTTGTCTTGATAATCTGTTAAGAACGGTTAAAGGAAAGAGAATTCCTAATATCCACTTTATAAGTAACAAGTAACGATTTATTTATTTAATCCAGCAGTGAACAAATAAACAGAATTATGAATAAACTGAACAATTTACCCCGCCCCTGACTACTAACTACTCCCTAACTGTCCTACGTTCTACTGGAACACTGTTCAAATAAATACAAGTCCCATTTATATAAATTTAATTAAAAGACAGCAATAAATTAAAACTTAATTTTTCCAAATTCTCACATACTGTGTCTTCTGGAATGCTCTGCCTTCTCCGTTACATCACAAATGCCTTTCTTGCACTGATTCTGCTGTCAGGGATGTTCTTCTTTGTCATTTCTTCAGTGAAGACTTTGAGCTAAACTGTCGTGGTACCTTTTTCTGATAGGTGGTGCTTTCTTAGAGAGCTTAGCAATTTCTTTTAAGAGCTCGAGGCTTATTTCTCAGATGGCAGGCTTGCTTTCCTCTCAGATGCCATTTGGCTCTCGCCCCAATTTTCAAAAACCCTCAGCCTATATACCTCCTGATATTACATCAATTTTTTATAATGTGATTGGCTTCAGGTTGTCAAAACCATCAGTTTTAAATTCAAGATAACAAAGTCAAGATAACACATCCCTCACACCCCGCCCCTACAATAACCTAAGAGAATCCCCCTCGTCCTCACATACCACCTCACCAACCTCCGGATGCAACACATCATCCTCCAACACTTCTGCCGTCTACAATCCGACCCCACCACCCATTTTCACTCTCTCCCTGACTCCCTTGTCCGCTCCACACTCCCCTCCAACCCCACCACACCCGGCACCTTCCCCTGCAACCGCAGGAAGTGCCACACTTGCCCTCACACCTCCTCCCTCACCCCCATCCCAGGCTCCAAGATGACTTTCCATATTAAGCAGAGGTTCACCTGCACATCTGCCAATGTAGTATACTGCATCCACTGTACCCGGTGTGGCAGCCTCTACATTGGGGAAACCAAGCGGAGGCTTGGGGACCGCTTTGCAGAACACCTCTGCTCAGTTCGCGAATCATTTTAACTCCCCCTCCCATTCCTTAGACAACATGTCCATCATGGGCCTCCTGCAGTGCCACAATGATGCCACCCGAAGGTTGCAAGAACAGCAACTGATATTCTGTTTGGGAACCCTGCAGCCCAATGGTATCAACGTGGATTTCATAAGCTTCAAAATCTCCCCCTCCCCCACTGCATCCCAAAACCAGCCCAGCTCTTCCCCTCCCCCCACTGCATCACAAAACCAGCCCAGCTCATCCCCGCCTCCCTAACCTGTTCTTCCTCTCACCTACCCCTTCCTTCCACCTCAAGCCGCACCTCCATTTCCGACCTACCAACCTCATCTTGCCTCCTTGACCTGTCCGTCCCCGGACTGACCTATCCCCTCCCCACTTCCTCACCTGGACTCTCCTCTCCACCTATCTTCTCCTCTATCCATCTTCGGTCCGCCTCCCCCTCTCTCCCTATTTATTCCAGAACCGTCACCCCATCCCCCTCTCTGATGAAGGGTCTAGGCCCGAAACGTCAGCTTTTGTGCTCCTGAGATGCTGCTTGGCCTGCTGTGTTCATCCAGCTCCACACTTTGTTATCTTGGATTCTCCAGCATCTGCAATTCCCATTATCTCTGATCACAGTTTTAAATTCAATTGGTTTTCTGTATCTAGGTGCTTGTTTTAAATTAATTGGCTAAATTAAAACTTATTATCTTGATACCAAAACAAAACTGCTGTTTTGCCTGCCATCTGTAAATTTTCATCCACCTGTTTCAATTTTGGGGCTGTCTGTACAGTATGTGCAACTTCCAAGCACAGGCAAAGCATAATTTTTTTAAAGGACCATACACTGCTTTTTTCTCCCCCCTACTATTATTTTTACCAACAAATTCTAATCTCCTGCCTTCCAATTCATAAATATTCCACCCAACTTTGCAACAGTAGTAAAGAATGATTCCCAAAGCTGGACGCAGTACTCCAGCAGTAGTGTGCTATAAAAATTCAACACAGCATCCTTCCTTGGTACTCTGTTCCTATTAATTAAACATCTAGACTTTATCAGCTCGTCTTTCATCTGTCCTGCTACCTGCAAAGACTCAGGCAGATATGCACACAAGTCTCTCTGCTCCTGCAGCCACCTTCAGAGTTGCGATCTTTAATTTAGATTTTTTCATTATTTTACACAGAACACTGGTGTAGAACTGACAAGGTGGAAAATTGCCCAAGCATGTGATGTACATACAAAGCAGGACAAATCCAACCCATCCAATTACCACCCTATCCAATATGTGGACAGATTATGGAAAAATGTAAAAATAACAGGATGGTTGAGATGGGTGATTCTAACTTTCCCTATATCGATTGGGACTCCCTTCGTACCAGGGGCTTGGATGGGGGCAGAGTTTGTGTGTCCTCCTGGACACGTCTAACAATTTCTTGAAGCAATATATAAATTGTCCCAAGTAGGGAAGGGGCCATACTAGACCTGGTAGTGAGGAATGAGCCCAGTCAGGTGATCAAGATTTCTGTGGAGGACTATTTTGGGAATAGCTTTTTGCATTGGTATCCTCAAAGGAGAAGGATATGGTGGATGGTGATTCTAGACACAGGTATGTTAACACTAGGATAAGTCGATATACAAAAGGAGTTGGTATTGAGTGTTTTGAAAAGCATGAAGGAAAACAAGTCCCAGGACCAATTGGATTGGTTTCAAAATACTGGGGGAGTAGAGGGAGGAATTTGCTGGGATCTTGTACAAAATCTTTAAATCCTCTCCATGGCAGCATGGTGGCTAGGTGCTTAGCATTGCTGCCTCACAGCACCAAGGACCTGTGTTTGATTCCACCCTCGGGCAACTGTCTAATTGTGTTTGCACATTCTCCCCATATCTGCGTGGGTTTCTTCCAATTGCTCAGTTTTCCTCCCACAGTTCAAAGATGTGCAGCTTAGGTGTGTTGTCCATGCTAAATTGCCCACAGTATCCAGAGATGTCCAGTCTGGGTGGATTAGCCATGGGAAATACAGGGCTACAAGGATAGCCTGGGATGCTCATTGGAGGGTCGGTGTGGACCCGATGGGCTGAATGTCCTGCTTCCACACTGTCAGGGTTGTCTGATTCATTAGTCACAAGAGAGGTCCGGAGGACTGGAGAATAGCCAATGTTATTCCTTTGTTTAAGAAGGACAACAGGGATAATCTGGGAAATAACAGACTGGTGAGCCTTATATGAGTAGTAGCGAAATTAATTGGACAAGGTGGTCAGTGACAGGATTTTCTCTCACATAGAAAAATATGGACAATAACAATAGACAGCATGGCTTTGTGTGGTTGAAGTCATGTCGCACAAATATGATTGAGTGTTTTGAGAAAGTGACAAAGATGATTGACCATAGGGTGATGCATATTGTCTACATGGACTTGAGCAAGGACTTTGACAAGGTCCCTTTTGGCAGGCTGATACAGAAGGTAAAATCGCATGGGATCTGCGGTGAGCTGGTGAGATGGACACTGAACTGCCTTGATCCTAGAAGACAGACTAGCGGTGGAAGGTTGTTCTTCTGACTGAAGATCTGTGACCAGAGATGTTCTGCAGAGATAAGTGCTGGGGTCCGTGTTGTTTGTAATACTGTAAGTAGATGATTTGAAGGGAAGGTCATCTGATAAATAAGTTTGTGAATGGCCCAAAGATTGGGCGAGCTGTGGATAGTGAGGGGGATTGCTAAACCAGACAGGAGAATGTAGATAGGCTGAAGACTTGGGTGGAGAGATGGCAGATGGAATTGAGTTCTGTTAGATGTGTGGTGTTGCATTTTGGAAGGTCTAATGCATGCGGAAAGTATACAGTAATTGGCGAACCCTTGACAAGCCTGAAATAGAGATCTATGCATACAGGTTCACAGTTCCCTGAATATGACAACACAAGTAGATAAGGTGGTCATGAAGACAAATAGCAGGCATGTCGTCATTGGTCAGGACATAGTGTATAAAATTGGCACGTCATGTGAGCTAAAATCCTATACAGTTGCAAAATTTGAAATATTGCAAAGAGTTCTGGCAGCCACACTACCAAAAGGACGTGGAGGCTTCGGTGAGAGTATAGAAAATATTTGCTCGACTTGGAGGGTATTAGTTAGAACGGCACACAGTAGCCAGTTGTGGCCTTAGCAAAATTTTGTACAGCTCCAACATAACATTCCTCCTCTATGAATTTAGGCAAGTGTCCTGTATGCTTTGTTAACTACACTATTAACCTATTCTGCCACCTTCAAGGCTCTGTGGGCAAGCACCCCAAGATGCCCTGTTCCTCCAAGCTTCTTTGTATCTCACCATTTATTTTAATAACTGATCTTGTTACCTCTTCCAAGGTGCATCACCTCACACTTTGCAGGGTTAAATTCAGTCTGCCCATCTGACCAATCCATCTGTTTCCTCCTGTAATTAATACATACTTCCTCACTGTCAGCTACCCAGCAAATCTTTTATCATCTGCAACCTTACTTATCACTCCCATCCATTCGGTTTGTATATACCATAAGCAATAAGGGAACCAGAATAGATTCCTGTGGTATGCCACTAAACACCAGCCTCCAATCTCTCCAACAGCTTTTACCACTACCCTCTAGTTTCCTCCCACTACGTCAATTTTAGATCCAACTTGTCACTGTACCCTGGATCCCATGAGCTTTTACCTTTTCTGTCAGTCTCGCATGTAGGCCCTTGTTAAAGAATTTGCTGAAATCCAATTAAATTACTTCAGCTACACTACTCTCATTTACACACCTGGTCACCTCTCAAAATTCAGTCAAATTTATTATGCATGACCTCGCTTTGACAGAGCCATGTTGACTACTCCCGATCAAATCTTGTATTTCTAAATGGAGTTGAATTCGCTCCTTCAGATTTTTCTTCAGTAGTTTTCCCACCACTAATGTGAGACTACCTTGTCTATAATTCTCTCCTTTATCTCTATCACCTTTCTTGAGAAGTGGAACCACAATAGCTGTCCTCCAGTCATTTGGCACCTCTGCTGTGGCCAGAGTGGGGGAGTTAAAAATTTGCATCCGAGCTCCTGTAAGTTTCCCCCTCCTTTCCTTCAGAAGCCTGTGATGTAACTTGTGGACAAAGGGATTTTTCTACCTTTGAGCCTGCCAAAACCTCCAATATCTCCTTACTGTCTATGTCAGTCTGCCGAAGAACTTCACCATCTCTCTTCCTGAAATCTGTACTATGTCACCTGCTCCTGAGTAAAGACAGATGTGAAGTACTCATTGAAGAGTATCCTCCAACTCAATGGACAGATTCCCACTTGATCTATAATGGACCCTTCTCTTTTCCTGGATATATTCTTTCTGTTATATATGCAGAATATTTTGGGATTCTCCCTAATTTTGCCCTCCAATGTTTTCTCATGCTGCCTCTTTGCTCTCCCAGTTACTTTCTTAAGATCCCCTGCGGTTTGTATACTCCACCAGGGCCTCTGTTGATTTCATAGAATCATAGAATCCCTACAGTGTGGAAGCAGGACATTTGGTCCATTGAGTTCACACTGACCCTCCGAAGTTTAGATGTGCGGCGGTGCTCCAATAAAGCTCAGTGCAAGCTGGAGGAATAACATCTCATCTTCTGCTTCAGAACCTTACAGCCTTCAAAACTCAACATTAAGTTAACATCGCTGGACCGTTAATCCAGAGACCCAGATAATGGTCTGGGGACCAGGGTCCGAATCCCATCATGGCAGATGGTGAAATTTGAATTCAATAAATATTTGGAATTAAGGATCTCGTGATGACCGTGAATCTATTTTCAGTTGTTGGGAAAAACCCATCTGGTTCACTAATGCCCTTCAGGGAAGGAAACTGCCATCCTTACCTGGTCTGGTCTATATGTGACTCCAGACCCACAGCAATGTGGATGACTCTTAACTGCCCACTGGGCAATAAATGCTGCCCAGCCAGCGACACCCTCATCCTTTGAATGAATAAAGAAAAAAAGAGCATCCCACCTAGAGCCATCCCCCTAACTATCCCTATAACCCTGCATTTTCCATGGCTAATTCACCTAGCCTGCATATTCCTGGACACTTTTACAAGTCCAACTGACTTAACCTGTACGTCTTTAGACTGTAGGAGGAAACTGGAGGACCCAGCAGAGCCCCACGCAGACAAAGTGAGAACATGCAAACTCTACATAGACAGTTGCCTGAGGTTGGAATCAAAACTAGGTCCCGAGCACTGTGAGGCAGCAGTGCTAACCACTAAGCTACCAAGCTGCCCTAATGCCTGCTAAAAGCTTCTGTTTTCCTTCTTATCCAGTCCTGAATATTCCTAGATATCCAGGATTTTCTGGATGCTCCTATGTTTCACTCTAAAGTGAACTTGTTGGGGTTATATTTTGCCCGTTTTCTTTTTTGATGCCCCTGCCCCTCCCCTTCCCATTGTTCTACAGTAGATTTTCTGACAAGTAGCTTTTGCTAGTCTGTTTTGGCCAGATCCTACCCTATTTTGATAAAATCTGCCTTCACTATACTCAAAATCCTTTTTCTGCAAATCATCTTTTTCCTTTTCCATAACAAACTTAAACTGTACTGTCACACAGTCGCTGTCAATAAAATGCTGTCCCACTGCCACCTGTCCAGAATTTGGTCCCAGAATTAGGTTCAAACACTGCACCATCCCTTGCTGGACCCTCTGTGTGTTGACGTAATTTTGATTATCCCAATTTATGTTGGAGAAGTTGAAACTGTAATGACCTATTATTGCACATCTCTGCAAATTGTCTACATATCCTCTCCTCTATTTCCTGCTGACTCTATTTGAGGGCCTGTAATAGACTCCCATCAATGTGACTGACTCCTTTTTATTCCTAAATGGTACCCACAAAGACCTGTTTGAAGACCCTCCGTACATAATAACCCTCCTCTCTGCAGGAACTGCTCCTTAATTAATAGTGCAACATTACATCCTCATTTACACAGTGTACTGTCCATCCTGAAGATCCTGTACTCGAGAACGCTGAGTTGTCAGTTCCACCCCTCCCTTGACCACATCTCTGTATTGACAATTCCATGTGTCAGTCCATGCCTTTAACTCATGTTTTTGTGTTGAAGTTGTAGAATGGGACTTAATCAAACAATATCCTGAATCAGATACAATAGTGCTATCATCTAAGCAGTAACTGACACTAATAAATAGGGCAGCTCGAGTGATAGATATCGCTAACTGACTAACTTGGTGACTGTTCCATTATGTTAGTTTATATTCTGTGACTTAATAAACAGAAGTAGAGCAAGCAGAGAGTATGGAAAATGTCTGGTATCTAGTCTCCAATTAGCATCTGGATAGCAGTTAGAGTACAGGCGTAGTTACTGAACTTGTATCATCCAGTCTTCTATTTTATCACATGCTCCATGTTTGGTCAAAGTGTTGATCAGTCTTGTATAAATTCATGAGTTGTTCCAACTTCCAGTTCTATTGGGGAGGCACAGACTTGGTGACTGCTTTGCGGAACACCTGTGTTCTAATGGTAAAAATGACCCTAAGCTTCGAGTTCCCTGCCACTTCAGTACACCACCATGTTCCCATGCTGCCATTTAGATGTGCTGCGGTGCTCCAATAAAGCTCAGTGCAAGCTGGAGGAATAACGTCTCATCTTCTGCTTCAGCACCTTACAGCCTTCAGAACTCAACATCAAGTTAACCAATTTCAGAGCATGAACATCCGCTTCCTGGTATATTAGCAACCCCACTACACCAAGTATTGGCATTGAAATGGGTTGCTTTCAGTATAGCCAACTCATTTTCAACAATTCATAGTCCCCATCAACACAATTTCTTCCCTGGTCACATATCAATAATCCCTTTGCCTGCCTATCTTTCTGTCCCTCTGCCTGCCTTGCACGCTCTCTCGTGCGCGATCCCTCCCTCACTCCTCCCCCCCCCCACCTCTCTCTTTCACTCTCTCACTCCCACTCTCTCTGTCACTCCTCCCCACCCCCTCTATGCCCATAATCCTCTGTCATTAGCATCATGTCACCTTTTCCTCTAGCTGCATTTAGTTCTGAAGAAGGGTCACAGGACTTTGTTTTCTCTCCACAGATGCTGCCAGACCTGCTGGGTTTCTCCGGCATTTTCTGTTTTTGTTTGTTCCAGTTCTGTTTCTGTGCAGCAACTCCAATGAGGCCTGTGTGCTATGATTTTTATGATGCATTGACACCTATGATAAACCAGCAGTAATGAGCTATATATTCAATACAGTGCTTCTTTGTGCAACATATCTGAAGTAATCTGACAATGGAATAAATTTGGATTAATTGTGCACTCTCTAAATAAAATTGTATTTGGTCAGATGATTGTTTCATCTTTTTGAACCACCTACGAATATTCTGATTTACCCAGGTACTTGGTCGTTTTAATACATCCTGACACAACAATGTGCAGGTTTTTGTTACTTTTAATTGTTTTATATTTCTAGGAACAGTTAACAACTGAAAATAGTAAGTTAGAAGAGCAGATAAAAGATTACCAGCAAAAGCAAAAAGAACTTAAAAGAAGCCTTGAAGAAAAAGATGAAGAACTCAGACAACTGAGAAATGAATTAATGGAGCATTCTGAGTTCTTCACACATGGTCAACAGGTCTACTGTAGACCAGACTCAAAGGTAAGATGAGAAAAGTAGCATGTGGTAATACTTGCCACTATAATTTTCAGAAGCTGTCTTGCACAAGGCCCAAGGTGGGGAGATTTTGGATTGAAACTCAGCCATGGCTTGGAGGGAATAATGATTGTGTGACCACTTCCAGTCATCAATTGAACATCGACAAGGGCATGGGAATAAAAGCAAAATACTGCAGATGCTAAAGGTCTGAAATAAAATGTTAAGTGCTGGAGAAGCTTTACAGGTCTGCCAGTATCTTGACAGGGAAACAGTTAATATTTCAAGAGATAACAAGATGTAGAGTTGGATGAATACAGCAGGCCAAGCAGCATCCTCCTGCTCCTCTGATGCTGCTCGATGCATTGTTATCTCAGATTCTCCAGTACCTGCAGTTCTTATTATCTCTGAAACAGTTAATGTTTCAAGTCCATTTTCTCTTCTTTGGAAGTGTAAGGGACGCCACTGAATCAGTGGAAGAGAAGTTTAAGGCTGGACAGGAGACCATCGAGCTTATACCATTCAAAAGAGCTATCCATCTTAATACAACTTTCCTCCTCCTGTTCTGTAGCCTTGTCAATTGCAATTCTCAATTGTATATCCAAGTAATTTTAAAATGCAATGACAGTTTCTGTCCAGATGACCCTCTAAAGTAGTGAGCTCAGAGCCCTTATTCCTCACTGGGTGAAAAACTTTCTGCTCAAATCTAATATTTCTCCCAGTTATTTAAATAACTACCATCTAATTATTGACTTGCATGCAAAGGGAAGTGGGTCCTTCCTGTTCACTTTATCCAGGTCCTGCTGTATGACTTCCTTTAAATCTCTTCTTAGCCTCCTGTGTTCCAAATGAAATAATCGCATTTAACCAATCATGCCTTATAACTAAGCCTCCATTATTATCCTTTTAAATTTGCACTGTTATCCCTCTCGTGTGGTCTTGTAAAATTGGAAAATTTATTTTTGCTGAATGCCAAAATTCAGTTCTTGTTTATTGATGAAGGGTCTAGACCCGAAACGTCAGCTTTCCTGCTCCTAAGATGCTGCTTGGCCTGCTGTGTTCTTCCACCTCCACACCTTGTTATCTTGGATTCTCCAGCATCTGCAGTTTCTATTATCTCTTGTTTAGTTTGCTTTTTTGAATGGTTGCTAATGGATCTGTTTATTTCTGAAATCTTCTATTTTAATTTCTGAACAGAGTTAGCCTGAGACCCATTTTGCTTGCACATGACTGTCAAAACAAGAATTTTTCTATTGTCTAATTTGCTTTTTGGTACAGATGAAGTCTACAAATGTTTGTGTTGAAATTTACTGTTTTTGGTATTTATTTACTATTTCTGTTGCCTTTTGGACTATTGTTGCAATGTTGCTGTATACTGAGTCAAAGAGCCTGTTTCCATGCTGTGTGATTCTGTGACTCAATGATATCATATGCAATGGTTGCTATAGACCCAAGGTTCATCCAGTTTTGGATCTTGAAAATGTGCATGTTATATTTTTGTGTTGGCCTAATACCCTGACAATACAATATTAGTTGTAAAGGTTAAATATAAAAGTAGTTTTATGTTGCAGCCAATCTCAGTAGTATGCAGATACCACTTCTACATAGATGAATTGCTTTGCAAAAATAGTCGATAGAAAACAATGGGATGAACCTCTTTAGAGTAATAATGGCATGTTAATGATGGACAACTTTACTGGTGCCCAAATTAGCCAATGAAATCAGAAGATGAAGAGAGAAGCAGCAAGTTGAAAATCTCTAGAATTTGTTTATGCTGTTTCATTCCTTCCTCTCCTTCCCTCCCTCCATCTCTCCTTCCGTCCCTCTCTCGCTCCCTCTGTCTCTCACTCCCTCTGTCTCTCGCTCCCCTCTTTGGCCCGTGCTTGTGCGCTCACTCCCTGTCTCGTTCCTGCTCTCTCACGCGCTCGCTCCCTGGCCCGCTCTCACTCGCACCCTGGCCCGCTCTCGCGAGCGCTTGCACCCTGGCCCGCACTTGCTCCCTGGCCCGCACTCACTCCCTGTCTTGTTCCCGCTCTCATGCGTGCTCGCTCCCTGGCCCACTATCCTTACCACCACACCCTCCCCCACACACACTTGCTCTCCACTGTGTCTGCATGTCTTGTGTCATGGTCCCAGATGATGGTGATACTGGTCAGATTGATTAATGAAATGAAATTTGACTTGTTAGTTGCCAATGGGGCAATTAATTGCTGAACATATTCATGTGATTTTGCTGAAGTTCTTTTAACCCAAGAATACAAATTTATTACACATAAGAAAACAAAAAGATATAAATTTCAGTTCTTACGATCTCTGATATAAATGTCAGTTAGTTTTCAAAAATCTTACATAAGCAGCAATGATAAAGATTCAGCTTTTTTCCTTGTAGTGTTCTTTTCAGATACTCTCTCCAAGAGAAATTCATTGCTTTCTCTGATGGACTATTTTCAGTTCTTCTTGGACTACTGAAAAATCTTAACACTTCTTTCCAGTTGGGGTGGCGTAGATAGCTTTTCCGTTCTGACAGTGAAGAGACTTCTACAAACTCTGCCACCCTGGAGATTCTACAAACTGAAAAAACTTTGATTTTAAATATCCAAATTCCTGCTGGATAATATGTTAGAGACCTTTATCACACTTGCAATTTTCCATTCTATTTATTTGGCTTCTGTCCTGTCTCAATGTTTGAGCTCTGTCTGACATTTTGTTGTCAAAGAATACATGAATCACAAAAGGTTAGTATGGAGTGCAGAAAGTGATTAGGGATCCAAATATGATGTAATTTATTTTAGGGGAATAGAATATGAAAGTAGTGATCTTTTGGTACAGTGATCAGGGTGTTGGTGAGACCATACCTGGAGTACTGTGCACAGTTTTGATCTCCTTATTTGAGGAAAGAAATGTATGCGCATTTGAAGCAGTTCAGAGAAAGTTCACTCACCTGATTCTCAAGTATTCGTTGGAGTTTAGAAGAGAGAGATCTTATTGAAAAATACAAGATCCTGAGTGCATTTGACAAGGTGGATCGGAAAGAATGTTTCCCCGTGGGAGGAACTAGAACTAGGGGATACCGTTATAAATAATAGGCTTAAGATTAGGAGAATTTTTTTCTTTCAGTAGATGGTGAGTCTTCAGAACAATGGAAGCAGGGTAACTTAGATATTTTAAAGGTAGAAGCAGATAGATTCTTGACTAACAGGAGTGCCAGATTGTCTCATGGATTGGACAGAGTGTGAAATGGAGATACCAATCAGATTGGCGAGTGAACTTGAGGAACTGAATGGATTGCTCTTCCTCCTAATTTGTATTTTGTATCGATCTCCTCTCTTTTTCTCTATCCTTTTCTCTCTCACTCCTCTCTCTTTCTGCCTCTCTCCTCGCTGTCTTTCCCCTTTATGATCTCTTTTGAATGCCTCCCACTATAAATCACATTCACACAATTTCCTACTTAGTTTTAATTGAACTGTTATTTCTTTATGTAATTCCTTGCTCTTCCTGTTTGGCTTTTACGCATTTTTTTCTCCAGTGAGATGCATTTGATAGCCTAGAAGGCCACTGGCCACAGAAATTACTGTTCCACCTTTGGTATTAAACTCCCACTCTGCATCTGAATATGGTTATTCTATCTGGTTATACAGGCCTCTGTTCCTACACATAAGTGATCTAGAATGTGACCCAGATGATGGAGCAAAGGTTAAACACGGTTTGAACCACCATGGAAACATTTTAATTGAACAGCCTAGTGTTTTAGTCCAGAGGGAGGGAGAATCCTCAATCTGTCTGAACATGTTAATATCTTTCCAAAAAAAAATTAACTAGAGTTTGCAGAGATTATTTTAGTAGGTGTAAGTGTGAGACTAAAGGCTTTACACAGGCTGAGCTGTATCAATCCAGCCTGCTAGACACCTGCAGTTTAAAAATTTTAGAACTTTTTACTTATAAGTTTCTTCTGTCTGAATATTGTGAGAGTGGTGGTTTAGAAAGCCTCGACCTTGGCTCTGTCGCCTCTTCGGTAGATAAATCTCTCATTAAAACTCCAAGATCTGTCTAGTACCAGCAACATGAGGTCAATATAAATTAACTGGAATGCAGATTTGAGCTTTAAATGTGCCTTTCAAATTATCTTGTACATTAGGGTAAAGAGTTGATCAATCATATGTTAAATTAAACTTGTAGTGTGACACAATTTCAGCAGATGGTGCTCACTGATCATCTACATGCTCAGTCAGTTGGAATTGGCAGTTCCAGCCTTGCAGCATGCATTGCATTAGCTGTTATTTTCACTGTATATTATCTAACATTCTGTTTGTAAGAATATATACACCTTGTAACTAAGTTGTATTCTCTCCAGTCATACAATGATTTATACTAGTTGTTTATTTTTAACCATCATGTATACCAAAAAACAAAATTTAGTTAGTTTTGTTAAAAATGTTTGTTTCAAGGTAAACTGGAAGATGGCTGAATCATCATCAAAGAATGCTGTTCCTTTGACAGGGACCGAGCATCCTCTGTACAAGTATGTTTTTATTTCTCCTTCAATAGATAAGTCGCATTAATAAATAAGATGCTTTGGTAACAAACCCTTAATCAATGATAAAGGTTACTATAGTAGGGAAAGCCGAATTATTTTCTTTGTATTTTAATGGCTGTGACAAATATATTTTGGTTACATTGATCAAATGTACAATATTAAGGAAGCTCAGGACAATGAGCACTCACATTACAGCATCAGTAGCATTCTTTGAAGTTGCAAATTGGTGCCTAATTTGTTGAATCTCACACACTTGACACCAATAATTACTATCAGATTTTCACAATTGTTACCTGGTTATATATAAAGGATTTTGGCCAAATTAGATAGATTCACTAAGAATAAGTTAAGAACTGCAGAGAAACTGAGAAATGTCAGACTCATAATTGAAACAGGTAAGTGTACAAACAGAAAAAGAATTCAAGGCTGCTGAAATATTGTTCTCTGTTTCAAGCTGGAGGTGAAAGTTAGTTTTGTTATAAAGCTCTGGTTAGTCTCTATTCAGAGCTGAGGTTTTCAACCACTGTTTTGTGATAAGATGAGGTGTGCAGTGAAAGAATGTAATGCAAATTCTTCAGCCTGATAGCAAGATTAAAATACAAAGACAGTTTACACAGATCAGGATGAAAGCTAAATACTGAGATGCTGGAGTTAGGAAATGAAAACCAAGTGCTGGAGAACCTCAGCAGGTGAGGAAGTCTCTGAAGAGAGAGGAAGAGTTAATATTCTGAATGCCAAATTTGACCGATGGTATGCATTATGTTGACATATGAAGAGAGACTGGATCGATTAGGACGATATTCACTGGCGTTTAGAAGAATGGTCGGGGAAAGATCTCGTAGAATCCAATAAAATTCTTACTAGATCGGGGAGACACAGGAGGATGTTTTTGATGATCAGTGAGTCCAGAACCAGTGGCCTTAGTTTAAGCATATGGAGTACCCATTTAGAACTGAATGAGGAGAACTTTCTTCTCCCAGAATGTGATGAGCTTGTGGAATTCTCGACCACAGAAAGCAGTGTTTTCAGGAAGGTGGTAGATCTAGTGCTTCGGGCTAAAGAGATCAAACAGTATGGGAGAAAGTGGTAGCAGGATGCAGAGTAGTGTGATTAACCAAATGGCCTACCCCTGCTCCCATTTTCAATGGTTCTACGTATTGATAACTGTTTAGCAAGTCACGGGGTATACCTGTTCTTTGTTTTGCACTTCTTCGCAGGATAGTTAATCACCTGCTTCTAATTGGTTTCCTTTGTCACTGTTACTTGGGGCGAGTCTATTGCTTAGAAGATGTGTTCCAGAAACCCAACTGCATGCTGCTTTTGTTGAGGCTCTAATACTGTTGCTCATGCTCTGTGATGTGAATGTGATGTGAATGTATCTTAGAGGGTTTGCCCATTCTTATGATACAGTTTGCAATTGCCCCGTAATTGAAACCCTTTTATGTTTTTGTTCACTTCTGTGTCATACAAAATACAAGGCAATGACAATGGGATAATTCACATTTTAAGTTGTAGTTAGAGGGTTTGCTGTGCTATTATATTGTCAATGAACCTAGTAAAGAGCTACAAGTTTAATTTGATGTTTTGTATGCAGTCTCCATCAAATGTAGTAAGTTGAGAGGAAATTTGGTATCGTGTCTATGCTTTTCTATGTTCAGAAATCATGGTTACTTTTACCTTAGCAGATACTCAGCAGATGAAAAATAATTTTCCCTGCTTCAATGTTGCTGATCATAATCCATGTACTTTACTCTTCATAGAGCACAGAATATAGAACAGCACAGCACAGGCCCTTCAGCCCATAATGTTGTGCCAACCAATTATCCTACTACACGTAAACTACCCTGCATACTCTACATTCCACTGTCTTTCACACAATACAGATGGCTGTTGTGCGGGGAGTGCTCTATGATGCTAAATGAAGCAACCATATTTTGCTGGAGCTACACAGATTTGTCTGTGCTGTTACTTTTCAGCTCCTGTGATGCACTTTTTACGAAGAAAGTTAACTTTACTTTTAATTATAGTTGCAGATCCACTGGACTGAGAATTTACAATAATTCAATGAGGTTAAACCCAAAAGATTTGGTTGGATTGAGTTATAACTTGTGCAAAGATATTTCAAAACATCAGTTTTGCTGCTTCAAATTTAGATACAGAGAGTATACTTTGGGACTCCTTTTTAAGTGTTAGTCTGGACCTGAAAGTCGATTGGAATGTACCTAAATGAATGAACAACAAACAAAATGAGTTTACACATCCCTGTATATGCTGCTTTGCCAAGCAACTTATTGTACATACAGTAAGTTTGGGGGTGCATTTTTGACAGCCAGTTTTAGTATCAGTTTAGTGGATTTTCAGGTACTTTTTTTGTAAAGACAGAGTATCCATTCTGGCATTTCATATTGTGTATTCTGAAAATATAATACAGATTGTCTGTTTGTGCTGCGGGTGCAAAGCCATTTTCCAGCATTGCAGGTAACATTTGCTAAAAGGAATGTTTATTTATAGATCTGGACTTTACCAATGGGACAGTGTTTTCAATATCATTCTACAGATGATGAGAAAAGTAATTTGTATATAATTAAAAGTAGTAGTGTATTACATTTGGCTATAGTAGAATGAACAAGTGTCCCACTTTTCTCATTGACTTAAATAAACAATGCAAGCATGCTAATTAGCTGAAATCTAGGTCAGCAAAGATCTCCTAGTTAATTAACTATTTGAAAGGTTGCAATTTCAAGAAATTGCCCACCATGTTTGTACTTTCAGAGCCATTCCAGCTGTCAGTTTTTAATTTGATATAGTTCTACAAGTAGCGTTTTTAAGATGATAAACCTAAAAAATATGATTTATTGTCATGGAAGTTAATGTTTTTCTCTCTCTTAATAAACTGTTCCTCATTCCTGTACAATTTGCATTTCAATATTTTTCAGTGATTTCGCATCTTGACAGTCATTTTGTTCCACTTAACTGCAATTTGATTTCTTTCTGGGGCCTTTGTTTTCCTTCTGTTTTTGTTACTTTATAGTCAAGGCCAAAAAAATAGTGAATTCTTCAAATTTGCACATGCATTGGCCTTTTATTTAAAGTTTTTTTTAAATTTTCTTCATCTATCTTCCTTTCCAATCTTTGGTTAGGATCTTTCTCTGTTTAATAAGTGTTTTCCATTTCTCCTCCACTTACTTCTCCCCTCCTCACCGCTCCCCCTGCAACCTTACCACCGGACCCATTCCCCAGCTCTGCCAACAGCACCACCCGCCAACTCTGCCAACATGCCAGTTAAAATTTATTCTAACTTCCACAAATCCCCATTCTTTCAGTGTCTGATCATGCTGTTATTTTAAAATGGACTCAATTAATCTAAGAAGGTGGTGTGTAACAGTCCGGTTTTTAACACTGTAATTTGCAGCAACAATTTTTGACATCACAATATATCTAAATTGAGCTCCTGCGATAATGTAATGTGCAAAAGGCACTACTTTATGGCCTGTAGAGCAGAAGGTACCATTTCTGTGCATGGTAATGGATCTCATGTGGGATAGTAACTGTGGTATTGCATTAACCCTCTATATTCTTAGCTTGTTTATAGAAAATAATGTCAAAAAGAATCTCGATCCTCATCATTATTACCATGGCATTTTGTGTGTGTGTAGGGGTAGCAAGTATTGGGTTGGGATGCCCATAATAGACCGCAGGTCGCTGTCACAGGCTTAGACTTAGTCTCTTGGTGTCTTGGACTAGGCACTCATGCCTTAGAAATTAAACTGCACCTCAGAGGGAAGCAAATTTGTGAGAAGAAAATGGACTGTTTCATTTATGTTTTGTATTATTGGAGCACATGTTATTGTTCAAAAAAATCCTTTTATTCAGTTATTAGCTGGAAGTAATAAAACATCAATGAATACAGACCAGATATGTTATAGATAAGTATAAGGGGTGCCAGGATAGTGAAGCCAGATTGCACTTCTGCCAGAATCTTCAGTGAAGTACCTCTGAATTCCTCTTGGCCTGATACCAGCCCCTGAAGGGGTGATTATCTTGCCATGCTGGTATGAGCTTGAAGTAGTAATTCAGCAGGATTTATAGTGCCAGTCTAGTGCTGGATCATTGTAAATGCCAAATTTAAATTGGACACAAACTTGGCAGTATAGACTGGTTATAAAACATTCGACTTCTGTGTTGAGGAATTAGTTCCAAATGCATTATTCTCCCGTGAAACTAATACTTAGTTCTGAAATATTATAAGTTACCACTGCAGTAAATGTCATTGTATCAACCCTTTAGTTGCAGATGTAAGACGGCTTTGGTATTTGTACCTTCACAAAGAAATGAAGCCATTTATTCAAAATGTAGCTCTTATCACCACCTGGTGGCCTGCCTCCCAACCAGATGATCACAGGTTCAGGAAATGTGAAAAATTGGCAGTTTTCTACTTTGCTATAAGCGCACCTTCTGTCAGCTGATCATGTAACAGAATAGATTGTGGTCACGGCCAAGTCTGAGACCTAAACGTCCCTCCTTTCAATGAAGAAGGCTGTGTAATGGCAAGTGATTTATGTCGGAAAATTAACATTAAACCGCTCTTCTGACATACCAATACTTGTATTACAGAGAGAGGTTGGACTTTGCTTTTCAAGAGATTTGTCAAGAATTTAAACAACTGTCTGCCTTAACAAAGAAACAAACGGAACTTCTGAGTAAATATAACTACAGCAAAGAAGTAATAAGTGAGTACTATGCACATTTTCTTTGCATTGTACTTCAGTCGTTTGGGGAATCCAATGGAATCTTTAGTACTGCAAAGATACTTACCTCATTTTTATTCCCCACTTTCAGAATGTTGTATCTCTCCTTAGAAGTCTCCATTATTTGAATCTTTTTTTTTGTTTCAAATATGGTGAAAATACAACTACAGTCTTTACATAAAAAGTCTGATGAGCAAACACTTAATTACAGAAGAAATACCTGAAGATTTTTTGAACATTGTTTGCAAAATCAGTACAGAAGACTGGTCATTAATTTAATAATGCTGTGCAGTTTGTAATTCATATAATCTTATGGAAATGCTCACTACTCCTGGCAGTAATATCTTAAAGTCTTGAGCACAAGTTTACAATAAATTAATAATATTGAAACAAGAGTATGCTGGGGTTGAGGGGTGTGGTGAACAAATTAAAATCAAAGTTTAATTTTCATGATTTCAAAAGGCTAATAGAAATTTACTAGCAGTTATAGACTTGAGTTTTTTTTTAATCCAACTAAATACTTGTTCTCCTTTTTCTAACTTGATAATATTAAAAATGTAATGTCTGCCTTAGCACCAATGAAATAATGATTACAGAAACTGATAAAATTGAAGTTTTAATAAGGGAGTGGGTCGAATGGAATAAATTAAGATAACTTTAGCTTAAAGAATGTAAATGTTGAGTGACAGTATAGTGTAAGGTACATCATTTCATGTTTTTATCCCATAAATCTTGATTGACTCAACATGACAAGTATACTGATTTCATAACTTTGGCATATGTAACTTTATAATAAAAATTAATTTTATCAATTTGTTGATTATAACCTGGAACGTGGTGTAAACATTCCTTCACTTCTAGTAGTTTCAATAAAACTATGAAATGAATATAATTTTTGCGTTGTTTTGTGCACTTAGGTGCTCCCAGTAATATTCTGCCTGTGGCTTGTGGGAAAGCAAGTGCTTGTTAGGTAAATTATACCAGTGCAACTCTTAAGCAGCCATTGAAAACATAAGCCTACTGTCCTTGCCCCCACCCCAAATTTTCTTTCTGTGAAGAAGCACTGAACCACTCTTTGTCATTGTGAAGTGCAGTGTGTTGTTACCAGTAATAAAATGTCAGTATTTGTAGGCTTTTTCAAATAAAAGGATTGCTTGAAATAACCGCACAGTGAAAATGGTTAAAAATACAGCAGTTTTCATGTGTATTGAGAGATTTAGGAATGAGGTAGAAATTTCTTGTAATAATGTTATGGTAAATTTATTAAAGTTTATTCTCTGTTCAATCCTAGGAAATTAAATCTTTTTGAAAAATATGATTGGCTCAGTTTTGCACTGAACATATTTACTGTTGTCCCCTTTATTTCCTTATGGCTTAAGGCATTCTCACCCATGAAATCTTGGCTGCTGTGATCTTGAGTCTAGGTGGTCTTCATTTCTCATTGCCTAGGAAGTGGCCTTTTATCTCCAGATATGACCTCCTCATTTAGCAGGAAAGATATCAGATGCTTGATCCTAGACTTTCCAATCATTTTTCCTATGATATAAATTAAAAGTTCTTTATTATAAATAGAGATGTTCAAAGAACTAGAGCTTTTGTTTCCATGACCTAGCAACTCATGCTGCTGTGTTGATCTCAGAAGGGTAGTCACTGATCAACTGCCATTCTTCAGTATAAATTGTTTTCCTTCCAACTATGGATGCTGATTTTTGAACTCCAGAACAATTTTAAAACTATGTATTGATTAAAGTTTAAATGCCCTCACAGGCATTGATTTTAAAAACTAATATTTATTCTCTGTGCTCCAAAAGAACTTAACTTTTTAAATTATGTGACTTGGTACTCACTACACACACCGCAACAGATTTCAGATATTTTAACTTAATTCAAGTATGTAGTGTATGACCTTGATGTAACAAAGTATGTTTTACACTTGTGATATATCATATACCTGTTACTGTGTTATAGAGAAGAAAATACAAAGGGCTGCATAAGTAACTTGAACATTGCCGTACAGGTTCATGATTGAAGTGTAAGACTGTGTTACTTTCTTTAATTTTTTTTTGGCTTTCCGAGATAGTTTGAGATCCAATTGTTGTCTTCTTTTTGATTCCTTTAGATATGCCATTCTCAATGCCTATACAGTGTACAGATGAAGGAGAGCAAGAACATGCAGAAGAACATTTTGTTGGCAAAGACAAAAATATATCTAAAACCTCTGCTGCATTGCAAGGGTATGGAATGCAACAGGAACTTCTTCAAGTAGTTGAGTCTCTGTCTGAATTAGATGTCAGATTCCCACCTTCTGACAGTGACTATGATTTCCTAAACAGTGCACCAGAAAAAACAATTTCAAAAACTCCTTTTGAAGATCCCATATGTAAAATTGAAGGAGCACTGTTGCAAGGTGATATCCAGGACTTGAAAGATAAGAATAGGGAACAGTGCACTTTATTTGAAACATTTCCTGTGGGACCAACTAATAAGACAAAACCCAACCATTTCGGTGATGAGCAAGGAAAGACTGCAAACGTTAATGCTTCCGTAGGTACTGCAATTGATAACAGCACATTGAGAAGTCCTTCAAGCCCTTCATTTCTTAAACCATCAAAACCTTTTCCAAGTGCTGAATCTCATCAGATAGTTTCAACGGAACCAACAGTGATCAGAGGACCACAACATGTAAGTCAAAACCTACCAAAACCAGCACTGTAAATAATGTATTTCAGTTGCATTCTTTGTTACTTAGTGACATGAGTCCATATTTTGGATCTGAATTTGTGGCCAAAATAACGCTGCGGCTTCAACTCAATTCTCTCAGTATAAACAGTACAGCTTCAAGTGAGGGGATATGTGGCTAAATGTCAAAATCCAAAAATTGCAATCTGCCTTGTTATTCTATGCCAACATCATATTTTATTAACTGCTCACCCGTTGACATAAGTTGAATGCTCAGGTGCTGTACGTGTGGGATAATACAAAAACTTTATCTAAAACAGTTAAGTATTCCTAATTATTGCAATAATTATTGCCACTCAGTTTCTGGTGGTTGAAAATTAACTGCTATCAATGTTGGATTACATTCCAACAAGTTAATTGCTGGGAATCTTAAAAATGTCAAACTGAAACTTTATTCCTTTTCAGTCTCTCTCATTCCAACCTTTCTTTCCCCTGTTTTACTCTTTCTATATCTAACTTGACGTTGAGGACACTCACTTCCAGCTTTACTTTTAGCATTTATTTGTTAATTCTTCAAACAGATGGGTTTAAGAGAAGCTTACAGTTGCTTGACCTGTTCATTCCAGTCCAAGTATATGATTTCCCTCACTGCACCATTATCAGCTTGCAGTTTCAGCAATTTAATACACAAGAATTTTTTTAGCTCAAGATGCAGAAATAAGTGTTACTAGTAACAGACATCCTAGATGCCCTGCTACAACATAATGTTTCTATAGGTATCATTATTTTTAACCAGTCTCTGAACAAAGTGCTTTCATTATTATCCTCCTGATCATACACAGTACAACATGAATCAAAATCCAAATTGCTTTAGACCTCCCTCCTAGACTACTAAAGAAAAATAACTCCACTCTTTTTTAATTTATTCATGGGATGTGGGCATTGCTGGCAGGCCAGCATTTTTTGCCTAGCTCTAGTTGTCCAAAATAAGGTGGTAGTGAGCTGCTGCCTTGAACGACCGCAGTCCATATGCAGTAAGTTAACCCACAATGCCATTAGGAAGAGAATTCCAGGATTTTGACTCAGTGACAGTAAAGGAACGGTGATATGTTTCCAGCTCATGGAGATGAATGTTTTGAAGGAGACCTTACAGGTGGTGGTGTTCCCATGCATCTGCTGCCTTTGTTCTTCTCAATGGAAGTGATCATTCTTTGCCAGCTTTGACTTCATTTGACTCTAATCCCACACCAGTATGAATGCTATTAAGTTAACTCCGCAGTGTCCTAGTGAGATCCTCCACTATACCAAGTCGCTACAAAGAATTACAGAGCTTGAAGAAATTAACAAACTGCCTTTCAAGACAGCTCAAATCTCGTTTCCTTAATACCCTTCATGAAATTTTGAAATACTCCTTGTTTCTAATGTAAGTTCTTATTTGGCATTGTTCAGTCGAGAAACTGTTCATAGCACTGTTTGATTCAACTCTCTGTAATACTTTTTTGACCTCCCTTAGCCAACTTTCTTGTCACAGCAAAGAGGCATCAATTATATCAAAACTTAGCATCTAATGAACCAAAATATGCACCTTCTCCAAGCCGCAGAATCAACCTATACCACTTAATAGTGTATTATTTTAAATGCATCATGAATGCCCACAATCTCCTGTTTGTGCAGGACACATCCTATTACAGTGGGGAACTGAGTGTGCAGTGGTTTGAACTTTTATGTCTGGAACTTGTGTCTAAAGCCAGCCAAGACTCTTGGGAGGGAGATCTTCTCAGTATTTTGAGAAGTTTGTGCAATCTAATTTGGTGGTTTTAACTAGACCCAATTTGGCATAATTGTCAGTGCTATTCCGGTTAATTTATGACAGATGCAAAAAATGTGGGCAAGGACAGTCCATAGTAGAAGATGCTGCACTTCTTGCATTTAACTAATGCAGATGTTGTGGTCGCATGCAGAAAACTATTTTGCATATTGTCTCAAGACTCTGAAATAAGGTTGTTTCCTTCTGCCTCTCCATATATGGATCTCTATGAAAAATTAGTTTATTTGGCAAGCAAATTAATTATTTGCACTCATCAAGCAGATTAGATATTAATTGTTTACAACATTTGCATGAGAAGAATATGATCAGCCTCCCAAATGTTTGATGGCCAATTAAGTTTTTATTACCTGAAAGCAACTTAAATCATAACTTGTTTATTGTTCACACATCTGTCTATATTTTTGATCATTACATAATCTGAATTCTTTAAAATGGATCCATTTTATCAATCTGTATTGGTAGCGTATTTCAAATTAAGATTACCCAACCAGAAAATAGTGAGTTTTTGCAATCCAAAGAAATAATTAAGTTTTCTTTTGTCAAAACTGTAAATATGTCTGATGAGACATAGATAGACCACTGCGGGCGATAGAGCAAACCAAACTCTTTCTCAAGTACAGCTAGTTAAAATCAGATATCTTCTAATGAAATGTATCTTTGGAAATGAACTTAAGCAGATAGCAGGTTCTTATTAATAAATCCTAAACAGTTGAAGTTGAGGTTTGCAAAGAAAATTAGACAGCATTTTGCACTGCAGTCATCTGCTGGGGAAAAGAAAGCACTGGTAAAGTTCCAGATCATACAAATGCTCTTAAGTATCTTGTCCATTGCTTTCCGAGTTGACAATCATTTGCAAAACAGCCAATGGAGCAACACATGGGCACGTAGACCATGTTTATATCTTACCATATAACCCAGACTTTTGTTCTTCCCTGTTTCTGATTAACTGTTCAGCTTTTGGTGGGGGTATCTCATGTGCAGTGGATGTTCACTGAAGTAAGCTGAGTTAACCATTTCTTAGGTTCCTTGTTTGCAGTGTGAAATGCATTCTTCACTCATCATGAATGGTCATGGTATTCATTTGTAGTTTTTTGTATATGTGTACAAGTTTAAGTAAGTTGCTTCTCTAGAGGTTCTGAAACATTAATGACTGTGGGAGCCAAGCAATCCAATACAGACTGTTTTTTGTATCTTAAATTTTTGTGTGGAAATGAACTCTCACTTATATACAGTAATTCCTCTGTATCCTCAAGGGTCCTATTCCTGAGTACCCCCACCAGTGATGAAATTCATGAGTGTTCTGCTCATTTCAAAACAAGTTTTAAAAAATTGGCTAAAAATAGCAGATAGGTTGAATTTTGATACATATTTTTTGCCATGGACGGGTGGAATTCACAACTTGTGATTTTGTGGATACTGAGGATTTACTATAATTTTTTTTAATACATGCCAGCACAGTACCATATCCTCAATAAAAGCATAAGAAGGTAGAAATGAAGAACTTCCCATTTCGTTCATTCTCATCATTTCCTGTCAGGACTGATTCAGATCATTTTCCTTCGCCAAGTTCATACTACTGATTTCAATGCAAAAGTTATGCAAAAATTTCTCATTTTGCAATAATTACTATATGCTGTACTAAATACAACTATTCATAAATTGGAGTTTTAAGTATGGGAATGTATTTATTTAACTTTATCTTTATTCTTTCTGCCTACAGATATTGATTTGTAGCAATTTTCAACAACTAAAAACATTCTGTATTTTGTTTACTATGAAAACCAATTGATATTCCATAGTTTCTGCATCTAGCACCTAACCCTGTATCTAAAAGCACTTTTATTCTTCATTATCTTTCTATTATTTTCTATTTATGCTAATTGTAACAGCTGTATTTTGTATAGTGTAACTCAGCTATTGGACTTGTCACTTGTCTAACAGTTTGCGTTCTCTAGCACCTTAAGTGGCTTTGCAACTATTGTTCTATAATTGTTTTCGATATTTCATTTGATTCTTGACATACATTAAGGTTTTATTCTTTAATCTATTATGCAATCCAATTTGCTATTTTGTTTTCCCCATTACTTTACATATCTTGTTATAGAATATATTTGACCTTGGATCACTGCCATTTTGTTCTTGTTGACAAGATAGAAAATGATTTTAGAAAAGGGTTTCAAATTTATGCCTGGTAACATCAAGCATGTAAAACTAAAGAAGTGGTTCATAATGTGTAAGGAAAAGAAAAACATTAGTTCTTAAAATGGAAGAATATGAAATTTTGTAAGTATGTTTTGTGATGCTTTCATGTTTGCATTTGCTTATCTTACCCACTCATTATGTTTGCCTCCTGATCCTTTCTACAAAATAACTGGACCTGTTCTTCATAGCTCTACCCACCCCAATGTTTCACTTCCCAAACCCCTAATCATCCCATCAGTGTAACTTTCCTCCTCCCTTTTCTCAGGTGTACTGTCAAGCAGTGATAGTCAATCACATTTTGTCCTTACAACTTGCCATGTGTTAACCCATCCTAAATTTCACTCCTTTTCCATGCTGTCGCCACAGTGAGGAGAACCTTCCATCAGTTCCAATTGTATGTTGTTTAAGTTGTTGCTACATATGAATTTAAAATAGTTAAGGGTAGAAGGGTTTAATATCTCACTTCGTTTCAGCTTTTTGCTTCAAAGGTAGTTTCAACTCTCTGTATTGTGTTCTCCATCACTGCGAAGGCAAAGAGTTGGGTCTTGAATCCTCCCCAGCCAGAACAGGAATCAAACCCTCTGCTGTTGGCTCCAATCATATCTACACTTTGCATCCAACTGAGCCAATTGGCCCCAGAAGTGTCAGAGTTTACATATATGTTGTTGTCCAGAGCTATGAATAGTGTTAGATGCTCTAATTTACCTTCTATCACATGGCTGTACAGGAATTTCTCCTACTCTTACTGCCTGCCATTGGCAGATATTGGAAAGGATACAAATTGATCAACCTGTTTTGGCTGCATTATGAATGGATTTTTCTTTGCCATCAAGTCTTGGATTGGGACTTGAACCCTGAGCCTCTAGCTCAGATACTATCCAATGTAGCACAAGGCCTCATCTTAGTTTACTGTAAGTGGAATTTGCCAAAGGATTGTTTGGCATTGAATGGATTAAGTCTCTGCCCCTTAAAGTGGTCCACGCTATTAATAATTGCAGTGCAGCTACTTCATTATGGAGCTTCTACTGGGAGGCAAGGGTTTGAGAGGTAATGAAGGCTTTGGAAACCTCTTTCTCCTCCTTATCATACTGGTCTATCAGGTCTACCTAAAGCACAACGACTGTCTTCTCACCAACTCTTTCCTGCAACTGCTTTCTATGCCTGCTGCTCTCATTTTAGCACTTATGCCTTTGCATAAGTTTCTCACTGCAACTAACTTCTGAAAAAATATTGATCCTGTTCTTGATCTTGTTCCCGAAACCAGATTCAGGTGCTTTGAGATTTTTTTTTTAAATCCTTGGATGTTCAAAGAACAACCGCCCCAATTTACCCAAATCTTGTCATGCTATCCTTGTGGTTTCTTATCCCAAGAGCACTCTTGCACTACATTCATACTATATCACTCTTTGTGTTCCATCATGCTAAAAGTTCAGACCTCAAGCCACTACCACAATGCCAGGACTCAAAGACCCTTCCCCCTGATAATCTTGAATGGCAATATCCATCACCTGATGCCATTATTTACATAGATTTTATCCAGCTTCCTATCACTGCTGACTCAAACCAACTCATCTTTCCTCAATACTTATTTCCTTCTATATTCCAGCAACATGAAAGACCGTCCCTATTATCCTTGAAAATCCTGAAATTTCTAAGAAGGAAAATTCAGGTTAATTATATTTAAAAGGGATAAATAAATAAAACTCTGACTAATATCTTTCATGAAAAATATGAATATTTACTGCTTCCCTGCAACTCCAAGTGGAGGTGTAGCCTGCAGCTCCTTTATGCCCCATATTCTCTCACTGTCCAAACCAAAAGGCAGATGAAGAGAAATAGAAAACAGACAAGGAATCAAACATTCCATTATTCTAGTGATTCATTTTCTTTTCCTTTGCTAAATATTTTATATTTTCATACTTCAAATTCCTGTTCAGACTTCACTGCCACATTTGTAGAGAGAAGAAACTTACTTTGCATCTCATAAACTCCAGAACCTCTGACTGAATAAAACAGAATAAATAACTGCAGTTGGCACCTAAAACTTGAGCTATTAATTTCTGAATTTACAAAGTTGATTTTTATTTCCTTGCCTCCCTGTTTCTCAGTATTAACTGGGCATATCAGGAAGGAAATTGCAGCCAAAAGATGTTGCCAACTTATTGCTGAAGGTTGTTTCAATTTTCAGATGGGCCTCAATTTTGGTTTCAGGTGGGAGCCTTAGCTGCCAATGAGTGACTAACTGCAGTGCTCCACCGCACTGTTAAGACCCTGACAAATATTGCCAATCAACACATTGGAATTTAGAAGAATGAGAGGTGATCTCATTGAAGCCTATAGGATTCTTAAGGGGCTTGACAGGGTACATGCGGAGAGGATGTTTCCCCTGTTGGGATAGACTAGGACCAGAAAGCATAGTCTGGAAATAAATTTAAGACTGAGATGAGGAAGCATTTCTTCTCTGAGACTTGTGAATCTTTGGAGTTTCTTGCTGCTGAGGACTGTGAAGGCAGAGTCCTTGTTTATATTTAAGGCTGAGATAGATTCTTGGTTAGTAAGGATTGTGGGTAAAGGGCAAGATGCAAGGAGTGTCAGATCAGCTATTAACCTATTGAATGGTGCAGCAGGGTCACTGGGTCAAATGGCTTACTCCTGTTCGTATTTCTTATGGTCTTTACGTGACTGTTGCTCCCTCAACTTGCTCGTAAAACACAGATGTTCTGTTTGGGAGGCAGCCATAGAGTCATACCGCACAGAAACAGACCCTTCTGTCCAACTGATCCATGCCAACCAAACATTCCAATCTGACCTAGTTCCATTTGCCAGCATTTGGCCTGTATCTCTCTAAACCGCTTCCTCTTCATATACTCACCCAGATGCCTCTTAAATATTGCAATTATACTAACCTTCACCACTTTCTTTGGTAACTTGTTCCATACGTGCACCATCCTCTGTATGAAAAGTAACCCTTCAGGTCCTTTGTAAATCTTTTTCCCCTTTCATCTTAAATCTATGCCTTCAAGGTTTGGACTCCCCCATCTTAGGAAAAAGACCTTGGCTATTCACCCTATCCATGCCCCTCATGATTTTATAAACCTTGAAGGTAACCCCTCAGTCCCTGACACTCCAGGGAAAAATGCTCCAGCCTATTCTGCCCCTCCCTATTACTTAAACCCTCCAGTCCCAACAATATCCATATGAATCTTTTCTTCACCCTCTCAAGTTTAACAACATGCTTCATACAGAATGGTGACCAGAATTGTATGCAGTATTCCCAACAGTGACCTCACCAATGTTGTGTACAGCCACAATATGACTTCCCAAGCCACTTGCAGCTACTTAAAGGATCGTATGCTGCATTCATGCAAGACTGGAAGCAAGTTTGTATGACTTTTTCCTTATTACTTAGGACATTTATGCCTTAAGTTTATAAGTCTTCACTGTTTTCTTTACTGTCAAAGAGCTGCTTCCCCTGCTGCACCAAATTTCGCATGCTCCACTGCAACGTTGCCATTGTACTCGCTATCCCTAATAAGGTCCACTACAGTTTCTAGAACACTGACCTGCTGCCCGTAAACTGCAAAACTAAAGCTAACAGCTCACTTTACATGCTTAATTATTCTGTAAAATCTATGGAACTTGCTGATACCATCTTTAGGTTGATCGAGTATGCATAACTTTTACTTACTCACTTGCTGCCAGAAATGAAAATCCCTTTGCCCATTGCTTAGTTAATGGTAGGTAGACTTTACGAATAACTGGTTTTATACTACATCATCTTTACAAAACAGTACATTTCTGACACCATATGAAGAGCTATGAAGGTATTATTTGAATCAAACTGTAGCTTAATCAGTGTCATCAAATTTAATTGGCTTTTGAATTCACTGCACCTCTCTGAGCATGACATCAATTACATTTTGTACTCTGAAAACAACAGCTTTGTGTTAGCCGCTGAATTATACATTCTGCATTATGTTATATAATGGTCTTCTGTTTATTCAAGTGTATCATCTGGCTTATCATGAGCAGTCCAATGACATTTACTCGGATACAGAAACTGATCTCTCATGGTGTTGTGGGTGATACAGCAATGTTTTGCTATATAATGTGCAAGGTCCTTAATTAAAAATGACAAAATAATGGGAATAGGCAAAATTTCTGGTAAAGGGTACAATGTGATATTTGACAGCATTTCATGGAGAATTTTGTGGGTTGGAGAACTTGAGTGCATTTGCACTTTAGAAGAACTGGTCTGAGTTACTGATATTTGGCAACGTGATTGTAGGCCCCTAAGCTTTGTGCAATTAATGTCTCGGAATTGGATGGTATAGGAGTGAGATCTTGGCTTGTCGCGGCATTTGGAGGGATTTTGTTCTTTTATAGATTAGAAAAGCAAATGTTTGTTTTGTGGCTTGTAATCTTGGGTTTGTGAGTAGTTTTGTGGAAGTGGAGTGGCATTCAGGGATTTAATAAAACTGAATTTGAAGTATAAGGCTTTTGCAGAAGGTGAACCCAAGTGTAATTGAGAAGAAGGTGAGTGATATTGTGATAGAAAATTCTTCTGAAGTTTTAGAAATTGAACAGGCCTGATAAGTATACTTCACAGCTGTGTTGAGTATTAATGGAGACCTGAAGAGTGGCCGTTGTAATATTCTTTTAAAAAAGACACAGACAGAATTGATCTGGTAATTGCAGGATAGCTTGTTTAATGTATGTGGTAGGAAACCTATTGAAGTCTTAATTTAAGGATGAAATTACCACATCTAGATATAACAAAGTTAGAGACAGTCACCCTGATTTCAGAAGGGACCAATGTCACAGTTCTTTGTGAAGAGAGAATAACTCACATCCTGACAAGTCAATGGCAATCATCTACAAGGCACAAGTCAGGAGTGTGTTGGAATGCTGTCCATTTGCCTGGATCAGTGCAACTCCAACAATCAAAAGGGTTGGCACCATCGAGGACCAAAGGAGCCTGCTTGATTATGAACCAATCTAGCATCTTCAAGGTTCATTACTTCCACCACTCTTGAGCACTTTCAACAGAATGTACCATCTTCAAGATCCACTCACCACAGCACCTTCAATAGCACTTTCTAAACTGTAGATCCTACTATCTAGAAGAACCAGGCCAGCAGATACATAGGATCGCCGCCATTTGCAACATTCTCTCCATGTCACACGCCATCCTAAATTGGAATTATATTACCTTTACCTTAGTGGCACTGGGTCAAAATCCTGGGACCACCCTCCCTAACTGCATTGTCAGTGTACCTACACCATATAGATGTCAGTGGTTCAAGAAGGTATTTCACTACCACTTTCTTGAGACAGTTGCAGATTGACTGGGCAAGCATTTATTGCCTAGATCCCATGAATAAACAAAAAAAAGATAATATGTAGATATCATAGGCATGATCATTGGAAGAAGCGTAGAATATTTTGCCAGCTTGGATTTTAGGATGGTCATTAGCAAGATAACTCCACTGGAGATTTTTGGGGAAGCTTATTAGAAACTGAACTCAAAGGTATTGAAACTGATTCAAAAACTGTTTTGAAGAGATAAAATACAGAATAGGGGTTAAGGATATTTAGTGGAGTGGTTGGAAGAAGATGATAATATTATGAGTTCAGTTCAGGGACTTTTTGTGTAAGCCATGTGTATCAATATTAACAATTTGGATATCTCAGATCTGTAGAACGGTTACAGTAGAGAAGAATCCCATTTTGCTGTGTCTGTTCACTGCAAGAGCTATGTATCTTGTGCCTCTCATCTTCCTATCCCTGTAGCCTGCACATTTTTCCTCTTCAGGAATTATGTTGTTTGCATTTTAAAATCATGGTTTAATCTTCCACCATGCCGAGGCAGTGCATTCCAGATTCTCACAACTGTGTATAGACCTAGAAGGAGTATAGAACATAGAGCATAGAACATTACAGCATATTACAGGCCCTTCAGCCCTCCATGATCTGCCAACCTGTGAAATCAATCTGAAGCCCATCTAACCTACACTATTCCATTATCATGCATATGTTTATTCAATGACCATTTATGACCTCAAAATTTGCAGCTGGGGCCAAAATACAAGTAACAGTCTGTTCTTTCAGAGAACAAAGTACTTTCCAATGGGTTTATTAATATTACACAATATTAAGAACGGAAAAAATTGCTTAAAAAGGAGCAAGTGGAATTCATTGTCAGTCAGGATGAGGCAATGGATTTTGATTTATTAAAATAAAATGTTAATTGTATTCTGAAGAATGATTGGTCCTGTGCAGCACAGGGGACCTCAAGGAAACAGACTTAAAGAACACTGAAGGGAAATTTATGATGAAAACCAAAAATGATGAAAATGCTCAGATTGATGACCATTCATCAGAACTTGAGCTGTTTCACTCTCCATAGACGCTTTTTATTTCAGATTCAATTCCTGCAGAATTTTGCTTTTGTATTAAACACAGCGTAATACAAAATGTCAATTCAGGCTCTTCTCATGAAGTCACGATGTTTGTTTTCACAGGTGATCTTAGTGGCTTAGTTTTCAGGATCTAATGTGCACTTTTCATCATTTTGAATAGGAAAGTGAACTAATGAGATAGAATTCTTGCTGCTAAATAGCCCTGTTATAGAAACATAAAAACAAGGAAGATAGTAACAGAAAGTGGTTGTTTGGCCCTTTGAGCCTGCTTCGCCATTCATCATGATCATGGCTGACCATCCAACTCCGTAGCCTAATCCTGCTTTCTCCTCATAACCTTTGATCCCATTTGTCCCAAATGCTGCATCTAGCCACCTCTTGAATATATTTAATGTTTTGGCATCACCTACTTCCTGTGATAATGAATTCCATAGGCTCACCACTCTTTAGATGAAGAAATGTCTCTGTCCCAACTGTGACCCAAGTTCTGTACACACCATCGGGAATATCCTTTCTGCATCTGCCCTGTCTAATCCTGTTAAAATGTTATAAGTCTGTATGAGACCCCCTCATTCATCTGAACTCCAGTGAAAACAATCCCAACCTAATTAATCTCTCAAACATCAGTTCTGCAACTCCTCAGAATCAGCCTGGTAAAACCTTAGCTGCACCCCCTTGAAAGCAAGACCATCCTTCCTCAGAAAAGGAGACCAGAACTGCACACAATATTCTAGGTGTGGCCTCACCAAGGCCCTGTGTAACTGCAGCAAAACATTGCTGTTCCTGTATGCAAAATCTCTTGCAATGAAGGCCAAAATACAAGGTGCCTTCCTTACTACCTGCTGCATCTTCGTGCTTACCATCAGTGATTGGTGCACAAGGATGCCCGGGTTCTGTTGCACACTCCCTTCTCCCAAATTACAGCCATTCAAGTAGTAATCTGGCTTCTTGTTTTTGCTTCCAAAGTGAATAACCTCACATTTATTCAAATTATATTGCATCTGCCATTGATTTGTCTACTCAGCCAACCTGTCCAGATCATGCTGAATGATCTCTACATTCTTGTTACAGTTCACCCTCCCACCCAACCTGGTATCATCTGCAAACTTTGAGAAGTTTCAATTTGTACCTTCATCCAAACCATTATATGAATAGCTGGAGTCTCAGCACTGATCCCTGTTGAACCCCACTAGTTACTGCCTGGCAATTTGAAAAGTACCCATTGATTCCTACTCTTTGTTTCCTCTCTCTCAACCAGTTTTCTACCCATCTCAATACACTTACCCCAATCCCATGCACTTTAATCTTGCACAATAATCTCTTATGCGGGTCTTTGTCAAATGCTTTCTGAAAGCCCAAATATATCACACCAACTGGCTCCCCCTTGTCAACTCTGCTAATAACATCTGCATGGAATTCCAACAGACTTGTCAAGCATGATTTTTCCCCTTCATAAATCCACTTTGACTTCATCTGATCCTGCCACTTCTTTCTAAATGCTCCACTATAAAGTCCTTGAGAATTTTCCCCACTACCAATGTTAGGCTCACTGGTCTGTAATTCCTTGTTTTCTTTCTACCTCTCTTTTTAAATATTGGAGTGATATATCTCTGAGAGATGAGATACAACTGTTCCTCTCCCAATTTTACTTCTTTCTGTTCACCTCAGGTGACCTTGGGTACAAGAGGCTGGTAATAGTTCTCCTTTATTGTCATAGGTTAGTGGGCATCCAAAAAATTAATTTCCTTTGCCTTTGTAAGATCGGGTGTTGGGCGGGGTGGTGGTGGCAGGCGGGCGGGGGAATGGAGGAGGAGGGGGGAGGCGGGATTAAAAGTGCATAGTTCCTCAGAAAATGAAGTAATTCATGCCCCTATGCAGCAACATTTTATAACACCTAGATTTGGATTGATAAGTAGCAAGAAGCAGCTGTACTACACCGATACTGGTTGATGACCATGTCCATCTCCCACTGTTGTAACATAGAACGGTATTACTATAGCTAAAAGCCCCGACATCAACTTGGAGGACTGGTGAGCACCACAGGGTAACTTTGAGTTCAACATTGACCAGAAGCTCAATTGGACGAGCCACACAAGTAATCTGGCTACTAGCCCAAATCAGTGAATGGTTAACATGTGCAAATGGCTCACCTCCTAATTGCCTCGTCTTGTAGATCACGCTAACGGAAAGAAGCAGCCAATTGGATACAACATTGGCTATATTGTTGGAGAGAGAAGGTTGTTTTTTGGATTGGAGACCTGTGACCAGCAGTGTTCCACAGGGATCAGTCCTGGATCCACTTTTGTTTTTCATTTAAATAAATGATGAGGATGAGAATATAGGAGGCATGGTTATTAAGCTTGCAGATGACGCCAAAATTGGTCGTATGGTAGACAGTGAAGAAAATTAGCTAAGATTACAAAGAGATCTTGGTCCATCAGATCCGTGGACCGAGGAGTGGCTGAGGTATTACATTTTGACGAAACAAACAATGGCAGGACTTAGGCAATTAATGGTAGGGCCCTGGATAACTATGTGGAACAGAGTAACCTAGGAGTTCAGGTACACAATTCTTTGAAATTTGCATCGAAAGTTGATGGGGTGTTAAGGAAGATGTTTAGCATGCTCGCCTTTATTGCTCAGACCTTTTGAGTATAGGAGTTGGGACATCATGTTGAGGCTGTACAGGACAGTAGTGAGGCTTCTTCTGGAGTACTGTGTGCAGTTCTGATCACCTTGTTATAAGAAGGATATTATTAGAGAAGGTTCAGAAAGGATTTACCAGCTGTTTCTGGGAATGGAGGGTTTGAAATATAAAATAGACTGGAAAAGCTGGGACATTTTTTCTCTGCAGCGTAGGAGGTTGAAGGGGGTGATCTTATTGAGGTTTATAAAATACAAGGGTCATAGATAAGGAGAATGACAAGATCTTTCCCCTAGGTAGGCGAGTTCAAAACTAGGGGGCATATTTTTAAGGTGCGAGGAGAAAGTTTTAAGAAGGATATGAGAAGGAATATCTTTACACAGAGTGTGGTTTGTGTGTGGAACAAACTAACAGAGAAATTTGTGGATGCAGGTACAGTTATAATGTTTAAAAATCATTTTGATAAGTTCATAAATAGGAAAAGTTTAGAGAGATAATAGGAACTGCAGATACTGGAGAATCCGAGATAACAAGGTATAGAGCTAGATGAACACAGCAGGCTGAGCAGCATCAGAGGAGCAGGAAAGCTGACGTTTCGGGCCTAGATTTCTGGTGCAGGGTCTAGGCCCAAAACATCAACTTTCCTGCTCCTAAGATGCTGCTTCGCCTGCTGTGTTCATCCAGCTGTACACGTTGTTATCGAAGGTTTAGAGGGATATGAGCCAAGGGTGGGCAGATGGGTGTAGTTGAGTTTGGGAACATGATCGATGTGGACTGTTTGGATTGACAGTTCTGTTTGCATTCTGTATGACTCTGACTCTTAATCAAAAAAGTGTGATGAATACACTCCACTTGCTTGAGTGGGTACAACTGCAAGAATACTCAAGCTAGACACCATCTGGGATGTACAGTCTTCATGATTTCACATTGTTCATTGTCTGAACATCCACTCCCTCAACCATGGTTGCTGTGTATACTATTGGCAGGATACATTGCAACAGTTTGCCAAAGTTGCTTCAACAGGACCTCCCAAACTTGTGATCTCTTCCACTAATGAAACAGAATTTACAGCAGGGAACCAAAGATATTGGCTTCTGGCCCCTAATTTTTTTATTGGAGACATGTCAGCTCTGCCAGTACTGGACTGGGATTTTAGTGTTGCGAGATTGACAGATCACCGTTGCAAGTAATGTGTCAGTATGAACCCATCAGTTCAACTTTTATACATGTACTTTGAACACATCTGGATACGAGTTGTAGTGTTTTGGCCATTAGCTGAACTGGTCCCAATTTGCCAAGAGCATATTGCGTATAATCTACTTTTCCGACAAATTGTGTAGCAAACTGAAAACCTGGAGGATTGATGACCACAGCAGTTTAACTTAGGATGTTCAAGACTTTTATTCCCTTTGGAGTGGATTCCAGGCCATAATGTTTCATAATAAATATGAATGTAATAACAAACAGAACTTTTAAAGAAAGTCTTGCATTTTTATTGAGATAAAAATGCACTGTCCATAGGGTTTCTCAAATGCTCTAGCCCAAGGTCTGTTGTTTGCTACATAGACAGTACAGTATATTAATTCTTTTGCATCATGTTTATCACCGATGCTGTTGTAAGAGATTTAGCAAAAACAAATTACACTATTTCCTCTATTACTTAGAAGCCCTGTGGAGCTGTGAAACACACACACTCTATCACATTACTTGTTACTAATGCCTTTTTCTATTATCTCATTGGATTGTTCTTTTACTAGTTATCTGAGTATCTATTTTCAGTAGATGGCACCCTGCTTTGTACAGTGCAAAACTGTACAGAAGCAAATGAAGCAGCTGGTATGTAATTACATGTTATGAAGAGACATGTTATTTAAAAATATAAAACACGATTTGCTGCTAAGTTGCATAGAAAGGGGAGTGTAAGGATCACTGATTTACAGTTAATAAAGTTATGTTCTCAACAATTTCAGACATCAATAAAAATGTGCAGTTTTTCATAACATTGTTTTGTTCAGACATCTTTATTTTCATGGCACTTAATAAAATTACATGAAGTAGGCACGTTTAACCAACATCAAATATAGCGTTCTCATTTTTTTGTGCTTAGAGTTTGCTAATGTATCGTGTGAGCTATCTGTTTCAAAGTTCCCTTCCTATTGTTTGTGCACTAAGGAAAACAAAAATCTGTTTTTGCAAAATGCTTATGTTGTTTAGATATAAAGGAAGGCCATCATATTGCACTAAGGTGTTGAAAGTTTTCAGGCAGGTGAACTGGACTATTAGGAGCTATGTAAGCGAAAGTACAAGCGTTAGGCTATTTTTTCTGACTTATTCACCTTGTTCAAAATTTTAAATAACTTACATTAAAAATTATTAAGATGTACACATTGCCTTACGTCAATTCTTTTGGCCTGATTAATGTTCAATATTTTAGTCTCATTGAGTTGATCCTTTTTGTGTTCTATTGAGCTTGTGTAACTAACAAAAGAATTGAAGAAGATATTTATTTACTTTGCTGATTATCTTGTCTGTTTTCCTGAAAACAGTAAATACTTGCAGGAACACAGTTGGATGGTTCTTAGGAATCCTCTGGTGCCTCACCAAATGGCCATTATTTACATGTTAGTTTTAAAGCAAGTGTTAGAATAGTGTTCAATTACAAGAGCCAATTAAGTCCTACCCTTGCATCGACATATGTGAATTTCCTGCAGAAGTCACTGAATAACAGGATTTCATGGTCAATTTTGTCCTCCTTAGACTTGTTCATTTGAGCCATTGTGTTGGAGCTGAAATATGGATGCAGTTTTTGTATTTTTTTTCAGCGGAGTCACAGTGGAAAAACCATTCAATGTTGTACTTGCTGTAAGGTTATCCTTTAAACCAGGCCATGTGTAACTTTGGAGTGTTATACTGACTTTACTTGAATGTGATTAGAGACAATATTGCATGGCCCACCTGTATGTCTTAAACACATGTACGGAGTGCTACTTTTTGGTGTTCTTCTGGAGATAGTTTATTACTTCTAATCAGCTTCTCTAGGTTGGTTTAAAAAAAAAGCCCATTATACCCAGATTTAGTTTGAGATATTATGGGGAAGTTGTTTTTAAAAAATGTCGTCATGATGAGAAATCATAAAACTGCCACTGGTATAAAGTGAAACAAAGCGCTGGCATTTCCTCCAGTAGCAGCCTGCACTGGCAGCTTTATACTGTTTTGGCACTGTGCGCACAAAATGTTGGTCTAGCACCAATGCCAAAGATAAGATACAAAGACAGCTTAAGTCAGTGAACATTTATTAGTAGTTTGCGATACAAAACCCCTTATAAATTGCACCCTCCTGGGAGCAGTTGCAATCTGCGTTTTATATTCTGTCAAGTACAGTATTTAGCAAATACATATGTTTCGGTAGCTTTAGATAAATGTTCTGTCTGCACCTAAGCAGACTTAATGTGCAATTTACACCAACTGCTAGTTACATACATCAAGCAAAATGTTTATTAACAACAGGAAGTGGTGCTATTACACTTAAAATTAGGATATTAATATGCATTGATGCTGACCCAGCTATGCAGTTAGAATTCATACACTCTGCTATGTAACAAGATTGAAGAATAGTTCAGATCAATACCACTAATTTATTACATGATTAGGAGAATTTTTCCTTACTGTTCCAGAGCACTAACGATGTGTACTACCAAGTAGAATGTGTGCATAGTAACAATGTTAATATTTGTATAGTCTGTAGCTTTCTTAAACACTGAAATCAGTGCAAAATGTGAAAATGTAAGTGTGTATGTGAAATGTATAAAATTTTCTCCAAAAATCTCTGGACTTCATGAAAAGTGAGTAGGTGCTTTCCTGTCAAATAATAGAATATACTGCTTATTGAGTATATTTTAACACAAATTAATGAGGGAATAACTTTAATCAATTTGGGAAGCTATATTTTGATGTGGTATGTGCATTTATTGTTGTTGAGTCATTGTTTTAGAAAAACAATGCTGCAAAATGGGTATTTTGAGCTGATTTCCTATACATTACTGAGGTGGATTAAAAAAAGGTTGATCAGAATATATTTTTTCTAGACTGCCATAAGGGCTGATTATTCTGCTAAAGCTGTTGCATTATAATCTGACTTTTATAGACATATGGTGTGTTTTTCATTTACACAGCACGTTCACTAATGAAAAATGTCTACTCTCTCCTGCAGCCTGTGTGGTATCCATACCACAATAAAGAGGGTGAATTACTGCATCAAGCATCCAAAGACTCTGACCCGGACCTAAACTCCAAAACCTGTGAATTCTGTCAGGCAGTCTTCCCAGCAGGCACCATAACTAAGGAAGAGTTCCTCAGGCATCTTAATTCACACTTTATTGCTAAAAATGGATTTTAATGCTTGCATGTTTCCACAGTGAGATGAATCATAAAATCCCTACAGTGTAGAAGCAGGCCATTAGGTCCATCAGTCCACATGGACCCTCTGCAAAGCATCCCGTCCAGACCCACTCTTTCCCTGTAACCCTGCATTTTCCATGGCTAATTCACCTAGTCGGCACATGTCTGGACACAATGAGCAGTTTAGCACAGCCAATCCACCTACCTACAGATCTTGGGAATGTGAGATGAAACCAGAACAGCTGAAGGAAACCCACACAGACAATTGTGAGAGGCTGGAATTGATCCTGAGACCCTGGTGCTGTGAGGCAGTAGTGCTAACCACTAAGCCACCATGCTGCCCCTGAAGAAGTCTGACTTATGGATATAACATGTATTCAGATTGTAAAGATAGTTTTGGTCATGTGAAATTGTAAATATCAAAAGGATATTTGTAAAGGTTAGGCCAATAGCATTTTTTTTTGGTAAAGTGTTTGGTTGTTCAATAAGTTTATCTATTTATTCATTGTTTTCAGCATATGTATTAACAAAAGTTAATTTGAAGCCAATATTCCTATTGTAAGAGGACCATTGTGTGAACTGGAATTTTAATTTTTCTAATTAGTTTATCCAAATCAGTATTAAAAATGAACAAGTCAGTGGAATTCTGGTATTGAAAAGCAAATGAATTAGATAGAATAATTGTTATAAACACTGCAGGCGTTTTACATATTTTTTTCCGAAGAATTGTTATAAGATAACATCTTTTTCTTGTTTTTAACCTGTGCTGCAATTTCTGGCCATCTTTCATATTTTTTCACTTAGTGTCAACATCAAAATATTTCGCTATTCTACCAAAATATACCTTAACCTAAACCTCTCAACTGAAACTATTATTGTACTCTTGAGATATTTTCACATACTGTTTGAAGTCATTGATGCTGTCAGTTTAATTACAGTTAGAGAATTAGGAATAGTTTTACCTTAACGAGCCTTCAAAGTTTAAGTTGCTAAGACTGTCAAAGTAATTCCTGATAGCCATCAAAGAGAGTTGTTTGCCACATTGCGTTAAATTGTTGGCTAGGTGAATGCTAAATATCACACACAAAGAAATATTGGCCAAGATTTTCCCACTTGTTTTGAGACCCTGATGTGGGACTAAATGATGTCCGTAGTCCGCACTTGCCAGGAGCCAGACTAGCAGAGCTATTTTTCTTGAGGCAACCTCCTAATTGATCGCAGATTCCTGATTATGCTGATTCAATCAGTGGATTAGCAATTCTCGAGCCTTGGCAGCCTTCCCAGGAATGGTAGGCCTTGCTGAGGCAGCTGGGAGATTGGGAGGGCACCCTCAAAATAGAAACACCCTCAGAAATATAAATTATGAAATATTTCAGAGGGAGAAGATGGGTCCTTGACATCAGAGGGGAAACCCCTTCCATTTGGATTGTTGGGGCTGTGCATGGAGGTGTAAAAGTCTTTCCTACCCTGGACCCCTGTTTGGTTAATGAAAACTCTGGCTTTGATGGTCCACAAGCCTCTATAAAGTGTAAACCCCCCAAAAATCATATAATCTTACATTTTAACTTGCTTTATGAAGCACAGGATTAGGTGTTACGTTTCTTCTGTTTTTTTTTCAGTGCCTAAATTGCAATTGTTTTCTAATGCCAGAGTTTTGCAGGTTCTGATTACATTCTTTCTGATCAATTCAATTCCAGTCAAATGTTTGCTGCACCAAGTGATGCTAACATTTTTTTTATCATTTGTGCTTCAAATTTTCCCACAAATAAGAATTAACCCTTTAATGTTTTCCAAATGCCTATAATATTTTAAGATAATGAAATGATTTGTCTAAAATGTGACTCATTTCTTTTCCAAAGAAGCATTCAGACCTTTATCTAAGATGCGGAAATATGTAATCTAAGCTACATGTGTCATTTAATTCTTCATATTGGGCAATTTGTACTGTTCCTTGATTTTTTTTGTTGGAGTCTTAAAGTTGGATTCGTCATTAGCAATCAGTTTTAATGCCTTGACTGCTATGAAACTATAGTCGGTTTAAAATACTGTCCATGTCTGTTGGACATCATATAGTCTATCTCAATGTTTTATTCTTAATGTATATAATTATTTTTATATGTGTACAGCAATGTTGTGTTTTAACAATAAGTTGTCGGGAAAGCTATGCAGGTAAAATATTTCAACCATTGTGGACTGTAAAATTAGGAATTTTTCAATTGAGTGCAAATCTTCAAGCAAAAATAAAGTGATATCCAAAATGGCTTTCTACCTGGACATGTTTGGAGTGTTTAAATTGCGATAATATAATTGATGCTTTTTTTTCTATTTTGAGTTGCTCAATTGAAAATGTTTGTAAGTGTGGAGTGACATGAGAAATTATTTAATTTTACGGTTGAACTGTGGACGGCTATCGCGTTTAAAAAGTATCAGCTTAGGGAAAGGGAAAAACTGCATATTTCTTCTAAATTGATTAATTAAAAATGAAGTACAAATAACTGGATTTTCTATAGTAGTATATTTTTTCACTCTAGTCTGATGCATGTAACTCCCTCCTAACTCCCCCCAAAGCCCGTCTACCATCTATCAGGCATAAGTCAGAAGCACAAGAGAATAGTCTCTATTTGTCCGAATGAGTGCAGCTCCAAATTTCAGGAAGCTTCTATCACCATCCAGGAAAGATCAGTCTGCTGGATTAGCACCCCATTCACCACCCTGAACATTCACTCCCCGCATCACAAATACACAGTGGCAGCAGTGTGTGCCACCTCGAAGGTGCGTTGCTGCAACTCAGCAAATCTGCTTCAACGGTATCTTGCAAACCTGTGATCTGTACCACTGAGGAAGGCAAGGGTAGCAAAAATGTGGTAACATTTGCAAGTGTCCCACTCTGGCATGCACTATCATAGTTGGAACCTTGGGTGGAATTTTCATTTCTGAGCTTAAGGGTGGAGGTAGGCTTAAAAAAGTGAAAGGAGCTTTTGTTAAAGGGTGAGATGAGTTTTTTTAATGTGCTTACATGTTTTTTCAGTTCACTCCATAAGTATGTGCGAGCAAGAGGCCAGATTGGAGTGGAAAGTAGTCAGGAGGTTTTTGACCTTCCAGTCTCCAGCCTCTGGCTGCCATGTTTAAAACACAGCCCAACAGCGCTCCACCCTACCTCCCAGAGTTAACTTTTGCTCAACACCCGTACCTACTATTTCAGCGTGTCACAGAGCCAGCCAAAAGCAGAACCATGGTTCAGTGATATCTCCCTAGTGGTGCTGTAGGTGACAGTTCATGAACTGAAGGAAATGCTCCTTCCAAGGGAAGGCAAGACGATGCTTTCCTACAGACACCAAAGCAGCCTTGCGGCGTGGAGGCGGGGTGCGGCTGCAGTGATTGGTGCCTGTGGTACCCAGGGATGGGATTGGGTGCACTGCAACAAGAGAGAGTGATTTCTTGTGCAGGGTACGTGGCACTGTCTACTTCATGCTTTATACCCCTGTGAATGTGAGTTAGTATTGTTAGCTTACTACAGCACAGGAATGTCACAGTCAAGATTGGCTGCAAGGTATCTCCCTCATAAGCCTCATGTGCAATCAATGTCTGTCACTTCATTTCACTTACGTATGTTTACTACTTGTACCGCATTGCTACTGCTTCTCTCCCATCTGCCAGTGGTCTCATTTAAAACAGAAAAGGAGCTACAACACATGCCACCAGCTCCCTGACCTTTCATCAAAAGTCAGAGAACCCATACATCACATTACTCCTTACCAAAAGTTTTCATGGTGTGAGGACACCACAAAAGCTGGCTTCTGGATGAGCATCTTATATGAACATCAAATGCACATGCGTTACATAAAGTTTATTGATTTTCCATCATCTCCAGCTTTGGGAGTTTACATCTCTATTTCCAATAAGGCAGGCAAATCATTCATGTACCAATACAAATGTCTCTTGCCAAAGCAAAAGATACACAGCCAGGAAGGAGCATGCATGCATGTGACAATGTGGTTGGGAGGGCTGATCATGATAGCAGCAGCAGCATCAGGATGCCAACAATATTTGAGGAGTGGCCTGCTGAGAAAGCAGGAGAACAAGGGAAAATGCAGATGTGGAAGGGATATTGGATATCTGCAGACATCTAGTGAAAAATAACCTGTGCTGAATACCAGCTGCATGTCAAGCACCAAGGTTTTAATAAAGTCTTGGGTAAGGGTGATGTTTCATTTACCCTAATCTTTATATTTTTCTCTGCAACCTCTGGATACCACTTGCAATCTCTGCCAGATGAGGAAGACCAGGCCCTGGTCTCTCGTTATGAGCCCCACAGAGCACATCTCTGATGAGGAACAGCCAGGAGCCTTGGAGGAGCACTGTCAAAGCATTCCATTCACTCTCCTCCGGTGTAAATATTTTCACCCCACTATGTCATGTGTCCAGACCAGCCACAGAGTCTTGCACACGTGAGCAGCAGCACTGGCATTGGGTTGTAGCCAGAAGAGGAAGAAATGACCAAAATATCTGACACAATAGGACCTTGCTAAACCTAGTACAGATAATCATCTCTGGACCCAGCCTCTCTTATGAGTTTACAGAGACATAGAAGCAAGTAGTAGAAGACGTGCCAGAGATCACTCCAGTGAGAGGCAGAAGGCTCTGCCAAAGTTCTATCTGATGTTGTGGCTCTGGCATGCAAGCACATGGCAGCCTCTACGGTCTGATCATGGATGTCATGCAGAGTCAAGTCCAGCAGAACACCAGTGTTTGGCAGAATGCACTCAAGCACTAACTCCAACACTCAAACTAGGAATGTGTTCATTCAAAAGCTCAGCAAAAGGTGCCTGAGGCATCTCAGTCCAGGCGGCCCATTGAATTGAGGGATGAGGAAGGCCCCTTTGTGCACTAATGGGAAGGAGGATTAGCAGCTAAGTACAAGAATTGTCTAGAGTTATCCTGCTGCATGAACTCTCCTCTGCCAGGGACCCGAATGCCTTCTTCAACTCAGGTTATTGCTAATATTTAAGGAATGAATGTATATGTTGCAACAAGTGTACAATGCTTTCTGATACAAAAGAATAACAGGATATGTGGCCCAACCATGACTGACAAAAATGAAGGATAGCAAAGAGTCATATAAACTCGCTGGAAGAAATTGCAAGCCTGAGGATTGGGAACAATTTAGAATTCAATCAAGAAAGGCCAAGAGATTAATTCAGAGGGGCAAAATAGAACATGAGAGTAAACTTGCAAGAAGAAGGTTAGTGAACACAACTGTAGGTCTTCTGTTCTGGAATGGGAGAATTGATACTAGAGAACAAGAAAATGACAGAGCAATTAAGCTATTACTTTAGTTCTGCCTTCACAGAAGACACAGACAACTTCCCAGAAATGCGAGGGAAACAAGGGTCTCGGTGGAATGAGGTCTTGAAGGAAACTAGAATTAGTAAGATTAAGTTGTGCTTGAGAACTTAATGGAACTTGAAGCCATTGATCTATTCTAAGAGGTCTGATTACAGAGCGCTTAGAAAATATCAATGAGATTAGACAAAGTCAACATAGATAAATGAAAGGGAAACCATTTTTTGACAAACCTATTGGAGCATTCTGAGGACATAGTTAATGGAATAGATGAAGGAAAACCAGTGAATGTGGTGGATTTTAATTTTCAGAAAACGTTTGATTCAGTCCCACGTAAGTTTTTAGTGTGAAAGCTAAATGCATGTGGGACACGTGGCTTGAGGAGTTGTTAGTAGAAAGGAAGCAGTAGGAATAAATACTTTTTTTGGATTGAAATGCACTTGCTAGTGGGCTGCCTTAGCTTGGGCCCAGCTATTCACAATTTATATGATTGATTAAATGTAATATATAAAATTTTGCTGATGACACAAATCTTGGAGGAATTGTGACTGTTGAGTATAGAGGCTTCAAGGTGATTTAATAAGTGAGTGGACAGAAGTGATAGATACAGCATATCATAGCTGTGTGAAGTTATCCACTTCATTCGGAAAAACAGAATGGCACAGTATTGTTTAAACTGTGATAGATTGGAAAATTTTGATGTACAAAATGATCCGGGTGTCCCTGTCCACCGATACAGAAAGCAACCCATGCCTGTTCAGCAAGCGGTTAGGAAGACAAATGATGAGTTGGCCTCCGTTGCAAGGAGCTTTGAGCAGAGCAGCAAGGATGTCTTCATGTAGCTGTAAATTACCTTAATGAGACCTTACCTGGATCATTGTGTGCTGCTTTGGTCTCCTTATCTAAGGAAAAGTATACTTACCACAGAGGAAGTTCAGTGAAAGGATGCAGGGAAATGTTCTAGCTAGCTCGGCCATGCAGAACAAAGGGCCACTGTTTTAAGATACAGAGTAAATCATTTAGGACTCATGAGGAGAAATGTCTTCACTTCACAGTGAAGGGAACCTTTTTGGTCCTCACTGTGGATCTCTGCAAAAGGCTGTGGAGGCCAAGACACTGAATTAATTTTAAAAATGAATAGATTTCTAGACATTAAAAGTGTCAAAAGGTACACGGAGAACATGTGAATTTGACATTGAGATAGAGGATCAATCATAATCAGAATGAGTCTACTTCACCATTCAATGTGCCAAATTTCCGATTGATTCTCCTATAATATATATGTATAGGAACCAGCAGAGAGGAAGTTCGGTGCAACTATGATATGCAGCACCACCAGCATATCATTCCTTCCCAAACAAAGTGGCAACCAATCTTCTTGCAAGAATTAGAAGATGTAGGAGTCTAACATTGTTGTTTACTCACCTTGAGTTGGCTATAATGCCTTCTTTAGACCTTTCTTAGTAATTGATAACACTGAGGATCCTCTTGGAATGATCCCCATGCATTCAGTGCTTGTTCGTCTGCAGTACTGACCCCTGAGCCTCATGAGTCTGATTCTGTTGATATTGCTCTTCTCTTTTTCTCCTCCTTTGTCATTTTCTCACTCTTGTCAATGATAAAACTGCTGCTCGTTCCAGTGACCCCAAAACCTGCCATTGAAGCCCTGATCAGTGAGCAGATATTCAAGGTGAGATGTATCCTTTTTATTTGAATTATTTATACAGGGGTTCAATCAATGTGCCCTTTCAGCCCTCATCCTCCTGTTCCTGTCATGGATGAAAACCTTCTATTTCAACACGTGGGCACCAGAATTGCATCCTTTATTACCCATGACTGATTTCCCCTTTCCTGAGCCAGGCATCAGCAAGATGCTTATGCATTTTATCTTAATGTTACCTTCAACGCACATAGCAAATGGTACAATATGATGACTATTGCCTCTCAATACCATGACACTACAGCCCTCAAACGTTTGAAGGTTCAGCCTGCAGAACAATTTCATCTCAATGTCATCAAGTTTCAGTACTACATGGCTGATTGTTTATGTCCTTTCACCATCAGCATTGCTGTGGGATTTTAGTTGCCCTGCGTGCTAAAACGTTATGGAATGATAGGACATAGTTGGCATGAACTCAGTTTTGGCGCAGAAAATAGGAATAGGATTGGGCCAGTCAATCCTTTGAGCTTTCTCAGCTATTCATGGCAGATCATCTAACTCAGTACCCTGCTCCTGCTTTGGTCTCATATTTTTTCAGCCCTTTACCTTTAAGAACTATACGCAACTCCTTGAAAATATCCCTGAAAACTTTCCATGGCAGAGAATCCTACAGGCTTATCACTGGGTGAAGAAATTTCTCGTCATGTCAGTACTAAATGGCCTACCCGGTATCCTTATTCTCCTAGTTCTAGACTCCCTGGTCATCATGAACCCTTTCCAGCATTTACCTCAACTAGTCCTGTTAGAATCGATAGGTTTCAATGGGATCCTGCTCATTCTTCTAAACTCCAGTGAGTACAGTCCTAATCAATTCAGTCTCTCATCATATGACAGTCCTGCCAGCCAAGGAATCAGCCTAGTGAACCTTTGTTACACTCTGTCCATAGCCAGAATGTCCTCCTTCAGCTCAGGAGATAAAAACTGTACAAAATACTCCAGGTATGGTCTCACCAAAGCCCTGCACAATTGTAACAAGATATTCCTGCTCCTGTACTCAAATCCTCTGGCAATGTAGGCAAACACACCATTTGCCTCTTCAATCTCTCACTGCACCTGCATGCTTACTTTCTGCAATCGGTGTACAAAGACACCCAGGCCTCGTTGCACTTCCCCCTCTGCCAATCTATTGCCATTCAGTTAATAATCCACCTTCCTGTTTTTGCTACCAAAGTGCATAACTTCACATTTATCCACATTATACTTCATCTGTCATGCATTTGCCTATTCATTCAACTTGTCCAAATCACACTGTGGCATCTCTGCATCCTCTTCACAGTTCACCGTCCCCCACCCCCCACCCCCCCCCCCCCCCCCCCCCCCCCCCCCCCGCCCACCCAGCTTTATGTCCTGTGCAAATTTGGAGATATTACTTTTAGTTCGCTTGTCTAAATCAGTTATGTATATTGTAAATAGCCATGGCCCAAGCATTAAACCCTGTTGTACCCAATTCGTCACTGCCTACTGCTCAGAAAATATTCCTCTTATCATCAGCATTGCTGTGAAATGTTAACTGCCCTTCTTCTTGAAAGGTTAATGACTGACAGGATGTGGTAGGCAGGTAACCAGCTTTGGCTTTTACATATTAGCAAAATGGGTGTTGTAAACTTTTCTTTTGATGTTTCGTTTGTACCCTCACTCTTTCAAGTCTACATCATCCACCTGTACCCTCCCCCGTTTAATTTTGATGGTCTTCTCACTTCCTCTCCCATCACCTCTGGCTCCTTCTGAGAATCATTCCCCTATTATTTTGATGCATTAATCTCCCAAGACATTTATTCTGTTTGCCAAACCAACTCCAAAAGGGTCATCCCAACTCCCGGCCTCATCCTTGCACACGTTCAGTTACACTGCTGTTTCCGCCTTCACCACCTCATCCAGTGACCCCATTATGCTCCCCATTTTTAATATCCAGTTCCCGTCCCTCATTCCCCCTGTTGCAGCTATAGCTGTTATTGCAGTTATTGACGCCACCTCTTCAGCCCAATTTGCTCCATCCTTTCCTCATTGTCAGGCTATTTAGGCTGTCACCTTCCTTTCCTTTGGAGTCATCCTATCTTTTTACCAAACTTTTCTGTTGATTCCCATTTTATGTTATACCACATAATTTATTAGTCCTTTAAAGTTCATCCCCCTTTTGAGTTCAGACATGCTTTCCTGGCTTTCTCGGGTTTGCTTGAGTGATCCAGTATGATTTCATCAATTGAACAGGCTAGTATGCTCAACCTGAACCCTATAATCTGTTGTGAAAGCCTACATGGCATTGACTGTACGTTTTGATGAACTACTCAACATGTTGAGTCCTCATTCAAACTCATTTATGTAGAAAAGCTGTTTGTTTCTGAAAGAACCAAGTGCTTTACTTGCCAGACCTTGGAGGATGCGGTATATCCAGTCAGGCACACAACTAATACATGGAGTCAGGTTTGCAACCACATCTATTTTTCATTTTCAGCTTACAAAATTGCTTCCATGAATGTAAATCCAGCAGATTGGTGTTTGAATGCATATTCATGAAATGCCAATGAATGCAAATGAGGTGAACATCAACCCCTCTGAAAGTTTCTAAGAACTTAACGAAAGTTAAAGCTGCTGCCAGGAAATTGACATTTTGCCTTTTGCCCAATTAAGTTCTCCCACCTGCCCTTCTAAAACATTCAGCTGGGCCCAGAAAATTCTGCCTCAGATCACAATTTTGTCACAGTCTCTGGGTCAAAATCCTGGAGTTCCCTTTGTAACAGCCCTTTGGATGTATCTATCCGCCATGGACTTCAATATTCAAGAAGGTAGCTGAGTTCTACCTTCTCAAGAGTAATTGGTATTGGACAATATATGCTTGTTGAACCAGGAATGCCCTCATTCTTGAGCAAATTAAAAAAATATGCAACTATATTCTTCAAAATTAAGTTGCTATTTAATAAAGGAGTTGATCACAATTCTTTTCGAAATTAAAATATTTAGTCAGTAAGTGGATATGGGAAACAAAAGTAACTTAAACACTTTAACACCTTTAATGAAAAATACATTTAAAAAAATGCTTTCCATACTATACAATTCAACTCGTTGTGGAATCATTATCTCAACCACTTGGAGCAAAAAGTTACATGTTCAAGCCCTGCTTTATTAAATTAGCTAATATTGTCTGGGATATGAGGGTGTCAAATTTTGTTTTAATGTTATACCATTAAATAGGTCACGTTATTAAATTTCTGCTCTTGATTCTGCTCTGTAACCCTGAATGTGTGAATATTGGGACATAACAAGCCAAGCACAACTGGAATGTCCTGGTTGACTACACTCGTAACATTCTATGTGGAGGTTCACACATGAATAATATCTATTTAGGTAAGATAATAGATGGTAAATAGTGCCTGTGGTATTAAAGCTATTGGGAGTTGATAATCTGCTGTGGACGAAGGGTTAAAATTGGTGATGGAAGCTATTTCTAATTTTAACATTTACCTGGTGTTACTTTACTTTTGCCTTTGAATACAATATTTTATCTCAATCTATTGCAATATTGTGTTATATGTGCATTTAATCCATCATCCACTATTTGGCATTACATAACTAGAGTCAAAAGTGTTTTGAAACTAAAATTTTGTATGTAATAAATCGTAACGTATCAAAACGGATCAAGCCTGGACAAATGCAAGGAAAGCAAAATAAATAAAGAAGAGAATTTAATAATGTCAAATGACAAGAATGGGTTACACACAAACTGTCAGAGAAATAAATTATCTAAATGTAATTAAGCTGTAATTTTCAATTTTAAAATCAAGGTGTGTATCTCTCCCCTACTTCCAATTCCCTGGAGATACATCCTTGCAATAACACATCCTCTAATTCATTATGGTCAATGCTAAAATAGACTTTTCAACATGTTACAATGGACCAAAAGAATTGACAAAATAGCAGGTGCATTAGTCAGAACATTCTGTTTGAAAATTTTGGACTGGAAAATTGCTAGCTCCCAGTTGCCATTGTTCCATCTACATGGAGAAAATCAAAACAGTTGGGGATTGAGCTTCAACTGGTGCACTGATGCAGTTGAATGAAGAGACTAATTCATAAAAATCGAAAGTGTCACACATGAATTGGTTATCAGGTGCCATTGTGAGTTGTTGTTTTCCGTGTTGGTGCTTGTTGCTAACTTGCAATAGCCACTGATTATAGTGGTGTCACACAGCAGCCACAAGTGATATTGCATTTTTCTCTATTATAGCATCATAGAGATCTGCAGCATAGAAAAACGCCCTTCGGCCCATTGAATCTGTATCAGTCAAAAATGATCACCTAATCATTATTCTAAACCCATTTTCTAGCACTTGGCCCATAGACTCGTATGCCTTGGTATTTGCAAGTTCACATCTAAAGGCTTCTTAATTATTATGAAGGTTTCTGCCTGTACCACACTTACAGGCAGTGAGCTGTGGATTCTCACCACTCTCTTGGCAGGTAGTTTCTCCTGGTTATAAGAATCAATGTCTTCTTGCAAACATCCTTGAAGCGAAGCTTTGGTTGATGCACTGGTCATCTGACTCTGGGTACTTTGTCATACAGAATGTCCTTAGGTATGTAAAAACCAAAGCAACTGCGGAATCAGTAAATCGGAAAGAAAAACAGAAGTTGCTGGAAAAGCTCAGCAAATCTTGCAGCATCTGTGACTCCATCTTAACATGTTAACATTTCAGATCTGGTGACATTTCCTCAAAAGCCTCACTTCTGAGGAATGGTCAAGAAAGTGCATCAGGGTGATAGAACAGAATACAAAATATTGTGTCACAGCTACAGAAAAGGTGCTGAGAAAAATCAACTGTGTTATATGAAAGGTCCATTCAAAAGTCTGATATCAGCATGGAAGAAGATGTTCTTGAATCTGTTGGTAAGTGTTTTCAAACTTTTGGATCTTCTGGCCAATGAAAGTGGGTGAAAAAGTATTAACAGGGTGGGAGCGGTTTTTGATGATGTTGGCCGCCTCAGGAAGGCAGCAAGAAGTGAAGATGGAGTCAATGGAAGGAAGGCTGGTTTGTATGATGGATGGGCTGCATTCATAACTTCCTGTAGTTTCTTGCAATCTTGGGCAGAGCAGTTGCCATACCAAGCTGTGATGCATCAGATAGGATGCTTTCAATGGTGCATCTATAAAAATTAGGAGGAATCATTGTGAACATGCCAAATTTCCTTAATCTTTTGAGGAAGTAGAGGCATTGGTGCGCTTTCCTGACTATCTTTAATGTAGATGGACCAGGACAGATTGACGGTGATATTTACTCCTAGGAACTTGCAGCACTTGACCACCTCCCTGTCAGATCCATTGATACAGATAGAGGTGTGTCCTCCGCTCCACTTCCTGAAGTCATTTTGCTGACATTGAGGGGGAGATTGTCGTCTTTACATCATGCCACTAAGTTCTCTATCTCTTTCCTGTACTCTGTCTCATCATTGAGACCCAACCCACAACCACTGTCATCAGCAAATTTGTAAATGGATTTAGAGCTGAATTTGGCACACAGTCACGGGTGTATATGGAGTATAGTAAGGGGGCTGAGTATGCAGCCTTAAGGGGCACCAGTGTTGAGGATTTTAATGGAGGAGGTGTTGTCACCTTTTCTTACTGATTGCAGTCAATGGGTCAGGAAATCAAGATTCCAGTTGCAGATGAAGCAGAGTCCTGGGTCTCAAAGTTCAGAGAAGAGTTGTTTGGACTTATCATGTTAAAGGCACAACTGAAGTCAATAAGTAGTAGCCTGATGTAGGTAACCCATGAATTGTAGTGAATCAAAGCAATTTGGGAGGCTGGATTTGATGCGTGGCATTACTAAACTCTCCAAGCATTTCATAATGACAGATGTCAGAGGCACCGGCTGATAGTCATTAAGACACATTGCCCTGATTTTTCTCTGGCACTTCAATTAAAGTGGTCTTCTTGAAGCAGGCGGGAAGTTTACCTTGGAATAATGACAAGCAAAGAAAGAAATGGGATTTTTTTGGCTTGGAAGCTGGAATATCAGGACTGTGTGCCTAGGTATGAACAATGACCTGTAATGCACAGCAAATGCAAACAGGACTGTACTGATTAACCAAGAGATACACAAGTTTGTTGGCAACTTTGTGACTCGACATAAAACAGATTGTCTCTATACGTGAGGCTAATTACACCTTCAATTGACACAGCAGGAGCGTGGTGTATGCTTCACAGTCAGCTTAGTCAGTTTACTTGACACAGTGGAGCCACCAGCAATAACTTCCAAATGCTTCAGCCTTATGCATCTAGTAACCGGTGGAGTTATTCTCAACATCATCTGCACTGATGCACTAACCTTGTATAATAGTGTCGACACAACAAAAACAGAAGTTGCTGGAAAAGCTCAGCAGGTCTAGCAGCATCAGAACTGATGGGAGCTAGGAAAACGTCCATTTATATGCAGAAGATAGGAAAGGGATTGGGGTAATGGATAAATGATAGGATAAAGGATAGAACCCAAAGGGAAAGCAGAGCAGTTGGACAGACAAAGCAGTTGATGATGATCTGGCTAAGAGGGTGAATAGCTGTTAATGGGAACTATTAGTGATGAACAACAGGTAATGTATCTGGCAAGCTATGTGATAGCAAGGCTTGGTGTTTAACGTAGGGGGCTAGGCCATGGGAGAGTTTAGCCCTAAAATTTTTGAACTTGATAATGAGCCCAGAGAACTGCAGGATCCCCCAGCTGAAAATAAAGTGTTGTTTTTCCAGAGATAATGGGAACTACAGATGCTGGAGGACAAAAGCTGACCCTTCGGGCGTAGACCCTTCATCAGAAAACCTTTTTGTGATGAAGGCTCTAGACCCGAAGCATCAGCTTTTGTCCTCCTGGGGTGCTGCTTGGCCTGCTGTGTTCATCCAGCTCCACACTTTGTTGTTTTCCCAGGTTGAGCTGAGTTTCACTGGAACACTGCATCAAGCCTGAGATAGAGATATTGGCCAGGGAACAGTGTGGTGTATTAAAGTGACAGGCAACCGGAAGCTCAGGGTATTTTTAGCGCGCAGAACGTAGATGTTCTGCAAAGCAGTCACCCAGTCTATGCTTCATTTCCCAATGTGGAAGGGACCACATTGTGAGCAGCGAATACAGTAGACTAGATTCTGGCAGGTGCAGATGAAGTATATGTTTGGGCCCTTGGATACTGAGGAGGGAGGAGGTAAATGGGCAGGTGTTACACCTTTGGTGGTTGCAGGGGAAGGTGCTGTGGAGCTGATGCGGGCTGTTGTGTGTGAAGGAAGAATAGACCAGGATGTCCCGGAGGGAAAGGTCCCTGCAGAAGGTGGCCAAGGGAGGGGAGGGAAATATGTGCCTGGTGGTGGCATCTTACTGGAGATGGCAGAAATGGTGGCTGACGATCTTCTGGATGTGGATGCTGGTGGGATGGTAGGTAAGGACAAGGGAAGAGAGCAGGTGAGGGGAGAAGTGTGGGATATTGGTCGGACCCAGTTGAGGGCTTTGTCAACAATGGTGCAGAGGAACCTTCGTGTGAGAAACAAGGTGGACATTTCAGAAGCTCCCTTTTCAAAGTTGGCCAAGTCAGAACATAGACAATGGAGATGGAGGAACTGAGAGAATGGGATGGAGTCTGTACAGGAGGCAGGGTATGAGGATGTATTGTCCAGGAAGCTGTGGGAGTCAGTGCGTTTATAGTGGATATTAGTGCCCGATCTATCTGCAGAAATGGAAACAGAGATGCTGAAGAAGGGAACAGGGGAGTCAGAGATAGACCAGGTGAAAGCGAGGGCAGGGTGGAAATTGGAAGCGAAACCGATGAACTTTTCCAATCCTGGGTAAGACAGGGAAGCAGCACCAATGATAGCATTGATATAATGGAGCAAGAGCTGTGGGCGGGGGCTGGAATAGGACTGGAACAAGGAATGTTCTACATACCTCATGAAGAGACAGGCATAACTGGGGCCCATGCAGGTACCCATGGCCAGCATTCTGACCTGAAGAAAACGAGAGGAGTTAAAAGAGAAATTGTTGAAGGTGAGGACGAGCTCAGCCAAGCAGTGGAAGGTGGTGGTGGGTGGACCTGTCAGGTCTTTGCTCCAGGAACAAGTGGAGAGTCCTAAGACCACCCTGGTGGGGAAGGAACATGTAAAGGGATTGCACATCCATGGTAAGGGGGAGGCGGCTGGAACTTACAAACTGGAAATTTTGAAACTGGCATAAAGTGTCAGAAGAATCACGGATGTGTGTGGGCAGGAACTGGACCGGGGAGAGAAGGCTGAGTCAAGGTAGGACAGATGAGTTCTGTGGGCCAGGAGTAGGCTGAAACAATGGGTCTGCCTGGACAGTCCTGTTTGGGGATTTTTGGAAGGAGATAGAAGCGAGTTGTGCATGGCTGGAAACTATCAGCTTGGAAGCCAGGGGGGAGGGGAGGATGGGCGAGAGTGAGATCACCAGATGAAATGAGGTCAGTGACCAGAGTTGATACAATGACCTGATGTGTCATGGTGGGGCCATGGTCCAAGGGAAGGCAGGGGGAGGTATCTGAGAGCTGGCATTCAGCCTCCGCAAAGTAGAGGTCAATACACCAGACTACAATGGCACCACTCTTATTGGCAGGCTTATTAACAAAGCCAGGGCTGGGTCTAAGCACATGGGATGCTGTCAGTTCGGAGGGGGAAAGGTTGGATTTGGTGAGGGGTGGGGACAGAGAAATTGAGGTGACCGATAGCACGTCGACAGTTCTCAATGAACTAATCGAATGCAAATAAAAGGCTAAATGGAGAGATCCAGGTGGAGGGAGAGTGTTGGAACTGGGCAAAAGGGTCTTTGGGACGGGAGAGGACTCTAGTCCAAAAAAAACATGGAGAGAAAGACAGTGAAAGAAAAGTTTGCCATCATATTATCCCCGAAATTTGTTAAGGTGGGGACACAGAGGAGTAAAGCTGAGGCCTTTGCTGAGTACAGAATGACAAGCATCAGAGAGCAGAAGATTAGATGGGATGGGGAATACCTGACAGGAGGTGGGGTTGAGGGAGGCAATGGAGTCAGATGGAAGGGGAGGAGAGGAAGATTCCAAAGGGCCGTGGGTATCGCTGAGCTGTCGCATCTTGTGGGCTTCAATGCCTGAAAGGGAAAGAAAAGGTTTCCAGTTAGCCCAAAAAATGAGCTGGAGGATAAAGTTGAACTGGGGAGTAGAGCGGCCCTGAGCCAGTGCGATGCGATGCTTTTGCAGAGAGAGGTTGAGAGCGATCATGAGATCCCATCAAGTGCTGAGTATGGGTCTCAGGATGAGGCAAGAGCAACTTTCTGTGGAATTGTGAATGTCACAGAGGTATCTGTAATCCTGAGAGGATTCAAAGCATGAGGCATGAAACTTCAATTGGAATCCATGTAGGGTGAATCTGAGCCAGAGGCAATCACTGAGGAATGTGATATAGCTGGGGGTATGAGTTTCAGCAAATACTTGGATAAACACCAAGAGTGACGGTGAAATTAATGTCGGTGGACAAGAAGAAAGATTGGAATGGAAATCCCGTCAGAGAGAGGAGGAGAACTTCTTCAAGGAGGGCATCCCTAGTAGAGATGTGGCAGTGAGTTAAATACTAAATAAAAACCAAAAGAACTGCAGACGCTGTAAACCTTGTGATGTTCCTGATTTAGAGCATCCGCTGTTCTTTTGGTTTTTCTTTTGTATAATAATGTTTTAGCCAAAGATCACTTTGCGTTATTTTCTAAGACACATTCCAATTACAGGAAATTGTTCACCATAAAAAAGAAACTGCTAATGGCATTTCATGATAGAAGAAGGGAATCTGGAAGTTACCAGGGAATGGCAGACCATCAGTTGTGAGGATCTGGAACATATCATAAAAGGCAGATTGATTAAGCACTTGGACAAAGTGGAAGAGTATCTTTCAATTGTCTCTATATGGAAGCAACCTTGTGATGTGGGTCCATTATTGGATCATAATAGAGGTTAACAGATTGTTTTGTCATTAGCCCTGACGCTACATTTAGTATGAGATCAGTTTTGGGCACTTAACCATGTCATAGCTGGGACAGAGTCCTGATTCACCTAAATGATAATAAAACCAAAACAGCCAAGTTATGAGAGCATGTTGTATAAAATTGATTTGTATTCCTACAAGTTTACACAGTCAAGGAATGATCTACTCAAGATAGTTAATTAATGAAGGGATTCAACAGGATTAATGCATTAAGCATTTTCCCTTGATGATGTAATGCAGAATTAAAAGACATAGAGCTGATTTTTTTTGGCTCAGTTCCAGTTTCTTTGAGTTTCACAGAAGGCTTCCCTCCATGAAACTGAGCAAAGTCTCTCACTACATTTCCCAGACCTGTCTCATGATATACCTGTTTTGGCCCATTGGTACCCTGTTGCCTGACTCTATACTCATACCACAACTTGCCACTGCTCGTATATTCTGAAAGTAACCATCATCTCTGTTGATGGTGCCATTGATACAAGGCTTGGGTGTTTGTCTGGATGCACAGTCAGGCTGGAGCTGCCCTGCTCGGTTCCTGATATTTACCCCAGACATGGCAGATGGTGGAATTGGCACCCTGCTTTGCAGGTAGGGATATTGAGGTCCTGTTGGACGGTGGCTGGTCTGGAAGCAGGACATCATCTTTGCCCAGGACTGGCAGTGGAGGTCACAAGACAAACCTGGAATGATGTTGTAAGCCAGGTTGGTACAGTCTCAGCCATTTGGAGGAGTGCGCAGCAGTACATGCCAGTTTAAGTGATCCCATCTTATCTCCAATACCTCACACTCACTCTAACTCTGCTACTGCACCCACCTCCCACCAAAGCTTACATTCTACCACTCTCAGTATTGCTTAGGACATCTTCCTCATGCACTCCCTTCCACCCAATCCCTGATAATGCTAACATTACATGCCCTTTGTGCAGACTACTCACTCACTTGGGACAGCTTCCCACCTGCACCAGAAGCCATTCTTCTGCTTTCATGTCCACTTATACCAGTCTGTCTCTCATTCCAGAAGGAAAACAGCCCACAATAGGGTACATAGAGTTAAGATGGACGATCTGCTGCCCAACATTCAGCTCCTCCCCACTTCCCCTCTTATGAGGAAAGGATCCCGACTCTGACTGACCTAAGTGACAGACTGGTGTTTCCAAACCCTATTGTTGAAAAAGACCCATAAGGACTGGAAATATTAACTCTGTTTCTTTCTTCCCAAGTGTTGCCAGAAATGAGGCGTTTCTGCAGTATTTCCTATTTTCCTATTCAGATTTTCAGGAACAGTATTTTGCTTTTATCCGAACATCTTGATTGGTAACTGGGCTGTCCTATACTTCGCGTGGTAGGAACCCCTGACCGAAGGCTAATTCCACTGGCTGGACGAAGGACTGCTACCAACTGTGACAAACTTTCTGGCTTTACGCCTGTGCTAAATGGCATGGCAATACAGCCATACGATGTTGATGGTATCTCCGGCCGAAGGACAATGTGCAGAACAGGCAAAGCGATGTAAGGCAGGGATGTTGTGAGCATCCAAGTAGGCTGAAAGTGTGTGAGCCCTAATAGAGCAAGCAAACAGCCCAGAGATGCAGCCTGGCCCAGATGAAGATCCAAGAGCATGCTCTAGAGTGCACAGTGTCTTTGCTGTTGCTTGCAATTATAGTGCCGGTGCGCCCCAAGGTTTGCATGGCAGCACAGAAGCTTATTATTAGTGTTGAGGAGATATGCTATGAAGGTTCTTAGATGTTGGCATATGTTGGATGCCAATATCCATGGAAGTGGACTGCACGTGGATGGTACCCATGGACAATGTCTGAGATGTTAGTGTCTTGTGTCCAATATGGAATTCCTATGAAGCAAATGGCCTGTTGAAGTCACTCGGTGCCCGCTGTCAATGGTTGAAATCTGATTTGCCAGTTACTGGTGGTACCTTGGAAAACTGCAGATTATTGAGGTGAAACTTAAAATTATAATATTGTTAATAAGCAATATTGGCCCCTATTAGGCAACTTCGGGCAGCTTTTCAGAATCTCATGTTGAAACATGGGACTTTGTTAAAAATTGCACCAAGTTGTATCCAATGCTGAGATATACCTTGCTGAACTTCTCACATATTTCTGCTATATTGCTCACCATGTCCCTGATCATTCAGACACTCATAACATTCTGGCCCTTGTAACAAGAGATGGTTCATTAAGGAGTGAATTGCTGAATCATCTGTCCTTGGGATGCAGGGATACCCACAGCGCTGTTAGAAATGGACTACTGGGGAATTGACCATCAACAGTGAAGGAATGATCGTGTATTTCCAAGTCAGATTGATGTGTGGTTTAGAAGGGAACTTGCAGTTGGTGGTGTTCCCGTGTATCTCTAGATGGGTGTTATCATAGGTTTGAAAGGTGCTGTTGAAGGTGCCTTGTTGAGTTACCTTAGTGCATTTTATGGCTGATACACACTGTTGCTACTGTGCCTCAGTGATTGGGGGAATGAATGTTTGTGAATGTAGTGCCAATTAATGTGGCTACTTTTTTTCCTGAATGAAGTTTTGCTTCTTGAGTGATGTTGGAGTTGCATGCATCCAGGCAAGTGGAGCCGTTAGACAATTGATGACCACCAAGCAGTCCAAGAGAAAACTGGCAGGTAGTGCAGGAATCCCCAGAGGCCCTGCTCACTAATTAATTTTCTATTGTGGATAGAGGCAACAGCAATGGATGCTTGAGGAGTTTGGCAGCAGCTAAACTGTGATACCATGGGCAGTGCAGCTGTACTGGAAAGAAGAGAGGCAACACTGCTGGGGTAACAGGCAGGCATTTCCGCAGAAGTAATGTAGCTTTACGGTGATGTCTTGTCCCCCTGATGCTATGGTACAAGGTGCCACTCAACAACTGCAGGACATTGTGCAGGGATGGAGAACTGTCAGAGGTTGTGGCCACATTAGTACCAATAATAGTATGAAAGGCGGGTGGAGTGGTGATGTGGTCCTCCAAGTGGAATTTAAGGATCTAGGTAGAAAATTAGTAAGTTGGATCTCTGATGCTGTTATCCCTGGATTTCTCTGAGCACAATGTGCAGGTGAATAAAGAAATAGGAACGCATGGTACAGGAGGAAGTGTTTTAGACTCCTGGAGCACTGGATATTATTCTGGGGAAAATGGCATCTGTATGAATGGATGTGTTGTACTTGAAAAGAGCTGGAACTGAGCTCCTTATGTCTGTTTTGCTAGCACTGTTCAGGATGGTATAAACTAACTAAGCAGAGGTGCAAGTATCAGGAGAGAATATGAGGACGTAAAAGCAGAGTGCACAAATTTTTTAAGAGGCAGATAGCTCTAAAATAGAGAATAGAAAGTTAATACGTTGAGAAAAGCAAGGGAGAAACTAATTAAGACTACGTCAGGGTTGCATTGTACATATGTAAACATATAGAGTAAAGCTAATAACATTGCAAAGTTACACACACTAGTTGCCTTTTGGGAATGACCATGTTCGGTGATAGCAGAGATCTGGATCAAGAAAGGATAGATCTGGATGTTAAATATTCCTGGTTACAAAGTGTTCAGAAAAGATAGGAATGGATAAAAATATTGGGATGTGCAATTTTTGGTTAAGGAGGGTATTTAGATAGAATTACTCTCACTAGACCTAAGGGATAAGAAGGGTGCAATCACATTGCTTAGTGTACTCCATAGATCACCAAGTTGTGAGAAGGATGTAGAGGAAAAAGATCTGTACGAAAATTAGATAGATGTAGATAGAATGAGGGATTTACTTGCCAATATATAGATAGGTATGGTGGTAGTGTAAGGGGCAGCAAGGGGCAGAAATTCTTAGATTGTGTTCAGGAGAATTTCTGATAGTCGTGTGTGTCCAATCCAACAGCAAAGGAGGCATTACTAAGTCTGGTTTTGGGGAAGGAGGTGAGACAAATTGATCAAGTGACTTATGGTGGGGGGGGCTTTTGAGGTACAGATATGTATCTTAAAGTTTTAGATGACAGCAGGAAATGACAATTGTCATCTGTGTTTGCCAATAAGTCAGACGTTGCCAGCACCTTGATAGAGCAGCAAAAGCAGTCACTAGATCAGTTTAAAATTAATAAGGAGGAAGTATTGGATTAACTTTTAATACTTAAACTTGTTAACACGCCAGAAATGGATGAAATGCACCCAAGGATATTGAAGTAAGTGACAGTGGATATTGTAGAGGCACTGGTAATAATGGTTTGATCTTCCTGAGATTCGGGGTAGTGCCAGATGGCTGGAGAAATGCAAATTCCAAAAAGTTTATAAACATAGGCCCTGCATTTACTAACTAGTCAGTTTAACTTAGGTGGTGGAGAAACTACTAGAAACAATTATTCAGGATGGGGAAGGAATAGTCACATTCAAAATTATGAGATAATCCAGAAGAATCAGCCTGGGACTTGTTAAGGGAAAATCATTTTGGGCTAAGTTGCTGGAGTTTTTTGAAGAGGTAACAGATAGGGTTGATGAATGCATAATGCAGCCTTCTTATGGTCTTCATGAGTTACTTTCCTATCTCTCTTTGGCTTGTCAGCAAACTTGGCAACCATACCTTTGGCTCCCTCATCCAAGTAATTTATATCAATTGTAAACAGTTGAAGTCCCAGCACTGATCCCTGTCATACATGACTCTTCACATATTACCATCCTGGAAAAGTCTGATTTATGCTTACTTTTTGCCTTTGTTTTGTTAGCCAGCTAAAGCTCCGTCTATGTCAATGTATGACCTATGATGCCATTAGCTTCTAATTTCTACATTAACTTTTGATGTGAATATTATCAGCAGTCTTCTGGTAATTTAAGTGCAGTGCATCTATCAGTTACTTATATTCTGCAGCATGTTACCTCTGCAGCAGATTCCAATAGATTGGTCAAACATGATTTTCCTTTCATAAACCCAGATTGGTTGTCTGTGTGGTGGCACTGATGTTATCCACATGCCCTGCTATGATTTTAACAGAAACATAAAAACATAGAAGATAGGAGCAGGGTGAGGCCATTCAGCCCTTTCAGCCTGTTCCACAATTCATCACGATCATGGATGATCGTCCAACTCAATAGCCTAAACCTGCTTTCTCACCATAGCCTTTGAACCCATTCACCCCGAGTGCTATATCTAGCTGTCTTTGAATACATTCTATGTTTTGCCATCAACTACTTCCTGTGATAATGAATTCCACAGGCACACCACTCTTTGGGTGAAGAAACGTCTCCTCATGTCTGCCCTAAATGGCCTATCCTGAATCCTCAGACTGTTACCCCTGGTTCTAGACATACCCATCATTGTAAACATCCTCCCTGTATCTACCTGTCCAGTCCTATTAGAATTTTATCTGTGAGATCCCCCCTCATTTGACTGAACTGCAGCGAAAACAATCCCAATTTAGTCAATCTATCCTCATACGTCTGACCTGCCATCCACAGAATCAGCCTGGTAAACCTTCGCTGCACTCCCTCGAGAGCAAGAGCATCCTTCCTCAGAAAAGAATACCAAAACTGTACACAATATTCTCGGTGTAGTCCCACTAAGGTCCCACAATGCAAAAACACGTATCTGATTCTGTACGCGAAACTTCTCGCAATGAAGCTTCTAATATTTTCCCTATGACTGATGTTAACTAGGCTGTAATTCCCTGTTTTCTGTCTCCCTCCCTTTTTGAATAAAGGAGTTACATTTGGTATTTTCCAATCTAATTGAATCATCCCCAAATCAGGAGAGTTTTGGAAAATTAAAATCAATACATCTACTACCTCACTAGCCACTTTTCATAAATCCCAAGGAGGAAGTCTATCAGGATTCAGGCATTTGTCATTCCAAGCTCAAACAATTTATTCAGTAACACTCTCTTGTTGATTATGATTTTCCCCAGTTCATCCCTCCCTTCTACTTCCTGATTTCTCACTGCTTCTGAGATGTTACTTGTACTCTGTTTGGTGAAGACTGATACAAGATACCCATTCCATTCATCTGCTATTTCCTTATTTTGATTGTTAATTGTCCAGCCTCATTTTCTTAGTTTCATCACCCACTCTGTTTTCTCGTTTCCAAATATTTAAAACTCTCATCTGTTCAAGTATTTAGAGTCAAAGTCGCAGGGATCTACAGCACTGAAACAGACCTTTCAGTCCAACTCATCCATGCCGACTAAAATCTCAAATTAACCTAGTCTCATTTGCCAGAAGTTGGCCCATATCCCTCTAAACCCTTCCGAATCATATACCCATCCAAATATCTTTTAAATGTTATACTTGTACCAGCCTCCACAATTTCCTCTGGCAGCTCATTGCATACACCCACCACCCTCTGCATGAAAATGTTGCCCCTCAAGTCACTTTTAAGTCTTTCCCCTCTCACGTTAAACCCGTACCCTCTAGTTTTAGACTCCCATATCCTGGGGAAAAGACCTTGACTATTCACTTTATCCATGTCCCCCATGAAATCATCCCTCAGCCTCGGATGCTCCATGGAAGACAGTCCCTACCTATTCAGCATCTCCCTATAGCTCAAACTCTCCAATCTTGGCAACATCTTTGTAAATCTTTTCTGAACCCTTTCAAGCTAATAACATTCTTCCTATAACACGGAGACCAGAATTAAATGCAGTATTCCAAATGTCTTGTGCAGCCACAACATGAGCTTTCAACTCCTACACTCAATGTGCTGACCAATACAAGCAAGTGTACCTATAGCCTTTTTCACTACCCTGTCTACTTGCAACTTCACTTTCAAGGAACTATGAACCTGCATTCCAAGATCTCTTTGTTTGGCAACACTCCCCTGGATTTTACTGTTAAGTATATAAGTCCTGCCCTAATTTGCCATACCAAAATTTAGCACTTCACATTTATCTAGATTAACTCAATCTGCCACTCTTTGGCCCATCAGCCCATCTGATCAAGGTCCTGTTGTACTCTGAGCTAACCTTCTTCGCTGTCCATTACATTACTAATTTTACTGTCATCTGCAAATTTATTAACCACACCTCCTATGATCACATCCAATTCATTTATATAAATGACAAAAAGCAGTGGACCCAGCACTGATCCTAGCACATCGCTAGTCACAGGCATCCAGTCCAAAAAGCCACCCTCCACCACCATCCTCTGTCTCCTACCTTTGAGCCAACTTTGCATCCAAATGGCTTGCTCTCATTGCATTCCATGTGACATAACCATGTTAACCAGTCTACTATGTGGAACCTTTTCAAGCAGCTTACTGAAGTCTGTATAGACAATGTTCACCAGTGTGCCTTCATCAATCCTCGTTGTCACTTATTTTGTGTATTCCAAAATATCCTTTTAAATGTCTGCCTCCACTCTTATGAGTGAGTTCTTACCTTTATCTTTCCTAATTTCTACCCAAGCTGTTTCCAAGCCCTAGTTTTCCTGAATTTCTAGTGTGCTCATGCTATTTATAACTAACAGCGTTCTCAACAACACTGTCCCCCAACCTTTTCCTAGCTTCTTTTCCTTCCTAATCTTTCTGTACCCTTTAACATTCAGGTCCGAATCAATGTCACCCTGCAGCCATGTCAAACTCATTTATTTCAACTTGTCTTAAATTATATGTTTTGTTTCAAACACGCTATCCATTCAGATACAGAGCCTTTAGTTTATCCTTTTATTCTTTTCGTGTGTTTTGGTCATATCTGTTGGTTTAGTCTTAGATTTGTATTCTTTATTGCTTCCAATTGTAGTCTGTTTATCATTTCCTGTATTATTACTTGTCTATTTAGTCTTGACTCTACTTATTGACTCACAACATGTTCTCAAATTTGAGTCTTTTGTACAATATCCAACTTAAAATTCTTCCTACTTCGCCATTTTTGTGATTGAATGGCTTGTTTAGCTATCACATGTAGATAAACTAAACACACGCGTGCGCTTTTGGATTGATGGAGTTACATTTGACTGTAATCAAACATAATTTACTAGATTTATACCTGGGATGAGTGAGTTGTCTTGTGAGGAAAAGTCAGATAAGCTTGGCTTGTATCCTTTAGGGTTAGAAAAGTAAAAGTTAATCAAATTGAAATATATATCATCTGATGGGTTTTTAAAAATTCATTTATGGGATGTAGTTTCATTTACTGCTCATCTTTAATTGCCCTTAATCTAAATGACTTGCTAGGCCATTTCAGGGGCACTTAAGTGTTGGCTACATTGCTGTGGACCAGGTCTGAATGGCAGATGACAGGCATGAGTGAACCAGTTGGGTTTTTACAACAATCAATAATTGTGACATGATTGCTTTTGGACGAGCATTTTAATTCCAGATTTTTATTGAATTCAAATTTCACCATCTGCCATAATGGGATTCAAGCCCATGTGTCCACAATGTTAGACTTTGGTTTTGGATGGCTAGTCCAGTGACATTAAAATTACGCCCATACTTTTCCTTGAAGGATAGATGTGAAAAAGATGTTTCCACTTCAAGATGCATTAGAACCAGGGATCACTGTTCACGAACCATGGGGTACCTACTTAAAACAGAGTTCTGGTAATTTTTTGTCTGACTCAGATGGCTGTGAGTCTTAAGAGCTCCCTTCCTGAAATGATGGTGTGAGCAGATTCCTTGAATATTTTTAACTCTGAGATAAATAGATTCTGTTTAGCAAGAGAATGAAATATTATCGGGTTGGATGGGAATGCAGACTTGAGGTTACAATCAAATAGCCATGATTTATTGAATGGCAGAGCACGGTTGAAGGGCTGAATGGTCTATTCCTACTCCTGATTGACATGTTAGTATATACATAAAAGCAGAAAGGGTTGAAAGTACTCTTCAGGTCTGGCAGCATCAGTGGACATTTAATATTTGAAGCTGATAACCTTGAGTGAGAACAGTCCTGATAGAAAGTCATCAACCAAAAAGATCAGTTCACTTACTTTCCTCACTGTTGTGTTCTGGCCTGCCGAGTATTTCCAACAACTTCAGATTTAATTTCTAGTATTTGCAGTATTTTCCAACAGTACAACAGTGACTACATTTCAAAGTACTCCATGGGAAAACATACTTGTTTTCCTCAATCTTTCAGAACTGTTATAAACATCTAGTGTCTGAGCCAACTTGGGAATTTCCATAATTTAATTTACAAAATTCATTGTCCATTTTATAAATGTAATAATATATCAGCTTTTTCTTATTCACTGGCTTCTTTCAATTCATTTTCTATTGTCTGAAAGAAAATCTGTTTGCTATTGTAGGCAACATGAAGACTAACTCTCTGTTTAGGATTGTTATTTCTCAGGATGTGGGCAATATTAGAGTGGCACATTTATCTCACATCCTTGTTGCCCTGAGAAGAGGTGTGTGTGGGGAATCACTTCTTTGAGCTTTTAGTGTCAACTATGAGCTATGTAGTCACAACTGACCAATCCACATCCCATGTTTTAACTTTCAATATATTTAGACAGCTGTACTCATATTCAGGATGATTATTTCATAATGATTAAATAAAGTTGTCCTCCTGGATCCACTTGTAGACTAATGGTGACTAGATCCCTTCCCCAATGCATGTTATAGGATCAGTTAGCTCTCTCCAGCAGAAAAGAAATTATTTGTGTTTTTTTTCTAGTAGTAGTTGACAAATTGCTAGATTAATTTAATTCATGCTTACAATTTGCCATATTGGAATTTGGTCTCTTGACTGCAATCCCTGTTCTTGAGATCATGAAACATTTCCTCCCTAATATTGTCCTATTGACAAATGTCATATTTGTGAGAATGATCATGCAGAATGGTGTATGAATTGGGTGATTAGAGTTAAAAAATTAACTTTTTGATTGTTATTGTGCTTAATATAGCTACAGCTGCTGAGGCTTCCAGAAGAATCAGAAGTGTTGGGGAGCCAACTTACATTGGAACCCTAAATCTCTGATTTGCTGGAAGGGTGGCCCACCGATGAGCCCACTGGGACAAATAAAGACAGACTGGATTAGTTAGGACTATATTCTTTGGAGTTTAGAAGAGTTTAAGAAGAATGAATGGGGTTCTAAAATGAGTGGGCTTTTAAAAATCTAACAGAACTATACAGAGTAAATACAGGAAAAATGTTTCCGATGACCAGGGACTCTAGAACCAGGGATCACAGTCTAAGGACAAGGGGTAAACTGTGTAAGGCTGAGATGAGAATAAATTTCTTCTCCCAGAGAATGGTGAGCCTGTGGAATTATTTTCTGCAACAGAAAGCAGTTGAGGCAACATTTAATGTTTTCAAGAAGAAATTATATCTAGCTCCTAGAGCTAGAGGAATCAAAGAGTATGAGGTGAAATCAGGAAGGGATACTGAGTTAGATCATAAACCATGATCAGATTGAATGCCGCAACAGGATGGAATGGCTGTAAGACCTACTTCTGCACCCACTTTCTATGTTTCTATAAGTTACCTATTTTCCTATATTGATTTATTCAACACTGTTCCTGGTAGGTATAGGAAATCAGGAGGGGTGCCTGCACAGTGCTGTAACCTCTGATGCTCCCCATCCTCCAAAATGAACCTGCTCCATAATTTTGCCCATGTCAGATCAAAACCAATGATGCTGTTGAGGCTGGAGAGCTGCAATGAAAGATGGATGGTGAGTCCTAAGTGCAGGGTGAAGTAGTAATAGGAGGTGGATATGAGAAATGTGAGTTGAGAAGCAGTGATGATGAAGTGGGAAGGGGATAAGCACCATAAGCTTGGAGAGGATGGGTGAAGTGAGTCATACCAAGGATTGAAGAGAGTGGCACTGAGGATAAGAAGGAGAGTGAGTGCCAATGGGGATGTTGTGTTAGGGTGAGCAGTTGTGGGGAATGGGATGGTGAATGGCATTGGAGATGTGGTGGTTAGGTTGAGCAGCATTGGAAATCTTCTGGTGGTGTTGATCAGCACTGGAGTTAGATGTGGGTAGGCTGAGGAGGGTAGCTTGAAGGAAGAATTCTTTAAAGAATGCCATGGAGGCACTGATCTGAAAGGCACCTTTAGTTCATGAAATCAGTAGGATCTGGCTTTCCTTGAACTATGCCTTGTGACTAAGCCTCACATTTCTCTTTGATGATCAATCCATGCTGAAGCCAGGAGAAGTTTACTGTGCAGTCAGAAAAAGCATTAATGCTGTAATTTATTTTACAGTTAGCTTCATCAGTGACAGAAAGATCAAAGCTAATGTGTATTCTATCCAAATTGAAGTCATTGTCCCAACAACAATACCAGTTACCAAATTAGGATGCATCACACTGTTAAGGAGCAGACTAATTTCATTTTATTATTAGCTATATTTGTTTACAACCTGGAAACCTGAATAGAAAATAAGATTGTAATATCTCAAATTTTTAAATTCCATTATGTGTATTTCTGATGGATAACTCATGAATAATTGAAAAACACTTTAATAAGATTGTTCCTTTCACCATATTTAGTCCACAGGCCATGTGTGAAATCAAATTCTTTTGTAGACTGTATTATTCTTTATAGGTATAAACACAGATGAAAAGCAAAAGTAGATTCACTATTTTACTCTTTCCTCCCCATCCTCCAAATAAATTATTCTTCATGATCATTAATAGTATAACCCATTGATTTATATGTTGTTCAATGACAAATGAATTATAGAAATTATAGGGGAGGTGATGGTGTAATGGTATTAACATTGGATTGTTAATCCAAAGGCCCAGAAAATGTTCTGGGGACCCAGGTTTGAATCTTACCATGGCGGGTGACGGAATTTGAATTCAAAATTTTAAAACTATCAGTAATTAATAGTCTAATGATGAAGATTATCAGTTGTCAGAAAAACCCATCTGGTTCACTAATGTTCTTTAGTGAAGGAAACTACCATCATTACCTGAGATAATGGGAACTGCAGATGTTGGAGAATCCAAGATAACAAAGTGTGGAGCTGGATGAACACAGCAGGCCAGGCAGCATCTCAGGAGCACGAAAGCTGACATTTCGGGCCTAGACCCTTCATCAGAGGGGGTGATGAAGGGTCTAGGCCCAAAACGTCAGCTTTTGTGCTCCTGAGATGTTGCTTGGCCTGCTGTGTTCATCCAGCTACACACTTTGTTACCATTATTACCTGGTCTGGCCCACACGTGACTCCAGGCCCACAGCAATCCAACTGACTCTTAGTTAGAGATGGGCAATAAATGGTGGTATAGCCAAGGATGTCCACATCCAGTGAATGAATAATCTGTTTGCAGAGGTATTTATGAAAACTGCATCAAATAAAGTGCTACGACTGATCTATATCTCTTGTTTTTGCTTAATGAAACTCAGAACAATAGAGAAAAAAATCATGTAGAGTATAATAAAGTATTAAGTAAGCATTAGTGTTTTACCTAAATACTGGGTATTAAAATTCTACTTATGTTTGATTAATAGCTTGATTAGTTCTGCTACTTAAATGTCAGTGATCAGTATTGGAATGATTGAATGAATGTAATTTTGATGTGTAACTGCTTATGAGTTGTTTTCAATAATAATTTAATATGTAATTTATCGAACAATCTTAAGTTTGTGAAATAAGTGTGGCCTTCAAAAACATAAATGCCCATCCTGTGAGTCTATCATATGCAGCTGTAAGGGTGGGAGGTACATTGCTGCCAAACATTTATCTTTGAAGATTTGACTAGCCTTCTTGGTGAAGTGGAAGTAATGCAAACATGATTCTCTTTGAAATATTTTCTATTTGCCTTTCTATGATGACAATATACCTTCTGGAGGAAAGTTCATAGTACTGTCTCTCGTTATACAATACTAAGTTCATATGGTTGCAAATATCAAAACAATTTAGTAACAACATACTACGAATGTATCATCATTACTTCTTAAATAAACATAGGATATATCTAATCTATAATTGTCAGTAAATCATCATAATCTCTCAGCATGGTCATTGTTCAAGTCCAATTCCAGAGACTTCAGCCCAAGAGTCATGTTTGGCACTTCAGTTATTACTGAGAGACAGTGCAGTTTTGGAGCTTCCATCTTTTGGGTCAGTAGTTAAACCAAGATCCCATCTGCTCTATGGGCTGAACACGCAAGGTACATTTACACTTCTTGCGAAGTAGAGCATGGAAGTAATCTCCAGTATCCTTGCCAATATTTACCTCAATCAACATTACTGAAAGAAAAACATTATCTGATCTTTGTCACATTAACATTTGTGGGAGTTTTCTGGGTATAAATTGGCTGTTGCATTTCCCACGTTACAACAAAAGCATATCAATGGTTGTGAAGTGTTTCGGAATATTCAGAGATGATGATGAAAGGTGCCGTACAAATTGAAGTCTTTCCATTAATGTACATTTGAAGTGAAATAAATTTGAAACTATTGAGCAATAAAATAATTTTAAATGCTAGCTCAGTCAAACCAGTAGCACTATTATCTCCTGTGAGTTCAAGGCCTCCTCTAGGATTTAAATTGTCTGATACTTCAAATCCATAAAATGGTCGATTGTATAGTTGGTGGTGCTATCTTTTGGATGAAATGTCAAACCAATATGTTTATCTCTTTAAGTGGAAGTTAAAGATTCCACCACATTCTTCAGAGAATAATCTTCCTTCAATTAATGCCATTAAAACTCAGGAATTGATTATTTACCTTGAAAGTTCTTTGTTGGATCTTGCTGTGTACAAATTGACTACTTACTTGCTCACAGAACAGTCTTAAAAATGAGGAGATGATGTTTTTATTTAAATGCACATTTTTGTTGACAGAATCAAAATTAATTTGGCCCAAGTCATTTTGCTATTATCTAACCTAAAGCTTTAAAATTTTACCCATGTTTTAAACAAATGTTTGTGGAAAAATATCACTGGCTACATATTTCAAAAGCATTTGATTTCTTTGAATATGCAATTGATGTTATCTTCAAAAATGCAATACAATAGATAACCATCTCACTGTAATTTTCCTTTTGAAGTTCTCAGTACTAATACCATCAATCTCCAGGACTCACATATGATGTGAATGCTAATATATTTAAGTTGAATAACAACTAGAGGATTTGTTTTATGTTGTTAATAACACTTGAAATATTAGTGCTCTCAGATTATTATTCATATTTGGTCATTGCAAAAAAGCTAATGTTAAATATTTAAACATTTAGTAAATGGATTTAAATGTATTATATGAAATTATTCAGAATTTGAAAGTCTGTAGGAATGAAATTTAAAATTAAATCAGTGATATCAGTAAAATATACAAATATTGTAAAATATACAAATTATTTTAAATGAACTAAACTCGTCTGCAACATTCAATACGCTAATCAAAGTACGTTTACTGACACAACCAGTGATGTTGAGCAAAAATTAATCCAGGAGAAATTATCAGATGCTCTGATGAGTCCCCATCTCCAAATAATATGGTATTTCACTTGCAACTGCTATCATTACAATGCATTGGGCTCCAAATTCTGGAATTATTTTGCCACATTTCATGCGGATACAGCAGTTCGAAAATCATCTGGAAACCAACTGTGATCGCAAGATAAAGTGCTAATAAATCGTATATGCACTCTTAAGAAAGTCACTATTTTGGGTAGTTCACGCCCGATTTGCAATGGTGAAGTTCCTATTTATTAGTTGGGGCCTTTTTTCAAGGGAACAATTTCCCTTAAAATTATGCATTGATTTCTAACCTGAATTTAGCAATAATATATGGAGCACTAACGCAATGTGTGATGGTGTCACAATAGGATGTTGTAACTCAGCCTTAATCTAACACGTGGAAACTGAGTGAATACCGGCAACTGCTGGCTTTTCGAACTCAAACTGCTGGCAGAACTATCACTGTTGCAACACAATTTGCAGGTTTGAAAATTGTAAGATTTATTACCCCCATAATGGGAATTTCTTAACATTAATGTCAGAGAGAGACAAGTACAAGCACATTTTGTTGAATGAGTGGACTTAGTTGAACAAACCGTGAAAAGGCTTTGTCGACGTGTTCTATTTTAACCGAACTTGAGTTGCCTTTCATCGTTCGAGGCATGAATTGTATTGGTAACATAAACACAATGATATACTGTAATCATTAGTATCCTGTTTGATACTACAGTGGAGTTGGTTTTCAAATGAACCTCGCGGTTGTACTCATTAAAGCCGAGTTGTTACTTTTTAACATGATTGTCCCTTTCAGGTTTTATCCATAAACGTCTCATTATCAAAAACAGAACACAAGGTTGGGATAGATCCCTAGTCTCTTCTAAAAGACCCAGTAGGATGCTGCAGGTTTAAATTATTCGTTTTCCTCTAACGAAAAAATGGTAGCAAACATCCGCCACTTCAAAGACATGTTGCAAATTCTAAATCTTCCAAAGCTGCAACGTAATATGCTTTGGATTAAATCATTAAAATTTAAATGATATGTGTTAAATCGGCATATTTTGCAGTTCATCTTCCACTAATCAACTTGCATTCATTTATTTTATGCATTGCTTCATTTATTTATATAGAGTTAACAATGGCTCGCTACTCAGCTAGGAATGAACAATCTGCTTCAAATTGGGATATCAGGAGACAAAATGAGATGTGTTGATCGAATTCATTACCCCCTTTCGCTGTGGAGTGCGAACTTTGATCGATCAGCCTGGAACCGTTTGGTCCTTCTGAATACAGCTCATTTGTTGCCAGCATATTTGTCGTATCCTGGCTAAATTTTAAAAATTAGTAAAATGCATTTTATCACATAACATTTGACGATATAACATGCCTTTCAAATGAGCTTTCAGTTGTTAAAATGGAATTTATCACAGAACTTGTCTGTTCTGCATAGGCGAACATGCACCATCATCCCAAGGTCATTTAGGTCGTTTACAGGTGAGGTATACTTTATAACTTCAGTAATTAGATATCTATTTGTTGATGGGAATCGCACTGATTTCTCCAGCTGATCAAACATTGTATCAAAGTATAGGGTCCCATAAATAAACCATATTTAAAAAAGTGAACAAAATATAAAAACAAAACTAAAAAAAGGAGGGTGCTGGAAATCAAAAACAAAAGCAGCAATTTCTGGGAAAACTCAGCAAGTCTAGCAGCATCTGTGGAGAGAAATCAGAGTTAATGTTTCGGGTCCAGTGACCCTGCTTCAGAACTCGAGTAGAGCAGCAAATAAAACATGCCGGGAGAAATAATGTCCGTCCCGACGTATTTGCTTCATCGATTACCTTATATGACGCTTAGTTTGATCAGTCACAAATGTGACAATATTTGGTGGTCAAAGCAATGAAATAAAGCAGTAAAAATACGCAAGAGCCTGGCGGGTTAATGTTCGGGAACATGAATTTTGACTCCGCTGCGACGTGTCCCGTTATCCCAGGCCATTGTATTATTGAATGAGAATATTAATTCAGGTGACTTCAAACATTTTAAGGTTTTCAGCAAGTTGTTTTTAGTTTTTCGCACAGAATGCCCCATATTTATCATCATTTCCAGGATTAAAGGATTGAAATAAGAGGCCTGTTCGGCAATAGTGGTATGTTGTCAATACACACCTTGCTTCTTGAGAGGACTTTTAAGCGCAAGCAGAAGCTAGTGGGGTTTTTTTGCCTATATCTAATGATGGTAGGAAGACAAGGAATGAAGCACTGATTCCTTCTGTTGTGCTGAATGTAAGTTTCCTCAGGAGTCCCATTTTCCCGCGTCCTCTCAGTATGGTTGGTGGTAACCATAGAAGCAAAGCTTGTTTGCAAGGTTTTCTTTTTTTTGAGGCGGTACAATGAGAGATGGAGGTAGAGACAAAAAATGGAATCGGGAGAAGCAGCAGGCTGATTACGAGGTGTCAAAATTGCCAGGAGCAAGAAGGTGATAGCAATCAGGAGCTACAGCGGGGTGAGAAGACTGCGGCATTCGTGCGGGCAACTAATTATACATCTCATTTATCGACTCGATCAGCAGAGCTGGGGAGTAGTGACAGATTGGTGAGGCAGGATCGGGAGGTGTTAAAACAATGGGGCCGGCTCGGCTTCATTACGGCATGCTAATCAGTGCGGGCTGTGTCTGTTTGAGAGCCCAGTAATGTGTATCGAGATAGAGAGAAAGAGATGGCTGTGTGCTGCTTAGAGTTGCCTGTTCCTCAGGTGGCGTCTCGCCAACAGGCGCTTCCCGCGCAATCAGCTGGGCGCCAAATAATGTAGGAGAACTTTTATCACGAAACATCAAAACTAAAATAAAATATATCCTGCCTGAGATCTGATATTTTGCAACGACGACATATCACGGATTCATCATGAACCTTCAGTGGTTTTTAGATAATTAAAGTAGCGGATATTGTATTTTCTACATTCGTATTAGGAATGGTTGAAATTCATTTTTCGCTCAATATTAGACTTTTCATATTCAGATTTTAAATATATTTTCTTAGGGTGTTGAAGAGAACACTACAAATACATCAAATTGTGCGACATCGTAATTTGGTCGTCCTACCACGTAGATTTCAACCGGGTGGGTGTTTTAATAGCACAGGAATGGTAATTGTGTATTGCAAACAATGATCAAGTATAGTTAGAATAATTATTCAGGAGTCTTGAGTTAGCAAGACGCTTACTTAATTAAGTGCGATCATACGTATGTTGCTAGGTATAGTGTGGCTGAGCATATATTAGCATGAGTATATATAAAGACACTTACCATTTTTACATTATTCAATTGTTTTCTATAAAATTGTTTTACGTTTTCCATGTACTCAAACAACTATGAATGTATATATCTATGCATACATACACCATTTCATTGAAGGCTGGTTTCCTTTTTTTAAGATAATGAATACAGTAAATGGGGACCGAATTCATACGCAACTCTAGTACACTTCTTCAAAAACTGACATTCAATGTTGTATATTTATTGAATATATTATTTATTAATTAAATTAAGAATATACATTTATTTTATCTATGTTCTCTGGAAACTGGTAGGTATAACTTTAATGAGTTCAGTTTACCTTTAAAACCGTATGATGCAAAGGTAACTGTTGGTGGAAATCGGCATCTGATGTTTATTATACACATCGTATATAGCATGGCACACAGTTAATACGGAGCAAAATTAACCTTTCAACATTCATATAATGTTAACAAAAGGATTGCCAGGTGCAATCATAATTGTCTGCATCATATATTCATGATCACGTTTTTAAATAACAGTTCAACGATTTTTTTTGCATTCCCGAACTTTGATGTAAATGTTTCTACATCGTTACCGCGACAAAATGCGCCACTGTTCAGTATCAGGGGCTTATCACTTAAGATTCCAAATTATGAAATATAATCCATAAGGAACTCTTGCTTTCAATAAAAACGTTAACATAATCAAGTGTAAAGCATTGTTCGCGTAGCAATGTATGAATACAGGTAAGAAATCAAATTTGTGGTAATGTATCATGGCAGATCATGGTTAAATTAATTTAAGGGTAAACATTTTATTGAAAGAGTCGACAAATGCTTGACGACCTCCTATGTTTCTCTTGAAAGTAGTTCTTAACGCTAGCAGCACACAAACCGAATGATGCATTATACTTGTGTACCATTGAAATGTAGAACATATCTGTCCATGTGTATCTATTCGATTGCTTGTAAGAACGAAATTATTAAACTAGCAGGAAAATATACCCGTAGTAGGTCACAGTATCATTGCACTTTCTTTCGCCATGGTTACTTCAAGTTCTTTATCCTGACATTTCCGGTTCATGGTCACAGTCTGGAAAGCTTTCACAGTTAAGACGTCCATCTGACGTTGAATACTCCCACAAACTCAAATATAAAAACTGAAATTACCTAAAGATTATTGAATAAAGAATCGTCTGACAAAAATCGCACTTCGTTGTCGCCCTGTTATTAAATGTAATTTGATTTAGGCTTCTCAAATTTTCTAGCTTGCAGTAAACTAATTATATAACATTAGCATATTCAGACGCCTATGGACTATTTTGAATTAGGTGTTAAATAGACCTAAGTGAGCCAAACTGCCTTTAAAAGCACAGCATGACCATGTAATTCTTTTTCCAGTTTTTTGGAACGAAACGACAAAACTTCTTTCCAAGTAGCTATCACCCACATTTAGTGTGAAAAGTACTGTAATTGTAATTCACGCTGTCGGGTCTGTCAGATGTTCTCGAGTTGCTGAAGCTTTCTTTAAAATGGGAAAACTGCCAAATGCACTGTGATATCTCAATCAAGCATTCCAGAGTCAGGTTTGAGCTAAGGTAGCATCTGCAAACGCATGTAAATTGCCAATTAATACATTAGCATCTCCCAAAATTTAAAAAAAATCAAAAAATCTGAGATTCCTAGTAGCAACCTTAACAACATAATGTGCCTCTTGCCTAAACAGACGAACACTAATTACACTCTTGGGATTTTTGAACACAACACGGGTTGCCGAGTATTCTTTGTGAAATATATACCTTTCCAAAATAATTTTTCAGTATATTAGTAGCTGCAATTTTTCTTCTTAGCAAAGGTTTACTAATATAGTTTTTCCTGGATGTCATGTGTTTTATTAGCACGTTTAACTCTTACTCCATAACTTAGAGAACTTCTGCTAATTTGAGGTTCAGATATATGATATAAGTTAAAATAAGCACAATCGCTCTAACATTCCAAAGCAGTGTACCACATGAATTTATGTAAGCAGTGGAATAAATAAAGCACGTGTCGGCCATTTCTGGGAACCAGATGTAGTTTTGGGGTGAAATTAGTTTCCAACTAATTTGTTCACGCAGTCCTTTGCAAATGCGAGTGCTTCAACTGAAAGTTACATGTTATTACTTCCAGGTTTTATTTGAAGACAGCCAAGGAAAATGGTTTCTTTCTTTTTGGGTAACGGAATTGTTTTTTCAATCACAACATGGAACAAAATAATTGTTCTTACGCCCTCAGTATTTGGAATTCATCGATGTTTGAACTGGAAATGTGAAAGATAGTTCCGCTCTGCTTTAACTATGCCAACAAATATAGACACAGTATTGTATGAGTGAGATATTCCCCGCTCCGAGTCATAAATACATTTGTAAGCTCATAAAGTGCAACTTACGATTACACAGCCTTTGCCTTTATATATCGTGGGTATCATATGCTCTCACACCCAGGCTAAAGTTTTCCACTGTACATTACATCCATGCTTTCAAGTGAATATTCATAAATAAACAATGGTTGAACGTTGCCATATCGAAAATCTCCATTCAGTCAAAAAGGAATAAGAACAAATCGCATACCTAACGTTTTAACTGCACAGATAGTGTTAGTTAATGCAAAGTTGCATTTTTGCTTCTGTATTTGGAATTTAATACGTAACATTTGTATTATTAGTTGTTTACTTAAGACGATGTATGATCTGAGTGTTACCGTGTTATTTCCGTGTACACTGGCAACTTTTTCAAATCTCTGTCAAAAGATTAATGTTCATCAACAGATGAAAGCTCACTATTCGGGTAGACTTTGCGATAGTTTGATCGCTAACAGTTTCTTACGTTGCAGCTTATAGCACAAGTCGTATTTTCAATTTAAAACGTCTTATACAATAGATGCAGGAAGAATTAGGCAACATGAATTATCTTGCACAATACCGTCATAAGTGGTTTACAACATAATACATTTTAAAGAGATGTCTAATAAAATTGATGTCAAAATAGACATCAAATTGACTTTTTAGCAAAGCAAAACTTCAGTTAACTTGATTAAATTTGTGTGCAATTTTTGGTACACATAGCTCTATCATTCAGCTGCATTATGTGTAAAATTCATAAAAATTATACTTTTATCGCTGAATTATTTGTCATAACATCAATTTAATACAACTCCAAAAAATACAAATCTCCTTGTATTGGTTTATGATACAGCAGCTCCATATCAATTAATATTGCACCAATGATTTCACTTAATTTTTCAGAAGCTTTTCTACTGAAAAGAGAATATAGTTTGATTGCAGTATCCATTTCCAAAGTTTTGTACAAGTTATGAGATAATTATTTTGGGTAGCTGACAGTATTATGGTCTAGTTAGTATTTTATGGGAGACCTTTAGGTTCATTTGAAGAACATGTTGGACACAGGAGGCACATACACAGTAGATATTGGCCCAATTTTGAGGAAAATCCACTTTTTTTCAGGAAGTCTTCTGTCAAACTGCAGAGACACAAGATCAATGTTAGAAAATGAAGTCAAAAAGCTAGTATTCCTGACCACTGTCACTTGGTCAAAATTCTGGAACTCCCTTCCTTAGGGCACTAAAAGTGTCTCTACATCTCAAGGACTACAGAAGTTCAAGAGAGCACGTTGCCATCACCTCAAAGGCAATTCGGGATGAGTAATGAATGCTGGCCTCGCCAATGATGCTCACATTCAGTGAAAAAAATGTAAACTGAAAATATTCAATTAAGGAACTGTTTCCAATCAAACATATCCTGTGTTTCCATATACTTTGAGGACATTTGATTATGAGATGAAACAAGTTTTCAATCTTCAATAACTGATCAGGAGAACAAAATGTAAATACCATGTTAGTTTGAGCTTTTGAAAACATTGGCCACAACACTATGCAACCGTGTCATGGCAACCTTTGCAAGACATGTAAGATCTTTGACATGGACACTGCCATAACATGTGGGAACACAACCCACGACACACATGGCAGATACTCATGTGACTCGGCCAACAGTGTCAATCTCGTACGCTGCAGGCAAGGATACCCCGAGGCAGACGCTATGACAACAGATGAATGGACACCATGCAACAATTGCCAGACAAGAATGTACCCTCCCAGTGGGGGAACACTTCAGTGGTAAAGGACATTTGGCCTCTGATCTTCGAGTAAATGTTCTTCAAAGCGGACTTTGGGATACATATCAACAGATTCACTGAGCAGAGGCTGATAACCAAGTTAGATACCCATGAGGCAGCCTCAACTGGGATCCTGGGCTCTTATTGCACTACAGGTGACCCCACCACACGATATACTCTCACACACTCACTCACACACATGCATACATAGACCACACACTCACTCACACAAACACACTCTCTCTCGCACACATACACAGATCCTCTCTCATATACAATCTGTCTGTCTCTCACACATACATACAACCTCACACACATCCTCTCTCATACACACAGTCTCTCAAGTACACACACACACATCCTCTCTCTCCCACATGCTCACTCTCCCTGTCACATACACACACTCTTCCCCCCATAAACATACTCAAACACTCTGTCTCCCACATACACACATGCGCGTGTGCACATGCACACACATATGTAAATCGATGAGGTGAATTTGTATTTGCAGATACATTTTATTTTGTTCAGAAAAGCACACAATTTATAGACAATCAGTCAATGTGGCATTTTATAAATTCCTACTTTAGAAATAAAATCAGTCTGGCTTCAAATCAAAACATGAACTGATTCTAAACAAGGCCTCACACGTAACGTGCATTGTCTAACCTTAAATGTCACCTCTTCCTTACACTGATAAGACCTTTAGTTCTCTCAGGACCGTAACTTGAAAGGAATTCGGGGATTTACATATACATATTAATCAATTAAAAACTTCTGATTAAAGATTTAACAGGATCTTAGGTTTGTTTAGTACATGTCCAATGGTGAGAAGTTTTGATCTTTTATTTATAAATTCTGTGTCTGATACTACATCTCTCACTAACAGCTGAAGAAGGAGTAAGGCTCTTAAAGTTTGTGTTTTTGAATAAACCCGTTGGACTATACCTGTTGTCATGAGATTTCTGATCTTGTCCACCCCAGTCCAATACTGGCACAACCACATCATTCATAATAATGGAGGTAGATTTAACAGCAAATCCACAAGGATGGTTTTTCTGTCTTTTTGCCTGTAAAATTACATTTAATTTTAATTCCCAATGTGCATTACAGTAAGTTGTAATTGTACAGCATAAGCTAAATATCTCAAACAGAACTAGACAGTTATTGTATAAAGATTTGCAAACCTCAAGCAAGATATAAAGTTACTCCTTCTCCCAAGCAAAATACATGTACGGAATGAACTTCATGTAGAAGCAAATACTCCTATGTGTTTTAAATTCTTTAAAAACGGATTTGGATAACCGTACGGTTCAGAACCAGATTTAAAATTATCAGCATTAATTGGTAGACTTAATTGATTACATAATCTATATGCTACTCAACTGTTATTACCTAACTGAATTATAGGAATAAATTGAGTGCAACTTATATTAAGAAAGAAAACGCATATGCAGAGTTTAATGAAATTAGCACTGAAGGTCAGCAAAAAGCTTCAGCATTTATTTTATTGACTTATTGTTCATAAGATTATATGGTTATACAGTCAGCTTTCTCGTTATGTGTGAAATGGAAGTGGGTAGCTTAGAAATAGTTTTTTTGGATATCATTTGTTCTTGGGGTTCTTATAATATGAATCTTCTAAGTTATTTCAGTCAACAGCATATTAACAATTATATCAAAATACAACGGGACAGGTTTTCTAGTTGCTGATTATAGCATATTGAACTGATTAATGGCTGCAAGTAGTCAATTAGAAAAAGATATTTGCTATTTAGTGCTCTATTCAGTTTCTGTCTGATTTCATTTTAGCAATAGAAGCATCTACCAGTTTGCAATTGCCAGTGTTAAAATAATCCTCCGGTGGGGGGCTCTTGTCATGCAATGGTAGGAAACCCTGCCTCTAAACGGGGACAGCTGGATTTAGACCCCACCCACCCCCTCCCAAGGCATACAATAGCACTCCTGAACAAGGTTGATTATGAAAAAGTATCTCAGCCCCCAATGACATTGGGCTGAGTCTTAACATCGCTCCGGTGATGAGAAGGCAGGAAAACTAGGGTGAGAAGCAACACAAGGTGCGCCTGAAAAGGGTCCCAACCCGAAGCGTCAAGCTTTCCTGCTCCTCAGATGCTGCTCGGCCTGCTGTGTTTATCCAGCTTTGCACCATGTTATCTCAGATTTTCCAGTATCGGCAGTTCCTACTATCTCTGTAACAAGGTGTCTTTCCCACTGCAAAGCCATTGTCTGTCCCAACATACAAGAATTTAATTCAACCATCTAAATTTCCAATTAAGGGCCTCTTCCAGCTTCTGCTGACATTTTAGTGGGGCTGGGAGGCCACCGTTTTTTGAAGAGACTATCAACCTTCCAGTGGGTTGGAAAAGGTCTTGTTTTTGAGTACTCTTCGACCTAAAGCAGGCTACCTGGATGCAGTGGCCATCCCTGTGGCAACGCACCTTCTGTCCACTTTGCAATACTTTCACTGGTGTTTGCCTTCCTGGCCCCAGTGATCCAGATCCACTTCAAGGTCCAGCACAAGAAAACAACAAGCTGATTGGGATGGCAAATCCTGGAGGCAAGTTGTTATCCTTAACAAGCAGTTAATCATAGTAGCCTCTTAACTGGCTGTTGCTGCTTAAACGTACTCCTGGGTTGCACCTGCATTTGACCCTGGGAGCAGAACTTCAACAAATTACAGCCATTATTCAGGTATCATTGCAATTTTCTTGTGCTTATGCCCATATGGTGTTGAATCACTCCATCACTCAAATACAGAGGATATCTCAGGTAACCATGATGTGCAGCTTATGGAAATGCATTTAGTATACTTTTAACATACTTGGGGGTTTAACACATATGAACTGGAAAGAATTTTGTTTTAAATTATATTCTGTTATTGATACCAGGACATGTTCAGCATAAACGGTTAACATTCAGGCACACTGTCCCAGTCCTGGGCCATTATTTCTTTTGTCCTCCAAGAAATCTGTCATCTTGTTTTGTATCTATATACCATCCTTGACTCCTGAATCTTAATTAACATAGGACATCTAGGAATGTCAAAAATCTGGGAAAAGGTGGCGGAAGGCTCTGTTAGTTAACTTTCGTTCTAACACAATAGAAAGGACAACCTATGTTCTGGGAACCTCCAGGATGTGGAAACAGTTTGAATAGAAATGAGTAATAGTAGAGGCTAGAAGTCAGTTCTGCAACTGGTGTAAGTACCCTTAACATAACGGCATGGCAGGATGGAACATAAAGGAAGAAATAATGAGAAAGGTACAGCAAAAATCATGGGAGATTTAAATATTTACATAGACAAGAAAAGTCAGATGAACAAATGTAATCTGGATAAAGAGTTTATAGAATGTTTTTGGGATAGTTTTTCTGAACATTTTCAGAGCTGACCAGAAGACATGCTATATCAGACTTGGTACTGCACAATGAGACAGGATTAATTAATAATCTCACAGTAAAGGTGTCCTAGATAGCAGCTATCATAACATGATTAACTTTTACATTTAGTTTGAAAGATACAGAGCTAGGTTTGAGACCATGTACAAAAGTTATAAAGGGAAATTAAAAGCGCATGAATGCAAAGCTGGCTATAGTGAATTTGCAAATTAGATTTAAGATTTGGTCAAAAGAAATGCAGTTGCAGATATTTAAGAGATCATTTCAGAAAAAGCAAATCCAAGGGATGGACCCACAATTTCTGCTTAACTTAAAAGGAGAATCAAACTTGATGAACAAAAAACACATAATTGTACAAGACAAGTTGCAGCTCAGAAAATTTTTGTTTTCTTTTTTTCTTTCACAGATGAGCTAACCAGCCAATATTTACTATCCATTGCTAATTGCCCAGAGGGCAGTTTAGAATCAACCACATTGCTTTGGGTATGGAGTCACACCTAAGCCAGGCAAGGTAAGAAAGGCAGCTTCCTTCCCTAAAGGACCTTATTGAACCAGATGGTATTTTTTCTGAACAATCAGCAATGTGCTTGTGGTCACCATTAGATTCTTAATTCCAGATATTTTATTGAATTCACATTCCACCATCTGCCATGGCAGGATTCAAACCCAGGTCCTCAGAACATTATCTGGGTCTCAGGATTAACAGTCCAGCAATAACACCACTAGACCATTGCCTCCCCTACTTGACAGCCCATAAAATTACAGCAAAAAATGACCAAATCTAAGATCCGAAATGAAATGCCTAGTGAGATGGATGTGCAGAAATTTCTCTTAAGTAAATATTGTGAAGACCAATCTCTATTTAGTGCCACAAACTGTACTCTCTAGTCAATGGTTCCTTATGCAGACCATTCTCACCTATATTTGACCCCTTGATGAGCTTCTGAATCTCTAGCTGCTGCATGACCAAGATCACCTATTTTCACCTTCATAAGATTGTCTCTGTTCTATTGTCTGCTGAAACTCTCATCCATGCCTTTATTATCTCTGGACCTAACTATTCAAGGGCACTCTGGCTGCCTGTCCATCTTCTATCATTGTATCCTAACTTGCACAAAGTCCCATTTATCCATTACCACTAAGTTAACTGATTGATATAAGTTGCTGATATGGCAATGCCTTAATTTTAAAATTCTTATTCATATCTTTCAATTCCTCCATGACCTTGTTCCTTCCTATTTTTATAAGCTCATCCAACTCTATAACTCTTCAAGGTATTTGTGCTCTTCCCGTCCTGGCCTGTTATGCGTTAATGATTTCACTTCCTTCACTAATGGCAACTGTGTCTTCATCCACTCCGTTACAACATTTAAAAGACATTTGGATAAGTACATGAATGGGAAAGGTTTGGAGGGATATGGACCATCAGCAGGCAGGTGCGACTAGTTTAGTTTAAGATTATGTTCGGCATGGATTGGTTGGACCAAAGGGTCTGTTTCCCTGCTGTATGGCTATGACTCTATGTGCCTAAATTCTCAAATGGCCCTCCTTAACCCTCTCCATATCTCTTTCCTCTCTTAAAACATTATTTAAAACCTGTTTTACCAAGTAATTGGTTATTTGACCTTATATCTTACGGTTAGTGTCAAATTTTTGTTTTATAAATAACGCCTATGTTAAGTACTTTGAGACATGTTCCTACATTAAAGGTGCAATGTAAATGCTTTGCTATAACCTTTGTCTAATTCCGTCAGTCTTGTTGCTATAGAAGTGTGCGCGAGCAGATAACCTGTTAGATGCAAAGATCATTCACAACTTTACGCAGCTTCTCTCTGAAGAATAGGCCATTGAAATAATTTGGAAACACTCCTCACTTGAGGTCAGAGATTGGAGGCACAGTTTCAGCAGCAGATTAGTGAGCACGTATTGGGAAATCCTTACAGCATCTATGTGAAGCACGATAAAACCATGGCTTTATGCACATTCATTCTATAATGCCTATTATCTTAGCTTCTAAGCTAATCTCCTGAAGATAAAGCACTCCACTGAGTTAGGAAAGGCATGTTGATATGAAAGAGGAATAATTCTTGTAGGTATGTGCTAGCAGAGTGGTAATTTCACTCGACTCAACTAAATCTCTGAATCATAGATTTGAATTTCACAATGGCATATGGTGAAATTTGAATTCAATTAATGAATACGGAATTAAAAGCTAGTCAGTAGCAACCATGGAATCGTTGCTGGTTGTCATAAAAACTTGGTTCACTAATGTACTTTAGGGATGGGAGTCTGCCATCATTACCTAATCTGGTCCATATGTGACTCCAGATCCACAGAAATGTGGTTGATTCTTGACTGCTGTCTGTAACGGACAAGCAAAGAACACAGCCCTATTAAACCACTACGAATGAAGCCTAAAGGAAGAATTGAAACTGAATGGATTATCCTGCAATGACTGAGAAATTGGAAATTACAAGGACTTTACAGTCAATGTCCCAGATACTACCACCATTGTCCCTGTGTATCTCTTGCTCCACCATCAGGACAGACCCAACAGATATAGTGGTACAGTGGTATGCCAACATGAGGGAGGTGCCTTGGGAGTTCTCAACCTTGATTCTGGACTCCAGACTGATGCATCTTGTCTGATCAATTAGGTGTCTTCCACACCAATTAGAAAAAGCATCAAGGATGGCAATGTGATGTGGGTGGGAGATTTCAATGTCCATTACTAAGAGTGGCTGGACACAAAATTGCTTGAATCCTAAAGGACATAGCTGCTACCTTTGGTCTGTAGCAGAGGATGGAGGAATCAGCAAGAGGGGAAGAAAGAACTTACTTGACCTTATCTTTGCAATCTATCTGTCACAGTTGTGTCTGTTCCTGATTGTGTCTGTAGGAGTGACCATTGTACGATGCCTGTGGAGAAGAAGTCCTACCTTCACATTGAGGATACCTTCCATTATGCTGTGTGCACTAGAACTGTGCTAAAGAGGACAGGCTTTGAACAGATCTAGAAAGCTGATATGGAGCATCCATTCGGCACAATTGTATTCAACTACAATCTGTATTCCATAGCCTGGCATATCCTCCAGTCTATCCTTACAATAAAGCAAGAAGATTAACTATGGTTCAATGAAGAATTCAGGAAGGTATACCAGGAACAGCATCAGGCAATACCTCAACAGGTGGAGTCAATGTGGTGAAACTACAAGCAGGACTACCTGCAGGTCATATAGTGGGAACTGCATGCAAGACACTGAGTTGAGCAACCCTACAACCAATTGATTAGTTCTCAATCTAAGTCCTGCAGTCTATCATTTTCCAGTTTGAAAGACAGAGAGTGGTGCATGAACGGAACAAGCTGCCAGAGGAGGTGGAGGGGCGGGGGGGGGGGGGGTAAAATTGCAACATTTAAAAGGCATCTAGATAGGCGCTTAAATAGAAAGGGTTTGGGGAGATGTGGGCCAAATGCTGGCAAATGAGACTAGATCAATTTAAGATAACTGGTTGGCATGGATGACTTGGGCCAAAGGGTTTGTTTTGGTGCTGTATAAACCTATGACTCTATCTACTACAAGTTGCTGCTCTTTGTCTTTTCTGGCAACTTGTTATCCAACCTTAAAATGACCCTCCTAAAGGTGGAACTTCAACTCAAGGATGACAAAATAAAGGGGAAGAGGAAGTCATATCCATGCGTAAATTCCTGGATTACGCTACTATAACACTTGTCATCACCTTCATCACTTGCTTTCCCACGTGTCACTTCAAATACCTTCACTGGGAAAGAATTAGACAGCAATAGGGAATACACAACACTGAGTGATTCATCTTGCACAGAGGAGGGTTGATGCCACACCATTATCATAGAGGAAGATGGGCAAAAGCCTTTCCATTGTTGTCAAGTTGCAGTATTCAGAATTCATGGTACTTACTTCCAAAGAAGCAATTTCAAGAAACATTACACCTTCTTGCTGGTTCTGAGGTCAATCTGCAAGGATTTGCGACTAGTGATAACTGAGACTTTAATTGAGTCATTTGTGACACCAATTTTTTTTCCTTTGGTGTAGTAACCAATTGAGTAAAGAGTATTATTCTTGGTAGTGAAAGGATAGAACTGGAGTCTTATCTTTGCACACTTTATAAGATATATTTCCAGATGCGCATGTTACAAATATGTACATCTATAGTTTCAGTCTGTTCCCATTTACTCTTTTGAAAATCAATTTAAATTTAATCTAATTAGATAGTAACAACTTTTTAAAGGTTGCACTGTGTCAAAAATCAAATTCTCAAACTTGTGCTTTGTTTACTTTGGAGCTTGTTGCCACCAGAAGTGAAATTCTACATACCTCATGGTTTACATTCATTGAGTCATGCAGGAAACTACATTTATTTTGTGGTGATTTATTAAATCAGGAGATTATTATAGCTATTATCATGTAGGATGAGAAAAACATCTGATGCTTTGCATTATCATGAAGGCTGTTCCTTAATTAGAGATTGACATCTATGTGTTAATGAAATGTGAGGCTGGATGAACACAGCAGGCCCAGCAGCATCTCAGGAGCACAAAAGCTGATGTTTCGGGCCTGAAGGGTCTAGGCCCGAAACGTCAGCTTTTGTGCTCCTGAGATGCTGCTTGGCCTGCTGTGTTCATCCAGCCTCACCTTTCATTATCTTGGATTCTCCAGCATCTGCAGTTCCCATTATCACTGACATCTATGGGTTGCTTCCTTTTCTTGTGGATCTTCATGTGACTGGGCAGTCTGATTCTTGACTGCAGAGCTTTCAGCACATGCAGCAGGATACCCTATGATTTGGAGAGATGGTAGTTTGTTGTTAATGTCACTGGGCTACTAACTTAGAACCCTTGCCAATGTCCTTCAGATAAAATAAAGAACTGCGGATGCTGAAGATCTGCAACAAAAACAGAAATTGCTGAAAATCTGTTTTTCTTTCAGATGTTCTTGGGATCGGAGTTCAAATCCATGGTAGATGGTGCAAGTTGAATATAGTTAAAATAAAAATCTACAATTAAAAAAATAAGCTAAGTTAATGGTGAGCGTATAACCACCAGCAATTGTCATGAAAATTGAACTTACTAGGTGGTGAGGTCTAGATTGTCAGATTTGCTTTTTTTCCTTCCTTTTCCATCTTTGCTGCTACTCTGCATCCCCATTAAAGCATTACCTTCATTTATCACTTGACTAATAAGGAGGTTTTGCTGAAAGAATTTGAACAGTTAGGAGCTAAGGTGTATAGCAGAACTTCCAAGGTAATAATTTCTGGATTACTACTTGACTCATGGGCAAACAGGTGTAAGGTAAAAAAGTTAGAGAAATAAATGCTTAGCTGAAAGATTAGTGTGGGTGGAATGGGATTCAGTTTTGGCATCAGTACAGGGGTAGAAGTGGGATCAGTGTCCTGGAGAATTGAATAACTAGGGTTGTAGAAAGGGCATGAAACCAATTAGAGCGGAGGTGAGTTTGGATACGGGAAATATAGGCCTACAAAGCAAAAGGATATGGCAGTATTACAAAACAGCCAGTTCGATAACAATACCAAGAGTGAAACAAGAAGGGGCAGAGTGAAGGAACATACAAAAACAGGAAAAAATGGGGACAAAAGGGGAAACATTGGTTAAAAAGTCAAAATTAGTGGCTTTTCACTTGAATTCATATAACTTTCAAAATAAAATGAATGGACCTTTGGCACAAATTGAGATTAATGGGTATGATTATATAGTCATTGTAGGTAAATTATTACAAAATGATCAAAACTGAGAACCAGACATTCAGGAGTATGTGACTTTTGAAAAGGTCTGGCTGGAAGGAAATGGTGTTTGGGATTCTTTTTTAGTGAGGATGGAATAATTTGGCTAATAAGAAGTGATCTTGGATCGGAGATATAGAATCCATATGTAGAGGTAAAACAATACAGATGTATAGAAAATAGCAGCAGGAGGAGAGTATTTATTCCTGCTTCCACTCAATGCTGTTTTTTGCCATTAGCCCTAAGAATTGTATCTAACTTCTTCTTGAAAACATTCAATGTCTTGGCCTCACCTGCTTTCTGTGGCAGAGAATTCCACAGACTCACCATCTGAACAAATTTCTCCTCATCTCAATTCTAACTGACATGCCCAGTGTGTTTAGGTTGCGACTCCTAGTTCTGGATTCCCTGGTCATTGGGAACATCCTCCCTGCAAAGGAAAGAAAACACTGTTAGGTCTGGTCTATAGGCCTGTGAATGATAGTTATGTGGCTGGACAGGGAGTAAACCATGTGATGATGACGGTACATCAAAAAAGACTTTAATGGCAAAGTCAGACTAGCAGAACTAGCCATGAGGCAGAATTCATTGGCTGTATTCAAGCCATTTTCCGAGAAAATGTTGTGTATCCAATCAGAGATCAGGCTACTTTGGAGCTGTTGATGTGCAATGAGGCAAGTGTAATAGCTGATTTCAGAAAAAAGATTCCCTCGGATCCTGTAAAGGCCACAATATGGTAGAACATCACATTCAGTTTGACAGGGAGAAACTTGGGTTGGAAACAATTATGCTAAACTGAAATAAAGGTATTTTTACAGAGGAATGAGGGCAGAGATAGCTGAAGTGGACTGGGAAAAGAGTTTTGCAGCAAAGATGGGGTGGGGGGGAACAATGGCAGACATTTAAGAAAATATCATGGATCACAACAAAGACACAGTCAGTAAGAAATAAGAAAGTTAGGAAGGGGATAAGCTAACCATGATGAACCAGATAAGTTAAGGACAGCATCAAATTAAAAGAAAAATAATACAACATGGTAAAGATTAGTAATAATCCAGATGATTGGAAAAGTTTTAAATAGGTTTAAAGGGGGTAGCATGGTGGCTCAGTGGTTGGCACTGCTGCCTCACAGCACACTCGGGTTCGATTCTACCTTCAGGCGACTGTCTGCATGGAGTTTGCACATTCTCCCTGTGTCTGCATGGGTTTCCTCTGGGTGCTCTGGTTTCCTTCCACAGTCCAAAGATGTGCAGGCTAGATGGACTGGCATTGCTAAACTTCCTGTAGTGTTCAGGGATGCGTAGATTAGGTGGGTTGTAGAGGAATGGGTCTGGTGGGATGCTCTGAGTGTTGGCGCAGACCTGTTGGGCTGAAGGCCATTCTTCCACACTGTAGGGATTCTATGAAACTTTGAGAATAAACTTGAAAGCAATATCAAGATGGGCAAGAATAGTGCCAGGAATAGTGCCAGATGACTGGAGGATAGCAAATGTGGTTCCCCTGTTCAAGAAGGGGAGTAGAGACAACCCTGGTATTTATAGACCAGTGAGCCTTACCTCAGTTGTTGGTAAAGTGTTGGAAAAGGTTATAAGGGATAGGATTTATAATCGTCTAGAAAAGAATAAATTGATTAGGGATAGTCAGCACGGTTTTGTGAAGGGAAGGTTGTGCCTCACAAACCTTACTGAGTTCTTTGAGAAGGTGACCAAACAGGTAGATGAGAGTAACCAGTTGATGTGGTGTATATGGATTTCAGCAAGGTGTTTGATAAGGTTCCCCACAACAGGCTATTGAACAAAATGCGGAGGAATGGAATTGTGGGAGATATAGCAGTTTGATCGGAAATTGGCTTGCTGAAAGAAGACAGAGGGTAGTAGTTGATGGGAAATGTTCATCCTGGAGACCAGTTACTAGTGGTGTACCGCAAGGGTCGGTGTTGGGTCCACTGCTGTTTGTCATTTTTATAAATGACCTGGATGAGGGTGTAGAAGGATGGGTTAGTAAATTTGCAGACGACACTAAGGTCGGTGGAGTTGTGGATAGTGACGAAGGATGCTGTAGGTTGCAGAGAGACATAGAAAAGCTGCAAAGCTGGGCTGAGAGGTGGCAAATGGAGTTTAATGCAGACAAGTGTGAGGTGATGCACTTTGGTAGGAGTAACCGGAAGGCAAAGTACAGGGCTATGGTAAGATTCTTAGCAGTGTAGATGAGCAGAGAGATCTCAGTGTCCATGTACACAGATCCTTGAAAGTTGCCACCCTGTTTGACAGGGCTGTTAAGAAGGCATACAGTGTTTTAGCTTTTATTAATAGAGGCATTGAGTTCCGGAACCAAGAGGTTATGGTGAAGCTGTACAAAACTCTGGTGCGGCCGCACTTGGAGTATTGCGTACAGTTCTGGTCACCGCATTATAAGGAGGATGTGGAAGCTTTGGAAAGGGTGCAGAGGAGATTTACTAGGATGTTGCCTGGTATGGAGGAAAGGTCTTACGAGGAAAGGCTGAGGGACTTGAGGCTGTTTTCATTAGAGAGAAGAAGGTTGAGAGGTGACTTAATTGAAACATATAAAATAATCAGAGGGTTAGATAGGGTGGATAGGGAGAGCCTTTTTTCTAGGATGGTGACGACGAGCATGAGGGGGCATAGCTTTAAATTGAGAGGTGAAAGATATAGGACAGATGTCAGAGGTAGTTTCTTTACTCAGAGAGTAGTAAGGGAATGGAACGCTTTGCCTGCAACGGTAGTAGATTTGCCAACTTTAGGTACATTTAAGTCGTCATTGGATAAGCATATGGATGTACATGGAATAGTGTAGGTTAGATGGGCTTGAGATCGGTATGACAAGGTCAGCACATCATCGAGGACCGAAGGGCCTATACTGTGCTGTAATGTTCTATGTTCTAAGAAGGGTTTTTTTTTAAATACATACAAGAGAAACTAAAATGAACTTTCCACTAGGTGGAAGTGGTCGTGGGTTTGGAAGGTGCTGTCTGAGGATCTTTGGTGAATTTCTGCAGGCTGTCTTGTAGAGCGTTGGTGGTGGAGAGAGCGGATGTTTGTGGATGTTGTGCCAATCAAGCGGGCTACTTTTTCCTGGATGGTGTCAAGTTTCTTGAGTGTTGTTGGAGCTGCACTCATCCAGGCAAGTGGGGAGTATTCCATCACACTCCTGACTCGTGCCTTGTAGACGGTGGACAAATCTTGAGGAGTCAGGAGGTGAGTTACTCGCAGCAGTATTCCTAGCTTCTGGCCTGCTCTTGTAGCCAGTGTTTATGTGGTGAGTCCAGTTGAGTTTCTGGTTAATGGTAACCCCTAGGATGTTGATAGTGGGGGATTCAGTGAGGGTAACACTGTTGAATATCAAGGGACGGTAGTTAGATTGTCTTTTCTTGGTGACTGTCATAACCTGGCATTTGTGTGGCATGAATTGCTACTTGCTACTTGTCAGCCCAAGCCTGGATACAGTCCAGAATTTGTTGCAAGTGAAACATGGACTACTTCAGTATCCGACGAGTCATAAATGGTGCTAAACATTGTGCAATGATCGCAAACATCCCCACTTCTGACCTTGTGATGGAGGGAAGGTCATTGATGAAGCAGCTGAAGATGGTTGGGCCTAGGACACTACTCAGAGGAACTCCTGCAGAAATGTCCTGGAGCTGAGCTGATTGACCTCCCAAAACCACGGCCATCTTCCTATGCTGTCAGGTATGACTTCAAATACTGGAGAGTTTGCCCCCTGATACCCATTGATTCCAGTTTTGCTCGGGCTCCTTCATGCCACACTCGGTTGAATGCAGCCTTGACATCAAGGACTGTCAGTCTCGCCTCACCTCTGGAATTCAGCTCCTTTGTCCATGTCTGAACCAAGGCTGTAATGAGGTCAGGAGCTTAGTGGCCCTGGTGGAACCCAAACTGGGCACCATTGAGCAGATTATTCTGAGCAGGTGCTGCTTGTTAACACTGTTGATGACACCTTCCATCACTTTACTGTTGTTCAAGAGTAGATTGATGGGGTGGTAATTGGCCAGGTTGGATTTGTCCTGCTTTTTGTGTACAGGACACACTTGGGCAATTTTCGGGTAGACACCAGTGTTGTAACTGTACTAGCTTGGCGAGGGGAGCGGCAAGTTCTGGACCAAAAGCCTTCAGTACTATTGCCAAATGTTGTTAGGGCCTGTAGCCTTTGCAGTATCCAATGTCTCCAACCATTTCTTGATATCACGTAGAGCGAATTGATTTGGCTGCAGACTGGTATCTGTAATGTTGGGCACCACTGGAGGAAGCCAATATGGATCATCCACTCAGCACTTGTGGCTGAAAATTGCTGCAAATGCTTCAGCCTTATCTTTGCACTGAAGTGCTTAGCTCTTCCATCATTGAGGATGGGGATATTTGTGGAGCTTCCTCCTCCAGTGAGTTGTTTAATCGTCCACCACCATTCTTGACTGGATATGGCAGGACTGTAGAGCTTAGATCTGATCCGTTGGTTGTGGGATTGCTTCGCTCTATCACTTGCTGCTTTTGCTGTTTGGCATGTAAGTAGTCCTGTTTGGTGGCTTTACCAGGTTGATACCTCATCTTCAGGTATGCCTGGTGCTGCTCCTGGCATGCCCTCCTGCACTCTTTATTGAATCAGAATGGATCCCCTGGCTTGATTGTAATGGTTCAGCGGGGGATATGCCGGGCCATGAGGTGACAGATTGTGCTGGAGTGCGGGTAGGTGATGGCCTCTTGATATTATTCCTAGTCTCTTAATCCAGAAACCCAGCTAACATTCTGGGGACTGGGGTTCGAATCACACCATGGCAGATTATGGAATTGGAATTCGAAACAAAAGTCTGGAATTAAGAATCTACTGATCACCATGAAATAATTGCCTATTGACTAAAAAAACCCAGCTGGTTTACTAATGTCCTTCAGGAGAGGAAATCTATCATGCTCACCCGGTCTGGCCTAAACGTGACTCCAGACTCACAGCAATGTGCTTGACTCTCAATTGCCCTCTGAAATAGCCATTCAGATATACCAATCACGACAAAGACTCAAAGAAATGAAACTGGACAGATCACCTGGCATCAACCTAGGCACCAGAAAAGAGCATTACTCTTTTTAAGTGCTCCACCAATGATGGCCAATCCTCCACATGCTGACCATTATAACTCTGGAAGTCCTTCCCGAAATCCGTCTGTCCCTCCAACCATCTTTAAGGTACTCCTTGAAATCTACCTCCTTGAACTTCACATCAAATAGTTCCTTATTTGATTCAATATGACATTTTGTTTTATAAAGCTCCTGTTGAGAACCTTGGGACATTTTATTTTGTTAAAAGGTGCTACGTAAATATAATTTGTTATTGTTCAAAATTATTTTAATCTTTGTTATGCCTTCCTTTGGCATATTTTCACTTGCTTTCCCATTCCAGCTAACTATCCTTGTTTTATTTTCTAAGTGCTTTACTACTTTATTACTTTTCTCCTCCCTGCTGCTTCAACTTCCCACTCATTCATTCCATAGTTAATTGCAGTGAGGTGATCTTAACACATTGGTTCATACACGGCTGATGTTGCTGTCTCTATGGGGCTTTGTTCATCATCAGTCTGATCATGTTGACTTTCAGATTCTTAGTTTTGCTGTAATATAATATTTACCTGGTATGACTGTCATTAGATATTAGACTTAGCTCTAAGTTCTGCATTAGAGAAGCACAGTTTGTATTTGGAATATACACATCAGACTATTGAAGTAGAATGGGGCAAGGAAACAGGGATACGTGGAATGATAGGTTATCAGGCAGCCAGCCAACAGAAAATAGAGAAGCCAATTAATGGGAATATTGTGGTTGGGTATTTAAGATCAGCTTTCACGCCTGAGTTGAAGTTTGCTCTTGGATTAGGAAGACAAGGGGTGGAAATGGTTTGAGAATGATGAAATTGGATGTGGAGTTGACTTGGCAATTAGTGGCACAAGGTGGAAAACCACTATGGAAATGAATGGCACTGAATTAGCAATGGCTAGAACAATGTTTGTCATAACCAATCATTGCAAGGAGTGCTTGACAAAAGAAAATGCTTCCCAGAATCAATAATCAAACAACTTCAGGTACTAAACCATCTTGCAATATCTAAATATGACAAGGTGAATACACACGTTTTAAAATGTATGCTGATAAACTGACTGTGCCATGCAGTCAATTAGTGAATATAAAACTTCTGTGTATAAGTGTGGAACAGTTAGTGGGGCATTTCAAAAGCTTACTTTCCAGAGTGTGAGTAGCCAACACCTGCATATGAATGCCGACCGTAAGAATTTGAAAAGAAAATGCTGCCATAATGGTTAGAGTGTAAAACACCAAAAGAAGGGCTTGACTTGAAATCACAACAACAGAATGTAAGATTTATTCACCAGAAGCTAAATGCAATAATTTTACTAATGTTAGTCCATTTTGCTGTGCAGGATTCAGAGAAGTGGGATAGCAGGATAATTGGAACATGATACACATAATGCATTTCCATCCCCATTTTAAAGTCATTTATTCTGTTACCCCTTTGTGAGACGCTTTGATTTTGTATTATTAAGACAGTTAAATTGCATGTTGGGAAACCAAGTAGGGTGATTGAATGGAACTGTAAACCTTAAGGTAGCCAGGTATTACAAAACTGAGAGTGCTGCAGGTGGAGACATATAATTACTGCATTGTAAATTTTAAAAGATAGTTTCCACTACAAACAAGAACTTAGGAATTCAATGTGTTTTTTTAAAAAGATATATAGCTTATCATTGATTGTAATATTTACCTTGAGGTTTAGAAAATGCTGCATTTTCAGTACACAAGTGCTGCTAATGGCAGCCCTGACTTTAGCTGCAGTGATGAGAGTACATGAGGATTACCAACCCTACTGCATCAGGATTTTGCTCAACCTTAACATGAACACCGCACGTACTTGACAATGTGGAAAATGGCCCAGAAATGTACAGTGCATAAAATGCAGGTCAAATGCAACCTGGCGAATTGTCACTCTATCCATCATCGGCAGTCATGAAAGTTGTCTTTGACAGTGCTATCCAATGGCAGTTTCCAAGAAATAAACTGCTCATTGACGCAGAGTTTGGGTTCTACCAGAGTCACTTGACTCCTAGCCTTTTGTATTAGTTTAAACTTGAAAAAAGCATGCTGAACTCCAGAAGAGGTAAAAGTAACTACCACTTTTAAACAAAGTTAATTCAAGGAATGTGGGCACCACTGGCTGTGCCAGCATTTATTGCCCATCCTAATTGCTCAGATGGCATTTAAGAATCAACCACATTGCTGTGTGATCCGGAGACACGTGTAGGCCAGACCAGGTAAAGACAACAGTTTCCTTCCCTAAATGATGTTTGTGAACCAGATGGGTCTTTTCCTACATTTGGCAATCATTTCATGGTCATGAAACTCCTAATTATAGATTTTTAAAACTGAATTCAAATTCTGTATGGGTTCAAATTCCATCACTATGGTGGGACTTGAACCCAGATTCTCAGAACATTATCTGGGTTTCTAGATTAATAATCGAGTGATAATACCACTAGATCATCTCCTTTGATGTCAAGGCTCCATTTGATTGGGTACAGCATCAAAAAGCCTGCAGAAAACTGGGGTCTTTGGGAATTTGGAGAAAACGCTCCACTGGCTACAGTCATTCTTGTCACAAATAGAAGGTGGTTATGGTTGCTGCAAGTCAATCATCTCAGCCCTATGACATTATTGCAGGTATTGCTCAGGCTTGTGTCCTTGGCTCAACTATCTTTAACTGCTTCATCAATGAACTTCCTCCCTAATATGGTCAGAAGTGGAGATGTTTACTGATGGTTGCACAACATTTAGCAGCTTTCATGACTGTTCAGATACTGAAGCAGTTCATAAGCAGCTAGGACTGGACAACATCCAGGCTTGATCAGCAACAAACGACATTTGTACCAAACAACTGCCAGGCAATCCACTAAGGGAGAAACTAACCATTGTGCATTTACATTCAAAGGTACTATTGTTGCTGAATCCCCCATTAGTAACATCCCAGAGGTTACCATTGATCAAAAATTGAATGGACCAGCCTAATAACTGCTATGGTTATAAAAACAGGTCTTAGACTAGGAATTTTGTGATGAGTAGCTCACTTCTTGTCTCTCTAATTTCTGCCCATCATATACAATGCATAACCAGGGTTGTGAGGATTTGCAGCTGCAATACTCGCAAAGCTTAATACCATCGAGGACAAACAGCCTGCATGATTGGACCCCCATTAATCACATTCATTAAGCATCTATAATACGCACTTCAGTAAGTCATCTCTGACAGCACCTTCAAAATCGTCTGGAAGGACAAGAACTACTGCAAGTTCCACGCCACGCCACTGTACTTGTAGCATTCCAATCCAGGGTTAATGCCCTGGAACTCTCCCCCTAGCTATATACAGTTCAAGAAGGCAGCTCACCACCGACTTCTCAAGAGTAACTACCAATAGACGCTGGTCCTGACAGTGACACCCATCTCCAGTCCTGCGTCCCTGATGTTTTCTTCCTCAGAATTAGTCACTTGCTCAGTGTGGATGTTTCGGGTTGCACTGCTGACCCAACTGAAGAACAAATTCATGTCTTCACAGAAGTTACTCTTTCGGACTGTTACCTTGACAACTCGGAGTGGGGCACAGACGGTACATGTTAATGTCCGATGTCCCCGCAGATGCTGCCAGTCTCCGGCACTTGCTGTTTGACATTTGCAGCGTTTTCGCTTTAGTCTGATATTTTGTTTTGTTGTTGTTGTTGTTGCCCCTCCCCCGGATTTGATCGTTTGACCCGGAAGTGGCCGAGCCGCTCGAGGACCGGCTGATTCATTGGCGACAAGCGAGAGTGGTGAGTGTGCTTCGACAGAAAAATAAATCTTTATATTAAAAAAAATTAAAAGGTGGTGATGGTTTGGACAGTGAGGGGAGGAAAGGGAGCAGCCACAGCCCCGAGAATCGGCTTCTCGGGCCGTCTCCAGGCACTCTGTGTCGCTTCTCCCCCCCCCCCCCACTTCGGGGGAAGAGGAGCCGAGGCCTCTCTGCCCCCAGCCCATGTGAATCGTCCCAACGTGGATGATGCAGCACAAGCGGCCTCTTCGGCTTGAGTTTCCTTTTTTAATTTTTAAATTCTGGTGCCTGTCACTTGTCTCAGCGAACTGGGACACCAAGCCGCCCGGGGATGGGGAGGAGCAGAACTATCGACAGTGGCGGCTACAGGAGGAGGGTTTCCAGTGCATTTAGTGGGTAGGGAGTAGCGTCTGGAGGGAGTGGATAAAGTATCTCGGAGGGTGGCGTTTTTTAAACTGCCAGGTGGCTGGCTCATACTTTGAAGTGATTGGGGTAGGAAGAAGTCCTGTATTTTCCACTCCAACAAAGGACGTGGGCATGTGACACAATGCGGGAAGAAGTAGTACAAGAGACCTAGGAAAGAAGCGTGATTAGTATTGATATCAAATTACAGATCGTCACCATATTACAATATGCAGAAGAGAGACATGGTGTGTCTCTCTTTCTAGAATCTATTGTGGATGATTAATAATGAAGTTGAAAATATTATCTTGAGAAATGTCAACATCCCGGAAGAGACTTCCTCTTTTAGTGCGCCTCTCAAGACAGGATCACATGGCTGTGATCTCGTCACAGCATTGGTCCAATGCTGGAGAAAATAACTAAATTCCAGATTGCTCATTAAGATTGATATCAAGGTACCAATGGACCCAAGTGTGGTTGCAAAGATCCCCAGTCATTGAAAAGGATGTGGTAGGGGGGAATTCCCACTAACTGGAGTCATGCCTACAGGTTTATTTGAAAACCAAAAGCTTTGGAGTGCTGCTTCTTCAAGTGTAACCTCGTGTCATGTTGACTTCTCACTTTGCTCACTCCTGTCCAACACTGGGACCTCCTCATCCTAGCACACAGATCGTAGCAGTTGTTGAAATTGAATCATCTTTTCTCCAGAGCTTCAAAAAGGATCCTTAGGACAGTGTCTTGGGCCTAACCTTAACAAAATCATATTTGGAAATGTCCACTGATGTCAGAATTTTCAGTTCAATTTGCAAGTCCTTAGAAAATGAAGTAGCCTGGGTCTGTATGCAGCAAGACCTGCATTTCATCTACCTGTTGCTGTTTGGGTAGTATCATCTGAAAACAAAAATCAAGTTCCACATTGCTAGCAACACTTAACGTAGTGATAATTAGCAACCTACCTTGCCACTAACTCTCAATCATAGTCCTACAGCATGGAAACAGATCCTTTAGTCCAATCAGTTCATGCTGACCATGTTCCCATCTAAACTAGTCCCTCCTGCCTGAGCTTGGCTGATATCCGTTCAAATCTTTCCTATTCATGAATTTACTCAAATGTCTTTTAAACCTTGTAGCTGTACCTGCATTGACCACCTTCTTTGGCAGCTCACTTCACATATGATCCACTCTTTGTAAAAATGCTGCCTGTCAGTTCCTTTTTAAATTTTTCTCATATCATCGTAAAAAATATGTCCCCTGCTTTTGAATCCCCCAGGAAAGACCCTTGTCATTCACCTTATCTATATCCCTCTTGATTTTATAAACCTCAATAAGGTCACCCTTCAACCTCCTGTGCTCCAGTGAAACAAGTCCCAGCCTTTCAAGTATATTTTTACATTTCAAACCCCCCGTTCCTGACAACATCTTGATCAATCTTTACTGAACCCTCGTATAACAAGGTGACCATGACTAATCCCTCCACAGCCTCTGATTTGTCTTGCATCATGTCTGACAAAGAATGGATCAAAAAAAGTGTTTCGTAGTTAAATATTGAAAGGACAGAAGCCACCGTCTTCGATTCCTGCCACAAACTCTGTTCCCTAGCTACCTTACTCATCTCCCTTGTCACCATCTGAGGTATGCATCAGACCAGTTACAACATGGTGTCCAAGTATCTTACCATAGACCCATCACCAAGAGACCCTATTTCCACCTCTGTAACACTGCACTTTTGACACTTGTCTTAGCTCATCCAGTGTTGAAACCACATCAATGCATTTGTTATAGAGACATACAAGATGATCAAAGGATTAGATAAGGTGTAGAGGGGTGATAGATTTAAGACAGAAGTCAGAGGCAGGTTCTTTACTCAGAGTGTGGTAGGGGCATGGAATGTCCTGTCTGTCAGTGTAGTGAACTCGGCCACGTTAGGGGCATTTAAATAGTCCTTGGATAAGCATATGGATAACAATGGGATAGTGTAGGGGGAGGGGCTTAGATTAGTTCCTAGGTCGGCGCAACATCGAGGGCCGAAGGCCTGTTCTGCTCTGTATTGTTCTATGTTATGTCTAGACTCGCTGCCTTCGTATCTTACACTTTATATAAACTCGAACTCAAAATGTTATTGCCCAGAACCTCACTTGCACTGTGTCTAGAAACATCGGAGCAGGAGTAGACCACTTGATCCTTCTCATCTGTTCTATCTTTCAGTAAGTTCATGGCTGATCTAGCTGTGGTCTCAGCTCTATTTTCCTTTCTGCACTGTAATCTTTGACTCCCTTGTCTTTCAAAAATCTGTCTGTCTAACTGAGCCTTGAATGAACTTGAAGACCTCAGTCCACTACTTTCTGGGGATGTACTGACTCTGAAAGAAAGAAAATATGTCTTCTGTCTTAAAAGGGACACCGCATGTTTCAAACTATGTCCCTGATTTTAGTCTTCACCACAAAGAAAATGTCCTCCAGCTATCAACCCTATCCAGTCCCCTTAAGATGAATGTTTCAATATGATCGCTTCTCATTCTTCTAAATTCCAATGGATATAGGTTTAATCTGTTCAACCTTTCTTGATATAATAAGCCCTTCATCCCAGGAATGAGACAGGTAAGCCTTCACTGAACAACATCTAAAGCAATTGTTTATTTTTCAAACAATGAGACCAAAACTGTGGTCTCACCAATGGCCTGTCCAGCTGCAGTAAAACTCCTGTACTCTGATTTTTTTTTGCTTTACAATAAATAACATTTCATTTGCCTTCCTAACCATTACTGTACCTGCTTGCTGTCCTTCTGTGATGCATGTACCGGGAGCCTCAGATCCCTCTGTGCAATTGAGCCCTACAGCTATGTGCATTTAAATTTATTTTACCTTTCTCCTCTTCTTATCAAAACGGACAAGTTCACGTTGATTCATGTTATTTTCCACCTGCCAGATTTTTGTCTACTTCCATACACTGTCTGTATCACTTTGCAGACTTTCTACCTCCTCTTGACAATGTACTTTCACATCCCTGTTCGTATCATTGCCAATTTAGTTATTGTACATTAGGTTTCCTCATCCAAATCTTTGATGTAAATCATAAATAGTTGAGGATCTAACACTGACCTCTGTGGCACCCTCGTAGTTACAGCTTACCCACCCGAAAATGCCTCATTAAGCCCTACTTTCTGGATCCTGTTGGTTAATCATCCTTTATCCAAGCTAATATGTTACCCCCTATGCGATGTGCTCTTGTGAACAACTGTTAATATGGTACCTTCTCAAATACCTTTTGGAAATACTATACACCACATCTATTGATTCTCCTCTACTCTGAATGTTATTTTGTTAAGACAACACTAATAGCTTAATTACTTGCTATATCCCTTTCCCAAAGTTATTTTCTGGCTACTTGATCACATTAAGATTTTCTCTGTTGCAACCTCATTGGATTCTGGCATCTTTCCTATGACAGATGTTTGGATAGCTATAGTTTTCTGCTTTGTGGCTCTTTCCTTTCTTGAATAAAAGTGTTACATTTGTCATTTTCCAATCTGCTGGGAACCCTTGAGAATCTAAAGTATTTTGGAAAGCTGAAGCCTATCTATCCAATATCTGTGTCCCAATTTTCAGACCTTAGGATGTAGACTGTCAAGTTCGTGGGGATTTCTCAGTCTTCAGATCCAGTAGTTTCTCTAGCACCTTTTTTCTGATGATTGCTTTTCATGTATTGATTTTCAAACCCTGTTCACTCATAATTCCTGTGTTCACTGACTTAAATTGATTTCTGATCTGCCAATGCCTTAATTTTGAAATTCTTATACTTGTTTTTGTCTCCATGGTCTTTCAGCTCCCATCTTGTTAATCTCCTTTGGCCCTACAACCCTCTGAGGATTTGCTGCTTTCCCATGTGTCTGTTGCACATCTCTGGATTAAATTGTTGCCACTCTGCTTTTGAAGTACAGTCACTGTTGTAATGACAGAAACACAGCGAGCCCCTTGGCCCAGCAAGGTGCCAGAAACGACAAATCGAGTGTGATGCAACAATCTCATTGTGATGCTGATTCAGGCAAAAAATATTGACCACAACACTGGGATGATAGTTCTTTGGACTCTTTTGAAAAAGAGTGCAACTGGACTCAAAATGTGAATGCAGTTTCTTCTTCACAGATGTTGCCAAACCTGCTGAGTTTCTCTTGCACTTCATTTTTATTTCAGATTTCCAGCATCTGCAGTGCTTTACCTGTATTATACCGGGTATAACTCCTAGACTCAAAAGTAGATCCATGGGATCTTTTTGCATTCACCATGGAATGCAGATGAGGTTCTCACTTTGATGTTTCACCTGGGAGGTGACACCTGTCAACAGTGCAGAACATCCTTCAGACTGTACTGAAATGCCAGCCTAGATTTTTGTGCTCAGGTCCAAGGAGCAGGGTTTAAAAATACAATCTTCTATCCACTGAGTCATGTTTGACAAGCAATTAATATTGAAGAGATTGAGGAAATTAATATAGGTGGAGGGAGCACAGCATAATGAAAAGCTGTTTGGTCACTCTCCTTGAGGTGGTAACCTGGGATATTGGACATGAAACCTGATCATTGAAGGTGCTAACAGAAGCCAAGAGTTAGCTTTACTTATGCTACATTTATCTAGAGGCTAGCCTCCTGCTAATTGTGTTGAAGGTGATGGATGAATGGATTGGAGGTGCATTAAGGTTTAATTAATGTAGTCCACCTGAAATGAGCAGAATGAAAAGATCATTGAATTTTGCAGCATAGTAGGAGGCTATTTGCCACATTGTGTCTGTGCTGCCTCTTTGAATGATGAGTTCAGTTTAGCCTTACACCCCCAATTCTTTCCTAACCCTGCAAGTTAGACTTTAAGTACGAGTCCAATGTCTTTTAAAACTTTCAATGTAATCTAACTACATTATCGTTTTGGTAAATTGTATGAGTGCATAATAACCCTAAGATGAAAATCATTCCGATTTCCCTTTTACTCCTTTTGCCAATCAGTTTTTAAATTATTTCCAATTTAGTTAATTATCCTCTTTCTAATTGAATTAGATGGACTTGCACGTGGAGTGGTGAGAGATGGAACTTTATTTGCATAGAAACAACACTCTTCAGGTGAAAGAGACAGTAGAGTTCTGTGAAATAAGCAATGGGCATGAGGGAAAGTAGTTGAGATAAGGTACAGATCAACAATGATCTAGTTAAATGGCCAAACAGACTCAAGGGGTTAAATGACCTGCAAATGTTTCTACATACTGAGCAGGTGGACAATGTGGAAGGATTTAGCATGGATTTCTTAACAGCAATGATAACAGTGATAATGAAGAAACTGTGCTTGAGGAAGGGAGACAAATTGATGTTGATAAGCAGAGGAATGAAAAAGTGGTCAGTGGTCATGAGGTAACATGAGAATTGAAGAACATAGTGCCAAGTTTTGCTGTCTATATGAGTGCTAAGGGATTTACTGTAAGATTTAAGGAGCATATGATTTGGGCAGGTAATTTCCATTCTGGGTACAGAGAGTTTGAGATTCTCACATTCTGAATACAAAGTAAGGCTGTGAGGAGATCTGAGAAACTAATGGAGCAAAAGATAATGATGTAGTACTAAATGATTTTAGCTACAGAGAGAATGATACAACATGATATTGTGCCAGTGTGCAATCACATTGAAACTTCTAATCTTCTTATTAGATCCTGTAAAATTGTCTGTTAGATCAGAGAAATAAAAGATTTTGGTGGATATGAGATCTGATTGGATTAAAGGCAGAGGCAACAATTTTGAAAGATTAATTGTGATCAGAGACAGTAGGCCAGTATATGGAGGTTGAGTGAGAGTTGGTTAGACCCACTGAAAAAAGTGAATGGGGACTTTTGCTCTTGATAAGTTAAAAGTAATGATAGAGAGGTAAGGCAGGTGTGGCAGGGTGTTGTGTATTAAAAATTGTAAAGAATTTGTTGTATAGAATTTGGTCAGAAATAACTATTGGTAGGGCTGGAGAAACTCTCTTAAATGACTACTGTTATTAACCTTGAGCATGTGTCAAGGATTGATTTTTGAGGATAAGGTTGAGTGTGATGTGCAGGGTGAGAAAATCAGTGGATCTGTTTTGTGGGGCAGCTGGTTTAATTTAGATTCCACTGTGGATAAGTTGTTGGTGTAAAGGCTCAGGTGGAATAAGAAAATTGTGAAAGAGTGAGGATCAAGGTTTTAATTGTATTAGGAACATGAGAACTGGAGTAAGCCCTTGTGCCCCCCAGCCTGCTCTGCCATTCAGTAAGGTCATGGCTAGAGTATGGCCTAACTCCATTTGCCTGCCTTGGGCCCATGACTCATGATACCCTTGCTCGATAAAAATTTGTCTATCTCAGATTTAAATTTTAACAATCGACTTCTATTTGAGGAAGAGAGCTCCAAACCTCCACTATTTATATGTAGCTGTGCTTTTTGACATCACTCCTGAATGGCCTAGTCCTGATTTTCAGACTGTGCCCCCTGGTTCTAGCATCTTTTGGCAATGAAAATAGTCTGACAAACTGTGTCTTTTTCACTGTTAGTATCCTGAGGATCTTGAATACATCACCCCTTGAACTTCTAAATTCTAGAGAATAAAAGCCTAATTTGTCTAATTTCTCCTCATAACGCCTTAAAACCAGATATCATCCTTGTGAACCTGCATTGAACTCCCTCCAGGACCAAAATATCCTTCCTTGGTGTGGTGCGCACATCTGCTGTAAGTGGGGTATAACTTGGGTTTTGTATAACTTCAGCATAACTTCTATATCCTTGTACTTCAGCTCTTTACATATCAAGAGCAGCTTTCCATTAACCTTCTTTGCTAATTTCTGCACCTATTACAGAGCTGTGCACCTGAGCCCCAAATATCATTGGACATCCATTTTATTAACTTTGTGCTTTCTAAAAATTAGTCTGATCTATCCATTTTTGGTCCAAAAGAATAACCTCACACTTGTTAGTATTAAAATCTATCTGTCACAGCTTTGCCTGTTTGCTGAGTCTTTTAATATCCTGTAGTAATTGTATGCTGTTGGCAAAGTTGTCTGCAATACTGCCCAATTTTGTGTTGTCTGTAAATTTGGACATTTGACTTTTCCAAAGTTGTTACTGAATATTGTGAATGACTGAGGCTCCAACCAATTTTCTGTCCATGTGATTAATTTGTTCTTAGTTCCACAGGCTTCCACCTTAGCTAACAGCCTCTTGTGTGGGCCTTTATTAAAAGCCTTCTGGAAGTCAGTAGAACAAATCATTGACTTACTGCTGTCACATTGTGAGAACTCTGTCAGGCATGCCTACCCTCTGAATCCATGCTGACTCTCCCTGATTAACAACATTTTGAGGTGATCAGTTACCCTGTCCTTGATTATAGACTCCAACAATTTTCTGCTGCAGGCATCAGGCTAACTGGTCTATAATTCTCTGGATTCCCTGTTACCATCTTAAGGAAAACAGTAACATGAGCAACTTTGCAATCTAAAAATACAACTGCTGATACAGGGACCCCTGAAAGATTATGGTTAGGGCATTGGCAATATGCTGTCCTACCTCCTTTAAGACCTGGGCATGGAAACCATAAGGTTTTGGGGATTTGTCACTGTTCAGTTCCATTAATTTCTCTACTAATGATTTATTTAAGCTAATTTTAAGCTGATCCTTTTGTAAATTTCTTTGGGACTTTTGGCAAGCTACTGCTGTGAATGCTGAAGAAAAATAATTGTTCAGCATATCTGCCATTTCCCAGCGGTCGCTGACAATATTCCCACTGTCAGCCTTTGGTGGACCAATATTACTCTGTCCCACTGCTTTCCCTTTCTGTAACCATAACATCACCTCTTATTGTCTTTCGTGTTCCTTGCAAATTTTCTTTTATCATTCTTTTTAGCCATTCTTATAAGCTTCTTTGTGGCCCCTTGTTGGCCTTGTTTTTGTCCCATTCTGTGGGATCAGTACTGTTCTTTGAATTTTTCAAGCCGTTCCTTTTAGTTTTATGCTGTCCCTCGCCTCCTTTGTTGTCCATGACTTGTTTGTTTTGTGAGAGGGAACTTTTCCTTCTCATGGATACAAACTTCTTTCGAATGGCATTAAATACTTCATTGAACACCCTCCACTGGTCCTCAGTTGGTTTACCTATTAGCAATGCTTCCCAGGTTACTGTGGATAGTCTCAGCTTCATGCCATTAAGTCTGCATTACTTAAATATAAAATCTGATCATTGTTTGTTTCTTACAAATTCTACATGATACCTGATCGTGTTTTGATCATCATTTCACAAATACTCATGAACAACCGCGTCACTAATTTTATTGGGCTTATTGCCCATTACTAAATCTAATACTGCTTGTCCCCTCGTGAAATCCAGGATGTTTTGCTGCAGGAAACTATCTTGGGTGTACACGAGAAATTAACAGCCTTGCTGGCAGCTGTTTGTCTCTCCCAGTCTATGTTAAGATAAAAATCCCTCATGAACACTACTGTGCCATAGTAGCCCAATTTCAGTGTTGATACAATCTAGCGCTTCTGAGCTTCTACCAGGTGGTCTATATGTGACACCTGTTGTGGTTGTAGTTCCTCAGTTCCATCCATGATGTCTTCACCGGGTATTTCCCCCTCATTACACCCTCCCTCACCATACAAGTAATTCTGTTTTTAATCAGTAATGCTAATCCATTCCCTGTGCAGTTTTCTCTATACCTCCTGTAAACCTTATAACCTGGAATGTTTTTAGCTCCCAGTCCTGACCATTCTGCAGCCATTGTTCCCAATTTGTGTCTGCAATTTATTTAATTTGTTCCTTAACTCCTTTTGCATAAAGAACTCTAATTTTGGCTGAAACTTTATCTTGTCCTTCAGCATCTTTTAGTTATTTCTGCCTTCTGGTTTACTGAATACAATTTTTATAGCCTTGCCTTGTTCATTAAACTGGCCCTGCTTATTCATCCTATTAGTCTCTTATCTTCATATCCTGACCCGCTGCTCTGGTTCTAATCCCCTCATGTGTTCGTTGTTTGGACTGTCCCAAGTGGCACTACCAAACCTCCCTGTAAGGATAGAGGAGTCAGCTCTATTTTACTCCATGAAACATTATTTTTGAATGTACCAGAAGGTTTATGAAATCAAGGAAGGGAATATGGGCCTTGTCAGGAGGATACATGGGAATTTAAGTTGTACCCACTCGGAGCATATTATGCATGGCAAATGACAAACACTTGTGTGTGCCCTGGCAAATAGAATGAAGTATGAAGCTTGTTTCAAGCTAAAACTCAATGTTTGCTGGCCTATCAAGTAAAGTTGTGAGTTCCTTGCATTCTGAATCCGATTAGTAGTTTGGTATTAGTGAAAAGCTGATGCAAGAATGGAAGAAGGAGGAATTCCTCCTCAATAATGTGGCCAAGGCAATGTGATCCATGAGAACAGTCCCTGATTTTGAGAAATTGTCAGACTGGGTCCTCAAATAGTTATTATGGTTCCATTGTCACAATATTTGGATGTAAAATTGATACGGAGGATGCATTCGTTAGTTTGCTTGCGTTTCGTGTTAATCAGGCACTGGGACTGGATACAGTGCATCCAAGGATGCTGAGGGAAGTGAGGTGTGGGAATTGAAGAAGCATCAGTTATTGTTTTGCCATTTTCCTTAGACTCAGATGGCGCCAGAGGACAGGAGAATTGCAAATGTTGCATTCCAAATAAAGTATTTAAAAAAAAAGTCCCAGCAACTACAGGTCAGTCTAACTTAATTGGTGAGGAAACTTCTCAAAACATTAACTTGATACAAAATTAATAGTTACTTGCACAAATGTGCATAATTAAGGAAATCCAGCATGAATTTATGATGGAAATGTTTAACTAATTTGCTATATTATTATTTAAGCTGTAATGGGGTAATGTTGACATGATGTGCATGAACTTGCAAAAATGTGGCACAATGTTGCAAACAGAATTTTTGAGTAAAGCCATTTCTCATGGACTAAAAGGAGACAGTAGATATGAAGTTTGCCTAGTGGTTAAAAAAAAACCAAATCATGGTAACTGTATTTTCAGACTTTATATTGGAGTTTCCCAGAAGTCACTGCTGGGAATTGTTTGACTTGTATTAATGACTAAGAATTTGGCGTACAGTGCCAATGTTCATGGATGAAATGAAACTTGGAAGCATTGTGAGTTGCGAGGAGGATCATGTAGAACTTTGAGAGGACGTGTACGTGTTGGTGGAATGGATGGACAGATGACAGGTTCCAGGGTGCAATTATAATTGAAATGTACCTACACTTGCTGTATTGGTAAGGATCCTTGCAATCAACTTCGTTGACCTGTTTTTCAGAAATTATTTCTCGACAAATTTGAAAAAAAAAGTAGTAAATTTAAAGGCAAAAGGCTTTTTATTTGACTAAGCGGTGAGAAAGAGAAAGTGATTAAAAGATAGTTAACATATTATACTGTACAATTATTTGTACACATTTACAAACCTCAATGGTAACCTTCCAGTAATTGCTCAAGTGCCAATCTCAAGTGTGAACCTAAACAGCAAGTACCTGTTACTTGGTTGTGGAGCCATGTGGTTTTGTTCCAAAATGAAGCCTGTGATTGCAAACCTGCTGCAGTGTTCATAGGGGACGATGGCTGAAGTTGCCGTCTTTGTCCACCTGGAAATGCTGCATCCAATTGTAATGACCTTGAATGCTTTGTTCAATGAAAACTAGAGGTAAAAATCTGGCATCTTTCTGATCTGTAACCCAATACCATTCTGGTACAGTGGTCTGATGAGTTATTGATCAGCAGTGTTATGAAAATCTCTTCTCCAGGGCCACCCACGTATGTTTTTTATTTGCTTTGATCAAGCTGCCTACTCATTTTCCCAGAAACTACCTCTCTGGTTTCATGTGGCTTGTCACTATCTCTCACACCACAGTTTAAACTTGTATAAGGGATGTTGATCAGACAGCCTCTGTCAGTGAAGAGAAAGGAAATGAAAAGATTTCATGCCTTATTGTATAGTTTACAGGCTTTCAGACAGTTGAAAACTGTAAAAGTTTAAATAGTTAGTAGAAAAATAGAACTTGCATTCAGTTTGACAGATAAGTCTAATAACCAACGCAACATTTGGGAGTGTGTGTCTGGCTAAATCTCGTAGTAGGATTGAGGTGCTGAAACTTTAAGAAGGACAGAATTTGTCTTATTCAGGTGAGAGAGCTATCTGGTATATTTTCACTTCTTGAAAACGTGTTTTGAATGTGGATTTAGAGAGAACAGCACTTAATTTTGACACTGTTGTTCTGGTAAATGTGATCTAATTGTCATGAGCTGAACTTTACAAATTGATTGAATTGTTATTTTAGGTTTCATTACCAGAAAATAGATCAAGCATTGGCTAAATAGAGTGGAACAGGAGATGAGTTTGCTGTGTTAGTTTTAGCGTTTATAATACAGACCAAGATAACTCTGATCAACTATAAAAACTTTAGATTTAAACCAGGTTGCTTTTGCAGCAGATTAGAAAGGCAATACATGATTACTTTTATAATTATGATGGTTACTGAGACATATTATGTTCTAGCTCCACAATATTCCAAGCAACTAAGTCCTTTCCACTTAATTTTGTTGGTTTGTGTGCAGCAATTAGCCATGATGTAGTGTTTTTCACAGTTGATCTATATAAAAGCTTTGAGAGTCTCTATTACACTTCTGATGTCAAGTTTCAACATTTTAAAAAAAAAAGGCTTTCCCCTGACTGGAGCAGAGATTTACTTTTGTCACTCAGTGCCAAACACCAAAATCTGATATAAGAATATATTTGGGTTTGTTCCCCATACTGAGTAACTGATTAAGATCATTGAAAAGATTGACCAGGTTAACAACTCAAGTGGTTGGTGGCTGAAATTCAGCTAGTTTTATAAGCAATAAATGTAGCACTTAACAAAACATTTTAAAATGTGTTCTGTTCTGTGATGAGATTTTACAATAAATAAGCTTCTGCAGAATTATCTACAGTGAGTTAATGATCTTTATTCACTCGTGATGTCTCTTATTGATGATCCTGCCTGTCTTAGTTTGTGTCATGTCTTGTTTATCCTGCAGCACTGAATTCCAGAACCATATTATGATAAACAAGTCTGCACAATGGGATTTAGCCTCGATAAACTGGCAGCCATAAATTCTAAATACAGCATGACACCTTCAGCGTGGTGATAGACATCTAGATTACTGTGTGAACTGGCTTTGACAAACCAGCAGTTTTGAAATTCAAATACAAAGCACTCCCCCTCAAATTATTTTGGATTTATGTATAAAAAATGTATAAAAAAGAAGTTTACCACAGAATTATCTACTTCTAATGTATTAAACACAAGTCTGTATGAAGTTATTATCAAAGTTGTGGAGCAATACTTCAGGGATTGCTGTCATATAATTTTGTTTTGGCCACACCTAGTTATATGTAGTAAGTTCTTAATAACTTTGATAATTGTGACTTTTAAGTTACTATTCCAACAATTTTACAAGTTTAGTAAAATGAATTTGCAGAGCATTTTGTCACACATTGATGCAGTAATTCTATAAATCACAAATGATGTCTTAACTATGGAATTCCTTGAATGAAAGAGAAATGATTGTGTCACTGTGGAATTTTTTTTATACTTTATACAAATTGTCATAACTGGCCTTGAGGAATTTAGTACATACCAGCTTGTTTTAAAATTTAATATTTTGGTCTTTCTGATTTTCAATTTTAATGTCTGACTGGACACAATTTATCACCACCTTAGAGTCCTGACACAGCTCACTTATTCGCATGACATTTTTGTAAACTTTTTGTGGGATGTAAACTGCTTCTTATGGCCCTTTAAGGTTTAACATCTTTGTCCGGATCCCACTCATGTACCATTTTTCATGTTGTTTCCATTGTATGAATACTGAAAGTTATTGACTTCAGAATCAAATGCTCACATTTTCTTGGACAGCTGTCTGAATCAAATAGAGAAGAAGGGCCTACGCAGTTGTTTTGAGCACAGCCATGCACAGGACCCACCAGATAAAGGTGACATTTCCGAATGTTTGAAAACGCATTTTTCCACAGAGTACACAGGCTGCTTCTTTCTCCTGATGTGACAGCTGCCTAGAAACAAATAGAAAACATTTCGGCCGTAATACAGGCAACATAACCAGATGTATGAGATTAGCACATTATCTAACGAATTTTCAGTTTTGTTCCTTTGGTGATACTTTTGCTTTGGGGTGATATGTTCAAACCGCTTCACCCAGGTTGACACTAAATGAGGTACTCAGGAAATAATGAATTTCTGAGAGGTGCTGAGGTTTTCCAGCATATTTTAAAGAGTGGTGATGTAGTTTAAGTGTGATGTGTTCAGTGTATTATTTGAAATACAGTAAATAAATTTCAATGTGTGAGAGGTTCCCAATTTTCAGTGATGACTCCAAGTTATCTTTGGTCAGTTTGATGATGAGCCCACTTTCTTCTTTGCACACTAACACCCTCTGTGTAATAGGCATGTACCTGTATCTCTCAACCTTGACGTCTCTCCTTGCTATTTTTGCCACCCCCAAAACCACTGCCAAGTCAATTCCAGTTATACTGGCATTGTGGACCCCACACTGTACTGATAAATGGGTTTGAATCCATAACTGTAGTTCCCCTTAATATATATTTCCTGTACTATTTCATTGTCTCTTTTATTTTGCATTGTGCTCATTGCATTTCTCAGATTACATTCCATAGCTATTGGCTTTTATTTGCTCTTTTTACTTAGCTGTCTGCCCTAGATCGCTAACCTGTGGAATTATTTACATGGAGGGCTGGAATGGCTCGTGGCTAAGTACATTAAAGGCTGAGATGGACTGATTATTAATTTGTATAGGAATCGAGGTTGTGGAGAAGAGGCAGGAAAATGGAGTTGAGGGTTATCGGATCAGTCATGACATTGAATGATGCAGTAAACTCAATGAGTTGAATGACCTACTTCTGCACCCAAATTTTATGTCTTATCATGACCATCTGAGTCACCGTCCTTCCTTTCATTTGTTTGAAAAAACCTTTGACTCCTTGCCTTTGAACTTAACTTCTTTATCTCTACCTTTCACACTCTGTAATAGTCCATACTCATCTTGCCTCCTGTTTGTGCATTTCTCTATAATTCACTTGCTTAAATGTCTCCAATTAGATTTCCATATACACTATAGCAATAAACAGTCCTGACCAAAGTCCTTGTGACAGTATGCAATATCATCCTACAGTATTTGACAAAGTTGACCACTGTCTATGACTGCTATATTTTTGGTCCTTTGCTCATCTTGGCAGAATCACTGTGATTTTGTTCTACTCTTGCGTATTCAGTTGTGATAACTTCTGTGTTGGCTTCTTTTTCCTGCCTCTCCAAAGTTATATATGGAGCCTGCAAAAATCTTTTGGTTTTGTTTATTACTTCATTTTCATGCTACATCTTGAGGCTGTCATTTGCAACGTGTAGTTGACGCCCAGCACTATCTCTGTGTTTTCTTTCTTGTCGGATTGCTTGCCAATATTTGTTCACAGTCACATTTTACCCTAGTAAAAATAATGAAAATTTGTAGTAAAAACCGAAGTTGTAAATTTGAGCCATTGCTAGATTCATACAAACTTTCTAACCATTCTGAATCTGACTTTATATGGCATTTCATTCACCCACAAGTTAAGCTCCTGATCTCACATCCTGTCGTGTTGCACAAAGTATCTGTTTCATCTTGCCTAATGCTCATTTCCACATACCCTTTTGCTCATCAGCTAATGAAACTCATTTATATCATTGTAATCTCATGATTCACTACTCAAATACCTTTCAGATTGGTTTGTTATCTTTCACTCTGTATAAATTTTAGATTATTAAAAATGTTGTTGCACATGTTATCTTACACGGGTCCTATTCGCCCGTTAGTATTTGCTTATTGACTTATGTTGGCTGCTGGTTCACTACCCCTCAATTTAAAGTTATAGCACTCTTGCTTTTAAATCTCATTATGGTCTCACTCCTTCCAACCTCCAAAAGACAATTTAGTACCAGAAATTCACTAACATTTCCATTTCTGTTTCTGACCTTATCATATATTCGGTTGGGACTATATTCGGAGCTGAGAACATTTGGTGGGATGGAGGGGGGTTTGCAGAATACTCTGAAAAAACACAAGGAAGATATTTCTGATGACTGGCCTGTCCATACCCAAGGGTCATAGTTTAAGTGTATGGGATAGGCCATTTAGGATTGAGATGAGGAGAGACATCTTCACCGAGAAAGTGGTGAGCCTGTGGAATTCTCAGCCAGGTTGAGGCCAAAACATTGAATGTTTTCAAGAAGGTGTTAGACACACTTTTTGGGCTGAAAGTCTCAAAAGAGAAAGCATGAGCAGGGGGACACAGTTGCATGATCAGCCATGATTGTATTGAATGGTGAGGCAGACTTGAAGGGCTGAATGGCTTACTCCTCCTGGTTTCTAAAATTTTCAGTGGAAGTTGTGATTTTCTGGTCTCTAGGTTCTACTCTCGGCTATTTCCTGCATTTGCAAGCAACTCCCGAACTTGCTTCAAGACCTATTGTTAGTACAAATTCTGACTAAGCCTTAGATAATACAGGCCCAGGCGCTGCACATTCCTTTTTTGCTTGGCTATGCTTCCGAATTGCCTCAATGTACTTGAGGATTTTTATATTCAAGCTGCTTTGTAAAAACGAACTCTTTATCATCCCACAGCCGCCGCCACGTACCTTCAGGCTTTGTAAGAACCTGTTCTGAGCTCTTTTTCCTTTAAATAGTCCTTTCTGACTGCTTTTTTTTTTCAAGCTTTGTTCCCATTTTTTGCTCAACCTGTGATGAACTCAAAACCATATGGAAAAGAAAAGGCAAACCCTTCTTCATTCCTTTTCCCTCTTCCTTCTCTTTTAGCCATTGCTGTCCTTTTCTGTCTCATCTCCTCAACAAATATAAGGTGTAGAATGCCATTGGAAAACACTCCAACAAAAATATTGATACCACACTTATCATTTTTTAGACTTTAAACTGCACTGGCATCAAAAGTCATTGAGATTCTTCTTGTCCTTTTTGTCTCAGTTTCAATGTTTATCCTTACAAGGCTTGAAAATATTTCCTGAGCTTATTGATGAATCTTGGAGGACATTCATTGCTTTCACTTACAAATGATTTTTTAATTCCCATAGTTAGAGAATGAGAAATCACACGTTTGACCCATATTTTGATGTCACTGGTGAATATTGCCCTCAACCAATGTACAGTTTTCTTTGGCTTTTGCTTTGGAGTTTATAGTGGTTTGACATCATTTGCAGTGGATCTGGCATGCTTGACAACAAGAACATGTCATGCAGTATTTCTTGAATCAATTAGATTTTAAAAATCCTTAAGTCATGTAGCATGTGGGGTTTGAACAAGGACACATACTTCAGAATACTTAAATATGTACATAAAGCAACAGAGAGAGCAAAAGAAAGGTAGGATTAAGATGATGTCAAAAAAATTGAAACAACAATGTTTAAATCTTCCAACAAGCCTGAAGAAATAAGACTCCGCACTTTGAAGAATTAAATTTCTGTACCAGGGAAGTTGTTTGGCTGTAATGAAGACATTGCATGATTTAAAAAATTATTCACAGCTCTGGTTTATTTTGTGGGCAAGTTCCCATCTCTTTGTACTTCAATAATAACAATAACATACAAATAATGCCTTAACCATACTAAAATATCCCAAATTGATTTGTAGGAACATTATGAAACAATGGTACACTGAAAGCCTCAAATTAGCAATGGGTTGATAGACCAGGAGTCACTCTGAAAAGAGCAAAGTGATAGTGATATTCCAGAACTTTGCCCCTGGGAAATGTTCATGTATTTAAATGTTGAATTGCTTGCTGAGATAATGTTTAACAAAAGTAGTGTAAGAGAAGGGTATCTTTATGACAGCTTTCCGATTTCTATGTTTAACTATACTTGCTAAAGTTGCGATTCTTTACTTTTTAATAATAGATTGCAGATAACATCATTTATGTTTGCTTCAAAATTCAGAGATGTATTCTGGGTTCCCCTTTGCTACTCCTAGCTGCTTTAACATTCACTGCATGTCAGTATAGCTGGTTCGCATCAATCCTTGCAGATGGAAGTGGTTGCCCTGCCCCACTAATGAATTAGCATTTGAGACTGGGTGTGTAACACACCCCATATCCATCTCAGTAATTGAAATTTTTAATGTTCAAGTAAATATAAAATAAATTTTAATACTGTTCACAATGGTATGATTACATTTTGCCCTATGTTGAATGCAGTCATTAAAAATTTTTCACAAAGACTTGTTGTGACCATCCACCCAGAGCTGCAGGTGCTCCAAGCAGTTGCCAACACTAATGTGGCTGAAAACCATACTTAGTGAAATTAAAGAGTTGTTTCTGCTCCATTTCAGATTAAATAATATGTCTTCAACTTTAGCCTCTACATCTCAGTATGTATTTTTGCCTTTTCAAACAAACGTAAAAATAAGATTTGTGTACATCTGAGAACCTTCAGTTCTGAAGAAGGGTCACTGGACCCGAAACGTTAGCTCTGCTTTCTCTCCACAGATGATGTGAGATCTGCTGAGTTTTTCCACTAACTTCTGATTTTTTTTTAGTATCTGAAAACCTATGTTTATATGTACAGAGTATCCACAAAACAATATTTCCTTTTGTGTTTTTGTCTCATTGTTGTGCCAGCTTTTTCTCTCAAAATTCCTATTTCTATATTTATAATGGAAATTACATCAGCATTAGTATCTTGCTGTGCTTACTGTCTTTGACAATTGTTGATTTGGAACCTTTCAATGTGTACTGTGGAGAAATTTCTCTGTTGCAATCTACTTTGTATCCTGAATTGTTGTAAATTTTATTATTTAATGACAAATGATATACATTGATTTTATAGGGAAAGACTGCTCAACTTTAAAATTAGGATTGAATATTTAACTAAACATTTAAATAGAGGGGACATGGGAAATATACATTTTCTTTCTCCCTTTAATAATCTCAAATCTGAATGCAAGAATTAGAGTTTTTCAAGATTTAGTTATGGGATATTATAGCTGTAGAAGGATATTTTGGCTGTAAAATAGTGAAGTTACAAATTGAATCAGTGATCTAAATGTTTAGGGCCGGAATGCTTTAAACAGTGTTCACTTGAGTGGGGTGGAACAGATTTTAAGAATTTGTTTTTTTTTTCTGTATTTATAACCCTCTGTTGACAGGTGCGGGACCACTTGTGCCCAGGATGGGAGTGGAAATCTCTCAATTTCTCTGTTTGGAAATGGAATACCATAAGAGTTCTAGATATTTTTGCTTCATAGCTCCAAGTTTCTGCTGGTAGAACTGAGGAGCATTTCATATTCTAATCAGTGGGAGCAGAAATCTGAGGATTAACTGGATAATTTGGCCTCTGAACAATAGTGGAGATTGAATGGGTGTTGTGGTCTGATCTGATAATTTAAGCTCGGTGTGTGGAATGTTTTAGGATAAAGAACCATTTGTGCTCCTGTCTGCTTAAGAGAGGTCAACGTGTAACTTTTGCTAGTGGAGGTGATTTCTTAGAAATTAGGAAATAGTTGACTCGACTAGTCGCTTGTATGGAATTGGTATCTGATACCTTTAGGTCTTCTGCACCAAAGATACTGATGGACTGAAAGTGCAGTGCTGTGAATGCTGGAAATCTAAAAAAGGCAGATGGGAGAAATCCTCTAAGAAAAGAAAGTCAGAGAGGAATGGAGTTAACATTTCAGGTTGATAACCATTCATCAGAGCTGAAGATTTCAGTGAACTCTTCTTGATAGTTGAATTTGGATGATATTTTTGTTCACTTTTTGGCTTTAACTTAGTGCCAGGTCTGTGCAATGAAGGAATTATAGCATAAATTTGTTTAGCAAATGAAAACTGAATTAAGGGCACAAATGTGATTTGAGTATGCTTCTGCTCTATTTATCTTCAGTGACAATCATGAATATTTTAAGAAAGGAATTGGATCTATTTGAGGCTATCATGTAGCATTACTTCAGGTCATAGTTTGAAAATAAGGGGTTACTCATTGAAGATGGAGATGAGGAAATTTTTTTTGAGGGGTTTTCACTTCCTTAAAAGATAGTGGAATCTTTAAATATTTTTAAGGCAGAAGAGGGGTAGATTCCTGATTACCAAGGGATTGAAAGTTTATCAGGGATTTGCAGGAATGTAGAGTTGAGGCTAAAATCGCATTACCCACAATTTTATTTAACGGTGCGCTGAATAGTGTCCCCTTGATCTTTGCTCATGTGTCACATTGCTGCTTATTGTTTGTCAAATAAACTTTCTGTTAGCCACATCACTTGTTGATGTAGTAGAATGGAATTTTGAATTTATTTCTGTTCCATTTCTTTATTTTTCTGCCTGTTTCTATTTTTAATCTATAATGATGTTTCAAAATGCTGAGATTGATTTTCACTGGAGTGTAGAATCCCAACAGTGCAGAAAGAGGCCATTTAGCCAAAGAGCATACCATCTAGAACAGCAAGAACATTATAACCTCCAGTGGGCAAGGAATGGAGATACTCCTGCGCAGCTGGGCTTGAATAATTGCCCTGATTACGTATACAGTAGGAACATTCCGTGGTTGTAAATGTATCATTTGAATCTATATTGAATAGTATATGGTGACTGAAAAAGCAGCTAATAACTAATTGACGTATTGTGACTAAATTGAAGACTAACTGTTGGGCTTAAGGTGGTTTAAATGATTGCACACCTATTGGGGGAGGAAGAACTCAATGAACTGGCATAAAGTTGAAAAAGATTTTCCCTAAGTCAATATTTCTATGCTAATGACTGCACCAAAAATTGAAAATTGTATCCATGGAAGTTTCCTGTTGTGAAAGTCATGTTTTATTTTATCATGGCTATTTTGTGATTGAATGAAAGGCTTGCTGTGATGTAGTTGAATGCTATTCATTAATAAAAACATTTCAGCAATTTTTGGGAATTAAATGGCTGAAATGTTTGTTTTGAAAATTGCTTGTGTTTGGGTTTAAACAGGTAGGCAAAATATAATTCTCAACTGACTTGCATGGAATATTTTCAGTGAAATTAAATACCTCTCATTGGCGTGAACATAATTTTACTGATTTGAAAAAGCCTATATTTTGGAATTGTAAAAATATTTTGTAATGAAGCAGATTTGCTTGATATAAAGATTTTGTATGCTCATTCTGGTGAAACTGAGAGGATTCAAAGTGGCCTTGATGATTGTCGCTGTGACATCGTTTAATGTGTTCAGTAATATTTGTATGAGTAGTAAAGAAGTTTCTTTTGAGGAAAGTATTTTTCTAAAGAATCGTGAGAAGTCTTTTTGTACTGAAAAATTCCTTTAATGTCACTTTGAAAGCTTTTAAGACTTGCGTATCTTGAGACTCATATCTGATCACACCATCACTTGCATGCAATATTGATGATAACTGACAAGCTGTAAGTTAATTAGCACCAAACTTACTAATTAGATGTACAATTTTTAATTTGAAAGTGACGATTTCTATTTGTGCAGACTGTACAAGTTGCCATAATATATCTAGTATTTGAAAGAAATAATTTCAGCTAGTGTAAATCTGCATTTTTAGTAATGCGGCTACTGCTACAGTCATAAACCCATGTCTAATAAATGTGAATATCTTGAGAATAAAAATTGTAACCATATATAAGAAGTTTCAGAGAGATTTTCAGTTTGTGAAATACTGTTATGAAATTGGGGATAACCCAATAAAAAAACAAAAGCAGTGAGATTGGGTCTGTTAATTAGCAAGGAAGACAGGTTCTTGAATTAGTATGTGGTGCTAATTAACAGGAAATCTGATGTTGTGTTGTAATTACCACCAATATTTTTGACATAAGGAAAGATTGAAGGTGAATTATATAGATGATAATTGAGTTTAAAAAGTTTCTTGGATAATTACTTTGTGGTTTTTGTTTTCAGAGATATGGATCGACTTCTGCGACTGGGAGGTGGTATGCCTGGGCTTGGACAGGTTAGTGTTTCCTTCTTTCCTGTCTTCATATGTTTTAACTATCAAGGATCTTCAGTGGTAACAGATCAATTTCTGCTGAAGTTAGTTTGAATTTATGACTCAAATTTGTCCAGAGCACTTGAACCTTTGTGTAAAATAATGCAACATGCAAAACTATGTCTACTATTATCCCCATGCTTGTAGACTAAACTGTTTGAGGGGTATCTCGGAATCAAGTCTATTTTTGATACACATCTTTTGGATCAAATTCTTCGTTAATTCACCAGTACTAGCATCAGGCTACTTTTGAAGTTCATCTTTATCATGTACATGGGAATACTATTGCATCCCAGCAACATGATTATTCCTTCTGTTAATTAGCAAATGTCCAAATCTAGAATACGTTAAATGCATACAGCTGACTTGCCTGTGAATAAATAGGACATTGCACTGTTTATGGTGCGTTACTTCTTTAAAATTAATGAAAGACTTTCATAAACCCTTGTAGCTATTGAGTGGTGGATTTTACACCACAACAATTTATTATGACAGTGAATGTGTTCACTGATAATTACCATTATTTACTGACTAGACACTTTGATAGTGCAATTTTTCCGTAATGCATCATGATATTGACTAATTTTGATGTGCGTACAAAATGTAAACATTCTAAACAGATATGTGCTGGACCAAGAAGCTAATTTATTCCATTTAAACACATACACTTGGATGGATTTTGCTGTGGATGTATTTGTTTAATAGCTGTATATTCCGAGTTTGTGTTTAAATTTTGTGGCTTGGTCAAATTTTGTAAACTATTTTTTGATTTGTATCTAAATTGTGTTTCTCTTTGAAATGGAGGGTGAATTGGAGTCAGTTGAACTTGATTGCCAGTTAAGAAGAAACTGACAGACAATTCAATTTGAGAAAGGTGTGTGAAATTCAATTTATGTTGTTGCTCAGGACAGTTAGTTTGCAATCTTATGAGGAGTGAGAGTGCTTCTGTTTATCTACCTACTTGTTATTTAATAAATCTGTTGGGACTTTTTTTTGCTGCACCACAGATGGTGAAAGATTTATTTTGCTGTGGTCCAAAATCCAGTAACATTGCTCACAAGTGGAAGATTGTCTGTTCACATGTGGGCTTATTTACTGCAGATAACTGGACAGTTAAAGTCATGTGTTCTAAGTTATGGGGAATGGAGATTTCACCTGTATTAATTGTTTAAAGACATTTGACTAAGTAAAACATTCTGAAGAAAAATTCTAAAAATCTAATGGGGGTAGTGATTGAAAGATTTATTAAAATAAGATACTGTACTATTGGTGGTCATACTACGCCTTGGTTACAATTTTCTTTGTGTATCCTAACCCATCCCATTTTATAATGGAGAGCAATCTAAATGCTGTTTACATTTTGACGTCAAGAGATTGTAATAAAGGAAGATTTTTGCCATCATTCCTATCTCGATCTCTTCCAGAAATACATCAATTTTATTGTGGCTTTTTTTTCCTTTATTTAAAAATTCCACCTAATGGTCCATATAAAATTTGAAAGTGTATTTGGTTTCTCAGCTTTATGGTAGAAAACAATCTGAGCATTTAAGGGGTTAAGGATGCCTGAAATAATTCATTTCCAGTTTAATGACCTAGCCTTGCTGGGCTAGGACGACAGGGAACATGCTCCCGACTTGTACAGCATTTGCCAATTAACACCTCCTATAACAGGTTGCCTCAGCTCATCATTGAACGAGGGACAGCAGAAGTAGTTTACATTCAGCTGACATTAAGCCAGCCTGTTTTTCCGATATTTGATTTGCTCAACTAAATGGTGGTTTTAATGTTGCCTTATACCTAGTCATAATTGTTTGTGAAAATTGTTTGTATTTAGATCATCTAGCCTAGAACTAAAATCTCTCCTAAAATTTGTTTGTTACAGATTCATGTAGTTAAATAATGAGGGAGATACGTTTGGTTTATAAAACTACATTTCATTGTGATTTCAATTAATTTTAAGATATTTTGCATTGAAACAATTGTGGTTGCAGTGCATTCGTTTTGAGATACTGAGATTTGTTGCATTTGAATTAATTGTTACGTTTAGGTTCCAATTGTATCCTGCCCATTAAATTCTTCAAGATGTACAGCACAGTGATATTATATCGGGAATCATATTTATTAGCAAGAAAATAATCAAAATTGGCAGCAATAAAAAAAGTATGGAAAATGTAAAACATGAACTGGAATAATCATTAGTCATTGTCAGTCAGTGTTCTTACTATCAATGCATGCTACCCTGCAAAAGTAAAGATAAAAGTAAAAGTAAAAACAAAGTAAAGATCATAGATTCCAAGAAGCAAACTGTGGCATTATTACAATTGCATACCATTTATACTACTTGTAGAATTGCGGATCAGCTGTGATAGCAATAGATGTAACATTGCGATAAATAATATAGATTTTTGAACCACAATTTCAAATCTGCCACTGAGTCAGTACTGTAAGAGGTATCTTTAAATTGTGAAATATTTTACATTACCAGTTAACAATTAAATGGATACTTTACAATATTAAACAGAATAGGCGAAATAGCTATGCATGGAGAATTGTGAAACAACAGCAGTTCATTTCCATGGTTAGTGGTTGATGCAAAAGCTGTCAACATCCGAGATGAGATGAATAAATAGCTGAGTTGGTGTTTCGTCGACACCAAGCATGTCAGTATTCAGACGCGTATGTTGTTATAAACTTGCACACATTATAGACAACTTCCACCATGATGTATTCTTATCATGCATCAGTCATAGAAAATATACCAGCTTTGACGTGCTATATTTGATGCAGGTGTTAATCTAATTTGTAACTGAATTAACAGGGGGCTATGTTTTGTATATTGACAAAAAAACACACTTCTATGTGTATAATTTTACTGTTACTACTTATTTGTAATTTCAACTAGTTATTATTCCCCCCGAGCTCCCCCAGGATGTGGATAAGGTCAGAGACAATGGGGATAATAACAGCTTTCCAAGCATTAATTTTGGATCTAACATTATTTAATCTATAATTAAGAGGTGTCTGGCAAGGTTCAGCCATGGTTTTTCAATTGAGAATTCAAAAGACTGATTTTACAGCAGGCTTCTGACACTGAATTCAGGTTTTAAATAAATAAAAATACATTTGGAAATTTTGGATGATTAACACTTAAAGCTTCGACCAGTTATATTTTGAATGAATTTTATGCAGCAAAAGATACATGCAGTCAAGACTATTGGAACTTGGGTTTGTTTAACCCACTGGTGATTTTTAGATATACTTAATAAGGTGGCGCACTAGGACTGATGTAAGTAGATCAAAGTATTTTGTTTTTTTTCAAAGCTTGAATATATTTAGGACTTCCTTGTATTGAATTTAGTTGAAACATTTTGGTAACATTTCAAGTGTTATGTCATCTGTGATAGCACTCCTGACTCTGAGATGGTTGCAGATTGGGGTTGTCTCAGTATGGAGATTTCAATGTTGAAGGTGCCATTGTAGGATCTTGTTTTAAAATTGCATTCAGTATCACTGGCTGCAGAGAATCTCGCAGCACTATTTGTAAAAAAATCAGTATTAGAGTCCTGGCTGATGATTATTTACTGACCAAGGCCTCTAAATGTATGATTGTTAACTGCATTACGGTTCAATGGTCTTTTCTGTTTTGTAGATTGTTCTTGCATTAACAGCAGTGTACTTAAATTTACAGTACAGAAGGAGGCCATTTGGCCCATTGTGTCTATGCTGGTCAGTAAGAATCTGACTACTCTAATCCTTTTTTCCAGCTTTTGACCATAGCCTTTGAGGGTATGAGAATTTTTTACTCAACCATCCTTTTGGTAGTGAGTTCTAGTCTCCCGATAGCCTCTGGGTTTAAAAATGCATTCTTATCACTGTCCACTTAGCCTTTTACCTATTGTCTTAACTCTTGGTTTTTGATGCCTCTACTAATGGAAAAAGGTGACGACTTATTCACCCTGTCAATGCCCCTCATCTCATTATCTTTTACATCTCTCAAACTTGCATACTGTAAGGGACCGACTTATTTACAGTTTTGCTTCTCCCTAATATATCCATGATCTGTAGCTGGGTTTAGTTCACATTTAATTTGGCTATTGGTTGTTTTTCTTGTGCAACTGAGACCCATGAGCATAAGGTCCTGGGCTAACCATTTTTAAAAATTGCAAGCAGATTTTAATATGCTAGATATGTAAGATTATAGCTGTGATGTACAAATGAATTACTGTCTGTTATATTTCTACTGCCCTACTTCCGCACAAATAAAAGGACTTCTACTAGTGCATACATTTTTCTTTTTTCACAACTTCTGTCATCACAATCTTGCACCAGCTTCTGACTGTAGCATTTACTTCAACTAAAATAAATAGTGTCAATGTACTGTGTGGCGCAAAGTGACACTTCAGTACATGTTTAATCAGGTATTTTATTAACATAGAATAGAATCGGCTAAATAATTGATACCGGTTCACACCATGGAAAAGGTGGAGTAATCTAACTAATAGTGTTAATAAATTTGCTAAAAGGACTGAGCAGATAACACTTTGAGGTGTTAGCTTTATGCTGTTATAATGGCAAAAGCCTTTTTTAACACTTTGTCAACAAGAGCAGCCCAAGTGAAACTGGAGGTTTATATGGGTTCACATATTACTCTAACTGAAATATAGATGATTCTTGGGATAGATACCACGTAGCTGTGATAGAATGTTATTTTCAATGAAATCATTTTGTTTCTAACAGTTGTACATTTGCATGCTTTCAGATCTGTGGCCTTAATTGTGACATTGCTGTAATACTGCCTCAAAAGTGTGAGAGTTGATTTCAACTGTAATGATGAAGGCAAGCCTAGAATCAGCTACCTGTCTTTTCATTTACTCAGAATGTGTTTATTGCTAATGAAGCCCACTTTTGTTGCCCTTAAAAAATAAGCTGCCTTCTTGAATTGTTGCTGACCATGCCATATAAGTACAAGCACATTGCTGTTTGAAAGAAAGTTTTAGGTTTTTGAATTAGAAACAGTGAAAGAAAAGTGAAATAAATACATGTTAGGATGATGCATCACTAGGATAGGAACTTGTAGGTGGTGGTATTCCCATGTGTCTGCTGCTGCTTTTCTTCCAGGTGACAAAGGTCACCTGTTCAGAAGGTGCTGTCAAAGAAGGCTTAGCAAGTAAAGATGTGCATATTGTAAATGGTACACATTTGCAAGAGACTGCTATTATGCATCTGGGGTTGAGGGATGCAGCTCTGTAAGGTGACGAATTAGTGGTGAGCAAGCGGGCAGATTTGTCCTGGATGGTGACCAGCTCCTTGAGTGTTATTGAAGCTGCATTCACTCAGGAAAGTTAAGAGTGTTCCATCATTCTCTTGACTTTGCTTTGTAGATGATGAACAAGACTTTGAGTCAGGAGTTGAGTTAGCTGCCACAGAATTACCAGCATCTGACCTCTGCTTGTAGCCACAGTGGATGTCGGTAAAGATTTGGAAGTCCAGGGGAGGTGGTTAGATTCTCATGTTGGGGCCACTCATTGCTTGACACTTGTATGGTACAAATGTCGCACACTCTTTATTAACGCAAGACTGAATGTTGTGCAGTTGTAGTTGTGTAGAGGTATTAATTGTTCCAATTTCTGAGGAATGACTGATGGCACTGAACAGTATGCAACTGTCAATAAACATCACTACCACCTAATATTTTGATTGAGGGAAGGTCCTTGACAAAGCTGAGAGATACTATCTGCGGAATTCTTGCAGAGATGATCCAGGGCTGAGATGGTTAACCTCCAACAACCACAATCTTTGCTTAGTATGACTGTAAACGGATGAAAGCTTTCCTGAGTGCCTGTTGATACCGCACTTCACCAAATGCTGCTACCATGTTAAGGGCAGTATTTCTCACTTCACTTCTGAATTTCCATGCCAATGTTTATCTTTAGACTGAGACTGTAGAGAGATCTTGAGCCCACTGCTTCTGGGGAATCCAAACTGGTTGTCAGTGAGCACATTATTTCTGAGGACTACTATTTGGTGGTAGTATCACTGAGAGTTTCTGTCACCACTTGATAGCTGTGTCATTGACAATTTTATCACCATGCTGATGGTTGAGAGTAGATTGAACAGTAAATGGCTGGATTGGATTTGTCTGGCTCCTTGTATACAAGATGTAATTACGCAGTCTTCCACATTGTTGGCTAGGTGCCAGTGTTGTAGCTGTATTGGAACAACTGGTGTGATTAGTTCTGGAACACAACAGCACACGTTGTCAGGACCCCTAGCCTTTGCTGCACCCAGTGCCTTTTGTTGAAACTGGGGGCATTTATGGAGCGTATTCCTCATGTTAGTTTCACTGACCCCAGCATTCATGACTGGCAGGACTGCAGAGCTTTGAAATAATCTGTTAATTGTGGGATTGCTTGGCTCTGACCATTGCCCACTGCTTCCGCCGTTTAGAACATGTTTAGACCACTGCAGCTTTCCCAATTTGGCACCTCAATTTTTAGTATACTCCCAGGTGCTGCTCCTGGAATGTTGCGTTCCTTATTGAACCACAGTTGATCCTCTGCTTGATGTAATAGTACAGTGACAGATATTTTGGGCCATATAATTACAGGTTGTTGTTGAATACAAGTCTGCTGTTGCTGATGGCTGCCAGTGTCTCACTGCTGAATTTTCAGCTCAGATCTGTTCTGAATCTATCCCATTTAGCACAGTCATTGGATGACATAACATGATTATGAATATCCTCACACTGAAGACATTATTTTCTTTCCACAAAATTGCAGAAGATGCAGTAGCAGTCGGCAGTTTGGTGAGGGAGAGATCAAGTAGTTTTTCCCCTTGTATTGGCTTTTGCCCCACTGCATGCCTAGCCTGGCAGATATCTTGGCCAATTCTTTCAGTAGTGTTGCCACCAGCACTCTTGGTAAAGGGATGTTGGTCCCTCTCTAAGAGTAAATTCTATGTTCTTGCTATCCTCAGCATCTTTAGTGTGTAGGTCACAGAATCAGAGGTTTTACATTGCATTTAGCCACCATGTGTTCACCAGCTTTTCAAATGAGCATCACTACCTACTGCCTCATCTCCTGCTTTACCGCACCCCCCCATATCATTGTGCATTATTTCTAACCAAATGATGATCCAATGCCCAAGTGAGTCTGTCTCCATCACACTCCTAGGCAGTGCATTCCATATCCTATCTACTGACTGTGTGTGAAGAAGCTTTTTCTTGCCTTGTTTGCTTCTTTTGCAAATCACTTTAAATCAATTTCCCCTCCAATTCTTGATCTTTTTGAGTGACAACAGATGTTCTCTATCTGCACCATTCAGCCTCTTCAGAATCTCTCTTGGATCTCCTCTTAGCCACCTTCTCTACAAGAGAAGCAATCCTAACTTATCCAATCCATCCTCTGAACTGAAAATTCTCATCTCTGGAGCCATTCTCGTAAAATGCTTTTGCACTTTCTCCCAGTATGTTCAGATAATGTGGTGCCCAGAACTGTACACAATACTTCAGTTGAGTTTTTTAATAAGCAGTTTATACAAGTTCTCTGTAACCTTCTTGTTCTTGTACATTCATGCTCTGACTAATAAAGCTGAGGATACTTTATGTTTCATGAATTACACTCTCAACCTGTCCTGCTACCTTCATTAATTTGTGCATAAACACCCAGGTTCCTCTGCTCCTTCACTCCTTTTAGAATTGTGCCCCCTAATTAATGTTGTCTTTCAACGTTTTGCCTACTATCTCCTTCGTCATCCAGGGAACTCTGGATTTGTTTGACCTACTTTCTCCATTTGAGGCAATATGCTTTGACCGTACCTGAGCCATTTCCTCTTTGAGAATAATCCATTGTTCATAGAATTCGTACAGGACAGAAGTAGGCCATTCAACCCACCGAGTCCATACCACCCGTCCGAAGAGCATCCCACCCAGACCCACCCTCTAACCTATCTTGGCATTTCCCACCTAGGCACAATGGGCAATTTAGCACAGTCAATTTACCTAACCTGCACTTCTTTGGACTGTGGGAGGAAACCCATGCAGATTCAGGGAGAATGTGCAAATTCCATACAAGCAGTTGCCCAAGGGTGGAATCGAACCTGGCTCCTTGGCGCTGTGAGGCAGCAGTGCTAACCACTGAGTCACCATTGTCAACTGAGCTGCAGTTATCATACCAGTCTCTCATTCCAGTCAATCCTGTCCAGTTCTGCCCTTACCCCATTGAAGCCAGCAGTCCCCAAATTGATTTTTCTTGCTCTGGTCTTTCTGCCCCATCATCTGACATTGCATCGAACATCTCCATCATTATTCTTGGTTATGTCCTGACCCAACGGCAAGACAGTTCCACTGGTGGTGACAGTGCATTTGGGAGATACAATGATCTCTGCCTCCTAAATGTTTCCTCACTGGCACATGATCTGTTTGGTCGACTTCATTTCCAAACATAGGTCCAAATGTGCATCCGTTATTTGCGCAAACCAGACATACATTGATTTAGGAAATTACAGCATGCAATCCCAGGAACATTTGCCCCTCGCTCTTCAAACTGCTTTGCCTTCCTTAAACAGTATGGGTCATTCGTCCACCCTTCCTCCCTTTTCTATCTTTCCTGAGCACCTTAAACTGAAGAATATTTAACACCCAATCTTGTTCCTTGAGCCAGACCCCTCATCGCCGCATTATCATATTTCCACATGACAATCTGCACTCCCCAATATTATTTACTGTACTCTGTGCATTCACATTCATGCACAGTAACCCTAATTTAGACTTAATTTCTTTCTCTCTTACCAAGACTTTACCTATCAACATGTTGTTCTCTATGCCAGGTATCAGCTGTGTCTCCAAATATTTGTTGAGCTCTGGTATTTTTCTCCACTGTTTTCTCTTCATTCCCACACCCCTGCCAAATTAAATTAAAGGTCTGCCAATAGAACAAGCAAAATGTCCCACAAGTAGCTCAGTTCCAGATCTGTTCTGCAGCATGCCCAGTGTTTGCAGGTGCCATTCATCTATCTTAATTTCCTCGCAGTTGGAAGATCCCATTCCTGCATCATCTTTCTAGAAGCATTCATTTGTCCCATGTCTTCTGCAAGGGTCAGTGCTGGGACCACAACTTTTCAGTTTATACATTAATGATCTAGTTTAAACTAATTCAGCAGGGGGATAGGAACCGAAATTGTAGTTCGAGTATAGAAAAGGTTGAGAGTAGGGAGGTCCGAAATAAAGTTTCAGGGACGCAAGATGGCACCGGCAAGCAAGAAGTTGGTTTGACATGTGTCTACTTCAGCGCCAGGAGCATCCGTAATAAGGTGGGTGAACTTTGAGCATGGGTTGGTCCCTGGGAGTTTGATGTTGTGGTCATTTCAGAAACATGGGTAGAGCAGGGATAGGAATGGTTGTTGCAGGTTCTGGGATTTAGATGTTTCAGTAAGAACAGAGAAGATGGTAAAAGAGGGGGAGGTGTGGCATTGTTGGTCAAGGACCGTATTACAGTTGCAGAAAAGATGTTTGGGGACTCGTCAACTGAGGTAGTATGGGCTGAGGTTAGAAACAGGAAAGGAGAGGTCACCCAGTTGTGAGTTTTCTACAGGCCTCTGAATAGTTCCAGAGATGTAGAGGAAAGGACAGCAAAGATGATTCTCAATAGGAGTGAGAGAGATAGTCATGGGGGCCTTCAACTTTCCAAATATTGACTGGGGAGCACGATAGTTCGAGTACTATAGATGGGTCACAGTTTTTGTCCAGTGTGTGCAGGAGGGTTTCCTGACACAGTATGTAGACAGGCCAACAAGGGGCGAAGCCACATTAGATTTGGTACTGGGTAATGAGCTTGGCCAGGTGTTAGATTTGGAAGTAGGTGAGCACTTTGGTGATAGCGATCACAATTCTGTTATCTTTACTTTAGTGATGGAAAGGGATAGGTGTATACCACTGGGCAAGAGTTATAGCTGGGGGAAAGGCATTTATGATGACATTAGGCAAGATTTAGGAAGTATAGGATGGGGAAGGAAACTGCAAGGGAAGGGCACATTAGAAATGTGGAGCTTTTTCAAGGAAAAGCTCCTGTGTGTCTTAGATAAGTATGTACCTGTCAGGCAGGGAGGAAGCTGTTGAGCGCGGGAGCCATGGTTTACGAAGGAAGTAGAATCTCTGGTCAAGAGGAAGAAGAAGGCTCATGTTCGGATGAGATGTGAAGGCTCCGAAAGGGTGCTTGAGGGTTACAAGGTAGCCAGGAAAGACCTAAAGAGAGAGCTCGGAAGAGCCAGGAGGAGACATGAGAAGTTGTTGGCGGATAGGATCAGGGTAAACCCGAAGGCTTTCTATACGTATTTAAGGAATAAAAGAATGACGAGACTAAGATTAGGGTCAGTTAAGGATAGTAGTGGGAAGTTGTGTGTGGAGTCAGAGGAGATAGGGGAAGCACTAAATGAATATTTTTCGACAGTATTCACTCTAGAAAACGACCATGTTATTGAGGAGAACACTGAGATACAGGCTACTAGACTAAGTGGCATTGAGGTTCACAAGGGGGAGGTTATAGAAATCCTACAGATTGTGAAAATAGATAAGCCCTCTGGGCTGGATGGGATTTATCCTAGGATCCTCTGGGAAGCCAGGGAGGAGATTGTCGAGCCTTTGGCATTGATCTTTAACTCATCATTGTCTACAGGAATAATGCCAGAAGACTGGAGGATAACAAATGTTCCCCTGTTCAATGGGAGTAGAGACATCCCTGGTAATTATAGACCAGTGAGCCTTGCCTCAGTTGTTGGTAAAGTGTTGGAAAAGGATTTAAGAGATAGGATTTATAATCATCTAGAAAAGAATAATTTGATTAGGGATAGTCAGCCCAGTTTTGTGAAGGGTAGGTCGTGCCTCTCAAACCTTATTGAGTTCTTTGAGAAGGTGACCAAACAGGTAGATGAGAGTAAACTGGTTGATGTGGTTTATATGGATTTCAGTAAGGCGTTTGATAAGGTTCCCCACAGTAGGCTATTGTACAAAATGCGGAGGAATGAGATTGTGGGAGATTTGGCAGTTTGGATCAGAAATTTGCTTGTTGAAAGAAGACAGAGGGTGGTGGTTGATGGGAATTGTTCATCCTGGAGTCCAGTTACTAGTGGTGTACCGCAAGGGTCGGTGTTGGGTCCACCGCTGTTCGTCATTTTTATAAACGACCTGGATGAGGGCGTAGAAGGACGGGTTAGTAAATTTGCAGATGACACTAAGGTTGGTGGAGTTGTGGATAGTGACAAAGGATGTTGTAAGTTGCAGAGAGACATAGATACGCTGGAGAGCTGGGCTGAGAGGTGGCAAATGGAGTTTAATGCAGACAAGTGTGAGGTGATGCACTTTGGTAGGAATAACCAGAAGGCAAAGTACAGGGCTAATGGTAAGATTCTTAGTGTAGATGAGCAGAGAGATCTCTGTGTCCATGTATACAGATCCTTGAAAGTTGCCACCCAGGTTGACAGGGCTAAGAAGGCATAGTGTTTTAGCTTTTATTAATAGAGGGATTGAGTTCCGGAACCATGAGGTTATGCTGCAGCTGTACAAAACTCTGGTGCGGCCGCACTTGGAGTATTGCGTACAGTTCTGGTCACCGCATTATAAGAAGGATGTTGAAGCTTTGGAAAGGGTGCAGAGGAGATTTACTAGGATGTTGCCTGGTATGGAGGGAAGGTCTTATGAGGAAAGGCTGAGGGACTTGAGGCTGTTTTTGTTAGAGAGAAGAAGGTTGAGAGGTGACTTAACGGAGACATATAAAATAATCAGAGGGTTAGATAGGGTGGATAGGGAGAGCCTTTTTTCTAAGATGGTGACAGCGAGCACAGCTTTAAATTGAGGGGTGAAAGATATAGGACAGATGTCAGAGGTAGTTTCTTTACCCAGAGTAGTAAGGGCATGGAATGCTTTGCCTGCAACAGTAGTAGATTTGCCAATTTTAAGTACATTTAAGTCGTCATTGGACAAGCATATGGACGTATGTGGAATAGTGTAGGTTAGATGGGCTTCAGATTGGTATGACAGGTTGGCATAACATCGAGGGTCGAAGGACCTGTACTGTGCTGTAATGTTCTATGTTCTATGAAGGAACTGTGGGCATTCTGGCTAAGTTTACAGACGATACAAAGATTGGTGGAGGGACAGGTAGTGAGGAGGCAGGAAGGCTGTGGATGGTTTTGGACAGGTTAGGAGAGTGGGCAAAGAAGTAGCAGTTGGAATACAATGTGGGAAAGTGAGAGGTCATGCACTTTGTTAAGAAGGATAAGAGCATGGACTGTTTTTTAAATGGGGAGAAAATTCAGAAGTCTGAAGTGCAAAGAGACTCGGCAGTTCTAGTCCAGGATTTTCTCAAGGTAAACTTACAGGTTGAGTCAGTAGTCAGGAAGGCAAATGCAATGTTGGCATTTATTTTGAGAGGACTTGAATATAAAAGCAGAGATGTACTACTGAGGCTTTATGAGGCTCTGGTCTGGCTACATTTGGAATATTATGTGCAGTTTTGGGCCCCATATCTCAGGAAGGCCGTACTGGCCCTGGAGTGGGTGCAAAGGAGGTTCGTGAGAATGGCCGCAGGAATGAGAAATTTAACTAATGAGGAACGGTTGAGGACTCTGGGACTATACTCACTGAAGTTTAGAAGGATGAGGAGAGATCTAATTGAAACTTCCAAAGTATTGAATGACCTGGACAGAGTGGATGTTAGGAAGTTGCTTCCATTGGTAAGTGAGACTTAAGACCTCAGGGCACAGCCTTAGAGTAAAGGGAAGACCTATTAGAATGGAGATCAGAAAAATCTTCCTCAGCCAGAGCGGTGAATCTATGGAATTCACTGCTGTGGAGGCCAGTTCTTTGAGTACATTTAAGACTGCGATAGATAGGTTCTTGATTATCAAGAGGATCAAGGGTTAAGGGGAGAAAGCAGGATAATGGGGTGGAAGAACTTATCAGCCATGATTGAATGGCGGAGCAGACTCAGTGGGGTGAATGGCCTAATTTCGGCTCTTCTGTCTTATGGTCTACCCTGTTTCAGTACTCATTATTGAGGGAGTAATCTGGAAATTACTATATTTGAAGGTCCTGCCCGCTGTTTTGAAGATAATCGGACAGGTGGGTAAGGAGCTTAAAAATGTGTATGGAATGCTTCCCTTTGTAAGTTGAGGCATTGAATGGAAGGTCAGGAAGGTTATGATGGTGCTGTAGCTAGAATACTGTGTGCAGTTCTGGTTGCCACATGACAGGAAGGATGTGATTGCACAGAGAGGGTCTAGAGAACATTAAGGCATTCCCTGGGTTAGAAAATTTCAGCTATGAAAACAGACAAGACAGGTTGGGGTTGTTTCCTTGACAGTACAAAGTCTGAGGGAGGAGCAATACAGGATGTATAGGGTTTTTATTTCACCTGGAGGGTAACCAGGAACTCAGTGCCTGGTAGACGCAGGAGCTGTCACTTGAACAGAGAACATAGAACAGTACAGCACAGTACAGACCCTTCAGCCCACGATGTTGTGCTGAGCTATTATCCTGCTAAGATCAAACTACCCCGCATAACCTACATTATACTATCCTCCATATGCCTATCCAAGAGTGGCTTAAAAGTCTCTAAAATATCTGCCTCCACTACCACTGCCGGCAGCGCATTTCACATGCCCACCACTCGTGTGTGAAGAACTTATCTCTGACATCTCCCCTTTCCCTTCCTCCAATCACTTTAAAATTATGTCCCCCTCGTATTAGCCATTTCCACCCGGGGGAAAAAGTCTCTTGCCTATCCACTCTATCTATGCCTCTCATCTTGTACTCTTCTATCAAGTTACCTCTTATCCTCCTTCGCTCCAGTGAAAAAAGCCCTAGCTCTCTCAACCTTTCCTCATAAGACCTGCCTCCAGTCCAGGCAGCGTCCTGGTAAATCTCCTTTGCATGCTCTCTAAAGCTTCCACATCTTTCCTGTAATGAGTTGACCAGAACTGGACATGATATTCCAAGTGTGGCATAACCAGGGTTTTGTAGACCTGCAGCATAACCTCACAGCCCTTAAACTCAATACCCCTGCCAATGAAAGCCAACACACCATAGGCCTTCTTAACAACCCTATCAACCTGGGTAGCAACTTTGAGGGATCTATGGACATGGACCCCAAGATCCCTCTGTTCTTCCACACCGCCAAGAATCCTGCTATTAACCCTGTATTCTGTGTTCCAATTTGACCTTCCAAAATGAATCACTTCATACTTTTCTGGGTTGAATTCCATCTGCCACTTCTTTGCCCAGCTCTGCACCCTGCCAATGTCCCATTGCGATCAACAACAGCCCTCCACACTATCCACAATTCTACCGACCTTTGTCATCGGCAAACTTACTAACCCACCCTTTCACTTCGTCATTGAAATCATTTATGAAGATCACAAAGAGCAGAGGTCCCAAACACCACGGGTCACCGAGCTCCAGGCTGAACACTTACCTTCTACTGGACAGCCAGTTTTGTTTCCAGACTGCCAAATTTCCCTGAATCCCATGCCTCTTTACTTTCTGAATGAGCCTTAGCAAATGCCTTGCTAAAATCCATATACGCCACATTCACTGCTCTGCCTTCATCAATGTGTTTTGTCATATCCTCAACGAATTCAATAAGGCGTGTGAGGCATGACCCACCTGTCACCAAAGCCATGCTGACTACTTCTAATCCAACTGTGCCTTTCCAAATAATCATAAATACTATCTCTCAGAACCCTGTCTCATAATTTGCCCACCACAGAAGTAAGACTGACTGGTCTGTAATTCCCAGGATTATCCCTATTCCTTTTCTTGAAAAAGGGAGTGACATTTGTCAACTTCCAATCATCTGGTACTACTCCGGTAGACAGTGAGGATGCAAAGATCATTGCCAAAGGGTCAGCAATCTCTTCCTTTGTTTCCTGTAGCAACCTTCGGTATATCCTGTCTGGCCCAGGGGACTTGTCTATCCCTCATGTTTTTCAGGATTTCTGGCACATCTTATTTCCTAATGTCAACCTGTTTGAGCATATCTGCCTGTTTCATGCTGTCTTCACCAAACGTCAAGTCCCTCTCACTGAATACTGAAGCAAAGTATTCATAAAGGACCTCCCTACCTCCTCTGACTCCGTGCACAAGTTCCCTCTACTATCCCTGATTGGCCCTACCCTCCCTCTGGCCATCCTTTTGTTCCTCACATAAGCATAGAATGCCTTGGGGTTTTCCTTAATCCTACTTGCCAAGGATTTCTCATACCCCCATCTAGCTCTCAAGTCCATTCTTCAGTTCCTTCCTGGCTACCTTGTTGACCTCTGGAGCTCTTTCCAATCCTTGTTTCTTCAACCTTAAGTAAGCTTTCTTCTTCCTCTTGACTAGGTGTTCCACATGTCTTGTCATCCAAGGTTCCTTCACCTTACCATCCCATCCTTGCCTCAGTGGGACAAATTTATCCAGTATTCATAGCAACTGCTGTTTAAACAATCTCCACCTTTCTGTGTTGCCGTAGATACAAGGCTGTGGGTAAATTTTTGGATGAAGGGTCTAGAGTACATGAACGTGCTGGGCTGAAGAGCTGCGGATACTTAGAAACAAAAACAGAAGCTTCTGGAAAAACTCAGGAGGTCTGGCAGCATCTGTGGAGAGAAAACCAGAATTAACGTTTTGGGTCCAGTGACCCTCCCTCAGAACTTGTAGATAAAACAATGGGTGGATAAGTTCAGAGAACCCCAGTTCTGAGGAAAGGTCACTGGACCTGAAACGTTAACTCTGATTTTCTCTCCACAGATGCTGCCAGACCTACTGAGCTTTTCTAGCAACTTCTGTTTTTGAGCTGCTTTCTACGTTCTAAAACTAAGTATTTCCATACAAAGAAGCACTGATTCTTCAGTTGAAGATTGTTTCGTGGTTATCAGCTTGAGGTTTCTTTGCCCACGAGTGACCTAATGCTGTAAAACTGCATGGAATTGAGAGTCAGTGTTGAGGATTTCCAGGGACACTGCTGTCACCACTGGTGGAACTGTCTAGCTGTTGGGTCAAGACACAACTCAGGATAATGATAGAGGTGTTTGATATGATGTCAGATAGTTACTTGACCAATTTTTGAAACAGCTGTTTCAATTTGCCTCAAGTACCCAAATGGTAAAAGAGAAAATTAAAGGGTCTTTACTTCTATGTACATAGCATTCAGAACAAAATAAATGAATTATCAACACAAATACAGGTAAACAGTATGATATTATAGCCATTCTGCAAACATGGTCACAGAGCTCAAAGTTGGGGACTAAGAATATGTGACTTTATGAAAGGAAGGAAAAGGTGGTAGGGTAACATTGTTGGGATGGAATAAGTATGATAGCAAGAAACTGTTGAATCTGAAGCTGGAGAGTATCTATGGGTGGAAATGAAAAGGAAGAAAAAGACACTAGTGGGACTTGAATATAGGCCCCTCAACAGTAGCTATGCAGTGGGACAGAATGAAACAGGAGATAATTAGGGCATGTAACAAATGCAGTACCTTTAATCATGGGTGACTTTATTTTTTGTGGATTTGGATAGTCAGAATGGCAGATGAAGCTATGAGGAAACATTTACAAAGTGTATTTGGGACAGTTTTCTAGAACAGTTTGTGGTGAATTCAACCAAAGATCTGTTGTCAGGTATTTTGAATCTGGGGATGTGTAATGAGCCAGATTTAGTAACTAAATAAAAGACTCCTTTGGAAACAGTAACTATAATATGGTAGAATTCAGCAGTCAACTTGAGAGAAAGGAACTTGGGTCAGAAACAACTGTGCTAAGCTTAAGTAAGGCTAATTTCAAAGGAATGAGGGCAGAGCTGACTGGAGTGGACTGGGGAATGAGTTTAGCAGCAAAGGCAGTTGAGGAACAATGGCAGATGTTTAAGAAAATATTTTTTGGCTCATAGGAAAGACATTCCAGTGAGGAAGGAAGATTCTCAGAAGGGAATAAATGGCACAGTAGGTCATTAATTAACATTGCTGCCTCACAACCCTCAGGCAACTGTCTGTGTGGAGTCTTCACATTCACCCTGTGTTAGTGTGGGTTTCCTCCCATAGTCCAAAGATGTGCAGGTTAGGTGGTCTGGTCATGCTAAATAGCTCATAGTGTGTAGGGATGTGCAGGCTAGGTAGATGAACAGAGGGCAATGCAGAGTTACAAGAACAGGTAGGGGGCTGGATCTGGGTCTGGGTAGAATGCTGTTTGGTGGGTTGGTGCAGACTCAATGGACTGAATGATCTCTTTTTGCACTGAAGTGAGTCTTTGAACATCAGCCATGATTATCCACAGAAGTTTAAAAATAATATCAGACTGAAAGCAGCAAAAACAAATACAATATACCAAAATTTAGTAGTAAGGAAAGGAGTGGGAAAGCTTTTTTTAAACGAACAAAAGATGACCGAAGAGAAAGAAAAAAGAAACTTTAAGGGAAACTTGAGTAATATCAAGATATATCGCAAAAGTTTCTTTAAATAAAAAAGAAGAGAGAAGCCAGAGTTAACATGGGGCCTCTTAATGAATGAGGCTGGGGAAATAATGGGGAATCAGGAAATGGCAGTTGAGTGAATTACTCGCATTAGTCTTCACAGTAGAAGACCCAAATAGCATACCAAAATTATTAAATATTCATGGGGCAAAAGGAAGAGAGGAAATAAATCCAAAACTATCACTAGGGAAGAAAGAAGTACTAGGAAAGCTAATAGGGCCAAAGACCGATAAGTTCCCTGGGCAGAAAACGGTTCTGAGGAAGCTGACCCAGACCCAAAACGTTAACTCTGTTTTCTCCTTCAGAGATGCTGTCAGATCTGCTGAGCTTTTCCAGCAACTTTGTTTTTATTCCTGATTTACAGCATCCACAGTTCTTTAGGCTTTTATTTAGTTCCCTGCGCAGGATAGGTTTACCATCAGAGATTAAAGGAAGTAGCTACAGAGATAGTGGATGTATTGGTAGTAGTCTTCCAAGAATCTTTAGAAACTGGAAAAGTTCTATAGGATTAGAAAACTACCAGCATATAGCACCTTTACTTAAGCAAAGGAGACAAAAATCAGGGCATGTAACTTAACGTTGTTGGAAAAATGTGATAGCAGAGCCTTTTTTCAAATTCAGTTGTGGGATGTTGCTGTTGCTGGCTGGCCAGCATTTATTGCCCATGTCTGGTTGCTCTCGAAGACCAACTTTGTAAAGAATGGCACAACTAATTGGCTTACTTGGCAATTTCAGCGGGTAATTGAGAGCCAATCACTGTGTGGATTTTAGAAATAAACATGATCAAGCAGAGTCAGCATGGCTTCATGGACTGAAATTATTTGGGATTAATTTATGATTGAAGTAAGGAGGGATTTCTTCTCTGAAGGTTGTGAATCTGTGTAATTCTTTATTGCAGAGGGCTGTTGAGGCTGTGTCATTAAGTATATTCAAAGCTGAGGTGGACCAATTTTTAATCAGTAAAGGAATTGATAGTTATAAGGAAAAGGCAGGACTGTCTCCTTAAATGATGGAACAGACTTAAATGACCTAACTCTGCTATGGTCTTATGGAATGGTGAATTTCGATGATTCTGACTAGTGGCCATAGCTGATTCCTAAGTCTTGCCACCATCTAGAGTGTCTCTATTGGGAATCTGATGTCAATTCTACCACTGTGGTGACCAAGGCTGGAGTCCTTCCTTCAGTTACCGATATGGCCAATTAAATACTTTATCAAATAGCTTTCTTAAGAAATACAATTATAAGTTTATTGTAAAATAAACCCAATTAAATAAAGATAGAATAATTGGTTAACAGACAGTCAGATATATAGAGGTAAAAATGTTATTCTGATGAATATCTTAAACAAAAATGTTTCAGGAAGAGAGAAGAAAAAAAAATTCTGTCCAGAGATTGGTTTTATGAAACAAGAGATGAAACTTTATGCCAGTGAGTTATTCTTGAATGCAAAATGATAAAGCAGAGGATGTTCTGCAATCTGTGTTTTCTAGCATGTGGCATCAAATCACGAATCATGGACAGTTGTCTCTGAAATCCTATGGATAAAATTTGCTCGAAGTACAATCTTGAGAAGTTTCTTCATTCAGTCTTTCAAGAAAGTGAATGGCTTTTGCCCTGAAGTGTTTTTTTTATTTCAGAAATGAGAGAAACCAGCTGGGCAGCTTGTTCTTCACAAGCTTTCCTCCTATTCATCTGATTCTGAGCAGATGACCCTCCAGTGCAACTGGCTGTTAAGCTGTCTTCAAACTCCACATGTTCTCAGCAGGCTTATTTCCAAATCACCCAGAAACCACAAACTTCTCTTAAACCAATCACTGTTCACGAAAAATCCAGTCAGGGTTTTCAGCAAAGTAAGCAATTATTATCAATCATGTGATTTCTAAGAAATGATTTAAAAGTCTCCAATGTTCACAGTAAACCTCACTTAAACTTCTTCTGCCCCCATTCCCCCTCTCTGGCCCTTGCTTCCTTCTCTGTGCCCCCTGGCCTTCCACCCCGGCCCCCCTCTTCCCTCTCTTTGCCCCCACCCCCCCTTCTCTGTCCCTCTCTGTCCCTCTCTGTCCCTCTCTGTCCCTCTCTGTCCCTCTCTGTCCCTCTCTGTCCCTCTCTGTCCCTCTCTGTCCCTCTCTGTCCCTCTCTGTCCCTCTCTGTCCCTCTCTGTCCCTCTCTGTCCCTCTCTACGTGCACAAAATTTGAGTTTATTTCCACGTCCCACAATTCTTCAACAGACAAATCCTTCAAACAATAGTAAATATAAAGCACAGTTATAGCACCGGTCACTCTGACATGTCAGCTCCAGTACACTCAAGACTCTCAATTATCCTGGAAGCATGCGATCAAGAAGTATGACGAGACCATTCAACCTTTTGGCCATGTTATAAGATTGCAGCACATTTAATTGTAACATCATCCACAGTCCCACATACTCCTTATAATTTTTCACTTTCTTGCTTTCCAAGAATCCATCCACCTCTGCCTTAAAAATATTCAAAGACTTCGCTTCCTGAAAAGGCAGTACAAGCATTTCAAAGATTCATGTCCACTAGGAATTTTTTTATTGTTTCATCTCTGTTCTAAGTGGTTACCCTTGCTTCCCACAAGTGGAAACATTTTCTCATCCACCCTGTCAAAACAGCTCAGGTTTCAGTCAATTTGCCTCTTATTATTCAATGGACGCAAGCCTAGCTTGTCCACACTTCCTTCATAAAACAGTCCAGTCTAGGTGATAATCTGTTAAACCACTTCTGAACTAATTCCTACACACTTCTATTATTCCTTAAATAAGGAGACCAATGCTGAACACACCATTTCATATGTGGCCTTGTCAGTGCCCCACAAAATTGAAACATAACATTCATAATATTCTATTCAGCTCCCCTTGAGCTAAATGCTATCTTTCTATTAGCTTGCCTAATTATTTGCTCGACCTGTATTCTAAACTTTTGAGATTCATGCACTCAGCCATCCAGATCCCTCTGCCATCTCAGAGCTTTGCAATAACTCTCCATCTTAATAATATATTAGTCTGATTTTCCTGCCAAAATGAGCCATGTTTTCCCACATTATTCAAACATACTTTTGCCCCACCAATCTTTGGACCATGAGTTTACCTCTTTAATTTTGTTGACTCTAAGCTAATTAGCTCATGCTAAAGTTTTAATTAAGAGATTACTATCTTTTTGGTTTTGCATTTCAGTTTTGCCCCTAGCTGTACATACTCCCTATGCAGTATCTCCCTATATGGACCTTGACAACTGGATCTTTCCAATCCTACTAAGTTCTGCAGCAGCCCAGGTGAGGTATCCTGAATCCTGTCCACAGACAATAGTATCAGAGATAATGGGAACTGCAGATGCTGGAGAATTCCAAGATAATAAAATGTGAGGCTGGATGAACACAGCAGGCCCAGCAGCATCTCAGGAGCACAAAAGCTGACGTTTCGGGCCTAGACCCGAAACTACCTCTGACATCTGTCCTGTATCTTTCACCCCTCAATTTAAAGCTATGCCCCCTCGTGCTCGCCATCACCATCCCAGGAAAAAGGCTCTCCCTATCCAACCCTCTGATTATTTTATATGTTTCAATTAAGTCACCTTCAATTGTTGTTACAGCTGCACTCATCCAGGCAAGTAATCCGTCACTTTCTTGACTTATGCCTTGCAGATGGGGGACAGGTTTTTGGAAGTCAAGTGATTACTGGCGCAGCAGAATTCCTAGCCTACTGTGGTTTGTAGTCACCACATCTGTAACAAGTATTGGTTGCTTGAGGAATGCAGGCTCTGAGTTGATAAGCTGGAGTTTGAGCTTCAAACACGACAGCAGCAAGGAGAGGGAAGGGTTACATGAACTCTGTATTTCAGGATGCAATCGCATCTCTGAGAATAACTACCTCAAATTCAGTCAGTGATCAGGGACAGCAGGGTGTGACTATGTGAGGCCCGAAACGGCAGCTTTTGTGCTCCTGAGATGCTGCTTGGCCTGCTGTGTTCATCCAGCCTCACATTTTATTATCACAGACAATAGTGCCTGTTCCTGCAATATACTATCCTCGCCTTTCTTCCCCCCCCCCCGCCTCTTGAATGGCTTCCTGTACTATGGTGCTATGGTCAGTTTGCTCATCCTCCCTTTTGCCCCCACACTCATTCACATAGCTAATAGGATACTCAAACCTGTTAAACAAGATCAAGGGCTAAGGGATCTTCAGCACTACCTCTGAGATCACTCTACCTGCCTCACTTATAGTCACACCCTGCTGTCCCTGATCACTGACTGAATTTGAGGTAGTTATTCTCAGAGATGCGATTGCATCCTGAAATACAGAGTTCATGTAACCCTTCCCTCTCCTTGCTGCTGTCGTGTTTGAAGCTCAAACTCCAGCTTATCAACTCAGAGCCTGCATTCCTCAAGCAACCAATACTTGTTACAGATGTGGTGACTACAAACCACAGTAGGCTAGGAATTCTGCTGCACCAGTAATCACTTGACTTCCAAAAACCTGTCCCCCATCTGCAAGGCATAAGTCAAGAAAGTGACGGATTACTTCCTGGATGAGTGCAGCTGTAACAACAATTGAAGGTGACTTAATTGAAACATATAAAATAATCAGAGGGTTGGATAGGGAGAGCCTTTTTCCTGGGATGGTGATGGCGAGCACGAGGGGGCATAGCTTTAAATTGAGGGGTGAAAAATATCGGACAGATGTCAGAGGTAGTTTCTTTACTCAGAGAGTAGTAAGGGAATAGAACACTTTGCCTGCAACGGTAGTAGATTCACCAACTTTAGGTACATTTAAGTCGTCATTGGATAAGCATATGGGCGTACATGGAATAGTGTAGGTTAGATGGGCTTGAGATCGGTATGACAGGTCGGCACAACATCAAGGGCCGAAGGGCCTGTACTGTGCTGTAATGTTCTATGAAGGTTGACACCATCCAGTACAAAGCAGCCTGCATGATTTGCACCATATTCTCAAACATCCACCTCTCCACCGTCAGTGCTGAGTGTTTAAAGTTTGTACTGTCTACGAGAGACGCTGCAGCAATTCACCAAGGCTCTTTCAGCAGCATCTTCCAAACCCACAGCCGCTTTCTTCTAGAAAGACTAGGGTAGCAGGTACATGGGGGCAGCACCACATACAAGCTTCCCTGAAAGAAACTTGATATCGTGACTTTGAAAATTTATAGCTGTTCCTTCAGTGTATTTGGGGCAAAATTCTGGAACCGCCTCATGAACAGTAATGTGGGACTACCTACAGCATATGGACTGGAGGGTGATTCAAGTTGGCAGCTCTCCACCACCTTCTCCACAACAAAGAGGGATTGGCAATACACCCTGGATATGTTTAAAGAAAGGCTTGTTGGTGGTAGATCTCTGCCTGCAAAATTCATGGTTGGAGTTGAAGGATTAACAACAATGGAGAAGCTGGACTTAGAAAAAGAAAATCCATTATGGCAACTTTTAAAATTTCTTCACTCAGGCAGCTTTGGTTTGGAATGTGCTGCCTGAGTGCTGGAGGAAGATTCCATATGCTTCAGAAGAGATCTGTAAATATATTTGAAAGAAATGAAGTTGGAGGGCTACAAGGGTAGATCTGGGGAGTGGCACTAGCTACGTTGCTGTTTTAGGTGCTGATTCAGACATCATGGGTCAAATGGCCTCTTTAATGTGAAATTCTATGGTTAACAATTATATTCCCTGGTGTTGGCTGACGATGGACAAAATAAAAGCTTGTTTATTTGGGAAATAACACTTGGGAAGGGAGAAATCAAGATCTAGTCTGAGAATTTTAATTAGATAGTGTACATGTGGTTTATAGAAATAGTTGTTTAGCAGTCCTCTTCCTAGTATGTTGAGTAAAACACAGCAGCTGCAATCATGGTTATGGCATCACCATATCAAATTTCTCACCCTAAGGTATCAAATTTGCCCTCTAGTTTCTTGCTCCTACATCCAAATTAAGAATAGGAATCATAAAAGAGGGGAAAAAATGGTGGTCCTTTGCCATGCTAAGGAACAACAACCAGTGAAATAGTGAGTTTAAAAATTAAAATCCGTGAAGCTCAAGAGAGCTAGGCTTGTTTTGTTAAGAGCAGGAGTTGTTGTCGACAGTAGTTGTAGCTGCTTGTAGAGAATTCAATTTTGATTTAGGTGTTTTCAAATTGTCAGAATTATGTTTAATGATCAGCCTTTAATAAGTGTTCTGCAGTCCTTCCTTTGGTATATTAGACAAAAGAGCAAACAAAAATCTTAAATGTCAGAGTAGCACTCATGGGAAGTGATCCTTGGGAGTCCTTTGCATTGTTAAATTCTTTATTTGGATCACTGTGTGACCCGTGGAACTTTGGAGTAAACAGGAAAACTGTAAGGGCTTTGGGGAGAAGCAAGCACAACTGGGGGAGATAATAAAAACTAATATCTTGTTTTTTTTGGAATAATTTTAATGTATTGCATTAAACATGTTATGTATACAGAAGGATAAAATTAATGAATATTTAGAGATGGTTAGATAAACAAGTATAGCAAATGTGAATATTTAAAAGACAAATTACATTAAGCATTTATACTGAAGTGGCTGATTGGATAGGTGAATATTCTATGAGGAAGTATGGATCTTTAGAATACATTTGGTGATAACCTCACCAGATGATGCTATGGATGAGAAACGGGTAACGATTTTAGATGCTTGAAACATAAATGCTTTGAAGAAGTTCAGAGATTTTAGAACCTTTGAAAGGTTAAGTTCAAATAGCCTGTTTTAAGGAAATATATAGAAATTGAATGTGAGGGAAAGAAGGTGCTAAATTTCCTGTCAGAATTTGTACAACACAAATTCTTTGCAAGCTATGTTGAAATAGAGACCTGCATATAGAGGAAAAAGTGGATAAAGATTTGAAGCAGAGGAAGTATAGGTTTTGCAGAGTGCAGGTAAGTTCTATTAGTTTTAAATTGCTCTCTCAAAGAGCCAGTGCAGATACAATGGATCGAATTGATGCATTTTCAGGTTTAAATGTATTTTTTGTTCTGCAATTGAACCACATTAAAAACATGGGTATTGCTGTTAGTTTCTGGTGACAAGAATAAAATGAGCAAATTTGGTTTTTTGGAAGCCCTCATTTTTATTTTGGTAATGATCAAATGCCCATGAAGAACATGGCACCTGATCATAAAGATCTGACAGTTGATTTTTTTTGTTCTAAATTGCCCTGGCCAGCACTCTACTAATTTCATTCATGAGGTACCTGATGTTAAAATTCTATTTCTGCTAGTATATTGAAGTTAGATTTTTCAATTGAAAATGAATCAACTAATTAGGCCAAAAAGAGACTCTAAGGGTTAATTCTTTATAATTTAAAGTCAAAATTAACTGACAGGCTTCAGTCTCATGATGCATGTATATTTGACAATTAAAGTGGAGAGTGTTGTTTTCCTGCAACAGTTTTGGCTATGATTTGCACTGAAGTATGTTCCAGCATGCAACTTAGCTTTACTGTGGAATAGACTCCGTTTTATACTTGTTTAAAGTAAAATGGAAAAAAACTTGAGATATGCATTTGTGACAAATGTATATTTTATAATAAATGCTTCAAAATAGTTGAAGTGAACTTCATTGCTTGAATAGCCCATAAGGCATCTTGTTCACAGCTGTCATACCTAGGGAACGTTGCTGCATTTTCTCAAGCTGTAGCTCAGGCTGTTACCTGTAAACTGCTGCTACGTTCCTCAACTGGTTGTTTTTTAGTTTGCAACCACAGAGGCTGAAGGAAATTGCTGTTGCTGCTGTACAGATTAATAATGCTGGTCCACTGGTGTTTACATTTACATCATTATTAGAACCACACAGGTAATTGCCAGATCAGATGTTGACAGTAGTGACAGGGTGAAGTTATGTGACTTTGTGAGTACTCTACCAGTATTTATTTAAAAAGCTTAGATGTTCACTTTCAAAGTATTTTTATGCCATTAGTGGCATCTGAAAAGATCTTAAAACTGTGGCTAGCGTCCATAATATTTGCATACCTTATTGAGAGAATAATTTAGTTTCTGTACAAATCCAAAAACATTAAGTCTCCTCTGTGTTCACCTTTTTAAGTAATTAATATTATTGGTACAAAATATATCGCTTTTTTAAGAATATCTTTACATTAAACAAACCAGATATTCAAGTGTGGTTTTGAAACTTCAGGACAAATGAACTATTATAGTGAGCATTTAATCACAGTTTTATGTCTATATTTGGATCAGAATGTAAAATCCAGTTTCAAATTAGAATTTTGTCAGACTGCCTACCTTAATATATAATCAGCTTTAGCGTTTTAAAATGAATTACTGAAGCAGGTAATTTAAAAAGTCTTATCAGACCTACAACATGCTTGGAAAATGTCAGATATTAACCTTGGCATTGTGTTTTGTAGGGCCCACCAACTGATGCCCCAGCTGTGGATACAGCCGAACAGGTTTATATATCTTCTCTTGCTTTGCTGAAGGTAAAGTCAGCGCTTTGTTTCCTTTTTGTTCATGTTAATTACACATTATAACTTAGAAGGAAATAGCACAAAACAATTAAAGTAATCTATTTGATGACCTATGTCTTGGTGGCATTTCCACCACCATTTTCACTATTTTGTCATTTTAACAGAAAACTTTAGCTTATTTTGTATATTCAGCACTAAGCTTTCCATTTAAAATGCAGTAACTGCATGATGTTTTTCATGATGAGTGTGTAGTTATACAAATGAAAGGAGAAAATGCAAAATCTAAACTGAAGTTATCAAGAGTTAATATAGCATGGTAGATGTTCACATATTAAAAAATGTTTTTTGTTCCTCTGTTTTGATTGGGGAAAAAAAACACAAGTACACTTTTTGGTATCTAACTTGGTAATCTGCAGATGTTGAAACACGGACGGGCTGGTGTACCAATGGAAGTGATGGGCCTGATGCTGGGTGAATTTGTTGATGACTACACAGTTCGTGTTATTGACGTATTTGCTATGCCTCAGTCTGGCACGGTAAGCAATGTTTGTTTGTTTTTGTCTGAAAGTGACTTAAACATAATTTTTCAGTTCTTGTTGTATTGTACTAAACTTGATTTGGAGAAATTTATTGTCAAAGTTGTGTAATTTGCTCGTTTTATTTTTTTCAAACAGGGTGTTAGTGTTGAAGCAGTTGATCCTGTTTTCCAAGCCAAAATGCTGGACATGTTGAAACAGACAGGAAGGTAGGATATAAGATCTTGTATGATAAAGACAAGGCCATCAGAAATCTGTGTGGTATATTAGTTTATTTATGTATAATTTAATTTTTACAATTAAATTATTTTTGTTTGTAACTTACTACAAATTGTTTGAAGTTCTGAAGTTGATTGCTATTTTATTTTGTTTCCCTTTGCAGTTTCATTTCATACCTATCAACAGTTGTCACATGCTTGTTCAAATACGTTCACTGTGAAAAAAAAGCTTAAAAATTAATGTTAACAAAAGGCTCAGCAGCACTGCAGAATAGTGTAAATTGCTTCTTGACTGAGTTCCTGGTCCCACTGCTGCTTTAATTGATATTTGAAGGGTGGATATTTACTCTCAAGTGCTGAAAGGGTAAAAACTGGCTCAGGGAAGGTGTGGTAACAGGGTGAAAAATTGAAAGCATGATCTACCACCGCTAATGCACATCTTTTTAATGATAGCACTTCTATGACACACTTTCTTCACTTCCACACCATCATAAATGTATGTTGAATGAGTTCCCATTTTCCATACTTTTTTCGTATAATCGTGTTTGTCTGTTTCTATTGTTCAGCTCCTTTTTTGTGTTTGCCTTCTTCAAAGTGCTAGTTTGCCTTTTATTTCCAAAATAAAAACACTTAGCCATTTGCTCTGTTTTAGACCTGAAATGGTTGTTGGCTGGTACCATAGTCACCCTGGCTTTGGATGCTGGCTTTCAGGAGTTGACATCAACACTCAGCAGAGCTTTGAAGCCCTGTCGGAGCGAGCTGTTGCCGTAGTAGTGGATCCTATTCAGAGTGTAAAGGGGAAGGTATGATCATGTTCTTCGCAAAAATGTTACTTGTGTAACAATAAATCTGTTGATAATCAAACATATAAAATTAATATTGATTATGTGATGCACTGGAAACACTCTGGTGTTCAGTGTAAACACTAGATTACATGACATTGTGAAGAATGATACATACTGGGTAAATGTTGAAGTAAAATTTGATATGAGGTGTGCTATATAATAATGGATGATTTCCCTTAAAGTTTTACTTCACAAATGTGCCAGATGTTTTCCCTTTTTGTATTTTGCAATTTTGGAGCTGAAGTAGATATATTGCTGTGCTCTCAATTTGTATTTATTTATTTCCTTGTCTGAAGCATTATTTAATCACTGTTTTTAAAAAAAACATATTTGCCATACAATGTTTGTTATTTATAGTTTTTTTAAAAAAGATGCGAATCAGTTTTGATCTTTCAGAGCGTTAAAATGGAATTCTGAACACTTGGTAAAAATACCTCCCGTGCTTAATGGAAAGAGCCTTGCATTGTTTTTTTTAAAATACTGCCTCTTTGTAGCGTAGATTTAATGTTAAAAATAGTATTCTGTTTTGGTCAGAAAGCCAGTCATACGTGAGGCCCATTACGTCATGATGTTTTTTGTTATATAGAAAAAATCCCATTTGATGAAAATCAAATATTTATTGTTGATTTTTGTTTATCAAATGGCTTCTGATTAGCAGGTGTAATGACCAGTTAAAAATAATTATGTTTAGGCCTGATGTAAATTTAGTATAAAGGGAGCATATAGCATTCATTTTAAAATTAATGATACCCATTTAATCAATATAAGTACTGTACTAACATTGGATAATTTGCAATTTTGACTGAAAACTTTGTAAAATAGAGATTTTCCGCATTAACAATAGCACTTTTTAAAGATTTGAATATCTATACATTTCACACTTCAGTGGTTTGATTGCTAAACTAATATCATGCATTTGTTAATTCCTATTAAATAATAAAGAATTTCAGTGGTGAGATATTAACTTGCTGAATGTAATAGAAATGTGAGGCTGATTAGAATTTGATGAATGAATTAACAATTTATTAATTTTTAATTTGTCCAGGAAAGTGAAATGATTTTGTGACTGTTTCCAATAATCTACGTTATTTTAGTACATTCAGAAGTTAATAATTGGAAGTGTTTAACATTGCCAGGGAGATGGTTAAATTACAGTTTTGGTTGCTATTCACCTTTGTTGTAGTCTGTTTTTGCTGATGTTGTTCAGTTCCTTTCTTTTTTTATTCTCTTCTGGCCCCATATGCCATTTTCCTATTTCCTGCCTCATGACAGCAGGGAGCAGGTCTATTATCACCTTCACAGAGCTGTCTGCAAATGTGAGAGGCAATTCGATTTTGCTCTACCGCAGGGAGGGTATATTATAAAGAGTGCAGAACATAAAGAAATTGACTAGGTGGTTTACTTGCTTAAACTACTGCTGAGGTGTCTTGTTACAGCATGTATTGCCATTCTGATATGGAAGTTAATGAAATTGTGAACTGAAATGACAAATTCTTACTTTAATCTTGCAGAAAGATGTATATATTGTATTTTGTGACTGATTTCTTAATGGTATAGTAGTGATTAATCATATGTTGAGATGTATGTTTTTAAAATTTTAAAAGACTGTGGGAAGTAAGTTAAATGGTTAGTACTTGCTTTTACTTTGAAAGATATCTGTGTGGTTGAGATGTTTTCCAGATCAGGGAGCTTATTATTCATTGTTAGAAAATATTAGTAATATTGAGCCATTATGTATGAAACAAAATTACATAATATCATTTATCCATGTTCACCTTAATACATTTTATAATATCTTACAATTTTGTATGAAGAAACCTTTTGTTTACTTCTCTAAAGCTGGTTTCAGTTTTGGTTTCCTAATGAATTGGTTGCGGCGTCGTAGTTCAGTGCTTAGCACAGCCTCACAGCGCCAGGGTCCCAGGTTCGATTCCAGCCTCGGGTGACTGTCTGTGGAGTTTGCACATTCTCCCCGTGTCTGCGTGGGTTTCCTGCGGGTCTTCCGGTTTCCTCCCACAGTCCAAAGATGTGCAGACTAGGTGGATTGGCCATGTTAAATTGCCCAGTGTTCAGGGGTGTGTGGGTTATAGGGGGATGGGTCTGGGTGGGATGCTTCAAGGGGCGGTGTGGACTTGCTGGACTGAAGGGCCTGTTTCCACACTGTAGGGAATCTTAAAAAAAAAAATTAGATTGTCAACCGCTCACTTTCTCCTCCAAAAGGTGGAAATGTTAGTTATTCACAGAGAAAGGATCAGAAATCTTTCTTTTGGAATTTGTGTTCATATTGTGTTTGTAGAGATGCAAAATTTTGTCAGCTGTGTAGATCATACTGAGTCTTAAGATTGGTTAATTGGATATTAAACACATGTTCTTGTGATTTACCAGTGTGTTTTAAAAATATGCCATTCAATTCTGTTACACAGCTTTGATTCAATGTTGTTTTAATTTAAAAAGAAATGCCATGTAGGAGAAAAATGTGGTTCATGTAAAAATCCAGCCTTGTTTTGTTTTTGGGCATAATAATGGGAACAAGTTTGACCAGTTCCACATCAGAAGAAATGCTAGCTGAACTGATTGTCTGATTAACATTTTTGCTGTGGAATACTACATTGATGGAATTTTGATACATAATGATTATAATGTTTGTGCAATTATACAAGTTAATCTTGGTTTGTTTATATGAAGATGTCTTATTCCAGCACCCATGCAAGCCATTTAACATCAGAGTTGAATATGTTGTTAGCTTTCTCCTTGTATGCATTTTATTTTGGTGTTTGAGCTAAACCGTATCAGTTTATAAGGTTTGACTTTTCCATTGATTTTACAATATTAATTTCATAACTAACATACATTTTTGAACATGTAATTGTAACTTTTTAAAAGATCAATGTAGCGAGACCAGAGTTATAGCCAGTTGTTTGTAGGCTTCAGATTTGTTTAGTCCCTGTTATGAAGTAATATATCTGAGATATACAGAGCCTTGAACAGAACAAAATGGTCTCTAGTGGGAGAAAGTCCTGTGCTTTAATATCAGCTGGCGTTAATGAAAATACTTTTTGAGAAACTGTTCTGTCCTTTAAATGGCCTGCTTTTACTTTAAATATTATATTGATTTTTTTTTAGATGCAGGATTATTTACAGATATTTAATGCAGTCAAGTCATAGCACTGAAGCAGATCCTTTGGTCAAACTTGTCCATGCCAACCTGATATCCTAAATTAATCTAGTCCCATTTGCCAGCATTTGGCCCACATCCCTCTAAATCCTAGATATTCGCATACCCATCCAGATGCTTTTTAAATGTTGTTAATTGTATCCGCCTCCACCACTTTCTCTGGCAGCTCATTCCATGCACGCATCATCCGCTATGTGAAAATGTTACCTGTTGGGTCCCTTTTTAAATCTTTTCCCCTCTCACCTTTAAACCTTTATCCTCTAGTTTTGGATTCTCCTACCCTAGGGAAATTTGTAAATTTTATGTACTTTTATTCTACTTAAAACAGATATACAAACCTAGCATAAGTGGGCCAAATTGCCCTTTTAAGCTTGCTCTGTCATTCAGTAAGGTCATGGTTGATCTGATCTTGGTGGTTACTCCATTTCACTGCTTGTTCCTCATAAGCCTACCGTTGAGAAATTTTTAACTATCTCAAGCTTCGATGACCCATCTTTCACAGTTTTCTGGATTAGAGAATTCCAGATATTTTTGACCATCTGGGAGAAGTCCCCTCGCCTCCATTTCGAATGGGTGATCCCATGTTCTGAAATTTAGTGGCTAGTTCTAGATAGCCAAACAGAAGTGTTCCCTCAGCATCCACTTTGTCAAACCCTCTTAAAATCTTGCATCTTTAAGTAAAACCATTCTCCTAAACGCCAATAAGTATAGGTCCAACAACGCCCCCCGCCCACCAAAAAAAGGCCAATATTCCATTTGCGTTCTGAATTTGTTGAACCCAGATGCTGTACATTCTGATTCATGTATAAGGATACCCAGACCCTTTTGTACAGATGCATTTTGTTGTTCTTTTTCCATTTAAATAATGTTTTGCTTTTCCCTTCACATTTTTCATAATACACTTCCGCATTACTTAGATTTCAAATTCACGGGTTTCTCGATGTTAAATTCAGTTACATTCTTCTCCTGTTTTGGCAGTTACGTCTGATTTATGCTAATCCACACAATTTCTGGTCTGTGAACTCAGCCAGTGCAACAGTTGGGGTGTTACAATTGCCCATAGTGCTCCTTGGCTATGGAGGGGAAAAACCAGTCAGGGTTCTGGCTTCCTATTGCTTTTCAGTTGCCTCCTGCTGGAAAGTGTGCATGTGTCTGTATCCACACCCATACACATCAGGTGAGAACATTATCAGGCTCAGCTGTATTGCTCTCCACAAGTGAAAATCCTGCTACTATGCTCTAAGCTGATGAAGAATGGTCGCTTGAGTAATACCCACTGTGTCAATGAGCAAAATTATACTGAGTGTCAAGCATTTTCCTTTATTTTTGGAGCAGGAACATTTCATAACTAACTTGGATCGTCACAGTTTAATAGTTAAAAACTGATCATAACTGACCATTTTATTTTGAAGAAGGGTCTAGGCCTGAAATGTCAGCCTTCCTGCTCCTCTGATGCAGCTTGGCCTGCTGGGTTCATCCAGCTCGACACCTTGTTCTCTCATAAGCCAGTGATGGCTACATTGAATACAAAAACTTTAGTACCCATTTTAACTGTAACCTAAATGATGTCTAGATTACAAACCTCATCCAACATAAAACAAGAGGTACAGTGTATTTTTATTCACAACTAGATGAATTGCCAGTCCCAGCAGATGATGTTGATTGAACAACTCATGGAGATTGGATATGTCAAAGATATGCAACTATATCATGAACAGGCGGCCAACACAAATGGGTTTAGAAATCAGGCCTTCTTTTTAATCCGGGATAAAGGGTTGTCAATTGATAAAGGTTGTGTCCTATGAGAAGTCAGCATTGTAGTTTCAAAAAGGTACAGATTAAAGTTGCTATGTAGTTCTTAATGATCAATACTTCAGATTAAATTTGACAAAGAATCCAGCAAGAAACAATCTTTGACAGCTGGGCTTACGTAAGGACATGGAAGACACTTTCCTGATTTACAGCATCCACCGTGGAACAGTAGAGAATGTCAAGTTATAGAAAAGGAGCCTCATCAGTAGCTTTTACAGAGATGGAAATGGCCAAAAGAATGAGACACAGCCTGAACATAGAAATTGCAGAATGTAATGGCCAACAAATATTATCGTGATACATATCAACTCAAAATTGGATGAGGTGTTTCCAGTGAATCAAACAACTATTGAAACTTTAGAGTTTGTGCAGATTGTTGCTGCTACTGGGTTTCCAGAGGAAATTGTATCTGAAAACAGGCCTCAGTTTTCTGAGGTTTTCATGTTTCGCGACAATCAAAAGAATAAAAGATGAGAATTACATGGCAAATCGTGCTTCAAATATAGCAGCAGAGCACACAGTACTCATTGTTCAGCATGTTCTTGTTGCCACACCCTGATTGGAAGAGTGCGCTGGAAATGAAGCCTCACTGTTCTGCAAACCATCACTATTATGAAAATTGTAAAGTTAATAATCAGATTAGTTTGTCCGACTGGGACCACTACCTAAGATAAGAGAGTCTCTCAAGATTTCATTAGTAAACAAGAAAAGAAATGTATTTATTGCAGGAAACATATCCCCTAGCATGTGACAGAATGGGCATTAAATTTCTAATATGCAAGCTTAAACTATACCCCCTCTAAATCGTCATAACTGAACACCATGCCTTCACAAATGTCATGTAAAATATAGAAAATATAAGGACCAAGTTGACAGTCAAGCGTCAAAGCCACAAGAGTGGAATGAGGGGACTTTAAGTTATTAACTTAACAACCCTAATTTGGAAGTTGGTCAGTTAGAAGTTGTTTTTCAGTGTGTCAGTGCTGGCTTTCTTCTACTCAGAGATCTGGCTTGCTTGCAGGCTTTTTGAGGTCTGAGTGCAACTGCTCCTTTTTCTCAGTTCTATGACAAACTGCCACTTAAAACCAATCCAAAAGCTGTTGCTAGGAATTTTCTTTCAACCCAAGGGCACCGGGTGCCAGCTAGTCTATCAAAAGAAACAAATTCAGCTTCTCCAAAAGTTGCATGTTCTTGTTCAACCAATGCATAAGCACCACTTACAACACTTTTTTTGACTACAGAATAAGTTAAGATGACAAAAATTGTTTACACAACATACAGGATTAAGAATAAATGGATGTAGGCTTTGTGTTGTGTTTTGTCTACTGTGTCATATACCTTGGATTTGAAACACATTGAAAAAATTGTTTTCATTTTGTAATAGTCATAAGAGTCATACAGCATGGAAACAGACCCTTCAGTCAAATTCGTCCATGCCAACCAACTATCCTAAACCAATCGTGTCTCATTTTGCCAGCATTTGACCCACATCCCTCTGAACCCTTCCTATTTGTATCCCATCCAGCTGCCTTTTAAATGTTGTAATTGTGTCAGCCTCCACCACTACCACTGGCAGTTCATTTCCATTCACACACCACCCTTTGTGTGGAAAAAGTTACCCTTTTTTGGTCCCTTTTAAATCTTTTCCCGTTCACCTTAAACCTACACCCTTTAGTTGTGCACTAACTTACCCTGGGAAGAAGACCTTGGCTATTCACCTATCCATGCCCCTCATGATTTTATAAGCCTCAAAAAGGCCACCCCTTAGCCTCTGCTCCTGGGGAGAAAAGAAAGCCCTACCCTATTCAGCCTCCCCTGATAGCTGAAACCTTCCAATCCCAACAATGCCTTTGTAAATCTTTTCTGAACCCTTTCAAGTTTCACAACATCCTTCCTATAACACGGAGAATAGATTTGAACACAGTATTCTAAAAGTGTCCTAACCAATGTCCTGTACAGTTGCAATATGACATTCCAATTCCTATACTCAGTGCACTGACCCAATGAAGGCAAGCGTGTCAAACCCTGCCTTTTTCACTACCCTGTCTATCTGCAACTCCACGGGAACTATGTACCCGCACCCTAGGTCTCTCTTTTTTCCAGCATCCCTTCTCAAGGCTGTACCATTAACTGTACAAGCCCTACCCTGATTTGCCTTACCAAAATGCAACACCTCACATTTATCTAAATTATACTCCATCTTTCACTCCTTGCCCCATCTGAGCAAGGCCCCATAGTCCTCTTCGGTAGCCTTCTTCCCGGTTCCCTCCACCACCAATTTTGGTATCATCTGCAAACTTACTAATCATACCTCCTATAATCACATTCAAATCATTGTTATAAATGACAAAAGCAGTGGATTGAGCACGGATTCTTGCAGCACATTGCTAGTCACAGACCTCCAGTCCAAGAAATGACCCTCCACAACCGCTTTCTGTCTCCTTCCTTCAAGCCAATTTTATATAATTTGGCTCACTCACCCTGGATTCCATGTCATCTAACCTGACTAACCAGTTTACCATGAGGAACCTTGTCGAACACCTTGCTGAAATCCATATAAACAACATCTACCACTTTGCTTTGATCAATCTTTTTTGTCACTTTTTCAAAAACCTCAATCAAGTTGATGAGGTGCAATTTCCACACACAAAGCCATGTTGACTCTCCCTAATCAGTGCTTGCCTTTCCAAATGCATGTAAATACTGTCCCTCAGAATCCCCTCCAGTAACTCATTAACTAATGCCATCACGCTCACCAACCTGTAGTTCCCTGGCTTTTTCTTACCACTTTTCTTAAATAATGGCACCATATTAGCCAGCCTCCAGCTTTCCGGAACCTCACCTGCATCTGATAGTGTAACAGATATCTCAGCAAGGGGCCAGCAATCACTTCCCTTATTTTCCACAATGTACTGGGATACTTCTGATCAGGTCCTCGGTATTTATTCACCTTTGTGCTTTTTAAGACGTCCAGCACCACCCCTATTTAATTCCCCAAACTATTTTTGAGAGTGGGGGAAATGTAATGGAAGATATCTTTTGTACTTGGACTGTGGACTGAATATTAGAAAAATTGAGATCAGAGATAATGGGAACTGCAGGTGCTGGAGAATCCAAGATAACAAAGTGTGAAGCTGGATGAACAGAGCAGGCCAAGCAGCATCTCAGGAGCACAAAAGCTGACGTTTCGGGCCTAGACCCTTCATCAGAAAAGGCGGGGGGGGAGGTGTTTCTGAAATAAATAGGAAGAGAGGGGGAGGCGGATCGAAGATGGATAGGGGAGAACATAGGTGGAGAGGAGCCAGTAGAGGTGAGTGTAGCTGGGAAGGTGGGGAGGGGATAGCTCAGTCTGGACAGATCAAGGGGGCGGGATGAGGTTAATAGGTAGGAAGTGGAGGTGCGGCTTGAAGTGGGAGGAGGGGATAGGTGAGAGGAAGGACAGGCTAGGGAGGCAGGAACGAGCTGGGTTGGTTTTGGGATGCAATGGGGGAGGGGGGATTTTGAAGCTTGTGAAATCCACATTGATACAATTGGGCTGCAGGTTTCCCAAGCGGAATATGAGGTGCTGTTCCTGCAACCTTCGGGTGGCATCATTGTGGCACGGCGGGAGGCCCAGGATGGATATGTTGTCAATGAAATGGGAGGAGGAGTTGAAATGGTTCACGACTGGGAGGTGCAGTTGTTTACTGTGAACCGAGCGTAGGTGTTCGGCAAAGCCCCCGCTTGGTTTCCCCAATGTAGAGGAGGCCACAACGGGTACAGCAGATGGAGTATACCGCATTAGCAGATGTGCAGGTGAACATCTGCTTGATGTGGGAAATCTTCTTGGGGTCTGGGATGGCGGTGAGGGAGGAGGTGTGGGGGCAGGTGTAGTACTTCCTGTGATAGGGAGTTCCTGGACCAAGGGGGAGAAAATGGAGTCTAGTTAGGTGGAGATGAGTTTGGTGGGGCAGGAGCAGGCAGAGACAATGGGTTGACCAGGGCAGGCAGTTTTGTGGATTTTGCGAAGGAGATAGAAGTGGGCGGTGCAGGGTTGGGGAACAATGAGGTTGGAGGCTGTGGGCGGGAGGTCACCTGAGGTGATGAAGTTGTGGATGGTTTGGGAGATGATGATTTGGTGTATCAGCCTTTGTGGCACCAAATAGGGTGTAACAATGTTAATGCTTCCTAGTTGGTTTTAAAAATGCCCCAGCTACATTCCAAAAACTTATGACGCGGGTCATAGATAATATGCTTTAATTGAGTTGTTTATTTAGACAATGTTTAAATATATATCAACAGCAAGGAAGGTGTGAAACAATTAGAAGATCTGATAAGTATTTATTATTATCTGGCTTCATAAAAAATCTTGCCAAAATTGAGTTTGCAGAAGCAGGGGTCATTTACTAAGAACACATTGTAGGGTATGGGCAAATGTTACAAAGAACTGCAAAAGTGACGCGCCAGGTACAACTCTCTATTCCTAAAAGTCCCAGAAATGTTGTCATTTTAGTGGAGGTTCATGCCTAATTCCCTGCTGGTAAATGATGGCCTGTTGTCTGTGACCCACACTTCTGGGATCCCGTGTTTTTCAAAAGATGCTTGCAACTTTTCTATTGTCGTCCCTGTCTTTGACAATGAACTCTATGCACATCAATCACTTTGAGTGGGTGTCCACAATGACTAAGAATGTCCAGGCCATGAAAGGGCCAACATAGTCGATGTTCAGCCGAGTCCAGGGTTTACCTTGCCATTCCCATGAATGAAAGTGAACTGTTAGCAGTAATATGTCATTCTTGGTACTCTGAGCACTGCCCCACCAATGCAGCTATGTCTGCATTCAAACCTGGCCACCATACATAACTCCTTGCCAACATCTTCGTTTTGAAATGCCCTGGATGATGGTGACCTTTGCTCGGGATAATCACTCTTGCTCCCTATAATGAAATGCTGTCCTCTATGGAGATCTGGTTTCACTGAATGCAGAAAGTTTCAATTCTGATTGTGATCAACATTTTGTTTGACATCACCTTCAGCTGTTTTAGTTTTGCCAGGACTGCATCTTTTTTACGTCCACATTGTCAGCGATGACTAGGAGTGTGTCCGGAACGTTTAAAACCAGAATGGACTCTTCCACTGGTGGCACCAATGGTCTATCTCCACATGGATTTGTTTTATCAGGCTTCGACAGTTAGGATGTTGTTTTTTTATTGGTACTGATTCCCTTACATCAAAGCTATGTCTGGCTAACATTATACACCTGAGTTTATCTTTAAAGATTTCCTTGAATTTCCTAACTAATCTCACCATATCTTCTCATTGTCTTTCCTCTCAGTCATTGTCATTGCAATCAGTCACTAGTGAGTATGATTGTTCACTGAGGAAATTCTGTGTCATTGGTCTTGGGTTCTGTGGGTCCTTATGTGGCTGAGGAGCCCAACCCTGGAACTGCATCTCCAACCACACATCCAGCAGGTGTTTCTGGGTGGTGGAATTGGAACTTGGACTTTAGATTAGTGTCTACATATCCCAGTATTTCACCATTAGCTAATTGGATTGTGGAAGGTTTGCTTTTTGAACAATCCAAGGCTCCATCGACCTCACTGTTAGTGTCTTTAACATCGTCCACTATTGTTAACAACTGACATACTGTTTTTCTCATGTTCCTCTCTATGATGATATTTACGAAATGTATCTCATCTCATGATTTCTCCTGTGATCTGGAGTATCTACCATATAAGTTTCTTCACTAAATCTCTCAACATTGTATAAACCATTGGATCTCATTTTAGGAGTTTTGCCTTGTAAACATAGTACAAACCTTTTGCTGCTTATTTGAAATCCTTGAAACTGGGATCTCCTTAGCATGAATGGTTTGGAAGGGGTGAAATTTTTAAACTGCATCCCGGAGAGAATTTTGGACCGATGAGTGCCTGTCTCAAGATGTAGCAGTTCTAGTCATTGGGAATGATGCCAGTCAAGTGGTTGAAGTTTGTGGGTGAGCATTTTTGGTGATAGCGATCATAAATCGAAGTTTCAAAGTCATTGTGCAAAGGTATAAGGGTAGTGCAGAAATTGTGTCTGATAACTGGGGAAGGCCAGTTTCAATATCATTTGACAGGATCTGGCAGTTATAGTCTGGGAGCAGCTACTTGCAGGTGAGTCTACATTTGGAAAGTTGGACATGTTTTAAAGTAAAATTGTGAGAATTCAGGGTCAGCTTGTTTCTTCTAGGAGTGAAAGACAAGAGAACAAGTCCAGCGAACCCTGGACAATAGGGGATGTCGAGAGCTTGATAAAGGGAAAGAGGAAGCATATGTTAGGTACAGTACATTCAAACAAGGAAGGCCTTTCAAAAATACAAAGAATGTACATACATGCTTAAAAATACATTAGGAGCGAAAGGCAGGCCACAAAATATCTTTAGCGATAGGATTAAGGAAAACCACCAGACATTTTATCAGTCAAGTAAAAATTTGCTCTAACTGGCACTTTTAAATCAACAAAAATTATTTACCTCAAATATTGCAATGTCAGAGTGTTTATCTTGTAAGTAAAGTGTGACAGTGATGTGTATACCCCTGCATTATGTTTCTGTTACTTAGTGTGCGTTTTTACATTTGGTTTTAGGAGTTGTGTTAATGATTTTACATTTTTTTGAGGGATCTTGATGTTTCAAATGTTCACTTGGTTGAGGTTTATCGAAGGTTATGTGTACTTCTTGATTATTTGGAATGTTTGATCATGTGGCACACTCCTGGTCCCATAAGTGCCCATTGTTTTAAAAAAAATGGCCTATATCAAGACTATGAGAATTACCAAGGAAAGAGTGTAACCTATTAGAGACCAAAGGGAAATATGTGCACAGAGCCAGAAGGTGTGGGTGAGGACTTAAATGAAAATTTCTCATCAGTATTTACAGAAAAATACATTGTAGCCAGGGATTTGGGTTGGCATTGTGCGATTTCAGAACTGTTTTGATTAATAAGAAGGAGGTATTGGATGTTTTAACAGGTATAAATTGCATAAATCTCTAAGGGCTAACGATCTATACATCAGGCTATTTGGGGAGGCAAGAGGTGTGATTGCTGGTTCCTTGGTTGTAAATATTTAATACTTCACTGGTCACAAGTGAAGTGCCAGATGACTGGAATTCAGCTAATATGGTGATGCATTTGGGGAGATCTAATAAGGGAAGGATATACACAATGAATGATATGTCCCTAGAGAGTACTGAGGAACAAAGAGACCGTGTTGTACACCTCTTGACAGAGTCAGCACAGGTAGACGGAATAGTGAAGAGACCTTATGAGTTGCATGTCTTCCTTAACTGGGGCTAGACAATTGAAGCAAGGAAGTCTTGTTACAGCTTTGAAAACCATTTTTGAGACCACAGGTGGAGTAGTTTGTACAGTTCTGGTTGCCTCGCTTTTAGAAGAATGTGCTCGCACTGGAGTAGGTGCAGAGGACATTCAGCAGGATGTTGCTGGGATGGAAAATCTTTGTTGAGGGGAGACTGAGTAGGCTGGAGTTGTTTTCCTTGGAACAGAAGAGTCTAATGGGGGTATACAGAATGATGACAGGCATAGATAGAGTAGATTGTGAGAATGTTTTCTCCGTGCAGATATGTTTAAGACCAGTTAACACAAGTTTAATGTGAGGAGTAAATGATTTAGAAGAGATCTGAGGGGAAAAAAAAATCATTCAGACGGTGGTCGAAATTCGGAATGCACTGCCTGAGAATAATGGAGGCAGGTACTCTTGTAACATTTAAGTAGTATCCGGATTAGCATTAAAAATGCCAAGGCTATGGGCCAAGTGCAGATAAATGGGATTATTGTAGTTAAGTGTTGTTGAACAGCATAGCAATGGTGGGTTGAAGGGCCTGTTTGTTTGCTTTGTGCCTGTATGAAATGTTTTAGTTGCAGCATGTTTGTCTGCCATTCTTTCATCTTTGCCTATGAAAATTTTAAATATCCCTGTGTTAGTATACATGCTGCTAAGTCTCTTTAGAAGAAGGGCATATAATCCAATATCGAGGATTTATTTTGTTTTGTGTTAATGGATCTCTTTTATCTTATGACCGTAGATCAGTTCATAGATGCCAAACCCAGTAGATGCATTCCAGGAACCTCTAGTAGCAAACAATAAAGAAACAATCACTCCTCTGTCGTAATACTATGGGTGTTGTGACAAATGCCTTCTTTTGAGAGACTGATGTTAAATCCAAATTTCCCTATGTTCGCAGCTGATATGCAGTGGACTTCAATTGTTTTATACCCAAATTATTTAATCTGTCATAAAATTTTTTTGGACATACTATCCGTTGGTTGCCCATAATGTTTTTTTGTTATTTGCTACTGTTTTTAAGCGTGACAGAGTTTCCAATATCTCCCCATTTCCTATGTCAAACTATATAAGTTCCTCTCAGCCCCTTCTCCTGAATCTGTAACTACGCTTTTCTTTTCCAGAGTAAAGACTGAAGAGAAATAGTCATTTAACACCATTCCATTATCTTGCAGCTTCACAAACAGGTTGCCCCCTTGGTCCCTAATGAGTCTTAACACTTTCCCTGTTTGACCTCTTCCCTTTCATGCATTAACAAAATATCTTCGGATTCTCCATTCTGGTCACAAGTCCTTTTATGTGCCAGTTTTGTCTTCTGATTGCTTTCTTAAATCTCTTGAGTGTATCTACTGGGTTTGGCATCTATGGATTGTCTATGGTCATGAGATAAGCGGTCCATAATGAACAAGCATAATGAGTTAATTTTCCATCATCACTTCTGCTGTAACTCTCCTCAAAGAAGTACCATCTGGAAATCACGTTGTCATATCCATCGGAGTAAAGATATCCTGGAGTTCCACTTCTGTTTTCAGTCCTATACAATCTATTAGCACACAGCTGAATGGTTCTTCAAAACCTGATGTTGATGGCTTGATTACGTTTTTCCATGGCCTGACGTGTATGGCATGTTTTACAGAAAAAGGGCCTGAGGGGCAAGAGAGGTGTTTTTCATGCACAGGGTGGTTGAAGGTACAGCAGAGCAGTGAAGGACATTCAGAAAGGAGCTGGGGAGATTACCAGTCCAAGATTTATCCCTAGGGGAAATTGTAGTAACACTAAGTTCAAAGAACCCTGAATGTCTAAGGCATTCTTGTTGAGGAAGAAGAGGAAGGTTTTCTTCAAGTCCAAAGAGAGCAATTCAGCTACAGCTCTAAAGGAAAATAGGAAGTGCAAGGAGGAAAAGCTGCCACTTTTGCTCTCCTTTAAGCCTGGTTGATGAAATAGCAATGGTGTGATGCTGCTAGGTTCACCAGTGCCCTTAGCACAATTAGTTTTATTTGCGGAGTGTCTTTCATTTCTAGTTCTACATTTTAATCACCAAATTTCTTGTGCATTTTTTTTTGCATTTGCAACCTTGCTGGCATGTTTAACTTGGCAATTTTCTGTTTCCCCAGTCTGGCTTTGAATTTGTCCTACCTGAATCTGCCCTCCAATCTTAACTCCTCCCAATCTATATGAAACCCACACCAGCAGTTTTCTCTGTAAAGTTATTTTTCCAGGTCTTGTTCCCCAGAACTGGTTCTGATTCATCTGATGTCCTCCCTCCTCCTTCACCTTTCCACAGCAGTCATACGTTCATTGCTCAATTTTCTAATTTCTGTACTCACTCTCACTCAGGCTGGGAGTTATGCTGAACTTAATGCTTTGGAGATCCTGTTTTTTTTGTTCTTCTTGGCTCCCTAAAATCTTTCAGAACCTCATTCTCATTCACACCCACGTCATTGTTACTAAAAGTAGACCACTCTATCATGGCTATATGTGCGCGCACACACTCCCACTCTGGCAAATATCCTGTCACTACTGCTGTTCCCCCTCTCTTTGCTGCCCATTCATACAGCTGACCCACCATGGTGCCACAAACCTAGCCTAGACTGCAGTCTTCGAAGGACCAAGGCTCTAACCTGTAATCAAAATTGAAAACAGATTAGCAAGCAGGACCTCAGGGACTTGTGCACTATATGCTTAATTCTCCAGACTGCCTGGTGCGCTCACATACTTTTTCCTCCCAGTGTGCTCCTCGCCTGTGGTATGACCACCTCTTTGAATGTGCTATCCACGTAGCTCTCCGCCTCACAGGTATTGCTGAAACTGCTTGACATGGTCCAAAACTGGGACTCAAGTTTCTACATATTGTTGCACGTGTCCACAATGTCTTGTATTTCACATGATTGAGCAGCTCTGCTATTTCTTAACTACCTTCCTTTCATTTTATTTTAATTTGATTTACTCAGGAACATTATTTTACTCAGCCTTAACTTGGTAAACTTTACAACTACAAGTATATTTTGTGTATGCTGTTAAATCCAACTGCTGCGTCGACCCCCACAGCACCTATTCACTAACCAATTAACTCATGATTTAGCCATGATGTCGCTGATCTTATTTCCCAAATGGGTGGAGTCGGAGCTGTCAGACCTCTTTCCCCTCTTGCTGCTGATCTGTAGGTATTGCTGTGGGCCCAGTTAGTTTGTTGAACCTTATCCTGATAGGAATGCAAGGTCGGCCAAACCCTTCCAGCTTTCCTGTCCTTTTGTTGTGGTTTCCTGTCCTTTTGTTGTTGCTTTCATAATGCCTATCTCTCAAGCCGTCTTAGTGCTGCACCATCCAAGCAAGTGGGCAATATTTTCTCAAATTCCTGACCTGTTCCTTGTACAGGTTGGACAAGCTTTGGGGAGGCAGAAGGTGAGTTGCTTGCCACACCATTCTTAGCCTCGGACCTGCTGTTTTAGCCACTGTGTTTCTGAGTCCTTTTGAGTTTCTGGTCAATGGTAAACCCCAGGATGTTGCTTCTGGGGGATTGAGTGATGGTAGCACCATTGAATGTGAAGGGGCGGTGCTTAGATTGACTATCTCCAATAAGAAACTTTCTCTGCTATTCGTGTTGCATGAATATTGCTTGCAACTAGTCAGCTGAAGTCTGGACATGGTCTAGATTATGTTGCGTTTGAACATGGACTTGCAAATATTTGCAGATCATATCAGATACATGTCATTTGACTGTTCACAAGTCCGTGCTTAGAACATAGAACGTAGAACAATACAGTGCAGAACAGGCCTTTGGCCCTCGATGTTGCACCGACCTGTGAACTAATCTAAGCCCCTCCCCCTACACTATCCCATCATTATCCATATGCTTATCCGAGGACTGTTTAAATGCCCCTAATGTGGCTGAGTTAACTACATTGGCAGGCAGACCGTTCCACGCCCTTACCACTCTGAGTAAAGAACCTGCCTCTGACATCTGTCTTAAATCTATCACCCCTCAATTTGTGGCTATGCCCTCTTGTACAAGCTGAAGTCATCATCCTCGGAAAAAGACTCTCACTGTCCACCCTATCCAATCCTCTGATCATCTTGTATGTCTCTATTAAATCCCCTCTTAGCCTTCTTCCCTCCAATGAGAACAGACCCAAGCCCCTCAGCCTTTTTTCATAGGGCCTGCCCTCCAGACCAGGCAACATCCTGGTAAATCTCCTCTGCACCTTTTCCAGTGCTTCCACATCCTTCCTGTAATGGGCGACCAGAACTGCATGCAGTATTCCAAATGAGGCCGCACTAGTGTTTTGTATAGTTGCAGCATGACATCACGGCTCCAGAACTCAGTCCCTCTACCAATAAAACCTAACACACTGTAAGCCTTCTTAACAGCACTATCAACCTGGGTGGCAACTTTCAGGGATCTGTGTACATGGACACCAAGATCCTTCTGCACATCCACACTGCCAAGAATCTTTCCATTGACCCGGTATTCTGCCTTCCTATTATTTCTCCCAAAGTGAATCACCTCAGATTTATCCATATTAAATTCCATTTGCCACCTTTTCAGCCCAATTCTGCAGTTTATCCAAGTCTCCCTGCAACCTGCAACATTCTTCCACGCTGTCCACCACTCCACTGACTTTAGTATCATCTGCAAACTTACTAACCCATCCACCTATGCCTGCGTCCAAGTAGTTTATAAAAATGACAAACAGCAGTGGTCCCAAACAGATCCTTGAGGCACACCACTAGTAACTGGACTCCAGGCTGAATATTTTCCATCAACCACCACTCGTTGCCTTCTTACAGAAAGCCAGTTTCTAATCCAAACTGCTAAATGTTCCTCAATCCCCTGCCTCTGTATTTTCTCAATAACCTACCATGTGGAACGTTATCAAAGGCTTTACTGAAGTCCATGTACACCATGTCAACCGCCCTTCCCTTATCCACGTGCTTGGTCACCTTCTCAAAAAACTCAATGAGGTTTGTGAGACATGACCTACCCTTGATGAATCCATGCTGACTCTCTCCAATCAAATTGTTGCTTGCCAGATGATTATAAATCCTATCTCTTTTAATCCTTTCCAAAACTTGTCCTACAACAGACGTAAGGCTCATTGGTCTATAATTACCTGGGTCATCCCTGCTGCCCTTCATGAACAAGAGCACAACATTTGCAATCCTCCAGTTCTCTGGTACATAACCTGCTTGCAAAACTCAACACAAATGCCCAATGTTTGGTATGAAATCAGAAATGACACCCTGTCCAAAGTAATCCAGAATGTACAAAGATTTACACTGACCACCAATTTAGGATTGTCAGTTGGGCTCAGTGTGGCACGGAAGTGTGTACTGGAGGCTGCATATATGTTGACTTACAAGGTCCTGTTCTCTGTATGCAGGAAGAACCTGTACACACAACTGCACCTGTTTTAACTCAACAAAATAATTTTAGCCATCTGTGGTTGATTTTTCAGGGAAATACCTTGACCTATCAGAGTAAACTTACCTGGTTTAAAATATAAACACCTCTTGGCAATTCAATGCCACTCATAATGAACAATGCATTTTCCATGGCAACATCTCTACCAATCAGAGTCCATTTGCTAACCAGTTAATCTGCTTTTCTTATAAAGCTTGCGTGTTGTTTTCCCTTTGGTAATTCTTATAAATTGCTTTGAAGTGTGCAAGTCTAAAAGTTTCAACAGAATTTCTGAAGGACACATGTTGAAGATGCGTATAAGTTATGTGTAATTTCTAGGTATTGTCTCGCATCCTCATTAAGGAGGGAAGGTTTAACACCAGTGATAATGGGAACTGCAGATGCTGGAGAATCCAAGATAATAAAATGTGAGGCTGGATGAACACAGCAGGCCCAGCAACATCTCAGGAGCACAAAAGCTGACGTTTCGGGCCTAGACCCCGAAACGTCAGCTTTTGTGCTCCTGAGATGCTGCTGGGCCTGCTGTGTTCATCCAGCCTCACATTTTATTATCAAAGTTTGACACCAACTTTCTTGTGACCATTTGCCTGTATGTTTGCACTAGAAATAAACCAGTTTAGTTAGGGGTTGACTTTCCATGTGCTGCATGCTATTTAGTCTGTTCTGAAAAGAAATCACAATACTAAGTGACAGCTGATGACTGTGGAACCTTCCTAATTTTTAAAATAACTCTTAAGATTGATTTTTGAACTTATCGTCTACGGAAAAAGTAAAGGTGAAGCCACTGTAGTGCTGTCGGACCATAGGTGCTGAATCTTCAAATGGAACTACCTAATCTAACCTATCCCCATGTTGTTTCACAAAATAGTTAGTTAATTCTTCTTTGAATGACACACTCTGTCTCAGTATTGATTTGCAATAATCATTCACATTCTAATAATTAGCTTCTTGAAAACATTTACTCTGATATCAGAGGTAACAAGGTTTAGAACTGGATAAACATAGCAGTCCAAGCAGCATCAGAGGAGCAGGAAGGCTGACGTTTCAGGCCTGGACCCTTCTTCAGAAATGGGGGAGGTCAAGGGGATTCTGAAATAAACAGGGAGAGAGGGGGAGGCGGATAGAAGATGGAAAGAGGAGAAGATAGGTGGAGTGGAGACAGACCAGCCAAAGAGGCAGGGATGGCGCCATTGAAGGTTAGTGTAGGTGGGGAGGTAAGGAGAAGATAGGTCAGTCCAGGGAGGACAGACAGGTCATGCAGATGGGATGAGGTTAGTAGGTAGGAGATGGGGTGGGGCTTGAGAACTTCCTACAGACAAAGGGGGTGGCCATGCGTACCCACATGGGCCCAAGCTATGGCTGCCTCTTTATAGGTTACATGGAACAGTCCCTCTTCCGTACCTACACTGGCCCTAAACCCACCTCTTCCTCCAGTACATTGATGACTGTATTAGCGCCCCCTTGTGCTCCCATGAGGAGCTCAAACAGTTCACTCACTTCACCAACACCTTCCACCCCAACCTTAAGCTCACCAGGACCGTCTCCAATACCTCTCTCTCTTTCCTGGACCCCTCTGCCACCATCTCCGGCAACCACCTAGAAACCTATATTCATTTCAAGCCGACCAGCTCCTGCAGCTACCTAGAATACACCTCCTTGCACTCACCTTCCTGCAAAAATGCCATCGCCTACGATGTTACTTGGTCTGCTGTGTTCATCCAGCTCTATACCTTGTTATCTCAGATTCTCCAGCATCTGCAGTTCCTTCTACCTACTCTGATGTCCCTTCCTTTTATTGTTAGCCTGATTTAAAACTCCTTGTTGCTGATTACCTGCAGAGGATGGACAATGTTTCCGCACTTAAACTGTGTGCTAATCCGATTACATAAATCAATTTTATGGAGTCTAAAAATTTACTCAGCCCTAAAACTAATCCTTCCAGAATTTCCTGGTTATTTACTTGTCCCTCTTTTCGAATGGAATGTAACATCTGCCCTCTTGCAGCCTTTAACAGAATTATTGTTCTGAAGATTTTTTGATAATTATGATACGTTTATATCTTGCTGAACTTTCTATTGTATTCGGAGCCTGATGTTGTTCTGTTTTTTTTAGTTGCATTAACATTACTTGGTAGTACAAAACTTAAACTGTGCTAAAGGAGAGAAAATTAGGATGCTTTCCATTGTGCACTCTGAGACAGAGGAAAACTGGCTTGAGAAAGGAAACTTCCAGTTTTTACAGCATGAGATGAGGATGCTGTTTAGTTGGAATATGGTTGTCATGGAAAAGCAGCAAGAACTTTTTATTACTTAACTTAGTTTTCTAACCAAGCTGTTCAGAGATGATATTACACACCTCTGAAGCAGGTGGGACTTGAACCCGGACCCCTCAGTCTCGCTAAGGACTCTAGCACTTTGCCACAAGAGTCCTTCTAAATTAAAAATTTGCAAGTCGACAACTTAGTGACTCCATAAATATTTTTAATCAACTTTTACCTATTGTAAACTTTTCACTGTGTCGTGCTGAGCTGCCTTTGGATTATTGCAGCTATGCTCACTTAGGCAAGTGCTGAAGACTCCCTCACACTCGTGATGCATGCCTTGGAGGTGGTAAAGGGGTTTTTGAGATTTAAGATCCAAGTATATTCATACTCTGATTTGTGAAGGCCACAGCATTTATATGACTGAATTTCTAATCTGTGGAGAGCTCTCTCAGTATTTTGATCATGGCGATTTGGTAATGGCTATGTCATTGTTTATTTGCTTTTATTTAAACAAAGCAGTGTGACTGTATGGTATTTACTGCCTTTTGGCAGAAGTAATCTGATCCAGAATCATCCCAAATAATCTCTTAACTTTTTTTCTTCTCTAACCTGTTTGAGACCAAAAACTGAAAGAGAAACAGAGACACTGAATTTTTTTCAGAGATAATGGGAACTGCAGATGCTGGAGAATCCAAGATAACAAAGTGTGTAAATGAATGAACACAGCAGGCCAAGCAGCATCTCAGGAGCACAAAAGCTGAAGTTTTGGGCCTAGACCCTTCATCAGAGAGGGGAATGGGGAGGGTTCTGAAATAAATAGGGAGAGAGGGGGAGGCGGACCGAAGATGGATGCAGGAGAAGATAGGTGGAGCGGAGCGTATAGGTGGGGAGGGGATAGGTCAGTCTGTGGAGGACGGACAGGTCAAGGGGGCGGGATGAGGTTGGTAGGTGGGAAGTGGAGGTGTGGCTTGAGGTGGGAGGAGGGGATAGGTGAGAGGAAGAACAGGTTAGGGAGGTGGAGATGAGCTGGGCTGGTTTTGGGATGCAGTGGGGGAGTCCCCCTCTCTGATGAAGGGTCCAGGCCTGAAACGTCAGCATTTGTGCTCCTGAGATGCTGCTTGGCCTGCTGTGTTCATCCAGCTACACACTTTGTTACACTGAAATTTTTTACTTATTTATTTCAATCAGGCTCAGTGTTTCCATTGTTTGGAGAGTTCACAAGACTTACTGATGTCCTTTTACCTGCATGAAGGTTAAATATTGCAGAATATGTTAACCTTCTATTGAAGCCTCCTGGATCTCAATATAAATCCAGATGATGATCACCACCCTACAATCCACTCTCTTAATGTTCATATTAATGCGGACACAAAGCAAAGAAGTCTCTAAGGAAAATACAAAAGTGCATACACTTCTTACTCTTAGGACTATCCCTTCCTAACCGATAAATAATTTCACTGTTTCGAACTTCAAACTCACAATCACTGAGATTCAGTGATATTCATTTGGCATAAGTCAGTTTCATTTCAGTGTGCTTTTCATCAGAAATGGCTTGAAAAGTAAGATTTATCTGAATTTTTTATGCTGTGGGCTTAGTGGGGACAGAGAATGATGTTTTTCACTTCTGGTTGCTTGACAGTGCATTGCAGCATAAATAACCAAATGGTCTCTCAACCCTAGCTACACTTTCAAGGTCACACATTTCACTTAATTTTTAAAGTAGGCAGCAGTAAATTGAACAGTTGATAACTGGTTGGTTGTGGGTGATAAAAGAAATTTTAGATGGCACATTAATCTTTTTACAGATTGACAGATACTAGTAATGCGTTTTAGTTAGCTGATTTCTAATGGTTCATTGTTTTGATTTTGTTTGTATAAATTTTCCCTATGTGAAGTTGTCCTAGTTTTGATTTTGGCTTTAGCTTTTAATTTTACAATTTTTGAAATGTCATTGCTTATGTAATCATTGTCATTTTCTGATTGCAGTAATGCTGAATGCAGAATGTTGGAAAGCTTAATTTTTATTTTGAAGCTTTAAAAAAAAGCAAGGCTAATTTTTTGATTCTCCTGCGAATTTGCTTATGCTGTAGATAATCAGTAAAGAATAACACAGACCAAGTCTTTATTTTTGTATGCTAATTATGTTTCAGGCCATAGTGAGAGTATACATTTGGCACGATGTAGGATTATATAGATTTGATTCAGTTTCTTCTCTGAATACTGCATCACAGTGTATTGATCTTGGTTACAAAATTGCTCTCATAACAGAAAATGGTGTATGCTTATGTTTATCTTGCTACCAGTAATTCACAGCAATCACTTCCAAACATCTCTGCAATAAAGATGTGTTAATTACAAACCAGACAAGGTCTTCCATTATATTAAAGCTACTAACAAGAAGACAGCAGGAATCACATATGTAAATAGCATCATCAGCCCCCACTTAGTCCTATGTTTTGATCTGTGGGTGCTGCTTAGACTAAAGGTGCCATTAGAGTCGAGTTGTATGAAATAGATAGCAGCATAAGAACCAAATTTATTCAACAAGAAAACAGACCTTTAACATGAATTTAGCAAATCTGAGAAATAAAAATCTATTGGTCTGCCCAGCTGCACGCAGTGATAATCAGCAGAAAAAAATCAAAGTTAGTTCTTTCCCAGAGCTAGCAGAACTGATAATGGCTTTCTTAAAAGCACGTTTGTGTGGTTACAAATTTGGAAAAACTTGCAAGTTATTATTTAGAGAGAGAATTACCAATATGCCAACATTCTCCAAACAAAATATGATATTTAAATCAGCAAGAAATGCAGATTTAAATCTCAATCATATGCATTTAAGTCAAATTCTTCATATTTGCAAAGGTAATTATGGTTTGGTGACCGTATGTTTCAGCGAGAGGGAAAAATTGCAAGTGGAGTACCCACCGTCAATGGCTAGTTAAAAAAAGTTAGAGCATCAAATGTAAAAAGAACGTATAATTGTGCAAATGTTCGTGGCAGGTCAGAAGATTGGTTATAATATAAAAATCAGCAAAGACTAAGTGAAAGAATATTAAGGAATGAAACATTAGAATATGAGAGGCAGCTGACTAGAAATATGAAAACAGTTCAAGAGAGTATCTGGATATTTAAAAAGAAAGAAACTTAACAAAATGAATGCTGGCCTTAGTGAAAATTTGAGGAATTAATAATGGAAAATAATGAAATAGCACTTGCATAGAACAGGTTTTTGCTCTAGTTTTGACTGTAGAGGGTATGAGTAACATGCCAGGAATATTTGTAAATCGTGACATGAAGGGCGAGACTCAAGAAAATTACAAGTTACCAATGAAATAGTACAGAACAAATTATTGGCATTGAAGGCTGACAAGTCCTTGGATTCTTGGATGAGGGATGTTATCCTTGGTTCTTAAGAGTGGCTTATGAGCGAAAACGTGCATTAGTTTTAATTTTCCAAAATTCCTTTGCTTTGGTGACCATTCCATTTAGAATGGAAAATAGCAAATGTAATTCCATTATTTGAAAAGAGGGAGGCAGAAGCCAGATAAGTACATGTCAGTTAACTTAAAGTATGTTAGAGGGAAAATTTTAGAAATTATTAAAGCCATAGATCAAGGAAAGTCTGTTGGCAGTTTGGCAGAATCACTGTGGTTTTTGTAAAAGGGAAATCATGTTTTACCAATTCATTTGGAGCTTTTGAGAAAGCAATATGTTGTGGATAAAGGGAACCTGTGTACAGTGCACTTAAGATTTCCAGAAGGCATTTGAAAGGGTGCTATACCAAAGGAAGCTAAAAATTCATAGTAATGAGTAACATCTTAACAGACAGAAACTTGGATAGCCAAGGAAATAATTGACGTGAATTGGTCACTTCCAATTTGGCAAGATGCATTGAGTGGTACACTACTGGGATCAGCACTAAGACCTTAACATTTTACAATTTGTATAAATGATTTAGATGAAAGGACTGAAGGTATGGTTGTAAACTTTGCTGATGACATATGATAGTTTGGAAACTAAGTTGCAAAGAGTACGTAAGGAAGCTATGAAAGGATATAGATAAGGCAAAGAGTATGGAGTGTAATGTACAAAAAAGTGAACTTGTCCACTTTCGTAGGACAGATTAAAAAGCATATTATCTAAATGGTGAGAGATTGTAGAACTCTGAAGTCCAGTGGGATGTGGGTGTCCTAATGCAATAATCACAAAAGTTTAGCATGCAGTAATTCGGAAAGTTAATAGAATGTTACCATCTTTTGCAAGGAGGTTATGTTTGTAAATGGCAGTCATGAGACCACACCTGGTGTACTGTGTAAAGTTTTGGCCTGTTGGTGTAAATGCGGTGGATGCAGTTTAAACTGGCACCCAAGACCATCCCATAACTGGAATGGGTGGCTTGTCTTATTTGGAAAGGTTGGATAGGCTAAGCTTGTATCCGCAAAATTTTAGAAAAATATTAAGGGACTTGCTTGAAACATAAGATCCTGAGTAGTCTTTGACAGGATGGGCATGGAAAAGATCTTCACTCTTGTGAGTGAATCTAGACCTGTGGATGCTGCTTAAAATGAAAGGTTTACCTGTTAAAGTCGGAGGTAAGAATCTTTTTCTCGCCGAGGGTCATGAACCATCTTCCTGAAAGGCAGTGGCAGTGGAATGTTTGAATATAAATTAAGGCAGAGGTAAATAGAGCCTTGCTAAACAAATGGGTGAAAGATCTTCAGTTTAGGCAGGAGTATAATTAGATAAGCTATATTATTTAACAAGACAGAGGACTTGATGGGCCGGGTCACCTGGCCCTGCCCCTAAAATATACGTTCAGTGTATTTAATAAGAGATGAGTTCAGTTTGTATATCTGGAGTTGAATTTCAATGGAACAACAAGCCCAATTTTTGTTGCTGCACAAAGTGATGCACTTTTTGCTTCTGGTTGGTATTGTAGAAGGTAAGGAATGTGTTAGGTATTCTTTAATTTTTGAGCCTGGGAATATAATATGTTAGTGTTCTGGACTGTACAAGGAATCCTGATTTGAAAGTAATGATGAAGGTACTGTAAAGAAAAAGACCACGCAAATGTCAAATTTGCAGCTTGGGATGAATAAAATTTTCACCAATTTATAGCATGCTAATTTAATTGGGTACTTTGAAATGTTGCTGCAGTGCGTATCGTCGACAGTGGGTCCAAAATCAGATAAGGCCCATCTCCAACAACAGTGCATCTAGCAAATTTCTTTTACCATTTAATGGTATTTCTGTTGCTGAATCCGCCACCGTCAACACCTTGGGTGTTGCCATTGACCAGAAACTTAGCTGCATCATTCATATTAATACTGTGGCTCTAACAACAGGTCAGAAGCGGGGAATTCTGTGGTGAGTATTTCACCACATGATTACCAATGTTTGTCCATCATATAGAAACCAAAAGTCAGAAGTGTAGTGAAATACTCACCACTTGCCTGGGCGAGTGTTGTCAGAGCCATGCCCAGGAAGAGTGGTCCTATCAAGGACATAGCAGTCCGCTTCAATAGTGTCTCATCCATCACTTTAAACATTAGTTCCTACTGGCACATGGTGGTGGTGTACATAATATACAAGATATTGTGCAAAAATGCTTCTTGGATGTCACCACCCAATTACGCAACCTCAGTCACGTAAACAGATGAGGTAGCACCCTTGTGGTGTGTTTCCCTCCAAGTCAGAAACTATCCTGATTTGGAATTATATTACGATTCCTTCATTATCACTGAGTCCAATCATGGAATTCCTCTTCCTAGCAGTACATCAGATATATCAGCACCAGATGCACTACAGTGATTGAAGAAGGTCCAAAGCCTCGGTGAGGCAATTAGGGCGGCTTTCTGGCTGTGCCAGCAACACAGGTGTCTCATGAAAGAATAAGAAAAAGTGCAAGTTTTGTAAATCCAACTCTTCCACTCCCTCCCCTTCCCAACTCTCCACAGGCTCCGTAATATTATGTTTGATTTGCGTTTCTATTCTTGCCATCAACTTTTTAAAAAGCAGGCCTGTTGAATCTGATCTCGATAAGCAGTTAACACTCCTTTTGATATCTAATAGAATTTAGCCCATAGTAATTTTGTCACTGAATGTAATTATGAATTCCACTGAATCCAAATGCCATACCATTATTTGACATTTTTCGTTGAAATTTGATATTTTAGTGAGGAGTCATTTGTAGCAAATCAAATGCAGTGTTAACAATAATGATGCTGTTTAATGTTTCTAAGAGGGCTCAAATGTGAACTGTAAAGGGTTAGAACTAGTATTTTATGTCAGTGTTTTGCATTACCAATTGTGTAACTATTTGCTGTTTCTCACAATTAATCTTACTTTTAAGTTGTATTTTACAATATTTTAAGAGTGACTGGGAACAGAACATATTTGATGTTTCCATCATGGTACCCTTTGTATTTTTAAAAAATACAAGCTCGTCCACAGGTTAAGAAGAATTCCACCAGGGTCACTTGTGAAGCTCACTGTAGCATAATTAATAGCTTGCTTACTTTATGTTTATTAACATGTTGGGTATCAATGAGTCTTATACTAATATGCCCTCCTTAAGGGGATTGTTACTTGGGGAAGAATGGAATCTTACTTCAAGCAAAGATTCATACAGTACAGTATAACTTCTCTGAACTGGTGGTCATGAATTCTTTTCTAATTTTTTAAAATTAGCAGTAATAATTACTTGTGTATGATTTATCTCTCAGGAATTGCAGATGTTATTTGATCAATTTGCATGAAGTATTTCCATCCCTGGATATGGTTTGAATGAATTCATCCATTTTGTTGGGGATTTAAGCGTTGTTGTTGAGAAACATTCTTGGTTCACAATTTACCGGTATTAGTGAAGGATATTGTACAAGGAAGTTGTGTTTGTATCTCTGTGACCAGTTTTGAGTGTTCATGACGAATGTCACCTGTTGCAATTTATAGAATGGATCGGTAAAGTTGCCTTACAATTTATGGTTGTTACTGATTTACAAACAATAAGCTTAACAACTGAGTCTCAAAAGTAGGTGGGTGTGATTTTTCTTTCACAAGTAAACATTGTTCATATCATGACTGCCCATTTTGAACAGGTATTGTACTAGCTTACAAATTATGTAATTTGTTTTTATGGTAGTACAACTCTGACTTTACCTAGTGTCAAAAATATTTTTATGGAGATGTTCAATACTGACTTTGATTTTTAAAAAAAACTAAAACATAATTTAAAACTTTAATATCATTTTTGTACATATATAACATAGGTCACTTGTATTTTTAAAATGTCTTTAGTTTGTTTAAACATCCTAAGATACCTTACAAGTAACACCAGGCCACTTAAGGCGACATGGAATAGCTGATTGAAACCTTAAAAAAGAGTCAGGTTTTATCAAATCTTAAAATAGATTAATAGAATCAGGCAGCTCAGAAATAGACCCTTTAGTCCAACTCATCTGTGCTGAAAAGACAACCCAATCTGACCTAGTCCCACTTGCCAGCATATCCCCCTGAATCCTTCCCATTCATATACCCATCTAGGTGCCTTTTAAATGTTGTAATTGTACTTTCCTCCACCACCACCTCTGGCAGCTCGTTCCTGAATGCAGGAAATGCGTCAAAAAGTTATCCCTCAGGTCCTTTTTAAATCTTCCCATCTCAGCCTAAAACCTATGTCCCCTAATTTTGGACTCTATCCTAATATTTCCTCTATCTGTGCCCCTCATGATTTTATAAACCTCTATGAGGTCACCCCTCGTCTCTGAAGCTCTAGGGAATAATTCCCCAGCCTGTTCAGCCTCTCCATATTGCTCAACCCTCCAGCCCTGGCAACATGCTTGAAAGTCTTTTCTGAACCCTCTCCAGATTAACACCACGTTCCTTGTAGAAGGGTGACCCAAATTATAAATAGTATTCTGAAAGTGGCCTCAACAATGTCCTGTACAGCCTCAACATGATGTCCCAACTCCTATACTCAGTGCACTGACCAATGGAGGCATGTGTCAATGCGTCAAACGCCACCTTCACCACCATAAGAAGGCAGACATCGTAAAAGGTTTTTCACTGTATTCCTACAATGGGGGACATGTGACAGTAAAAGGATATTTTTATTATTATTATATTGGTGTCATCTGCAAACTTACTAACCATAACTCCTATATTCACAGCCAAAGCAGTTATGTGAATGATGAAAAGCATGGACCCAGCACTGATCCTTGTGGCACGCCCTGGTCACAGACTTCCAGTTCGAAAGACAACCTTCGACCTCACCATGTTCTCTCCTACATTCAAGCTAATTTTGTATCCAATTAGCTAGCTCTCCCTGGATCCCATGAGATGTCACCCTATGAACTAGTGTATCATGCAGAATCTTGTTCAGTGCTTTTCTGAATTTCATATAGACAATGTCTACTGCTCTGCCTTTATCAGTCCTCACTTTCACCTCTTGAAAATACTCAGTCAGGTTACTGAGGCTGAATTTCCCACAAACAAAGCCGTACTGACTATTCAGAATGAGTCCTTGCTTTTCTAAATGAACATAAATCTGTCCCTCAGAATCCCCTCCAATAATTTACTACCACTGACGTGAGGCTCAGTGGCCTATGGTTCACTGATGTGAGGCTCACTGGTCTATGGTTCCCTGGCTTTCCTTACAGCTTTTCCTAAATAATAGCACAACATTAGCTAACGCCCAGCCTTTCCGCCCCTCACGTGTGGCTATTGATGATGCAGATCAGGTCCCGCGGTCGTAGAGTCATAGAGATGTACAGCAAGGAAATATCCTTCGGTCCAATTCATCCATGCTGACAAGATATCTTAGATAAATCTAGTGCCACTTGCTAGCATTTGGCCCATATCCCTCTAAACCCTTCATATTCATATATGCTTATCTACCTTTATGCATTTTCAGACCTCCAGCACCATGTCTTTTCCAGACATCAATATTTATTTCCCCAAGTTCTCGAGCTTCCATCTCCTTCTTCACAGTAAATATGGAAAAAAACAAAAGTAGTAACGCAGAGAATTTGAAGGCGGGAATTCCAGATCTTTAGGGTCTGCTGAAGACACTGACGCAGTATTGAAATGGCGATGCTCAGGTGGCCTGTCTTGGATATTTCACTGATAAATCACTGATGTTTTGAAGCGTTGTGGATCTGGAGATCAGAAAGAGAGGGTCTACTTAAGTGGAGAAGGTTTAGATCGGTCAGCATAATTCTGATGAGTGAATCAGACGTTGCAAGGGTTTTGAATGAGCTCGAGTTTATAAATGGCAAAAATAGGAATGCTTTGAATTGTGAAGGCTGAATGTAACCAATGCGCAGATGAGGGTTTCAAAAGCAGAGGTGCTGAGGCACAGACCAGATCAAACAATATTACACAAGTAGAAATAGGTGCTGTAAATGATGTTGAAATGCAGTCAGCAGCTCACCTCGGTTAGTATGATAACAAAGATGTGGAAAGCCTGGTCTAACCTCTTAGATAGTTACTTAGACTGGATGGATTTCATGCCTATGAAATAGTGTTTTTGGAAGAACTAATGACAATGCCTTCAGCCTTCAAAAAATTTAGTTGGATGAAATTTCAACTCGTCCAGAAGGAGATGTTGGTCCAATAGTCTGATAAGTTAGAGGCTAGAGGAATGAAGAGAAGAGTGACGGTGAGGTAGAGATGAGTGTTGCCGATGTGTGTGGTGGAACTTGCCTTTGTAGTTTTACTGTAGTAATGTATGTAGGTGAGAAATAGAGGACACCAAAGATGGACTGTTGGGAGCAATGGGTGACAACAGATTGAATGGAATGAGTGCAGGAAGTAAAACAATTGTAGACGAGTCTCTGGCTACACCTGGCTAAATAAGAATGGATTCAGATGAGGGCAGTTCCACCCAGCAAAGCACTGGTGGAGGAGCATTAGAGGAGGACTGCGTAGTTTCCTGATCTGATTTGATTGATATATTATTGTCATGTGTACTGAGATACACAAGTATTGTTTTGAATGCTATCTAGACAAATCATACATAAGTACTTCAGGGCAATAGAACGGAATGCAGAATATGCTGTTACAACTACAGAGAAGGTGTGTTGAAAATTCAACTTCGATACGAGAGGTTGTTCAAACATCAGGTAACAGAGGGGATTAAGCTGTTCTAGAATCTGTTGATTCATGTTTTCAAACTTTTGCATCTTCTGTCCAGATGGTGGGTTTGAAAGAAAGTGTAACTCGGGTGGGAGGGGTCTTAGATTATGTTGGCTGCTTTCCCGAGGCAGCGGAAAATGTAATGGAATCAGTCGATGGAAGGTTGGTTTGTGTGATGGGCTTGGCTGCATTCATGACTGTATTTCTTGCAGTCTTGAGCAGAGCTGTTGCCATACCATGCTGTGATGCACCTGAATAGGATGCATTCTATGGCACATTGATAAAAATTGGTAAGAGTCATTGTGGGCATGCCAAATTTTCTAAGAGCTAAGATGGAGAAGCCTTTATTATCACTTTGAAAGTTTAAATGAAACTTTGATAGATTTTGTTTTTATAAAAAGGTCTGCGAAGGGACATTAATTAAGATACTTGGACCCTATGAGCCTTTCCACAATAGTTGAAAGTAATCTTAACTAATCTAAGAACGTAATTTGTCCCAGTAAAGCTTAACGTGAAGCTATTCTTGATTGTTGTAAAAACTCATCAGGTCAATGAATGTGCCTTTTGGGAAGGAAATTGGCCACCTTTGCCTGGTCTTGTCTACGTGTGATTCCAAACCATCATAATGTGTTAAGTGCCCTCTGAAATAGCCTGATCTATTGAAGCACAATTGGGGATCAACGGCACACCCATATACTATGAAAGAATAAGTGAATAACAAGTTACTTAAACATTAGAACTGGCTTTATCGGTATAATTACTTCATACGTAAATGAATTCAGAGCTTTGTCTGTTTATTTTCTCTTTTTCCTCATTTATCGGATTCTGTTCTTTACAGACTGTGTCAAATGCATTGCTTTTTAGACAGTCAAATTATATTTAACTTTATACTGCATCCCATCCTGTATTGGTTGTTTTGGTGGTTGGAAGAAAAATTTGTCAGAAGCTAATTTGTTGTTTTCTATCTAGTTAAAAGTTTTTAGTCCTGAAGAGATCTGTTTAATGTTGTCAGATGATGGCAATTGGATGAGAAGTAGGACATTGATTTGAAACACATGAAAACTGACCTAATCTTTAGTAGACTTGGTAGCATGGAGGGAGAGTTAAACTATAACTGGTAAAATGCAAATAAATTTACTCAATTAGTCTTGTTTATATTAGTGTCACATTCAGCATATATTATATGTCATGCAGATTATGAATGACAGCAAAGTTATTTTATGAATAACTTTTTTAAAATAGTTTTAATTCTATTCTAGTCACTAATAGTACTCTTGCCTAGATTTTGACATGAAATGCCAATAATGTACAGCACAGTGGAAGTCTTGTTTTTCTCTTCACTCACTTGACAGTGAAGTAGGTTGTGAAACAAAAATACTTTTAACACCAAATTATTGGACATTTTATGAACTTGGAAACATAAAGATAACTTTGTACTTGAGTATTTTGTTTGAATGTAAATGTATTTTACTGAAATATCTTGTTTCAATAAGAATTTTTAAATTTATTACAGTATTAGTCCTACATATTCAAATTTCATTTTAAAATGTCTAAAGTACTGAGCTGCTGTAATAGTTAAAGTTCCAATGTATTATTTTCTTAATCCAGTTTGCGAGACCATTTGCTTCTGGATATGCTTCTGCTGTATTGCACCTGTAACACATGACTATAGTCTGTTGCTATTTGTTTCTAATACAGAGATTATTTGCAAAGTTCATAAATTTTCCAGTTTATATTTGCTTTATAAGCAGAGGTTATGAAAATATGGTTTAAACCAGACAGCGCAGAAAGGTAGACTGGATTCACCTGGGATGGTGAATACACGTATATCTTTGGTGAAATGATCTAATAAAGACTTAATGACTGCAGTGATTGCCCATATATTTCTCTGTGGATGAGTGGTATTCTCTCTCCCAAAGCAGAAGCTGATTAACTCCGACATTGGAAATCTGGAGCCAGAAAAAGATTGCTTCCAGTGTCGCCAGAGAGAAGTCTTGTTGTGGGTTAGGGTATTGAGAAGGAGTTGGATAGAAATCCAAAATTTTATATCAAGATCAGTCAGAAATATTTTACCATTTTACTTCGATTTCAGATTTCAAATATTGGAGCTCAAAAGGAATATACAGAAAAAAAATTTAGAATTTTAGTTTATTATGTATGAGTAGCATGAGTAGGTTATTACTGTCTAAAACTGTAAATATATTCATATTAATATTTTATGATACTGTAAAACTAGCTAGCTAGAAGGTAACCTGTTGTGAATCACAGATGACCTTGCCTTCAGTTTATCATGCTTTGTTTTTGTCCTGATTGTAACAATGATGAGGGATGTCTTAATTCATCAGACAAGCTACAGACTCTTTACTTGAGCAGGGTAAGCAAAGGCATATGACTAGAGTAGAATGCAAGAGGGAGTTGCTTGCTGGCTATAATTTTCTTGTCATTTCGAGTATTGTGATCATTTCATTGATGTGACAGTGCTGGGCTTTACATATAATCCCTTAGCCTGTGCTCACTTTCAGTCTTATTCACTCCCTGTCATTCATATTGATTAGATGAGATCTAGTTGGCAAATATATACAAGAACAACAGACTATTCAGTTATTGTATTAAGTTAAGGCCAATCAATTATATGATCTTCTTCCTAAGCCTGGGTTGTAAGGAATTCTTAAAAAAAAAGAAAACTGTAAGATGAGCAAACTTTCATAACTATACATTCATCCGCTGCTGCTCCATACAAATTGTGTTTAATTGATGTCACCTTGCATTACAAGTTATAAAGTGGTGTGCCGATGACACAACCAGCAGGAAATTCCTTCTGTTTGGTTTTTCATTAAGCCTTTGTTTGGATAGTAGCCAAAGCCAGATGTGATATCAAGGTTTTAACATTTTCTTAAGCTAAAATAGAATGAGTTTTCTTTCTTTGCTTCAAATAGGTTGTTATTGATGCCTTTAGACTGATTAATGCTAACATGATGGTTTTAGGACATGAGCCGAGGCAAACAACTTCAAATCTTGGTCATCTCAACAAACCATCTATCCAGGTAAATGTGTCCATCCGTAAATATTTGTTTATACAATTAAAAAAAATTCTTCAGATTTTTAATATTTAATCTTCAGGTATTTTACTGCGGAAAAAAAATCAACATTGTATAAGTTAAGTGGTCTGGTTAATGTCATTGAGATCATAACCTTTACTGATGCCCCCGCTTAAGTTCTACTGCTGATATCCATTTGTATATATGATACCTTTTATTTTGCATGCCCGTGCAAGTACATGATCATAAAGGGGGCTGCTTGTGAGCTGGCTGCACAGTGCATTTTGGGTTGCTGTGTGCACACAGCTTACATAGAGCCTCACTGTTTAGCCTTGCATATATTGTACTAATTAGTTGGGCAAGGCCATTTTGGATGAGGATCCCTATGACATTGTTTTTTATGACTTTTTAATTTGCATGCCCTAATTAAACACTGCAGTTTGGAAAAAAAGTGCATTAATGATATGATTGTACCAAGTATGAAAATCTGTAGAGGATCTTAGCTTGTTGTTGTGAATTGTACTTTATTGAAGTCTTTATAACTGTCAAAGATAATGAGCAGAAATGTGCCAGGGGTTTTGACTGGGCATAGACAAGTCTATGCATGCACGTTTCTGGAGAATAGGTTCCTGCTCCTTTTTATGACTGTATGCTGTAATGACCTCTCTTGTTAATTTCAAGAAATTTTCCAAATGATTATTGTAGGAATGATGTTCTATGAAATACATTTAATTGTACCTGTTGCCAAAGAAGAAATATCCATCTAAGGACAACTGATTGTCTTTTTATGTTCCAAAAAAATACTCAATATTTTAAAAGTATTCCCAATTTGAAGATTTCTTCATTCAGTCTGAAAGACCAGAATTTTAGTTAACAGGATTTGATAGACTTTTTTTGATACCACGGGCAGTAAAATATATTGAGTAAATACAATTAGATTTTGAAGAGCATTTTATTCAAATATAAAGTTGTAATTTTATTAAGTTCGTGATAGTTAATATGCTTTTTGTTAATAAGTTGTAGAACACAGCAGGAACTAAGCTAGGAAAACAAAATGAAAAATTCCAGTCAACATTTATCAGCAAGAACATCACAATAGTTGATTTTGGCTAGCAAACAAATAAACTACTTGGGCGATGCCAATTGTCCTCTTAATGTGGAACAACAGTGCTATTATTAGGGGAAATCTTAATCAGTACTTATGAATCAAATTAGAGAAGTTATGACTAATTTTTTTTAAACTTCTGATTTCAAAATGTGCACACTGATTACCAAAGAACCAGCCCAACACTTATCAAATTTATAAAAGACATCATATATGACTATTGATAAACTACTAATTCATGACATGTTTATTATCACTATCGCAGTTGAGCCATACTGTCCTTGTCTAGTTTTCTGGGATTCCCTCATCAGATTTCATTTCTTTCCTATTGCAACCTGAGAACCACCTTCAGTACGTTCACTTTTGAAGCCATGAGTTCTCGAGTCATCTGGAGACCAGATCTTGGCCCTTCCCTTTCTTATCTGTATGCCACCCTTTGGCAACATCATACAAAAACTTGTCAGGTTTCACATTTCTGGTGACGACGTCCAGTTCTGTTTCTCTATTGCCTCGCTCAACCCCTCCATCGCCTCTGATTTGTCTTGTAATTCGGCTGACGCCCAGCGTTGGATGACTAGAAATTTTACTTCAATGAAGCACTGGGAAAACCAAAGCTATCATCTTGCCCCTGTCACAAACTCTGCTCCTTTGCTACCAACTACATTCTTTTTAGAGGGCCTTATCTGAACCAAATCAAACTGTTTGTAATGATATCGTTTTCTTGGACCCTGAGCTGAGTTAACAAAAATGCATTCTGATAGTATGTCGTCGGAGCATTGATTTGAACTCCCATAAATTTGTTGGCCTCCATCTTTAAGTCAGCTGATTTGTTTTGGAATGCTTGTCCATGCCTTTGTTACCTCCAGACGTGAATGTTCCGATGCTGACCTGGCTGGCCATCCATCTTGCACTCTCTGTAAACTTGAATTCATCTAAAATTCAGTTGTCCATATCCTAATTCTTGTCAGGATGTATTCACCTATCCCCTCTTTGTCCACTGATGAACAGTAACTGTTTGTCTGACAATGCGTTGAGGAAGTGACAGTTGACATTGATGCATTTGGGAGTCCTTCAAGATTCTGTAGACTTTGGATCAGTTCCTACCAATTGGAAGGTAGCTAACATCACCAAACTATGTAAAAAAGGAAGGCAGAGGGAAAACTGAGAACTAGAGACCAGTCATTTGTAGTGGGGAAAATTCTAGAGTCCATTATAAAAGATTCAATAGCTGAGCATCTGGAAGACCGTGACCGCATTGGGTGGAGTCAACATGGACTTGCTAAAGGGAAATCATGCTTGCCAAGTCTATTGAACTTCTTTGGGGATGTAACCAGTGGAGTTGGTGAGGGGTTGCCCGAGGGTGTGGTTTATCTGGACTTTGAGCAGGCTTTCAACAAAATCTCACATTCGAGTTGTGTGTGTGTGAAATTAAAATGCATGAGATTGGAGATTGTATGTTGAGACAGATAGAAAACTGGTTGGCAGATAGGAAACAGAGTGGGCACAACCAGGTCTTTGAATGGCAGGCTGTGATTAGTGAGGTACGATAGGGATCAGTGTTTGGATCCCAGCTATTCACAATATATGTTAATGATTTGTATGAGGGAGCTAAATGTAATAGCTTCACGTTTACAGATGAAAGAAACTGGTTGGGAGGTATGATTTGGACAAATGGAATGACTGGGAAAATGCATGGCAGATAAAATAAAATGTGGATAAATGCAAGGGTACTTCGGTATCAAAAACAGGAAGGCAGGTTTTTAATAGAAATGGCTAGAAGTTGAGAGAGGGGCTCTTGCATCAAGACCTGGGTGTCCTCATACGTCATTTGCTGAAAGTCAGCATGCAAGTTCAACAAATGATCAAGAAGGCAAATGTTTTGCTGGCCTTCATAGCAAGAGGATGTAAGTACAAGAGCAACAATGTCTTGCTGCAAGACCTTGGTGAGACCATAACCTAGAATGTTGCATGCAATTTCTGTCTGCTTATCTGAGGAAAGATATTCTTGCCATTGAGGGAATGCAGCAAAAGTTTAATAGACTGATTCTTGGGCTTGTGGGACTGACATATGAGGAGAGGTTGATTTCAGTTAGGTTTATATTCACAGTTAAGACGAGTAAATTTTATAGAAACCTACGAAATTCTTAGAGCACTAGACAGACTAGATGCAGGAAGAATGTTCCCAAAGGCAGAGCAACCCAGAACCAGCGGTCCATGTCTAAGGTTGTGGGGAAAACATTTAGGACTGAGATGAAGGGAATTTTTTTTTAATCCAGAAAGTGGTGAGCCTGTAAAAATTGCTACCACAGAAAGCATTTGAGGCTAGAACTTTGTATGATTTCAAAGAGGAGTTTGGATATAGTACTTGAGACTAAAGGAATCAAAGGATATGAGGGGAAAAGCAGGAACAAGCTATTAAGTTGGATAATCAGTCATTGTCATAATGAATGGCAGAACAGGCTCAAGGGGCCATTTGGCCTATTCGTGCATCTATTTTTTTAATGTTTATGTTTTGTTTTAAGAAAGTGCTTTTCTCAAACTCTTCCTAGACATTACCATTTCCTATCATTGTAACCTCCTGTGGCCTTACAACTCTGACAAATTTAATTTCTTTTATTTGCCCCACTGTTTGTGGCTTCAGCTGTCTAGTTCTTAAGCTCAAGAATTCCCCCTCAGAAAGCTATTTGTTTTTGTATCTCACTTCTTTTAAAATGCACCTTCAAATGCACCCATTTGACTAAGTTATTGGCCTCTTGTCCCAATGTCTCCTTTGGTAATTTGGTCTCTAATTTTATTCAGTAATGCATTTGTGAAGCATCTTGGAGAGTTTTATGGCATTAAAGACACTAAGCAAATATAAATTGTCAGTAATAGCTTAACCAAAGATTATGGTTGATGAGAGTGATTATCTCTCCTCATTCCCTTCCCTTCTTTTATTTCTATTTCAATTTTCACTTTACCTCGCAGCTTCCTACATGTTGCGTGGTCTCATTGGAATTATCATCTTGACATCTTTCATATACGTGGTTTTTTCTTCTTCGTTTTGCTGTCTGTCATGATGCAAGAAGCTCAAGCTTTCTTTATCTTGCCTTTCCTCCTCATAGTTTTAACTATCTCCTTTGAAAGCAGTCCATGATCAATAGCAGTTTGTATGCCGGCATTTGTTTCCTGTATACCTGGGCCAGATCTGTTCTCATCCCATTAAACTTGGCCCACCCCCAATTATTATTTTTTACTTTACTTTTTTTATAGCCAATAGAAATCTTTCAATACTACGATTATTGTTATGCTGATTTCTTGATCCACCTATTCTAAAATCTAAATTCTAAAAAGGTGCAGCAATGCTTCCTTCCTTGTTAGACTAGAAACATGCGGAAACTGATACAGAAAATTCTCCGAAACATTGCAGAAAACTTTCCCTATCTCTACCTTTTGCAGTACTACCCAGTCTGTATTGGGACAACCCAAAACCCTCCATGCCTTCCACTGTTCACTAATTTCCTTGCATATGGAGCTATAGTCATACAGCACGGAAACAGACCCTTCAGTCCAAGTAGTCCATGCCAGCCATAATCCGAAAATAAACTAGTCCCACCTGGCTGCTCCTGGACATGTCCCTCCCAAGCTTTCCTGTTCATGTACATCGCCAAATGTCTTTTAAATGTTGTAATTGTACCCACTTCCTCTGGAAGTTCATACCCCACACAAGCTACATTGTGTAAAAAAAAAAGTTGCCTCTTATGTTTTTTTTTAAATCTTTCTTCTCTCACCTTAAAAATGTGCCCCCTAGTCTTGAAAACCCCATCCTAGGAAAAAGACAAATATCATTAACTCTATCAATACCACTGACTATATTATGAACTTCTATCAGGTCACCTCTCAACCTCCTATGCTCTTTTGGGGGGAAAAAAGTCCCAGTCTTTCTTTGTAACTCAAATCTTCCATACCTAGTAACATCCTGATAAATCTCTTCTGAACCTTCTTCAGCTTGATAATATCCTTCCTTTGTTCCTTTTCATCTTCAGCAGGCGTTGGAGACTTGAGAATACATTCAATAATGTGAGGTACTATGTTTCTTAGAACTAACAAAATAGATTCTGTCCTTAAACCCTGTAAACATTGTCTCTCTCCAGCATGAGAATATTCATCTTAAACAATGCTGCCACCAGCATTCCCTATGAGCATATGTAGTCCAGTCCATGCGTGCGCACATATTCCCTGTGTAGTGATTGGCATTGGCATACAGATTGTGGAATTGACTGCCAGAAGTCCTGCTATACACAAGTCTTGAAGGTCAGCGCAACTGGTAAGAAACTTAGAGGGAATGCTGGTTGCCACTACTCTTCCTTTCTTTGCTCCCCTGGAATTTTTAGTATGGAGTCTTCCTTATTTTTTCAGAGCTGGGCCTTAGACTAATTAGGAGGAATTATTGTATTCTTTGATTTGTGGAGTAACCTTTTTAAAGAAATATTCCTAAAATTAATGAACTTTAAAATATGTACTCAAGTCTTTATTTACAGATGGTCGCTGGTATTGTCAATGTCATTATCAGGCAACGACAGTGAACACTGGCTTGGTTAGCACTCCCCATATCTCATGAACAAATATTTAAAAAACAAATCTTGACCTCATTTCTGTTTCTATGTATGTGACAATTTAGGCTAGAAAATGGATGCATTATTTGTAAATGAACAGATGTATGTAATTTATAGATTCTAGTTAAAATGTAAAATGAAACATGGTATTTTAGTATTTTGCATTAATTCCAGCTCACTGGGAAGCCATTTGAAAATGTTGCTGCTGTTTTCTTCCAATCTCTCCCAGTAGCTATTTTTGCAAGATGTACTCATTGTATACTGAAGAGAATTCTTATGCTCTCAAAATATTTTTTAAAAAATCTTAAATAAGATGACTGAACAATTTTCTCAGTGTTTCTCAAACAACTGCTGAGAAAACTCTGGGTGTTTTGTGTAGCAAAAGAAAATTAGTAAGCAAGTTTCCAAAGACACTAACAAATATCTAACTGATTCAGAGAGATACAAATATGGAATATGGTGAAGTGAGTTGGAACATATCTTAAAAATACAATCAATTTCTGGTATTAACCTTTGTAATAAGGATTCTTTTAAGTCTTTCTGTTATCTATGTTAATAAGTGAAATAAATTGAACATTTCTCTTAAATTAGTTTGTGAATGAATTTCACTGAGAATTATTTTCAAATCTGATTATGATTGACTGAAGTTATGCATTTGACATGAGAAACTTTGTTTATTTTATTTGTACATAAATTGTCACTTTTGGAAATCTTATTTTCGGCAAATAAATCACAACAAGATCATGCAAGTTAACTTTGTTAAATTGATATTCCCATTTCTGTTGTTCAGTTTGGATTTTTGTATATTTTTAGGCTTTGATTCATGGATTAAACAGACACTACTACTCTATCACCATCAATTATCGGAAAAATGAACTTGAGCAAAAGGTAAGATACATTTTCAATCTTGGTTTTATGTCTTTAAAACATTGTGTGGCATTGTTCATTGTTCAAATCTTAGATTGTTTAAAAAGTATTAACCATGGATGACCCTGAATCACACCTTGCATTTCCATAAACTATTCAAGTTGGCCACTACATAGCAGTTGTAACTTCCACAGTTGTCATAACAAGGTTCGTACGCCAAATGCATTGCTGTTGTTTTGACCAGCTTTGAGTCGATTAGCATCATTTTTAGTTGATCAGAATCCAGTTGTGCAGTGAATGAAAAGTCTCATCAGGGCAACAACTTTTATGCGGTATGTTAAAACATTTAAATCAGACGTAGAGAGAACAATCTTTACGGTTCGGACTGTTGATCTACAGAATTTGTTCCCTTTTGCCTGTATTTCCTGGTCATGATATTTCAGCAGAGTTGTCTATGTTGTCTGTCTTGCCCATCCTATTTGGGAATGGATGTGGTGAATGATGTGATTTAAGAGGTATAATGTAATTTTTCTTATTAGTAATTAATAATCTGTTTTGACTCTTGATTAAAGGATAAGTTTGTTTATTTATAAAACCTGGTAAGAATTTTATCTTTTGACAGTGGTCAAAGTCTGGCAAATTAACCAGCACAGTTGGGTCACGTGGAGTTGAGGGGTGTTGACCCGCGCAGGGCCATTTTAGGTCCGGTTGGAAGAAGTGGGGTTTGTGTCAGGCCCAGTACGATTGTGAAGAGGTGCCAGTTTTAGTTGGTCAGACTAGACAGATGGGTGAATTGATTCCACGAGGGGGTGGGTGGTGGTGGAGGTATGTGTGTTCATGTGTGTGCATGCAAGGGTATAATATTCTAACATTAAAGGCACAAGTTTGATCTTAACTGCGTAAAATTGTTCGTGGAAAATCAGCTCTTACTAAAGATCGTAATATCTCAGTTCACATGTGTGAAATATTCTTGAGCAATAAATAATATACATTTAAAGAACAAAACAAAGTGTTCAAGCAAGCTAAAAATATTTTTTCTGCTCTAACTTTAATAACCAGGGGACATCAATTTAAGGTAAAGACAGAAGGTCTAGAGGGATTTTAAGGATGAATTTGTTTCTTCTCAAGCTCACTGTCTGAAAATAAGCCAGATGCAGTAACCATCTCTTCGAGCATGGGACTAGCATAGATGAGTGCTTGATGAACTGATGTGGACATGATGGGCTGAAGGGTCTCCTTCTAAGACAAATTGTAAGGCTATAACATATCTAATTTTATTTCCCCATTGAACTATTTCTCCTTACTACACACATCTGAAACCAGTGTTTACATCTTCCCCAAAATGTCAACTATTTCAGATGAAGACTGAAAAGACTGACTTAATAAATTGATTCAGAAACCAAAGCAAGTGAACAATGCTATGTGGAACTTTTTAAATACGCACTGTACATGATTGCTTATAAAAGGTTGATGTTTTACTTCTGGAATTGACCTTTAGCCATCGACATAAACTTCCTGACATGCAATCAGCAATACCTGTAATGACTAACACAACAACTGAGACAGGAACAAGTATCCTAAAGCTTCCTGATGGATCCACTTGAACTCGAGCGCCGCAGAACCTAAGTGTCTGCCTCTCAGTTCATGGCACCACTAGCAGCAACAGCTCTGCCGCTTCAACAGCCTCTATTAGAGAGGGACAGGCGTCTGCCTGGAACCTATCCTGGCATCTCCCTCCATTGCATGCCTTAAATCTACCTCCTTGGGGCAAACCCAGTCAAATTCATCATCAGTTTGTCTTTAGGAATTGAAGGATGAGATTGAGAGATGGATGGAGAATCTCTTCCCTTCAATCATACCCTGACAATTAAAAAAATAAGCTTCCAGTCTCCAGCTTCCCTGTATCTTACCCCTCTTGTGACCAGTAACATACTGGCTGACTCTCCCTTCTCCACCACTCCTCACTTGCCTCTCTCTAGAGAGATTGACTGCTCCTTCCTGAGTGTCTACTCCCGAGGCTTCTCATTGAACTGTAGCTGATGTTCATGGGGTACAAGCAAATCCTTTCCAGGCTTTACTCATTGAATAATAAGGGCGTGGAATGCCCTGCCTGCAACAGTAGTAGAGTTGAAGGGCATTTAAATGGTCATTGGATAAACATATGGATAATAATGGAATAGTGTAGGTTAGATGGGCTTCAGTTTGGTTTCACAGGTAAGCGTAACATCGAGGGCTGAAGGGCGTGTACTGCGCTGTAGTGTTCTATGTTCGGTGTAAAATAGGAACTGCTGTAGGCCGCTGAGCCCTTCAAGCCTGTTCCAACATTTAGTCTGATTATCAAATTCAGTACTTTGTTCCTCCTTTCTCCCTGTAATCTTTGATTCCTGAGACAGTTTGTTTATTCAACGTTGATTTGCTGAACTTGTCTCAATCTGTGGTCATGTGATTGCTGCCATTTTAGGTTAATGTTTGTCTGTTTAAAATCGCTGAGTCCATCTAAGTCTCAGTTATTTAAAATCAAATGATTAAAGTTGAATACTGACAGTCCGTACTTTGCTACTGTAATGACAAAGTCTCCAAATGAGCTATTCAGAAATGAATAGGATCAGATCTATGAACAATTCTCTGTCATCTCCTTGAGCAAATGTGAAAGAATCGATGCACACAGTCGCAACTGAAATAACTTAATCATTAATTCACTATCTACCTGATCTCCGTCAAGTCCTAGACCATTGGGCTTGACTTATACCCTGCCTTCTCCCTGTCACACTTGATCCCTTTACCAATCAAGAACTTCATCTCTGCCTTAAATGCACTCCATGACTTGGCCTCCACAGATTCACCACCCTCTGGCTGAAGAAATTCCTTCCTATCACAGTTTGAAAATGTTCCTTCTCTGAGGTTAAGTCCTCATGTCCTCATGTCTCCTACTAGTGAAAACATGTTCTGCATATACACTTTATCCAGTCAGTATTCTGTATGTTTCAATCAGATCTCCCCTCATCTTTCTAAACTCCATCCAGTTTAGACATAGAGTCTTAACCACCCCTCATGTGACAAGTCCTTCATCTCCCCCCAGGATCATTCTTGTAAATCTCCTCTGGACCTACCAGAAGGCCAGCACACACTTCCTTAAATATGGATCCCAAAACTGCTCAATATTCCAAATATGGTCTCATCAGAGCCTTATACTGCCTCAGTAGTACATCTCTGCTCTTGTATTCTAGCTCACTTGAAGTGAATGCTATCACTGTATTTACCTGGGTTCAGGACTGTTAAGAAAATGGACAATCAGATATTTCTCTGGAAAAATAAATCTGTTAGTATGCTTAAATGTTTCCGAATCAAATTAAGAGAATTCATCAGTGAATTTTTCTGCCATAGAACATGCTTTCTCCCACATTGTAATCCAGTTAAGTAACAAACAAGTATAAAATACCCTTACTGGATGTGAAGTTGGGCTAACTTCCTCCAAAGGTCTGAATTAAAATTGTTTACAAAACAGTCACTAAATGTTGGATGTGTGTTTTTCTTAATTAAAAAGCCGTAGAGAAGTTGAGGATGAGGCTCAGTCTTAGTCAATAAAAGTAAGGGTCATTTTTGTCATTTTTCTGCCCACGAGGCCAAATGAGATTGCTTGCCGCATCTTTAACAAGCAAACCTCACTAACTACTTACCCTGCTGTAAGTCAGCCCTCTCGCCCATTCTAGCCCCATTCCAGCACTCGCCATACTTTGAAGAATTCACTGCTTTCGGGATATCCCAGAATGGATTAGCAGACCTGGTGCCAATGCTGTCTTTAAAAGACCCTCATGCACCCAGACAACCACTGTCAGTCTGATGCTGCCTTGCACAATTCTTGATTTGATACCAGACACGGTAGAGAAAGAAAAATCGGTGCTGTACTTTGTGGGCAATGCGCTGGAGGCCCTGGTAGATGGGGTGGTGAGGTCCGGACTTGCTCCTCCCCAAGACTGGCAATGAAGGCTGCAACACCAGACTATGCCAACCCGGTCCAAGGTTACCACCTAGATTAGAGTAACCTTAGCCAACTGGAGGACTGCACAGCTCTATGGGATGAAGACCAATGACCTATTCCACTGTGTCAGCATAAGTGCCACCATCATATTGAGTGTCAGTGGTCTGTGGGTGTGAGGTATGTGTGGTTGGTGTGTAAATGCAATCGTCATTGTGGAAGTCAGACTGAAGGGTCTTGAATAGGGAATTTCATTAGAGCATGGAGCTCAGGAATGAAGGCAGATTTAACGACCTTGTAGGGAAAGCAAAATTAAATTCGACAGTAGTTGGGTGATGAGAATAGATTTGAGGAGGAAAAGGGTGCTATTTACCAAAAAGCTTATTTATTGATAACAAACATGGGCCCAGGGAAAGTTGTTTTGCACTGTGCCAGCCATAATAGCATAATCATTGCTAGTTTAATACAACAGTTTACAACCTCCAAGGAATCATTCTTAATAGAGAGAAGTGAAATGATTACTTAAATGAATAGTGATAATGGGAACTGCAGATGCTGGAGAATCCAAGATGATAAATGTGAGGCTGGATGAACACAGCAGGCCCAGCAGCAGCTTTTGTGCTCCTGAGATGCTGCTGGGCTTGCTGTGTTCATCCAGCCTCACGTTTTATTAACTTAAATAAATAGATTGTGACTGAAGCCATTCATTCTTTTGCATTCATGTATAGGATGATCCTGCCTGTTAGGGCATTGAATTTTGAGATCGGTTAGAACCGAGGGTGTAGAAGCTAACCCTAGCTTTACACCCAGTAATTATCTTTTATACTTGGCTTTCACTTAATTGAATAGGGCATATTACTAGCTTCGAAGAGGTTAGAAACTTAATATTCATTCCACAACATGTACTGTGATGGATTTATCCTATTGAAGGGACTGTTGACATCTGTGATTTAAAGATAGTTGATTCACTATTTGCTATTTATGCAGGCAAATCATCCGAATAAATACATGGAGGAAAAATTGCAGGGTTAATGAGGAAAGAGCAGGCGACTCGGGTTAATGGAAAGCTTCTTCAGACTCTGTAAAGACTCAATGGGCTGAATAGTTGCCCTTTTGTGTTGTCATTCTGATTCTATTAGATCATAGAACAATGGGTAGAAGGCATTTTTGGTATTAGTTTCCAGAAGATGTAGAATCTGCTGAATGACCTGAGCTCATAAGGTAAAGGTAAAGTTGCCAAAGTCCTGCCGGACCATTGGGCTGCTCTCTTTCTCTCTGCGTTTCTTTCTGTCTTTCTTCCCGTGTGTGTGTGTGTGTGTGTGTGTGTGTGTGTGTGTGTGTTTGTGTGTGTGTGTCTGTCTCTCTCTCTCTCTCTCTCTCTCGTTCGCTCTCTCTCAAACCCGCTCTCTCTCTCTCTTTCTGTCAGTCCCTCCCTCCCTCCCTCCCTCTCATTACAGACATGATTCACCTTGAAGGTCAGATAAGTTAAAAGTTCATAACATAACCATTTTAAACACGCTCCATGCCAAAAAGCAAAGATATAAATAAAGGTTTACCCAAAACCCCAAATGATGTGACTTCAGAAGATAGTTGAGGTAACACCGTGATCCCAGCTGATGATACAACTGGAAAAGTCAGATCTGAGAATTAAAATTGGCTTGATAGACTTTTTTGATACTTAGGTAATGTGATAGTTAGAGACGTGACCTATTAGTACGAAGCTGCAGACTTTCCTTCAATAACACAGTTTATTACACAAAAGAGGAAATAATAAAAAACAAACTATCTAAGAATACAAAGGCAGCTGGCAAGTTCTAAATTGGCAGAACAAATTTTCAATCTGTTTACTAACATTGCCCATTATAGAGACACAGGACCAGTGAAATTACATCCCTGCATCAACTCTATTTTAAGGTCTTAACTGACTGCAGTTTCTTTACCGTGGAGGGTGAAGACATTTTGATGGATCCTTTTCAAATCTGTGGACATGAACTTTTCTGAAACCTGAACACTCCAACTAAAAGAGAAACTGAAGTTGCTGCTGGACTGAATTTTTTATTTAAAAAAAACTTGCTTGTCCTGGATTCTTCTGAGCTAAAAACAAAGCTAATGTTCTGGTATGTTTTTTTTCTATCTGTTGTAACCCCAGCAGAATAAACATCTTTTCGTTGACACTGCAGATATTTGTAGCCACCTACTTTCTGACAGAAGTCCTGGATTTAGTCTGGAAGGACTTTCTGACGTTTTCTCTTAAAAAGAAGTCCCTTTCAGAAGTATCTGATATCCATCCAAGTCTCTCTTGTATTCCAGGTTCCAAAAATGATTTTATGATGTCCCTTTCATCTCCGTATATAGAAAATATATTATTACTAGGCACAGTGGTTTTTCACTTATCACAGGACGGTGAATCCAAACTGTCCATATGTTCTATGCACTTCATTCCTATATGCCATCAGGTACCTACATGCCTTCCAAGAGTGGCCATGTTTGGAGGAGGGATGGAAAGATGTAAGCCACGAGCTAGTTTTTTGTAGGCTCTTAGTTTAGGAATTGTTTTATTACTTTAGATACAGTATACAGTTACAACGTTTAAAAGGCATCTGGATAGGTATATAAATAGGAAGGGTTTAGAAGGATATGGGCTAAATGCTAGCAGATGGGACTAGATTAATTTGGGTTATCTGGTTGGCATGGATGACGTGGACCAAAGGTCAGTTTCCATGCTGCAAGGCTCTATGACTATGACTATGACTACTGCTCATAAATACACACTATTATGCTAGGATTAAAATGTATTTTCAGAGTTCAGAAATACTACCATCTCCAAAATGCATGAAAAATTTTCAAATGGTTCATGCACATGCTTTCTGGCACAGTGTTATTTTATTATGAAATAGTGTGGCAAGTAGACCATTTTGAAATTTTTAAAATCCTTGTAAAGCCATGGCAGATGGTCCAATTAGAATTCACTAAGAATCTGTAATTAAAAGTCTAATGATGACCATGAAACCATTGTTGATTATTGGATAAACCCATCTGGCTCTGCAACATCCCTTAGAGAAAGAAACTGCTGTCCTTGCCTGGTCTGGCCTATACGATACTTCAGAACCACAGCAATGTTGGTGACTCTTAACTGCCCTCTGAGTAATTGGGAATGACAATAAATGCAGCTGTAGCCAGTGACACCCGTATCCCATGAAAAAATGAAAAAAAAAATTAAAGAAAATATAGAGATAACCAAGTGTGGAGCTGGAGGAACACAACAAGCCAGGTAGCATCAGAGGAGCAGGAAAGCTGATGTTTCAGGTAGGGACCCTGAAGAAGGGTCCCAACCCGAAACATCAACTTACCTGTTCCTCTGATGCTGCGTGGCCTGTTGTGTTCCTCCAGCACCACACTTTGTTACCGCTGACTCCAGCACCTGCAGTTCTTGCTATCTCTATGGAAAATATGTTGTTGGCTCTTGCATGAGAATACCAGCAGCAGCTGGTCAGAAGTGCATTTCTGTAGGAATTATTTTTTACATGCTGGTTTGTGCTATGTTGGGGCATTCTCTTTAATATGTCAATCATCTAAAGTCCAAATTCTCCTGAAAGTCTTAAAACCTGCTAGTAGACTATTATTTATGTTTATTGCTGAACATACCAGAAGTACATTTTCAGAAACCTCTAGACAACTGGAGACAGTAACACACGCATTTTTCAACAACTCTACCTCATCCGTTTAAAAGCCTCTCTTGCTTGTATTTATTTTTGCTTTTAATTCTAAGAAGGTTGATTAATGATTAAGAAGATTTTATATGAATTTAACAAGAGGATTATGGTTTGTTCTGATATGAAACTTTGACTTAAAGGATCAACCATGGTTTAGTTGTTTGCACTCTTGCTTGGAAATCAAGTTTTTACGTTTGAGACCAACTCCAGGCCTTGAGCACAAAAATCAGTGCAGTATTAATGGAGCATTGCACAGTTGGATATGCTATCTTTCAAATGCAACATTAAACCCAGGTCCCATCTGCCTCCGTGGGTGGATGCAAAAGATCCCATGGCAGCATTTCCACAAAGAAAAGCGGGGGAGCCCTGGTATCCTGGCCAATATTTATTCCTCAATCAGCGTCACGAAAATGGATAATCTGGTTATTGTCGAATAGCTGTTTGTAGGAGTTTACTGAGTGCAAATCAGCTGTCCTACTTTCTACAATACAGCAGTGACTACACTTGAAAAACTGAGTCCAGATTTGCAGCACTTTGAAACATGCCATGGTCATGAAAAGTGCTTTATATTGCAAGTTTTTCTTTCTTACTTTATAGGTTATCCAGCTTTTAACCTTTGGAATATGGAATGTATCTTTTGAACATTAGGATTGGGTTTAAATTATCCAGCAATACTAGGTTACGCTTGTTTGATTATTTTTTAATTGACAATGGGTTTTAGAACATTATTAAATCAAGTCACAGTAATGATACAGTTATGATCAGCTGAAAGGTAACCTAGAAGAACGAGTTATTATTCTTGCACCTTTATTCATAAGCAGATTTTGGTTAAATCTAGGAAATTTATAACTGATTTGCGAATGCATATTAATGTGTATAGAACAAGAGATCCAAATTAAGGCAGAATTTCCTTCTAAAGTACAAAATTAATCAATTTAATATCAATTTAATATACCAACACCACCAAGTTGACACTCAAAGTGGGATAAATTCTTGCAGACCTCAGACATTTATCACTGAGATAATCACTATTATCATTAATGGGGCCACAATCTCCGATAAGAGGCTATTCTCCTTCTGATGTAGGTTATCGGCATTGTGATGTGTTGAAGTACCATCATCTGATGGCATTTTACTAGCCTGCTACAGGTTAGAATTTTAATTGTTATTTGTGCCGGATTTTCAAATGGTTTATTTGTTTTTAAGATTTTAATTTGTGCTGAAATCCTGTTATTCAGTCAATGAGCATTTATCTTGGGTTCTATTCATCACTGCAGATGTTGTTGAACTTGCATAAGAAAAGCTGGATGGAGGGTCTAACACTTCAGGACTACAGTGAGCATTGTAAACTTAATGAAACTGTTGTCAAAGAAATGCTGGACTTGGCAAAGAATTACAACAAGGTAATAAAGAATAGTAATGCTAGAGTGCTGTAACTCCTCAATGTTAATAAAACAATGGCAAGTTAAAAATTGTTTTACTCCTTATTTGAAAACTTTATAATAAATGGCCTTAAATGTTTTCCTGAAATAATGATAAACTTTACATTTGAATATTTATTTTCCTTCTAGGCAGTAGAGGAGGAGGATAAAATGACTCCAGAACAACTGGCAATTAAAAATGTTGGGAAACAAGTAAGTATGGAATGCCTGAATGACCTAGAGCATGTTTTTCCCAAAATCACTTTATTCACAGATGAATTGATGACCAAGATAATGTATGAGTTAATTTGGTGATACCATGAATAAGTATAAAATCTTCATTTAGATCTTCCTTGGTGTTATGATTTCTGGAGTGATATTTGAAGGATTAGCTAGCCTTAAAATTAGATTGTCATTCACGCCAACTGCTCAAGTACCCTTTGCAGAATTATAGATGTTTCCGGCAAAGAGGGAACTCGGATCAACAAATTAGTGCCAGCTGTTTGCAAGGGCAAACGAATTTTCTTGCATTATCACTAACAGATCTTCTTCCAATGTTTAATTACCTTTTTTCACCAAATGTATTGGTCTCTGTGTCAATCGCTCCCTAACAAAATATTACATGCTATATCAAATGTCCAAGGAAGAAAAGTTCTCCTAACATCTATCCTTATACTGTTGATTCCCATTCAGTGTTTAATTTGGTATGCTTTTAATAGAACCATACAGGTTGGTTCTCAACCTGAAAATCCTTCCAGCCTATGCCAGTGACACAGATGAGGATGGGAGAGAATCCAACTTGAAAATTGAGGCTTCTGCCATCTTTATCATTACTGAAAATTTAAATATAAAAAAAAGTGCTAATTTCATTTTGGGTATCTTTGGTTCTGTAAAAGTGCCACCATATCACAAATCTCTTCTCAAATCGTCATTTCTCACCCTGATTAATCTGCACTGCTCTGCCTGTAATTAAACACCAAAAACTGCAAGTGACACTCTAATATTTGGTCTAGTCATTGGTCGTACATATTTTATTGATATTGCTATTGTATTCTGGATACCTGTTTCATGAAACCAGAAAGTTACCATTTTGTTTTAAGTCCTCCAGTTGTTCTTCTGATGTTGGTCCTTTCAATGACTGATGTTATCGTAACCACTGAAAGATGTAATGTAGAGCTTTCCACTTAATCTGGATTCCTATTCTGTTGGATTTCCTTACTAATAAATATATTACCCGATGCTGCTTTGCATAATTTGCAATTTACTTTAGTTTGCACATTCCAGTAACTTTTCTTCTTTTACTCTCTTGGGATGTGAATATCGCTAGCAAAACTAGCATTTTCTGCCTACTCCTAATAGCCAGAGATGATGGGAACTGCAGATGCTGGAATATCCAAGATAACAAAGTGTGGGGCTGGATCCAGCCCCATACTCTGTACTCCTAATAGCCACTGCCTTGAACTGCTACAGTCCATGTCGTGTAGGTACAACCACCAAATTGTTAGGATGAGAGTTGACGTTTTTAACTTAGTGCTGAAGGAACAGCATTGTAGTTGCAATTTATCGTGGCATATGCTTGGAGGGAAACTGGAGGTGACAGTCCTGTGTACTGCTACCTAGATTGTGGCAGGCCCTGGATTTGGAAGGTGACAGGAGACAGCAATTTGTTGTGGTGCCTCTTGTATATTGTACACATTGATTCCACTGTACACTGGTGGTAAAGGCAGTGAATGTTTTAAGCTGATAGATGCAGTGTCAATCCAGTGAACTGCCTTGACCTGGATTTTGTTGAGCTACCTGTGTCCTTTCTAAATATTTTACAGTACTCTTGCTGATTTCCAAGTCACTTGAATATTGCATTGTGTATGCTAATTCCTATGTCACTCCAGTTCCACTCCTTTCCAGTTTGAACAATACTCTATTTAACTCGTTTGATTCACGTATGCCAGTCAATTTTCCATTCACGTTACGAGGTTTCTTCTTCGGCTAGATGTCTGAATTTTGTAAGAAAGCTGTGAAACAACTTAAGGAATGCCTTCTGAAGATTGGTACAAACTGTGTGCATTGAATACCGTTTATCTGTACGGTTGTCATTACTAACATAGCCCGTCCACATGTAAAAAAAAAAGTTGGCTATTCTCAATTATTGTCCGAATCTCCAAATCCTGTCAAATTTGATTCTTCATTTATGAAGTCTAAAAGTTAGCCTGCAAATGTTGGTAGCCTAACAGCTGTCATTTTCTAGTTTATTTTGCCTCATGCCTTTCCCTTGATGCCAGTGTACGTAAGGAGCATTAAAAACATTGGATGTTATATCAATTTAAGTATATAAGAAAAGGATGAGAACATAGATGAAAGTACAAAAGAGACAAGAATAACAAGTTTAACAACATTTTTCTTATAGTAGAAAGAATTGAACACGTTATTCTAAAAGTGGCTTCATCGATGTCTGGTTCAGCTGCAACATGACATCCCAACTGCTATACTCAGTGCACAGACCAATGAAGGCAAACATGCCAAACGACACCTTTACTACCCTGTCTGCCTGTGACTCCACTTTCAAGGACCTAGGCACCTTCACCCCTAGGTCTTTTTGGTAAAACTCCCCAGGGTCCTGCCGTTACCTGAATAAGTCCTGCCCTGATTTCAGGAAGGAAATATTCCAATGAGAAAGAAAAATCAAATAGCCATGATGCCTTGCAAAAATTAGGAATAAAATTTAAAGGAAGCGACCCAGCAACGATATAAGTAAAAGATGATGAAAAGAAATTTGAGTTTAGCAAAGGTATAATAAGGCAATTAGGTTGGCAAAGTATGGATATATTAGCAAATTCTACAGATGTACAAGTTTTCAAAAAAATAGTTAAGAGGCATGCATACACTTAAGGATGAACCACGTATACATGCAGATGATACTGAAATTGGAGGGTTAGTGAATCAGTTTTCACCACAGAGGCTAAGAAAGAAGGGACAACAATGTGGAAGTTCAGAAATATTACAGTAATTTAAGTGAAAAGAATGGCTGTGCAGTTCCATGTGGAAATGTTAAGACACTTCATGTGTCTTGGAGGATGGTGTGGGGAGCAAGTACCTCCCAGCTGTTTGAGCCTCTACTGAGATTTTCCAAGCTTAACATAGCTGGAGTCACTGTGGCACATGGGAGTCTCCTAAATTGCACATTTCAGGAGGTGACAACCTCACAGTTAAGACCGAGTTCAGAATAGTAGATGAATGACTATTCAGCAGAGTAGGAAGATCAGGAAGTACTGGAGTTTTCTGGTATATGCCACTCTCAAAAACCAGTACTTGGCAATTGGGATTAACAGTACCTTTGAAGGCATGCAGGCCAGGCTGCGGCACCAATGAATATACTCTGGAAGGAACACCAAAGTGTAAAAATATCGTCATGTTCTGAGATTATATTGATAGGGCTTTACTGCCACTGTGATTGTGAAGCCTGCATGGTTTGTTGCCTGCCTGGTGGCATGATAAAGGACATCATAGGATGTAGAATATTCTTCACAGGGATGAAAATGTTCCAGAATTGCACACTGAAACCTACCGCATAAAAGGGCAGTTGAGGTCATGTGGTCTGACTTTCAGTAGCTAGGAAGAAAATTAATGGCATAATCACAGAAGTAGTTAACTCATATATCAGTGAGGGTAGAAATGGGAAGAGCAGGAGGATCAATGCATAACTGTGCAGGATTTGAGGGCAATGGTACAAATTCCGACGCAGGATCCATCTATTCAAAGGGGTCATCTTGCACCTCAAAAGAACTTAAGACCAGTGTTGTTATGGCTGGTTAACTGTGCTAGAAGAGGGTTTAAATTAAATTAGCAGAGGGATAAGCTCCAGCATATGTGAGTTGAAAAGAGGAATATGGTGCATAAGTGAGGGTTTTGGATGGTACTGGAGAAGGACGTAGTACAATATTACATGGAATTAGATCAATGAAAGATACAAGGAATGTAAAAACAAGTTTAGAATAAATGTATGTAAATGTACAAAGATGGTGATTTGTGTTGGTAAGCTGTGAGCACAAAATAACATGCAGAACTATGTTGAAGCAGAAAAAGGGACATGTGGCTTTAAATGGTGAAAATTGAGTGTTTCAGTTGTCAAGGATACAAAATGTTTAGAAAGATAGTGAAGGAGAAAGGGAAAGTAAGGTGGCAGCACTGAACAGGAAAGACTGTACTCTTGGGAAGAGAATTCCTTTTAATGGAATTTAGAATCTATTTGGTAATTTAGCAAAAAAGATTGTGCTACAGGGAGTATCCCATTTATCTCTAAGCAAGGAAAGAAAGAGGGAAATATTTATGCAGGAAAATCAGATATGTGCAAGAACTACAGTGTGGTAACATTGGAGGACTTTAATTATCCAGATATTCATTAAGCTATTGTTAAAGTGAAGGGAAAGGAGGAATTTCTGGAATGTGTTCGAGAGAACCTCCTTAATCACTGTTCCTAATCCAAATACAAAAGAGGCATTATTGGATCTGGTGTTGGGGATCAGATAGCCCAAGCTGACCAAGTGTTGTGGGAGAAACTCAAGGAAAAATGATCTAAATATAAGGTTTAGAGTAATAAATAGTGAGAAGAACGAACAACTTGAAAGTAAAATTTCTAAGTTGTAAGAAGGTTAACATGAATGGGATGAGATGGAGCCTAGCCATGGCAAATTGAAACCAAAAATTGATAGGAAAAGTGGTTAAGAAAGAGTGGTTAACGTGCAAGAGGAGATGTTTCAGTTACAAGCCCAATATATTCCAACAAGAGGGAGCGGTATATGAACCTAAGTCATGATTGTATGTGTGATGAGGAAAGTAGAGAATGTGATGAAACAAGTAAGGTATGTGATGCATGTCAAGTTTCTCAAGACTAGCAAAGAGAGGTTATGAGAATCGTATGGCAAGGACCATTCAGGCCACACAGGTGCCAGACAATGGCTATCTCTGACAATAGTGAATCTAACACTCTCCCCTTGACATTCAATGGCATGGCCATCCTGAATGCTCCATTATCAACATCCTGTGTGTTACCATAGCTCTAGCTAACTGCAGTAGCTATATGTAAGTGCCGTAGCAATTAGAGTCAGAGACTAGGAAAATAAAGCAGCATGGTGGTTCAGTGGTTAGCACTGCTGCCTCTCAACACCAGGGACCTGGGTTCGATTCAAGCCTCAGGCGACTGTCCATGTGGAGTTTGCAAGTTCTCCCCTTATCTGTGTGAGTTTCCTCCAGGTGCCCTGGTTTTCTTCCACAATCCAGAGATGTGCAGGTTAGGTGGATTGGCTATGTTAAACTGCCTATTGTGTGCAGGGATGTGCAGGCCAGGTAGATTAGCCAAGGGAAATGCAGGGTTACAGGGATAGGATATGGGGTTGATCTAGGTGGGATGCTCTTTAGAGGGTTGGGGTGGGCTGGATGGGCTGAATGGCCTGTTTCCACACTTTTGGGATTCTTTCATCGGGGTAGTACAGTGGCTCAGTGGTTAGCGCTGCTGCCTCAGCGCCAGGGACCCAGATTTGATTCCACTCTTGGGCGATTGTTTGTGTGGAGTTTGCACATTCTCCCCCTAACTGCATGGGTTTCTGCTGGGTGCTCCAGTTTCCTTCCACAGCCCAAAGATATGCAAAATATGTGGATTGGCCATGCTAAATTGCCCAGTGTTCAGAGATGTGTAGGTTAGGTACATTGGCCACAGGAAATGCAGGGCTATGGGAATGAGTTGGGGTGGGATGCTCTTTGGAGCATTGGTGTGGACTTGTTGGGTTGAATTGCCTGTTTCCACAGTGTAGGTATTCTAAGAATTCTGCGGTGTGTAACTCGCCTGATGTCACCCCAATGCCAGTTCACTGTCCACAAAGCCCATTCAGGAGTGTAATGGAATACTCTTTACTTGCCTGGAAGGGTACAGCTCCAAAATGTACCAGAGGCTCAATACCTCCATGACAAAGTGACCCACTTGATTGGCATGCCATCCACTACCATCACCATGTACTCCCTTCCTCATTATGTAGTGGCATTAGTGCATACTGTCTCCAAGATGCACTATAGCAACTCCTTCAACGGCTCCATCCAAGCCTGCATTCTCTTCCGCCTGGAAGCACAAGGGCAGCAGGTGCAAGGCAATGTCACAATCTGCAAGTTCCCCACCAAACCAAATAGCAAAGTATATTGCTTCTCCTTAACTGACACCATGTCAAAATCTTGGAACTCACCCCCTAGTAGCTTTCTGAATTCCCAAAGACTGGAGCAGTTCAAGAAAGCATCTCATAATCACCTTCTGGCAGCTAAGTACAGATGGTCACTAAATGCCGGCCTAGTCAGAGACACCCATTTCCTATTAATATATTTTGAAAATAATTAACTAATCTAAACAGTTACCCAAAAATCTTCATCTGGCATGTAACTACTAAGCAGATTGAAATAGGTGTGGTGGCATCTTTTCAGGACAAAGGCATTAGTATGTATGTTTAAAAGCATAGGGCATGATGGAATATGCAATGAGTACTTTCTAGGTGTTACCAATAAAATACCAGTAGAAGCAAAAATGTTCAAGGAAATGGATGAGATGAAAATTGATGGTGTCTTGGAAAGACTGGAGTTATCTAAAAATTGGTGTAAGAATCAGTTTATAATGTACATAATTGATTAGGACATTGTAATCGAGTAAAATGTTTAAATTTGTCAAAACTTTGAGCTGTGATAAACAGTGAAGATCATACTGTTTGATTCCACAGAACATAGACTATCAAAATGGGCAGGTAAGTAACCAAAGGAATTTAAAGGAGAGAGGAGTAAGGAATGCAGTTTAGAGGAAGGGACAGAGGGAGACAATATAGGCTCAGTGGCACGGTTCTGAAGAGTGTATGGCCAAAGAATTTAGGAATTCCTTTTCAAACAAAAGGGATAAATAATTTATATATACCTTACACAGCCAAGATGTCTCAAGAACTTTAAGACTAATGAACTACTTCTAAAGTTCAGTCACTGCTGTAATGTAGCAACAAGATATCAATTACAGCAATGAGGTAAATGTTAGATATTTTAAGCAATGTTAGCATTTTTTTTAACAATGTTAGCATTTTAGTGAGAGATAAATATTCATCAGAACAATGAGGAGAACCTTAGATGCTGTTATGGCATGTTTTACCTCCACTTCAGGGCAGATGGGACTATGATTTAGTATCTCCTCTGAAAGATGGTACTTTTGATACTTGAATGCTGCATCAACATAGATTATGTGCTAATGTGGGAACAAAACTACTTCAAAGTTTTCCTTGAATATCGTCCTGTCTCAGAACTATATTGCTGTTCCTTCATTGTTGAAAGTCAAAAACCTGGAGAATTCCCTTCCTGACAGCACTGTGGTGTACAAGTACCTGTACCCCAAAGACTGCGGTGGTTCAAAAAGTCAGCATGTTGGCAATTTTTCCAGGGCAGTTAAGGGTAGGCTGTCAATACTGGCCTCACCAGTGATGCCCACATCTTGTGTATACCTGGAGTGGTACAAACTTCGTAACCATCTCACTGGGGTAGAAATGGCACCTCTGAACCATCACTAGTCGTGACATTTTTCAGATGATTGAGCAGAACAGAGGACATTTTAAGATGCACATTACCTCAGTGATAACTGATTCTTTGTGAAAGCAACAAGTTGTAATAATAAAACTTGCAAAGTCACTGTAAACCTACAATTTCAAGGCACTGTCTTAATTTGGATGAGAAGTTTTGTGTGTAGTTCTTCTCTTCCTGTAACTAGTTCAAATAACAGTTATATTTTACTATCTCTAATCTGAATTATCTTCATTATGGTCAATTCCAAATGAACAGAAACACAACAAACTGGACAAGTATCTTTGCTGAATAATATTGTGTAGAAGGAAGATATAATTAACCGTGATATTAATAGGTGACATCCTTCAGTCTATTCTAAATTAATATTTCCCAAACTTTTTTGATTGAAGTAGCATTTCTCAAATGGATTAATAATTGCAGACCTATTCTCCCATCTAAACAATGTTATGAATTCCTTGTATATTTACATTTCAGAATCAACAGTTCAGTGTCCTTTTAAAGGAATTTGCAATAGGTTTTGCTTGGGCTGTCTGCTTTAGTGCAGATTGATATAACTGCTGATGTCAAAACTTTATTGTTACATCCAGCGAATAGGTAATCTTAGGTTCAAGCATAATGCCTGTTGAATACTTATGCACATGACGCTGCTCTTTCCAGTGTGGAATTAAATTTGATGGCTCCTATAATGAACACTGACACCGTCAGAGGTACCTCCCACAAACTCCCTGTTCAGTTCCTAAGTGTTTTAGGATGTTTTCTTCTGGCTCTGCAGTGGTATTGCTGATATAATGCCTCGTGTGCAGCATTTTTGTGATTGGAGCACATCCAGCAACAGAGACCACAGCTTCAGTTCATGTTCAGCCATAGGCCCAGTTGCCTTACTCCGTGAATAAAGTTTGGCTTGGGTAAGGCTTATATAGCAGCACCTTTTTCATACCGCCCATCCCTAGTCCAAGGAATTTCAATCCATTTCCAGTGTGTAGATCTCATTGTCTGCTCTGCAAGGATTATAAACCAGGCTAACTACTCTAATCTGATATCTGTTTCTGAAGCTGCCATGGCCAAGTGCACACTTGGCAGTGAGGACCAATGTCTCATTGTGCGGGTGCATTACACTCCCAGGCTTAACATCCAACTGTCTGGTGAGCACACTGCTGTGTCACTTGAGTGGACAAAGGAAATCAAAATAATGATCAACTGCAGGTACACTGACAGGCCCAATCACATTATTTTGTGGATTCTGCTGTAAAGTCTTCATGGCCTCTAGTTTGAGTACCACTGTTCTAAACTGTAATCCAGTCTGGGAATTTTGGTGACTGATTTGATCTCTCTGCTGAATTGAGCTGTGGTAATAATCTCAAAAGTATGAATTATATGCGGAAATTGTTACATTTTCTGATATGGAATGTAAATTCCTTTAATTTTAGATTTTAATTGTATTGAAATATTTTCAGTTGCATTGGCTAAGTTGGACTGTTAATGTTACTGAAGAATGTAAATATTATAATAGCCTTTTCTGATGCCTTTTAGAGTACTTAAAATGTGAGAATCTAGATAAATGTACTTTTTCCTGGAAAATAACTGACTAGCTTGAAAATAATCTATTTGTTCAATAACTTGTAACCTAATTGTTTCATAGGATCCAAAACGCCATTTGGAAGAGCATGTGGATGTTGTGATGACTTCAAATATTGTGCAGTGCCTAGCAGCCATGTTGGATACAGTTGTATTTAAATAAGAACTAAAATGCTATAAAGTACGAATGAATTGTTTTTTTTAAAATTGACATTAATGTTTGAACGACTTGTAATAGTGAAGTCGCTGAAGGCTTTACTTATAAAACCTATAGACTTGGGAGCTGTGAACAATGATGTCATTGAGCAACCTATCATTGCTTATTTTGATTCCACTGTTAAGAAGATGGATCCTGCCTTTTTGTCTTTATTTTCCGTGTTTAAAAAAATGAAGATTAAATTTCGAATCCCGGTTTGATCTTAATATTTTTATTGTCATTTATCTTTACCAGATGTCAAGTAATAAAGTTAGCTCTTCCCTTCAATTTGTAACTTAACTCTTCAATGCCACAACGTCAGACTTGCACTAAAGGGTTCCGTCATTTTGAAGACTTCAAAATGAAGTGCTGCGGGGTTTTCAAAGCGCCAAACCTCAATCAGGCACACAAAAGCAGTTACGCATTTCTCCGATCTTTCCTTGTTTATTAAGAGCTGTTCAGCGCTGCTGAGGTAGCACATGTCTAACACCTCTAGGGTCGTAGCTGTGAATATGGCAGATGCTAAGGTCAAACTAGAATCTCGTCTGTGAAGAATGACATTTCTCAACCAACTGCTTGGCACAAAGAATGTTAAAATACATCAAACCACTAATTCATGAATAGGAGGCGGACAATTTTTTTTAAAAACCTAAAATGTTATCTGTTATGATTAACCTTGATACGATCCAGCAGTAATTCATGATTGGTAGTTTTGAACGACTATACCCGTCCAATAGAGATAATTCCATTTTAAAATTGATTGTGTCACTTATTTGTAACAGGTTGATGGAATTCATATTTTCATGAAAAGAATTTAGGCAAACACATTTGTTTAAAAAAAAGTTCGAAGGCTCACACTGATTCTGTCGACTGTATTCCTGCATAATCTAAGCATGTAATTATTCCAATATTAAACTTACTACTTCAGCCTCGAGCAAGAAACAGGTAGAGCGATCTGCAATTAAATGCAACTCTGAAAATTGTTCATAATATTGCTCGATATCCTTACATGAGCCTTAGGATTATCAAAAGGTTTATTTAACTAGAGTAAAAGTCCCAATTCGGAAGTAAAAGAACCCGACTTCAGCGAGGAGTTAAATTTGCCTAATAAAGTTGTCCTTTGTGCCGGCGATTTCGACATTGAACATTTCTTCTTGTTACTGAAATCGTTTATAAGAAAATCGACTTTTTTTTCTACAGGTTTAAGAATTGTTTTAAAAATATAGAATATTCTAAATTTCAACCCTCTGTTTTAGTAGGGGGCATCCTCGTGTTACCCTCTTCGAGGTTATTAAATGCTTGAGAGAAAACAGTTATTCGGTCTTTAATTCTCCGGCTGGTACATTTTTCCAGTTCAGTGGCGTGTTCCGGGCGCCGGATGGAAACCTTTGTAGAATTCTAGAGTTGTTCAGACATCAATTTCCTCTATTCATGCTCGTAAGGCTGTACCTTTTACTAAAGACAATCTTGCATACGATTTGTATAGTTTTCATTACCAATAATGTTGCGTGTTTTGGTATCATAAAGCAAAGGCCCACCAAACCATGATACAATGCGTGTGTGAGCGAATTGTGTAATCACATGAAAATGTAATTAGGAAGATGAGCCAAGTAGACACATGACAGAAAATCCTTGTAGAAAATGTTCAAATTCCCTTAAACCCTTTTGCTTTCCCTTCAACTGCTCTGTCACTTCACCTGTCGTTAAATCCCTCGGTTTGGGTGGGAGTATAATCATTTATATAATGTAAGCCAAAAGCGTCCTGACAGTTGTCAAGAAATCACGTCGACTTAATCCCACGAGTCGATTATATATCCCAGTAAAGTGTCCTTCAGGTTTTAAAAATGATATGGTGATGGGCAGCCGATGATGTTAGGACAAATGTGTTGGGTCTCTGGAATATAATGGCCCTGAAAAGTTACTTTTAAAGTCGAGCTTGACGTGAATTTAATGTACAACAATTATGACGGCGATCCAAATCTCTAGAAAGAACTTGGAGTGGTATTGATACAGGATCACCAGCACCGTTAACGTATTTAGTTTCTAAATAAATCCCCAAAATACTGAATCCTTTTTGTGCGTCGAATTTTGATTCTTATATAATTTAGTCATTACTACGGTCTTTTAACTGTTTTTCATCATCTTAGAAGTAATTTGTGACTTGCTGAGTTATTTAACTGCGCTAAGTGTTTATAAATATCACATTTCCGCTCCAATAGGAAAATAAAGCTCATAGTGAACTCAATGCAATTTCAAGTGCCATTTTAGTGATGCTTTTTTGTACCGATAAAAACTGTCAGTGTCCACCATCTCGGGCTCTTTCGCGCAGAAAAATAATTGGTCCTTTTCAAGCTGTGGTGCGGAACATCACGAGGGAATTCTGTTATTCACGAGGAATCTTTTCCTTAAAAAAAAAGTCACTTTCATTGACTGCAAATCATCCTGATTTTCAGAAGGGAAGAAAGCAGTACATTGATTGAACCAAAAATATTCAGTGGAAGACAATCAATTGTTCAGCTCTTTACATTTTCTAATGGAAAATCTGATCTGAATCAACTTCGTGCATTTTTACATTTTGCATGTTTTTTTTTTAAAAAGCTATAAATCGGTAACTTGTTCACATCAGTGATACTTTGCAATACGGCTTTGACAGTTTAAGTAGAAATTGGACATTCTTTCAAACCGGACGAACGCCTTCAAATTAGACCAATGATTTGCGAGACATAATTAAGTACATACTTTGTAATTCGCTATTGATAAAGAATGCTTGTAACTTTTATGAATTGCTTTTAGAGATGCAAGTTCCAATCCACCGTGAAAGCGGTATCAACAATACAACTCCTAAGTAGCCGTCTTGAGGATGTATGAGGTATAACAAGTTTATTCCCAGTGCTTTTCCCAGGTTATTAGAAAGGAAATGAACCGAGTCTACTTGTAAAAAAAAGTGTACTTAGTGCTTTACAATTAAACATCCATTTTGTAAGTTCACAGTTAACTTAGAGAACATTGATATTTTAAATACTATGTGCTGAAAGCGTGATTCATTAATATCAGATTTTTCGCTCAAAATCTCATAGGATTTTTTAAATGCCATGATAACTTCCGGAAGTGAGAATTTAAAAATCATAATTGTTTTCCAACACGGCAAAATCATCCTGTTGGTGTTGGTGTTCGGTTATATTATTGCGCACTCAAAAATAAAGATTGTTGTAAAGCTCCCAAGACTATTATACCCCAAAGACACCATCAGCTTTATGCAAGTCTTAAATATTTCAACGACGACCTTCTGAGATACACATTAGCTAATGTGATATGTACAGTTGAAGTAACTGTATGCCAGTACAAAAATATTGTTTGAACATCGGATCACAAAAAGAGCATGCTTGTTAAATTGTTGAATTACGAGAGCACCGCTCTTCAAATAAAGACTATTACCCTATTGATAGTTGAACACTTCATTTTTTCCCCCTGTAACTGATTTGTCAAACTTCAGGTTTTTCTGCTATCCGACCATTAAATAATCAGTATTTCTGTAACGCGGATGTGGAAAAATAAACTCAAACAATTTATTGGACCCTTATTTTTTCCAGTTTAGCCCAGTTGTATCCGTCGACTCTTCCGAGCTGGAACATTGTCCAAAAACAGAGGGAGGGAAGGTTGCTTGTTAGTAACACGCAGACTGTCTTTCTAAAATGAGATCATCTTGCAATTTGCCATCATTGCCATTAGGACTCAGGTGATTATACTAATTAATGTCTGTCTAATTAAATTACTGTCAGCAGTTAACCAATAGCAAGGGCCGTTTCATTAGCTGTGCAACCGGGAAGATCAAAAGTGAGTCCTTCCTTACTATTGCAAAGTGTCAATTGGCCAATCGCTTTTCGGCTGGGGGGGAGAAGGTAAAAAAATCTAGTACCAGCCTTTGTGAGAGAGCTTAAAGAATTGCTTTCAAACGGGTTGGGTTTTTGCATCTGCTGTTGAAGGTTTCTATAGGGTGAGGTGCTTACTTATTAAGCTATGCAGTTGGAGCACTGCTTATCTTCATCTATAATGCTCCCCAAGAAATTTCTTAATGTGAACAGCACTTATCCCAACAGTGAGCTTGCTTTACATGATCCTATCATCTCGGCCAGTGACAACCTCGAAAGAAGTTCACCTCTGAAAAAAATTACCAGGGGGATGACGAATCAATCAGAGACAGATAATTTTCCTGACTCCAAGGACGCGTCGGGGGACGTCCAGAGAAGCAAGCTCTCTCCTGTTTTGGACGGGGTCTCTGAAATTCGTCATAATTTCGATGGATCAGCGGCAGACAGATATCTCCTGTCACAATCGAGTCAACCACAGCAACCGACTGCTACTCCCAGTGCTATGTTTCCTTACACTGGCCAGCATGGACCAACACATCCCGCTTTTTCTATTAGCAGTCCGAGCAGGTATATGGCTCACCATCCTGTGATCACGAATGGAGCCTACAATAGTATTTTGTCCAATTCTTCGCCTCAAGGCTACCCGGCTGCTGGTTATCCTTACCCTCAACAATATGGACACAGCTATCAGGGAGGACCTTTCTATCAATTTTCTTCTGGTCAGCCAGGACTAGTCCCCGGCAAAGCCCAAGTGTACTTGTGTAATAGGCCACTGTGGCTTAAATTCCATAGGCATCAAACAGAAATGATCATCACGAAACAAGGCAGGTAAGTGGACTTTATTTTTCTTCCTACACCATGTAATCTCACCGTTTCAGATTAGAGAAAGCAAATGCTTACTTCAAATCGGCATGTTAAATCGAAAGCTTGCTGACTGTACGCACAACCATGCCTGTTTGTTTGGGATGATACGAAACAGGCTTTCGTATTTCTACGAGTCTCCAGAGAACGGATAGCTTTGGTCTGGTAAGAATAGGCGATGATTTACGTGAAGTACGTTTTGAAGAGAGTCTCCAGTTCCTGGGACTTAAAATTAATTCTTCGAGGAGTTAATTGTAAAATTTGTTTTTCTTTTTACTGAAGAAATACTAGGAAACATGCAGATACACCAAAGTATTCCAGAATCTCATTGTCTAACAATTTTAGAAGGTGGATTACACAAAAAGCAAAACTGAACTGATCTGCGTGACATAGCCCAACACTAAGCACACGCCTGTTTTAATGCTTGTCTTATTTATTTCGTGCGTAAATGTTGCTCTCTATTTCAGGCGGATGTTTCCATTTTTGAGCTTTAACATCTCCGGTCTGGACCCCACTGCACATTACAATATCTTTGTTGATATTATACTGGCCGATCCCAATCACTGGCGATTCCAAGGAGGAAAATGGGTTCCTTGTGGGAAAGCGGATACCAATGTGCAAGGCAAGTTATTCTAATCCGCGCTGCTTCACATCAGCGAATGGGGACTATGGTTTGACTATTCGGGAATTGTTGCTTAGAGGTGCACTGTTTTCCTCCTATAGTCTTAAATATCCAACCGGCTTAGTTTTGTGGCCTCGCTGACTTGCGATACATTTTTCCAGATTGGCGGTTATGTTCAACTACTGGATGAATTGGATCTTGGTTATATTTCCTACAGGTAATAGGATCTACATGCATCCAGATTCCCCAAACACAGGTGCCCACTGGATGAGACAAGAAATTTCGTTCGGCAAATTAAAACTGACCAATAATAAGGGAGCATCAAACAATAACGGCCAGGTATACCCCTATTTGGATAAAATCCTGAACATTGTTGTGGGTATTGCTAATGAATGCCAATGATGAATCGACATTTTATGCACTTGATATGCTGAAATCAACTAACCGATGAATCCCTGGTATATGAACGCTAGTTTTTGACGAGATATTGTGTGACAGCTTAACAGCTAAAATATATGGAACGTGATTTTTTACTTAGCCGGCTGTGTTGTTCTAAAAGACAAGAAAAATAAAGCATTTTCATGTCGTGTCTTTCTTTCCTGACAGATGGTGGTTCTACAGTCTCTCCATAAATATCAACCTCGACTACACGTAGTTGAAGTGAATGAGGACGGAGCTGAGGATTCGAATCAGCCCGGCAGAGTTCAGACTTTCACCTTCCCAGAGACACAGTTCATAGCTGTTACAGCGTATCAAAATACAGACGTAAGGAATTAATTGGCAATGCAAAACATAGAATATTATCACTCATGTTAATTATAATTTCTACATTTTCACTGGGACACAAATCCGTTTCAAAACCTTTCATAGTGGATCACAACTACATTACACAATTGTCGAATTTTGTGGCGGTCTAGAGGATTAGGTGCTGAACATTTCTCTATTCCTGATTATTAAAATGAGATAATTGTCTCGCTTGTTTTCAGGAAGTGATTCTCTTCCATTTCAAGTCTGTACAACAATCACGGTCGCCTCACTCCATTCAGCAAATTTAACTATTTTATAAAGGAGTAATTTTCGACACAAAGCTATCAATGTTTTAAGAATCTGCCTGCACATAGTTTGGTTGCTAAGAAACCAGGATGACTGATGCATCACTTTCCTATTGAAATTTTGTTCAAACAGATCACACAGTTGAAAATAGACCACAATCCCTTTGCCAAAGGATTTAGAGATAACTATGACACGTAAGTTTGAGCTTCAATTTCTTTTATTAAGAAATCTGCTAAATGGACAGAATAGTATTCTGTTCACACCTACTTTTTTTTAAATAGTAAAAATTCGTTTACCACTCAGTTATCAAGCTATCTCGAATCTGAGTATCACTAGTTAAAATACAGCTGTTGCTTTTGGTGTAGTTGAGGGAAGAAATGATTACTCGGTTTGTATTTCTTTACGTGGTGTCCTGGAAAATGTTGATGTCGAATACTCGGCAGCACGGGAAAGCGTCGAATGTAGCATGCAGTTATTGCATCAAAATACGCAACTGTGGATGTTGGAAATCCGAAACAAGAACAGAGTGCTGGAGAAAGGGCAGGTCTTGCTAACTCCGTTTTATCTGTACAGATGCAGCCAGGCCCATGCGCTTATTATTTGTTACATCAAAGTTCCACCAGGTGCTGATGGCCTCTTCCGGTTGAACGGGACACAAACCGGGCACTGACTGACTTTTTTATTATTATTTAAGACTGTGTGTGGTCGGCAAATTTGATGTGAATGAGTTTCTCTGAAACTGGAGGCAATTTAGTGATCGGTTTGATGCAATTTCTCTCTCTCTCCCTCTGCTCATTTTAGGATCTACACCGGCTGCGAGGTTGACCGGCTCACGCCGTCCCCGAGTGACTCTCCCCGGTCTCAGATCGTGCCCAGCAGCCGATACGCCGTCACCCAGTCTTTCCTGCAGGAACAGTTTGTGAATAACTACGCCAAGGCCCGGTTCCACCACGGCGGCCCGGGCGCTGCAGGAGGTGGAGGAGGAGCGGGAGCCGGGGGCGGCAGTGGAGGAGCTGAGCGGAGTGTCCCCCACAGCAATGGGTTGTTGTCCCCACAGCAAGCGGAGGAACCAGCCACGCCGTCCCCGCAGCGCTGGTTCGTCACCCCGCTGCAGCAGCCGGCCAACAACCGCCTCGACTTCTCGGCTTACGATACCGACTTCGCCGGCAACGCGATCCTGTCGTACGGGGTAGGGGTGAAGGCGCTGCCGCTGCAGGCCAGCACCCGGCCCCTGGGCTACTACCCAGACCCGTCCGGCTGGGGCGCTCGCAGCCCGCAGTACTCGTGCAAATCGAGCTCGGTTCTGCCCTGGGCCCGCGGAGCGTCCACTAACTCGTACCTGGAGGAGGCGGCGGCGGCGGCTGCAGCTGCGGCGGCGGCCGCCGAGGGTTTGGCACCGGCTCCCGGGCCGGGCTCAGACCGCTCGCCCTTAGCGGCCGCCGCCGAGGACACCAAACCCAAGGAGCTGGCGGACTCGGCCTGGATCGAGGCACCGTCTTCCATCAAGTCCATCGACTCCGGCGACTCGGGTATTTACGAGCAGGCCAAGAGGAGGCGCATCTCGGCGGATGGGCCGCCTCCTCCAGCCTCGGCCACCGAGAGCCCGTCTCCCCTGAAGAGTGAGGCGCTGACCCCAAGAGACTGCGAGAAAAACTGCGCCAAGGAGATGGCCTTTTACGGCTTTTACTCTCACACCTAGAGCGTCCCGCGGGGCTAACACCCGCCTGGCTTCTAAAACTGATCACCCCCCCACCCCTCGGAAATGCCAAAAGCCAAACCTGCTGGTGCCAACATCGAGTTTAATTTGTTGCACAAAAGATGCCCTTTCCTCTTCCTGGTTGTGGTGGTGGTGATGCCTGTGACCAATGGTAACCCCGGGCTCGGATACACAGGCCGGTGTTTTGTTAAAACCTGTTTGTCTTTTATTGTGATAAATAATTATAAAACTGAAGTTCAGAAGCAGTGTGTTAACCTGGACAGACCTTAATCGCTTTTTCTCTTTCCTGATCTTTCTCCCGTCCCTTCCCAACTTCGTGTATTTCAATTGAAATTTTTGGAATGTAAATCGTGTCTGTACAGGAAACTTTTATTCAGTTCCTATTTGACCAACTTTTTGCAGTTGGAAGTAAGCCAGTTCTATCTAATCACATGTACAGATTATTTTAAACGGTCGATCAGTGGCATTTTGCGTTACTTACCCTCGAATGGCTCGGATTATAGACTAAGGTTTAATGCGTTCTTTTTTATTGTAGAAACGTAGAACTAGAGTTTTAATTCCTGAAGTTGCTGCCACGTTATTTAAATGACAGAATTCCTCTCAAAGAAAGTATATTATGGTCTGTTTGCATTAGGGATTGGGGGGAGGGTCATGATGCTGTTCAGGGTCGATATGTAAATTTTGTCTATTCTGTAAAGATATTATCGTGCTTGTATATGGGTAACACTTTCATCCCGTTCCAGTCTGTGAAGTGACTGTCACAGAATCTGTTTTTCTGCCAGTTTGTATACATTTCATGTGCAAAATGAAATAATAAAAATATGAAATCTTTGCCAAGACTTGCAAGTATTTAATTCTATGATCTCGTATGCTGTCCCGGGAATATCTCTTGTGTCACGTGTTTGTAGGTTCTCTTTGAATATATCTTTTTTTTCAAACTAGCTTTTGGATAGTTATTGACCACGTATCAATAAATACAATTGAGTACTCGTGGACTGTAATGCTGATGATTTAGATTACTTTTACCCTATTTCGACTTCCGTAAACGAAGAAAATCGCTTATGCGCTGCCGTACACTTCTAAACAAAAAAAGGAAATCTACCAAGGTTCCGTTAAAACATCAGATTTACGGTACGTTTATATCCCGAACTTCATTTTTCTTAGGTCCACAGATACGTTTATTTTCTTTCTGCTTGGCACAAATATAGTGCCAATTTGTTACGCTCATGTTCTCGGTTAGTTGAAGGTGTAAGTCAGCACGTTAATTTCGCTTTCGTGGCATTGCACCTTTTTAATATTTCTATTTCTTTGGGCGACTATGCAATCAATTGCATGCTTGACGGATCTGTTCTTCGCCTCAACTTTGGCGTGGGCAGGATTTTACTTCTACTAGCCAAGTTTTAAAAAAAAACCCTTTTTCTAATCGTGCGAAGATATAGAAATCATTGTTCACTTATATATTCTCCACTTTAGACATTACGCTTCTTACGGTCTCCATATTATGGTAAACTTTCCTGTTCAGAATTCGATTTAAATTAATTGGCATTTTTATTATGATCGAAAATTGGCTCCTTTTTTTTCTCATCTTCGATTTTACTCATTATCTAATGCATTTCTAATTAATATGAAATCTGTTGGAAAGCAATATATTTTTGCAGAACTAAAAAGAATGTTACGTTTTTATTCCGCTGTTGCATTTAAAAATGATGCACAACAAATTTTTGAGTATTCTGATTTGAACTTGATTTCCCTACTGTACTTTAGTTTCGGGATAGCATGATATTCCCCAAGTAATCGCAGTAAACCTCAGTCGAGGCAAAGAATTCCGTTTTATAGATATTCTAAATTAAAATAAATAATAAACCTTTTATTGTATACATATGTCCGGTCCCTGTACTACAGGGCTTTAAATAACAAGCATGGCACTTCAGGGTATTCAAAACAATGGTTGTTGTGCAAGGAGGCTATATGGTTGTGTAGAGGCAAAATCTATGAAATATATGTAAAAATAATGTATTGAAGACTTTGTTTTGTTGACTCCCAAGCATTTCGGTCTCTCTGTAGACCAGTTAACACTAACCACACGGTAGTTTCATTTTGTACAATGATATTTGGATATTCGGCACATATTTTGCTTTAAATTCTTTGACAAATGTAACGGCAACAGTGCTCTCAAAAACAGCAAACTGAAACTTGTACTGGTTGTCTCATAATGCCCCTTTTATTTTTACTGTACGTTAATTAAATCTGGTGCCTTTTAATGACATTAACTTCATCTGACACTTTTAGAAAAATCTTTAATTCGCTTGAACTTTAAAATAATCAAAAGGTGTTTAATACCTTCTGATAAAACTTGGGATGTTTGACTCGAAAAAAAATTGTCGCTACTTTATTGTAGACTTCAACACCTCAAAACAACTACTCACGATGCCCTTCCGACCGAGTGTAACAGCACACACCATAACAGAATGGACAAGTCTCTAACAGGTTCTTTGAGATTATTTAAATCCTTCGCTAGTGTTAGATCGGCGCTTACAAGTTGCTCTTTACAAATATGAAGTGACAAATTAGTTTCCACGAGTTACTCTGATGGGAAACTATATTTATATTTTTAGCAGATAAATAGTTTCTGTTCCACGTGCTATGCGACACTGTATGTCTGGAATTAGCAATGCTGTTGCTCGGTATGCAACGTGAATTTTGAACTTTAGCAAACAAATGTACAGTATTGAGAAACTGAGAATATATCGAGTGTAAATCTATATTCTTTCTAATCTCCCTCGCCTAGCGTGCAGCGTTTAAATGTTGGGATGTATAGACTGGGCGAAAAGGATTGCTCGTTTAGTGTTCAGATAACAACTGCTCGTAGTTTTTAGATTTCAAGGAGTCGAATCTTTGGGCTTCGCATTCAACATTTTGCGCTAGTGCAATCCTGATTTCCAGCCGTTTCAGGAGTACGTTTAATGTCTTTATCATATTTGGGTCCCGTGAGTGCGCGGATAATGTCATAAAAGCAAGCGGGCCAGCTTTAGTTTTGAAAAAAAAATCGTTACTTGAGCAATGAAAGGGTTCCTTAAAGGTCTCTGATACAAGTCAACCTGTAAACAGCTGTCATTCTCACACATCTGTACAAGGACCTGCAGGCTGTTAGGGAAATGTTGACTCTGATTTGTTAGTTTCCTCACATTCCTCAAGTTTTGAAGATTTCGGTTTCCTGTTCCAGACCCTGCCAGTTGCCTGCTGCTGGATAATATAGCTTGGTTTTTGGACGTGGCATCTGGCTCTTACAAACACTCTCAATGTAGGTCAGACAGCGATATTTCACATCTCTTGTCTATGAATTGCTTTTAATGAGTCTTACGCAGAGCAAACAATTCGAATAACAATTTGTATTCAGATACAAAAAAAGTGCCCACTAACTTCTCTGATATCTGTATTTAGCACTTCAGCGTGTGTTGTCCCCGGTCAACCTTTCGATCTTTTGTAAGCAGGATGACTGCATTCCATGCCGAATTCGGAATGTCCCTAATAAACTTAATTGTATTCAGAGATTGTCGTCTCAAGGCGAAAACCTCGTCAAGAAAACGAATTCCCTGAAAACACATTAGCAAAATCATTAGCTGCAAGTGCCTTATTAGGTCTGTTTTCTCGATTTGGAATGTAATAGACTCCCATGATGAAAAGAGATTAGGCTACGATCAGAGACAACCAGGCTAAATAAATTCCCCTCTAACTTCATAAATCCAATCTATATCGTCGCCTAGCGTGTAGATTGCAACTCTAAAACACCATCCCCCCCAAACTGCATAATGCCCAATTATAGTCAGACTGTGCCCAGTAGCTTAATATTCATAATCTGAATGACAAAGAATTATGTCTAACATCTCGAGTTGATTTAAATTAGTACCGTGCACAGCCACTTCCCTCTCCAGACATGTAGGTCAGAGGTAATTCCAACCAGTTAGTCCGGCTACAAACTGCAGACTCCCTTTGGACAAATGTCTCTCACAATGACACATACTTGTGCGACAGAGTATATCTATCTCGTGCGACTTATATCTGGAGGAGCTTTGCGCCCGAAGTATGTAATCTATATGGGAATATATTAAATTCCCTAGACCCGGAGAATTCAGACACAAAGATAGTAGGAACTGCAGATGCTGGAGAATCTGAGATAACAAGGTGTAGAGCTGGATGGACACAGCAGGCCAAGCAGCATCAGAGGAACAGGAAAGCTGACGTTTCTGGTCTAGACCCTTCTTCGGAAATGGACACAATTCAGTCACAAAGCTGGCAGAGTAAAGATGTAAATATCTTGCGTTATGTTGGGGCTGAAGGTTAACCGGCTAAAATCCTGCGCCTAGCCAGCCCAGCTTCCCGGTGCCCCTTCAACTGGTACCATTACTGCATTAACCCACAGGTTATCGAAATGCACAGGGAGGACTTTCACTCCTTGCCCATGGTATACCTTCCAGATTCTGATGACTGCGATTACTTGTCAATTGTTCATTGTAACTGGAAGCACTTTGACCTGGTTCACAAAACAAAATATACTACGAAGTATAATGTTAGAAATAAACGGCAAATCAGGCAGCTGAGAGTAACATCTCAGGAGCTATTACAAGACTCAATCGGCTGTGACTATTTTCCCCGGGACTTCAGAGGCTGAGGGGTGGCCTTATAGAGGTTTGCAAAATCAGGAGGAGCACGGATGGAATGAATGGTCAACACAGTAGTTGATTCCAAAACTAGACAGCACAGGTTCAATGTGAGAGGGGAAAGATTTAAAAGAGACCCAAGGGGCAACGTTTTCATACAGAGGCCTGTGCCCCCAGAGGGAAGTGGCTGTGCACGGTACTAATTTAAATCAACTCGAGATGTTAGACACAATTCTTTGTCATTCAGATTATGGAACAAACTGTCAGAGGAGGTAGGTATAAATGCAACATTTAAAAGTCATCTGGATGTGTCCATGAATCAGAAGGATTTACAGAGCTCTGGGCTAAATGCTGGCAAATGGGACTCGGTCAGATTGGGATGACTGGTCAGAGTCGATGAGTTGGGCCAAAGCATCTATATAACTCTATGGCTCTATGAGCATGACCTTTCGTCAGAAATCCCAGCTGATCCCAACATCCTATCGTAAAGCAACGACTATATTTCACAAAGTACTTGGTAGGCTGTTTTGCACTTTTGGTGTCTTGGAATCCTAAAACACAGTGTGTCGATGGATTCAAAAGGCACATGGTGTCCTTCCTAAGAAGAAAATGGGATCAGGTTTAGACTATTCTGCTTCAGTAGATCATGGATCACCTACCTCAGCCATTTTCTGCATCTCCCCTGATGTCATTGATGATTTAGCAATTATCCACCTTGAATATCTTTGAACATTCCCTTTACTTAAACTTTTATAACTTTTTGGATAATTCCATAGATTCATTGCCCTCTGAATGAAGAAATTCCTCTTAAACAGGTTGTCACTTATACTGAGACTGTGTCCTTCATTTTTGATATTCCAGTGAGGGGAAACTTTTTTTTCTGCATCTTCCTTGCCTGTGCGCTTAAGAATCCTATAAGTTTTTGGAAGATCATTTCTGATTCTTCTAATTCAAGAGAATGCAGCCTAATCTCTTCAATCTCATCCATAGACCAGTCTTGCTATCCCAGGAATATTTCTGGTAAATTTCTGCTGAATTTCCTTTATGAAGAGTATATCTTTTCTTGAGTATGGGGACAAAAACTATACAGTTGTGATTGCGATTATTTTCTATACAATTGAAGCAAGATAAATTTACTCCTGTACTCAAATCTTCCTGCAGTAATGGTTAACGTAAAATCTGCTTTTGTGGTGCAATGGTGGTGTCCCTCCCTCTGAGCCAGGAGGCCTCGGTTCAAGTCCCACCTGGATCTGGAGGTGTGTCACAACATTTCTGAACAGATTGATTGAAAAAAACCGCAATTTATTTTCCTAATTTCTTGCTGCATCAGCATGCAAGCTTTCAGCAATTTATAAACAAGGACTCCAAGGTCTCTTGAACATCAAAACTTCCTAATTTAAACAACATTCAGTATCTCTGTTCCTCCTGATAACCTCATACTTATCCACACAATATTCCATTTGTCATGTCCCTGTTATCCATATCACTAAAGCCTCATTTCGCCATCCACAAAACACAGTTTCACATCTGTCTTGCATTGCATTACTAACTTTGAAACATTATACTTGGTTCCCATATTCAAATCTTTGACATAGGTTGTGAACAGATGGAACCCAGGCACTCATCTTCATGACTTTATTACTAGTCATAGCCTGTCAACCTGAGGATGATTCATTAACTCTAATTCTTCATTAACAAATCCTTAATCTTCACCTATCAAACAAGCACCCATCCAAAAAGAGATAGTAGGAACTGCCAATGCTGGAGAATCTGAGAAAGCAAGGTATAGAGCTGGATGAGCACAGCAGGCCAAGCAGCATCAGAGGAGCAGGAAAGCTGATGTTTCAGGTCTAGACCCTTCTTTCTGAGGAAGGATCCAGATCTGAAATGTCAGATTTCCTGGTCCGGCGATGCTGCTTGGCCTGCTGTGTCCATCCAGCTCTATACCTTGTTATCTCAGACCCATCCAATAAGTTTTCCAGAGTGGGACTTTACCAAAAGCCATCTGAAATTCCAAACACACCACATCAACTGGTTCTACTTTACTAGCAACAACATAAACCAATCTCTAATGAGTTTATCAAACACGATATGCACTTTATAAATCCATGCTGACATTACCTGCTAGGGCATTACTTACTTTTTTTCTATTTTCTATTTTCACATCCTTAATGATAAATTTTTGCATTTTTCTTATTATTGACATTAGGCTAACAAGGCTGTAGTCCCCCAGTTTCTCCCTTCATCTTTTCTTAAATAGCAGCATTACATTTGCCAACTCACAACCTGCAGGCACTATTCCAGAAGCTATAGAACTTTGAAAGATAGCCACCAATACACTACTAACGCTGTCACCATCACTTTCAACATTGATCACTGGGTTCTGGTGATTTCTTAACTTGCAGTTTTCCTTTAGTTTCTCCAATATGACTTTTTGATTGACAGTAATTTATTTTGGTTCCTTATTCTCATTAATCCTTGGATCTCTATTATTTCTGGGAGATTTGTTAAATCTCCCTCTGTGAAGACAGGCATTAAATAATTAATTAGCTTCTCTGCTATTTACTTATTTTCGATCATAAATTCTTCTGTATCTGCCTATAATAGCCCAACCCCTTTTTACAAAGCCGTAGAAGCTTTTACAACATTTTTTTAATGTTACTTGCTAGTTTATTATGTTTTATTTTCTCTCTCTTTATCAGTTTCTTGGAATTCACTTGCTTAATTTTGAAAAGGCTCTAATTCAGTAATACTTTAGTGGCAGCTTCATAAATCTCCTCCATTGATCTGCCACAATCTTTAACTCCCTGCTTAGCCATGGTTGACTCACCATTCCTGTTTTTGAATCTTAAAGAAATGTATGTTTGTTGTAAACCATGTATTAATTTTTAAAATACGACCTATTGCCCATCTACCACTAAATGTTGTAATGTATTTTTCAGAATGACCTATCAAGTATTGATTGCTCAATACATTGCTCTCAAAAACAATTTTGCACACATTCTGGGAAATCACGCTCACAGAATTTTTGCTTGTCCGATTTGGTCATTGTACACATTAAGCAAAGTCATTCATGATTACTGCATTCTCTTGTTATGTGATCCTCTAAGTTATACTGTGCCCTATATTATCACTATTGTTAAGTGGCCTATAAACAACTTGTGTTAATATTTGCTGTGTCTTGCTGTTTCAAAGCTCTACTCAAGTATATTGATCCCATCTAAGAGTCATTCTCACTCATTCATTGATGTCATCCTTTATTAGAAGCACCACTCCACTTTATATTTCTTTGTTCCTTACATTCTGTCTCTTCAACATTATTCTATCTTTTGACTCAGTTGAGCATTGACATTAATTGGCAAATTACCTGACCATCAGTAACAAAAGCAGAAATTGCTGGAAAAGCTCAGCAGGTCTGGCAGCATCTGTGAAGAAAAAAATCAGAAATAATATTTTGGGTCCGGTGACTCATCCTGAGTGTTCTGAGGAAGGGTCACTGGACCTGAAACATTAACTTTGAATTTTTTCTTCACAGGTGCTGCCAGACCTGCTGAGCTTCTCCAGCATTTTCAGTTTTTGTTCTTGCTTTGCAGCATTCTGCAGTTCTTTCAGATTTTATTTTTCCAGACCACCAGTGTTTGGGTGAGTCTTGAGTTCCTCATAAATGGCTTAATGAATAATATAACTCACTGTTATATATGTGAGGCTTGCCATCATTCTTCTGACCACAATATGGAAGCACACCGTACTCCACTGAATAGCACAGGGCTGCAAAGGTAGCTGCTTGTTTTCCTTCAATCCAGTCATGTGCTGGTGGTGCTGGCTCGAAGGGCCGAATTGCCTACTCCTCTACCTATTGTCTATTGCCTATGTTGGGAACTAAGTCCTGCATAATTATACTCATATGTTCTTGCACTTGGACATCAGGTCATGTTTTCTGGCTGCTGTCACCCCAAAATTCAATGTTTCCTTATTAATTGTATGATTGTCATTTCCCTTCAATATCATGGAAGCAAATATACAAAGCTTTTTGTTTCATGTCAGCCGCATTAATGGTCTAGGGATTTGATAGTACGTGTTTAAATATAGGTTTACATATTAACCATATAACATGTGCATGCTCTAAGTTCTTTCAGTGTATTGAATTAAGTTATAGTCTCATGTAAATATCTTGGATTAACTACGTATACTGGAGCTTTTACATTACTTTCAGCAACAGACTTTCAATGCAGCAAATTCACGGTGTGGGTTGAAACAGGGGGCCAATACAGCCCCCAGAGCAATTTATTTGAGCGATTTGACACAGGGTAGTACCAACTGGTGCTCCAATTCACAGACAGCAAGTTTCTGTCTTAATTGCATTGCTGTAGGGAGATACTGAACAGCAACCTGGTACTTTCCAAAGAGTAGGAAGGGAAAACTGAAGGGCCAATTAGTTTTGAATGGCCTCTGAAGAATGTTGTGTATGTATATATGGGAGTAGGTTCCTAGTTTATTTTAGCTAAGGAAGAGGGAATTATGATTCATTTACTTAAATAAATTATTGATATATATAGTTTAATCATACTTTTGCAGCATTACAGTTGGGCATCAATAAAAATGGACTGAGAGTCTAAAATTCACTGTCTGTAACCTGTTAAAAGCTGTTCTGCAAATTTGAAGAAATATGAATCTGTTGTAAGGAGAACAGTCACATTCCACACTAGCAAATAAGTTGTGAAACTGAAATAAATCTATCATTGCTATCACCGTTTTTGTTGTGATTGTTCCTTCCTATAAAGACCAGTTGTGCTTTGGTGCTCTCAGGGTATGGTCTGTTTCCAGCAACATGCTCCACTTATGAGTTTAAGATGGTTGGTTTAAGAGAAAATTACTTAATGAATACTTGTCCTTCCCAACAATAATAGATAGATATTCATTTTTCTTATTGTATTTAACTATCATCGACCTGTAAACCGGGATTTCATTGCATAGGTTTTGACATTTCAATTCCGCAAATAACACTGATCAGTTTAAACTGGCGTAATAGTTGAGATTGCAAATATCAAAAACATGGATGAGAGTACAGCAGCAGATGAACAGAGAGTGGGGCATAGAAGAAACTACAGAAGGTTGAGTGCATAGCCCAGACCCTAATGGAAGCCAACCACCCATCTTTGTCGTTGCTGCTGAAAGGCTGCCAACATCATCAGACCTCGCCGACCCCAATAATACTCTCTTCCAACCTCTTCCATCGTGCAGAGGATACAGAAGCTTTAACTCATGCACCAAATGGTTCAAGAACAGCTTCTTCCCTGCAGTTATTAGACTGCTGAATGGACCTTTTTAATTTCGTGCACCTCCTGTGCAGTTGTTAGCTTGTATGCCTGGCTCTGAAGCACCCTATCATCTGTATGTCCTTGTTTGTTATGCTCTGCCTGCACTGCTCACAAAACAAAATTTTTCACAGTACTTTGGTACATGTGACAACAATAAATTGAATTAAGTCAAAATGGTAGGAGGAAATGGTCTTTCTGTTGGAAGAAGTATCAGGTTGGAGCTCAGTTCAAGGTCAAACAATGTTGAAGTTCCTACAGACTGGTTCAGTCTGAGGCAGGATCAGCAAGAGTGATACAGTTGATGGCTAGAGAATTTTGGCAGGATCCAAACATAACAATTTCAAGTCTCTCCAATGCTAGATCGGAGTACTTTCAGCTAATCCAGGACTGCAGGTTGGTTAAACAATGTGATAGCACCAAAACAGAGGATGTATCGAGAGAGTTAAGTGAGGAATCTGATGTGTTTTCAGTTGGTTTTCTGAGGGGTAGTGAGTAGATGAGAAATGCAGGTGAGCCAAGATCATGCAAATCTAATCATTTATAAATTTTAAAGCCTGCAGACCTTTAGTATCAATGCTAACTCACCCTTTCAAATATTGTTTCAAAACAATAAATTATGAGAAAATATACTTTACTTGTCTGTCACTTTCTAAGTGATTGACAGTTACAAGTATTGATTCATCCAGTTAATCAAAACATTGAGTTTTCATCCTGCTCTGATTATTAATATGATGTTTTAAGTTAATGTGGTCTCCTGGTCATTAGCTTGACCTCTACAGGAAGGATACTCTTGACTTGATTTTTTTAGAACAATTGCAGTTGTTTTTGTGCTCCACCACTTTCTGATCGAATTTCCACTTTAACTGTCCTTAGCCTTCGATTGCCACTGTCTCCTGAGTAGAAATTTGAGATTTTTCACTGATCATCCCCTGTGTAAATTTTGAATCCTATTCTCGGCTCCATCCATCTATTAAATGCCAGAAAGTGAATGAAATGTGGGTCTTTTTTTTAGTATTCTGCACTGTGAGACTATGATTAGTGTGTTCCTACATTGACCTTGCCAGGCGGCCTCCCTATATGGGGAAGGGCCCACCTGCCCCAGGTAAAATGCTGGTAGTGGGACAAAGTCCTCAACCAGCCCCATAAGGACCTCAATTGGCGTTTTGGTGAAACAGCAGTCTTCCACCTCCCCGACTGCTTATAAACTGCTTGTGGTGGGAAAGTAACAGGTACTCCATCTTCCACTTTCTCTTGCCATTTTATGGCAACCACAAAATACATAGCAACACTTAACCTCTCCCACCCCACACTGCCCATCGCTGCTTGTAGAATCTAGCGTTCTATTTGTATGGATCAAAATCAGCCTGCTTATTTTAAACAGACATCAGTTGCATCAGAAAGACCAGTGGCATGGGAGATAGAGATGCTGGGCATGATGGTGAAATATTATTTGAGTGCCAATGTGAATTAGCCCACGGTCAGCGAGGCAGATATAGAAGTGAATAATTGTTTCAATAACTTCACAGATACAGGAATAAAGATGATAAATGTTAGGTAGGAAATCAGGGACACATTTTCTGAGTGTCAAAACTAAGTGCTTTGGGGGGTTTTATCCATCCTGGGGAGGTTATTAAGAAAAGAAATAAGAAAGCGATACGGAAGAGCTCTATCAGGATTTAAGATCTTGGGAATTATGGGATTGGAAGGTTGATGAATTAACACGAATAGTAGAGTCATATGACCAGTAAGACAGAGGGATCGAAGAATGGAAACAGAGAGGACAAAGATGTCTATTGCATTAGGAAAGGATGACTTTAGATGGAGGTTAAAACCTTCCGCTTCTGCTTTAGTTTTGTCAGTGTGGCAGAATAACATATTCTGTCAACATTCTGGATGTGAGTTTGCTCGCTGAGCTGGAAGGTTTGTTTTCAGATGTTTTGTCACCATTCTAGGTAACATCATCAGTGAGCCTCCGGTGAAGCGCTGGTGTTATGTCCTGCTTTCTATTTATCTGTTTAGGTTTCCTTGGGTTGGTGATGTCATTTCTTGCATTGGTGATGTAATTTCCTGTTCTTTTTCTCAGAGGGTGGTAGATGGGCTCCAAATCAATGTATTTGTTGATGGAGTTCCGGTTGGAATGCCACGCTTCTAGGAATTCTCGTGCGTGTCTCTGTTTGGCTTGTCCTAGGATGGATGTGTTGTCCTAATCAAAGTGATGTCCTTCCTCATCTGTATGTAAGGATACTAGTCTTAGTGAGTCATGACTTTTTGTGGCGAGTTGATGTTCATGTATCCTGGTGGCTAGCTTTCTGCCTGTTTGTCCAATGTAGTGTTTGTTACAGTTCTTGCAAGGTATATTGTAAATGACGTTTGTTTTGCTTGTTGTCTGTATAGGGTCTTTTAAGTTCATTAGCTACTGTTTTAGTGTGTTGGTGGGTTGGTGGGCTACCATGATGCAAAGAGGTCTGAGTAGTCTGGCAGTCATTTCCGAAATGTCTTTGATGTAGGGGAGAATGGTTATGGTTTCTGGGCACGTTTTGTCTGTTTGTTTGGGTTTGTTGCTGAGAAATCGGCGGTCTGTGTTCATTGGGTACCCGTTCTTTTTGAATACGCTGTATAGGTGATTTTCTTCTGCTCTTCATAGTTCCTCTGTGCTGCAGTGTGTGGTGGCTCATTGAAATAATGCTCTAATGCAGCTTCGTTTGTGGGTGTTGGGATAGTTGCTCCTGTAGTTCAGTATTTGGTCCGTATGTGTTGTTTTCCTGTGGACGCTGGCTTGAAGTTCTGTCAACATTCTTATAGGTACTGCTGGTTGATATGGTAGTTCTGATGAAGAAAATTGATCAATAGAAATAATGATTTCAAATGATGAAGGTGTCTGATCACTTCATTTGGCAGCTTGTTCAATTGTTGGAGTGTGCTTGGGAAGAAAGATTGTTGATGGATTGTCTTTCTCTCTCTCCTTTTCCCCTTCTTCTTTTCTCAGCTTTATTTAGTTGATAGAGAGAGTTCTTCAGCACAAAGACAGCCTTGATAGTTTCCGCAGTGGTGGTAGCATCTTCAGGGGAAGCGCGGCTACAGGGTGGGCTGGGCTGTGAAGGCTGGAGCAGGACTCTTGCTTCCATGTGGAGTGGGGTCTCTGGCGATGATATGGCATGGGTCAGTGTAGCCTGGAGTGGGAGTCTGTCAGTGGAGAAGGAAAAGTTGGAGTCTCCTCAAATTGTCTTCCCTTACTTTTTATTTCATTTAAGTTAATGTGAGTGGTGCCTGTACATGATGATGGTACACTCTTTTCACTGATTGATTGATTGGTTGATTGATTTTGTTGTCACATGTACCGAAATACAGTGAAAAGCTTTGTTTACGAGCGGTACAGGCAGATCACAGCAAGCAAAGGATGTATGCATCAAAATGACTTAGAGGCATATAGGTTACATTGCAAACTACATTATTGGAGGCTAGAATCCATTCAACAGTATGACAACAGCTAGAAAGAAGCTGTTCCTGAATCTGCTTGTGCATGTGTTAAGCTTCTGTATCTTCTCCCTGATGGAAGAGGTTGTAGGAGGTCATTACCAAGGGTCTTTGATGGTGTTGGCCATCTTTCTGCGGCAGCGAGTTGTGTAAATGGAGTCCAAGGATGGAAGGTTGGCTCCCATGGTGGTCTGGGCTGTGCACATCTCCTTCTGTAGTTTCTTACGGCCCTGGGCAGAACCGTTGCCAAACCAGGCTATTATGCACCCAGACAGCATGCATTCAATTGTGCATCTGTAGAAGTTAGTGAGGGACCTTATGGGCATGCCAAATTTCTTGAGCTGCCTGAAGAAGAAGAAGCATTGTTGTGTTGGTTACCATCACCTCGAGGAACTTGATGCTTTTCACTCTCAACCTCAGTTCCATTGATGTAGACAGGGGTATGTTCTCGTCCTTCCTCTCTGAAGTCAATGTTCGGTTCTTTGGTTTTGTCGGTGTTCAGAGACAGATTGTTTTCATTACACCATATCACCAAGCCCTCTATGCCCCTTCTGTACTTCTGTATTTTGATTTGTCTTTGTTAGATTTCCATCTCACTATGATGGTGTCATCAGCAAACTTGAAGATAGTGGTATTTTGTATTGAGTTCACGTGAAAATAAATGAGTAAATTCAATAAACTGTAATACTACATTAATCATGCTTATTATGATGGATTTTTATATATCATACAGTTTTTTTCTTTAAACAATGTCAAATCTTATGGCATTGTTTTGTCAGTTAATTACTGGGTGTTCAGATTTCCCGTTAAACATTAACAATTCCTCATAACATCTTAACACCTGAGAAACATCTCCATCTGTTTCACCACTTACCAATCCCCTGCTGCTGAACATTCCCACATTTTAGTCAGAAATCTATATGAATGAAAACTCATAACCTGCAAAAGAGTATTTGAAACCTTTATTCACGGTGCTTTTAATTTAACTCACTGTAGCAAGCTTAAAATACGCCTTGTCTATAATATTTTTTACATTTTCTTGCGGATGTATGTGTTACATTTTAATCAGCCAAAGAACTTAATGTTTATCTCTCTATGTGAGAAACAATCAAGCATGCATTGTGTGTCATTCATACTGCTACCTTTTGTCTTGAGTACTCATGTAAGAATTTACAAGACACCAGTGAACACTTATGGAGAGATGTATGGTGTGGCACTCAAGGTAATATGAACAATATTAAAGATGGTTAGAAAGGACACACAAAATAATAGCATTAACAAGGCTTTGTAAACAGAAAATTTTACTGCCAGTAGTGAGATAGGAAAAACATATTCACTGATGTCCAGTTCAAATGATCACCAGGAATTTTCATTAAACCATTGAGATTGTTATTCAATAACAACAACGACCTTCACTTACATACTGCCTTTTTAGTAGTAAAAAGAAATCACAAGATGTTTCGCAAGGGCAGGAGAAAACAAAATTAGTGTCCAGCCGCATAAGGCAATACAAGGCAGGATGGCCAACAGGCTTCTTCCTTTAAGGTGGTCTGTTAAACCTCCAAAATAGAAGCCTTAAAGAAAGAAAGAATAAAGGTGGATAGAGGTTTAAGAAGGAAATTCCAAAGCTTGAGATCTGGGCAGCTGAAGACAAGGCCAGAAAAAAAATGTAATAATTAAAATTTGATTTGTTCAATAGGCCAGAATTAGATGGGTGCATATACCACAGAAGCTCCTGGGCCTGGGAGTGTTTAAAGAGATCAAAGTGGAATGAGCCCTGGGATTTCAAACTAAGGTTATTTAAAAAATAATAATTTAAAAGTTGACTGTTGCTTGATTGCGACCCAGTATGCATCAGTGAGCAGAAGTGATAGGTATCCAGGACTTGGATGGGACATGGCAACACTGTTTGTGTAGGGGGGAGCAATAGCTTGGTGGTATTATTGCTTGACTGTTAATCTAGCAACTAAGATAACATTCTGGGTTCGAATCCCACCATAGCAGATGGTGGAATTTGATTTCAATAAAAAGAAATCTGGAATTAAGAATCTAGTGATAACCATGAATCCATTGTCGATTGTCGGAAAACCCTATATGGTTCACCTAATGTCCTTAGGGAAGGAAACTGCCATTCTTACCTGGTCTAGCCTACATGTGACTCCAGACCCACAGCAATGTGGTTGACTCAAATTCCCCTGGGCAATTAGGGATGGGAAATAAATGCTGCTTAAAAGCGACACACCCATCCCGTGTACAAATAAAGAAAATAAAAATCTCAGGTTTATAGAGACTAAAATGTTGGAGGCTAGCCAGGGGATGTTTGGAAAAGTCAAATTGAAGCTTATAGTTGCAGATAAGCTGAACCAGGAATGAAGTTGGGTCAATTTTACGGAAATGGAAATACGCAGAGAGTGATGGAGTGGACATGTGGTTGGAAGCTTGTTACTTAATATGACAACAAGGTTGTGAATGCTCTGGTATAGCTCACACAGTTGCTGAGATAAAGGAAGGAGCTCTGAGCTAGGGAAGGTAATTTTGGAGTGGGGGCCAATGACAATGGCTTCAGTCTTCCAAACATTATATTTATGGAAATTATTGCTGGTTCAGTATCAGGGGTCCAATAAGCAATCCGACAGAGTGGACAGAGGTGGTGAGGTAGTGTTGAGTCTCTCAGCATAGATGTGAAAATTATTGCTGCACGTTTGGATGATATTACTGAGGAACAGTGTGTGATTGATAATATGAGGGGGTGGGATGTGAGAATGGGGGCAGGTTTGATTCTTGGAGGTGACCAGAGGTAACTGTTTGAAAGCAGGAAGAGAAGCCATAGCATGTAATACTCTGGTTTTTGCTTAGAGAAACAATTATAAATGCACACAAGTGTAAATCCACCTAGGTGGATCACTCTGGACAACCCTTATAGAAAGTTAAAGCATTTCAACTACCACAGGCAGGTCAAGAAGTACAAAGTGGGACAGTTCACCTTTATCACAGTCATATAAGACACTTTGATAAGTGTGGATTCAGTACTTGGTACCGATGGAAACTTGAATGGAGGGATTCAAATATGGAATTTGAGGAATGCTAGGCATGGATTTGAGAGACAACAACATGTTCAAGATCTTCAGAAAGAGAAGGGAAGTTGGAGATGGTGTGTTTTGGAAATTGGTCTGGGAGGGACGGCAGAGTTAAAGGACGGAAAGACAGCATCTAGGCAGAGAAAACCCTGAACATAGCAGCCAAATGCACCTTCAATAGGCTGAAATAAGTTTGATTATCTCTAGAGTTGCTGCCTGATCTTCTAAATATCTCCAGCAGTTACTGGTTATGCTTCAGATTTTCAGTAATTTTTGTATTATACCCAGGAAGGGAAATTAGATTAGAGACAAAACAAAACTGCACATGCCGGAATCAAGGTAGACAAACAGGAGGAAGGGAGAATACAAACAGGCCAGGCAGCATCGGGGGGAAAGGAGCAGTCAATGTTTCGGGTATTAACATTCTTTCAGTCCTGAAGAAGGGAAATTAGATGATCAGCAGTTTAGGGTTGAGGCAGTAGGAGGTGGACAAAATGAGCAAGATAAGCATGGAAAAGCATCTGGCAATTTTGACAGAAATTACACACAGGAACATCTACACACCTCAGGCATTATGGTATAGATGCTCATCACAACTAGCTGCTAACTCTGATACATTCATCTTTTCCCCAAGGCTGTGATGTGCAGCCATTGTTATGTTGATAAAATGTGCTTTTGAGTGCACATGAATGCTATGCCAGCAATCTGAAGCCGGGGGTGTAAGAAAGCCTACAGTGCTCAGCCTCACACAAGCTGCATCTTTAAAAACATTTCTAGGTGGTTCTTCAGGCTGTTCAAGAACTTTACAAACTAAAATAAATATTTTTACTGTTTTAAGAAAGTATGCTGTCCTAACATGAAAAAAGTCCATCCAAATTTTCAGTCACAGAAATAGCACAGCAACAAACATCTGCCAACTCTATCTAGCTTCAGTAACAGGTGCTGTATTGCTTAATTTAAATGTCACAAGCCGGGATTCGTGACACTGGCATTAGTTTTTTTTTGTGCAAGCTAGATAAAGCCTTTATTTGATAAATTAACTTGATTGTGATGTGACTTAACAGCATGCTTCTAATCAACGTCCAGTTCTACATATTAGCACTGATAATTTCAATGAGGTGCCTTCAGGAATGAGTGAAGAAATGAGGGAAAGTTGAAAGACAGTCAATTTATCTTAGAAAGACTGAGGGTGACTTTCATACAGGGATGTTGGAAGTTGGTAGTGATTCCATGCTTGTTTGATATAAGTTCAGTGGAAGAGCCCAGAAGTGTTAGGGAGAGGCTGAAAAGGCTGGGGCTATTTTCCCTGGAGTGACAGGAGCTGAGGGGCAATCTTATGGAGATTTCAAGAATCATGAGGTGCATGGATAGGGTAAATAGACAATGTTTTTTCTTCAGGGTGGGGCTAGAGGCCATCGGTTTAAAGTGAGAGGGGAAATATTTAAAAGGGACCTAAAATGCAACATTTTCATGCAGAACATGGTGCGTGTATGGAATAAGCTGCCAGAGGAAGTGGTGGAGGCTGGTACCATTACAACATTTAAAAGGCATCTGGATGAGTATATGAATAGGAAAGGTTTAAAACGATACGGGTCAAATGCTGGCAAATAGGACTAGATTTATATAGGTTATCTGGTCAGCATGGACGAGTTGGGCCAAAGGGGCTGTTTCTGTGCTGTGTATCTCAATGACTGTATGACTCTAAGCCATAGGAAAATAACATCACTATTGTCCACCTGTCATACCATTACAGATGAGAATCAATTCTGAAAACTTGGGTACCCCTGATAACACTTCCAATGTGCAGTGTGAAACTGAGAAACATCTTTCAGTCCAATAATCCAATCCTTTGCGAAAATCAATTTTGAATGGCCTGAGTTCAACTTCATGATCCTAAAGAAACACAATTCCATGGAAATAAATTAGTCTGTTGAGAATTTGCATCACACTCTCCCCTGATAAGCAGTGAGTTATCTAAGTTACCATCAGAAATATCAAAAGCGATCATGAAAATGCTAGCCCTGAGTACATAGACCTTGAGTTTATGACTCAAGCTAGGTTATTAGCAATTCTGTAGTTTAGTTCTAATGTGGGGCTTGTTGCATTGGATTTTTGTCCTGAAATATGACAGTACTGTCATTTTCACTCTCATATTGTTCCTTTCATGTTCAAACTTATAATACTGCTGAGAGCAGTTTAGCATGTAACAAATGAAGGGGAAAGACACTGGAGTCCTCAAATCCTATTGCTTGTGTTTCCAACTACGGGTAGTTAATGATGAATCAAGAGAAGTGTTTCTGTTGCAATTAGTAGGCTGGGAGAGATGATTTAATTCGGAACCTGCTGTACCAAACCCTACCCTCATCCTCACCTAAACCAAATTGCAATTCAAAGGAAAGTGTTGGGCCTGGGAAAATGTAGTGGTGTTTTTGGCTCCACCCATTGTAAGACTTTCTGAGCACCAAATATGGGATTTTCACCAGGAAATCCATGGAGAAGATTGAGATGAGAAATGAGGAGGAAGAAACATATATCTCAATAGCTCTAACTCACCTCAAAAAAATTTCCAAGGAATGGGAGAATGCTGTCTGAAGTCACATGAGCTTCTGCAGACAAGATAATCTGTTTTGATAGCTTTGGCTGCATCCGTGATGACTGTATTTAATTTTTGCTCGTATCTGAGCAATATCACTCCAGCATGTATTCATCAGGTAACTGACAATTTGTGGAGAGATGAAGAATTCATTGGATTTGACATAATTGCAAAGTAGCAGCACAATACAATTTTATTGTGTTGCTGACATCCACAGAGATGTTGGTGCAATAAATGACATCCATTTTGCATTGCAAGTTCCAAATGTTAACCTACTTAATGGCTTTAATGGAGTAGAGTGTGTGATACACATCGTCAGGAATTCTCACCTCCTAGAATTTTTTCAGCAGGGTAATGAAATGAATGGATAGTTTGTGGGTGAAAAGCATACCCCTTGCTGCCATGAATAATTACTTCTCTCTTAATGATAACAAGATCAGCATTTGCAGAATGTGCAAATCCTTGCAGTTTATGAACCATACGTCTTGCCTTTTGTCTTTCAAAATCAGGTAAGTTTTCATTTTTCAGGAAAAATAATGTATATTCATGGAAATGTTTATTGATGGAAAATATGTTTATTAATTATATGTTACCTGTTTTGGGGTCACATTCCTCCCAGTTGTCGAACTTGCTTTTCAGCCTCCCTCACGAATTTGACTTCAGTTTAGTTCCAACTCGCCTGCCCTTAGCTCTTTCCAGTTTTTATGCACATTCATCCAACTATAGCGCTCACTGATGCAGGAAGACCTGTTCCTTGGAAGACTCCTGTTTAAGCCAATCTTTTTAAGGGAGCTGGTTTGGTTGGATTCCTTTTATGAATGGCCAGGCTTGATACCCACATATGTTTGAACATTAAAATTGCGTAGAGATTTAATGTAGCTTATAAGACCCTGATTTAAATGTATTATTGAAACTCTTGCCTCTGTCACCTACTGTTTCAAGGCATTCTCAAAATTGCAGTAGACACAAAATTGATGAGAATTTAAAAAAAATTACAGTTTTCTTCTAGTTAGTATGCCTTTCCCGTCAAAGTATATGGAATTGAAAAACAAAAATGGGTCCTCATTACTTGACTTCAGGGCTGAACATTAACCCTTGTCCCCTGGCTTCAAACTGTCTCTGGACCATTTTCTTGGTGGTGGGATGGGCTTGGGTTGGTTTGATTAACCTGCTGCAAGTAGCAAATCCAGCTGGTAAAGGCTACCTCAGTACTATTGGCAAAGGCCAATTCGGATTCTCAAGTGCACCCCATGTTCTTACACTGACAAGGAACTGGGCTGCTATTTTAAGGTGGCCTCCTGGCATTAGGTTGAGAGATCCATTGCTTCAGGCAGAATTAGAGGTCCTCTCTATTTTCCTGGCTTCATTTCCAGCTGTGGATCCCCTCCACAGCAAGATCCTTTGTTTACATTAAGATTTGAAATTTTGTGAGGCACCCTCTCCTCTCCTACCTACCATGATATCCAGTTGCTTTTTTGAAGTTGAGGGGTCTCCTGTTATAATTCCCCACACAGCATAGGCTTTTGACTCCAATTTGAGCCTCATGCTGCATTTCTGAATCCCACAGTGAAAATCCTGCCCCACATCTCAGAGATGGTTTAAATAACCTCGTGCAGATTAGCTGTTAGTAAGTAGCATGAATGCATTCGGTGACACAGCACAAACGAAAATGGGAACATAAGAACAGGGTTGGACCGTTCCACCCTTTGAGCCTGTTCTGCCAATGTAGACCATGGCTGGTTATCTACCTTAGCACCTTTAGCCCAAGCTATATTAGAAATGTGCCCTTCTCAAAATGATTCAGTGCGAGTTTTCTCCCGTTATTGACCACAAGCAATGATGTTGACAATTGTTTGAAGAAGTCTGCACAGAGAAAGTTATAGGAAATAAATGCATCTGTCGGTCATTGATTCTGCTTTGTTGTCAGTCATAAAGGATAAGGGTTTGAGCATTAGCAATGTTAGGAACACAGGTGGCCAGGGCCTGAAAATCACAGAACTGACCAATCTGTTACTTTCCTGAGCCTGTTCCCAGCTTCAGCCATTCTTGCTGAGAAAGATTCAGGGCTGATATGGCTACCCACTCACATGGTTTCCCAAGTGATAGGAGCCGTATAACTATTGCCCTCACCTCCAATCTCACCAACCTACTATGGTGGCTTGGTTGTTGAACGTGTTGTTTCACTTAATGATTTAAAAAGTTGGTGAGATGGCACCTCCATGTTGATATGCCTTCTCACTTACTTACTCTCTGCTGCTTCTACATGTCTAATTTTCCTGTTATTGTCTCATAGATTCAAGACCCTCCCCATCATTGGGTAAGGAAACTATATCTGTGGTAATGAAAGGATACCTCTGTAAAAATTCCAAAAGAGTGACTGCTTCATCCCCAGGGAAGGTTCAGGATCCAGAAGCAATCTCAACTCTGGTTTCATAGTCCAAAGTGAAAATTCAGCCCAAAGTGACATTTAGGAAGGTTGAGAGGCTATTTAGTTTTCCTCTTAGCAAGGGATGTGGCATGGCATGGGGTGACCAAACAGAGGATATACTAAGGAAAAAGCATTTGACACACAGGAAAGTCATACTAGAGTGATTATTAATATTGGTTTCCAAAAGAGAAAAGAGAATTTTCACACAATATACTCATGTAGTATAATAGCTATCATAGACTGGCAGACCTGCTGAGTGTACTTTGCAAAAGTGGCTCCCACACAATTACAAATGACTTGGCATATGGTCTCATTGTTTATTCAGTGTGCAAGAGCTATTTATTGCTTTGTAAACTTGGCTGCATAAACATATATCACTTAAGTATATGGTAGCATTACAATTGGCATTATAAACAATAATTGCACGATATAGGCAACTCCTTTTAACATTAATACATACATTTAGTTATTTTTATATAAGTATGAAGATGTTGAGTTGGAAATTTATATTGGTGATATTTATAGACAAACACTTAACACATTTCTTTGCTTGTTATTTTAATACAGGTGTTAATCTATTTAATTGAAATGGGTTAATTCTTCCACTAAAAGATTGGACAAGGGATTATTTTGCAAGTCCATTAATCATTTGTTTGTTGATATCACCAGCAGCAGCTTATTTGGGCTTGCATGGAAAACAGGATCTTACCAAATTATAATGACTTCTTTCATTTTGAGAGGGCAGTTATTGTTTAGGATTGGCTCATGCCTACATACAACCTTCTTGAAACAGCTTTCTTGAAGTATCTTTAAAATGAAACCTTAAATAGTACAAACTAGTTTCTCATCACTATGAATCACTTTTTAAGAAAATAATCACTTACAACCTAAATTTTAATCATAATCTTGACTGCAATGTGTTTTACTGGTTCACTATAAATTTCACTTGTGTGGAAACCCACGACTATATTCAAATTTCAAAACTAATTTCTTGCAAAATCTCCACCTGCAGAATTTCTGTTTGTCCAAAATGGAGGGCATAGTCTCTCCTTATCTATGTGAAGGAAGTCTATGCACAGACTGGCAGATTTAGGAACTGAGAATCCCATATGTGTACTTTTGGAATTTAACCAGCCAAAACAAACAGCTTCCCAGCACTGATTAACTTCATGATGCTTATGTAGCTAGGGTCACCATTAATGCTTCTGAATTAGCTAGTGTTACTCTCTGGAAATGAGTGAAGATAACTCCATTCTGCAGCAACAGATCTATCCCATGAGATTCTTTAATGAGGCAGGATGAAATATCATGTATGAACAATGCTTTGGGGTCCGATGGGTGTGTTGATTTAGGTAACCAACAGTGGAATCTACAACCGAGGATTGACTAAGATGTGAACTTCTACTGACAGCAGTGTTAGCTGTGAGCCACTCTGACCCCAAAGAGTGTCTCCAAGAGGGATATTCATTGGTTGGCCTTATAGGGGAGGTGATGGCCTAGTGGTATTGTTGCTGGACTGTTAATCCAGACACCTGGATAACAATCTGGGGATGTACGTTCAAATCCCACCATGACACTTGGTGGAATTTGAATTCAATAAATATCTGGAATTAAGAATCTAATGATGTGTGTGAATCCATCGTCGATTGTTAGGGAAACAACCCATCTGGTTCACTAATGTCCTTTAGGGAAGGAAACTGCCATCCTTACCTGGACTGGCCAACATGTGACTCCAGACCCACAGCAATGTGGTTGACTCTTAACAGCCCTCTGGACAATTAGGGATGGGCAATAAATGCTGCCTAGCCAGTGATGCCCTCATCCCAAGAATGAATAAAGAAAAAAAACCTACTAAAAGCATGTTTATGACCTCCTGGCTGGGTTTTAATAAATAACATAGTAAGTAACAGGAACTAAAACAAAGTTGCTGGAAAAGCTTAGCAGGTCTGGTAGCATCTGTGGAGGAGAAAACAGAGTTAATGTTTCGGGTCCGGTGACCCTTCCTCAGAACTGTTTTGAAGAGTTCTGAGGAAGGGTCACCGGACCCAAAACATTAACTCTGTTTTCTCCTCCACAGATGCTGCCAGACCTGCTAAGCTTTTCCAGCAACTTTGTTTTTGTTCCTGATTTACAGCATCCAAAGTTCTTTTGTTTTATTTTGGTAAGTAACAGAATTTACCAATACATTGAACGGATTGTTATAATACTTTCTTGTATAGAAGCTTACAACACTCAGTTGGGTGGATGTTTCACCAGTTGAAATAGGAGAGTTTGAGGCAGCAATGTTCCAATGGTTTCTGTATGAACCGCTTTGAGGTGTTTCTGGGGGCTGCAATAAGGCTTTATGCAAAAACAAATTTTTCTTTCATTAATTAGTCATGCAAGTGAAGGTAGTAAAGTATTGGAGCTATTCTTTCAGTTTTAACTGATATTATTTCAGAATGCCATTATAAAACACCAAATTTTCATTTGTAATAAGGTGTGATTTAATTTCAGCATCAATGGATCAGTTAATGACTTTGGATAATGAGCTTATGGATAACACCAAAATTAGTGGCATAGCAGACGGTGGAGAAGGTTTTCTAAGATTACAAAGGGATCCTGATCAAATGGGTCAATGGGCTGAAAAGTGGCAAATGGAGTTCAATTTGGATAAATGCAAAATATTGCATTTTGGTACAACAAATAAGGTTAGGATTTATACAATTAATGGTAAGGCCTTACGTAGTGTTGTAGACAGAGGGGCCTAGGGGTGCAGGTACATAATGCTTTGAAGTTTGCATCACATATAGACAAGCTGGTTAAATAGGCATTTGGCACACTTGCCTTCATTGCTCAGTCTTTTGAGTGTAGGAGTTGGGAGGTCACATTGAGATTGTATAGGACATTGTTGTGGCCTTTTCTGTAATACTGTGTCCAGCTCTGGTCACTCAGTTATAGTAAGGATATTATCAAGCTGGAGAGGTGTCAGAAGAGATTTTCCAGGATGTTGCAGAGTATGGAAGGTTTGAATTACAAAGAAAGGCTGGATAGGCTGGGGCTATTTACACTGGAGCATAGGAATTTGAGAGGCGACCTGATAGGGGTTTATAAAATAATGACAGGTACAGATAAATTTAATGGTAGTCATCTTTTCCCTAGGATGAGGGATTTGAAGACTAGGGGGCACATTTTTAAGGTGAGAGGAGAGAGATTTAAAAACAAAGAAAGAGGTAAATTTTTAAAACAGAGTATGGTTCATGCGTGGAATGAACCTCCTGAGGAAGTTGTGGATGTGGGTCCAATTACAACGTTTAAGAGACTTTTGGATACTTACATGAATAGGAAAGGTTTGGAAGGATATGGGGCGGGAGCAGGCAGGTCAGTCTAGTTTAGTTTGGGATTGTGTTCGGTTCGGACTGCAGTGAAAGGTCTGGTTCTGTGCCCTATGACTCTATAACTCTATGATTCTGTAATCATAACAAGCACCACAGCCTGGACATGAGTTCATATTCTCAGACCTAACCTATCGGTAATGGCTTCCAAACAACACCCCCAGTTCTGAATGTTTTCATCAGTTGTACAATGTACACGGGACAGCGAGAAATATTTCCACATTCTAGAGACCTAATCCCACATAGGTCTAGCTTATTATTTTGAAAGGACAATAAGATGAATGACTAAATAGTAGTGTAAAATCCCAAAGTGCCAGAGAAACGCAATAGCTCTGCCAGCTTCTGTGGAGATAGAAAGAGAGTTAATGAGTTAAATTCGATATTGATCTTCTGCAGAACTCTGACAGATAGAACATTGTGAAAAGAAATCACACCTTATTTCAAATGAATATTGTGTTTTATTATGCCATTCTGAACTAATACCAGTTAACATCAAGCAAATAGCCCCAGTACTTTCCTACCTTCACTTCCAAAGAAGAGTCATATTGGACCCGAAACAGCAACTCTGTTTCCATCTTCACAGATGTTGCCAGACCTGCTGAGCTTCTCCTGTGCCTCCTTACATATTTCAGATCTCCATTTTCTTCAGTGTTTTGCTTTTATTTGAGTGAGCAATTAATGCTGTTGGTTGGTGGTGGTCGGGGTGGGGGGGTGGGGGGGTTGTTGGGGAGCAGGAATGAAAGGTGGCCAGGGTACCAAGCAACAAATTGTTCTTGTTTTTGAAATAGTGCCAGGGATATTTGATATCTCCTTGGAGAATCAGACCATGTTGATGAACCTTACTGTCTTGTTCAAACTATAACACTTAGTGACTAATAATTAATAATTGACTGAATGTTGCCTCTAGGGATAATCAAATTAAAATTGGCAATTGATTAGAGTATCCACCTAGATTAAGAGCTCTTGAGTCCTGGAGTGAACTTTGTTGAAGTTATCCAGCTTGCTGTGAACACTGAATTGTTAGACATTTTAGCATATAAAGGAACAATAAATAGATTGAGATGATATTAGATGTAATTCAAAAATTTCCAAATCTAAACCATCGTGTGGAAATTATTTATAAGAATCACCATGTCAAAGTTGGTGGCTGAGTAACTGTAACGCGATGAGATTCGTTTACTAAATTAGTTTATGTCTTTGCAATAGAGTAAAAAAATTAGCAACTGTCACATCAGATGGCTGATCACAGCTATTGCATCAACTTTGAAAATTCATTAAAGATGTTCCTGAGACACCTAATCTAGATATGTGAGATTCCGTACTTCCGAAACAGCAGTGAAGCCACCCAAACAAAGAACTAGGATGTAATGCACAAAGAGGTGGCAGAAGCAATTTACTTTCATGAAGTCTGTAAACTTTGCCACTTCCAAAAGTTTAAATCTGTGCCTAGCTGATTTATGATAAATCAATTTTGTAGAAGTCAAAGAGGAGGTTAAAACAAAATGATGTAACATGTCATTGCAAAGCAAAATCAGCTATATATATGAAAAGATTTACATTTAAAACGTCTCTGGGTGCAAAATTTGGATGCATAGTGCCCAAGGATGGCCTTAGAGGCAAAAATGGTGTCCACAGCTTGTGCACAGCATGGAGGCTGTACAGATGATATTTGGCGAGTGCATTAATGCATGTGCAGTGGATATCCACCATAAATATACAGTGTATAACAATTGTTACAACAATCACCACGCAACAACCATTTGACATCAGAACTACCATTTCGGATCTAATGCTCTAACCAATGCCTTCTTCTAACCTCATGCAGCTAAATACTGTCCAGGAGAAGGAAAGAACTCTCAGCAATGCTATTTAAGATGATAATAAACTACTTTCAGGTTAGTTGTTGATTAATTTCTGTTGTCTTTTGTTACAATTGTACAAGCATTTAGTGCTTTCTAGAGCCCTTCAATGTTGACAGAGTTTGTGTTACACATGCTAGAAGTTTGAACTCACCAACAGTTCCATGTTTTAACTTCACTCTTCCTTTGACTATTGTGCAAATGTAAAAGCCAACATGTAATTATTCCAAACAAAATTTATAAATCAACAATGACAAACACCAGTGAACAAACTTATTGTATACCCTTGATATCTGGGTCTGAGTTTAGAGGATGAGAGGGATCTGACTGAAAGGTGTAAAATTCTAACAGAGCCAAACATATTGGATACAGGGAAGATGTTTTCCCTGGTTGTGGAGTTGAAAACCAAGGGACACAATCTCAAAAACAAAACTAGAAAGTACTGGAAAAGCTCAGCAGGTCTGGCAGCATCTGTGGAGAGAAATCAGAGTTAACATTTCAGGTCGAGTGACCCTTCCTCAGGACAATCTCAGAGTAGAGACCAAGTCACTGAATATATTCAAGAAAAAAATCTATATATTTTTTGATTTTAAAGGCAGCAAGGTGTATGAGGAGAAAGCAGGAAGAGAGCATTGAGATAAAAGATCAGCCATGATCATATTGAATGGCATAGCTGGCTCAAAGGGCCAATGGCCTACCCCAGCTGCTAGTTTCTGTTCTAAATCCTTTGGGTTCCCTGACCTGACCTTGTTCTCATACACACAATTACCCCAAAGGTTTGTAGAAGGTTGTTAACTGTTACTTGACGAGACTGCACACTGGCTCAAAGATAAACACAAACAGGTTTGGTGTAGAAAGCTTGGCTTTAAACTGTACCATGTTGGCATTGGTGGTAACATTCTGAATTTGTTGGCAAGATCAAAGTAGCTAGTGGAGTGATGATGGTGAGGGATGTGCCATTCTGAAAAAGAGGGCAGTAAGTTTGTACATCATGGAAATACTGCCAGTTCCTATGATTATCATTGCAAGTAACCTGTTGAATGACATATTGGTGGTTGCTATGTCAGCCTGCATATCACTTTATAATTAATATCTGCAAGAATGCTGGCAGAATATGATCTTGCAGTAGAAGAGTTTGAACTTCTGCTGAAACACTCAAGTATTTGGTGCCTTCTACTTGTATTGCTTTAGAAGCTAAAACATTGGTCATTAAACTTTGTATTATGAAGTTAAACAAGAAGAAATGCAGGACACACTCAGCAGGTAAGGCAGCACCTTTGGAAATAAAAAGACTTAATTGTTCAGGTTGAGATTAGGTCATGAATCCAATTCAAGGGTAGCTTTCTCCACTGCATTTCTTACGTAGATTATCATTTTTAAGGCACACGTCTTTGTACCCTTTCTCCCTCATGACATAACAGTCCTGATAGTGTAGTTTGCCAGAGAACCTTTTCAGCTGGCCAACCAGAAATTTCCTGATAACAAGGTGTGGAGCTGGATGAATGCTGCAGGCCAAGCAGCATCTTAGGAGCAGGAAAGCTGATGTTTCGGGCCGAAACCCTTCATCAGAAATCAAGAGAATTATGGGAAAGGTTGGTAGGACTCATACTTAACACAAAGGAAGATGGTCATTGTTGTTGGAGGACAATCATCTCAGTCAAGTCATTGTAGGTATTCTCAGGATAGTGTCTTATGCCCAACCATCTTTAGCCACGTCATCAATGACCTTCCTTCCATGATAAGGTCAGCAGGGACAATGTTTGCTGATGAATGCAAAAATTTCATTACCATTTATGACTGCTCAGATATCAAAACATAACATGTAAAAATGCAGCAAGATATGGACAACTTCCAGGCTCAAGCTGATAAGTAGCAAGTCATATCACACCACACAAGTGGCAGGCAATGGCCATCTTCAATAAAAGAGACAAAAATGGGAAATTGCTGGAGAAATTCAGAAGGCCTGACAGCATCTGTGGAGCGAAAGCAGAGTTAATGTTATGAGCCCAATGACCCTTGTTCACAACATTGAAATGTTGTTACACTACTAGAACCAATCTGACTCCACACTCCCAATCCAAAAGGATAGGGGTCCCTTGCTACTGTGCACCCTAGCGCCATATAAATTTGGCTTGCTATCCCATACCCATTTGGTATCCTACACATTTGGTATCTTAACCCTGCAACTCACCACTCCCACTGAAATCCTACTTGCTTGAAAACTACCCCCTACACATTTGGCACTTACCTAAGTAACATCCAACAAACCTGGTATCCTAACCCCTGGAACACTACCAATGAAAATACAAACTTCATTTTTTGGTTTAAAATTGGGGCAGCTGTATGGGGGATGAGATATCTATCTCCTCCAGGTTGGCAAGAGGACAGGTTCTCTGAAACCCACTATCTTCATGAACAGGGAATGCATCTCTCCAGCATTTTGCCAGTGATTCGAGAAAGAGGCTAACAGAACATATGGAACAAGTTCTCCTCTGAGCTTTCTTATCAATGAGTTGGATTTCCTGGTTATTCCTGGTGTAAATTTGGATGACTATGTCCATCCTTGGACTGAGGATCAGCTTTGGAGGAAGGCGAGATCCAGGATTTTTAACTCTGACTGTGTGGGAACCAATCCAAACAGAAATTTCAATGCTGAATGATGTAACTCCTTGTGGCCAGGCAAGAAGGTGTCTTACAGCAGTCCTGGTGTGGTAGTCTTGTTCCAGTGTGGCAGCCTCGTCTCTGTGTGGAAGTCTTCTTCAGCGCGGGTTCCAGGTATTCCAACGGCCCGGCAGGTGGTCTCATCCAGGAGTGGCGGTCTTCTTTGGCGGAGACGTCCAGCCCAGAACTTCATTTGTCCGGCATGGCAGTTTCATCCCAGAGTGGCAGTCTCCTCCTGGCTATGTCTTCCGAGTATTCCATTCTTTCTTCATATGCTTTCCCGGAGTCCGGGGGCAGTATACTAAACAGTGATGAACTTTGTCATAATTTTACATTTGTTAAAATTATTATGTCTGACATCTGTCATAAAGTTAGGTGCCATAGTAGGGTGACTTAGAAAACATTTCACTGTGTTTTTCACGTAAAAAATGTATGTGATAATACATTTTATTCTATTGCTATTCTATTCTACTCCTATGCAGCTGAAACCCTGGAAATCTACCAAGCTGGCACCCTATATACCTGATACCTTCACCCCTACCCCTCTGGTACCTTCCCACTTGGCATCCTAGCCTCACACTAACATTAGGTACTCAGCATTTAACAGCAGTTGGAACTTTAAATTTCAGAATAGGGAAGATAACTGTGGTGAAAACTGCACGTGGTTTACCCTAGCTCACCATTTTTACACTATGAAAGACTTCATCTCTGTAGAAATACAGCTTTTGCATTTCTGAGGGAGTCCTGTCAGAATTGCAGAGCATTCTCTTTTTGTAAAAAGGAAGGGGCTGATTGGCAATCCTTGTCAGATTGCTGCTTCTCAGAAAATCTGTCCCAATATTGTCTTTAGGATTTTCACTTTTTAAATTAGATACTGAGACATTCTGTTCACTTTTTAGCTTTTGATCTCCATTTACTTCCATCTCTGCATGCTTTTTAAAATGTTGACATCTTTGAAAAATTGCTTTAACCAGCTAAATATTTGAATTGTCCTTCATTACAATTGAATTCAGCTCATCACTTTTCAATTTAGGATCATTTTTAACTCTCTTGGCTTTAAACTTTTGATTTTCATGTCTAGATGTACCACTGCCTCTGGTATGCAGCTCCTTCTTCTCAGAGAGTCATGCAGCATGGAAACAGACTCTGTGGCTGAACCAACCCATGCTGAATGTAATCCCAAACTAAACACGTCCCACCTGTCTGCTCCTGGCCCACCTTACCTTTCCTGTTCATGCATTTATCCAAGTGTCTTTTAAACATTGTAATTATGCCTACGCGAACCACCCTCTGTGTAAAAAAAATTGCCTCTCATGTCTTTTTTAAATCTCTCTCCTTTCACCTTAAAAATATGCCCCCTAGTCTTGAAATTCCTTATCTGAGGAAAAAGACACTTACTCTTATCCCTACCAATAACCATTACGATATTATAAACCTCTATAAGATCACCTCTCAACTTCCAATGCTCAGTGAAAGAAGTCCCAGCCTATCCAGTCTTACTGTGTAACTCAAATTTTCCACACCCAGCAACATCCTAATAAATCTCTTTTTGTTGAGTGAGATTCTCTTCAGCTGCTTTAAGAGCTTTGTGAAATATATATCGATGTTCAGTTAGGAAAGCTTGATATTCCTTTGCATTTAGCTCACAAGTTTGCTTGATTTAATTTTGATTTTCTTCCATTCACTGTTTTCACGCTTTCAATAATTCCATCCTATCAAGAGTGATTGCTTTTTCATTTTGAAGTTTTAATTTGTGTTCGTGAACGCATATCCTTCCTCACAGCTCTTTGATGTCAACATTGGACTCAGCTTTTCCATTCACTTTCAAAGCACGTTTTCTTCTCGCTGCCATCTGTTTTGCCTCTTTTTGCACATACTTTTTCTTGCATTTATAATTCAGGCCATTTTAAAGCTTTTCCAACTGTCATTAAGGTTTCTTTTCCATTCTGATTAGTCCAATGTCCCTTTAAAATTATCATCCTGTTTTTGACTATTTGTCTACATCTTTTGTTGAAATGTTCATTCTCATAGCAGAACTGCAGAAAGTCATGCATTTCAAAAGTCACCTGTCTTTTTTTCCCTTATGGTTTCAGTTCCACAGCCTCAACTAGTTTTCCCAAAATTACTGAACACAGCAATATCTTATCCACAGTCATGTCATTGTAAGAAATTTAAACCATTAATAGGAAAATCTAGGTATAGCACGAACATTTGGAGGTTAGTTAGCTAAGGTAGATCTTAAATTAATGCCATATTTGTTTCAGGGATATGGACATCACTGGGTAGACCTGTGGCCAAACCCTAAGTGCCCTTAGAGGTGATGGTGATACCTTCTTGAACTGTTGGAGTTCCTGGGCATAGATACAGCCATCGTGGTGCTGGGATTGCAGTTTGGGGACTTTGACCCAACAACAGTGAAAGAATGGTAACTTATGTCCAGATCAGGACAGAGGTTGTCTTGGAGAAGAACTTATACCTGGTGGTGGTCCTTGTCTTTCTAGGTGGTAAAGGTTATGATTTTGAAAGTTGCTGTTGAAGGAGCCTTGGTGAGTTTCTTGGCACTTATCAAGATATCTGGAGACAAAGTCATATAAATAGTCAACAACAGTGTCTGCATTATCCCCATAATCCTAAGGATAACATTTAATTGCGTTTCTCACTTAACCCACAAACAGAAAACTCCTATAATTTTCCTGTCAGGACTCTCTTTTATGGAGGGGTATTGTGCAACCATCCTAATGTTACACACTTGCTTTGTAATTTCAACCATTCGATATTCACATATCTTTTGTTGTGGCAAAGTAACAGGTCAGCCCCGTGAACCAAACTTCGCCTCTGAACCTTCACTTTTACAAATCCCAGAAGGGTCTGCATCTTTGTATTCATCCTTTTCTCGGCCAGGCTTGGTGACTCCCATCATTAATCTTCCATCCATTCCAGTTTCACTGGAAGGTTACAAAATTGGTCCTATTACTCAAGATTGTATGGGTTAACTTATCTGCCATTTCCAAGGTTCCCTTCTTTTACGACCGTCTTTCCCCATTAACAAAATCTTCCTATGGGAATCAAAATTCTGTTTCATATTCATTGACCTACAGTATGTAATGGAAATCATTTCCCTTTCTCTGGCAAATTCTATGTAGATTGATACGCACCTGATGTAGGATCGCCACACTCAAAATATTAACTCTGTTTCTCTGTATAAAAATGATATCAGACTTGCTGAGTTTCTCTAGCACCTATTGTGTTTGCTATGTGGGTTGGACCTTTTCTCCTTCTCAAATTTTAATGTTTCTGCCTATAAATCTCTGGCATGAGACATTGAGTATTGTATTCTTTACTTCCTTATACTCACATGAACAGCCCATGAAAGAGATAAATGCACCTCCAAAGCCTTCCTACTAAAACACATCATTGAATCATAGAATCCCTACAGTGTGGAAACAGGCCCTTTGGCCCAACAAGCCCACACTGCCCGTCAGAGCATCCCACCCAGACCCATTCCTTTATAAACCTCCTAATCAACATATCCCTCAACACTACCACGAGCAATTTAGCATGGCCAATCCACCTAGCCTGCACATTTTTGAACTCTGGGAGGAAACCCACGCAGACACAAGGAAAATGTACAAACTCCACACAAACAGTCAACTGAAGGTAGAATTGAATCTGGGTGCCTGGTACTGTGAGGCAGCAGCTAACCACTGAACTGCTGTGCTGCCCTCCTTCTCAAGAGCATAACCCATAATTCTTTCAGCCAGTTCAGATTAGTGGCAATTTTCTCAAAAGACACAAAGCACATCTCTGCTAAGTTAATGTACTGAGTGAAAATGTTTTTCCAAATTGAATCGAAGAGTTTTTTTTATCTGTGTTAATGCCACTTCTCTTCCTATCTCAAGTTTGCGTAATTAGAATTCATGCTCCAATTTGGTTTTTCATCTCTCTTTTCATTTTTACCACTTCCCTTTCTTCCTCATCTCTTTCCTCAGCTTTCTCCTTTTACTAATTTCATTCTCAGCCGATTGTTCTCCGCTCTATTTCTTTCTGAATTCTTGTCAGTTGTACTTGATCACTAATGCATTGATTCAGTATCCTTTGAGCCTCAGATGGCTAGATCATTCTTCAAGGATTGTATACCTCTCAAATCTTGATCTTATGTTAATCTCCACACATAACATGTAAGTTGTCTTTTCTTAACTGTTTAAAGTCCCTGAGAGAGTCAGATCCTCTCTTTCAACATGTACCTGCACCTCAGAGCTGTTCACGCAGATGTTCTCACATAATATAACAAAAACCAACGTGAAATTTTATTTGTTTAAATGCTGCAAATTTCAGTGAATCTGTTTCAATTTTTGGGTTCAATCCTGACAACATCCAATTTGGTTATGACCTATGGGTGGGAACTGTAAACCAAATTAAATAAACTTAATAAATGGCCCCCAAATGAAAACATCAACCATACTTAACTTTTTGTAACTTTACTCTCACATGAATCAGAACCATTGCAAATTAAACCAGAATAACATGCAAATAATTCTTCAAATGAACAAGTAAATTTCCCTTAAAATAGCTCATATAATAAAGATATATCTCACACAGTGACAAGCATTCCCCTTAAGCATTGTGTAGCTACTGCGTATTGTTCAGGTTATGTTGTTATTTACTCATGTGCAGGAGATCATGAGTCTTACATGATAACAGCTTTTGCCCTGAGTTACAAAGTTGCAATTATCACTTAAACGACCCCTGTCTCCTTTGAGTTACAACAGTCCTAATGGTTAGTTTTCTAGAGTTCATTTTCAACAGACTAAGTAATAACTTACCGTTCATGATTTGGCCACGTCTGGGAAATTAACAAGCTCCTTGTTGTCTCCAAGATTTTCACATGGACTTCCAGGTATAGGTCTTCTTATTCAGCCTGCACCGTGTCTTCAAGAGCTCTTACCATATTTTCTGCCAATAAAGGCATTGGTCTCTACCTGAGTGAGATTTGTTTCCTACCCTCACAATAATGTATTCCTCTTTGTGCATTTTGCTACTCACTCATGGCGTCTACATCTGTTCCATCACCCTCCAGCTCCTCTACTTATTCCCCCCCACCCCTGTTTTGATTGCAACATTCCTTTTTCTCTAACCATATGTCACACATATAATAATTTCATTTCCATTGGCAGTGTTTCCAAGTCAAACACAGGGACTAATATTACTTTTTAAACAAGAAAGATATCATTGATTCCTCTACAATTCATTCAAAACTTCTAAAACTTTTAAAATATTATGGAACACCTACAGAGGTCCCTAACGCTTTAAACAAATTACAAATTTCCTTTACAGTGCTACATCTAGATTAAAGGTCATCACTGATTAGACAGAATTTCTTAGAAAGCGATAGATTAGGCATTTGGAAGCAAGGCAAAAAGGTCTTCCTGAAGTTGTCCACTGTAGCAACACAAGAGATACCTACATTGTGTGCCGCAGAATCTGAGGATATAGTTCATAGGTACAGTTCTTAACTGGACTAGACTTTAAGTGACAGACACAATAGGAACATGACAGCTTTGTTTTGATGGAGAAGAACAAAGATGAAGCATGAAGTATAGAACCATGCTATTTTCCATTTCTTCATGTCAGATTACCGTACAACAATATTGGCAAAGAAATAGGAGCCAATCACCTGTATGTTACATTGATTGGGGCATGGTGTGTGATTTGGGAACTTCAAAATGGATTAGCAACAGAAAATAAGGGCTCTGTTGGCATCACACCAGCAATCAGAACACAATCCCATAGAATGTGGTATTTAGCAGTTTTAGATCTGTCAAAGAAACTCATCACTGCCAACAGTTTTCTTAGTATCCTGCGGAAGTCTAGAAACAGTCAAAACTCAGAGACTAATGATTAAATATTTAGAAAGAGACTACCAAAAGTTTTATTTTAGTTATTTTTCCTGAGGAAAATACTGAAATAGTAATTAATTTTACGATTAAGTTATATGTAGCAAGATTCTTAGTAATTTCATTTACTTATCTTGGAACTGTCATTCTCCATGAAAATTTTGATACTAACACTCCATTCTAATGATTATGGCCTGAGCAATACACTGGGATCCCCTCACTTTCACTGAGCCAGACGAGGATAATGAAATGTTTGATTTAAACCTAAGGCTTGCTAAGGGGTGTCTTACAGCTAAGGTAATGATAAGAGGTTAAAGCTAGTGGTTTAGTGAAAGACTGGAGTCTCTAATTTTCATCTGTGGTCACTGAACTTGTGTCCCTCATAAGAGCGGCTGGCACCTGCAGCAGAAAGACATGTATCAGATGATGTTTGATGTTAGGATCCAGGGTTGTACAATGAGAGACTCAGTGTGCTTAGTTTCAACCTGCAATTTGTTACATTTTTTATAACTTTGCACTTATGCCACCTCCTTTTGCCAAACAATTTCAGTGTCAGCTTTCTTTTTCTAAGTACTGAAGATTTATCTCACATTTCACCTTAAAATGTTTTGTGATCTTTATGCGCAATTAGAATAACATTATTCTTTTCATTTTGATTTTGAGCAGTAAGTTTAATTGGGAATCTGTGCTGATATTACAAGATGGAGAATTAATAAAAAACTTGAGATGTATGGATGATGTTAATTGTGATAGGATGCTGTCAATGTGAATGTAAAGCAAGGTGGGGTTGACAAATTCCATTGCGTTCTCCCTTCTATTTCCTTCGTATTCCTAAGTATACTATTGCCTTGTAAGTTCTTGCAGGGCTTAATGAATACTTACCACATATATTTATTCCACACTACTTTATTGCAGGAGGTTCTTAGTTCCTTCACTGCACATCAAATTCATTTCTTTCCCCTGTGCTTTTAAAAAATTGTTCAGTTTTTACTGGATACTGCATAGTGGGGAAGAGGCTGAGTTACACCTTCTTTCTGTGGACCAATTGATGCCATTAAATGATCAGTTAATGACCTTTTAGGGGTCTCCATTACCATGCTGCCAGTGGAATTTTACCCATAATAAGGGAGATTAGCACCATGCCCAGACAACCAGGGCAATCCTCACAGACTGGTGAGCAGGGCAAGTGTTAGTTGTCTCCCTTTTAGGCTTTTACCTTCTGTAAATCTCCAATGTAATGCTCTTCATCGATCCATCATTTTCTCATTTCTATTCTCTTGATGATATAGATCCTCATCACTCTCCCTGGGGCCTTCTAGCTTAACCTAGAAGGAGGCTAAGAGGGGATTTAATAGAGACATACAAGATGATCAGAGGATTAGATAGGGTGGACAGTGAGAGTCCTGTTCTGAGGGTGATGACGAGGGAACATAGCTACAAATTGAGGGGTGATAGGTTTAAGACAGATGTCAGAGGCAGGTTCTTCACTCAGAGTGGTAAGGGCATGGAACGCTTTATCTGCCTATGTCGTTAACTCAGCCACATTAGGGGCATTTAAACAGTCCTTGGATAAGCATATGGATAATGATGGGATGGTGAAGGGGGAGGGACTTAGATTAGTTCACAGGTTGGCGCAACATCGAGGGCTGAAGGGCCTGTTCTGCACTGTATTGTTCTATGTTCTATGTTCTATAACCTGGGGAAGACATCAGATATTCATTTAAAATCAGCCCCATCACCACATGCCCCCTTCTGAGATTGATTGTTGCCCTTGCAGTGACCACTGCAGCTGAAGGCATGACTGGGACAAGTGAGGCGCTGGCCAGCTCGTGTTCTGGCAACCCCCAGTGGCATGGCTTCCTCTCAAATGGGGTTTGAAAAAGCTGTCACAAAACAATTAATGTACCAATAAGCGAGGAGAGGCACGATCTTACTTGATTTTTATCCCAGTATAAAATACAGCCTCACACCTACGTGTGAGTTCAACATATAAATATTACGATGGTTATGAATATCTCTATTTTGTTTTATCGTATGACTGTCAGGAGGTTGAAGGTAAACTAGATGGACTTTGTTTCTCTTCATTTCACAATTCTTGTGCATCTAAAACTGTGTTCCAGTTTCCAATAATGCTATGTCTCTTGGAATAGGGTCAAGCATTGAATGCATTATGGAAATAAATTAAATGTACTCTAAAGACAGGCTGCTTCAGAAAGTATTAATTCTCTTTTGATAGACATCCCATATACCTCATTGATTTTCCTGGCTTCCCTTGCTCTGGCACTGCGTAGGTACTTCACACCTAAGAGCATTGTGTCTGTTCAGCTGTATGCCCAATCTAACTCTGAACTTGTTTCTGAGCCACTGTTTTAATATGGTCCAGTTACTTCCTGAATGCAAGCCCACCTTTGACACGTCCTTATATTAGAAAATGGATGCAGTTAAATAAACCACAAGTGTAAATTTTTTTTAACCACCCTCAAGATAATGTATGGTTTAGAAGGGGTGGACGCTAGGAACTTGTTTCCATTAGGCGGGGAGACTAGGACCCGTGGGCACAACCTTAAAATTAGAGGGGGTAAATTTAAAACTGAAATGAGATGACATTTCTTCAGCCAGAGAGTGGTGGGCTTGTGGAATTCATTGCCGCAGAGTGCAGTGGAGGCTGGGACATTGGATGCCTTCAAGGCAGAGATCGACAAATTCCTGATCTCAAAAGGAATCAAGGGCTACGGGGAGAGTGCAGGGAAGTGGTATTGAAATGTTCATCAGCCATGATTTAAATGGCTGCGTGGACTTGATGGGCCGAATGGCCTTACTTCCACTCCTATGTCTTATGGTCTTATGGTCTAAGACTTTCCAGTTATAGCTAAACAGCCTCAAGAGTTAAGGATCAGATTGTTACAACAATATGCACCTGCCTTTGGGATAACTCCATAAGGCTGTAAGACATTGGAGCAGAGTTAGTCCATTTGGCCCACTGGTTTTTCTCTGCTTGAGGACTTCTCACCATTTTGCCTATTCAAAGTTTTTTTTTTCTTTTTGATTGTTTCCATTTCCTCACTGAGATGGTCCTTATCTAACAAAATTCCGGTTTCTTGAATTCACCATTTAATCATGGCTGATATGCCTCTCAACCTTATTCTCCTGACTTCCCCCTGTAATCCTTGATTCTTTTAGTAGTAAAAAATCTATTTATCACTGTCTTAAATACACTTAATGACTTGGACTCTACAGCCCTCTGAGGCAATGAGTTCCAGCGATTCACTACCCTCAAGCTGAAGAAACTCCTCCTCACATCAGTTCTAAAGGGTCATCCCTTCACTTTGTGGTTGTGCCCTTGGGTCCTAGTCTCTTGTACTAGTGGAAACATCTTCCCCACATCCACCCTATCCAGGCCTCTTGGTATTTTGCAGGTTTCAATGAGATCCCCCTTAACCATCAAGTACAGACCCAGAGTCCTCATTTGTCATCATTTGTCTACTCCTCATTTGTCAAGCCCTTCATCCCTGGGAACATTCTTGCAACCCACCTCTTGAGTTCCTTCCAACACCAACACTTACTTCTTTCGATAAAATGACCAAAACTGCTCGCAATATTCCAAATGCAATCTGACCAGGATCTTATAGAGCATCAGAAGTAGATCTCTGTTCTTGTATTCTAGAGGTCTTGTAATGAATGGTAACATTGCACTTGCTTTCCAAACTGCCAAATGAACCTGCATGACCTCTTCAGAGTGCCATTGGCCACCTGAACATGCTGATTTGAGAGTGGCACTGCAATAACTTCTTGGGATGTTTTTCTGCCCCAATTGATATCAAAATAAAATTTAGACAAGAGGCCAAGAACAGCACCTCCAGCCTAATCTGTAAACTCAGCATGTATCATTGATATGAATGGAACTTTAAACCACAGGGAAATCTGGGGGCAAATTAAAGTGAGTGAAAAGCTTACTTAAATTGGTCTGTGCTGCTTTTTTCATGATTAGTGGAAACATTACAAGAACCGACAAATCTCTTTTTGTATTGGATTTCTAAGTAAATGCCAGTTTTGTTGCACTTTTTTACCGGAACGATTTCTGGGATATTTCTATTTTGGCTTCCTTTCTCACAAGAATGCAAGAAATTGGAGCAGGAGTAGTCAAGTTGATGTGAGGAGCCTTTAATGCTGCACAATACAATCTGGAGGTGAACGATTTAATTGGGTTACACATCCAAGAGGAAGAAAAGGCCATCTCTTTTCCATACAAAGCATTCACATATCGAGTGCAGGCGGTAAAAGAGCACGTACATTCCACTTTTATTATTGATTTTTGGTGGACCTTTGCTTGTTTTGAAACACCCCCAAACTTCAGATTTGCTCCTGTTCTTTGCAGAATTACAAGCCTCTTTTAATCTAATACGACTGTCAACTTCTTAAGGATGGATGGATCTTTCTTCACGAACCATTGTTTTCCATTAGCACAAAGTTTTGTTGAATGTTTTGAAATTTTTTAAAAAACATTCCCACGATTTATGTACCGCCATACATTTTAGTTTATTTATCCAACCAACCATAGCCAATTCTCTCCTCATGCTTAACCTTATGCTTCTTGTTTGTAATTTAAGTATGATGCTTTCTGACTTAACATGGAACTCATAGGTGTTATGATCACTATTTCCCGTGGATCTTTAACTATGACATTATTAATCAACCCTGTCCTATGACACAATACTAGATCCAAAATATCTTTTTCCCTAATTGCTTTCACAATGCATTTCTCCAGGAAACTCTCACCATTTCTGTGTTTTAATGTTTTAGCAATGAAGAAACTTGGTTTTGGTCAATGGGCAGGAATGCGTAAAGTTGCCTCTTACAGTTTTACTCTCAATCTCAGAAACCTCATTCTCAGATTTAAAGAAGTTTCTACTGTCAAACAAATATTCGATCAAACCCACAGAGTCGAATTCTGCCTTTAGCTACTGTGACCTAGATTGAAATGGAAGCAATACTTTTCCCAAGTTTAAAATCGAAGGCCAGATGGAATCTGTTTTACACAATCACATGTTAATATAAAGGCTTCTTTGGTTTGTGCTGTGATTGAAATAGTGGAGATCACAAGATATCAACACCTGTGCTGACATCTTGTGATCTTCATTATTACAACTCTAAGTTACACCTCAGTGCTGTATAGCAGATGCTTGACACCACTGTATTTTTAAAAAGATCACCATTCTAGTTGTCTACTATTTTTCATAAATTTATGTTAAAAAATAGTAAGAGACAATGTTGTTATGTGCTATTTGATTGATGTTTCCCACTTCATATAGAAACTGAATTTATAAAGTGGGAGAATTCCTGTTGAAGAATATTGTGAAAATGTACCTGAAAGCCACTAGAATATACTAAGAAATACACCAGAGGATGGTGGAAGAATTACCTTATTGGAAATTAGAAAGAATGGATTACTTCTGAGAGCAGTCACTTGAGCTGGATAACTGAATTCGTTGCACAAGCAGCCTTGTTTCTTATATAAGAAAACCAGAATGAGTAATTGTCTTCCACTGAGAATATTCCAGATGTACAATAACAATTTGCCTTTACATAGCTCCTCTGCTATAGAAACATCACAGTTCAAATTCTAAGCATATATTTTGAAATAGATTTTTGTATTGTTGACCTTGAGATTAACCCCCAAACCAAATGACATAGGAGGAGGTTGAAGGCGTGAACATTTTCTTAATGAAAACAAATTTAACCATAACCTGACATATTCATGTCTGTCATCATTTTACATTGATGGTTCAAGTATCCTATTTTGGATAGATTGGACATTTTATGACCCTATATAATTCTTTTAAATTTCTTCATGCAATGTGGGTTTCACTGGCTAGATCATCATTTATTGCCCAATTTTAATTGCCCTTGTGAAGCTGGCTTCTTAACCATTGCAATCCATGTGCTGGAGGTATATCGAGGCACATATAGTATATTGCATCTCTACTACTTCAAATCATATCCCCCAATGCAATTGGGAGCCTGATATAAATTTAACTATTGTTGGCTGTATTTTCTGGTTTTCTGATAGCACACGGAGAAGCAGAAACAATAGATCCATAAACAGTAAGTCCATAAAGTAAAGAAATTTTTACAGGTTTCCTTTGAAACAAATGGCCTATCTTCTGTTGATCACTTTAGCCCTTACCTGTGATCAGCACCTTTCCCCATGCACTGATTTGCTATGTGGTCTATCGCATGCCCTGATCAACTACAAACACCGTTCATGCCCTTCAACTCTGCCCCTCTTTCAAAGGATATGAGTATCACTCGCAACACCAATATTTAATGCCCATTTCTAATTGCCTGAGAAAATGTTGGTGAGGCATCTAGGATCATTGTAGTCCATGTAGTGTCTGCACACACATAGTGTTGTTAGCAATGGGGAGATGATGGCCTAGTGATACTATCGCTGGTCTATTAATCCAGAGACCCAGATAATGTTCTGGGGACCTGGGTTCGAATGCTGCCATGGCAGATGGTGGAATTTGAATTCAGTGAAATATCTGGAGTTAAGAGCCTAGTGATGACTGTGAATCCGTTGTTGATTGTCTGAAAAACCTGTCTGGATCACTAATGTCCTTCAGGGAAGGAAACTGCCATCCTTACCTGATCTGGCCTACATGTGATCCCAAACCCATAGCAATGTGGTTGACTCTTAACTGGGCAATTCGGGATGGGCAATAAATGCAGCCTGGCCAGCAATGTTCTCATCCAATGAATAAAGAAAAAAAAACTGATTGTTTTTGATCTTGATTTCTGAGCTGACACCAAAGATTCCAAGGCTGAGGCTTCACTCTCATGTATGGTCACATAGTTGCTTTCAAGCCATGTTACATTGGCTTCACCCATTCTACTGACTCATGCAGAGCCTGTGGGTTGAGACAAAGAGCTCTGCTCTAGCTTTTAAAGAGAACAGATATTTCTGTGTTTACTTCCAAAAGCCCTTGTAGTTATACCTGACCAAATCTGGTTGTACATAATGCTATTAAGCAATAAGCCTTATTATTAATAGAGAACCATGCCTCTTCTGTACATGCTCTGTGGTGGTATACCCTCTACCACAAAACACTAGATAGGCCTGAGACAAATCTAAGATAAAGAAGGATTGGTGGCAGTGTACTACCTCAAACAGCCATTACTCTGTACCACGTAATTGGGCTAGTAAATTTGCAGACGACACTAAGATTGGTGGAGTTATAGAACATAGAACATTACAGCACAGTACAGGCCCTTCGGCCCTCGATCTTGTGCCGACCTGTCATACCGACCTGAAGCCCATCTAACCTACACTATTCCATGTACGTCCATATGCTTGTCCAATGACGACTTAAATGTACCTAAAGTTGGCGAATCTACTACCGTTGCAGGCAAAGTGTTCCATTCCCTTACTACTCTCTGAGTAAAGAAACTACCTCTGACATCTATCCTATATCTTTCACCCCTCAATTTAAAGCTATGCCCCCTCATGCTCACCATCACCATCCTAGGAAAAAGGCCCTCCCTACCCACCCTATCTAACCCTCTGATTATTTTATATGTTTCAATTAAGTCATCTCTCAACCTTCTTCTCTCTAATGAAAACAGCCTCAAGTCCCTCAGCCTTTCCTCGTACGATCTTCCCTCCACACCAGGCAACATCCTAGTAAATCTCCTCTGCACCCCTTCCAAAGCTTCCACATCCTTCTTATAATGCAGTGACCAGAACTGTATGCAATACTCCAAGTGTGAAAGTTGTGGATAGTGACAAAGGATGCTGTAGGTTGCAGAGAGACATAGATAAGTTGCAGAGCTGGGCTGAGAGGTGGCAAATGGAGTTTAATGCGGACAAGTATGAGGTGATGCACTTTGGTAGGAGTAATCGGAATGCCACGTACTGGGCTAATGGTAAGATTCTTGGTAGTGTAGATGAGCAGAGAGATCTCGGTGTCCATGTACACAGATACTTGAAAGTTGCCACCCAGGTTGACAGGGCTGTTAAGAAGACATACAGTGTTTTAGTTTTTAATAATAGAGGGATCGAGTTCCAGAACCAAGAGGTTATGCTGCAGCTGTACAAAACTCTGGTGCGGCCGCACTTGGAGAATTGCGTACAGTTCTGGTCACCGCATTATAAGAAGGATGTGGAAGCTTTGGAAAGGGTGCAGAGGAGATTTACTAGGATGTTGCCTGGTATGGAGGGAAGGTCTTACGAGGAAAGGCTGAGGGACTTGAGGCTGTTTTTGTTAGAGAGAAGAAGGTTGAGAGGTGACTTAATTGAGACATATAAAATAATCAGAGGGTTAGATAGGGTGGATAGGGAGAGCCTTTTTCCTAGGATGGTGATGGCGAGCACGAGGGGGCATAGCTTTAAATTGAGGGGTGAAAGATATCGGACAGATGTCAGAGGTAGTTTCTTTACTCAGAGAGTAGTAAGGGTATGGAACGCTTTGCCTGCAACGGTAGTAGATTCGCCAACTTTAAGTACATTTAAGTCGTCATTGGACAAGCATATGGACGTACATGAAATAGTGTAGGTTAGATGGGCTTGAGATCAGTATGACAGGTCAGCACAACATCGCGGGCCGAAGGGCCTGTACTGTGCTGTAATGTTCTGTGTTCTATGTTCTATAATGATATAAATGGCAAAGTACCCAGAGTAGTTACCTGGGAAAATACCACAGCCTCTGCCCAGAAAGCTGTTAGGCTGCCAGGTTTGCTGTCAGGCAGGAAACAGAAAATAAAACTGTCACTTCATCAGGTTCTCCACATCTTCAGCTTTTCAGTGTTGCCTCTGCGTTGTTGCTCCCCTGCTCTGCAGCATGCCTTCCTTTCTATTCTTATTGGGCTTCTTAACACTCGAATAAATGTAACTAACCTAACAATTAGAAACTCAATGTCCTTGTCTTACCCCAGTTTGCCCAATGGAAACGGTTTAAACAAGTGGTTAAAGTAGAGCAAATACGCTGACCACCATGGTATTTGCAGACATTTTGGTGATGTCATGATACTCCAAGGTTTCCTGATTGTATTGAAATGTGATGCGATTACAAAACCTGACATTATATTTATCAGTGGACGTTCTGTCATTAATGAAAAGTAGCTGTGTTGGTCTCCCACTAAACCTGAGCACTGATTTCCATCTAATTGGATCACAGGATTCTTTTGCCACGTGGATTGTCAGAAGTATTTTTAGCTTCTAGTACCCATTCCTTAGATGACATGTCCATCCTGGGCCTCCTGCAGTGCCACAATGATGCCACCCATAAGTTTCAGGAACAGCAACTCATATTCCGTTTGTGAACCCTGCAGCCTAATGGTATCAATGTGGATTCACCAACTTCAAAATCTCCCCCTCCCCCCACTGCATCCCAAAACCAGCTCAGCTCGTCCCCCCGCCTGCCTAACCTGTTCTTCCTCTCACCTATCCCCTCCTCCCACCTCAAGCCGCACCTCCATTTCCTACCTACTAACCTCATCCTTCCCCCTTGACCTGTCCATCCTCCCCGGACTGACCTATCCCCTCCCTACCTCCCCACCCATACTGTCCTCTCCACCTATCTTCTCCTCTATCCAACTTCAGTCCCCCTCCCCCTCTCTCCCTATTTATTTCAGAATCCTCTCCCCATCAACCTTTTCTGATGAAGGTCCTAGGCCTAAACATCAGCTTTTGTGCTCCTAAGATGCTGCTTGGCCTGTTGCGTTCATCCAGCCCCACATTTTGTTATCTCTATTTCATTTTGACATGTTTATTTTGCCTTATCACCCTCAGGAAATGTCACCTCTTTATCATGGATGCTATTATTGCAGTCTCTTGTGGATGGGGGATGAGCAATAAGAGAAGAATCACCAGAAAAAGCATATGAACAGCTTGTTTGGAAGTATTAGGTGACGATGGGTCCAGATCCCCTTGTAGGAACCCATACAGCATGCATGTGCTAAGGGCCAGTTTTATTTTTAACATTTTTGAGAAGTAGTACATCAGTAGATCATATTTTTTGAAGCCTCTATTGCAAATCATTGTTGCTTTCTGCAATGTGACCTGCCATTTATTGGATCGGGGGGAGAGTGTTTTATCCTAAATTCATGCCTATCCATGCTTCCATGAGTTTTAATTTATTTTTTCTTTGGATCCACTTTGCCTGTTATAGTGTGCAACAGCTGTATATCCCAGTCTTCTCTTACAAAGCTGAACTAAGCAGGTCACTGCTATATGCCCACTGGATCACCTTTCCCACTGACATCAAGGGTAATTGGTAACTTATAATTGCACTTCGTTTCTTCACATTCTAGACAACTTGGTTGCAGCAAGGTGCCTGAACACCAGGGAATGCCATCTCACAATAAAGTCGTCTCTCATTCTGCTAAACTCCAGTACAAACAAGACCAATCTCCTCAGATAAAAGCAAAATATTGAAGATGCCGGAAATCTCTAGAACTTTTTGTTTTTATTCCAATGTACGAAACCACTTATCATTAACAAATTCTTCCACATCTTGAATCAATGAATCTAATGAACATTAAAGTGACCAAAATTGTCCACACTATTTCAGGTGTTGTAACTTTAGATAGTTCTAGAACATAGCACATAAAACAGTGCAGCACAGTACAGGCCCTTCGGTGCAAGATGTTGTGCCGAACTGATACCCTAAACCTAAGATCTATCTAACCTCTACCCCTACCTTATACTATCATCCATATGCCTATCTGATAGCTGCTTAAATGCCCCTAATGAGGCCGACTCCACTATCCTCTCCGGCAATGCATTCCACACCCCGACCACTCTCTTAGCAAAGAACCTACCTCTGAAATTTTCCCTTTACCTACCTCCGCTCACTTTAAAACTATGCCTCCTCGTAATAGTTACCGCCACCCTCAGAAAAAGTCTCTGGCTGTCCACTCTACCTATTCCTCTGATCATTTTGTACAGCTCTATCAAGTCCCTGTTTTTATCCTCCATGCTCTTTGAAGTAAAGGTCAAGAGTTCATTTACCTTTCCTATTGCCTACTGAACTTGCACAATTGCTTTTGTGATTCTTGCTTTCGCATTTCCAGCCTGTTCCTATTTCCTCCTCCTACTTAAAGGGTTCGCTTAATACACTGTTGCGGTCAATTCACTCATTCTCCTTGCAGTCCCAACTCTCACTCACGCAACTCACAAGAACACTGTAACTGTTGGACAATTGTGAGGGCAGAGGCTCCAACACAGTCCCATCATTTCAGTACAGGCAACATTCATTCCACTCCCTCTTCGGCACGTATATCTTTCCTTAAGCCAGGCAATCAACACTGCATACGGTAAGCCAAGTATGGTGTCATTATTACTACATAGTACTGCTCTGTGCAATCATAGTAAGACTTCTTTAATTTAATATTCCAATCCCTCTGCAATAAAAATTATTCATTTCCTAACTTTTTATTGTACCTGCATGTTCACATTTCATGTTCTCTATAAGGCTGTGCAGTGACCTTCCCTATAAACAGTGCCACACATTGACAGGTAGCCGTCTAGACAGTACTGCATAAGCTGTTCACAAAGTTTCAACTTCTACTCCCATTAATTTTCTGTACTGTTTCTCTACCAATACTAACTTCCTCATTTTTTTTTCCATTTTCACCAGGTCTTTGGTTCACTACGATTTTTATACTTTCTAAAGTGAGGTGAAATTGTATGAAGTTACTTGATGTGAATGTGAACTTCCACTTTCTATCATAAGTGCTGTTTACACTATTTAGGCCCAGACAAACCCACACAAAGGAATGTAAACAAAGTGAGATTTGGCCAGCAACAAGTAACTGATTGGTCTGTGAAGTAGTGACCGATGTGTAGACCTTCTGCTTCGTAACAACCATGTGATTCGCTCCCAGGTAGCTGAATGGCTTCTGGATGTAAATGGTATAGCACAAGTCTTCAAACCTCAGGAGGGGGATGTGGCGTCCTTTTCACTGTAGTAATACCACTTAAAGCTTCAAGAAAGTCAATTGATTTTTTTTCACCAGTTGCTGTAGCGAATGTTTACAACCAATTAGTCAGAGGCTTTACAAGTTGTGTACCAATCACTCTATGCTTCCTGAAAACAAATACAAGTACCTTTAGAAAATAGAGTTTGGTAAGCAGAAATTTCTGCAAAGCACAACAATTATCTCAACAAATACTGGGGACTGGAATCATTGAACTGCCTTTCCAATTTTATCTCCAACCATGAAACAAAGCTTTTTTTTGGTTTACAGTTTCTGACTGCATCTATGTGTAAGAAGTATTTTTAAAAGTGTTTAGAGATTTGACTAATAAACAGGCGGCACGGGGGCTCAGTGGTTAGCACTGCAGTCTCATAGCGCCAGGGACCCGGGTTCAATTCCAGCCTCGGGCGACTGTCTTTGTGGAGTTTGCACATTCTCCCTGTGTCTGTGTGGGTTTCCTCTGGGTGCTCCGGTTTCGTCCCACAGTCCAAAGGTGTGCAGGCTAGGTGGATTGGCCATGCTAAATTGCCCGTAGTGTTCGGAGGTGTGTGGGTTATAGGGGGATGGGTCTGGGTGGGATGCTTCATGAGGCGGTGTGGACTTGTTGGGCCGAAGGGCCTGTTTCCACACTGTAGGTAATTTAATCTAGTCTAAAAACTTACATGTTGACAGTTAATAGTTGTTTATTTGCGATAAATTTTAATTCTTGTTTAATACAGAAACCAATCTGTACTTTCTGTCAACCCGGACCTAAAAGACAGATAGATTGGGAAATTTGGCAAACTGATAAAACCTTTAACTTTTGTGATGACTCCAGCAATAGTGGTTTCAGGAGTGCTGACCGAATAAGACTGAACAAGCCACAACAGTGTATTTTGTGTAGGTACATGTACAATTCTCTTAGGGTGTGAGTTCAGAATTTTGACCCAGCAACAGTGAAGTAACAATGATATTTCCAAGGCATGATGGTGAGTAGTTTGGAGATGAACTTGCTAGTGGTGATATTCCCATGTATCTGTTGCCCTTGTCTTTGTGGGTGGTGATGGTTTGTGGTTTCGGAAGGTGCTGGCTAAGGCTCTTTTATGAATTTCTGCAACACGTCTTGTAGAAAGTACACGCTGCAGTTAATATGGGTCAGTGGAAAAGGTAGTGTTATCAATCAAGCTGGCTGCTTTGTCCTGGATGGTGACAAAATGCTTGGGTTGGAGCTGCACTCATTTGGTATTCTATCACACTCATCACTTGTGCCTTGAAGATGGTGAATAGCATTTTGGGAGTCAAGAGGTGAGTTATTCACTGCAGAATTTCTAACCTCTGACCTCCAATCATAGTCACTATATTTGCATGCCAAGTCCAGTTGAGATTCTGGTCAACAGTAAAATGCAGGATGTTGATACTGGAGGATTCAGCAATGGTAATTGAATGACAAGTGATGATGGATTGATTCCTACTAGATGAAGATGATCATTGCCTGGCACTTGTGTGGGGTGAATGCTACTTGACGTGTGTCAGCCCAGAACTGGGCATTGAGCAGATCTTGCTGCACTAGACACCGACATTGATAGCTTTGAGGAGTTGTGAATGGTATTGAACATTGTGCAATTATCAGTGAACGCCCCCACTTCTGTCCTTATGATGGAAGGAGCGTCAATGATGAAACAGCTGAAGATGTTTGGACCTCAGACACTATCCTGAGGAACTCCTGCAGAGGTGTCCTGGAGCTGTGATGACTGACCTCCAATAGTTACAACCAACTTCCTTTGTTCTTGGTAAGCCTGCAACTAAATGGCCCACTCAACATCTTGTTATTTATACTCCAACTTGACTTAAACATAACAGTGCCTGAATTAAATAAAAACCAAAAGAACTGCGGGTGGTGTAAATCAGGAACAAAAACAAAGTTGCTGGCAAAGCTCAGTAGGTCTGGCAGCATCTGGGAAGAAAAAAACTGAGTTAGCATTTCGGGTTCGGTGACCCTCGCTTAGAATTCTAAGTTTCACTGGACCTGAAACGATAAGTCTGTTTTTTCCTTCACAGATGCTGCCAGACCTGGGGAGCTTTTCCAGTAACTTTGTGTTTATGCCTAAATTCAATCTGTTTTTGATTGCAAGTGTTTCTGTGCAACTTTTCTGTATTAATACTATGTTAAAAGATCAATATAAATGAATTTAAAGTAAAGAATTGTGGATGTAGGAAGGCTGAAATAAAAACAGAAATTGCTGGAGAAACTCAGCTGGTCTGGAAGCATTGGTGGAGAGAAACAGAGTTAAAGATTTGAGCCCAGTTCTGAAGAAGGATCACTGGACTCAAAACATTAATTCTGCTTTCTCTCCACAGATGCAGCCAGACCTGCTGAGTTTCTCCAGCAATTTCTGTTTTTATTTCAGCCTTCCTACATCCACAATTCTTTACTTTAAATTCATTTATATTGATCTTTTAACATAATATTAATACACAAAAGTTACACAGAAACACTTGCAATCAAAAGCAGATTTCTGATTCAGTAATTGTAAAAAAAAGGTTGGATTTGCTTTATTGTTTTGAAATTAACTCTGAATTTGATAATAAATTATTTAACTTGTTGGTGTTTTTTATAGCTATGCCTTGACTGCGACAACTTAGTTTGGTTTTATATGTCTAGTACTTGTAATTTTAATCTAAAACACTAGAGACCAGTCTTGCACTGAATTGAAAGTGTCCACAAGGATAAAAAAAGCTGGTACTTTATTGTTTTATTGCAAAGCATTAATAGCCAAGGGTAAAAGGTCAGTTTCCCAGTACCATGATTGTCTCAACCTAACATGTATCTATGTTTTTAAATTTGTAATACCCTTTGTTTGCTACCTTTAACTTCAGTATCTCAAAGTTTTATTTTAATCTTTGTCATCAATTATGGCTGTTCTACTAACATTAGACAGGAATGAGTCTGACGTAGATGATCCTCTATGCTCGGTGATAGAGAACTAGTTTACTACAAAGTGTTCCATTTAGTGGCTAGTCTAAGAATTGGTAACATTTGTTCTTTGACAAGGATCAAGACTGACAGGCATTATTTTATTCATTCAGAGATCTGGGCTTTGCTGACTGGGTCAGCTTTTATTACTGGTCCTAAATCGCCCTTGAGAAGATGGTGGTTATCTACCTTCTTGCATTGTTGCATTGAAAATGAGTCTTAAACGTCTGGAACAAAATTTGATTTTTTTTTTGTCATTCCTTGGCTGTGAGCACTACTGGCTAGGTCAGCATTTATGGCCCAACTGTAATTGCTCTGGAGGAGAAGGTGATGGTGTTGAGCTACCTTCTTGAACCTCTTCAGTCCTTAGGATCCAAGGGCACCCACAATGCTTCTGGGAAGGATGTTCCAAATCTTTGACCCCGTGACACTGAAGAAACAGTCACATACCTTCTCAACAGCTTATTCTTTCAATTTAATGTTCACTTCTTGTGCTTTTATGACAGTGCTTTGTACAACTAAAGCTTCCATCGTTTTCATTCTAGTTCTCCCTGTGTTCCAAACATGCCAAATGACTCACTTCCTACTTCATGCAGCTGCAATATGTTACAGGCATACAATGCCCACACCAGTTTATTTATTTCTTGAACCTCAAAATTCTGTACATCTTACTATTCTCAGTGTTCTTTGTATCATATATCTTTAAGCTTTTGCAACCTTAGCACAATATTTTACAACTATACATCCTCTAATCTGTTAAATTTCAGTCGTGCCCTCTATAATTCTTAAATCTGAAGGTTGTAGATAAGTGAAAAGCCACAGCGTGGAGCTATTGCATGATCCTTCATCACAGTGCAGACGCATGGGTACTGAATGTAAAATTAACCTGCACTTACTACTCCCGATTCAGGCAACTCAGTCTTTGTGCTTTGTGCTGATTTGTCTAATAGCTGCATGCATTCAGGGCTAAATATATTTATTTCTGTGTGCTAATATTACCTAAAACTAGTTTTCACTACCTAAAATCACTACCTAAAATTCGTTAATGAAAAAGTTACATTAAAACTGGTGTTGAAGCTGCTTCCACAAAGGCTACAACAAATAAGCAAACTGTTAATCTGCCGCAGAAATTAGTGCACACTTAAAGAATTCATCTTACCACAGCTGGTATTGAATGGGCACCAACAGAGACTCATGCCAAATATCTTTCTGAGACAGTTTCCTGACTGGTAACTGGACAAGGGATCCTCCCTTAATGGTCCTTGCCTGACATCCTTATGCTCCCCTCCTGCCATGCACCCTTACCATCACCTGGTGAGATGTCCTCACACCATACTCTTCTGATCCAAAGCAACACATCTCTCCGGATTCAAGCGCAGTGCCGATGGTGTTCATCGCTCCTGCTATTACTGTGCACATTGGAAAGCTGCTTGCATTTGACTGAGCAGCAGCTATGCAAAGCAGGGTTACCTGTCTCTGAAGGGCAGTGATACTGCCTCCAATCACGTTGCCCTGTGCAATGCATTACACTGGTTGTGGTCAAATGAGATCCTCAAGAAGCTATTAATTGTCTACTTAAAGGCTTCAATAGGCCTGGGGATGGGCAGGCTGTTTAGCACCTTAAATATTCTGATAGTGGAATGTAAAATTTATCTCAACGTATTTCAGTGTAATGAATATTAACATTTCTCATTATAGAGGAAAGAAGACAATGTAGAATAAAACATTATTAACATTTGCCATCTTGAAACTAAAACAATAATGCAGCATGAAGTCTTGCTAATCATAGAAGCTGAAAAATTCTTCATTGCTCCAGGCACACTCATCATCAATGGTGTTATATAAACTGTCACTCTCTTTAAATACTACGTCATCTTCATTGCCATCTACGGTATTGTTGGAATCGAACTTCTTAAATGACTTCGCAATAGTCTCATGTTTCAATAATCGCCATGAATTCTTTTGTTACTCACACACCCGTGAAATGATGGATTACTTCATATGACCTGTGGGTGTCAAGTTGTGACTTGGAGCTTCCACCTACACAGTCCACTTTTTGCTTTTCTATAAATGGTTTGTTCATTAAATGTCCAGGGACTGTAATTAGTTATTAAGACTACTTTGAAATCACATTTAGATTCATGTTCTATTACGCAATCAACCTTTCTATAGCCTCAGTTTTTTTCATGTATAAAGTGGGACAGGTAATATTTAATAACTTTTTTTAAGAGGACCCCTTGAATATTTTAATTACCCTTTTCTCGGCTGTAATTTTATCCCCTCTTCATTCATCCGTCCCTTAGTACACGCATGAACACAAATGCCATTGAAAATTCAAGCTTTGATGTTTTTATTTTCTTAAAGAATAGTAAAGGTGGCAATCAGAACAGCATGCCAAAGACAATATGTTGGGTTTCTCATGGCCCGATATTTTAGTTAGTATTATTTTAGAGTCCATAGTTTTTTTAATAAAACATTGAAAGTTAGAGAAACTTTATCTACACTGTTTATCTGTCCAAGTTATAAACATGTGTTTTTTCCTTGCATTAATTATGAAGCAGCGAAATTCAAATATCATGCTATGCGGTTTTCTGGCACCGTCTGCCCTATCCTGATTCAAGTATGCAAACTTAGCATATGTTTTTCATAAATCAGTGATACTGTAACTTGTACGCCCAGACTCAGTAGTGCTGCTTGCCACTGCTATTCTTTTTGCTTCACATACGATAGAGAAATTCCATTTCTGCAATGGTCCATGATCCAATTTTTCACCTCTCTGCCAGTTTTCATACCTATCACGGATGTGCTTGCTCTTTCCTTACCAGTTTTTCCTTTTCTTCCCCACAATCATCTTGTAGCTGAAAGAAGACCGGGATGTTTTTCCAGCTGCTGTCTGGTATGCCTTATCACTTCCAATTCTCTTTTTTTGTTTCATACCAGACAAAACCCACAAAGACTCTAGTATCACCATTGTGTGCAACTCCAAAACACATGCTAATATTCTGTGCAATGGGATAACATTCAGAACGTAGGATACATGGCATTATTAGGTGACTTTCTTCCAGAAAAATGGACATTTGACTGACTTTTGAATAGTTTTTTGATTCTGTCTTGTACCTATTAAACAATAAAAATTTGTGAGTAAGGGCCTTACAATAAACTGCCTTTAAAAGGCCAACTCCCTTCTTAAGGGTATGAACTGAAGGAAGAATGTTGGACAAATGACAGATGAAATTTAATGAATTTGGAAGGAAGAAATGTGTAGACAATATAAATTAAAAGGTGCAATTCTAAAGTGACTGCAGAAGCAGAGGAAGCTCGGTTTCGTGGCATGAAGTGGCAGGGCAGGATAAGAGCATGGTTAATAAGGCAAATAGCATATTAGGCCTACCAATAGGGTCACAGAGTATGAAAACGAGGAAATTACATTAAACTTGGAAAGAACATAGGCACAACTTCAAATGGTGTTACAAATCTAGTTCTGGCTATCACAACTTAGAGAAGAAATGGCCTTTGAGACACTAGAAAAGATTCATGCGAGCGGTCAAAGAGGTGAAGAATTTCAGTTAAATAGATCAAGTGGGGAAGTTGAAATTGTTTTCCTTTGGAGAAAAGTTGGTTGAGAGGTAATTTGATAGAAGTGTTCAAGATCAAAAGGGTCTGGACAGAGGAGATACAAAAGAATGTTCTTATTGGTAGAAAGACTGGGAACAAGAAGGCATCAATTTAAGGTAGGTAAAAGAAGCAATAGCAACATGAAGAAATCTTTTTCATTTAACCAGTTGTTATGGTCTGGCATGCATTGCCTGGCAGTATGATGCAGTCAAGACATTGAAGAGTGAATTAAAATTTTATCTGCGAGGGAAGAATGTTCAGGGTTACGTGAAGAAGGCTGGTGATGTGGCTTGAGATAAATAGCTCCCATACTTGAACATACCTAAAGAGCTAGTATGCACAGCATTGGCCAAATGGCCTCCTTTTGTTCTACAGCAATTCTGCTTGGCAAATGAAGTTTTGAGGTACGATTTTCTGCTTCCACAGGAGGTAAAATCACTAAGCAGGCAAGAGGCCAAAAAATCAGATTCATCATTAAGAAAATCCTTCATCCTAAGAAAATAATTAACTTACTTGCCACCAGATTGCAGGAACCGAATGTGCAGACATTTGTCATTTGCAGAAGTGTCCCAACGCAAAACATCAACTTTCCTGCTTCTCTGATGCTGCCTGGCCTGTTGTGTTCCTCCAACTCCACACTGTGTAATTTTTGACAGCAACATCTGCAGTTCTTGGTATCTCTCGCTGATATTAACTATGCCTTCTCAATTAACTACTTCCCAGTTGAGACACACAACACTTCAGATACTCCATTGTATGTAGTAAGCACATTTCAGGCCTACAGCCTCCAGCCTGAATAGTTTCTATGTGTTTTCTTCTGTTGAGCAAAACATTGTAAATGCTTGTTGCCTTTACTTTTACTGTAAGGCCTGCAACTGCAGGAGGCATTTCCTAGGGGACTAAGTCAGGATATGTCCCTGATCCTACATAGAAAACAGTTAGAGGATGGCAATGTAGCAGATTGTATCTCACAGTGACAGCTTAGAGGATAAGGCAGCAGCTTGTGTCTGTAGGACACATTGAAGTGTCAATGTGACATGTTGTGTACATGTGGTTGAAAGACACTGTTCTGTGGCAACATTGGAGATGAGTGCATTGGAGTCACGGAGAGAGTGGTCTCTCTGGAAAGCAGACGGGGTGACTCCCTTGTTCGCTCCACACTGCCCTCCAACCCCACCACACCCGGCACCTTCCCCTGCAACCGCAGGAAATGCTACACTTGCCCCCACACCTCCTCCCTCACCCCATCCCAGGCCCCAAGATGACATTCCACATTAATCAGAGGTTCACCTGCACATCTGCCAATGCGGTATACTGCATCCACTGTACCCGGTGTGGCTTCCTCTACATTGGGGAAACCAAGCGGAGGCTTGGGGACCGCTTTGCAGAACACCTCCGCTCAGTTCGCAACAAACAACTGCACCTCCCAGTCGCAAACCATTTCCACTCCCCCTCACATTCTTTAGATGACATGTCCATCATTGGCCTCCTGCAGTACCACAATGATGCCACCCGAAGGTTGCAGGAACAGCAACTCATATTCCGCTTGGGAACCCTGCAGCCTAATGGTATCAATGTGGACTTCACCAGTTTCAAAATCTCCCCTTCCCCCACCGCATCCCTAAACCAGCCCAGTTCATCCCCTCCCCCCACTGCACCACACAACCAGCCCAGCTCTTCCCCTCCACCCACTGCATCCCAAAACCAGTCCAACCTGTCTCTGCTTCCCTAACCTGTTCTTCCTCTCACCCATCCCTTCCTCCAACCCCAAGCCGCATCCCCATCTACCTACTAACCTCATCCCACCTCCTTCACCTGTCCGTCTTCCCTGGACTGACCTATCCCCTCCCTACCTCCCCACCTATACTCTCTCCACCTATCTTCTTTACTCTCCATCTTCGGTCCGCCTCCCCCTCTCTCCCTATTTATTCCAGAACCCTCACCCCATCCCCCTCTCTGATGAAGGGTCTAGGCCCGAAATGTCAGCTTTTGTGCTCCTGAGATGCTGCTTGGCCTGCTGTGTTCATCCAGCCTCACATTTTATTATCTTGGATTCTCCAGCATCTGCAGTTCCCACTATCTCAGTTGACTATTGTGCATTGGAATGGGTGTTGTAAACTAGAGGTTAACCCAGCAACATTAGGCACTGTAATGTTGGTGACAAGATGTCCTGTCATGCCACACAGCAATGCAGAATCACATGGAGTGTACGCTGGTACAAAAGTAACCACCGAGGATATTACTTACAGCTTCATGGAAAAGGATGTCAGGGGTAAAGCATAACATTGATAACTCTGTGTGTTTTCACTTATTATTCATACAGGTCTCCTGAAAGAAAAGGAGAATGCCACAGATTAATGCTGCCATTTTTTCTGTGCTCTTACTGTACTGAAGGAACCATCATGAAAGGCTCTTAAAATAACGACTGCAGCAACAATAGCAGGAGCTGCCACTGACTGCCATATACCTTCAGAGGGAGAGGGAGCAAAATAAGAGCCACCGTACTGTAGGGGCAGCTGTCACATAAAGCATGGTCCACAGGTTTTTATGTAACTATGTTCAGATGAGAGAGTCCTCAGAATGTCCCAAGCTATGGTTCCTACACACAACAGCTTCTAAGCAAGGATATGAGGTGTGTGGAGTGCTGGCCCTAAAACTAATAGCTGCCCTTAGTTTCCAGTTGTGGTTTGTTTCAAGAGGATACTGGTGAGCTCTGTGATACTTCACAGCCAACATTTCATAAATAGAAGCAGAAAGAGCTGTGGGTATTGTAAATCAGAAAGAAAAACAGAAGCAAAAACAGAACAAAAACAAAAACTCAGCAGTCTAGAGAGGGGTCACCAGACCTGGAACTTTAACTCTGATTTCGCTTCACAGATGCTGCCAGTGCTGCTGAGCATTTCCAGAAACTTCTGATCTCATAAATATATCTGGGATGTCACAGATTTGTCTCATTTCTCCTTAATCTGGGGAAACAGGCAACATTAGGATTTTTAAACATCACTGGTTTTACTGCAAGCTTGGGATGCCAGCAATGGGTGCATCAGTGCAGTCAGAGCACTCTGCCTTGAGGCAGCAGCGTTCACCAATGGAAAAGGATTCTTCTCTCTCAAGTCATTTGTGAGCACAACAGTCATGTAATGCAGATGTGTGCATGGTGTCCAGGAAACTGCCATGACTAGTACGTGTTATGCCGCTCACAGCTGTCAACATCTTTCGAAGGGTCTTAGTGGATTACAAAGATGTTGCTCAGTTGCAAGGGATATCTGTGAAATCCTCAGAATGAAACTAAGTAAAGAAAAATAAAGGGTTATTTTAGAAGGGACCATGGGGCTCCTGAAAATGAGGCCCCAAAGCCTGTTCCAGTAAGGTAGCACACTGCAACGCAGCCCAGACAGCATGCCCTGTATCAGAGTGGTGTGCTGTGCCCTACACAACCTCAGTCTCTAAATTGGTTATAGATAGGCAAAGGATGAGATCCAGGACTGAGAGGAAACCATTGAAGAGGAAAATAAGGGTGAGCGTCTCATCGAGGAGATGAAGATGACAGGCCAGTCATCCAATGAGCCAGAGAGGGTTTACCTGCTCCAGGATAGCTGAGTTACCCAGAGACATATTATATACATTTGTTTCAAATTTATGCAGTTGGCTGTCTGGCCTCTCTATTGGCTGTGTTTGACATTTCTCACAGATTGAGATACAATTTCATTTGCGTTATCTGCAATAGAATGGTGAATTTTCATCTTAGCTTTGATTCTGACTTCAACACCACTGTAAAAACGGAAGTATGAGTGTCAACCTTTCATGGGACCCACTGTTGTGACAAAACAGCTACGGTACATTGCAGACTTCCATGACCATGTGCGTCTCAATGGTTGCACTAACGTGGTCCTTGCTTTAAAGAGCTATGAGATGTAAAACTTTGGTTAGACCGCACTTGGAATACTGCGTCCAGTTCTGGGCGGCCTATTATAGGAAAGATGTTGATGCTTTGGAGAGGGTTCAGAGGAGGTTTACCAGGATGCTGCCTGGACTGGAGGGCTTATCTTATGAAGAGAGGTTGACTGAGCTCGGTCTCTTTTCATTGGAGAAAAGGAGGAGGAGAGGGGACCTAATTGAGGTATACAAGATAATGAGAGGCATAGATAGAGTTGATAGCCAGAGACTATTTCCCAGGGCAGCAATGGCTAGCACAAGGGGTCATAGTTTTAAGCTGGTTGGTGGAAAGTATAGAGGGGATGTCAGAGGCAGGTTCTTTACGCAGAGAGTTGTGAGAGCATGGAATGCGTTGCCAGCAGCAGTTGTGGAAGCAAGGTCATTGGGGTCATTTAAGAGACTGCTGGACATGTATATGGTCACAGAAATTTGAGGGTGCATACATGAGGATCAATGGTCGGCATAGAACATTGTGGGCTGAAGGGCCTGTTCTGTGCTGTACTGTTCTATGTTCTATGTTCTATGTTCTACAGTATTAGAAAATCCAGTCCCTGGTGAATCCTACCAACTTTTCCCATACCCTGAGATTGCTGCAACTTATGCTTTTTATACCTTTACAATCTCTGGCAACAATGATGAACATTCACTGTACCCTAGCAATACCTGAGTGTCCTTTCTGACAATGTTTCCAAAATAATAGGCCACAACATTTTGTGTTGTTCCCTCCATTCAAATCTGCAATTGTAAGAAATTGACATCTGCTTCTAATGGCCTCTTGAACTGCTGCAGTACATTTGCTGTAGGTTTATCTACAATGCAATAAGTGAGGAGTTCCAGGAATTTAACCCAGTGACACTGACAAAATGATGATATAATTCCCAGCCAGGCTGTTGACAAGCTTAGAAATTATCTCGTCAATGGTTGTGTTATAATGTGCCTGCTTCCCTTTTCCTTCTAGACGATAGTGGTTTTGGGTTGAGATGCGCTGTTTAGAGTTTTAGAAGCCTAAGTGAATTTCTTACAGTTCATATTGTTGATCCACACTGCTGCTATTGAGCACGAGTGGTGCAGTGATGACTGTGTAATTGGTGTCAGTTAAGTGGGCTGCTTTGTCCTGGATTTTGTCTAGCTTCTTGAATGTTGTTGGAGCTGCATTCATCACGGAAAATGGGGTATTCCATGAAACTCATGATATGTGCTAGTGTAAGGTGGAGAATCAAGTAAGTTATTCAGTGCAGAATTTCTAGCCTCTGACCTGTTCTTGAAGCCACTTTATTTATGTGGCTAAACTAGTTCAATTTCTTGTCAATGGTAATCCCCAGGACACTGACAGTGGGGGATTTAGTGATGATAACACCATTGAATATCAAGGGATTCTCTCTCATTGGAGATGGTCATTGCCTGGCATTTATGTTGTATCAATTTTACTTGTCACTTATCAGCCCAAATCTGGATATTTCCCAAGTCATGGTTTATTTGGACATGGGCTGTTTCAGCATCTGAGAAATCGTGAACATTGTGCAATCAACAAATATCCCCACTTCTGATGTTATGATGGATGGTAAGTCATTGATAAGGCAGTTGAAGATGGTTGGATTTTGATGAAAAGTGTGTGGTTTACATTTATTAACATTTAGTTTGTACAGATACTGATCATGTGTAATGTGCATTTTGGCCTTTGTGTATGAATGATTTGAACAATAGACTTGTCAGTATTTCTCAAGATGCACTTTTAAACCACTATATGCCAGACAGAAGTGCTTGGAGGCTGTACTGTAGTGATAATGTGAATTTGCTTGCATTGAGTGCTGCACAATCAGAGATTGCAAACAATCAAAAACATTCGTATGCTATTGGTTTAGAAGAATGAAAAAGTGATTTTTGCTTATGGAAAATTGCATAGATTTGGAAACTTCTGGTTTCAGTTTGCAGAAGACTTGGCTGGTAATAGGCATAAGAACAGCCTCTCCTGGAGAAAAGAGTTCGTTCAGAAAGTTAGCAAACAGATTATCTCACTGTAAGTGTTTTAGTTTGAAAATTCCAGACCAGAAGGTTTAGAATCTTGAAGGGGTTATTTGAAACAATAAAGTTTAAGCTTAGTTGTATGAATGATCAACTGAAGGGCTATCAAACTCGCAAGACCAGTAAATGAAGGAAACCATTAAGTCAGCAGTTAACACAAAGATGTAACAGAAGAAACTTCTCTCACTCTCTGGTATTTGTGTTGTGTGAAGTGATGTTGTTGGGAATAGATGGGGTTTTGGCTTGCTGTACATCTTGAAATAATTCAAACTGTGTTATATGTAAATATGATTTGTTCCATTTTATCCTGATTTATTTAATAACTTCTATTTGTGAAAAATAAATCTGCACCATTGGGTGCTTATGCTTCATTGAATGACCATGATGTAAAATGAATAAAAACGAAATCACTTGTCAAATACTAACATTATCTGGGATCATAATGATATGCCAGATTCTGATCTACAGTTATATTAGGTAATGACTAATTTATTTTCTTCACTTGTTCATGTTCATGTGGATTTGGAGTGCCTTTCAGAGAATGGCAAACCCTCAAGTGGTCTGACCACAGTCCTCTAATTCTTCCCATTCTGTGGTAATTATACCCAGTGATGTACAGCTCTTGTATCATCACAATTTTGCTCCAGGTTCTTAATGCCTTTATACAACAGTATCCACTGCAGTTTAGAAGAAGAAGACTCTTAGTGACATAAAGGGAATAACTGGATGATGTTTTTCTTGTTGAGGAGCCTTGAATTGGGAAGTAGAATTTAATAATTGGAATTTCCCATTTAGACCATTAGGTCAAGGAGCAGAATGAAGCCATTCAGTCCATCAAGTCCGCTCTGCCATTCAAAATGGCCTATAAATTTCTCAACTCCACTCTCCTGCCTTCTGCCTCTAGCCCTTAATACTCTTACTAAACAAGAACCTATCTATCTCTGTCTTAAATACACTCAATAACTTGGCCTCCACAGGCCTCTGTGGCAATGAGTTCCACAGATTATGCACCTTCTGATTGAAAAAATTCCTTCTCATATTAGTTCTAAAACGTGTTGTGGTTGGTTTGCTCACCAAGTTGGGTCGTTAATTCGCAGACGTTTCATCACCCTGCTGGGTAATATCATCAGTACAGCCTCCAATGAAGTGCTGTAGTGTTTTCCCACCTAGTTCAGGATTCTCTTTAGGTTAACCTGCAGATTCAGGTGTCAGATAAGAAGGCAAACATATTGTTAGCATTCATTTCAAGACAACTAGAGTACAAGAGCAGAGATATATTACAGAGGCTGTATAGGATATTGTCAGCCTCAAGTTGGTATCCTGAACAGCTGGGTCCAACACTGCCTATCACACAAACAACAACAGGAAGGTACAGCACACCCTGACACACCCATCACGCTACTATATGTCAAGAACATACCGGAAATTACCACAAGACTCCTACGAGCATTGGGTATCAGAGTGGCACACAAACCTATGTCAACCCTGCACCAACTGCTAACTCGAACCAAAGACCCCTTACCCACTAGAGACAGAACCAATGTAATATACAAAATCCAATGCAAAGACTGCAACAAACATTACATTGGACAGACAGGAAGGAAACTGGCCACAAGAATAATGAACACCAACTAGCAACAAAAAGGCATGGCCAGTATTCAAGATAACAAAGTGTGGAGCTGGATGAAATCAGCAGGTCAAGCAGCATCTCAGGAGCACAAAAGCTGACGTTTCGGGCCTAGACCCTTCATCAGAGAGGGGGATGGGGAGAGGGTTCTGGAATAAATAGGGAGAGAGGGGGAGGTGGACCGAAGATGGAGAGAAAAGAAGATAGGTGGAGAGGAGAGTATAGGGGGGGAGGTAGGGAGGGGATAGGTCTGCACCTCCCAGTCGTGAACCACTTTAACTCCCCCTCCCATTCCTTTTAACGGCATGTCCATCCTGGGCCTCCTGCAGTGCCACAATGATGCCACCCAAAGGTTGCAGGAACAGCAACTCATATTCCGCTTGGGAACCCTGCAGCCCAATGGTATCAATGTGGACTTCACCAGCTTCAAAATCTCCCCTTCCCCCACCGCATCCCAAAACCAGCCCAGTTCAACCGCTCCCCCCACTGCATCACACAACCAGCCCAGCTCTTCCCCTCCACCCACTGCGTCCCAAAACCAGCCCAGCCAGTCTCTGCCTCCCTAACCTGTTCTTCCTCTCACCCATCCCTTCCTCCCACCTCAAGCCGCACCTCCATTTCCTACCTACTAACTTCATCCCACCTCCTTGACCTCTCCGCCTTCCCTGGACTGACCTATCCCCTCCCTACCTCCCCACTTATATTCTCCTCTCCACCTATCTTCTTTTCTCTCCATCTTCGATCCGCCTCCCCCTCTCTCCCTATTTATTCCAGAACCCTCTCCCCATCCCCCTCTCTGATGAAGGGTCTAGGCCCGAAACATCAACTTTTGTGCTCCTGAGATGCTGCTTGGCCTGCTGTGTTCATCCAGCTTCACACTTTATTATCTTGGATCCTCCAGCATCTGCAGTTCCCATTATCTCATGACCAGTATTCACTTGTCTCCATTCACATGGATGAGGGAAACCACCAGTCAACTGGGACAATATCATGGTCCTAGGACAGTCCAAACAGAGAGAAGCACAGGAATTCCTATAGGCCTGGTTCTCCACCAAGAAGGCCAAACGCTTAGAACTAGACCCTATGTATACACCACTGCAAAGGAAAGCCAGAAATATGGTAATCATATCCAACAGACCCCAGAGTTTAAATACCAGGCTGCAAAACTCAGCAGCACTTCATCAGAGGCCGCACTGGTACTGTTACCCAGCAGGGTAATGAAACATCTGCAAACTAATGAACCAGCTGGGCGAGCAAACTGACCACACCATTCACAACCCGAGCTACAAATCTACTCAAGGACCTTAGTTCTAAAAGGTCCTCCCTTCATTCTGAGGCTGTGTCCTCAGCTCCATTTCTCTGCTACTAATGGAAACATCTCTATGCCCAGTCTGTCTAAGCCTCGCAGTATTCTGTAAGTTTCAATGGTATTCCCTCTCATTCTTCTAATTCTTCTGAGCTCCATTGAGTAAAGACCTAAAGTGCTCAATTGCTCCTTACATGACAAGCCCTTCATCCTGGGATCACTCTTGTAAACCTGCTCTGGACCCCCTCCAACACCAGCAGGTGCGTCTTTAGGTATGGGGCCCAAAACTGCTCACAGTAATCCAAATTCAGACTGACCAGAGTCCTATACAGCATAAATAGTACATCTTTGCCCTTGCACTCTAGCCCTCTTGAAATGAACACCTGAATCTACGGGTTAACCTTAAGAGAATTTTATGCTTCAGACTTCTGAAGGCTTTTCCCATTTAGCAAAAGGTCTTCGCCTCTGTTCTTCCTGCAAAGTGCATAACGTCACATTTTCCCACATTGAATTTCATCTGCCACTTCTTTGCTCACTCTCCTAGTGTGTTGAAGACCTTCTGTAGCCTCCCCACTTTCTTAACACTGCCTGTCCTTCCACCAATCTTTGTGTCATCTGTAAACTCAGCAACAATGGCCTCAGTTCCTTCGTCCAGATTATTAATGTATAACGTGGACAGTTGTGGTCCCAGCACTGACCCTGCAGAACTCCACTAGTCACCTGCTGCCATCCTGAGAAAGACCCCTTTAGAACAAAGAACAAAGAAAATTACAGCACAGGAACAGGCCCTTCAGCCTTCCAAGCCTGCACTGATCGAGATCCTCTGTCTAAACCTATCATCTATTTTCTACGGGCCTGTATCCCTTTGCTCCCTACCCACCCATGTATCTGTCCAGATACATCTAAATACACGCTATGGTGTCTGCGTCTACCACGTCCTCTGGCAACGCATTCCAGGCACCCACCACCCTCTGTGGAAAGAACTTTCCACGCATATCTCCCCTGAACTTTCCTCCTCTCACTTTGAACTCATGACCTTCCTTCATAGCTAGCACCCTCCATACCAGGCAACATGCTGGTGAACCTCCTCTGCACCCTCTCCAAAGCATCCACGTCCTTTTGGTAATGTGGCGATCAGAACTGTACACAGAACTCTAAATGTGGCTGAACCAAAGTCTTGTACAACTGTAACATGACCTGCCAACTCTTGAACTCAATACCCCATCTGATGAAGGAAAGCATGCCGTATGCCTTCTTGACCACCCTATTTACCTGCGTTGCCACCTTCAGGGAACAATGGACCTGAACACCCAGATCTCTCTGTTCGTCAATTTCCCCCAGGGCTTTTCCATTTACTGTATAGTTTGCTCATGAATTAGATCTTCCAAAATGCATCACCTTGTATTTGCCCGGATTGAACTCCATCTGCTATTTATCTGCCCAATTCTCCAATCTATCTATATTCTGCTGTAATCTCTGATAGTCCCCTTCACCATCAGCTACTCCACCAATCTTAGTGTCTCCACCAATATTTAACCCCACTGTCTGTCTTCTGCCAGGCAGCCAATACTCTATCCATGGCAGTACCTTGCCCCTAACACCATGGGGTCTTATCTTATGTAGCAGCTTTGTGTGTGGCACCTTGTTACCTTCTGAAAATTGAAATAGACAATGTTCACTGGCTGTCCTTTGTCTAACTTACTTGTTACCTCCTTAAAGAATTCTAACAGATTTGCCAGGTCTAACCTCCTCTTGATGAAGCTGTGCTGGCTCATTCCCACTTTATCATGCACTTCCAAATAATCCACAATGTCACCTTTAATAATTCACTTTAAAATCCCACCAAAGACTGAGCCCAGTCTAACTGGTCTACAGTTTCCTGTTTTCTGCCTCCCTTCTTTCTTACGCAGGGGTGTTACTTTAGCCATTTTCCCATCTTTTGTCATTCTCCCTGACTCCAGTGATTCCTGAAAGATCATCACCAATGCCACTATAGTCTCCTCAGCTGTCTCCTTCAGAACTCATTCAATTCACCTTCAGACATTTCAGGTTCCGCAGCGTCTTCTCCTTAGTGATCACCACTGTACTCACCTCTGCCCCCTGACTCTCTTGAAATTCTGGTATATTGCTGGTGTCTTTGAAGGTTAAACCAGATGCAAAGTACCAATTCAGTTCCTCTGCCATTTCTTAGTTCCCCATTATTAATTTTCCAGCATCATTTTCCATTCATCCAATATCTAATCTTGTCTCCCTCTCACCTTTTAGATATCTGAAAGACTCTTGTAATCTTCTTTCATATTACTAGCTAGTTTATTCTCATATTTCATCTTCTGTCCCCCTTTTTGTTTTAGTTGTCCTCTGCTGGTTTTTAAAGGCCTCCTAATCCCCTGCCTTCCCACGAATCTTCACCACATTGTGCTTCTTTTTTTGATTTTATGGTGTCCCGAGCTTCCCTTGTCAGCCTTTGGGACCTCTGCTGTTTATACTATACTTAAATGATTTGGACGAGAATGTAGGTGGCCTCATTATTAAGTTTTCAGACAACACAAAATTTGGGGGAGCTGTGGATAGTGAGGAGGATTGTCAGGATCTACAACAGGATCTAGACAAATTATAGACTTCGGCAGAGAAATGGCAGATGGCGTTTAATCTGGACAAATGTCAAGTGATGCATTTTGACCGATCTAATGCAGGAGGGAATTATGCAGTAAACGCCAGAACTCTTAGTATCAATATACAGAGAGATCTCAGTGTACATGTCCACAGTTCCCTGAAAGTGGCAACACGATTGGTTAAGATGGTCAAGAAGGCATATGGTATGCATATCTTCATCGTTTTAGGTATAGAGAATAAAATTATGGGAAGTCATGTTTCAGCTATATAGAGCATTTGGAATCATTTGTGCAGTTCTGTTGCCACACTACCTGAAGGATATGAAGACTTTGGAGAGGATACAGAAAAGGTCTATCAGGATGATGCCTGGTTGGTTAGAAGTTATTATTTATGAGGAAAGAGTTGACAAAATTGCTTTTTTTACACTTGAGCATGAAAGGCCGAGGGTTAAAGTTTGTGAAATTATGAGGCATAGGTAAAATGAATAATCAGAATTTTTTTATCATTAGAAATGACAATTGCTAGGGGATAGAGCTCTAAGATGGAAGGGAATAAGTTGAAAGGAGATATGAGAGGCAGGTTGTTTTACACAGAGGGTGGTAAGAGCCTGGAATGTGCTGCTAAAGAATGTGGTGGAGGTGCATGCAATGGCAAAGTTTAAGAGGCATTTAGCCAGATTTATGAATAAGCAGGGAATGTCGCTGTACAGACTGCGTAGAGGCAGAAGGCTTTTAGTTTAGAAAAGGTTCATGTGTCGGCAGTCTCGGTAGCCTGGAGGACTTGTTCCTGTGCTTGTTTTTTTGTTCATTTCTTTGCATTTACGCAGCGTAACTCTGTGATTAACAGCAGATTTTTGTGCTGACAAATGGTCATCGCACATCTAATGCATTGAGTCTGTATTAAATCAAGACTCACCCAGACGCACAGGGTCACCAGTTACAGTACTTAATGTGACACGTAAATCACTTCAGAAACACACAAAAACACTAAAGTCACCTTTAAAAAATATATTCATGTGGGCATCACTGGCTAGCCGGCATTTCTTGCCCATCGCTAGATGCCCTTGAGACGGTGGTGGTGGCCTACCTTCTAGAACTGTTGCAGTCCACCTGGTGTGAGTTGACCACAATGCCTTTAGGGAGGGAATTTCAGGATTTTCATCCAGTGACAGTGAAGAAACGATGATCCAAGGATTTACAACTTATCAAAAAGACAGGGAGGTAGGCAGAGCGGGCAGGGTTGCCTTGTTAGTAAAGAATAAAATTAAATCTATGGCACTGAATGACATCGGATCAGATGATGTGGAGTCTGTGTGGGTAGAGTTGAGGAACCACAAAGGCAAAAAACCATAATAGGAGTTATGTACAGACCTCCTAACAGTGATCAGGACCTGGGGCGCAAGATGCATTGGGAAATTGATAGGGCATGTCAGAAAGGCAAGGTCACTGTGATCATGGGGGACTTTAATATGCAGGTGGACTGGGTGAATAACTTTGCCAGTGGATCCAAAGAAAGAGAATTCATGGAATGCTTGCAGGATGGCTTTTTGGAACAGCTTGGGATGGAGCCCACAAGGGAGCAGGCTATTCTGAACTTTGTGCTATGTAATGAGCCAGACTTTATAAAAGATCATCAAGTAAGGGAACACTTAGGAGGCAGTGATCATAATATGGTAGGGTTCAGTCTGCAGTTTGAAAGAGAGAAGGCAAAATCGGATATAGTGGTGTTACAGTTAAATAAAGGTAGTTATAGCGGCATGAGAGAGGAACTGATGAAAATCGACTGGAAGCAGAGCCTAGTGGGGAAGACAGTAGAGCACCAACGGCAGGAGTTTCTGGGTGTAATTGAGGATATAGTACAGAGGTTCATCCCAAAGAAAAGAAAGATTATCCGGTGTGGGATTAGACAGCCATGGCTGATAAAGGAAGTCAGGAAATGTATGGAAGATAAAGACGCAGCCGATAAAGTGGCCAAGAGCCCTGGGAAATCAGAAGATTGGGAAGGCTACAAAAGCAAACAGAAGATAACAAAGAGAGAAATAAAGAAGGAGAGGATCAAATATGAAGGTAGGCCAGCCAGTAATATTAGAAATGATAGTAAAAGCTTCTTTCAATACAGAAGAAACAAACGAGAGGCAAAGGTAGACATTGGGTCGCTCCAAATTGATGCTGGAAGGCTAGTGTTGGGAGATAAGGAAATAGCGGAAGAACTTAATAAATATTTTGCATAAGTCTTCACCGTGGAAGACACGAGTAGTATGCCAACAATTAAGGACAGTCGGGGGCAGAGTTGAGTATGGTAGGCATTACAAAAGAGAAAGTGCTAGAAAAGCTAAAAGGTCTAAAAATTGACAAATCTCCTGGCCCTGATGGGCTACATCCTAGAGTTCTGAGGGAGGTAACTGAGGAACTAGCGGAGGCGTTGGTTGTGATCTTTCAAATGTCACTGGAGTCAGGAAAAGTCCAGATGATTGGAAAATCGCTGTTGTAACCCCCTTGTTTAAGAAAGGATCAAGTCAAAATATGGAAAATTATAGGCCGATTAGCCTAACCTTGGTTGTTGGTAAAATTTTAAAATCATCGTTAAGAATGAGATTTCTAAATTCTTGGAAGTGCAGGGTCCGATTCGAACAAGTCAGCCTGAATTTAGTAAGGGGAGGTTGTGCCTGACAAACCTGTTAGAATTCTTTGAAGAGGTTAGACCAGGGAAACCCAGTGGAAGTTATCTAACTAGACTTCGAAAAGGTCTTTGATAAGGTGCTTCACAGGAAGCTGCTGAGTAAGGTGAGGGCCCATAGTGTTCAAGGTGACCTACTGGCTTGGATTGAGGAATGGCAGTCTGATAGAAGGCAGAGAGTTGGGATAAAAGGTTCTTTTTTGGAATGGCAACCGGTGACAAGTGGTGTCCTGCAGGGTTCAGTGTTGGGGCCGCAGCTATTCACTTTATATATTAATGATCTGAATGAAGGGACTGGGGGCATTCTGGTGAAGTTTGCCAATGATACGAAGCTAAGTCAACAGGCAGGTAGTACTGAGGAGGTGGGGAGCCTGCAGAAAATTTTAGACAGTTTACGAGAGTGGTCTAGGAAATGGCCGATGAAATTCAATGTGAGCAAATGCGAGGTCTTGCACTTTGGAAAAAAGAATACAGGCATGGATTATTTTCTAAACAGTGAGAAAATTCATAAAGCCGAAGTACAAAGGGATCTGGGAGTGCTAGTCCAGGATTCTCTAAAGGTTAACTTGCAGGTTGAGTCTGTGATTAAGAAAGCGAATGTAATGTTGTCATTTATCTGAAGGGGGTTGGAATATAAAAGCAGTGATGTGCTGCTGAGGCTTTATAAAGCTCTAGTTAGGCCCCATTTGGAATACTGTGTCCAATTTTGGGCCCCACACCTCAGGAAAGACATACTGGCACTGGAGCGTGTCCAGCGGAGATTCACACGGATGATCCCTGGAATGGTAGGCCTAACATATGATGAATGGCTGAGGATCCTGGGATTGTATTCATTAGAGTTTAGAAGGTTGAGGGGAGATCTAATAGAAACATACAAGATAATGCGTGGCTTAGAAAGGGTGGACACTGGGAAGTTGTTTCCGTTAGGCGGGGAGACTAGGATCCGTGGGCACAGCCTTAGAATTAGAGGAGGTCAATTTAGAATGGAAATGAGGAGACATTTCTTTAGCCAGACAGTGGTGGGCCTGTGGAATTCATTGCCACGGAGCGCAGTGGAGGCCGGGAGGTTAGATGCCTTCAAGGCAGAGATTGATAAATTCTTGATCTTGCAAGGAATTAAGGGCTAAGGAGAGAGTGCGGGTAATTGGAGTTGAAATGCTCATCAGCCATGAGTAAATGGTGGAGTGGACTCGATGGGCCCAATGCCCTTACTTCCACTCCTATACCTTATGGTCTTATGGTCTTATGGTGATATATTCCCAAGGTGGGATAGTAAATGGCTTGGATGGGAATGTGCAGGTGGTGGTGTCTCTATGTATCTGTTGCCCTTGTTTTTCTAGATGGAAGTTGTTGTGGGTTGGGAAGCTCTTAAGGGTCTTTCGTAAATCTTTGCAGTGCATTGTGTACATTATAAACACGGTTGCTGTTGACTGTCATTGGTGGAAGGTGCCAATCAAGCAGACTGCTTTGTCCTCAATGGTGTCAAGCTTCTTCAGTGTTGTTGCGCTGATCCAGGCAAGGTAGGAGTATTCCATCCCACTCCTAACTTGTGCCTTGTAGATGATTGACAGACTTTGGGAGTCAGGAGATGAGCTATTGGCTGCACTATACCTAGCTTCAGACCTACTCTTGTAGCCACTGTGCCTATATCATGTGCTCGACTTAGGTTCTGGTCGATGATAATCCCCAGGATATTGATAGTTATGGTAAGGTTATTGTAGTTGGCATGGTGGTTCAGAGGTTAGCACTGCTGCCTCACAGCGTCAGGAAGCCAGATTCAATTCCAGCCTCGGGCAACTGTCTGTGTGGAGTTTGCACATTCTCCCTGTGTCTGCATAGGTTTTCTCCGGGTGCTGTGGCTTCCTCCCCCCGTCCAAAGATGTGCAGGCTAGGTGGTTTGGCCATGCTAAATTGCCCATAGTGTTCAGGGGTGTGTAGCTTAGGTGAGTTAAAGGGGAATGTGTCTGGGTGGGATGCTCTGAGATTCAGTGTGGACTTATTTGGGTCTGTTTCCACACTGTAGGGGTTCTATGATCTTCTATGATCTATGAATGTCAAGAGGTGGTGGTTACATCATCTCTTATTGGAGACAGTCTTTGCCTGGCATTTGTGTGGTGCAAACCTTACTTGCCACCCGTCAGTTCAAGACTGGAAATTGGCCGGATCTTGCTGCATTGAACATGGACTGCTTGAGTATCCAAGGTGTTTTGAATGGTACTGGATATTGTGCAATCACCAGTGAACATCCCCAGCTCTGATTTTATGATGGAGGAAAGGTCATTGATGAAATAGCTGAAGATGATTGGCTCTAGGACACTACCCTCAGGAACTCCTGCAGAGATGCTCTGAAGCTGAGATGACTGACCTTCAACAACCATGACTGTCTTCTCGTGTGCCAGGTATAACTCCAGCCAGCAGAGAGTTTGCCCCCAATATCCATTGATTCCAGTTTTGCTAGGGCTCTTTTTATTTATTCATTCATGGGAAGAGGGCATCAATGACTTGGGGGGGAGGGAACAGCATTTATTGCCTATCCTTAATTACCCAAAGGGCATTTAAGAGTCAACAACATTGCTGTGGGTCTAGAGTCACATGTAGTCCAGACCAGGCAAAGATTGCTCTAAAGGACATTGGTGAATCAGATGGGTTTTATTTCCTATGATTGACAATGCATTCGTCGTCATCATTAAATTCTTAATTCCAGATTTTTACTGAATTCAAATTCCATCATCTTCTATGGCAGTGATTTGAATCCAGGTCCCCAGAGTAGACAATAGACAATAGACAATAAGTGCTGGAGTAGATCATTCAGCCCTTTGAGCCAGCACCACCATTCATTATGATCATGGCTGATAATCCACAATCAGTATCCTGTTCCTGCCTTATCCCCATAACCCTTGATTCCACTATCTTTAAGAGCTCTGTCTATCTCTTTCTTGAAAGCATCCAGAGAGTTGGCCTGCACTGCCTTCTGGGGCAGAGCATTCCATATATCCACCACTCTCTGGGTGAAGAAGTTTTTCCTCAACTCTGTTCTAAATGGCCTACCCCTTATTTTTAAACTGTGTCCTCTGGTCCTGGGCTCACTCATCAGCGGAAACATGCTTCCTGCCTCCACAATGTCCAATCCCTTAATAATCTTATACGTCTCAATCAGATCCCCTCTCATCCTTCTAAACTCAAGAGTATACAAGCCCAGTCGCTCCAATCTTTCAACATATGATAGTCCCGCCATTCTGGGAATTGACCTTGTGAACCTACGCTGCACTCCCTCAATAGCAAGAATGTCCTTCCTCAAATTGGGAGACCAAAACTGCACACAATACTCCAGGTGCGGTCTCACCAGGGCCCTGTACAGCTGCAGAAGGACCTCTTTGCTCCTATACTCAATTCATCTTGTGATGAAAGCCAGCATGCTATGAGCTTTCTTCACTACCTGCTGTACCTGCATGCTTGCTTTCAATACCTGGGTTTCTGGGTTAACAGTTTGGAATAATATCATTTGGCTAACACCTTCTTGATGCCACATTCAATTGAATTGGCCTTGATGTCAAGGACTGTAACTCTCACCTCACCTTTGGAATTCAGCTCGTTTGTCCATGTTTGAACCAAGGCTGTCATGAGATCAGGAGCTGAGTGGTCTTGGCAGGACCCAAACTGGGTGTCACTCAGCAGGTTATTGCTCAGTATGTGCTGCTCACTAGCACGATTGTTGAAGCCTTCCATCACTTTACTGATGATTGAGAGTAGATTGGTGGTGTGGTAATTGGCCTGGGCTGGATTTGTCCTGTTTTTGGCATACAGGACACACCTGAGCAAATTTCCTCATTGTCGGGTGGATGCCAGTGTTGTAACTGTACAGGAAATGCTTGGCTAGAAGAGCATTAAGTTCTGGAGCACAAGTCTTCAGTACTATTGGAGGAATGTTGTCAGGGCCTTTAGCCTTTGCAGTATCTCGTGCCTCCATCTACCTTTTGATTTCACACGATGTGAATCAGATTTGCAGTAATGCTGGAGGAAGCTGAGCTAGATCCACTCAGTACTTCTGGCTGAAGGTTGCTTTGAATGCTTCAGCCTTATCTTTTGCACTGATGTGTTTGGCTCTTCCATTATTCAGGATCGGGATATTTGTGAAACCTCCTCACCCAGTGAATTGTTTAATTGTCCACCACCATTCACGACTGGATGCAGCAGGATTGAAGAGCTTAGATCTGATCTGTTGGTTGTGGGATGACTTAGTTCTATCACTCGCTGCTTATGCTGTTTGGCATACAAGTAGTCCTGTTTGGTAACTTCACCAGGTTGACCCCTCATTATTAGGTATACCTAGTGCTGCTCCTGGCATATCTTACTCTCCATTTGTACCCTAGTTTGATGGTAATGGTAGAGTGGGGGATATGCTGGGCCATGAGGTTCCAGATTGTACTGGAGTATAATTCTGCTGCTGTTGATGGCCCACAGGGCCTCATGAATGCCCAGTCTTGAGTTGCTAATTCTGGCCGATATCTGTTCCATTTAGCACAGTGATAGTACCACACAACACAATGGAGGATATTCTCAATGTGAAGGTGGGACTTCGTCTCCACAGGGACTGTGCAGTGGTCACTCATCGATACTGTCAGGGACAGATGCATCTACAACCGATAGATTGTTAAGGATAAGATCAAGTATGTTTTTCCACTTTGTTGGTTTCCCTCATTACCTGCTGTAGACCCAGTTTAGCAGTTGGACTAGATTAGCTTGATCAGTAGTGCTGCTATCAAGCTCTTCTTCATGGTGGACATTGAAATCCCCCACCCAGTGTACATTTCATACCCTTGCCACCCTCAGTGTTGACCTTCCAAGTGTTGTTCAACTTGAAGGCATACTGATCATCAGCTGAGGGAGGATGGTACATTGTAATCAGCAAGAAATTTCCTTTCCCATGTTTAATCTGATGCCATTACACTTCATGGGGTCCAGAGTTAATGTTGAGGACTCCCAGTATAACTCTCTCCTGACTACATACTACAGTGTTGCCACCTCTGTTGGGTCTGTCCTGTCAGTGGGAAAGGGCATATTTAGGGATGGTGATACAGCGTCTGGGAGATTGTCTTTTAGGAATGATTGCGTGAGTATGACTATGTTAGGTTATTGCTTGACTAGTCAGTGAGACAGCTCTGCCAAATTTGGCACTAGTCCACGTTGTTAGTAAGGAGAACTTTGGGAGGTCGACAGGGCTGTTTCTGCCACTGTCTTTTCAATTGCCTATGTCAATACCAGGTGGCCTGTTCGGTTTCATTTCTTTTGAGACTTTGCATCAATTAACACAACTGAGTGGCTTTCTAGGCCATTTCAGAGGGCAGTTGAGAGCCACATGTAGGCCAGACCAAGTAAGGATGGCAGATTTCCTTCTCTCATAGACATTAGCAAGGTGGATGTGTTTTCTGACAATTGACAATTTCATAGTCATCAGTAGGTTCTTAATTTCAGATATTATTTTGGTTTTTGAATACCATTTCCACTATCTGCCATAGTGAGATTTGAATTTAGGTCTCCAAAACATTAGCTGAGTTTCTAGATTGATAATTTAGCAATAAAACCACTTAGCCATCACCTCTCTATTCAAGTAATTAATCTTCCAATCGGCCAAGCTTCATTTTTTTACCACATTTTGGCTGATCCAGCAAATTTAGTGTTGCTATGAGCAGCATCGTTGTAAGAATTCCACCGTGGATCTGCTTTCAATTTCACAATCATTTCTCAAAAAGAATCATATATCATCTTTTTTATCCACTGAAGTGAATATGACTCATTTTTTGAAAGCTCTGATGACAGTTTACATTAATAGCATCCAATGATTTTTGGGAATTTTATCTAGGTTGGATGTGTGATAATGGGCACTCATGTTTTTACTGCTGTCTAATGATTAATCATTAGATACCAAGTCATTCTGGCATCAGATCTTTTGCTCATTTATGAGGTCTTCTTCTGTGAAACTCAATATTTTCACTGGATAAAATGAATACACTAACTAGCTGTTTTAATTGAAGTGTGAAAGTTCTGTGCAAAAAAAACACATTTTGCAACCGAACGAGATGGGATTAAAAGGAGTGGAGCTGACTCCCCCTCCTCACATGGTCATAACAACATTTACACAGCACACATATGGTGTGCCTTTATTTCTGAATTCTGTTGTGTAAACTTCCATTGAAGAGACACTGGTGAACATTACCACCTTTATGTTCTGTAAACTGATTCAGTTTGAATTTCACTTAAATGTCTTATGGTAGTTATAATGGGTTTGTGGCTTATGCTTTCTGAACTATATTTGATCTGTCTTCTTTTGATCAGCTAAACTTTGAACCTGTTAATTCGAGACAAACACTTGATGTGTCCCTAGTATGATCTACTTTCTATGCAACAATGAATACTTCAAAAATACTTAACTGGTGTAAAACACTTTGGTTCACGCTGAGGTTGTCAAAGTGTTAAATGAATCAAGTTTTTATGTCAGGAAGTAACATTGTTTGTGTTGGTTGCATCTTGCAATGTTGCAGTCTTCTATTATTTCCAATGTTCTCTGCCGTTGTTCATAATTCTTAAGGATCTGGTGCTCTGTCTTATTCTTTTTTTCTGTTTCTTAGACTGAATTGTCCAAATACTGCTTTCCATTTCCAAATGTTGGCCTTATTAGAACACATTTTTTGAGCTATCATACATACTGAAATATTATATACTGGTAAAGTAGTGAGTTTGCGTCGTGAACCTATTTCATTTTGCATGTTTTATAAAATAATAATATCCATTAGTTCATGTACAGTAATTTGTTTGATGCTTTTACAGGCTGCTCAAATCTTCATCTCACTGTTGTGACTGCATGTTCATGCAAATCTCAGCTTTGTTAATACTTGGCAGAAGAAACAATGTTTTGTGTTATTTCAGCTTAGAATGAAGTTTCATACTCAGAACAATATTGTTTTGTGAGCATATGGTGTTTAGTTGCATGGAATGTGTTCCACAAGCGTTAGCTTAGCTAAATCCATCAGTTTAATAAATGTAATGAGAAAGTAGCTATTCATAAGGAGTGCAGAATCTAGACAGAAAACACTAATGAAACCTAGAATTATTACATCACACAGATTGTGCCTTGTGCTGGTTCTCAGTAAAAGCTGCTCTTCTACTTAGTGCCAATTAATTGGCTTTTCACAATAGCCCTGCACTATTTTTTTCCTGAGATAAAGATCTAGTTCCCAGTTGAATGACAAGAGTGACTACCTCCAGTTCACTCTCAGGCAATGGACCTCTGAGTCATAAACATAAAAAATGTTTTTCCTCACCAGACATTTTTTTGGCATACAGCATTAGTCATGGTCCTCTGACTTCTGAGGCTTCTGCAAATGAAAGATCATTTCTCTTTTGACTCTGTCTAAATCCTTCATTGTATTGAACACCTCTTGTTCTAATCCCAACTGGTGTTATTACCAGACAAGTCAGAACCTAGCTTGATAGATCATGTTATGATTAGTTATGGTTTTATTGAAGGGGTTTCTCGCTGAAACATATGTATGCAATATTATAGATTTTGTTTCAACAATAAAACAGAAATGTGTAACAAATAAATAAATATAAAATAGGATAACCATCTAAGACCATAAGACCATAAGACATAGGAGTGGAAGTAAGGCCATTTGGCCCATCAAGTCCACTCCGCCATTTAAATCATGGCTGATGGGCATTTCAACACCACTTCCCTGCACTCTCCTCGCAGCCCTTGATTCCTTTTGAGGTCAAGAATTTGTTGATCTCTGCCTTGAAGGCATCCAACGTCCCAGCCTCCACTGCACTCTGTGGCAATGAATTCCACAAGCCCACCACTCTCTGGCTGAAGAAATGTCGTCTCATTTCAGTTTTAAATTTACCCCCTCTAATCTTAAAGCTGTGCCCACGGGTCCTAGTCTCCCCGCCTAACGGAAACAAGTTCCTAGCGTCCACCCCTTCTAAACCATATTCATCTAAATCTACTCATAAAACAAGTGCCAAAATTGTTAAACACACAGTAAAGGTATAATCCTATTAATCCCAAAATGCTACCTTGTAAATTGTAAAGAAAAGGAACTGCCCAACAGACCTCTGGAACAGTGCCCAAAGCACCATCTGTACGATGCCCACACCGGAGTGCCTGTATCTAACTTTGATAAGTTTAAATCACTGTGATTTTATCTTTTAGATTGGAACAGCAAATCGTTCCTTCCTGGAGCCATCACACACCTGCTTCAACGCATTCGGTTTCAAATACCTTCTTTAAGGTTTTATCCCAGTACTTCTGTTCTGGAACTAACGCTTTTTCTTCATTCTAATATAGCCTCATTCACTATGTATTCTTCTCTTCTCAGGAGTACTGGTCTATACAGCCATCCAATTCTAAGGAATTCACAGGATTACCAAACTGTCTTAGTAAAAGCTACACCAATCTTTACCCTCTCTATGCTTTGGTTTTTCCTTTAAGCTTAAAAACAAAGCATCTTCTAAATGTATCTGACAAACCTTTAGGTTCCATTATTTACCTTGATGTGTCACAAAACAGTCCAAAAATCAAAAAGCCTTCAGTACTGCACAATATCCTTTTATTCTAAAGTCAGGCCTCAAAAACTATTTTCAAAGAATTCACTCTCTCTGCAGAAATACCTACAGATTAATTACTGCATTAAACACACAGAAAACCCAAATATTACTAACTTCAAAACCAGAAGCCCAAACTAACAATAAATCATACGTACATATTAATCCTATACGTTGCAATCTATCACATCTCATCTCAACCTTTGCCTTGCTAAAGGTGCCAATCTCAATGCTGCCAGTCTATCTTCATGGCTGAAATCTCTTATGTCTGAAATTTTCATCAATATTTTCTCCACCCTCACTTATGCCTTCACACCAGTCGCTATGTGCAGTGCTCAGAGTTGAACTCAATCTTCCAGCCAAAGCCAACCAACAAGTCATCAATATTCATTGTAAATTCCTTGCTTTTCTTCACTATGCATTCATTTATAAATCTCAGGATGTTGTTTGCTTTAATAACTTATTTCTCAATTGGACCTGTAACCTCCAATTTTTTGGGCACCCATATGTTCTCTCTAGGTCCTTGTTCCTCTGCACCCCATTAGCACTGTAGTCTTAATATTTGAAATTTTTTTTCTTTCTCTTCTCACCAAAATATTATTACTTCACATTTCTCTTCATTAAGTACCAGCTGCACATTCCAGCCTGACCATGGCTTCTTAAAGTCTATCATTTCTCCCCCGAGTTCACATTTTCAAGTTTTGTGTTTACTGCAAATGTTGAACTTGTGCCCTGCATACCGAAATCCTGGTTATTAATACAGATCAAGGGAAGCAGTGGTCCTAATATGGACTCCTGGAAAATGCTGCTAAATACTTGACTTCAGACCAAGAAACACCCAATCAGCACTACTGCATGTTTCCTCTGATATAACGAAAGTGTGGAGCTGGATGAACACAGCAGGCCAAGAAGCATCGTAGGAGCACAAAAGCTGACGTTTTGGGCCTAGACCCTTCATCAGAAAAGGGGGAGGGGGAGACGGTTCTGAAATAAATAGGGAGAGAGGGGGAGGCAGACCGAAGATGGATAGAGGAGAAGATAGGTGGAGAGGAAAGTAAGGGTGGGGAGGTGGGGAGGGGTTAGGTCAGTCCAGGGAGGATGGACAGGTCAAGGGGGTGGGATGAAGTTAGTAGGTAGGAAATGGAGGCACGGCTTGAGGTGGTAGGAGGGGATAGGTGAGAGGAAGAACAGATTAGGGAGGTGGGGATGAGCTGGGCTGGTTTGGGATGCAGTGGGGGGAGCAGAGATTTTGAAGCTTGTGAAATCCACATTGATACCATTGGGTATTCAGTTCACCTGGGCCATCTCCAGCACATCCCTCACCTTCCTGGACCTCTCAGTCTCCATCTCAGGCAACCAGCTTGTAACTGATGTCCACTTCAAGCCCACCGACTCCCACAGCTATCTAGAATACACCTCCTCCCACCCACCCTCCTGCAAAAATTCCATCCCCTATTCCCAATTCCTCCACCTCTGCCGCATCTGCTCCCACGATGCGGCATTCCACTCCCGCACATCCCAGATGTCCATGTTCTTCAAGGACCGCAACATTCCCCCCACAGTGGTCGAGAACGCCTTTGACCGCATCTCCCGCATTTCCCCCAACACATCCCTCACACCTCGCCCCCGCCACAACCGCTCAAAGAGGATCCCCCTCGTTCTCACACACCACCCCACCAACCTCCGGATACAATGCATCATCCTCCGACACTTCCGCCCTCTACAATCCCACCCCACCACCCAAGACAGTTTTCCATCCCCACCCTTGTCTGCTTTCCGGAGAGACCACTCTCTCCGTGACTCCCTTGTTCGCTCCACACTGCCCTCCAACCCCACCACACCCGGCACCTTCCCCTGCAACCGCAGGAAATGCTACACTTGCCCCCACACCTCCTGCCTCACCCCTATCCCAGGCCCCAAGATGACTTTCCATACTAAGCAGAGGTTCACCTGCACATCTGCCAATGTGGTATACTGCATCCATTGTACCCGGTGTGGCTTCCTCTACATTGGGGAAACCAAGCGGACGCTTGGGAACCGCTTTGCAGAACACCTCCGCCTGGCTCGCAATAAACAACTGCACCTCCCAGTCGCAAACCATTTCCACTCCCCCTCCCATTCTTTAGATGACATGTCCATCATGGGCCTCCTGCAGTGCCACAATGATGCCACCCAAAGGTTGCAGGAACAGCAACTCATATTCCGCTTGGGAACCCTGCAGCCCAATGGTATCAATGTGGACTTCACCAGCTTCAAAATCTCCCCTTCCCCAACCGCATCCCAAAACCAGCCCAGTTCGTCCCCTCCCCCCACTGCACCACACAACCAGCCCAGTTCTTCCCCTCCACCCACTGCATCCCAAAACCAGTCCAACCTGTCTCTGCTTCCCTAACCTGTTCTTCCTTTCACCCATCCCTTCCTCCCACCCCAAGCCGCACCTCCATCTCCTACCTACTAACCTCATCCCACCTCCTTGACCTGTCCGTCTTCCCTGGACTGACGTATCCCCTCCCTACCTCCCCACCTATACTCTCCTCTCCACCTATCTTCTTTTCTCTCCATCTTCTGTCCGCCTCCCCCTCTCTTCCTATTTATTCCCGAACCCTCAACCCATCCCCCTCTCTAATGGTGGGTCTAGGCCCGAAACATCAGCTTTTGTGCTCCTGAGATGCTGCTTGGCCTGCTGTGTTCATCCAGCATCACATTTTATTATCTTGGATTCTCCAGCATCTGCAGTTCCCATTATCATCGATACCACTGGGCTGCAGGGTTCCCAAGCGGAATATGAGTTGCTGTTCCTGCAACCTTTGGGTGGCATCATTGTGGCACTGCAGGAGGCCCAGGATAGACATGTCATCTAAGGAATGGGAGGGGGAGTTAAAATGGTTTGCGATTGGGAAGTGCAGTTGTTTATTGCGAACTGAGCATAGGTGTTCTGCAAAGCGGTCCTCAAGCCTCCGCTTGGTTTCCCCAATGTAGAGGAAGCCACACCGGGTACAGTGGATGCAGTATACCACATTGGCAGATGTGCAGGTGAACATCTGCTTGATGTGGAAAGTTATCTTGGAGCCTGGGATAGGGGTGAGGGAGGAGGTGTGGGGGCAAGTGTAACACTTCCTGCAGTTGCAGGGGAAGGTGCCGGGTGTGGTGGGGTTGGAGCGGATTGTGGAGCAGACAAGCGAGTCCTGGAGAGAGTGGTCTCTCCAGAAGGTAGACAAGGGTGGGGATGTGAAAATGTCTTTAGTGGTGGGATCGGATTGTAGATAGCGAAAGTGTCAGAGTATGATGCGTGGTATCCAGAAGTTGGTGGGATGGTATGTGAGGACGACGAGGATTCTCTTTCGATGGTTATTGCGGGGGCGGGGTGTGAGGGATGAGTTACGGGAAATGTAGGAGACACGGTCGAGGGTGTTCCCGACCACTGCCTATCTCTGCATGTTTCCTCTACTTAGTCAATTTCATATTCATTCTACCACATCTATTTTATTCCGAGGCCATCAGTTTTTCTCATAGGGCTTGCATGTTGCACTTACATAGACATTACAGATAAAGGGGATCCAATGGCACAGCAGTAATGTCACTGAAATAATAATCCAGAGATCTGTGCCATTGTTTTGTGCATATAGATTTGAATCATGCCGTGGCAAATGGTAAATTTTCAGTTCCATTAATAAATCTGGAATTACAAGCTGGCCTAATGGTGACCACGAAACCCATTGTTAATTGTTCTAAAACCCATCTGGTTAATAAGTGTACTTTTTAGAAGGAAATCTGTTGCCTTTACCTCGTTTAAGTATGATTCCAGACTCATACAAAGTTATTGACTGTTAAATGCCCTGAGATGATCTCGCACTTGGGTCAAAAATTGCTACAAAGCCTAAAGAAAGGAATGAAATTGGAGGGACCATCTGGTATCAACATTAGCATCAGGAATGATGAAAGCACACCCAGTCCTTTGACCCTGAAAAGCTCTGCTTACTAACATCTGGGGATTGACCAAAGTCGAGAGTATTGTTTTGTAAACAAGTCAAGAAACTGCCTGACAGCCTCACAGCACCAGGAACCCGGGTTTGATTCCACCCTTGGGTAACTGCCTGTGTGGAGTTTACACATTCTCCCCGTGTCTGCGTGGGTTCCGTCCGGGTGCTCCACTTTCTTCCCACAGTCCAAAGATGTGCAGGTTAGGTGGATTGGCCATGCTAAATTGCCCGTCGTGTTCAGGGATGTGTAGCTTAAGTGGGTTATAGGGAGATGGGTCTGGGTGGGATGCTCCAAGGGTCGATGTGGGCTTGTTGGGCCAAAGGGCCTGTTTCCACACTGTAGGGATTCTAAAAAAAAATTCACATGGAATCATGCCTAACAGACAATGTCCCTGTCACCATCATCACTTGCCACTGCAACACACCACCCTGCTCCCTGGCCAACATCTCTGTCTCTGGCTTCCTGCAGTGTCCCAGCGAAGCCCAGCACAAGCTGGAGGAACAATACCTCATCTTCCATTTGGGGACCCTACAACCCTCTGGGCTCAATATTGAGTTCAATAATTTTAGGGTCAAACTCTCTCATGTCCCAGCCCTCTACTGCACACACCAGGCCTTGTAACCACATAGCCTGCCATTACACTCCTTATTGTTAATCACTAACAGTCCCTATTAACTACTATTCACCCTCCCAGCCTGATTGTTAGCAACTCCTTTGTCTATCCAACTGTATTTCTCTCTCTTCGTGCCCTATTCTATCGTTTACTCCCTACCCCACCCGTCACCCTATTATCTGCATATAAACTGATGTTTTCCCAGCCACCACCAATTCTGAGGAAGGGTCACAGGACCTGAAACATTAACTCTGTTTTCTCCTTCACAGATGCTGCCAGACCTGCTGAGCTTTTCCAGCAACTTTGTTTTTGAACCACTATCATCATCCTTAGATATGTGCTGTCCCAGCAGGAGAAGAGATCCACAAGAGATTGCAACACATTAGTATGCAGTGGGAGGGTTGGTTGCCTTGGAATCTTCAACATTGACTCCAGTTATGAAATTTTGTGTTATCAGGTCACACGTAACAACCAAATTACCCGTTGATGTTCAATTTCCAACCTGTAGATTTGAGCCAATGAATCCTCCATATTGACTACCAATTTAAAGAAGCACTGAGGTTCACAAAGGCACAAAATTTAATCTGGAAGGTGACCTCAATTTCATCACCAAGAGTGGTTTGGTAGCATCACTGCCACCAAGCTGGTCAAGTCCTAAAGGACATAACTCTAAGATTAGGTCTATGGCGGGTGGTAAGGGAGCTAGAAAGAGGGAATAACTTATGTGACCACATTCTCACCAATCTACCTGTTGCAATTGCATCTATCCAGTCTTGGTAGGAGTGATAGCCGTACAATCTTTAACTTCATGTCCAAGGTAACGCCATTGTGCTGTGTGGCACCAATACCATGTTAAATAGGACAGACATTGAACAGATCCAAAAACTCAAGGTGGGCATTCATGAGGTGATATGGAAAATCAGACAATGTACATGGACCAGTATATTCCCCACTCTACTATCACAATCAAGTTGGAGGACTAACATTGGGTAAATGAAGAATGCAGGAGGACATATTAGGAGCTTCACTTGGTATTTGTAAAATGAGGTATTATCCTGTTGACTATGATGGAGGTCTACCTCCATGCCAAACAACAGAAGCAACAAGCAATAAATCATCCCACAGACAGTGAATCAGATCAAACATCTGGACTGTCCATAAATATCACCATCCTCAATGATGGAGTAGCCCAGACCACGACCATAAGGGGCAAGGTTGAAGCATTTGCATTGCTGTTCAAGTAGCTGATCCACCTTGGCATCCTCCTGAGATTGTCTTATCACAATCAAGTGCCAGTCTTCAGCCAATTAATTCACTTTGTACAATAACAAGAAATAGCTGAAGGCACTGGGTACTCCAAAGGCTATTGTACCTGGCAACCTTCTGACAATAGTACTGCAGATTTATGTTCCAAAGCTACCCATTCTCTTAGCCATGCTGTTCTAAAGCACCTGTAAAACTTGCATCCACTCAACATTATGGAAAATTGCCCAGGTGCATCCTGTAGACAAAAAGCAGGGCAAATCCAACCTGGCCAATTGCCTAACTTTCAGTCCACTCTCAATCAACAGTAAAGTGATAGAAAGAGTCATCAACAATGCAATCAAATGGAACTTGCTCAGCAATAACCTTCTCAATGATGCTGACCTAGGGTTCCACCAGTGTGCTCAGCTTCTGACTCATTACAGCCTAGGCCAAAGTACAGACAAAAGAGTATATCTCCAATGGTGAGGTGAGAGGCTGCAAAGCAGCTCATAACCAAGTGTGATTTCAAGAAATTCTAGCAAAGTCAGAATCAGCGTGAAGCATGGGAAATGTCTCTGCTTATTGGATTTACGTTAACGACAAAAAGCGAAGTTGCTTGTGGTTGTTAGAAGTCGATCAGCTCAGTCCTATGACTTTAATGAAAGAGTTTCTCAGAGTCATGTCTGAGGCCGAAACATCTTCAGCTATTTCATTAATGATCTTCCCTCCATTATGAGGTCAGAATGGGGATATATTAGCAAAAGGTGAGCTTAACAGGATTTTTTAGGGGAAGGTTGCTTATGTTAGAGGGATCAAGAGTTCTCAGATCAGGAACAGGAGTACACAGTCCAGATCTATAAGAATAATATGTATCATTGCCTCCTGAGGTTCCCATCCAGTGTGATTGTATCATTCCTAAACTATCTTTATCTTGGCCAGGTTGAGCTTCAAGGCCATCCAATATCACAATAACCTACAGCCAGAAATCAACTTCAGGAATACATATTAAAAATGCTGGAAAATTATGAAAGTATGCCTGGTATGGAGGGTGCTAGCTATGAAGAGAGGTTGGGTAGATTAGAATTATTTTCATTAGAAAGGCGGAGATTGAGGGGGGACCTGATTGAGGTCTACAAAATCATGAGGGGTATAGACAGGGTGGATAGCAAAAAGCTTTTCCCCAGAGTGGGGGACTCAATTACTAGAGGTCATGAGTTCAAAGTAAGAGGAGGAAAGTTTAAGGGAGATATGCGAGGAAAGTTCTTTACACAGAGAGTGGTGGGTGCCTGGAATGCGTTGCCAGCAGAGGTGGTAGATGCAGACATGTTAGTGTTTTTTAAGATATATTTGAACAGGTACATGGATGGGCAGGAGCAAATGGACACAGACCGTTAGAAAATAGATGACAGGTTAGACAGAGGATCTTGATCGGTGCAGGCTTGGAGGGCCGAAGGGCCTGTTCCTGTGCTGTAGGTTTCTTTGTTCTTTGTTCTATGATGTTGTCTACTTTGGCAAAAAGAATAGAAAAGCCTAGTATAATTTAAAGAAAGTGATACCCCAGATTGCTGTTGTACAAAGTGTTCTGGATGTCCTTGTACATGAATGACAAAAAAATAACAAGCAGGTACAGTAGGTAATTTTCAAAGCAAATGAAAAGTTGCTCTTTATTGTAAGGAGGATAGAATATAAAAGTAGGGAAGTCTTGTTCCTTCAGTAATGGCATTGGTAAGCATGCATCTAATGCATTCTGCACAGTTTTCGTCTCCTTACTTAAGGAAGGATATATTTGCATTGGAAGGATTTAAGAGAAGGTTGAGGAGGCTGATTCTGGGATGAAGGGATTACTTAAAAGGGAAAGCTGGACAAAGCTGTGCCTGTACTCCCCAGAATTCAGTAGAATGAGAGAGGATCTCTTTAAAACTTATATGATTCTGAGGGGTCTTGACCAGGATAGATTCTGGGAAGATATTTCTTCTTATTGGGAAATCTCAAACTAGGTTTCAATTTCTAACTTACCATTCTCAACTGAGGAGGAACTTCTCTCAGGGGATTATTATCTTTGAAACTCCCTTTCCCAGAGAGTAGTAAAGACTGTGTCATTGAATTTATTGAAGGCTGAATTGGACAGATTTTTAATCTACAAAGAAGTCAAGTGTTATGAGTAGCAGGCAGCATTACTTCACAGTGGCCTATTTGATAATGTCAATACCAGAGCAGCAATAGTTTTGCTGAATAGTGATGCAGACTTTAGTGCCTAAATGGACTATTCCTGTTCCTATTTCTTATGATCATGTGAAATTGTCTGAAGGTTGGCCTTGAGTCGGTTAAAAGAAAAACAAAGATAATGGCACAGATCTTCTGGTCTCAGAATGTATATAACCTCAATGTCCCAACACAATGATTTTGTGGAACCCTCTCTTACTTACACAGCTATATTTTCATTCATACACACATAAACTCACACCAATACAATGGAAAGTTCTACATTTCTGCTAGAATCACCAGAATATGGTAAAAAGTGATGTGTTTTGGTTTTAACTGTGTTGAGTTGAGGCCATCCAACTCTTTATAGTTGATCATCCAGGGAAAGACCAGAATTGAATGTCTGGACTGAAAAGATGCAGGCAGGCAAGTGTGTATATGCATGTATGACTAGTGTTGTTGGAGGATTGGGACCAACTTTTCAGGTTGATGTCCTTTTATTAGAGCCCCTACGTCTGGATATATGCTTGGGCCATACAGCTTGCTACATATACGTTAAGAATGCCCTGCTTTTAAAATTGGACATGCTAACATGCTCTGTTGCTGATCCCAATTTTTAACTTCTACCGATGAAACGCACTGACAACCAGCAACAAATTTACCCAACTATAGCCCAGCTATTGGCACTCAAGCTCAGAGACAAGGCAATGCGATGCAAGTCAGAACACATACCAAGTATCCCTTCAGTGAGCTGCTGTGTTTAGCTGTTCAGTCTGTCAATGGAGGAAGTCATTGTTATGGCTGTGTGTTTGCTTAATAGAAAAACCATCAATCTCATACCAGGACTGGTAAAATATAATTTGTGGTTATTCAAAGATATATTCCAAAATTGCTAAGTAGATAGATTCACTCTAATTTTTCAACAACCATTATTACAGAATAGCTGTAATTACCTCACACTACATGCTACAAGCCAGACTGAAATGACTATTGGTCACATGTTCTGCATCCTTGCTACTTGCTCAGTAGCATTTTCCCTTTTAGTGAAATATTATAAAGCCATGTGTTCTGAAGGAGATGTCATCACAGTCCTCCAGTTCTACTCCAATGTCTATTCCAATACATGCTTATTGGATAAATTCACTCTAAAGTTTCAGCAACCAGCATTACAGAATAGTTGCAATTATCTCACACTACATGCTACAAGTCAGACTGAAATGATTGGGGTGGCATGGTTGCTTAGTGATTAGCACTGTTATCTCACAGCACCGGGGACCTGGGCTTGATTCCACCCTTGGGTGACTGTCTGTGTGGAATTTGCACATTCTCCCCGTGTCTGCATGAGTTTCTTCTCCAGGCTCATGTTTCCTCCCACAGTCCAAAGATGTGTAGGCAAGGGGGATCGGCTGTGCTAAATTGCCCACAGTGTTCAGGGATGTGTAGACTAGGTGGGTTATAGGGGATGGGTCTGGGAGGGACACTCTGAAGGTTGGTGTGGACTTGTTGGGCTGAAGGGCCTGTTTCCACACTGTAGGGATTTGATGATTATGCAATTCCTTTGGTGTCTCTGCTGCATTGTCTTGTTCTAAATGCCCAGTGTCTGCTGCTTACTCACACATACCCACTGAAGTCCAAATAACTTTGCTGGTGCTGGGTGTGGTGCAAAGATGTGGCATTGTACCCTCTGAGGCTCCTCCTAAATGCTTGATTGACCTCAGGACTGTTGGTGGAAACTGCCAATATTTGATCCATGGGGGAGAAAAAACAAGGTGAATAATTTGAGGTGAATTCAGAGAGACGTGCTTGCTGAAATTAGATACTGCCACCATTGGGCAACAATCATAATGTTTGAACATCCAGCCTTTCATCATTGAGATTCATCTTCCTCCCTAAATTTGTAAGCCTTTAAAAACAATAACCAGCAATGCTACCTACTCACCAGCTTCCCCAGTTTCTAAAACCTCCCCAAACCAATTCTACTCCTTACAGCATTATTTAAGGAGACACATATGTGCCCTTGGAATCTGGTCATTCCAGAGCCTTTGACCAACTTTGTCTCACCAAATGCTTTGATTACAGTGATTGGCTCAGAGATTCAGTATCTCCTCCTCCTCCATCTTGCTGAAAATGGCCTTGTTGAAATGGTTATTGGTCCAGAACATCTCTTAAGTATAATGTGCTCTCAAGCCCTTCAAATCAAAGAGAGACATTGTCATAAATGTGTTGTGCTCTAATCATGCTTTCAAGTATGTGGTCAACATAGCCTTTATTATTATTCACCATTTATCACAGCTCCTTGTCAATTAGCAAGCATTGTAGACCTGAAGCCCCAACTCCCCAAAATCCTGCTTTGAAATGCAGAGTGGCATGTCTGCTTCATACCACTTTCTACATTTGAGCAAGACACTACAAGGTAACATTTAACCCACATCACACATTCACATCCTTCAATTTAGGCCCATCTCCATAATGGTTACACACTCACCCTGGCAGATTTTAAGAAGTCATTGAGATTTTGACAGCACTGGCCCAAATTCTCTGGATGACCCATATCTGCTAACTCCCTCTCTGACCTCCTTCAGGATTGCTCTGGTCTGCATAAGAAGCCTTATGATCCTCTCTGCAGGCATGAGGATGCCCTACCATTGATATATAGCCCAGAGAAAATCTCGTGGAGAGTCATCACCAAATTGTGGTGCTGTCTTTGTTCAAGGCCAATCAGTAGCTGCTCCATTTTCTCCTATGGAGGGACAAGAAGAATAAAAGGTTCTATTTTGCATCTTTTCCTACACTCCAGTTATTCATAAGAGGGACAGGTCAGGTGTACTAAAATGTTCTTTCCTCACTGGAAAGGATCCTGAATAATTCACGATGAGCATATTAGTCATCAATGTTTAATAACAGTCTCTTACCTGCTGCTGTTACTGCTCCTATCAGTCAAGGGAATTTGAATTAAAGTTATCTATCTGTATCTTCAGCTTTCCAAGAGTCAACTGTTCCACAGTTGTCTTTTTCCTGTAACAGGCTGCTGTTGAATGGGTAGTGTTTACTCCCTCTGTGGATGATGAATACTGCGTGATGCCCACTATTGCTAGCTAATGTTGGCTGGTTTCCCACTGGGGATTTGTCAACAAAACGCTTCATCTAGTGTTTTTAAAAGGAGTTGACCTCCGGGTTGGAATCCTGCCCACTGCCAAAAAGCATAAAATTAACCCTTTTATTTGGAACCGAGATTTTGCATGAGATGCAAAATGATATCACCTGCTGATATCCTGTCATTTCCCGGTAATTTTATTACAACTTCACAACCTAACTTGTCTCAGTGTTTTAACCTGCGGTGGTGTTTGATTTGAACTATGTTATTGATGATTGATGCTGTTTTAATTGATGTCAGAATTTGTTTGAGAATCAATGTTCTACGAAGAGAGCAACAGGCATATTATGTGCATTAATCCACATTGATACTACATTGCCATCATAATCTCCATCATGCACTGTGTGCAGAATATTTGTATCCCTTGTAATGTTGATCATGGCGTATCTGCAGAATACGCTACACGTCATAAGTTATACACTGTTATCCAACCCTTGAAGACCTTATGCTTTCCAAACTATTTTTGCAAAAAAAGATTGATGATAAAAACCTTAAGGGTTGTTATCATTTTCCGTGTGGGTTTTCACCATCTGTTGTAGTTCTCACTTTCAGGTTATAAGCCAGATTTTCCTTTAAACAGAATGGGGATATAGATATAGAAAACATTATTTAACTTGGGCAAGATCATTCCTGAAGTATATTTTCTGTCCCACCCATATATGTGTAATGCTGATTTCAATACAATTATTTGAATTTACAGTACATTTCATTAATATTTATTTGTAAATAGCTTTCTTTTAAACACAATTCTTATACAAATGCATTGATCACATCTTTACATAGCCAATATGTAATTGTTTATTGTTTATACTGTACTTTCATGCTCTTTGATTAATCCATTTTTATTCTAACTTTCACAAAGTATTTTTCATTGTTCCAGTAACATTCACCATTCTCATAATCGGGCTTCAATGCTTGTCTCCTTCCCATTGCACTGTGCATTGTGTCATCTTTGCATTTTATACTGATTTGCTGTTTTCCGGTAACTCATCTACAATTTTTTCTTCATAATGTTGTTATTTTGCTATTGTTTATGGCTGCATCAATTGCATGTTTGCTATTATACCGGTTACATTACCTGTTAACTACTTGAGAAGTGTTAAGTGTTTATGAAACTTTTCTTGTCAGAGTCAATTGCTACAAACTATGAATTCCAATGCTTTTGTCAGTGGTTCGAATATATTTTAAAGATGTAGACTTCTCTGTTGTATCATTTTGAAGAAAGAAGAAGGAAGAAAAATCTCATTGCTCAAATGTTGTATGAGAAGTTGTTATGGCAACACTATGCTATGTTATTGTTTGCTTTTGTGTTTTCTAAAATATTCCTCTTAAGTCAGCACTGGAATCTGACAAAGGTTTATTTTTGAATAGTTTCATAATAGTACACTGACCTGAAGTCTTTAGGAATTTATCTTGCAGGTTTTCTGTGATTTCCGCTCGTATATATAATGATGTTTTTTGCATTGAATTTATTTGCTGGTTTTGATTGTATAGTGGGATTTATTCTTTTACAATTGTATCCAATTAATGTTTGCGGTTCAGTATTGTCACTTTCGAGGTTGTAAATTTCCTACGTTTCCTGTGTGAATATAATATTTGTTTTGATTGATTTAGAAATGTTTTGGCTGAAAAAATGTCAAATTACATATTAAGGACTTAATTAATATCAATTACCTGAACTGTTTTTCTGTTGTTTTGCATATTATTATAAGTTGCACTAAATATCAGTGCAATCAAACTAGCAGATAGCTCTCCCAAATTCCATTTCACTCTCAAATGTTTTTTGAACACTTTTTTGTAAAGAAATCTTCATCTATAGTTTTGATAGATTGCTGATAGATGTTACTATATGCTGGGATTGGAGATTTTTAGCAGTGAAATAGACATGAGTGAGTTTAGTGGTGAGGGACAAATACAGAATTACGAATGCAATACACAGAAACAGGGATTGGGTCATTCAGTGGTGATGACTATTTTGTCATTCAATGAGATACTGACTGATCTGTGGCTCAACTCCATCAACCCAACTTGTACTGGCACTTTAACAATCTGCTGCTGGAGCACAAGTAATTCCGGAATTCGTTCCATTGGTTCTGCACTGGCTGGAGAAGGAAGCAGGGGTCTTCTCCTCCTTGAGAATACGGCAAGAGATTGACAAGTCTTGTGTCATTGCCTTTTGCCAGGAGTATGTGAAGGAGTGTCAACAAAGAGGTGGAAATTGAGGATCAAGGAGCTGGGGAAAGGACCTCTGGACCTCGAGACGTAACTCAGTCATATTGACATGGATCCAATCCCTTACTTATAGGATTTTGATACAAAACAGATGGGGGAGCTGTCCTTCATGAAGCTGGACATGGGGCATGTGTACTTGCAATTGCATTTAGATGAGTATTCCCAGAATTATGCTACAATTATTGCCCATAAATGCTTGTACCAAAATACAAGACTCCACTTCGGGCATCATCAGCCTGTGCAATTTTTCAGCACACAATGGAGAACATTTTACAAGACCTATCCCAAGTCGCCATTATCTAGATAACATGCTAATACAGGGAAGGCCAATAAAGAGCACTTAGAGAACTTAGACATCATTCTTAGATATCTCTCCCAGGCAGGCCTACATCTTAGAAGGGAAACAATTGTGTTCCTGGAACCCAAGTGACCTAGCTGGACTACAAAGTTGACAAGGCTGGGTTACACCTATTGGAAGATAAAGTGAGGGTGATCAAAGGTGCCCCAGCTCCCACATCTGTAGCTGAGGTTATGTCTTTCCTTCGGCTGGTGAATTATAATGAAAAGTTCATACATCACCTGGCCTCCATCCTGGCACATTTGCATCAACTCTTAAAAAAGTGGCAGTCTTGGAAATGGTCGCATAGCCAAGCTATTGCTTTCAGGGAAGTGAAGAGTGCATTATGATACCAAATGAGATTGATGTGCGATGCCTCCCTGTAGGGCATTGGGGTTGTAATAGCTCATAGGTGGGCCAATGGAGATGAACACCGAATGGTGTATGTATCCAGGGCTTTGGCTAATGCAGAGTGTAAATACGCCCAGATAGAGAAGAACAGTTGGAGGTTGTATTTGGAGTCAGGATGCTCTACCAATTCCTTTACCGACATAAATTTACAATATTAAAGGACCACAAACTGCTGGTAGGTCTACTTAAAGAGGGCAAGGCTGTGCTGCCCATAGCTTCAAGTCGAATTCAGCATTGGACTCTACGATTAAGCATGCATAAGTTGGAACACTGTCCGAATCTAACCTAGTGCTAAACTGCCCCAGGAGAAGCTACTAAAGCTACTAAATAAAAGAACTGGCCTCTCTCCTTGGGCTCAGAGGGGAATTGATGTAGTGATTGTAACAAGGTTAGAGAGGTGGACCTCATAGAATATGAGTTCCCTGATTGGGGCTGTTAAATTGGGCCAATCAGGGAGTCCTGACTGATAGATATAGTCAGGAGTGTCAGAGGGTCTGTTCACTCAGAGCTGGCTCTCAGAGAGCTGGATCAGTGTCAAGGACTTTCCATATGTAAATAAAGAGTGACTTGGTTATGGGGTCGTCGACTCTGTAGGGTTATTACACAAGATTAAAATTTTGACAATATAGTATTGAAGCTTGAAAAGCAAACAATGATAAGGAAAAATAAAAGACAACACAATGGAACTATACAGAGATGGACAAAGTCCCAAATAAATGAACGAACAAGAGATTACTCTAGGCCTTAACATTTTGAGTACAGAACTGCCAATTATTATTTTCTCTGGTCCATCAACTGCTAATATCTGGCAAATAAAAAGGGTGTTTATGTGTTTATGTGACAAAGGTCGAGGTCCACTAAGCCAACAAAATTTTCATGTGAGGAATCATAAGGCTGTAATAAAATTCTGTCACTTCATTACATGGTGCAGGAGCACCAATATGCAATGCCATCCATCACCCTATGATTATTATTAGTGACTGTATTAAGTTTTGTAACTCCAAAATACCACCAATCTGGTGAGAAAAGTACAGTTTGTTAGAATAAGATTATCTATTCATACAAAACAACTCATATTTTCTGTTGTCATTCTTAGGAATAAAGGCATTAAATGTAAACTGTTGGATATCAATACGGGGGGAAAAAAAAGCAATGTTTAATTTAAAGTTTCTCCCTCTATCAGTACATTCAAATCTCAATGTAATTTCAAGTGATCTGATCCTAACTTGAAGCATGAGAGCAGAATGTAAAGAAAGCAGCAAGTGGCTAGCTAGCATGGCAATCCTACAATTTGACTTCCAGTCTAGATTTCTCTCTCATACCTACCTCCTGCAGCAACAACTTACTGAACAATAGACCAGCATGTGACTTTAGATTGCAGAAGACATTAAGGCAAGTAGAGTTATAGAGTCATACAGCAGGATAGAATGATAATTGGTAAACTCCTGGATTTATAAATTTCACACAATTTAGCACAAACTCACAGAATTCAAATCTTTAAAGATTATGAGTGTTCCCGCATTGCCAATAAAGGAAATAGAAATTGAAAATCAAGCTTTGTAAGTCAGTGGCCCAGATACAATGTTCAACTTTACATGACATATTATTATTCTGTAGTTCTCACAAACAGTGACCTGGATTTCTACCAGAATAGAATATAAAGATTAAACCCAAGCCAATATTAAGTAGTTTTATTTATTTAAAAATGCGAGACCAATGTAATCTTCTAAACAGAATTGTAAATTAAACACAGTTGGACTTGGTGCATGAGACCACAACGTTGACAGCAGAAAGTTCAAAAAATGTGAATAATAACTCCTAATTTAAAATGGATTTGAGATTACCGTCTTAAAGTTTATAGTTTTATTAAGTAACTGTATTGACTCCTTTATGTAATTAATTTGTAAAACTACTCACAATACATTTCCTTTACGAGATTAAATCTAGCTTGCATTTTACGCTGTAGACAGGTGAACAATGGCAGTAATTCCTTGTCTTTTTTTTTCATGTCAGTCATGGGCATCACTGACTGGTCAATTCAGTTTGAATTCATTAAATCTTGGCTCTGACTGTAGGAGCACTGAGTCATAGTTAGTTTCTGGATGAGTTCCTTCTTCCAGTGGATGGATTTACCCATGAGGATGGTGAAATAGATCAAAGTAAACTGGATGACCAATGTAGTCAGGTGTGATTGGAGGCGTACACGTGGTTGTATCTGCATGTTTGAGCCAAGTCTCAGAAGCCATCCCATCAATTAGACACTTTGATTTCCCTGATACCCTTTTGAACTTGCTCTGTCTGCTGAATTAAGGTAGTAAGAGCTTTGTATTCATTTGTCAATCGTGTTTGAACCTGCTGTAATTTTTGGGGTAAGAATTAAATACCGGTATCTTACTTCTCCCAAGAATCCTTAAAATTTGTTTGAGTTCATCATTGACATTGACAAAGATCTCATTTCTCCTGTGGATATCTGTGAGTATGATTTAGCCTACCCTGGCCAACATGTGTGGCCTAATACAAAAGGTGGTGCTTTTGATGTTGCATGTGAAGGTCCCAAAGGAGCACTTACCCCAGTTCATCTTGAACAACATGACGTTGGTGGCTATTGCTTTGGGCTCTGTAGGCCTTTAACCAATTAATATGGTTCCACCCAGTTTTTCCTGTATCTCGCAAAATTCTGTGCACAGAAGGGTTGGCCTTGTATGAACTCATATTCTACATGGTTCAGCTTCCCATCAAGGTATACCTTGCTCCGCTTTTTCCTTTTTGTCATTCTGAAGGCTGCTGCTGAGTGTACAGCCTGGACTTTCTCGAATAGAATTTTCACACTTTTCTTGTGGCAGAGGTCTTCAACCTCAGGCTCTCCCAAGTCCAGTCCTATTAAGAGTTTATTGCCTCTAGTGGGGTGTTCCAATATTTGTATGTGGTGTTGAATCCAGTTGAACAGGAGGATTGAGTTCCTTATCAGCATGAGGGCAAAGGGTAAAACTAGATTACAGGCCAAGTTGTTTTATTGGACAGCTTTTCACAGTACCCCTTTGAGGATGTAATTCATCCTGTCTACAATCCTACTGGATTGAAGTTGATGGGTGATGTTAAATTTAGGCTGACACCAAATATATTCACCGCTATAATACAGGGAAGACACCACTTGGGAACATGCTGAATTAAGATGTAGGACAGTCGTGCTACTAAATTAGTATACGTTAACTGTCCTTTATTGGAAAACTTGACTGGATTATTATGGGCACAGATGAAACAATTCTTGATATAATGTTTTGTGTCTTTTCCCATTCCTGGCCACTAACACAATCCCTTAACTCTGACAATCATGGCTGCTGTTTCTTGGTGATCCTGGATGTCATGTCTTGGAGAAATCACTTGATTTTGTTTGTTGACTGGTATCACATACTGTTCATTATTAAGAACACAACTGTCCTTTGTACTTCACTTGTCCTCCCACTTGCCGTATGATGTGGGGGTTGTTCCTTCCTGTATTTACTTTAACTCAGCATTGCTGGTCTGAGCCCGAACTAGGACTTTGATCTATGTTTGGCTCACAGTGATGGTGTCTATTTATTCAGGAATGGGGTGTTATCATGGTCTCCTTTGTAGTCAATTTGTTTGGCCAATTCATCTGCTGTTTTGTTCCCAACTGGGGAAATTCAGTGGTGGGCTCTCACCTTAATGCTGATGTATTTGTGGTCTTGAGCAGTTTGGACAATAAATTTGAGCGGGGTGCAGATGGTAATGGCCTCCTGTCTGCCAAGATGAATCCCCCAGCTTCCCACAGTGGCAGGAAGTCAGTTAAACTGTTGCGGATATACACATTCTCTGAGTATTTGTTGGCTGGGGAGGGATTTTTTTACTGACAATGTTGGCTCCAGCTGCTAGCTTGGCAGCCTGAGTGCTCACTTTGTTGGGGGGCTTCAATGATAATTCTGTTCAGTGTTTGCCTCTGTGGTTCTATATATATACATACCCACATCCTGCCTTTCAATGTCTATCATTCACCATAGAGGATGATCTATGAATATTCTTCAGCGGGGTGTCTCTCTTCTGCTCGCCAGGCCATCTTGAATCTTCCACTGTTTGTTTTGGCACAAATAGTACTTTTGTGACATTTCTTGCTGATACCTGACACTCATAGGGTTCTCTTCCATGACTTAAAGTATCGTCAAGGAAGCTGGGTGCTTTGGTTTGCTTGAGCAAAATGTTGTGAAGCTGTGAATGTAGAGTCCAGTGCACTGTGTGGATTTGGCTGACTGTACCATCTTCAATACTGCCATCCAGTCAAAATTGAGTGGGGCTGTGCACCATCAGAATGGATAGAGGGTTCAGGCCAATAACATAAGCAAAATGTTGTAGTGCTCTGACTGTGGCTAGCAAGCGCTTCTAACACATAAAGGAGTCCTGCTTTACTGTTGAAAGAATTTGGGAGACAAAGACAAATGGTCAGAGTTTAGTGCATTATTCTTGGACAAATATAGCTGCCAGTATGGATCCATGGCTTCACCTTGCAAGGCAAAAGGAGGTTCTGGGTTGGGTACCTGCAATGTGAGGGCCTATATTAGGCTTGTTTTAATTCAGCAGTAGCGTCTGTGTTCTGTTCAGTCCATTCCTGAGAAGTAGGCCTTTTAAGGAGGTCGGAAAATGGGGTGACTTTATTGGTGAAACTATCAATGTGGTACCGTTGGTATACCACTAAGTTCAGAAAAAAATGCAATAGGTTTATGTCTCTTAGAAGGAGTAGACAGGTTTTTGCTTCGATGCACTTCCCTTCCATTTCACAATTCCCTTAAGCTATCACAGTCTCCAATGTGAGATCTGGGACTTCATGATCTGTGTCTTCTTGAGGTTAACTTTCAGTCCTAGGATGGTGAGTAGGGCTATCAGTTCCTTTAAGAGTATCAAATGTCCAATCCTTGTCTCCTGTGCAGAAGGAGATTATCCACATAATGTGAGCAAGCAGTCTGGTCGTAAAAACCTCTTGCGGGACTGTGATGAAAAGCTGACCAAAAATTATGAAGCCCTGGGGAAAACAGGGTTCTCTGGCCCTGAAGTGACAAGATGTATTTGTATTGGCAGTGTCAGCGGAGGAGCATGGACCACAATCCATTACAAATATCCACTATATTTTGCTCGCGGGGCCTGTCTCATCACAATAGCCTGCCCGCTACTGTACGTGCTGGGATTGGGGTGGTTTCATTTTGTTTTCTGTAATCAATAGTGAATCACCAACAGCTGTACAGTTTTTTAACCGGCCATATCGGCGAGTTGTCAGTAGATGCTACAGGAGCATAGAACACCTCGCTTTACCAAGCCACTAATGACCTTGACCACTTCCTCCTCTGCCTGATAAAAACCGAAACAACTGCGGATGCTGTAAATCAGGAACAGAAACAGAAGTTGCTGAAAAAGCTCAGTGGGTCTGGCAGCATCTGTGAGGAAAAATTCAGAGTTAATGCTTTGGGTCCAGTAAACTTTCTCATGAGGAAGGGTCACTGGACCTGAAACAGTAATCCTGCATGTCAGCAAAGTCCAATATACATCCTTATGGACCAGATCAAAGTCCCATAAAATATTATCAAGGAGAAAGCATAGGACCGTTTTTTAAAATTTTTTTTTAAAGGTGCTGTGTTCTAGATTTGTATCACATTTTATTCTTACAACATAGTTAAAATACAAACAGAAAAGAGGAATTGGCATAACTTTAACTGTTGAAATACTTAATAAAATAATATTTCTTTTTAACTGCTAATCATCAACTATTCCAATATAGCAACATCCCAGAAACACACTCTTGGCAAAGGCAAATTCAGCAGTATAGAGCTCCCTCACAAGCTCTCTCCTGACCAGTCCAGGAGACAGGAATAGCAAAAGAAACAATCTAGCAGCAGAGAGAGAACTCAAGCATTTTGACGCAGCAGAGAGAGAGAAAGCTGTATCTATCAGCTTCAACAGCTTTAACAGCCAACTCCAAATCCGAAGTGAAAGCAAAAAGTCCAAACCTGACTCCGCCCACTCATGCCTCTTTTGTCTAATTTGATGTAAGAAAAAAACAGTCTGGGAGATCAAAACTGTTTATCCACTGTTTTTGAAGCAGACATGTTGGTACCATGGTGCCAACACCCCCCTTCAAGACAAACAGGACAGCACATCTCTTAAAAGGCCCAGTATCATCACAAGGTCACCAACAACTCCTATGAACATTTGCACCTGGAAAATGTAGTTGGGTGCTCTCCCTGACATAGAACATAGATCATAGAGCATAGAACATAGAACATAGAACTTAGAACATAGAACATAGAACTATACAGCACAGTACAGGCCCTTCAGTCCACGTTGTCGTGCCGACCTATTATCCTACTAAGATCAATCCACCCTGCATACCCTACATTTTACTATCCTCCATGTGCCTACCTAAGAGCCACTTAAAAGTCTCTAAAGTATCTGATTCCACCACCATTGCCAGCAGCACATTCCACACGCCCAACACTCTCTGTGTGAAGAACCTATCTCTGACATTTCCCCTATACCTTCCTCCAATCACTTTAAAATTTTGCCCCCTCATAGTCATTTCCGCCCTGGGAAAATGTCTCTGAATATCCACTCTATCTCTGCCTCTCAACATCTTGTAAACCTCTATCAAGTCACCTTTCATCCTGTTTCGCTCCAATGAAGAAAGCCCTAGCTCCCTCAACCTTTCCTCATAAGATCTGTCCTCCAGTCCAGGTTGAATCCTGGTAATCTCTGCTCCCCCTCGAAAGCTTCCACATCTTTCCCGTAATGATGTGACCAGAACTGAACACAATATTCCAAGATAATAAAGTGTGAAGCTGGATGAACACAGCAGGCCAAGCAGCATCTCAGGAGCACAAAAGCTGACGTTTCGGGCCTAGACCCTTCATCAGAGCAAATGTGGTCTAACCAGAGTTTTATAGACCTGCAGCATAATCTCACGGCTCTTCAACTCAATTTCCCTGCCAATGAAAGCCAATATACTATACACCTTCTTTACAATCCTATCAAATTGATCACAACTTTAAGCGATCTATGGACGTTCCTCCACACTGCCGAGAATCCTGCCATTAACCCTGCATTCTGCATTTAAATTTGACATTCCAAAATGAATCACCTCACATTTTCTGGGTTGAATTCCATCTACCACCTCTTTGCCCAGTTCTGCGCCCTGTCAATGTCCCGTTGCAACCTATAACAGCTCTCCTTGCTGTCCATAACTCCACCAATCTTCAGGTCGTAGGCAAACTTACTAACCCACACTTCCACTTCCTCATCCATGTCATTTATAAAGATCACAAAGAGCAGAGGTCCCAGAACAGATCTCTGTGGGACACCACTGGTCACCGAGCTCCAGGCATCCACCTACTGCCACCCCCTGTCTTCTACTGGACAGCCAGCTTTGTATCCTGACAGCCAAACTTCCCTAGATCCCATGCCTCCGTACTTTCTGAATGAGCCTACCATGTGGTACCTTATTGAATGACTTGCTAAAATCCATATACACCACACCAACTGCTCTACCTTCATCGATGTGTTTTGTCACATCCTCAAAGAATTCAATAAGGCATGTGAGGCATGACCATCCCCTCACAAAGCCACGCCGACAATTTCTAATCCAACTGTGCTTTTCCAAATAATCATAAATACTATCTCTCAGAATCTTCTCCAATAATTTGACCACCACAGAAGTAAGGCTGACCAGTCTGTAATTTCCAGGATAACGTCTTTTCACTTTCTTGAACAAGGGAATGATATTTGCCACCCTCCAATTTTCTGGCACTACTCCAGTAGACAGTGAGGACGGACAGATCAATGCCAAAGGGGCATCCCTCACATCTCATAGTGACCTGGGTTATATCCTGTCTGGCCCAGGGGACTTATCTATCCTCATGTTTTTTCAAGATCTCCAGCACATCCTCCTTCCTAACATCAACCTGTTGGAGCATATCTGCCTGTTTCATGCTGTCCTCACAAACGTTAAGGTCCCTCTCACTGGTGAATACTGAAGCAAAGTATTCATTAAGGACCTTCTTTACCTCCTCTGACTCCATGCACAAGTTCCCTCCACCATCCCTGATTGGCCCTAACCTTACTCTGGCCATCCTTTTGTTCCTCACATAAATATAGAAAGCCCTAGGATTTTCCTTGATCATACCTGCCAAGGTTTTCTCATGGCCTTTTCTAGCTCTCCTAAGCCCATTCTTCAGTTCCTTCCTAGCTACCTTGCAGACCTCTAGAGCCCTGTCCGATCCTTGCTTTCTCAAACTTAAGTAAGCTTCATTCTTTCTCTTGACTAGATGTTCAACATATCTTGCCATCTGAGGTTCCTTCACCTTACCATCCTTTCCTTGCCTCAGTGGGACAAATCTATCCAGTACCTATAGCAACTGCTCCCTAAATGGCCTCTACAATTCTATTGTGCATTTCCCTGAGAACATGTGATCCCAGTTGGTGCTTCGTAGTCCTAGCCTAATAGCATTGTAATTCCCCCTCCCCCAATTAAATACTTTCCCATACTGTCTGCTCCTATCCCTCTCCATGAGCATGGTAATAGTCAGGGAGTTGTGCTCTCCCACTGAGAGATCTGATACCTGACCTGGTTCATTGCCAAGCCCCAAATCCAATATGGCCTCCCCTTTAGTCGGTCTATCTACATATTGAGTCAGAAATCCTCCCTGGATGTACCTGACAAAATCTGCTCCATCCAAGCTATTTGCACTTAAGAGGTTCCAGTCTATATTAGGAAAGTTGAAGTCACCCAAAACAACAGCCCTGTTACTTCTGAACCTTTCCAAAACTGTCTCCCAGTCTGTTCCTAAGCTTCTCTGTTGCTATTGGAGGGGTCTATAGAAAACTCCCAATCAAGTGACTGCTCCTTTCTTGTTTCTGACTTCCACCCATACTGACTCAGTAGAGAAACCCTCCTCAGCAACCATCCCTTCTGCAGCTGTGATACTATCCCTGATTAGGAATGCCCGTCCCCGACCTCTTTTACCTTCCTCTCTATTTCTTTTGAAATATCTATGCCCTGGAACATCCAGCAACCATTCCTGCCCCTGTTATTCATGTCTCCGTAATGGCCACAACATTGTAGTTCTAAGTACTGATCCATGCTCTAAGTTCACCACCCTTACTCTTGACACTTCTTGCATTGAAGTAGACACACCTCAACCTGTCGCACCGACTGCCATTTTGCCCGATCAACTGCTTATCCTTCCTCACAGACTCTCTGCTTGCTCTATCTGTCTGTATACTGGCTACCTTATCCTCTGATCTGTAGCTCCAGTTCCCATCCCCCTCCTGAAGCTTAAACCCTCCAGAAGAGCTCTAGCAAACCTCCCACACAGGATACTGTTGCCCCTCCAGTTCAGGTGCAACCCATCCTTCCTGTACACATCCCACATTTCCCAGAAGGTATCCCAATGTTTCACAAACCTGAAGCCCTCCGTCCTACATCAGCTCCGTCGCCACATGTTCAGCTGCGCTCACTCTCTGTTTCTCACCTCACTAGTCCATGGCACCAGTAGTAATCCTGAGATTACTACTCTACTCGTCCTAGCATTCAGCTTCCATCCTAACTCCCCATAATCATTTTTCAGGTCCTCATCCTTTTTCTTAGTTATGTGATTGGTACCGATGTGTACCATGACTTCTGGCTGCTCTCCCTCCCCCTTAAGAATCCTGTAGACCCAATCCAAGACATCCCTGACCCTGGCACTCAGGAGGCAACATACCATCCGGGAGTCTCGCTTGGTACCACAGAATCTCCTGTCTGCTCCCCTAACCAGTGAATCTCCTATCACTATCGCTCTCCTGTTCTCCCCACTTCCCTTCTGAGCCACAGAGCTAGGCTCAGTGCCAGAGACCTGGCTGCTATGGCTTTCCCCTGGTAGGTTGTCCCCCACAACAGTATCCAAAATGATATACTTATTATTGAGGGGAATGGCCACAGGGCATCTCTGACTGTCTGCCTATTCCCTTTCCCCCACCTGACAGTCACCCAGCTACCTTTGTTCTGTACCTTGGGTGTGACCACCTCCCTGTAGCTCCTCTCTATCACCGCCTCAACCTCCCGAATGATATGGAGTTCATCCAGCTCCAGCTCCAGTTCCTTAACATGGTCTGAGAGGAGCTGGAGTTGAGTGTACTTCTCGCAGGTGAAGTCATCCTACGTCCTCCAAGAGGAACATGCAAATGCTCCTAGCTTCCATTACCTCTGCTGTAAATTTCCAGAAGAGAAAAGAAAAACAAACGTTACCTTACCAACCCTTTTTTTTGGTTAGAGGAAGAGGTTGGGTGGGAGACACTACACGTGTAGTGTTTTGGGTTTAGCCAATGCCCAAAAATATTAATTCACTTCCCAACTTGTGCTCTCAGTACGCCCAAAGCTGAATGCAAGTTACCCTACATACATTTTTTTTTAATCCCTCCATGGGGTCTCTCCTATTGTATCTTATAGCAGCGAGGATTAACTTTTTCATGTCCTGCAGCTCCCTTATCCCACATTCTGAGGATTGGGTAAGGCACAATGAATCATGGGGCTTAGGTACATCAACATTGATTTTACCTCCTTCACAGTGTCGAGTGTGAGGAGAACCTTTGATGGGTGAGTGCTTTCAAAAACCATAGCGGGTTAGCTGTGGTCTCAAATATGGAGATCATTTTTGTTAACTAACCAATTACGCCATTGTAAATGGATAATGTATAAGTAATTGGATTATTGTTCTGGCTGTCTGATAGGTTGTGATCAATGGATTTGTCAGGACATCAGGATGCCAGAAGGATGTATTACCGTCAGAAAGGGAGGTAGTTATCCCCAGTCTTTGCTACTCCTGGCATATCTGCAGGCTTGTTTTCCCATTTCCTCCCTGTCTATCCCATGATCGCTGTCGCCATCTGAATCTGATGTTCCAAATGAGTGTGGAAATTTAGGACTTTAATTTTTTAATCTTGCACTGGCATTTCAAATGGCTCAGAACACAAGCTCTGTTTTCTTTGCCTGCCTGGTGCATGACTCTGAATGTAACCTGAAGGTTTTTGCATTTCTCAGTCAGCTCATCCTCAGCTGTTTGAGCTGTGTACTGATCACTGATGGCGTGCTATGCCTCTGGCTCACTCTAATGCACTGGGTCTGAAACCGTCCCATGTGTTCGACTTTCACCTGCTTCTTCTGCTCCTGCTGTACTGTTTTGATGCTTATTTTTTCCAGTTCCTGCTTCATTCACTTCCGCCAACTTCTCATTTAGCCTCACATCCTCCCGTTTTCTACTACCCAGCTGCTCACTGAAACTGGCTCTTGCAATTATCCTGCTAAATTTTAAAGAGTAGTTTCCCTCAGTTTCCATATCACCTCCCCTGGCATTTCTGTCCTGTGGGTCCCAGTCCCAACATCTGCTCAATGTAATGGTTGACCCATGTGGGCCACTTCTTATTTAGGTACTTCCTTAGTACCTCTTCCAACTCTGAGCCCTGTGTTATTTTGCCAATTGTTTCCTTCTAATTTACTACTTCCTCTCCCTGAGTCCCATGGATCCCCATTGATCCTCAACCCTTTTCACTATCTCTTACCTCACAGGTCCCTGATCCTATTCTAGCTTCTTTGTATTCTCATGGGTCCTCTGACCCTGTGTTTGGCTTCCTTGTCTTTGTTTCCTCTGTGGTCCCAACCCTGTACTAGCAAATGCTAGATTTCCTTTTCTATGGGATCCCAACCCTGTACTAACACTGCTGTCTCAGTCTCTCGCCAGGGTTCATTCAGGGTACAGGAGTTGAATGGAGACAGGTCCTGGATCTTGCTAAATTTCCACCTCATTGCACATTGCTCTATGCTAGCTGTGAACTCTGTCTTCCTCACATTACAAACATTTGGTTATGGCACAAACTGATCGTAAACCTTCAGCCGCTTTCACACACTTAAATCATGACCAGCATGTTGGGCAGCTGGCCTCTTACACTCAGGTTCATGTTGGCTTTCAGGCACCAGAAAGGCACCTTGCAGAAGTATCATATCAGAAAGTGCCTCAGGTTTCCAAAATATACCGTTTGGGTGCTCATTTTGTTGTTTGTGTTATAGTGATGTTTTGTATACATTAACAGTGAGTTATGGTGTCTACTTTATTCCATTTACTCTGATTATTTAAATGCTTGTGAATGGCATGAGTTCCATTGAGCAGGATAAAGCTGTGAAATTGATGGGTGGGTGCGTGTAGGCAGGTATGAAATTTATTGTTAATGGGATTTGGGATTTGTTTGTACAGGAGTTGTGAGGAGATTTTAATGCTAATAACATATTCACCAAGGGAGCCATACTTGGATGATGGAGTCGCTCGATGTTCACGTAGGCAGGTCTGTGGCTATAGGCATCAAGCAGACCATGAAAAGCTCTACGATACACCAATTTCAACCATTGTCCACCACCCACTCTAATCCTCTCTATAGTGTCATCTTTGACAGCTGTATCACACCACGGCTATCAAGGGCATGTTCGCTGAGATGTACTGAAGGACACCTCCAGATCAGTCCAGGTAATGGAACATCATTTTGAGAAAACCAATGCCTTGTTCTTTTGTTGCCCTCGCAATACATTGGCGTTGACTGGATTGTTCCTATGTCTCTGTAATAGTGTTTCTCCCTGACAATGTAAACTGGATCGTGAAAGTATTCCTTCCAAACTAGATGCAAATTCAATCATTTGTTGTGGCTGTTACCTAGGAGTGCTTTATCTCTGAGATCAGTAATTAATCCTTTCACAGCATAAATGTCAAGTCTAATGTAACTTGCTCTCTGTTCAATTCCAAAACATGGTGACATAAGAAAGCATTTCAAAAGCACTCGAGTCCTCATCCAGGCTATTATCGTCAATCTGATTTTTCTAGTTTATATGTGAATTAAAGGCATACATGATGATTGCCATCCCATCCATTTATCACAACAACTCAATGTTTACTCTCATATACTTTGTCTCACATTATGATTATTATTAAGACCTGTAGACCATTGCCACTAGTGATCTTTCCCAGAATATTTGTCATCTTCATTCAAAGTGGTTCTACATTCTGACCTCCTAAACCAAGGTCATCATTGCCCAAATTCCATCCTTTACCAACTTTATATTTTAGCTCAATGCCAAATACTCCTCAATATTCACTTAGTGAACTTACAAATGCGGGGGAAGTGATTCTAAGCAAACAAATGCATTGGAGGCTGACAAATGTCCACGTCTAGATGGGACATCATCCTAAGATCTTTGAAGAGGTGAACCAGTAGATGAATTGGCATTACTTTTCCAAAATTCCCTCAGTTCGGGAATATATTCCAGCTGACTGGAAAGTATCAAATATCACTCCTCTATTCAAGAAAGGAGGGAGGCAGAAAACAAGAAACTATCGGCTAGTTGGTTTGATGTCTGTTATGGGGAAGTAATTGAAATTGATCATTAAAGAGATGATAGCTGTGCACTTAGGAAAATTCAAGGTAATCAGGAAGAGTTAGTGTGGTTTCCTGAAAGGGAAATCATATTGACCAAACTCATTGGAGACCTTCAAAGGAATATCATGAGCTGTGAATAAAAGGAGCCTGTAGATGTACTGTACTTAGATTTCCAGGAAGCATTTGATAAGGTGCCACATCAAAGTTATTGTGGAAAATAAAAGCTCAGGGTATTGAGGTAACAAGGTGTAGAGCTGGATGAACACAGCAGGTCAAGCAACATCCGAGGTGCAGGAAGGGTACGTTTCGGGTCTGGACTCTTCTTCAGAAAAATTGAGGGTATTGAGGTAATGTATTAGCATAGATAGAAGTTTGGCTGGCTGGCAGAAAACAGAGAGTATACACAAGAGAGTCTTTGTCTAATTGGCAGGATGTGATATGGAGAGTTCTGCAGGGATTTGAGCTGGTCCTTCAACAATTTACAGTCTACATCAGTGACTTTAATGAGGAGAGGGAATATAGAACATTACAGCACAGTACAGGCCCTTTGGAATATATGGCAGCTGAATTTGCAGATAACACTCATGTAAGTAATTGTGTTGTGAAGGAGTCACAAGGAGGTTATTGTATCAGTGATAATGGGAACTGCAGATGCTGGAGAATCCAAGATAACAAAGTGTGGAGCTGGATGAACACAGCAGGCCAAGCAGCATCACAGGAGCACAAAAGCTGACGTTTCGGGCCTAGATGCTTCATCCGAGGGTCTAGGCCCGAAACGTCAGCTTTTGTGCTTCTGAGATGCTGCTTGGCCTGCTGTGTTCATCCAGCTCCACACTTTGTTAACAAGGAGATTATAGATGGAGGTAGATAGGTTGTGTGCAAAATATCTGGTAGATAAAATATCAAATTGTTCACATTGACATGAAGGAAGCAAAAGCACAATATAACATAAATTGAGAACAAAAACTGTGGAATCCTGAGGTCCCAAGGATTTAGGTGCTCTCTTGAATGAGTCACATAACTTTAGCATATAGACGCAGCATATAATCAAGACGTTTAATGGGATGCTAATAAATATTACAAGAGAAGTTGAACATATAGATAACAATGCCATGCCTCAGTTATGCAGGGCATTAGTGAGGCCACATCTTGAATGTTGTTTGCAGTTCTGGTCTCTGTCTTTAAGGAAAGATAATAAATGCAATGGAGATAGTTCAGAGGAGGTTCGCTATATCAATATCAGGAATCAGTGCATTGTCTTATTAAGATGGGTTGGACAGTGTAAGTTTACATTACTGGAGTTTAGAACAGTTGAAAAGAATGCTTGATGCATTCTATGCTCATTTTGAACAGAAAGTCAGTGAAACAACATTACCTATCTCAACAGACTTGAATGCACCACTACTCATGGTCACCACCGGAGAAGTCAGATCAGCTTTCTTGTGAGTGAGCCCACGGAAAGTGACTGGCCCAGATAGAGTCACCAGCTGTGCACTCAGACACTATCTGCTGAAGGGAGTATTCACAGACATCTTAACCTCTCCTTACTATGATCTGAAATCTCCACTTGCTTCAAGAAGGCCACCATCATCACAGTGTCAAAGAAAAACCAGGCAGCGTGCCTGAATGACTACTGCACAGTGGCTCTGACCTCCATATTTATGAAGCACTTCAAGAGGTTAATTATGGATCAACCCCAACCTCCTAGACTGCCTTAATCCATTGTAATTTGCCTAGTGGTGCAACAGGTCCATGCAGACGGCATCTCCCTGGCCCTATAGATATCCCTGGAACATTTGGATAACAAGGATACTTACATCAGCCTCCTGCTTATGGACTACAGTTCTGCCACCATAATTCCAAACAAACTCATTTCTAAATTCCTAGATCGTGGCTACCCCTGCTATAACTGGATCCTAGACATTCTAACCCATAGAGCATAATCAATAAGGATAGGCAACAACACCTCTTCTACCATAATCCTCAATGCCAGTGCCCCACAATGCTGTTATGTGCCTAGTACACTCACAACTGTGTGGCCAAATTCCACCCTAACTCCATTTATAAGTTTGTTGATGACATCACGATTGTAGGACAGATCTCAAACAACAGAGTACAGCAAAGAGATTGAGTGCTTAGCAGCACAGTGTAAAGTCAATAATTTCTCTATGAATGTCAGCAAAACAAAGGCGCTGGTCATTGCCTTCAGGAATCAGAGTAGAGGGCACACTCCTGTCTGTATCAATGGTGCTGAGGTGGAGATGGTTGAGAGCATTAAGTTCCTGTGAGTGATGATCACCAACAATCTGTCCTGGTCCACCCATGTTGAAGCAATGGTCAAGAAAGCACAATGAAGTCTTTACTTCCTCAGGAGGTTAAGGAAATTTAGCATGTCCACAAGGACTCTTACAATTGTTATAGATGCACCAGAGAAAGCACCCTATCTGGATGCATCACAGTGTGGTATGGCAACTGCTTTTCCCAAGAACGCAAGAAACTATAGAGCATCCTGAACACAGCCCAGTCCATCATGCAAAGCAGCTTTCTATCCATTTCCTCCATCTATACTTCCCATTGCCTCGAGAAAGCAATGAACATAATCCAAGTCCCCTCCCACCCTCTTCCATTGGGCTGAAGACATAAAAGTTTGAATGCATGTATGAACAGATCCAAGAACAGCTTCTTTCCCAGTGCTATCAGACTTTTGAATAGACTTCTCAAATGGTAATTCTGATCTCTCTCTTTGTACCTTCTCTGCAGCTGTGAAACTGTATCTGGCAGTGTTCTGCTATCCTGATGCACTTTGTGTGGTACAATCTGCCTGTATAGCACAAAAATCAATACTTTTCACTCTGTCCCTGTACATGCGACAACAATCAATCAGTCAATCAATCAATCAAGTGAGGGCTCTTGACATATTATATATGGAATGCTCTGCCCCAGAAGGCAGTGGAGGCCAAGTCTCTGGATAGTTTCAAGAAAGAGATAGATAGAACTCTTAAAGATAATCAAGGGTTATGGGGATAAAGCAGGAACTGGATACTGATTGTGGATGATCAGCCATGATCATAATGAATGGTAGTGCTGGCTCGAAGGGCCGAATGGCCTACTCCAGCACCTATTGTCTATTGTCTATTGACATGGTAGATATTGAAAGGATGTTTCCTTATGTGGGCAAGTACATAACTTAGAGAAAACAAAGTGTGGGGCTGGATGAACACAGCAGGTCAAGCAGCATCTTAGGAGCACAAAAGCTGACATTTCAGGCCTAGATCCTTCATCATGAAGGGCCTAGGCCCGAAACATCAGCTTTTGTGCTCCTGAGATGCTGCTTGGCCTGCTGTGTTCATCCAGCTTCACTCTTTGTTATCTTGGACTCTCCAGTATCTGCACTTCCTATTATCTCTCATACATAACCTAGAGACACTGTTTTAAAATTTGGGGTCACCTATTTAGAACAGAGAGGAGGAGAGTTTTTTTTCTCTGAGGGTTGTGTGACTTCAGAATTCTCTGAGTCAGAATACAGTGCAGGCAGGATCATTAACTATTTTGAAGGTGAAGATAGATTTTTGTTAGGCAATGGAATCAAAGTTTATTGGGAGTAGATGCAAATATGAAATTCAAATCACGAACAGACCAACCATGATAAATTAAATGACAGCGAAGGCCTGAGGTCTCAAATAATCTGCTTTTTGACAGGTATCAGAATCTTTGCCAATCAATTTAATCCAATCTAGATGGAGATTAAAATAACCCATAGTATGGCTGTGTTAGTATTTTCTTTTTAACAAGCCCACCAGTATTTCTTTCCATAAACACTGTCCCAAAGTATTGTTGCTATTAGGAGATCTATTAACCGCTTCCTTAATGCCATCTTACATTTGCTACTTCTTATATCTATCCAAACTAATTCTACAATTAGATCTTCTGAACTACGTTAATTTTTCATGACTGTACTACATCACCCTAAACTAACTCGCATTCCCCACCAGATTTGTTTCTGCCCTTCTGAAGCATCAAATCCCCTTGAAAGTTTAGGCCCAGCCTTGGTCACCTTTCAAGGCATCTCTGAAAGGGCTATCAGATCATACATATTTATTTCTGTTTATGTTATGAATTCAAGAAATTTATTTTCTTTTTACAATGCTTGGGTACATTCAGATGTCTTAATTGTGACTTCTTGCCATTCTTACAACTTCAGGCCTTATCAGTTTGCAAGATAATAAAATGTGAGGCTGGATGAACACAGCAGGCCAAGCAGCATCTCAGGAGCACAAAAGCTGACGTTTCGGGCCTAGACCCTTCATCAGAGATGGGGATGGGGAGAGGGAACTGGAATAAATAGGGAGAGAGGGGGAGGCGGACCGAAGATGGAGAGTAAAGAAGATAGGTGGAGAGAGTATAGGTGGGGAGGTAGGGAGGGGATAGGTCAGTCCAGGGAGACAGACAGGTCAAGGAGGTGGGATGAGGTTAGTAGGTAGATGGGGGTGTGGTATGGCAACTGCTTTTCCCAAGAACGCAAGAAACTACAGAGCATCCTGAACATAGCCCAGTCCATCATGCAAAGCAGCTTTCTATCCATTTCCTCCATCTATACTTCCCATTGCCTCGAGAAAGCAATGAGCATAATCCAAGTCCCCTCCCACCCTCTTCCATTGGGCTGAAGACATAAAAGTTTGAATGCATGTATGAACAGATCCAAGAACAGCTTCTTTCACACTCCCCAAGCCGCACCCCCATCTACCTACTAACCTCATCCCACCTCCTTGACCTGTCCGCCTTCCCTGGACTGACCTATCCCCTCCCTACCTCCCCACCTATACTCTCTCCACCTATCTTCTTTACTCTCCATCTTCGGTCCACCTCTCCCTCTCTCCCTATTTATTCCAGTTCCCTCTCCCCATCCCCCTCTCTGATGAAGGGTCTAGGCCCAAAACGTCAGCTTTTGTGCTCCTGAGATGCTGCTTGGCCTGCTGTGTTCATCCAGCCTCACATTTTATTATCTTGGAATTCTCCAGCATCTGCAGTTCCCATTATCTCTTATCAGTTTGCAAGTTGTTTATATGCTGTATCCTTTCCAAAATTCATATGGCAACTTCAACACTCTATTGCCTTGAACTTGCTCTTCATTTTATCCCAGCCCTCACTCTTTAGTTTAATGTCATTTCTACCACTCTAGTTACTTAACTTTTGAGAATGCTTGTCCCAGCTGAAGACCAAAGATAATGTTTTCAGAATTAGAACCTATTTCTCCCACATCTACCTTTCAGCCATACCAACTCTCTCCTCTTATTTGTTCTGTTGTAATTTGCCTGCCACAGATCCCATTAAGTAATAATCCAAAGATTATTGTATTTTGTGATTCTACTTTTACTTTTCAATTGATCATTATCCCAAAGCAAAATCTCTTTTCGAAAGTAATAATGTTGTTCTGAGAAAATTCTCGAAGTGCTCCAGTCAACGGAGTGCTTATTTTCATTTGTAATTACTCTTGTAGCATAGGAAACAATGTGTAGACAATGTAGCAACAACCAGATGATGTCCTGTATTGATGTTGGTTTAGGGGTACAGACTAACTACATCAGGGAGAGCTCCCGTGCCTTTATCCAAAGTAGCACCTTGTGATCCTTTTATGTTCTCTTGTGAAGGCAGGCGGATCTTGGCGTTAATGTCTCATCGGAAGGAATTTCAGCTTCAGATAAATACAGCAATCCCTCAGTGACGTACGTACGAGTATGACTTTTGTGATTTAAACCTCTCCATTCTTGGAACTTGAGCTTTCCACTTGATCTCTTCAATCCGAAAACCGCAACCTCGGGGGCAGAAATGAGTGCGCTGCCAACCGAGCCATGAATTGTAGTTTGTGGGGTACAGTACCCAAACAGCGATAAAGGTGGTTAGAATTGAAGGACAAATTAACGTGCATCGACACAGTGACACCAAATTTCCTCGATCTTCAACAGCAGAATTTGGTTGTAGATCATATGATGTGTTTTAAGGGAGAGTCAAATTGGCAGGATAGTGGCAGCGCAAGTAATTCAATGCTACAGTTTTACCTCGTAGCTAAACTGATAACGTAATGTGCGAGTTTTTTTTCTCGGTCTTCACGGTAGGCAATACTGCGTTCAACCCTTTCAGTGACTGGATGCTCTAGGTTGCCTGTTTTTCATATCTCAAGGCAAACAAGCTTGTTTTATTTCCCCATATCAATTTAACCGTGCGTCATAAACTCTGTAGTGAACGTAGTTTCAGCATCCAGTGGAGCTTGATGTATGATATAGATGTCAAATCACCAAGCCGCATTTCAGCTGAGTGATAAAGGCAAATTATATTTCTAACCAAATGAGCGTCTGTTAAGGATTTTTATCGGAGCGGTTATCACGCATTAATATAGCGCTGAAGATGACCACGATGTCACAAACAGTTACAATGCAGCACGTTAATGGATTGCCATACAATTTAGGGGGGAGCATTCCTTGTTTCTTCCCGTTATTCGATGTAAAACGGAAATATTATGGATGTTTTGTTTTAGTTGTAGGCCTCTGCAATGAATACATCAATGGAATATTCATGGATATCAAACGAACTGCAGGATTCATGGACACTTTCAGAAACGTTTCTGCCGATTTAATCAGATGCATCAAATAGATTAAAAATCAAACCATTTTGGTCATAATGTTTATTATTCGCGAGAAAATGATGTGCACTGCATTTGATATAAGGTGCAATTTCACTGCATTCATCATTTTAAAATATATATAGAAATAATTGGGAGAGTATTTTACCATTCATTAAACTGGACAGGATTGAATCCAATCCCAGCACATAATAAATGGGGACGCAGTTAATATTCATACAAAGCCCTCTCCTGGTGAGGGCTGTGTTGAGTCGCCGTCTGCCCAGCAATTCTCTGGGCAAATCGAGATTCACTTTCGGATTATCCGTGTTCCCTTTGATGATCTATAATTAGCCACGGCAGGAGATTGTCTACGTGCAACCAGAGCTTTTTCACGCCTTTATGCACAATCTGTGCGAAATGCGGCAGCCACACTAAAGTACCATCACCGAAAATGCAGACCCGATTAAAAACCTGAATATAGAACAGGGAACGGTAACGCAACATACGAGGACAATTGTTTGAGCACCCGCGGGGCGCGCAATCAACAGATTGGGCCAACAAATACAGAAAATGCGGGAAAATCTCAGTAACTCTGTGGAGAGGAGTCAGAAATGTCACTGGACCCGAGACGTTAACTCTGATTTCTTTCCACATATGCCGCCAGAACGGCTGAGATTTTGCAGCAATTGTCTGTTTATGTTTCTGATTTTCCAGCATCCGCAGCTTTCTCGGTTGTCTTCCGGAACTACAAATCCCAGAATGCCCGGCCGCGGCAACATGATTGGTGGTAATACCAGCTCCACAATTGCTATTGGCTGAGGTCGTAGATCATGTGCCGGGAGCCGCCGAACGATTGGTCGCCCAGGCCGGTGTTACCTGATACGAATATCAAGCAGCGAGCCAGAGCAGCGGGGCTCGCGGCACAGGTACCAGCGGAGAGGAGACATGGACAGCAAGGAGCAAGGAGCCCAAATGGAGCCATTGTTACCCACGGTAATGCTTCATCTCTCGTCCACGTAGGAAAAGCAAATTATACATTCCTTCCATTCAGAAATGCTTCCTCTTCCATCCCTCTCCGTAAACACTTGCCAGGTGACTTTTTGCGTTGGTTAAACGAACGGTAACAGATGGCAATACTGTTAATAGTGAGTTTTTATCTATTTCTAAACAATACTGTGTTTTATTGTAACAAAGCCAATGGATTTAAAATTATTCCACCTGAACTGGCAGAATCCATTGACGGCACGAGAGAAAATACAGTAGGGCGATGCTTAGAAACATCTTTAGGAAGCTACCCGAGTATCAAACATTCGTCAGTGAGATTAGTAACATTAGTAACACGGATGTAGAAAATTCCCTGCTGAATTGTGAGCACTCGCCTTTTTCCATCAAAAGATGTTGGAAAATCCACTAGAGTGAGGGACCGTTAATGAACTGACGTGCTCTGTATTGTCAGTGCGCAAAGTCATGGTAACACTGGGAAAGCTAAGAAATTGACTCGACGCAGTTACAGTCCGTTGACATTAAAAGAACCCTGCTGAATTCCTGTTAGCTGTTCGCAATCAGATCGAAATATTTTTGAGTACAAAGGCAAATGAAAATTGAATGTGGAAGACGATTGGTTAATATACTATCTTACTAAGGATTCAGTTTGCCATTTCCAAAGGTTTCTTTTTTTTAAAACTGAAAAACAAATCCTTAGCCATTTATGACCCTCCTCCCGTCTTCTGCAAGGAGCGATTATTTATTCCTATTTATCATCTTAAACCTAAGCAAAGTTACATTTTAGATGCCCAGTCGAATCAATTGAAATTGTGTTTTTGACATCAGATTTCCTACTATGATGAACATTACTGAATAAACTCCTTTGTCAGCTCATGACTCATGTAAAGTTACCATCATGACAGTTTGTAATAAATAGTTGATTTTAGCATTTATGTATATTTTAGCCAAAATGTGTTTTAACTTTTTTGGAATTTTCTTGACCTCACTTGAATATTGTTGAATAAATGTATAGTATACTTGCAAAAGTAGATGACATTTAAAATCATCTTAAAATATAGGTAGGTTTGGAACACTAGACAACATAGATTTGTGTATGGCAAGGTGATATGGCAGCTACTTCAATTATTGACTGTCAAAACCATTTTTTTGAAAGAGAAATTAAAGGGTTTTCGTTATCATGACATTACTGCACCCGTACTGTCCTTTCCCAGTATTCTTAAAGGTGTTTTGGATTTTCTACATTGTTTATGAGACATGATTCAGTTTTAGCGGTTATCACTGGAGAATGACAGGCTTTAATGACCTTGAAAAATGGTGTTTAATAATTTTAAGTAACACTCTTCACTGCGGTTTAGCTGTGGGAGAATAACTTGCAAATGGCACAGACATAGAACCATCAAATCTCTACAGTACAGATAGAGGCCATTCAGCCCATCAAGTCTGCACTGACCCTCTGAAAGGCATCCCAAACAATTCTCACAACCCCATATTTACCATGGCCAGTTCATGTACCCTGCACAGCTTTGGGCATCCTGGGTCAGTTTAGCATGGCCAATCCACCTAACTTGTGCACCTTTGGACTGTGGGAGGAGACTGGAGCAAAACCCCCACAGACATGAGGAGAATGTGCAAAGTCCACACAGACTGTCAGCCAAGGCTGGAATTGAATCTGGATGTCTGATGCTATGAGGCAGCAGTGCTAACCACCAAGTTGTCCATTATAGGCATGCTAGAGGAAGTACGTAGAAACAGGAGGAGATAATTCAGCCTCTTAGACTTTTACACAGGAACAGGAGGTGAATCAGCCACTTCTTGAGCCTGTTAAGCAAGAACAGGTGGAGGGCATTCAGCACTTCCTGCAGTCTGTGACACTGGAACAAGAGGAGACCATCCAGCCATTCAGTCTGTCACATAAGAACAGGAAGAAGCCATTCAGCCCTTCTCTATCCATATGTTTTAAGCTCCTAACCCCTTGCACAATAAGAATCTATCAGTCTCAGTTTTGAGTCTTTAAATAGGTTTCCTGTTTCAATGGTGTTTAGGCAGAGAGCTTAAGCTGAGAGGGGTAAAGTTTAAAGGACATGTGTGAGGCAGGTTTTTTTTACACAGTGGGTGGTGGAAGCTTGGAACACGGTTCCAGGGAAGTGGTGAAGCAGATACAATAGCCATGTTAAAGAGGCATTTGGACAGACATGTGAACAGGCAGGAAGTAGAGGGATACAGACGATGTGCTGGCAGATAGAAAGGTATCATGGTTGGCACAGACGTGGTGGGTCAACAGGCCTGCCCTGTGCTGTACTCTTCTATTTTCTATGATGTGTATGGAACAGGGCAATTTTGCCGGACATACCTGTGCCTTGTTAGAACATATAACATTGTAGCACAGTACAGGCCCTTCGGTCCTCGATGTTGTGCCAACCTGTCATACCGATCTGAAGCCCATCTAACCTACACTATTCCATGTACGTCCATATGCTTATCCAATGACGACTTAAATGTACCCAAAGTTGGCGAATCTACTACCGTTGCAGGCAAAGCATTCCATTCCCTTACTACTCTCTGAGTAAAGAAACTACCGCTGACATCTGTACTATATCTTTCACCCCTCAATTTAAAGCTATGCCCCCTCGTGCTCGCCGTCACCATCTTAGGAAAAAGGCTCTCCCTATCCACCCAATCTAACCCTCTGATTATTTTATATGTCTCAATTAAGTCACCTCTCAACCTTCTTCTCTCTAATGAAAACAGCCTCAAGTCCCTCAGCCTTTCCTCGTAAGACCTTCCCTCCATACCAGGGAACATCCTAGTAAATCTCCTCTGCACCCTTTCCAAAGCTTCCACATCCTTCTTATATTGCGGTGACCAGAACTGTACGCAATACTCCAAGTGCGGCTGCACCAGAGTTTTGTACAGCTGTTTTGTTGATTGGTGCTCAGTTTCCTACTTTAGTTAAATAATACTAAATATGATGCAATAAAATTATTGGATGTTACAACTCATAAAGATGCATTTCAACTGTGTCCATTCTCTGTAAACGTACTTATTTAATTCCATTCCCCTACTTTTTGTGCATTTCTTTTGCATTTTACTTGACAAATCAATCAAAATTGTGAAAAACCATTTTTTAAATTAGTCTTGGCTTGCTTTGTACCAATGATGGAAAAGTCTCTTATCCCTGATACCATCTCTTTTGTATCGTCTCCATGCCCTTGACATCCTTCTCAGAGTAGGACACCTAAAACTGGACACAATATCCTAATTACATGGTGAATACTCAAGTTTATTTGCTTTTGTATGTAGCACTTGCTTGTTTGCTAAGACTTCAATGCATTTTTTTTGTAGCTTCATGAATTCCTCCACCACCTTTTAAAAACGAGGTTATTGATTTGCTCGCCAAGCTGGCTTGTTCTTGTTCAGACATTTCATCACCATGCTCGGTGACATATTCCGGTCCATACATAAACCCATACAGATCAAAATGGGAAATTACACTACTCACCATAATGGACCAAACAGTATAAATTCCAAGTGAAGTAGAATAACGCTGCATCATCGGAGGCTCCAATAATGATGTCATCTCGCACGGTGACGAAACGTCTGAATGAAAACAAGCCAGCTCACTCACAACCTGAGCTATAAATCTTTGCCAAAATTTTGAACATTTTAAAACCTTTGTGTATTTAAATACCAAATTCTATGTGCTGGTTCTATTCCAGTTGAATTATTTACTTTGTGATCCCTGAGGATGACCTGTAATGGCATTAATTTTCTTTTTATTGATCCTATTTCCAGCAAAAAGTTTATCATCTAATATCCCCTTTGGCCCCCCATGTTAGTAAATATTGTAAACCATTCCTTTAAATGTTGGCCCACCCTCTTTCAAATGTACCAATATTTCTTCATTCCTCAAAAAATCCTTGAATTCCCACTCCTCATTCCCCTTGCAAACTTTTCTTTAATTTTCAATCTTCCTTTCTACGGGGAAATTTGAGATGAGGCCCGTATTTGCTGGAGATAAAAAAAGTGATCTCAATTCCATCATCCTTGCAAACAACCAATCCGTTCCTACCTCCTTTTCAGCTCCAGTTCAAAATTTGATCTCATTTCCAGAACTCCATGATTGAAACCCTTTCATTCCTCTAAGATTTGCACCTCTGTCACAGTCCTAAAACAAATCATATCAGTGTCACAAATGAAGGCCTATTGACTGTGAAAAGAATAATTTTTTACCCCTCACTCCGTTCAAATTGTCTGCATATTTTTATCAATTGGCCATCCTTTCCAACACCTTTCTGCTGTCATTCATTTGGATGAACCTGGTTTCAAATGATTCAGTTTTTATCTGTATGATTTGAGTGGTAACCTGACTCTTCCACAAACCCCTCCCACCCTCCCAAACTTTGGAGAGTTGTGGGGGAGTACCTGAAAGATTGACAGACTGGTTTACAATCTGTTGAACTGTGTCATGCTGTGGTTAGCTTGTTTCTGGAATGCAATGTTGAATTGGAGCTTTTGACTCTGAAGCAAAGTGCTATCTACTGAGTCATAAAACTTCAGTGGGTGAGTTTCTGATCTCTTATTTATGCCAACACTTTAGACTATTCTTCCACTTTCAATGACTTATTTCCACCTTTGTGTCAGTACCTGACTTCACCCTATCCTATTTAAGCTCAGCTGCAGCTGAAACCCTTATTTGTTCCTTGCGTACGTCTAGACTGGGCCATTCTAATATATCTCTAGCTGATCTACATTCTTCCTTGAGGTCACCCAAAATTCTGCTGTACATAAATTAACTCTCAAATTTATTTATTCATGCATGGGATGAAGGTGTCAGTGGATGGACCCGCATTTATTGTCCATTCCTAATTGCTCAAAGGGCAGTTAAGAGTCAACCACTTTGATGTGGGTCTGCAGTCACATGTAGGCGAGACCAGGTAAGGAAGGCAATTTCCTTCCCTAAAGGATATTAGTGGATCAAATAGGTCTTTCCTATCAATTGCCAATGGATTCATAGTTATCATTAGACTCTTAATTCCAGATTTTTTGTTGAATTCAAATTCCACCATCTGCTATGGGAAGATTTGAACCTGGGACCCCAGAACATTACCTGGGTCTCTAGGTTAACAGTTCAGTGATATTACCACTAGCCCATCACCATCCCGTTTGCCTATCACCTGCTGATTTTAAGATTAAAATTCCTTATTTACAAATCCCTCCATGTCCTGATCTTTCCTTAATCTCTATCATCTTCCTCATTACCTCAACTCTCTAAGATATTTGCACACACCTCAAATTCCAAACTTTTATACATATTCAGTTCTAAATTGCACTGCTATTGGGAGCTGTCCCTTCATTGTGGAAAAACCCCCATATACCTTTCCAAACTTTAACTCACTTTCATCCTTCAGGACACTCCTTAAAACCTGTCTCTTTGACTAAGTTTTTGATCATCTGTCTAATATGCCCATACATGACTTAGTGTCACACATCTTATTAATATAATATTCCTGTGAAGCATCTTATGGTATAAAATTATGTTGAAGGCACTTTATAAATCTAAATAGTTGTTCTTGTACATTATCATCTAAGCAACAAGTGGCAGCAATCAGTAATTGCAGAGATTAATAAAGACATAGACGGAGAAGTACATTTTGCACAGGGATTTGAAGCTGAGTATAGATTTTAAAAATGACAGGTTTTATCAACAGAATTCAAGCATTATGTTGAAATTTACCTTTCTATTTGAAGTATCATTTGCGTCTTAATTCATGTAATTTGTATTGGTTCTGTTTCTTGTTAAAGCAAAGGCTACAAAAAGTAGAATTTCATTGGTGATTTCTTCATTTGGCTGTTGTTTAGTAAATTTTGTTATTTTGATTTATAATTTCCCTAGAAGGGTTGCAATTCCATGCTGTGTAAAGCACAAAATTGTCTAATATGTGCTTCAACATTTTGATTGTCTGAATGGAACTGTTCTTGGCACACTGAAAACAGTGTGAGCAGATCTGCTCTGGATATTCTTAATATGATTCCGCAGCATTCCAAGCTAGTTGAGACTCCTAATCAAAATTCAAGGGCATGGATTGGATCTTGACATCCAAAGATAAAATAGTGATATTGACAGTCTGTGTTTTCTTCTGTTGTCATTTCGAAGGGTTTGGTCACAGCTTTCCGATGAATTGGTCTCCCCCAACAAACAAATTACTGTTGTGGTTTGCCATTGTTTTCTACAGGATAGCTGACCAAGGATCTCTCCTGCCCCTAGTGCTTGTCATTAAGTGTTGTTGGAAGGATTTGTAGGCTGACAAGCAATCTGCTTGATTATGTTACAATTGCACGTTCCATGGCCACAATTCCTAACGTGGACGTGAGCCCAGAATGTCTGGCCTGTAAGTCGGGATATTACCACTGTGCCACAAGACCTCCTACAGTCTAGACAGTATAATACCAACAATATTGTTATTATTCACACATCAGGTACAGAGGAAATGGGTTAACAAATTTCATTTTGTTACATGACTGTATGCGTTTGATGATATGTGAGATCCTGGTACATTATTGTCAGATCTGAGATGAGAAAATATTATTTCTGGTCAGAATTGAAAGTTATGTCACAAGTTTTTGAAGAACCTTGATATATTGGTGCATACATTATACAGTGTTGTACTGAGCTGTACAGTTCAAAGGGATTCTAGGTTAGATTATCAAACTATAATGTGATATTGAATTTTAACCAGGACGGCTGTTGTGGTACTATTATTAGACGTCCCAAAGACTGGGAGGTAATGGGGTTTAAACCACTAATGCTTTTTGCCTGTTATCATTATCTGTTGATAGAGTTATACAACATGGAAACAGACCCTTCGTTCTAATCAGTCCACAACAACTTTGTTCCAAGATTGAACTGGTCCCAGCTGCCTGCGCTTGACCTATATCCCTCCAAATTTGCCCGATTCATGAACTTCTCCAAATGCCTTTTAAACTTTGTAACTAAACCTGCATCCATCACTTTCTCTGGCAGTTCATTCCACACATGAACCACTCTTCGTGTAAAAAAAAGTTGCCCCTCTGGTCCTTTTTAAATCTTTCTCCAGTCACCTTAAAACTATGCCCTTTGGTTTTGAGCTCTCCTTCCCAAGGGAAAAAAAACCCTTGCCATTTACCTTAACTGTGTCCCTCATGATTTAACAAACCTCAATAAGGGCACCACTCAACCTCCTACTTTCCCAGTCTTTCCATTCTATTTTTATATTTCAAACCCTGCATTCCCTACATCCTGGTAATTTTTTTTTTCTGAATCCTCTCCTGTTTAATAATATCCTTCTTTTGACTGTACTCAGTACTCCAGAAGAGGCCTCACCAACATCCTGTACAACCTCAACATGTCATCCCAACTCCTATACTCAAAGGTCTGAACAATAAGTGTAAGCATACTAAATGCCTTCTTAATCACCTTGTCTAACTGTGACTCAAATTTCATAGCATTATGTACATGTACCCCTAAGTCTCTCTTTTCTAACACACTACCCAGTGATGTTTGCTGTAATGACAAGAATGGACATGCCCCGATCCCTTGAGCAGCACATAGCCTGTGCATACTGAATGAATTGGTGTACGCCAAAAATAACTGCTTGGTAATGGAAGAATACTGTGCTGTTAGGACAAAGTGTCTTTCAGATGTGATGGGAAATTAGGTGAAGGGTTGGAAAGACTATTTCTTGCTGAAAAAATATACATACAAACCCTATAATTGCATGAGCAATCACAAAATAAATATTTTAAAGTGAAAAGCAGTTAAGAACTTTTAAGAGACTTTTAAATACTTGAAAATCATATGTTCTTTGAGGCTTCTAGCCTGCCTTATTATAATACCTTTTTGTTTCATTTGCTTTCGATTGTTGTATTTCTGGTGAAATAATTCAGTCTAAATTTTAGTTTGAATTGTAAAGATTTGGAACCCTGCAGAATTACTGCTTCTGAGGTAATTTGGCTAGCATAATGAAATCTCCATTTTAATTTATCAATGTCACAACTTAAACAGTCATAATGATCGAATCTGTGAGGCTGGATGAACACTGCAAGCCCAGCACCATCTCAGGAGCACAAAAGCTGACATTTCGGGCCTAGACCCTTCATCAGAGAGGGTCTAGGCCCGAAACATCAGCTTTTGTGCTCCTGAGATGCTGCTGGGCTTGCTGTGTTCATCCACCCTCACATTTTGTTGTCTTGGATTCTCCAGCATCTGCAGTTCCCATTATCACTCATCAATAATGATCGAATCTTCTAGGTTTATAAAATATGTACATTGATTTAGTCTGGGACTTTAATTTTTTTCATAATCAATTAATAGCTATGGGTGATTTTACTAATCAAATAAATTAAGATTTTCCATTTTGTACTATTAGTGACAACTAAACAAGCGTGTTAAGCCGACAGGAATATCTATTTCAATAACATGCCCTTGCACTTTTCCATGTGGCCAATTTCATCTCTATTTCTCGTCTTTCTATCTACAATAAATCAGAGTTCAGTGAAACTTTCTTAATTTCCTAATATTCTATTTTCAAATATTTTGTACTGGCTTAAGCTCCTTCCTGACTTAGTACGTGTTTGAAAGTGTCTACTATATATACCCCTTTAAGAGTAAAAAGGGGGAAAAATGATACATATTCATTTCTTTAACTTAGTAAAAGGGGTCCTTTATGAGCTCAAAGATATGCCGATAAGTCTAAGATATTGGTATTTTTGGCTGTACACAAGTGAAGTCATTAGATCTCAAGACTGTTAGATTTGTAGTAAATGTTCTTTTTGGCTCATTAGAAATGAAATAACAACCTTAAGTTTGAAGGAAAGATCATGAAGATTAAATGTAATTCTAAGTGTTTCCATGTATTTATTGTATGATAACCGAGATAATATTTCATAGATTTCAACATTTTATAATTGAGTATATAAATGGATCCAAGCCATGTGTAGCAAGTAATATGTTTACAGTCAATCTTTTGGCATTGCTTAAGTAAAAGAATTCAAAGTAGTTAGCTCCTGACAAAAAATGCATTAATGTGTATTTATATCAATTTTTTTCAGAAACTTCCAATTGCATTTATCACAATATTGACATTTTGAATATGCTTGATATGATCATAGAATCCCTACAGTGTGGAGACAGGCCCTACAGCCCAACAAGTCCACACCAAACCTTGGATCATCCCACCCAGACCCATCCCCCTATAACCCATCTGATCTACACCTCCCTGAACATTACACTCAATTTAGCACAATCAATCCACCTAACCTGCACATCTTTGGACTGTGGGAGGAAACCGGAGTACTCAGAGGAAACCCACACAGACATGGGGAGAATGTGCAAACTCCACACAGACCGTTGCCTGAGGCTGGGATTGAACCCACGTCCCTGGCACTGTGCGGTAGCAGTGCTAACCACTGAGCAACCATGCTGCCCATGTGGCCATATCTTTCCTTATGGAAAGAAGGCCGTTTAAAGGTATACATTCCCACTTTCTACTTGAGGCCTGACCAGGATGACCGAATGGCCATTCAGACCTTGTTCCTGAACTCCTCTCCTAAGTCTCTAAATTGAGACCCTGTGGAAAGTGATCCATAAATGGCATTAAATTGCCAATCTGGTTGTTGTATTTTCTGGGGCTTTCCCTGCTGATGCAGCTTGTCAGCTTAGACTTCTACCAAAAAATCAGATTTTATAATGTTTTCTAATAAAGTCAAGAAATGTAGGCAAGGAGTTGCGCCACTGGAGAGAAGTGGACACGAGACATCATTGTAGTACAACTGGCCTAATTTCCGAGCACATATAGATGAGAGACAGTGTTAAGTGGAGAAAATATGCAGATCAACTCTTGGCAACCAGAATGAATGTACCAAGGCCAATATTAATTGAAGATCCACAGATAACTGTGCCACTTAAAATATCTGGATATACCTGGGGACAGAACAGAAACTGCAGCATCTGAAGGAGATAGTACCCTATCCTACACTAGCATGGTAGCAGCAGTGTGTACATTTACAAAATGGACTGCAGAAATTCGCCAAAGATCCTAATACAGCACCTTCTAAACTCGCAGTCACTGCCATTACCAAAGACAAGGCCAGCAGATACATGGGAGTGCTTGCAAGTTCCCCTCAAGCCATTCACCATTCTCTTAGAATTATGCAAAAGCTCCTTCAGTGTTGCTGGGTCAAAATCCTGTAACTCCCTCCCAAATTGCATTGCGTTTCTACCTACACCAAATAGTCTGCAATAGTTAAAGAGGCAGGTCAAGGGAAACCAGGAATGGGCATTAAATGCTGCCCAGCAGCGATGCTCATATGCATAAATGAATATTTTTTAAAAAATCTTCCTCACCTAAAACAAAAATCAATAAACTTGAATGCTAATTGTTCCCAGAAATGTTTTCATAAATGTACAAGTTTTGACACTTTTCTGGAAAATAACAAACAAATTTAGAGAACAATCTGAGGTGTGGGGATGGGGCAAAGGTGAGCTGCCAGAGGTTGTTGTTCAAATCTGTACCAATAGCACAATTAGAAAGGGCTGAGGTTCTGCAGACAGATTTCGTAGACCTCAGAACGAAATTGAAATCCAGCGTATTAAAGGCAGTAACCTTCAGATTACTTTTGGTGTCGTGGGCTAGTGAATACAGCAATAGGAAGGCAGTGCAGATGAATGTGTGAACATAGAACATAGAACATAGAAAAGTACAGCACAGTACAGGCCCTTTGGCCCACGATATTGTGCCGTGGAATAATCCTAATCCATAAATAAAATAACCTAACCTACATTCCCCTCAATTCACTGCTGTCCATGTGCATGTCCAGCAGTTGCTTAAATGTCACTAATGACTCCGCTTCCACGACTACCACTGGCAAAGTATTCCATGCGCTCACAACTCTCTGGGTGAAGAACCTCCCTCTGACGTCTCCTCCATACCTTCCTCCGAACACCTTAAAACTATCGGCTATCGGCTCTATCCGTGCCTCTCATTATCTTGTACACCTCAATCAGGTCACCTCTCTTCCTCCTTCTCTCCAGAGAGAAAAGTCCGAGCTCAGTCAACCTCTCCTCGTAAGACAAGCCCTCCAGTCCAGGCAGCACCCTGGTAAACCTCCTTTGCACCCTCTCCAAAGCCTCCACATCTTTCCTATAATGGGGCGACCAGAACTGGACACAATCTTCCAAGTGTGGTCTCACCAGGGTTTTGTAGAGCTGCAGCATAACCTCGTGGCTCTTAAACTCGATCCCCCTGTTAATGAAAGCCAAAATACCATATGCTTTCTTAACAACCTTATCCACTTGGGTGGCAACTTTGAGGGAGCTATGCACTTGAACACCAGATCCCGCTGTTCCTCCACACTGCCGAGAATCCTGCCTTTAATCCTATATTCAGCATTTAGGTTCGACCTTCCAAAATGCATCACTTTGCATTTATCCAGGTTGAACTCCATCTGCCATTTCTCAGCCCAGCTCTGCATACGGTCAATGTCTCACTGAAGTCTGCAATAGCCCTCGATACTATCAACGGCACCTCCAACCTTTGTGTCATCAGCAAACATACTAACTCACCCCTCAACCTCCTCATCCAAGTCATTTATAAAAACTATAAAGAGCAGAGGCCCAAGAACAGACCCCTGCGGGACACCTCTCAGCACTGACCTCCAGGCAGAATACTTACCATCTACAACCACTCTCTGCCTCCTGTCAGCCAACCAATTCTGAATCCAGACAGCCAAATCTCCCTGTATCCCATACCTCCTGACTTCATGAATGAGCCTGCCATGGGGAGCCTTATCAAATGTTTTGCTGAAGTCCATGTACACCACGCCAACTGCTCGACCCTCGTCAACCTGTCTCGTGACCTCCTGAAAGAACTCAATAAGATTTGTGAGGCATGACCTGCCCCTCACAAATTCATGCTGACTCCCTTTAATCATGCTATGTTTTCCCAAATAGTCATAAATCGTATCCCTCAGAATTCTTCCCAAAACCTTGCTGACCACAGATGTAAGACTGACTGGTCTGTAATTTCCAGGGATTTCCGTATTCCCTTTCTTGAAAAGAGAAACAACATTTGCCTCCCTCCCATCTTTTGGTACAACTCCCATGAGATTGGAGGAATGGTGCAGGAGAGAGGGCTGTAGATTCCTGTGTCATGAGGACTTGGTTCTTAGGGAGCCAGGACTGGTATGATCCAGGCATGTTGTACTTCAACAGGTTATGAGCAATATCATCATGAAGAGGGTTGCCACGCCTGTCATCAAGGCTTTATACTATCATCAATGAAAGCAAAATATTATATATGCTGGAAATCTGAAATGAGAGCACAAAATGGTTGAAATACTCAGGTCAGATGGCATCTGTGAAGAGAGAAGCAGTTATAATTTCAGGTTATCTTTCATCAGAACTGCAATACATTGCAGAAACATATTAATGAACAGCTCGGGAGGTTAGAAAATTGGCAAGAATTTTGTCTGGAGAAGTGGTGCTGTAATGCATTTAGGAAGCTAAGCCAGGCAAGGCAATATATTCAAAATAATGAGGGACAGTGTTCATTTCCACAAATGCTGGAAGTAGCAGAACAAATATATATGGAGGTTAGTGGACCTGAAGGCTTGGGTTCAAGTCCCACCTGCTTCAGAGATGTATATAATGTGTCCGAATAGCCTGCATGAAAATATCTACAAAGGTATTAAGAAGGCATTAAAAAGACTTTATTAGTCAAGCCTTGAAAATAAGAACAGGGCCCTAGTAATCGTTGTTTGCCCAGATACATGCTGCCAGTTAAATCTGGAAGCACTTTACAGGAAGTTGGGTTTCCCACTCACACGGATGTTCAAATTTGGAGGCTCTCATTCTCTGTATAAGTTTAGAGGCTGCTTTAAAACATAGCTTTTCAGCCTGAAGCTCTTCAAAGATCAGATCTGTTCCTTTCCGTCGTTGGTTGGAAGAAGTCACTTTACTCTGAGATGCTTTTGCCTTATGTAAGAGGATGAGTATCTTGTAGTTTGGCCTTGAAATTCGCAGTCCAACTCATCTGGCTTGTCAAAGGGACCAAATGGTTCAAGTCTGAATGCTAATGGGGGAATGGAATGCCTATTTCAGGACCCCCTCTCCTTCCAAAAGAGACAACACCAAAGTTTCAAGTTGTTACTGTCTCACCTTTGTTGATACTATCTGTTGGAAGTTAAAGAATGCTTGGAGTCATCCTAGGATTGACGAGGAACAGAAAACTAAAGTGAGGGGATGGTGGAGAAGCTGGTAGGAAGCTGATAGCTTCATTTCCCCATCAGTTTTACCACCATCCCATTTAAATTGTCAAGCAATAGCAAAGGAAAATTTAGGACATAACGTCAGTTGCATAAGTGAAGGTCCATTGTTACTCCTGTACTTGTTATATGTGAATTTAAAATGCCCTTAAACTTAAAATGTCCAAAGGTAGGGCTAATGCAGTTGGGGAGATGTACAGACATCATTTGGGTCTGGGCACCTTGATTGTGGCTGTTTAGTTAGTTGTCTCAAGGCTGTGGCCAATCTGTTGAGTCCATCTACAGAAACTGGTGGTAAGGGCTGGTAGGGATGGACAAGTTGCCACAGTTCTTCAGGGTAGTATTCTACACCCAACTATCTTTAGCTGCTTCATCAATGACTTTTCCTCTAGCATAAGTAAAGAAGTGTATATGTTCATCACCATTTGCAACTCCTCATACTAAAGCAGCCCATATCAAAATGCAGCAAGTCTTGGACAATATCCAGGCTTGAGCTGATGATTGGCAGTGGCATTCATGCCACAACAATGCCAGGCAATGACCATGTCCAGTAAGAGTCAATTTAATCACTACCCCATGATATTCATTAGTGTTACCATCTCTGCATCCCCCAGCACTAACATCCTTGAAGTTACTATGGCCAGAAACTCACTGGACTTATCACATTAACACAGTGGCTACAAGAATGAGTCAGAGGTGAGGAATACTGTGACGAGTGACTCATCTCTTGACTTCCCAAAACCTCTACACCATCTAAAGGGTACAAGTATTGTCGAATACTCCCCACTTGCCTAGATGAATACAGCTCCAACAACACTCAAGAGGCTTTATGCCATCCAGGTCAAAGCAGCCCGCTTGATTGGCATTACATCCACAGGCATCTACTCTCTCCACAACTGACATTCTGTAGCAGCAGTATGTACAAGGTACAATGCAATAATTCTTTGACAGTTTTACCACCATCCCACTTGAATTGTCAAGCAACAGCAGTGGAAAATTTAGGACAGTAACGTCAGCTGCAAAAGTGAGCCTCCATTGATACTCCTGTACTTGTTATATGTGAATCTAAAATACCCTTAAACTTAAAATGCCCAAGGGTAGGGTATTGATCCTTAGACAGCTCCATGCAAACCCACAATCACTTCCATCTAGAAGGACAAGGACATCAGATATGTGGGAGCACCACCAGCCGTAAGTTTTTCTCCAAGCTGCTCACCATCCTGACTTGGAAATATATCACCATTCCTTTTCCGCGCTGAATAAAAATCCTGGAATTCCCTCCCTAAAGGCATTATGAGTGAACCTATAGCATGTGGATTTGCAGCCTAAGAAGGCAGCTCACCAATACCTTCTCAAGGGCAACTAGGGATGGGCAATAAATGCCAGGCAGCCAGTCATAGCCACATCCCACAAGTGCATATTAAAAAAAAATGGAGGAGAGTCGGGAACCTAATCTTTGGGTTTGGGGGCTACAGGCTTGGGGAAAGGGGATGATGATAATTCTGAAGGGCAACTGCAGTATTGTAATGGGGGATATGGTAAAGTATGGATGGAATGGAGTTTATGTGAGAGACTTGTTTGTCTACAGTCAGGAATACTCTGGCTTAAGATAGGCTCAATGCAGGATTACACCTAGCATGGTCGCCTCATATGCCAGACGCTGGAGGGGAAAGTTGGGCAGGTGCAGGCATATATAAAACGGTTTGTTGGAGTCATCCTATGAAAATTTTGGGTAGGATTATCAGAAGGGGGATCTGAATGTTCAGGGCCTCGATGTCACCTAGAGGCAGAGATTGGGTTCCACTGGCCAAAGACTGCTCACTGTCACCTTCCATCATGCTGGAAATTGAAAGTCTGCATATATGCAATAGGAAGAAAATGGCTGCAACCACATTTGGAGTTGTTGAGGTAAGTACCTTGACCTAAGAGGGAGAGGGATGGAGACCCTACCAATGTGAGTCCCTCTAAAGGGAAGCAACATTACACACAGAACTATGCACTATATGGGACACAGACCCACAGGTCCTTAATTATGGGCGATTCAAATACATTGATTCCCTGCTTTCTGTGTACACCCCTGCCCCAGATACCTGTGACCACTTCATTCATGTTAACATTTTTGGACACATAAACCAGGGAAAGAATAAAGATATTATAGGATGAGACAGGTATTGGCAGGACCCATAGCACTCTCCATACCTTGTTCATCTTGTTCAGAAATGGTGTAGAGGGTTCTCAACACAGACATGATCCATGGTCCATCAAGTGTGGACATCAAGTTGGATATCATGCTGACATGGTTACAGTCATGCCTGCAGAAATACTCAGAAAACAAAAACATGCATAGGCAAAGGAGTGAAATTTATATCATTGCGAGAATTTATTTAGAGTGCAGTGGCACCTTTGCCCTTAAAGTGCCTTCAATAGGCTCTCTTCTTCCTTTCTCTGCCACAACATTGTAATGTCGTCTGTAGTTCTGTATAGTGGGGGACCTGCTCAGCAGTGGAGTCTGTTGGCCCTGGAGTTTGGTTGGGGGACCCTGGTGGTATTTGTGTCTGGCCCAGACATGCTACGGAGTGAACTTTCCTTGCCTTGAACTTCTAAGGGTCAGAAGGAGAGGAGGGCTGTGGAAAGGGGGTTGAGGCCTAGCCATCTCTGGAGTCTACTGAGAAGAGAAATCTGAGGGGCTGTGAGTAGTTTCTCCTTCAGTTGGGTGCCTCCATATCTGTAGAAGTCAGAGAATTTTCTGAGGATGTAAGTGCAAGCATACAACTGCATTCTCCTCCAGCTCAGGTTTTCACTCTTTCCAGATTAGACTCAGAAGCATAGTCTGGTGTGCAAGTCACTGATAAAGTGTCACCGGATTTAAAATGTTAACTCTGCTTTCTTCCCACAGACCTGCAGAGTTTCTCCAGCAATTCTGTTCTTGTTTTTGTGAGTATGGCATTGACATGTCTTGCAGCAAGTTGAGGAAGAGGACCTGGCACACTGAGGAATGCCAGAAAGAAGCTACCTGCTCACCCAGACACAAAGGACGTGTAGTCACCCTACTGAGATAGGCACAGGAAAATCAGGAAACCTTGCCAGAAGCATTTGGTAAGCTAGAACGCAGGACTGTGGAGTCACCCAGCATTACTATTATTCCCATGCACTGACTATGCAGCATTTACTGGACAGTCACACTTCTGATGGCAATTACTTGGCAGCTGGGATCCTTAGAAAAAGTTTTAAGTTCTGAATTCGATTAGGAGACTTCAATAGGTTTCCAATTTATTAAATAGTTGGCCAGTAAAACTTGGAAGATTATGTGCCTAATTCCTGGCTAACTATAAAACGGACTCCCCGTTCATTAACTCTAACAACGCCTCTGCCGTCTGACAGACACCTGACATCGACCTTCTAGAGAACTGATACCCTTCACCCCTACTCTCTCACAACCACCGTAGTGATTAAACACATTGCATCCACAGTTGGGAATTCTGCTCAAGGCCTAACTACACTTGGTCAGCTCTGTTTAGGTTATTGTGCTCAAAGTGGCTTCTCCAAATTTTACTGGCTCACAAGCAGTGCTGTAAAGGCACTTAATCTGCATTCAGACCTTTTAGTTTTCATTCACCCAGCAGGTTTCCTGATCCCAGGAATTGAAGATAAGATGGCTATTAAAATTGAGGCATTTCATTTGAATTACATCTTAGGTTTCCAGAGTTTTCTAAGAGATTTGAAAAGGCCTCCAGACAAAGAGATACCGTCCTCTGCCAGCTGTCCTTCGGCTTTGTACCTTAAGTCCCAGTTACCCAGACTCATTAGTGGAGGTTGGGAGGGAAAGCATCACAAGATGCATCTCGCACTGTTGGAAATATTCTCATGGAGATCTCTCCTTTTTGATTCTGTGTAATTCAGTGGGAAAGATCAAAGGCATAATGCTTTTTTGATTGCAGACGTGCCATATCTCCTAGGGTTTGTGAAGTCAGTATATCTAATTGCAGTTGTAAATGTCAGCATCTTATCAAATATTATCGCTATAGAAAATCTAAATGTTAAGGAAAGGAATTGAAATGCATTACCTCTGGACTGCATAACGTTAATTTACGGTTGCATTATTGTGACCAGATTGAAATGTTTTCTATGAATGGATTTCTTTTTGTGTTTAGTTAAGTTCAGGCAGGGGATGTTTTCTGACAGAACAGATCCTGCTGTTGCAACATAGAAAACATGATTTGCAGCAGATGCACTTCCAGCAACCATTCCAGACTAGCACTGTAAGATCATTGGCTGATAAAGACTGCAGATTATATGAATTTAATCTCTTTGATGGACGTTTCAGATGAGGATGATCAAAATAAAATTAGAATTTTAGCTGTTGACCTCTATAATGTCTGTTTCAGCCAACCTAGCTCGATATACTGCTTCATTCAGTGAAGCGATTATTTATCCTGAATTCAGCAGGGCATGCAAGAGTGCTTTTAGATTAGATTAGATTCCCTACAGTGTGGAAACAGGCCCTTTGGCCCAACAAGTCCACAACGCCCCTTGAAGCATCCCACCCAGACCCATCCCTCTATAACCCACACACCCCTGAACACTATGGGCAATTTAGCATGGCCAATCCACCTAGCCTGCACAACTTTGGACTGTGGGAGGAAACTGGAGCATCCGGAGGAAACCCACGCAGACACAGGGAGAATGTGCAAACTCCGCACAGACAGTCGCCCGAGGCTGGAATTGAACCCGGGTCCCTGGCGCTGTGAGGCTGCAGTGCTAACCGCTGAGCCACCATGCTGCCCCAAATGCTAATCAACAGCTAAAATTCTAATTTTATTTTGATCATCCTCATCTGAAACGTCCATCAAATAGATTAATTTCATATAATCTGCAGTACTAATGAGTTTGATTTCAGTATTGTTTTCAGTTTTATAAATATGACAGAATATTATTTGGAAAATATTATGCAGTGTATGCAAGACCATATTCAGTCTTAAGTGATGCAATTTTCTTTAAAATGCAGTATTAAAGGTCACTTTGTGCCTAATACTCATACCAAAATTGCTGTACCACTAAGCTTGGTCCCTAAATTCAGTAGATACACTGAATCCTGGCCTTAATGCAGAAATTCCAGGTGGCCAGAGGGAAAGACTCCATCAACCCCTGCCAGTTTCTTGACTTGAGACAGCAGAGAGTACAGCTAATCCCAGTTGCTGTCATCATGATCAATGCCAGGGATTACTAGATTGGAGCTTCTTGTATCTCAGTTTTCAGTTGAGACTCAGCATAATATCGGTGTAAGTGGAACTGGTTGAAAGTAGTGGGAGTGGGGCCATCCTCTGGTATTTTAGGCTGAAACTGGGGCTCAGAGCCTTTAAGGTTATGGGGAGGCTGGAGCTTAAAAAACCTTTTAAAACTTGAATCTTTAAGAGGGTCATGAGAAAAAAAACATTGTTTTTTTTTGTCTGAGTGGAGGAAGAACTTCGAAGTACGTTGTCTCATCACCTTCTGTTTTCTATGCTCTTGGTCTGAGGAGACGGCCATCCAAATAGCTTCAAGTTCTGGAGGCCACTTCCCCAAACCTATATTCTTTGCTTATGTCACCAATAGCGTTCTAGTGGTGAGAATAATGTAGAACACTGCATCAATGAGTAATATGTACAGGAGATATATGCATCTTCAGCTCATAACTCCCAGAATTCTGCTACACACGATTTTCTAGACCATTAACTAATATCAAACTAAACTTATATTAATTATAAGTAAGAAATGAAGAATGCAGCTTTACTACTCAGCATCTAACTTTTGAAGGTATTGTCTAGTTAAAGAAATTATGATGAAATAATTTGTCGTTTTTTTCCTTTTTTGCGTTTGATTGTCGTAATATGAATTATCTCACATCTCTTAATTGAAGATGAATATGTTGAATAACACTACGAATAAGCAGGTAGTGAGTGATCATTCCAGGATCCTGCAATGTTACTTTCTACAAAAGGCTTGTCCGTTGTCTTATTGCAGATCAGCCCCTTGATGATGGTTTTTAAGCTGGTCTTTCACTTCTGCTTGAGTATTCGCTTTTCACTTCTGTCATCTCATTAATATTTAATACTGCTGACATCTGTAGCTTTGCCCTATCAATGTTTTATATGTTTCATTTAAATTGGTTGTAGCCTGTTTGTTTTGTTGCATGTGTCACATTTTGGTATGTGAATGGAAGACAAGCATATCTAGCATTTATTGCTGTATGATGTTTGATTGTAAGAATCATAACTCGGATTTCGCAGGAGTTAAAACTGCAAAGTAGTCACTGTTTGCTGCAATTACACATCTGAAATTGGAAGACTTTCTGTAGCCTATACATAACCAGATAAGTGCAGAAATTTAAAATGCTAGTAGTGATTTTAGGCTGGTACTGTTAAAATCCCTGCAGTCTTTAATTAATAATAAATTGAGCATAGCTAAAAAAAGATGCATCTTATTGCACTCATTGAGAAAATTCACAACACAACAATACCAATTTAAGAAAAAAACAAAATTTATTCTGATGCAGAGGAGAGTGCTGATTTGGCTTTGCAGTGGGAACTGGTGAATGTGAATGTCTTTTGTTTTCTAAATGAAGTCTAATTTTTGCTTTTTGCCCACCACTCAAGATGAAGAGTCAGTCCTTTTTCATGTTGAACAGCACTTGGAAGAATCCCTGAGTGTTGCAAGGGTGTGGAATATACTCTAGTGGGGGACTTTGGTGTTCATCACGAAGAATGCCTTGGTGGCGCCATGACTAACTGGGCTGGTCAAGTCCTGACAGACATAGCTGCTAGATTGGGTCTGCGGCAGGTAATAAAGGAATCAATAACGGGAAGTACATATTTGACCGATACTCTCAATTCTGCCTCAGCTGATGCTTCTGTCCATGTCAGTATTGGCAGGAATGACCATCTCTCTGCCCTTGTGGAGATGATGTCCCATCTTAAAATTGAGGATATCCTCCTCTGTGATAATGGGAACTGCAGATGCTGGAGAATCCAAGATAACAAAGTGTGAAGCTGGATGAACACAGCAGGCCAAGCAGCATCTCAGAAGCACAAAAGCTGACGTTTCGGGCCTAGACCCTTCATCCAGGCCCGAAACGTCAGTTTTAGTGCTCCTCAGATGCTGCTTGGCCTGCTGTGTTCATCCAGCTTCACACTTTACTATCCTCCTCTGTGTTGTGTGGCACTGTCACTGTGTGAATTGAATAGATTTTGAATAAATCAAGCAGCTCAAGATTGGGCATTTGAGGCACTGTGGGCTATCATCAGCCGCAGATGTTTGCTCAAACACAATTGATAATCTCATAGTTTGGCATAACCCCCACTCTACCATTACCATCTCCCACCAGGATTTCACCCTGCAGGGCATGAAACAAGCAGCACCATGTGTACCTAAAAATGAGATCTCAATCTGGTGAAGCTATGAAGGGTCTAGGCCCGAAAGGTCAGCTTTTGTGCCCCTGAGATGCTGCTGGGCCTGCTGTGTTCATCCAGTCTCACATTTTATTATCTTGGATTCTCCAGCATCTGCAGTTCCCATTATCTCTGAAGCTATATGCATGCCAGGTGGCAAAAGCACCAATTGATGGACAGGGCTAGCTGATGGATTAAATCCAAGTTCTGCAGTCCTATCACATCAAGTTGTGAATGGTGCAGACAATTAAACAACTCTCTGAAGAAGGAGGCTTTACAAATATGCCTAACCATTCTTCAGTACATAAGTGCGAAAGTTAAGGCTGAAGCATTTGGAATAGTTTTCAACCAGAAATGCAGAGTGGATGATAAGTTTCGGCCTCCTTGAGAAGTCCTGAGCATCACAGATGCCAGTCTCCAGCCAATGTTATACAGTCCATTTGATATGAAGAAACAGCAGGAAGACAGGAAGATGTAGCAAAGGCTATGATCCTTGACAACATTCTGCCTATAGTACTGAAAACACATGCTCCAGAATCTGCCTCTTCACAAAGCCAAACTGTTCCAGTATCCAGCTATGTCCTGTACACACAAAGCAGGAAAAATCCAACCCAGCCAACTGTTACTCCATGAGTCATCTTTGAATCATCAGCAAAGTGATGAAAGGATTCATCATTGCGCTACCAAACAAAATTTGCTTAGCAACACATTGCTCATGGATGAACAGTTTGGGTTCTGCCTGGGCCACTCAGCTCCAGCTCTCATTGCAGCCTTGATTCAGACTTGGAAAAAAGCGAGAAATTCCAGAGTTACGATCAGTATCCTTGCCTTTGACATCAAAATTATATTTTGTAAGGCATCAATGAGGCCTTGTAAAACAAGAGTCAATGGGAATTGGTAGAAAATTGTCCGCTTTTTGGTGTCATAACTGATAGGAAGGAAGATGGTCGCAGTTTTGGAATATTGGCTATCTTAGCTCCAGGACATCTCTGCAGGTGTTTCTCAGGGTAGTGACCTTATCCCATCTGTCTTCAGATTTTTCATCAATGACCTCCCCTCCATTATAAGGTCAGAAGTGGGGTGTTTTCTGATGATTGCACAATGTTCACTAGTTACAAATCCTCGGATAAGGAAGCAGTCCATGTTCAAATGCAGCAAAATTTATACAATATCCAGATTTGGGCTGCCATGTGACAAATTTTGGAACTTACGCTCCAAGAACATGGTGGGTTTACCTACACGAAATGGACTGCAGCTGTTTAAGAAAGCAGTTTGCCCACCACCTTTTCAAGGGCAATAAGGGACATGCAATAAATGCTGGCTCAGCCACTGATATCCACATTCCAAAATAACATTCAAACCATAAATACAGGGAATGACGATCTCTTTTTAATGTTCAATGGCATTATCATCTCTAAATCCTCGACTATCAACATCCGTTGACTAGAAACTGAACTGGACTCACCACAGAAATACTGTTGCTGCAAGTGTAGGTCAGATGGCAATAATCCTATAGCGATCCTCACCACCTGACACCACAAAGCCCATACACCATTTACAAGACACAAGTCAGGAGTATGATTAAATACTCTCCACTTACCTGAATGGATGCAATTTCAGTAATAGTCAAGAGACTTGAGTGTGGGCAGTATGAAGGCTCAGTGGTTAGCACTGCTGCCTCACAGTGCCAGGGACCCAGGTTCGATCCTATCTGTGGGCACTTGCCTGTGTGGAGTTTGCACATTCTCCCTGTGTCTGCGTGGGTTTCCTTGTTTCCATAGTGCCCAGAGATGCATACGTCAGGTGGAAGAGCCATGGGAGATGTAGAGTTACAGGGATAGGACAAGATGGTGGGATGCTGTTTGGAGGATCAGTATTGGCTCAGTGGTCTGCTTCCACACTGTGGAAGTTCATCAAGGCACTACATCAGCTCCTTCTGCAGGGCAGTTCTGGATGAGTGATAAATTCTGTCCTTGCAGCAATGATTAGATGCCATGAATTTAAAAATTGTGGTTGTTGATGTTTGGCTTGCCAGTTCTTCAAATTTCAAAATGTTGCTAATAACTATGGCTCGAGCCTGAAAGGAATGGAATGTATTAATATTCTCCATCACAATCACCTTCACAGTTGATGTTAATGTGGACCTGCTTGGCTGTAACCCCTGCCAGATTTTAGTGAGGAAATTCTTATTGACGAGCAGATGCTGGGGAAATTTTATGGAGTCAGGAGTATTGTACAAGCAACCCATTGCCACTGATAATTATCTATGGTCTACAGTTGCCCATTATAGGGTTAATTAATCCTGATAAATGTGACATAATGCACTTTGAAAGAAGTAACAAGTCATAGGAGTATTCAGTGAATGGCAGGACATGAGGAAGATTGGAGGAAGAGTAGGATTTTGAGGTGCTTGCCCACAGATCAATGAAGGTGGCAGTAGATTATTAGGGTGGTTAAGAAGACATGTGGGACACTTGCTTTTATCAGCCATGGCACATGTTATAAGAACAGGGTGGTTATGTTGGATATGTACAAAATTTCGCTTAGGCCACAGCTGGAGTACTCTGCAATTCTGTCCACTACACTATAGGAAGGATGCAATTACATTGGGGAGGGTGTAGAGGTGATTTACCAAGATGTTGCCTGGGATGGAACATGTTAGTGATGAAGGGTGGATAAGCTCGGGTTGCTTTTTTTACAGCAGCGAAAGTTGAGAGGGGTCCTGATTGAATTGTGTAAGAATGACGAACATGGATAGGGTGTTTAGCAAGCAGCTGCTCCCCCTAGTTGAAGGGTTATCAACTAGGGACATAATTTTAAGGTGAAGTGCAGGATGTTCAGAGGGGTTTTGAGGAAAATCTTTTTCACCCAGATGGTGATGGGAATCTGTAATGCTCCATCTGGGAGGGTAGTAGAGGTGATCTTCCCGTGCATCTACTCATAACCTTGGCTGAGCACTTAAAATGTCATAATATTCAAGTTTATGGTGCAAGCAGTGGAAAATAAGAGCTGTGCACATTTAGAAAGGATTTGTGTTTGTGCTGACCTGATGGGCCACAGGGCCTCTTCTGTTCTTTCTGATTGTATAATTTGCTGCCTCCATTGTCTTTCAGGGTACAGATCTATGAGGTCTACTTGTCTAATTCCATTAAGGAAAACTACTTGGTAGTCCAATGAGAAGTTGCACTTGTCTCAAACAAGATGGAGGTTATTGCATGTTTGCAACTAAGTAAAAATTACATGTTGTGATGGATGCGGTTACAGAAAATACGAGGAAGACCAAAATGGTAAATCTTACTCCTTCAAGATCCTAAGTCTGATCTCCTACTAGGCCCAGATGATATAATCATAATATGTGGTGTTTAAGGCACTGCTCAGCATTCATGACCTGTTCGGATCATAAACCCTGAGATAACTTCACCCCCCCCCAAGCTTTTTTCCATTATTAAAATTAATGCACGTGTGTCCGTTATTTTTATCACTTTCCGCCTCTCCCCAAGTCTCTGACTTCTCAAATTCAGACACTTTAGGGTTTTCATTATTTTCCAACATGTTCTCTTTAGACTTGGAAGACTGATAGGTTTATGAATTAATGAATGATGGGCTTGATTCTGTTCATGGCAGGCTAAGGCCCAAAAGGCTCTTTAGGTTGGATTTGGTGCTGGTAAAACCAACACCAATACAACTCTCAAGTTGTCAAAGACATTCTGACATTTTGACAACCCTTGAGTTTTGAAAATAATGTCAGAAAATGTCAGTTTCGTCTCTCTCTCTTGTAGACTCATTTTCTTCCTGTTTAATTCAGTGGGCCTGAGATATAGTTATGACAGTTTAGAAACAACCCAGGATGCTGCTCCTGTAGCATCTCAGTTTCTTTTACTTTTACGGATTGCTATACAACTCTCGGTGAAGCTAATATTTTTGAAGCATCAAGTCATTTTCCAATTTTAAAAAAATCTTTTTATTAGATTTGTTGTTCCCATTTAGTAAGTTTTTTTAAAAAAAATTCACTTGTGGGACATGGGCATCCCTGGCTGGACCAGTGTTTATTTTCTGTCCTTAGTTGCCCTTGAGAATGATGTGAGCTGCCTTCTTGAAACACCTTCTGAGTCCATATGCTTTAGGTAGACCCACAATGCTGTTAGGGAGGGAGTGCCAGGATTTTGACCCATGGGCACTGAAGGATTAGTATTATATTTTGAGGTCAGGATAGTGGCTTGGAGGCGAACTTGCAGGTGGTGATCTTCCCATGCATCTGCTGTCCATCCTGATGGAAGTGGATGTTAGTTTGGAAAGTACTGTCTAAGGTTCTTTGATGAACTTCAGCAGTGCATCGTAGAGATAGTACTCATAGCTGCTACTGAGCATCAGTGGCGGAGAGTGTGGATATTTGTGGACGTGATGTCAATCAGATGGGCTGCGTAGTTCTGGATGGTATCAAGCTTCAAGTGAGGAGCATTCCATCGCACTCCTGACTTATGCCTTCAGATCGTGGACAGGTTCCAAGGAGTCAGGTGATGAATTGGTCACTGTTGTATTTCTAGTCACTGATCTGCTATTGTAGCCACTGTATTTATATGTTTGGTTCAGTAGTTTGTGGTAAATGTTAACCCCTAGGATATTGATAATGGGGAATTCAGTGATGGTAATGCCATTAAATGTCATGGTGCAGTGGTTAAGTTGTCTCTTAGCAGAGATGGTCCTTGCCTGGCATTTCGTTCTGCAAGAATGTTAAAATCACTCTTTATCCCAACACTGCTTAATGGGACAGGTTAAATAACCTCCATGTACACCTCTAAATAATATATTTTCTTACAATTTATCTTGCAAACAAGTTAATGAATCATCTGGCAGTATCAATGACTGACCTGCTCCGGTGTCCCTTGCTATCTTTTCTATCTCCTTGGGTAGAAGAATCCTCTCCCTCTGAAATGAAAGATTCACATTTTCCAGTGGTTTGATTATCTTTATGGATAACTGAGGAAGAATTGTCTTAACCAACCTGAGCCATTTGCCTTCCCTCTCCCCTTGGAGGTTCTGAAGGAACATACTTCATCAGTATCACTGCTACAGTTTTAATAACCAATTTCTTTCCAGAAGCATTTTTATTGAAGATGCAATTGGTCCCCCATTTAACTCACAGCAATTAGCTTTTGCATGTCCAGTCTTATTACAATAGAAGCATATCTATCCAGACTTCCAAACGGCCTTTGATAAGGTGCCTCATGGGAAGCTGCTGAGCAAGGTGAGGGCCCATGGCGTTCGAGGTGAGCTACTGGCATGGATTGAGGGTTGGCTGTCTGACAGAAGGCAGAGAGTTGGGATAAAAGGCTCTTTTTTAGAATGGCAACCGGTGACAAGTGGTGACCCACAGGGTTCAGTGTTGGGGCCGCAGCTGTTCACCTTATATTTTAATGATCTGGATGAAGGGACTGGGGGCATTCTGGCAAAGATTGCCGATGATACGAAGGCAGGTAGTACAGAGGAGGTAGGGAGGCTGCAGAAAGATTTAGACAGTTTAGGAGAGTGGTCCAGGAAATGGCCGATGAAATTCAACATGAGCAAATGCGAGGTTTTGCACTTTGGAAAAAAGAATACAGGCATGGACTATTTTCTGAACGGTGAGAAAATTCATAAAGCCGAAGTACAAAGGGATCTGGGAGTGCTAGTCCAGGATTCTCTAAAGGTTAACTTGCAGGTTCAGTCCGAGATTAAGAAAGCGAATGTAATGTTGTCATTTATCTCAAGGGGGTTGGAATATAAAAACAGCGATGTGCTTCTGAGACTTTATAAAGCTCTAGTTAGGCCCCATTTAGAATACTGTGTCCAATTTTGGGCCCCACACCTCAGGGAGGACATACTGGCACTGGAGCGTGTCCAGCGGAGATTCACACGGATGATCCCTGAAATGATAGGTTTAACAAACGACGAAGGCTCCTGGGAATGTATTCATTAGTGTTTAGAAGGTTGAGGGGAGATCTAATAGAAACTTACAAGATAATGCATGGCTTAGAAAGGGTGGATGCTGGGAAGTAGTTTCCGTTAGGCGGGGAGACTAGGATCCGTGGGCACAGCCTTAGAATTAGAGGAGGTCAATTTAGAACGGAAATGAGGAGACATTTCTTCAGCCAGAGAGTGGTGGGCCGGTGAAATTCATTGCCACAGAGCGCAGTGGAGGCCGGGACGTTAAATGCCTTCAAGGCAGAGATTGATAAATTCTTGATCTTGCAAGGAATTAAGGGCTATGGGGAGAGTGCAGGGAAGTGAAGTTGAAATGCCCATCAGCCATGATTTAAATGGCGGAGTGGACTCGATGGGACAAATGGCCTCATTTCCACCCCAATATCTTATGGTCTTTTGGGTCTTATATTATTTTCTTTATATGACTTCAGATTCTAACCGTTTCCTGTTTTATTATTTTAGTGAGCCTTCTGTAGGTGGGTAAAATAGACCAAAGCCATACGGGATATTTCTAATAGTTGAGTACGGAAGATAAAGTGCAGGGAGATATGCTGAAACTGTGTAAAATATTGGATAGGCCTCATCTAGAGTGTTGTGTGCATTCTAGGGTCCACATTATGTAAGAGGGATATGATTGGACTGGATGTAGAGGAGATTTATCAGGATGGTGCCTAGACTGGAGGGTTTTAGTCATGAAGGAAGCTTGGATACACTGGGTTGTTTTGCTTGGAGCAGAGGAGATTGAAGGGGGTACATGATTGTGATGTATAGAAATGAGGCAGATAGACAGGGTAGACAGGAGAAACCTTTCCTCTTGATGGAGAGATCAGTGACTGGGGGGCATAGATTTAAGGTAAAGGGAAGGAGGTTTAAAGAGAAACTGAGGAAATCCTCTTTCACTCTGAGGCTAGTGGAGACCTGGAACTTGTTACAAGAAAGAGTGTTAGAGGTAGAAACATTCAGATGTACACTTACAATGCTATACAAGGCAATGGTGCAAGGGCTGGAAAATGGGATTAGAATAGTTAGGTAGTTTCTAAGGTTTTAGAGTAGATTTGTAGCTCGGGTTGTGAATGTTGTGGTTCGTTGGCTTGCCGAGCTGGTTCGTTGCTTTTCTGCAGACGTTTCATTACCCTGCTAGTACCATGCCTCTAGGAATTCCCGTGCTTGTCTCTGCTTTGCTTGTCCCAGGATCTTGGTGTTGTCGCTGTCAAATTGGTGGTTCTCCTTATCATTGTGTTTAGAGATGAATAATTATTAGTCGTGTCTTTTTGTAGCCAATTGATATTTGTGTGCCCTTGTTGTTAATTTCCTTGGTTTTTGTCTGATGTAGTGTTTGTCACAGTCTCTGCAGGGAATCTTGTACATGACATTGGACCTGCCCATTGTGGGTTGTGGATCTTTGGTTCAAGTGAGCAGTTGGCGTAGGTTTGATGTGAGTTTGTGTGTGACTCTGATGCCCAGTGGTTGTAGGAGTCTTCTGGTCACTTCAGATATGTTCCTGGTGTCAGGTTGCGTGATGAGTGTGTTGGGGCATGTAGTATCTTGCTGGTGTCGTTTGCGTGATAGGCATCTTCTGACCCAGTTTTTCAGGTATCCATTCTCTTTTAATACCTGAAAGAGGTAAGATTCCCTGCAGAGATTGTGACATACTCTAAATTGGACAAACAGGATGGAAATTAACAACAACTGTACAACAATATCAATGGCTACAAAATTACATGACCAATACTCTCTCATCTCTATTCATATGGATAAGGAGAACCATCAATTCGACTGGGACAACAGCAGGATGCAGAGACAGGCATAGGAATTCCTAGAAGCCTGGTACTCAATGAAGAAAGGCCATCAACAAACATACAGAGCTTGATAATAAAGTGTGAAGCTGGATGAACACAGCAGGCCAAGCAGCATCTCAGGAGCACAAAACCTGACGTTTCGGGCCTAGACCCTTCATCAGAGAGGGGGGAGGAGGTGAGGGTTCTGGAATAAATAGGGAGAGAGGGGGAGGCGGACAGAAGATGGAGAGAAAAGAAGATAGGTGGAGAGGAGAGTATAGGTGGGGAGGTAGGGAAGGGATAGGTCAGTCCAGGGAACACGGACAGGTCAAGGAGGTGGGATGAGGTTAGTAGGTAGGAAATGGAGGTGCGGTTTGGGGTGAGAGGAAGGGATGGCTGAGAGGAAGAACAGGTTAGGGAGGCAGAGACAGGCTGGGCTGGTTTTGGGATGCAGTGAGGGGAGGGGAAGAGCTGGGCTGGTTGTGTGGTGCAGTGGGGGGAGGGGACGAATTGGGCTGGTTTTGGGATGCGGTGGGGGAAGGGGAGATTTTGAAGCTGGTGAAGTCCACATTGATACCATTGGGCTGCAGGGTTCCCAAGCGGAATATGAGTTGCTGTTCCTGCAACCTTTGGGTGGCATCATTGTGGCACTGCAGGAGGCCCATGATGGACATGTCATCTAAAGAATGGGAGGGGGAGTTGAAATGGTTCGCGACTGGGAGGTGCAGTTGTTTATTGTGAACCGAGCGGAGGTGTTCTGCAAAGTGGTCCCCAAGCCTCCGCTTGGTTTCCCCAATGTAGAGGAAGCCACACCGGGTACATTGGATACAGTATACCACTTTGGCAGATGTGCAGATGAACCTCTGCTTAATATGGAAAGTCATCTTGGGGCATGGAATAGGGGTGAGCGAGGAGGTGTGGGGGCAAGTGTAGCACTTCCGGCAGTTGCAGGGTTGGGTGCCGGGTGTGGTGGGGTTGGAGGGCAGTGTGGAGCGAACAAGGGAGCCACGGAGAGAGTGGTCTCTCCAGAAAGCAGACAAGGGTGGGGATGGAAAAATGTCTTGGGTGGTGGGGTGGGATTGTAGATGGCGGAAGCGTCGGAGGATAATGCGTCGTATCCAAAGGTTGGTGGGGTGGTGTGTGAGAATGAGGGGGATCCTCTTTGGGCGGTTGTGGCGGGGGCGGGGTGTGAGGGATGTGTTGCGGGAAATGCGGGAGACGCGGTCAAGGGCGTTCTTGACCACTGTGGGGGGAAAGTTGCGGTCCTTGAAGAACTTGGACATCTGGGATGTGCGGGAGTGGAATGCCTCATCCTGGGAGCAGATGCGGCGGAGGCGGAGGAATTGGGAATAGGGGATGGAATTTTTGCAGGAGGGTGGATGGGAGGAGGTGTATTCTAGGTAGCTGTGGGAGTCGGTGGGCTTGAAATGGACATCAGTTACAAGCTGGTTGCCTGAGATGGAGACTGAGAGGTCCAGGAATGTGAGGGATGTGTTGGAGATGGCCCAGGTGAACTTGAGGTTGGGGTGGAAGGTGTTGCTGAAGTTGATGAACTGTTCGAGCTCCTCTGGGGAGCAAGAGGTGGCACCGATACAGTCATCAATGTAACGGAGGAAGAGGTGGGGTTTGGGGCCTGTGTAGGTGCAGAAGAGGGACTGTTCCACGTAACCTACAAAGAGGCAGGCATAGCTGGGGCCCATGCGGGTGCCCATGGCCACCCCCTTTGACTGTAGGAAGTGGGAGGAATTGAAAGAGAAGTGGTTGAGGTGAGGACGAGTTCGGCTAGGCGGATGAGGGTGTCGGTGGAGGGGGATTGGTCAGTCCTGCCGGACAGGAAGAAGCGGAGGGCCTTGAGGCCATCTGCATGCGGAATACAGGTGTATAGGGACTGGACATCCATGGTGAAAATGAGGTGTTGGGGGCCAGGGAATTGGAAGTTCTGGAGGAGGTGGGGGGCGTGGGTGGTGTCACAGACGTAGGTAGGGAGTTCCTGGACTAAAGAAGACCAAAAGTAGCACCAAACCATCATCTCCAACTCGGTGATAGTTTGGCGCACTGACCTCTACATCGCCGAGGCCAAACGCCAACTCTCCGACACCTCCTCCTACCGCCCCCTTGATCATGATCCCACCCCCGAGCACCAAACCATCATCTCCAACACCATTCATGACCTCATCACCTCAGGGGACCTCCCACCCACAGCCTCCAACTTTATTATTCCCCAACCCAACACGGCCCATTTCTATCTCCTTCCCAAAATCCACAAACCTGCCTGCCCTGGTCGACCCATTGTCTCAGTCTCTTCCTGCCCTACTGAACTCATCTCCACCTATCTGGACTCCATTTTCTCCCCTTTGGTCCAGGAACTCCCTACCTACGTCCGTGACACCACCCACGCCCTCCACCTCCTCGAGAACTTCCAATTCCCTGGCCCCCAACACCTCATTTTCACCATGGATGTCCAGTCCCTATACACCTGTATTCCACATGCAGATGGCCTCAAGGCCCTCCGCTTCTTCCTGTCCCGCAGGCCGACCAATCCCCCTCCACCGACACCCTCATCCGCCTAGCCGAACTCGTCCTCACCTCAACCACTTCTCTTTCAATTCCTCCCACTTCCTACAGTCAAAGGGGGTGGCCATGGGCACCCGCATGGGCCCCAGCTATGCCTGCCTCTTTGTAGGTTACGTGGAACAGTCCCTCTTCTGCACCTACACAGGCCCCAAACCCCACCTCTTCCTCCGTTACATTGATGACTGTATCGGCGCCGCTTCTTGCTCCCCAGAGGAGCTCGAACAGTTCATCCACTTCACCAACACCTTCCACCCCAACCTCAAGTTCACCTGGGCCATCCCTTACCTTCCTGGACATCTCAGCCTCCATCTCAGGCAAGCAGCTTGTAACTGATGTCCATTTCAAGCCCACCAACTCCCACAGCTACCTAGAATACACCTCCTCCCATCCACCCTCCTGCAAAAATTCCATCCCCTATTCCCAATTCCTCCGCCTCTGCCGCATCTGCTCCCAGGATGAGGCATTCCACTCCCACACATCCCAGATGTCCAAGTCCTTCAAGGACTGCAACTTTCCCCCCACAGTGGTCGAGAACGCTCTTGACCGCGTCTCCCGCATTTCCCTCAACACATCCCTCACACCCCGCCCCCGCCACAACCGCCCAAAGAGGATCCCCCTCATTCTCACACACCACCCCACCAACCTCTGGATACAACGCATCATCCTCCGACACTTCTGCCATCTACAATCCCACCCCACCACCCAAGACATTTTTCCATCCCCACTCTTGTCTGCTTTCCGGAGAGACCACTCTCTCCGTGACTCCCTTGTTCGCTCCACACTGCCCTCCAACCCCACCACACCCGGCACCTTCCCCTGCAACTGCAGGAAGTGCTACACTTGCCCCCACACCTCCTCCCTCACCCCCATCCCATGCCCCAAGATGACTTTCCATATTAAGCCGAGGTTCAGCTGCACATCTGCCAATGTGGTATACTGTATCCATTGTACCCGGTGTGGCTTCCTCTACATTGGGGAAACCAAGCGGAGGCTTGGGGACCACTTTGCAGAAAACCTCCGCTCGGTTCACAATAAACAACTGCACCTCCCAGTCGCGAACCATTTCCACTCCCCTTCCCATTCTTTAGATGACATGTCCATCATGGGCCTCCTGCAGTGCCACAATGATGCCACCTGAAGGTTGCAGGAACAGCAACTCATATTCCGCTTGGGAACCCTGCAGCTCAATGGTATCAATGTGGACTTCACCAGCTTCAAAATCTCCCCTTCCCCCACCGCACCCCAAAACCAGCCCAGTTCATCCCCTCCCCCCACTGCACCACACAACCAGCCCAGCTCTTCCCCTCCCCCCACTGCATCCCAAAACCAGCCCAGCCTGTCTCTGCCTCCCTAACCTGTTCTTCCTCTCACCCATCCCTTCCTCTCACCCAAGCCGCACCTCCATTTCCTACCTACTAACCTCATCCCACCTCCTTGACCTGTCCGTCTTCCCTGGACTGACCTATCCCCTCCCTACCTCCCCACCTATACTCTCCTGTCCACCTATCTTCTTTTCTCTCCACCTTCTGCCCGCCTCCCCCTCTCTCACTATTTATTTCAGACCCCTCACCCCATCCCCCTCTCTGATGAAGGGTCTAGGCCCGAAACGTCAGGTTTTGTGCTCCTGAGATGCTGCTTGGCCTGCTGTGTTCATCCAGCTCCACACTTTGTTATCTTGGATTCTCCAGCATCTGCAGTTCCCATTATCTCTGATACATAGAGCTTGACCCCATAGGCACACCACTGCAAAGGAAAACCGGTAGTGAGGTAATCCAGCTCAATGGACTCTCGAGTTTAAATAACAGGCAGGAAAACACAATGGTGCTTCATCGGAGGCTGCACTGATGATGTTACTCGACAGGATAATGAAATGTCTGCAGAAAAACAATGAACCAGCTTAGTGAGCCATCCAACCACAACATAGGTAGTTGTTTTTGACTAGCACAGACTTGATGGGCAGAAGTTGACTTCCATCCCTCTTTGCTCTCTAAAACTAAAACGTTTTCCATCCCAAATATTTCTGTTATTAAATTTCTTTGTTGATTCCCATATAACCATTTCCTAACCTATGACAGCCTGTGTGAGATATTACAGGTATCTGCCAATAGTGTCGCTCGTGGAGTTTTGATAATTATGCTCACCTAAATAGATCTTTATGGTTATCAGAGTACTATTTTGGAATTGTTGCATCGTCATGATTTCCAATATGTTCTTAATTTCTGTCAATTTCAGTGATGGAAACCACTGATTCCACAGGAGTTATTTTTTCTTGCAAGTTCACAAGTGTCTGATTAGGTTTCTTTCTGATAGTCCTAACTAAAATTGGTAAGCTTCAGGGAGAAGCCCATAAACATTGAGTATTATTGAGTTAACAGCTTCATAGTCAACAGAGAACAGTAGGAACCTCTGATGCTGGAGAATCTGAGATAACAAGGTGTAGAGCTGGATGAACACAGCAAGCTAGATAGCATCAGAGGAGCTGATGTTTCAGGACTGGACCCTATTTCATAAAGAGTGCTGTATTTTCTGAAGAAGGGCCCAACCTTGAGACATCAGCTTTCCTGCTCCTCTGATGCTGCCTGGCTACCTTCATAATTGGCAGATTGGTATTTTGACAACGTGATGTACACATTCAGAGTTGTACCTATCAGGACACTTTATAACATTGAAGTCCAAACATCCTTTGGCCAGTTCTTCCTCACATCTATCATTTCAAATGAGATGGAATATCTTTCAACTCCATTTTCTGTAAATTTGGGAACTAAATGCAATTTGTAGTTAAATCAAACCCCTCACTGGAATCACAGTCATCCTCTGAGCCATTGTCTTATTTCTTTAAGCTTTTCTCTAGCAGAATCATGTTGTGAGTTCTGTCTGTTTGAAGGTCAAGCTTTTTAAGATCTGATTTCCCATTCCATTATTGTTTTTCTTTCTCTTCTCATTCCATTTTCTTTACTTTCCTTTCTCTTCACGAATTGAGACTTTATTTTTAGTTTCTTTTTTTCCTTTTAGTTCTCTACCCATTCCATTTCCTTTGTTTTCTTTCTCCTCTCCTCCATTCTCTTGCCTTTTTCTTTTAATTCAGTTTTATTTCCTCTTTCTTTTCTCACTAATTCAAGTTTTTCTTTTCCTACTAAATTGCTAATTCCAGCAGTGACATTTCAATGTCAGGTTTTTTCTTTCATTTTGATGCTAAGTGTTGTATGATAAGCATCTCATCTTTATGAAATCCCCCTTTTAATTGTCCCTTCAATTTATCTACTAACTCTGAGCGTAACCTTATCTAAAGATTTCAAATAATCCAGTGCTGTATTTTCTATTCCCTGCAGGCCTTAACAGCCAAAAGATTTGAAATTCCAATTTGTGAAATGTTTCGTAAAAACTCTCCCGTTATATGTTCAGCATCTTCACATATGCATTTCTTTAAAGATCACATTTCCGTCTGAAATTCAACATTTTTCAAATAAAAAAAAACAGAACAGTGCTATATTTATGAGACAACTTGGAAAGATCTAATTACAAACAGTAAAAAGAAAGATATAATCATTTACGCATGGGTATCACTAACAGACTGTCATCCTCAGTGCTGCTTTCAATTTCTGCATTCACCAATGCATTTATTTCCATTATAGTCTCTTCCTGAGACTCAGAGACAAGCTAACTAGTTTACTTTCCTCACAGAGCTTTAGGCTGTGTAATATCTTTTGTTATGGACTTTTTGCTCTCTGAATTGGCCCTGCTTGTTGTTCCCTCTCCAGCTTCCTCACTCTGGATCTTAAAAGCTCAACTTAATAAACACTTCAACAACTACATCACCAGGTAGCTTCTTTAGTCATTTTGCTGAAGTCACATAATTTCTTGAGTGTGCTGTCTTTGCCCTCTGATAATAAAATGAGTTTTGGATGCTTAAATAAACAAATTGTCTTCAGAGAGGTGAAAATCAAAAACCTGTTTCCCTCTACTTTCAAGCTCTAATTTTTAAATGATAGTGGTATCTCATAAACCTTCACAGGGTTAGGCTGGTTGTGTGCTGTTCTGGTTATATTATGGTAAAGAATTAACCAAAATAAATGAATGACAAAGGCACAATTCAAGTATATGTGAACACTAATAGTATGTGACACGTTGTGAATTACTTCAGCATGGAAGAAAAGCTGACAACAGTGAGCTACTCTTGCTTCCATTTCTCATTTTCTGTGCATTGTATAATTGCCTGTCTGTTCATGAACCACATCTGATTTTGCTTTTTTATTCATCCCATCCAATGCACAGTACCCCAGTGGTAAGGTGAAAATGACCACCGCTAAAGTACATATTGCGATGTAAATCCTTGGCTTTGGCCAAAATGAATGCGAACATCAACAGTTGTTTTACCTAATTGGGAAAATAATCTTTCACTTGGAAGGCATAAGTTAACAAGGGAGGGCTAGAAATGATAAGTTAAAGACAAATCCATGCCATTAACTTGATTAAATTCTTCAAGAAGGAAACAGAAGCTTATTTGAGATGGTACTGTAGATTTGGATATATGTTCTTTCTAGAGTTGTTTAACAAAGTATACACAGGAGTTTTATTGAAAAAATAAACTGGAAGTTCTTTGAATTATGGGGAAGTGTTGATTTGATGTTGAAAATATTCAGTGACATAAACTGAAAAGTGCTGGTTGTGGTGGGTAGCTGAGTAAAGATTGGGTGGAATGGATGAAATTTCTGTTTTTAGGGAGATTACAAAATTGTAATGGGAAGTTGGATCATTTGGTGGAATTATAGTAAGGAGGGAAAGTTTCACTATTGAAAGAGTGACTACAAGTTGGAGGGAAATTGAGCTGTTGGATGGGGTTACTGTTTGAAGGGAAGTTGGCCTACGAGGGTGATTGGGTAGCAGAATGAGAGGCTTACTGATTTGGAGAATTTTGGAAATCTACCAGGAATTTATGATTCTGACAGAATTGTTTAACAATAACGGAAAGATTTTTGTGGGAATCTCTTCCTTGGTTCATGTGAGCGTACTTGTCATCATAGTGTGATCACATGAAGAACTATTAACATTCTTTAAGCCTTCTGATAGTAGCTATAATTGTGAAATGTATTACCATTGTAATAGTATGTTTTAAAGAAGCTCCAAATGACGTTAGTTATAGTTGTTTCCAAACCTTGGATTAAGGAATAGATTTTTTTTTACAGAGAAATGATGAAGAAGCTGTTGTAGACAGAGGGGGAACATGCACGATTCAGAAATCACATTTTGAAAAAGAAGACTTGGAAGGTAAAAAAAAGAATTATCTTTTAAATGTCAGATGAAGATTTAAATTTTCCTGCCAGGTGTGTAATTTTCCTGTGGTATCTCAAATATGACCTTATGTTCTGTCAGCCGCTCATGCACTATGTGGTCATTCCAACGAGCTGTCCCACTATGATTAATGAACTTTTGAAGAAGTGCTTCAGTTATATTCATTATCTATTCAAAGTTATGAAATTATGACTTATTTCATTGCTTCTAGCGAATTGTTGATTATCTAGTTATTTGTAAATGTATGTAAAATGTAAATTTTTCTCTTTCTTCATAGAACAACTCAATTATCGAAATTAAATACAGAACAGTTAGCCTATTGATTTTAGACAGACATTATAACCTTTGCAACTTCTGAAACTTTCAGAAAGGATATTGAAGTACCCTGGTACAAAGATATAAATAACAATGCAGCACAGTTCAGTCTCTTCAGCGCGCAAGACTGTGCTGACATGTATGCCTTCCTAAACCAAATACCTTTTGCCTCTGTGCGGTATGTATCCTTTTATTCCTTGTGCATTCATGGGTCTGGCAAGATGTCTCTTAAATGTTACTATTGTATTGCCCACCACCACCTCTGCTAATGTATTCCAGGTACTTAACACTCTGTGTAAAGAACTTGCCTCTTACATCTATTTGAACTTATCCCCTTTTACTTTAAACTGTTCTCCAAAGTAGTTGACATTTCTCCCTGGGTTACCTCTATCCTTAGATGTTCAAGTGAAAACAAATCAAACTTGTCTGATCTTTCCTTATAACTAATATCGCCCCCAGACAATATCCTTGTAAGCTGTTTTTGTACACTGTCCAAAGCTTCCAAGCCTCCATATCTTTCTAATGTGGCAGCCAGGACTGTATGCAATATTCCAAATGCGACCTAATTAAAGTTCAATACAGCTGCAACATGACTTGCCAACTTTTATACTCTATGTACTGCCTGATGAAAGCAAGCATGCTTTATGCCTTCTTGACCACTTATCCACTTGTGTTGTCACTTTCAAGGAATTGTGGACCTGTACACTGAGATTTCTTTCTATATTGAGGCTACTAAGGGTTCTGCCATTTACTGTATATTTCCCTCCTCCATTAGATCTTCCAAAATGCATCACCTCTCATTTGTCTGGATTAAACACCATCTGTCTGTTTAAACCCTCCTGAGTGGCAATAGCAAGCCTTCCTGCAGGATATTGGTGCTAATCCAGTTATCTGAAGCTGTCCCTTCTACACCAGCTCTTTAGTCATGCACGTAATTGTACTACCTTCCTATTCTTAACCGCACTGGCATACAGCACAGGAAATAATCCTGAGATTACAATTTTAGAGGTCCTGCTTTTCAACTTCCTACCTAGCTCCCTGAACACTGTTTGCAAGACCTCATCTCTCTTTCTGCCTATGTTGTTGATACCAATATGGGCCACAATATCTGGCTGCTCAGCCTGCCCTTCAGAGTAGCTTGTGCCCACTCAGAGACATCCTTGAACATGGCACCAGGGAGGCAACATACAATCCTGGAGTCTCACTTGTGGCCATAAACATGCCCCTGATCATAGAGTCCCCTGTCATTACTGCTTGCCTACCCTCAACTCTTCCTGCTGTAGAACCATGCCAGTGGTGCCACTGATCTGCCTGCTACTGCTGCTTTTCCCTGAGGGTATTCCCCCAAAATATCCAAAACGGGATACCCTTGTGAGAGAAGAATGTCCACAGGTGACTCCTGCACTGTCTGCCCATACGTATTCATCTTCCTGATGGTCACCCAACTCTTCTCTGTCTGTAACCCTTACTGATGGTGAGACCAGCTTGCTAAATGTGATATCCAAGATATTCTCAGCTACATGGATACTCCATAGTGAGTCCATCTGCAGCTCCAGTCGCTCCTTGTAGCAAGTCTGTAGGTGCAGCTGAACTCATTCCTGCATACACAGTCACCATGGAAAAATTGGCTTGTGATGTGGACGTTATCATAATGAATCACTTGACCTTAATTAGAATTGAGTCTCAGATGCAATTTGGCAGCATTGGACACAGTCCTCATGTAGGAATAGTAGCTAGAACTGGGAATTCATCAACCACTGGTCAACGCCCTTTTTTCTCTTGGAACTTTCTTGCTTACTATCCTCATCACCAAGAGCCTGGGAGAATTCACCCCTTTGAGTTTTATTTGTATTTTTTGTAAAATGACTTGACTTTTCACCGTCACTCATCTTAGTTCTTTAAACACATACGTTCCCCACTGTAATGTATGATAAATGACAAATTCCTATGCCTGCACAGTGCTGGCAATTTGGAATGCAGAAGTGTTTATGATAGCTTTGTAACTTGCATCCATCAGAAATATCCTTGTATGATGCAGGATATTTATTTGCCAAATTCTTCCTAAGCTGTGGATGATGAACATTCTTACCAGAAACATTTCAAAATAATTAATTAAATTAGTAACATCCACCTTTTGAAGTACAATGATATATAAACAAATATCTATTCACCCTTGTATTTTATAAGTTTGTTGGCATAGCATCATGACAATGCTCTTGGTGTCATTACCCGCAGTGAAGGGCATTAACTTCTTTGCCATGAAAACATTTGACTGTTCACTTGCTGTTAGTAATGTTTCTCGCTGCCAGTACCATGGTAACTTTTGTGTTGCTCTCTTCATTCGGATTCCAGGAGCCTACCATCAGTGAAGTAACTTCTAATGTTTATGGTGTTTAGATCCAGTTTTCATTGACTGCTAGCAGGTTTGTGAATGTACCTCTGTCTGGCCGTACAAGGCTAATGCTAATTTATTAACCACACATTTGGTCAGAAGACAGATCACAAGCAATCAATTTGTTGAATCCAAATTAGAATACTCGCACAAATTGCTTACATTCTTCTGTTCTTTCAAAGTAGTTTAGACAGCAATTTCTTGAACATTCGGATTTTTTATATTTGCCTTTTGGATTCCAAAGGATTGCATCTATATTCTCGTTCCTGACATTTCTGCTGGAAAATCTATTTTCAGTAGATCAACAACTAACTTGTTTACTGGTGAGCTACTCAAAACTAAATTAACAGTACAAATGAGGGAACTACCACATGCGTGCTGTGTTCTGAAAATTCAGTTAAAAGGATGCTATATATCGGCATGGAATGATTACATTGATCATCATGCTGTATTTAAATATGTCAATTTACATATATATATATTTCTATATCAGAAGAGTTTAGTAGTCTTGGGAGTACAAAGGACTTCACCAGAAGCACAGGATAATAAGTTTAAAATCATGTCACTCTGGTAATGGTAGGTTATACCATTTTTATTTGCATAAGCTTTGTGTGTTACCCTTTCAGAAACTAACCAAGCTTTCATTCCTGTCATATTAAACCTAAATGCTCCACCCCCGCCTCATGGTCCCTCGTCTCACGCACTTTGCCTCTTCCAAGGAAGTGTTTACTAAGAGCTGACAAAATGTCCTCAGAAAATAAAACACACTTATTGTACTGGAGCCCAACTTAAAAGTATATGAGTTGAGTTGGACTAAAATACCTCATTCCCAGTTCTGAGATAATGGGAACTGCAGATGCTGGAGAATCCAAGATTCCCAATTCTTCCGGTTTTTCCTTCTGGGAGCAGCATCCATCCTCCCAAATGATGAAGCATCACATTCCCTGCTGAACATAATTCAACCCTTAACTATCTAGCCCTCTGGTTTTTTTTTGGAAACATTTTGGTTTCTCCCCTCTCCCCTGTCTAAACATGTGTTGAACAACTAACTTTAACTTAGTGAGAAAAGGTCTTAAAAATGTATTCCCCCTACCCCACAGTACCTTCCTTCCCCACCCCAACCCCCCCCCCCCCCCTGCCATTTGAAACTAAATGGGGCATCCTTAAAGTGATGGCCGGAAGCCAATGAGCCCCAGTAGCCAGCAGGTATCAAGAATCCCTGAAGTGCAACGGAAGGCTCATTTAAGCGAAATAACCTGAAAATTAAATGAAGTATAAAACCAAAAGCCTCCTACTTTCAACCGAACAGAAATTGTTAAACCTTTCTCTACACACTCATATATCCCCTCATCCCACCCCCATCTCCAGTCTGAATGGTTGAATTGCCTATTCCTGTCCCTGTTTACTATTTTCCTAATTCTGTGAGCTCACCTCCTTACTCCTCAAAGCCAGTCTGCCATATAAAAGGCATAAATCAAGATCACAACTTGGTGAGATGAGTGCAGCTCCAATAACATTCAAGAAGCTGAACATCATCCAGGGCAATCCAGGCTGCTTGATTGGCACCACCTTCAACATTCACTTCTTCCACCGCCATAGAGTTGTACCAGCATGTACCATCTACACGATGCATTGCAGGAATTCATCAAGACTTCATGGACAGCAACACGGTTTCTGTATATGCCACACACCATATTGAACTGGAGCCGTATCACCATTTCTTCACCATCACTGGGTTAATATCCTTGAACGCCCTGTGTAATAGCACAACGGATGTAACTACACCACAAGGACTGCAGTGTTTCAAGAATGAGGCTGACCACCGTCTTCTCAAGGATAGTTAGAGATCGGTGATAAATGCTGACCTCGCCAGCAAAGCCCACATCTTGTGAATGAATTAAAGAAATGCTTTGACTCTTATAACAAGTCTTGACAGATGGTTCCAACAGTTCCGGTGAGCTTGACAGTGAATTTAGAAACTTCTTAATACACGTTTATGCCTACCTTTTACAGTCCCAAAGATCACCTTGGAAGACATGACCTACCTCGAAGATGGCCCAGGACCATGTCCAGAATGGTACCTTACCCTCCAGGTTTGTACCCTGATTATCTAATCAAATCCACAATGTTCAGGTCTGTTCTGAGCAGGCTTAGTTGCATGCTTCATGTTTCATATGAAGCAAATGCCAAAATCTGACGTAAGTTGAAACATATAATGATTTTAAATATTGTATCTGAAATTCAGCCTGCTCCAATTCTACTGCTGCAAAAATAGGAGATACCATAGTCGGTGGTGGGACTGAAGATTTCTGATCGCTTCCACCATTTTCTCACTTCAAAAATATTCTCTGAAATGGCTAAAATCTTGACCAAGGTGTTTAAGCATTTCTCTGAAAAATGTCTTTGCCATTTATGTGTGAACATTTGCATTTGTTAGCATGAGTAAATGACCACCTATTGCTTTGTCTGTCAGCATTTTGGATGCTAACAATCTTTGTCCAGTGAATCATTGATGTGTAACAGATAAAAAATGGTGTTTCTACTGCTTTAAAAGTTGGAAAAAGGCACACAGTTTTAGTTATTGATTGACACTGGGCTAAATTAGCTTGATGTTTGCACAGCTCGGAAACCTGCTCTTTCCAGTTCTAGCTGGTTCTGTGCGTTGGCTTATTCTGACTGTCAAGTTGATGTGCGAAACAAAAATCTTTTTTATCCAAATTAGGTTTTAAGTATAATCCATGATTTACATTTGTTTCTGATGCAATTCACTATGGCAATATAAGTATAAGGGTGTCAGATTGTGGTCCCGGAATAATATTTGTGTGTAAATACATAAGACAGAATTAATATCTTCTTAAAGGGTCAGAAATGATTGCATACAAACAGAATTTTGGATAATGTGGCAGGAACTTTCCCATTTGAAGTTGAAGAATGGCAGTGAGCAGGTTTCATGGTGTCATTTCTGCTGCATTTGGAGCAATTAATCTCCGGCAAGTGCTATATGTAAAGCCAAGCTGGATACCACTTCAGATGAGGCAAACCAGTACCTACCCCTCACACTGTGGCAGAGAAGAGAGCTAAGCTTGCTCAATGCCTCATAAAGAAAGATCTGAAGGCACTGGTGAACAAAATGGTGGCGAGAATATCAGTTGCCTTCCTGGTTGGTCACACAAGAGGACAGACCTAACCACTTCAGGCAGAGATAGCGGAATATTCATTACTGTCTCAACCATCAGCAGGGATACCCAGCTGTTTGTAAGAAGGCTAACAGTCTCCTGCACTCAGCATGGGTAAGTGGCACAATCACCTCTCTGCAACCTCACTCTTATATGACGTTTACACGCTGTGATCTGCCAGTGGACACACTTCTCACCTCGGCTCATAGACAACAAGGTTCAGCATTGCACTCATCATGACCACTCAAAGCTCACACCACCACATCCTCCACAATTATGACTGGTTCCAGCCCTCAACACTTCCTAATCACCCTGGTGACACCTCACCACTTCGCACGTTCATGCTTGGTCACTAACAGCCCTTGCATCCACCTCCATCCTAGTCCAAACTTTGCTTTCCTATCATTGCAGGGAAACCTGGCCCACAATCAGGCTGAGCAGGCCAGCACAAGCACGGGATGTGGTGGACAACTAGCTCTTCACTCTCTATGAGGAGAAGATAGTGGATCTGGCTGGGAAGACACTCATGGCTACTCAACTCAGTAAGCTCCAATGTGCTGTGCTACTGTCTGATTATCACCAATGCTAACTTTTTCATGTTCTGCACAAGCTTTTACCAATCTCCAGCTAACTTCCCCTTTCCTCTGTTGCCAGTCATTTCACTCAGAACTTCCAGAATGAAGAAACCCCAGCATGAACTCCTCAGCGACAGCTGCACCTCTGAGGAGGAAGCCTGTTAACTTTGAGGATGCACTGCCAAGGTGGCTTGGGAGGGAGAAGCAAAAGAAAACACACTGAGGGCACATAGGTGGTGCAGGAGCTACATTATTGTAAATGAGATATCATTTTTTTGTCAATACTTTTTCACTTACATTGTCTGCTATAACATTATTTTTGATATATGTATTGATGTAAAATATAACTTAATTCTGACTGGCTATGTCACATTCATGTGAGAAATGAAGAGCTTTTTCATACCATATTGTCTAGGGATGTGCAGGCTAGGTGGATTAGCCATAGTAAATGTAAGGTTATGGGGATATCTGGATGAAATGCTTTTTAGCGGGTTGGTGCAAACACAATAGGCCAAATAGACTCTGTCTGCACTGTAGGGATTCTATGCTTCTAAGGTCCCAGAGATGCATGATGCTGCAATAGCCAACGGTTGTTCATCTCTCAAGCAACCAAATCTTTGACTGCTGTTAGCCTCATATGTCAGAGACCTTTGAATCTTAGCCATAATAACTGTAGCCAAGCTGCTGCACATTAATATGGAGGACACTAGGGCTGATCAGAATATCCAGAATGTGTACAATGGCCTGGTTTGCTCACATTCTTCAATACTTGCACCCACCTGTATGGGAGAGAATACAGAATTGGTGACGATTCCGCACATTTCATTCAGAAAATGCTGCTTCCAGGTATGAGCTTTTCAAGGCAGCACAATTACATACGAGGCTCAGAGATGTTCAGTCAGCAGCTTATATGTCCACTGTCCCTCAGGGTGCAGTGAACTGCTGAGAAAGTTGCACAAAATGCTGCCTGTTGTTATCATAGTGAATGTTCAAATATATCCTGACAATTTTACAAACTGCACATTTTGAAGCACTGAAGGGATACCAATTTTAGCAGAAAGTAATTCAGTGATTAAACAAAGACTAAGAAATAAAGAAAAGATAGATACATAAAGACCTAGCTGCCTTCACTTTGAAGGCAGATGGTTCAGATCACGGCTGAGTTGTGTTGAGACCAAGCTGGTGTTGTGAGTCTGCAGCTTTGCTGGTGTCAAGTTGCATTGTTGAAGGGCTTGGAAAGAGCATGGTCATTAATTGTGGAAACACCTAATGCAGAAGAAGTGGTTCCATTTAAAAGAAAACTAGATGGCTCTTCCATGAGCTGCAACGGGCACTGATGAGACATGTTGCTGTTTAACTGAGTTTTTGTGTCATCAGGCTTCTCCGTTGTGGAGAGAAAAGTTGCAAGTGTGATGTTAGTACAGAGAATTGAGGTATTTATTAAATGAGAATGCATGGAAATAAGCTTTTCATCATCTGCCAGTGGAATTCTGAACTCACCATCTAAGGTGTGAGGACTGAAGAAAGAGCTTTTGTCAACATCAGAAAATGATTCTTTGGACTCCTTCTTGTATTTTAAATCATTTCTCTCACCATCGTTCTCACTACCTAAGAGGAGAAAATTTCCTCCCAATGTTACTCCATCATGGTACGCTTATTTTTTAGCATGCCAGTAATGAGTCATCTTTTAATAAATATTTTGCACCGAATAAAATACAAACTTATTTTTGCATGGTTGGGAGCAAAAATTCAACAAAAGAATTTTATTTAGAATTATAAGTCAGTTGGTTTAGCTATGAGATCCCATTTCTCCAGGCGCTAACTGGCTTACTAACTAACTGATATAGCAGGCAGAAAGCTTGTGTTTATTTCCAGCAGGAAATATACTGCCTGCCATATTGGAAAAAGATAAGATAGATGTCTTTTGCTCATGTGTGAACCCGGTGATAACTCCTACCTTGTGCAGATAAGTGTCCAAAAGCCTGCTTAAGACTCACATTTTAGGATTGGCTTCTCTCGAGGTAGCTTGTGGCAAGGAGACTGAACTAACTAGAAAATAAAGTTTTTGAGAAAATCATCAGGCCTGGCAACATCTATAGAGATCGGAACAAGAGTTAACATTTTGAGTTCAGTGCCCTTTCGTTAAACTGATGGTTTTCTCCAGCACTTACTGCTTTTGTTTCAGATTTCCAGCATCCACAGTTCTTTGTTTTATTTTTGACTGGACTGTATGATTGGTTGTGATAAGAAATGCAGATGGAGTGCATAATTTTGTTGTTTAGTTCTGCTATGCCATTCAAGGAGATCATGGCGGATACTCAACCTTATCTCTGCTTGCCTTACAATTTCGATATGCCGTTAGTTTTTTTTTTGAAGTACAAATGGAATGATCAATCATTGTATTTTGAATATGTAAACAACAGAGCATCCATACCTCTCTGGATAGAGAATTCAAACTATTCACATCCCTTCAACTGAAGAAATTTCGCATCAGCTCAGCCCTGAATAGCTATCCCTTTATTCTAAGACACTGACTCTATGTTCTAAGTTTCTCAGCTTGGAAACATTTTCTCAGCAACTATCCTTTAAACCCTGTTAAGAGTTTTGGCACAGTTGGATCACTTAGTAACCTACTTAACTCAAGGGAACACAGGCCTAGTTTACTCAATCTCTCTCCTTGCAGTCAGCCCCTCAATCAACAAGTCTAGAAAGCCTTTCACTAGAGCACTCGCTCTAGGGCATGTGTTCCATTCCTTAGGTAGAGTGACATATCTGCACAAAGTACTTCAAATAAAGCTGCCCCAATGCCCACTATAATTAAGGATTTTTCATTCTTATACACTAATCATTTTGTGAAGAAAAAACACTATTTCTCTTCCTATTGCCTGTCTATACTTGCATATTAAGCTTGTGATTCAAATATAAAAGATACCCGAGGTCCCACTGCACACATTTTCCAGTTTCACAGCATCTAAAAAGATATTTCTATTTTTCTTGTCAAGTGGATAATTTCATACTTCACCACACTGTTTTTCAACTATCCCACTCACCAGCCTGTCTGTCTCCCAGTTGGATCACTTCACATTTTTTTAATCCAGAAGCAAGGATCACTTTACATTCTCCTCACTACTTACTTTCCTATTTCACATACCCAGATTAACTGATGATAAGATGTTCTACTCAGTCCCCTCATTAAAGCTCTTAATACAAATTCGAGATAACTGAGAACCAATTACTAACTCCTGTTGTTAGTGGCTATCCTTTGCAGGTGAGGATGACACCAACATGAATGTCCTGTTTATTCCTGCTCTCTGCTTTCTGTTCATTTAACCAAATGTGAATATATTACCCCAGTCTCTTGAGTTCTAATTTTGTTTACTAACCCCAGGCTGAATCTAATCCTCTTGCAATAAGCTTTGTGGAGGGGAACCCCATTGCCTTCTCATCTTAATCACAGTTTAGGTCTATGATGGATAGGCCCTTGGTGGATCTGAGAAGGGGATGCAGATTTTTTAGATTCCCTACAGTGTGGAAACAGGCCCTTCGGCCCAACAAGTTCACACAGCCCCTTGAAGCATCCCACCTAGACCCATCCCCATATAACCCACACATCCCTGAACACTGTGGGCAATTTAGCATGGCCAATCCACCTAGCCTGCACATCTTTGACTGTGGGAGGAAACCAGGGCACCTGGGGGAAACCCACGCAGACACGGGGAGAATGTGCAGACTCCACACAGATAGCTGCCCGAGGCTGGGATCAAACCTGGGTCCCTGGTGCTGTGAGGCTGCAGTGCTAACCACTGAGCCACCATCCCACTCCACTCACTGGATAACAAAAGTGTGGAGCTGGATGAACACAGCAGGCCAAGCAGCATCTCAGGAGCACAAAAGTTGACGTTTCGGGCCGAGACCCTTCATCATAGACTGGGTGACTGCTTTATAGAACACTAGCATTCTGCCTGCAAAAAAGATCTTGAACTTCTGGTTGCCCACCAACACAACACCCAGTTCCCCGGCCAACATCTCTGTCTTAGGCTTGCTCCAACGAAGCTCAGTGCAAGTGGGAGGAATAGTACCTCATTTTCTATTTGATCACCTTGTAGCCTTCCGGACTCCATATCAATTCAATAACTTTAGGGTTTGAGTTCCCCTATGTCTTTACCCCAACCCCCACATACCAGGCCCTATTATCACATAGTCCATTATTACACACCACCGATTGTTAGCCACTAACTGTCTCCATTAACAGTTATTCACCCTCCTAGCCTGATTGTTATCCACTCCTTTGTATGTCCAACTGCTCTTCTCTCTCTTTGGGCTCTGTCCCCACCTATCGCTTGCTCCTTACCCCTTCCCCCCACCCTATCTTGTGCACAAAAATGCACATTTCCTAGTTACCATTAGTTCTGAGGAAAGGTCACTCAGCCCGAAATGTTAATTCTGATTTCTCTCCAGAAATGCTGCCAGACCTGCTGAATTTTTCCAACAATTTCTATTTTTGAATCAAGTCACCAGTTGAGGCATTTGGTGTGCTTGTCTTTATTGGTCAATGCATCGAGTACAGGAGTTGAGAGGTCATGTTGTAGCTATGCAGGACAGTGTTTTGGCCATTTTTTGAATATTGTGTGCGGTTCTGGTCTCCCTGATGTAGGAAGGATGTTGTGAAACTAGAAAGGGCTCTGAAAATATTTTCAAAGTTGTTGCAAGGGTTGAAGGGTTTGAGCTATAGGGAGAGGCTGAATAGACTGAGGCTATTTTCCCTGGAACGTCAGAAGCTGAGGTTGATAAAATCACAAGAGGCATGGATTGTGTAAGTAGGCAAGGTCTTTCCAAGTGGTGGGGAAGCCCAAAACTAGAGGTCATATGTTTAAGGTGAGAGGGAAAAGATATAAAAGGGACCTAAGAGGCAACTTTTTCATGCAGAGGGTGGTGCATGTACAGAATGAGCTGCCAAAAGAAGTGGAGGTGGCTGGTACATTTACAACATTTAAAAGGCATCTGGATGGGTATTTGAATGTGAAGGGTTTAGAACATATGGGCCAAATGCTGGAAAATAGGACTCAATATATATAGGATATCTGATAGGCATGGATGAGTTAGACCAAAGGGCCTCTTTCCATGCTGTATATCTCTATGATTCTATGACTAATGATTCCAATTAAATAATTTATGTGCAAAGCTCATTAAGTGCAATGCAAAGGTGAGGGAGAGGTTGGAAGCATGGAAATAGCAATTAGATCCTATTTGATCTGTACTCTCTAATTCCATTCACCCCCTGTGGTTTCATCTACCTATGCTCATACTATCCTATTGATCACAGATTTAACATCATTAGCGGAGCTAGTACCTACTGCTTTTTCTATGAGAGTTCCACTAACCTTTGTGGAAGAAGCATTTCTGAATATTCTGTCTTCTTAATGGCCAAGCTTAGTCCTAGATTTCTCCCCAATCAGTAAGGAAATAGCTTGAGGTGGCATGGTGGCTCAGTGTTTAGCACTGTAGCCTCATAGCACCAGCAACCCAGGTTTGATTCCAGCCTTGGGCGACTGTCTGTGTGGAGTTTGCACATTCTCCCCCTGTCTGCGTGGATTTCCTCCGGGTGATGTGGTTTCCTCCCGCAGTCTAAAGATGTGCAGGTTAGGTGGATCGGCCATGCTAAATTGCCCGTAGTGTTCAGGGGTGTGTAGGTTATGGGGGATGGGTCTGGGTGGGATGCTCCAAGGGGCAGTGTGGACTTGTTGGGCCAAAGGGCCTGTTTCCACACTGGGAATCTAAATCTAATCTGTGTACATACAGCCTTAAATCACTTTGGTTCTCTTGGCTCCTGGCTTTAAAACATTTTAAAAACTACCTTGACTGATCCTTTCTATTCATTGAAAATTAATTGGCACTCTTACTGGAGTTGATATCCATTTGTTGCTGTTTTTCTCGACCCAGTTAATCAATCTTTTTGCTGGTGGAAACATAAAATTACATTGTTACCAATCTTGTAATTACAACATAAAATGCTAAAAAATCAGTCAGCAATTCAGACAGCTCCTGCAGAGAGAAATAATTAATGTTCCAGGATGATGATCTTTCAGCAAACCTGAGAAAAGGCAAGTGGAAGGGAACCGAAAGAACAAAGCAGAAGGTCTGTAATCAAGTGGCAACTGGGGAAATTAAATATCAAGATCTTGGAATGAAATGTGGGTGTGAAAGCAGGTTGTTTTTACATGTAATCAAACATAAGAAAGGAATGAGAAAGCAAAGGAGATGAACGAGGTAGAAGAGGCATAGAGTTGAAGAGCAGGTAGATTATGCTGGAACTATAAAAAACACAAGTTAGGTTCTGGCTAGACTTCTGTCTGCATTTCTCAAAACTACATTATAAAGGAGGGATATGGTTGCATTGCAGAAGGTGCAGAGAAGATTTCCCAGGGATGTTTCCTAACAGGAGAGTTTTAGTTGTGAAGAGAGATTGGATAGACTGGAGTTGTTTTCTTGGAGCGGAGGAGACTGAGGGGGCAATATGACTGAGATGTGTAAAATTATGAGAGGCAGAGATAGGGTAGACATGAAGGAACTTTTCCCTCTAGTAGAGGGATCGGTGACCAGGGATAGGAGATTTAGAGGGGATGTGAGGAAATTTTCTTTCACCCAGAGGTTGGTAGGAGTTTGGCACTCACTTCTTATATGGGTGGTTCATAACATTTGAGAAATATTTATACATTCATTGTAATACCAATCTGGTTGTTATTTGGCAGCGCAGACTAGATGGGCTAAAGGCCTTTTTCACTGATATAGCCGTCCTTGACTCTATGAGCCAAACAAAACTTTTGTTTGAGATGAAAACAGGATTTGAAAGAGAGGCATGCTTGTGGTGACATGGTGGCTCAGGTTGCCCCCACAATGCCAGGGACCTGGCTTTGATTCCAGCCTTGAGCAGCTGTGTGGAGTTTGCACTTTCTCCCTGTGTCTGCGTGAGTTTCCTCTGGGTGCTCTGTTTTCCTCCCATTGTCCAAAGATGTACAGGTTGGATGGATTGGCCACGCTAAATTGCCCATAGAATCCGGGGATGTACAGGCTAGGTGGATAGGTCATGGGAAATGCAGGGCTACAATGAAAGGATGGGGATGGGTCTGTGTGGGATGCTCTTCAGAGGGACAGTGTGGACTCAGTGGGTCAAATGGCCTGTTTCAACACTGTATAGATTCTATGACAAGTGTCAGTGAATATGGTAGAATATCGAATGAGAGATCATAATTTAAAAATAAGTGATAGCCCATTTAAGACAGATGGGGATTTTTTTCTTTCTGAGTTTAAAGGCAATTGATGTAAAATCTGTCATCTCTTGGTAACCAAGAATCTATCTATCTATTCTGGAGGAGGTGGAGGGTATGGGTAGTGTCACGGATGTAGGTAGGGAGTTCCTGGACCAAGGGGGAGAAAATGGAGTCCAGTTAGGTGGAGATGAGTTCGGTGAGGCAGGAGCAGGCAGAGACAATGGGTCAACTAGGGCAGGCAGGTTTGTGGATTTTGGAAAGGAAATAGAAGGGGGCGGTGTGGGGTTAGGGGTGGAAGGTCACCTGAGGTGATGAGGTTGTGGTTGGTTTGGGGGATTTCACAAGCTTCAAAATCTCCCCTCCCCTACTGCATCCCAAAACCAGCCCAGCTCGTCCCTGCCTCCCTAACCTGTTCTTCTCTCACCTATCCCCTCCTCCCACCTCAAGCCCCCTTGACCTGTCTGCCCTCCCCAGATTGACCTATCCCCTCCCTACCTCCCCACCTACACTCACCTTTTACTGGCTCCATCCCCGCCTCTTTAACTTGGATGTCTCCTCTTCACCTATCTTCTCCTCTATCCATCTTCGATCCGCCTCCCCCCTCTCCCTATTTATTTCAGAACCCTCTACGCCTCCCCCATTTCTGATGAAGGGTCTTGGCCCGAAATGTCAGCTTTTGTGCTCCTAAGATGCTGCTTGGCCTGCTGTGTTCATCCAGCTCCACACTTTGTTATCTTGGATTCTCCAGCATCTGCAGTTCCTATTATCTCCAGTTGTACAGCATTTGTGGAATGAAACAGTGATATTGGAAATCTGAGATCACCAAATTTTGTGAGCAAGTTTAGGTTTATGTCTGTCTACATGAACAATGATAGAGTAAGGAAGGAAACTATTCAGTACATTGCACCTACGCTGGCTTTTTTGAAAGAATTATTCAAACACTTCTGTACTTATTCTATATAGGCTTGTAAATTATTCTGCTGCAAGTAATTCTGCAATGACTGTTAGCTTTTACTATTAAACTGTTTTGACTGTTATTTCAGATAGAACATTCTAGATCACACCATCTCGCTGTAAAAAAATATTTTTCCTCATTGATCCCTCTGGTTTGTGATTTTTCAGCAGTATAAGAACTGCCACTGTCAAATTGTACCATTTAAGTAACATTTATTTCATTCAAGTGCGAGGCAAAGACCATCTCTAACCATCAGGTCTTGATATACAATGGCATAACCATCACTGAATGCCCTACAATCAACATCCTGGGGGTTACCATTGACATGAAACTCAACTGAACTAACCGTATAAATAGTGACTACAAAAGCAGGTTAGAAGTTGGGAATCCTGCAGTGGGTAACTCACCTGTTGACTCCGTAAAGCCTGTCTACCATTTGCAAGCTGCAAGAAAGGAGTGTGATGGAATATTCTCCACTTGTCTGGATGAGTGTAAATCTAACGATGCTCAAGAAGCAGGACAAAGCAGCCAACTTGACTGGCACCACATTGACAAATATTCACTCTCCATTACCATGCTCAGCAGCATCAATGCATTCCATCTGCAAGACGCACCATAGAAATTCACCAAGGCTCAGTAGACAGCACCTTCCAACCCTACAACCACACCCACCCATCAGGTTAAGGGCTGCCAATACGTGGGAATCATCTACATGCTTCCCTTCAAGCTGCTATCTTGGAAATATATCGCTGTTCTTTCAGTGTCGCAGGTCAAAATCCTGGAACTCCAGGATTGTGGGTGTATCTTTTCCAAACAGGATGCAAAGTTTCAAGAGGCAACTCATCACTACATTGTCAAGGGCAACTATGAATGGGCAATAAATGAAGGTCTAGCCATCGATGCCCATATGCTATTAGTGAATAATAATTTATATTACCTCCTTTCTAAACTATATCACTTCATTCTTCACTGTATTAATTTTAATCTGTTCTGTGTCTGCCCATTTCATTGTTCTGTGTTCTCTCAAAATTGGTTACTGTCCTCCTCATTGTTTCTAGTCCATTTGTAGTGGTAAAGTAGTAAAACATCCCAAGACAGTTCATAGGAATAGTTATCAAACACAAATGCAATAGACAGTTGAGATAATATTTGGATATACACCAAAGTTTTAGTAAAAGAGAAGGGCTTTAAGGATACTTTCAAGGAAAAAACATGGGTGGATAGGTTTACGGAGAATTCCAGCACTTGGGCCTCAAGCAGTTGAATTCATCGCTACTGATAGTGGAGAAATCACAATTAAGGGATTCTGAGACAAAAAAGGAACTGGAGGAGCACAGTTTTTTTTGCCAACTGTTGTTTGTCAAGCTCCAGCCCTGCCCCATCCATTCTGATTTGGGGCCAATCTGGAATCATTGCCCCACCTGGGACCTGTGAAGTCTGAGCTCATGCTAAATGGGGATAGCTAACCACAATCTGGCACCTTAAACCTGGCTGTTATGGAAAACCTGGGTGGCAGATCCAATTTTGGATGCAAACCGATTTAAAGGATACTTGTTGGGGTTGGATGCAAATGCGGGTGATTGGGAAACATGCTGACCCTTCCTCACCTTCTTTAGAGGGATGCAAATATTATCACATAATTCTTACTGTACAGAAACTGGCCACCCGGCTGTCCAGTTCTTCACCTACCACCTCCTCATCTCAACGCATCAACATATACTTTATTCCCCCCATTTGCTTCTCCTCTTCCCCATAAATGTGTGTTGTGCCTGTTTGATTTGTTGAACCATCACAGTGGGAATGTTCTTCATTCCTGATAGGTGTAATCTCAGATTTGCATTGGCTGTTTCGGCCAGTGCCCTTTTCTTTACTATGCTTTTGCACATATTGTGTGAATGTCGTTGGAAATGCTAACATTTATTGTCCATCATTAGTTACCTTAGAGAAGGCATAGTGACCTACCTTCTTCAACTGTAAAACCTATGTGCTATAGATACTTCTGTCCTTGTAAAATGGAGTAAAGGGATTTTGACATTTTTAAAAATCTTTTCCCTATTGTTTCTGCCCTGTGAATTCCCTTGTGGAATCACCCCACTGAATTTCCTCATCTAATGCTTTGTACAGAATATGGAGGTCTTTAACCGTTATTGATGTTTTCATGTTTTGTTTAGATAAGAGAAAGGAATCTATTAAATTGCACATCTATTGAATGTTAACATCCTCTGTCTGTATATAATTAATTTGAGTTACAATGCTCCTTTGAGGGGCTGTTAGCTAGTTAATTAAATTAGTTAATCTCATTTGTCATCCAGAAAATATGGAACAGGATGAAAGAGTACTATTGCTTTTGATATGTAATCAAAAAATACACTGCGAATTTGTTGATCTATTCTCATACTTGCTTTTTCTCCACCTAATCATTTTCTTAGGGATTCTTGTGGCACAGTGCTAGTGCTCCTTCCTTGGGGCCAGAAGGTCTAGGTTCATGTCTCACCTGAACTGGAGGTGATTATAGCAAGCTGATTAAAAATAGTTTGTTTGCTGCAGCTGAAATGGTAACACTCTTGTTTCTGAGCCAGGGGGTTGTACTTCCAAGTCCCACTCCAGAGACTTTAGCAAAAATTCTGGGCTAACATACCCAGTGAATGCTTGTAGAGCATTGATAGTATCCCTGACTCTGGGCCAGGTGATCAGTGCTCAAGTTCCACCTGCCACCCAGGTGTGTCATAACACATTGAAACAGATTGTTTTTCAAAAGCTGATACATAAACATCCTACTTTACCATTCTGTTATATAATTCTGAATTTTGACAGCCATGCAAAAAACATGGTGAAACTTGTCACAGAAGAAATGTGTTGAGTGGGTCGCAAGAGTCCCTTAATTGAAAATATGACCTTTTTCTGAGAAAACATTGCCAAATTCAGGGACTTAGAAGTTTGGCTTGATTGTATAGTGACTCTCCTGAAGCTTCATGAAGTAGGAGAGGAATTCCTGAGAGTTTTCCTGAAATGGCCATCTTCCAAGAAACAGCATATTTCAGTTTTGAAACAGCAGCATGAGACTTCATATTGTCTGCCGGATGGGATAATGGATCTTGATGGATCTGATAGAAATGCTCAAAACAATAGGCAAGTAAAGATTTATGTGTACACTGTGTTATATCAAGGCACCGCCTGGTGTGTACCTCAGAGTTCACTGGTAGTTTACTGAGCCTTGTGACAATCCCAGGCAGCAATCCGTCATTAGATAATTCGCCTGTCATCTATCTGTTCTTTGCTTGAATCTGTGAACAGATCAATCCACATACAGTCAACTTCCTTTCATGTTTATTTCCTGATACAGTATCAAACTTGTCACATTGAAGTTTCATGGGCTGGTGCTCTGAATCTGTCAATGGAAGGATTTCTCTTGAGGCTCAGGATTTAACGTTATGTTGTTAATGAGATCCACATCATCTAGACTCCATTTGATCCTAGGAGAGGTTAGAATGACTGAACTGTTCATCAAAGCTCCATCAACCTCTGGAATAGAGGGGAGAAATGGGAAATAAATGTGTTATTTACGGAAAAAAACTCATCGGATCTGGCAGCATCTATGGAGAGAGAAACAGAGTAAACATTTCAAGTCCAGTATGAGTCTTTAGCCATGAAAAGGTTTGAAAAATAGATATTTTAAAATCCTTTCAACAGACATAGAGGAGAGCAAGAGGACAGGTGGTGCAGAAGTCCAGTGCAGTTGGAAAGTTGCACATGGATTTCATACACATACCTGGAGCATCTGTTGTCTAAGGGATCTAAGGGATTGAAATGATGTATTGTTGGCCAAGGCTAAGATGATCAGACCAGTCTACGAAACCAAACATAAATGTACGGGAGTAGGCAAGGTGCTGAGTTCATACCAATAAGGCATGGGAGTTTATTGATGCAGGCTGGGGTCTTATATCAGACTGCAATGTATGTATTGTTTTATTGAGGCTTTTTAACAGGTTGTCTGATTAAACAGCCATTGCAATTGAACCATTTCTGGTGAACTCCATTTTGCACAAATAGCTAGTAGCAGGAGCTGTGGTTTGGAGAGTGTAATGATTGCACATCCTTCAGACTGACACCAGCTATATTGTGGGAGGTCTACCAGTCATGATAAGTAGCAGTAGGCATTTGCATGCCTAAGAATGGGATTGCCTGATCAGTAGCCAGATTGCTGGAGTCAGAAAAAGCAACAAAATTGAAATTGCCCAGCAGCAGCAACTTTGACTGATGTATCATCTCTGCATCAATATTACTGTTTGATTCTTATTATGACATTCACAAATTATGACACAATAACCATGTTGAGGTAAACTATTCAACGTCTGTAGTCATTTTTCTAATCTATTGGGTCTGGGAAATAGTCTCTGGCTATCAACTGTATCTATGCCTCTCATTATCTTGTATACCTCAATTAGGTCCCCTCTCCTCCTCCACATTATATCCCAGTTGCCAACTTTTTGCCCACTTACTTCACTTATCCTCTATAAACTGTTTATAACCCTCTCACAACCTGCCTTTCTGCCTATTTTTGTGTCATTTGAAAATTTGGCTACAGTACATTCTCTTGCTTCCTCCAATTCAATGTACATTGTAAACAATTGTGGTCCTACCACCCTGTGGAACCTCACTGGTTACAGATCACCAATCTGAAAAAAACAACCCATTGTCCTCACTCACTGTTTGCTGTCCATGAGCCAATTCTCTATCCATGCCTATATACTACCTAAAACTGGGCTTTTACCTTATGATTTAACCCTTTGTGTGAGCCTCTTTGTCAAGTGGCTTCTGCAAGTCCAAAAACAATACATCTACAGTTGATGAGGGTCGTGCTGTGGATGTGGTGTATATGGACTTCAGTAAGGCATTTGATAAGGCTCCCCATGGTAGGCTCATTCAGAAGGTCAGGAGGAATGGGATACAGGGGAACTTAGCTGCCTGGATACAGAATTGGCTGGCCAACAGAAGACAGCGAGTGGTAGTAGAAGGAAAATATTCTGCCTGGAAGTCAGTGGTGAGTGGGGTTCTACAGGGCTCTGTCCTTGGGCCTCTACTGTTTGTAATTTTTATTAATGACTTGGATGAGGGGATTGAAGGATGGGTCAGCAAGTTTGCAGACGACACAAAGGTCGGAGGTGTCGTTGACAGAATAGAGGGCTGTTGTAGGCTGCAGCGGGACCTTGACAGGATGCAGAGATGGGCTGAGAGGTGGCAGATGGGGTTCAACCTGGATAAATGCGAGGTGATGCATTTTGGAAGGTCGAATTTGAAAGCTGAGTACAGGATTAAGGATAGGATTCTTGGCAGTGTGTAGAAACAGAGGGATCTTGGTGTGCAGATACATAGATCGCTTAAAATGGCCACGCAAGTGGACAGGGTTGTTAAGAAAGCATGTGGCGTTTTGGCTTTCATTAACAGGAGGATTGAGTTTAAGAGTCGTGAGATCTTGTTGCAGCTCTATAAAACTTTGGTTAGATTGCACTTGGAATAATGTGTCCAGTTCTGGTCGCCCTATTATAGGAAAGATGTGGATGCTTTGGAGAGGGTTCAGAGGAGGTTTACCAGGATGCTGCCTGGACTGGAGGGCTTATCTTATGAAGAGAGGTTGACTGAGCTCAGTCTTTTTTCATTGGAGAAAAGGAGGAGGAGAGGGGACCTAATTTGAGGTATACAAGATAATGAGAGGCATAGATAGAGTTGATAGCCAGAGACTATTTCCCAAGGCAGAAATGGCTAGCACGAGGGGTCATAGTTTTAAGCTGGTTGGAGGAAAGTATAGAGGGGATGTCAGAGGCGGGTTCTTTACATAGAGAGTTGTGAGAGCATGGAATGTGTTGCCAGCAGCAGTTGTGGAAGCAAGGTCATTGGGGTCATTTAAGAGACTGCTGGACATGCATATGGTCACAGAAATTTGAGTGTGCATACATGAGGATCAATGGTCGGCACAACATTGTGGGCTGAAGGGCCTGTTCTGTGCTGTACTGTTCTATGTTCTATGTTCTGCAGGTTCCCTTCCATCCACTCTAACGCTTCCTCAAAAAACTCTAAGAAATTAGTCAGACATGAGTTCTGTTTCATGAAGCATGTTAATTTTGCTTGATTAGATTGATTTTCTAAATGTTCTGCTTTATTTCCTTAATAATGGATTCCACTACTTTTCTAACAGTGGGCATTAGGCTACATGGCCTATAGTTACCTATTGTTTTCCTCCCTCCCTTTTTGAATAGGTATGTCACATTAACAGTTTTCAAATCCTCTGGTACTTTTCTAGAATCCAATGAGTTTTGGAAAATTACAACCAATGTATCCACTATTTCTATAGCTCTCTCTTTAGGATCTTAGGATGTAAGCACCAGGCCCAGGGAACTTGTCTGCCTTTAGCCCCCTTAGTATGTCTAATCCTACTTTAGTGATAGTGGTGGTACTTAATTTCTCCCCTTTTACTGTTAATGGACTGCTCAAAATATCTTCCACTGCAAAGTAAATTTTTTACTAGTTTGTCCTCATTGTATACTTTCTCTGTCTTTATTTCCTTTTTAGTCCTCTTTGCTGGATTCTGGATTTATCCCAGTCTTCAGAGCCATACTGACTTTGGCCTTTTTTATGTTCTTTCTCTTTCAACTTAATACTCTCCTTAACTTCCTTGTTTAACCATGTTCCTTTCCTCCTTACGGGGATGTATTTTTGCTGTGGGCCATGTATTACCTATTTTAATGTCTGTCACTGCTTGCTTACTGTCAATCCTGCTAATCTATCTTCCCAGTTCACTTTAAGTAACTCTATCCTTATTTCATTGTAACTCCTTTCAAGTTAAACACAGTTGTTTCTGACTGAAGTTTCTCAGTTTTCACCTGTTAAGATCACTACTTCCTAGGGGACTGTTTACTTGGAGTTTATTTGTTTAACCTACCTTGTTACCCACTTGCTTGGTCAAGACACCTCTACCAACAGTAGTAGTTGTGCCTGGCAGGTTAATAGAGGTGAGAAACATCACAATGTTTAAAAAAGTAATTGGATGAAAACTTGAAATGTCATAACATTCAGGGCTATGGGGTCAAGGACTGGAAAATGGGGTTAGTATAGATAGGTCTCCTATATGTAGATCTCCTTCCTATATTTTGATGCATTCCTTGGGATGGCTGAGAGTCCTTTATGCTAGTTGCAACCTCAGGCAGGGATGGAATGTTCTGGAGTAGGGGCCTCCATTGTTGGTCCTGAGAGGAGAGGAACTCTGTGTTAGCTCAACCCATCCAGCAGGTCCCTGTCTACAAAGTGGGCAGCCATTTTCACCCCTCTGCCATGTTTGGGCAAATGTCAGGAATTGTGCAGGGTGGCTCTGGACTGACAGTGCTTGTCTGGCTGCACCATGGGTTTTTAAAGATGGTACAAGCTCAAAGTTTAGCAGTGAATTCTGGGATATCAGCTGACTGGAGAATTGTTCTGAGAATGGCATGTGGTAAAATGGGGCAAAAATCAGCTGTGACAGAAGATGTGGGGATGTGTTAGGTTATTAATGAGCCTTGTTTGGTATGATATGACAACAGAAGTTGCAAGGCCTCATGATAACAAACTCTTCAAAAAAATTCAATGCAGCTCAACCTTAGTGAAAAAAAACATAAGATTTAGTCCTAGGGATAGCAAGAACTGCAGATGCTGAGTCAGAGACAACACAGTGTGGATCTGGAGGAACACAGCAGACCAGGTAGCATCAGAAGAGCAGGAAAATTGACATTTTGAGTTGGGACCCTTCTTTAGAAATGGGGTGGTGGAAGGGAGCTAGGAAATAAATAGAGAGAGCAGGCATGGGACTGAGGAAGGTGATTGGTAAGTGCAGGTAGGGAGTGGTGGGGACTGGTCAGTGGGATAGGAGGAGTGGACAGGTGGGAGAGAAGATGGACAGATTGTGTCAGGTCAAGGAGGCTGGGGGTGGTGAGATTTTAAAACTGATGAATTCCATGTTTAGGCCATCGGACTGTAGGCTCCCGAGATGGAATATGAGGTGCTGTTCCTTCAGTATGCGGGTGGTGTCATTGTGACACTGGAGGAGGCGCAAGATGGACATGTCACCCAGGGAGGGGGAGTTAAAATGGTCGGCAACTGGAAGGTGTTATCATTTGTTGTGTACAGAGCACAGATGCTGTACAAAACAATCTCCGAGTTTACACTTGGTCTCACTGATGTAGAGGAGGCCACATCAGGAGCAGTGGATACAGTAGATCAAGTTGATGGATGTTCAAGTGAACATCTCTCTGATATGACAAGTTTGTTTTGTGCCTTGACTGGAGGTGAGGGGGTAGGTGTAGGGGCAGGTATAGCACTTCCTGCAGTTGCAAGGAAAGGTGCCAAGGGTGGTGGGGGTAGTGAGGAGTGTGGAGTGGCTGAGGGTCTCACAGAGAGAACAGTCCCTATGAAAAGCAAGTAGGAGTCGGGAGGGAAATATCTCTTTGGTTGTGGGGTCAGATTGTCGGTGTTGGAAGTGGCGCGAATGATACATTGGATGTCGAGGTTGATGGGGTGATGTGTGAGGACAAGGAGGATTTTGTTCTTATGTTTGTTGGGGGGAGGGGATGTGAGGGCAGAAGTGCGGAAAATGCAAGAGATAGGGTTGAGGGCACTTCCAATCACCGATGGGGCGAATTTGCAGTCCTTGAAATAAGAGGACATCTGGGATGTTTGGGATTGGAATGCCCCATCTTGGGAGCAGACACAGCAGAGGCAGAGGAATTGTGAGTAAGGGATTGCATTCTTGCAGGAGGGTGGGTGAGAGAAGGTGTAATCCAGGTAGCTCTGGGAGTCGATGGGCTTGAAATAGATGTCAGTTTTGAAGTGGTCACCAGAGATGCAGACAGAGAGATCCTGGAAGGAGAGGGAGGTATTGCAGATGGTCCGGGTGAATTTGAGGTTGGGGTGAAAGGTGCTAGTAAAGTTGATGAACTGTTCAAGCTCCTCGTGGGAGCACGAGGCAGCACCGATACAGTCATCAATGTACTTGATGATTCGTAGAGATCCTATATGTTAGTCCTGCATGTTTTTGCATGTATATACATATTATTCTGAGTTCCGCATCATTCACAATGGGTCTACAGTCAGGCTATAGGCGACAATGTTTCTGTTCAGTGCACATGGTATGATCTGAGAAATGAATCAGTTAAAACTCCAGCATTTCTGTTTAAAAGTATGGCCATTTCATTCTTCCAGGTGCCATAAGACAAAATGCTCCGTTGCCCTTCAAGTTTAAGTTGTGTCTGATTCTGCCACAAAACTCATTTTTTATGAATATTTTTGAAATATAAAAATACATAGTCACAAACGTAGTTCGGTTATGAACAAGGACATATGAAGAAAACAAGCAAACATTGGAGTTTGACTCAATCCAACATCAAAAGCAACTGAGTTTGACATGCTCATTTGATGACAGTAACCACTCACCTAGAAATGTGACTCCATAACAACACGTGAACAACACTGAACATTTTCCCAGAGATTTTTGAGAGGGATGAGATGCAAAGTTACTTGATGCTGCAAAGTAACGTAACATTAATGTTAATATCAGATAAAATCTGTTGCTGTACTACCCAAGACCCTTTATTCTACATGAACCTCTTGGTGACATGAAATAGCATTCTGGCCCACAGAGTTACCAGTGAGCCAAACAACTGCCTGTCATTTTGGTGCTTTTCATTTTGCAACAGCTCTCTTTCGGAAATGACCAAAAGTGATGTAGGTTTGGCCAATTGCCTTTGTAATTTTTTGCAGTGAAATTGAAGGTTTGTACATTCATTTAAAGACAATTTCTCAAAGGCAGTTACAAACGCAGGCTGAGTTGAAGGAAAATTTCTGCATCGTACCTAATCTACATTGACGTCTGTAGAAAGAACAGTTGTATTTTTTCATTCTGGTTCATGTCAATATTTGCGTTGCCCTCTTCATTTAGGAGTTGTGATATTTGACCTGGAAGCAGTACAGTAAAGAATATTGCTTCAAAATACCAGTGGAATCTGTAATTGTTTCAAACAATATTTGGAAAGGACTTATGTGGTTGTATCAATTGTAAATGAATCAACTGTATTTTTCTTGGGTAATAAAAGTATACTGATCCATGTGACCCAATTATCCATGGCAAGATCAGATAATCCATGAAGGAAATCACATCTGAACAGACATGAAAGAGAACTGTATACCCAGATGAAAGTTAGGTAGAGGATATAGAAGATGAAGATGATCAAGCATGTAGATGCAGATATAAAGAGAAAATGGAACATGGAGAACTCTTGTGAGTAGATCACTCCGAAAATACAGGAACTCTTACAGGTTCAGTGTAAGCTAGCTAAAATTGTCTAAAGAACCTGAAAAGCTATGTGAATAGTTGTGGGATGCTAAGGAGCTGGATGTTTCCCCACAAATTACAAAACCACAATCTAGGTATTACTGGTTTCTTTGGTCATGCTGGGCTTGATTGTATAGGTTTCCAGGGCTCTTTTTCACCAAAGTGAGAGAGGGCCTGTAAAAATGTGCCTGTAGTGATTGGAACCAGGTGGATCTTATTCACTGAGCTGCTTGATTGGGGTTATTAACTTGGGCCAATCGAGGAACCCTGGCTGACAGATATAAACAGGGGATTCAGCGTCTCCTCACTTTTGGGAGCGACTCTGAGGTGGCTGGCCACACCAAGTGTAATGTTCACAATTAAATAAAGGGTAATTGGATGATGGGATACTGGCCTCTGTGCAGTTATTTCATTGCCTTTGCTTTGAAATTATATTGAAATTCACCAAAGATCCTCAGACAACAAACCCATTACCACTTCCGTCTAGAAGGACAATGGCAGCAGATGTATGGGAACACCACCACCTTCAAGTTCCCCTCCAAACCACTCACCAGCCTGACTTAGAAATGTATCACTGCTCATTCACTGTCACTGGGTCAAAATCTTGGAAATCTCTCTCCATTGGCATTGCAGGTCAACCTACAGGATGTTGCCTACAGCGCCTCAAGAAGGCAGCTCATCACCACCTTCTGAAGGGCAACTAGGGATGGGCAGTAAATACTGGCCAGCCAGCAATGCCTACATCCCACACATGAATAATTTTAAAAAAATTCCATGAAATCTGGAGGTGAAATCTGTTGTCAGATCTCTTACTGCATTGTCACATTTCTGCAAGGAATAAAGCATATGCTTGTGGCTATAAACAGCGCATGATTAAGATATCATCCATATAAAAGTGAAATTTGTCTTTTTACTTGAAGTATAATTCACTTGTTAACTCACATTTGTTTTGCATTGATTCATTTTCTTATGAAAGTAAAAATTGCAAAAGGTGAATCTGTCATTTTATTTCTCTCTGGGGGTCACTGGGGATCATAGCTAAATTGTGGGCTCAATCCAGAATTGAATCCAGAAATCAGGGGTGAATAAGAATCTTTTCTTTTCTCAAGAGCTTGTCTTGAATGTTTCTTGATTTTCAGGGGCTCCTTTTTCATTCTCATTGCTGCATTTAGGCGATGGTATCGGGTGGGTGTGGGTGGAAAGGGGGAAATGCACAGAATTGCAAGATAATAGATTTGAAGAATACATCAATATCTTTAATAATCATCACCACTCCATTAAACTTAAAGCTACAACATGCCAGGAAATCATTAATTTGATAGGAGCTGCAGCACTTAATTGATACAATGGGCAAAACAACGTTAAAAAAATGAGATAGCTCATATATGCAAATCTTTATGAAAGATAGCTGTTCAATATTAAATTATCTGATTAACAGCGTTCATTACAGTAGAATCATGACTTTTTCCCTCATTTGGGAACACCTGTCGGCTTAAGCTAGAGACTGTAAATCTATTTGTATGGAATTATTATCTGAGTTTTCATGGTTCCTAATAAGCAGAGTATTCTTTTGTTGAATGGGTGAAGACTCTTCTCCCCTATTTTCAGCCCTCCTTCCCCTTTGTTTCTCATCAGACACCATTGCAAACCCCTGACCCAACTTTGTAAACCCTACTCTTCTGTGATCCTAAGCTGGTGTACTCATAAATCCTCATGATATAGTCATAGTATGTAGTGTTTTAAGGCGCTTACTAGTAATCCTTTCAGATTCAATACTGTTATGTAACAGGACACTTAAAGAACTCATCAGGCATGAGGAGTTCAAAGAAGAAAGGCTGACTTCCATTAGTGATAAAATACAAGAAGCCAGAATTGCCAATCAGAATAAGACAAATTGACATAATGAGAGTGAAATTAACAAGAGAGGAAAGAGGTAGGGAAAGATGAAGAGAGAGATAAGGAGATTTGAAATGGAACAGACATTTCAAACATGAGTTAGTGAGGAGTAATACTGATTCAGAGAGAATGCCTCTTAATTTTGATCTTGACTTTCCACTTAGTGCTTAAATTTAGTGAGGGGGAAGTGGAGATGTACTTTGTGACCTTCAAATAAATTGCTACATGAGTTGGCATAAGGAAGAGTGAGCTATGCTCTTCCAAAGTATTTTGGCCCCTTGTGCTGATATTGAATAAAGTTTGGCTGATCTGCTTGGATTTGTTGCCTCAATGCCTTTTCACACCCTCAATCATTCCGTTGACTTTGTTGTACATCAAAAACCTGTCTAACTTAGCCGAAATTACCTCCAGTCACCCAACATCTACTGCTTTCATATGATGATATTACTAAAGACTTTCGGAGAGAAGAAATTACTCCTCATCTTAGGTTTGTATGGGAGATTGTTTTAGTCTGCTGACTACAAAGATGATCAAGTGATGCAGATCTACGTATTGTCCTCACTTTTGCTGAACTAAAATATTAATTTTCATGTGTCAGTCAAGTTTTTAGATCGGTGCATTCAAAACCTTTGACATTTTGCTTTGGACAGTGCATTAAATTATTCATATTTAATACATTTTGAGAGCTTGACTTTTGAGGTGTTGTGGTTTAATGGGTTTATTTCAAGTTCTGTGATTTTCTAAAAAGATAGAAATGGACAGTGAACCATTTTCTTCAGCAACGCATTTATTGGAAACCATATGCCTCCAGGTAATTTCTTGAACACACTTCAGCAAAAATACCTGACTGTTTCCACAACAGGTTTTATGAGTCTTCTGTTTGAACATTGTTTTTACAGCGAGTTTTGAGAAGGTTTGTAGCTCAGGTTGAGGTTCTGGATGTGAGTTTGCTCGCTGAGCTGGAAGGTTAGTTTTCTGACGTTTCGTCACCATTCTAGGTAACATCATCAGTGAGCCTCCGACGAAGCGCTGGTGTTATGTCCCGCTTTCGGGACATAAGCGGGACATAACACCAGCGCTTCGTCGGAGGCTCACTGATGATGTTACCTAGAATGGTGACGAAACGTCTGAAAACTAGCCTTCCAGCTCAGCGAGCAAACTCGCATCCAGATTGTTTTTAAAGGCTTGGAGTTTGCACTGTCAGTTGGGGAAGCCCGCAAAAGAAAGGAAAAGCTCAGCTCATCTGCTTTTTCTGAAGCACCTTTATGGTGAATTCAGTGTGAAACCTGATGTTCCTCTTGAAGACACTTTTCAATGTTGTTTCCTAAGCAAGCTGCATTTATCAAGATCCCAGAGATCCCATATTAAAAACTGTGAGCTTATCAATTCTGCAGTTTTGTGGAAGACTATTAATTTATAATTATATTTATGGAAGAAAATTACCAGATGCGTCTGCTTATTTTATGCCGAATATGGGGAAAGCCATCTCGGACATGTGATCCTTAGAGCATGGAACAAAAGAGAAAAGTGCACCCCTCTCATCTTGGTCATAATAATAGGCAGCTCTGTTGTTGGCAGCTAGTTAGGTATCTGTGAATTTAAATACTACATATGAGAAACTGCATAGATGTATCTAACAAAAATAAAAGTGTTGTTTATGTTGCTGTTTGATTTGTATTTTGCATTACACGTGGCCTGTGAAGTGTTACAATATACAGGATACTTAAAATGAGTTGAGAAACCAGACATGTTATGCAACTTGCCACAGACAATATGTGGTGTTAGTGAAAGCACACTAACAAGCCTAAGGTGCTGATTTTATTTGTTAACTATAGATTTTAAATTTCCATGGTGAGTGTTGTAATCTGTTGTTAGAAATAAGTACTGAGGAGGGAATTACTCATTATATAATTGGGTTTTATCATTTTGAATTTAAAAGTGCTGTCGATTCTCTGAGAACCAGATGTTGTCTTGAAAAATGTCTTTATAAACATTCCATTCAGTCGAAAGATTTAGATGAATTGGGCCTGAGGGTCTTACTTATTTTTTCTCGGCACTAATACGGAATGACAGTAAAATCCACTCACTTTGTAACTACAACCATAATCATGTGTCTGGGGATGTGATCCTGGGTTCTCCTTGGCTAAAACTTGCACTTTATTTGCGAATGTTCTTACTGAGAGTCTGGTGAGCTTGATTTAAATCTCATCTTTCTGCAGCAGGTAAAATGGTGCAGTTAAACAAGAACGAAGAATTACAGAATACGGAAGCCATCAAAAATCAGGACTTGTGACATGTTTAACAAAGTATGGAGCTGGATGAACACAGGAGGCCAAGCAGCTTGGCCTGCTGTGTTCATCCAGCTCCACACTTTGTTATCTCAGATTCTCCAGCATCTGCAGTTCCCATTATCTCTGACTTGTGACATGTTTGATTTTTCTAGTTAGATCAACTCCTCTTTTGTACTAGATCAACATTGCTGCCAACTCCCTGATATTTCAAAATCTATTTATCCCCTCTTTAAATACTTTTTGTGTTCCAGCTTCCACAACTGTATCGGGTAAAGAATTCCAGACATTCATTTCTCCCATGGGAGAAGAAATTCCTTTGCATCTTAATTGCAAATTAGTTTCCCTTTGTTCTGTATCTATGTCCCTTTTTTTCGAGATACCCCCACTGGGAAAAGCATCTTCTCAACATCTACCCTGTCAAACACCTCGGAATCTTGTATGTATCAATAAGAATGCCTCACATTTTTGCTAAACTCCAATAAGTAAAAACCTAACCTGTTTAGCTGTTCTTGAAAACTCGGCCCCTTCATCACAAGACTCAGCATGTGAAACAAGAACCCAAATTGCTAGAGAAACTCAGTTTATTTGGCAACATCCACAGAGAGAAAGCAGGGTTAATATTTTTGACCCTTCTTCAGGATCACTAGACCTCAAACATTAATAGTACTTTGGTGAGTTTCTCTATCATCTTCTGTTTTTATTTCAGCGCTTCAGCATCTGCAGTTCTTTGTTTTAAATAAGTATGTGAATCTCTTTTGAATGGCTTCCACTCTCAGTATATCCCTTTTTAAATATAGGGACCATTACTGCAGTAGCCCATGCTAATTCAGTATCCTTCAGCCAACTTGCAGTATTTGCCTTTTATAAATACAAGATGTATATTAAACTACCCACAAAACACTTCTAGATCTGGGCTGATGGGTGACTGTTTTGTGTTTTCTGCTTTACTTTGATAAGTTCAAAGTAGTAAATTGATGTGAGCAATTCACAAATAGCTGGAAATACATGATATTGTTTTGATTATTCCATGTTGCTACATGTGTCAGAATAGCTTTGAGGCTATATATCTTATTTAATAATATTTTTCTGAGGGAAACAAAATAATTAACCAGAACAAGAAAATAAATTTAGAAATTGAATGGATTATTTGATGTTTAAGCATGCTAAGCACAAACATGTCTCGATAATGTTATTTCCTATCACAGAATTGTTGGGGCATGGAAGGATGCCATTCAGCCTATTGTGTCTGTACTACCTCTCTGAATGAGTATTATGATGCTATTCTTCTAACGAATCCCCATAGCCCTATATATTGTTTCTGCTTAGATGATCATCTGATTTCTTCTTGAATACCTCATTTGAACCTGTTTCAACTACAAATTCCAGGCATTGTATTCCAGACTCTAACCAGTGAAATTACATTTGCTTCTTCTGCAAGTATCCTTATATCTGTACTGTCTCATTTTTGATCCTTTTAAGAGGATGATCCTTCTTGCTCAGAGTTCAGGTAGTATTTTAGGCATTCTATTCCACACGCTGTAGGCGTGCTAATGATGCGCAATTGAAGATTCCGTCACCAACACATCCATCATTCTGCTGAATGTTTTGTGGTAAACATAATATTCTCTCTTTACTCTACATTTCTGTCCTATTCCTTTGATACTCTGTTTCAAGTTTCTTTTCAAATATTCTATTATACCATTTGTGACAGTTAATGGCGTAGTGTAGCTTTGAGGTGAGTTGAGAGTCACTGCTTTTGACATTGAGGCTGCATTTGACTGAGTGGAGTGTCAAAGGGTGAGAGTCCAGACTTTGATTAAAAGTGGTAAGTAACATTTGTGCCACATAAATTCCAGACAATGACCATCTCCAACAAGAGATAATCTAACAATTGTCCCTTGACATTTAATGATGTTACCATCACCGAATGACCCATTATTCACTGGAATTCATTGGACTCTGGGGTGGTTCCCGCAGATAGGAAAACAGCCAGTGTGACACCACTGTATAAAAAAGGAAGCAGACAAAAAGCTGGTAACTATAGGCCAGTTAGCTTAACTTCAGTAGTGGTGAAAATGCTTGAATCTATCATTAAGGAAGAAATAACAAGACATCTGGATGTATATTGTCCCAGTGGGAACACCCAGCATGGGTTCGTGAAGGGTATGTCATGTTTAACTAATTTGGTGGAATTCTTTGAGAACATCACTTGCATGGTGGACAATGGGGAACCTGTGGATGTGGTGAAGGTGTAGAGCTGGATGAACACAGCAGGTGCTGCTTGGCCTGTTACGTTCATCCAGCTCTATATCTTGTTATCTCGGATTCTTGAGCATCTGCAGTTCCCATTATCTCTGTGGATATGGTGTATCTGGACTTCCAGAAGGCAGTTGACAAGGTACCACACCAAAGGCTGCTACATAAGATAAAGTTGCACGGTATTACAGGTGATGGTTTGGCATGGATAGAGGATTGGTTGACCAGTAGAAAGCAAGAATATGGGTAAATGTGTGTTTTTCTGGTTGGCAGACAGTGGCTAGTGGTGTGCCTCAGGGATCAGTGTTGGGACCTCAATTGTTTGCAATTTACATCGATGATTTGGAGTTAGGGACTAAGTGCGCTGTGTCAAAATTTGCAGATGACACTAAGGTAGAGCAAAGTGTGCAGAAGACACTGAAAGTCTGCAGAGGGATATAGATAGTCTAAGTGAGTGGGCAAAGGTCTGGCGGATGGAGTACAATGTTGACAAGTGCGAGGTCATCCATTTTGGTAGGAATAATGGCAAAATGGACTATGTTTTAAACGGTAAATAATGCTGCTTTGCTGAGGGACTTGGGTGTCCTGGTGCATGAATCACTGAAAGTGAGATTGCAGATGTAGCAGATGATTAAAAAAGAAAATGGAATTTTGTCTGCCATTGCTTGAGGGATGGAGTTTAAAAACAGGGAGGCTATGCTGCAGCTGTATAGGTGAGGCCACACCTGGAGTACTGTGCACAGTTTTAGTCTCCTTGCATGAGAGGAGATATACTAGCACTGAAGGGGGTGCAGAGGAGATTCACTCGGTTGATTCCAGAGCTGAGAGGGTTGGATTATGAGGAGATACTGAGCAGACTGGGATTATACTCATTGGAACTCAGTAGAATGAGGGGAGACCTAATAGAAACATATAAAATTACGAAGGCAATATGTAAGGTGGAGGCAGGGAGGTTGTTTCCACTAGCAGGTGAAACTAGTACTAGAAGGCATTGCCTCAAAATAAAGGGAAGCAGATGTAGGACTGAGGTCAGGAGGAACTTCTTCACCCAAAGGGTTGTGAATCTGTGGAATTCCCTGCCCAATGAAGTGGTTGAAGCTACCTCACTGAATGTTTTTAAGGCAAGGCTAGATAAATTTTGGAACAGTAAAGGAATTAAGGGTTATGGTGTGTGGGCGGGTAAGTGGATATAAGATCACTTAATAAGCCATGATCTTATTAAGTGGCGCGGCAGGCTCGAGGGGCCGGATGGCCTACTCCCACTCCTAGTTCTTATGTTCTTATTATCAATAACCTGGGAATTATGGTTGACCAGAAACTGAACTGCAATAGCCACATAAATACAATGGCTAAAAGTACAGGTCAGAGAGTAGAAATCAGGCAGCTATTAACTGAATGCTTTACTCCTCAATGTCTGCCCACTACCTACAAGGCACAAAGAAGGAGTGTGATGAAATACTAGATAACGAAGTATCGGGCTGGATGCACACAGCAGGCCAAGCAGCATCTTAGGAGCACAACTCCCCACTTGCCTGAATGAGTTCAGCTCCACCAATATTCAAGAAACTTGACACCATTGAAGACAAAGCAGCATCACTTGATTGGCACCGCATCCATAAACATCCACTCCCTGTGTCTCAGCAGCAGTAGTGTGTACAATCTACAAGATGTGTGGCAGAAATTCACCAAAGATCCTTACGCAGCATCTTCCAAACCCATGACCACTCTATCTTGATGAGCAGGGGCAACAGGTACAGAGGAACACCACCACCTGCAAGTTCTTCTCCAAGCCAGTTACCATCCTAACTGTGAAATGTACTGCCTTTCCTTCGATATCACTAGTTCAAGATCCTAGCAATCCCTCCCTAACAGTTTTGTTGGTCTACCTGCTCACATGGATTGCAGCCGATCAAGAAGGTACAATCTCCTCAAAGGCAGCTACAGACAGGGAGTAAAAGCTGGCTTAGCCAGCGGTGCCTATGTCCCATGAATGAACTGTAAAAACAAATCATATCTGAAACATCAATTGACGATATACTTGGCATCTTTGGGGGTTAATTAACTTATTTTACATCTTAAATCTCTTCTCAAAAATGTCAGAAGTGTTTTTTTCCTCATTTCTGTCATTTGTGGCTCCCTTTTATGCTGCTGTCTGCCACCTGTATCAGGATGGTTTCACCAGTTCATTCATGTCTTGTGCTCCTTTTGCTGTCAGGAAGCTGATTTCCCCCTTTGTATTGTGATTGCTTTTGGAAAGGAATGTGTTCCAAAAAAATACTTTTCAGCACTTCTGATTTTTGTTCTAGCAATCTATAGTTGTCTGCAAATTTAACTCACATCAAATTTAAAAATTTGCCCTTACTTGATATGCACAGTCCAACAACTTAACTGGCAGCATAGATTGGGGAATTGCCAAATTGCATTACTGTAGCCTGGCACACAATCTACGGAGTTCCATAACTCTTCTATTGAACTGTCCGCACTCTTTCCAAATTTGTCAACATTTGCCATGCATAATGCATTTGCTAATAAGGCAGCTCACCACCACCTTCACAAGGGCAACTAGGGATGAGCAATAATTACAGGACTAGCTAGCAATGCTCACATCCCACGAGTGAATAAAAAATATGTGCTACCATTGTATTCTATGAGAAGGTAAATGCTGTGGTTGGATTGCTTGCCAAGCTGGTTCATTGTTCCATGGACGTTTCATGACCTTGTTGGGTAACATCATCAGTTATGCACTGATGATGTTACCCAGCAAGGTGATGAAACATCTGGGGAAAAAAAAAACAGCTCGGCAAGCCAACAACCACAACATCCACAACCCGAACTACAAATCTACTCTAAAATCTTAAAAGGTAAATGCTGGTAGGTAGAGACCAGGCATAAACTTCTTATTTAGAGTTTTATTTCAACCAAACACATGCCATAAAACTCTCTCCACCTGGCCAACTCTTCTTTATATACATTTTAGTATTGTTTTTGCAAAATTGAAAAAAACAAATTGAACTGAATTAAAATAAAAACAGCCCGTTAGCGCACTGTAACTAATAAGATAGATAAATCTTCTTATAGATAGATAGATAGGTCTGGTGATAGATTTTATTAGCTACTTTTGAAACAACTTGTCCAGAGAAGTTATCACACACCTCTACATAGAACATAGAACATTATAGCGGAGTACAGCAGGCCCTTTGGCCTTCGATGTTGCGCAGATCTCTGAAACCAACCTGAAGCCCATCTAACATATGCTAGTCCATTGTCATCCATATATTTACCCAATGACCATTTGAATGCCCTTAAAGTTGGCGAGTCTACTACTGTTACAGGCAGAACATTCCACGCACTTACTACTCTGTGAGTAAAGAACATACCTCTGATATCTGTCCAATATTTATCGCCCCTCAATTTAAAACTATGTCCCCTTGTTCCGACCATCACCAACCGAGGAAAAAGGTTCTCACTGTCCACCCTATCTAATCCTCTGATCATCTTGTATGTCTCTATTAAGTCACCTCTTAACCTTCTTCTATCTAATGAAAACAGCCTCAGGTCCCTCAGCCTTTCCTCATCAGACCTTCCCTCCGTACCAGGCAACATCCTGGTAAATCTCCTCTGCACCCTTTCCAAGGCTTCCACATCCTTCCTATAATGCGGCAACCAGAACTGTACGCAATACCCCAAGTGCAGCCGCACCAGAGTTTTGTACAGCTGCAACATGACTGCATGGGTCCAAAACTCTACCAATAAAACAGGGCTGTTAAGAAGGCATACAGTTGTTTAGCTTTTATTAAGAGAGGGATCGAGTTCCGGAACCAAGAGGTTATGGTGAAGCTGTATAAAACTCTGGTGCGGCCGCACTTCGAGTATTGTGCACAGTTCTGGTCACCGCATTATAAGAAGGATGTGGAAGCTTTGGAAAGGGTGCAGAGGAGATTTACTAGGATGTTGCCTGGTATGGAGGGAAGGTCTTACGAGGAAAGGCTGAGGGACTTGAGGCTGTTTTCATTAGAGAAAAGAAGGTTGAGAGGTGACTTAATTGAAAGATATAAAATAATCAGAGGGTTAGATAGGGTGGATAGGGAGAGCCTTTTTCCTAGGATGGTGACGGCGAGCACGAGGCGGCATAGCTTTAAATTGAGGGGTGAAAGATATAGGACAGATGTCAGCGGTAGTTTCTTTACTCAGAGAGTAGTAAGGGAATGGAACGCTTTGCCTGCAACGGTAGTAGATTCGCCAACTTTAGGTACATTTAAGTCGTCATTAGACAAGCATATGGACGTACATGGAATAGTGTAGGTTAGATGGGCTTGAGATCAGTATGACAGGTCGGCACAACATCGAGGGCCGAAGGGCCTGTACTGTGCTGTAATGTTCTGTTCTATAAAACCGAACACACCGTACGCCTTTTTAACGACCCCATCAACATGGGTGGCAACTTTCAGGGATCTATGCACATGGACACCGAGATATCTCTGCTCGTCCACACAACCAAGAATCTTACCATTAGCCCAGTACTCTGTATTCCTGTTACTCCTTCCAAAGCGAATCACCTCACACTTTTCCACATTAAACTCCATTTGCCACCTCTCAGTCCAGCTCTGCAGCTTATCTATGTCCCTCTGTAACCTTCAACATCCTTCCGCACTATCCACCAGTTCACTGATGTTAGTGTCGTCCGCAATTTTACTAACCCATTCTTCAATGCCCTCATCCAGGTCATTTATAAAAATGACAAACAGCAGTGGCCACAAAACAGATCCTTGCAGTATGCCACTAGTAACTGAACTCCAAGAAGAACATTTCCCATCAACCACCACCCTCTGTCTTCTTACAGCTAGCCAATTTCTGATCCAAACCACTAAGTCACCCTCAATCCCATGCCTCCATATTTTCTGCAATAGCCTACCATGGGGAACCTTATCAAGCATTTTACTGAAATCCATTTCCACCACATCAGCTGCTTTATCCTCATCCACCTGTTTGGTCACCTTCTCAAAGAACTCAGTAAGGTTTGTGAGGCACGACCTACCCTTCACAAAACCATGTTGACTATCCCAAATCAAATTATTCCTTTCTAGATGATTATAAATCCTATCTCTTATAATACTTTCCAACACTTTATCCACAATGGAAGTAAGGCTCACTGGTCTACAATTACCAGAATTGTCCCTACTCCCCTTCTTGAACAAGGGGACAAAAATTGCTACCCTCCAGTCTTCTGGCACTATTCCTGTAGACAATGACGACATAAAGATCAAAGCCAAAGGCTCTGCAATCTCCTCCCTAGGTTCCCAGAGAATCCTAGGATAAATCCCATCGGTCCTGGGGACTTATCTATTTTCACACTTTTCAGAATTGCTAACACCTCCTCCTTCTGAATCTTTCTAGTCTAATAGCCTGTATCTCAGCATTCTCCTCAACAACATTGTCTTTTTCCTATGTGAATACTGATGAAAAGTATTCATTTAGTGCCCCTCCTTTTTTTTCGGACTCCACACACAACTTCCCACTACTGTCCTTGACTGGCCCTAATCTTATTCTAGTCATTCTTTTATTCCTGACATACCTGGAGAAAGCTTTAGGGTTTTCCTTGATTCTACCTGCCATGGATTTCTCATGTCCCCTCCTGGCTCTTCTTAGCTCTCTCTTTAGGTCCTTCCTGGCTAACTTGTAACTCTCAAGCGCCCTAACTGAGCCTTCATGCCTCATCTTTACTTAAGCCTCCTTCTTCCTCTTGACAAGAGATTTAACTTCTTTAGTAAACCACTGTCCCCTCACTAGACCACTTCCTCCCTGCCTGACAGGTACATACTTATCAAGGACACGCAGTAGCTGTCCCTTGCACAACCGCCACATTTCAATTGTGCCCATCCCCTGCAGTTTCCTTCCCCATCCTATGCATCCTAAATCTTGCCTTAACTCCTCATAATTGCCTTTCCCCCATCTATAACTCTTGCCCTGTGGTATATACCTATCCCTTTCCATCACTAAAGTAAACATAGCTGAATTGTGGTCGCTATCACTGAAGTGCTCACCTACCTCCAATTCTAACCCCTGGCCTGGTTCATTACCCTGTACGAAGTCCAATGTGGCCTCACCTCTTGTTGGCCTATGTACCTCCTGTACACATTGGACAAAAACTGACCCAGCTAAAGTACTCAAACTATAGCGTCTCCAGTCAATATTTGGAAAGTTAAAGACCCCATAACAACGACCCTGTTACTTTCACTTCTATCCAGAATCATCTTTGCAATCCTTTCCTCTACATCTCTGGAACTTTTTGGAGGCCTGTAGAAAACTCCCAACAGGAACTCCTTTCTTGTTTCTAACCTTAGCCCATACTACCTCAGTAGACGAGCCCTCATCAAACATCCTTTCTGCCACCGTAATACTGTCCTTGACTAACAATGCCACACTTTCCCCTCTTTTACCACCTTCCCTGATCTTACTGAAACATCTAAACCCCTGCAACAACCATTCCTGTTCCTGCTCTGTCCATGTCTCCGAAATGGTCACAACATCGAAGTCCCAGGTACCAACCCATGCTGCAAGTTCACCCACCTTATTCCAGATGCTCCTGGCATTGAAGTAGTCACACTTCAAACCACCTTCCTGCCTGCGGTACACTCCAGTGACCTTGAAACCTTATTCAGGACCTCATTACTCGCAACCTCCTGTTCACTGGAGCTACAAATCAGGTTCCCACCCCCCCTGCTGAAATAGTTTAAACCCTCCCGAAGAGCATTAGCAAGTTTCCCCCCCAGGATACCTCTCTGGTCCGGGTGTAAACCATCCCTTTTGTAGAGGTCCCATCTACCCCAGAATGAGCCCCAATTATCCAGGTATCTGAATCCCTCCCTCCTGCACCATCCCTGTAGCCACGTGTTCAACTGCTGTTTGTCCTTATTCCTCGCCTCACTAGCACAGGGCATGGTTATCAAACCAGAGATAACAACTCTGCTTATTCTAGCTCTAAGTTTCCACCCTAGCTCCATGAATTTCCGCCTCACATCCCCATCCCTTTTCCTACCTATGTCATTGGTGCCTATGTGGACCACGACTTGGGGCTGCTCCCCCTTCCCCTTAATGATCCCAAAACCACAATCCGAGACATCATGGACCCTGGCACCTGGAGGCAACACACCAACCACGAGTCTCTCTCGTTCCCACAGAATCTCCTATCTGCCCCCCTAACTATGGGGTCCCCAATGACTAATGCTGTCCTCCTCTCCCCCCTTCCCTTCTGAGCAACAGGGACAGACTCTGTGCCAGAGACCTGTACCCCATGGCTTACCCCTGGTAAGTTCGTCCCCCCCGAACAGTATCCAAAACGGTATATTTGTTATTGAGGGGAATGGCCACAGGGAACCCCTGCACTGTCTGCCTGTTACTTTTCCATCTCCTGACTGTAACCCATCTACCGTTTTCCTGTATCTGAGGTGAGACCTCCCTGTAACTCCTATCAATTACCTCCTCTGCCTCCCGAATGATCTGAAGTTCATCCAGCTCCAGCTCCAGCTCCAGCTCCTTACACTGTTTCCGAGGAGCTGGAATTGGGTGCTCTTCCCGCAGATGAAGTCAGTGTGGCCACTAGCAGTGATCCTTGCCTCCCACATTCTACAGCAGGAGCATGCAACTGCCCTAACATCTATTCCCGCTGTTCTGAATTCCCAAACAGACTATTGATAAAAAACTAGTAACCTTACCAAATCGGCACTCAGAACCTTTTGTTTTGGTTAGAGGAGGAGAATGGGTGGGAGACACTACCTAAGAGTTGTTTCGTGTAAAGCAACCACCCAAATACATTACCTCACTTAGTCAGCCGTCCCGTGTCCGCTCCTGCTCAGCACGCGCTCCGCCTATTCATGATCTAAGTTTTTAAAGGATTAACTTACCTTCCTGGCAGCTCCCTGGTCCTCGCTGTCACTGCTGCTGCAGCTGCAGCTGCAAAAATGGAGGCCGCTGATTGCACAAGGTATGTTTTGGAGCAACAGAACTTGAACCTACACTGTCTAGCTTGAAGGGAGGGTCACTACTACTGCACCATTTACTTTCTGCGCTTTAATGCTTATTTTAATCAATGTGTTTGGGCAGGCTAGGAATTGAACCCAGGCCTTATACATTTTAATAGATATTTTCTAATCCACCTGTTCAGAGATGCAATTACACATCTCTGGAGTGGCTGAGTATTGAGCCTGGGACTCCTGGCCAAGTGGGAGAAATACTTTCACTACACCACAGGAGCCCGAGTGCATGTTAATAGCAATTTTCTGACCACCCTGTTCAGAGATACACTTACTATTCTCTTTTCTAACATTTTTTTGCATAAGTAGAAATTATTCCCAACAGTGGGGAGTCACAATTAGGAGATGAAGTTTAGAAATTAGAAGCAGATCATTGAGCAGTGAAATTAGAAACATTTCGGCACACAAAGGCTAGTTTGGAATTCACTTCGGCAAATGGAAACTAATGGTTGAAAAGACTTTTTTAATTCCCTCTACCACTTTATAGTTCCTCTTTTGTGGCCCTGGTTGTCTCAAAGAAGAATCATAATGGACTTGATACATTAACTGTCTTCCTCTTGTTACAGATACTGCCAGACCTGTAGGTTTTCTCCAGTAAATTTGTTTTTATTCCTTTATGAGAATCTTCTGCTTGTCTCAATGTCTGGAAATCTTGAAAAACATCAATGTTTAAAACTACTTGGCACAAGAAAATTAAGTTTGAAGTAAATAGCATAAAAGGGAAATTGGGGTCTGGCAAGGCAGAGCATTCCAAGCAGAATACTCATTCTGCAGCACAACGAGAGTCATGGACTTTGCACATAACCTAGACAGGCAAACATGCCGAAAACGTTACTGGCTGCATAAGTTTGATTTGTGAGTTTTGAAACTCAAGCAACGATTGGAGTCTCTGGCATATGCAGACAACTGTGTAGCACACCTCAGGGTGGGGCATGCTCTCAGGTGGGTAATGGATGGCTTACAGGCAGTTGAAGAGAGCCAGGCAGGTAACACAGTTGTCTTCTGCAGTTCTACTGGCAAACGGATTCCTTGTTATAAATGGCAATGAAGGCAATGATTCCTTGCAGTCAGAAGTAAGCCTACCGTTACCCCAAGTGGACCCAGCTGTACAGGCAGAAACATTGAGTGATAGGGTGTTCATTCGTTAGTGTAGTAGAGAGACACTTCTGTGGCAGTAAAAGTGATGTGTCATTGCATCACAGGTGCCAAGCTCAAGGATATCACAGGCAGATTGTGATGCACATTGGTGCTCATGACAAGGGGAATGTGGTCCTGCAGTCAGAATTTAGGCACTTTGGAGGAAAATTAGCAAGCAGGCATTCAAAAGCTAATTTGGATTACTCCCCTCACCATGTGCTAGAGGATCCAGAAATAGGAAGATAACACAGATGGTTTTGTGGTTGGAAAGATATGCTAGAGTGAAGGCTTTAGATTTCTCAAACACCATGACTGGCTTTGCAGAGATGTATTTCATCATATTCCTGACTTGTGTCTTGCAGACAGTGGACAGACTTTGAAGAGTCAAGTGGTGATTAGTCACTGCAGGATTCCTAAGCCTCTGATCTGCTTCTGCAGGAGTTGTCCTTTGCTCTCCTCACTCTTTCGGGCCTTAAACAATGCTTCCTGGCGAAATTGTGATTTACTTGTATCTTTTTCAATTTATTAGAATATATTTGTGTAATATTCTTGTCTGTACTAGACTTTAAATACAGATTGGTTGCCCTCTCATGGAAACATATCAGTTCATTCTGCAAGTGTGACATGCAGCTTTCAGTTGCCTGTCATTTTAATTCTATATTCTAGTCCTTCTCTGACATAGAACATAGAACATAGAACATTACAGCACAGTACAGCCCTCGATGTTGTGCCGACCTGTCATACTAATCTGAAGCCCTTCTAACCTACACTATTCCGTGTACGTCCATATGCTTATCCAGTGACGACTTAAATGTACTTAAAGTTGGCGAATCTACTACTGATTCTAGCCTTACCCTTTGCACTATTTGAAATTAACACATATGATGTGGAAAGAGCAACTTGTTGTGATTGGGAATTTTACAGTGTACTGCACTCCACACTGAGTCTAACAATTTTACGTCATAATCTTTCCCGCCAATTTTTATATGGCGGCTATTGTTAATTACTCAGAAATGATCTCTCAAATTTGACCTATACTGAAACTTCATTAAAAGTGGGTGCAAGGTGACTCCTACTCTATGTTTTATGGTAGAGGTCACATGAGTAAGGCAAGCCAGGTGACAAACTGATGCAATATTACTTTTTATATCAAACATTTCATTTTCAAACAAAAGAGTGTATTACCATTTATATTTTTAATTCCCCAAGTTATCCACGACACACATAACTGTTTACATGCATTGGTAGTTTGTTATTCTCATCAGTCTTTGCACAGGCATTACAGACACACAGTCTTTAAATCATGTTAGTCTCTTCATTGTCATTGGCTGTTCATCTGGTTGATGTTTCTTCCCTGAGGAGTGTCATTCTCACATCAATTATTGTTACTGCAATTGTTACATTTCCATAATTGTGGTGCTGTAGATGGTTGATCTGTGATCTATGCAGATGGTGAGTTTACCGCTTCTGATTGGTTCCCTGCAGTATTTTTTAATTCACTCATTGAATGTGTGCATCACGGCTAGGGCAGCATTTATTTCCTATCCGTTGGTGTCTTTGCAAAGGTAATGGTAAGATTCCTTCTTGAAGCACTCCAGTCCATTTTGTTTAGGTGCACCCATAATATTGTTAAGGAGCGAGTTCTAGGAATTTGACCAAGACATTGAAGAAAAGAGCATCATTTTCAAGTGAGGATGATGAGTTGTTTGGAGGGTAACTTTCAGGTGGTGGTGTTTACATGTATCTGCTGTCCTTGTCCTTCGAGGTGGTAGTGGTCATGGGTTTGGAAGGTCTAAGGAGCCTTGGTGAATTTCTGCAGTGCACCTTGTAGATGACTGCTGCTATACAGTATCAATGGTGGAGAAAGTAGATGTTTGTGGTTGTAATGTAAGTCAAGTGTGCTGTTTTATCCTAGATGGTGACAAGATTCTTGACGGTTGTTGGAACTACACCCATCTGGGCAAGTGGAGACTGTTCCATCACACTCCTGCCAAGTGTCTTGTAGATGGTGAGCAGGCTTTGGGTAGTCAGGAGATGAATTAGTTGTTGCAGGATTCCCAACCTCTGATTTGCTGTTGTACACACTTATATAGCTGGCCCAGTTGAGTTCTTGGTCAATACTATCTCCCAGGATGGTGATAGTGGTGTAATGTAGTAATGTTTTGAGCTCTTTTAAACTTTACACCCTGACTGGCTCTCCAATACTCAACTCTGGCAATGGTTTAGCAGTCCTGTCAAAATTAAACTTGGCTTTCTGCTGTTTCACCTTGATTTTGCCACTCATATACGTTGTTACTTTTGGCTTCACAATCTATTGGAAGACTGGTTTAGGTACAGCAGGACATCGGTTTTTGAAATACTTTCCATGCCTTCACCAGGTATATTTCTCCACTCCTTGTAGACATCTATGCTGAATTTACTTGATTTCCTTGATTCCTTTGGTGATTTTAATTGCCCTCATGGCCTTTCAATTTGACAGGTGATAATGTTGATATGCTGCATGGTATTGAATTTCCTAATCATTTATAGACTGGCTGAATGTTTCACTTTTGTGTCGAGGGCCATTGTTGCTCATCAAAATGCCTCTAAAACCATAATGGCAGAAGCGTGCTCTCAGGCATTCTATAATCTCACTTGTAGTTATTTAAGTCAGCTGGTCCACTTTCCAGTGGCCAGAATAGTAGTCAACAGTGAGTTCCTGTGAGAATGAAGAGATCTGCTCCCAGCTTCAACCATGGTATGTCCAGGATGTCATGAGTCAATAATCAATCTCTTGCTTGCATAGCTTGGTATTCATTGCAGGCACTGCAGTCTATGATGTGGTCATTGATTTTATTGCTCCTGTTTGGCCAGTAGAACACATTTCGTGTTTTCCTCAGACTTTGCATAATATGCCAGCTTGGGTGGTCAGTTCATCTCTGTATCCCCAGAAGGCCTTGTAACAAGTCTTCCTTGCATCACTGCTTTTTTTCAAAATTTGGAGAGTTGCATTTTGTTGGATAGTTTGCTTAATTTGAACAAGACATTTGTCTGCTTGATTCAATGTCTCTACAGTGGTCATGACCACAGCATGTGAAACTGCTGCTACATATTGAGTCTGGAAGACCTCGCAATCTGTCATAGAATTCTTGACTTTCTTGATAGGGAGTGCTGCTCTCAACAACATGTCATCAATGTACATCTGTTTTTCTTGTCGTATCCAGATGGTATCTCTGCAGTAGGAGTAGCATTTTTCACAGATGACTTTGAGCAGATGGTTGTGATTTGAGGAAAGTGCTTTAAATTGTCTTATGTTGGACTTGACTGTCAATTTTTTCTTCCAAGTAGGTATTCATGAAAATGTTCATAATAAAAACAATGCCGGGCACTCTTTCTCCACCTGGGTATAGCATTATTCCATTTGTGTTAACCCCCAGGATGAAAATACGACTGGTTGCCTTTGCTGTGTTAGCAATGCATAAAGTTTTATTTCGCTAGGCTTACGTAGCAGAGTAATTTCATCACTTATATCTTGGTATTTTACCATTGACATTGCTGTTATGTGTTTTATGCTGCTTTTTGTGCCAGGCCCCAATATTATTGTATGTCCTTGGCAGTGAGTTCAATTAATGGTTCACAATCTGGCAACAAATTGGGCAAGGATTTTGATAAATTGTTGATGAATGCAACAAAGCACATCAACATCTCATTGTGGTTAAGAAACCAAGAGGGTGAAGACCACCAAGCTTGCAAAATAATCTCCCTGTCTCCACATCTTTTTTTGAAAAATGTACCACTCATGTGAAGTAGCACCCTCAGTGAGTCCTCCAGATTGCTGTCTTGGGGTAGAGGATGCATAGCCCCTGTAACAAAAACACCTGGTTTGGGTACTTCAGCAGCTGAGGCTGGTGTGGTCACTTGGCTGCACCCACCATAGAACAATATGATACTTCTGAAGTTGTGTCTGGATCCGTGGAAATAATACTCAAATGTTGGGTCATTAGATGGTGCCATGAATGGGAAGGCATCCTTGTTTCCTCCCAGACCTTGGTCCATAGTACACACATGTTTCCTTACATGCTAGATGACTCGGTGTTGGGATTGGACCTGGTACTCTGCCACCCAATTGCGCTGATTCACTAATGGAGATCAGGGAAAGCTACTCTGTTAGTGATCCTGGGATAGAATCATCTTGGAATTGCACAATTGAAAAATTGAAGAATGAAGTGCTCATTCTGGAGTTATGTCTCATTTAGGCCACTGAGGATCCAGTTGTGTGGGAGATATATGGCAGGAAGAAGGGTACATGAGAGCCTGTAGATCTGAATGAGTCATGAGATGTATTTGTATGGTCACAGGCCAGGTTCTGCTGGACCTGGGACATGGTTACCGTATCTTCTACTCACTGGAAAAAAAATAACATCTTCTGTCAGCAGCTCCTTACACTGCTGGCAGGTGCCTTGACTTGGATTTGGAGAGCATCAGGCCTGAAACCCAAGTCAGATGTACTGCTCTGTTTTCTAGATCCATTCAGCCAGGATGCTCATGGAGTCTTATGGGAAGGCCCATCGCAGTTAAGCTGAGAGGTTCAAATCCAGACTCTTTTATCAGTATGGAGGGGTTTATTGCTATCATGGATACGCTCATAGAATCTCTACAGTGCAGAAAGAGGCCATACAACCCATCAAGTCTATACTGAACAGCATCCCACCCAAACTCCAAGATAACAAAATGTGGGGCTGGATGAACACAGCAGGCCAAGCAGCAATTTAGGAGCACAAAAGCTGACATTTCGGGCTTAGTCCCTTCATCAGAAAAGGGCGATGGGGAGAGGATTCTGAAATAAATAGGGAGAGAGGGGGAGGTGGACTAAAGATGGACAGAGGAGAAGATAGGTGATGCGGAGGTACGGAGGGGATAGGTCAGTCCGGGGAGGACGGACAGGTCAAGGGGGCGCGATGAAGTTAGTAGGTAGGAAATGGAGGTATGGCTTGAGGTGGGAGGAGGGGATAGGTGAGACAAAGAACAGGTTAGGCAGGCAGGGACAAGCTGGGCTGGTTTTGGGATACAGTGGGGGGAGGGGAGATTTTGAAGCTGGTGAAATCCACATTGATACCATTAGGCTGCAGGGTTCCCAAGCGGGATATGAGTTGCTGTTCCTGCAACCTACGGGTGGCATCATTATGGCACTGCAGGAGGTCCAGGATGGGCATGTTGTCTAAAGAATGGGAGGGGGAATTGAAATGGTTCGCGACTGGGAGGTGCAGTTGTTTATTGTGAACCGAGCGTAGGTAGAGGAAGCAACACCGGGTACAGCAGATGCAGTATACCACATTGGCAGATGTGCAGGTGAACATCTGCTTGATGTAGAAGGTCATCTTGGGGCCTGGGATAGGGGTGAGGGAGGAGGTGTGGGGGCAGGTGTAGCACTTCCTGCGGTTGCAGGGGAAGGTGCCGGGTATGTTGGGGTTGGAGGGGAGTGTGGAGTGGACAAGGGAGTCGCGGAGAGAATGGTCTCTCCAGAAGGCAGACAAGGGTGGGGATGGAAAAATGTCTTTAGTGGTGGGGTTGGATTGTAGATGGCGGAAGTGTCGGAGGATGATGCGTTGATTCCAGAGGTTGGTCGGGTGTTATGTGAGGACTCGGGGGATTCTCTTTTGGCGGTTATTGTGGGGGCGGGTTGTGAGGGATGAGTTATGCGGGAGACACGGTTGAGGGCGTGCTCGACCACTGCGGGGGGGATGTTGTGGTCCTTGAAGAATGAGGACATCTGGAATGTGCGGGAGTGGAATGCCTCATCCTGGGAGCAGATGCGGCGGAGGCGAAGAAATTGCGAATAGGGGATGGAATTTTTGCAGGAAGTTGGGTGGGAGGAAGTGCATTCCAGTCGGGCTTGAAATGGACATCGGTTTGTTGGTGATTGCCTGAGATGGAGACAGAAAAGTCCAGGAAGGTGAGGGATGTGTTGGAGATGGTCCAGGTGAACTGAAGGTTGGGGTGGAAGGTGTAGGTGAAATGGATGAACTGTTCGAGTTCCTCTTGGGAGCATGAGGCGGTGCCGATATCGTCATCAATGTAATGGAGGAAGAGGTGGAGTTTGGGGCCTGTGTAGGTGCGGAAGAGGGACTGTTCCACGCAACCTACAAAGGGGCAGGTATAGCTTGGGCCCATGCGGGTACCCATGGCCCCCCCTTTGTCTGTAGGAAGTGGGAGGAATCGAAAGAGAAGTTGTTGAGGGTGAGGACGAGTTTGGCGAGGCGGATGAGGGTGTCGGTGGAGGCGGACTGGTCGGGTCTGCAGGACAGGAAGAAGAGGAGGGACTGTAGGCCATCTGCAAAGGGAATGCAGGTATATAGGGACTGGACATCCATGGTAAAAATGAGGTGTTGGAGGCCAGGGAATTGGAAGTTCTGGAGGAGGTGGAGGGCGTGGCTGGTATGAAACGTCCAATTCCCCAGACCCCAACACCTCATTTTCACCATGGATGTCTCCCTGGCCTACACATCCCTAACGCTATAGGCAATCTATTTAGCATGGTAAATACACCTAACGTGCACATCTTTGAACTGTGGGAGGAAACCAAAGCACCCAGAGGAAACCCATGCAGACACAGGGAGAATATGCAAACTCCACACAGTCATCTGAGGGTGGAATTGAACTTGGGTCCCTGACACTGTGAGACAGCAGTACTAACCACTGAGCCACGGTGCCGCATCCTTACCTGATGGACAGAACAGCCTTTCCTGTGTTGCATAATTCTATCACTCTAAGACTTTCTCCAGGGGCAAATTCCTGCAGATTTGGATGTGCTGACTGTGGAATTCTGCAGTGTGTTCTGCGATGTTCTGGGGAATGCCTATGTGCAGATCTGAAGGCGATGTTTCTGACTGCGGTGATGCCCCTCTGTGGCGCAAAGCTGCCATAGCCCTACTTCCAAAGAGGGGCATTCTCTGATTTCCTAAAAACTGGTACATGGACTCCTTCTTTAGTCTTTGTTGGAGCAATATCTTCCCACATGACACTGTGCTGGATAACATGGTTCACTTCGTCAGTTGTATACTGTCCCAGGCCCATCATTTATGATAACATTCATCTGATTAAAAACCTGATCCATCTTTCCCACAGGACTTATCTGTAGGCCATCTTTCTGTCCTTGATCCAGTAAATGCACGGGGTGGATTACAATGATTTATTTGTGACATTGCTAGTGTTTATGTTTGGGGTCCATTTTCTTGCCCGTGACTTCTGTACAGCACTGCAGTGTATTATTCTGTTTATATGTGCACTTCAGATATTTTCCAATCACCCTGTTTGTGAGATTTTATGACACACCTTTGTAACAGGTGAATCTTGAACCCAGGCATCCTGGTCTATAGGCAGGGACCATGCTACTGTGTGATTGAACTAAATGGATCCTTAACATCACTCCCTTGCTATAGGAGAGAAGTTGATTAAGTCTGTCCTTGGTCTTGCCAGTTATATTCTATTTATGTGGAGCCATTCCTTTGTTTTTTGCAAAGGAGATTATGGGGTTTGGATCTGGGCAGGCACAGATCCAGCTCATCTGCGGAGGATGCAAATGTACCACAATCTATGCTCTACTGTGTCCTCTGCAGGGATCAGCTGGAGAAAGAGTTCCACACTCCCGGTCAGTCGTTGACCGATGGGCAATCTGCTGGAGGATCTCAGGTTCTTCACATGGAATATCATCCAGCTCCTCGAATTAGGAATCTATCTGAGCCCTGCTGAGGAATACTGGGTGGCAAACTGGCAAGACTGAGAAGGCACAGTTATGCAGCTCCTGTTCGTGGATCACTCTGATCTTAGTAACTGTTTATAGGAGTTGGCCTATATTTATGGGAGGACCTGATCAAGATTCAGGACTTGCTCATCCCTGTCACGGGCTATCACTCAGCAGCTGCTGCTCAGGAATCTGTACCTCTGCCAGTATGGTTGTTAGTGGCTGGCAGAGGGGAGGGCTTGGGTTGCTGGTGTGACAGAGGCAGAGGAGCTGGCTGGATGAGATTGCGAGAACTAGCCAGGCTGATGCCAGTTAATGCCCACTTCACCCAGAACATAATTTCAGTGTAATAAAATGTGAGGCTGGATGAACACAGCAGGCCAAGCAGCATCTCAGGAGCACAAAAGCTGACGTTTCGGGCCTAGACCCTTCATCAGAGAGGGGGATGGGGAGAGGGAACTGGAATAAATAGGGAGAGAGGGGGAGGCGGACCGAAGATGGAGAGTAAAGAAGATAGGTGGAGAGAGTATAGGTGGGGAGATAGGGAGGGGATAGGTCAGTCCAGGGAAGACGGACAGGTCAAGGAGGTGGGATGAGGTTAGTAGGTAGATGGGGGTGCGGCTTGGGGTGGGAGGAAGGGATGGGTGAGAGGAAGAACCGGTTAGGGAGGCAGAGACAGGTTGGACTGGTTTTGGGATGCAGTGGGTGGAGGGGAAGAGCTGGGCTGGTTGTGTGGTGCAGTGGGGGGAGGGGACGAACTGGGCTGGTTTAGGGATGCAGTAGGGGAAGGGGAGATTTTGAAACTGGTGAAGTCCACATTGATACCATTCGGCTGCAGGGTTCCCAGGTGGAATATGAGTTGCTGTTCCTGCAACCTTCGGGTGGCATCATTGTGGCACTGCAGGAGGCCCATGATGGACATGTCATCTAGAGAATGGGAGGGGGAGTGGAAATGGTTTGCGACTGGGAGGTGCAGTTGTTTGTTGCGAACTGAGCGGAGGTGTTCTGCAAAGCGGTCTCCAAGCCTCCGCTTGGTTTCCCCAATGTAGAGGTAGCCGCACCGGGTACAATGGATGCAGTATACCACATTGGCAGATGTGCAGGTGAACCTCTGCTTAATGTGGAATGTCATCTCGGGGCCTGGGATGGGGTGAGGGAGGAGGTGTGGGGGCAAGTGTAGCATTTCCTGCGGTTGCAGGGGAAGGTGCCGGGTGTGGTGGGGTTGGAGGGCAGTGTGGAGCGAACAAGGGAGTCACGGAGAGAGTGGTCTCTCCGGAAAGCAGACAGGGGTGGGGATGGAAAAATGTCTTGGGTGGTGGGGTCGGATTGTAAATGGCGAAAGTGTCGGAGGATGATGCGTTGTATCCGGAGGTTGGTAGGGTGTTGTGTGAGAACGAGGGGGATCCTCTTTGGGCGGTTGTGGCGGGGGCGGGGTGTGAGGGATTTGTTGCGGGAAATACGGGAGACGCGGTCAAGGGCGTTCTACTGCTGCTAGCATGGATTCTGGCTTCGATTGTGCTGCTCTGACTACACAGGTTCCTGGCCTGGAAGTTTGCCCAGAAAACTCCCCAAGGTCAGTGGGCCCCCATTTGTGTGATCTGGGTTGGAAATTAAAATTCCAACTCCGATGGAAAGATTTGAACCACAAAGAGAATGTCAGATGGCAGAGTCCCTGGACAATATTTTACCCCTTGCTGAAGAAGGAATGTGATCACAAAATGTTTAGTGAAAGAACTCCAAGCTGCTCTGAGCCAAATCTCACTACACTTCAGTATATACTGGAGTCTTGCAGATCACGGATAAAAATTGCCAACATTAATCAGATTAAGACAGATTGCAGTTTAATTTTGAATAGTTTAAGTGTGGACACAAAACCTAAACCTAAACTGTCTCGTTATGTGTGTTGTTGCTGCTCTGGATACAGCCACGAAAAATAACTAAGTAACTCTAAAAGTATATACATGAGAAATTTAACTTTCATTTCTTCGCCTACAGGTCATAGGACTTTGTATATTGGCGTTCACGTACCACGCGGAAGACGAAGCCATCGACGTCATAGGCATCGGGGACACAAACATCGCAAGCGTGATCGAGAGAGGGACTCTAGCACAGAGGATGGCAGAGAGTCTCCTACTTACGGTAAGGCACTTTTCTGTCAAGATAAGGATCTTTAAATATCTGATGGCCAATGTTAATGTTTCATTTCTGGATAGAGAATTGGCAGTACTCTATTTGTACTTCATCTGGGTAAAATTTGGCTGTTAGTCTTAAGCCAATTGGGAGCACACTTTTAAGACTTCCTAATTTCTGATAGAAATTGATGTAACTTTAGGAATGCATTGGTTAGTCACAGACAGCATGCATGCATGAATTCAGTAAAGGCAAGTTATATTTGACTATATTTAGAAAAATGGAAATGCTGAATATACTTAGCAGGTGAGGCAGTATCTGCAGGGAACAAAATCAATTTAATGGGTCGGACTCAATGCTTGGCCCTGAAGCCACTCACATTGGAGCTGGTGGGACATTTAATTGGCTGACAGGATTGCCACCCCACCCCCCCACGAGGGTTCCTGGGCTAATGTGGGCTTAGTAGGGGGAAGTGTTTGGACCTAGTTCAAAGGCACCAACTCCCCTTTCCCCCACCTCCCACATGCACCACTTGCAATCCCTATCCTATCCACACTTACATGTAGACTAGGTTCCTTGGGAATTCTGTGCCTCTCCGTGGGTGCATTGCTTGTAACAGCCACCATTCGCACTGCTACTGCCTGCAATGTACTGCCAGCTTTTGATTAATTGGTAATGCTGGGGCCAGGGCTTCTGTGCCTGCTGCTACTCCCCACTAAAGTATGAGAACTTGAGTTGGTTGGCCTTCCCCAACAGAAGGCGATGCAAGACTTTTGAAGTCAAATACTGCAAGATGTTAGACCTGCACTTCTTTGCGAGATCATGGGTGGATCCAAAATGTCAAGGGTAGAATGTAATTTGATATCCAGGCAGAAAAGTTCAAAGTTGAACACACTGACTGAGAAATGAGATGTGCTATGAAAGTAAACATGTGATAGAAAATACTTACTGATGAAGATAGATAAAGTAAAAGAGACATTAAAATTATATCAGTCAGGAGAGTAGAATTCCTTCAAGGTGGGTGTTCCTGAAATAGAGGTGACAGTGAATTAAACAATAAATTTAAAGCCAAATGCTGTGGATTCTGATATATCTGAAGTAAAAACAAGAAACACAGAAAGTGTTTGGCATGTCAGGCAACATTTATGGAGACAAAAAGAGTTAGCACATCAGATTTGCAAGTGAAATAACTCCACAATGGCCAGTAAACACATGCAGAGTACGTGACACTGACCCAGCTAGCACAGAGTTAGCTCCTAGAGTGAACAGAACCCCTGACACCCCGTTTATAACTGTCAGCCAGGGCTCTCCGATTGGACTAAGTTAACAGCCCCAATCAGGAATCTCATATTCAGTGATGTCTACCTGGCTGACCTTTTTCCAATCACTACACTGTTGAATGCCTCCAAATTTCCCAAAGTATGCACTTGCCCAGGCTGCGTCTTACTCTGGATGTGACCTCTCCTTCCTGACTGCCAAACTTACTGAAACTCAATTAATGAAGAAGAATTAGGCCTATACCAAGTCATAGTTTAGAATGTTGGGGTATGTGTGATTTTACTGAAACATTTAAGAGCTTGATGTGATCCAGAATATTTGCTACAACTAGAAGTAGAAGAGTTGCAGCAGAAGATTGACCATGTTGCAATGAACTTATCCACATCTTTGTGTGGCATGTTGCTGCTTCAAGACATTGCTGGACAAATCAAAGAAGTTATATTTCACATATGTACTCAACTAAACTGGGCAGATTTTCAGACATTCCCTGAGGAACCATTTATGCACCAAGATGTTGAAAAGGAAGCATCTGGATTTCTGCAGAAATTCAGCATTTTACTTCACAACAAGATTGTCTGGAACATACAGAAGGGGAAACTGGATCCACAGCAGATACAGCATTATCACAGAGTGGAATTCATATGTTTGGAATGTAATAACAGAAGAAAACGAACACACTGCAGTAGAAGAGTATGTAAATGCTGTAGCCGATCTAACCAGTTTAAAAGACCATCAGTGGGACATGTTGACTTCGGAGTAAGTACTTAAAGAATTTAAAAGACCAAATGTGCTCCCTATGGTCAGTTTAGTTGTTGTGTAAGAGAACAGTAATGTTAATGTTGAACTCCCAATCATGTCTTAGACTTTGAATACTGCAAAAAGGTTTTTTTGTTGATCCCAGTCCTAGTGTAGGTGTCCAACAGAGTTAAATTTCTTTAAATTTTCAAATTTATACTACTGATGATAGTGCTATCCTATTTTCTACTGGTATTGCTGTTGCCTGCAGAGGAGCAGACTCAACGTGAGGAGAATGTGAAAGTAGTACCATTATCTACAGAAAGAGAAATCCTAACCCTTGGAATAGACACATGGGGAGTCATTCATCATATTCAGTATTTTCTTTTTCTGCTTTTTGTTTAATTGAATTCTCCTGGGATATCATTATAGTGGAGATCATAAGATCTGGGAGCAGAATTTTATCATTCAACCCATCAAGTCTGCTCCACCGTTTGATCATCACTGAGAAGTTTCTTGAATGCATTCTTCTGCCTTCTCCCTGTAACCCTTAGTCCATTTACTAATCGAGAATCTATCTATCTTTGTCCTAAATGGACTTATTGACTTAGCCTCCACAGTTCTTATCAGCAATAAATTCCACAGATTAACCACCCTCTGTCTGATCGTTGACCTCAATAGCATTTATTTAAAGGAGTAAAAATAGAACACATTAGAAATGTGTACGAGGGCAGTCAACATCTGAAAAATAGACATAGGAATATAATCAATGTTGCAGTTGTTAATTAAAAATGTCATTTATCATAAAGAAAACTTCACTTGTAATATCAATTTCTTAGCTCCCCCTTTTACTGTCTTTCAGATACTCCATCCCAACGTGTGCAGTTTATCCTTGGAACAGAAGACGATGATGAAGAACATATCCCTCATGATCTATTCACTGAGCTTGATGAAATTTGTATGCATAATGATGAAGATACGGAATGGAAAGAAACTGCTAGGTGGTTTTTCTTTCTGAATATTGTTCAACAAGTGAAGCAGAAGATGCTCAATTTTCCTTGATGTTTAAATCTGCTGCCGTGTGTTTTGTTTTTATGCTTTGGTTGATAAAGGCACCAAATTTGGATCAATTTGCACAAAGAACATCTTGCATTTTGGTTATGTTACTCATTTTGGCACTGGTGGTGGGGGGCTGTTGTTAATGACTGCTGTATTATGGGTCTCAGAAGACTTCATTATAGCTGTTAAAAAAAAAATTAGCCAAGGCTCCCATTCCTGATCCTTGTTCACTGAAGCCTGTTGAAAGTGTGGCTATGAACATTGCTTGAGGATAGAAGTGAGTCTGGTACTGATGATCACTTGCTTAATCATGCTGCTGTCACTCACTATCCGGATGAAGATTTTCTGTAGGTAGACAGGGTCAGGCACCTGTCAAGCAGAGTGCACATGCGGAAGAGAGTGGAGCATTATATATATATCACATTATATTTAGTTATATTTACTATTAATTCCTGCATGTAAAAATATGGTCAGAAGTGGATATTAAAGTTCTACATATTATCATGAGGGATCTTTAGGATCCTCAGCTCAGTTGGCATTGTTCCAAGTAGGGATGCCATGTAAAATAGGAAGGCTGGCTGGCCCAACACCTTCTCACTCAGACTTGAGCCATCCTGCATAATGCAGTGGGTAATCAAGGCATCAGACAGCCCACTTCCCATTAGACCTTTTAAGGCCTTTAACCATTAAAGACCTGTTGTTGCTGGAATAAAATGTGTCTGGATAATGTAGAATGAAAGAGGCCTGCCTGGTATTTCATTAGCTCAGGATAAAGGGTAGGAAGAAGGAGCGTACCACTTTTTGCTCTGTGTCTATTGGCGTTCAATACTGCTTAAACTCATACTTTCCCTTCCCACCCCACCTTTGTCGTTTTCTTCTAGACTCCATAAACCTCTGCCCCTATTCCTTCTCCAGATTCCTCTCTGTCCAAAAAAGGACTCACCTTGTAGCCTGGCTTCGACAGTCCTTATCCTGGGGACTGTTTGTAGTCCCATTAGATGCTAATCCTGAGTTCTGATACAATTGGACTGTTCACCATAATTTGAAAACACCTCTCAAAAGCAGCACCTCCTTTCTTTGAAAAGCTCCACAGTTACCTCATTAAGCATGGTCCCAGCTCATTGTCGCTGTTGGGCAGCATGTTATAAAGGCTGATCCCTGCTCTTGGTAAACCTCAGCCTGTATTTCATTCGTACAAACTGTCAAATATTCGTGTTGATTTTAGGAGTGTATTTTACGTTACTTTCAATATATTTAATCTCGGAGAAAAAGATATAAATGTCGAGAGAGTATTTTTCATCTGTCATGTTCTTGCTTATTCATTCAGCCTTTCTAGGATTACACTGAAGCCTCTTGCATCCTGCTCACGGCTCACATTCTCACCAAGTTTTATATCGTCTTCAAACTTGAAAATGTTACTATTGTCCTACGCTAGAATCATTGATATAGATTTGACCAGCTGGGGTCCAAACGTGAATCCTTGCAATATACCATTGGTCATCGCCTGTGAACCCTAAAATGGCCCTTTTATTGCTACTGTCCATTTTTGTTTTTTAAAATATCTTTTTTATTGTTACACTATCGTGAAAGGTCTGTTATTTTGAATGTTTTATTTCTTTATTTTTCTAATTTATTACTTTGATTTTGTAATTTTGAAGATGTGTAGTGCTGGACTTTTTATTTCTTAATTTTTCTATCTTTATTGCTTTGAATTTGTACTCAAAAATCTGTATCCAAGTACCTTGGTACCTAAGATGGCACCATGAGTGCGACTTGCAAACTTTTCACTACACTCATGTGAGTATGTGACAATAAAGCTAATTCTAATTCTGCCTGTTAACCAATCTTAATCTGTGCTAATATATGACCACAACCCATAAGAAATAATAGTGTCAGTAATTTAAAGATGTTATATACTCAGCTATATATCTGTGAATTCAGATGGCTAAAATTTGAGGAAGATGTGGAAGATGGAGGAGATCGATGGAGCAAGCCATATGTTGCTACATTGTCGCTTCACAGCCTATTTGAATTGAGGAGTTGTATCATCAATGGGACAGTTTTGTTGGATATGAGAGCTAGCAGTATTGAGGAAATTTCTGGTACGTTGCAAATGCACGGTAGATAATAGTGAAATAAGTATTCAGAAATAAATGAAATGTAATAATTAGTTAATGATTGAATGCATTTTAACAAAAATCAACTTTGCCTAGTCTGTGTCATCAAGACATTAACTGAAAAGCAAGTTTATGATGCTACCAGGTCAAAATTGTATATTAGTTATATCAGTTAGTTTAATCTATGAAAGATATCACACATGGGCCTGTGAGAAATACTAAATTTCCCAAAACTTTGGTTTTAGCCATAGTTCTTGTGCATTCCCATTCCAACAACACAGTTTATTCAACAGTGATCTTGCTGGCAAGTCCATATTTCAAAATATTGAGTAGAAATAGGTTTCACTTCATTAAGATGGTCTCACAGTCAAATAATGTATCAGTGTTCACTGTCTTTGGCATAGCACTACCTGCATGAAATGCCACAAGCCTGCAGGTGTATGGGGAATCTAGTATCTTACCTAACATGAAGGAAAATAGTTAGAGTTGTTTAAAGTCAATCATCTCAGTTCTAGGATATCTCTGCAAGAGCTCCTCAGGATAGTGTCCTAGGCCCAACTATACTCAGCTGCTTCAACAATGAACTTCACTCCATCATAAGTCAAAGTGGGGACATTCACTGCTGAGGAAGAGTTACTGGACCCAAAATGTTAACTCTGATTTTTTCTTCACAAATGCTGCCAGACTTGCTGAGCAAATACAGCAACTTCTGTTTTCATTCACTGCTGTTTGCATCATTTATAGCCCTTGAGACACTGAAGCAGACCATGTGTATAAGCAACAAGATTTGGACAATATGCATGCTTGTGGTGCCTAGTGGCAAGTGCCACTTCACTCAGGCATTGATCATCTCTAACAAGAGGGAATTAAATCATTGCCCCTTGACATGCCCACGGCATTCTCATCTCTGAATCCCTCACTATAGACATCCTGAGACTGAAGCTCCCAAGAGGAGCTCAAACAGTTCATCCAATTCACCAACACCTTCCACCTCAACCTCAAGTTCACCTGGACCATCTCCAACACATCCCTTACCTTCCTGTACCTTTCTGCCTCCATCTCAGGCAACTACCTACAAACTGATGTCCATTTCAAGACCACCGACTCCCAGAGCTACCTGGAATACACCTCCGCCCACCCACCTTCCTGCAAAACTTCCATCCCCTATTCCCAATTCCTTCGCCTCTGCCGCAGCTGCTCCCAGGATGAGGCATTCCACTCCCACACATCCCAGATGCCCTCGTTCTTCGAGGGCCGCACCCCCCCCCCCCACAGTGGTCGAGAGTGCCCTCGACCATGTCTCCCGCATTTCCCGCAACACATCTCTCACACCCCACCCTCGCAATAACTGCCAAAAGAGAATTCCCCCTAGATCTCACATACCACCTCACCAACCTCCGGATACAACGCATCATCCTCTGACACTTCCGCCATCTACAATCTGACCCCACCACTAAAGACATTTTTCCATCCCCACCCTTGTCTGCCTTCTGGAGAGACCACTCTGACGGTGACTCCCTTGTCGGGTCCACACTCCCCTCCAACCCCACCACACCCGGCACTTTTTCCTGCAACTGCAGGAAGTGCTACAACTGCGTCCACACCACTTCCCTCACCCTCATCCCAGGCCCCAAGATGACTTTCGACATCAAGCACATGTTCATCTGCACATCCGCCAATGTGGTATACTGCATCAATTGTACACTGTGTGGCTTCCTCTGCATTGGGGTAACCAAGCAGAGGCTTGGGGACTGCTTTGCAGAACACCTACACTCGATTCGCATTAAACAACTGCACCTCCCAGTCGCGAACCATTTTAACTCCCCCTCCCATTCCTTAGACGAAAGTGTCTATCCTGGGCCTCCTGCAGTGCCATAATGATGCCACCCGTAGGTTGCAGGAACAGCAACTCATATTCTGCTTGGGAACCCTGCAGCCCAATGGCATCAATGTGGATTTCACCAGCTTCAAAATCTCCCCTCCCCCCACTGCATCCCAAAAACAGCCCAGCTCGTCCCCGCCAGCCTAACCTGTTCTTCCTCTCACCTATCCCCTCCTCCCACCTCAAGCCGCACCTCCATTTCCTGCCTACTAAACTCATCCCGCCCCCTTGACCTATCTGTCTTCCCTGAACTGACCTATCCCCTCCCTACCTCCCCACTCATACTCTCCTCTCCACCTATCTTCTCCTCTATCCATGTTTAGCCCACCTCCCCCTCTCTCCCTATTTATTTCAAAATTCTCTCCCCATCCCCCTTTTCTGAAGAAGGGTCTAGGCCCGAAACGTCAGCTTTTGTGGTCCTAAGATGCTGCTTGGCCTGCTGTGTTCGTCCAGCTCCACACTTTGTTTTCCCCCATATAAGTACTTTGGCTACAAGAGCAAGTCATCTGTAAGAATTCTGTAAATCACTTCCTATGTCTGTCCAATATCTCGAAGCCACAGGACAGGATCATAATGAACAATGTTCCACTTGCCTCGTTGAATGCAACTCCAAAAACACTCAAGGTTTGACAACATCCAGGACTAAAAAGCCTGCTTGATTGGTACACTATCCACCAACTTCAATATTTACTGCCTGTACCACCAGTGCACAGTCGCAATAGTATGTACTGTAGTAAGTCACCTAGGCTCCTCTGAGAGTATCTTGCAAACCCACAACCTTTAACACCAAGAAAAACAGGCAACAGATGCATGGGAGACCCACCACTTGAAAGATCCCCTCCAAATGTCACCCGATCTTGACTTAGAAATAGATCACTGTTCCTTCACTGTCATTGGTTCAAAATCCTGGAATTCCCTTCCTTCTCTGATGACAATGCTCCTGCAGACCAGCCTGCAGTAGTTCAAGAAGGCAGTTCCCCTCCCCTCCAAATTTCTCAATGCCGAGGCAGCAGTGCCCAGATCACATCAGTGAATAAAGAAAAGCATTTTCAGGAGGGGAAGGAGAGAAAACAGCAAAGATTGATACAGTGACCAAATATGAAGTATGAATTGAAAAGTAATCAACATGCATGATATGCAGATTTATGGGCAACAATGTTTCAGTTTGTGCCGAGCTCTGGCATGATTTCTTTGACTAAAAAGAATGAAGTCCTACTTTGTATTGCCAATTCATTTTATCTCATCCACTCTAACTTTACATTTTTATGCCGCAATACTGGAGTTTAAGAAAGAATAAGAATTAAAATTACATTCATGAATGAATTTAACAATTAAACATATATATTTCATAGTCATGATAAACCATCCAATCAGAAGCTAGGGTCCAACTTTAACTTGGGATAAGAGTGTGCTGTGTATGGTGTTAGGCAAACAAAGTGCCTGTTAAGCTACAAATATGAGACCATTTCCACAACAGCCTGTAGAAACCAGAGTATGTAGAACACACAAGGTAAACATAAAGTACAGTGGGCACGCTACAGTCAGAACAGGAGCATGGGATAGCAACACACATGGAGACTAAAGGAACATTGAAAAAGCTGTGATGAGCTGGGGAAGAGTAGAAACACTATGAGTGTACAGAACGTAGAGAACAGTAGAATGCAGAAGTTAGGAGCCCAGAGATCACAGGAGCATGAAGAGAGCAGGGGCATGGAAAAAATACCAGGGTAGAGAACAGAGGGGTCAGAACATGGAAGAAAGCAGGAGCATATAGGAAGCAAGAGCTTGTAGAAAGCATGACCTGAGTGGATGGTGAAGTAATACCATCCAGTGAATCAGGAACAAGAAGAGGGCACTAAAGAAGCTGGGTAGAGCAGGAGTACATGGAGAGCAGAGCTTTTTTTAAATTCTTTCATGGGATGTGGACATCACTAACTAGGCCAGCATTTATTATCCATCCCTAATTGCCCAGAGAGCTGCAAAGTGTCAGACACCTTGCTGTGGTCTAGAAAGCAGCTCATCACTATCTTCTCAAAGATAGCTGGGATGAGCCACAACAATTTGTCTTAATGGTGATTATCGTGTTCCATGGAATAATATGGAAATAGATTCTAATTCCTGCTCATGGGAAGTTGCTTTGTGCAAGAGTGCTCTTACATTTCTTATAAAAATTACTACAGTTCGTGAGTGTTGTTGGAGTTGCACCCATCCCATGAGAAGTAGGAAGTACTTGTGACTTGTAGATGGTGGATAGGATTTGGGGAGTCAGGTGCACCATGCATTCTGCTGCCAATCACGCTTGACTTAAGGGCATCAAAATATTTGATTCAGTGCCATGTGATAAACATTAAACATTGTTTTTTGTAAACTAAGTCTAATCCTATATTTGCTGGTCATTATTTAGTCTGCAGAACCTCTCAATCTGAAAAATTAGCAATAATTGATTTCAGTTTATTTTTCACAGACCTAATCTTGGACCAGCAAGTACCCTCAGGACTGACTGATGATATTCGTCAAAAGGTTCATCAAGCCCTCCTAAAACGACATCATCATCAGAATCAAAAGAAGCTTAGCAATCGAATTCCTATAGTAAGATCCTTTGCTGACATTGGAAAAAAACATTCTGATCCACATTCGTTGGATAAAAATGGTGAGATTCTTGCACCTATTGGTTCAAATCTGAAAATTAGAGTGATATACAATTCAAAACAAGTACGGTAAATCTGGTTAGTATTTGTATGAAAATTAGGACAGTTTTATGTGTTTTTAAATGAAATTCAGCAATTAATTATTGCTAATATCTGTTAATGCAATAGAATGTAAAATTCTAATTACTTTGTTTAGTTAATAATTCTTCATAATATTGCATTTTATGTCATCCCATTTTATTTCTCTTTTAAGTTTTTGCACTTTCTACAAATCATGTGGTCTTTATTAAGCCTGATGTCTTATGACTGATTAAATTCCTAAATGACTTTAATGCTGTCATAGGTTGTAAGATTTAAGAATCATTCATTTTCATTCTTGGTTTGTGCTGTGTTAGCTAATCTCAACATGGGAATGAATGGAGGTGCTTCATTGTGGAATTTTCCTATGTGCATTAGCCTATAAAACTACTAGTTAATTTTTTTCAGAATTTCTCAGTGATTTCACTGTCTCTTGAGTCATTCAGTGAGGTGTTCAGTATCTTCATATTAATTTAAAAGTATCCTCAAAGCCCTTGGTACCAATGCCAAGCATCTGAAAGTGTTGTATGTGGCAAAAAGAAAAAGCTTGACTAGCCAATTGTTTTTGATCTGTTGGGATCACATTTATGTGGACGTGGGAAAATCATCCCGACAGAGCAACTGGTTTTCAGACAGGCGATTAAGAACATTGAAACTGACAATGAGTTAGGAATTTGATTCTCGCCTGCCTATCTTTGCTTTTAATTATGTAGCCTTCAGCTGAATGTGAAAAATCCTCTTGCATGAATCAAGTTACCTTGATTGCAGGAATCAAGTTGGTGATCATAAACAAGTATTTTAATTGGGATTTTCATTTAACTGTGAATGCACTCATTTCCAGGCCCTCTTGAAATTCACTAATGAGAGCTTGGTGAGAATGCAGTAGGAATTAGAGAAATAAACAAAGGATAGGCAAAAAATGCATCAAGTACTCAAAATTCACACCTGGTTCTTTGCCTGAATGATTTTTGTTGACAGGATCTTTTTTGAAAGGCATTTTTTTGCGTACACATTCACTGCTTTGGAGTTGCTTTCTACAACTTTGGAGCTTTTGCCAACATTCATCCCTTCTGCCATATATCAGTTCAGCATACAGGTCACATTTTCAGCTTTACCTTGGATATCAGATGAAGACCAAAATTGTCAGTTGTGTTACAGCATCACTTGCAGGATCAGCATCAGCAGGAGCAGCAGCAGTCTCCTTCTTACCAACCTCTCACTCCAGAGAAATGAGGAGATGAGCACGGCATCACAACTCAAAGTAGGTGATTCCTAACATGGGATATATAGACACAGTATCAGCTTGCTGGCTATGTCCAAACATCAGTGCCTCAGGAAGCACAGGATATCATGTCAGGTGTTTACTGGCATTTATAGACTGCTGGAAAGAGAACCGTTGCAAAATGAACCTACTGGACATATTTTCTCATTGAGAATGAAAGTCACCATTTCCTTCAATGCCTCAGCCTCCATACCCCTCCACATCTGCAGAGGAGATATTTGCAGATTTTGCAACCACCCTTCTCTTAAGTGTAACACACCGGTAACCAATACCCTGTTTACCAGGCCAACATTTACGTACGCTGCTCATATGCAATCAGGATGCCCCCAGATCAACCCGGTACTATCATAAATCTCAACGGCACAATCTATCTTGTGCATCTAGTGTGTGACTATAACTAAATTCATTGTGCATGTATGTATAATTCCCAGGAAGCTATCATGATGATGTACTTTCGCAACTGTCAACCATCCCAGAATTCTTTGGATCTTGAACCAGTGTTAGTGTTTGGCTTCTTGGAGATAAGGTTTACCCACTGAAAATATGACTGGTGGTATATATTAGAAGTCTTAACGATGAAGTCTGAGTGTAATCAAAGCTACATGACTGCAGGAACCATCATTGAGCATCAGTCAGGACATTGAATATGGGATTTAAGCACTGAGATAGATCTGGAGACTCTTCAGTATTCACCAGCCTGGCTTTTGAGCCTGGAAGTGCTTTATGACAAAATGCAGCAATGAGAATTAAAACTGTAGGATGAAGGAACTTCCTTCTTGGGGGAGGAGGAGAAGCAGGAGGATGAACACCATGATGAGGATGGGAGTGTGGTGGAGACACCAGCAGTGGCAAGTTAGCTCCACAGGATGCTCCAATTCTGGCACAAATTAATTCAGTTGAACTGGTGCAACCAGCTGGAAGCTACACAACTGGCATGTTCCTCTCAACCCCTGAACCATTTCCCAACAGCTCAACAGCTAACAGACACCCATGGCTCCTCTGTTATGTCTCAATTTATCACCCATTACAAGTGAGAAGATTACTTGCCAGGCAGCAGACAAACATTGGCAATACAAGAAAATATAAACAAACTTTTTTTATTGGATTGAAAATCAAACAGAAAGCTAACAACCTACCCGTGCATTGAAACCCATGTTCATACTCATGTCAGTGACAAGTCTTTACTTCTTTTTTTCTACTCCTCTGTGGTGTAATCACTTTGGCTTCACCTGAGCTACGTGTAGGCCAGCTGCACTTTATTCCTGCTCCGACTATTCAGATACTCTTGCCCACAATCCTCTAGGTTTTGAAGCTTTGACCAGCCAAAAGTATAAACTTTCCTGCAGTTTCCTGCCCCTGAAACTAAACAAGAAATTACAAGTTTGGAATGCATAACTTCTACTTTATGTTTGTACTAACCTTCAGCGCAATAGTTGCTTCTCCGACAGATTTGCTCCAAAAAGATGTCAAGGTAGAGTGGTCAAGCAGCATTTGAGCAGCTAAAAGCAAGTTTGATCAATTTTGGATGCCCCTAATTGAGGTTGTTGACTTGCTCGCCGAGCTGGCTTGTTTTTGTTCAGATGTTTTGTCACCGTGCTAGATGATATCATCAGTGGAGCCTCCGATGAAACGATGTTATTCTACTCCACTTGGAATTTACTCTTGCGGGTCCGTTACGGTGAGTACTGTCATTTCTGGTTTTGATCTGTCTCGGTTCATATATAGGGTCCAATCCTATATGCTCGTTGATTGGATTATGGGTGGAGAACCATGCCTCTAGGAATTCCTGTGCGTGTCTATGTTTGGCTTTGGCTACTATGGTTACTTTGTCCAAATTAATTTGATGACCTTCATTGTCTGAATGTACCAATATTAAGGGGAGGTCGTTGTGCTGTTTTGCTGCGAGCTGATGTTCATTTATTCTGATGGCTAGTTACATTACATCGGACAGAAAGGAAGGAAGCTAGCCATCAGTATACATGAACATCAGCTAGCAGCAAAATACCATGATGAACTCTCCTTAACAATTGGTACATTCAGGCAACGAAGGTTATCAATTTAACTGGAACAAAGTAACCATACTAGCCCAAGCCAAACAGGCACGGGAATTCCTACAGGCATGGTTCTCCACCCATAATTCAATCAACAAGCATATAGAATTGGACCCCATATATGAACCCATACAGATCAAAACCAGAAATGACAGTACTCACCGTAACGGACCGGACAGTATAAATTCCAAGCAGAGTAGAATAACATTGCTTCATAGGAGGCTCCACTGATAATCTCATCTAGCACGGCGATGAAACGTCTGAACAAAAACAAGCCAGTTCAACGAGCAAATCAACAACCTCATCCATAACCCAAACTACAGATCTTTGCCAATACTTTAAATGCCTCTAACTGCATTAAACTTCAAGGCAGTAATTAATGTTACCAACTTGGACATAGGTGCAATTCTGTTTCAGGTGAGTCTGAGAGAGCAGCCGATGCGATACATTCTTAAAAGTTAAATTAACATTACAAAATACACAACAGTGGTGAAAGAAATACTGGGTTTGTTATTATCTGTTGAATACTTTCACAGTATATGTCCATCAATACTACAGAGAAATGCTGGGTTAAATTGCTCATAAACTCTTAGACATTTGGAAAAGTTAAACAAAAACAAAATACCAGCTGTTTCAGTGATAGTAGGAACTGCAGATGCTGGAGAATCTGATATAACAAGGTGTAGTGCTGGATGAATGCAGCAGACCAAGCAGCATCAGAGGATCAGGAAGGCTGACATTTCAGGCTTAGAGCCTTCTTCATTTCTGAAGAAGGGTCTAGGCCTGAAACGTCAGCCTTCCTGCTCCTCTGATGCTGCTTGGCCTGCTGTATTCATCCAGCTCAACAGCTATTTCAGTGAGTTTACTATTGCAGTTGTATCACTTAATGATTGTTCACATTGAGGGGAAACATAATGAAATTAATGCTTTATCAAGAATGTAGCTTTGTTTGAATGATCTAAGTCAGAACACAGGAGCATGAGAAAGCCATTCACCCCTCCAAGCTGATTATGATTCAGGTTAATCATCCAACTCAGCACCATATTCACACTTCATATCTCCCATGATAATTTTAGTAAATAATGTTAATTGGTCTGTCTTTATCTTTCTTTAAACTTAATGTCTGACCCTCCAAAGCAGTGTGGGGTAGAGAATTCCATACACTCACCATCTGGAAGTGAAGAGGTTCCTCCTCATTTTATTCGGAGATTATATCCCTGATTCTAGACTTCACTTTGAGAAGAAACATCATTTTCGCATCTTCCTTGTCTATCCCTTACTGAATGTTGTAAATTTTTAGAAGATTACATGTCATGCTTTTAAATGCCAGTGCGGACAGGTCCTGTATCTTCATTTTCTCCTCATAGGTGTCTCACCTTTCATCCTGGTGAACCCTTGCTTCCCTCCCTCAATGAAAATTGTATACTTCCTCAGGCTAGAGGATCAAGACTGCACACAGTACTTCAGATTAAATTAAATTGAATGATTTATTGTCACTTGTATTTAACAAATAAATACATTGAAAAGGGTAATAAGTTGCCATGCTCCGGTGCCACTTTGAGTTACAGAAGATATGAAGATATAACTGAAAATAGAGTACTTTCTCCCTTCTCGTGCTCTGCTCGACATCAGTGGGCAGTGCTCTCCACACGGTCTCTGTGCCCACCAACATTTCCGCATCACAGTCCATTCCAGGAGTCCCACTCTGGGGTTACCGCCATTGCCACTGCTCCACTGCCAGGAGCAGCACACCAGACGTACCACACCACTACCGATATAACCACCACTCCCTTTTATCTGCCAGGGAGTACAGATTTGGGCCTACTGCATCGCTGCAGCAGACCAACACCAACTGCAGGTGCCACCTTCTCTGCCAATGGCAGAGAATGCACTGTTGTTGCTGCCATCTTGAAAACTGGTGCTGCCGCCATCACCTCAAGTCCTGCACTGGACCCGCCATCATCAAGGTCTCCATGCTGTGGCGCCATCTCTCACTGCTGGACCCATATTTGCTGCTGTTGTGAGTTCTCTGAGGGCTGGCTTTAACCTGTGCAGTCTAACCAGTGTTCTAAAAAAATTGAAGGAAGACATGTTTGCTCCTCTACTCATATTTTCTTGCAATAAAAGTTAATGTACCATTTGCTTTCTGAATTGCTAGCTGCACCTGGATGTTAGCTTCCAGTGACAAGGACACCTGGACCTCTTTTGCACCTCAATACTTTCCAAAGAATCAATATTTAAGAAATAGTGGGTGCATTTGTTCCTACTACTAAAGTAGATAACCTTAACACTCACCCACTTTACATTCTCTCTACCATGCTCTTCCTCACTCACTCAGCCTGGCTGAAAGCTGTTAATGTCTCTGTGCCTCCTTATCACAACTCACAGTCCCACCAAGTTTTGAATCATCTGTGAATTTGGAAATATCACACTGGTTCCTGCACCTGGGGACGAATCACTGATTCTTCCATCACCCCGCTGGTTACAGCCTGCCTACCTGAAATGACCCATTTATTCTTGCTGTCTGCTTTCTGCCCACTAACCTATACTGAATCCATGCAGGTATGTGAGCTCCAATCCCACATGCTTTATCCTGGTTTACCAATCCATGTGGAGCTTTATCAAAAACCTCCTGAAACTTCAGCCACACTGCATCCTTCCCGGGAGGTCAGCAGCAGAGGATTCCTTTGCTAAAATATTGGGCCCAGGAGGTGTCACCAGTAGCAATGTAATTCAGAAGAAGGCTTTGGCTTCTTCGGCATGTTGCCCAGTTTGAGACCAGTTCAGCACTTAGCAGCTTCAGCAGACTTACGGCCCCAACAGCATTGTTGGAGGTAAGATGGTGCCGATGAATCGTGACATGGTTCTGGCATTGGCAGTGTGGCTTTAAGCTATTGTTGGGCCTGGTTACCTGATGACGGAGGCAGTGGCATTCCAGCTGTGGTGGTGTGTGGGAGCTCTGGGCATCTGAGTGTTCGCAGACTGAGGGATGGACTTTGTGGCATTATTTCTCTGATGGCAAGAACTCAGGGCAGAGGCGGGGGCGTGATCTGGATGTTTCCTTTTCTTTTGGCTGTGTTTTTTGTTTATTTCTGGTTCTACTTTTAATTCTGCCTTTTGTGTTCTACGATGGCCAGAACATGGTGACTTTGTACACTTTTCACCGTACTCCTGTATTCCTATACATGACAGTAAAATCTAAATCTGAACCATCTAAACTTCCCCTCTATCAACTGTACTAGTGACATCATTGAAAAAAATGCCAGGTTTGTCAAACATGATTTCCCTTTCATAAATCTGTATTGCTTCTACACAATCAGACAATTATTTTCCAACTATCCAGTAATGACATTCTTTATAATAGATTTCAGCATTTTTCATACTGACATCAGGCTCATAGGTCTTCCATTTTCTCTCTACCACCTTTTACAGGGGCATTAGATTTACAATCTTCCACCATTTAGCCTCTATTACAGACTGAATAAAATTTAGAAAAGTCACCAATGGAAATGAACCCAGTTCACTGGCACTGTGAGACAGCAGTGCTAACCGCTGTAGCCATCTCTGTAGCCATCACTTTCAACAGTGTAGGACAAAGATGGGGAATCTTCTTTGTACCAGGGGCCATGAACATATGGGCAAGATTAATCAAAGACTATACTAAATAAAAAGGCTGAATTCAGTTTTTAAGAGAGAAAACTGAATGACCACTTCTATCAATGTTTGCTGGTCCTTACTGACACTTACTCTGCTTAGAGTCGAAATCCGATCCAGAATCATTTGTCACTAATACACTGGTCTTGTCCCTTATTCTCAGCACTATCCCACCTTCTTTTCCTTCTTGCTCATCCCTCCGATATGTCAAATCCTTTAATATTCACTTCTCTGACTTGGTCAAGCTGTAGGCATATCTCTGTACTGGCATACAGCATGCCCATTTACTAGCACCATCAATTCACCTGTTGTGAATATTGTGTGTATTCAAGTAGAATGCCTTAAGTTCAGCCTTTTAAACAATATTCTGTAATTTGACACTGATTGATTCTGGAATTTGTTTCTGTTGCTGCCCATTTTCATTTGCAGTTTTTCTACATCCTATAACCTGCTTTGTTTTTATTCTATCTGCACTCCTTTTCAGGTTCCCATTTCCCTTACAAGCTAGCTTAAAATCTTCCCAACAGCAAAAGCAAATCTCTGAATGATGATTGATGTATTGGCCCGTGTGAAGGTGTAATCCCTCTTCCTTGTACAGGTCCCACCTGCCTGAAAATTGATGCCAATGTCCCAAAGATCTCAAGCTGTCTCTCCCACACCATTTTTTCAGTACTCATTTGTTTTCTTATTTTTCCTATTTCAGTACTTGCCAGCATGTGGTACTGGGAGTAATTTTGAGATTACCACCCTAAATATCCTGCTTTTCAGTCTCATGCCTAGCTCCCTAAATTCTGTTTTCATGTCCACATCCCTCTTTATGCCTGTGTTGTTGGTGTCAACGTGGTCCATAACATCTTTCTCTCCACGCTTCCTGCAAAAAAATGTTCTGCAGCTGACCTGAGCAGAAAGGAGGCGACACAGTATCCTGGAGTCATGTTTACAGTTACAGAAATATCTGTCTGTTCTGTATTTATCAAATCACCTACCACCATTGCGCTTCAACTCTTCTTCTGCCCCGCCCGAGTACCTGAGCCACTTTGTGTGATTCTGCCACAAGCTTGACAGTTCTCTATTCCTCTGATGAGCCCACTACCTTCAGCAGTATCCAACGTGGAAATCCAGTTGGTGAGTGTCATAACTCATTGTGGTAGCATGCTGGAAGTCAAGTCCACTATCCCCAGAGTCATCACAAAAAAAAATGAAATTCCCAAACTACCTCATTTTCAGATCCAGGTTAGTAGCAATCATGGATCAGGTTTTTGTACTTAACAAGAATCAATTCAGTACAAGCAATTTTGTCCTATGATGTGGATGTGTTGGTGTTAGACTGGGGTGCATGAGGCCAGAGGTCACACGACAGCGGGTTATAGTTCAACAGGTTTATTTGAAAACACGGGCTCCTTCACCTGATGAAGGAGCAGCTCCGAAAGCTTGTGATTTCAAATAAACTTGTTGGACTATAACCGGTGTCTTGTGACTTCTAAATTTTTTCCAGCAACAGGTAAGCAATTAAATGAAATTAATGAACTTTACTTATTAAAAATCTAGAAAACCCCTGCCTTGCAGATAGACACACAGAGACAAACATTCACATGGAAAGCCGTCTAGGGTAGACTCAAGATGTGACAAAAATGTATCTGTCATGTTTGTTCACAATGTCTGTTGGGTTGGATTTTGCTGATCAAAGCTTTTTCCTCGACCTTTTTTCCAATTGCTTCCATTGGTTCACAAGAGGCACAGGTCACTTACAAAAAAGTCTCTGACTTGTGCATTTCAAATTCATAACTTCTACCATCTGCTGAAATAACAATAAGGTGTTCCTTTTTATGTTTAAAGTGGCTTACTAAAGCAAACAGCTTTGTTCTGGCTGTTGCAGATCTCCTGGTTTCTCTTCTGGTCTGAACTAGCTTCTCTCTGCCTTATTCACAGCTCCCTAGTAACTAATCGCGCAGTTGCTGCAGGCAGAGGAACTTTGTCATTGATAGTTCATCAATAGTCCACACCTATCAGCTTCCCTTGTAAACAACTCTTTGGCTCCAGTTCACCTACACATTGTTGGTATCCACAGCTACACAAACACGGTTCACAATCGGTGTCAAGCTAATTATTTTAAAAACATTCAGCTATCTTTGTAAATCTCTGAGTTTCCAACTGTTCTTACTGATCTCAGTCTACAGTTGTATAAAGGACAAAAAATAGACACAGACTGTGCATGAGTGAGATAGACTCAGGATTCCTGCTGTAGCAAGGTGGGTGGTTACAGTGTTTCAGTGGTTAGCCCTGCTGCCTCACAGTGCTAGTGAGCTGGGTTCGAGTTCAGCCTTGGGTGACTGTCTGTGTGGGGTTTGTGCCTTTTTCCTGTTTCTGTGTGAGTTTCCTCCCACAGTCCAAAGACCTGCAAGTTAGGTGGATTGGCCATGGAAATGCAGAGTTACAGGGATAGTGTAGGGTTCTGAGTGGGATGATCTTTGGAGGGTTAGTGTAGACTTGATGCGTCAAATGGCCAGCTTCCAGATTGTAGGGATTCTATGATTCTAGCTTCCTGGGCTTCCTAGATTTTTAGTGGTCACCCTTTCCCTGTCTAGCTATGTGCTTGAAGTCCGCAGTGTGACTGCAGTGATTCTAACCTCTACTTGAGTTCCAAAACCCAGATTTCAAGATTTTAGAAATCCATTAATGGATTTGTTGACATTTCTTGAACAACTGCCTTCAAAGGTTCCCAGCAGTAACTGTGCGTATTCAGCGACATCTGCCTTCGAGTGCCAGAATATCAGACCAATAACCAGCAAATTATTTCAAACCTTATCCTTTCCGCCTTCAAGAAATAAGCCTCATTGTTCAAAATTGTTTTTTTCCAAAAATGAATCTGTGCAGAGAGAAGTCTGTGTTTTGCCCTTTTACCTCATGCGTGCATGTGTATGTGTTTGTTTGAGTAGTTTAGAGGGGTAAATATTGATGCTTTCACATTGCAAACTTTGAATTAACCGATTTTGCATTTTCTTTGAATAAAGTTTTAATTTATAATAGGTAAATAGTTTCGTGTTTTAATAAACTTGGCAGATTTTTTTTTATTTGAGGTCCAATGCGGAGAAAGGATACAATTGGCCATATCAGAAATTAAGTAAAACAATCAACTTTTGTTGTGATTCATGGAATATTAGTGGAATGAGCGAAAGACAGTGCACTCCTCCAGCTCCGATCATAACAACAAGCATCAGTAGTTTTCACACAACAAATCTTTCCTGATCTGATTAGATCATTAAATATCTTCTGGCTTTATATCCTCGAACATGACAAATATTGCGATTGTTTACCTCCTCAACAATATTCACCCACCTTCCTGTCTACTGTAGCAGTTTCTTTCCTCCCGTTGGGGCAGAGAAGCGTATCTTTCTATGGGTCTTCACTTACAGTGCACGGCATCAGCTCTCGTGAGACAGTGAAGTGAGATTTTGCCTTGCCTGAGCTTCTGCCTTTCAAGTTGTGAATCTGTTGCTTCAGTTTCTCCAGGTGTTATTATCCTAGCTGGATTCCTCTGAATATCTGAAAAAAAAGCTCTTGCAAGTCGTCATCACTCCTTCTAATTAGTTAGAAAAACTCAAAGTGAAATACTAATGCTGTTGCTGAGTTAAAAAGCAATGGACAAATGCGTTACTGAACTTGCCAAGATCCCCTTGTTCTGCCAGATTTCTGTGCTGTCGAGCATCAAACAATTAGAATCCATTCTTTAATTTCCGGTGATAGCCCCATTTGGAAAATCTTTGTATGTGAGTGCTTTCTTTCAAAGCAACATCTTCAGAGATGTTATTGCACAGCACATGTAGGAATTGAAACTGGGCCTTGTGGCTCAAAGGTAAGGACGTCCCCAGTGTGCCACCCCACCCTTCCTCAGAGTGTCATCCTAATGCAAAAGTTGAGTTTCAATACTTTTAGTACTTACTATTTTGGAACCCCCTGAAAATATTGGCATGAATTTAGAAATTTCAGTTCAGCTGAACAGTGCAAAACAATACTTTGATTAAAGGAATCATTTTTGTTTCATTATTGTTTTATGTATTCAGCAAGAGGAATGTTGGTGCCAGAAAATAGAACACCTTCCATTTCAGGGACACAATGCCAATGTGAATAATTCAGACTTTCCTGGGTCAGACAGTCATTATGCCAGTGTAGGTAAGAGTTGTGCTTGGGGGATCCTGCAGAATTCACAGCAGGCTCTAAAGAAATTGCACAGGAAATTGAATTGTCCTTTGGGCAGTTCCTCCATGCCTAGAATCCTCTGAAAGTCGCCATAAAAATCAGAAATTTTGGATGGTTCCAATGAAATTAATAAAAAAAGCTATTCAGGAAAAAGTAAACTATTGAATGCATAGTCTAACTCCTGAGTAATTATTAAATAGACTCTATAATTAATTCACAATCACAACTACACTACCCAACAATTATACCTCCAAGATCCTGACCTGACACGCCCAGATATAGAAGCTGACTAATGTGAAAAGGGGTCATGGTTTGCCTTCCTTTTGTCAGTTGTGCACTAAGACAAAACTCTCAGAATGGAAGTGTGGTTTTGCATTTTCGAGGGAGTCCTAAGCAGAATCTCCTGTCGAAAATGTGGAGCACTCTTCTTTAGTTTTTAAAAAAAGGGCTGAGTGGTAACTTGCATGGATTGTCGCACACTGGAAAACCTCACCCAAATAGATGCACATATAATTCCTCTCTTCCTTTTTGAAAATGATCTGTAGTTAAATGCAGAAGAGGACCAGCTCTCTTTATCTACTGTGTCACTGAGCCGGTATAAGAGAATCTCAATGAACTAATATGAGACCCATGATTGAACTTGTGTGAAACCTCCTTCCTGAACCTGTGACATCTCCCTTATTGCACCAGTATACAGCTTTGTACTGATCCAGTGTGACACTTGCCTTCCTGCTCCAGTATATAACTCCTTCCTGAATCCATGTAACAAATCATTTTTCACATTTTCAATTCAAGAGTGTCATTCTTTCTCTGAATTGAGTTTAGAATTACAATTAATTTATTGACAGTTTTGTTCTTTGGTAGCAAGCTACTAAGAATTGAGGAGCAAATTAATGCAGAAGCTGGAATCTGTACTGAAAACAAAAAATGCTGGAAATCACAGCAGATCAGGCAGCATCTATGGAGAGAGAAGAAGCTCCTGTTTTGAATCTAGATGACGCTTCACCAGAGGTCTTTGCAAATGCTGGCCTACATTCGCATTTTCAGTCTGGGCATGCAGGCTAGATTGGGATTTGGTCTAGGTGACCTGCTGAGAACTGAGGAGGCTGTAGATTTTCTAGGCTGGATGGGTGGAAAGCTTACTTTTGGGCTCGACCACAGCCTTCAAAAATCAAAATGAAAGAATAAAATATAAAATGTTCCCCAAGCCCTCAGGTCTCATACCCCCATGCCCAATACCTCTCTCCACTTAATGCCCTCAACCCATCCTGATGGCCCTTCATATCTCCTATGCAAACCAGTGCCCCTCTATCCATACCCCATTGTTCCTCTTACCTCCATGTCAACTTGGTGCCAACTTGTAACTAGCATGTTTCCCCTTTTTACCTACTACCCCAACTCAATTAGTATTCACTCATGCACAGAAGAATAAAAAAGTTCACTCTGATGAGAAAAATGTCCTTGTATGAAATAACTTGACAGGTCTTGACTGCTTTGATTCTGATTGAAATGTCTTGACATATTTTGACACATCTGGACACTCTTTAATAAATTGACACTTGACAGCTTTTAAGAGTTCTTGATCTTGACAGGTATCGATACTTCTTGACAAGTCGGATAGTTCCAAGAGGTTTACTCATCTTTGGCACACAATCATCTCCACAGTTAACAATCTTAAAAGGCACCTGTCAGTCCTCCTTATGGGTACCTGGCCTTCATCCCCAAAGGCTAACTAACACCCATACCGACCGAAAAAAAATACCCTGACCTCCATCTTCAAGAAGTCCTGAGACCAACTGGACAAACATTCTTAGCTATCTAAAGCCGTGCCCTGGCTACCTGAAAGAAATGCACTAAAACAGAACTTCCCTTGCCTGCTTTCATCTCTGTTTTATGAGTTCCACATACCAAGCACTCCAAAATCCATTGTGAATGGACTCTGAAAATCGCATGTTTGTGAACCATAGGGTGCCTTTACAAAAATGAGAAATGCTAGGTTCGGGAACAGGGGTTAAGATTTTGGGCATCTTCTGGTATTTGCACTGGGAGGGCCTCTGATTGGCAAAAAATCTGGCCCTTAATATCTTCAGCCTATACCTGGAGTAGCTGTAAACTCGAAATCTCATTGCTGCAAATTGTAAATTATTCCTACATTTCTTAGCATTTAAAATTTTAGTTTTTATAATTTGTTTGTTTGGCAAGGCTTACACTTTTTGCCCATCCCCAGTACATTTCCTTCTGCCTCTTTTATTTCTGCTAATACTTATACACTCTTTATTTTTCTTTCTAAATATAATTTGACTCTCAATCACCATATTTCTTCCTCCATTGTGTTATTTCTTGCTCTATTCTTAAGCATTATATTGGTTAACGAGATACACTTATGGTTTCCTTGTTCTCCAAAGTCTAAAGTAACCTGTTAAGTTATGACTTCATTATCAGCTCATGTTTCTAATAATTAGCAGTGTAAATATTTTCCAAGTTAAAATAAGAAATAAATGTTGCATGTTTGAGATCTGTAACAAACTTTAGGTGGAATCTTGCCAGCCGCTGAATTTGCAAAAATAGTGTGAGACTGGCAACCATGGATTCTCGACATCAAAAGTAAAATGTCCAGTTCTTCAGTAAAACATTGAACAGTGAAATGAGAACCTCTGTAGTGAATAACAAGAGTCCTATTAGTACTAATTTACATATATTAACATTGCATTATTCATTAGCCTTGCCCCATTGTACACTGTTGCCCATTCATCCACACCGGATAGAAACGAGATGGCAACAATTTGTGTAAACATCAGACTAGGAACAGATCTTCAATGGCCAGAGCCACCATTCTCTTCTCATACGGTGTGCAGATTCAAATGTCAGGTGCCCTCCACCTGGCTTGGCTCTCTGCCTGTTTGTTTCCTCTTAGAATGAGAGAAAGAAAGAGGCTGAGTGGGAAGAAAGTGACAGCTTTATAACATTTCACTATAACACAGCTGTTACTGAGTTTTGAAAAGATTTGTAGCTCAGGTTGAGGTTCTGGATGTGAGTTTGCTTGCTGAGCTGGAAGGTTAGTTTTCAGACGTTTCGTCACCATTCTAGGTAACATCATCAGTGAGCTTCCGACAAAGTGCTGGTGTTATGTCCCGCTTTCTATTTATCTGGTTAGGTTTCCTTGGTTTGGTGATGTCATTTCCTGCGTTGGTGATGTCATTTCCTGTTCTTTTTCTCAGGGGATGATAGATTGGCTCCAAATCAATGTGTTTGTTGATGGAGTTCCGGTTGGAATGCCATGCTTCTAGGAATTCTCGTGCTTGTCTCTGTTTGGCTTGTCCTAGGATGGATGTGTTGTCCCAATCAAAGTGGTGTCCTTCCTCATCTGTATGTAAGGATACGAGTGATAGTGGGTCATGTCGTTTTGTGGCTAGTTGATGTTCATGTATCCTGGTGGCTAGCTTTCTGCCAGTTTGTCCAATTGTCCAACTAACAGCTGTTAATGTTGGTGCAGATTGTGGAAAGGCAGTGAGGTGAACTGAGTAAGTGAGTAGGCAGAACACCAGCAGCCTTCCAACGTGAGTACAATGGGGAGGGGTGTTTGGGGTGGATGAGAGTGTCTGACGGAAGATGTTGCACACAGTAGTGATAGCAGTACACCATGAGCCTTTGTTACAGGTGGGTATAATAGCAGAGATACAGTGAGTATGAAATAGCATAGAGAAGATGGTGACACTCACCTGTATGGAGTAGAGAAGACTTTCTTTCTGAATTGCTGAGCATTCCTCCAGACCACAGAAACAACAGCGATGCATGTGCCGACCTCAGATCACGCTGACAAACACTGATGACAAAGTTTGCTTTGTCAGTCCTGAGGGAACAGGACCATCCTCCTCTGTACCACCTTGTCCACCAGGACATCCCTATTGGCAAAGTGGGAAGCCAATTTCCCTCTGCCCGCCATGTCAGGAAGAATTCACGTAACGTGCAGCGCAGCTCTGGACTGACCGTACTTCATCTGGTGTACAACTGCATTTTAAATATGACACTGGCAATCCCTGGCAGTGGCAATACTCCTGTTTATAGTGAGAGGGAAGATATGATGATGGCACCATTATTCACATGGTATCATAGGTGATGAGGAAAGTTTCAGAAAGTATCATGAGAAAGTTTGCTAGTCTCCATGCAAAGAAACCCTCCATTAGGCGCCATAAAATTGACACTTCACTTATTTCTGGTAAGATTCAACTCCATATATTAGTAAGTCATAAAGTACACATCAGAATATAATTTTTCAGAGATTGCACTCAAAGCAAACAATTTTTAGTTGAACAGAAAAACAATGATTTCCAGACCACTTGGGATTTTAGTTCCCATTTTGAAAACTAATGAACTAATAAACTTTAGATTTGAGTTAAGAATGACCAAAAATGAAAGGGAGAATGCTGATGCCGCTCAATCATAAGTCAACATATTCAGATTAAACTTTGAAATTTGAGCAAAGTATAAGGAAGAAAAGGTTACTGCAAAAGTTTTAAAACAGAAAATTCTGGAAATTCATTGCAGATTTGGCAGTATCTTTGAAGAGTCAGATCAATGGGCCAGATTTTCATTTTGTAAATGTTAGAACAGAGACATAGAGTTTAAGAGCAGGAGGCAGTGCTAGAACTGTTTAAAACATTTGTTAGGCTGATGATAGAGTATTATGTTCAGATCTGGAACCCACATTGCGGGACAGATGTGATAGCATTGGAGAAAGGGCAGAGGAGATTTACCAGAATGTTGCCTGCATTGGAGAGTTTTAGTTTTGATGAGAGATTGGGTGGTCTGGGGTTATTTTCCCAGGAATATATGAGGGATTGGATGGACTGGGATCATTTTCCCAGGAGTAGAGGAGACTGAGGGAGGTTGGGAGAGGGGGAGGAGGCTGGCATGATTTAGATTTATAAAATAGAGGTGCAGGGATGGGTTAGACAGGAATAAACTTCTCCCCTTGGTGGAGAGATCAATGATTTTGAGGTAAGGATGGAAGGTATATCAATAATTTTACGGCAAGGGATGGAAGGTTTAGCGGAGATGTGAGGAAAACCTTTTCACTCAGAGGGTGGTGGAAGTCTGGAACTCATTGCCTGTAAAGTAGAGGCAGAAACCCTCCCAACAACATTCAAAAGGTACTTAGATGCATACTGAATGCCAAGGCGTACAAGGTAATGAGCCAAGTGCTGGAAAACGGGATTGGAATAGTTAGGATGGTTGTTTCTGATCAATGCAGACTTATTGAGTCAAAGGGTCTTTTATTGTGCTGTAAACCTCTATGACACTTAGTAGCCGAGTTTTAAACTTACTATTTAATTCAAATTTACCATTCATCTGCAATGTGAATCTTTGAGTAACTTTATAATTTCTACTTTTTAGATATCCTAAGTATGGAATTCTTAATTTCCTTGCATGAATATTTGCAGTTAGTTGACTACAATATTTTTGTACTTTTTGAAAATGCCTATTGTAGTTAGCTTAAAGTATTAAAGATCACTAAAATATTAAAAATCGACTTTAGCTCTGAAGAGTACACAACAATCGAAAACGCATTTTGATAGCTTGTTTGCCTGAAAGAAAAAAACATTAGGAGAATCTTTATAGACCTATTTTCTACAGTTACATTTTGTAGATTCCCTGCAAATGATTCTGGTTTGTTTTTCTTTTGTATTTTCTAATATCATAACTTTTATTGCATTTATACATTTCTGTATGAATTTGTCTTACATCTATCATTATTTGTTCATATCTTCATTAGTCCTCATCTGTTTTCTATGTCTTGTTTCCACATTTGTACCTATCTCTAACAGGCTCAACTCTTTCTGCTTCTCTTACTCCTTTCTTTTTGACTCATTGAAAGCTGGTGGGAAGACCTCAAGACATGTTGAAAACTCTCCTCAAAGAGCTTCAGGTGATTCACTGTTTGCTCCCATCACTTAAGCAGTACAAGTGTCTTCCAGTGCAATCTTTTTCATAATGAACAACATTGACTATCATTGGGAGTCTATTTGAGTACCACTCAAGGCTCATGGGAAATAAGTTGCAAAAACGCTTGACAATAATTGTAAAAAGCTATTTGAGGCTTTCACTGTTTGTGGATAGAGTTTGTTTATACAAACTGCTCACTGCAAAACATTAAAACCATGTAGTGATTGTCTGATAATAATATTATTTCTTGATGCATTTCATGTTATGTATCATAAAGAAAACTACAGTGAGTAATTGGCTTAATCTAATACAAATCTGCAACGTAAGTTTATACTTTGGCAATGTATCATTTAGCTCTGATCACTTTCTTTTGATACTGTTTAAAAAAAAGCAATCGTAAACAGTCTGGTATGTTGGAGGACTATGAACATTTTTCTTTGAACCAGGTCACATGATCTCACCACAGTCTGCACCTGCTAATTTGGAAGGCAAAACTGACGTCAGCCGAGAGAACAGTACAGTGGACTTTAGCAAGGTGAGTTGCTTCTTCTGTAGAATTTTAACAGATTCAAACAAACCAAAACAAAAGCAAAAAAAGAAGTGTTTTCAATTGAAACAAATAACATTCTTTTGTCGTCAGCTATAAAGATTAAGACACACTTTATGAAATATTGAGGTGAATTTTCTGGGTGTTTCCTTCATTAAACAAATGAAGTTTTGGGCAGAATAGCCAAAAAAGTCCAAAATGACACATAATTGTTACATGGGAATTTTCCTAAAACAACTTGGATTTATGGTTTCCTCGGCATTTTACAGAAGAACATAAGAACTAGGAGCAGGAGTAGACCATCTGGCCCCTTGAGCCTGCCCCGCCATTTAATAAGATCATGGCTGATCTTTTTGAGACTCCGCTCCATTTACCCGCCCACTCACTATAACCCTTAATTCCTATACTGTTCAAAAATTTATCCAGCCTTGCCTTTAAAAACATTCAGTGAGGTAGCTTCACCCGCTTCACTGGGCAGGGAGTTCCACAGATTCGCAACCCTTTGGGTGAAGAAGTTCCTCCTGACCTCAGTCCTACATCTACTTCCCTAGGACTAGTTTCACCTGCTAGTGGAAACAACCTCCCTGCGTCCGCCTTATCTATTCCCTTCATAATCTTATACATTTCTATAAGATCCCCTCATTTGACTGAATTCCAATGAGTATAATCCCAGGCCACTCAGTATCTCCTCATAATCCAACCCTCTCAACTCTGGAATCAACTGAGTGAATCTCCTCTGCACCCCCTCCAGGGCTAGTATATCTCCTCCTCTCAAGTAAGGAGACTAAAACTGCACACAGTACTCCCGGTGTGGCCCTACCAGGACCCTATACAGCTGCAGCATTGCCTCCCTGTTTTTAAACTCCATCCCTCGAGCAATGGCAGACAAAATTCCATTTGCCTTTTTAATTACCTGCTGCACCTGCAATCTTACCTTCAGCAATTCATGCACAAGGACACCCAAGTCCCTTTGCACAGCAGCATGCTGCAATTTTTTACCATTTAAATCATAGTCCAATTTGCTGTTATTCCGACCAAAATGGATGACCTCACACTTATCAACATTGTACTCCATCTGCCAGACCTTTGCCCACTCACTTAGACTATCTATATCCCTCTGCAGACTTTCAGTGTCTTCTGCACACTTTGCTCTACCACTTACTTTAACAAAGAACAAAGAAAATTACAGCACAGGAACAGGCCATTTGGCCCTTCAAGCCTGTGCCGATTGAAATGCTCTGACTAAACCTGTAATCTATTTCCTAGGGGTCTGTATCCCTTTGCTCCCTGCCCATCCATGTACCTGTCCAGATACATCTTAAAAGACAGCATCGTGTCTGCGTCTACCACCTCCACTGGCAACGCGTTCCAGGCACCCACCACCCTCTGCGTAAAGAACTTTCAATGCATATCACCCACAAACCTTCCTCCTCTCACTTTGAACTCATGACCCCTAGTAATTGAGTCCCCCACTCTGGGAAAAAGCTTCTTGTTATCCACCTTGTCTATATCCCTCATGATTTTGTAGACCTCAGTCAAGCCATCCCTCAATCTCGTCTTTCTAATGAACGTATTTCTAATCTACTCAACCTCTCTTCATAGCTAGCATCCTCCATACCAGGTAACATCCTGGTGAACCTCCTCTGCACCCTCTCCAAAGCATCCACATCCTTTTGGTAATGTGGCGACCAGAACTGTACACAGCACTCTAAATGTGGCCGAACCAGTCTTATACAACTGTAACATGCCCTAACAACTATTGTAGTCAATACCCCGTCCGATGAAGGAAAGCATGCCATATGCCTTCTTGACCACTCTATTGACCTGCGTTGCCACCTTCAGGGAACAATGGACCTGAACACCCAGATCTCTCTGTACATCAATTTTCCCCAGGACTTTTCCATTTACTCTATAGTTCACTCTTGAATTAGATCTTCCAAATTGCATCACCTCTCATTTGCCCGGATTAAACTCCATCTGCCATTTATCTGCCCAACTCTCCAATCTATCTATATTCTGCTGTAATCTCTGACAGTCCCCTTCACTATCTGCTACTCCACCAATCTTAGTGTCATCAGCAAACTTGCTGATCAGACCACCTACACCTTCCTCCAAATCATTTACGTATATCACAAACAACTGGTCCCAGCACAGATCCCTGTGGAACACCACTGGTCACAGGTCTCCAATTTGAGAAGCCCCCTTCCACTACTACTCTCTGTCTCCTGTTGCCTCGCCAGTTTTTTATCTATCTAGCTAGCACACCTTGGACCCCATGCGACTTCACTTTCTCCATCAGCCTGCCATGGGGAACCTTAACAAACGCCTTACTGAAGTCCATGTATATGATACCTACAGCCTTTCCCTCAAAAATCAACTTTGTCATGTCCTCAAAGAATTCTATCAAGTTGGTAAGACACGACCTTACCTGCACAAAACCATGTTGTCTATCACTGATAAGCCCATTTTCTTCCAAATGGGAATAGATCCTGTCCCTCAGTATCTTCTCCAGCAGCTTCCCTACCACTGACGTGAGGTTCACCGATCGATAATTACCTGGATTATCCCTACTACCCAACTACAAACAAGTTGGCACAGAGTCAACAAGATTAAAGAGATAAATGTGTGGCTCAAAGATTGGTTTGGGAGAAATGGGTTTGAATTCATTGGACACTGGGGAAGGAGCTGTTCTGATAGGACAGGCTCTACCTGAACCATTGTGGGACCAGAGTTCTGCTGAATCACATAATTAGGGAGGGATAGTGCTACAAAATAAGTAGTGGGGGAGCAGTAGGTTCAGTTGCATGGAAAATTATGGGAAGAATTAAAGGGGAGGAGGGCTCAGTGGAGGATACTAAATTTTCCAGAATGCTCACCACCACAAATAGCCTTGAGACAGAATACCCCAAAGCCTTGCCTATGCAGCTGGTGACTTCAACCAGGTCAACCCCAAGAGTGTGCAACCAAGATACCATCAACATGTCTTCTGTCCCAACAGAGGCCTAAACACCCTTGACCATTGCTATGCAACAGTCAAAGATGCCAACTGTACCTTTCCCTGCCTGCATTTTCGCAAATCAGAATATAAAGCTGTGCTCCTTCTCCCAGCTTACCAGCAGAAACTGAAGCATGAGAATCCAGTACAGAGAGTCGTACAATGCTGGTCTGAGGTAACAGACGAGCACCAATGTGATTGCTTGAAATCGGTGGACTGATTCATATTTGAGAGCTGACTGGCCAACCTAAATAAGTATGCCAGAACTGTCACAGACTTCATTGGTAAGGGTGTAGAGGACTGCATGCCAAAGAAGTTAATCTAAGTGTTCCCCAATCAGAAACCATGGATGAACCAGGAGATCCACTTTGTACTGAAGTACAGCTCTGAGGTCTTCAAGTCAGGTGACCCTGACCTATACAGGAGATTTAGGTACGATTTTCAAAAAGCCATCAGAGATGCCAAGAGACAACACCAGACTAAACTGAAGTCCCAGACCAACCACATGAACACATGTTGATTGTGGCAAGGCTTACACGATATAACAGGCTACAAAACAAAATTGAGTAGAATCGCTGGCAATAATGCTTCCCTCCCCAATATGTTCAATGCATCCTATGCTTATTTTGAACAGAACATCAATGAAATGATGTAACATGCCCTGACACCCTCTGGTACACCTGTGCCCAGTCACTCTGGCAGATGTCAGCTCGGCCTTCTTGAGAATGAACTCACGAAAGGCCACTGGCCCCAGATGGAGTCCCCGGCTGTGCACTCAGATCCTGTATGGACAAGTTGGTGGGAGTATTTGCAGATATCTTTAACCTCTCCTTGCTCCATTGTGAAGTTCCCACCTCCTTCAAGGAGACCACTATTATCCCAGTGCCAAAGAAAAGTCAGGTAACATGCCTTAATGACTACTGCCTTGTGGCTGTGACATCCATCATTATAAAGTGCTTCAAGAGGTTAGTAATCTTACAGATGAACTCCAGCCTCCCAAATTCCTTGATACCTGACATTTCACCTACCATTGCAAGAGGTCCATGGGAGATACCATCTCCCTGGCCATACACTCACCCTGGAACATCTGAATACCAAAGACACCCATGTCAGAATCTTATTTATTGAGTTTAGCTCCATCTTCAGCACCATAATTTCAACCAAACTCTGAGACCTTCCTCTCTACCACCCCCTCTGTAACTGAATCCTTGACTTTCTGACCCACAGACCACGTTCAGTCAGGGTAGGTGACATCACCTCCTCTATGATAAGAACCAAAACAACTGCAGATGCTGTAAATCAGGAACAAAAACAAAGTTGCTGGAAAAGCTCAGCAGGTCTGCCAGCATCTATGGAGGAGAAAAAAAGAGTTAGCGTTTCAGGTCCAGTGACCCTTCCTCAGAACTGATGGTGGCTGGGAAAACGTCACTTTATATGCAGAAAATAGGGAGGTGGGTGGGGTAGGGAATAAACGATAGGATAGAGCCCAAAGAGAGAGAAAAAGACAGTTGGACAGACAAAGGAAACAAAATGTGAGGCTGGATGACACAGCAGGCCAAGCAGCATCTCAGGAGCACAAAAGCTGACGTTTCGGGCCTAGACCCTTCATCAGAGAGGGGGATGGGGAGAGGGAACTGGAATAAATAGGGAGAGAGGGGGAGGCGGACCGAAGATGGAGAGTAAAGAAGATAGGTGGAGAGGGTGTAGGTGGGGAGGTAGGGAGGGGATAGGTCAGTCCAGGGAAGACGGACAGGTCAAGGAGGTGGGATGAGGTTAGTAGGTAGCTGGGGGTGGGGCTTGGGGTGGGAGGAAGGGACGGGTGAGAGGAAGAACCGGTTAGGGAGGCAGAGACAGGTTGGACTGGTTTTGGGATGCAGTGGGTGGGGGGGAAGAGCTGGGCTGGTTGTGTGGTGCAGTGGGGGGAGGGGACGAACTGGGCTGGTTTAGGGATGCAGTAGGGGAAGGGGAGATTTTGAAACTGGTGAAGTCCACATTGATACCATATGGCTGCAGGGTTCCCAGGCGGAATATGAGTTGCTGTTCCTGCAACCTTCGGGTGGCATCATTGTGGCGGTGCAGGAGGCCCATGATGGACATGTCATCTAGAGAATGGGAGGAGGAGTGGAAATGGTTTGCGACTGGGAGGTGCAGTTGTTTGTTGCGAACTGAGCGGAGGTGTTCTGCAAAGCGGTCCCCAAGCCTCCGCTTGGTTTCCCCAAAGTAGAGGAAGCCGCACCGGGTACAGCGGATGCAGTATACCACATTGGCAGATGTGCAGGTGAACCTCTGCTTAATGTGGAATGTCATCTTGGGGCCTGGGATGGGGGTGAGGGAGGAGGTGTGGGGACAAGTGTAGCATTTCCTGCGGTTGCAGGGGAAGGTGCCGGGTGTGGTGGTGTTGGAGGGCAGTGTGGAGCGAACAAGGGAGTCACGGAGAGAGTGGTCTCTCCGGAAAGCAGACAGGGGAGGGGATGGAAAAATTTCTTGGGTGGTGGAGTTGGATTGTAAATGGCGGAAGTGTCAGAGGATGATGCGTTGTATCCGGAGGTTGGTAGGGTGGTGTGTGAGAATGAGGGGGATCCTCTTGGGGCGGTTGTGGCGGGGGCGGGGTGTGAGGGATGTGTTGCGGGGAATACGGGAGACGCGGTCAAGGGCGTTCTCGATCACTGTGGGGGGAAAGTTGCGGTCCTTAAAGAACTTGGACATCTGGGATGTGCGGGAGTGGAATGTCTTATCATGGGAGCAGATGCGGCGGAGGCGGAGGAATTGGGAATGGGGATGGAATTTTTGCAGGAGGGTGGGTGGGAGGAGGTGTATTCTAGGTAGCTGTGGGAGTCGGTGGGCTTGAAATGGACATCAGTTACAAGCTGTTTGCCTGAGATGGAGACTGAGAGGTCCAGGAAGGTGAGGGATGTGCTGGAGATGGCCCAGGTGAACTGAAGGTTGGGGTGGAAGGTGTTGGTGAAGTGGATGAACTGTTCGAGCTCCTCTGGGGAGCAAGAGGCGGCGCCGATACAGTCATCAATGTACCGGAGGAAGAGGTGGGGTTTGGGCCCTGTGTAGGTGCGGAAGAGGGACTGTTCCATGTAACCTACAAAGAGGCAGGCATAGCTGGGGCCCATGCGGGTGCCCATGGCCACCCCCTTAGTCTGTAGGAAGTGGGAGGAGTCAAAAGAGAAGTTGTTGAGTGTGAGGACGAGTTCAGCTAGGTGGATGAGAGTGTCGGTGGAAGGGGACTGGTCGGGCCTGCGGGACAGGAAGAAGCGGAGGGCCTTGAGGCCATCTCCATGCGGAATGCAGGTGTACAGGGACGTCCGTGGTGAATTCGAGGTGTTGGGGGCCAGGGAATTGGAAGTCCTGGAGGAGGTGGAGGGCGTGGGTGGTGTCACGGACGTAGGTGGGGAGTTCCTGGACCAAAGGGGAGAAAATGGAGTCCAGATAGGTGGAGATGTGTTCGGTGGGGCAGGAGCAGGCTGAGACGATGGGTCGACCAGGGCAGGCAGGTTTGTGGATTTTCGGAAGGAGATAGAAACGGGCCGTGCGGGGTTGGGGAACAATGAGGTTGGAGGCTGTGGGTGGGAGGTCCCCTGAGGTGATGAGGTCGTGAATGGTGTTGGAGATGATGGTTTGGTGCTCGGGTGTGGGGTCATGATCGAGGAGGCGGTAGGAGGTGGTGTCTCCGTCGAGACATTAACCGCCTCAACCTCTCCACCCCTCTCACCCACTCCAACCTCTCCCCCGCAGAACGGGCAGCCCTCTGCTCCCTCCGCTCCAACCCCAACCTCACCATCAAACCCGCAGACAAGGGTGGCGCAGTGGTAGTATGGCGCACTGACCTCTACATCGCCGAGGCCAGACGCCAACTCTCCGACACCACCTCCTACCGCCTCCTCGATCACGACCCCACACCCGAGCACCAAACCATCATCTCCAACACCATTCACGACCTCATCACCTCAGGGGACCTCCCACCCACAGCCACCAACCTCATTGTTCTCCAACCCCGCACGGCCCGTTTCTATCTCCTTCCCAAAATCCACAAACCTGCCTGCCCTGGTCGACCCATCGTCTCAGCCTGCTCCTGCCCCACCGAACTCATCTCCACCTATCTGGACTCCATTTTCTCCCCTTTGGTCCAGGAACTCCCCACCTACGTCCGTGACACCACCCACGCCCTCCACCTCCTCCAGGACTTCCAATTCCCTGGCCCCCAACACCTCGTATTCACCACGGACGTCCAGTCCCTGTACACCTGCATTCCGCATGGAGATGGCCTCAAGGCCCTCCGCTTCTTCCTGTCCCGCAGGCCCGACCAGCCCCCCTCCACCGACACTCTCATCCGCCTAGCTAAACTCGTCCTCACACTCAACAACTTCTCTTTTGACTCCTCCCACTTCCTACAGACTAAGGGGGTGGCCATGGGCACCCGCATGGGCCCCAGCTATGCCTGCCTCTTTGTAGGTTACGTGGAACAGTCCCTCTTCCGCACCTACACAGGCCCCAAACCCCACCTCTTCCTCCGGTACATTGATGACTGTATCGGCGCCGCCTCTTGCTCCCCAGAGGAGCTCGAACAGTTCATCCACTTCACCAACACCTTCCACCCCAACCTTCAGTTCACCTGGGCCATCTCCAGCACATCCCTCACCTTCCTGGACCTCTCAGTCTCCATCTCAGGCAAACAGCTTGTAACTGATGTCCATTTCAAGCCCACCGACTCCCACAGCTACCTAGAATACACCTCCTCCCACCCACCCTCCTGCAAAAATTCCATCCCCTATTCCCAATTTCTCCGCCTCCGCCGCATCTGCTCCCATGATAAGACATTCCACTCCCGCACATCCCAGATGTCCAAGTTCTTTAAGGACCGCAACTTTCCCCCCACAGTGATCGAGAACGCCCTTGACCGCGTCTCCCATATTCCCCGCAACACATCCCTCACACCCCGTCCCCGCCACAACCGCCCCAAGAGGATCCCCCTCGTTCTCACACACCACCCTACCAACCTCCGGATACAACGCATCATCCTCCGACACTTCCGCCATTTACAATCCAACTCCACCACCCAAGAAATTTTTCCATCCCCTCCCCTGTCTGCTTTCCGGAGAGACCACTCTCTCCGTGACTCCCTTGTTCGCTCCACACTGCCCTCCAACCCCACCACACCCGGCACCTTCCCCTGCAACCGCAGGAAATGCTACACTTGTCCCCACACCTCCTCTCTCACCCCCATCCCAGGCCCCAAGATGACATTCCACATTAAGCAGAGGTTCACCTGCACATCTGCCAATGTGGTATACTGCATCCACTGTACCCGGTGCGGCTTCCGCTACATTGGGGAAACCAAGCGGAGGCTTGGGGACCGCTTTGCAGAACACCTCCGCTCAGTTCGCAACCAACAACTGCACCTCCCAGTCGCAAACCATTTCCACTCCCCCTCCCATTCTCTTGATGACATGTCCATCATGGGCCTCCTGCAGTGCCACAATGATGCCACCTGAAGGTTGCAGGAACAGCAACTCATATTCCGCTTGGGAACCCTGCAGCCCGATGGTATCAATGTGGACTTCACCAGTTTCAAAATCTCCCCTTCTCCTACTGCATCCCTAAACCAGCCCAGTTCGTCCCCTCCCCCCACTGCACCACACAACCAGCCCAGCTCTTCCCCCCCACCCACTGCATCCCAAAACCAGTCCAACCTGTCTCTGCCTCCCTAACTGGTTCTTCCTCTCGCCCATCCCTTCCTCCCACCCCAAGCCGCACCCCCAGCTACCTACTAACCTCATCCCACCTCATTGACCTGTCCGTCTTCCCTGGACTGACCTATCCCCTCCCTACTTCCCCACCTACACTCTCTCCACCTATCTTCTTTACTCTCCATCTTCGGTCCGCCTCCCCCTCTCTCCCTATTTATTCCAGTTCCCTCTCCCCATCCCCCTCTCTGATGAAGGGTCTAGGCCCAAAACGTCAGCTTTTGTGTTCCTGAGATGCTGCTTGGCCTGCTGTGTTCATCCAGCCTCACATTTTATTAACGTGGCTTAACTGTTAGAGGTTAAGGTAACAGCAACTCATATTCCGCCTGGGAACCCTGCAGCCATATGGTATCAATGTGGACTTCACCAGTTTCAAAATCTCCCCTTCCCCTACTGCATCCCTAAACCAGCCCAGTTCGTCCCCTCCCCCCACTGCACCACTCAACCAGCCCAGCTCTTCCCCCCCCACCCACTGCATCCCAAAACCAATCCAACCTGTCTCTGCCTCCCTAACCGGTTCTTCCTCTCACCCATCCCTTCCTCCCACCCCAAACTGCACCCCCATCTACCTACTAACCTCATCCCACCTCCTTGACCTGTCCGTCTTCCCTGGACTGACCTATCCTCTCCCTACCTCCCCACCTATACTCTCTCCACCTATCTTCTTTACTCTCCATCTTCGGTCCGCCTCCCCCTCTCTCCCTATTTATTCCAGTTCCCTCTCCCCATCCCCCTCTCTGCTGAAGGGTCTAGGCCCGAAACGTCAGCTTTTGTGCTCCTGAGATGCTGCTTGGCCTGCTGTGTTCATCCAACCTCACATTTTATTATCTTGGAATTCTCCAGCATCTGCAGTTCCCATTATCTCTGGACAGACAAAGGAGTTCCTAACGATCAGGCTGGAGGGTGAATAGTTGTTTATGGGGGCTGTTAGTGGCAGGTTATGTGGTAACAAGGCCTGGTGTGTGGCTTGGGGGGCTGGGAAATGGTGGAGTTTAGGCCCTAAAGTTATTGAACTCAATATTGAATCCGGAGGGCTGTGCGGTCTCCAAGCGGAAAGTGTTCCTTCAGCTTGCGCTGGGCTTGCCACTTCACTGCTCCCTGGCCAATAATTCTGACTCTGGCTTGCTGCAGTGTTCCAGTGAAGCCCATCGTAAGTTTTTGTTACCTTCTCTATGACATTCCTCAAACCCGATGCCCCACAAGACTTCATACTCAGCCCCTTATTATACTTCTTCTACCGTCACGACCGTGGCCACATTCAGCTCTAATTCCATTTACAAATTTGCCGATGACGCCACTGTAGTGGATCAGATTTCAAACAATGACGAGACAGAATACAGAAAAGAGATAGATAGCTTAGTGGCATGGTGTAAAGACAACAACCTGTCCTTCAATGCAAAACAAAACAGCCTGTCATTGACTTCAGGAAACAAAGTAGGGGCCATGCCCCTGTCTATGTCAGTAGTGCTGAGGTGGAGATTATGGAGAGCTTCAAATACTCAGGAATGATTTTCACCAACAATCTGCCCTGATCCATCCTGTTTATGTTACAGTCAGAAAAACACGCCAACAACTCCACTTCCTCAGAAGGCTAATCAAACTTGACATGTCGGCAATGACTCACACCAATTTTTATCAAAACACAATAGAAAGCATCCTATCTGGATGTGTCACAGCTTGGTATGACAACTCCTTTGCCTAAGACCGCAAGAAATTACAGAGTTGTGAACGCAGCCCAGTCCATAGCTCAAACCAGCCTTTCACTCATTGCCTCCATCTATACTTTCCACTGTCTTGAGAAAGTAACCAACACAATCAAAGACTCCTCCCACCCTGGTTATATCCTCTTTTATCCTTTTCCATGAGGCAGAAGATACAAAAATTTGAAATATGTATCAATAGATTCAAGAACAGTTTTTTTCTTACTGTTATCACACTTATGAATGGAACTGTCATATACTAGAGTTGATTTTTCCCTGCACCTTCTCTGTAGCTGTATATTCTGCATTCTGTTCTATTACCTTGATACACTTATGTAAAGTATGATTTGCCTGGATGGCACGCAAAACAATACTTTTCACTGTATCTCGGTACATGTGATAATAATAAACCAAATCAAATCAACTAATGAGACAGTGAAAGGCTCAGGAATATAATTTCAGGCACAGCAGATGAGGGGACAACTATGAGAGGGGGGGCAATTGATGCAGGACTGAGCATGTTGTACTTAAAAATAGTATGGTAAACAAGATAAATGAGATCGTAGGAAAAAGAATAAAACTGTGAATGCTGAGAATCAGAAACGAAAACAGAAATTGCTGGAAAAACTCAGCAGATCTGGCAGCATCCATGGAGAAAAAGTCAAGTTGAAGTTTTGAGTCCAGTGATTGTTCAACATACTGGAACTTCAAGAGAATCAGAGACAGAGGTGAGTGTAGCGGCCATCACTAAGGAAAGGTTCTGGGGAAGCTGAAAGGTCTGAAGGTAGGTAAATCACCTAGGGCAGATGGACCAACCCCAGACTTCTGAAAGAGATAGCTGAGAAGATTGTGGAGGCAATGGTGGTGATCTTTCAGGAATCACTAAAGTCTGGGAGGGTCCTAGATGACTAGAAAATGGCTCATGTAATGCCCCCATTTAAGAAGGGAGCAAGGCAGAAGACAGGAAGCTGTAGGCCAGTTGGCTTAAATTCAGTCATTGGATAGATTTTATGGGCCATTATTAAGGATGAGTTTACAAGCACTTGGAAGTGTATGGTAAAATAGAGCAGAGTCAGCATGGCTTTGTCAAGGGGTGGTCATGCCTTGCAAATGTGTTAGAATTACTTGAGGAAGTAATGAGCAAGTTAGGCCAAGGAGAGTCAGTGGATGTGATCTGTTCAGATTTCCAGAAGGTTTTTAACAAAGTGCTGCACAGGAGTTTGCCAAATAAGATAAGACCCATACTGTTAGAGGTAAGACATTAACATCAATAGTGGATTGGCTGAGTGGAGGGGGAAGAGTGGGAGAGATAAAGGTGGCTTTTTGAGGATGGCAGCTGGTGACGAGTGGAGTTCCATAAGGATTGGTGTTGGGACCAAAACTATTTACATTATACATTAACTATCTGAACAAAGGAACTGAGAGCATTGTTGCTACGTTTGCAGGTGACACAAAGAAAGATGCAGTTATATCTGCAACTCTCTTGTAATCTCTTCAGCCTTGAAACTGCTCAACCATGTCCTGAAGCAAACCAGGTACCTGTCCGTCTTCCCTGGACTGACCTATCCCCTCCCTACCTCCCCACCTATACTCTACTCTCCACCTATCTTCTTTTCTCTCCATCTTCGGTCCACCTCCCCCTCTCTCCCTATTTATTCCAGAACCCTCACCCCATTCCCCTCTCTGATGAAGAGTCTAGGCCCGAAACATCAGCTTTTGTGCTCCTGAGATGCTGCTTGGCCTGCTGTGTTCATCCAGCTTCACACTTTATTATCTTGGATTCTCCAGCATCTGCAGTTCCCATTATCACAAGATGCAGTTATAAGTAGTTTTGAGGAAGTGAGCGGGCTTCAGAAGGATTTGGATAGGCTATGAGATTGGACAAAGGCATGACAGATAGAATACATTATGGGAAAGTATGCAGTTGTGCACTTTCAAACTGGGGAAAGGCCTGAGAAATCTGAAGCACAAAGGTACTTGGGAGTTCTAGTTCAGGATTCTCTTCAGGTTAACAGGCAAGTTCAGTTTGTGGTTAGGAAGGCAAGTGCAATGTTAGCATTCATTTCAAGAAGGCTAGAATGCAAGAGGAGAAATGTACTACTAAGGCTGTATGATGCTCTGATCAGATTGCATTTGCAACATTGTGAGCAGTTTTTTGCCACTTACGTAGGGAAAAATATGCTGTGGTTGGAAGGGGTCCTGAGGAGATCTACAAGAATGCTCCCAGGGATGAAGACCTTGTCATATGAGGAGCAGTTGAGGACTCTGGATCTGTACTTACTGGTGTTTAAAAGGATGTGAGGGAATCTAATTGAAACTTGCAGAAAATTGAGCAACCCGGATAGAGTGGATGTGGAGAAGATGCTTCCACTAGGAGGAGAGGCTTGAGACCTAAGGACACAGTCTCAGAGTGAAATATAAGACCCTTTAGGACTAAATTGAAGAGGATTTTTTTCAGCCAGTAGGTGATGAATTTGTGGAACTCAATGCCGCAGAGGACTGTGTAGGCCAGGTTATTGAGTGTATATAAGACTGAGAAAGACAGGCTCTTGCTTGATAAGGGGATCAAGGGTTGCAGGGAGAACGTTGGAGTATGGGGTTCCTATTTGTGGTATCTCATGGAACGTCATGCTGTCCATCCACCCTACATGGCCCACCATAGACTCCATGTCACCTTTCCCCACCATGGCACCTCATACCCTACATCTCAACTAGTACCATGCTGTTTAGCTCCAATGGCTTGTATCTTCATGCCAACCCCTATCCCCTAGTGCCAATCAGTGCCATCTTCTGTCAGCCACTCACTGCACCATCCTTTGCCCTTATACGCTCCATGCCCTTATACTCTCCATGTTACCAGACGTCTGGAACTATACTTGGATGAAAAAAGTTCTAAATGCCTATAAAAGACTTCACTATATTAGAAAAACACCCATTCATAGAGGTATATTTAACACGTTTTAATCCCTTCAAGAACTAGATTCTTCATAAAAGGGCAAATATTTGTTTTTGTGACCTGATATCAAAAAAAATTCTAATACATTTATAACCGCTTGGACCAGTCAAACTGAGCTTACAGGTGACTCCTAGTACAAAATATTACTTATCCTGTGATGATGGACTTTATTTTTTATGAACCGCACAAGAGTGAAATACAACCTGGCACCCAGCGTAAATGTTACTAATAGTTCAGGTACAGAACTTCCAGATTCAGGGCTCCCACTCTAATTTGGTTAAGATACAGAGCCCTTCAATCCTTGTGAAAATTCAGGCATTCACCTCAATATTGCTCATGTAGTTTCAAGTGCATAAGGCTGACTTTCTGATCAAATTTCATTGGGAATGTATTCTGCATCATTAAACAAACATTTGCTCTCACTCGTTGGAACATGAATGTATCAGGAATTGCATTGTTCCTGAAGCAAACAAGAAACTTTATTAACGATAACAAAGTGTGGAGCTGGATGAACACAGCAGGCCAAGCAGCATCTCAGGAGCACAAAAGCTGACGTTTCGGGCCTGGACCCTTCATCAGATGAAGGGTCTAGGCCCGAAACGTCAACTTTTGTGCTCCTGAGATGCTGCTTGGCCTGCTGTGTTCATCCAGCTCCACGCTTTGTTTTCTTGGATTCTCCAGCATCTGCAGTTCCCATTATCACCAAGAAACTTTATTAACTCTTTTTGATGCTTTTGGATGCTTTCACTGAACCAGGAAATTGCTTTATTGTGCACAATGGTGAACAGTCGCACCATCACCAATATAGAAACGTTCTTCATGAAAAATGATTTTAATTTGAAGAAACATCTTTTTGTGATCCTTAACAGATATGAATTTTGTTGAAGAAATGGAGTTTGAAATATCATGTTCCATTAGCAAATGCAGCTTTCAAATTAACTCAGATTAAGCAGCTTCAAAACTGACTGGTTTTTAATCCCATTTATGTTTGTTCATGCTTTAGCTCACAGGACAAATTCTGTTCACTGTATTTCAGTTTATGCATGGCCTTGTTTGAGGATAAACTATATTATAAATACTAAGTGGATTGTTTCAGTACTCTTCATTGGAATGCAAACTAGGACAAGGAGCATGTTGTAAACCATGTGGGATGTCTTTTCCTCATTTTAGATTTTTTTTCATTTCTTCCATGTGATGTGAGCACCATTGGCAAGAGTGGCACTTGTTGCCCATCCTTAATTGTCCTTGAGAAGATGGCAGTGAGCCACCTTTTTGACTTGCTGTAGCCCTGTACAGCTTAGGAAGGGACAGTCAGGATTTTGACCCAGAGACAGTGAAGGAATGTTGAAATAGGGCAGGATTTTATGGGGCCTGAATGATGGGAAGTGGACTGTGGGGAGATTTTGGGCAGGTTTGCCCGAGAAGCAAGATGGGGAACAACTTGATGTATCTTTCATGTATCTGCTACATGTCATAGTCTGTTTCTCACTAGGCAGCAGCTTGTCGCTTATTAGGAGGGATTGTTGCTTATCAATTGCCTTATTAACTGCAGTTTAGCATCATTAATATGAAGCTTCCTACCTCAGCAAACACATTGAAGAAACTAGACAGCAAGAATTCTTGACCTGGACATCGCAGTGGTATGTAACTTTATCTTGCTGTTGGCTGTGAAGAGCCTCCATGTAGCTCGGCATTAAACAGCTTCTGATGGCACAATTCATGGGCACCAGCTGCACACGCCCCTTGTCCATGGGCATTGGCATTTGATATTTCCCAACCCCTCACAACCCTCATGGTACCTTTCTGATGCACTTTTAGAGCTGTTAAGAAGCACAGAGCTGCATTACCAAGTAGCACTGAAAGACTGCTGGAAGGACATTTTGAACACAGATTCAGACCTGGCTGACTAATTGGATTAGGCTGTTTCTCAGGGTGTCTTGCTTGCTTTCTTAGCATTTGCTCACTTAGTGCCCACCTGCATGCTTGTAGAATTCACGCCTTGCCTTGAGATATCTTGCCATGCTGTGCCATGCCCATTTGCACATTGATGCTTCAGCCAGCATCAAAAGGTTATCAATGTTGCATTGTTGACATGCTCATTAGCACAGACAGGCAGGCTTCTGTCGTGCTTATCCCAAGGGATATTTCAGGGCGTTTCGGGGTTGGCGGGGGGAAGCTTGTTGTATGGCATGCAGATGTCAAGCTAACACTTACAACATGTGCCAGCACGACACGCATTTGGCATGTTTATTCAAGCCAATTGTCACGGGGGCTAGTCCTCAGTTCAGCCAAGGGGGAGTGGAGTGGGATGCTGTTGTCAGTCAAGAGTTTAGACTGCACATTACCTTCAGGGCATAGCTGCAGTCAGTCGCCTGTTCGGGTTGGACATGGTTAATAAATGTGTCATTATCGTGTCATTAATGACTATTATCTAAGGAGTGGCAATGATCAGTCCTATAGAGTGATCATAAGCGGTCATGCAAATTGCAACCTGTCAGCACGGAGCTGCAAAATGAGTGGTCAAGGGCCCAGTCCTTCATGCCTAGGGGGTGCTTGTCAATGTCAGTCAGAAATCCGGGGTAAATACATTTCTGAGTATTCCTGAGTTAATTGTTGATTTGGGTGCTAGTTCAATGTAGTATGACTCCACATTAAGGAGAATGGGGGAAATCGTCACTCAGGGTAGAATGAGACATAAAGGGAGATGGCAGTTCTGGGGTGGTACGTAGCGACTGAGCAGCGTACAGTTCTGTCACTGTCTACCATGAGCTATATTCCCTGCCTCTACTTGCCGTTCTCTAGATGTGACATGCAACTGGAAAGTGACTGGGGCAACACCCATGTGGACAGAGTAGTGTCAGTTCAATGGGCAAAAGCACAGAATTCCTGTCTTCTAAATGTTAGAAATTTGAAGGGACAAATGCAGGAACCAGGTGTTCGCAAATCTCAGCTACATTTAATTTGCAATTGTTTCTTTGTCTATTTGCATTGCATACAGCATGAATGTGTTTAGGGTACAAATATGGATCAAAGGCAATTTTTAATAGATTCATACAAGACAGAAAAGAGCCTTTAGCCCGTTGAGTCTGTCCTGCCAAAAGTACATTAAATCAATTCTAGTCCTCCTTTCTAACACTAGGCTACTGCCTTGAATGTTATGAAACATCAAGTGCTAATCCAAGTACGTTTTGAAGATTGCGAAGTTTCATTCCCAGGCATTGCTGTGGCTCCGCTTCACTGTCTTACTGAGAAGAAACTTTCCTCAAGCCCCCCTTAAACCTCCTGTCTTTCAGCTTGAAATTATACCATGTTATTATTGATCTTCCAACTAAGCGGAGCAACTGCTTTCTAGTCACCCTGTCCATGCCCTTCATAATCTTATACATCTTAATCATTTCATTTATCATTTATTATTTATTGTCATGTGTATTCAGTATAAAATGCTGTGAAAAGTGTGCCATTTGCATTAACTTAAGAAAACATTTTTAAAAAACTTAAACAGAGTCCAACATTTCCTTCTCCGCTGCAACAGTTTTGCCCTGGGTTACACCAGCCCACACATTGCCACTGCTAGGGTCTTCCTCTGGGCTACACTGGCCCACACCATGCCGCTGCCAGAGAATTCCTCTGGCCTACACCAGCCCACACCATGCCGCTGCCAGAGAATTTCTCTGGTCTACACCACCCCACACCATGCCACTGCCAGAGAATTCCTGAAGGCTACACCAGCCCACACCATGCCACTGCCAGAGAATTCCTGAAGGCTACACCAGCCCACACCATGCCACTGCCAGAGAATTCCTGAAGGCTACACCAGCCCACACCATGCCACTGCCAGAGTCCTCCTCTGGGCTACACCAGCCCACACCATGCCACTGCCAGAGTCCTCTTCAGGGCTACACCAGCCCACACCATACTGCTGCCAGAGCCTTCCTCTGGACTACACTGGCCCACACCATGCTGCTGCCAGAGCCTTCCTCTGGGCTACACCAGCCCACACCATGCTGCTGCCAGAGCCTTCCTCTGCGTTACACCAGCCCACACCATGCCGCTGCCAGAGCCTTCCTCTGGGCTACACCAGCCCACACCATGCCGCTGCCAGAGCCTTCCTCTGGGCTACACCAGCCCACACCATGCCAGTGCCAGAGTCCTCCGCTGGGCTATACCAGCCCACACCATGCTGCTGCCAGAGCCTTCCTCTGGGCTACACAGGCCCACAGAATGCCACTGCCAGAGTCCTCTTCAGGGCTATACCAGCCCACACCATGCCGCTGCCAGAGCCTTCCTCTGGGCTACACAGGCCCACAGAATGCCACTGCCAGAGTCCTCTTCAGGGCTACACCAGCCCACACCATGTTGCTGCCAGAGTCCTCTGCTGGGCTACACCAGCCCACACCATGCCACTGCCAGAGTCCTCCGCTGGGCTACACCAGCCCACACCATGCTGCTGCCAGAGCCTTCCTCTGGTGTACACCAGCCCACACCATGCCGCTGCCAGAGCCTTCCTCTGGGCTACACCAGCCCACACCATGTTGCCACTAGGGGCCCACTCCATGCGGAAGCGAGAGTCCCACTTCAGCCCTCACAGCCTGGCTGACTCAATAGTCACGCTGCCTCAAACAATACTGCTGCTGCTCTGGAGCCCGTCGAAGCCACCTTCCTGCTGAAGAATTCACTTTGTCAGGTATGTTTGAGGAAAAACTAAATAAAACTGAGAAAAGAAGAAAAGGATAAATGAAAAAGAAGAAGAAACAGCAGATGAAGAGGACAAGTCTGAGCACAGGAGCCCAGATGCTGCTTGCTCTGTTACCACCATCTTACTGAAGCAGGTTCTCCCTGTAATCTTTTTTGTTCCAAAGAAAACAACCTGAGTTTATTCATAACCTGAGTCATAGCTAAGATTCTCCAAACCAGGCATCATCACATCCTGGTGATTCTCTGCAGCACCCAATCCAGTGCAATCGGATCCTTACTATAGTGCATTGTTCGTAAGCACTTGAAGGGTTGGTTGTGAAAACGTTTCAGTTCCAATGACATTATCCATTTAGATTAGTTATAATAGTCCAGGTTGTTTAATTAAATTTACACGTGGCTTTATTTACCTTTGCTTAGAAAAGAAACAAGAACAACTATGTATACTTCACAATTAGCGACTTGCTTAAAAATCCATTTTAATTTTAAATGGTCATTGTTCTGAGAAATAGATTTCATTAAAAGGAATTAATTCACAACGTTGTATATTAATAATCCTTTAATTTTTCTCAAACAGCCAGCAAATCATTGCGTCTGATTAATTAGTTGACTTGTCTGGAGGGCTTATCTTATGAAGAGAGGTTGACTGAGCTCGGACCCTTTTCATTGGAGAAAAGGAGGAGGAGAGGGGGCCTAATTGAGGTATACAAGATAATGAGAGGCATAGATAGAGTTGATAGCCAGAGACTATTTCCCAGGGCAGAAATGGCCAGCACGAAGGGTCATAGTTTTAAGCTGGTTGGAGGAAAGTATAGAGGGGATGTCAGAGGCGTGTTCTTTATACAGAGAGTTGTGAGAGCATGGAATGCGTTGCCAGCAGCAGTTGTGGAAGCAAGGTCATTGGGACATTTAAGAGACTGCTGGACATGGATATAGTCACAGAAATTTGAGGGTGCATACATGAGGATCAATGGTCGGCACAACATAGTGGGCTGAAGGGCCTGTTCTGTGCTGTACTGTTCTATGTTCTATGTTCTATGTTCTAATCCAGCTGTAGAATGTTCAAATTTTATGATGTTGCAATGTTTCAATGAAATGCTTCAAAAACATTGTAAACGTTTACCGTGAAATGAATGAAACATGTTTATCTCAGCTCGTTGCTGAAAAATGCATTTGCAATGCCCACAAACTCAGTCCCAACAGATGATGCATTCTAATTCTAATCCCCACAAATTTGCTTACTGCTCACTGTTGGTGAATAAACCTACTGACTCACAGGTCACTCGCAGTAGTCAATGTAATGCTAAATCCCACACGCATGTAGTTCATTTTCAACCTACATTTCAAGAGTGCTAATCCTCACATACACAGTCATAGCTTGATCTCAGTGAAATTGTACTCATCCTAGTCTGCAAAACTATATCTGTTCTACCAGGACCCTCCCTACTGTCCCGAGACATTTTCACATCTTGCATCTCTAAACCCTTTTGTTTCTCACAAGTGATAAGCTTCAAACACTGCGCCACATTAGGGAGGGGAGATTTACCTGGACACCGTGTTTCATGAGTTAGCCTCACCCCTTACATTAACTACCACAAATTCAGTCAGTGGTCAGGGAGAGAGTGGTGCGACTACAGGCAAGCTAGGTAGAGGAATCCAGGAGGAAGTGCTGAAGGAGCCTTCGCTATTGAACTTGGCTAACAGGTTTAAGATTCCTGTTCTATATTTGGATGAGAGTGGGGGCTTTTGGGAGGAACAGCAAACTGACCATAGCACCCTGGTGCAGGGAACCATTTGCGGGAGGGGAAAAAAGAGAAATGTAATTGTAATTGGGGATAGTATAGTAAGGGGAATAGACATTGTTTTCTGTGGCCAGGATTGAGAGTCTCAAAAGCTGTATTGCCTGTCTGGTGCCTGAGTTCAGGATATCTCATCTGGGCTGCAAAAAAACTTGGAGTGTGAGAGGAAAGATCCAGTTGTAATGGTTCATTTAGGTATCAATGATAGAGGTAGACAGAGGAAAAAGGTTCTGCTGAGGAAATATTTAGCAGCTAGGGGATAAATTGTAAAGCAGAACCAAAAAGGTAATATTCCCTGGATTATTACCTTGGCCACAAACAAATTGACACAGGCTGAACAAGATTAAAGAGGTAAATTTGTGCCTTAAAGAGTGACGTGGGGGAAACGGGTTGAAATCATGGGACATTGACACCTTACTGAGAAAGAAGGGAGTTGTTCCATTGGGCTGAATGGCCTATTTGTGCTCCAAAATGTTATGGTCTTGTGGTCTTCTCTCTTAATCCTCAATTATCATTCGCGGAATAAACAATTTTTTACTTTTAATCTTAGATAATCCTTCCATTTCACATGTTCTTTTTGGTTTAAATAAATGTATTATGTGAGGATTTACTTTGATTGGAAAGCTGCAGCATATTTGACATTCAAGTTTGCTACATGTTTTTAATAGATTATTAATTTGACGAGTGTGAGTGGGATTTTCATCTTAGAGGTGAGTAGCAGGAGATGAATAATTTCCCAGCTTGGTATGTCCTCTTGGGCAAAGGGTACCTTGACAGGATTTACCTTTCAGGTGGAAGATGCATGCTGGAATTGGGCCTATTGCCTCTCGGCAGATATCGAGCATTTGAGTGCTGAGGCAGGTTCGTTAATAGATTTTCGATGGTTCTCTGAGACTTTGTCCCAGAAGCTTTCTTCAAAATTAGGCCTAGCAGCCTGTCCCAAACCAATGCCAAAATCATATCCATGCCAACTCAGACAAACCCATGCCCCTCTACCAAAGTAGCTGATGGTGGGGGGCATGTCTGTGCTGTATGTGGTGGAGTGTTGGTGGTTCAACTGAGGCTACTGGGTAGCAGATAGGAGAGTCACAGTAGAGACAAGGGGTGTAGGGGAGTAAGATGGGTGAGAGTTCTGTAGTCACAGTCAGGTATAGGATGGTTACATGGGAGGATCTATCACAGATAATGTGAGTAATGCGAGGGATCAGAGTGGGCATGGGGATGGAAACTTCTGTAGGCTCAGGAGAGGAGAATGTGTAGGAAGACGGTTATTGTGATAAGGGTAATAGAGAGAAGTTCAAGGGAAGCATCATAGGAATGCTATAGTCCTGGTTGGCTATAGGGCTACAGTGTAATTAGAGAGAGACAAATGGAGATGATTTAACCTGGGGATGACCACACCCCAGGCAAAGGGAGTGGTTGAGAGGTGGAACCATCATGGTAACCTTGGTGCAGGAACAGAGGGGACAAGAATGTTTATGGGGTTAGTAAAATGTGATTCCCTCCATGTGATATCAAGAAATGGCTAAACATATTGGATATTGTAAAGCGTATGGGCCTTGACAATACTCCAAAAACAGCAAGGAAAACTGCGCTGCTGAACATGTCATGTTCCTAGCCAAGCAGGTCCAATTCATCTGCAACACTGACATCTGCTTCCCAGTGTGGAAAACTGATCATATTTATCGTGTCAACAAATTGCAGGATGATCAAATCCAGCCCTATCTGTCGACAAAGTGATGGAAGCTGTAGTTGGCAATGCAACATATATCACTTGCTTGAAGAATAACCTGCTCACTGAGGCTCAGGTTAGGTTCTGTTGGGGTCACTCTGCCACTGATTTCATTACAACCTGGATTAATAAATGATTTAAGCAGCTGTATTCAACAGGGGAGGAGAGGGTGATTACCCTTGATGCAAGAGCCACATTTGACCATTGTGTGGCATCAACAAGCCCTTGATATCACTAGGAATTAGGTGTGTGTGTGGGTTGGTGGGGTCTGTCTTGGTTGATTGGAGTCAGACTGATTGTTTGTGTTTGATTTATTGTTGTCACATGTACTGAGTTACAGTGAAAAGTGTTGTTTTGCGTATTATACGGGCAGATCATACCATACAAAGCGCACCAGAATAGCAGAACAGAACACAGTGTTACAGCTGCAGAGAAGGTGTGGAGAGAGAAAGATCAACATTAATGTTTGAGACATCCATTCAAAAGTTTGATAAAGGCAGGCAAGGAAGTGTTCTTGAATACATTCTTATGTGTATTCAAATTTATATATCTTCTGCCTGATGGAAGAGTGTAAAAGAGGGTATAACCAGGGTATGAGGAGTCTTTGATTATGTTGTTTGCTTTCCGTAGGCAGTGGGAAGAAAAGATGGAGTCAGTGGATGGAAGTTTGGTTTCGTGCTAGACTAGGCTGTGTTCACAATTCTCTGTGGTTTCTTGTAGTCTTGGGAAGAGTATTTGCCATACTACACTGTGATGCATCCAGATAGGATGATTTCTATGGTGTTTTTGTAAAAATTAGTCACAGTCTTTGCGGACATGTTGAATTTCCTTAACCTCTTGGGGAAGTAGAGACGTAGTTGTGCTTTCTTGACTGTCACGTCAATGTATATGGATCAGGACAGATTGTTGGTGATCCAACACTCTGTGATGTTCTCAACCACCTCCACTTCAGCAACATTGATACAGATAGGGATGTGCCCTCCACTCCGCTTCCTGAAGTCAATGATCAGCTCCTTAGTTTTGCTGATGTTGATGGAGAGATTGTTTTCTCTACACCGTGCCACGAAGCACTCAATGTCTTTTCTGTATTCTGTATTGTCGTTGTTTGAGATCCAACCTGCAGTGGTGATGTCATGAGAAAACTTGTAAGTTGAGTTAGCGTGGAATTTGGACACACAATCATGAGTGCTTAAGGAGTTTAGTAGGGGGCTGAGTATGCAGTCCTATGGTGGAGGTGGTGTGGTCACTCACTCCTATTGATTGTAGTGTACAGGTCAGGAAGTCAAGGACCCAGTTAGAGAGAATGCGGCTAAGACTCAGGTCTAGGAGTTTGTGGATGAGTATATTTGGAATTATGGCAGAAGGCAGAACTGTAGTCAATAAGGATCACAAAGGAAGATGATTGTGGTGGTTGGACATCAATCGTTTTAGCCACAGTACATCTCTGCAGGAGTTCTTCAGGCCATTGTCTATTGTTCTAGGCTGAACAATCTTCAGCTATTCCATCAATGACCTACCCTTCATGATAAGGTCTAAATTGTGGATGTTGGCTGATTAGTACAACGTTCAGCATCATGCTTGACTGCTCAGGTACTGAAGCAGTTCCTATTCAAATACAGCCAGAACATTCAGACTTGGGCTGATCTGTCAAGTAACATTTTGCTCTAAATGCTGGCCAATGACCAGTTCCAACAAGAAGTTCAGAGGAGCTTTATTATTTTGATACCTGGAATGAGTGCCTTAAATGGAAAGGCCGGGTCTGTTTCCACTTGAGTTTAGAGAAGTGTGAGGTAATTTGATTCAAACATATTACATCCTGCATAGTCCAGACTAGGTGGATTTGGAAAGGATATTTCCTCTTGCAGATGAGCCCAGAACTAGGGGACATTGCTTTAAACTTAGGGGTCACTATTTCAGGTTAGAGATGAAGAGAATTTGTTTTCCCTCATCTTGTTGATAAGGGTTCTTTCTTGGCAGCCATAGATTTCTGTTTTGTTGCATCATTCTTTTCTTCTGCTAAAATTAAATTGTATGTTTTCACCTTAATGCTGCTCGTATTGTGATTCTGTGTGTGAGCAATCTGAAGCAGTACATTTCCATTTGTGGTTTATGTGCTGCCCAGACAACATTGCAGCATCTGTGCCGTACAGCATAGTGCACATTCATGTGACCTTGCACACTTTGAAGGAAATGTGCTGGATGCCCTTTTCACAAGTAACCCTGTATCAATGCAATGTTGGATGCCACATGCACTTTTAATTTAGCACTGTTACGCTCCCGATTCATTGACACATTCTCCAGATGGGGCCAATGTCTTGCAAAGAGCCTTGTCACATGGACATTGGCAAGACGTGCAATGACTTGACAGCAGATGGTCCTCAGACAGCAGGCTTGATGAATTTAAAATTGGGTGAACGTTGCTGGTGGTTACCAGATGTGTTGCATATGATGTCTAATATTTGAGGCTGCATATGTCAGTCTGCTCAAAGTTGCCACTACTAATGATGTGATATAATAAATGTTATATCCATAGGTCTGTGTCAACCAGAACTGGTTGGGAACCAGGTATGATGCCCTTGATTTCATACAACCTCTTGGGGAAGTAGAGACGTAGTTGTGCTTTCTTGACTGTCACGTCAATGTATATGGATCAGGACAGATTGTTGGTGATCCAACACTCTGTGATGTTCTCAACCACCTCCACTTCAGCAACATTGATACAGATAGGGATGTGCCCTCCACTCCGCTTCCTGAAGTCAATGATCAGCTCCTTAGTTTTGCTGATGTTGATGGAGAGATTGTTTTCTCTACACCGTGCCACGAAGCACTCAATGTCTTTTCTGTATTCTGTATTGTCGTTGTTTGAGATCCAACCTGCAGTGGTGATGTCATGAGAAAACTTGTAAGTTGAGTTAGCGTGGAATTTGGACACACAATCATGAGTGTGTCATGTTCCTAGCCAAGCAGGTCCAATTCATCTGCAACACTGACATCTGCTTCCCAGTGTGGAAAACTGATCATATTTATCGTGTCAACAAGAAACAAGTAACAAAATGAAAATATGACACATACTTAAAGTGAAATTTAATACATACTTCCAACATGTTTTCTGTGCCAATGAAGTATTCAAATAAATGTTTTGAAAGTGCATCCTCTGAGGATACTGAGCCATCCTCATAAGAGGTGATACGTAACATTGAAATGAAGCTAGGGATGGGCTGTCTCATCTTCTCAGACATACTGGAAGGATATACTACGAAGAACAAGCTGTGGTTAAAAATATCACTTTTATCAGCAGTGTTTCAGGCATTACTCTTGTATGTCCATTTGTCATCAACAAATTGGAGGTATCCTCACTGATAAAACTCCTGTCTCTCCATCTGCACAGATTCGGTTCTGTTCTTCCCTAGCAATTTCTGCAGCCTCTCCTCAAACGGACTTAGAGTTCTCATACTGTGGGTGGCCCCCTCCAGTCATATTGTACTGCCTCCATTTATAAGCTGTTTTCTCCTGCAGACAAACTGAATGATTTGTGTCATCCTAATGATTGAAAAACACTTTATGAGCATGCATGCCTATGACGGTTTCTGAGTCCTCTCCATTAAATGTTTGACACCCACACCATCCTGCAACTGGTATAATATTAACAGCATGCAATTCCTCCCACACTTTAAATCTACCAGTTCCATCTGTTGCTGAAACTTGAAACCCAAGCTCCTGCTTGCACCCCTCTGTGCTTGCTTGTTCACACTGCTTGATACTCTTATGAGAGTCACTTTGCAATTACTACGTGATGTCACTTTAGCTTATACACTGGAGCAGATTGTTCATTCTCTTTCAGCAGTGGACACAGGCTCTTGAGCTGCTATTTCTGCAAAGGCTGCTTTGGGCAGATGGGGTGGAACAGGACATCCCATCTTTCCTAGCTGGTCTTGCTGTGAGGCTTTGCTGATTTGTGGGATTGCACATTGTCTGTTGTGAGACATCTCTGGGGAAAAAGATTCATGGGTATGGTTTTGTTCTTGTGAATGTGTGTCCAGGTGTTCTTTCAGGTATGAGGCCTTCAAACTGTAATGGTGAGTGTGACAATTTCTTGTCCAACTCCACTGCATGATCTGCAGCACTGTTCACACATTCTTACCGAATTGGCCATCTGCTCGCCCTGAGCAGAAGTGTTAGTCACTTCTGATACTGTTACCAACAGCCTCACCACCAATGCATGATCCTACTCGACAGATTAAGAATTTGAAGAAATTTAACACCTATCACATGCAGGAGTCAGAAGGAGTTCAAATTATGTAGTTCCAAGTAATTTTTAGAAGTTGTTTCGGCTTGCATTTTGGTTACTCACCATAGTGAGGATTTACTTCTGGTAATGAGATCTATAATTCGATAAAGCATTAACATTTTTCAACAGTTGCAAAATGTTATTATGTGCAATTAATGTATCCCCTGTGGTATTTTTCAAGGTTCATCGGAGCACCTGATGTACAGAATACAAAAAAAAATTAGTGTTGTCATTGGGACCTATTTATAATGCTGGTCTGATTCTCTTAAACTGCAAAATTATTTCTGTATATAGTCCAAAATTCCAGCATCTTCCCTTCCCAATTTAGTTAAACTCCATCTTCAACCGCAGTATAACAAAATCTTTTAACTCACAGTGAGCAAGATCTGCATAAATATATGTAGACAGAAATAAATACTTCTATATATAGATATGGAAATAAGTTAAAAAGCTTTAGATGCAGAGATATCGAGAGAGATGGATGGAATGTTCCCTTTAAACTGTGCAGTTGCACAGTCAGTGTTGCCGGAAAAGCTTCACACAGTTCGGCCTCTTTAAGTTGTTGCATTTGCATGGCTGCATCGCTTGCTCTCTCCAAAAAAAACACGTATTAGATAGAAATGAAATCATTATGAAAGCTGTGAAAGGAAATCCGTCTCAACTTTAGAATAAACAATTCCTTAAAATCTGAGCAGTTTAAGACCCGCGTGAAATTTATTTCCAATAATATTCGAGTAGCACTTGTATGGGGAAGATAATGGAGTAATGTTTGTACTGAACTACTGAAGCATTCTCTTTTATATTTTATCAGCAATCAATTCTGCGTCTGGATATAGGGTTAAACATTTTGGGTAAATATGCACGAAGAATTTGGAGTCTATTTTGATTAAATCATTTAAAGAATTAGCTCCACCAAATTGCAACAATGCAAATCTAGATGTAAGAGGGTCATTAGCAAAGGGACTGGAGATTTGAATTTATTTCAAAGCAATTAGGAAAAGTTTGGAGCTAAGGTTTCAGTTAATTAAGATGGAATTTTATACTTTTCAGTGCTTGTGAGAATGCAATAGTCATTTGATTTGTGTTTCTAGGTTAATTCTGTGTAAACCTTTCAGTATTTCACCATAGTGATTGCCAGCACGGCCATTGACTGTTCTCTTTGCATTGACTGCCACCTTACGTTGCTATTTTTGACGCATTGCAGTAGACTGTGAGAATGGAACAGCATATAAATGAAGTGGCATTTGTATATGAGTTAATAATGTGCAAATAAGAAGAGAATGTGCTAAATTATACACAAAATTCTGGCTAGATCGTAGAATACAGATTCATGGAACATTTGTGAAAATTTTGATTTATATAGTTGCTTGCATATCAGGTAATATAGCATTTGAGACGAATATTCATTTCAACAATCCAACTAAGCACAGTAACGCAGTTCTCGTAGATGTCAGATGAGGAGGAATTCCTTCATCCAGAGAGTGGTGATCCTGTGAAATTCTCAGCCACGTGAAGTGGTTCAGACCAAAGTGCTGGTATGCTTGCCTTTATTGGTCAGGGCATTGCGTGTAGGAGTTAGGAGGTCATGCTGCGGCTGTGCAGGACATTGGTTAAGCCACTGTTAGAATGCTATGTACAATTCTGGTCTCCCCGCTAAAGGAAGGATGTCGTGAAACTTGAAAGGGTTCAGAAGGATTTACAAGGATCAGCAATAGGGAGAGGGTGAATAGACTGGGACCATTTTCCCTGGAGCATCAGAGGCTGAGATGTGACCTTATAGAGATTTATAAAATCATGAGGGTCATGGATAGGGTAAATACGTTAGGTCTTTCCCCAGGGATGGGGGATTCTAAAGCTAAAGGGCATAGGTTTAATGTTAGGGGGAAAGATGTAAAAGGGATCTAAGGGACAACTTTTTCATGCAAAGGGTGAGCTGCCACAGGAAATGGTGGAGGCTTGTACAATTGCAACATTTAAAAGGCATCTGGATTGGTACGTGAATAGGATGGGTTTAGAGGGATATGAGCCAAATGCTGGAAAATATTTGGGATGCCAGCTTGGCATGGACAAGTTGGACTGAAGGATCTCTTTCTGTGCTGTAAATCTCTATGAATCTATATATTGAATATTTTCAAGAAGGCTATCAAAATCGTTCTTTGTGCTGAAGGATCAAAGGGTATGGGTGAACCAGGAGTATTGAGTTGGATGATCAGCCATGATCATATTAAATGCAGAAAAGCTGAATGGTCAACTCCTGCTCCAGTTTTCTATTTTCACTTCTAAAGACGGGCCACAAGAATTGAAACATTAACTCGGCTTTCTCTCCACAGATGCTACCAGATATGCTGAATTTCTCCAGCAGTTTCTGTTTTTTGTTTCCTATTTTCTATGCTCTTTTATCTGGGATATTTATTCATTAGTTGGGTGATATGCTACTTGAAGTAGATTGTGTATTCATGGCCTGTCGGGGACACAGATTACAGTGACTGAATAAGTCTTCTACTCTTCTGTCAGGCTACAGTTCAGAGGTTGTGGAGCATGGAATATATTGATATATTGGCCAGGGAAGTGGAGCTGGTAGGATGGGGAGAGGACCTGGATGTGCCGTTTGGACCCAGAAGGCATGTTGAATTGGCAACCACTCGCCCATTATCAGCCTGCATATTGGACTCTTGCCTGTGGGCCTCTATTATCGCTGGTAGAATTAGCTGCTTAAGGGCCTCAATGTGACTGTGGTGGGCAGCTCTCCCAATGGTTCTGCCACTACTAGTAAAATGGCAGCAGGGCAGCAGATAGGCAGCAGGCCTAGGAACCATGATTTTTTTTATGGATCCCACCCCAAACCCACCTCACCACCACCTATCAATCCACCATCACAGGGACATATGACCCAGTCATTGGTGTAGGGAGGGAGGTCTTCCACAGTCTCCTTTGTGTACTTCTATTTCTTTAAGCAGAAAACAATTTGTCAGTTTTCACTCGCTGTGTAATAATGTGTAAAGCCTAACTGCAATGTGAAACATAATGCAACAATTCATGCAAACAAGAGCCATCAATAACTTGTAAACAGCAACAAAGCAAAATGAATATAATTGATTCCAAACAAAAAGCACATTTGAGCTTGTTGCTAATTATTTCTGTGTATAAAATATTTTCCGGTTGCTTAGATGGAAACTTCAAACAGGCTTACTTAAGTAGACACAAAGTTAAAGCTCATGACATATAAAGTGTTTGTCTGAATCTATAACTGGAATGGCATGTAAAAGACCAAAATAATATTATTCAAACACAAATCTTGCAGACCCTGTTTTTACTACTGTGTTCTTCTTTCAGGTGGATATGCATTTTATGAAAAAGATTCCTGCGGGTGCAGAGGCTTCAAATATTTTAGTTGGCGAACTTGAATTTTTGGATCGATCAATAGTAGCATTTGTCCGTTTGTCTCCTGCTGTTGTTCTCTCAGGAGTTGCTGAAGTTCCCATTCCAACACGGTTAGTCTCTTCAATGTACAATGCATGTAATTTTCTGGAGACCAATGATTCTTGATCTGTGTATGGGAACAACAGTTAGAAATAAAAGCAATTTAACAGACAGGTGTAGGGATATAAACAAAGATGTGTTTCTTTTCAAGTTCCAGCTGTGAAAATCCTAATAGCTTGGTAGGAAAAGGCTGATTATTATTTCTCAACCTTTTAAAGCCACTAACCTAGATTAGTAATACATCTTTAAATTACCCCAACTGAACCCTTAGAATTATTGGGCATACCTGTATGCTATCCATCCAGAGCTGTGCAATGCCTTTTGCTATACATAGGTAACATTTGAACCTGAATAGTTCGAATTGGGCCACCTGAGAATTCTGCTGAATAATTGAAGGATCTCTTTACTACTTGGCATGAGTCTACAGTGAGGAAAATTCTGAATTTGTAGTAAGTAAATTGTACTTACAAATTCTGTCAAATATTTATCATTCTCTGTTTTTATGTAGTTGCTTACATAAAGATAGAAGCAATGCTCTTTTTTTTAAAAAAGGTTGTTACTGAGATGGGGATGTTGCTGGCTGGGGCAGCATTTATTGCCTATTTCTATTTGCCCAGGAGAAGGTAGTTTTGATTTGCCCTTCTTGAACCCTGGGGTGTAGAGACACCCAGAGTATTGTTAAGCAGAAAGTTCCAGGATTTTGACCCAGTGACAATGAATGGAAAATGATAAATTCCCAAGTCAGGATTGTATGGGGCTTGGAAGTGGATTTGCAAATGGTAGTGTTCCTATGTATCTGCTGCTGTTGTTCTAGGTGGCAGAGGTCTCTGATTTGGAAGTTTCTGTTGGAAGAGCCTTGGTGAGTTCTTGCAAAGTGTGTTGTAAGGCAAAAAAAAAACTTATTTGAGCTATTCAGAAACATTCATACTGCCAGGTGAACTTTTGAGTACAATGTTTTCAGGATCTTGAGAAATGAAGGCCGTGAAAAGCTGTAAAAGGTGGAAGAATTGGAGAGGCTGTTCATGACAAATAGAGGACAAAGTTTATGTTGTGTAAGGATGTAAAAGTGGAATTGAAAGCAGCTTGAAGGGGAGAATTCTTTTCCCTTAAACAAGTAGTTGCAGAACCATTAGAAGTGGGTAGAGAATCCAAATGTTCACAACTTGTTTACATTTCGTACTAAATGACTAACTCCATTTGCAGAATTATGACCCCAGGTTCTAGATTCTGTAGGCTGGAGAAAGAGATTTTCAATGTTTACCCTATTAGCCCTCTAAGAATTTTGTACAGTTCAATGAGATGGCTCTACTAACTCTTCTAAACCTCAGAGAGCACATGAGAGGAGTTGAAAGAGAAGTTGTTGAGGCTGAGGACAAGCTTGGCCAAGCTGAGAAAGGTGGTGGTGGGTGGGGATGGTTCAGGTCTTTGCTCCAGGAAAATTCCTCTTTCAACTCCTCTCATTTTTTTCAGGTAAGAGGGGTTGCCATGGGTACCTGCATGGGCCCCAGTTATGCCTGTCTCTTTGTGGGGTGCGTGGAGCATTCCTTGTTCCAGTCCTATTCTGGCCCCCCAACCACAACTCTTTCTCTGATACATCAATGATATCATCGGTTCTGCTTCCCTCTCTCATCTGAAATTGGAAAACTTCATGAATTTTGCCTCCAATTTCCACCCTGCCCTCACTTTCAACTAGTTTATCTCTGACTCCTCCCTTCCCTTCCTCGACATTTCGGCTTCCATTTCTGGGGATAGTCTGGCCACTAATATCCATTACAAACCCATTGACTCCCACAGCTACCTGTACTATACATCCTCACACCCCACTCCCAGTAAAGACTCCATCCCATTCTCTCAGGTCCTCCCTCTCCGTCGCATATGTTCAGATGAGGCCAACTTCGACAAGAGAGCCTTTGAAGCGTTCACCTTCTTCCTCAACCGAGGTGTCCCCAGCTCCGTTGTCGACAGGGCTGTCAACCAGGTCTGACCCATCTCCTACACTTCCGCCCTCACCCCTTCTCCACTCGCGCAACAGCAGTAGGGTTCCCCTTATCCTCACCGACCATCACACCAGCATCCATATCCAGAAGATCATCAGACGTCATTTCTGCCACCTCTAGTGAGATGCCACCACCAAACACATATTCTCTGCCCCTCGCTTGTCCGCCTTCCGCATGGACTGTACCCTCCAGAACACCCTGGCCCACACTTCCTTCACCCCCAACACCTGCCCACACTCCTACAGCACCTTCCCCTGAAACCGACGAAGGTGTAATACCTGCCCATCTCGTCTGCCGCATTCGCTGCTCTCAATGTGATCTCTTCTACATTGGGGGAAACAAAGCATAGACTTGGCGACTGCTTCACAGAGCATCTATGTTCTGCTCGCAAAAATGACCCTGAACTACCGGTTGGCTGTCACTTTAACATACCACCCTGCTTCCTGGCCAACATCTCTGTCTCTGGCTTGCTGCAGTGTTCCAGTGAAGCTGAGTGCAAGCTGGAGGAACAACACCTCATTTTCCACTTGGGGACCCTACAGCCCTCCGGCCTCAATATTGAGATCAATAATACTAGGGCCTAAACTCTCCCATGTCCCAGCCCCCTACCCCACACACCAGGCCTTGTTACCACATAGCCTGCTAGTACATACCCCTTGTTGTTAATCACTAACAGTCCCCAATCACCCTCCCAGCCTGATCATTAACAACTCCTTCATCCAACTGTTTTTCTCTCTCATTGGGCTCTATCCTATTGTTTACTCCCTACCCCACCCACCTCCCTATTTTCTGCATGTAAGCTGAGTTTTCCCAGCCACCCATCAGTTCACTGGACCCAAAACGTTAACTCTGTATTTTCCCTTCATGGATGCTGCCAGACCAGCTGAGCTTTTCCAGCAACTTTGCGTTTGGTCCTGATTTACAGCATCTGCAATGCTTTCGGTATTTATTTAGGAATTTCCGTGCTTATTTGGAGCTTTTGGAAGGGTGAATGGGCAGCTTAATTGTATGGGAGTCAAAGGCACTGTCATATTATCACTGGACTAGCACTCAGGGGTCAGTTAGTTCAGTTGGCAGGACAATTAATTTGTGATGCAGAGTGACACCGACAACTCAGGTTCCATTCCTGCTGAGGTCACCTTGAAGGTCCTGCCTTTTCGACCTCACCTGAGACATGGTGACCCTCAGGTTAAACTCACCACCAGTCATCCCTCAGTAATGAGAGAACAGCTCTGTTGACCTCTGGGACTATTTCGATTTAACCTTCTAGTAATCCAGAGTTCCACATAATGTTCTGCATATACCATTGCAGAATTCAAATTAAATAAAAGTCTTGAATTACCAATCTAACGATAACCATAAACCCATTGATGATGGTTGGAAAAACCCACCTAAAGTCCTTTAGGGAAGGAAATCTAATATACTTAGCATACAGTCCCACAACAGTTGACTCTTAACTGCCCTCTGAAATAGACTAACAAGCCACTCAGTTGTACCAGTGATGAGAAAGTCTCAAAAGTAGAATGAAACCGGGCACACCTGATATCAACTTAGGTGTTAGAAATGGCAAACACAGTCCTGTCTACACTGCAAAGTCCTCCTGGCTATAACACAGGGCTAGTGATGAAATTGGAAGAGCTGTTTCATACAGTAGTGAAGAAACAATCTGTCGTAGGCATACTTGTGGAATCATACCAGACACTGAAACAGTCTATGAGCAAATGTAGCAAGACTTGGATAATAATAATGGGAACTGCGGATGCTGGAGAATCCAAGATAACAAAGTGTGAAGCTGGATGAACACAGCAAGCCAAGGAGCATCTCAGGAGCACAAAAGCTGACGTTTCGGGCCTAGACCCTTCATCAGAGACCCTCTCTCTGGTGAAGGGTCTCGGCCCAAAAGATCACCTTTTGTGCTCCTGAGATGCTGCTTGGCCTGCTGTAGACTTGGACAATATCCCAGTTTTGGGTCTCAAGGGGCTTGTAACACTCATGCCCACACAAATGCCTGCCAATCACCATCTCTCACAAGAAGGAATCTAACTATTTTCCATTGACATTCAATGGTATTAACATCACTGAACCATCCCCCCCCCAACCCCCGGCTACCACCTCAATCAAGGCTCTGGGGATTACCATTGACCATAAATTGAACTGGACTAGCCACATAAATACAATGGCTGCAAGAGCAGGTCAGAGGCTAGGAATTCTGCAGCGAGTAGCTCACCTCCTGATACCCAAAATCTGGTCACCATAATGTAATGGAATTACCCTCCACAAACCTGGATGAGTGTAGCTCCAACAACACTCAAGAATCTTGACACCATTCAGGACAAAGCAGCCCGCTTGATTGGCATTCCATCCAACACCATCAATGTTGCTTTCCCGTCATCTCTGATAGACATTGGAAACAATGTGTTCCATCTACCGGATGCACTGTAGTAAATCACCAAGGCTTCTTTGGCAGCAACAACCAACAACCTCTAACACTGAGCAGAGCTGAGCTGTAGATAGCTGGAAAAGCTGCCATCTGCAAGTTCCCCACCAAGCGACTGACCATTCAGACTTGGAACTACATCAGTGTCCGTCAACCATCACTTGGTCAAATTCCTGGAACCCTCTACAACCCAGTGACTACAGTAGTTCAAGAAGACAGCTTACCACTACCTTCTCAAGGGCAATTAAGATGGTCAATAAAACTAGGCAGCAATGCACACATGAATAAATGGAAAAAAAAGAAGAGGAACTAAGTGGCAGTGGAGTCTTTATGCATGCAATTCAGAAATAGAAAAAAATGTTAAGACTTTAGTAGGACATATTTTCAGCACACCATCTCTTTCCCCAGCCCGCCTCAGACAGGTCCTCTAGAGTGGTAGATTACATTAATACAGAGATCATACAGGCATTTAATAAAAGCCAGGTTGTTTTACTAGAGGCTTCGCCATTCAAATAGATATGTACAAGCAGACTAGTACATGGCAGAAAGGTAATAATTTTTTTGTGTGTGCTATGGGTAGTTTTCTCCAGCAATAGAACCAACAGGGGAGGCAGCATTAGGTTTGATGGGTTATGTACCATGTTTATTTAGTAGCATAGTGCTGTATGAAGTGTTATTTAATTGCGAACATAAAATCCCTACGGTGCAAAAATAGGCCATTTGGCCCATAAAATGTACATTGACACTTTGAAGAGCGTTGCATCACAGCCCATCTTCATAATCCTGCATGGGTTTCTTTTTAATCATGTCTAACCCATCTAACTTACACATTCATTGACCTTGTGGGACAATTTATTTTTTAGCATGACCAATCCACTTAACCTGCACATGTTTGGACTGAGAGAGGTAAGCGGACCAAACCCATGCAGACATGGTGACAATGTGCAAATTCCACACAGAGGCCTGAGGCTGGAATCGAGTCTGGGTCACTGGTGCTGTGAGGCAACAGTGCTAACCATTTTGCCACCAAAATAATTGAATTCAATGTGGCTGGATGAACACAGCAGACCCAGCAGCATCTCAGGAGCACAAAAGCTGACGTTTCGGGCCTAGACCCTTCATCAGAGAGGGGGATGGAGTGAGGGTTCTGGAATAAATAGGGAGAGAGGGAGAGGCGGACCGAAGATGGAGAGAAAAGAAGATAGGTGGAGAGGAGAGTATAGATGGGGAGGTAGGGAGGGGATAGGTCAGTCCAGAGAAGACGGACAGGTCAAGGAGGTGGGATGAGGTTAGTAGGTAGGAGATGGAGGTGCAGCTTGGGGTTGGAGGATGGGATGGGTGAGAGGAAGAACAGGTTAGGGAGGCAGAGACAGGCTGGACTGGTTTTGGGATGCAGTGGGTGGAGGGGAAGAGCTGGGCTGGTTGTGGGCCATCTACAGCACATCCCTCACCTTCCTTGACCTCTCAGTCTCCATCTCAGGTAACCAGCTTGTAACTGATGTCCATTTCAAGCCCACCGACTCCCACAGCTACCTAGAATACACCTCCTCCCACCCACCCTCCTGCAAAAATTCCATCCCCTATTCCCAATTCCTCCGCCTCCGCCGCATCTGCTCCCACGATGAGGCATTCCACTCCCGCACATCCCAGATGTCCAAGTTCTTCAAGGACCGCAACTTGCCCTCCACAGTGGTCGAGAACGCCTTTGACCGTGTCTCCCGCATTTCCCGCAACACATCCCTCACACCCCGCCCCCGCCACAACCGCCCAAAGAGGATCCCCCTCGTTCTCACACACCACCCTACCAACCTCTGGATACAACGCATCATCCTCCAACACTTCTGCCATCTACAATCCCACCCCACCACCCAAGACATTTTTCCATCCCCACCCCTGTCTGCTTTCCGGAGAGACCAGTCTCTCCATGACTCCCTTGTTCACTCCACACTGCCCTCCAACCCCACCACACCCGGCACCTTCTCCTGCAACCGCAGGAAATGCTACACTTGCGCCCACACCTCCTCCCTCACCCCTATCCCAGGCCCCAAGATGACTTTCTATATTAAGCAGAGGTTCACCTGCACATCTGCCAATGTGGTATACTGCATCCACTGTACCTGGTGTGGCTTCCTCTACATTGGGGAAACCAAGCGGAGGCTTGGGGACCGCTTTGCAGAACACCTCCGCTCGGTTCGCAATAAACAACTGCACCTCCCAGTCGCAAACCATTTCCACTCCCCTCCCATTCTTTAGATGACATGTCCATCATGGGCCTCCTGCAGTGCCACAATGATGCCACCCGAAGGTTGCAGGAACAGCAACTCATACTCCGCTTGGGAACCCTGCAGCCCAATGGTATTAATGTGGACTTCACCAGGTTCAAAATCTCCCCTTCCCCCACCGCATCCCAAAACCAGCCCAGTTCGTCCCCTCCCCCCACTGCACCACACAACCAGCCCAGCTCTTCCCCTCCACCCACTGCATCCCAAAACCAGTCCAACCTGTCTCTGCTTCCCTAACCTGTTCTTCCTCTCACCCATCCCTTCCTCCCACCCCAAGCCGCACCTCCATCTCCTACCTACTAACCTCATCCCACCTCGTTGACCTGTCCGTCTTCCCTGGACTGACCTATCCCCTCCCTACCTCCCCACCTATACTCTCCTGTCCGCCTATCTTCTTTTCTCTCCATCTTCGGTCCGCCTCCCCATCTCTCCCTATTTATTCCAGAACCCTCACCCCATCCCCCTCTCTGATGAAGGGTCTAGGCCCGAAACGTCAGCTTTTGTGCTCCTGAGATGCTGCTGGGCCTGCTGTGTTCATCCAGCCTCACATTTTATTATCTTGGATTCTCCAGCATCTGCAGTTCCCATTATCACTAATTGAATTCAGTGTAGTGTTTGAACGGGGGCAACATGAAATGGCTTCATGAAATGGATTTGAACCTGGGCAGAATATTATAAAGGTGACAGGCATATAGGCAGGTGCCTGGAGAGCTGGCAAGACCTTCGTGGTGCCTCTTTTTCTAAAGGCTACCTACAATTTGTGCCATTCAAGCAATAAGTAGACGAGCATGATATACCCTCTTACAGGTGTCTTGCGGGCTTACAGACTTTTCAATCATAGTCTTAATTGGGCTGGTCCCAGGATTCTCATACACCATGCTCCTCCCTAATTTGAAGACAATATTCCATGATGGGATTCTAAATTTAAGAGAGGCTGCCTTCAATAAAGTGAGACAGATTCTGTTCACCCTATACTTATTAACCTTGTTAATATGTAAAATGACAGAAGAGGTGTTCAAAAAATAATTTAATGGATACAAGATTGGATTATTCCCCTAAGTGGTAGAAATTCTATTTTTCAGAAAAGAAACTGCAAGAATAATTATGTAAGAGACAAAATTAAATAGAAGAGAAAGCATGCATAATGCAAAGCATACCCATAGATCCTGATGATTGCGAAAGATACAAATAATTGGAAAAACTGACCAAACAGTGTTACAAAGGAAATATGAAACAAAACTTGCAAAGGATCAAAAAATAAATACCAAACTTTCTTTTTTGTAAGTGTACCAGGAAAAAGTGCAGTAAAAACAGATACCATTTGTATTGTTGATGAAAATAAAGAAATGCCGGGCATGTTGTGTACAGTAGAGGAAGAGGTTATGCCAAAATTTCCAAAGAAACTAATTTTTTTTTCCTTTATTCATTCATGGGATGAGGGCATCACCAGCTAGGGCAGCATTTATTGCCCATCCCTAATTGCCTAGAGAGCAATTAAGACCCAATTACATTGCTGTGAATCTGGAGACACATGTAGGCCAGATCAGGTAAGAATGGCAGTTTTCTTCCCTAAAGGACATTAGTGAACCAGATGGGTTTTCCTGACAATTGATTCACAGTCATCATTAAATTCTTAATTCCAGATATTTTTATTGAATTCAAAATCCACTGTCTGCCATTGCAGGATTTGAACCTGAGTCCCAGGAACATTAGCTAGGTCTCTGGATTAACAGTCCAGTGATAATACCACTCAGTCATTGCCTCCCATAAGGGAGGATTGTGCCTTTACATTCACCTAAGAAAAGTGACAGTAGTGAAGTAGCTAGCCAACAGCAAAGAGTGACAAATACAAGGGACTAGATGGCATGCATTTTAGAGTTTAGAGGAAAGTAGATGAAAATTTTACAGATGTCATATTTGTAATAATCTATGAAAGTTCTTTCAATTTTGGTACTGCTTCTTCAGGTCAGAGAACTGAACATGTCACTCCATTATCGACAAAAGGACAGAGAGAAAATCCACAAAATGAATGAACAGTTTGCCAGACATCTATTTTTTGAAAACCACTGGAGTGTATTGTTAAGGATGGGCAATAGTACTGAAGATGTGTGCTCCTCACCAAGAAATTTCAAAATAGCTGTAACATTGGGTGCCATGGTGGTTCAGTGGTAAGCTTTGCTGCCTCATTGTACATGGGACCTGAGTTCAACTCCACCCTTGATCAGGAATTTCCAATTGAAAATCTATTTGTTAATTGAGAGAAATCAAAACATTTCCTCAGGTGAAATATCAAATGACTATTATTCTTTCAGTTTCACACTTCCATTGTAGTCAGACCCTTTCCCCTTAGTGCACACAATATCTAATTTGTTTCAGAGCAGACTGTTGACCTTTTCCAGAAACACCAACAATAATCAGAAGTTCTCTTAGTTCAGGAAAAGCCAATTTTTCTTGAATTGCTTGTTGTTAATAAAGATTTGTCCAGCCAGTTCTTTTGAGATGCAGTAATTAGTGCCTTTGGAATATTTGATGAGCTTTTATTTGAACCACTTGTGCAGTATTGTTGTAGGACCCAGTCAAAGTAATTCTTCCAGCTTGTCTGATCAGAAGTTTCAATTTCCCGCCGTTGCTGTTTCTCCGATCACAGATTCTGCCCCTTGAGAAGCAGCAAGAATGAAAGAGACAGAACTTGTGATTGGGTGAGCTAGGTCAGCCGACATTGGAGAGATGTACTTTGTCTTTGCAGAAGCAGCTCCTCATAGGTTTGCCCACATATATTTCCCTGATTGGCCTACCCTGTGATTGATTTTTGTGAGCAACTTAGAAGCTTTTAGGCTTGAATTTATATCCTGTCTGATGTATTTGGAGGCTGCATTGATCTTTCTGTTATTCATTGCAATGTATTCTGTACTGCCTGCCCTAAAGATATGCCATTACATGTTTTGATAATGCCCAACCTTGTGTCTTTGTTGTGCACTTTATCCAGGCGTTATGTGATGCACAATCTCTTTTTCGGAATACCCCCTTCCTGTCTGCATCTCATCTCCAAAATATACAAATTTTCTTGATATCAGAGGTTTCAGCATTGGGATCTCAATGTTTTACATATGGTTTGGATGACTTGAAAGAAGGGATTGAAACTTTATTTGCTAAGATTGCTGTATGCACCAAGGTAGGCAGGGAAGTAAATTATGTAGCGGGCATAAGTTTGCTACAAAGGCATATAGATTGGATAAATCATTGGGCAAAGATCTGGCAAATGTAGTATAATGTGGGAAAATCTAAAATTGTTGGATTTGACAGGAAAGGTAAAAAAGTATATTGTATAAATGGTGAGGGATTGCAAAGATCTGAGATGCAGAGAGACCTGGGTGAATTAATACCTGAAACATAAAAATGAGTCTGCAGTTATAGTGACTTCTCATAAAATATTATAATTTATTGTATGGGGAATTGAATACAAAAAAATAGATTAAGGGTTCAGTCATGCCACATCTGGAGTACGATGTACAGTATTAGTCTCTGTATTTAAAAAAGATGTACTGAAGTAAATACCTGGAATGGATGGGTTGCCTTAGGAGGAAAGGTTGAATAGGCTAGGCTAGGCTGAAGTCTAGAAGATAAGAGGCAATTTGACTGAAATGTATAAGATCCTGAGGAATCTTGACATCGTGAATGTGGAGAGGATATTTTCTTTTGTGGGAGAATCTAGAACTAAGGCTTATCCATTTGAGACTGAGATGAGGAGTAACTTTTTTTCTCTGAGGGTCATGAGGCTTTGGAACGCTCTCCTGCAAATGCCAGGGAAGCAGAGATTTTTGAATATTTTTAAGGCAGAGGTAGATAGATTCTTGATTATCAAATGGGTGAAATGTAATCCGGGACTGCAGGGAAGTTGATTTCTGGATGTGAGATTGCTCGCTGAGCTGGAAGATTAGTTTTCAGACGTTTTGTCACCATTCTAGGCAACATCATCAGTGAGCTTCTGACGAAGCGCTGGTGCTATGTCCCGCTTTCTATTTATCTGTTTAGGTTTTCTTGGGTTGGTGATGTCATTTCCTGCATTGGTGATGTCATTTCCTGTTCTTTTTCTCAGGGGATGGTAGATTGGCTCCAAATCAATGTGTTTGTTGATGGAGTTCCGGTTGGAATGCCATACTTCAGGAATTCTCGTGCGTGTCTCTGTTTGGCTTGTCCTAGGATGGATGTGTTGTCCCACTCAAAGTGGTGTCCTTCCTCATCTGAATGTAAGGATACGAGTGATAATGGGTCATGTCGTTTTGTGGCTAGTTGATGTTCATGTATCCTGGTGGCTAGCTTTCTGCCTGTTTGTCCAAGGTAGTGTTTGTCACAGTTCTTGCAAGGTATTTTGTAGATGATGTTCGTTTTGCTTGTTGTCTGTATAGGGCCTTTTAAGTTCATTAGCTGTGAACACAGCTAATGAACTTAAAGACCCTATACAGACAACAAGCAAAACGAACGTCATCTACAAAATACCTTGCAAGAACTGTGACAAACACTACGTTGGACAAACTGGCAGAAAGCTAGCCACTAGGATACATGAACATCAACTAGCCACAAAACGACATGACCCACTATCACTTGTATCCTTACATACAGATGAGGAAGGACACCACTTTGATTGGGACAACACATCCATCCTAGGAGAAGCCAAACAGAGACACGCACGAGAATTCCTGGAAGCATGGCATTCCAACCGGAACTCCATAAACAAACACATTGATTTGGAGCCAATCTACCATCGCCTGAGAAAAAGAACAGGAAATTACATCAACAATGCATGAAATGACATCACCAACCCAAGGAAACCTAAACAGATAAATAGAAAGCGGGACATAACACCAGTGCTTCGTCGGAGGCTCACTGATGATGTTACCTAGAATGGTGCCGAAACGTCTGAAAACTAACCTTCCAGCTCAGTGAGCAATCTCACATCCAGAACCTCAACCTGAGCTACAAACCTTCTCAAAACTCGCAAGTTGAGTTCTGTTAGAATCAGATCACTCATGATCTTATTGAATGGTGGAGCAGGTTCAAGAGACTGAGTGGCAGCTCCCTAATTCCTGTCCATATGTTTGTATGTTCATGTAGTACTGATCATCATTTACCGGTGACAGTACTGATGGCTAGAGTAAGAAAAAGGACAGATCAATTTTTAATGCTGTGACTGAATTTAGATGAACTTAAGGATAATAAAGCAAATTATTTATTGATAAAATTTGATGAGGGAACACCAGAAGAGCTTTGGAAAGCCATAAAAGCCGTCCTCCTGAATTTGGCAACGTCATGGTGGGAGTTGTGGAGCCTGTGAAACAGAAAGGATATGTATTGCATCAGGCTTTCTCTGTGATTGAAAACCAGAGGCAGGTGAATGGGAAAAAGGATGAGGATTGTTATAAATTTTAAAGACAATGATTCAGAGACACGGTGTTAAAAAAATGAAAATCTCTTCTGCAACTGCCATTTGATGCTAAATTATTTATAAATTTTAATTTAAATGAGCAGCATTTTATCAAAAGGCAACATGGCATACAGGTAAATGCTTTCTATGAAATATGGTCACAGATTAGCTGGGACCTCACTGAATGGTTGAAGAGATCCAAGGCATTAAATGACCTAGTCCTATTCCCATTATACCTGTCAGTTGTACTTTTTCTGCCCAAATACTCCATGGGGTTTTGCGTTGGATTTTGTAGCTATTAGAAATCCAAAGTGGTGTGGAATTCTATAAATGGGTTCTTGGACATTTATAAAAAGATCAAGTACCCGAGTATCCTCTTAATAAGACGTGAAGTGACAAATTTGTGCAGCTCTTGGCTAACTTGCTTTCTCAGTAACTTCCCGTGATCTATATGATTTCTATTAGTGATATGGGTCCACACTGCTCTGTCTCTCCATGTACCTGCACACAAAGACAACACTCATCCTGGTGTCATATAAACCAACCAGCTGATGTGACACCAGGAAACTATCATTGAGCAACACCGGTCCTGTCAATGCCTGTATTGTTCAGATTTGAAAAGAAGCAGCGTGAAGAAGAAAGATAGGCCTTGCAGCATCAATTATTAATAAATGTTTGAAAGGTATTTTGAATGAAACTTTGAGATGAACTTGAGAGTTATTACTCTGAAATTTGTCAACTAATCAGTCAATTAATATCCCAATAAAACCATCATAGTAGAGTGTTGAGCTTTTAATAAGCATTCAAAGCAAGATAAAACATGACCATTTATAAGTGTGAGTAATGGTCCAGATCAGGCTTGACAGCCACCATGCACAACAGTGTTTTCATTCTTCTATCACATCTGTTTCCAACGCTGAAATACTTTACACTTATATTGAACACATCAAGAATGTTTGACTGAAACCTTTCTTCTGTGTTCTTTTCCACGCTCAGTAGCCCTGAGCTTTCCCAAGGTCACTTACTTTATAGCCTGTTTCAGGTGTGGATGCCTGATTAAAATGACTAAAATTTACTTTACGAACAAGTGTTGAGGTCTTTGTCTAAATATCGTGTTGAAAATTATGCCTTTAATGTAATTTGTCTACCATTAGGTTGTGAACCTTTGCCCATACACTCTGACCATCTTAATCACTATTACCTCATCTTTTCCTTATCACTGCCCATGCTGTTCCTCTCAATGATGTTCAATCTTCTCAATAACATCTCTGGCACCAAATAAACTCACAAAGGTTTCATTCATTCCACTATTAAATATTAATATCCAAGACTGTTTATAAGATCTGCTAACAAGCGATTCATAATGGCTTTTCAGTGCAGCTGCTCTTATTTCCTATCAGGCAGTTAAACCACTCTGTTGTCTCACCGCAGCAGCATCTAATCTACTCCTGCACACTAATGAACTTGGACTTCAGTGAACATCTTAATTAAGCAAGGTTAAAGGAAAAGTTTAACACAGCTTTGTTGTGTTGCTATCTTCATATTTTGATCTGACTGTGGCCATTTGAATAAAATAACTGATTTAATTGAAGAGTAATGATCTCTTTCCCATGGAAAGGAGGCCTTAATTAATTCCTAGCTTAAAAAAAAACACAATCTTAACAAACCATTTGTTTACCTACTGCAACTTAACTTCATATATAATCTGAAAACTCTCCAGTCTGGCATGCTTGTGACCAAAGCATGTCTGGAATGACATTAAAATATCTAACAAAAAGTGTGTGAACTGGATATAAATATGTATCTGAGACATAAAATATGCCAGAACATTTGTTAAGACATGGAAATAGACATTTTCAATTCTATTCATTTCAAAATGGGGGCTGATGCATTAACTCACTATTGCACAAAGATCTCTTCCTTCTTCTCACTTTCACTTGTTACCAATGCCTGCTAATAAGAATTTCTTTTATTCATTTGTAGGAGACGGGCATTGCTGGCTGGCCAGCATTTATGTTCATACCTGGTTGCCCTTGAGAAGGTGGTGATGAGTTGCCTTTTTGAACTACCACTTTAGGTAGATGCACAATGCGCTTAGAAAGGAATTCCTGGATTTTGACACAGCAACATAGAAGAAACAGTGATATATTTACAAGTCAGCATGATGAGTGGCTTGGAGAGAAGGTTGCGAGTGGTGATATTCCGATGTATCTGTTGCCCTCGTCCTTCCAGATGAATGTGGTTGTGGATTTGGAAGTTTGTGCGTAAGGATTTTTGATGCATTGCTGCAGTGCATGTTGTAGATAGTACACACTGCTGCTACTGCGCGTAGGTGGTGGAGAGTGTGGTTATTTATAGATGTGGTGCCATTCGAGTGGGCTGCAATGTCCTGGTTGGTGTCAAGCTTCCTGAGCATTGTTGAAGCTGCACCCATCCATGCAAGTGGGGAATGTTGCATCATTATCCTGGCTTGTGGCTTGTAGCTGGTGGACAGGGTTTGGGGAGTCAAGTGGTAAGTTACTTGTCATGTATTCCTAGCCTCTGATCTGCTCTTATAGTTACTGTACTACTGAGTCCATTTGAAATTCTAGTGGCTGGTTACCCAGAGGATGTTGATAGTTGGGTCTTCAGTGATGGTAACACGGTTGAATGTGTCAAAGGTGGTCGTTAAATAGTCTGTTATTGGAGATGGTCATTTTCTGGTATTTGTGTGGCATGAATGTTACTAGTGAGCGTAGGAGTGGCAACTTGTACACAGACAAACAGCAGCAAAACATTTAGGAAATCTGCAGCTGCCCTCTGAGTACAGCTGCATGATTTCGTATTTTCTTCCCCATGTTCCAGACACATCAGTCAATGACTGAGTTATACTTGCCTGTTTCAGCTGACACCAAGTCCATACACAGACATCCTGAGCCCACTAATAAAAAATATTTGTTAAGAATAAAGAGCACTTTGAGACCAGGGTCTTCCCTCTCTTATTTGCTGGTATTGATCCAGTGACTCCAGGGCTGCCTGGCCAAAGATCCGGATTTGGCAACCTCGTCTCCAGAGTTGCCTTTACCATCCAGGAGGAGGGTGAGAATATGACCCAAAAGCTATTTTTCTGACTTCTCAGTTGAAAGTAGTTCTGGACAAGTGTTTATTGTTTTTTAATTTCCTGCCGGGATAGATTTAGCAGTGTGTATTCTACCCCTATTTTTAATTTGTAACAAATAGCATTGTGGTGGGATCAGGCACACAAATTATAGGTTAAAGAAATTTACAGATCCTTTTCTTTTGGAAAGCTAGAGTACTGAGGAATGCTTTATAGAAAATTTTGTATATACATGAAGAATTTGGCTTCTCATTTTAACAGGGTAGTCAGATGAGTTGGTGACCTGTTGATATAATGGCGGCTGTTAAGGTACATTTGAATCTGCAAGAAGGCAGGGAGCTGGAGTAGAGGCTGTGGAGAGGGAAAGCTTTATGCCTTGTCTTTTTCCATATTGGAAGTTAACTATTCCCCCTGCACCCCCCAACCTTGCTCCTTGATATTGACAGGAGACTGTTGGGTAGGCCAGCCAATGCAGAAATTGGTGTGCCAGACCATTCAGTGCTCTCCTGCTGACACTTGAGTTCTCGACTGAGTCCTCTGGAGCAATACTTGTCTTTCACTTTGCACTTTGATGAGCTGGTTAATGAATCATCCTTTATTTCTGGCTGTTTGCAGTTCACTTATGCCTGGTGAATCGCCACATGCTGATCCCAACTTTATTATGAGCCCCAAGGGTAAATCAATGACAGCATCTGCTGCAAATGTCAGATAAAGTGACAGGGTCTCTGGTCACTGTTCTACTGTTGCTTCTTCCTGGAGCTGCTGTGGCTATGCAAGTAGCTGTTCTTGAGTGCTGAAACAAGAACTTAGAAGGGGAGGTTGCTGTGACTGATCAGGTCTGTGGTCAGACCATCAGCAGTGTTCATCATGCCAAATAGCAGGATGAGCACAAGAGTTTAGAAAAGGCACAAGGCAGTAAGCTGCTATCAACCACAATATTCTCAAAAGCACCCTGTGATGACATGGCAAGCCATCTCCTTTGTGGATGCATGTGTCCTCATCATGCTCCTTTATTTTCCATTTGTTCCCCTCTGGATTTAATTGAAGTGGAAGAAAGGCAGGGAGGTGATCTACTGTCTCCCAGGTGATGAATTGACAATTTAAATATTTTAATATTTTAATATGAGGCAACCTCTACCCTCACTTGTTTTGTAGGTGTGCCCTGGCCTAATTGGGTTTCCCAAGGCTCGGGAAATTCAGAGGCTGAAGGGAGTAAAGCTTCTTGGACACCCAAGTTCCTCGCTCTGTTAACTCCCTGGTAAGCCAACAGGAAGTCATACCAGCCATTCAGGCTGGTTTCCAGGCCTGTGAATCGAAAGTAAGCATGCTTCTGTATTTCCCAAAGAAAGCTCTGCCCATTCTTCCAGCTTCATAGAACATTGAACATAGATCAGTACAGCACAGTACAGGTCCTTTGGCACATGATCTTGTGCTGAACTTTTACCCTAAACCTAAGGTATATCTAACATGTGCCCCTACCTTATACTATCATCCAAATGCCTATCTAATAGCCGCTTAAATGTCCCTAATGAGGCCAACTCCACTACCCTCTCTGGCAATGCATCCCATGCCTTGACCACTCTCTGAGTAAAGAACCCACCTCTGATGTCTCCCCATAACTACCTCCACTCACTTTAAAACTATGCCGCCTCATAATAGCTGTCTCCGCCCTCAGAGAATGTCTCTGGCTGTCCACTGTATCTATACCTCCGATCATTTTGTGCACCTCTATCAAGTCACCTCTCATCCTTTGTTGTTCCAAAGAGAAAAGCCTTAGCTCTGTCAACCTTTCCTCATAAGACCTTCTCTCCATGCCAGGCAACATCCTGGTAAATCTCCTCTGCACCTTTTCCAACGCTTCCACAACTTTCCTGTAATGAAGTGACCCAGAACTGGACACAATATTCCAGATGTGGCTGAACCAGGCTTTTGTATAGCTAGAGCATAACTTCATGGCTCTTGAACTCGATCCATCTATTAATGAAAGCTAACAAGCCATACGCCTTCTTAACAACTCTATCCACCTGGGTGGTAGCAACTTTCAGGGAACTGTGGACGTGAATCCCAAGATCCCTCTGCTCCTCCACACTACCAAGAATCTTTCCGTTAACCCTGTATTCTGCTTTCAAGTTTGTCCTTCCAAAATCACCCACACTTTTCAGGGTTAAACTCCATCTGCCACTTCTCAGCCCAGCTCTGCATCCTATCAATGTCCCCTTGAAACCTTAAACAGCCTTCTGCACTGTACACAACGCGACCCACCTTCATTTCGTCCGCGAACTTACTAATCCACCCTTCCACTCCTTCATCCAAATCATTTACAAATGTCACAAATAGAAGAGGACCCAGAACAGATCCTTGTGCTACACTGCTCATAACTGAGAACCATGTTGAATATTTTCCATCTACTACCACCCTTTATCTTCCTAGAGTCAGCCAATTCTGACCCCAGTCTGCCACATTTCCCCCTATCCCATGCCTCCTCTGCATGAGCCTACCACGGGGAAACTTATCAAATGACTTACTTAAATACATGTTAATCACATCCACTGCTGTTCCTTCATCTACATGTTTGGTCACCTCTTCAAGGAACTCAGTAAGATTTATAAGGTATGATCTACCCGTCACAAACCCATGAATCAAATTGTGCCTTTCCAAGTGATCATAAATCCTATCTCTCAGAACCCTTTGCAATAATGTGCCCACCACTGACATAAGACTAACTGGCCTGTAATTTCCGGGGTCATCCCTATTCACTTTTTTGAACAAGGTAATGATGTTTGCCTCTCCCCAATCTTCCGACACTGAAGTGAAGATGATAAGATCGTCGCCAAAGGCCCTGCGATCTTGTCCCTCACTTCCCATAGACTCCTTGGATAAATCCCATCAGGCCCGGGGACTTATCTATCTTCAAGTTCCTCAAAATTCCCAGTGCATCTTCCTAACTAACATCCACCTCCTCTAGCTTACCAGCCTGTTTCACACTGTCCTCCTCTACAACTAGGTCCCTCTCTGTTGTGAATACGAAGAAAAATATTCATTAAGGACTCCTCTTATCTCTTTAGGCTCCATGCCACAAATTCCCTTTACAGATTTTCACTTTCTCTTCATAAATAGTCTGACCCTGTCGCATTGTCCAAAAACGAAGTTGCTGGAAAAGCTCAGTAAGTCTGGCAGCATCTGTGAAGGAAAAGAGAGCTAACGTTTTGGGTCCGGTGACCCTTCCTCAGAACATATTGTAGCTTTCTACTAAATTTCCCCAGAGGTGTCATCAGAGATTTTCGATAATCCAACTTCTTTTTTGGTGCCAAAAGTAGAAATTGCTGGTAAAGCTCAGCAGGTCTGGCAGCATCTGCGGAGAGTTAACATTTCAGATTGAATGACCCTTCCTCAGAACTGCTTGGTGCTATGCCCTCTTCAGGAAACCCATGCCTCCCTGTTCATGAATCCTATGTAGAGGACACAACACCAGAAAAGTCGCTGTATTTGAAGAATCCTCCCTGACAGTGTTTGTTAGTAGCTTCCAGTGAGACGAACAGCAAACACTGTCCTTCCATGACTTGCTGAACGTACCCTTCTCAGTGTTAGAGATGTAAAACAAATGCTGGACTTGACAGATATCGTGAACAAATTAAAATAAGAGCAAAATCCAGGTCAGTACTTAGAGCTCTGAATTATTCATGCAATATTTTTAATAATTAAATACTTCCATAGGCAGAAGATAATTGTTCAGCATATTCTATTTATTTTGTTTTATGTAATCACTGAGATATAAACTACGTACCTTTGATAGAATCTGCCATATCCATACAGGTTACATACATGACATACAAAATTAAATTTTGCATTCCCAAAAAGAAGCTATGCTCGATGAAACCACAGGCCAAACTTGCAATACAATACTATTTCATTGATATTCCAACCTGCGCTATCCATAATAACAGATTGGGAGTGAGGGGTTACCGAAATTGCCCTCTAGTTTTTAACTCCTGTGGATTGGACTTTCATCAAATAAAGCTATTTGCAGAAACAGATCAGAAAACTGACTCCTGAGTAAATTTCAAGACTCAGTTGAGCTGGAGTTGTGTTAAACATCAAGACCAAGGAACAAGGAATTGCAATCCAAAAGACAAGCGGGACAACAAAATGAAATGCACAAATTTTAAGAAATGAGAACAAATGTAAATGAAGAAAGTAACATGCATGACATTGTTTCAAATGATGCCAGCTTTACATTAGGTACAGCCAAAGTATCATTTGTCTGACTGATTATTAGCTGTCCGAAAATTATATGAAACAAATGGAGTCACATAAGCATTGTATATTTAACAAAATAAACTTGTGGGATAATTTGAAGAGCCAGCTTTATTTACCGATGTTTCAAATATGACTTCCACTATTCTGGATTTTGCAAACAATATAAAGATATTTTTACCGTAGTTATGTTAAATTTGAAAAGAACTTTGAATCATGCTTAAAACACAGTTAGCTGTTCTGGTTTCAGTATTACAAAAATGTATAGAATCACAGAAGAAATACAAACTTGATTTGTATAAATGATAGCAGAAATCAGAGGTTATAACCAGCGGGGAAGACTGAACAAGCTACAATGAATTTCTCTGGAAACGGGGTGACTTCCAGGGCTCTTTAAAATTATGAAGGTTTTTGGTAGACTGGGATTGGAAAAACTATTTCTATTTGTGGGAGTCCAAAACAATGGATATAAAATAGTTACAAATATATTCAAAAGCATGTAAGAAGATTTACTTTTCAGATAGTGGTGCAAATGTGAACTTGCTGTCGTTTGGAATGGTTAAGACAAATTGTATAACTAAATGTTTGGAGAGGTCCATTTAGTACTTGAGTGAGAAAGAAATAGAAGAATATATTGTTTCAGTGAAGAACTTGGTGGAATGTATGACTATTAATGCTGGCATAGATCTTTTGGGCCGAACTGTATTCTGCAATTTCTAAACAATTTTCTGTAACTTGATGGAAGAACAACAAAAGATGGAAAGTATCTAGTGAAGTGGTGGTGATTCATGGTGATTATGCCACATCTTTCCATAGTTTCGACACTAACTCTACCAAATGTAAGTGATGATTTTATTTTTCATGTGTTGGGAAATAAACATTGCTGTCTAGTCAGTTTTTTTTGTAATACAGAAACACATTGTGCATTATGGGCTCATGTTGAATGTTAGCATAATTTTCACCTCACTCAGTTTAGCATCATTCAATACAGCATTGAAATTCATACACGTCCATTTATCTATACACTATTCTGTTAATACTTGGATGTGACCACAGCAAGCAATACTGGGGGAAGGAAAGTGATCAACAAGTTGGGGAATATACGAAGCAAAGCCTTAAACGAGGTATTCCTGTGGAACTGACTGCTTCAATTGAAAATTAATGCCAGCCAGAATTTTCTTTGAAATTATTTCTCATAATTTACTTACATTACTGCTTTTCTCTCCCTATAGATTTTTGTTTATTCTCTTGGGGCCTCTTGGTAAAGGTCCACAATATCATGAAATTGGCAGGTCGATTGCAACCCTGATGACTGATGAGGCAAGTGCTGAATTCCCAAGTATTTAATTTAACATGATCTGCAATATGTGTACTACACTTTGACTATTTATTAGTTGCAAACTTGCTAATCTGATGTAGTCTATTTTGAGAAAGCTACAATAGCAGACCGTTTAAATTTTAGGACTGGACAACAATAACTTGTTCAAGAGCTTGAGAGAACAGATGTTTAAGTTCAATTATGGTACACAGATCATCACATTTTGTGCATATCAGTGCTAACAGAGAAAAAGTACTGTGTTACTTTGATACTTGGTTCATATTTTTAAAATGTTGCAAGGGTATGACTGGTGAGAATGATTTATATAGATGCAGGTATGCTGACATTGTAGCCAAGTTTGGAATTGAACCAAGCAATTGATCTTCATACTACGAATATGGACATTTAATTGCTCATCCTCAATTCATGCTTCCTTCCTTATTAAAAAAATACAGTCATTTCATTTGACATCACTATTTACTATATCAGAGAATTATGCATTATTATAAACCTGTAAATAAGTTACGTATTGGATCACTGATTGCAAGTATCTTTGATGATTTATTCACGGTGAACATTTCAATATTTTGGCAATAATGCCAAACCTGTGATAATTAACAGCTTTATTCTGTTAGATCATTGACTTTTAAAATGATTTGTGCTTTTAAGGGAATCGTAAGTAAGTGCCGACTTAGTGTTGACTCAGTCAATGTTGTTTCACTTCAATGTCATTCATAAAATAAGGGCAACATTTCTGTTTAATGTTGCAACAGTCACTATGATGCTATTTATCACAGGCTTTCCATTCTGCAGCCTACGCATTCTGTATGTGCACGTGAGATTTTTTCATGCTTCACCTGATGCTGTTTGAGTCAGTACACCACCAACATCTTCTGTTACTTCTTTATGTCTTCACTTCCACCCTCGGTTCTCACACTTTTGCCTTAATCCCTAAATCTCTCTTTCTGCTACCTCCTATTTCCATCCTCCATTTTCACCTTTAAAGACCCAAGTGACTATAATAAAGAACTTCTTCAGCTAGCCCTTCTTCCCCCTCACTCTTCCTCTCACTCCCACCCTCGCTAATCTATGAGTAGACTTTCATGGCTTCTCTTTCTACACTGGAGGCACTTGCAACAAAGTTGACATGACAATGGCAAGTGATGGCAGATAGAATACCTGCAATATCATTTCTTCTAAATACGCCTGTTTTCTTAAAAAGTGCAGAATAAATTATATATATTACAATTTGAAAATGCAAGCCACACGATACATGTGGGGGTGTCAATAAAATCACACGTGAACGAAAATTGTTCATTCTAGTCAATCCCACTTTTGTCTGTCTCTGTGCGTTCATCTTATCCGTAATCTCTAAAGTAATCAGGCCTCTTAATGACATATATATGAGTTGCTGTCTACTTAATCTTGGTGTGATGTTGGTTCTTTGGGGCATGTCATTCCCATTGCAAGTACTTAAACAGAGCAAGGCACTTGCTTTTCAGAATCAATTATTTTGCTGGGTGTGTTTTAGAAAATGAAACAGCAATTGCTGGGTCAGAATTAACGTTTCTGGTCCATTGACTCTTATTCTGAAGAAGGATCATTGGATCCAAGATCTCTGATTTCTCTCCACAGATGCTGCCAGATCTGCAGAGATTTTCTAGTAATTTCTGTTTTCCTTTCTGATTTCCACCATCTGCAGTTCTTTTGCTGCTTATTGTTCCTTCTCCTTGAATCTGGAAGATTTCACAATCTCTATTAGCATTCAACTTCATCTGCCAGCTATTTGCCCACTCCGCGAACTTATCAATGCCTCCCTTGTAGTTTATAATACTTACTAGTTTTATATCATCCACAGATTTTTAAATTGTGTAATTACACCAAATGCTAGTTTATTAATATTTATCAGGAAAAGCAACACTAACCTCTGGGAAATTCCATTGCCAACCTTTCAACAGCAAGGAATAAATTGATTATCCATTATTTTCTCTTTCCTGCCATTCAGCCAGCTTTTGTATCCATGCTGCCATTGTGTCTTTAATACAATGAGCTATAACTTTGCTCAGATGTTTGTTGTGCAGCACTGAAAAAAACCCTTTTGGAAGTTCATGTACACCACATCAGCCACATTGCTGTCAACAAGCCTCTCTATTACATATTCAAAAGAACTCCAACAAAATAACTTCATGCTGGCTTTCATTTACTAGCCCATATCTGTCCCTGTTGTCAACTCAGATTCAGGCTTGTTGCTGAAAGGGAAGGTCAAAACCCTTCTTTGTGGATGGAGTTTATAAGATACTTGGTCATGCAACTCGTTCCACAAACAAGCCTGATCAGTTGCCCCTATGTATTTACTGATTTAATTCATCAATTGGCCACACTCATCTGCTATGTAGCATGCTATATCGTTGTATTAATAGTGTCCCCTCTCCTTTTTAAATAGCACTTTTGAAGACATACAAACAACACTTGAACAAACTAATGAAAATGATGTAAAATGATATTTTTCATATTTACTTCCTCTGCAATCAACCTTCAGTTACACCAGTGTGCACCACTTAAAAGATACACTGCAGAAATTCATTAAGGCTCCTTTAGACGGCACCTATCAAACCCCCAGCCTAGAAGGGCAAAGGTAGGAGATGTGTGGGACCGCCACCTGCAAGTTTCTCTCCAGGCCACTTACCACTCCTCAGTTGGAAATACATTGCCATTCCTTCAGGGTCTTTGGATCACACTTCAGCAACTCCCTCCACAACAACATTGTGGGTATGCCTAAAACAAGCAGACTGCAGCAGGTGTTGAGAAAGGCCTTTTCTAGGGCGATTGGGGATTGGCAGTAAATGTTGGCCTGGACAACAATATCCACAACCTTTAAATAAATAAATAAAAACAACCACTTTATAATACAGCTAAATAACAATTCTTTTTATATTCAATATAATATAATTTATTTTCTACGTTCACTATTCTTTCATTAAACAAAAAGAAAACTTTAATGCATTCCTTCAAAAAGCAACCAAAACAAAAATGAATTTTTCATGTTCTTGTAATGTTCGATGTCACTGAAGTCTTTATCTCGAATAATTTATTGGGTTAAGTAGTTCTTTTGGTAAAATAGTGTGACAACTGGCTAGTTATGCCAACCCACTTTCTTTTGGCAATCTCTTTTCTTTCTCATATTTCCTTTACGCTAGCAAGGTCAATCTTTTAACTTTTCACAGTGGCACCCTTTATTGAATGTACATGATTGCAAAAACAAGTTATCTGCAAAACTTTCTATGGCTAAATGTTTCTCAGAGTGCCCTTTGTTCAGGATTTCATTTATAATATTGGATGAATATTGTTGAGGTTTTCCAATAGGACATTTAGAAAACTCTAACTCAGAGTCAACATAATTTGTAAAAGGAAAGTTTGACAAATTGTCTAGAGTTCTTTGAAGATATAACAAGTAGAGTTGATAAAGATAGATATGGCGTGTTTGCATTTCCAAAAGACTATCTGCTACCTTCAATGGTCTGTGCTCATACATAACCAGGTCCCTCTGCTCTTGCACCCTGTTTGGAGTTGTACCCCTTTCCTATCTTGCCTGTCCACATTTTTCCAATCAAAATGCATTTCAGCATACCTCTCTACATTAAGCCTCATCTGCTACCTATCCAACCACTCCACAAAATTGCCAGTGTCCTTTTCAAGCTCTATGCTGTCCTCATAGTCTACAGTGCTTCCAAATTTCATATGAACCACAAATTTTGAAATAATCACCTGGACACCAAAACCTAAATTATTAATATGTATCAGGAAAAGCAAGAACCCAAATACCAACCCTGGGGATCTCCTACAAGCTACAAATCTTCCTCAGGTTCACAAAATACCCATGGGCAATTTACTTTCTGTTGACTATAATGCAGCTAGTTTTGTACCCATATTGGTACTGTCCCGTTCATTCTATGAGCTATAAATTTTCTCACAAGTCTGTTGTGTGGCACTGTGTCCAATGCTGTCACATCAACAGCATTACCCCCATTAATCCTTTCTGTTGCCTTTTCAAAAAAACTCCAGAAAGTTAGTTAAACATTCATTTCCCCTTTAGAAATCTGTGCTGACCTCCCCTAAGCAGCTCATCTTACTCCATGTTACAACTAATTCTATCCTGAATAATTGTTTCTCAAAGCTTTCTGAGGCTGAAACTGACTGGTCTACAATTACTCAGCTTACCCTTACACCCCTTTTTGACCAAAGGTATGATGTTCACAATTCTACACTGTTCTTGTACCTATCCTGAGTCTAGGGAATTCTGTGGCCAGTGCTCCTGCAATTTCCACTCTCATTTCCTTCAGTATCTATGTATGCATCTTGTCCAGTCTTGTCTTTTGAACATGAAGTACTGACAGTCTATCCAACAATTCTTCCTCATCAGTTTTGAACCCAACTTAGTGAGAGAGTTTCCTCCTCTGTCCAATGACTCGCACAGCATCTAGCTCCTTGGTAATGATAACTGCAAAGTCTTTATTTAATTGCTTAACCATACTGCTGCTTCTTTAAATTCCCTTATAGGTCCAATTGGCCTTAATCCTCTTACCACTCTTTTATCATTTATGCACCTACAGAAGACTTCAGGATTAACCTTTGTGCTATCTGCTGGTTTTTTCACATAATTTTTCTTCATTTCTTGAATACAGTTGTTCACTTTCTCCCTGCACCTTGGTTCTCAATGGCATTTTCCGACTGAAACCTGTCAAAAGCACACCTATTTTCCCTTTTGAGGACTGAATCTGAAGCACCTCCTCTTTGAACATAGCCCATTGCTTAGTTAGATTATATTCCTGCTGAAAGAGCGAAAAATTATCGCCGGGGCATTAAAATTTCTATTCTTACTTCCCTTTGTATCTTTGAATGTATCTCTTCTGGTCTGGGGCTTTGTCAGCTCTCAGTACAGGTAGTCTATGCAGTACCATCTCGTTATCAATGTAAATCTCTCCCAGTGACTTAATTTCTTTCTCTTTCATCATTGCCTGGGTAACGTCTTTTTCATTGATAAATTTAGATGCAAAGTAATTATTTATTACTTCAACCACACCCTCTCCATCAATATGTAAGCTCCATTTTTGAGCTCCAATTGGCCCCTCTCCCCTTTTGCCAGTTCTTTATTATTTTATCTCAATGGAAGGCTAGGTTGCCCTCATATGTTAACGTTAGTCTCTTTTCATACTCCCTCTAGCTTTAGATTTTTATGTCACAGATTTCTTTTATGAGGGAATAGATCTTGAATGAGTCTAGACAATCTCTTCTTTGAAGATAGACCTTTGTTCAACTATCATTTACCCTGACCCATTCTCATCGGCTCTCCACTTTGTGCTCTGCCTTGTTCCCCAACCAGATAATTAAACTGAGATGCTAGAAATTTGAAGAGTACCTAGATGGGAAACGGTTAAGTGAACATCATGCTTCAGTGATTGTGTGCAGAATTTTGTTAAGGTTTGAGTGTTGTGAACTATGTTAAGTTTGGTGGCAAAATTGGGCGGAGAAGACTGGTGAGTTTCAATGTTTGGAAGCATTTTGCTCCGTCTTTCGTGCTCTTCACAGGTGGCGTGGTGAGTTTCTCCCGAGGCAGCAGTGAATTGCCAATTAAGGGGAATCATCACTTTTTATGCACCTTGTTGATGGCTGAATATGCCCTACTAAAATTCAGATTTCTATCTTGCCAAACTCAGCTAGATGTCAAGAAAACTTGGCCTGGAAGCCATGAGATGACATGGAAAATTCAGCTATATGTTTGCTCCATAGGCCCTCTGCTTTGGATACTGAGTACCAACATTTCGGTGCATGCACCATGGGCATGAGCCACACACATACCCATGCTCATGGACTTTGGTGTCTGACATATACCAGCCTGTAAGAACCCTCATAGCACAACTACATTCTACTCAAAGATGATTATGCACTTCACCTTGGATTGTCGCAGCCACTATTAGTATAATCCTGCTGCAAGGGCATGCTTATGAACAGGATGAGCTGCATATGCTGGCTGTTTGCTTGTTGTCAAAGCAGTCCTTCACTCTGAGCCTTCCCAAATGATCACAGCATTCCCGATGTGCATTGCCTTGCCTTGCCTTGCCTCACCTTGTATTTTAATGGGTTGTCCTGTCCACCAGAGATACTGTGCTCGTATTGTTTCTATCTTGTCTGGCCATTTGTTGCTGACCCTGGAAGCTTGTCATGGTTGTCAGCAGCCCTCAGTCAGGTCGCTGGAGACAGACTTCCTTCAGGGATTACTGGCACAATAAGCCAAGGACAGCCTCTGATACCAATCCAGGGGCTTGGAAATGGCTAATCAGCCATGCAAGGTGGTCAGAGTCAAGATGGTCTCCATATAAGGGATAGCCCATGACCTGTCTTAAGTCTTTAAGCTCTAATGGTGGCTGCTGTCCTCCTGTATAAAGGGAGATGAGAGTGAATGGCACAGCTGCTGGTCTTGATGATGGTAAGGAGGTGTTGTGAGTGAGTGGTTAGGCCGTGCAGAGGACATACAGAGATAGGAATGTCAGGGATTGAAGTGGATGACAAGGAGTGAGAGAGGATGTTGCTGGGAATAGAGCAAAAGCCGTTGTAGGAGGTGGGTAGAGTAGCAGAGAGAGAGTAAGTGTGAGATATTGGAATGATGACAGTGGCACTTAGGCTGGCAGAGTGGACAAGGTCATTGACCTTCTTCCTACAGAGTTATGTATTCCCCCAGATGGATGAAAGTGCTTTAACCTGGGCAGCAACCTTGGACCATGCTGGCATGGCCTGATGTTGTGGTCTCCGCTACTGCTCATAAGTGAAGAAGACCCACATTTGCCCCAGGTCAGCCAGCAGGACAACCAGGCCTGGTAGAGCTGGGCACTGATTTCCCTTTGTTACGTCTGGGGCAACTGACAAGAACTGTACAAGGCAGCTCCAGATTGATAGTGCTTATCTGGGTGCACAACGACCTTTTGAAGATGGCACATGCATAAGGGATGCTAGTGAATTCTTGGATATGTGCTGAGTGGTGAGTTGTTCAGAGGATAGCATGCAAACAATCATGGAATCTTAGAATCCCTACAGTGTGAAAACAGGCCCAACAAGGCCACACTGACCCTCAGAGCATCAGACCCATCACCCTACACCCCACCTAATCTACACATCCCTGAACACTACGGGCAATTTACCATGGCCAATCCATCTAGCTTGCACATCTTTGGATGGTGAGAGGAAATGGAGCACCCGGAGGAAACCCACACAGACACAAGGAGAATGTGCAAACTCCACACACTCACCTGAGGGTGGAATCAAACCCGGGTCCCTGAGTCTGAGAGGTAGCAGTGCTAACCACTGAGCCACTGTGATTCAGATCTAAGGGATGCCGTTGGGTCAACACAGATAATTAACGTGGTGTATTTGGTAAGATATGGTGAGGCAGTAACTAAGCCTTGTGACAAACCCCTCTGAAAAGCTTAATACCACTCAGACTTAGCCAACAAACCATACGATTCAGCTGTATGTGTGTCTGTATATATATAACCTGATAATGTAGAATAATTGTAGGGTAAAGCTGCTTTATGGGACAAATGTGGCTGCCATTCCATTTTGAAGTGTTCTCTGCTACAATATAGTAATAAATCTGAAATCTGATGAAAACAGTTTATTTTTTAGATTTATCAAGTAGCTTCAGGGTGTGACAAACAATTTATCTTCCATGCCATTGAATGGCATTACCATCACTCTTCCATCAACTGGACCAACCACATCAATAATACAAGAACAAGTCAAAGACTGTAAATTCTAGGATGAATAATTGTTCTCTTGACTCCCAAAGTCTGTCTGCCATCTACTGGATGACTGTAGCTCCAACAATACACAGGAGGCTCCATTTGATTCAGGACAATTCGTCCCCTTACCTGCAAGAAGATCAGCAGCTGTGCCACTCAATCTCATCCACCATGATCAAAATTCACTTTCTCCACCATTGACACCCAATGGCAGCAGTGTGTCAAAGTTCCTCAATCCTGCCAGACATCCACAGGAATGCATTGACTGCTTCAGGAACAATTATGCATGTGTGACTGCAAAGCAGTGTGTGCAATGAATGCTGTCACATGTTGAGGTGACTACTTAATTAATAACATATTAGCATGAGGACAATACCAACATGATGAGCTCTGAAAGTGTCTACAGCTCTTCACAGTTCTCTGAAATTAATGCCGATTTGAGAAAAGTTGTGTGTAGTTTGGCATTTAGTTGCAAAACAAAGTGCCAGGCAGTAAGGCTTTATGAGCAAAACATCAACAATGCACATACCCTGGTTTCCATCAAGCTAATATTTACTTTACAAAATATAAAGATATTATGAGGTGATGTCAGACAGTGTGTAATGTCAACTTTAGCACTTTCTCTGGTAGTATGAAATGCCCTGGAAGCTGAAATGGTTTTTATTCACTTAAAACATCCACATTTAACATCGAATTGGGGAAGATAAAGGCTGATGTTAAGCTTCTGGGGAACTTCAACCATCTGTTTTGACCTTGGCTGATTATACATTTAATGGAGAGGTCCTGGGGAGTTGCTGAACAAAGAGACCTTGGAGTGTAGGTTCATAGTTCATTGAAAATGGAGTCGCACATAGATAGGATAGTGTAAAACGTGTGTGGAATGCTTGGTAAATAATTAGTCCTTTTGCTGAAATCATAGTACTTATGACGCAATTTCAGAACCTTGAAGCAACAACTAGTAACAACTCTAAGTTGTTCTTGGAAAGTCCTTCTCAATGTTGAACAAAATATGATACAGTAAAGTACGTGGCAATTAATGAATTAATGGCTTTTTTACATTATCAAATTCCTTCTGTGTCTTGCTGATACTGATTTTGATTTCAGATACAGCAGCACCTTGTTTTGCCATCTTCTCCCATTCTCAACATCGGCTGATCTTACTAATCGTAACCTGCCAGTGGAATATCTGCTACTGATGTACCAGTGCATTCAATGGAAACAAAAATTGAACAATGTGTTTAATGAGTAATCAGCTTGATATCACCCATTAAACAAACCGCAACTAATTTGAAATTCCAGTGAATGTATCCTGTTTCTTCACCATCTACATATGTTTTCGTTAAGTGACACCCAGTTATATTGGAACTATTAAGGTACTTAAGATAAATTTAATAGACATTCTGTTGATTGTTTAGATAATTTTCCTGAAAAATTGAGTGGTAAGAGGAGCTTTAAATATTGCCCAATAGAACATTTGAAGTCACATCTGGATTGCCCCAGGTGTTTGTTAATTAGTTGCCTTTTTAGAAGTGTTACTGTAATTACTTTCGAAGTGGAGGAATTAGCCCTTTTTGTTTTACTTTGTTAAATGTTTCAGTATTAATACCTTTGTTGTAAGTATGAACACAATCAAAACCAGCAACTTGTTTTAGAAAAAGAAATCTGAAATTCCAATTGTTTGCTGAAAGAATAAAATCACAAGACTCATTGATTTAAACCAGATTAACTTTTACTGATCAAACCAAACATGCTAACTATGTTCCAAAACTCACATTGAAATGAATTACTGACATTGCATTGAATTATAAACTATTAAATAAACATTAAAAGGCAGATACAAGGAAAATACAGATCTACAAATTAGCTTAATAGTCCACTATACACAAGTTAATTAATGATCTTTACAGATTAGTGGAAGACTGTGACAATGGACATTTGAAATCAGAATTCCTTAGAATCATTTTTAGAATCCTCTGTAGAATTATTGTTGAGTCTTTGTCAGATTTATAAAGATTTGACTTTGAAGAAAGCTATTCAGATTATGCTAGAAATAGAAAGCCAGAAGGATCACAGAGAAATTATAAGAGAAGGACAACCTTATCACAGGAAAGCAACATATCTTGTCCAGTTTGTAAGGAAAAATACTTAAATATAACAAACTTGCATGAAGAGTAGGCCAGAGAGCAGACAGTAAGAATCAGTGTCAGCATTGTAGATACAGAAATGTCACAGGTACACACAGTGCCCAGCTATTTAAAAATTGCTTCATCTGTAAAACTAAAGGTCACATCCAGAAAACCTGTAGAAGTTGGCATAGTTACAGAGCAGCGAAAATGTCAAATGTCTATTCAAAGATGTTAATATGGTAGTGCCACCAACATCAGAAAAAAATATCCAATGTATTCCTGCGGGAAATTGATGATCTGAACAATTTGAGTTTGACAGTGCCAGTTTATGCCAATGGATATCTAACTAATTACAAGTTTGTTACAGGAGCAAGTATCATTGTCGTGTAAGATCATTTAAGAGAAGTTAACGACCTATAGAAATTAATCTTCATTGTCCAGTTGGAACAGCTGTCAAAAGTATGTTGCAATCAACATGGCAACACAAAGGATTTAAGAAAGTAAAGCATATATGTGTAGTTCAAAATCAAGAAGCCTTACTGAGTGTTGCATCCTAACAGGAAGAAGTAATCTTGTGAGATTATCTATGGTGGTATAAGAGGAATGTTTCACTTTGTCAACAGAATTGAAATCTGCAATGACACAGAGTTGACAGACATGCTTCCATTCCTATCAACATTGAAGGGAGTTTAGACAGTAAAAATCAACAAAGTTTGTGAAATGGTGCAGACAAAGTGAAAAACATAATCTCCCAGACCATCCATAACCTCATCACATCAGGTGACTTCCCACCCACAGCCTGCAATCTCATTGTTCTCCAACCCCGCAATGCCCGCTTCCATTTCCTTCCTAAAATCCATAAACCCGACTGCCCTGGCCGAGCCATTGTCTCTGCCTGCTCCTGCCCCACAGAATTTATTCCCACTTATCTTGACTCTATTTTCTCCCCACCCCAATCCAGGAACACCCCACCTATGTCCGGGACAACATCCACACCCTCCATTTCCTCCAAGAGTTCCAATTCCCTGGCCTCCAACACTTCATCTTCACTATGGACATCCAGTCCCTGTACACTTGCATTCCCAATGCAGATAGCCTAAAAGCCCTCTGCTTCTTTCTCTCCTGCAGGCCCAGTCAGTCCCCATCCACCGACGCCCTCATCCGCTTAACTGAACTCGTCCTTACCTTTAACAACTTCTCCTTCAAAACCTCACACTTCCTACAGATTAAGGGGGTGGCCTTGGGTACCCACATGGGCCCAAGTTATGCCTGCCTCTTTGTAGGTTACGTGGAACAGTCTCTCTTCCACAGCTACACTGGCTCCATCCCCCACCTCTTCCTCTGCTACATTGATGACTGTATCAGTGTTGCCTCATGCTCCAAAGAGAAGCTTGAGCAGTTCATCAACTTCACTGACACCTCCCCCCCCCAACCTCAAGTTCACCTGGACCATTTCCGATATCTCTCTCTCCCTCTTGGACCTCTCTGTTTCCATCTCTGGTGACCACCTCGAAACTGATATCTATTTCAATAGCCCACCGACTCCTATAGTTACTTAGACTACACTTCCTCTCACCCACCTTCCTGCAAGAATGCGATCCCCTACTCCCAATTCCTCCGCCTCTGCCACATCTGCTCCCAAGATGAGGCATTCCACTTCTGAACATCCCAAGTGTCCTCCTATTTCAAGGATCCCAACTTCACCCCTTCAGTGGTCGAAAACACCCTCGGCCGCATCTCTTGCATTTCCCACACCTCAGCTCTCACACCACATTAAAAACAAAGATAGAATCCCCCATGTCCTCACGTATCATCCCATTAACCTCCAGATTCAGTGCATCATTCTCTGCCAATTCCACCACCTGCAATCTGACCACACTACAAAGGATATATTTCCCTCCCCACCCTTATCTGCCTTCCAGAGGGACTGCTCTCTCCGCAACTCCCTGGTCTGTTCCACACTCCCCACTAGCACCACCACCCTCGCTACCTTTTCCTGTAATCACAGGAAGTAATACACCTGCCCCTACACGTCCCCCCTCACCCCCATCCCAGGCCCCAAGAAAAGCTTCCACATCAGACAGATGTTCACCTGCACATCTGCTAATGTGGTCTGTTGTATCCACAGCTCCCAATGTGGCCTCCTCTACATTGGTGAGACCAAGCAGAGGCTTGGAGACTGCTTTGTAGGGCACCTATGCTCGGTTTGCAGCAAACAACAACACCTCTTCACCTCCCCCTCCCACTCCCTGGATGACATGTCCATCCTGGGCCTCCTCCAGCACCTCATATTCTACCTTGTAAGTCTCCAACCTAATGGTCTCAATGTGGACTTTACTAGCTTCAAAATCTCCCCACCTCAGCCTTATCTCAAGACCAACCCTCCCTCTCACCCTACCTCCTTGATCTGTCTGTCTTCTCTCCCACTATCCGCTCCTTCCACCACACTGACCAATCCCCACCACTACCTACCTGTAATCACCATCCCACCTACCTTTCCGAGCCCAACCCCCAGTCTGTATTTATTTCAGAACCCCCATCCCTCCCACCATTTCTGAAGAAGGGCCCTGACCCAAAATATCTGCTTTCCTGCTCTTCTGATGCTGCCTGGCTGGCCGTGTTCCTCCAGCTCCACACTGTGTTATCTGATAAAGAATAAGTTGTACGGTCAATTTGAGCTCATTTATCAACTTTTAACTGAAACTGTTCAGGTATCAATGCAGCCCGACAAACAATTCTAATAACAAAAAAACAAAATTGATGTCAGGTGATGAAATGACACAAGTTCAAGAGACGTCTTTCAATGCTTTGTCACCAAAGAAAGCATTATCAGTAGCACTGATAGACATAAGAGCACAACAATCCTCCAGTAGCATGACAGCAGTTGTGAACATGTTGAGTTCGGCAGCAAGAGAAACATAAAAGGTGGATGAAGATCTTCAAACTAATCTAGAAATTATGGCGTTTACATTCTTCAATATAGATGTATTTGTGGATTTAGAGTAGAGATTTTCTGCTGTGATTGAAGATGGGTTGTATCTGACGCCATGGGAGCCCACACATGTAGTGGGATGATCATTGTCCACAGATTCAAGACATGATGAAGAAGTGGTTGCCTGGCCCAGAAATTCAGGATACTGCAAAAAGGTTTGCAGAGAATAGCCATCTTCCTTGAAGGAACTTCCAAAGACTAAAGGATATCGTGGGGGTACCTGATTCAGGGATGAGTTCCTCTGAAAAGAAAGTCAGGAGATTGAGCATCCTCCAAGTTAAGTAATGCACCAACTCATGGATTTAGCAAGTATGAAATCGTCTGCAAAGGAACTCCAAGCATTAAAAAGTCCTTCAGTGTAGAGGGACTTTACAGATCATGCAGGGTCAAGAACAGAAATCAAAGTCAAGTCCTCAAGCCAAGATCTATCAATCTTTCAAGTTCGATAAGAGCACATTGTGGAAGAATTGTGAAACTTCTGCTTGAAACAGTGAATCTGTAAATATATGAATTTTATCTGAAGAAATAAAGTTTAGAGGAGCTGTTGAAAAGGTAATGTTTCTGAAATAGTTAATGTTGAAGACTTCATTAAGCTTCAGCCAGTCTGATGATGTCATAAGTATTTGGAACATGAAGAAGTCAGACTATCTTAGGTTTTGAAGATGACAAACCTTTATCCTAGTAGTCCTCATAGTTTTTTAAACATGTCTAATTTGTACTGGATTTTCAACATGTAATAAAGCATAAAGATACAAGTTTCTGCTCATTAAGGCTTGATGGTAGGAAACAGAGAGAAATAGTGAAAGGATTCTTGTTGGACTGGAGACCTGTGACTGGTGGTGTGCCTCAGAGGTCAGTGCTGGACCCATTGCTGATTGTTATCTGTATCAATGATTTGGATGACAATGAGTAAGCTTGTGGATCACATCAAAATATGAGATATCGTGGACAATGAGGACGGATCGTCAGAAATTGCAACAGGATCTTGAGCAGCTACAGAAGTGAGCTGAGAAATGGCAAATGGAGTTTAATATAGATAAGCGTGAGGTGTTGTGCCTTGGAAAGTCAAATCAAGGTAGGAGTTTCCTTGGTGAATGGTAGGGCCTTAAGGAGCTTAGTGGAACAGAGGAACCTTGGAGTTCAGATACATGGTTCCCTGGAAGTGGAGTCACAGCTAGACAGGGCAGTAAAAAAGGCTTTTGGCACACTGGCCTTCATCAGTCAGGACATTGAGCATAGAAGTTGTGAAGTTATGTTGCAGTTGCACAGAACTTTGGTGAGACCACATTTGGAGTATTGTGTTCAGTTTTGGTCACCTTGCTATAGGAAGGATGTTATTAAATTGGAAAGAGTGCAGAAGAAATTTAAAGGATGTTGCCAGGACTGAAGGGACTGAGTTATAGGAAAAGGTTGGACAAGTCAGCGCATTTTTCTTTAGAGCGTAGGAGACTGAGGAGTTATAATATATAAGTATATAAGATCATGACAGGTGTGGATAGGATGAATTCAATCACTCTTTTTCCCAGGGTTGGGGAATCGAGGACGTGAGGGCATCAGTTTAAGGTAAGAGGGGAAAGATATAAGGGGACCTGAGGGGCAACTTTTTTTAAATGGAGGGTGGTACGCGTATAGAATGAGCTGCCAGCAGAAGTGGTTGAGGTTCCAACATTTAAAAGGCATTTGGAAAAATACATGGATAGGAAAGGTTTACAAGGATATGAGCCAAGCAGGTTAGCGTGGATGGACATTTGGTTGGAATGGATCAGTTTGGGCCAAAGAGCCTGATTCCATGCAGTAGAACTCTATGACTCTAAGTCTCTAAGCCTAATTGATTTTCGTCCACTTTGGTGATCCAATTAGGGAAGGGGAATAATAGTTGCAAATTACTGAAACATGAACTTGTAGCAGTTGGCATTAGATTACATACAAAAGTTTCCTTGTGAATCAGGAAGGGTCAGCTTTCTTTTTCAGTATCCCTATTCAATGGGAAAATGACAAAAATGGCAACATTTGAAATCATGGATTCATTCACATTTAAAAAGCATTGAATATATAACTAAATAAATATTAAACCATTGGCTGGAAAAATGGAAAAAAATGTTTTTTTTTCTGCCGCTGCGAGTTTCTCTGTTCAGCAGTAATGTTACATTTAAATTAAAACACAGAAGCACAATTTGTGTAGAAATTTAAAAAAAACTCAGGATTTTGTAAAATTAGGATTTTTTATTCCTCTAAAGATGTTACATTTTACACATTTTAAAAGCCTCTTTACATTTAGACTGGATGGTAATATTGTGTTTCTTTCAGATGCAAGATAATTCTGGTCAGAGCCTTATACTTAAATTTGTAACGCGTATTACCATTAATAGTAAGATGAATAAGTGATATATACTGGAACAGAAACATTGAATTACAGCTAATTGGTGCTTACAGAGACTCTGGATAATTGGTTCTTGCTTTTGCAACTATATTACAGGTATTCCATGATGTTGCATATAAAGCAAAAGATCGTAATGACTTAGTTGCTGGCGTGGATGAATTTCTTGATCAAGTCACTGTTTTGCCACCGGGGGAGTGGGACCCATCAATCCGAATAGAACCACCAAAAAGTGTACCTTCCCAGGTGTGTACATTTCATGCCATTTGTCTCAATTACAGCTCTTGCTATATTGTTCAGGGATTTTATTGAAAAGTGATGACATTAACTAAATTAAAATATTGTGAATTCTTTCATGAAATCTGGGCGTTTCTGGCAAGGAAATTGTTTGTTGCCCGAACTTTCCTATGATATTCAGCTAGAAGTTGGACTATGTGATGGCCAACAGTATAAAACTGAATAGTTTCATGACTATCTATTGATGAAAACTCACTGAGTAAAACTACAGAACTCATTTTAAGTTGGTTAAATCATAATATCTTACTTTTTTGTTAAGGACTGAGCTGCAAGGCTAATGATGATTATTCATTTTGAGTACAAATATAAATTAAGTGAAATGCAATGCTTATTAAATATAATATATACCTAAGAATAATAAAAGGCTTTAAATCTCATCCAAGTAATAACAAAAGCCTGAATGTACTTAATTTCACGTGTTAAATGCACCCAGTTCTTACCATTAAAATATTAGCATCATTCTTCCTGCATCAAGCTCTGGTAATATACTTTGCATTAGCTGAAATTTTTAAAAATTCTAGTTTTAGTTTCAACCAGCAATTAAAGGCAACTTAAAGACCTCTTCATGCCACTGTTGATATTTTATCCATGCCATGCCAGAAGCCTAGTGCAACTGAAACTAATTATCTGGTCTTGGGAAACAGGTAGTGGATAGGACGCCTGCTTCTTTAGTCCTCTGGGTCCTTTGGATGTAACCATCCTGGCCAAGATCATCCCTGCACTTCTGACCATAGATTTAACTGAATCCCTCATCGTGGAGGGATTGACCAAAATTTCAACAGTGCCCACTGTTGCAGCTGACAGTTGGTTGGTCAGCAGTTCTCCAAGGGAGTAGTTCCTCCTGACAAGGGGGAAAAGACTCTCTTTAACACCATTATCATTGCATCCAGTGTTAAATTGTCATTGTTTAACCACCAGGATCATGGATAGGCTTCCCCTGATTTCCATATAAATATACACATAATGCCAAAAACCTGGGGAGTTTTGATGACAAAGAAATCTTGGAATGTAAGTTCATAATTCCTTGAAAATTGAATCACAGCTAGATGGGATAGTGAAGAAGGCATTTGGTATGCTTGCTTTTATTGGTCAATGCCTGAGTATAGGTGTTGAGAAGTCAAGTTGCAGCTGTACAGAACATTGTTTAGGCTACTTTTGGAATACTGTATGCAATTCTGGTCTCCCTGCTACAGGAAGGATGTTGTGAAACTTGAAATGGTTCAGAAATGATTTACAAGGATGTCACCAGGTTTGGAGGGGTGGAGCTATGGGAACAGGCTGAATAGATTGGCGCTATTTTCCCTGGAGCCTCAGAGGCTGAGGGGTGACCTTATCAAGGTTTATAAAATAATGGGGACATGGATAGGGTAAGTAGACAAGGTCTTTTCCCCAGGGTAGGGGAGTCCAAACTGAGAGGACATAGATTTACGGTGAGAGAGGAAAGATTTGAAAGGAACCTACGGGGCAACTTTTTCATGCAGAGGGTGGTACATATATGGAATGAGCTGCCAGAGGAAGTGGTGGAGGCTGGTGCAATTACAACATTTAAAAAAAATCTGGATAGCATATGAATAGGAAGGGTTAAGAGGGATTTGGGACAAATGCTGGCAAATGAGACTAGAATAATTTAGGATATGTGGTCAGCATGGATGAATTGGATTGAAGGGTCTGTTTCTATCCTGTATATCATTATAACTCTATATGGAATAGACATTTTGCCCCTTGAGCCTGATCTACCAGTCAATTAGATCATACCTGATATGTTTGCGCTTCATATTCCATTTTCCCATCTGCCCCTTGCGAAACCAGTTTCTCTCTGTCTTGGCTTTGAAAGTATTCAGTGACCCCAAATATTCATGGCACCTTGGAAAGGAAAAAGTTGGCCTCATCCCTCAACTAAAGGAAGTAACCCTTCCTTTGAAGCAGTACCCCCTAGTCTTAACTTCATCCACAAGACAAAACATCATCTTAACGTTTGCCTTGTCAAGATGTTTCAAGACCTTATCTACTTCAATCAAGTCATCCTCAGTCTTTTAATTTTCAGCAGGAACAAGCTCAGCTTTTCCAACCTTTCCTCATTAAACAACCCACTCATTCCAGGTATTAATCAGGTAAATCTCCTCTGAACCACCTTGAATGGATTTACATCATCCCTTAAATCAGGAGACCAGAAATATATACAGTATTTGAGATGTGGTCTCACCAATACCCTGTAAAATGAAACATAATAGCCTTGCTTTTATGTTCAATTCCTCTTGTAATAAAGGATTGAATTTATTCGCTACTTCTTTTCTGACTGATGCATTTGAACACCTGGATCACTTTGCACCTTGAACTTGTGTATCTATTTTCCTTTTAGGCAAAACTCTGCCTTTTCATACTTCTTACAAAAGTAAGGACATTCACATATTCTGAAATTGCATTCAACCTGCCATGTTTTTGCTGCCGCGCTCAAACTACTTGCAACTTCCTTATGTCGTCTCCACAATATACCTTTCCACCTTTCTTCAGTTAATCTGCAAATGTACCAACCATGCTTTTGCTTCCCTCATCTACGTCATTGACATAAATTATAAAAAGCCAAGGCCTATTATAGACGCCTGTAAAGTTTCGTCTCTCCCTTCAAACACCATATTTACAGCTACTATCGGAATATTTTTGCATCCTCCAAGTGAAGGAAAAAGTGAAATATTTATTCACTTCATCCACCATTTCATCTCAAAGCTGTTATTAATTCTTCATTCTCACTCTCTAGATTATCAACACTTATTACTGTCTCTTTTGCTTTTAGAATACTCTGTGTCGACTTGTGCTATCTATTTTTACATTTCAAGCTAGTTTCCTCTCGTTAATCAAGGAAAACAAATTAAAGTATCTTTTTGTTATTTTTGCTATTCTTTATATTCTGTCCAATCATTTGACAGGCACTCATTTTGTATAATTATAGTAAGTGCTTTCACTTAAGTTTGATGTTTCCCTTAACTATCTTAGTTAATCACGGACGGTGGGTCCTCCCCTAAGAACTTTTCTTTATAGTAAGAATATGCTTATTGTCAGTATTCTGAAATATCCTCTTAAATGTCTGTCCATGCTTTTCCATCTATCACATTGCATTTTGTTTTAGTTCACTTCAGATTACTAAGCTTTCAAGCCCGTATAGTTTGCCTTATTTAAGTTTAAAATATTAGTCTTAGATTAACCCTTTTCCCTTTCACACTGGATGTTAAATTCAATCAAATTATGGTTCATGCTGCCTATTGTGATCTTAACTTGTGGTCATTAATTAATCTTGTCACATTACAGAATACCAAGTCTAGTATAACCTAGTCGCTGGTTGATTACAGATGATGCTGCTTGAAGAAATTATCTCCAAAGCATTCTAGTTCCTCGAGCTACCTTTACAACTCTGATTTTTTTTTATTATGTGCAGATTTAAATCACTCATGAGGTTCTTTTATTACAAACAATGAAAGTTTCTTCCTAGATAATTGTTGTTGCGGTCAGAAAGATTGTAGACCATCTCTATTGGTGAATTCTGTTCTCTATTATTCCTCACCTTTACCCAAGCCAATCATGTTCTCCACATTGAAGCTTTTTTCTAATTATTGCCACACTGGATAAACTGTGGAATCCCTCCACCTTTACCTAGCATCCTATTCCTCTTAAATGTCATCAACTTCTCAGTATTCATGATTCAGTTCTGGTCATCATGCAACCAATTTCCATAATTGACTGTCAGATCATACCACAGAATCCACATTGAATAAGTAAACATTATGAAAGCAAAGCACATTCATATGCAGAGCCTTTAATCTTTTTATTCCTTTTGTAGCATTTAGTTTTGATTGTTGGTGAACTCTTAGGTTTATTCTTCCTGTCCCTTCCTACCATTGCCTGGTATTCATTTGCTATTTTACTATTTTTCTCTCCTGCTTTAACTCAACAACTTGATTAGCTAAATCTACCCAAGTTTAGTCCTCAATGTCATTGATTGGTTTAAAGCCCTCTCAACTTCTTTAGGTTACATAGTTTCCTAGAACACTGGTCCCAGCTGGTGCCACAAATCCATAAACTGATCAGGAAATTTCATTCACTTCATGTGATACCAAGAAGGGACTGAAGACACAGGATACCGAAAAACTAAGGCCACTGACAACATTCCACTAGACCCGAAATGTTAATTCTGATTTCTCTTCACAGATGCTGCCAGACCTGCTGAGCTTTTCCAGCAACTTCTGTTTTTGTTTTTGATTTACAGCATCTGCAGTTCTTTTGTTTTGATACATAAAACTTCCCAGCTATGTCCTGTCTACTAAAAGCAAGACAAATCCAACCCATCCATTCACCACCCTATCAGTCTACGCTTGATTTTCTATAAGTGATGGAAAGTGTCATCAACAGTATAATGAAGTAAACCTTCAAATAACCTGCCAGTTCCACCAGGGCCGTTTAGCTCTTGATCTCATCACAGCCTAGTTGAAACATGGACAAAATAATTGAATTCAAGAAGTGAGGTGAGAGTAAGTACCCTTGACATTTGACTGAGTGTGGCATTAAAAACCCCACTAAAACTGGAATCAGCATAAGTCAGAGAGGAAGCACTGAATTGTTGGAATCTTACTTAGCACAAGGGAAAATGGTTGCGTTGGTGGACTTTGGTCACTTCAGCTCACTGACATCTCTGAAAAATTTCCTCAAGGTAGCGTCCTAGGCCTAACCAGCTTCAACTGCTTCATCAATGACCTTGCCTCTGTCATAAATTCAGGGGGTGCGATGTACAATCGCCATTGAACAATGTCCAGGACCATTCATGATTCCTCAGTACTGAAACAATCCGCATTCAGAAAGGTCGGGACCAGGTTCTGTCTCTTCCTGGGTATGTGGAACTTTCCTTGTTCCAGTCCTATTCTGGGCCCCTATCTACAATTCTTTCTCCAATATATCAATGATATAATTGGTGCTGCTTCTCTCTCTCTTCCAGAATTAGAAAAGTTCATTGATTTCACTTCCAATTTCCACCCTTCCCTCATTTTCACTTGGCCTATCTCTGACTCCTTCCTCCCTTCATCAACATCTCTATTTCCATTTCTGGGGATAGACTGGCCATTAATATCCACTATAAACCTATTGACTTCCACAGCTACCTGGACTGTACATTCTTGTACCCTGCTTCTTGTTAAATCTCCATTCCATTCTCCCAGTTCCTCCATTTCCATCACAAATGTTCTGATGAGGCCAACTTCAACAAGGGAGCCTCCAAAATGTTCACATACTTCCCCATCCAAGGATTTCCCAGCACCTTTGTCGGCAGGTTCCTTAACTAGGTCCGACCCATCTCCTGCACTTCCACTGTGACCCTCTTTCTTCCCTCCTGCAACAGCAATAGGGTTCCCCTTATCCTAACCTACCATCCCACCAGCATCCACATCCAAAAGATCATCCACTGCCATTTTCACCACCTCCAGTGAGTTGCTACTACTCATATTCATCGTCCATCTCTTGCCTGCCTTCCACAGGGACCATTCCTTCAGATCACCCTGGTTCACTCTTCCTTCACGCCCATACCCACACCTCCCAACTCCAGCAGCTCCACAGAACCTGCCCCTGCAACGGCCCTGCCCATTTACCTCCTCCCTCCTCAATATCTAAGAGCCCAAGCATACTTTCTCACAATGTGGTCTACTCTGCACTGGGGAAACAAAGCATAGGCTGGGTGATCAATTCTATGTTCTAGCTGCAGAAAAGACCCTGCGCTTCCAGTTGCCTACCACTTTAACACACCACCCTGTTTCCTGGCCAATATCTCCATCTTAGGCTTGCTGCAGCGTTCCAGTGAAGCTCTGTGTAAGCTGGAAGAACAACACCTCATTTTCTGTTTGGGGACCCTGCAGCCCTCCAGACTCAATATTGAATTCAATAATTTTAGGGCTTGATCTCTCCCATGTCCTAACCCTCTACCCGACACACCAGGCAATATTATCACATAGTCTGCCACTACACATCACCTATTGTTAGCTGCTAATAGTCTACATTAACAGCTATTTACACTCATAGTCAGATTTTTATCTACTGCTTTGACTGTCCAACTCTTTCCTCTGTTTGGGCTCTACCCCTACATATCATTTATTCCTCCCCTCCCAACCCATCTGCATATAAACCGACATTTTCCAAGCTACCATCAGCTCTGAGGAAGGGTCACCGGACATGAAACGTTAATTCTGATTTCTTTTCACAGATGATGTCAGATCTGCTGTGTTTTTCCAGCAACTTCTGCTTTTGTTTAAGATCTGGACCAGGTTTGAAAAATGGCACACAAATGCCAGGCAATGACACCTCCTCCAACCAAGAATCTAACCATTGTTCCTTGATATTTAATAAAATCACTGAAAATTTCACAATTAACATCCTCATGATTACCAAGAGATCAGACGCTGAACTGAACAGGCCGTATAAACACAGCAGCTACAAGAGCACATCTGAGGGTCAGAATACTGCAGCAGATAACTCCCCCCGATTCCGCAAAGCCTGCCCACCTTCTACAAGATACAAGTCAGAAGTGTGATGGAAGACTCCCTACTCACTGGATGAGTGCAGCTGCAACACTCAAGATGCTTGATACTATCTAAGGCACAATAGCCTGCTAGATTGGCACCACATGCACAAACATTCACTTCCTTCTCTACCGCCAATGTTCAATAGCAGCATATACTATCTACAAGATGCACTGCAGAAAATCACTGCAGACAGCTGCTACCTCAGAGGCAGCAGATACTTGTAAACATTGCCTCCTGCAAGCTGCCTTTCAAGCTACTAATCATTGTGACTTCATCATTGTTCTGTCAATGTCCTGGTCAAAATTTAGTAACTACCTCCCTATCAGCATTGAGGGTGTCCGTACACCAAGTGGACTGGAGCACTTCAGGAAAGCCATTAACCACCACCTCTATGGCAATAATGGATGATCAATTAATTCTAGCCATGTCTGCAACATCCACATCGCATGAATAAATTAAAAAATGGAATTTATAGACTGTGCCCTGGTTGGCAGAGAGGCATAAATTTACCAGCAAATTCTGAAGATGCCCATTTGCTAATTTCTAAATTGTTGGATGATTTCCTTATTGATAAGGGTGTGCATTGTTTGCTGAAATAGTTTTGATATACGAAACAAATATTGAGTTTGGTTTGATATTTTCCAAAAACATTTCCTTGAAAGCATGAGTCTGAACAATGAATGTGTGTTGTATCAGGATGATTTTCTGAAAGCTTGAAAATTCTTTTCTCATGATGTGATGTGAAAGAATTTCTTGCTTCTTTTTTCTACTAGATATTTGAACATGAAATGCAGAATTTATTTTTAAAATATAACAAGTGGAATTTTATATTCAAAATATCCAAACTTAACTTGGTACTTCAAAGATACAGCTGGTATGTCATCACCAGATATTTATCAAGTTTCCCCCTTTCATTTAGTGGGAATTAATGAGCTAATTAAGTGTACTGTATAATTGTTGATGACATAGGCTGTTCTGATTTTACATTTTTCTCAAGTAATTGTTGTTTCTTTTTAGAAATTCTATGTTTCCGTCATCTGTATAAAGAATAGCCATTTATAATGTAATATAAATAAGCTGCTGAATATTTTTTATGAGCATTCTTCAGACCGAAAGGAAGATAATTATAAAATTTCTCAGTCCACCAGACATTGCAATGTGCTTTCCAGCAATGAAGTAGTTTTGAAGGATAGTTATTGTGTAAAGCAGGAAAAATGGAAGCCAATATGTACTCGGCAAATTCCCACAGTCTGCAATGTGATACTTTGGGCTTTAAGTATTATGCAGGATACCAGAATAACTTCTTCCAAGTGGACATTTTGTGAGGACAACATCAGCTTTTCACTAGGAAGCCTCCATAATACTAACATTCAGTACATAAACTCATAAGAGGCTGATGACAACTGAGATGTGGTATTGAAGAACTCGTGCATGTAATTCTCACACAGTCCATGCACACTCTGGGCCGCAGATGATGATTAAGAGTGGAAATTTTAACTGCATTATCTTCGTCTCTAGCTTTACTGAGGCTGAAAGAACATGTTAATTTAACACAGACTGAACCTCTGAGCTTCTGACTTACTTGATCTTATCTTTACAATTAACTAACAGTAGGACTAGCTGCATGCTCGCTTAAATTGTGCATTCATAATTTTTCTATAATTCCATTGTTGTGAAGGTTATTGCATTATTTAATAAATATATTAGTAAAGCAAACATGCATATGTTAGGATAATGAAATGTGAGGCTGGATGAACACAGCAGGCCCAGCAGCATCTCAGGAGCATAAAAGCTGACGTTTCGGGCCTAGACCCTTCATCAGAGAGTGGAATGGGGTGAGGATTCTGGAATAAACAGGGAGAGAGGGGGAGGCGGACTGAAGATGGAGAGAAAACATGATAGGTGGAGAGGAGAGTATAGGTGGGGAGGTAAGGAGGGGATAGGTCAGTCCAGGGAAGACGGACAGGTCAAGGAGGTGGGATGAGGTTAGTAGGTAGGAAATGGAGGTGCGGCTTGGGGTGGGAGGAAGGGATGAGTGAGAGGAAGAACAGGTTAGGGAGGCAGAGACAGGTTGGACTGGTTTTGGGATGCAGTGGGTGGAGGGGAAGAGCTGGGCTGGTTGTGTGGTGCAGTGGGGGGAGGGGACGAACTGGGCTGGTTTTGGGATGTGGTGGGGGAAGGGGAGATCTTGAAGTTGGTGAAGTCCACATTGATACCATTGGGCTGCAGGGTTCCCAAGCGTTGCTGTTCCTGCAACCTTCGGGTGGCATCATTGTGGCACTGCAGGAGGCCCATGATGGACATGTCATCTAAAGAATGGGAGGGGGATTGGAAATGGTTTGCGACTGGGAGGTGCAGTTGTTTATTGCGAACCGAGCGGAGCTGTTCTGCAAAGCGGTCCCCAGGCCTCCGCTTGGTTTCCCCAATGTAGAGGAAGCCACACCGGATACAGTGGATGCAGTATACCACATTGGCAGATGTGCAGGTGAACCTCTGCTTAATGTGGAAAGTCATCTTGCGGCCTGGGATAGGGGTGAGGGAGGAGGTGTGGGGGCAAGTGTAGCATTTCCTGCGGTTGCAGGGGAAGGTGCCGGGTGTGGTGGGGTTGGAGGGCAGTGTGGAGCGAACAAGGGAGTCACGGAGAGAGTGGTCCCTCCGGAAAGCAGACAGGGGTGGGGATGGAAAAATGTCTTGGGTGGTGGGGTCGGATTGTAAATGGCGGAAGTGTCGGAGGATGATGCGTTGTATCCGGAGGTTGGTGTGCTGGTGTGTGAGAACGAGGGGGATCCTCTTTGGGCGGTTGTGGCGGGGGCGGGGTGTGAGGGATGTGTTGCGGGAAATGCGGGAGACGCGGTCAAGGGCGTTCTCGACCACTGTGGGGAAAAGATGCGGTTCTTGAAGAACTTGGACATCTGGGATGTGCGGGAGTGGAATGCCTCATCGTGGGAGCAGATGCGGCGGAGGCGGAGGAATTGGGAATAGGGGATGGAATTTTTGCAGGAGGGTGGGTGGGAGGAGGTGTATTCTAGGTAGCTGTGGGAGTCGGTGGGCTTGAAATGGACATCAGTTACAAGCTGGTTGCCTGAGAGGTCCAGGAAGGTGAGGGATGTGCTGGAGATGGCCCAGGTGAACTGAAGGTTGGGGTGGAAGGTGTTGGTGAAGTGGATGAACTGTTCGAGCTCCTCTGGGGAGCATGGTGCCTTACAGTGCCAGGAACCCAAGTTCAATTTCACCCTTGGGTGACTGGCTGTGTGGAGTTTGTACATTCTCCCTGTGTCTGTGTGGGTTTCCTCTGGGCGCTCCACTTTCCTCCCACAATCTAAAGATGTGCAGGCTAGGTGTATTGGTTATGCTAAATTGCCCATAGTGTTCAGGGATATGTAGATTCAGTGGGTTATGTGTAGGATACTCTGAGGGTTGGTGTGGACTTGTTGGACCGACGGGCCTGTTTTCACACTAAGGATTCTATTCCATTCTTAAAAAAAACATTTTGAAATGCATTAACTTGCAGGAGTGGAAGATTAGGCTGGGTTGTTTTTTGATCAGAATGGACATGATGTGCTGAATTGTACATTTTATTTGTCTTTGTAACAATGCAGATGTTCTTACTTCCATTCTTCTATTAGTAAATGGACGACTACACACAAATCCACAGAATTTCATTCTGCTGGACAGTGTGAATTGCAGTCAGAAATGGCGTTCACTCAGTAGCGTGTCTTCCCAGTTGTATTTTTGGATTGTATGGTTGTCTGTTTTAAGTGGCTATTATACAATTAGAGCATCGACCACAACCCTAAATTGGTAGATTTGAGAGTGCTGCTTCTGTTAGATGAATATAAAATATCAATTGCTGCATTTCGTGTGCACACTAGTTTTAGTAATTGGGTTGCTGCTTGTGTAAAAATCGCTTGCACAAAAATGTACCCATTTGATATAATTTTACAAGCATTTTTGATTACAAGTTTTACCTTTGAATTTTGAAATTCTGTGTTTTCCTGCTCTTATCGTTTGTAACTTATGCAGGAGAAAAGAAAAATTCCAGGGATTCCAAATGGAACCACAGCTCATGGGGATTCTGACCCATTTGAAATGCATAGTGGACCTGAGCTACAGAGAACAGGAAGGTTGGTGATGGAAGCATTCATTCTAAGACAACCAAACTTAATGCTGTGCTATCCCATTATGATTTGAAACTCTCAGGCTATTACTTTGCTTTATATTCTAGAAAATATTAAACTTACGTTAGCAATCTCCAGTTTTCACAACTCTACAAAAATTTTCCTTAGAAAAATTTTAACTAGGGGAAAAATGAACAATAACACTTCTTTTCTGTAATATGATATACGATCCTGTGTAATGGGATAGCAATTTCATTATGACAGTTATGAAAGATTGGCTGAAATCCAACACATGACTGTAGTAGTGTCATACTTAAACACCTTGCAGGTCTAGACTGCAGTGAGCCAATTCATAGGATGGAAGTTGTAAAGGTCCAATAATCCACTGACACTAAAAGTCAGTAATAAGATCTTATGTATATAAATGTATGGGCCTTAATCTTCCAAGCTGGGCCAGATCTCTCTTTCTGAGCCAGATCATCCTGAAGCTACTTTTACTTTGGTACAATTTTTTGGACTCAACTTTCTGATGTAGGCTCTTTTTCAACACTTGCAATCCAGGAAACCACGTAGACAGTATTTGCATGAATCTTTCCAGAAGCTAGCCCTCATGTTAGGGCCCTAGCTGTTGTATTCCATAAATTGGAGATCCCCTAGTCTGTTTTGACAAACTTCTAATAAAAAGTAAATTTGTGAGATCATTGGGTGATGAGGTAGGATGGTAGGTGGGTGGATGGGATAAGAGGTGTGTAAAGGTGTAGAGTGGCAGATATGTGGGTGAGGAGTAGAGTACCACATGGTTAAGAGGGTTTGGTAGCTAAGGTTATACAGTGCCAGATGGCGACAAGAAGTCTGGTATGTAGCTGAAGGGATAGGGTGGCAAGTAGGTAAGGTGTAGGATAATAGGTAAGCTGGTACATTTTAGGGAGCCAACTGGGGAAGGGACCAGGTAAGTGGATGGGGGGATTGGGTGGCATGTTCTTGAAAGATTAGAGCATCTTCTGTGTAGGGATATGTTGATAGTTAAAGGGGTGAGGATTGTGATGGAAATGGGAGAATGAATTGGTAGACGCAGATACGTGAAGGATTATAGTGGCAAGTGCTTAGATGAGACTAAGATGGCAGGCCAGTGGGTGAGGGGATAGGATGGCAGGTGGATGAGGGTGTAGTTTAGGCAGGTGACAATGAAGGGTGCAGTCAGTTGCCCAGGGGAATAGGATTGGACATATGGGAGTTTGGGAGTTGATAAGGGGTGTCTTATGTACTGGGGAATATTTGTATTGGGTTGGGGGAGCGGTTGGATGTGTGAATGATTTAGTGTCAGTGATATTGTTAATCAGGAATTAGAACAGGTTTTATCCCTATTCTGGTTAACTGTTATGATCGGTAACTATTAAGGTAAGTAAATCAAAAACTTCTGAAGCTTCTGACTTGAGCTCGGAGTTGGGAACTTCTTTCACAGGGCTCTCACTTGTAGTTTATTATTTATTGGAAGTTTAAGTTTCTTGGGCAATAGTTGAATTTCACTTGCCAGGATAGACCCCAAGGGGTCTCTATATGATTTATACATACAGATTAAAAACAGCTTAGGCATTGCACAGCACAAAGCAATGAAAGTGATAGAAGGGTTTTACACAAAGTAACATGCAAATTAATTCACTTTTGCACAAATTCAGTTGTTTCTGGCTGTTCCAAAGTCACATCCTGTTGAAGCAGAATTTAATTTGAGAAAGAGGCACATCAATCTGATTTAATGTGGAATCGACAGAAAGAACAATAAACTTGTTAAAATGGACACCTTGTGTTTGTAATTTATTAAAAGATCATTTTCTTTTCACCTTTCCATCTGTTAATTTTTCCCCTTCTCTTTCCTCAAAAAGATTTCTTCGTGTGATAGGTACAGGGAACCTTTCTGTGCCTTCCCCAAGTGGCCATTTTGTTTACCATTCAATTGTATAAGGAGCAATAGCTGAGCTCATCGCCATCAATTTGCATCACATAAAATGTTCTTGTGAGCAGTAGTAGTGTCCCTACCTCTGGACCAGGAGGCTCATGTTCACATCGCATTTGCTCCAGAGGTGTAGGTAACATTGGTGAGCAGGTTAATTAGAAAATGTTCAATGGCATTTAATCATATTGAAGAATGGGGCCCTTGTTTATTTGATATCCTTCTGATGGAGGGCACTAACGTCTTGCTGAGATTTAGAAGCTGTAAATTAAACCTTGAGCCACAGATCAAAAATATTTTGTATCCACCAAAAAAAGAAAAGCAATGCCTGGAATAAATACGATGACGTGGAGGTGCAGGCGTTGGACTGGGGTGGATAAAGTCAGAAGTCACACGATACCAGGTTATAGCCCAACAGGTTGACTTCACCTGATGAAGGAGCAGCGGTCTGAAAACTTGTGATTTCAAATAAGCCTGTTGGACTATAACCTGGTGCCATGTGACTTCTGAATTTGGGATAAACACAGGTAATGCTGGAAATACGCAGCAGAACTAGTGGTACCTGTGGAGACAGAAAGTCTTCTGAAGAGCTCATAACCAACTTGAATGGTTAACTCTGCTTCTGTCTTCACAAATGCTGTCAGAACTGTTGAATATTTTGGACAAAAGTGAGATACTCTAGATGTTGAAGGTCTGAAATGAAAAAAAAAGGATGTGCTTGAAAAATTGAGATAGGCTAGCACTAGCTGTGGAGCGAAAAGCAGTCAACATTTTGAGTGCAATAAGACTCTTTAGGGGATTGCCAGCAGTTTCTGTTTATACGTTGGTCATAAAGCTTCATATTAATAGACTAGTAAAAATATCCCATGTAAATTAATAATTTGCATGCTACATTAATTCAAGCCATGCGTTTTGAACTGAATTTTCTTTTGATTTTTCCAAAACCAGGATATTTGGTGGATTATGTGAAGACATCAAAAGAAAAATTCCATATTTCTGGAGTGATTTTAGAGATGCAGTCAACTTACAATGTGTAGCATCCTTCCTGTTCCTGTACTGTGCCTGTATGTCTCCTGTTATCACATTCGGTGGTTTACTGGGTGAAGCTACAGAAGGATGCATAGTAAGATTACTAACTTTGCTTCTAGACAATATATTTCAGTGTTGAGAATTTATTTTATTATTTTTATTATACAGAGAAAAAAATATTTGTGTTCTGTTAAAATTTAAACAGTTGCTCTGTTTTTGTCCAACAATGGTGAGGTGATATAAAATTCTACAAGATTTTGCACAAATATAAATTTTTCGAGAATGCTGTATCAAATTGCATGGTTAATTACTTAAATCAATTTCATAATTTAACATCAACCATTAGTACCAATTGTTTTGATCTCAGTTGAGAATGAATCCCAAAATCCCAGTTATTTGCTGAAAGCATGAAACCGCAAGATTCCATGGGTTAACACAGAAAGATTTGTATGATGTTGGAACCAAGCAAAGCAAGCATTAAATACAATCATAGCTGAATACCTTTACTTTAAAACCCAGAATTAACAGAAGTTGAACATGAATTTAGAGGCAAATTGTGGTCAATTACAAACTTTGCAAAATTTACACATTAAATAGCAGATGAAACTAAGAAAGATCTTACATTTTGGTTCAGCTACTTACACAGAATATATGTTATCCATCTTATGCAAAGTCCTTCAAAACTCTGACTTCCTTACAGAGAATTTCAGATCCTCCTCTTCCACGATATGTTCCTGAACTCCAGCTGACAGTCACACACACACACACACAATCAACTCAATTTCCACAAGCATGCTGTTCTCCTAAATTGACACACATCTTCAAAACCTGAACTTTACTTGCAATGGCCTGAATGGTGTAGATCCAGCTACATTATTTTCAAGTAACAGGAACAGCTGCAGCAACCATATCTCTGCTTATTCTCAGCTTCTGGATCTAACCTTTTGCCTTCAGCCTGCTTTTATTATACCTGGGATCAAAATCTGCCAAGGTAGGAGTCGTCTATTCTTGTAACCAAGAATTTTGTATTCCAATCTTGGTTACAATCTGCCCAGAAGTTTTAGTTTCCTTAGAAACTGGAAAGGTCAGATTTCTTTCAGCTTCTATTTTCAGTTAAGGTCTGTTTTGATAAAATATGAGCTTTGAAACCATTGAGTCCATTACAATATACAGTTTTCAAATTCCCAAAGATAAATAAAGATGAAGTAATTCCAATATTCAATTAATCTTCTAGATATGCTAATTGCTCATAAGACATACCTAAAAATTTATTAACTTGGTGAAGCTACAAAACAGTACTACTTGCATGCCAAATACAAAAGTGGAATATGATTGATAGGGCTAAATGATACCACAACCAATTATCAGATCTAAGCTCTGCAGTCCTGCTATATTTAGTCAATGCAAAAGATAAGGCCAAAGCATTTGCATCCAGCTATAATGAGATGAGCCAAGTGGATGATCCTTCTCTGCATCTTCTGAGGCCCCCAATGCATTGATGCATATCGTTAACTAAATCAGTTCATGGCATGTGATATCAAGCAAGTTAATTTGTTGGATTCTGAAAAAGCAATGTGTTCCAGAACATGTTGTGTTTCAAGCTAAATGGTTCCAGTACAGTTGCAACACTAACATCTACATGACAATGTGGAAAATTGTCCAGGTTTATCCGGTTTCTAAAAACAGGACAAATTCAGCCCAACTAATTATTACTTTGTCAGTTTTCTCTTGATCATCAGCCAAATAACGGAAAGGCTCATAGACAATGTAATCAAGCAACAAAGGAATGAGCTATGCACTGATGTTCAGTTTGAGCTCTGCCACAGTCACTGAGCTCCTGATCTCCTTACAGGCCAAACATGGACAAAAGAGCTCGACTCTAGATGTGAGGTGAGCATAACTACCCCTGATACTGATGCAGCAGTTGACCAAGTATTGCATAAAGGCTCATTATCGGTACTGAAGTCAATAGGAATCATGGCGAAAACTCATTTTAACCAATGGAAAATGATTATGATTGTCAGAGATCAAACATCTGTCTAAAAATATTACTGCAGGGGTTTCATATGGTGGTGTCCTTCCACAGCTACATTCAGATGCTTCATCAATAATCTTCTTTCCATAATGAGGTCATAAGTGGGGAGATTCACTGATGATTGCAATATATTCATTATACATTGTAGCAGGACCTGGTCGACATCCAGGCTTGGATTGATCAGTGGCTAGTAATAGTTGCACCATCAATGTGCCAGGAAATCATCATCTCTAAAAGGAAAGAATCAAACCATTACCCAATGGCATTAGCATCACTGTATCTCCCACCAACAATATCCTGGGGATAACCATTGACCAGAAACAGAACTGAGGTTCTACCCGCCCCTGGTGTTGTGAAGGATTGGTCTGGCCTGGAAGTGGCTGAGCTGGTGAAGAGACTGCCACATATCACTTTCTGGAGTGTACCTTTGCAAAGAAGGTCTGGAGAAATTTTTGTCAAGGTTCATCCTGAGCAGCTCTGTGACGTAGGACTCTGTGTTGTAAGGGCTGTTCCTTGGATGCACATCCAGACAAACTTCAATTGCACTTGGAGGACCATTAACTTTGTTCTTTGGTCTGCCTGAAATTTGTTGGCCTTCTAGTGAAAAGTGTTAACCTCGACTGAGTATTGCAGAGTTTGGCACATTCCAAATTCCAGGGCTACATGCTGAGGGGTTAACGGGTGGGGGTGGGGGAGAGAGGGCACAAAGCTTGGGGCAGCTGCTGCCAAAGTACAGTGGGAAAGACCATCGTCTAAGGTCTTTCTGCCAATGCACAATGAGGGTCTGTTCAGTTCTCAGACCCTTTCTTAGCCTCAGTACTGTCCTGCATGAGTGAGAAATGCCCTTGGTTTTTCCAACTGCAGCAATATTAAATTCCAATGTTTGTTTTTATTGATATGCAAAGTCTGTACATAACTGCTTTAGTACCTGTGAATGTAGTAAAGTTTTTTTTATGAATAAAGTACAATTTTGCAATGAAAAAAGTTTGACCAGCAATGGAACTGGACCAACCATATAAATGTTGTGGCTGCACGACGAGGTCAGAGGCTAGAATTTTGTGACAAGTAACTCACCTCATGTCTCCTCAAAGCCTGTCTATGAGGCACAAATCAGGAGTGTGATGGAATACTCTCCACTTGCCCGTTTGGATGCAGCTCTGAGAACAGTTAAGAAGCTTGACACCTACCAGAAAAAGGCAGCCTGCTTGATTAGCACCACATTCACCATGTTCAACACTTACTGCCTTCACCACAGTAACCATCTACAAGTTGGCACTACTGGAACTCTAGATAATGAAATGTGAGGCTGGATGAACACAGCAGGCCCAGCAGCATCTCAGGAGCACAAAAGCTGACGTTTCGGGCCTAAACCCTTTAGGATGAAGGGTCTAGGCCCGAAACGTCAGCTTTTGTGCTCCTGAGATGCTGCTGGGCCTGCTGTGTTCATCCAGCCTCACATTTCATTAAATTGGATTCTCCAGCATCTGCAGTTCCCATTATCACTACTGGAACTCTTACATGCTCCTTGAACAGCTGGTCATGGCTCATCAAGTAGACATCCAAGTACTTTTTAAATGAGGCAAGAATTTCTGTCTGTACTGCACTTTCAGATAATGCGATTGAAATTTCTCCCACGCAAGTGTAAAAAAGTGTTTTCTCGTTTCTGCTGCAATAAACAAGTTATCTCCATTCATTCTTTCCAGATCCTTCATAATTTCCACACCTTAATTCAGTACCCCTTCAAAACAATATTAGCTTATCCAAAATTTCCTTAATAGAAGACATTTTTCAGTTCCAGTTATAGTTCTTTTGGAGTAAAAGTTTCAGCCTTCATTTGGATGCGATTTAAAAAGCTTCCTTTGTGTTCCTATACCTACAAATCTTGACATAATGGTCATGCTGAAGTGTTTTGCATTTAGAGATACTTTAAAACCAACAGTGTTTTGCAATTTATATGGAATTTATATGCACACAATAATAAATGTTTATGTTTGTGTTATCTAATATAGATTTGAACATCATTGGAAACGTATCTTCAGTGTTTAAGGGAGGCAAAGGATAATAGAGAATGACATACCTGTTACGCTGATCTCAGTTATCAAACACAAGATTTTAAATGTTACTTAGACAGAGTATAAACGTGTTTTTCTAGTGAGAGTTTTATTCCAACTCTCTCTCAACCAACTGCAACACCACTGGTTTCTTGTTTCCCCGCCATATATGCCCAGTCCAATTCTCAGTCTGTTACCCTCAATTAAGATTTAACAATCACCTGTTCCCTAGTTCCATTTTGTTTTAGCATCACTGCCACATCCTATTCATAAATAATATCAGTGGTGGAGAAAGTGTTAGAATCCGTTATAATGGGTGGCATTAACTGAATGCCAATGATAAATAAAATATTAGTAAAACAGGACAGAGTTAATATTGATTTATGCAAGTGATTTCTTGTTTATCAAACCTGTTAGGTTTTTTTGCGAATGTTACTTGTAGTGCAGATAAACAGAACCAGTGTGTGTAGAGTTTGATTTTCCGAAAGCCTTATGATAAGGTCCCACACAGGAGTTTGTTAAATAAAATTAGAGCGCATAGATTGAGAGTACTATACTATTGTGAGCTGAGAGTTAGTCCACAGGCAGAAAGCAGAGAGTAAGAATAAAAGGGTCATTCCCAAGATGGCAGGCTAATGGGGTTCCACCAGAAACAGCGCTAGGTCCACAGCTGCTCATAATCTATATAAATGATTTTAGATGTGAGGTTCAAATACATTATTTCCAAGTTTGCTAATGACACAAATCTATGTGGGATTGTAAGTTGTGAGGGAGATTCAAGGAGATTTCATTTAAACTTGGACAAGCTGACTGCATGCGCAGGAACATGGTAAAGGAAATATTATGTGAGTAAATGTGAAGTTATCCACTTTGTTGGGAATAAAAGTAGAAATTTAGAGTAATCTTACATGATGAGACATTGCGATGTTGTCCCCAAGGGGACCTGGATGTCCTTGTTCGTGAGTCACATTAAGGTAGTATATTGGCGCAACAATCAACAAGTGAGTCAAATGGCATGTTGGCGTTCATTGCAAGGTGATTTGAATATAAAAGTAAAGATGGCCTGCTGCAATTGTATAGGGCCTTGTTGAGGATACACCTGGAGTATTGAGTAAATTTTTGCCCTCCTTATTGAAGAAGGAATATTCTTATCATGGAAGGTGTGCGACACAGGGTCACTAAGGATGCAGAATTGTATTTTGAAGAGATTGAGAAAATTGAACCGGTGTTCTGTAGAGTTTTGAAGAATGCGAGTTGATATCTATAAAATTTAAATTCTTTCAGGGCACAACAGGATGGATATGAAGCTATTATTTCTCCCGGCTGGTGAGCTTAGAATCACAGGTGTCTTGTCTCAGAATATGGGTCGGCCATTCAAGACTGAAATGAGGGGAAAATTCTTTACTCAGAAGGCGGTGAATCTCTAGAAATCCTGACTAGAGAGGAGTTTGGAAGCTTGAGACTAATGATCTTGAGGAATATGGAGATCATGTGGGAAAGTGGTGTTGACGTTCCCCTGTGATTCATTTGAATGGCAGAGCAGGCTCAATGGACTAAAGAACCTTCTTCTGTTTCAATGCTCCAACTGTAATCTGAAATTATTCACAGCAGAGTTGTGTGTTCTGAAAAAATATAGGTAAACTGCTATTTGCAGTAAAATAGCATAAAATTACTGAGGGAAAATAAATAAAATTTTAAAAATTATTCTCCTTTACACTTATCAATATTTCAGTGTTCTTCAGTATTAATCCATACTATTTTGTTTTTACAGAGTGCAATTGAGTCTCTGTTTGGAGCATCTATGACAGGCATAGCATATTCACTGTTTGCAGGGCAACCACTAACGATCCTAGGAAGCACAGGACCAGTCTTGGTGTTTGAAAAGATCCTCTTTAAATTTTGCAAGTAAGCACTTCAACAGCTCCGTTTTATTTTCCACACAGATTGAGAAATGTTTCCCAAATTACCTTTTTTGCCCAAAATTCTTAATTTTCGAACAAACCATTGTAATGTGCAATGCATCTTTTCATCTGTTAAGTCATTAAAGTACATAATGCTAGTAGCTTAGTACATGTGATTGTCCTTCCTTGGCTGTAGTGATGTAATTACATAGAAACTTTGTTTCGTATGGTGCTGAATACTGTTGAGCAAAAAAGTTTTAGTCCAATTCATGACTTGTGGTGATTTATAACCTATTTAAACCATGTCAGCATCGATATACCAGCCATGCTGCTACACAAAATGCCTGTGTGATGACCATTTGGTGCTTAAGGAGTATTGTCTAGATGACATGGGAGGGGCCTTGCAGTACTTGGTGAAATGTATGCCAAGATTTGTCATGAAGAGTTGATTGTTAAAAGGAGCAGCAGACGTGAGACTCATTCTCAACAGATCACCTTATTCCTTGTGGTTAGATTTTTCATTTTGAAAACTGAGTATGGGAAATATAGTTAAAAAAACAAAAGAAAAACCCAAAAAATATTCTGAGATATAAGTGTTAATAATGAGGTAATATATGTACGAATTTGATATTCATGCAGCCATACTTATCTAATGAAGGAACCCCGACATAACGTTGACACAAATCCAGAATTTGTTGTTACTACATGACTACATTACCTAATAAAATATTGAGATTAGAAAGAAGCTCCTGAAAACCAAAAGATAGCTTTAGAAATTCAAAAAGTCCTGAGAAAATTTTAAGAAAAGGAAATTGCTTTGATCCCTGTGCTGTAATCATTCTCACTGCCCTTGCACAACTTATCTGCTCAATTCCTAATCCTCAGTGGTTATAGGATCTCTCCCACAGTGTAATGTCCAGTGTTATTTCAGAGAATCTATTCTGCTGGCATCTTGCAGCGATGCAGAGCAAGTCATTAACTGTTATCCTATGTTAAACATCATGGAGATCCTACTTACATCTTATTATGTATTATATGGCAATCCCTGCAGAAACCACATTTCGGGTTGAATAGTCCAAAACAAGTCAAAGCACAAGTCAGACACTAGCACATGTGGGTCTGGGAACAGATGAGAAAGTGATGGCATGTAACATTTTGGACCAAGATCTGACATGGCATCTCTTTTGGTTTCTGGAATCTATATTGAAAAATTTATTCAGATATAGTGTTGAACCAAGGGCTGCCAGAATGTGACCCTATAGTGTGAAGATATGATTAAAGTGTCACTGCTTTTCCAGGATACCTGCACTAGAAGCACCCACTGCAGAAGATCTACATGGGCCACTTTAGTCCCAAGAGTCTCTAGATCTATGTTTGTAACCAAACACTTTTTTTCTTGGGCCTGAGACCAAATAAACTAGGGAATGGGTAATGTTCATATATTAATTGATGGCAATTGGGTGAGAATTTGACTGGGTGTGTACAAATAAGGAACAAGTAATCAGTTGTATTGGAATTATAAGCATGTGAGTTGGAATAAAGCTCTGACGAGAAAGGCAGATACCTTAGGTAGATTAGGTAGAAAGGGAGATTAACCTCTGGTATTTAACAACATTTATGGAAACATGAAGAGATATAATTTCCAGGAGAACATCATCTTTGTTTCACATGATGTGCATATAATGGTTGCCAAAATATTTTTACAAAGGCATATAACATAAAGATAGTGGCTACATGACTGTCTTTCCCATGCTCAGTGTTTTGGCAGTTTTATCAATGTAAAATTTAGCTCTCACCTTGATTTTGTCATTCGTACCAGTTAGTACTTACATTTTCAGTAATATTTTCTGCTATTGGAAGTGTAGTTTTGGGTGTTGCATGACATTAATCTATGAACTGGTAAACATTCCATGCTTCAGTAGTTATATTTCTCTATTTAAAGATTGACTTTCCATTTGACCAGGAATATTGTGGAGACAATGTATGTTGTTGAATTTCCTAATCATTTATGAAATAGCTAACTTCTTTACTCTTGAACTAAGGGCCATTGTCATTCTGCATAATGTTTGGAATGCTGTACCAGCTGTGGTATACTTTTCAGGTATTCTCCAAACTCACTAGTGTTGTTGATGTCAACTGATTTAACTTTAATCAGAATAATGATTGATGTAACAAGCTATTCAGTTCCTGTGAAAGTGAAGAGGTCTACTTTAAGTTTCATCCATATTCTGCCTGAGATATCATGCATTTTAAATGACTCTTTTGCTTGCTTAGCTTGGTATTTGTGACAAGTACTGTCCTTAACTTGATTGCTCATGCTTAAGCATTACAGCACTTCTCTTGCCTTCCTCAGACTATACTCAATTCATTGATATGGATGTGCTTCAGCATTTCTTTCTTCCTTTTCCTAAGGTAATGGCTCTATTTTGTTTCAAGATGCCACCTTGAGCTTTTACTTCTGTATGCCCAATACCCTCTTATACCAATGGTTTTGACCTTAGTTCTTCAGGCCACTCTTTCATCACTATATCCTGCAGCACATGAAGAATTATGTAGTTTGCTTGATTTGAGCAAGATGCTTTTCTTTCAAATTCAGTGTTTATGTTGGTTTGATATTTTCCAGACCATGACAAGTTGTTGTTTCTTGCTGAATCTGGAAGACTTCATACTCTGTCTTAATATCCTCAGATTTATTCAGAGGGAATACTGATCTGTATAACATATCAGCAATGTACATTTGCTTGTCATGTTTGTATGTCATGTGCCTATGATAACTCTGCAAAAACACAACTAACATTGCTTACAAACATTTTGGAGTAGACAGGAGTGGCTTGAGGTTAAACCTCAGTGTCAATTTGTCTGTCCCACACAAGCACAGACAATAGCCAGGCACTCTTTCTCTGCCTGAGTAAAGCATCATTTGGTTTACATTGATATCCAGATGCAAATGGAATTGATTGTCCTTACAGCATAAGGGTTGGCCCTATTCCTGTCTCTCTGGCACCACGTGACAAGGTGACTTCATCATTGACATCATAGGACCTAAGCAAAGCCATTGCTATCACTAGTTTTCATTCCAATGAAATCTGCTTCTTATTCTTGCCCTAATACCACCTATCTGTCCTTTTTCTGAAAACAGCTTGGTTGAAATACTGCAGGATCAAGATAAACACTGAGATTTTTTTGTAAGGGGCAGTGTTGATAACAAACTGTCAACATTTACTCCATTACCCCTCCGTACGTGTTGACAGGTTCAGGACGTACTGAATGGCAGATTAGGCCAGAAATCTTGCACTTGTAGTCTGTCATCAACAGTCTGACATAACTGCAGTGGTTCTCTTCCATACCTTGGTCCAAAGCCATAAATTGTGAAATTAGCTAGAATTTTAGCTTTTCCTCCTTGCTAGAAACCCATAAAAATTACACCTTGTTCCATGCAGAATTAATTGCGCATGAACATCTATTAAGAGTGATCATAGAACGAACAAATTCAGTGTAACATCTGAAAGTGAAAAACATTAATCAGCCACTAAAATTTAGACTTAGAAAAGACTAATTTTGACAAGAAGACATAGAGACTGTCCACTGTAAACTGCTAATTGGTAACACAACTGAAGAGAGTGGAGGATGTTTACAGTGGAGGATGTTTAAAGAAACATTTAACACAACACAAAGCCGGCTTATACTCATGAGAGGGAAAAGCTCCATTTCATCAAAAAACAAAGCCATAGACAATGGAAAAGGTAAGGGATACCACAAATCTAAAAGGAAGAATATTAAAATAATCCAAAAACTGCAGCACTGCTGAATAGAAAAGATACAAAGAGCCACAAAGCAGTTTATATGAACTACTAAAAGAGATTATGAAAGAAAGCTTGCCAAAGGCAACAAAAACAGCAACAAGAGATTTTATAATTATATGAAGGGTAAGCGGGTGATCAGCAATGTTGGCCTACAAAAACTGAAAGTAGGGATATTGTCAGTGAAGATGGAGGAATGGCAGAGATGAAGAATTGGAGATAACAAAGTGTGGAGCTGGATGAACACAGCAGGCCAAGCAGCATCTTAGGAGCACAAAAGCTGACGTTTCGGGCTTAGACCCTTCATCAGAGAGGGGGATGGGGAGAGGGTTCTGAAATAAATAGGGAGAGAGGGGGAGGATTACAAGAGAGTTGCAGTGGGAGAGAGATTCCCTGAGGTTTGTCCAGAGGGAGGAGGGTAACATCCTCAGGTTAGGCATCCCTGGAAGAGGCTTCGCCGTGAGGTTAAAATTGTATCAGAGATAATGGGAACTGCAGATGCTGGAGAATCCAAGATAACAAAGTGTGGGGCTAGATGAACACAGCAGGCCAAGCAGCATCTTAGGAGCACAAACGCTGATGTTTCAGGCCTAGATGCTTTATCAGAAAAGGGGGATGGGGAGAGGGTTCTGAAATAAATAGGGTGAGACGGGGAGGAGTTGCAGTGGGAGAGAGCTCTCCTGAGGTTTTTCCGGAGGGAGGAGGATAACTTCTTCAGGTTAGGCAGGAATTATTACTTTGCCTCATTATTTACAGTAGAAAAGGAGGGAAGCTTACTGGAAGTTTCAAGAAAATTAATAGTGGATTGAGGATAGGAGCTGGATAAAATTAAAGTAAGTAAAAGATCAGTAATGAGGGAAATAATGGAATTAAAGAGTGACAAATCCCTGAGACCTGATAGTTTCCATCCAAGGATGTTGTATAAGGGATCACATTGTAGACACGCTGGCTATAATCTTTCAGAGTTCCCGAAACATAGGGGTTGAAAGGGGAATTACAGATCGGTTTGCCTAATATATGTGGTGGGGAAATTGTTGGAATCCATAATATTGGACTAACTGGACACCTTGAAAATTTTCAGTTAGTTAGGGAGAGCCAGCTTATATTCACAGCATGTTGGCCATGCCCAAACACTCACTGATTATTTTTGAAGAAGTTATTAAGGCAGTGTGTAATAACTTTAAATTCTTTATATGGAATTTGAGAAGGCATTTGATAAAGTCCCACACAAGAGACTGTTAATTAGGGTAGAGAAAATTACTGACACTATTAGAGTACAGAATTGGGTTGAGTGGCAGGCAACAGAAAGTTGGGATAATGCGTAGGTGCTTGAATTGGTGGAATGTGACCACTGGTGACCCACAAGGATCTATGTTAGTGTCCCAGTTATTCATAATATTTATTAACGAAAGCATAGAAAGTCATATATCTAAAGTTGCTGATGAGAAAGTTTGGGTAGTATTGTAGACAGTGTAGAATGATAGTATGAAATTTCAAAGGGATATTGATAAACTAAGTGAATGGTCCAAACTGGAGCAGATGCAGTTCAATGTAAACAAGTGTGACGTTATCCAACTTGGACTGAGTTCAAGGTACTTTCTAGGTAGTGAGAAGTTAAATACAATATTTGTCCAAAGAGACTCGCAGGTTCAGGTGCGTAGATCTTTAAAATGTCATGAACAGGTGCAGAAAATAATCAAGAAAGTGAATGGAATGCTAACCTTTATATCTAGATGTAAAAGTTATGTCACAGCTTGGTTCTGAAGAAGGTCCACTGGACCTGAAAGATTAACTCTGCTTTGTCTCCATGGATGCTGCCAGACTTCCTGTGTTTTTCCAGGAATTTCTATTTTTATTCCTGGTTAGATCCTACTTGGAGTACAGTGAGCAGACCTGTGCACAGTACCTTAGGCAGAATATATTGAACTTTGAGGGAGTACACATAGGTTTACAAAAATGATACCTAAACTTTAGGCGTTAGGCTATGAGGAGAGATTATACAAACCAGGCCTGTGTTCTTTGGAATGTAGAAGGTTGAGGGGTGATCTGGTCAAAGTATCCAAGATATTAACATGAATGGAGAGGGTAGATAAAGATAAAGTATTTCCATAGATTGGGAATTGTAGATCTAGGGGGCATAGTCTGAGAATTAGCACCAGGTCATTCAGGAGGGATGTTAGGAAGCATTCCTACAAATAAAGGATGGTAGATGTTTGGAACTCACTTCCACAAATATTAATTTTAATCTGAAGCATTTTTGTGAGCATAGGTATTGAGGGATCTGGGCCAAAGGCAGGTATATGGTGTTAAACCACAGATCAACAATGATCTCAGTGAATGGTAGAACAGGTTTTAGGGGCTGAATGGCCTGCTTCTGTTTCTGTGTTCCTAAATTAAGGATTCTTTAGTGGAAATGTGATGTTAAAATTTATGGAACATTAAAAATGTTCCTGGAATTTTATATTTTTTGAATGACTAACAAGTAATTTTTTAAAACTAATTATTTTTGCAGAATACCTCAGTTTCTGCCTTTAGCACGTGGGCACATCCCAATTTTTAATTTTACCTGTATAAAATTAACAAAATAAAATTCTACTATATTTTCTGTAAAGGTTAGGTAGGTGTCTGTGAAAATGCTTTGATGTGATTGGCTGCTTTGTGAACCTAATGACATGACTGCAGCTCCAATCTAGAGATTCCCAGTCAAAATGCTGCAGTCGGTTGTTATATGATCACATGCAAATAGTGGTGAAATTTGCAGGGAACAGATTGCTAGCTCTCTTAGCAATGCACAATGTCAGCAGTGAATACATTGCTTCCCCATCAGGTAGAAACTCTACACGATTTCCAGCAGAGATCTGTGTTACTGTAACATGGTCCTTAATTCCATCTCACGTTATTATCAAGAATCCCATTTCATCCTAAACTTGCATGACTCTGTTATGTTTATTTTGATGTATTGAAGGTTAATGGAACTGCCATTGGATTTGTTGAACCTTTTTTTTCATTCAAGCCTTATTTAAATGTAGCCAACATGCTCCAGTAATTAAATAGTCAATTTATTGCAGTTTATCAATTATGGTAGGGCAGAAAATAAATACAGCGCAAGAGATTAATCTTGGAAGACAACAGGAATAAGTTGCCATAAGACTGCAGTTTTATTGTGGAGTCCAGATTATTTCTGCATCTTCTGTAGAGTAGCCACATTCAAAGATCTTTTGCTCAGTCACTCATTGGCTATTTGTATCTGAAAACTTTGAATGAGGTCCTAGAAATTTCTCAATTTCCATTTGTAAGCAAATTTTCACATGAGGCGAGAATATATGCTGCTCTCTTATTCATGGGTCCAGCTGAAAAGTTCAGCATGTGGACCATTGGAATGGTTGGGCATCTGAAGTGTCTTTTCCATTGCTTTCAACTGCTGGTTCCCATTTTTCAGTTAAATTGTAGTTGATTGCTTTTTTGTAGTCTTAATGATGTGTGGCTCGTGCTCGAGAATAAAATTTAAGTAAACAATAACCAATGTAAAGGATAGCACTTCTTCAGTTGTATAACCTGAGGAAACAGTGCATGAAATGTTCTGAAAATTAATTAAACATTAACTTGACAGGGATGCTACTTTTGAAAATACAGCAGGAAATATTTATATGTCCAACATTTATCTGAATGAAATGGTTAACTAAACTTGTTACATTCAGGCATAACATAGTTGCTTTATTCAACAATTAAAGCTCTTCTCCATGATCTATATGACAGTAGTAATTTACTGTATGTTGTCATATTTGTAATTTTGTATCAACATTGACTCGGAAATATGACCGAAAATGTCCAAATAACAAACTATTTTGAATATTTTACGATGAATAATCTTGAGAATCGTAAATAATATTTATATTTTTAGTGGTTAAATTATTTGTTTTGCAGATTTATGTCTTAATATGATGCTTTATTTATTACAGAGATTATGGCTTATCCTACCTTTCTCTGAGAACCTGTATTGGACTTTGGACAGCTTTTCTTTGCTTAGTTCTTGTTGCTACAGATGCAAGTTCGTTGGTCTGTTACATCACCCGCTTCACAGAGGAAGCATTTGCTTCCCTCATTTGCATAATATTCATCTATGAGGCATTAGAAAAGCTGTATCACCTTGGTGAGACATACCCTATCAATATGTATAATCACTTGGAACAGTTGACCCACTATTCGTAAGTATCTGAATCATTCATCTGAATGCTTCAAATATACTTCCACAGTGTTATACTGAAAATATGCAATACAGTTACATTCTACATTGTAAGGAATGAACTTGTAAATTTTGTTGTGTGAACCCTTTCACAAACAAAATACAATTTCAGCCAAAGAATTAACCTAAGATTTTGATTTTCAGTTGTCTTAGTTTTAGCTTGATTTATAATTTGCAAATGTGATATTTGTAAGCAAAATTAATGCAGTTTAATTAGTGAAATTTTTTTAACAACTAATCAGAAAATGAAAATTTCACAGCGAGCCTAGCAAAAATACTCTCCGTTGTTTTCGAATTGTGCTGTTAAGCTGTGAGAACTAACTGTGCTTACTTATTATTATGCGTGAACATACTCTATTTACATTCTTTGATTGTTAATACCTTTCGAAGCAGTAACTAACATCGTCAAAGGAAATAACTTACAGTTACCTGCTCCTTGCTGTAAATCTATTACATTTCTAACGTTTCCCAGTTCTGGTGAAATGTTTTTCACCTGAAACATTAACTCTGTTTCTCTCTCAATAGATGTTGCCAAATCTGCTGAGAATGTCTAGCATTTCCTGTTTTTGTTTCAGATTTCCAGCATCTACAGTTTCTACTTTCTATTTACTAAACGTCACCTTTCTGGCAAGTGAAGTTCAGCTTAATCAATGTAGATCCTACACATGATATGTGATGCTGACCAAAAGAAATATAACAATGAAGATCACATTTTAATGAATATTTTACTTCAGTTCCTTGGGCTTGCAATTCAATTCAAATCGTTAGTGCAAGAGCTGCAGGCACTGCCATATATGAGGGAGGGTGTACTTAAAAGGTTGGGCAGTGAGGTTGTTAGACGTTTGTGCACTTCTTCCAAGTGCCTTGACTTTGCCTCTGCACATTCTCAACAAAGTCTCTGTATGAGTTGGATTTTTTCTACCCTAGATGTGATAGAGCATGTAGTATGAGTATCACTTAATTGGCAGCTTAAACACATCTGAGGTACACTTCAATTTTCCTACTGTTTCATCATTTAAGTTTTGTTAGGAAGGTCCATTAAGTGGTCAATTAACAGTTGCTTAAGGGCCTCAATCCAATGCCTGCTGAAAGACAGCAGATGCACTTCTATGCAGAAAATTTGCAAGTGCTATATTTCAAGAAAATGAAAGTGAGGAAGAAAATTTGGATGGGAATGTCCTATGTAGGCAATTTGCTGAATCCTTTGAATGACTGGCTAAAGTATGCATTGGACACAACCTGGAAATTGATTTTATATCTCCTGTATTTTGCAGTAAAAACAGAAGAGGGTAAAGTTATGGTTGTGAACGCAAAAGGAATCAATGCTAAAACTGGAAATAGGCTTCATGGAGTCTTCATTAACTGAAAAATAATTAAAACAAACCTGTACCCTTGAGCCTATTTTCCTAACAAACCTGTTCAAAGATGTTATTACAAACACCTAGAGTAAGTAGCGCTTGAACTCAGATCTCCTGGTCCAACGGTAGATACACTACCACTATGCCACAAGATGGCCCTCAATTGAGGAATGCTATAAATGGATAAATTCCTGGTAAACAAAATAAGCATTAAGACAAACTTAAAATTACTCAGGAAACTGTAAATACTCTACTTACTGAATCATCTGACATGCACCCTTGGAGAGAAAAGCTTTGGACACTGTACCTGGAAGCTTTTGCTTTTGAGTTACTGGCCACCTGCTGGATCCATCTTTTTGAGAGACAGCGACACAGCGACCCTGGCCTTTCTTTTGCCTCCTCCTGGCCAATGAGTTGTCAGTCTTAGTTGGGCTGGTTGGCATTTCCTTCTCTTTCCTTCTTCCTTTCTCGCTGTGGGCTGATGGCCAGTGCCATGTGGTTCCTGAGGTGGATGGACACTCATGGCCATTGGACAATGCCAGTGACCTGCTGTTTTCATCCAGGGCTGGAAGATGACAGCACCTCTTATCCAAATGGAGTCTCTTCGGCTCCTCTGCCTTGTTCATCTCGCAGTGGACGAACCTTTCCTTGGGGACCCGACCTCAGGGATGGAGGGAAGTACGGGCTACTACGTTCTGTTCTGATTGATGGCATGCTGGTTTGGGGCAGGTCCTTCAGGTCAGGTGAGAGAATCAGATCTGTCAAGCTCAGTTGTGGTTGGCATTGTGCTAGTTGGGAAATGTAGGGTGGGGTGTGGCTCTGGGTGCGATGCTTTTCGGAGGGTTAGTGTGGACTCAAAGGGCTGAATGGTCTGTTTCCACACCATAGGGATTCTATGAATGGATGAACAACACATTCACCTGAAGGTATTAGATTCATAGTCCTTTACTGATGCAAGTGTAATATTTACATCTCAAGAAAGGATACTTGTCAATGAAATATAATAAAAATACTGCAGATTATTGGAAATCTGAATTGAATACAGAAAATACTTCAAACACTGAACAGCTTGATCCACAACTGTAAAACAGGAAACAGAATAAATATTTCAGGACCATGAACTTTCATCAGAACCACTACTTATTTAGCAAAAACTGAACATGATTTGTGTCAGAGGGAGTGAAAGGGTAGCCATTATCAATAAAACAGAAATGATAAAATACTGAAATGCTAAATAAAAGTGTATTTAATTACTTTTACATGGAGAAATTGGTAAGCACCTTAAATAGATATTATTGAAATAATGATATAGCACTTGTATCATCAATCTTTGCTGAAATTTTAGTATCTATTAATAGTAATAAAATGCTAAACAGGTAGTCTCACTTGAAGGGTGGATTACTTACTGATGGCATCTCTCATACAGATGAAGGAGATAGTTATATCAGTTTTGTAATGTGTGACTTGTAACATTTGCTGTTGGTTAATATATACATTTATTACAGATGCATTTGTGTAGAACCACAAAACTTGAACAATAAAACTTTGCAGTACTGGAATAACCACAATATCACAGCAGCAGAAATTCCATGGGGAAATATGACACTGTCTGTAAGTTTGAGCTAAAGTTGCCTTTGTCAAATATAGGGGTGTGTGAGAACATCTTGTGAAACCAGAAGAGAGAAGCAGCTTTGGATACTTCTATTTCTTCAAAATATAATTTATGTAGGAAAATGTGTGTATAAACAGGTAATTTGCTTTTTTCTGCAAGTACAGGGGCATTGTTTTTGTGCTCATCCAAATTGGAACAGGATGCAACATACTGAATTTTATTTCAGAGGTCAGGCACATGATACAGTCTTTCTTTTACTAAGATTTTGAGAGCTCAAAAATCAGTGTGAACTATTAGCTCAGATAAAAATCAGCTATACTCAACAATCAATGATCATGCACCTGAGAAATAAGTCTCGCGAGATAAAACAGTGATCGTAATTCATATTTACAGAAGATGATCTTGGAAAAGCAAGTCTTCATTATTCACATAACTTTAGAGAAGACAGAAGTCTGAATTGAAATGTAAATGTAAAACCTCACCTTATTGTCAGTCCAAACATAAGAACCAGGAGCAGGAGAAGACCATCTGGCTCCACCACGGCTGATCTTTTGCTGGCATCAGCTCCCGTTACTCACCCTCTCACCATAACCCTTAATTCCTTTACTGTTCAAAAAATTACTTATCTTAGCTTTAAAAACTTTCAATGAGGAAGCCTCAACTACTTAGCTTAAGACCAGCTAGCAGATAATGAACTTAGAACCTCCTACTTATGCATAGGAACTACCTAAGTATCCTGGCAAGAGGTTTATTCCGTTGTTAACTGTGGTACACTGCTACTTTCTGAGGGAATAATTGAAATGTTATCATCTGCAGACGAACAGCTTGAGCAGATGTCAGCGTCAAAGTAATTCCACCACCTACATCAACGAATACCTAAGTGTAGTAGGAAGTCTTCACTTCCTTGTCTCCAGAATTGTTTTCAGAGTGCTCTTCATTCTTCATTTCATGTACCTGATTGATCCCTGGTGATGATGTTGAATGGTGCCTTAGCTATTGCAGCAGCCATGATGACACAGCTGTTAAGTTCATCTTTGAACTGAAAGTGCTTCATTGTTTGGCGTCAGTGTTTAAAACTTTCACCAATGTGCAATGCAGAAGAAGAGACAAATTGGAATTTCAGTTCATTGCCTTCATAGAACATAGAATATAGAACAATACAGCACAGAACAGGCCCTTCGGCCCTCGACGTTGCGCCGACCTGTGAACTAATCTAAGCCCCTCCCCTGACACAATCCCATCATCTTAAAGGGGTTGTAATTTCTTTGGTCCTGGAGTCTTGCCTCTTAAATCAGGTTCTTCTGCATTGGTCTCTGCTGCCTTTATGTTCAGGTGGTTGTAAGAATCACATATTGTGAATAAGATAAATATACCACAATTTTTTTTCTGATCACAAACATTGATAAAATAATTAAAGTACTTCATTTGTTATGTGTCATTTCAGAACATATTTGCAATGATATTGTAAATTTGTCAATGTAACCAGATCAAAGATTTTACTGAAAACTTTATGTTGCACTTTAAATTTCAAACTATTGACTGTAAAATATTTTTGTTTTAGGAATGTATAAAATTTCATGGAAGGTTTCTTGGCACAGCTTGTGGACACCATGGTCCATATGTTCCAGATGTCTTATTCTGGTCAATTATACTGTTCTTTTCCACATGTACGTTATCACATTTCCTGAAGCAATTTAAGACAAGCCGCTACTTTCCGACCAAGGTAGATTTTTAAAAATTGTTTTGTATGGAAACTGTCTTTATTTAATTGCTTGACAATATTCTTTTGCTTGGAAGCAGCGGTGAGGTCGAAAATCTGTAAGTCAGTTCCTTCACAGAGAAAATATGCACTAAGATGCACAATGCTTCTTGTGATTTATGACAGTATGGTTGCAAACGACTAATATCACATTTGATGAATACTTTCCGTGAGCTCAGTGCCTTTCATTTAGATGTTTGTTAGTACAGAAAGCACTGCCATCTACTGTATTATCAGAAGAATAACAATCATTCAAAAGTAAGAGATGCTTAGAAATAGAACTGAATGATGCAAACATACTATAACCTGCACCATGAAATTAATTTGTTTTCTGTTGCTTCTTGGAAATTAAATGAGTTGTGGTCAGCCTTTATTTATTAATCAACAAAAGATTGTGGTTGCAAACTCAGCCATTAGTACCTTGTTGCTCAATTCTGAGAGTATATGATAGTTGGAACTGCCGATGCTGTGGAATCTGAGATGACACGGTGTCGAGACCCTTAATGTCAGCTTTCTTGCTCCTCTGATGCTCCTTGGCCTGCCGTGTTCATCCAGCTCTACACTATTATCTGAGAGTATATTCTTGTCTCCAAAATTGTGTCCGTGGTATATACACCAGATTTAAGACTTCACTGTCCTGGCACAGGCAAACTGGTAAAAACACAATGGCCATCAAAGACAAATAGTCAGACATTCTGATGTCCTGAGTGTTGGTGGAGCAGTATAGACAGAAGTTATGTGGCGGGACCATAAGGAATGCAGGACATAGATCCCTCTGTGGGAATTGGCCAGGAAGCTGATTTTTCCAATGTGCAACCCCTGCGCCTGGAACCTCTTGAAAGAGTCAATTAAATTCAGAGAATTTGAATGGTTCCAACTCACTTAAGCACAAAAGTTAGGCTAACTCAGGGAAGCTTAGATTAAAAACCTAGTCTAAGTCCAGTATAATCATTAAATTGACCCTTTAGCTACATCTCATTCAGCTGCTTTCACCCAGGACCCCCAACGGATCTCTATGTTCTCTCTACCTGATACTGTCAGGTCCTGACATCCCAACCTTCTGGACTGACTTAATTCTACTACTTTAAAACCTGACCCTGCCAGAACCCAATATCTCAACCCTCCTGCTGGCCTGACTACCTTGAACTATCCTGATCCCCACAATTCTCTACCACACCAGACTTCACCATCGTCCTCCCTGCTCGCCGTCTGACTCTCCCTGATCCAACCATCTCCCTCCTAACTGTCAGATCTGATATCCTCAATTACACCTTGCAACTGAACCTGAACTTATATGGCACTCTAGCACCTCATCTGACTGGCATTCTATTACCCCTCACACACCTGGCATCTGACCCCATACTTAACTTCCATATTCACCCTTTCACAGGAACTATCAAAGTGGTTGACTATGCTGCTTGACTTTTAAATCACAGAACATAGCACACTGATTGCTGCAAAAGGGAGCACTGTTTCCATGCCAGTTCACTTCACTGCTGGAGTCATAATAGAGGCTAAATTTCCAGGAATCTCCAGCAGAGAAGACATCAAAATGTAAGTGGGTAAGTTTTAATCTGATCAGATTTGGAAATAAGATTTACAGCTCTGATTGGAGTATCTGGACTGGTGGTTGGAAGCTACATGCTGACATCCTGGGAGGGGACAGTGGGTTTGCCCCTCAAACACCCAGTAATATGTGTGGTGGTAACCATGCCATCACTCCTGGTCGACTGCTAAAGGACAGATTGATGGACTGCTGTGACACTGCACAAGCTCCTTTGAACACTGATGTCTCTCAGCATGATAACAGCAGTCTAAGCTTGTCATCTCCAGTCTGTACTTTCAGCGTTTCCCTTCTGCTACAATTTCTGTTTAGTAGGTTCTCTTGTGCTGTGATGAAGGCTGAGACATCAGACATCAGATACTGCATGATACTTAGGTCCATACTGGAATTGGCTATCACCCCAGCACCGGAACAGATGAATTCCAAGGTGTGTGCCAAGTTCATGTGATCTCCTTCATGTTCATTGACAGTGACCACAGGCTTTCTGCACAGCTGACTTCTTCCAGCACACAATTCAACAAAAGTCTTATTTTGATCCAAAGCACATTTGTAATTTAAAGTTAGTATAAAGTATATTTGCAAAATATCTTTCTCTTCATCCAGGGATTCGTTAATCTACTTCTTATCACAGATGTTTTCATTCCTGATATCAGAATGTTATTACAACACTTGGTATCTTTTGTTTCAACTCATGTAGGTGTTGGAATCTTGGGGTAGATTTTTAACTCTAAGGCTGATAAAATATACAGTCTGGATGTACAATATTCCCAGTTGGAAATCTAACTTTGGGTCCAACCCTCATCACCTTAGAATCATATAATGGTTACAACAGATGGAGAGGCTATTGAGCGTATTGATTCTGTACTGATTGTCTGCATGAACAATTCCAGTTATCTCACTCTCTGCTCTTTCTCCTTGACCGTCCAAAAATTTTGTCTTCGCATGCTTACCCAATTTAGTTTTGAAATACACAAACGAATCTACCTCTACAATCTTCCCTAGCAGTGTGTTCCAGATCCTAACCATTCATAGCATAAGAGTTTTTCTATGACACCTTTTGTCAATCACCTTAATTCTAATTCCTCCAGTTTGCAAATCCTCAATAAACAAAGGAATAATTTTTCTTCATTAATGCTGCCCAGCACCTTAACATTTTGGATATCCTGGGCTGATGAAATACATCGTATCCAAAGGGTTGAATGGCCAGCAAGGATACCAAATAGGTCTGTGGGTGAGGGGGCAGTCCAGACATAGAAACTAAGGCGTCCGAGGTAGTGTTGGCCCCCATCATTCTCTGTGGAATCTGAATGGCCATTCTACTTCCTGCTTCTACAAAAACAATTTTGAACTTAGATCAGATGGATCTGTGTCTCATCACTGTCATTTCTCGTTCAGTGTAGCCCATAAGACTGGAGCATACAAATTAGGAGAGGAGTTAGCCATTCAGTCCCTTAAGACTGTTCCTCCATTCAATAAGCTCATGGCTGATCTGATAGTTGCCTCAACTCACTACTGCCTGGCCTCCACCAGCACCATAACCTTTGACCCCCTTCTTAGTCAAGCATCTATCTTCCTCCCACTTAAAAATGACTGAGCTGGGACGAGTGCTGTGTCTTTTTCTAGTCCCACTGCTCCGTGGGCCGTAACATAAACTAGCCCAGCCTGTCCCCGCCTCCCTAACCTGTTCCTCCTCTCACCTATCCCTTCCTCCCACCTCAAGCCGCACCTCCATTTCTTACCTACTAACCTCATCCTGCCTCCTTGACCTGACCATCTTCCCTGGACTGACCTATCCCCTCCCTACCTTCCTACCTATACTCAACCTCTCCACCTATCTTCTTTTCTCTCCATCTTCGGTCCACCTCCCCATCTCTCCCTATTTATTCCAGAACCCTCTCCCCAGCCCCCTCTCTGATGAAGGGTCCAGGCCCGAAACGTCAGCTTTTGTGCTCCTGAGATGCTGCTTGGCCTGCTGTGTTCATCCAGCTTCACACTTTGTATTCTTGGATTCTCCGGCATCTGCAGTTCCCATTATCTCTGATAACATAAACTGAGTTGTTTTACCCAGTTCTTGACATAGTCAATTTTATACTTTCTCCACTTTACACTTACAGTGAAAAGATTCATCAACCAGGTTTCTTTGAAAAAAAGCAATTCAGTGGAGATGTGTAACTGTTATTATACACATTGTGATGCAAATAAAATGTGCACTCTTCTAGATAATCCAAAATATGCACACAAGATAAAGAGAAAAAAAGAATGGATTTCTCTCTATGTGAGTTTACTTTGTGGAAAGAAAGAAAACACTTTGACCAGTATTGGTTAGATCTTGAAGGGAACAGCAAGAAGGTTTGAATGCACAGAAGGATGTCAATATGGCACACATAGATAGGTCTGATAGACAGATACTGGAAGTTGCAGCTTGTTCAGGAAGCGCAGAATCGAGAAGTCTTCCAGACACTATTCAAGTAGACAATTCAGTTTAATACAGGGCTCACAATAGTGTTGTTTCGGAAGGTCAGAAAGATGAGGTGGACAGCGTTTTGCTGAGCAGGCTGTTCTCGAAGTGACATCCAGCACAATTTTTTATCAAGGCAGCCATAAAACCTAGATGGATGATTTCTAAAGAGCAAGCTGAAGCAATTGATGTACAGCTTAGGTGGATTGGCTGTGTAAAATTGCCTTGTAGTGTCCAGGGATATGCAGACTAGGTGAATTAGCTATGACAAACGCCAGGTTAGGGACTAGGTCTGGGTGAGATGATCTTCAGAAGGTCAGTGCAGACTCAATGGGCCAAATGATCTATTGTCACATTGTAAGGATTCCATGATTCAATTAATTACCTGAAGTTATGACATTTCCCCAAAAGTGTCTTAAAAGTAGAAGTTTCAATGTGTCCCTTCATTGACCTTAAAAAAACAAAGTCCAGGTATCCACAGAGCTTGAAATAAATTCAGTTTGCTGCAACCCGTTAAAACAAAAGTTCACAAAAAATTAAATATGAACCCTCATAAATCCTCTACCCTTACAGAAAATAGAGCACTATTTACAAATGCATTACATTCCAAAATGCAGAGAAAGAAATATTAAAACACATGCATCTACAAATTTTCACCCACTCTTTACATTCAGTCCGTACTGCTATCTCTGTATGATACCATGGCTTTAAGAGTAGCTTTTGGGGTTTGGAAGCTGCTATACATCTCTCCCTGCTACAGCAAAATGCTTGAGTTCTTTCTGTCTTACAGAGTTTGCTCTTGATGTTCCTTCCTCCCGGGCTGGAGGATTGCATGTGAGACAATCTATTTTATTGAATTTGCCTTTGCCAAGGATGTGTTTATGGGATGTAACTATGTTCGAACAGTTCCTGTTTAGTAGTTCAATTATCGATTATGCTGTTAAGCTGTTCAGTAGAGTTGAGTTATACCAATTCTTCTTTCTTTTGTTTGTATTTTAACTAGACTGTAAGAATAACATTGTGTTTTGTTTCAAGCCTCATAGTTTGACCAATTGAATTGCATCAGGAACACATTTCTTACACTTGTCCTTACAATAAGTACAAAGCTGGGGTCTGGGCTATCTTCTTAATATATTTTGAGGGAGTTTGGTCTGGCCCATAAACACTCTGATACCTTTTTAGTACTTTGATTCAAGCAAAGCTACATTCTTGACACAACATCATCAATTACATCAATTTTACAGGGTGTGGAAAGGATCTTTAAGTAATAAGGTCTTGGTAACAAACGCCGCTGAAACAGTCTGATATTTGGTATATTTGATGAGTACCTTAGTTTCCTTCCTCCACTTCACCCACTGATTCAAAATTGTTTCTCAGATACAGTGTGCAGATTTCCTGCACAGTGAAGATACTTGTGAATTGCCTATCCATTTCATCTGCTATTTCTTCATTTTCCATCATTCATTCACTCCCTAGAGGATTAATGCTCACTTTATTTACTCTTTATCTTTTAAAATACCTGCAGAATCTCTTACCATCTCTTTTCATTTTGCTCACAAGCTTCCTGTTGTGATCTAGTCTCTGATTCTTTATTAATATTTTGGCATTCTTTGCTGTTCTGTATATTCTGTCCAGTCTTCTGACTTGTTATTCATCTTTACAGAGTTATACACTTCCTCTTTCAATTTGATCCCCTTTTTATTTGCTTTAGTTAGCTACAGATTGTGTATCCTTCACTTTAAATTTTTTTTTATTAGAATTGTTTGCCTGAGTATTCTGAAATATCTGCTAAAATGCCTGCCACCATGTTTCTTATAACCTATTCTATAACCTAATTCCCCAATTCATTTTAATTGCCTCTGTCTTCATATCCTCATAATTGCCCTTATTTTAGTTTAAAGCAGTATTCTTAAATCTGCTGTTCTGTCAAAGTGAGACTACCATTCCCTGAACTGAACAAATAGTTGTACTTTTGTCTTTACCCCGCTACAATTCTGCTAACATGCTGTGTTTTTCCCTCCTGCATGTTGGTTTTCTAACTTTGTCCTATCTGCAATCAATATAAGCATCATGCCCAAGTCTGTATGAGGTGCTCAATTTACATTCTATTTGCATAATCGTGCATACATTGTGAATAAAATTTCACATTTTTCTGCACCTTTGTAAAATGTGACTGATAAGTTTTATTTCATTGTCATAGGTACGATCAACTGTTAGTGATTTTGCTGTCTTTCTCAGTATTGTCACTATGGTTTTAATTGACTATGGTCTTGGGATACCATCACCAAAGCTCCAAGTCCCCAGTGTTTTCAAGGTAACTTAAAATTCAGTTTTGTAGTTACTTTGATGTGGCATTTTACATTGTGTTTAAAAAAAATGAATCAGAAACATTTATAGTACACAAGTGACCATTAGACTAACAGGGTTGAATTTTCCTAGCCTCTTGGAGGCAGAGGTGCAGAATAAGTATTGACAAACTATATCAGGACAGCTTCCCAATCTGTCCCTCTGTTAAGTTACAGTACCCGAGGTGGGAGTTAGCAGCTGTCTCTGAATTAGTGAGAAGGCAGCATATCCAAATAAGACCCAATCACTGCCCATCTTTACATAGGCTTGCAATTTTCCTGGCATTACCTAGACATTGCTGAATTAGGGGTTCAGCAATGGATTGGAGTCAACATTAGAATGGAAGATTTGAGTTAGGATTCAATTGAGTGTTAATTTTCCAGCAGTAATTAACAACTGGAATTTATTCCCTAACAGTAGGCATGCCTTACTAGAGACGCATAACTACACTAGTGCTTGTCCTATTAGAATACTAACTGCTTTCTTCCATTGAAGATGCTTCCATGGTTCCATTGTCACTCTTACTAATGTCCAAGGAGAACAACAGCCATGTCCATGAGCTATGTTGATTGGACCATCATCCTGATACCTCCAACTTAAAATTCATCATGACCGTGATGCATGTTCATGTTTTTGCCGAGTGGGTGGTGTTGTGGAAATCTAGTTCATAAGTCATATTTTATAATATAATTGTTAGTTTCAGGAATTAATATTCTAATTGTAGATAATTGGTGGACATCTACGTTTTAAATGAACTAAGAATACTTCCTGTAACTTAAAAAAATAGTAAATCAAGTTTATCTGCAAGCGCGCCCTTAGTGCAAAATGAAATGCAAGATTATAATTTTTTCACATAGGTCACTTGCTTTATTATATGACTAAAAGTTAAGCTAAAAAATGAAATAAAGAAGTAAAATACCATAAACTGTAAAATAGTGTCAGGAATATGTTTCTTTGCAAATATTTTAGTTGTGACTTGATTTTTCTTGTTGCAGCCAACCAGAGATGACCGTGGTTGGTTGATTAATCCTCTGGGTCCAAACCCATGGTGGACTGTACTTGCAGCTTTTATTCCAGCCCTCCTTTGTACAATATTAATTTTCATGGACCAACAGATCACTGCTGTTATTGTCAACAGGAAGGAACACAAATTGAAGGTGAGTGTACACTTGATCTTTGAATAAATAACAAATCTTAATGAGAAGAATTTTAGATGCTTTATCTACTTGGTGTTTTTTTTTGTGTGGTATGTCCTGCATTATACAGACTTAATTTAAGATGGTGTCATAGAGTCATATAGCACAGAAATATATCCTTCGGTCAAACCAGTCCATGCCGAACATAATCTCAAACGAAACTAGACCGACCTGCCTGATCCTGGCCCATATCCTCTCAACCTTTCCTATTCATGTACTTATTCCAATGTTATTAGTTTACACAATAGATATGCAAGTTGATTAAAAATCAATTTTTACACTGTAAAAAAATTGCACATGCTATTTGCTATAATGCTGATGAAATTTACAGCTTTATTTCAAGGCAGTATTATGAGCATCTTGTCTCAATTTTACTTTATTTGGTAGATTCCTGATCAACAAATAAAACAGAATAGAACACCAGTCATTTACAGTGGCAACAACATTGGCAAACATAGATAACAAAGTGTAGAGCTGGATGAATGCAGCAGGCCAAGCAGCATCTCAGGAGATGCTGCTTGGCCTGATGTGTCCATCCAGCTCCACACTTTGTTATCTTGAATTCTCCAGCATCTGCAGTTCCCATTATCTCTTGGCAAACATAGCCCTGTTATTCCTGCAAAGCTCTCCTTACTCATTTATGGGAGATTGGAGCTCTGTCCCACAGATTATTCAAGCAACAGACTGATGTACTCATTGTCGCAGACAGTGACCAGGCATTCTCATCATCTCTGGCACCCCCACCATGCCTGGTGATGTCCTCTTCCCCTGGCAGGACAAACCCACCAGAGATGATAGCAGAGCTAGATACAGTTGGGAGGAAGTTGCATTGGAACTTCTAATCATTAAGTCTAAAGTCCATAAGTTCTCTGAAAATCAGATCAAACATAGGCAATGAAATGCCTTTCCAAAAACCGCCCTCCTCCATGTTGAGCACCACCAGTACTGAGGGTAGAAAGGACATAGAATGTGCTCTGAGCAGAGGAATTCAATATCTATGACCAAGAGTGGCGAGTCCTAAAGGACATCGCTAATAGACTGTGTCTGCCCGAGGGAGGGTGAGGGAACCGATAACAGATATATACAGACTTAACCTTGTCCTCACCAGTCTACTTGGTGTAATGCATTTATCCATGGCAGTATTGGTAGGTGTGACCATCCCACAGTCCTTGTAGAGAGGAGGATTGGTCTTCACATTGAAGATGCCTACCATTGTGTTGTGTGTTATTATTAGCATGCTGAATGGGAAGGATTTTGAATAGATCTAACAGCTCAAAACTGGGCATCCATAAAATGCTGCAGATCATTAGCACCAGAACTGTATTCAACCACAATCTGCAACCTAATGGTTGGCATAATTTCAACTCTACCATTCCTATCAAGTAGAAGGACCAATGCTGGATCAATGAACAATGTTTTGGATATGAGCCTGAAAGAGCTGATAATGAGGAATGCCACATGCACCAACTACTATGATGACATATAGAATGGGACTTGTGTGCAGACAGCTTGGGAACTTAAAGAAATGAGACATAATATCTGGTATTCCTCAAAGTCTCCATATCAAATCAGTGTAAATTGTAGCTGATTGCTAACATGCACTCAGCCATATTTTGACAACTGCAAGGAACTCTTCTTGGCTAGGTCAGAAAACGGTTTTCCTTTACAAATTATAAGGTGCAGTCACCATAGTCTCATCAGACAGTAGGGATGCTGTCTCATTGAAGAGAGATGACTGGTGATTATTTAACCTGAGGGTCACCATGCCTCAGATGAGGGGAGAGGTTGAGAAGAATAGTCCTTTATAGTAACCTCAGTTAGTGAGGGAATTGTGCCCATGCTGCTGGCATCATGACATCACAAACCAGCCGTGTAGCTAACTGAGCTAACCAAACACAAGACAAAGCAGGCCCTGTAGTTTGTTAAGATTAAAAAGGATTGTCAGCCTCCACCATGAGCAGCAGCTCATACAGTGTAGTGAGATTGCACGATCATGCAAAATGGTAGGCAGTGGTTCAAATTTGGCATAACTGATAATACTAAATGATGATCAACTGTGTGAGATCATCACACACTGGTTTAAGTCCACAGTTCACACAGCACAGTCAGCAGCAAGGCAGAGCTGAAGATTGTAAAACACTACTGAAGAAACCCTTGTGGCAATCCTCAGCAAGAAAGAATACTCCAGTGTATGGTAAGAGGACCAGGTAAGAGGCACACTACATCAGGAGAGTCAACAATTCCAATGAGAAGAAGAATTAGGAAAGCAGATACAGAGTGCATCGAGTCTTTTGATACTAGAGCAGCCCATATCCATATGGAACATATCCAGGAAAACATCTAGGCTCAGAATGGTCTGTGGCAAATAACATTTTCAGCACACAAGTGCTAAGCAACGAGCATCTCATACAAGACAGGATCAAACCATTTCACCTTTATAGTCAATGGCATCATCATCAATGAATCTCCTATTATCATATTACTAGGGGCTAACATTGACTAGAAATTAAACTGGGCTGATACTGTGGCTATACCCAATACTCTGGCCACAAGAGCTGTTCAGAAGCTATGAAATTAATCAACTCACCACCTGTCCATTTTCTACAAGACATAAGTCAGAACTATGATGGAATACCATCCGCTTATCTGGATGGTTGCACTTCCAATAATACCATCCAAGACAAAGCTACCCACTTGATACTCATTTACTGCCTAGAATTTTCACTCCTTCCAACACCAATGCACAGGAGCAGCAGTGTATTCCATTTACAAGGTGCACTGCAGCAATTCAACAAGGCTTCTTCGACAGCACCTTACAAAATCATGACCTTTTATCGCATGAGAGCATGGACATTAAATACGTAGGAACACCATCACCCGTAGGTTTCCCCTGCTAGATGCCACCCTGATCTGAAATTGTATTATCATTCCTTCTTGGCATCTTCCCTTCATGCTCTCTGTTTTAGTTGATTTCTGCTTTTAAAAATATATTGTTACCAGGTAGTATTTCACAGTTAATTAATTTTCTTCCCATCGAAGTTATTCCAAAGTTACACTGAATAAATCAGAGAATGCTTTGGCCCACCTGATGTTGGAATTTAAGTAAAATCAAAATGCTGAAGACAGTGGACATTGGAATAAAAGCAGAAAATGCTGCAGAAACTCTGCATGACTGGCAGCATCTTTCGAAAGAAAAACAGTCAATGTTTTGAGTGTGATATGACTTCTTTAGCAATCTTTCTAAAATTTAAGTGCCAAGAAAAAGAATATGGCTTTTATCATAGTACTAGCTGATTGACGCAGGCAATTTTAAAAACAAGTGCTATTATTATTTTCGCAGTTGTAGAAAGACACTGTCTGTTTAATTCCATCCTAAAATGGGATATTCCCACAAATTGTTTAACAAAGGTAAAATATCAAATATATCATTTTTAAAACACGGGCATTTGACATTTTTGTTAACATTTAATTGTTTCACAGAAAGGATGTGGTTACCATTTGGATTTGATAATTGTGTCCATCATGCTTGGAGTTTGCTCTATTTTGGGATTGCCTTGGTTTGTGGCTGCTACTGTGCTCTCCATATCACATGTCAACAGCCTGAAATTGGAGTCTGAATGTTCGGCACCTGGTGAACAGCCAAAATTCTTAGGCATCCACGAGCAACGAGTTACTGGCCTTATGATATTTGTCCTTATGGGGTTATCTGTCTTCATGACCTCTGTTCTACAGGTAATGTCAATACGTAATCGTTATTCTTGGCATTTCAAATGAATAAATATTTGAATTGTAACAGAATTACCAGTGATTGGCTTTTAATTTGATGACACTTTAAATGAACATGCATGCAGTGTATTGATTGTGCAGATTTTTTGATTTAGAAGTTTATTTAACATTTTCTAATAACTTTGATAATCTTTCAAACAGTAGGTTATGGTTTTTCTTTTGAGTGACAATTATGTTTTGGTAATGCTATTCTTGTTACTAGCATTTTGAAATATTCCTACAAATGTGTTAGAAGCTGAAATATTGTAGATAAATAGTAGTGGGTATAGTAATTGCGCCAATTTATTAGTTTAATGAATATTCTTTTAGCAACGTTCATCACATTGATATAAAATTAGACTACATGGCTTCTCTGAGGATATTACTCCCTGATGTATAATTGCTTAAAAGCCTACTTGGTTTGTACTTTTCTGTGGCTTTTCTATGACCCTGTTTACTTTGGTGGCAGTAGTACTAAAATGCATCACGCATTTATACTATAGTGAAGATGTTTGGATTTCAGGACCTAACTAATTTTGCAATCAGTGTGAGCCGAGCACTGAAATGTTTTTACCTCCCAGCATATGCTTTATTCATGAAACTTGTAAAAGTATGTTCAGTAAAGCTTATGTTTAACATTACAAAGTGCGATGTGGCTAGTTCAGCTACTTCCAATGCAGTCGGCAACATTCTGAGGTATCTCATTTTGCTTACAATTCCAGGTTCTACTCATAATATGCAATTACTGTAAAATATTAATGAGACAAGTAGCCTTGGCTGGCAAACTTTGATTTCTTGACTTCAAGTCTGAGCCACCCAAATTCAGTGGCACTCCAAGAAGCTGATGTTGGATCTTTTACCTGTACTACTTCTGAACTGGAGACTCTGAGAAACCCAGGCAGCAAAATTAAAATGATCACTCAGATAAGTGGCCAGTTTTGTGCCACCTGAGGATCTTATTGGCTACAATTCTAAAACAGCAGGAAGAAGATGGGTAGACCAAATGTTGCGCTTCTAAGTTTACTCTCAATTCCCAGCATAGCCCTCTGCTGGGGATTGAGTCTGTACCATCTTTGGGATTTGTGCATGCTAATAAGACCACAATTTCACAGTGTTTGTGCTTGCTTATCTGTCACTTGCGACAGTACAATGCTGTAATTTCATAGCCTGGAGCTGATTCAGAGACTTCAATATAGTTGAGGTGGTGAAAAAGTAATGAGAGATTTTTCTTTGCATGATGCCAAAATAATATCCAACATATGCAGGCAAGTAATGGGTAAATGGGCACTAATCCTTCTTCCCATTTTGTTTCTGTTCCATGATACCACTCACTTAGCTTTATCTCTGGTCCTTTTATTCAGCTTCTGCAGCAGACACAGCGGCTGGATTTTATCTTCAAAGTACGGAGTGGGATTCACAAAAATGCCAGCAAATACAGCATTATTGTTGGGATGGTTTGGCAGGTGCTAAGAGGTGTCAGGCTTGTTGCCTTCAGAAAGTCCACCAGAGTGGCAGTTGTAAAATCATTCTTTGTGCCAGTCTTAATAAAAACAAGAAGATTCTCTGGCCTTCACTTCTCAATCCAACCAATATATAGAGCTATGATCTCCTGGGTATAATACAATGTGCTTTTTAAAAAACGCATTTTTAAAAAATCTTTCTTATCTTTCAACTTTCTTCAAAAATACTTTCACTACCGGCCAATAAAATCATCCAGCCTTTTTAAAGAATCAATGACAGAAATTGTAAGTATGTGAAGCCTATTTATGTTGTATAAACAAACATTGTGCAATTAAAACAATAGGTCAGAGGGCCAAAGCTGTCAATCAATCAGTGTTTCCCTCAGTCTCATCTGTTTCAGCATACCTACAGATGTTTTGGCCCTTGGCCAAGCCTGACTATGCATTACTGATCTGCTGGATATAAAGCAGTGGATGGAATAGGTGGTCCATTGGATATAAATTAAGCATATAAGATAGAAATCTGATCTATATTGATGTTTAACAGTGAAGTTCCAATTTTTTGCATAGGTTGATACGGGTATTAGTCTTGCAACTGTTCTTTAAAGACAAAGTGCATTTTTTTTGTTGTTTTAGTTCATTCCAATGCCGGTACTGTATGGAGTGTTCCTGTATATGGGTGCATCTTCACTAAGAGGAATTCAGGTAAGAAGTTATACTTTTGCACTTGCATGTCTTTAAAAAAAAATGTAAAATTTTGTATTTATCGTGGTTTGCCAGTACTGGCAGTAATCCCAAATGTACAGATCAACACTGTTAACATGGCTCATCATTGACCAGAAACCTAATTGGATGAATTATATAAATACTGTGGCTATAAGACTAGGTTATAGATAGCAAATTCTGCAGCAACCATCTCACACGGTGACTCCTCAGAGTCTGCTCATCATTTGATTTGATTTGATTTTATTAGGTTTGATTTATTATTGTCACATATACCTAAGTACAGTGAGAAGTTTTGTTTTACTTGCAGTACAGGCAGATCATAACATACAAAGATCAGTGTGTTTTAGAACAAAGCAATGAATGCAAAGTTATGGCTGCAAAGAAGGTGCACTAAAAACAATATCATCATTAGATTTAAAAATGGAGAAGTCCATTCAGAAGTCAAATAAGCTCTTCCCCCCCACCCACTGCATCCCAAAACCAGTCCAACCTGTCTCTGTCTCCCTAACCTGTTCTTCCTTTCACCCATTCCTTCCTCCCACCCCAAGCCGCACCTCCATCTCCTACCTACTAACCTCATCCCACCTCCTTGACCTGTCCGTCTTCCCTGGACTGACCTATCCCCTCCCTAACTCCCCACCTATACTCTCTCCACCTATCTTCTTTACTCTCCATCTTCGGTCCGCCTCCCCCTCTCTCCCTATTTATTCCAGAACCCTCTCCCCATCCCCCTCTCTGATGAAGGGTCTAGGCCCGAAACGTCAGCTTTTGTGCTCCTGAGATGCTGCTTGGCCTGCTGTGTTCATCCAGCCTCACATTTTATTATCTTGGAATTCTCCAGCATCTGCATTTCCCATTATCTCTAATAGTGGGAAAGGAGCTGCTTTTGAACCTATGGTACATGTGTTTAAAGTTTTGTATCTTCTGCCTGACAGAAGAGTTTGAAAGAGACTATAACTGGGACAGGAGGGGTCTTTGATAGTGTTGTCTGCCTTTTTGAGGGGTTGTGAAAAGTAGATGGAATCAATGGATGCAAGGTTGGCTTCATCAGCAAGTCATATGAATGATTATGTGATGGAATACTTTCTACTTGTGTGGATATGTGCAATTCCACCAGCACTCAAGTAGCTCACTACTACCTAGGACAGAGCAACCAGCTTGATCAGTACCCCTTTATCACTTTAAACATTCACTCCCTCTACCACCTGGTTCACAACAGCAACAACGTGTAAAACCTTCAAATACCATGGGTCAACTTGTCACAATTCCCTCAATGCAACCTTACAAATCTATTAACTCATGAACTGGAAGGACAAAAATCAGCAGGTATAGAGGAATATCACTAACTGCACATTCCTCTCAATGTCATTCACCATCCTATCCTGGAATTATATTGCCATTCCTTCATTATCATTGGTCAAAAAACCTTGAACTTGCTCCCTAGCTGCACTGTGGATATAGATATCACTCTTGCTTCCTCCAGCTATTATTGGGCTTTATAAAAAGAAACCTTTAAAAGCTATTTGTTTTAGATTCTGACTTTTATTGTATAATTAGCATTTAAAAAGATTTACCAGTTGAATTCCTAGTTACTTAATCTGTCTCTGTCTCACTCCAGTGAAGTTTCCCTCACTCTGATCATGTGGTTTACTCTGATTCTGATACTTCCTGCATGTGATAACCCACTATGTTAGGCCTCATGACTAGAAATAATTTCTTTTTTGGTTATTGTTGTGGTCATGGCTGATGACTTCAGAACACTGCTACAAACAAAATGGGCTGATAGATGCAAGAAGATCCATGTTTTTACAAGAAAAGGTAATGAACAGCATGTAGAAATGATCACGTTGTGCTTTAGGTTAATTGGCATAATCCATTCTGCAAATTATAAGAATAAAAATGGAAGAACCATTGGGAACATGTATCTCCTGAGCTGGACTGAGGGAAGGGCTCTCAACACCATGGTGCATGTTGTGATAGAGGCCATGGCATCTGATGGTGCTCAGCGCAATAAGAATCATGTTCTGCTCCTACATTTTGCCACTTCTAGACTCCTAGCATACCCTAATGTTTCTTTATGGCATGATGACCAAGCTGCTAATTGATGTCTTACTTCACATAAAACCCACTTTCTTTACACTGACTCTTCCTGTTCTGATTTTCTGCTTTCAGCAACCTCAGAGCTGTTGCTTTCTGAGCCAGGGCAGCCCCTGGAAAACTAGAGTACCACAGCACAATACCGATGAAGAAGCTCAGTTAATGGATGTTTAATAATCACAGCACCAGTTCAGAAACTGACACTGCGTGTATGTCGAAGGCTACTATATATCTGGGATCAGCGCATGGTGTAGTGTGAGTGGGCTGCAGTCAGGCTGTGTTGAATGATGTTGCTTTGCCAGCTCACCAGAGGGAAAAATTACAGATAATTTCTGTTGGACAGGATTCAGGTGAAGAACTCACTGGAGCAACATACTGGAACATGATAGTAGGCATGAACACCGAGATTCTGTGGGAACAAAAACAGAAATTGCTGGAAGAGCTCAGCAGATCTGGCAGCATCTGTGGAGAGAAATCAGAGTAACCCACCCACAGAACTAACATACTTGACTATCAGGCAGACTTTAATCACTGTTAGGGAGTATGAAAAGGCCTGGCCCTAGTTGGTAGAAAGTATGTTGGAGATTTTGCCCTTTTGTAACCTCTGTTCCAATTCCATATTGTGCTGAAGAGCAGAAGCAATGCATTAATGTTCCCGTTACCTGTTGTAGCTTTTGTATGAAGAGGTCAACCTGTGAGGTGTAACAACATTCTTTGTCAAATCTGGGATTTCATCACATTTCTATGAACACTCTGTAGCACAAACAAACACTCTGCAGTCAGGTAAGTACTTCAAACTCCCATTATCTGCAAAGTGAATGTCGAGCCCTTAAAATAATGCTAGTGTAGGATCTATATTACAGGCCAGAGATTGCTTTATTTCAAATTAGATCAACAGATTACATCACCCAGGTTTGGCATTCTGGCATAATGTGAACTGGTGACTTCAGAACTTTAGTTAAGCTGTTGGACTGAGATTCAAGTACAAAACATGAATGTACCTCGTGAAGCGGCAATGCTAGAGCAGCTTGCCTTGTACTGCACACTTGTTGTTCATTCCTGTTTCTTAAAAACACTTTACTCAGAAAATCCTTTCTTGCTTCAGACAGTACATATCCTGTCACTGATACTGTGGTGGGTATGTGGATTAAGTTAGATAGCCCTGGAACAGTGGATCATAAATCATAATGCACAAATAATTCATGTCTGTTGAGTCTAGTCCAAACCAATTTCATACCGCCTGCTTATTTGAATGATTCCTGCACGCAACAAACACAAACCACCCTTCACAAGGGGGCCCAATCTTGTAACGTCTCAAATAAATTGCATGTTAGTCACAAACTCACAGAGGGTCCTGAGACAGCACCTTCCAAACCCATAACGTCAATCATCTGGAAAGACAAAGGCAGCAGATGCATAGAAAAACCACTACCTACAAATTTCACTGAGCCACACATCGTGTTAACTGAGAAATATATTGTTGTTCTTTCATTTATTGGGTAACAGATCCTGGAACTGCCTTCCTAACAGCACTGTGGATGTAGCTACACCACAAAGACTGCAGCAGATGAAGGCAGCAGCTCATCAGCACCTTTTCCTTGGGAAACTTGGGATAGGCAATGAATGTTGACCAAGCCAGAAACACCTGCATACTGTACTAAAACGAAAATCGGAGAAACCTGTCTCTCTTGAAAAACATTGTGGTTCACAAACAGAAGCAGCAACTGATTGGAAATGGGTTAAGTGTATTTGTGTGTCACGTGTTCCAGGGAAAAGAGCGTTGCTTACTTTTGGGATTCTTGTTTCTGAGGTCACAGCTTTGAAACTATCAAAGATAATGATATCTTAACACCTAAATCTTCTTCTCACCTTCTATTTTAGCACATCCCAAAATCTCCGCAAGACCATAAGACATAGGAGTGGAAGTAAGGCCATTCGGCCCATCAAGTCCATTCCGCCATTTAAATCATGGCTGATGGGCATTTCAATACCACTTCCCTGCACTCTCCTCGCAGCCCTTGATTCCTTGTGAGATCAAGAATTTATCAATCTCTGCCTTGAAGGCATCCAACGTCCCGGCCTCCACTGCACTCCGTGGCAATGAATTACACAAGCCCACTACTCTCTGGCTAAAGAAATGTCATCTCATTTCCGTTTTAAATTTACCACCTCTAATTCTAAGGCTGTGCCCACGGATCCTAGTCTCCCCGCCTAACGGAAACAACTTCCTAGAGTCCACCCCTTCTAAGCCATACATTATCTTGTAAGTTTCTATTAGATCTCCCCTCAACCTTCTAAACTCCAATGAGTACAATCCCAGGATCCTTAGCAGTTCATCATACGTTAAACTTACCATTCCAGGGATCATCCATGCGAATCTCCGTTGGATGCGCTCCAGGGCTAGTATGTCCTTCCTGAGGTGTGGGGCCAAAATTGGACACTGTATTCTAAATGGGGCCTAACTAGAGCCTTATAAAGCCTCAGAAGCACATCGCTGCTTTTATATTGCAACCCTCTTGAGATAAACGACAACATTACATTCGCTTTCTTAATCACGGACTCTACCTGCAAGTTAACTTTTAGAGAATCCTGGACCAACACTCCCAGATCCCTTTGTACTTCTGCTTTACGAATTTTCAAACCATTTAGAAAATAGTCCATGCCTGTATTCTTTTTTCGAAAGTGCAAAACCTCACATTTACTCACATAGAATTTCATCAGCCATTTCCTGGACCACTCTCCTAAACTGTCTAAATCTTTCTGCAGCAGTCCCACCTCCTCAGTATTACCTGTCTGTCCACCTATCCTCGTATCATCGGCAAACTTCGCCAGAATGCCCCCAGTCCCTTCATCCAGATCATTAATATATAAGGTGAACAGTTGCGGCCCCAACACTGAACCCTGCAGGACACCACTCGTCACCGTTGCCATTCCAAAAAAGAGCCTTTTATCCCAACTCTCTGCCTTCTGTCAGACAGCCAATCCTCAATCCAAGCCAGTAGCTCACCTCGAATGCTATGGGCCCTCACCTTGCTCAGCAGCCTCCCGTGAGGCACCGTATCATAGGCCTTTTAGAAGTCTAGATAGATAACATCTACTGGGTTTCCCTGGTCGAACATAATTGTTACCTCTTCAAAGAATTCTAACAGGTTTGTCAGACATAACCTCCCCCTACTAAATCCATGCTGACTTGTTCTAATCTGATCCTGCACTTCCAGGAATTTAGAAATCTCATCCTTGACAATGGATTCAAGAATTTTACCTACTATCGAGGTTAGGCTAATCGGCCTATAATTTTCCATCTTTTGCCCTGATTCTTTCTTAACAAGGGGGTTACAACAGTAATTTTCCAATCATCTGGGACTTTTCCTGACTCCAGTGACTTTTGAAAGATCACAACCAAAGCCTCTGCTATTTCCTCAGCCACTTCCCTTAGAACTCTAGCATGTAGCCCATCGGGGCCGGGAGATTTATCAATTTTTAGACCTTTTAGCTTTTCTAGCACTTTCTCTTTTGTAATGTCTACCATACTCAACTCTACACCCTGACTCTCCCTAATTGTTGGCGTACTACTCATGTCTTCTACTTCCAAGTTACAAGGCTCAGATTGTATAATTATGTTCCCTAACATTTACCCCAGCAACCCTGAAAAAAAGGGTGTTGCACAGCTTTGATTTTGTGCCTTTTCCATTTTTAGATATCCAAGCACTACAATCACACTAGGCAATGGAAGAACACCAACAGAGAGTAATGCTGAAGACACAGTCACTGGTTCAGACATTAAAACTGCCTATAAAATGGTATCTGTCTTTGGTGAGACATTAGAAATGAATGCGCTACAGCCATAGAGTCATAGATTTGTACAGCCTGGAAACAGATGCTTCAGTCCAACTCATCCATGCCAACCAGATATCCTAAATTAATCTAGTCCCATTTGCCAGCATTTGGCCCATATCCTTCTCAACCCTTCCTATTCATGTACCCATCCAGATACATTTTAAAAGTTTTCATTGTACCACTTCCTCTGGCAGCACCATCTTGTGCGTGAAAATGCCCCTTAGGACCCTTTTAATTTTTTCTGCTCTCACCTTAAACTTATACCATCTCGTTTTGGACTCCCATACCCAGGGAAAAGACCTTACCTATTCAACCTATCCATGCCCTTCATGATTTTATAAACCTCTATGAGTTCACCCCTTAGCGTCCGATGCTCCAGGGAAAATAACCCAAGCCTATTCAGCGTATCTCTGTAGCTCAAATCCTGCAAACCTGGCAATACCCTTGCAAATATTTTATGAAACCTTTCAAGTTTAACAACATCTTCCCTATAGCAGGCAGACCAGAACTGAAGACAGTATTCCAAAAGTAGCCTAACCAATGCGCTGTACAGACGCAATAGATATCCCAACTCCTTTAGCCAATGCACTGACTAATAAAGGCAAGCATGCCAAACGCCTTCTTCACTACCGTGTCTGTCCGTGACTCCACCTTCAAGGAACTATGAACCTGCACCCAAATGTTTCTTCGTTTGGCAACACTCTCCACGACTCTACCATTAAAAGAATAAGCCCTGCCCTGATTTGCCTTACCAAAATGTCACACCTCACACTTATCTAAATTAAACTCCATCTGCTACTCCTTGGCCCATTGGTCCATCTGATCAAGGTCCAGTTGTACTCTGTAACCTTCTTCACTGCCCACTGCACCATCAATTTTAGTGTCACCTGCAAAACACCCTAACCATTCGTCCTACACTCACATTCAAAAATTTATATAAATGACAAAATGTAGTAGACCCAGCACCGATCCTTGTGGCACACCACTGGTCATATGCCTTCTGTTCGAAAAATAACCCTCCATCACCACCCTCAGTCTCCTACCTTCAACCCAATTTTGTATCCAAATGGGTAGCTGTCCCTGGATTTCCATGTGATCTAATCTTGCTAACCAACCTTTAATGTAGAAACTTGTCAAACACCTGGCTGAGGTCAAAACAGACAACATCCACCATTCTACCTTCACCGATTCTCTTTGTCACTTCAAAAAACTCAATCAAGTTCCATGAAAGGGAATAAAAATAATGCAGGTCCTAGCTCACCATTGCATTTCACTGAACAAAATTGAAATAAGGATCTTGAAAGAGCAGCCAGAAGAAGATAGCTGATCGGTGTGTGCAGTGTGCAATGTACATTAAGAAGCCTGCAGAATTCAATATCGGAATTCCTTATTGATATCCAGATCAATAGGAGCATGGATGCATCCAGAGCACTAGCATGATGCTAGATCTTGTACAGAACAAGGAACACATTCTTTCCGGCAAGAAAGTGGTGGCCCATTTTGTTCACACATTAGTGGGTTTAGCTTTGATATTGTGTTTGATCTTTGATGATGTAACCTTCATTGCAACTCATTCAAATGAACATTAGAGATTTTGACACACAAAGTTAATTTGTGGGTTGCCAGCTGAGGCTGCTGTTGTGGCTTACGGTGAAAAGCAAAAAGATCACCAGATGTCACAGCAGTTCATTAGTCCAACAGATTCCTAGATACATTTCCCTGGGTGGATTGGTAGCTATGACTCTATGGAACATGTTGCCCCCTCTTAGTAAGATAGCATTCATCCTTCTTTACTTTTCACTGTATCAATGCCCTTACTGCATCCTGTCAGCCAACCACCATGCTAAAATGTCGAAGTCCACCACTGAGCACAATACTTCCTGTATCTTTGCACCTTGAAGCAATGGTGAAAAGTACTAAACACCTATGGTATCATAGTAATCGCCAGAAGAAAAACATCTCATTAATCTTGGGAGGTTTCAGATCTTCAAAACAAATTCAAGACAATTGAACCTTCAATCAAGGGTAGTACTTCAGCTTCAGAAGCAGAAACCAATTATGTACAATAGCATTTTGCAATCAGATGCACAGAATATAAATGTGAGCTTGACGTGTTTAGGGAAAGTCTTCAATCCTCAACAACTGCACACCACGAAGAATCATGATACGTCAAGAAGTTAATAAAACATTCTCCAGAGGGAAAGAGAGCCCTGAGTCCAAAGTGGATCATATTACTATTAAATATACAAAACCATTTCTGAAGAAGGGTCCCAACCCAAAACATCAACTTTCCTGCTCCTCTGATGTTACCTGGCTTGCTGTGCTCTTTCAGCTCCACACTGTGATATCTCCATTCAAAATTTATTGATCTGTTAAGATGGCAGCTGGAGGCTGCAAGAGAAACACTTCAGCAAGTGACGGAACTGCTGAAGAGTTTTGTCAGTTGAGGTTAGCAAGCTCAGATTATTAAGTTCACCGAGACACAATTTGGATTTGCCAAGTTTAAAGCTGAACATAGGAACAAACCCGTTCTGTCTGCCTCTCTCTCTCTCTCTCTCTCTCTCTCTAGTGTTTGTTTTAGAAGTTGAGGTGATCACTCATTAACCTTTCTTCAGCTATATGTTCAATGTGACCTTAGAGTTCTGAACATTTCTGTACAAAGAGGCATTTTCCTCTTACAAAGTATCTTGCTGCTTTTCCACTTGAATGACAATATCAGTTGTATGATTGTGCAATTTTTATAAATCATCTGCAAACTTCTCATTTTCTGTTTGCAAGACATTGGTTGACAGCTAGCATTCAAACTTTTAGTTCAGTAGTCTCATCGAGTAAGATAGATTCTTGACTAATGAGGGAGTTATGGGAGACAGGCAGGAAAGTGGATTATGCCACAATCAGTTCAGCCGTAATTTTATTGAAAATGGAGCTGGCTGAAAGGATTAAAAGGCCTACTGCTTCTGTTTCTTATGTTCAGTTAGGTTTTGACAAATAAATAGTGATTTATCAGTTTAAGTCTACTTTATTTTGGGTTAACTATTAAAACTTAATTCCATCTTTGAGGTGGGTTGGCCACAGAGCTCAAATTGTCTTTGGTATTTCACTGAATAGACTAAACTGTTTGCATTTTTTTAATAGAGGAAGCATTCAAAACAAGTCCATTTGCACCATAACCTAAACAGTTGTATTTGGCAATTGTATTGATGCATGCTTTTCTGATGGAAATTATGATCAGTGGAGAAGGTTCTATTAAAATTATGCATTTCTTGCAACAGACCTTGAAACCATACTGACAATAACTAGTTAATGTCAAGGTGGCTGTTGTCCTCAACTTTAGTGCCACTGCTGTATTTCAGACAATAACATAAAATACTTGTAAAACATCACTTTCAGAATTTTACAGGTACATCAAATAAATGACAGATACTTTATTAACTCAAGTCAGAAATTTAATTATTTTCCGAATTAAAAGCAGCCAATTTCACAAAAGATCCATGCACTTCTGTTATGTATGAATTCTCCAGAAGTATTGCTGATGTTATGTATGTACACATCATTCCGTATTTCCCATGTCGTCCCTTTCTTCAGCACAAAAGGAGTTCCATTTCATGAATATGCAACTGCCTTGATTTCTTTATTCCACAGTGATTATTTGTTTAACCATCATTATAAGGGTCAGGGATATTCATTGGATAGCAGTTAGAACCATCAGTAATTGACTGGAGCTCTGGTTCTTATTAGTTTAAAGGAATCCAAGTATAAACTCTGAAGAGAATATGGAAGAAAAAAAATTGTATCTTTATTCTCGGTATAGCTATTGAGCGTGTGAAAGCAGAGCTATGAAATTGTGACATCAGATTTCATTGGATGGGAGCCTGGGTCTGTAAGCTCCAAGGGAGACATTTCTCCTACCATAAAAACTGAAAGAACTGCAGATGCTGTAAATCAGGAACAAAAACAAAGTTTCTGGAAAAGCTCAGGAGGTCTGGCGGCATCCCTGAAGGAAAAAAAGGTTAACATTTTGGGTCCAGTGACCATTCCTCAGAACCGTTCTGAGGAAGGGTCACCAGACCCGAAACGTTAACTCTGTTTTTTCCTTCTCAGATGCTGCCAGACCTGCTGAGAATTTCTCCTAGCATCGTTTGTCTATAGTTATCTTTAATGAAACCTTTTGCTGTTAACTGACAAGAGTGTAGATCTCAAATTATGAGAGGGGGCAGTGTGAAGATCATGGTGGTAAAGATAATGACTATTTCAACAGAAGTCTTGAACTACTGTCTAATTAAGGGATCTAAAATGATTCCTCATATAGGTCTTCCCTTATGAAAGCCACTGCAATGGATAAACAATTGAAGCTAGCTATTTGTGTCATTGTATTAAAAGTATAACGATCTCAAAGATCCTCATGACTAATTTTAACTTGTATCAAGGCCAATGAATACATCTATATTTCTCTGCAAGTGTTTATTCTACCTAATCCTAAACTTGCTGGCATTACATATTTGATTAACAGTAATACAAATCTTTGTACATGCAAATATAAAATTGTAGCTGAGTTACACCATTTTAACCCATTTGCGTTATCCATTTGTTGCCCTTTAAAAATTTTACATTCATGAAAATACTCTTGGATCAATTAAAACACATTTTTTGCAATATTTATGTCACAAAGACAAAATCCAGAATTTGCACCCCTTGAATGTTAGTATAAAGCTTGGATTAACTTCTAACTCCAAATTCTTCTGGATGCTTTTTATCTTTTTTAGTTATTTGATCGTTTGAAACTGTTTGGAATGCCCGCAAAACACCAACCAGATTTCATCTACCTACGACATGTGCCTCTTAGGAAAGTTCACCTCTTCACTGTGATTCAGGCTTCTTGTTTGATTATTCTTTGGATAATTAAAGCTTCTCGGGCTGCCATTGTCTTCCCTATGATGGTATGAACCTAATGAGTTAATAATTCTACTTAACAATTATTTTGGTGACAATGCATTAAATTTAAGGTAGAGAATTGTTATATTGATTTAGTTCATCAAACCTTTAAAAATAAATAAACATTTATACTAAATATACTCACAAATTAAATTTTTACATGCATTTTTGAATTTAGAATGAAAATGGGAACTTATTTAAAAGTACAAATGCATGGAAGATTTGTCACATATTTTGAAATGATAGATGTTACTTCTGTAACAAAAGCAGAATACTGCAGGTACTGGATACCTGAAATAAAAGGAAAAATTGTTGGAAAGACTCAGCAAGTGTCATATTGGATTCAAAACATTAATTCTGATTTTCTCTCCACAGATGATACTAGGAATTCTGAATTTCTCCAGCATTTTTTGAGGTTATTTCTAAGTTTCACAGATATGCTTTTCCATGTTAATAACATCTTTAGCTTTCTTTTTTATTAGTGACTACTGAAATTTGCTTATATTACAGGTTTTAGCGCTCGTGTTTATCCGAAAACTGATGGATTTCATCTTCACCAAGCGAGAGCTAAGCTGGCTAGATGATGTGATGCCTGAGAGTAAAAAGAAAAAGTTAGAAGATGAAGAAAAAGAAGTAAGAGACTTGAGGGAGGGTTTTCCTTGTCTACACTGACTATTCTTGAGGTCTCATTTGGATAGTCAGAAGAGGAAAGATTAACAATGTCCCACCTGTTAAAAATACACAAAGTTTACATCCTGAATCATTTTCAAATGAGTGAATCTGGTACCATTTGAATGACTTAGTTCAGAAGGGCGACTGTGTCTTAATGTATCTATCTCACCATTTCTTACCTTTTAGATCTTTGTTCACTTTCCTTTTTAGTCCTCTTTGACCTTCTCTTCAGTTACCACACTATCTTTCACTGCCTTTTTCTGAGGTAATCTCCCCTCCAATTTCCCTGCCTCAAGCTTTCAGCTGGCCTGCCTCCTGTCTTGTTACTATCCAATGTTTGCTTTCCTCCTAGTACCCCCACTTTATAGATCCTATCCATAACTCATTCTTCCTCTTCTGTCCTCCACTGCAAACTTTGCCAGTTGATCAGTTGACACTGCCCCTCTATTCATCTCCATCTAGAATCTCCATTTGTTTGTGTGCAGGTTCTTTGCCATTCATTATAGTGTATTTTAAGGCCCTCACTGCCACATGTTAAGATGACAGAGCTTATAAGGTTGGCAGTCTGCCTGCTGCCTTCTACATCACCCGTACCATGTCTACATTGAGTGGACCAGGCATTAAGCTGCCCTTGCCCCATTTTTGCTTTTAAATGACCAGTTAGTTCCCACTCAATAGGGAAGAATTATGGATACCTCCTTTGAAGAAATTCCTGCTTCACCTTCTGTGCTCACTGGGGGCTTTGCTGGGCAGTGCTGGCCAAAATCCATAAAGTTAACTGGCATCCTAATACATGACACTTCTTGTCTGGTCACTGATTACAATCAGACTGGCCAGTGACTCTCTAGAAGCAGACTACCTCCCAGATGGGGGCAAAGCTGTCACTCTGACTGAATTATTGCTTTTCTGTCATAATCTCATGGTGGGGCAGCCGGGTTTCGGTTGGACAGACTGACCACAAACTTCTCAGTTGGCAATGGTGCAAAATGCCCCCTGCAAACTACACTTGCACATTAACTGAGACATAATGGCCTGTGTGTGTGTGTGTGTGTGTGTGTGTGTGTGTGTGTGTGTACGCGCTCACATGAAAACTACCTTTAAGAGTTTCCAAGTAGAGGTTGTTCTTCTGTGGATGCACATTTTATGCTGTTCTTAAGAATCTTTAATACATACGTTAATCATATGGAACATTCCCTAATATTCCTTGCATTTTTTACTAAATTGGCACATTATCAGTAGCATGCTGACATCCCTTTGTTGTTGTATTTTGGGAATTGAGTGTAATGTCTTGCTTGTCTGCTTCTGATGGGCACAGGACCCTACTGAAGGAAGTAACCACCTTTCTTTTCCAGCTGTAGCCTGAGATGTTGAAGGAACAGCTGGCTTCCTTCAATGTAGTGGGGGCTGGTAGGGTTATAATGGTGAGTGTTGAAATAGATCCTTAATTGACCATTACTTGGCCAGTTAAGAGCCTCAGTATCTAGCAGGTGACTCAGCTAGTTGATGACTTACCTGCTATCTGTTTTTTAAGACAGATCAGGAGGTGGCGGGAAGCTAACTGCTCTATTTTACATAGTCCAGACTTGCAAATAAATCATCTGTGGGCAGTAAAATTCCCTTTCATTATTTTCTTATTTTTGAATGCCACACAGTTGCCCTGAAGTGAAACAAAGCCAGTTGGTGTGAATTGCATACAAGATTGTACTGCTGCCTGGCATTAAGACTCCAATTGGGAGCAAGCTTCAGTAACGAATAATAGTTCCATTTGATATTCACTTATGTTTCAATAAGCTTAACCCAGAAAGATGGTTCAGGTTCAGTAAAAGTCCTGATGAGAAGCACGATGATCAAATTGTATGGAAATGAGGAGGGGAAATTGGAGCCAAAGGTTCTGCCATACAATTTATTTGTTCAAGCAAATGACTATTAACAGTTGGGTTTTTATTAATTCCTAAGGAAGAGCAAATAATGTTGACAATAGAAGAAGAAGGAACAATTCAGTTACCTTTGGATGGAGATTACAGGTAGGATTTTGCAGAAAGTACAGGTAAAGTATTTCTTTGAAACACTTGTTTGATTACTTGTCACTTTCATTAGGCCCTTGTCAAGTGACTGTTGTACCTGTTATGTTATTCCAGCCATTTGGTTTATCTCTTGCACCATCCTATTTTTGATTTTTTGTAATTATTAATCCAATCATAGGTCATTCCTTCATTTGCTGTTCAGCTGTTGATACTTTACTCACACTGTTTGATACTGTCAATTACCTGCAAAGGCCTGTTATTCAGCATGTCAGCACTTCATTCACACTACTTGTACTTATCTCTTGGCATCCTTAATTACCTGGGATTGTTTTACCATTATCTCTCTGCGTATAAATTCTGTGCCTGTGCACTTGCCTCCACTTCACCTGTGAAGTTTGCACATTCTTCCCATGTCAGCATGGGTATCCTCCCCCAGTCAAAAGATGTGCAGGTTAGGTGGATTGGCCATACTAAATTACCAATAGTGTCCAGGAATATGCAGGCTAGGAGGATTAGCTCCAAAAGCTTTTGATTTCAGATAAACCTGTTGGGCTGTAAATTAGCATTGTGTGACTTCTGACTTTGTTAAATTATACCATTGACGAAGCTTTGAGGCCTGAATGTTGTTGGTAGTTTATAGTTTTATCTTTTGACTCACTCCCTGAGGTCAATTGTGATCTGAAAATGCCTAAGCAAAAGGCTGAATATCAGCTTCTTTGAATGCCTTCAAAGTAGCTTTTGTTGAATCAGTGATAAATGAAACTGGGGTTGAAAGTCTGGAGTCACCCAGCTCAAGTCTCCACCTGTCCTTGCCCTCCACTTGCTAGAGGTGGTCCCTAGTCCTGTTTACGCCTCGGTGAAAGCCTGAAACCCTGCAGGCATATCTTGGACAATAAGGAGTTCTGACCCTATGACTTCTGCTTTGTATCAAAGGATTGTGCATTCTCTTGACAAAAAGAGAGGAACATTTACCTCCATGTCCATGTTGGTAGCTAATGCATTTTATAATGTTTTTTGAGTTTGTGTGAAGATTCAGTACATGTACTTACATTGTATCTTTTACATTAACTATATAGTATTTCATTCAAATTATGTTGTAACTCTGCTGAATGTTAGCACCAAACATTTAGCAATCATTTAGAAAGAATGGTGACTATCACAAGAATAATTTTTCAATCTTCTTTAGGGATGATCCTTCTGTTATCAATATTTCTGATGAAATGGCCAAAACTGCTGTCTGGAAAGCACTCCCAATGAATACTGGAAATGCAAAAAATAAAGACACTTTCTTTGCATCAAAAAGGTATTTTTTATATCTGCATTCAGTTTCTCAGTTGCTAAATGTTTAATATTAATATCTTTTTGGTAATCTACACTAAGAACAATTATTAAAGAAGCATGTTAGTGTTTAAAATGCTTGGAGGAGGAATGTCTTACTTTTGGAATTTCTAGCGACTGCATGCTGGATTCTAAGTTTCTGACAGGCTGGGATTGGAGTAAGTGTGAGGCTGGTGCTCAGCAGTGTGAGAGAAATATAGAAGTAACTGCAGCATACCAGTATAGTTTTTAAACCGAACCATTATAATATCATAGCATTACCTGGTTTGCTGAACAGTTATCTTAAGTGGAAATGCTGACTCATGTAGTGGGACAGTGGCTAAGTGATTATCATTGCTGTCTCACAGTGCTAGGGAAACTGGCTCAATGCCAGCCTCAGTCTGTGTGGAGTTTGCGCATTCTCCCTGTGTCTGCACAGGTTTCCCCTCGCTGCTCTGTGAGCTACTCCCACAGTTCAAAGTTGTGCAGGGTAATTGCAATATAGAGTCATTTGGCATGGAATCAGACCCTTCAGTCCAATTAGTCCACACTGACCATGTTCCCAAACTAAAGTAGTCCCGCTTTGTTGATATCCCTCCAAATCTTTCCTATTGATGTACCTGTCCAAATTTCTTTTAATGTTGTCACTGTACCTACCAATACCACTTCCTCTGATAGTTCATTCCACATATTACCCGCTGTCTGTGTAGAATCGTAGAATCCCTAAGGTGTTGAAATGGGCCATTTGGCCCAAAAGGTCCATGTCTCTGAACAGCATCCCACTCAGACTCAACCGCCTACCCTTTCCCTATAAGCCTGCATTTCCCATGGCTAATCCTCCTAGCCTGCATATTCCTGGACACTATTGGTAATTTAGTATGGCCAATCCACCTAACCTGCACATCTTTTGACTGGGGGAGGATACCCATGCTGACATGGGAAGAATGTGCAAACTCCTGCATGAAAAAGTTGCCCCTCATGACCCTCATGGACCCGTGATAGAAGTCCTAGCCTATTCAGCATCTCTGTGTAACTCAAACCCTCCATTCCCAGCAATATCCTGGTAAATCTCTTCTGAACCCTCTCCAATTTAACAATATCCTTGCAATAGCAAAGTGACTCAAACTGCACACAGAACTCCAGAAGAGGCCTCACCAGTGTCCTGTACAAACTTAATATGACTATCAGCATGAATATCATTGATGGACCAGGCTTTTGGGGTGATATCTTTGTCTAAGGAAATAATGGCCACCAGTGAACATGTTGAATGCCACTTTACTTGGAATTCATATTACCCTAATTTTGACCACACTGATCTGCAGCAAAGTTCCCTCCAGTTCATTGCTTGCATTGGATCATGAAAGGGATAATGATGAAATGGGACTTGGAACAGCCAGGTTGGCTCAAGGCACTTTTTCTTCTTACCCATTGCTGCCACCTCCACTTTAGGTAATACCACACTTGCAGATTTGTTTCCTGATGGCTGAGTCTGTTGCCTCACTGTTAAATGGGGCAGTCTTTGGCAGCACTCTGATGAGCCTCAGCATTTAGAGAATTTTAACCATATGCACCTTAGCATTCAGAACAAAAACTGAAACATTCTTGCTTTACTTCTGTTGAAGCCATAGAGGGTAAGAACCATCTTGATGCACTGGAAAGGAAACATTTGTAACTGTACAAGGGTATGCATATGATTGTGTAGTACATTATTAGAATGTTACGTTTCTGTTTTTGTTTTGAGCCATGAAAATGTTGTCTATTTCTAACATTTCCCATCTTGCCCATTTTTGCCCTCAGCATGGCAAATGGGTTTTTAATTTGTGATGGATGGGAAGATAAGAATTGATATGTAATAATACCATAAGAAATAGGAACAGAAGTAGGCCATTCAGCCTCTCAAGCCTAGGATACTGCACTGACACTCCTCACGTCCTCTTTCCTGTCCTTTCCCCTACCCTCTATTCCCCTACTGATCAAGAATCTATATATTTCAGCCTTAAGTATACACAGGTACTTTGCCCTTACAATTCTCTATGGCAAGGAGTTTCAAAATCATGACCCCTGGGATAGGAAATTCCTCCTCCTGTCAGTCTCAAATTGACACCCCTTAATTCTGATGCCCTCTGGTCTTAGACCTTCCCATAAAGGAAGGATCTTCTGAGCATTTACATTGTCAGGCTGCTCAAGAATTCATTTTATTTTGAATGAGGTCAACTCTCATTCTTCTAAACTCCAATGACTTAACCCCCAAACTATTCAATCTTTGCTCATAAGGTAGTCCATCCATACCAGGGATCATCATAATGAACCTTCTCGGAACTGCCTTCTTTGAAATAGTACCTTAAATAAGGGACCAACACAAACCACAGTACTCCAGATTTGTCTCAGCAACTCCTTGTACAGTTGCAGTAAGGCTTCCTGATTCTTATACTCTAACTCCATTAATATAAGGCCAACATTCCATTTGTCTTCCTGACTACCTTCTGCTCACATGTGCCAGTGTTCTGTTTTATGCAAAAATCCCCCAAAAGATCTTTGTATTGCAGCTTTCCTCAATTTAAATAATACTGTTCTTTTGTTCTCCCTTGCAAAATGAACAATTTCACATTTTCCATCATGCTCCATTTGCGACATTTTTGCCGCACTTATCAATATCTCTTTGCGAACTGTTTATATCCTTCTTGCAGTCTGCCTTTGGTCATCTGCAAATTTAGCTACAGTACATTCGCTTCCTTCACTATAAGTCATTAATAGTTATTGTAAAGTGGTGGTCCCAGCACTGATCTCTGTGCAGCCCCTCAGAGCCAGTTAGACACTGCTGGAGTGTGTTGCCCTGGGAATCCTCAACATTGACTCTGGATCCCATGGAATTTCATGGTATCAAGTTAGTAATGGGCAAGGACCTCTCCCAGTGATAACTATAAACAACGCACCACCCCTCCCATCAGCTGATGCATTGGTAGTCCTCCATATTGAACAAAAACTGGAAGAAGCACTGAAGGTGGCAAGGGTGAAGGATGTACTCTTGAGTCAGAGACATAAATGTCTAACATCAAGTTTGCCTCGGTACCACAATTACTTGCTGAGTTGGCTGATTTCTAAAGCGTGTATCTTTTAATATTGGTCTGCAGTAGGTGGTGAGGTATCCAAAAGGAGGAAAAGCCCACTTGAACTCATCTTCATCAATCTACTTGCTGCATTTAGACATTTAGATCAAATATAGGCATTTAGCTAAGTTTGGAGTTGTTCACTCCTCTGGCTTACAAGCTGAGTGACTAATAAAAATCAAAGTGGTAGAAACAAAGCAGATTCAAACAAACCAGGTTCAGGTATAGAACTAGAACTTCTGACTGAGAAATTCAGCTAATGAGGTGGATTTGATGTTCCCACTTTAGAAACCATTATTTTTTCATGAATAACTGTGAAGTCATTAGCACTAAGTCAATCCATAATGAGTGTCAGTGGTCTCATTTGTTCAGAACTGAATGAGATACACATCTCATCTATATTTGTGTAGTAACTTGGCTGGAATTTCCATACTTTGCAAGAGCTATCACATTCTAGGGCATCATGAGTTTGCTTTTCTCCAGAAATTTCTGGAGGTAATTTCTGGAAGTAATGAACTTGCTCATTCTGTATTTGATGAGGTTTGAAATATTTTCAAATCCAGCAAGAGTCCATTTTTGAGTCATTTTAAGCAAGATCTTTTGTCTTAAGGCAAGAAATTATCTTCTTCATCTCATCCTCTGGACATTAAAAATGCCTAGTATGAAGGAAGATGGTTATGGATTTTGGCATCTTGGTATCTCAGACACAGGGCATTGTAGCAGCAGTTTCTCAAGGTACCTGCAGCTGAAAATACCACCTCAGATACTACTTCAATGACCTTCCTTCCACCATAAGTTCAGAAATAGAATGCTCATTGATAATTGCATGCTTTTGTAACTGTTCACACTTAGAATCAGTCTATACCACCATTCAGAATCTCCAACAGTGCTGAAAAAACTCAAAACCATGTAGGACCCCCGATTCACCAACTTAAAAATTTCACTTCCTGGAACAGTGACAGTGAAAGCAGTGTATACCACGGACAAGATTCATTGTACCCACCTACCGTGTTCCTTTGGTAGAACCCTTCCAGGTCAATTCCTCTACTCCTAGAAGGATACGGACAGTAGACACATGGGAATACCACCATGTGCAAGTTCCCTTCCAAGCCATGCACCATCCTGGATTGGAACAATATCCCTATTCCTTCACTGTTGTTTAGTCGCTCACCCAAATAGGGCTGTGAATGTACCTAACACAAAGGACAAGAGCATTTTAAGAAGGCATCTCACCGCGACCTTCTCAAAGGAAGTATTGCAAAACAATGCATACCGGCTTAACCAGTGACAGCCAGCTGATGAAAAAGAATCAGAAAACTCAAGACCAATTTTCTCTATTCCGAGGTCCTAGGAAACACTTCTATTTCCTCAGTCACAGCTAATCTCATCATCTGACTGTTCACAAACCTACGTGGGCTCCCAGTTAAACAGCACTTTTAAAATTTATATTCTTGCTTTTAAATCTTAGAATCCCTACAGCATGAAAACAGGCTATTTGGTCTATTGTGTTCACACTGAGCCTCCCACCCAGACCCACATTTCCCGTGACTAATCCACCTAGCCTTCACCTTCCTAAATGTTATGGTAATTTAGCATGGCCAATCCACCTAATCAATGCATTTTTGGATTGTGGAATGAAACTAGAGCACCTGGAGAAAATCCTTATATGGGGAGAATGTGAAACTCCACACAGACAATTGCCCAAGGCTGGGATTAAACCCAGGTCCCTGGAGCAGTGAGGCAGCAGTGCGAACCACTGTGCTATCCCCACCAATCCTTTCTAGAACTTCAGCCCTCCACATCTTTGGAATCCCCTCCAGCTCACAACTCTCCGAGTATGCCATGATATTGTATATCCGCCGTTGACAGCCATGTTTTCAGCTGCCAAGATGCTAAATTGCACTGTTCTATAAACTTTTTCATGTCTCTAGCTCTCTTTCCTCCTTTAAGAGGTTTCTTAAAATCACCTACATTGATCAAGCATTGGATCATTTACCCAATATCTCCTTATATGGTTTGGTTGCATATTTTGTTCAATATTGCTTTTGTGAAATGCCTTGGGACAGTTGCTATTGTTAAAATCACTTTGTAAATACATAAGGAAGGTTGGTTAGCTCAGTTAATTGGATGATTGTTTTGCAGTGCCAAGAGACATTAGCAGCATGGGGTTCATTTCCCACGTTGGCCGAGGTTACTATGAAGGTCCAGCCTTTCCAACCGTGCCCATCATCTGAGACACATTGACCATCAGGTTAAACTCAGCATCAGTCCTCTATCTTTCTCTCGCTGTCTTTCTAATGAGAGAACAGCCTATGGTCCTCTCAAACTATGGCAACTTTACTTATAAATATGAGTTGCTGTTGCATAACGCACCAAGACGTTGAGGCCATTACAGCATTCTTTGTTCAATAGACAGGGCTTTATTGCTACGAATGAATCCTTAAATTTACTGATTGCAATTATGTCTGCAGGTCCAAGTTCTATGTGGAATATGGTCCTTCCCTGCTTCCAGTCTTCTATTGTTTCTCTGACACTAACCAATTTCCACTGAAATGTAGTCACAACACATCTATGGTCAACCAAACCTGATGGATACCTATTTTCTTCAATAGTGCAGTTCATAAGAACATAAGAACTGGGAGCAGGAGTAGACCATCTGGCCCCTCGAGCCTCCCCCACCATTTAATAAGATCATGGCTGATCTTTTTGAGACTCAGCTCCACTCACCCGCCCACTCACCATAACCCTGAATTCTTTTATTGTTCAAAAATTGATCTAGCCTTGCCTTAAAAGCATTCAGTGAGGTAGCTTCACCCGCTTCACTGGGCAAGGAATTCCACAGATTCACAATCCTTTAGGTGAAGAAGTTCCTCCTGACCTCAGTCCTACGTCTGCTGCCCTGTATTTTGAGGCGATGCTCTCGAGCCCTAGTTTCAGCTGAAGAAGGGTCCCGACCCGAAATGTCAAACATTCCTGCTCCTCTGAAGCTGCTTGGCCTGCTGTGTTCGTCCAGCTTCACACCGTGTTATCTCAGATTCTCCAGCATCCGCAGTTCCTACTATCAGTGGAAACAACCTTCTGGCCTCCACCTTACCTAATCCCTTCATAATCTCATATGTTTGTATAAGATCTCCCCTCATTCTTCTGAATTCCAATGAGTATAATCCCAGTCTACTCAGTCTCTCCTCATAATCCAACCCTCTCAACTCTGGAATCAACTGAGCGAATCTCCTCTGCACCCCCTCCAGTGCTAGTATATCTCCTCTCAAGTAATGAGAACAAAACTGCACACAGTACTCCCGGTGTGGCCCTACCAGGACCCTATACAGCTGCAGCATTGTCTCCCTCTTTTTAAACTCCATCCCTCGAGCAATGGCAGATAAAATTCCATTTGCCTTTTTAATTACCTGCTGCACCTGCAATCCTACTTTTAGCGATTCATGCACAAGGACATCCAAATCCCTTTGCACAACAGCATGCTGCAATTTTGTACCATTTAAAACGTAGTCCATTTTGCTGTTATTCCTGGCAAAATGGATGACCTCACACTTATCAACATTGTACTCCATCTGCCAGACCTTTGTCCACTCACTTAGACTATCTATATCCCTCTGCAGACTTTCAGTGTCTTCTGCACACTTTGCTCTACCACTTACCTTAGTGTCATCTGCAAATTTTGACACAAAACACTTAGTCCCCAATTCCAAATCACATATGTAAATTGTAAGCAATTGTGGTCCCAAAACTAATCCCTGAGGCACACCACTAGCCACTGACCATCAACCAGAAAAACACTCCTACTCTTTGCTTTCTACTGGCCAACCAATCCTCTATCTATGCCAGTACATTATCTGTAACACCGTGCAACTTAATCTGATGTAACAACCTTTGATGTGGCACCTTGTCAAATGCCTTCTGAAATCCAGATACACCACATCCACAGGTTCCCCATTGTCCACCATGCAAGTAATGTCTTCAAAGAATTCCACCAAGTTAGTTAAACATAACCTACCCTTCATGAACCCATGCTGGCTGTTCGCAATGGGAGCATTTATATCCAGATGTCTTGCTATTTCTTCCTTAATGATAGATTCAAGCATTTTTCCCACTACTGAAGGTAAGTTAACTGGCCTGTAGTTACCTGCTTTTTGTCTACTTCCTTTTTTAAACAGTGGCGTCACACTGGCTGTTTTTCAATCTGCGGAAGCCACCCCAGAGTCCAGTGAATTTTGGTAAATAATTACTGATACATTTGCTATTTCCCCCATCACCTCTTTTAGTACCCTGGAATGCATGTCATCAGGGCCAGGAGACTTGTCTACCTTTAGTCCCATTAGCTTGTCCAGCACTGCCTCCTTAGTGATAATGATAGTTTGTAGGTCCTCACCTGCTATAACATTCTTGTCATTAGTTTTTGGAATGTTATTTGTGTCTTCCACTGTGAAGACCGACATGAAATAACTGTTTAATGTCTCGGCTACTTCCTCATTCCCAATTATTCAATTGGCCTTCACATCTTCTAAAGGACCAATGTTTACCTTCGCCACTCTTTTACGATTTACATATCTATAGAAACTATTGCTGACTGTTTTTATATCCTGAGCTAGTTTAGTCTCATAATCTATCTTACTTTGCTTTTTAACTTTTTTTGTGGCTTTTCGTTGACCTTTAAAGATTTCTCAGTGTACTAGTTTCCCACTACTCTTTGCTTTTTTTGTATTTTTTTTTCCAATCAGATACTTTCCTTTATTTCCTTAGACATCCATGTCTAGCTCTCTCTTTTTCGGGCAGTTCTTCCTTATCACTGAAATATACTTCTGCTGAGCATTGTTGAAAAATTGTTTTGAAAGTCCTCCACTGTTCCTCAATTGACCCACCATAAAGTTTTTGCTCCCATCCTACCTTAGCTAACTCCTCCCTCATTCCTTCATAGTCTCCTTTAAGACCATAAGACATAGGAGTGGAAGTAAGGCCATTCGACCCATCGAGTCCACTCTGCTGTTTAATCATGGCTGATGGGAATTTCAACTCCACTTCCCTGCACTCTCCCCATAGCCCTTGATTCCTTGCAAGATCAAGAATTTATCAATCTCTGCATTGAAGACATTTAACGTCCCAGCCTCCACTGCGCTCTGTGGCAATGAATTCCACAGGCCCACCACTCTCTGGCTGAAGAAATGTCTCCTCATTTCCGTTGTAAATTTACCCCATCTAATTCTAAGCCTGTGCGCACGGGTCCTAGTCTCCCCGCCTAACGGAAACAACTTCCCAGCATCCACCCTTTCTAAGCCATACATTATCTTGTAAGTTTCTATTAGATCTCCCCTCAACCTTCTAAACTCTAATGAATACAATCCCAGGATCCTCAGCCGTTCATCATACGTTAAACCTACCATTCCAGGGATCATCCGTGTGAATCTCTGCTGGACATGCTCCAGTGCCAGTATGTCCTTCCTGAGGTGTGGGGCCCAAAATTGGACACAGTATGGGGCCTAACTAAAGCTTTACAAAGCCTCAGTAGCACATCGCTGCTTTTATATTCCAACCCTCTTGAGATAAACAACAACATTACATTCGCTTTCTTAATCACAGACTCTACCTGCAAGTTAACCTTAAGAGAATCCTGGACCAACACTCCCAGATCCCTTTGTACTTCTGCTTTATGAATTTTCTCACCAGTTAGAAAATAGTTCATGCCTGTACTCTTTTTTCCAAAGTGCAAAACCTTGCATTTGCTCACGTTGAATTTCTTCAGCCATTTCCTGGACTACTCTTCTGAACTGTCTAAATCTTTCTGCAGCTGCCCCACCTCCTCAGTACTGCCTGCCTGTCCACCTATCTTCATATCATTGACAAACTTCACCAGAATGCCTTTGTTTAAGCACAGGACATAGGTACTGGATTTAAACTTCTCACGCTCTAGCTGTACTTTAAATTCGTCCATACTGTGATCGCGCCTTCCGAGGGGATCCCTAACTGTGAGATCATTAGTTATTTCTGTCTCATTCCACAGGACTAGATCTAGGATAGTTTGCTCCCTCTTAGGTTCCATTACATATTGCTCAAGGAAATTATTGCAGATGCATTCTATGAACCCCTCCTCAAGGCTGCCATGACCGACCTGGTTTGACCAATCGATATATAGGTTAAAATTCCCCCATGATAATTCTGTGCCATTTTTACATGCATTAGTTATTTCTAAGTTTATTGCCCACCCCACCACAATGTCATTATTTGGTGGCATATAGACCCTACCTATCAGTGACTTCTTCTCCCTGCTATTCCTAATTTCCATCCAAATGGATTCAATGTTTTGTTCAGTAAAACCTATATCATCTCTCACCACCGCCCTGATATCATCCCTAAAAATCAGAGCAACACCACCTCCCTTACCTTCCTGTCTGTCCTTCGGAACATTTTGATATCCCTGGATATTTAACTCCCAGTCATGACTATCCTGTAACTATGTCTCTGTAATGGCCACTAAATCATACCCATTTGCCATGATTTGCACCGTCTACTCATCCACCTTGTTTCAAATGCTCTGAGCATTCAGATAATGTGCCCTTATACCAGTTTTTGCATTTTCTTTTTGGGTGCTATTACCTCCATTACTAACAGCTCTTGAGTTCTCCTTCCCTTTAACTTTTTCCTAATTTTCAATGGAGTTGAAGCTTCCTCATCACCTGCTAACCTGCTGCTTTGCCTTACGTTAATTGTTATTCTCCCTCTATGGTCGCTTCTCCCTTTCCCCCCTACTTACTAGTTTAAAGTCCTATTAACCACCTGATTTATGCTTTTCGCCAGAGCACTAGACCTGGCCCTGTCCAGGAGGAGTCCATCCCAGCGGTTTAGATCTCTCCTGTCCCAGAACTGATGCCAGTGCCCAATGAAAAGGAACCCCCCTTTCCCACATCACTCTTTTAGCCACGTGTTTACTTCCCTGATCCTCGCCTCCCTATGCCAATTTGCACGTGGCTCAGGCAGCAGTCCAGACATTATAGAACATAGAACATAGAACATAGAACAGTACAGCACAGAACAGGCCCTTCAGCCCACAATGTTGTGCCGACCATTGATCCTCATGGATGCACCCTCAAATTTCTGTGACCATATGCATGTCCAGCAGTCTCTTAAATGACCCCAATGACCTTACTTCCACAACTGCTGCTGGCAACGCATTCCATGCTCTCACAACTCTCTGCGTAAAGAACCTGCCTCTGACATCCCCTCTATACTTTCCACCAACCAGCTTAAAACTATGACCCCTCGTGCTAGCCATTTCTGCCCTGGGAAATAGTCTCTGGCTATCGACTCTATCTATGCCTCTCATTATCTTGTATACCTCAATTAGGTCCCCTCTCCTCCTCCTTTTCTCCAATGAAAAGAGACCGAGCTCAGTCAACCTCTCTTCATAAGATAAGCCCTCCAGTCCAGGCAGCATCCTGGTAAACCTCCTCTGAACCCTCTCCAAAGCATCCACATCTTTCCTATAATAGGGCGCCCAGAACTGGACGCAGTATTCCAAGTGCGGTCTAACCAAAGTTTTATAGAGCTGCAACAAGATCTCACGACTCTTAAACTCAATCCCCCTGTTAATGAAAGCCAAAACACCATATGCTTTCTTAACAACCCTGTCCACTTGGGTGGCCATTTTAAGGGATCTATGTATCTGCACACCAAGATCCCTCTGTTCCTCCACGCTGCCAAGAATCCTATCCTTAATCCTGTACTCAGCTTTCAAATTCGACCTTCCAAAATGCATCACCTCGCATTTATCCAGGTTGAACTCCATCTGCCACCTCTCAGCCCATCTCTGCATCCTGTCAATGTCCCGCTGCAGCCTACAACAGCCCTCTACACTGTCAACGACACCTCCGACCTTTGTGTCGTCTGCAAACTTGCTGACCCATCCTTCAATTCCCTCGTCCAAGTCATTAATAAAAATTACAAACAGTAGAGGCCCAAGGACAGAGCCCTGTGGAACCCCACTCACCACTGACTTCCAGGCAGAATATTTTCCTTCTACTACCACTCGCTGTCTTCTGTTGGCCAGCCAATTCTGTATCCAAGCAGCTAAGTTCCCCTGTATCCCATTCCTCCTGACCTTCTGAATGAGCCTTCCATGGGGAACCTTATCAAATGCCTTACTGAAGTCCATATACACCACATCCACAGCTTGACCCTCATCAACCTTACTAGTCACATCCTCAAAAAACTCGATAAGGTTTGTAAGGCATGACCTACCCCTCACAAAGCCGTGTTGACTGTATTTGATCAAGCCATGCTCTTCCAGATGGTCATAAATCTTATCCCTCAGAATCCTTTCTAACACCTTGCAGACGACAGACGTGAGACTTACCGGTCTATAATTGCCGGGGATTTCCCTATTTCCTTTCTTGAAGAGAGGAATTACATTTGCCTCTCTCCAGTCCTCAGGTACGACTCCAGTGGAGAGCGAGGATGCAAAGATCTTCGCAAGTGGCGAAGCAATTGCATTTCTCGCTTCCCAAAGCAGCCGAGGACAAATCTGATCCGGGCCTGGCGACTTGTCAATCTTAATGTTTGACAAAATTTTCAGTACATCAGCTTCCTCTATCTCTATCCATTCCAGCATGCACACCTGCTCTTCAAAGGTTTCATTCACTACACAGGTCGTTTCTTTCGTAAAGACAGAAGCAAAAAACTCATTTAGGGCTTCCCCTACCTCCTCAGGCTCCACACACAAGTTCCCTATGCTATCCCTGATCGGCCCTACTCTTTCTTTGATCATTCTCTTATTCCTCACGTAAGTGTAAAATGCCTTTGTGTTTTCCCGGATTCCTTCTGCCAAGCCTTTCTCGTGCCCCCTCCTGGCTCTCCTCAGACCATTTTTGAGCTCCTTCCTTGCCTGCATGTAATCCTCTCTAGCTGAACTTGACCCTAGCTTCCTCCACCTTATGTAAGCTACCTTCTTCCTTTTCACTAGAAGCTCCACCGCTCTCGTCATCCAAGGTTCCTTTATCTTACCCCGTCTTGCCTGTCTCAGAGGGACATATTTACTCATTACTCCCAACAACTGTTCCTTAAACAATCTCCACATGTCTATAGTTCCCTTACCATGGAACAACTGCTCCCAGTCCATGCTTCCTAACTCGTGTCTAATCGCATCATAGTTTCCTCTTCCCCAATTAAATATCCTCCCATTCTGCCTAATCCTCTCCTTCTCCATAGCTATGTAGAATGAGAGAGTGTTATGGTCACTATCACCAAAATGCTCTCCCACCACAAGATCTGATACCTGCCCCGGCTCGTTTCCGAGCACCAAGTCTAGAATGGCCTCTCCCCTCGTCGGCCTGTCAACGTACTGCGTTAGGAAACCCTCCTGAACACACCTTACAAAAACAGCTCCATTCAAATCTTCTGCTCGAAGGAGGTTCCAATCAATATTAGGAAAGTTAAAGTCACCCATTACAACAACCCTACTGCGTCCACACTTTTCCAAAATCTGTCGACCTATGCTTTCTACAATCTCCCTGCTGCTATTGGGGGGCCTGTAGTAAACCCCTAACGAGGTGACTACTCCCTTGCTGCTCCTAATTTCCACCCATACTGACTCAGTAGGCAGATCTTCCTCGACAATGGAAGCTTCTGTAGCTGTGATACCCTCTCTGATTAGTAGTGCTACACCCCCTCCTCTTTTTCCCCCCTCCCTATTCTTTTTAAATGTTCTAAACCCTGGAATATCCAGCAACCATTCCAGCCCATGAGAAACCCATGTCTCTGTTATGGCCACAACATCATAGCACCAGGTACTGATCCATGCTCTAAGTTCATCACTTTTATTCCTGATACTCCTTGCATTAAAGCAAACACACTTTAACCGATCCCTTGGTTCCTTCCCAGGAAAATCCTTCCCACTAGCTGGTCTACCTCTTGCTACTGCCTCACCTGCATCAACGCTCACCTCTGGTATACAGCTCAGGTTCCCACCCCCCTGCCATACTAGTTTAAACCCTCTCGAACTACTCGAGCAAACCTTCCACCCAGGACATTGGTCCCCTTCCAGTTCAGATGCAACCCGTCCTTCTTGTACAGGTCCCACCTTCCCCAGAAGGCATCCCAATTATCAACATATCTGAAACCCTCCCTCCTACACCAGCTGCGTAGCCACGTGTTCAGCTGCGCCCGCTCCCTGTTCCTCACCTCGCTATCTCGTGGCACCGGTAGTAAACCAGAGAACACTACTCTGTTCGTCCTGCTCTGCAGCTTCCATCCTAACTCCCTGAAATCACTTTTTATATCCTCAAACCTATTTCTGGCTATATCATTTGTGCCAATATGTAACACGATTTCTGGCTGTTCACCCTCCCCTTTCAGAACTTTATACACCCGATCGGAGACGTCCCGGACCCTGGCACCAGGGAGGCAACATACCTTCCGGGAATCCCGATCTTGCCCACAAAATCTCCTGTCGATTCCCCTAACTATCGAGTCCCCTACCACGAGTACTTTTCTATTCTGCCCCCTTCCCTTCTTTGCCACAGTGTCAGGCTCAGTGCCAGAGAACTGACTACTATGGCTTTCCTCTGGTAGGTCAACCCCCCCAGCAGTATCCAAAACGGTATACTTATTGCTGAGGGGAATGCCCACAGGGGATCTCTGCACTGTCTGTCTGTCCCCTTTCCTCCCCCTAACTGTAACCCATCTATCCTCGTCCTGAGCCTTAGGAGTGACCAACTCCCGATAACTCCTCTCAATTACCCCCTCTGCCTCCCGAATGATCCGTAGTTCATCCAGCTCCAGCTCCATTTCCCTAACACGGTTTTCAAGGAGCTGTAGCTGGGTGCACTTCCCGCAGATGTAGCCAGCGGAGACGTGTGCCACATCTCCCAACTGCCACATTTTGCAGGAGGAGCAAGCAACTGCCCTAGCATCCATACCCGACTTATCTGAACACCCACTCAATACTAAAGCAGAAAGCTTACTTCAAGTAATAATAACAAACTTATGTTCAATAGAGAAAGTTTAGAATGAACCTTACCTTATTAACTAGGTTAGAGGAGGAGGGCGGGTGGGAGACACTACAGTTGTAGAGTCTCGGGTTAAGCCGCCTTGCTGATATATGATTATGACCCTTGAAGACCTGTTTTTTAATTTTGTTCCTAGCTTTTCATAATCCTGAAACAGGTCTTTTTTCCTAATCCTGCCTGTGTTGTTGGTACCTACGTGGACCACAACAACTGGATCCTCCCCCTCCCTCTCTAGTATTGTCTCAAGCCGGTCGGAGATGTCTCGCACCCTGGCACTGGGCAGGCAACACGCCATGCGGGATTGTCTATCCTGCTCGCGAAGGATACTGTCTATCCCCTGATGATGGAATCCCCTACAACTACAATCTGTCTTTTTGCACCCCCTTCTTGAATGGCCTCCTGGACCATAGTGCCATGGTCAGTTGACTCATCCACGCAGGGAGCAAGTGCCTCATACCTCTGGGACCTTAATTAAAGTTCAGGTGACCTTAATTAAAATCCTGCACAAGTTAGCACATGAGACCATTATATTTATGAACTTTACCCTGAAGAACCAATTTTGATATGAAATATTACCATTGCATTATACAGTTTTCATTTCTTTATTCATTCACAGGATGAGGGCATCACTGGCTAGGCTGCATTTATTGCCCATCCCTAATTGCCCACAGGGCAGTCAAGATTCAATCACATTGCTGTGGTTCTGGAGTCACATGTAAGCCAGACCAGTTAAACATGGCAATTTACTTCCTGAAGGACATTAGTGAACCAGATGGGTTTTCCAACAATTGACAATGGATCCATGGTCATTGTTAGATTGTTAATTCCAGATATTTATTGAATTCAAATTCCACTATCTGCCATGGCGGGATTTGAACCCAGGACCCCAGAACTTTATTTGGGTCACTGGATTTAACAGTCCAGCAATAATACCTCTATGCTATCACCTCCCCCAATTACAATAGGACTTTCAGGCCTTTACTTTTATTATACCATACTTTATCTTTTATTTTCCTTTTGAACATTTTGATTTTTAATCGAGTGCATCCATTAAACACTGTTTACTTTCCTGTGCCATGATAAAATGGACATTCTTCATGACTGAACCTTTGCAGTGAAGGAAAGATTTTGGTAAATAAAGTATATCAACAATGGAAAATGTGACATGGAGTACCACATACTCTTTCTGAAATTTGCCATATTTTCTAGGCAGTACAGGTACAAAATTTAACCTTGAGCATCAAACAGGTTACTCAATCATGTAGTATGCTATTGCCAAGCCTCTTCCTTTCCCACTTTCATACTTAAATAAAAGTGATCATTTGAGTGCAGTCAGAAGTAAAATTACTGGTGATTTTACCCTTTCAGAAATTTGCAAATGAGTATTAGAAGAAAAACTTGGGTAAGTGACACGTAACTTAATCAAAGAGACAAAGTTTTATGCAGCACCTTAAAGAAGGAAAGAGTCTTGGACATGAAACAGTGACTAGAGGAAACCCTGCAGTTCAGCAACTTGGCAGCTGAATATGTGTCCAGTAATATCAAGCTATTCTCAGAGGATTGAGGATTGGATTAATGTTTGCCAACTTAGAAAAGTATGACAATGTAAGCTGAAGCCAATTTGTCATTGTCATCTCATTTAGATGCTAGGAAAGTTGGAGATTTTAAAAAATAAGACTTCAAGAGACATTTGAAAGTGCGACAAATGGGGATCTGAGATGTTATTCACATTACCATTATTATTCTAAGCTTGAGTATTTCAGTAGCTATTTTATAATGCAAATGAAAAAGGTAAGAAGTCAAATAACCACCAAGAAAATTAGTGAAACAATGATAAATTAATATATTTTGCCTTTTGATGCAAACACTGCTTAAACGTATTTCATTATTTAAGGAGATGGTCTGGTAAAGGAGTTCAAATAAACAGATCATTTTCAGATTGCAAGTTTCTAACTGGTGGTCAGTGCTTGAGCTCCAGCTATTTATAGGTATCAATATTTAAGCTGAACAGATTGCTGTTAGAAAATAGGCTTTGAAAAGGATGCAATGCAGCCACAAAGGGAACTAGAAGATGAAGTGAATAGGAAAAATGTGGCAGATAGAGTAGTTTTGGAATTGTGATGTTATCTGCTTTTTGAGGACAAACAAAATGCAGAACATTCAACAAAACATGAGAAACTGAGAAGCATTTGCATTTAGAGGAAGCCTTGTACATGAATCACAGAAAATTAACATGCAGATGTACTGAGTAGTTAGGAAAACAAATGGCATGTTGTCCTTTGATGCAAAGCAATTAAAGAAAAAAGAACTCTTACTTAATTAGACAATAGGTGCAGGAGTAGGCCATTCGGCCCTTCGAGCCAGCACCACTATTCATTATGATCATGGCTGATCATCCACAATCAGTATCCAGTTCCTGCCTTGTCTCCATAACCCTTGATTCCACTAACTGTATGTGACCTTGAAGATAGCACTTCAGGAGTGGTATGTACAAGCTAGATTACTTCCCTCAAGGAAAGATACACCAGCTTTAGATGGAGGTCATCAAAAGTGATTAACCCATGAGGGAAGATTGAAGAGAATAGGACCTCTAGACTTCTGCAAACTTGACCAGAGAAAACCTTTTTCCTTCTGCACAGACATCCAAGGTCCATGCATGGCAGCGATCTCCAGAACTCTGGTCAAAGCTGTGAGCCATGTCGGCATGCTGCTGCATGCACAGAGTGCCCAAAATGAGGGGCCTTGAGAAATGGGCTGGGTGACCCAGTAATAAGAGCAGAGGTTGTGGGTGTGGAGCTGGGCTGAGTGCAAGGCTTGCCTTCATGCTTTGGCAGGATGTGGAAAATTAATTTAAAAAACTAGTGAAATCCAAAGCAGTCCTCATTCCCTTCTCTCCCACACAAACACTCCCCATATCATCCAAAATTAGACCCAGCCTAATACTCATTCATGCCAGCCCATGTTTTGCTCACAGCAACCCTGCCAACTTCTGCTTCTATATCCAACCACCATATTTCCACATCTCGCCCTATGCCAAATCATATCTCCACTCATTCCCAATGTGCTTTACAGCTCATGTACCAATTTAGTATTAACATGCTAACACATGCCCTTCATCCTCCAGTGATAATGGGAACTGCAGATGCTGGAGGAACCAAGATAACAAAGTGTGGAGCTGGATGAACACAGCAGGCCAAGCTGCATCTCAGGAGCACAAAAGCTGATGTTTCGGGCCTAGACCCTTCAACAGAGAGGGGGATGGGGAGAGGGAACTGGAATAAATAGGGAGAGAGGGGGAGTCTGACCGAAGATGGAGAGAAAACAAGATAGCTGGAGAGGAGAGTATAGGTGAGGAGGTAGGGAGGGGATAGGACAGTCCAGGGAAGATGGACAGGTCAAGGAGGCGGGATGAGGTGGTAGGTAGGAAATGGAGGTGCGGCTTGAGGTGGGAGGAAGGGATGGGTGAGAGGAAGGACAGATGAGGGAAGCAGAGACAGGCTGGGCTGGTTTTGGGATGCGGTGGGGGGAGGGGACGAGCTGGGCTGGTTGTGTGATGCAGTGGGGGGAGGGGAAGAACTGGGCTGGTTTTGGGATGCAGTGGGGGAAGGGGAGATTTTGAAGCCGGTGAAGTCCACATTGATACCATTGGGCTGCAGGGTTCCCAAGCGGAATATGAGTTGCTGTTCCTGCAACCTTCGGGTGGCATCATTGTGGCACTGCAGGAGACCCAAGATGGACATGTCATCTGAGGAATGGGAGGGGGAGTTGAAATGGTTTGCGACCGGGAGGTGCAGTTGTTTGTTGCGAACCGAGTGGAGGTGCTCTGCAAAGCGGTCCCCAAGCCTCCGCTTGGTTTCCCCGATGTAGAGGAAGCCACACCGGGTGCAATGGATACAATATACCACATTGGCAGATGTGCAGGTGAACATCTGCTTGATATGGAAGGTCATCTTGGGCCCTGGGATAGGGGTGAGGGAGGAGGTGTGGGGGCAAGTGTAGCACTTCCTGCGGTTGCAGGGTAGGTGCCGGGTGTGGTGGGGTTGGAGGGGAGTGTGGAGCGGACATGGGAGTCGCAGAGAGAGTCGTCCCTCCAGAAGGCAGATAAGGGTGGGGACGGAAAAATAGATTGGGTGGTGGGGTCGGATTGTAGATGGCGGAAGTGTCGGAGATGATACGTTGTATCCAGAGGTTGGTGACGTGGTATGTGAGAACGAGGGGTATCCTCTGGAGGCAGGGTGTGAGGGATGTGTTGTGGGAAATGCGGGAGACGCAGTCAAGGGCGTTCTCGACCACTGCGGAGGGAAAGTTGCGGTCCTTGAAGAACGTGGACATCTGGGATGTGCAGGGGTGGAATGCCTCATCCTGGGAGCAGATGCAGCGGAGGCAGAGGAATTAGGAATAGGGGATGGAATTTTTGCAGGAGGGTGGGTGGGAGGAGGTGTATTCTAGGTAGCTGTGGGAGTCAGTGGGCTTGAAATGGACATCAGTTTCTAGCTGATTACCTGAGATGGAGACTGAGAGGTCCAGGAAGGTGAGGGATGTGTTGGAGATGGCATAGGTGAACTTGAGGTTGGGGTGGAAGGTGTTGGTAAAGTGCATGAACTGTTTATTCCAGTTCCCTCTCCCCATCCCCCTCTCTGATGAAGGGTCTAGGCCCGAAACGTCCGCTTTTGTGCTCCTGAGATGTTGCTTGGCCTGCTGTGTTCATCCAGCTCCACACTTTGTTACCCTTCATCCTCCATACTGGTATCCATCATGGGTAAACATAGGAACTGTGCTGATACAAAATTTGTTTATATCAATTGATGACATTACTACATAAAAATGTCATTGATTTAAAAGAAATGCATTCAAATTTCTTCAGTGAACTCTTATGAAAGCAAGCACTTGTATTCTGCAACCACCTTAAGCTGTCATTCAGCTTTTTCATTTAACAGGGAACTCACTATTATCTTTTAATGTAGTATAATCAGACATGCAGTGCAAATGGTATGAAGGTAATGCAGACATCTGTAAATAGATAGAAAAAAAAACAAGATCTTTGTTCTTTTTAAACAGAACACCAGACTTTCTTTTAAATTTAAAGCAAGGGAGAGTTAAACACTTGACAACTTTGACAGATATCTGGCAGTTTGACTGCTTTTTGACATAATTAACACCTTTCGTACAAACTTGAAATGTCACTGATAATTTTGACAGTTCTTTGACAGTCTTGGCAATTATTTATCATTTTTGGAAGTTATTTGCCAGATTTGACAAATCTATGACAGTTCCAATAAATTTATACATTTTAAAGTAAATTAAGACTTACTTTAAAAAATTCAACAGAATACCTCACTGCACAAACCCCTGAGGTACCCGACCATTTTTCCCCAAAGCTGTTCCAGGGCTAAGGGGTATCTTAATTCTTCAAAGAGGAAACCATGCTATCCAAATGAATGCACAAAGTTCAGACTTGCTGTTAGTCGGTCCTGTATGCATACTCCAGGTTCCATGGTGCAGAGATTTCATAATCTTACCTTTATGAAGGGAAGTATTGATTTGAATATTGATTCCAGCAGCCTTCATAAAATAGACATGTGCAAATGCTGCCCTGATTCCACTCCACACCCATAAAAATGGATAGTTTGTATTCAGAGAAATTTACTTCCAAATTTTATTCATTTCTGCCATGATAGACAGGTTTTCTGTAACTTCGAAAATCTGACCCTAGGTCCTATATTCCTTGGAATTTAGTAGAATAAGAGGTTAGAATAGAAGAGATGCTAGATGGATGTTTCCCATGTCTGGGGAAGTCTAGAACTACAAGTTACAGTATCAAAGTACAAGGTTTGCTATTTAAGATTGCGATGAGAAATTTCTTCACAGAAGGGGTTGCATATCTTTGGATTTCTCTTCTCCAGGGTCATTGAACAGTGAGTCAGAGGTCTGAAGGGAGGCCTGAATTGATTCATCCTGCCCCATTTTCTCTTATCCTTAACAATACACTTGTGACTCTATTGCTTCTTGTTAGATAAATTATTAACCATCATTTTGATTGTTATTTTGTGGTATTTTCATTTCACACAGAATAAATGATTAAGTACATAACTTAATAGTCACTGTTACAGCAGTTGGATAATTTATAACCTAGGCTTTACAATTGGATTTTATAATCCAGAAATTGTTTGTTACGTATAATTGATATTGACGTACTTATATACAAAAGCCTGTGGAGAGAGAAATGGGTAGCGCTTTGGGCTGGACCCAAAAATTGGGTGAGATGGGCTTCCTCATTCTTTATTGTTCATAACAGTAATCTGGCAGTAGGTTTCCCTTGGTTGCCAATCAGTGGCTAGATTGCACTCACCATTCAGGATGGTGAATGGGACTTAAATTTGAGAGGCTAATCAGAGACCTTCCAACACAAAAAGAGCTGTGGTCTACCAATATTGGGTGGACAGAGAGTGAGCAGGCCTCTGCTTGAGGTATCCTTTCAATAACTTTACAGAATGTAGAATAAAACTGGCCACAGTCACCAGAGCAGTGAAGTGTAGCTTCTCAGAGAGAAGCTAGCGTGGAACCAGTAATACATGGAAATTAACATATTAGTTGTACTGATCCTCTATTTTGAAGTATACAAAGTAAGTCAGCTCAGTGTGTTTCATCCAGCAGTCTTACTGCTTTTATCTTTTGTGTTGAGACTACCTTTAGCCAGATCAGCTGGTGCTGGCTTTGTCAGAATCTGCCTAAAGCACTCTCCTCACTCCCACTGGTCTCAGACAGTTGGCCTTTAACGTAGGAGCTGGACAATTATTTCTCACACCACAGGTGCTACTGGACATGCTGAATATTTCCAACCTTCTAGTTGTTTTAAATTCTATATTTCTAACATCTGCAATATTTTGCTTTTGAGATATGTTTAATTCCTCCATTAAATGTGGCTTCATTTCAGAAAGAGTGGAAATTGGGGGGAAAATACTGTCGGTACCATATCTTATTAAATATATATAGATGAAATGTGACATAAATATGGTTGTGCTGAATGTCTGAGATAGGATTAACATCTCTCTTAACCTACTGTTTCATTCCATTTCTGTCATAAGCTCCCCTTCCTTACCTCTATAGAAGCTAGTTCCCCAAAGGTAAGTCTGTCTTCCCTTTGACCTTTTTGTCATTCATGCCTGTGTTACCTTGCACAGTTTCTTATCACTCTCTCTATTCATATTAATTTAAACTAGCTGTGCAGACGATACGGAAGCAAATATAAAGAAAAAAATGTTCAAACATTCCAATGAAATATGAAAAAACAAAGTGGATCTTTAATGAGGTTACCCAAAGTAAAATTTGATTGTGTTCCGTGTGCACAGTTGAAGTGTAAAAGGTTTTAGTTTTTTTTTTCATTTTATGGTTTGCATAAGGCAGATTGAACTGTTTGCTTAAACACTATTTGAATGAAATATGACTTGCTAATATAAGATTTCATTTGAATTGCACAGTTTCCTAAACAGTCGCATGGAACATCCTACTTGTTGTTACTCACTGTTATTTTCAGTTGCATTTTGGTTTCAGCATATCTAAACCTTAGCAACTTCAATTCTGTTCTGTCTTTTTTGCAGTTCATATACTAATCTTGAACGAAGGAAAGAGAAGACTGTCGACTCAGGGAAGGGTATCGACAGGGAAACATGTCTTTGATCTATTTTATTAATCATTTCATGTTTAACCTGCTCAATGAAAAAATAGTGTCATATTTAATTATTCAATCAAATTCAGTTCCAAATTTACTTGTGTAGTAATCTAACAATTTACCATTAAAACCAGCAAATAATAACTTATGAACAGTGTTGGATGCACTAATATGTTATTAGGTACTAATAAGTGTTTTAAGATTTTACATGTGAAAATATTAGTGTATCAGGTGTGCACTTGACATAAAAAAAGCTGCAGTTTACTTCTTGTAGCATATTATCTCATCTAGATTTTATAGCTGTAATTTGTAAGTTAGTATTTGTGATTTTACATTTTAAATATGTAGTTATCTATTTATTTATATTGCTTTATAAGGTTATATTTAGACAGCTATTCAGAAGCGTTGTTAGTGTTGGCATTATGTACTATTCAATAACATATTTTAGATGTTTTTCATAACCTCTGTATTTTATGTATTATGCAAATTATAAAAGCTTTATCTGGGAGCCATACAAGATGATATATATTTCCATAGAGTGAATGACTATGTAAAATTAATATATTTACCACTTTCGATTCCTTTCTAAACCTACTCTGAGTTAGTTTAAGAACAGTTAGCAAGTTAACAGATTTGGTTTTACTTAACGTTGTGAGGTTAGTAACACTGGTCAAGCACAGAATGTTTAAGATTTAATGTGTTAAAATATCCAATGAGAATCAATTATTTTCTCATTGTTGGTAAAATGTAATATAGTAATGATAATACCATAGCTCTATTTCTGAAAAAAACACATTTTGTCAACAGGTGAGGTTAGCTGTAACAAGTTGCTCCTGTATTGTTGCAATAAGAGTGGTATGCCACTATCAGGATGCTACCATGATGTTATAAGATGTTCTGCTTATCGTACACGAATAATGTGGCATTCAAATTTCAGTGCTGATGTGATATCAGTGCATGTGTCCCAAGGACAGGGGAATTACAATTTTGGTTGTTCACCACAGGCAAGGTATTTACCATACCCCAAAAGCCCAAGCTTGCAAAACTCAAAACCTAGAGTTCAACATTAGATATAATTTCATGTTTGGACAACATTTGTTAAATAGTCCTGAATATGCTAGGAATTATACTGACAACCAGTTTCTGATTTTCTTTTAGGTTCATAGTGTGGTACTGTTGTGTGTACTGGAAACTATGCATGTTCATCTAAAGGGTTCTGTGTTTTGCATATAGAAAGAAAGTATACACGCATTACGTCTGTTTTAACCTAACAAAATAGGGAACAGACAATTTGTTTCATTCTTCAGGGCACTGCCTTGAATAATTTAAACTGCTTGTTTAAATTTAAATAAAGCTTGGTAATTGACAGTCAGTCATACAGTATAGAATGTTATTTTGTATTCTTGCAATATTCTGATGAGAGCAAGATAAAGAAGCTCGACAAAATGTCTTCTTTCAGCGATACCCATGTTTTTTTACTACAAGGTGAAGATTCCGATTAATTCTAATTAAAATTGCAATATTAAAGAGGCTGTTTATTTTGCATAGCATACATAATTTATAGTACACTTCCACCGCGTATTTTAAATCTGGGCTTCTCAAACTATGGGTCAGGACATTTGAAATTCTGGGTAGCACATTTTATGGCAGCAATGGCTAACTGTGAAGGTCTAACTGTTGTAACAGTTCTGCTTTGATTCTGCCAGACAGGCTCCCACTGTAGTAGGCACACTCCCCATCACACCTCCTGCTCCCAATTCCCACCCCACCCTATGCAGGTCTCCTTCATTGTATCATAGTTCTCACTCAGAGGTCAGACAATTTTCCAATGTCAAAGTAAGGATACAATGAGAAAAGGGTTGTGAAGCACTGTTTGAAATCTTTGCAATGTTCTGACAAAGAAACAAAACCAGCCATTCATTAAGGGGCCCATATTGTTTCTGTGAACCTGTTCAATCCGATAGAAAAGCAAACATTTTCACTGTGAAATGAATGAAGAACAAAATATTGGTAATCTGTATACATAATAAGAAGAATGGGCATGTAATTTTGAATTTTCTCAGAACATTTCTCTGTAGTACACTTAAAGTACAAATTTTGTTAATTAAATTTAGAAATCTCACTTTATTCATGACATTACAAACCTTCCTTATATATGTAAATTTATTGTTTAAGATCTATTAGCACAACTGGATTTTTCATTAGTGATTCAATTAAAATTATATCTGTATATGATGGCTAAACATTAAAATTCACAAAATAATCTATTTTAATCTTTTTTTTGATGAAAAGCTATGCTTCCATAACAAAGATTAATAACATTAGTTGTTTTATGCAGAAATGTAAATACAGATTTATTCTATATGGATTGTTTCTTCTGTACCTTTAATGACATTGTTATGTTGAACAGCCCTAAGAGAATTCAAATTTGTTTCTTTTTAAAATTGCTATTCTTGTAAAATGTGATAAAACAAGGTAAGCATAATTTATCGTATTAATGTGTCTAGTGTTGTTGATTAAAAAAGTTAGAATCTACAACTGGGTTTTACTTTCACTATTAAAATGTTTGGTTTCATTTTGAATCCATATTGATTGTACTCTGCTTCTAAAATACCTATTATTTTCTGGAACGTGAAATATCAAACATGATGGGAGCTTGCATACCCTGTTGAGCACTTAGTTTGCTGCCATCAGCACTATGAGTCTGAATCTGAATGGCAGCAGCTGGATCTCTTGAACTCTACTGCACAGAGACATCATAAGACCTTCACCTATGCTGCGATTAAACCTGAGACAGTAGCCAGCAGGCATTCTAGCATGAATAGGTCAGGAAGTGTTACGTTTGAGGTTCTTAGTATTTACACAGTGGAATATGTGGGCTGAAAGCTCTATGTTGTACTATGACGAAGTCAGACTGCTCCATGGCCCTGCCCTGTGAGTACAAGTTAACTGTCAAGCCTACCAACACACTAATTACCTTGGTATGCATCATCCTCAAAATATCTCATCATCCTCAAAATACGTCAGTTATGCGTTCATCTAAGTTACCTGTAGCAGAATCCAGCAATTATACTCTAAGGGCATGTGAAGTGCAAAATCTGAGATGTAGGTTGCATTGTAGGTCAGGTGACTGGTTCATTCTGAAAGATCTGTTGTTGCTATTTCACTTCCTCAAAAGGCTGCAGTATCTGACTAGCCAGAACTCCCTATCTGAAAGCACAAATACATAAAGAGGCAATAGCTGTGAGAGAAAGATGAATGAGATGGAAAGCAGAAGGTCCACTGCAGTTCCTCTTTGATTATACCTATCACAAAAAGGCTGAAGAGTGGAGAATAAATCACTTGGAGATAGCAAGAACTACAGATGCTGGAGTCAGAGATAACATAGTGTGGAGCTGGAGGAACACAACAGGCCAGGTAGTGTCGGAGGAGCAGAAAAGTTGATGTTTCGGGTCAGGACCCTCCTTCAGAAAAAGGGTCCCGATCTGAAACATCAACTTTCCTGCTCCACTGATGCTGCCTAGTCTGCTGTGTTCCTCCAGCTGCACACCTTGTTGTCCCTAAAGAATACAGAAAGTGTGTAAGACAGAAAATTTGTCATAAATATTGATGACCTTGGCAAAACTGTGGCATTGAGATTCAATCTCCCTTCTGTTCAATGGATTTCCCTCCTGATGTGGGTTAACTTTCCTGCAAGAAGGGGGACGCTATCTATCAGTGTCCTTGAATGATGTGCTTGCCATTGCTGAACATTCTTCACTGGCAGATAAGCGTAGAGTCATGTGCACAGTTGGAAAATCCAAAAGATGTATAAGGGTGAGGCATCTGTATGCATTGGGATATTAGGGTTGATTCCTGACTCTTAGGAGATGCTGATCAATGTGATTGATGAGTGATGGGAATGTGGTGAAATGATTGGTGTGACAGTTGGGTAGTGTGGTGAGTCTGACTTGCACTGTGCAGATGCATTCACTCACTTTAACACTGAATATGGACAGCTCTGCTGATGAAGGTCAGGCCATGAAATTTGCCAATGTGGCACAGGCAGCAAAAGTCTAGGCTAATAATAAAATCAAAATGCTGCAGATGCTGGGAATCTGAAATAAATACAGACAATACTGGAGAAACCCAGAAGATCTGGCAGTAGCTGCAGATAGAGAAACAGAGTTAACATTTCAATCTGGTATCATTTTGTCACTGAAGAAGTCATTTTGGACACACAATTTTAATGTTTCTTTTTCCACCGATGCTGCCAGACCTGCTGAGACGTATGCACTGCTTAGCTGATTAACAAAAGCAGAGGCATGGCAGAGTAACAAAATGAGAGGGTGACTACTGTCACCCTGAGAGAGAAATGCCATTGGAACATCAAAGAATCTCAGAGCATGGTCTCTACCCCATCCATCCATTATTCATTCTTCTTCCTTCCTGTCACGTGGGGAGCTGTTGAGGACTCCTGATCTGTACTCAATGTAGTTTAGAAGAATGAGGATAGTGAAAGTGGGGGTGGGGGGTGGGATCTCATTGAAACTTACAGAACACTGACAGGCCTGAATAGAATGGGTTTGTAAATGATGTTTCCACTAGTAGGAGAGACTAGCACCTGAGGGCACAGTCTCAGGTTGAAAGGATAACCCTTTAGAACTGGGTCAGAAATCACATGACACCAGGTTATAGTCCAACAGGTTTATTTGAAAATACAAGCTTTTGGAGGCTCACTGCTTCTTCAGGTGTTACTAAGAGCAGTGGAATCAGCACAAAATAAAAGATCAAAGGGTCACACCACTGATGAGGATGTATTAAATGAATCTAAGATGTGATTAAATCTTTAATCAGTAAGAAGATTTTAATTGATTAATATGTACACATAAATCCCCGAATTTCTTTCAACTCACTACCCTGAGAGAACAAAAGTTTTTTTTATCAGTGGAAAGAATTGGTGATATTTTATGTCAGAAAATGCATGTTCGGTGTGAGGCATTGTTTAGAATCAATTTGTATTTTGGTTTGGAGTCAGACTGGTTTTATTTCTCAAGCAGGAATTTATAAAATGGCACATTGACTGTCTATAAATTGTGTGCTTTTTGAATAAAACAGATTGTATCAGTAAATACAAATTCACCTCATAGATACGTGTATATATATGTGTGTTTGTGTGTGTGAAGGAGGGGAGAGAGAGAGAGAGAGAGAGATTATGCTGTTTGGTTTGAGAATCCTCCACAAGGGGAAATAAATTTTCAAATCCCCTAAGAATATATCTTGTTTCAATAGTCATTCTTCTAATCTGCATTCATCTAAACTCCAATGAGTGCAGACTCAATCTACAGTTCTGGGGAAGGGTCACCAGACCTGAAACATTAACTCTGTTTTCTCCTCCACAGATGCTGCCAGACCTGCTGAGCTTTTCCAGGAACTTTGTTTTTGCTCTCAATCTACTGAACCTCTCCACATAATAAGTCCTTCCGTACCCTGGATCAATCCAGTGAATCTTCTCTGGACGGCTGCCAATGCCAGTATATCTCTTCTTAGATTAGCAGCCTGAAACAATTCACAGTATTGCAGTTGCGGTATGTTGAACACCTTATATTGTTTTAGCAAAACCTCCGTATTTTTATACTCCATTCCCTTTGAAATAAAGGCCAACATTGCCTATTACCTACTAGAGATTTTCTGCACAAGGCATTGCAAATTCCTCTGTGCTATAGCTTTCTGCAGTCTTCCTGCATTTGAGTAGTATTCAGCTCTTCTAGTCTTCCTGTAAAAGTGCATAACCTCAGATTTTCCCATGAGTATAGTCCATCTACCAAGTTTTTCCCAATCATTGAATCAGCGTATATCCTTTTGCAAATAGTCTTTGTGAACCTCACCACTTGCCTTCCCATCTATTTTTGTATCATCTGCGCATTGGCTATAGTATGTTCACTTTCCTTATCCAAGTTATTAATGTATAATACAAATAATTGTGTTCCCCTTACTGGTTTTCAGGAGCTAAATTTTAGTCTCTGGCTGTAACAACATTGCATTGATAACAATGATCAAAAAGACATGTTAAAATTATACATAATTACAACTTATTCCTCAAATGTACTCATAATTAATACGCAATAACAATGCTTATTCATGCAATTTATTTTGAGGAATGAAAGTAGTTAGGAAGGAAACACCACAGAGTACTAATTGACTGAATTATTATGGGCAAGTATTCACCAATATGCTTATTAATCCTGAAGTTGATTAGTATGGAATGCATACTAAGTCAATGTCAGACCTGTCATGTTGTTCACTTTCATCTGCAATTTCATTAATGTCACTTGTTGGTTGTAGAAGATACCTTGCAGTTGCAAATTCACTTCCTGCTGCCACTTCATCCCAGGTTGGCATACTTTTAGCAGCTTTCACCCACAAATTTTCAGGCAGATTCTCCTCATCGTCAGTAAACCATGCTGCCTAAAATCACAACAAGAGCAATTTTTAACATGTTTTCAGTACTTATTAATAATTTCTTTTGGTGCCAAGAAATAACAAGTAATGTTATTGATGTAGAATCCTTAACCCTTGGATAGGCTGTATGGAGGGAAACTCTACAATAAGCTTGCAATTCAAGCAATTTTGAGAAACTGATTAGAAGGCTCAATTAGCTTGCTTAGGTCAAGACAGAACGAGTTAGCATTTGCCATTGATGAGAAACTGAAGTGGACTAATCCTTTCGGCAGCCTCGTTACAAGAGCGACAAGAGACTGGGTACTCCTCAAGTCTGACTTTCGGATTCCTCAAGACCTCTCTGTCATCCACAAAGCTTAAGACAGAAATGTTTGCCACTAGGTAAGATGGAGGCATGCACAGTAGTAGTTAAGCATAATGCTTTCCAGGATGGAGCAATTTATTTGATATGAACCTCTCTCACAGGACTCAACCTTTGCCTATCCATTGTTTGCACATTGTAGCTGCAGTATTCATTGTCTAAAGACTGTACGATACCATCTCACTGAAGATTACTTTGAAAACTTGTAAGAGGAGTCGCCATAATACTGTTTAACAAATGTCTAAATTCTGAAATTCTCATCCTGTCTTCAAACTATCTCTGTAGTTGTATCCAGCCCATCTTAAATGGGAGACTTCTTGTTTTTAAACTGTGTCAACTATTTCTTGACTGTCCAAACAAAAGGAAACATCTTTCAGCATCCATTCTGCTAATTCCACTCAGAACCTAACTCTTCAAAAATGTCACCTCCCAGGCTTCTAAGTTCTGGTGGAAACAGGCCGTCCATCTTTCTCTCACATCTGTCCATCCTTCTCTCCCATAAAGCTCCCCTCATCCCTGGAATCCACTGACTGAACCTTCTCTAAAACCAACCTCAAGATAGTTGTGAAAACTGCAGCATTGGCTCAACCACATGCATTGTGATAGATGACTGCTGCAAAATATTTTGCAGTAATTTGAAGCTCAGTTTTCTCAGCAAATCAATTTGATAGTACATTTGAGTAGAAGTGCAAAAATAACCTCAAATTCTGGTTGACTGTAGGTAAACAATAAAAAGGATTGTCAGCAATATCAGTAAAATACAGCAACTTAGGTGACAGGGGTATCAGTAATTATCAGCTCGGAATTTAAGTTAAATGGATAAATACTTTATAGCTTATGGAATCTACACAGCCTGAAATGCATAAGGGATGTAAATGCCCCTCAGAAGGGAGAGTGCTAAATTTTTGATTTTGGCTTACCTGATAAGCTTAAATCTGCATTTCCTTCTTCCAACAGATTACTTATTTTGTCAATAACCAGTCAAAATTTAGAGGTCCAAATATAGATAATACTTACTTGACTTGTCTTTATCCAGCTTTCTTCTAATACATTTCCATGTGCATTGCTAAAACTTAAAGCACGTTCAAGAAGACGCTGTGCATGGCCCACTTGGCCAGCCAACATGTAGGAATAAGCTTTAAGATGAAAGAGTCGTGGGTAGAAAACTGGGCAGGTGTTACATCGTTGTTGGAATTCTTGTAGATACTGTTAACATTTGAAATAAAACATCATGTATTATTACACATTTTAAAATCAGACGGTGTTTGCCAGAATAGATATTGCCATTATAATTAAATGCACATTATTCATATTGAACTTGGGAACAGATCTCTAAATTTGTGTCATGGCTCTCTTCATATATCTCTAAGCAAACAAATAAAAAAGCTGTTATTGTTAGTGAAATAACACAAATAGAATAACACACAGATTAAGAAAAGGAATGTTTAATATGTTGAATTTTGTGGTTAGTGGTGAAGCAATAGCATTTGCTGCTAACCTTAAAGAATGTAATTCACCGAGATTTGTCAATTTCCGTGGAGCACATTTCTCATTTTGTAATATCAGTTTGAATCTGACGCCATGTCATGGGAAGTTCCAGATGTCCAGCAGCAATGCTGCCCAGCCGGAATGAAAGCCAAATGCATTGAAGTATTATCACAGGCAGCATATCACAAAGTAAAAAACACAGAATTGCTTCACTTTTAATTTTAAATTTTACACAGAACAAAATAAAAGATTGGAATATATACATGGGATTAAGTTTGAAATTAAAATATTATGATCAAACTTTTCAAGAAATGTTATTTTATTTGTTCATGAGGTGTGCAAGTGCCTGACCAGGGGCAAGTTCATTTCTGGTGAAAGGTCATAAACCTGAAACATTAACGCTATTTAAAGTGGCCTCCAGCAGCACGTGGCAATAGTGAGAAGCTGCACCAAGCAGAGGAGCTGAAGCAATCAAGTAGACCGTCTCTAGAGGAAAGGAAAGAGGGAAAGACAAAGGTTTGGCTGAACAGATGAGGACTGTCTATTTAATTCTATGTAAATACTTGGTTCCTTAGTTTAACATTAATTTCTCTCATATTTGTACAGACCTGATGCCAGTGCAATAAAGAATCCCTGCTTCATAATCCTTGAACATCCGTGTGGTTGTATGCCAAGTTACATTTCCAGCAGGATTCTACAGTACAGAATCCAAGTCTTGGTGAGCAAGGTTGAATGGATGAGATGGAGCAGATGGTGGAAGAATTGAAACTGGCAGTGTTCACAAGGGAGGCTAAAGTTGATCTGAAAGCTCAAGCATCAGCAGAGGATATCAAAACTTTAGTCCATATCCAGGCAAAGGCTTCTTATCTACATTACTTGATGCTACGGAGGAAAGAAGTGGTATTCCTAGTTAGATATTCTACCTGCCAAGAGGTAGAAAAATAAAGAAAAAAAACTGGAAGCACCTGATGACCTGGAAATTGAATACCTGATTAAGAATGCACAGCTGACCATGGCATCCAGTGGTCTCAAACTGAGTTGACATATGACATTCGTTATGGAATATCTGTAAATGGAAGTCTATTGGAAAGTACAAGGAAAAGAAAGAAGCTTGAGATACTGTCAAAGTTTTTTTGGGTGCAACAGTAGCCTGTCACAGCTAAAGCAGAGATTTTATGAGTACAAGCAGGCTGAAGGCAGGGACCTGGCCACCATACCCCTGGAGTTGATGAAGCTTCTTCTCCTGGATGCCTCTTTTACATTGACCTGGGATAAGTAGCTGGATGACAGCCTGGCTGAAGCGGTGTAGTGTGAGAATGCCTAAAAAGATTTGAGGAAGCTTAATAGTGATAAAGCTAAATAGTTCTTCTTCTCAAAACTCGCTAGTTCTTCTTCAAAGCATGGAATCCCATGGTTCAAACCATGGGGTAAGATTTGAATCCAAAAACCAGAAAAGAGCCTACCATCAGGGAGATGACTGTCGTAGTGGTTAGGAATGTAAACCAAAGAGGTGAGCAAAACAGAGTTCTGTCAAACAAGTGATCAGAGATAATGAGAACTGCAGATGCTGGAGAATCCAAGATAACAAAGTGTGGGGCTGGATGAACACTGCAGGCCAAGCAGCATATTAGGAGCATAAAAGCTGATGTTTCGGGCCTAGAGAAGGGCCTGCTGTGTTCATCCAGCCCCACACTTTGTTATCTTCTGTCAAACAAGTGTAGGTCCAGTTCTACCTGTTGTATCCCCATGGTAAGCCTCATGGTCAATCCCACTAAAGGGATCCTACAAAGAGGTGCTCAAATTGTGATAGGAATTGTGACCTCTCTAAGGGCATTGTGAGTCAACCTACAGCATGTGGACTGCAGCAGTTCAAGACGGCAATGCACCTCCACCTTCTCATGGGCAATGAGGGATGAGCAATAAATACTAGCCACCCAGCAATGCCCATGTTGCATGAGTGACAAAAAAAATGGAAGTGTTGTGAGACTTCAAGGAGTATTGCAGGGAATTGGACCTAGCATGTGAAGTCTCCTTCTCCCACTTTAAGCAGAAGCTTGGTCCCAGATTTCCATCTCCTTTTATCCTGGAAACCAAATGCCAGTTTCCTAGGCCTGCGAATGGTACTGTCATTGGCACAAGGGGACACCAGAATGTTTCTTTCTTATGCCAGTCAGAGTCTCAAACTAAATGAGAGGAATATGGAGAATTACTCCAACTTGAAGCCTGAAATGCCAATTTTGCATTTTTCACAGAAGCTCAAAGCCATTCTGAACAATGCAGAGTTTGAAGTGTTTACGTGGGGCAACTCAGTCAATGGCTTTCAAATGCCCTCCAATCTTGGAGCAACAAGGACTCTGAACTTGCTCAGTTTTGATTTCAGATCAAGCACGGGCTATACAAAAGTAATGTAAACACAGATGCCCATAGTTGGATGACTGACCACAGAAGGTAACGTACCCTTGTCCAGTTTGAGGAGGCTGTGATCGATGCTGTGGTCATTCTACAAGTCAAAGGCAACATTCTAATATGGGTTCCCTATATCATTCATACTAAAATTCAGCAGCATGTTATCAATGTGCTTATGAATGAGATTTATATCTATAGAGATCGAGCCAGGTACCATTTCACTTTGCTAACTATCATGAAGGGGACCTTGGATAGCTTCAGCTAGTCGTAGAAATATATGGCTGAATGCTTCCATTTTTTTGGATGTGTTATTTGTGGAAAGTCTATGAAGGATTTCTTGCCATGGTCCATGGAAATTTTTCTCATGGATATTTGCAATGCTCACTTCATTAACTATGCATCTGGATCTACCGCACCCTTGGAGTTCAATCATGTGGCAGCAGAGGTGGTATATCTCACCACTACCAGGACCTGCATTCAAACTGCTAATGCTATATTTAGTCTCCAGCTGTGCAATACTTCAAATGCTGCAAACCAGGAAATGCCCTTCATGGTCCAACAAAACATCCCAGACAAGGAAGCTGGCATTTTGCTTCAGAGAAAGGAACCTGGAGGTGCTAGTGGTCATGGTGGTGGACAGGAAGTCCAGCTTTTCCTGTTGATCAGTAAAGAGGGCCATGCCATCAGACTCAGACAGCTTGGACCTAGATAATGGCCTGAGTTGGTGCCGTTTCACTCACCAAAAGAAATGCCAAGCAGAGTTGGACAGAAGTCCAATGGCCTTTCACTCAGCAAGAATAAGCGCCACCATCTTCTCTTTGATATCTCACATTCCCTTGTACTTTGCCACTGCAACTGCTACGGGGTATAACTGTCCCTACTGTATGCGCTGTGCACTCAATGGTTCATGCCCACCTCATCCTCTTAAACTTCAAACCCACCCTGCCCTCTGCATTTCTTACTCCTCACCAGGGACATCTCACCACTTGTTCTGTTCTTATACTACCACTAACAACTGTTCTATCCATTTACAATGCTCTTAATCCTCCTTTTGTCTCATATCTGATAGAAATTTACAAGGTGTGAGGTTGAAAAGATCCCCAAGGTGGTTAGAGAAGACAATGACTTCCCATTTGGGGACACCACAACCTCAATGTCAAACAACCCAGGAAGTATCATTGTGCTGTGCTGCAGAGTCCTGTCTGCTATCACCACTAATTTATTCTCCAGATGCTTGAGCTTTACTGCCTATTTAACAATTATTGACTTCCCTTTTCTTGAGCAGGAACCAGCAGCACCCATACAACCACCAAAAAAGTTAGCCCTAAGCACATTAGTTCTTCCAACTCCAAGGAAGAAGCCACAGATTTTTCAAAGGATGCAAACACCCGGCTGCACACCCACCTTTTTAGGGACTTTTACCTTTCTGGATTCAATATCTAGATTAGACTCAAGAACATAATCTGGTGAGCACATAAATGGCATATCTCCACAGATGTTTAGAGGAGAAACATCCCATGCTACTGGCACTCAAAGGACTGACAGACACTAGGCACCTGTTCAGTCTTGGGTAGTCAGTCCATGCTGTCGGTCATTAATGACTTTGTGTAAATGTACAATCTTAGGAACAGAAGAAAGGTTTGTCGGTGACAGCTAGTAAACTAGGTCGAAGATTGCAGAAGTCCACTAATATTATCAGTACCACACTAGTTCCGGCATTGGTCAGTCTGGCTGTCTGCATGGGCAGATTGGTGGCTGCCAAGTAAAACCAAGTCCAGCAGAATTAGAATTTATTGTCACATGTACTCATAAGAGTACAGTGAAAAGTTGGTAAGTCGCTACTTGCAGCGCCATCTTATGTACAGAGTACCGAGGTACAACCCTTAGCGACAGAATAGAGGAATGAAGAAAAAAAAAGTTACATTACAGCTGTACACAGTATAACTATAGGTCAAGAAAAACAAGAAGCAAAGCTAAAAGATAAACATTATGGCTTCCGGAAATGCACAGAGAGACCTTGATCCTGCTCCAGGTATCCTTTTCTCTCGAGACAAGGTGGTGCCAGCTGGCATCTTGATGAAAGAGAACCACACACAGACACACACGTCATAGAAGTTTCCTCTCAGGACACTCCACTCCAATGGTGCCAGCTGGCTTTACCCTGCCTGTGGTTCCCAGCTGTGCACAAATTATAGCCAAAGAAGGTTAGCCTGCATCTGGGCAGGAGACTCTCAGTGTGTCTCTGACCTCTGGATACAAACATCCCAGGGGTCATTCACGCACATTTTCTAAGCCAAAAATGCCCTCCAGAAAACTGGCTCCCTCCACTCAGCGATAGTCCCCAGGACTATATATAGACATAATGGGAAGACAAGGGGAAAAAAATCCTGTGAAGGCACACTGGTGGCACTTAATTATAAATATACTTTCACATCTGAATTTCCAATCTTCTGACATGTTCTAATCACTGTCATTTTAGCTGCAGGATCTCATTATATGCCTACCACATTGAAGATAAACAGCCTCTTCATTTATCCTGACAAGGATAGAAATTATTGAGGCATGGCTGTATCTGATAGCAGCAGATTTCATAGATCCATCACGTACATGAGTGCAGACAGTACTTCTCTGTGAAAGTCACTGAGGCTAAAGATAATGTGAATGCCTTAGGATGGGAGCTTGGTTGCACTCATGTTCCAGACTTCAGGTCATTTTATGTGTTTGACAATGTGATAATGCATGATTGCACACTTCCCTGGAAGCAAAGGGACATTTTTGCTGTGTGATAAGGAAGTACACACATATTCCAGCATGTGTGACAACTGATGTTCAGGTGCCTTCTAAACTCAGCCTCAAGATGCAAACAAATACCCTTGCAGAACAAAATAAAATGAAACTTGCTTTGCCCACCATGAATGAATTGGCAGCCATATTTCTTCCTTATTGCACAGTTGAGCTTTGATCAAAAATGTCATGCTATCCAAATCAGGCTCTAATGAGTGAGTTCCAGACTCCATCTTAAAGAAAGATTCACCCAAATCCACCTTTCCTGTAAATGTATTCAATCCATCCTTTTTATTTAATAGTCAATATCCCCAATGTTTCCCCTCAGCTCTTGGCTTATCACATTAGCATGTTCCCCATTGCTACCCACTATCCTGTCATTGAAGTCAGGGTTGTGGTGACTTGTTAAAACACTCCTCCCACAGTACTGTGTGCCTTCTTAGACTATTCAGATCTCACCTTTGTATCTGCAGTTGGCCTTCCCTTAATTATCTTTATCCCCTCAGCATCACAGCCTGACTACAACAAGCCAGACTGATCATGGCCAAACCCCTGGACTGAGATCGGATGAAGCCCTCGACTGACTGTTGCAGCATCCTGACTGATGACCATTCCTTTTCCCTCCGCTAAGGCCTGGCACCCATTGGTTTTCCTTGATGGCCACCTTGTTGAAGGGCATCATGTCTGTTTGCTATGCAAGCTGCCAATACATGCTGTATGTGTGGCTTTGACAAAGCACAATGCCACACAGCATTGTTCAGCCCTCTGTTGTGCTGTGCTGGCATCCATGACAAATTGCCTGTCTTTCTGCCTTCACTAGAAAGCAAGTCATCAGTGATGCTGTGAGCCTGTAATTTCATATGGAAATGGAAATATACTAAGTGCCAAGGCAAGCCTGAGAGGTTGTGAATGTCCAAGTGAGTAAAAGGGAGTGCATGTTAAGAAAGCAAGCCAGGAGCTTTATAATACATCAACACACAGATGCATTTGATGGGTGTGTATCTCTGCATGCAGAGTGACCTGGCAGGTGCATTTTAACGTAAGGTGTCAGTGAACTAGTACAATGGCAAAATACTGAAGTGTACAGCACATTAGTCCAGTATTGGCCATGATGCTGTTATGGGGTTGTTGTTTTGCTGATGCTGACTTCCATGGATGAAGGACTGTCCATTGAGCATACAATAAGATTTGATGGATGGACCTTAAGACAAAGGTTCAGAGGAGGAACAAGTGAGCTGCATTCACCAGGTAATCACTCTACTTTCAAGTCAGGAATTAGTGCTGTCTAGTTTCTCACCAATGCATGGGAGAATCATAAACTGCTTATAATGATGATGTGAGGTTAGTTAATAATGAGGCAAATGCATGGAATGAAGGCCATCACCATTTAGTAATGAGATTTAAAACTTGCCATTTAAACCTTGGGGGAAATTAGATTTTATTTTCTTGATGTCAAGAAGCACTTGTCAAATTTGCTCAGTTTTTTTTTCCATTACCCCATACAGCAGAAGGAAATTCTTCCCATAGAGCCTGAGTGTCTTGAAGCACTGGCACAGTTATAACAAGACAGATAATTTACTGTTGGTAGACTCAGTCTTGGGGGTTCCCTTCCTTCTGAATAAATCTCAGTGTCCATCCCATTCATTCTGTGAAGGTGCATGTGACTTGCTACTGATGTTGCTATTGGCGTTTCTCATGTTCCTGCAACAATAGTCGGTAATAGTGTGGCCTCTGGTTTTACCCTTTACCAGAGGTGGAACACAGAGCCACAGAAGGTCTCTGAATGAATGAAGAATCATGCCCTGTTAAAGGTAAATTTGCAATAGTCCCAGAGGACCATAGGGTTGTTCCATCAATAGAGAGAGACAATTCACGGCAGTTTAAACTAGGGGTTACCATGCCTCAGGCAAGGGGCAAAGTTGAGAAAGTAGGACCTTCATGGTAACATCAGCCAGTATGGGAATTCTACCCCCACAATTGGCATCACTTTGCATCATAAACCAGCTTCAGTCAACTAAACTTAACTAACCCCAACTGCATGTTATACATCCACTTCAAAGACTAGTTTAAATTGTTAATAGCATGGATTCCCAATGCCATTGGAAAAGAAGGAATCAAACATGGAAAAAGGCTTTTTAATTGCCTCAGTTTCTTTCCCTCCTGATCCAAAGGAGTTCCCTGCTTAGCTTGGAATCTCCTCCTGGTGGGAACACCAGAAAGAACAGGATAACATTGGGATCTTGAACCATTGTCAGTTTAATTCCCCACATGCAACAAAAGTTGTCTCTCTCCACTTGGATGGGAAATTTCCACCCTTAAGCAGCATGCAAATCTTAAACGTGTAAAACACAATTAATCTGCAATTTATGCGAGAAAATAACAAAATGATTCTTTTGAAAGACTAAAATATAACTTTTGAGAACTTAAATATGAGAAAAACAAACCTCTTTTGTCTGTTGGTAGACTTCCATTACCGTCTCCTGTCTTTCCCACAATGCCTTTCTAAACACTAAAATCTGACACTCCAAAAATTTGACATAGCCGTACATTGAGAACAGTGAAGCATTTGAGTTGGCCACCAGTCGCTTTGCCATTTTAAATGCTGGACGAGCTTTGTTCCATTCTGACAATCTGGAATACCTGTTTTGACCAAGTCTAAATATCAGCAATGTATCATTTATCAATGACAATCATATCTAAAAAGATTCAGTAATATTTTCTGTGACGTTAGTTTAAATGAATTGCACTTTAAATATCTAAGAAATAAATATTTAGTACATCACATTTTGCAGTATAATACTGTTGTAATGCTTGCCAGCTATTTGAGTGATTAAAGAATGTAATTCTATACAAATACAACTACACAAACACATGAAAGAAATAAAGATGGACAGAAAATTACCACCTTGTCCAGATGTCCCAAATAATTGTGATAACTGACTGTTGTGAGATGAAATTTGTACTGTTTAAGGCAAGGAGTAGTGGAAGATTTCTCTTAGTTCACCTTAGGCAATACAGAATCATTGAGATTTTACATCACTATAAAATGCCCTTTGACCTACCACGGCCGTGTCAGTCATCAAGTACTTAACTATTCTAATCTCATTTTCTAGCACTTGGCCTGTAGCCTTACATGTTATAGTATTTCAGATGCTCATCTAAATACTTTCTAAATATCTTGAGAGTTGCTGCCTCTTTCCAGCACTGAGTTCCAGATACTTTGAGGGCAAAAAGAATTTCCTCAAATTCCATCCAAGCCTCCTGCTCCTTATCTTAAAACTATGCCCCCTCGTTATTACCCCACCTACAAAAAGCATTATTTCTCCTGACAAACCTTATCTATGCCCTTCATAATTTTCTACACTTTAATCAGATTTCCCCTCAGTCTTCCCTGTTCGAAAGAAAAGAATGCTGCCTGTCTAGTTTCTCCACAGAGCTGAATTTCTCCAGTCCAGACTATATCCCGATGAGTTTCCACTACATCCTCTCGAGTGCAGTGACATCCTTTGTATATAGTACGATGACCAAAAGAACACACAATACTTCAGCTGTGGCCTAACTAAAGTTTTATATAGCTCCATCATAACGTCCTTGCTCTTATCTTCAGTGTCTTGATTAATAAAGGCAAGTATCCCATTTATCATCTTAACCACCTTCCCAACATGTCCTGCTGCCTTCAAGGATTTATCCCATGCATATCAAGATCCCTCTGATCCTTTGTACCTCATAGGGTGCTACCATTCAAAGTGAGCTTGCTTGTTTTGTTAGGTTTCCCCAAAATGTATCATCACTTTTTGAGGATTAAGCTCCATTAGTTACTGTTCAGCTCTCATTTGACCAGCCCAATTAGATTTCTCATAATCCAAATCTTTCCTGCTCACAGTTTACCATGATGTTCATGTCATCTGCAAACTTGCTGATCATATACATGTAACACACAATTAAGGATTATGGGTAGGCCATTCAGCCCTTCTATCCAAATCCACCATTTAGTATGATCCTGGCTGTTCATCTAACTCAGCACCCCGTTCCTACTTTCTCTCCAGGCTCTTTGATCCCTTTAATCTTAAGAAAAATTTCTAACTCCTTCTTGAAAATGTTCAATGTTTTGACCTCAACCGATTTCTGTGGTAGAGAATTCCACAGACTCACCACTCTGTAGGTGAAGAAGTTTCTCCTCTTCTCAGTCCTCAGTTGCCTAATCTTAGAAAGTGACCCTTGTATATTCATGTCTAGGTCATTAATGAATACTACAAACAGCAAGAGACACAGTACTGTGTATTGCCGCTGGTCACATGCTTCCAGTCACTCCTTCAAAACAACAAATAGACTCTGGCGTTCATTATGGTTACCTACCCCTAAATGAGATGACTTCTATTCCAGGCAAAAATAGACCAGCCTTTTGAAGAAATACAATGAATCAGTATTCATCACATCAGCTAGCAATCTGTTCCACAGACTATTCTCTCGGAAATAAAGAATGATCTAGTTTTCAACCCAGTTACACCCTTGGAAACTGTTTGGGTATGAGTCCTAGATCTCTCTAACCTCATTTGAATTATTTCACTCATAATTAACATTACCTCATCATTTTACTAACCTGATCATATTGCCTGATGCTTTTGAATCCATTTGGCAACTAATGTGTTCAGATCTAAGACCTCTTGTGACTCTGATGTAAATGTACACTTTCTGTGTCACCTGCATGTTGTTCCCTCACACCCGCGTTTATGTTATATATCACATTAAGCAGAAGTTCCAGTACTAATACCAGGGAACATCACCTCTTCCCATCTACATAGTAACTATTTACAAGTATGCTCTGTTTTCTGTCACTTGGACAACTTCATATCTATGCTGCTACGTTCTTTTTTTTCCATGGCCTTCCATTTTTATAGCATGTCAGTTATATTTTTGAACGACTAAAGCAGCCTCACAGCAGCAGGGACCTGGGTTTGATTCCAGCCTCGGGTAACTGTCTGTGTGGAGTTTGCACATTCTCCCTGTGTCTGTGTGGGTTTCCTCCTTGTGCTCCAGTTTCCTCCCACAGTCCAAAGATGTGCAGGCTAGGTCGATTGGCCATGCTAAATTAGTGTTTAGCTGTGTGTGTGGGTTATAGGGGGATGGGTCTGGGTGGGATGCTGCAAAGGACGGTGTGGACTTTTTGGGCCGAAGGGCCTGTTTCCACACTGTAGGGTATGTAATCTAATCTAATCTAAAGTGCATGTGCTGCAGGGAGGGAATTCCAGGATTTTGACTCAATGACATTGAAGGAAAAGCATCATATATCATAGTCAGGATGATGAGTGATTTGGAGAGAACTTGTAGGTGGGTAGAGTTCCCATGTATATGCTGCCTTTCTCCTCCTAGTTGTCCCAGGTTTGGAGGGTGTAGTTTTTGGTGAATTTCTGCAGTGCACCATATACATAATATACACTGGTGCTACTGAGAATTCAAGGTATAGTGACTGAATATTTGTGGATGTGGTGCCAATCATGCAGGCTGCTTTGACCTGATGGTGTCAAGCTTCCGGAGTGTTGTTGAAGCCGCACCCATCCATTCAAGTGGGGAGTCTTGCACCACCCTCCTGACCTACGCCCTGGAGGTGGGGTGCAGACTTTGGGGAGTCAGATAATGAGTTACTCACTATAGCATTCCTAACCTCTGACCTGCAATTATAGGCACTATATTTGTATGGCTAGTCCATTTCTATTTCTAGAACAAAAACAAAGTTGCTGGAGTTTGAAGGAAGGGCCACCGGACCCAAAACGTTAACTCTGTCTTTTCCTTCACAGATGCTGCCAGACCTGCTGAGCTTTTCCAGCAACTTTTTTTTGTTCCAGTTCAGTTTCTGGTCATTGGCAAATCCCAGGATGCTTAAAGTGAGGCATTCACCATGGTAACACTATTGAATATCAAGGTGCAGTGATTAGATTGCCTTTTATTGCAGATGGTTATTACCTGGTAATTGTGAGGTGTGAATGTTACTTGCTACATTTCAGCCCAAGCCTGGATATTATCCAGGTCTCATTGTATTTGGACATTAATTGTTTCAGCATCTGAGGTGCTGTAAATAGTGCTGAACATCGTAGCCATCACTGAACATTCTGACTTCTAAACTTATGATGGACAGAACATCATGAAGCAGTTGAAGATGGTTAAGTCTAGGACACTACCCTGTGGAATTCAGAGATGTCCTTTGCCTGAAATGACTGACCATCAACAACCACAACCATCTTCATATGAGCTAGGTATGATTGCAACCAGCAGGAAATATCAGAGTACAGATGTGGCCTTTCATTAAACACCTGAGAAGGACTGGAAAATTTTGGCCAATGACTTTTTCATTCCAAACCTTATACCCCTCAGGATCCTTTCATGCATACAACCCACTCAGGTGATTTAGCAACTTGAAGTGCAGCTAGCCTTTCTAAAATAAACATTTAATATGTTTTAGCAAATCTATCATCTCTTTTTCTGTGACATTGATAGCATCATATCCTTGGCACAGGCTGATGTAAAGTACTTAATTCCTGAGCCATGATGGTCCTCTGCCATCTATAAAATATTCGCTTTACTGCTTCATTTTGCTGTTTATGCTTTTTGCTGTTGTTAGATAATTTACAAACTCAAAAAACAAACCTCATAGCTCCCTTCCTGCTTTCTGGTCCAATCACTTAACATATCTATTTAGCTTTGCAGAATTTATACATCCTACTCAGCTTTTTTTCCCACCTAGCTGTTTTATTATCAGCAATCTTGGATACATATTTCATCACATAAATATGTTATGAACAGTTGAGCACCAAGCATTGATCCTTGTGGAATTCGCAAATCAACAGCCTAACAATCTGAGAATGACCTATTTATTTCTAAACCTGGTGAAACATGAGCCAAGCCATTTCCTGAGCCCATTCCCTTTGCTGATACCTCCAGAGATGTGGACAGGTGGACTTCAGGTTTTCCAACTCCTAAGGCAATGGAATGCAAGCACTAGAATGGGATGGTTAGAAAGCCTGCATCCATTCAATGGAACATCAGGCCAACTTTCAAGGTTGATATAATACTCCATAAACTTTCCTTTCACCCACCTCCATGCCCTTCAATAACTCAGAGGTAGCAGGAACTGTAGATGCTGGAGTCAGAGTCAATACAGTATGGAACTGGAGGAACACAGCAGGTCAGACAGTATCAGAGCAGGAGAGTCAACATTTCGGGTCGAGACCCTTCATCACGACTGATGAAGGGCCCTGACCCAAAACGTCGAATATCCTGCTGCTCTGATGATACCCTTTAGTAACCTCATGAAATTGTCATTCATATCAAATACACCAGCTCCTGCTTAACTAAGTTATTAGAAGCTTTCAAAATTCACCAAATATTCTTATGTGGTTCAGCTGTCAAAACAAATCTTTGTTGGAACCTCTATTGAAATTGAAAGAACAGATGGTGTTTTTTCTATTTTAAATCAGAGGACCTATCAGTCAAGAAATTGAAGCAAACGAGTGGAATTTTTCTGTTTTTCAGCAGTGGGGATTTTGTTTCCTAAATTCAAGGACTTTGAACATTTAAAACCCTCACTGAAATCTCTTCTCCATCAATTGCTTAATATTGCTTTTGTCAAGTGATTTAAGATATTTTTCTATATTGTGTGCACTACATAAATGCAATTTATTCTTTAATGTTCCACTGCTCATCAAATAGCATGAAAAGGGCTCACTGGGAACATACTATTTATATTGGGCAGAAGAATAGTTCTGATGTGAGCTTGAATTGGAACTTCTCAGAGGTACTGTCCTTCATACTTTAAATCAGAGCCCTGTTCTTTCAATTGGGTGTAAATGGCTTCAAGACAGCACTTCAAAGAAGATAGGAAAATTTCCCCAAATCTTAACCCCTCAATCATGAACACTGAAAAGACGAATAAAAACAGAAGTTGCTAGAAAAGCTCAGCAGGTCTGGCAGCATCTGTGAAGAGAAATCACTTTTAACATTTTGGGTCTGGTGAACATTCATCGGAACTCAGAACAATTCTGATGAAGGGTCACTGGACCCAAAACATTAACTCTGATTTTTCTTCGCAGGTACTGCCAGATCTGCTGAGCTTTTCAGGCAAGTTTGTTCCTGATTTACACCATGCACAGTTCTTAAAGTTTTTACTAAGAAGAGTAAATCTGGCCATTGTCATTGTAGGAGATTGCTGTGCATAAAGTAGCTGTTGTATTTTCTAAATTACAACAGTGACTATGCTTCAAAATTAAAACTGTACAGGGCTATGTTATTTCCAAGATTAACAATAATAAGATAGCAATACACATTTTTCTTATTTTAATCAATTAACATAACTTTACCAGAGTGCTACTGATGAATAAAGCGCAAGCATCAAGTTCTTTTCAGACTTTAAAACCGGATCATCAATTACTCCATTGATAAAAGCAAGGCATTCATCAAATGGCCTCAGTGCGAAACCTGTAATCAAAATAAATACCTCAGGTGACGACAATATATTTTTGGTCAACATTACAAACATAAAAATGTGCATACATTTGGTGTAAATATCTTTACATTGCTTTTAAAAGTTGCATTGTTATGTAACTTAAGATGAGTGATATTATTCTGAAGAATGAATAGGAAAGATTTTTTGAATAGTGGGGTTCTTAGCCGCAGAGCCTGAAGTGTCAGCAGGGAACACATGCCCTGCCAATACCTTTTTGATCTACAGTAAGTTGAATGCTCTAACAAGTATTAACTGGCTGAAGACAGGACTTCTTCCCTTCATTCAAAGGATGTCTTGTCTCTGAGAAATGCCCTACTAGCTGAGCTGAGCACCTTACATGGCATCAACAGCTTTTCACAAATTATGAACCGTCCAGAAGGTGTTGGGACCTCTAGAAAACTTTGGGGACAGTGACTTTCTAATCTGTGATTTTCAAATCCTGCCTGTACCAGGCTTTTTGATAACCTAGCTCAATGCTTTGGTCTCCTTTAGCTGAATTGACAGGTCAAATTGGGTGGAGTGAGCATGGGAGTTGGGATATTAAGGCCATATAGACTAAAGCATAATGTCTACTACCTAAATTGGGCAGGTACTTTGGACGCCAGCAGCCAGATTAGATAGAAGAACAGAGCAACATGTTTATCTTTAGGATGTCCAAAGACCGTTTTTTTTCGACACAGCAGAGACAGTAATAATCTAGATATGGAATACGATCATTAATTGTCAAAGTGCAGAAGGTTACAATTTAACTTATTTGTTCAACTATCTGCTCACTGCAAGAACAATTTACCTAGCTGCACACTCCAGCCTTTCCTCCTATTATTGTAATTTGTTTCCCACATCAGGAATTTCTAAAATTCCCTTTTGAAAGACTAAAATTCAGGCATTCTTGATCATAATCATTTGTGCATAAAGGTTTTTTTCTTCAAGTCACCTTTCCCTGTGTGTTCCGAATCACATTAACCTTACATCTTCTGGTTCTCAGCTTCTTTATTCTTTCATCACTGGCAAGGAAAGCATTTATTGCCTGTCCGTATTTGCCTTTGACCAGATGGTAAGCCACCTTCTTCACGTAGTACAACATTTCTGGGATTGGATGAAGGAATAAACTAGGGTTCCTAAAGAATGGGTAGTAGAACTGCTGCTTTTCTTGATCTGTATTAATGACAGATTTCGGTGAAGATCCCAAGTTTTAAAAGTTTTAAAATTTGTAAATAATATGCAACATGAAAGCCTAGTGAACAGTGAAATGACAGTAATGGACAGGTATGTGAATGGGATGTGAAATAGGTGAATTTAGGGCAGTTATAGCTTAATGTAGAGAAAGCTGAAGAAGACCGTATTTTGAGAAATGCAGTTGTACACAGTGTACAAGTTGATTTGCCACATTCTTATGACCCCTATGTCTGTTTTATCTTGTTTTCAAGATAATAAAATGTGAGGCTGGATGAACACAGCAGGCCCAGCAGCATCTCAGGAGCACAAAAGCTGACGTTTTGGGCCTAGACCCTTCATCAGAGAGGGGGATGGGGAGAGGGAACTGGAATAAATAGGGAGAGAGGGGGAGGCGGACCGAAGATGGAGAGAAAAAAGATAGGTGGAGAGGAGAGTATAAGTGGGGAGGTAGGGAGCGGATAGGTCAGTCCAGGGAGACAGACAGGTCAAGGAGGTGGGATGAGGTTAGTAGGTAGGAGATGGAGGTGCGGCTTGGGGTGGGAGGAAGGGATGGGTGAGAGGAAGAACAGGTTAGGGAGGCAGAGACAGGTTGGACTGGTTTTGGGATGCAGTGGGTGGGGGGGAAGAGCTGGGCTGGTTGTGTGGTGCAGTGGGGGGAGGGGACGAACTGGGCTGGTTTAGGGATGCGGTGGGGGAAGGGGAGATTTTGAAACTGGTGAAGTCCACACTGATACCATTGGGCTGCAGGGTTCCCAGGCGGAATATGAGTTGCTGTTCCTGCAACCTTCGGGTGGCATCATTGTGGCAGTGCAGGAGGCCCATGATGGACATGTCATCTAAAGAATGGGAGGGGGAGTGGAAATGGTTTGCGACTGGGAGGTGCAGCTGTTTACTTTTCCCTGCAACCGCAGGAAATGCTACACTTGCCCCCACACCTCCTCCCTCACCCCTATCCCAGGCCCCAAGATGACATTCCACATTAAGCAGAGGTTCACCTGCACATCTGCCAATGCGGTATACTGCATCCACTGTACCCGGTGTGGCTTCCTGTACATTGGGGAAACCAAGCGGAGGCTTGGGGACCGCTTTGCAGAACACCTCCGCTCAGTTCGCAACAAACAACTGCACCTCCCAGTCGCAAACCATTTCCACTCCCCCTCCCATTCTCTTGATGACATGTCCATCATGGGCCTCCTGCAGTGCCACAATGATGCCACCCGAAGGTTGCAGGAACAGCAACTCATATTCCGCCTGGGAACCCTGCAGCCTAATGGTATCAATGTGGACTTCACCAGCTTCAAAATCTCCCCTCCCCCCACCGCATCCCTAAACCAGCCCAGTTCGTCCCCTCCCCCCACTGCACCACACAACCAGCCCAGCTCTTCCCCCCCACCCACTGCATCCCAAAACCCGTCCAACCTGTCTCTGCCTCCCTAACCGGTTCTTCCTCTCACCCATCCCTTCCTCCCACCCCAAGCCGCACCCTCATCTACCTACTAACCTCATCCCACCTCCTTGACCTGTCCGTCTTCCCTGGACTGACCTATCCCCTCCCTACCTCCCCACCTACACTCTCTCCACCTATCTTCTTTTCTCTCCATCTTCGGTCCGCCTCCCTCTCTCTCCCTATTTATTCCAGTTCCCTCGCCCCATCCCCTTCTCTGATGAAGGGTCTAGGCCCGAAACATCAGCTTTTGTGCTCCTGAGGTGCTGCTGGGCCTGCTGTGTTCATCCAGCCTCACATTTTATTACCTTGGATTCTCCAGCATCTGCAGTTCCCATTATCTTGTTTTCACTTTAGTTTGTGGCAACTATTTGAAACATGATGTCAGAAGTGAACAGCTGAAATGGAGTGAATTTTCAGTGCTGTAAGAGAGCAAGTTACTGTAAAAATACACCAGGGAAGAATAAAAAATACACACGCGGCTACATTGTAGAGCTGAGTGAGTCAGATTGGCTGTGATTTCTCCGGTCCTGATGTTGCAGAAATGAAAGGAGATATGAGACAAATTTGAAATGTTTCTACGATTGTGGCGAAACTATGAGATAGTTACGAAGTTGAATAAAAAGTCTGAGTGAATAAAAGTAACAGCCTGTCATCAGTGCTGGGAAAAGGATTCCATATAAAAGGATGCACCCTAAATCATACTGAAGAGCAGAGAAGACAGATTAAAGTAATGTTGAAACTACAAAGAGTTACTTTGAAACCTCCATTAATATAATTTTTGAGCATTATGCGTTTAATATCTGAGGTCAAGGGAAACGGGCACCATTGACCAATACTATATATTACATTGTACGTAACACTTTCAGCCAAATCCTGTATAAACTTATCAGAGATAGATTTGCCTTTGGCATAAGTGAACACACCCTAACAGTATGTCTGCTGAGAGTGACAAACCTGCCCTCAATACTGCTGTGGGAGAGTAGATGAGACTATGCATTATGCTGATAGACTTTTCAAGCCAAATGAGAACAGTTTTGTGGAAATTGGGAGAAGTATTTTCAGAAGAGCCAACAGATGCATCAAAATCTGAGGACAGGATATAGATATTGCACAGGGCAACACACAAAAGGAAGAAAAAAGCAGGTTCAGCATGAGACGAGTAGTGCTCTAACTTTAAGAATCTGTATCAGTGTGCGGGCAAGTACCTAATTAGAAAACAAGAAAACAAGCCAAAGATTGGCTGTTGGAGAACAGTCAGCCAGTGATTTTCATGAATTACTCAACATGACACAACAGGTTCATATTGTCAGGTCTAAAGATGATAAATGTATTGTCAGACTGTTAGAATGATGATTCCAGAAGAAGAGTATCAAAAAATGCAAAGTATCAGATAGACACTGGTCATTCATGCAACATGGTGAGCTTTGCAGACATGCGTAGAGTAGCCAGGTTGGTGACCCAGGTACATTGCCAAATGATGGACCAATAGCCATCCAAGATGACAGATGAAGGTGAGAGCCCAATTCATTTGAAAAGATAAAGATCTAGACTTCAAGACAGTAGAAATTAAGCCAGATTTCAGCTGAACAAGTCTAAAACATGACTTCTAAGTACATGTGTCAGAAGAGTTTTGTAGCACTTTGCAGGCCATGAATCACTTGACTGCTCAACAGAACCTGGATATTAAAAATGTTTTGCAGGTCTTTAATGTCTTCCTAGAGTCATAGAGTTATACATCATGGGATTAAACCCTTCAGTCCAACTAGTCCACGCCAACTATGTTCCCAAACTAAACTCGACCTACTTGCCTGTGTTTGGCCCATATCCCTCCAAACCTTTCCTTACTTGTGAACTTTTCCAAATGTCTTTTAAATGTTATGACTGTACCTGCTTCTATCATTTCCTCTGGCAATTTATTCCACACAAGAACCATTCTCTATGTAAAAATGTTGCCCCTCATGTGCTTTCTAAAAAATTTTACATCCCACCTTTAAAATGTGCCCCCAGGTTTGAACTCCCTAACTCTAAGGAAAAAACCATTGCTATTTATCTTGTCTGTCCCTAATGATTTTCTAAACCACTATAAGGCCACTCCTCAACCTCCTGCACTCCAATGAGAAAAGTCCCAGCCTATCCAGCCTATTTTTGATATTAAAGCCCTCCATTCCTGACAACATCCTGGTAAATGTTTCTGAACCCTCCAATTTAGTAATATCCTTCCTATTACTGGGCAAACAGAAACATACACAGTATTCCAAAACAGGCCTCACCAATGTCCAGTACAACCTCAACATGGCATCCCAACTCCTATACTCAAAGTACTCAGCAAGGAAGGCAAGTGTTAAATGCCTTCTTAACTACCTTGTCTATCTATGAAACAAATTTCAAAGAATTATGTACCTGAACCCCTAGGTCTCTCTATAGAACCCAAGGGCCTATCATTACTTGTATAAGTCCTGCCCTTGTTTGTTTCTCCAAAATGCAATACATCACAATCATTGAAATTAAATTCCATCTGCTACTCCACAGCCTATTGACCCAATAATCAAGATCTCTTTGTACTTTTAGAAAACCTTCTTCACTGTCCACAATAGCACTGATTTTGGTGTCATCTGCCAACTTAATAAACATTCCTCCTATATTCTCATCCAAATCATTTATATAAATGACAAATAAAACGGGACCCAGTACTGAGCCCTGTGGAACACCACTAGGTCAGGCCTCCAGTCCAAAAAACAACCATCCACTACTATCCTCTAATTCCTACCATCAAGCCAATTTTGTATTCAACTGGCAAGGTCATCCTGAATCCTGAGTGATCTAACTTTACTAATTGGCCTTCCTGATGGATGTTATTTTGAAATGAGATCAACTATGCACTTTCTGAGAAGGGCTCCATCTACCTTCAAACCAAGCCTGAAAGACGAGATAGAGGAGTCAGAAAAGGACGTAATGAAGAAAATGACAACTCCTATAGACTGAATTTGCAGCATGGTAACAGTGAAAAAATCCTTGAAAGTTGTAAATATGCGTAGATTCACAGGATCTTAACAAAACTTTGATGAGATCTTACAATCAAATGTCAATCAGTGAAAACATTTTGCCTTGACTTGCTGAGGTAAAATTCTTTACAACCCTCAATGGGAAGGATGGTCACTGATAACGTAAAGCTGGATGAAAACAGTTTTCTGCAAAAAACGTGAACCCCATTGTGGCACACAATGAGTTTCCCATTAGCAAGTGCTTCAACAAAGTTGTAGAAATTGACTTGAGGATATAGGATAACCGAACAAGAAAATCATTTTGCACTTCATAGACCTGGCAATTAGATTTGATCAGTTTACAATAATATATAGTGAAGAGGAAATGTAATACTGAACAAGGTAATGGAGAATTGGATAAGGACTGGACTGGGACACCAACTGAATTCTTGATTGACAACGGGGAGGCATTTGCCTATGATAAATTTCAGGCTATGTGGAAAAATATGAGCAATGTGGCAGTGAACACAGCAGAAGACATCTGTTTAGTAATAGAATTTATGAATAGAAATCATGCAATGATAGATAAGATACTTCATAATATCCTAGCAAACTAACAAAGTTATAAATTGATGTGGTTACGTGGAACAGTCCCTCTTCCGCACCTACACAGGCCCCAAACCCCACCTCTTCCTCCGTTACATTGATGACTGTATCGGCACCGCCTCTTGCTCCCCAGTGGAGCTCGAACAGTTCATCCACTTCACCAACACCTTCCATCCCAACCTTCAGTTCACCTGGGCCATCTCCAGCACATCCCTCACCTTCCTGGACCTCTCAGTCTCCATCTCAGGCAACCAGCTTGTAACTGATGTCCATTTCAAGCCCATCGACTCCCACAGCTACCTAGAATACACCTCCTGCCACCCATCCTCCTGCAAAAATTCCATCGCCTATTCCCAATTCCTCCGCCTCCGCCGCGTCTGCTCCCACGATGAGGCATTCCACTCCCACACATCCCAGATGTCCAAGTTCTTCAAGGACCGCAACTTACCCCCACAGTGGTCGAGAACGCCCTTGACCGCGTCTCCCGCATTTCCCGCAACACATCCCTCACACCCCGCCCCCACCACAACCACCCAAAGAGGATCCCCCTCGTTCTCACACACCACCCCACAAACCTCCGGATACAACGCATCATCCTCTGACACTTCCGCCATCTACAATCCCACCCCACCACCCAAGACATTTTTCCATCCCCACCCTTGTCTGCTTTCCAGAGAGACCACTCTCTCTGTGACTCCCTTGTTCACTCCACATTGCCCTCCAACCCCACCACACCCGGCACCTTCCCCTGCAACCGCAGGAAATGCTACACTTGTCCCCACACCTCCTCCCTCACCCCCATCCCAGGTCCCAAGATGACATTCCACATTAAGCAGAGGCTCACCTGCACATCTGCCAATGTGGTATACTGCATCCACTGTACCCGGTGCGGCTTCCTCTACATTGGGGAAACCAAGCGGAGGCTTGGGGACCGCTTTGCAGAACACCTCCGCTCGGTTTACAATAAACAACTGCACCTCCCAGTCGCAAAGCATTTCCACTCCCCCTCCCATTCTTTAGATGACATGTCCATCATGGGCCTCCTGCAGTGCCAGAATGATGCTACCCGAAGGTTGCAGGAACAGGAACTCATATTCCACCTGGGAACCCTGCAGCCCAATGGTATCAATGTGGACTTCACCAGCTTCAAAATCTCCCCTTTCCCCACAGCATCCCAAAACCAGCCCAGTTCGTCCCCTCCCCCCACTGCACCACACAACTAGCCCAGCTCTTCCCCTCCACCCACTGCATCCCAAAACCAGTCCAACCTGTCTCTGTCTCCCTAACCTGTTCTTCCTCTCACCTATCCCTTCCTCCCACCCCAAGCTGCACCCCCATCTCCTACCTACTAACCTCATCCCACCTCATCCCATTGACCTGTCCGTCTTCCCTGGACTGACCTATCCCCTCCCTACCTCCCCACCTATACTCTCCTCTCCACCTATCTTCTTTTCTCTCCATCTTGGGTCCGCCTCCCCGTCTCTCCCTATTTATTCCAGAACCCTCATCCCATCCCCCTCTCTGATGAAGTGTCTAGTCCAGAAACGTCAGCTTTTGTGCTCCTGAGATGCTGCTTGGCCTGCTGTGTTCATCCAGCATCACATTTTATTATCTTGGCTTCTCCAGCATCTGCAGTTCCCATTATCACTGTAAATTGATGTGGTTGGTTTGCTCGCCGAGCTGGTTCGTTATTTTGAAGATGTTTCATTACCCTGCTGGGTAACATCATCAGTGCAGCCTCTGATGAAGCGTTGGTGTTTTCCTGCCTGGTATTTAAACTCTGTGGCCGTTTGATTTGATTACCTCAGTTCTTGTTTTCCTTCGCAGTGGTGTATATATAGGGTCTAGTTCAATGTGTTTGTTGATGGCCTTCTTGGTGGAGAGCACTTGGAACTAGACCCTTTTTATACACCACAGTGAAGGAAAACCAGAAATGAGGTAACCAATTCCAACAGACCCCAGAGTTTAAATACCAGGCAGGAAAGCACAACAGCGCTTCATCGGAGGCTGCACTGATGATGTTACCCAGCAGGGTAATGAAATGTCTGCAAACTAATGAACCAGCTCAGCGAGCAAACCTACCACAGCATTTACATCCCGAGCTACAAATCTACTCAAGAACCTTAAAGTTGTAAATTAATGTCTGCCCTGGCATGTGTACAATCCATGTGAAAAGTTCACTGCAAATGTTACAATTTATATTTTGGGAGAATCCAAAAATCACTTCAGTAATGAGTAATCTTCCCCTGGCTAGGGAAGAAACTACAATTGCCTCCAATTTTTCTGAGCACTTGAACTGCCCTTATGCAGAAAGCAGAGCATTCATTAAGGTGTTCATTAAGGGTATTCTGAGGAAGGGTCACTTGACCCGAAACGTTAGCTCTGATTTCCTTCCACAAATGCTGCCAGACCTGCTGAACTTTGTCCACCAATTTCTATTTTTGTTTCATTCATTAAGGCGATTTCATAGAAAATTTTGCAAGCCTTACAGCATCATATGCGACCCCCAGAAATAAATTTTAATCCAGCAAACTTGGTGTATTATAGAAGGGCAAAAAGAGTGGAAAGTTCAGGTTAAGTAGTGATGGAGAAACTAATTTTACAGCATGGTATTCAAACTGGTAGCGTGCATTCTTTGGGGTCAACTGGCACAAATCACACACTTACAGGAATCATAGCAAGTCGTGACGCATCATGTCTTTCACATACACATGTTGGACCACGCTATAATGAACACATTATAGCAGGTGAAGGGCTGACTGAACATGGACAAAGTGATACAGATACGTAGAACAAGATTATTTGCTTTCAGGATAACTGTCAAAAGTTGGCACCGAAGTAACATATGTGCCAGAAGGTTCCCGTGGATACACTATTGTAAGAAGATAGGAAAAGCCGTTGGAAAATTCTACATATGAAGGATAAACACAGTTTTTTTTATCACTGATGGATTAGGATTGATTTTGGATAAGTTTTATTCGCATTCCCCAGGTCCTCACAAAAGGGAAGAAATGAGTTAAAAAGTTTGATTGGACTGGTAAGCTGGTTATGCACTCACACCAGAACTGGTGCCAATTATGAAGTTTTGGAACTGGGTACAATTATGGGAAACTAAATTCAGAAAAATACTTAAGTTTCCCAGCCTTGGGTACCCAAAAAGTATTATGCTTTTTTTTAAATTGATGTTTCATATACCAATTTTTCAGGTGACTATTCTAACAACGCAAGGATTATTTGATTCTTGGTGGGAAATAATAATGTCTACTTTTGTTAGCTTGGGAAAACAAGAAAATAAAAGGTGTGAATTAAAGTACCTTGGCTGTTGAAACATTGGTGCCTGTGGAAGCTATAGGTACAAGGGTGCATTTATTCTGTATTCTAAAGGAGTCCCTGTACAATCTGAGTAAAGTCGGTCTGTAGAATGTCATGTGGATATTATGTTTGGGGTAATTTGTATTCAATAGAGGGTGTTGCTCAGAAAGGGTTAAGGATTGACCTTGCGAACATATAATGCATGTTAGAATTACATTTGCAAAACAAAATGGGTTGAAACACTAACTGCCAGACTGTTTCACAAACAAAGGTGCTTCCTCCAAGTAATTATTGGTGATCGTCAAAGAGATGCGATAAGGATTTATAGGAACATGAAAAAAATCTATGGTTCTTTTGGTCACTTTGTGATTAACATTTGTTTTGTTAAGGAAAGGGTGAATATACATTTTTATATATACATATAACATCTAAAACAAGTAATTTTGCTATGATCAGCTGTGTTACTATGTAAGTTTAATCTTCATTTATTTTGTTCAAGGATTGTTTTTATATCTCCAAAAGTTTTATTTATAATGAAGAAGGGAATCTGTAATAGTTAAGCAGGAATTTTTGATTAATTAATTAACTGGATAGCTGTTAAGTTGAAACAGTTGGGACTGGTGTTTGGAAAGAATGTAAGACAGAGTAGTTAATAAAATGTCCACAAAGAAAGTGTTTCAGAGATAGCAGGAACTGCAGAAGCCGGAGAATCTGAGATAACAAAGTAGAGAGCTGGATAAACACAGCAGGCCAAGCAGCATCAGAGGAACAGGAAGGCTGGGTAACTTCTTAAGGTAGGCAATCCTCAGAACAGGCTTTGCTTCTTGCTCCTCTGATACTGCTTGGCCTGCTGTGTTCATCCACCTCTACTCCTTGTTTTCACAAAGAAAGGTGTTTTGGACACTGCCTCATCAAATGAATTGGATCTGATTTTACAGGGCAGCCTTCCCAATTCTCTTTTCCATTCATTAAGTTGTTGCACCTTCAGGAATCAATGTATAGACACTCATTCTAAGGACTGTTTAACTAGATGCTTCTCCTGACAAATGCACTCCATGATCCCTTTGATCTTGATTGATGTGGGAACCCAGAAATTGGATACTAATATATATCATTGTCTGTTAAAGAGTCATGAGATAGCTTGCTGACTGAACAATTGGGTTTCTGGTTTGTTACTGGCTTTCCTGCTGTGTACAGGACTGTAATGATAAAACTTTGCCTAATGAATCAAATAGCATCCTGCTTTGCTGCTATTTCTTAAGTAGAAAATTACAAATATATTTATCTTTAAGACATTTTCATTTTAATATTATTATCCACATGAAATATAAAACAAAGAATATTAAAATAAGCAAACAGAAATTTAGATATTTTTAAGTGTCATCAATTACAATACCTTCTTGAAGAGAAAAATCAAGACAAGCTGTATAAAATGATGCCTGACCAAGTATGTTGTGTCGTGAGACTGAAAAGTCTTTCATGTATGTCATTAACTCAACATAATCTGCAAGTCTACAAAACAAAAAATGTAGTTTGTTAATAATACAATGTTTATTACTCATTTAATATTTTATGCTTGCCCACATTACCCTGCATTGAAAAGATTTGCTACTACAGGGGTTTGATAAAATATTAAACAAAAAAAAACTGCAGATGCTGGAAATCAGAAATAAAACTAGGAATTGCCAGATCTGCTGAGTATTTCCAGCGGCATCTGTAGAGCGGAAGGAGAATTTCAGGTCACTGGAACTGAAACATTAACTCTGCTTTCTCTCCACAGATGTTGCCAGGCCTGCTGAGTTTTGCCAGCAATTTCTGTTTTATTCAAACATTGGTTATGTTACTGTCAGAAATAGGAATTAAAATCCCACCAGAGCAGTTAAGGAATTGAATAAATCTTGATTAAAAAGTTAGTGTCAGCAATGGTGGCCGTGATTGTCAGGTCGTTGTAAAAACTTATCTGCTGCAGACACAGACACATAGCAATGTGGTTGACTCTGAATAGCCCTCTGAAATTAGCTAGCAAGTTATTCAATGTTTTGTTGTGTAGTAGTGTATTTTCTACTATTTAACTTGATGATATTTCCATCCGTACTTTTTACGTATGGGAGATGGTATAATGTCATTAGACTGGAAGACGGAAGTGCAGACTAAATCCCTGGTTGTAGGTTTTAATTTCCATGACAGCAAGTGGTAAAATTTAAATTCAAATAGTAATTTTTTTAAAGTCTGGAATTCAAAGCTGGTCTCATTGATGATGACCATGAAAAAAGCATTGATTGTCATTAAAAACATATGGCTCACTCATGTCCTTTAGGGAAAGAAACCGTTTTCCTTGAGTGAACCAGTCTGCATAGGATTCTAGATCCAGACAAATGTGGTTGATTCTTAACTGCCTTTTGAAATGGCCTACCAAGCCTTTCTGCTGAAGGGCAGGGTCTGATGGACAACAAACGTTGGCATTGCCAATGATGTTCACATCAAATGAAAGAATAAACAGGAAATACTTATTTACAGTTACATATGTACATACATTAGACTTGCATCTGAAGTTAGAGGTCCTGCTCCCTTTAAGATCTTGAGTTATTTGTGCCCTTCTAATATCTTAGTTCCATAATCATCAGATTGTATGCATCTCATGCTAAATCTATTGCTTTCGATCACCCCTCAAAGTCTTTGTTCCAATCATACTCCTACTCCATTCATCTCTCCCTATGTTGTTAGATTTCACAGATTTAAGTCTGGTGCTTTGACTATGCTCTCTGATCTGCTTTTGATCTTTTAAGACTGAGGAGGCTCTGTACTCTTGGATAAGTCAGTGTAAGTGTACTCCTCTGGGTGGTTGTGGATCTGGTTGCAGAGTTTTATTTTATTATTCTTCTGAGTAGTAAGACCAAGTTTCTACTGCCTTTAGTTTAATGATATTCATATAGAATGATTTTGCTTGCATGTTTATGCAACAATTGTACATTTTCCCCATTGGTTTACAACCCATACTCTCTCCTACAACTTCAAAGCTGTTAATTCTTGTGTTATATGCCTGTTATTGGAGTTTTGAACATGATTGTCCCATTGTTCTTCCATTTGCTATTTTACTCTCTTGTGATAATTCACTGTAATGTTAGGCTTTAATCAATTTAAAGCAATGGGAGCTGCTCTTCGACTCCTGTCTATTGGTAACTCTGATGGTCAAAACACATTCAGTAGTGGTGAGGCTCAAAAACCCAACAGAGCAAAACTGAGACCTTCATTTTTCCTCAATAAAGTCTTTACTGACAGTATTACTCTCTTAGCTTCTCTATTTGCTTGAGGTTAATTTGGGCAAACTGGTATTAAGAATGAAGTTATATTGACATCCAAATTTTGAAATAACAATTTTCAAATTGCACGTCCATTGTCTGATGTCCTGTGAGTGGAATAAATTATTTTGTAGATAATTACATCTGTCATGATCCCATATAAATGGTTGTATCAATCCAGCATGAATAATAATCAGTAATTGTAATGAAAATTTATTCCCTTAAATTCAAATAAATTTATTGCCAGATATTCCCATGGTCTTGATGGAAAAAAATGTTGTAATAGTTACTCATTTTGTTCTTGGCTATTTACAGCATAACAAATGCAATGAGAAATCATTTATTCAATACATTGTGAGCGATAACTAATCTGCACCCTGATCCAGAACTTTCTAATTCTCAAACGTCCTTGGTGAATTTTTGTAGAATCTCAAGCCAAAGGGTTCTCATTGTGACTAATCTCTCATTGAAGACTAGTAAATCATCAAAGATACTGGAATGCTCATGTTGTTCATAATTTTGGCATCATATTAGATTGTTGGGTATATGATCTGGCTACCCCTACATGCAATATTTCCAAAGATATTCTTCATCTCATTCTTGGGTTTGCCTTACCTCTTGCAACTTCTGTCAGTATTTCTCAAGTCCTCAGTGATAAAAAAAATGTATACACTTTACCATCCTTGATGAGATCTAGGTCTTTCTGTATGGTTTCACCTGACAGTGTCCTTGACAATATGTTAGCTGTTGTTTAGTATCATCCGTGCACGTATTTGGTGAATGAATCGTGTGCTGTGAGTCTTAATCTGAAGTATTGAATTCTGGATGGTATCTCGGTCATTAATTTTATGTTCAGAAGGCTGGTCAATTGCAAATTTGAACAATAACCCTGTAATAGGATCTGAAAAAAATTTAACATGCCCATGCCTCATTCTCTATCATCGTGTAACACTATTCTGACTCTGTAATGAGCTAAAGGCAATTATTCAATCATTGGATGAGGGCAACACTGGCTGGGCAGCATTTGTTGCCAAGAGGTCAGTTAAGAGTCAACTACATTGCTGTGGATCTGGAGTCACATGTAGGCCAGACCAGGTAAAGATGGCAGTTTCCTTCCCTAAAGGGCATTAGTGAATCAGATGGGATTTTCCAACAATCAACAATCAACAATGAATTCATGGTCATCATTAAACTCTTAATTCCAGATATCTATTGAATTCAAATTCCAACGTCTGCTATGGCGGATTTGAACCTGGGTCCCCAGGGCATTATCTGGATCTCTGGATTAACAGTCCTGCAATAATACCACTAGGCTATCACCTCTCCATTCTTTCAGTCATTGAGTTGATCCAATAATATCAAACCCTTGGTATCAATACTTAATTTAAATTCTGTGCCTGTTCTTCGATTTTTTTCAACATCTTGTATGTGGTGCTGCTTAGAAGATATTTCATTTTTGCCGGTTGTTTATGTTTACAAGCAACAGGCTACTTTAAAGTGGACTATTTTACTACAGTAGTCACACTCTACAGCCCCTCCTCCCCTTGAGAACCATTCCTTGTAATTCTGTATCTTGATTCTTCATGGCCTGTTTTGGTCGACTGAGGTTTTCATGCTTTTTCTCATTTGTAGCCTACTAACTGAACTGGCCTACTCAATTTCTTACATGGGCCTTCTTCCCACGTATGAAATCCAATTCTGTTTCCAAAACTCTGTCTAACTACTTTAATTGCTTTCTCCAGTGTTAAATTGCCCCTGGCTTTCAACCGGTCAGACAACAGCTCATCTGCAACCCTGACAATGGTATAGTTGTAAATCAAATCTACATTTTGTAAATGTAATTCTCTACCAGCCTAAAGAGATAATTAAGAAACAAATCTTTGGTTTGACCTGGCTTTTGTTTGACATTGTTGAACCTTGCTTGCTCAATAACGAAATTGCAATGAAGATTGAATAATGAAATGAATGCCCATCATGCCTCTTCATACCAAGCTAAATTCTCATTTATGCACTGTCTTGATAATATGTTGTTATTCATGGTGCTCAATGCATAAACCAAATACTAACTTGGCTTTTCTGGACTGTTTCATTCAAGCCTGAAGTAGTACTGTACTTTGTAAACCTGTACTTCTAGTTTTCCCATACCTAGTCTTGCTCCTTCAGTAGTCTGGAATGTTTCGTGGAGCGGTAGATTGTATTTTATGTTTCTTCTGAGTACTGGAGATATTCTTGAATCAACTATGGAGTCTTTGCCTCTGTTCATAGTTTAGAATCTTATTCACTCCTGTCCTGTTTCCTGGACTGTATTTCAGTTTCTGTTGCTCCCACAATATTGTACTGTCTAAGTGATTCTTCAAATTTTGTGTTTTTTCCTCTGAATTTGCATTCACCTGCTGGGTTTTTTTTAAACCACTTATGAGACGTGAGTGTCACTGGTTGGGTTAGCATTCATTCCCCATCCTTACTTGCCTTTGAGAAGATAGAAGCAAAGTGCCTTTTTTAACCACTGAAGTCCATGTGCTAGAAGTGGACCCACAATTCTGTTAGGGAGGAAGTTCTAGGATTTTGACACTGAAGGGATGCCGTGTTTTTCCGAGTCAGGATGGTGAATATCTTGGAGGGGAATTTGCAGATGGTGATGTTCCCATGTAACTGCTGCTCTTGTTCATCTAGATGGCAGTGGCCATGGGTTTATAAGGTCTTGTCTAAGGATCTTTGGGGAATTTGTGCAGTGCGTCTTATAAGTAGTACACATTGCTGCTACTGAGGTGGAGGGAGAGGATGTTTATGGATGTGGTGTCAGTCAAGCAGGCTGGTTTGTCCTGGATAGTGTGAAGCTCCTTGAATGCTGTTGGCAAGTGGAGAGTATTCTATCAGACTTCTGACCTGTACCTTTGGGAAATCAGGTTATGAGCTGCTTTATATAGTGAGTCCACTTCAGCTTCTTGTCAATGGTAATCCCAGGAAGTTGATAGTAGAGGATACAGTGACGGTAATGCCGTTGAATTTCAGGCATGGTGGCTAGATTGTCTCTTATCGGAGATGGTCATCAATTAATTGGCATGTGTGTGGCGTGAACATTGCTTGCCTAAGCCAGGTCTTGCAGTATTTGGACATTGATTGCTTCTGTGTCTGAGCAGTTGAGAATGATGCTGAACATTGTACAATCATCTATGAACATCTCCACTTCTGATCTTACGATGAAGGTTAGGTCATTGATGAAGCAGTTGAAGATGGTTGGGTCTAAGGCACTATCCTGTGGAGATGTACTGGACCTGAGAAGCTGACCTTCAACAACCTTAATAACTTTCCTTTGTGCTGGGTATGACCCTAACGAGTGGAGAGTTTTCCACAATTCCAGTCTTGCTAAGGCTCGTTGATGCCACACTTTGTCAAATATAGCCTTGATGTTAAGGGCAGTCACTTTCACCTCACCTCTAGCTTCTGTTTTCCTTTACTACTGCCACAATCAATGGATTCTTATAGGTGTATCGCTGTGGGCACTAATGGCAAGATTTATAGCAAAAATCAGAGTCCAATGAGGCTTATCTTGATGTCAAGAAAACCTTGTGCACCGTTTATGTATTTTCTGTGTAACAGGTGGGTTTCTCAACAGGCAGAGGCAAGTTCCCAATTGACAGGAAATACAGCTTGTTAAACCTTATTAACAGCCCTACTCATTAATGTTCAGCTTGCTACCTTGCCAAACATTTCTAGCAGACACTGAGAAATGTCTACATGGAAATCAGAGTGGATATGTGGTAACTTTAGCGCACTGCTTTCTCTGATAGACATCTATCTTCTTTAGGACCAAATGCCATCTCAGGGCATGAAAAATGGGGCCAAGTCAATGTACCTCTCATCCATGGATATTGGCATCTGACATTTGCTCACCCTCACGACCCTTCCGGCATCTCTCTGATTCATGTGCAGGCCACTCAGGAGGCCCAAACTAGCAATGAAAGTTTTCAGCAGGGAAAGGCACCCTCCTGATGGATTGTACCAGGTTGCATTTCAGGGCTTCTCACTCAATCTTTTAGCATCAGGTCACTTAATGGCTGGCTGCATGTTTGCAGCATCCATGCCTTGCCTTGCTTTGCCAGCCATGCCATGCCTGACAGCACATTGATTCTTCAGCCAGAGCAAAAGGCTATCCATATGTTGTATTGAAAAATTCTTTTGCACAGCCACACAGGATGCTTGTAATTATTTGTTCATGGGAACATCTTAATTTATTGCACAGTGAGGAATGAGTTTTTAAAATTTAGAGCATGTGCCAGCTGCCTGTGTGGCAAAATATCTGCATATCCCCGTCTCTACTTCTGGTGGAAGGTTATCAGTGAATGTTAACTTTAAACACTGACTTCAACAGTACTTGACTACACCTCCTTATACAATAGGTTGTGTAAGGTCTCCATTCTCCCAGTGTAACCAACTGTCACATCTGTTCTGATGAAGTCGCCTTTTATATTGACACTCGTGAGACGCCTTCTTTTACCCTCAACTTAGACTACCCCTTCACTGTAGTTGACAGTGCTTCCACAGTATCTATCTCAATTAGATTTGATTTCAGTTTAAGATGGGAGTCATGCATTAAAGCGACTGATACGAAAGTGCAGTTGATGCCACAATCAGATTAGGCATGATTTTACTAGATGGTAAAGCAGGATCAAGGCCCTGCTGCTGCTCCTAATCCTTGAGTTCTTATGTCCTCACCATCTTTCATCTTCAGTGGATTATCCTCCATCATTTCTATCAGTTCTGGTCCCAGGTAACCATCAACATGTTTTGTCTTCTCTTCCCCTTTCAGTATTACTGAAGGACTATTCCCTTCCTGATGCCCTGGCCCTGCACTGCAGATGCTGGAGAATCCGAGATAACAAAGCGTGGAGCTGGATGAACACAGCAGGCCAAGCAGCATCTTAGGAGCACAAAAGCTGACATTTTGGGCCTAGACCCTTCATCAGAAAAAAAAAGCAGGAGCACAGCTCATTCTCTTGAATGTAATGTCTATATCCATCACCAAGAACACTGGGTACACTGTTACTGACGGAGCTGGCTGAGCTCTAAAGTGTAGGGCTGAATGGGCCTGTGGCAAGCATTGAACAAATCAACAAATGGCTAATCCTACTCAACCCCAGCTTCATCAATCTACCTACCATAGTGCATCTGTTCCTGAGAGTGTTGATGGCCATCGAGACAAAGGACTGTCTTCAGATTGAGGATACACTCCATCATGTATGATAATATCGCCATTCTAAATGGGATAATTCCAGAACAAATCTAGCGACTTAAAAGTGGGCAACAATGAAGACCTGTAGGCCATTGGCAGTGGAGTTGTACTCCACCATAACCTGCAAACTATAGCTCTGAGTATTCTTTACTCCATGATCATCATCAAGTGTAGGGTCCTTCTCTGCTTCAATTCAGACAGCATAAGGGTAGCATAAGGAATACTTAAGAATGAAACGCTGACACAATGAAGAATAAGCAGAATTACATGCATGTGGAACAGTGAAAGAAAATTGGCATAAATAGAGCTACGTGATCCTGGAACTGTTGGATCAAAACAAAACTCTGTCATCAAACTACTCCTAACCATGAATGATGATAATCAATTAATAGGAAGAGGAGGCTTCATGATCACCCCAATTCTCAATGATGGAATAACTTGGTATGTGAGTGCAAATACAACATTTGCAACCATCTCTTCACCAAGTCTGTTGAATGGATGATTTATCTCAGCTTCTTTCTGAGGTATCCATCATCAAAGAAGCCAGTCTTCAGTCAATTTCATTTGCTGTCAAAGACGAGCTGAGTGCACTGGCTACAGAAAACACTATGGACCTATGAAGATGCCAGCTGTATTGCTGAAGACTTTTGCATTAGAACCAGCTGTGCCTCTAATCAAGTACTGTAGTCATACAACACTAGTATCTGACAATGTGGGAAATTGCTCATTCTTTCTTTTTTCGCAAAAGTCAGCAGAAATGTAATGTCACCAATTGCTGCTTCAGGAGTTTACTCCCAAACATCAGTGAACTAATTAGAAATAGCATCAAGTGTGTCATCAAGTGACCCCTACACCCCAGCTTATTTTCATTAATACTGATATTGGGTTTCATCACATGCATTTAGCTCCAAAAATTATTGTAGCCTGTGCATAAACATGGGCAAAAATGCTACGCTGAATTCCAGGGGTAAGATGAGAGTGACTGCCTTTGTCATCAGGTCAGCATTTGACCAAGTATGGCATCAGGAGCTATAGTAAAATTTAAATGAACACAAATCAGGGAGAAAACTCTGTAATGGTTGGAATTATACAAAGCAACATATTTATGATTTTTGGAGGTCAATCTTCAGCAATGACTAACTATTGAACTGGATTAGACATATAAAAACTATGGCGTCGAGATAAAAGTTTATAAAATAATGAGAGGTATAGAGTTAATGGTAGTTGTCTTTTCCCCAAGATGGAGAATCTCAAGACTAGGGGGCACATTTTTAAGATGAGAGGAGAGAGATTTAAAAAAGACATGAGGCAAATCTTTTACACATAGGGTGGTTAGCATGTGGAGTGAGCTTTCGGGTGAAGTGGTGGATGCAGGTACAATTACAACATTTGAAAGGCATTTGGATGGATACATGAATAAGAAAGGTTTGGAGGGATATGGCCATGGTCAGGTGGGACTAGTTTAGTTTGGGATTATGTTTGGCATGGACTGGTTGAACCGTAGGGTCTGTTTCCACGCTGTGTGACTCAATGACTCTATGAGAGGAAGTCAAGGTGCTACACTGTGGTGAATGATTCACCTTTATAACTTTGCTAAAGCTATTCCCATTTACAAGTCATAGTTCAGGACTTTGTATTCATCCAGTATTCAACGTCAAGAACACTGAAGAAGCTCAAAACTATTCAGAATGATTCAATAGTTCCCTAATCACCACCTTTATGTTCTGTTTTATTATGTATTCTACTGGTGTCCATATACATAATGCGAGCCTCTTTCCTAACCCTTAATTATTCCTTTACGTCATTATTTATCCATGGGGTTCCACTAGTGTTCAGTTTTCTCTTTCTTTTTTGGCGGAGTATATTCTCCTTGTATATTTTCCAATGTTATTCTATATTGTTGTTTTCTGATAAGTTGTCTATTTTATTTTCCCAAGTTCTACTTTTAACCCCTCTAAATCAGCTTTTCTCCAATCAATTAACCTGATTTTCATAATACTATGTCTTTCTCTCTCATCATTTTTATCTGATATCATTTTACATTCTTGTATAAAAATATTGTGATCACTATTGCCTAATATATTCTCCTCCCTTCTCTTATCTGTTCTGGTCTGTTACCCGTTAATAGATCCAATAATGCATTTTTCCTTATTGGATATTTTGCATATTTTACTGTAGTCATAACCTAAAGTTTTCTGGGTTAGCTGAAATGAAGTTAAATGAAATTATATGAAATGAAGAAGAAATCATATGAAGCCCAGAGATAACTTAATGATAAAGTCATTGGTTTTAAAGTATTTCCATGTTTTGCTGAAGGAATGTGCATGTGTTCAGATTGGGGTACTGTAACTCAATGGTAATGGGCTGAACCGTCAGAGTAATTTTGGAAAAGTTGAAATCTCATTTAAGACAAACATACTGACTCAGATGTAACAATGTTTATCTGCTGAATTTGTGATTGTCACAAAATCGTGTTGTGCAAATATTACATGGTTGATTGAGTGTCATAAAGCAAGAGCAAGCTAAAGTTGTGATCAAAGTTCACTAAAACCAAGAGATAAACCTCTTTTAAAGGAGACACACTCAAGTCTTAATGAGTTAAATGATCAAATTGATGTGGAAAATATGGCATGTTTGTGATATTTGCCAATGGTCGCACTGATCATTTGCAGGACACTGGACAGTGTACAGAAAAAGTATAGAAACAGCTTCTCTCACAGCATAGCTAGCTAGTTTGGGAAATGGAGGTTGTCTAATTAGCAGCTGGAAGTTGGGATATAGCAGACGGCTCATCTATTGTGTTCTGATCTTTGGACAACTCCATATAAGCGGATTACAAGCATTAGATAGATAAAATTTTTGAATTTTTTTCTCATGTACTTTGTTTTAATAAAGAACATTTGGGTATATTCCTTTGTTAGAACTGCCTTGAGTTATTGATATTAAAACTAAACCTGATAGAGAAAGTAGAAATAAAAGCCTACAGAGTTTTGTATACATGATAGAAACTTTATTTCCAAATACCCTTTATTTACTACTTCTATCTAATTTATATCAGGTGTGTTGAAATGGCTATGACTACTACTTCAGAAGGCTCTAAGAAAAAAATGAGAACTAATGGCCGACAAGTCACCTGGACCAGATGACTTTCATCCTAAGGTTTTAAAAGATGTAGCTCCAGTGATAAACATATTAGTTATGATCTTTCAAAATTCCTCAGATTCTAAAATTCAAAAATTGTTAATGTAATATCTCTACTCAAGAAAGATGAGAAACACAAAGTAGGAAACCCCTACGCCAGTGATCCTGCTATCAGTCACAGGAAAATGCTAGAATCCCTTATCAAGGAAGGAATACCAGGGCATTTAGAAACTCAGCATTCAGTCAGGCAGTCAACATGGTTTTGTTGGAGAGTGTTGTTTAATTAATGTATTAGAATTTTTTGAGCATTCAACAAATAAAGTAAATGGAGGGAGAGCCTATAGACATGACACATTTGGATTATGAAAAGGCAATGGACAAGATGCCACACATGAGGTTACTTCACAACATGAGAATCCACAGCCTCCTTGGTAAATATTATCATAGATAGAGGATTGGGTAGATAAGAGGAAGGAAAGAGTGATCATTAAATGGCTCATTTTCATGTTGCTCTTCCATTACCAGCAGACTGCCAGAAGGATTAGGTGTGGGACCTCAAATATTTGTAACCTACATCAATGAATTGGATGAAAAAGACTGAAAAAGACAGATGCTGGAGAATCCAAGATAACAAAGTGTGGAGCTGGATGAACACAGTATCTCATGAACACAAAAGCTGACATTTCGGGCCTAGACTGATGAAGGGTCTAGGCCCGAAACGTCAGCTTTTGTGCTCCTGAGATGCTGCTTGGCCTGCTGTGTTCATCCAGCATCACACTTCGTTATCTTACACACAGAGTTAAATAGGTTAAAAACGAAAAGAACTGCGGATGCTGTAAATCAGGAGCAAAGAAATGGTTGCTGGAAAAGTTCAGCAGGCCTGGCAGGATCTGTGAAGGAGAAAACAGAGTTAACATTTCATGTCCAATGACCCTTCCTCAGAACTGTTGGTGGCTGGGTAAATCTCAGTTTAAATGCAGAAAATAGGGAGGTGGGTGGGGTAGGGAGTAAATGATAGGATAGAGCCCGGAGAGAGAGAAAGACAATTGGACAGACAAAGGAGTTGCTAACGATCAGGCTGGGAGGGTAAATAGCAAAAATTTGATAGATGGAATATTATGTGGGTAAATGTGAACTTGTCCATTTTGGGAGGGAAATTAGAAAAGCAGCACATTATTTGAATCTAGAAAGATTGTCATGGTTTCTGGTATACGAATCATAAAAGATTGGTCTGAAGGTACCGCAAGTGGTTAGGAAAGAAAATGGAATTCTCTGTTACTTACTGCAAGGGGAATGGAGTATATAATTAGGGGAGTTGCAAAATAGTTGTACCACACATTCATGAGACCATATCTGGAAAACTGAGTACAGTTTTAGTCTTCTTATTTAAGAAATGAAGTAATTGTGATTGAGAAATGAAAAATGGAATTATGAAAATAAATAATATACAGTGGAGAATTACATGAGGTAAGCTGGAGCTCACAGAAAGCACACTTCCATGAAACTCCCTGAAATTGACACCTTGCTGAGTTTTGATGAAATTCATCCTATCTATCTAAGCAGCACACTACTTTCTGCCCCTAAATAGTGGATTTTGAATCAGAGGTGTTCCAAATGTGGAGTGTTCTCAATTATGAGCCTGAGCTCAGAAACTACTTGAGTTTGGCTACTGGTCTCTGTTGAGTTGGTCTGGTGCAATTTGCATTCAACTATATTTTCAAGTAGAGGATCCAGACCACAGAATTATATTCATTATGCACCATAATAGCTGCTAAAATTACATTTTCCATTTGGAACTGAAAGTGGTTTTAATGGGTCTTATATTATAGGTCTTCATGCCGACAAATGCATCATCCTCTTTCTCTTTCCTAACTACTTGTGCTCCAGAGATGGGTAAAATGATTTTGTTTTTGAAAAAAGATTAAAATGTGAAAAGTGCAGTTGTTACATCTCTACATTTCTGGGATTGCCATTATGAATTTCCTTAAAATTATTCATCTGTTTTAAATTCAGCTGTTCATCATCGTTTTAGAAATTCAAAATACTAACTTATCAATTACTTACCTGCCAGTGAGTAGCAAGGCTTTGGTCAGAAAAGGAATTGTGACAACGTCAATATTTGGTTTATTTATTATTCCAGCAATTTTATGTGCCAGGCGTCCTTAAAAGTGAAAAGAATATATTTATTTTAAAGACTGTCTGTATACAAAAAATTTAATGATTTATTTTCTATATTTTGCATTGATAACAATAACAATACATACCATACTCAATAGATTCAGCAAGCTGTCCAGTGCAGAACTTCATTTCTGAAAGTGCACATACTAAATGACCCATCATTAATAATCCTTCCTGATCTTTGTTAAGTACAAGACACTTCTGGAGAGCTAACTTTTCCATTTTTGTACTCTTCTCTTTAAGACCAACAAAATAATAACAACGGAAAGAATCAATGTATGCGGAAATAATCTAGGGAGTTCAAAGAAACAGGCATAAATTAACAGCCAAATATTTCTACTTGCTAGTGCTATTTCTTTTGAGCATCATATAAGCACAAATACCTCAGAAGATTGTGTATTTTTAATGCACAAATTGTGTGCAGAGCTATTTGAGCTTTTGCAATATTTGTTAATTAAAAATAGGAACAGCACAGTGGCTCAGTTGTTAGCTCTGCTGCTTCACAGTGCCAGGGACCCAAGTTCAATTCTACCCTCAGGTGACTGTCTGTTTGCACATTCATCCTGTGTCTGCGTGGGTTTCCTCCAGGTGCTCTGGTTTCCTCCCACAGTCCAAAGATGTGTAGGTTGGTGGATTGAAGGTGTTAAATTGCCCATAGTGTTCAGGGATGTGTAGATTAGGTGGGTTAGAGGGGGATGGGTCTGGGTGGGATGCTCTGACGGTCAGTGTGGACATGTTGGGCTGAAGGGTCTGTTTCCACACAATAGGAATTCTATGAATAAAAGCATACGCATGCAAATAAAAGTAGGCCATCAGATATCCAGTTACTTCCATTTGTATGAGACATCATTTCTGTCAGTATGACTCTTGAACAGTTTAACAAACCGTAACTTTGTCAGGACCATTATTAAGTGGAAGTGATCCATTTATTGGGGTTCACTATCAGAAAATCATTAAATCACAATGGTTACAACAAAGAAGGTTGCTGTGTTTGTTCTAGCTTTCTTAAAGAAGAATACTCCAAGTGCCACTCCCCTGCATATTCTTCCTTTTCACAATAATCTAACTTCCTCTTGGATGCCTGAATTGAACCTGGTCATGTCACCTGCTCAGATGGGATTTTCTAGATCCTAACCACTCGCGGGGTAAAGAAATACTTCCTCATGTCGTTATCGCTTCATTTGGCAATTACATTAAATCTGGTATTCTCTGATTTTTCCACCAAAGGAGACAATTTCTTTGTTTGTATGCCAACTAAACTCCTCATGATTTTGAATACTTCCATCAAATCTCCTGTCAATCTTTCCCTCCTCCAAAAAAAAATCCCAACTTCTCCAATCTGCCTTCTAATTGTGTTCCTCATTCTAGGAATTGTTCTCTTAATTATTTGTTGCACTTTTTCCAAAAAAAACCCTCTTAAAGAATATTGTTTTGAATTACATGTAATACTCCAGTTGAGACCAAACCAGTGTTCTATACAAGTTTAATATAACTAACGTACAGTTGTTTAAAGTATTGAGTGATAATTAAGTGTGGTGCTTTGCTAACCACTCTTTCAGCCTGCCCTGCTAACTTCAATGTTTCATGCAGGCCCCTCTGCTTGTACTCCCTTTCAGAATTACACCCCTTATTTTACAGTCACTTGCTGATTTTAACTTAAATCAATCATTTCACATTTTTCTGCATTAAATCTGGTGTGTCACTCACACATGCGCCCATTCCACTAAGTTATCTATGTCCTTTCTAACTTCAACACTATCATCCTCACGGTTCCCAATACTCTAAATGTTTCTGTTTTCTACAAGTTGTTTTCGAAAAGGTGGTGTTGTCATGATAATGTCATTTGGTGAGTAATTCAAATGCCTAGGCTAAAGCACTGGGTACATGGCAGTTCGTAGAATTTGAGTTCAGATAACAGAAGAGCACAAGAACCAGGAGTAGGAATAAGCCAACTAGCCCTTCAAACCTGCTCTGTCATTCGATAAGATCATGGCTGATCTTTTCATGGCCTCAGCTCCACTCACCCACCAGCTCACCATAACCCTTAATTCCTTTACTGTTCAAAATATTATATATGTTAGCTTTAAAAATATTCAATGCGGAAGCCTCAACTATTTCAATGGGTAGGGAATTCCAGATTTACAACCCTTTAGGTGAAGAAGTTCGTCCTAAATCGGGTCCCAATAATTTTGAGGCTACGTACTCTTGTTCTAATTTCACCCACCAGTGGAAATAACCTCCCTGTTTCTATCTTATCTATTCCGTTCATAATTTTATATGTTTCTATAACATCCCCCTCATTCTTCTAAATTCCAATGAACGTAATCCCAGTCTATTTAGGTCTCCTCATAAGCCAACTGTCAACTCCAGAATCAACCGAGTGAATCTCCTCTGCATCCCCTCCAGTGACAGTACATCCTTTCTCAAGTAAAGAGGCCAAAACAGTACACAGTACTCTAGGTGTGGCTTGACCATATACTGGGATTTAGATGCTAATCATAGGAATGGTGACAATGAAACTACTGATGATTGTTGGAAAAACTCAACTGGAATATTAATAACTTTTTAAGGAAAGCTGCTGTTTTTGTCCTACATGTGACTCCGTAGCAATGCCATAGACTCTTAACTATGACAGAAAAGTCAAAAAGACTGAACCAGATGGATCAACCAATATCCAACTAAGGCTTGATAAACTGTCCACCCTGAAAAGCTCTCCTTACAAACGTCTGAGGGCTTGGGCTAAAATTGAGGGCGCCACAGAATGGTCGAGTAAGACCCTGACATGGTAACATTTGTTGAATCACACTTTGTAGGCACAAGTAACTACATAAATAAACCCATTCTCAATGATGGAAAAGCCCAATGAATCAGTGCAAAACACAAGGCTGATGCTGTGTTCACCAATAAGTGCTAAGTGAATTATCTACCTCCTCCTCAGGACCCCAGCATTAAAGATGCCAGTTGCAAATCAATTCAGTTCACTCCACATGAATTCAATAAACTACTGTTGTTTACAGTAGGTGATAGATTTCACTGAGAACATCTTCCCTTAAGTGCAAACATCACTCACACTGGACTGACGTTAGTGGACCCTCAGCTACCCACCAGTACCAACCTTAGCCACCCCCCAAACAAAACCCCAAATTCCAGCCAAGATGTGTACCTGGTTGAAGCTAGATGTTGCAAGGTGGAGTGCCAGTCACATTCTTAACTCTTTCCAGTTTATGTCTGGGGCAGGCCATGTTGAGTTGGCCTTCCTTCCCCAAGCCAATTGAGCTCCTCAAGTGACCAATTAAGATCACAAGTGTGCCTTAATCCACCACAGCTGATTTTCTACCAGTGGCAGGAGGGTCCCATCCCACATGGGCAGATTACCAGGCCAGGAGCCTGTTCCGCCCTGTTTGCATCTTGCGCTCAATGAATGAATGCACCATTGGCAAAGATCATCCACAGGAGGGCCTGCTTGCCTTTTGAACTGAATCTCCTCCTCAGCCCTCTCCCCACCAAGATGGTTTCCATGGCCTTCCTCATGGCCTGCCTATTGCCTGCAACTTTCCCCAGGTTCCATAACCTCCTTCTCTTGGAGCCACTGCAGTCCCAATAATCAACTTGGCTAGTACTGAAGGGCTGGAAGCCTCTGACTGGTCAGTAGCTCTTGGATGCAAGACATCCCAGTAGCAGGCTACAGCAGGTGACAGATTTCATGTTGGTGTTGAAATTCAGGCAGGAGAATTGCTCCCTGAACAATCCGCGTTGACATGGCATCCTGCTATAAACCTTTCATCCCACAAACCTTCCTCCCTCTTTCTCACAGTTTATCCTGTTCTGAATGACAAAGGAAATGCTTTCTTGTGCAGCAATATTTGGGAACAAATGGATTGTTCCCAGCGCTTGACATTGGCAAAAAAGTCCTTGAGCAGCAGACTTGCTGATCTCTAGATCACTTTTGATTTTGATCCACTTGCAAAGAACACAATAGCACAGCACACATGCTGTTATGTGAGTTCCTCAAATTTCAGTCCCGATGTAAAAGGGACTGAAGGAAAACTAAAGCAAATAAAAATGAAAGGTAAATGTAAAGTTGCTATTGCCCAGGACTGTTCTTTCATTAGAGACTGGTGGTTTGTGGTGGTCTAAACTGAGGGTCACCACACCTCAGGTGAGGGGAAAGGTTGAGGAGGAGAGTCCTACATGATAACTTTGAGGGTTAGTTAGCCGGAATGCTAGTTTGTGATGCAGAGTGGTGCCAGTCAGCATAGTTTCAAATAAGGAAGCATTGAAGGATGACAGGGCCAAGTTAACTTTATAGCTTATAGTTAATCTAGAGGGCTTCAGAGATTGTATAGAAATTAGAAGTTAAGGCTCATTAAGATTGATTTAATAAGAAAACCCTGGACGATGTTAACCACCTTCTGCATGGTAACTTGCACCCAGATCAAGAAACTGGGGATAGTGCTGCGAGCAGCTATCAAAGTCAATACAGCTCTAAATTCTTACGCTGCTGAATTTCCTAACTATGACAAGGGAGTACTATATCATTGGGCAAGGCCTAATATATAACACTACCCCACCTCCACTGCAAGAGGTTTTTGTTATGATGCCTATATAGCAACAAAATTACTTTACAAGAAATGTTCAAACCCACTTATTTTTAGCATGCTTCTCCAGATGAATAACATAGTACCGTGTTCAAATTATACTTGTCATGAAAATCTTGTGGTTTATTACAGACTTCAAAGTTGGAAAATATCCTCTGTGGGCTACACCTCTGGTACAAATACATAGGTAGCATTGTCCTGCATCCTATGCCAGTGTCTGAGCAACATGCTTCAGATCTGATATGTGCTGCTCTCCTTAGATCAAAAGCCTCATTTTCACCAATGACAGCCATGTCAAAAGATCCGAGCAAAAGAATGACAGGACTAATGCTTCTCAGAACTTCTTAAAGTCTCAAGAGTGTTTCTTGCAAGCAAGCAAAAGGGTCAAAAATCCGGAATTCAGAGGTCTCCCCTCCAGCTCCACCCGAGCTGCAGTCTGTGCCTCAAATGAAGAACAAGCATCTATTTGTCCTATGATTCTCTTGTGGGCTGATGCTCCCTGAGGAGTGGGAAAATACAAATCCACTGGGAGCTCGGTAACTGTGGATGGTTTGCTACAAGGGTTTTAATTTTGTGGAGAGTCTGATAAACAAGAAAAAGCGATGCTCCCCGTGGGAGTGTGTTGCTTTCAAAAACAGTCTTTAGAGTATAAGTTTTAAAACATTAAATCCAACTGTCATACTTTTCAGCTATTAACTAAACATTCAAGATTTTTTTTGTACTTTTTTGGTCTCTTTAGGGATCATAACAGTAAGTATTGAAGAGAACCAGGCCTAATACTTTTGAAATGCCTTACATTCCTCCAGTACAAACCTTAAATTCATTGTTGGAGATTTCTGCAGTGTTCACTTCCAGTAGTATTGTGACCATTGCAGGCAATTTGCACATTGTGTATTTCTGAAGGCAGTATATCTGCCATAAAAATGATAGGCATCGAATCTGCTGATAAACGATAGGCGATATTTGACCACTGTATTAAAAAAAAGTCTGGTAAATTCAAACATTAATTATAAACATTAGAAAGCAATGATTGACTAATTTGGTTTGCAGTTATTATTGTAATCTATAAGAAAGTTATGAGTAAAAATAGATCTAGTTAACAGGATTACTTTCTAGATTGGATGTTTCTCATGAGGGATAACATTCAGAGGGAGCACAGAAATGGAAACCCACAATACCTGATTTCCTTCATAAAAATTCATTGATAGTTCAGATGCTGTAAACCAGTAATTTTCCAATCAACACTCATAGTTAATACTATTTCTCACTGAAAGAGCCGAATCAGGGAATTAACCCTAACATGGTTTCTTTCTAATTCAGCCAATTGCAAATATTCAGATTATCAGACAATTGTAAGGATGGTTATAATCAAACGAGTGGACGATCAGCAGCAGCGGGATTTCACACAATCTGCAACCTCATGGCCCAGCCATCCTCCACTCTACCATGAACTTCAAGCCAGGGAATTGATCCAGGTTCAATGAAGAGTGCACAAGGGCGTGTCAACAGCAGGATCAGGCATACCAAAAATGTGATGTCAACCTGGTAAAGCTACCAAACTTGTTTGCCAAAGAGGATAAGCAGCAAACGATAAGTAGAGCTAAACAATTCCACAAACAACACCTCAGATTTAATGGAGTTCTACAGGGATAAGTGCTTGGGCAATACTTATTTATAATATATATTAATGATTTTGATGAAAAAAATGAATGTACTACAACCAATTTTGCATATGCCATAAAGAACAGTTAGAAAGGCAAAGAGTGATACAGAGAAAAGGCACACTGGGCCTGAAAAACTAGCTGTGATTCCTCTTCACAAATGCTGCCAGACCTGCTGAGCTTTTCCAGGAATTTCTGCTTTTGTTTCTGATTTATAGCATCCACAGATTTTTTTTCTATTTTATTTAGCAGATCCAGAGTGGCTACTCCCTCTTGTGGCTGAGTCTAGGACCAGAAGGCAAAGTTTTAAAATAAGGGGACATCCATTAAACATACTGATGAAGTGGGATTTCTTCTCTCAGAGAATATAGAGTCTGTGCAATTCTTCAATGCACAGCATTTTTGAGGCTGGGTTATTAGGTATAGTTAAGGTTAAGATAGGTTTTTAATCAGTAAGGGTATCAAGGGTTAGAAGGGTAAGGCATGTAAGTGGAGTTGACGATTATCAGATTAATGATGATTCATTCAAAGGCAGAGCAGACTTGATGGACCAAATGGTCTCCTTTTGCTCCTAAATCTTATTGCTTTTTCGTTACAGGTCAGCTTGTCATTATTTTCAGTACTCTACAGCAAGGAGGCATCACAAAACTATTCAGCTTTCTTCTCACAAGCATTTACACAGGCTAAATAGGTGAATCCTTCCCGTTAATGAGCTTAAGGAAGTCAAAGGAACAGATCAAAGGAGAGCAAACAATATGATGACCATACTAAAAAATTCTCAATGCTGTGCATAATTCTGATTCTTTTGTATAATTGACATATTGCTAGATAATATTGCTATATGGAAGTTATTGTTGTTGAGCTTTAATAAATGATAAAAGCTCAGGGAACTTTGTGCCAGGGGGATTGAAATGGGTGTACTGTAGGGAGTTGGTGAGTTTGTGTTGCTTTTTTTTCCAATGAAACTAAATGCGCATGACGTTTACGTTCTCCTCCCATCCTCCTCCTCTTACAACTCAGGTAACCTCTGGGTCCCATGAGGTAGTGCATAGGACTTAAGACTTGCTTGCAAAATTGAGGAGGATGCAGCAAACCACAGGAACATTGAGATCCTCTCAGTATCAACCTTACACATCCCCTTGGGCAATCTAGGCAATATAAGCTATGCTTAGCAGACTGATGATTTGCTCCATGATATTACATGCATTTCCATAGTTCTCAATGAAGGCCTGTTGACCTCACATGGTGGTATGCCAAAAATGGTGAGAAGCCCCCTCTGGATGTTTTGGCATGTTTTGGCGACTCAATGATAGTCGGTACTGCAAACTGTTGCAGGAAGAAAGCAGCTCATACGCCTCCAAAACAGCAAGGATTCATCAAGACAAATTTCTTGGAGTGCTTGTAATTGGGTGATAGTTCCTGTGGTTACAATTTCACTTGTGGTTGACACATATGTGCAGTCAACAATGCTCTGAAACAATGGGGAGCCTGCTATCCTGGTGATCCCACATGCCCTCTCATCCTGGACTTAGATCAGATTAGATTCCCTACAGTGTGGAAATAGGCCCTTCGGCCCAACAAGTCCATGCCACCCCTTGAAGCATCCCACTCAGATCCATCCCCCTATAGCCCACACATCCCTGAACACTACGGGCAATTTAGCATGGCCAATCCACCTAACCTGCACATCTTTGGACTGTGGGAGGAAACCAGAGCACCCAGAGGAAACCCACGCAGATTTACATCCTCAAGGAAAAGGGAAATAAATCACCTCTCCTCCTTTGGAGCATCTGTCTCAGCTTCCAGATGCTTCTATTGATACTGAAGTTTGACACATAATTAATATCACTAGAAAAGAGTTAGTTGTGAAGAGGAGTATTATTCAGAAACACTGGAAGAGCTGATGATGTGCTGTACATGGGGTTTCAGATGTTTGTGCATGAGCTGACATCACTCAGTCACCATCTTCTTACAAAAACAAAGTCTCCCGGAATACTGCTCTGGGTTTTCAGTTTTGGTAGCAATGCCTTTTCCTTCTTCCACATCAAAGTTTCCCTGTTTGTCTTCTTTACCTGATCTGCTCATGTTGCAGGATAAGTGCCGGTACTGGCACCATATTTATGCTAGGTTTTTATTCCTATACTGTTCTGTGGTCAGTAGCATCTTCAACCCCTGCACCAACTCACCATTGTACACTCACTAACTTTGATCAGGCACAAGGAAGTCAAAAGTATTTCAACTGCAACTTGTGGAGTGGCTCTTTAAATGGTTACATAACCAGGCCCAACTTGCTTCTGAATGTTATTTCTGAAGGAAATAAGTAAATAATTCCCTACTTTTTCTCTGGACAGTTTGGCATGCGCCATCAGCTGGTTGATGTTGTTCCATCCTAACTCCATATGGTTCCCACTTGTGGATGGCTACTGCAGTGTCGTCTGGTATTGGCTGGGATTTATGTTGGGGTGCTTCTCCAGTGATAGGCTAACAAACATTGAGCTTATCGAAAATTCCTCATTGACTCATGCACCTTCCTTATCAGGAAAATCATGGCATCTAATTATCTGAAATGTTAAGAAACTTATCCACTGAGAGGCTAAGACTCACAATAATTGCAGTAACCCATTTCATATAGATGTGTGATATCATTACACAAAAATACTTTTGCTGTCTTTTGATTTCCTCATAGATTTTCCTCTATATATTTTACATATTTCATTCTATTGCCATTTTATAAAAAAACTACCCTACAAAGTTTCTGAGTTACTCTTTCCTGTCAAATTGCTTTTTTTAAAATACTCTCCCTTTTTAATTCTGTTTATACGTGTATCATTACCAATCTCTTGCAGGAAAATCAGGCACTAGAACCCTTAATTATAAAGGGTAAAGATAACAACAATGCAAATCAAATTAACTTCCATTTAAATAATACATTAAAACAATGTATACTCAGTAATGCCTGTTAGCTCTTCTTTGTCGCGATGTCTCTTAGAATTTTTGTAATTTTCGATTAAATACACAATTGCTTGTGATACAGCAAAGCTTGGAAATTTTTTGTTCAACAGCGTTAAGCTTTTCTTAAACAGGACCTCTGCTTCTACAAGATGGCCCATACTAAGTTGTACCTGTGACGGAATCAACAAAAAATTGTCAAGTAAAAGATAACTGAAGCAGGGGCAAGTGTTACTAATTAAATGGAAATCTCTTGTTTAGTTAACATAGAACATAGAAAAGTACAGCACAGTACAGGCCCTTCGGCCCATGACGTTGTGCCGTGCAATAATCCTAATCCAAAAATAAAATAACCTAACCTACATTCCCCTCAATTCACTGCTGTCCATGTAACAACAAGGGCCGAAGGGCCTGTTCTGCGCTGTATTGTTCTATGTTCTATGTCCAGCAGTCGCTTAAATGTCACTAATGACTCTGCTTCCACGACTTCCACTGGCAAAGTATTCCATGCGTTCACAACTCTCTGGGTGAAGAACCTCCCTCTGACATCTCCTCTATACCTCTCTCCTAACACCTTAAAACTAAGACCCCTCATGGCAGTCAATCCTGCCCTGGGGAAAAGTCTCTGGCTATCGACTCTTAATTGGATGATATGCTGTTTGAAGCATTCCATTTGATGAAAACTTAATAAATGCATTCAAAATCATTACACAGATTATCTGTGAGGTTTGCAGATAATTGAGAATGTGAATTAGATGGAACACAAGCCAGTGGAAGTGGGAGACAAGCGCAGCCTGGCTTCAGCAATCCTCTTCGAGCTAAAGAACGGTATATGTGAAATTGGGAACAAAAACAAAGTTGCTGGTAAAGCTTAGCAGGTCTGGCAGCATTTGTGGATGAGAAAACAGAGTTAACATTTCAGGTCCATTTCAGAACCATTCTGAGGAAGGCTCATCGTACCCGAAACGTTAACTCTGTTTTCTCATCCAGAGATGCTGCCAGACCTGCTAAGCTTTACCAGCAACTTTGTTTTTGTTCCTGATTTACAGCATCCACAGTTCTTTTGGTTTTTATTTAGTATGTGTGAAATTTGTATTTTCATAGCTTGTATTCACCGCACGGGAGTGGTCAGTGGCAAAAGAACAGGCTAAGTGTTAATTATTTTAATGGAGATATAACAACATTGGAAAAGGACTACAAAAATACATGAAGACATTAGACAGCTTGCAAGATTGACATATAATTGGCAAACTCATTTCATTACATCTACATAGAGCAATTAAACTTGTCTGACAGCTTAGACTTGCACCACAGCAATGCTGAAGGGCATTGCTTAAATAACATCACAAACTTCTTTCTCTTAGATCTATTTTGTCAGTGGCTCAGTATTTAGTTACGAAAGAGAAAGAAGTGTGAGGAGCCCATTGTTAATTTTATTGATACTTCACGTTCGGTTGATTGGTAATTTTATAGGCTTGTTGCAGCAGCATTTTTAAACAGAGTTGTGAGTCACTGGTTTTAGGCAAGCTGCAAAGGCCTTTTTTGTGTCAATGGACACTGAAGTACTATGTGTCGGTATGGAGGCCATGGAGAGTAATTGGGGTAAGTAGCGTGCACAAACTGACATGGATGATGAGGGATCATTGGAAAATAAGCTATCATGGAGGATATATGGCGCAATCAGGGATTGTTTGAAGAGCATAAGTTGTGTTCTACCTTGGCAAGACTCTTTGAAGCTCTCTTTTTAAAGGTTCCCCATATCCACACTATACTTCATGACTCCTTTGAAGAGTTGCAAATCTTGGAGTTACAGAGAACCTGGCCTGAATCCATGGAAATTGCGGGGGCTATGAAATGCCTGCCCCTGAAATGGAATTGGTCATACAGGGAATGCAGGATGTAGGTTCTGCATCCATTTGCTCTGAAAATATTCAGAGAAAGTTATAATTGGAGGTGACGGGGAGAGGCAGTTATGGTGCAGGAGCATAAACCTGGGATTTCATCTTATTTGCCTACGTGAGGCTACATGCACTTCTGATTCTTGTACATAAATATATTTTAGAAATTCATGCTGTTTCTAAGTTCTGGTAGAGTTATAATGAGTGAATCTTGACATAACTTTTAGGTGAGTGTACATGAAAAAAATTGTAAATAAATACTGTTCGACTTACCTCTGCTTTGAGGCTATGTAAACAGGCCTTCTCAAAAGGAACAATCTTAGTATCCTTTGTGACATCAGCATATTCAAAAGGTGGTTTGCCTTTGCGTAATAAAGTAAGGATATTTTCTGCTTCTGTTAGATAAGATAGGGCCTAAAAATGATTGTATAGACAAATCAAGTACAAGCATTCAATAAATCATGAAAAGATTTGGTATACATTTTGTATGCAGCTCAGACTAATGCACATTTTGGTTTTCACAGATTTCACTCATATTTGTATAGTCACTCTTATTTGGCACTTAGTGTGCAATTGTCATTGATGCACCATGAATCCTAGAACTAGTGTTTTAAAGGTAAATGGTTCTCTGTCATCCAATTTTGCTTTATACGTTTTCTGCTAAATAAAGCTGTTTTTTGCCCCATGCAAAGTTGGTTTGTTGGGAACTTTTCTATTCTTAGTGACAGCACATTACAGAATGTTATTCCTAGCTTGAGAAATTTCTTATCTAGGTAGATTTGACTCTTGAATAGCTTATTTTTAAGATTATGCCCTCCTACAATGGATTAAGGTATGGCTACCTTTAATATGAGGGTGGCATTGGATAAAGCTACAAGGGTCACATCATCAGTGTACAGCATTCCAGGGAGTGATCTATTTCACAATTAGAACTATAGTTGTGTGTGTTGAGGTGGTGTTCATTTGGCGATGGTCAGATTTAGCTGGTGCCAATGGCCTGATCTTGGATGCCTTCAGGAAATTTTTGTTCTGAAAGAATGTGTTAGTTACTCAAATTTCATTGTAACAGTAGTCTCCTTCCATTCTAGTTTGTTTTCCCATGCTGTGATATCTGATGCATGAGGGCAACGTCTCATTGTCCTCACTCATGCTGGGGTTGAAATCCCCATTAAGTCAAAATGTTCTGATTTAGGGACTCTGCTAATAGCAGTGTCAAGTTTGTCAAAGAACATTTGTTTGCTTTTGCAGTACAAGTTTGTACTAGAGGATAGATGGAAATCTGTCACCCATGAGAGTGTGCACGGTATCCTTCTTAAATTTGGCTACTTGAAGAAATTTGTCACCATATGCTACCTTCTGTATGACATATCAGCCATGGTCCTCACCAATGAATTCACTACAGACGCAATGTGCATGCAAACCAGGTTCAAGCAAGGCTATGTCACTAAATCAATACTCTTTACCACCTTCCTTGGCACAATACTGCACGCCATATCCAAAACACTTCTCAGTGGAGTAGAACTTCTTTACAGGATGAATCAGAAACAGTTCAACCTACATCACCTACAGCCCAGAGCCAAATCAAATCCAACCTCTGTTATCTGGATGCCTATAAACAGCTTAGCCTCTGCTGTGGGGATAGTATATCATCATTTATTCCCTACTCTCCATAATCACTCATGCTTTGTAAGTCATCTGGTGCAGCTTTGCAAGACTAATACAGAAATTGGTATTTTATTAACTTAGTTGACTTTGATAATATTGATTGATTAATCTATTAGTGTATTATTCTGCTCAATGCAACTGATGTAGGTTCTAATACTTTAATATCATGTAACTCTGGTTCACCTCATTTGAGGTGAATAAGATTGTTTACATCTTGCTAGATTGTTAATTCCTTGCCAGGAAAAATGTGGTATTATCAAGACAGCCAGTTACAGCCTACAGAAGGAAAAATAATAACAGGTGTGCTCTACACTCACTTTGTTTTCACTCATAATATCTTAGAAGGCAAACAATTACACAAGACTAGATGGATTCTTTATATTAGAATTAACTCGTGTAACATTAAGTGTGTTTTCATTTTTAACCTGTATAATCCATCAGAATTTTATGATGCAAAACAATGTATTAACTGAATATATAAGGATATCTTATTACCTCAATCTTTGTAAATTCAATGTATAAATTAAGTATTATTTAATTTCGTAATTGCTTATATTAATATTTTGTATACATCACCTCAGTTCAGCACCTTGCATTTTGCAGGTATGTGTTTGGGGTTCGGGGCAGGGGTTTGGAGGCCTTCCTAGGAGTCCAATCCTTTGGCTGCTGAAGCTACAAGAATTGATGGACAGCTCAGCTATTCTGACACAAGCCCAGGTGCCTTTAATGAGAAATCTCTCAATAGATTTGGTGTGTTATCCTATCTGTCTCCTCTGATTGACCAGGTAGCCCAGAAGCTAAAGCTAATACTGGAACTGTGTTGAAGGGCAATGAAAAAGCTTACAGGCTAAACTCTGTCTGCCTGTTTAGATAAAATTCAGCCCTGTGTTTCTGTGACTTGCTTCTACCTGAAATGTCAGACATTTTTCTAAGGCTCCCTTCGATTCACAGACAACAGTCTCACACATACACTGGAAGAGTGCCTCTGGGATAGTCCCAATAAAATTTGGTATTTTTCTATGCTGGCCCCTTCCAGTGTTGCTGGCTGGAGACTTGAAGGAAAGGAAAGAGGTGGATGGGAGTGAGGGGTGAGGGGGCAAAGTTGCATGTGTACTATAGCAGGATCTCCAAGTGCTGGAAATATTCACGAACACCCTATCATGTATCCCTGATAGTCACCTCAATACAATATTTTCATAAGCTTGCTGCTGAACTAGTTTCTGCTATAAACCTCATTCTCGGCAGGCTTTTTAGAAGTTTCTGCATGAAATTGAACTTTCTCCCACAGCCCATCTCCCTATCAATGTAGTACATCTTTGTTATGTGGGAATTTCACTGCTGAAATACTCCTCATTATTTAAGTTAGCTGACTCTCCATTCCTTAACAGACCATTGACTCCAAGAAGACCCAACTTTTCGGTTGAACATTGGAATAGATAACCTCACAGATTTTTAGCTCACACACTTTCATGAGTATCACATTGTTTGTGGACAAAACACAGGGCAAAACAGTATTCCGAGATGAGGATTTACCAAGGGTGACAGATGAAGGGAAACTAAGTATTGCTATGGAGAAGTACAGAGTGACTTTTAACTCTGACTCCATAAGTCTTGTATAGCATTGTACAGCATTGTTCAGCTCTAAGACTAATAAGTGAACAATGCTAATGTTGCAGGTCATGCACCTTTAAGTTTTCCTTTGCTTTCATAGCATCTGTTTCTCCAAATTATATTAATCTCTCATTTTAAATCTGCATCCCTTTTTAAGGAGTCAATAAATGAATAGAACATCAAGTTTTACAAAGAAACATAGAAGATAGAAACAGGACAAAGCCATTCAGCCCTTCGAGCCTGCTCCGTCATTCTTCACGATCATGGCTGATTGTCCAAACTTAATAGCCTAATCCTGCTATCTCCCCATAACCTTTGATCCCGTTTGCCTCAAGTGCTATATCTAGTCACCTCTTGAATACATTCAATGTTTTGGCATCAACTACTTCCTGTGGTAAATCACTCGTTGGGTGAAGAAATGTCTCTTCATCTCTGTCTTAAATTGTCTAATCGAAATCCTCACACAGAGACCCCTTGTTCTGGATACACCCACCTTCGGGAACATCCTTCCTGCATCTACTCTGTCCAGTCCTGTTAGAATTTTATAAGCATGTATGAGATCCTCCTTCATTCATCTTAACTGCAGTGAAAACGATCCCAACCTAATCAATTTCTCCTCATATGTCAGACCCATATCCCTGGAATCAGCCTGGTAAACCTTTGCTGCATCCCTCGAGAGCAAGAGCATCCTTCTTCAGAAAAGCAGTTCATCAAACCATAACATTGAGACAATTTCAAAAGCCAATAAGTTGAGAAATTAAACATGCTGATTATATGCACGATTCAACTTAACTTCACAAAGCTTTCTTGTAATCTTTGAAGAAAATGGCAAAAATACTAATAAAAGCTATCTGTAAAGAATTATGAAGAGTACTAAAAGTGTTTTTTAAGCATGTAATTTTGACTGACGTGCCAATGTGGAGGTATTTCTTTCCTCCATGAATTGGCTGGCACCCATTCATTGTAAAATCTTTTATTTTATTGCCATCGATGGGCTCTTTACAGTCAGGTGATTCACCCCCGGTTAGCAACCAAGCAGTGAAGGTGTAAGTAACCTACATCCAATTCCCTACTCTTTCTTCACTTTTGAAGTTTTGAACTATGACGGTCAAGAGCACATCAATGGAAATAAATTAAAAGGTTTTAAAATAATTAGGTTCCAGCCACATGGAGGAGGGAAGAAATACCTCCACATTAGCACTTCAAGCAAAATTACACTCTTAAAATGCTTTAAACATTTTTGGAGCTTTTATATTAAGTTCCTCATTTCTATCTTATATGCCCAAACTTTTTGAATAAGATCTGAAAGTCATTGCACTTTTTATTGCATTGCTTTATGAGTTGTCAGTTGGAAAGTCGATGCTCTTGACCTTCAATTCAATAGGACCTGAGAACATATGAGATACTTTTGCTATGCATCCAAAGTTTACTTACAGACATCACATTGCTTTTTAAAGCATATTTTTAAAAGCAGTTATTTAAATACGCATGCTTTCTAAAGACGTACCATCAAGTTATTGGATAAATACAAAGCCGCTGCTGCAGTTTCAAGTAGGTAGAAGAACGTCTTAACCACATTTCCAGCTCCCATCCAGTGACGAACAAGGGAACAGTACACAGAATCCATTATTGGTTTACATTCACAGTCATTGGCATACAGGTTATCAATCCCCTCACAGTTTCTGAGGATCTTATCCATCTTTACAATGAATCCAAAATCATGACTGTTAAGGAACAAATTTATAATTATTATACCATCGGACAAAAAATAAGATCATGTGAACAAGAGTAGGCCATTCAACCTGTTCCACTATTCAATGAGATCATGGGATTGGCTTACTTCCTTACATCTGCCTTGTCCCATATCCTTTGACCTTTGCTTATCAAAATTTATCTGTTGTGGTTGGTTGGCTCACTGAGCTGGTTTGTTGTTCCGCAGACATTTCATTACCCTGCTGGGTAACATCATCAGAGCAGCCTCCGATGAAGCGCTGTTGTGTTTTCCCACCTGGTTTTTAAATTCTAGGGTCTGTTGAGCTGGATTACCTCATTTCTGGTTTTCGTTCATAGTGGTGTGTAAATGGGGTCAAGTTCTACGTGTTTGTTGATCTTAGCCGGCAGGGTAGCAAAATGTCTGCTGAACAACAAACCTGCTCGGTGAGCCAACCAACCACAACATCCACAAGCTACAAATCTACTCTAAAGCCTTAGAAAATTTATCTGTCTCCATATTAAAATTAACAACTCATCCAGCATCCACTGCTCTTTGTGGAAGAGAGTTTCAAACCTCTACCACCCTTTCTGGTTTGGTTTGGCCCTAATTTTTAGACTATGCACCTTATGTCCAGCATCTCCAGACTGTATTAATAGTTTGTCTTTGTGTACTCTGTCTTTTCCTTGAATGTTTGGAAGACATCAATCAGATCACCCCTGAACCTTCTAAATTATAGACAACACATAGATCATTCTTGTAAACTTACTTTGTACTCCCTTCCAAAGCAAATATACTCTTTCTAAGGTGTGGTGTCCAGCTCTGCTCACTGTACTCCAAGTGGGATCTAACCAGGGTTTTTTTATAACTGCAGCAAAACTTCTGTGTCATTATACTCCAGCCCTCTAGATAGAAAGGCTAGCATTACATTGAACTCCATCTGCCAAAGCTTTGCCCATTCAGTTAGTCTATCAATATTCTTTTGTAATTTTATGCTGTCATCCACAATGTCAACAGTACCGCCCAACTTTGTGTCATCAGCAAATTGGGATACATATAACCATCTATGATTCAAGTTGCTAATAAATAATATGAATACTTATGACCCTAATACAGATCCTTGTGGGACACCACTTGTCACATCCTGCCAATTTGAGCACCTAGCCATTATCTCTACATTCTGTCGCCTGCCACCCCACGAATTTCTCACCCACGTCTATGATTTTCCCTCATTTCTGTGGGCTTCTCCCTTAATTAACAATAGCTTATCTCTTAGAAGTAGCTGATAAACTCTCCAAAGCTTTAACATATGCCATATTACCTGTTGACTGATACTTGCATACTTTTGATGACTGGAACTGAAAGATTAAAATAGCATAGCATGATTATATTCAAAACAGGCTTTTTTTTAATATTGCAAATCAGTGACCTAGAAATTTAATAGTATGGATAAATCTGCGATGTGTGGATGGTGCACTATTAACTGATGATATATATTAGAAGTATAGGCATGCACATGAAATATACTTGATCTGCTCATTTAAACAATCTGTCTATAGCCAACAGTTTACTGGCTGTATATTGTATGAGGGGGGAGAATGGGAATGATGCTGATATTTGGAAAAAATCACAATCCTCAAAGACTGAAAGAATGGCTCTGAAGAATTCAAAAGAAAAACACCAAAATGCTTGGAATCGCAAGAAATTGGATTTAAAGGTTCTCCCATACAAAATAAAAATTGAAAGTGCTGGAGACACTCAACATGTCGAGCAGCATCTCTGGAGAGAAAATCAGAGTTAAATGTTTCAAATCCAATCTGACTCTTCCTCAGAACTTCTCCCATGCTGCAGTGTCTTTGTGTAGGAGATTGAGAGGAGGATAGACATCCTTCAACATGAGGGGCAGAAGGCCCTCCAAACTCACAGTGCAAGTGAAGAGAAGAAAGCAAAACTGTGGTTGATGTAAGCAGCATTACTGAGGCCATAAATGTCATAAGATGTTTAACAGTTTCACAGTAGTCCAAAGACCACTTTTTAAATACCTTCTCGTCATAGTTGCATCATTCAGCATTCAATTTATTGCAATTGCCATACTCATTATTTCTCCAAGTTGACTGCATGGGCTGATGCAGTTAGCACACTGTAATTTATTTAATAATCATCACCTCACCTGCACTTTTAGGGCTATGTAGAATAATGGCTATGTTATTGGATAAGTAATTTAGGGGCCTGATATAATAATCCAGGTGCATGATTTAAATGGCCCCAAGGCAGCTGGAGAATATAAATAAATAAATACATTTTGAACGAAAAACTAGAATCTGAACAATGACCATCAGACGAATAAAAACCCATTCATTTAATTACTATCCTCAACAAAACAAAATCTGTAAATCTTTATGGTAAAGTGCTTGATCCTTAAATGCTCTCTGAATTGGCCTTGCAAGCCATCAGTTGGACAGGGTCAGGCAATAAATGCTGCACTTGCCAGTGAAACCCATGATTATAAATAAATAATACCAAACTACCATTGCACACAGCTGTATCACAAACTTAAACACCCAAACTAATGCCTCATACACAAATACTAGCAGCAAATTCAACCTTGACTACACAAGGCCATACAATTCCTATTTTCCTGCAGGTGGAGATGGTCCATACCATTAAGGAGCAGGCTGAAAATCAGTGAATATTAGTGTGCCTTGCTTTCCAATTGAGTACAAATGGAAAGGAGCAGAGTGGAAGACTTGGTCACTAGCGAAGCTGGACTTTGCACTGAGCAATATTTATTTATATCTGATTTTCTCTCGCTGTTTTACAGTAGAAACATAGAAACAGATAACAGGAGCAGAAGCAGGCTATTCGGCACTCTGAGCCTGCTCTGCCATTCATTATGACCTTGGTCGATCATCCAACTCAATAGCCTGCTCCCACTTTTTGCTCAGATCCTTTAGCCTCCAAGTGCTATTCAACCTCCTGTTGAAATCATGCAAGTTTTAGCCTCATCTGTTTTCTGTGGTTGAGAACTCCACTGGCTCACCATTCTCTCAGTGAAGAAATTTCTCATCACCTCAGTCCCAAGTTGCCCAGCTTGTATATTTAGACTCTGACTCCTGGTTCTAGATGCCCCCACCATCGAGAACATCTTTCCTGCATCTACCCTCTCCAGGTTTCAGTATAATTCCTCTCGTTCTTCTAAAGTCCACCAATTCAACTATTCCTCATACACCAGTTCCACCATCCCAGGAATCAGCCTGGTAAAGCTTAACTGCTCTTTCGTTTATATCAAGGACATTGTTCCTCCGATAAGGAGATCAAAGTGCGTACAACACTCCAGGTGTTGTCTCAATAAGGACCTGGTGTCAAAACCTCCCTGCTCATGTACTCAATCTAACTTCTCTCATCCCACAAACTCTACGTGCCAAGTTGAGGATCATTTCAGAACACATTTACTTTGATTCTGCTCTACTTTGTGCATTATCTCTTGTCTTCACTTCTCTTTTTCATTTATTCTGCTCAAGACATGGAAGTCCTGTAACCAGAAGAGGAAAGGAATTAAATGATCATGAAACTACAGTGCAGAATCTTCCAAGATTGGAAGTACAGAGCCTGGGATGAGAATAAAATTCAATTATATGAAATGATGGATGATCCATCACCTTTCAACATCCACCCAAATTGGGTTTTGAGCAGGAAGTCCCAGCCTCTACCTTCCATCCCTCTGCTAACTAAGTCCGTTAAGTGGCCAATTAGTGACTACTTAACGGCCTACTTCCATGCAACCTGCAAATCTATTAATGCTAGGCGATACAAGTAGAGTCAGCCTACTCAACGGGTTAACAGTGCAGGCAGTCTGTCAAATGCAGAACTGGTCACTCAATCTATACCAATCCATGTATATTGGGGGACTGGACATTGAGCAGGGGTTAGCTGCTGTGAGTCAACCCCTGACTTTCCTTTTAATCCCTCTGCCTCCTAATACCCACAATTCCCATCTCATAACCCCACCCCTCTCCCACAAACAATACTTACATTTTATGCATGTGAACCTCCATCTAAGGGGACATATTCTACCAGCAGCAGCCAGGGTCTCTTTGTGGTGCTGCTAGATTCTGGGGCTGCAAGTCGCTGATCGTCAGGCAGCTTTTGGTGGCTGATGCTTCCTCATCTCAGATCCTAATACTGGTAGAAGCCCCACTGACAACCAATCAGCTGCATGACTGTTAGAAAGTCAAATAGGCTTTCACATGTTTTATAGCAATTGACAGGCGTGGGATTTTACTCCCCCAATCTCTCTTATTTCTAGGCTTAGTCCATGACATTAAGAAATTACCTTCTGAAATCTGAGTGGAATCTAGATAACCAAATTCAGTTTTCCTAGCAGATCTACTTCCTTCTTAGATGAACTCATGTAGAGTCAGTGTTTCACATGAATTCATACTTCTAAAGATTTGACACTTTGAATTCAAAGTCCTCAAAGATCAAGTTAATATGCAACTAAGGAGAACATTCCTTGACCATTAAATAAGTCCAGCAAATATAAACTTGACATCCTTTGGACGTACATTATTTACAGCCCTGGGAACTTTGAATGGACAGAAACTGAAAGGAAAAAAAATCCACCAACCATGTTTGACTGCCATCGCCAGTAGTTGAGCTCACTAAACATGGGGGCATGGGAACTTGTAAAATACTGCTCCAAATCAAGCAAGAACACTTTCCCACTGTGCACGAGCGCTAAAAGAATTTTAAAATATCATAACAAGGAATTTTGAATATTAACTATATTTTTAGCTATAAAAACAAGAAAAATTGTATTGGTTTAGATTTAAGACATAATTCTCAGCATGTTACGTATTGCTATTATTTACTGCATTTGCACCTATTAATTTTATTGATTACCTTGATCAGAATGCCGAGAGGACTTTGCACCAATAATGCCTGATGCAACCATGTGCAATCCAGAAGATGTACTTGGATATAAATCTTTCACATCAATCTCTAAAGATACAAAGTAAGATTTAGATTATTTTTCATCAATATCCCTATTGAATGTTAGAATCTGTAAGATATTGTTCTCATGGATACCATGGGAAGCAAAACCAAAACTGTCAGTTCATTTTTGAAATCACTTAGATTTCTATTCTTTTTGCCTACTGTTTCTCCATTCGCTGAAGTTACTTATGATTTGCCAAAGAATAAGGATGCTAGCCACCTCCAGTACTTTGCCAACATGCTAACCACTGACATGTCACCTTTGTTACACTCCGCAAATCATTTGATCAAAAGATTCTTTCAATATCACATTATAGAGTGGTCAAAACCATGCATATCTGTGTGTTAGAGATAATGGGAACTGCAGATGCTGGAGATTCCAAGATAATAAAATGTGAGGCTGGATGAACACAGCAGGCCAAGCAGCATCTCAGGAGCACAAAAGCTTGACGGCAGTTGGAGATGAAGAGGTCGAGGGAGGGTAGGAGGCCTGGGGGTGGTGTCCAGGAGGAGGACTTGTGTTGGAAGCGGGTGAAGGGGTCAGTGGAAGGAGGGTTGGGTTCCCGGTTGAAGAAGTAGGCATGCAGGCGAAGACGGCGGAAAAACTGCTCTATGTCCGACCGTGACTGGTATTCGTTGAGGCAGGTGCTGAGAAAGGTGATGTGGCTGTGGTACCTGGTTTGCTTCAGGACATGGTCGAGCAGTTTCAAGGCCGAAGAGATTACAAGAGAGTTGCAATGGGAGAGAGATTCCCTGAGGTTGGTCCGGAGGGAGGAGGGTAACTTCTTCAGGTTAGGCATCCCTGGAAGAGGCTTCGCAGTGAGGTTAAAATAGTATCAGAGATAATGGGAACTGCAGATGCTGGAGATTCCAAGATAATAAAATGTGAGGCTGGATGAACACAGCAGGCCAAGCAGCATCTCAGGAGCACTGTTTTATTTAGATATAAAAACAAGTTAACTTACTGGTTGCACAGGATCATGCTGACTGTTCCATGAGTTGACAGCCCACCCTCGTACACAGACAAGAGATGGCTAGACAAAAGTCACATACAACTAGTGTGATTAGGATGCAGATGTAAAGCGTATACGTCAAACATGCACCCCATTGTTCTCCTCACTGAGAAATATATACAGAGTTAAATGATAGTCTCAGTATTGAGCCTGAGATTCCTGAGTACAATTAACAATTTTTTTGTTGCCTTCAACTTAGAAAGTCATTGCAGGTTGCAGCACAATGCTGATGTCATTATTGTTGCATGCCTCAGCAGGAAGCCTTCATTCATGTGAGACTTGAAACACATTAACCAGCCTGTATTACTGAAAGCCAGCTTGTTCTTTTTTGAAACAAAACCAGAAATTGCGTGAAAAGCTCAACAGGTCTGGCAGCATCAGTTCTGAGGAAGGGTCACTCAAGCCAAAACATTAACTCTGATTTCTCTCCACAGACGCTGCCAAGCTTTTCCAGCAATTTCTGGTTTTATTTCTGATTTACAGCATCTGCAGTTCTCTTGATTGTTCTTTTTTGAAGTGCAACCTGGCTTCATTAGGGGCTGAAAGTAATAAAAGAGGAACTAAAGTGAAGAGAAAGCCCTCAAAAATAGTACAATGAGCCAAAGGGTATGCCAGGGCACTCTGTTGCAAGAGGTATACAGGAAGAGTGAGAGATACTCTTTCAGGAGCCCTTTCAAGCAAATATTAAGAGTACAGTGTGAGATGTTCGTCATTTCACTCAATGCCAACAGTCTTGTTCTTAGGATCTGGATGCAGAAGGATGGATAATGACCCCACATGAGAGGTCAGCATCATTAAAGGCAGCTTCATGTAACATCACTTAACAGCTTCAACACTAACTTCGCCCACTGGTCCATTCACAACATCCCCATTCCCCACCGATAATGCTTTTTACCAACCACAATTGTATCTCACATTCATAACATCATACAATTAACAAATTTGCAATCTGTACATGACACTTTACAGTTTGCACACACTTCTTTGATTCCACGATTCCAGCTATTCAATTGTAACAGTCATATAACCCAAACACATTTTATCACACTCACCAACAACACCTCCCTCTATTTTGCTTGACAAGTTAGTTCATAATCAGAGGGAGCAGCACCCACAACCAGCATTCGCTATATATGTTCATCTTCATGCTGTTACAGAAGCAACACCTCTTCCTCCCACGATTGGCTATGATTTACAGACTGCAGGTGACATTCCCTCCCATCGCCACAACCTTGTCCTTACATTTTTGTGCTTTACCAAGGACTGCACTTGTTGATAGGAAGGAAGACTGAGAGAGGAAGAAGAGATTGATGAAGAACAAAATCATCACTGCCAACTCAGATAACAGCACTCCACAAGCATTAAATGGTGTCAGAGAGGCTGGATGTGGATGTGGTAAGACACTGCATTGGGGTAGGTTACAGTGAGGCTTAAGGGGAAGAGGCAAGGGTTATATCACTGTCAGCTCCCCAGAGGGTGATTTCACACATAAGCTCTCTTGCAGAGAATCCTGGGGAAGACTTTCATGAAATGCCACACTGAAGAATGCTAACATGCATTAACTCAATATGATTTTGTATGGGCTAGGCAGGCCTGAACACCTGCAGGACTGTGTCAAGGGGAATTCAGGATTCACCTACATGGAGGTTCCCTCATGTTTTTGATAGAAAGGCAATTTGAACGTAACCAGCCAGGAATGTGAAGTAGTCAGGATACACACTGTACCACTGCTGCTTTAATGTTAATGTTGGACCAGGGCATGGTTTGTGCATAATCTGTAGCTTTCACAGAGGTGAAGAAAACAAACCACAATTGAAAGGAAATAGCAATATTTTACTGAATAAGAAAATCAAATGCAAAACCAACTCAATCATTGTGAAATGCAGATTACAGCAAGCAGAGGGCTGACAACAAATGCAAACGTGGCACAAATTGAATGTCCTTATCCAGCTCAGCCGCCCTGGCAGTGGGTCACAGTGAGGTTGTCTCTGGTCTCTCCAGCTCAGGGACCATTTCTCTGTTCTCTTTTGTCTGGTTATCACGATGGCCCATCTCAAGATGGGCATTCTCCGTTTCCTCCTCAGTGGTTTCCTCTCACCCCTCTATCTCTTCCTCTGCCAACACATTGCCCCTTTGGTGACTAAGATTTTGAAGTGCGCAGCACGCCACTATACTGCATGGCACTGCCTGGCCCATTCAAGCATCAGAACCTCATTTTCTACTGTCTGTTTATAATGACCCCGGTTGAAGTTCTGTTATCTCTCCTCAGTACCATCTGAGAATTTCTTAGAGGTGCAATTAGCCAGGTGTGGATGGGTTACTTTAGTTGCCCAGCAACTCTCCTTCTAAGGGATGAGAGCATTAAAAAGAAGCTGGCACCTGTGAGGGCTACATAGTGTACAAGTTGTGTCAGCTCCTTGGATATCGAACAGGGACTTACATTTATTGGCTGTTGTGGTTTTAAATGAGTTGAACATTAAGCAAGCAGAATCCTTTTATACTGACAAAGACTGCTGGTTCATGATAGGATGCTCTGACTCCACTCTCTGTGCGATCGATTTCACCCTGAAACTCTGGGAAATGAGTAAAGGCCAAAATTCCTGCTGCTCCAGCGCCTGATTCCTCGGGTCAAAGGGGGAAAGCAGTGAGTTAGTGGATTCGTGCTGGAAGCATTTCCGAGTTGAGGCTTGTGAAAAGCCAAAGAGGCGAAATGATTTATGGCAATGAAATTAACAGAAACTGTTATCTTTAGGTTACTGAGATAAGATTGCTACCCAGTCCATGTGACTGCAGGTGCTTGGTCAGTAGCTGGCATTTGCTGGCCGTGGATTGTCTGCATGTAAAAGTCAGAGGTGACAGTGACTCATGAAAATCCCTCTCATAAACGTCCCCGTCCTCTTCTTTGCTCTATTTTTCCCTATTTTGAATTGACTCCTTTCACTGTAATCATTCCCTCAATAACCCAGTCCAATGAAACCCATTCCCACTTTCCTTAAGATTCCATGAATTGCCATACTGCAAACAGAGATTCTCAGACTCAGGTAGTGTCAAGCACCTGATCCTGGCCGACCCCCTGAACTGGAATTAGATTGGCCCCTTGACTGCATGTGGTGACTGCAGACCCTCTTGATCCCACTAAGGACTAGTTCCCTTTGACCTTCTAGAAATGGCCATCTGCTTGAAGCTCATAAAGTGTATTTGCCAGCTGCTAGCACATGCTGTAGCTGTGATGTTGACATAACACAATGGACATTGTGACATGTCCACCCTCTATCTGTTCCATGCATTTGGTAGTGACAAGCTCCAATCTTTCTCTTTGTGCTTATAAAAACAATGCAGATCACAAAGGCTGGCTGCCTATAACTTAGCACTAAAGAGCCTGTTAACTAAAAGATAATTAAAAATGGAACCTGTAACTTGACATTGCAGAGACTATGCACTAAAAGATGAATGCAAATGACAGAGGCTGGCCTGTAAGAAAACACAAAATAATTGAGTGCAAAGAAATGAAGCTAAGAGCCATAAGATTGCATATGTCCCTGAGTTCAAAACAATCTGACAGAAACATGCAAGTTGTACATGTCCCTGAGCTTCAAATTTAAGTCCTGAAGGGTATAAATGGTGTGAGAGTTGGACTGAGAGCAGGTATGTTTTTGTTTATTCATTCACTGGATGAGTTGTCTTTGAGAAGGTGGTAATGAGCTGCCTTCTTGAACTGCTGCAGTCCATTTGATGCAGCCCACAAAGCTATTAAGAAGGGACCCAGTGACACTGAAGGAACAGCAATATTTCTAGGATGGTGAGTGGCTTGGGAGAGATCTTGCAAGTGGTGGTGTTCCTATGTTATCTGTTGCCCTTGCCCTTCACGATGGGAGTGATCATGGTCTGTATGGAAGATGAATATGTGAAAGAAATTATGACATTATTGGGCAGCACAAACTATATTTCAAAGTATTTACCCAAGATACTTGTTTCTAACTGTTGCCTTCTGACACCAGAAGACTACTAAAAGTGACAGCTATCAAATGTTAGCCATGCCTTTTGATCATAGTTCCCGAACCATGGGTCATATCCTGCAACGTGATCATAGAAACAGCATTTGGGGTACAAACACCCCTTCTTTCAAAGAAACAATGGCGATTTGAGACGAGACTCCATCAGAAAATAGCACTGGCTCAATTCTGCCAAACTGTAGAGAGGTAGACAGGGATCCCAAAGCACCTTTTAATCAAGCATTGATTTTGGCGCCAGATACTTGTTTAATTTATTTAAATTATTTTGATTACCTTGCTGGCTGTCTGGAGAATGACTTTGTACAGTTGCAAGACTAACTGTAGCATATAGGTCTTTTCGTCTTTGGATGATGCTTTCACTTTCACGAACAGAAAATGTCACCATTTTTCGATGCTGATATATGAAGTCACCTTCTCCACAACTGTTGCATTTGCGAGCTGCATTTTCCAGGAATTTAGTGCACTTCATGTGAAGTGATTTCTTCTGCTCCTTTAGCCACAGATCATTCGCTGTTTCATGCACAAGTGCAATGCAGAATCGCATGAATTTACATCTCCACAAAACAGTTCTTTCTTTGTTTGGATCTGCAAATGGAAATATTAGTTATTTTCATTACCAAATATTGTGGCATAGAAGTTTACTTGGTCATTTTAATTCATCCACCATTCTTTTAAGCTGCAATTATTTTAGGTTTATGTTTTACTTCTCATGTTTAATAAAATAGCACAGATGATGGCACAGACAATTCCAAGTCTATGCATACGTAAGATGAAAATGAATGATTCATGGTGCCATGGCATTGAACCCAACTTGAAGGGAAACCAAGCATGTGACAGTTTTGAAGGACTTTTATTTATCTAATTTGGGTATCCAGTGAGTACACAGCACATATCCAAACGCAGCTCAGTCCAGTATGGACTGTGTGCTACACTGTCCTAAGGGCTGCCTCTTCATTAAATATTAAAATAGTGTCTTTTCTGCCCCTGTTATTTGTCTGTGAAAAACTTACAATAGCATTCAAAATAATGCAGGTGAGTTCTCTTGACTAACATTTAAAGCCAAATCAAATTGTGCTAGGACTTGACTGCGTGTAAATTGGCTGCCACATTTCCTATGCTAGAAAAGTGACTGCATTTGAAAAATACTTCACTGGCTGCAAAGTAATTTTGAATGTCCTGAGCTTTTGTAATGCAGTATAGGAGAATATACAATTTCGTCTTCTTATTCAGTGAATAGACAACACATGCAGTTATGATCAGACATTTCATATGACAATGCAATATATGATTTATATATGATTGATATCATTTTTAAAAAAAAGGTTGGTCATACAGCTTCCTGCATTGTGAGTCTGTTCATTATAGCACATAGATGGCAGTGGTTCAAGAAGGCAGCACACCACCACTTCCTGAAAGACAACCGGGGCATGGAACAAACGCTGGTCCAGCCAGTGATATCCACATCCCATGAGTGAATAATGAAAACAAACTTAAACACTGCTGTACGAAGACTAGCGATTGAGGGCTTTCATCTTACACTCATCAAAAGTAGGAAACAAGAAACAGACTTGGGGGAAAAACGTACAGAATGGAAAGATGGCATTGATAGGTAGTACCACCACTAGTATGGAGATACAGGAAGAACAGTGCACTGTCAATCTTAATTCTAAGATCAGGCAGGTCCATCGTGATTAATCAGGGCATTTCCATGGTGATGCAGGAGAGTTTGACTGTCTCCCTGACTCCAATTTTTTTAAAGCTGCAGCAAAGAAGATTTTTTAAAACTTTTAAGTTCTTTAACTTGCTCCAAGTGCTCAAAGCAGACATTTGGAAGCAACTGAGTTGGTTATTGCTTGCATGCTCTTCAAATTTTGCTCCAATCAAAATGTGTCTGAACTTCTGCAAAAAGTCCAAAGTTAATAATTCAAGCTTCACACTGAAATAATTCTTCATATTTCTCTTGCTTGGCTTGAGACTTTGCCTGGTACAAGCAATAGACATTCTTTTCTGCCCTTGAATTTGTAACAACAGCACTTCTAGGCCAAGGAAATTGGCATTGGTTTCCAATATGACATGGAGATAGAAATTTGCAAGCCAAGGACAGATGACTGGACAAACTTTTACTTGAAGGTACAATAGGTGTCTTCAACTACTAAGGGCAAACTATCTGTGGTTTCCCATTAAGTATCATGCCTTGGATATCCTTTTCCACTGGCTCCTTTAGATATCACTGGTATTTCCAGTATGTCATGCAGTAAACTGGCCAACTGTGTATCACCTGACAATAGCCTCCTGTAACCAATTAAGTCAAGCTCCCTTTTAGTGTGACAATACTATGGTTTTAAGAGTAGTATTTTGTCCATTTTTTGAAGAGCATTTTTAAGTCAATAAAGCAAGCAGCTTTTGAAGCTTTTCGTAATGGAACATGGAATGGACGTACATGGAATAGTGTAGGTTAGGTGGGCTTCAGATCGGTATGACAGATCGGCACAACATCGAGGGCTGAAGGGCCCGTACTGTGCTGTAATGTTCTATGTTCTATGTAATGTTGGAACATTACAGGCAGTCTGAATGGATGGGCCAACCTCCACAGAACCAGGATTTTTAGTTTGTTTTTCAGTAGCAGTTGCAGTGACCTTGAAACTGGGTTTGGAAGCTGCAGTACATCTCTCCACCCTACTCTCAGAATTTTCTCTTGATGCAATTTTCCCCCTGGACTGGAGCACTGCTTGTGAGACAATCTATTTTACTGAATTTGCCTTTACCAATGGTGTGTTTACTATATTGGAACAGTTTCTGTTTAGTAGTTAAGAAATTATTCTGTTGTTTTCCAAATTATTTTTTCCCAATTTCTTCTTTCTCTTGCTGTATTTTAAGTATAGTGTATGAGGAAAGTGTGTTTTGCTTCAAATCTGGTATTTTGACAAATTTAGTTGCATCTGGAATGGCACTTGCCTTTAAAATAAGAAGAAGTTAGGATTTAGGCTATCTTCTTATTATATTTTGAGGGGGTTGGGTCCGGTCCATAACATCAGTCTTTTTCTGATGTTAGGGGTGCCCATAACTGAGAGACACAAAATGGATGACAGCTAGCTGTCCCTCGACTCATGAACCAGCATTTAAGTGAGGCCATAAGTTGACACAATGATATCTTTGAGAAGGGGTTTATCTCAAGGCAACAGGAAGTTACGCAAAAACAGCAGCTGCCGGGGTCTGTTGGACGCAATTTGATAAAAATGTCTAAGGACGGACGGCTTGGAATTTGTAACAAATATTAAAGAGAAAAATAAGGTCCAATAATAAAGAAGGGTTGAACGATGGCTCATAAAAATCTATGAGATCAAACAAGTTCATTAAGCTGTGAAAGTGATTGAGTTTTAGTCTTATCAATGAGAAATATGTTGTTTTATTAGGTGAAAAGTTTTAGAGCAGGGACAGTAAATCTCATCCCAGAAGATAGTATGTGATTAGCATGCGTTACAGGTCAGCTGTAAAACAACAGATAAGAACATTTCACAGCAATTAGCTATTTGTCTTGAACTATTCACAAATTTAAGAGTAGGTTCTAGTTAAAGATTATTCAGATTATCAGAGAGAAAAATTTCAAAATAGTTATAGATACACACATATACAAAAATACAACAATCAGTAAAAGCATTAGAGGAAAAGATTCAAATAGAAATATGAAAACTAACCAGTCTCAGATGGTAAAGCAGCCTCCCTATGCCTTATCATTAAAGGAATGCCTAGTATACACAGGGAGAAACAAATTGCTCACAACTCATTAGCGAAAGGATGCTAACAGTTGGGGTAGATATAAACCTTTACTAACTTTATAGTAGAACTAATATTATGAATTTAATAGCAGTTAGTAAGGGATAACATCATTTGTATCTCTTGTGATTTGGACAGTGGGAAATAAAAGATGAGTAACATAATCTGGTAGGGATAACAATGAACTTAAGGAATTACAGAATTCAAACAGTCCTTGAAGGTAAGCAAGTCTGGGATATGTCCAAAGGCTTAACCATTAACTCTGGAATGTGAACAAATGGGATACATAGTAAGATCCAAAGTTCTGATGATTACAATGTCTGGTAAACATGGAATCATGGAGAACCTAGAGCTGTCCATAGGGGTGTCCAACATTGATCAGGCTGTTTTACAGGATTGGATGTATAGATTAAGGTGGAAGGAACAATGACAGTGCTGCATGTAATTATTGGAACCATTCTCTCCATGATAGCTTGGTCCACTTCTCCATTACTCCTCACACCATCCCATTCCCCCATGGCATCTTCCCATGCCATCCCTTGCCGATTTATATCCTCTGTCCTCACCATCCAAGATCCCATTCATCTTCTAGGTGAAGCAGCATTTTACTCGTACTTCTTTCTGGTGAATGTTTGCACTTAGTTGAAGTAACCTTCTGTAATTAATGTCTCTTCATGAAACCCTTGAAGTATCTGCTAACGCAGCAAACTTTCTCCTTAACTTGTTCCTTAAACTCTTCCAATCAGTGTCTTCCTAGACACCTTTGACATCTTAATGCCTTCGTTTTCTGAAGTTTTCTCTTATTAACTTTGAGTCACTCAGTACTTCTTTTCTTTTGTTCAGTTGTTCAGGGGACTGCTAAGGCACACTATTGATGTTAAAGGTCTTTTCCGCTCTGAATAACTTGCTTCTCACTGAAAGAAACCTATCCAGTCAGAGAACCGCTGCACAGTTCAATCTTTTTAAAAGGGAACTTGTTTTTGTCTGTTTCTTTCCAATTTCAATGGGCACCCTATTTATAGGAAACAGTCTATTTTTTTCCATCCCTTCAGTTCCCATTGAACTAAGAACAGTAACACTTTTTTAAAATCCTCATTTAACTGCATGTAAACAAACTTCCAGAAAACTCAATATCACTCCTGGAACTCAAAAATGAAACTAAAATGCGGTTCTTAATAAGAGACACAATACAGAAATACCAACCAAATGTAAAGCTACACAAACTTGTGGAGAAATCAGGTCTGGCAGCATCTGTGAAAAACACTAATATATTGAGTCCAGTGATGCTTCGAATGGTCACTGGATTCAAAATGCTAATATTAATAAAACATTCCTCTTCATAGAAACAGCTGGACTTCTGAGTCTCTCCAGCAATTTCTGTTTTTGTTTGTTTCAGATCTCCAACATTAGCAGTTCTTTCTTTTATTATTGTAAAGCTATACGAATTTCAGACCATTTAGTCTCTAAGTTTCCAAATATTACTGCAAATATGTCATGAACTTACAACACCATGAAAGAAAGAGGCAAGACTGAGAATGAGAGTGAAAGAAAGAAATACATAGTTATACAGAATTTATTTTCTGCTTTGAACTTGCAAAAGAAAACCTTTCAAGACAACAAGGAATGGATAATAGGTATTGGTGATAAAGGTTACAGGTTGTGAACAAAGGGTGCTCTAGGTTTTGAGGAAAGTGAGTAAGAATAGGAATGTGTATGGACATTTAAAGGTGAAGAAAGAGATAGAGGATGGTGTGTTAACGTGGAAAAGGGCAGCAATAGAAGAGGATAGACAAAAAGAGGGAAACAATGAAGAGAAGCAACAATCTCAATGGAGACCTCAGTCAAAGAAAATGTTACTGAAATGTTGAAGCCAGATGTATAGGTTTGCCAATAAGATGGACAAATGTTTTGGGAAATACTAACTCCAGCACCATAGGTAATTGATTAAAAAAATCTTAGAAGACGTTATAATTTTAGCATAGCGACGTAGAAACGTGATCCTATCTAAAATTATTGCATAGAAATGTCCTGTACTGTAAATTAAATCTGTTTGTATTTGGGACCCAGTGTAAAGTGCCGAATTGAATGTGCAGCTCAGTTACTAGAAATGAATAATACAGATATGGTAAGGGAGGCTGTTGGACTGGCCTCAACATTGAGCTCCAAATAGGTTACCATTGTGCTTTCTGCTATTATTGAAACTGGATTTCAAATTTATTAATAGAAAGTGAAATGCATGGACAAGCAATTTTTCTTTTAAAGTGACCACATTAGAAGCCACGATAACAAAGCGTGGAGCTGGATGAACACAGCAGGCCAAGCAGCATCTTAGGAGCACAAAAGCTGATGTTTCAGGCATAGGCCCTTCTGATGCGCTCCTAAGATGCTGCTTGGCCTGCTGTGTTCATCCAGCTCCACACTTTGTTATCTTGGATTCTCCAACATCTGCAGTTCCCATTATCTCTGATCACATTAAAAGCCACATTTATTTTACTGCTTAGCAAAGCTGGCAGCAATCCATCAATGTCTTGGGGTCTCTCATGATTCAGCACCACTATTGGTCACAGCATTGCAGTGGCTAAAAATTAGCAAGCCGGGAATTTTGATACTTTTTCCTAGATTATAAAAAGGGATGTGCAATTATTAGTTTGTTTATAGATATTTCCACGTATATTGAGTCCTATTTAGTTTTAGAAATATGCAATACTTTGTGATGTATACTATTTATTCATTTTGTGATGAAAACTGCATAAATTCCTCAGGGCATTTCCCTCCCAGATAGAAATCAGAAATTTCCTGGTTATAGCGTTTCAGAATTGCTCTGCATTCTCTCCTTTGAATTTCATGCAATTCCCCTGTATAAGTCTGACTAACTCAAATGTTAGCAAAATGGGCCTGAGCCTTTCTACAAGATATGATAATTTCTAATTTTTACAATATCCTATTTACTCATCAATGTTTGCTCTGAAGAATAAGGGAATAGGAAAATTATTCTTTTGCCATAGCACATTTCACATTAAGTAAAACAAACATACAAAACATATATATTTTTAACAATGCTGTATGCAAACTATTACTTCTAGAGTGATACAAAAAAATCATGGTTTTTGTAACTCAAGCCAGGGGCTTCAGAACCAACAATGACTGAGAAACCATTGCTTCAGAAGGAAGCTGAGAGGTGGGCTCTATAGTGGAGTGAGACGTTGGCCATGAATGGCCTGCAGGGAAGTCAGGGGACAAGCGTAGCACAAGTGCCTGCTCACCAGAGGGCGTACTTGCACAAGATTTCTGTTGAAAATAAAAATTGAAAGAACTGCCGATGCTGTAAATCAGGAACAAAAACAAAAGTTGCTGGAAAACCTCAGCAGGTCTGACAGCATCTGTGAAGAAAAATCAGAGTTAACATTTCAGGCCTGGTGTTCTGAGGAACGGCCAGCAGACCCGAAACATCAACTCTGATTTTTCTTCACAGATGCTACCAGACCTGCTGAGCTTTTCCAGCAGCTTCTGTTTTTGTTGAAAAGGACTCAGACAATGGCTTAAATGATAAGATGCGCAGTCTACAAATGATTGACATACAGATTCAAATGCTTCGTGTATTGGCAGACCTGACTGAAAGACCGTGATCACTATCAATGCATATAGTGGGGCATGGGGACATATTTACGTGCAAAGTTTGGACCTCATCCTTCCCAGTGTGCAAGTGGTTGGTAAATCAGTCACCACACTTGTGGACTCGAGACTGTGATGGCCAATATCTCAGCTTCCATGGTTGTTTTATGATTGCTTTTGTTTCAGTGTTGTGATCTGTAGGACATTGCAATTATCAGTAACATAGGGATGTTTTGGTCTGTAAGTGTTGGTGAATGGAGACTTGGAGTCACACTCATTAGTACCACAGTGATTGGGTTGATGAAAGACAGCCATACCAAAAAATAGAATGTATCATTATCGTCCGTTTCCTCTTTTTGGTCTGCCTTCTCCTCTGCTGCATATCGAATACTGGCAAGGGTTATAGACAGAGAGTCATAACACAGGGCTCTGACAAGTAGTAGAGTAAGTAGGACTCCTCCAGATCAGTCCAGGCAGTAGAAGTGTTATGGTAATCTATCTATTCAATGACATTTCAAGTGGCTGGATGGCTCGTGTTATGCTCATGGTTCCCACATGTGCTTGGTTTACATAACAGAATCTGATTCAGTCGGTTGAAATAACCCTTGTTATTCAGCATCATCCTCAACTTCCTTCCAGTTGTTCAAATGCTGATATAACACTCAACAAAGGTATCATAGCTGCTGCCAGGAAACTAACTTGCATCATACACTGAGTATGGTCACACACCAGTTGACTTAGAGGGACTGAGACTAAGTTAAAACAAAGAACTTGGGATGTTGGAGATGTAAAACAAAACCAGAAATTGCTAAAGAATCTTAGCAGGTCTGGCAGCAACAATGGATAGAAAGCCAAATTTAACATTTCAGTTCCTGAAGAAGGATCACAGGACTCAAAACGTTAACTCTGCTTTCTGACCACAGATGCTTCCAGCGTGTTGAATTTCTCCAGCAACATCTGCTTTATTGTTGGGGAGTGAGACCACATGCGGTTGTGAAATATTTCCATGAAATCGTTTTAACAAATCTATACGCTTTGTGCATTACTGTGTATACTTTTCTTTTCCCAGATTCTAACCCAAGCAACTGCATGAAATATTTAGAATTATAATTATTATACAGCTTAAATTAATTTGTAATGGTTTCACTGGCAATTGAAGAAATTAAGGCCTTCTTTTAGCAAAATTTTGTAGCATTACTACGACATTATCTCTGTTCCAGTTTGCTGGGATCTCATCCGGAAATCTGGAAAGGGGAAGAACAACAGTAATTGCACAGGAATCAAAAACTTAAACATAAAATTGTACAATGGGTGCAGTCAAAATAACGGATAGCATAAGTAACCCCAGTGAAAGAAAAAAGAAGTACAACATAATTTAATATTTGCAGTAGACTGAAGTCACAAAGAAAACTGCCAGTTGCATGTTTTCCATATTTTTGATGATAATTTTAGATTTTGATTTGAATGCTCCGTTCTCAAATCAGAGGGCCACATTATGAAATTATTCCATTGGGGAAAGCCAAATTTCCTCAGTCGTTGGTACCCAATGGTGTATATTTGGCTGGTAAAATTACAACACCAGAACAACACAAGTGATTGTTAATGTACTTTATAAATTAGTGAGAATCTTTCAAACGTGAATCGTAACAAAATGTTGGCTGAGTTATGCTGTCAACTGTTCGTTTTGCAAAAATGACATCACACACTTAACCTTCCAGCGGTTTTCCATAAGTCACTGTATTTGCATATTTATTTCTCAGTAAATTCACCAAGGAAAGCTAAGTCCAGTAATTTAAAGTAGCATTTCCACAACATAATTGTTCAATTTGCAAACTGACTTCTTTTGCGAAATGAGCAAAATGAGCTTGGGTTAGTATGTTCTTATTCCTTCAAGTGCTGAAATAATTTTTGATGATAATTTAACTTAGAAAATGTCCCTTTTAAAACTTATTTTCATTTTTTTGCCTTGCTTCCATTTATAGCTCCCTTCATTCAATCCTTCTGGTTTGTCCTGCAAAGCATATGGGGTACATGTCACGAAATGGTATTTGCTAAGGCACGTCAAGTGAGGCTGAGCTTTTATTAATGCTATTCTGTTTCATTGACTCATAGAATCCCAACAGTGCAGCAAGTGACCATTTGGCCCAATGAATCTGTGCCAATCTTCCCAGCTTCCGTCCTAGCCCCATGACCCGCATTTACTCTGTCTAATCGACCTAACTTGCACATCCCTGGACACTACAGGGCAACTTTGCATGGCCAATGCATCTAACCTACATATCATTGGGCTGTAGGAGGAAACCGGAGCACCAGGCTGAAGCCGATGCAGACACCGGAAGAACATATAAACTCCACACAGATAATCGCCCAAGGCTGGTATTGAATCTGGGTCCCTGGCACTCTGGGGAACAATGATAACCACTGAGCCACTGCACCATTTCAGCTCCTTGCCCTCTGGGAGTTTTGCATTTTCCTGTCCAAAAAAGGGAGATATTGACAAGGACTAACATTTGGCATTAATTGAGCTGAGCTTTGTCATGTGTTGTCTAAGAGGGTGAGATTTCACGGAGAATGGACAGGGTGTAATGTTGCTTCATGATTTGGGATGCTTTTGATGTGGTCAACTTTTATAAATTTCATAGCATTCACCTATTTCTTCCCTGTACGGTAGCATTGCAATTAAAAACAGGCAAAGAAAGATGGATAAGGCTAGTTACAGCTAAATGAACATGAAGTTAAATAATAATGATGGTATGTAAAGGATAGCAGAGGGATAAAGAAGTGAAAGAAGTAATAGTGAAAGTTTCATACTAGACTTCTCACACTTAATTAAGCCATTTCTTAAGATGCTAATCTATCTCCATTCTTTTTTGGCATCTGTCTCACACATCCAGCTCAAGCCAAGACCTCTGCAATACCTGAACTGCAAAAAAAAAGCTTCCTTCCAACTATGGGCATTACCCCAAAGCCAAGAAAATAATTCCTATATATAAACTGCAGATTCTGAACATATGATAGAAAACCAGAAAGTGCTGCAGAAACTCAGCAGGACTCGCAGCCAACTGTAGAAAGAGAAACAAATTTAATGTTTTGAATCCAATGACTTTTTCAGTACAGAACGGCATTGGAAAGTTATATTTCTTCTACTGTTAACAAAGGAGAAAAGAGGAGCAGATGGAAAAGATATTGAGGTTTCTCATTTCAAAAGACAAAGGGAAGGCTACTAGTAGATGGAAGATATGGATGTGGAGTAAATGTTAATGGTAAGAACAGTAGAAAGAAGGTCAGATCTGTGAGAGCAAACCCTTGTAAACAAGACACCGGTTGTGATGGGGGTCAATAAAATAGAGGACAATGTGTATGTTCTGAATTTGTTGAACTCAATGATGAGTCCTGAAGACCATGAAGTGCCGAAGTGGATAATGGATAGGTTTTTCTCCAGCCTGCACTGGATTTTGCTAAAAACCTGTAACAGGTTAAGGATGGGAATATTAGCATGAATCAAAATACCCAAGAATTATTACTGTGCGGTAGAAAACCATTGGTCCATTCTTTCTGTACTGGCTATATGAGCAATTTAACTTAGTGCCAATCTCTTGCCTTTCCCCTTAATGTTGTGACACAGATAGCGTATTGAAATGGCAAGCAATTTGAAGGTCAGGGTCATTTTTCTGAACAGATTGAAAGTGTTCTGCAGAATGGTCACCCGGATTGCATTTGGTCCTACCAACATAAAGTAGGTCATATTGGATATTTATCACTCACATGAGTGAGCCTTCTCTACATTAATGACACTGAAAATAGACTGGATGACTGCCCCATTCTGTCCAGAAGAATGACCCCAACCTTGCAGTCTCTCGCTATTTCAATACTCCATGTTATTTGCTTGCTAAAAATTTTGTCTTTGGCATGCAATGCAAAGTCCAATGTAAGCTGGACGAACAGCACCTTACTCTCTACTTCAGGACTTTATAGCCTCAGGACTCAGCATACAGTTCAACAATTTCAGGACGTGAACCCTGTCCTCTATTTTGAAAATCCACACCCCCTAAAACATTGTCTTTTTTAAATGGGTTGTCTATCAACAGAGCCAACCTATTTCCTACTAGTCATTCCTAACATTAACACCTACTCTGCAGCAATATTGCTTGACAACTAACATTAACACTACTTTTGCCTTTGTTCTGGGTCCCGTCACCATCTGGTTGATAGAAACATAGAAGATAGGAGCATGAGGAAGCCATTCAGCCCTTCAAGCCTGCTCCATCATTCTTCACGATCATGGCTGATCATTGAAACTCAATAGCCTAATCCTGCTTTCTCCCCATAACCTTCGATCTCATTCACCCTAAATGCTATATCTAGTCATAAGATGACAAAGTGTAGAACTGTAACAAGGTGTAGATGAAACGTCAGCTTTCCTGCTCCTCTGATGCTGCTTGGCCTGCTGCGTTCATCCAGCTCTACACCTTGTTACTCAGATTCTCCAGTATCATCAGTTCCTACTATCTCTGCTATATCTAGTCACTTCTCGAATACATTCAATATTTTGGCATCAACTACTTTCTGTGGTAATGAATTCCACAGGCTCACCACTCTTTGGGTGAAGAAATATCTCCTCATCTCTGTCCTAAATCGTCCACCCTGAATCCTCATACTGTGACCCCTGGACACCCACCATCGGGAACACCCTCCCTACATCCATCCTGTCCAGTCCAGTCAGAATTTTAAAAGTCTCTATGAAACTCTCCCTCCCCATTCATGTGAACTCTAGCAAAACAATCCCAACATGATCAATCTCTCCTCTTTTGTCAGACACGCCACCCCGCAGAATCAGCCCGGTAAACCTTCGCTGCATGCCCTTGAGAGCAACAGCATCCTTCCTCAGAAAAGGATACCAAAATTTCACACAATATTCCAGGTGTGGTCTCACTAAGGCCCCGAACAACTGCAACTGCACATCCCTGCTCCTGTATTCGAAACCTCTCACAATGAAGGTCGACATACCATTTTCCTTCTTTACCACATGCTGCACCTGCATGCTTACCTTCAGCAACTGGTGCACAAGGACACCCACGTCCCCCTGCACACTCCCATCTCCCAATTTACAGCCATTCCAGTAATAATCACCCTTCTTGTTTTTGCTTCTGAAGTGACTCCACCTGCGTCCCCTGTGACTTCACCTACGAGAAGTGCACCCGAATCCAGCTCCTCAAAAACAGCGTTAGGGAACTGAAGCTGGATCAGGATGAACTTTGGATTATTCAGGAGGCTGAGGAGGTGATAGAGAGGAGTTATAAGGAGGTGATCACACCCAAGGTACTGGAAAAAGGTAGCTGGATGACTGTCAGCAGAGGGAAAGGGAATAGGCAGACAGTGCAGGGAACCCCTTGGCCATTCCCCTCAATAATAAGTATACCATTTTGGATACTGTTGGGGGTGTCAACCTGCCAGGGAAAGGCCATAACGGACAGGTCTCTGGCACAGAGCCTGTCCCTGTGGCATAGAAGGGAACGGGGTGGGGGGGGTGCAATAGAGGAGCAATTGTAGTGGGGGATTCAATAGTAAGAGGCACAGAGAGGTGGCTCTGTGGACGCAAACAAAATGAATGGATGGTATGTTGCCTCCCCAGTGCCAGGGTCCATGATGTCTCAGACAGTGTCTTCAAGATCCTTTAAGGGGGAGGGTGAGCAACCAGCAGTCATGGTACACATTGGTACCAAAGACATAGGTAGAAAAAGGACTGAGAATATGAGAAACGAGTACTGGGAGTTATGTTGGAAGTTGAAGACCAGGGTAAACAGGGTAGTTATCTCTACCAGTGCCACATGATATTGAGGTAAGAAATAGGGAGAGTGCAGCTAAACACGTCACTACAAGGCTGGTGTAGGAGGGAGGACTTCCATTTTGCAGATAATTGGAACACATTCTGGGGAAGGTGGGGCCTGTACAGTAAGGACGGGTTGCACCTGAACCTGAAGGGCACAAATATCCTGGGAGGTTTGCTAGAGCTATATGGGATAGTTTAAACGAGATTGGGCAGGGGGTGGGGAACCGGATTTGCAATTCAGAGGATGAGGTATTCAGCTTTCCAACAGACACAACAGGGCGTGAGGTTGTTAATAAAGACATGTGGTCGATGGAGCGTAATTGTGGACACAGGGATGGTTTGAAGTGTGCATACTTCAATGCCAGAAATATCAGAAATAAGGCAGATGAACTCAGAACATGAGTCAGTACTTGGAAATACGATGTTGTGGCCATTACAGAAACCTGGGTAACTCAGGGACAGGAATGGTTGTTGGAAGTCCTGGGATTTAAGTGGTTTAAAAGAAACAGGGAGGTTGGAAAAAAAAGGCAGTGGAGTGGCACAGGGATAACAAAATGTGAAGCTGGATGAACACAGCAGGCCAAGCAGCATCTCAGGAGCACAAAAGCTGACGTTTCGGGCCTAGACCCTTGGCACTGTTAGTCAGGGCTAGTAGCAAAGTCAGTTCAAGAATGATATGTCTACAGAATCAGTTTGGGTTGAGGTCTAGAACAAGAAAGGAGCAGTCACTTTGTTGGGGGTTTATTACAGACCCCCTAACAGTTACAGAGATGTGGAGGAGCAGATGGAAAGGCAGATGCTGGAAAGGTGTAGAAGTCACAGGGTTGTAGTCATGGGTGACCTCAACTTTCCAAATATTGATTGGAAACATTTTAGTTGTAATAGTTTAGTTGGTATGGATTTTGTCCAGTGCGTTCAGGAAGGATTCCTGTCACAGTACGCAGATAAATCAACCTGAGGAGAGGCCACTTTGGATTTGGACTTGGCAATGAACTGGGCCCAGTGTTAGACCTGTTGGTAGGAGAGCATTTTGGCGGTAGCGATCATAACTCTATTATTTTTACAATAGTCATGGAGAAGGATAGGTACATACAGCAGGGTAAGGTTTACAATTGGGGGAAGGGTAATTACAATTCTGTTAGGCAAGAACAGGGTAACAAAGAACAAAGAACAAAGAAACCTACAGCACAGGAACAGGCCCTTCAGCCCTCCAAGCCTGCGCCGATCAAGATCCTCTGTCTAACCTGTCATCTATTTTCTAACGGTCTGTGCCCATTTGCTCCCTGCCCATCCATGTACCTGTCCAAATATATCTTAAAAGACGCTAACATGTCTGCGTCTACCACCTCCGCTGGCAATGCGATCCAGGCGCCCACCACCCCCTGTGTAAAGAACTTTCCACGCATATCTCCCTTAAACTTTCCTCCTCTCACTTTGAACTCATGACCCCTAGTAATTGAGTCCCCCACTCTGGGAAAGAGCTTTTTGCTATCCACCCTGTCAATACCCCTCATGATTTTGTAGACCTCAATCAGGTCCCCCCTCAATCTCCATCTTTCTAATGAAAATAATCCTAATCTACTCAACCTCTCTTCATAGCTAGCATCCTCCATACCAGGCAACATCCTGGTGAACCTCCTCTGCATTCTCTCCAAAGCATCCCCATCCTTTTGGTAATGTGGCAACCAGAACTGTACACAGTACTCCAAATGTGGCCGAACCAAAGTCCTATACAACTGCAACATGACCTGCCAACTCTTGTACTCAATACCCCGCCCACTGAAGGAAAGCATGCCATATGCCTTCTTGACCACTCTATTGACCTGTGTTGTCACCTTCAGGGAACAATGGACCTGAACACCCAGATCTCTCTGTTCATCAATTTTCCCCAGGACTTTTCCATTTACTGTATAGTTCGCCCTTGAATTTGATCTTCCAAAATGCATCACCTCGCATTTGCCCGGATTGAACTCCATCTGCCATTTATCTGCCCAGCTCTCCAGTCTACCTATATTCTGCTGTAATTTCTGACAGTCCCCTTCACTATCAGCTACTCCACCAATCTTAGTGTCATCAGCAAACTTGCTGATCAGACCACCTACACCTTCCTCCAGATCATTTACATATATCACAAACAACAGTGGTCCCAGCACAGATCCCTGTGGAACACCACTGGTTACAGGTCTCCAGTTTGAGAAACTCCCTTCCACTACTACCCTCTGCCTCCTGTTGCCCAGCTAGTTTTTTATCCATCTAGCTAGCACACCCTGGACCCCATGTGACTTCACTTTCTCCATCAGCCTGCCATGGGGAACCTTATCAAACGCCTTACTGAAGTCCATGTATATGACATCTACAGCCTTTCCCTCATCAATCAACTTTGTCACATCTTCAAAGTATTCTATTAAGTTGGTAAGACGTGACCTTCCCTGTACAAAACCATGTTGCCTATCACTGATAAACCCATTTTCTTCCAAATGGGAATAGACCCTATCCCTCAGTATCTTCTCCAGTAGCTTCCCTACCACTGACGTCAGGCTCACCGGTTGATAATTACCTGGATTATCCTTGCTGCCCTTTTTAAACAAGGGGACAACATTAGCAAGTCTCCAGTCCTCCGGGACCTCACCCGTGTCTAAGGACAGCGCAAAGATATCTGTTAGGGCCCCAGTTATTTCATCTCTCACTTCCCTCAGTAACCTGGAATAGATCCCATCCGGACCAGGGGACTTGTTCACCTTAATGTATTTTAGGATACCTAACACTTCCTCCTTCTTTATGTCAACTTGGCCTAGACTAAGCAAACATCTATCGCTAACCTCAACATCCGTCATGTCCCTCTCCTTGGTGAATATCGATGCAAAGTACTCGTTAAGAATGTCACCCATTTTCTCTGACTCAGCGCATAACTTTCCTTCTTTGTCCTTAAGTGGGCCAATCCTTTCTCTAGTTACCCTCTTGCTCTTTATATATGAATAAAAGGCTTTGGGATTTTCCTTAACCATGTTTGCCAGCAATATCTCATGTCCTCTCTTAGCTCTCTTAATCCCTTTTTTCAGATTCGCTCTACATTCCCGATATTCTTGCAAAGCTTCGTCTGTCTTCAGTCACCTAGACCTTATGCATGCTTCCTTTTATCTCTTGACTAGTCTCACAATTTCACCTGTCATCCATAACTCCCTAATCTTGCCTTTTCTAGTCCTCATTTTCACAGGAACATGTCTCTCCTGCACGCTAATCAACCTCTCCTTAAAAGCCTCCCACACATCAAATGTGGATTTACCTTCAAACAGTTTCTCCCGATCTACATTCCTCAGATCCTGCCGAATCTTGGTATAGTCAGCCTTCCCCAGTTTAGTACTCTTCCTTTAGGATCACTCCTATCCTTGTCCATGAGTATTGTAAAACTTACGGAATTGTGGTCACTATTTCCAAAGTAGTCCCCTACTGTAATATCAACCACCTGGCCGGGTTCATTCCCCAGCACCAGGTCCAGTATGGCCCCTTCCCGAGTTGGACTACATACATACTGCTCTAGAAAACCCTCCTGGACACACCTTACAAATTCTGCTCCGTCTTGACCCCTAACACTGAGTGAATCCCAGTCAATGTTGGGAAAATTAAAATCTCCACCACCACCCTGTTTCTCCTACACCTTTCCATTATCTGTTTACATACTTGTGCCTCTATCTCACGCTCGCTGTTGGGAGGCCTGTCGTACAGCCCCAGCATTATTCCTGCATCCTTCCTATTTCTGAGTGCTACCCATATTGCCTCACTGCCTGAGTCCTCCATGGGGCCCTCCTTCAGTGTGGCTGTGATATTGTCTTTGACCATTACTGCAACTCCTCCACCCTTTTTACCTCCCTCTCTATCCCGCCTGAAGCATCGATATCCTGGGACAACTAGTTGCCAGTCCTGCCCTTCCCTCAACCAAGTCTCAGTAATAGCAATAACATCATACCTCCAGGTACCGATCCAAGCCCGAAGCTCATTGCCTTGTCTACTCCACTTCTCGCATTAAAACAAATGCACCTCAGATCACCTGTCCCTTTGTGTTCATCGTCTGCTCCCCGACTACTATTCCCTTTAGTCACACTGACTCCATTATCTAGTTCCCTACAGGCTTTCGTTTCTACCTCTTTTCTGTCCAATATTTGGTTCCCATCCCCCTGTCACATTAGCAAAAGCACCCCCAAGGACATTGGTTCCAGTCTGGTTCAGGTGTAGACTGTCCAATTTGTAATAGTCCCACCTTCCCCAGAACCAGTTCCAATGTCCCAAAAATCTGAACCCCTCCCTCCTACACTATCTCTCAAGCCACGCATTCATCCTAGCTATTCTTTCATTTCTGCACTGACTAGCACGTGGCACTGGTAGCAATCCTGAGATTACTACCTTTGAGGTCCTACTTTTTAACTTGGCTCCTACCTCCCTAAATGCTGCTTGTAGGACCTCATCCCATTTTCTGCCTATATCGTTGGTGCCTATATGCACCATGACAACTGGCTGTTCACCCTCCCCCTTCAGAATGTTCTGCAGCCGATCGGAGACATCCCTGACCCGTGCACCTGGGAGGCAACATACCATTCGGGAGCCCCGTTTTCGACTGCAGAACCGCCTATCTACTCCCCTTACAATTGAATCCCCAATGACTATCGCCCTTCCACTCTTTTTCCCGCCCTTCTGTACAGCAGAGCCAGCCATGGTGCCGTGAACCTGGCTACTGCTGCCTTCCTCTGGTGAGCCATCTCCCCCAACAGTATTCAAAACGGAATACCTGTTTTGGAGGGAGATGACCGCAGGGGACATCTACACTGCCTTCCTGCTCTTCCTCTGCCTTTTGGTCACCCATTCGCTATCTCCCTCAGCAATCCTAATCTGCGGTGTGACCAAATTGCTAAACGTGCTATCCACGACCCCCTCAGCATCGCGTATGCTCCAAAGTGAGTCCATCCGCAGCTCCAGAGCCGTCATGCGGTCTAACAAGAGCTGCAGCTGGACACACTTCCTGCACATGAAGGAGTCGGGGACATCAGCCCTGTCCCTGAGCTCCCACATTGAGCAAGAGGAGCACAAAATGGGTGTGAGATCTCCTGACATTATTAAACTTAACTTACATAAATGAAAAAGGAACCAAAAGGTTTTTGGCAATGACACGATATATATAAAGAAACGTGAAATAGAAAAAGCCTTACCTTATCTACACACCACCGAGTTTTTTTCTTTGGTTAGAGGAGGAGGGCAGGTGGGAGACACTAAGTGTGTAGTGTCTCGGGTTCAGCCGCTGCCCAAATAAATGAAGACCGCTCCCGCTCGAGGTAAGCTTTTTAAAGTGGTAAAAAACACGTTACCTCCCCGGCAGCCTCCTGGTGCTCTCTCTGTCTGGCTCTCTCGCTCTCCTCGCGAAAATGAACATAAAATGGGAACAGATGCTATTGAAATGTGGAGATTGTTTAAGGAATGCATACTGCGCGTGCACGATATGTTTGTCCCAAGCAGACAGGGAAGATGTGGTCGTGTGCCCGAGCCTTGGTTCTCAAGAGAGTTCGAATTACTGGCTAAGAGGGAGAAGGATGCTTATGTAAGGTTTAGGAAACAAGGAACGGAAAAGGCTCTAGAGGGATACAAGTTATCCAGGAAGGAGCTGAAGAAAGGGCTCAGGAGAGCTATAAGGGGGCATGAGAAAACCTTGGCAGAAAGGGTCAAGGAAAACTCCAAGGCTTTTTACACATATGTGAGGAATAAGAGAATGACCAGGGAAAGGGTAGGGCCAATCAGGGATTGTAAAGGGAATTTGCGCATGGAGCCTCAAGAGACAGGGGAGATTCTTAATGAATACCTTTCTTCGGTATTCACAACTGAGAGGGACCAAGTTGTAGAGGAGGACAGTGTGAAACAGGCTGGTAGGCTAGAGGAGGTTGATGTTAGTAAGTAAGGTGTACTAAGAATTTTGAGGAACTTGAAGACAGATAAGTCCCCCGGGCCTGATGGGATTTATCCAATGATTCTATGAGAAGTGAGGGAAGAGATCGTAGGGCCTTTGGCAATGATCTTTTCATCCTCACTGTCCACGGGCATAGTTCCAGAAGACTGGAGAGAGGCAAACATCATTCCCTTGTTCAAAAAAGGGAACAGGGATAACCCCAGAAATTACAGGCCAGTTAGTCTTACGTCAGCGGTGGGCAAATTATTGGAAAGGACTCTGAGAGATAGGACTTATGATCACTTGGAAAGAGACAGTTTGATTCTTGATAGTTGGCGTGGATTTGTGAGGGGTAGATCATGCCTCACAAACCTTATTGAATTTTTTGAAGAAGTGACCAAACACATGGATGAAGGTAGAGCAGCAGATGTGGTACATGAATTTAAGTAAGGCGTTTGATAAGGTTCCCCATGGTCGGCTCGTGCAGAAGGTAGGGAAGCATGGGATAGGGGGAAATGTGGCAGATTGAATTCAGCATTGGCTGACCTTTAGAAGACAAAGGGTGGTAGTGGATGGAAAATATTCAACATAGTTCTCAGTTACGAGTGGTGTACCATAAGGATCTGTTCTGGGTCCTCTTCTATTTGTGACTTCTGTAAATGATTTGGATGAAGGAGTGGAAGGGGGGATTAGTAAGTTCGTGTATGATACGAAGGTGTGTCACGTTGTGGACAGTGCGGAGGGCTGTTCCAGGTTACAAAAAGACATTGAAGGGATGCAGAGCTGGGCTGAGAAGTGGCAGATGGAGTTTAACCCTGAAAAGTGTGACCTGATTCATTCTGGAAGGACAAACTTGAAAGCAGAATACAGGGTTAACGGAAAGTTCCTTGGCAATGTGGAGGAGCAGAGTGACCTTGGGATTCATGTCCACAATTCCCTGAAAGCTGCCACCCAGGTGGATAGAGTTGTTAAGAAGGCATGTGTTGTGTTAGGTTTCATTAATAGAGGGACTGAATTCAAGAGCCATGAAGTTATGATCCAGCTATACAAAAGCCTGGTTCGGCCACATCTGGCGTATTGTGTCCAGTTGCTTGTGGAAGCACTGGAAAAGGTGCAGAGGAGATTTACCAGGATGTTGCTGGGAAAGGTTGAGTGAGCTAGGGCTTTTCTGTTTGGAATGATGAAGGATGACAGGTGACTTGATAGTGGTGTACAAATGCTCAGAGGTATAGAGTAGGCAGCCAGAGACTTTTCCTTGGGTGAAGGTAGTTATTATGAGGGCGCATAGTTTTTGAGTGGAGATAGATATAGGGGAGATGTCAGAGGTAGGTTCTTTACTCAGAGAGTGGTAGGGGCGTGGAATGCATTGCCGGAGAGGGTAGTGAGTCGGCTTCATTCGGGGCATTTAAGCGGCTATTAGATAGGCATATGGATGATAGTATACGGTAGGGGTGGAGGTTGGATAGACCTTAGGATTAGAGTAAAAGTTTGGCACAACATTGTGGGCCGAAGGGCCTGTACTGTGCTGTACAGTTCTATTTTCTACGAATAACCTCCCATTTACCCAAATTATACTGCATCTGCCACTGATTTGCCCACTCACTCGAGCTGTCGAAATTATGCTGAAGGATCTCTGCATACTCATACAATTCACACTCCCACCCAACTTGGTATCACCTGAAAATTGGAGACGTTACATTTTGTTCCTTCATTTAAATCATTAATAGATCTTGTGAATGGCCGGGATCCCAACACCGATCCCTGTGGCACCCCACTATTACAGCCCGTCGATTCGAAAATGACGAATTAATTCCTACTCTTTGTTTCCTCTCTGCCAGCCAGTTTCTTATCCGTCTCAATATACTTCCCCCAATCTTATATGCTTTAACCTTGCAGGACTTTGTCATGCAACAGCATGAAAAACATTATTTTTCAGCCTCCTTCAGTTCCAAAGAACAGTTACATGGGACTCAAAACATTAACTCTCTTTCTCTCTCCACAGGACATTGGTGCTGCTAGCTTGGCCAGCATTTATTGTCCAGAGAACAGTTATGAATCAACTACTTTGCTGTGGGTTTGGAACCATGCGTAGACCACACCAAGTAAGGACAACAGCTTTCCTAACTGAAGAACATTAGTGAACAAGTTGGGACTTTCCTGACAATGAACGGTGGTTACGTGGTCATCATTAAACTCTTAATTCCAGATTTTGGTTGACGTCCAAACTCCACCATCTGCCATGGCAGAATTCAAACTTAGTCCTCAGCACATTACCTGGATCTCTGGATTAATAGTCTAGGAATAACATCACTAGACCATCACCTCCATGAAATGCCTCCTTCCCAGACCTATCAGGAGTTGAATATTCCTGGATATAAAGTAATTGACATCCCGGTCCAATGGAATTATTTTCACAGGGTGTGATTTTGTTAGCTAATAGCAGAAAACATGTCTATTCAAAAATCCAGCTCTATGTATGATGTCAACGTGGTGGGGTATGTGTTTTTCTCCAAAGTCTGATGACTACAAAGATCTTCTGTTCATTGGCTCCTTCATAAACAATTTGCTTCTTTGTACAAATGTATTCAGAATGAAACTCCCCGATATTAATTAGCTGATGAAAAGTCTCTTATAATTGTATATAATATGTCTTGATTAGGCCAGCAAGCTGGCGGCTACACTTGCTAATGCCAGAAAACCTGACTGAGGCAGCTAGGCAAGGTTGAATTCAAAAGAAGGCTCAACTCAAAAGAGTGCCACAAGTTGTGCCACAATGATGCCACCTGAAGGTTGCAGCAACATCACCTCATATTTCACTTGGGAACCCTGCAGCCCAATGGTCTCAATGTAGACTTTACAAGCTTCAAAATCTCCCCTCCCCCTACCGCATCTCAAAACCAGTCCAGCTCGTCCCCGCCTCCCTAACCTTTCTCCCACCTATCCACTCCTTTCATCTCAAGCCCCACCTCCACCTCCTACCTACCAGCCTCATTCCCACCTCCTTGACCTGTCCGTCTTCCCTAACGCCCCACCCACACTCACCTTTACTGGCTCCATTCCCGCCTCCTTGACCTGTATGTCTCCTCTCCATCTATCTGCTCCTTTATCCATTTTCCATCTACCTCCCCCTTTCTCTCTATTTATTTCAGAATTCCCTTCTGCTCCCACATTTCTGAAGAAGAGTCCTGACCCGAAATGTCAATTTCCCTGCTCCTCTGCTGCTTGGCTTGCTGTGTTCATCCAGCTCCACACCTTGTTATCTCAACTCAAAATACCATCTTTTGCGGTTGTGTACTTGTCCCATGCAAGCATTTATCTAAAAGCTATCAGATTCTGCTCTCTTTGTAGACAGGTCAGTGACCTGATGGTGCATGAACTGCCAAGTGTGATAATTCCTTTTATGTTTTCATTGTGAACCCCGACAGATATTTGAGAGGCAGTACCACTGCTGTGCCAGAAGTGCCATATTGGAAGCTGCAGTGAAGTGACATTCTCTTGTGACACTGGAGTTAGGTATACTTGAGCAGCTGTGGGCACTGACTGCTTTAATCATCATGGTCCAGGCTACCTTTGCCATTTGAGATGGCCCCTTGTTGCTATCCACAGGTGTAACACTTCCCTTCTGTCCTGAACTGCCTTCAGCAAACGTCTATGAAGGGATTGCTAAATTGTTGCCTTTAGTATCTCCCTGGAGGAAAGGGGGAAGATGAGCAGAGGTTGAGCGATGCTCCTGGTTGCAGAGAGTTATTGCTGCCTGGTTACCTTTTAAATATGGTGCCTAGATGTTAGCAGTGGCAAGGTCCCACCAGCTTCAGAACATGCTGCCTATAATTTTGGCATTTTACATGCAAATCCATACGTAATCAGCTGAGAAAATGTGTCTTCGGGAAACAACCCAGCCCATTCCCAAGCAAAGTCCCTCCCTTGTTTTCAGGCTTGCCATGACACTTAGCCTCAGAAAAGAACATTCTACCAAATCTCCAGCATCACACAGCCTGTGATACAATGCCTGGGTTTGTGTTGTCTTCCAGATTTAGCCCTAAGGGACGGAGGTCTTGTGCCAGGAGCAGCAAGCAACATTGTAATCCAATGTTAATCAGGTAGGAGTTCATGCATATTTGAGTGGATTCAGCTTCATTTTCCATGTCTATGTTTGACAAAACTGCAAATACAGGTACATTCACTGATAGAAGGCGTAAGACCTTTTCCCTGTCAGGTCTGAGTAGCAACAGGTGCAAATTCTTTGCCAAACAAAAGATAAAGAATCTTCCTTCCAGGGGGCTATCAGGAAGATTGGGAGATATTGAAGCCTTCTTACTGACATCTTGATTTCAAAAAGGTTCTGATGTAATAGCCATTTATACTTCTACTACTGACTTTCTTGCTTTATACATGCAGAAATTTTAGGACAAGTCCCATAACTTAAATCCAGAAATATAAGTAGGTTCAGATGAAGTCAGACAGAGTACACTTTGGGAAGCTACTTGAAGGCAAAGTGGCCTCCGTATTTCATAATAGTTCACATGCACAATGAGGCCAGTTGCAGGAATGAAAATCATTAAATGGAGCTTGTCAGGAGAATTAATAAGCAGTATTGTTGCTGGAAGCTGGAGATAACTTAAAATCTTGTATTGTTTTATCTGCTTTCAAAGTAAGATGATACAAACTCATTCAAAAATTATAGGTATTTAGTTACAGGCATACAAATATTTATAGTCCTCATGTTCTCAAAATCTGTTTTGCCACAACTGCAGTTTGCACAAACATTGGGTTTTTTAACACAACACTCCACCTGAGAACAATCGTCATTAATTCTGGGTTGTTTAGTTCAATTTAGTACTATTATCTCATGGGGAATTTACCCTGCGTACAGTCCTCTGTGGACTATTAATCTCACTCAGAAATGTTTCATGCTGGTTGGTTTTTCTGCACTTTTTAACTATGTTATGTTCATAAGGACCACCGGATGTTCGGCATTTCTCACCAAAATATTTAGAATTTGTTTTGTTATGGAAATCCTGCATATAAGTAATGCATTAACCATAATTTCTTATTATACTTTATATGGCAAGATGAGATTTCATTTAGTTTTGGTCTGATGACTTCTCACCTCTCTTACATAGGCCACATAATTAATCATCAAGTGCTGCATCAGTAAATAATTAGAAACAAAAACCATGATAACTAATTATTGGTGCTTTAAAATTACCGTGTTAAATATGAACCAGTGTGAATTTCACCAAAATAAATCTACAACTAATTTTTCCTTCACATACAAACTTCTGTCACCTTCATCCAAGTTATCTGGCATACCTTTTGGGAATTAAGTGCATTCTAAAAACACTTGTGAAATGTTTGTTATATAAAAGAGTAACTGTAGCACTTACATCTGGGCCAGATTACACATGCACACTCATAGATCGAAGTTATCTTTGAGACAGTATAAAGAGCTTTAAAAATAATAATTGCCAACTGCAAATTTCCACATATTCACCTTTCTCATCACTATCATCTTCATGTAGATGCTCGTCAGATTCAGCACTATGAACACAGAAACACTGCAGGAGGTGGGCATCTTCATTTTCATCCATCGGTGAAGTAAAGCCTTCATCAGTCTTTGATGCACACTCAAAGGTTCGTGATTTTACCAAAGAGATAAGTGATTGATTCAATTTTAGTTCAGCACCTTCAGGTAAGATGTACCGAAGCATTTTAGTGGTGAAAGTATGTCCAATGATGGATGCACACTTCACAATCACCTGCTCCGTAGTATTCATTTGGTCAAGTTGCGCTAAGGCTATACCTGTAAAGTCAAATTTATTTATTGCTTTTAATGAGCTATGATGCTATGTATACAGGCATAAAATGCCTAATTCATATCTAATATGCAACATAAACGATTAGCTGAGATAACAAGGTGTAGAGCTGGATGAACACAGCAGGCCAAGCAGCATCAGAGGAGCAGGAAAGCTGATGTTTCGTGTCTGGACCCTTCTTTAAAAAATCCTGACCTGAAACATCAGCTTTCCTGATCCTCTGATGCTGTTTGGCCTGATGTGTTCATCCAGCTTCACACTGTGTTATCTTGGATTCTCCAGCTTCGACACTTCCTACTTTCTCATAAGTGATTAGCTGACAGTTGAAATATTACACGTAGGATGCATTTAAATTTGCATGTATTACAAAAGATATCAGAGGTTTTTTTTCTGTATTCCTTCTTTGGATGGAAGTGTCTCTGGCAAAGCCAGCATTCATTGTCTATATCCTTGATAGCGAACATTGAACTCATTATCCAAACCAGACCAATTACGAGATTTAACTAACTCACTGCCCTTCTGCAAGATCCTGAGGCAAATGACTGTCACTAACAGCTTAGAAAGGAATACCAGGTAGAAAAATCATGCAATCAGCTTGGTAAGAATACTGTTCTCATCTCCCATGTACTTGCTCTGTCTTGCAGCTCTCTACTTGAGGCTCAGCATCATCAATCCATCCATTACCCCCTTCCCATGGCTCTCTCACGTGTATGGGGGCCATTTCTTCGGGCACCTTCATGAACTGTAAACCTGCTATTGCTTTCAAAAACACTTCTGCTGCTTCTGCTTCATGTGTGTCAGTGTCACTGAGTAATTCCTGTATTGCATGAACAGTTTTTCGTATTTCTTAAAGTGGTTAATGATATGAATGCTGACGTTGAAGTATGCATTCTGATCAGGTAAATCCTCTGTTCTTATCTCAGATAGTGCCTTAGCATCTTTTAAACACACTTGAATGAGAAGATGGGTCTTTGCTTTAATGTTTTGACCAAAAGACAATACAACTGACAGTGTAGTGCTACCTTGTCACTAACCCTCTGGTGGCATACACACTACCTCAGTACTGATTCCGTGGTAGTGCAGTGCTCCCTCAGGGCTGACTTTCAGACAATTCATTAAAATAACAGATGTGTTGAATACTTTGGTTTTCTCTCTTAAAAACCAAATTAAGCTTTTTTTTTGAACTGTGTGTAATTGATTTGATCCATGTGCCATCAGTCCCCACCAGGAAAAGGCTCTCCATCCAAGTCCAGTTATTTAATTTTATTTTGTTCAAGAACGATTTCGCAATGTGGCTCAACCATATACGAAAGGTTAATAATAATCATGAGTAATAAAAATCATATGTTTAGCATTAAAAATGTTGAACTGTGCCTAAGTTTGTGCAAAAATCTATGTTTTTACTGAAATTATTCTTCAAATTATACTGTTGTGAGCGACAGAATCACCAATATATGAACATGGTACAATTCCAAAATTCACAACATCCTATGTTCCTGAGTTGACTTCCATCCACCAAAGAAAAAATGAAGTAGGGCAGGAAAGCTTCATATTGATGAGAGTTCCAATGTGTCCCCAAAGATAAAATTTAAAATAGTAAAGTATCTATCCTAGGATCTCTTACAATTCCCAGAAATATGGACAGGCTTTTAACAACATTCTCAATTTCTATTAAGTAATGAAGGGCAAGTGATTTAAAAATGAAACTTAGCAAAATGCTTTAGTGTTTTTAATCATTCTTATAATGCTTTGTGTTCATCATCAAGAGAAATATTATTGCACTTTTTAACATTGAAACAAATTATAATTACATTTTTTGTATATAATTTGAGATATTACTGCTAACTTTTTCCTTCATTTTCATATCAACTATAGCAAATAACTTGAAAATGCCAAGTTTAAGCTTGTATCAGTGATAATGGGAACTGCAGATGCTGGAGGATCCAAGATAATAAAGTGTGAAGCTGGATGAACACAGCAGGCCAAGCAGCATCTCAGGAGCACAAAAGCTGACATTTCGGGCCTAGACCCTTCTTCAGAGAGGGGGATGGGGAGAGGGTTCTGGAATAAATAGGGAGAGAGGGGGAGGCGGACCGAAGATGGAGAGTAAAGAAGATAGGTGGAGAGAGTATAGGTGGGGAGGTAGGGAGGGGATAGGTCAGTCCAGGGAAGACGGACAGGTCAGGGAGGTGGGATGAGATTAGTAGGTAGAAAATGGAGGTGCGGCTTGAGATGGGAGGAAGGGATGGGTGAGAAGAAGAACAGGTTAGGGAGGCAGAGACAGGCTGGGCTGGTTTTGGGATGCAATGGGGGGAGCGGATGAACTGGGCTGGTTGTGGGATGCGGTGGGGGAAGGGGAGATTTTTAAGCTGGTGAAGTCCACATTGATACCATTGGGCTGCAGGGTTCCCAAGAGGAATATGAGTTGCTGTTCCTGCAACCTTTGGGTGGCATCCTTGTGACACTGCAGGAGGCCCATGACGGACATGTCATCTGAAGAATGGGAGGGGGAGTTAAAATGGTTTGCGACTGGGAGGTGCAGTTGTTTATTGTGAACCGAGTGGAGGTGTTCTGCAAAGTGGTGCCCAAGCCTCCGCTTGGTTTCCCTAATGTAGAGGATGCCACACCGGGTACAATGGATACAGTATACCACATTGGCGGATGTGCAGGTGAACCCCTGCTTAATATGGAAAGTCATCTTGGCGCCTGGGATGGGGGTGAGGGAGGAGGTGTGGGGGCAAGTGTAGCACTTCCTGCGGTTGCAGGGGAAGGTGCCGGGTGTGGTGGGGTTGGAGGGCAGTGTGGAGCAAACAAGGGAGTGACGGAGAGAGTGGTCTCTCCGGAAGGCAGACAAGGGTGGGGATGGAAAAATGTCTTGGGTGGTGGGGTGGGATTGTAGATGGCGGAAGTGTCGGAGGATGATGCATTGTATCCGGAGGTTGGTGGGGTGGTGTGTGAGAACGAGGGGGATCCTCTTTTGGCAGTTGTGGCGGGGGCGGGGTGTGAGGGATGTGTTGCGGGAAATCCGGGAGACGCAGTCAAGGGCGTACTCGACCACTGTGGGGGGGGGTGGGAAGTTGCTGTCCTTGAAGAACTTGGACATCTGGGATGTGCGGGAGTGGAATGCCTCATCCATAGGGGATGAAAAATTCCATCCCCTATTCCCAATTCCTCCGCCTCCGCCTCATCTGCTCCCAGGATGAGGCATTCCACTCCTGCAGATCCCAGATGTCCAAGCTCTTCAAGGTCCACAACTTCCCCCCACAGTGGTCGAGAACGCCCTTGACCGCGTCTCCCGCAACACATCCCTCACACCCCGCCCCCGCCACAACCGCCCAAAGAGGATCTCCCTCGTTCTCACACACCACCCCACCAACCTCCGGATACAACGCATCATCCTCCGACACTTCCGCCATCTACAATCCCACCCCACCACCCAAGACATTTTTCCATCCCCACCCTTGTCTGCCTTCCGGAGAGACCACTCTCTCCGTGACTCCCTTGTTTGCTCCACACTGCCCTCCAACCCACCACAACCGCACCTTCCCCTGCAACCGCAGGAAATGCTACACTTGCCCCCACACCTCCTCCCTCACCCCCATCCCAGGCCCCAAGATGACTTTCCATATTAAGCAGAGGTTCACCTGCACATCCGCCAATGTGGTATACTGTATCCATTGTACCCGGTGTGGCTTCTTCTACATTGAGGAAACCAAGCGGAGGCTTGGGGACCACTTTGCAGAACACCTCTGCTCGGTTCGCAATAAACAACTGCACCTCCCAGTCGCAAACCATTTTAACTCCCCCTCCCATTCTTCAGATGACATGTCCATCATGGGCCTCCTGCAGTGCCACAAGGATGCCACCCAAAGGTTGCAGGAACAGCAACTCATATTCCGCTTGGGAACCCTGCAGCCCAATGGTATCAATGTGGACTTCACCAGCTTCAAAATCTCCCCTTCCCCCACCGCATCCCACAACCAGCCCAGTTCATCCCCTCCCCCCACTGCATCCCAAAACCAGCCCAGCCCGTCTCTGCCTCCCTAACCTGTTCTTCTTCTCACCCATCCCTTCCTCCCATCTCAAGCCACACCTCCATTTCCTACCCACTAACCTCATCCCACCTCCTTGACCTGTCCGTCTTCCCTGGACTGACCTATCCCCTCCCTACCTCCCCAGCTATACTCTCCTCTCCACCTATCTTCTTTTCTCTCCATCTTCGGGCCGCCTCCCCCTCTCTCCCTATTTATTCCAGAACCGTCTCCCCGTCCCCCTCTCTGATGAAGGGTCTAGGTCCGAAACGTCAGCTTTTGTGTTCCTGAGATGCTGCTTGGCCTGCTGTGTTCATCCAGCTCCACACTTTTTTATCCAATTTTAAGCTGACTGTTAATAGTAGACCCACCTTTAAGTGTAAGTGGAATTGTAATTTCCTGTAGATTTACTGTTTCTCCAATAGTACATATAAACTGTTGATTTCCAGCGGAAGCATTTCGGTCTAGTGATATTATTTTGCGGCATTTGTGCCCTTCCATATCAGTAAGATTTAATAATTTGCCTTTAAAAAATTGGAAAAACAAATTATGAATAAAATACTTAGAAAACAACCACACTAAAATACTGAGAGGTAGCAAGAGCTGCAGATGCTGAAGTCAGAGATAACACAGTGTGGAGCTGGAGGAACACAGCAGGCCAGGCAGCATCAGAGGAGTAGGAAAGTTGACATTTCAGGTCAGGACCCTTCTTCAGAAATGGGGGAGGGGGAAGTAAGCCCAGAGCCCAGATGGACATGATGTGGCCTCCACTGCATCAGTGAGACCAAGCGTAGACTTGGACACCATTTTGTAGAGCATCTGTGCTCTGTACAAGACAAATGACGACATCTTCCGCTCACCAACCATTTTAATTCCCCCTCCCACTCCCTGGGTGACAAATACATCCTGGGCCTCCTCCAGTGTCACTGTGACACCACCTGCAGACTGCAGGAGCAGCACCAGATATTCCACCTCAAGGAGCCTACAGCTCAATGGCCTAAACATGGATATCACCAGTTTTAAAATCTCCCCATCCCCAGCCTCATCCCATTGCCAACCTTGCCGCTCATCCCCGCCTCCTTGACCTGACATAACCTGTCCATCTTCTCTCCCACCTATACACTCTCCCACCTCACTGATCAATCCCCACCTCTCTCCACCTGTCACCATCCCACCTTCTCCAGCCCATCCCTCCTCTCTCTATTTATTTCTGACCTCACCTCCCACTCCCCATTTCTGAAGAGGGGTCCCTACCCAAATCTCAACTTTCCTGCTCCTCTGATGCTGCCTGGCCTGCTGTGTTCTTCAGCTGCATACTGTATTAACACTAAAATTCTGTGTCCTTGAAATGCTGAGAAATTACAATGTCATAGCTATTGTGAATTTTTTTCTCTTCTATCCTCTCCTTTATCTCTAGTACAAATTATTCATTCGGAATTTAAATATATTTCCAAAATTCAGGTCATTTGCAAATAACAGGCATAGATTTGGCATTGCCTCCGCTCAGTAGTTTTAAGTTTGCAATGGTTTACAAAGGAGGTCATATTTTGGATGTTGGGAGCTGATGGAGTATACGCAACAAGACAGAAAGCAGCATGGAAAGGAAAAGTGTACAATATTTTAAAGATGAAGCATCACAACAATTGGGGTAAATGCAATTGCAGAGAAATGTTACCAAAGGATGCCATCCAAAACAGTGGCAAAAAAATTTGACATAAGGTGATTGCTGTACCTGAATGTGACCTACAGGGGTCAGAGGATGCATCAGCAGCAGCAGTGTAAAAATTTCATTGATCTCAGTTGGATTGGCAATTTTGAGACATACACTGTGATATCGTACTGAAGCCTATGAATGCAAAGGAAGGAGTCAGGCAGTTAGGAAGTGATGCTAAAGACTTGAGATGGGTGTGAGATGTAAGGAGAAAATGTAAAGTAAGTATCATATAAAAGAGTAATCTAGGTAACTCATTTGATCATGAATTTACATTTTGATTATTATTTACGACAGGAGGGAAGAGCTTGAGGAAGAACATTGTGTAAGGGCTTTTGGACTCTGAAACTATATAATGATGATCACAAAGCTGCTCCTTACCAGCTATATATAGCACAATGTGAGCAGAGATAAGAAGAAAACAAAAACACATGGAGAGCTAGGCAGAAGTTTAAAGTCAATCCATGAGATAAGAACAATCTGCTGATATCTAAGAGAAGCATGTCGAGCAGACACTAGGTTTAGAGTATATGAAATAGTCTTTCAATAATGTAATAGCAAGATTGCAGCCTGATCTATCTCTGACTTTTTTTTATTCATTCAAAGGATGAGGGTATCACAGCCTAGGCCAGCATTTGTTGCCCATCCCAGATAGCCATTAAAAGTCAACCACGATGCTGTGGGTCTGGAGTCACATAACATCCACACCAAGGCAGTTTCCTTCTCCAAAGGACAGTAGTTAACCAGGTGGGATTTTTCTGACATTTAACATGGATTCATGCTCATTGTTAGACTCTTAATTCCAGATTTTCAGTGAATTCAAATCCAACAACCTGCTGTGGTGGGATTCGATCCAAGTCCCCAGAACATTACTTGGGACTCTGGATTAAAAGTCCTACGATAATATTACTAGGCCATCACTTCCGCCATAATTAGGCCCAATATATAATAAAAAAATGACTCAGTCTTATATCTTTTAGGCTAGGTCTGTTTTGCATCAAGTTGTTTGGAGGTTTAGTTAGTGCAAGGCCTAGCAGGTTCTCTGGTCACACCTTACTCATTTGGTCCCATTAATTATGTACCAATACCTTAATGTGTCTCTCATTTCTGATTCTCCACCCATGCCCACCACCCCATCTTACCATGCACTATTCCTACTCGGTGAATATTGCCAAAAGATTAGTATTCCTTGTACTGGTGTCATCTTTAAAAGCCAGTTGTGTACTCAGACAAGGACTGTCAGTCTGGAGCTCCCTTGCCCCTTTGCTGATTTTTAGGCCAGACACAGTAGGTAAGGGAAATAGGCACCCACTATGAAGACAGGGTCCTGGATGTCCTGTAAGATGAGCTGGTATTGACATGAAACTTCTTCCTTTCTCCAGGACCAGCAGCAGAGGCCACAACACCAGACCATGTCAGCTTGGTCTGAGGTTGAAACCCAGTTAAAGCAGTCTCAGCTATCTGGAGAGTGTCAAGTACTGTACGAAGGTGGCCAATGACCTTCCTACTCTGCCAGGGTAAGTTCCACAATCTTGTCTCTGATACTTCACACTTACTCTGTCTCTGCTACTGTACCATCTCCCATCAAAGTTCATACACTACCACTCTCATTATTGTCTCTGCATGTTCCGAATTTGTTCTCATGCACTCTAACCACCAACACCACTACCTACATGCTCTCTGCCCACTTGTTCAGGATAACTCAACAGTAACAGCTGTACTATCCACTCTCCTCTTCTGTAATACCAACTTTTCTCTCAATCCAGGAGGAAAATGACCCAAACTAGTCTCGAAACACTCAGGATGGGTGGTGGATTACCCAACATTCAGTACTAACCCCTTTCCAGGAAAGCGTCCTAGGTTTGACCACCCTGAGAAGGGCTCGGAGGCAATCAAGTATTGAAGACTGTACTTGACTTATTATACCAGGAGTCCTTGGACAAAAGCTACCCCCTGAGATTTGACTGAGCACTTCTGTAAACTAAAACAGGCTTTGTGCCTGTGCTAATCAAGTCCTCAGGTCCTGATGCATTTCATTCCAGGGTTTTAAGAGAAATTGCTAGTGAGATAGTTGATGCATTTGTTTTAATTTTGCAGAAATGCCTATTAATATTATCGTAGGACTTTTAATCAGAATGGAAGAAAGCTAGTATAACTCCCTTATTCAAAACCGAAGGTGGAAAGCAGGGAACTATAGGTTAGTTAGTTTAACATGATCACAGGGAAATAGTAGAAGGTATTATTAAACATGTTATTACAAGGCATTTGGAGGAGTTCAAGGTAATCAGGCAGAGCTAACTTGGGTTTTTCAAAGGGAAATCACATTTAACTAATTTACTGGAGCTCGTTCAAGTAACTGGTGCTTTAAAAAAGGGGAACCAGTGGTTGTAATGTACTAAAATTTCCAGAAGGCATTTGATAAGGTGCCACATGAAAGGTTATTGTAGAAAAATAAAAGCTAATGATGTATGAGGTAACGTATTGGACAGAAAATTGGCTTGTTACCAGGAAGTAGGGAGAAGGAATAAATGGGACATTTTCATGCTGAAGGATGCCATGAATGGAGTACCACAGGGCTTGGTGCTGAGGTGTCAAGGTTTTACAATTTACATAAATTATTTGAATGAAGGGACAGAAGGTATAGTAGTTAAATTAGCTGATGTCATAAAGATTGTGAGTTGCAAAGAGAACATAAAGAGTCCACAAAGGATATACATAGGCAAAGTTCTGGCAAATGGAGTACAATGTGGAAAAGTGTGTAGTTGTCCATTTGGTAGAAAGAAGAAAAAAGCATATTGCCTATATGGGGTGAGGTTGTAAAGCTCTAAGACACAGAGAGATTTCAGTGTCCTGGTGGATAAGTCACATAAGATTAGTATACAGGTACAGTATGTAATCAGGAAAGCTAACAGAATGTCATTTTTATTGCAAAGGAAATTGAAAGCAAAAGTAAAGAGGTTTTGCTTTAGTTATACAGGGTACTGGTGAGGCCCCACCTGGAATACTATGTGGAGTACCGTTACCATATCTATGGAAGGATGTAAATGCATCAGAGTTGAGAGAAGGTTCACTGGTCTATTACCTGAATAAGTGGATTGCCTTAAGGGGAAAGGTAAGACAAGCTAGCCCTATATCCTCTGAATATTAGAAGAATTTTAGAAGATGACTCTTCTAAAATCCTGAGCGGACTTCACCTGGTGGATGTTAAAAGGATGTTTGTTCTTGTGGGAGAATCCAGAACTAGGGGTCATAGTTTAAAAATCAGGGTCACCCATTTAAGACAAAGATAAGGAAACAATTTTCTATAAGTGTTTGGAATTCCCTTCCTCGCAAGGCAGTGAATGCAGAATCTTTAAATAATTTTGAAGAAGAGATTGATAGATTCTTGATTACCAAGGCATGATAGATTATTGGGGATTCAGAATTGAGGTTAGAATTAAATTGAATGATGGTGGAGGTTGCTAGCACTGAATTATCTACTCCTGTTCCTTGTTCAAATGCTTCATGTTTCATAAATGGCAAGGTAAGAAAGTTGTAATATGAGTCTGGAGATCATAGGAACTGCCGATGCTGGAGTCTGAGATGACAAGATGTGGAGCTGGATGAACACAGCAGGCCAGGCGGCATCAGAGAAGCAGGAAAGCTGACATTTTGGGTCTGGACCCTTCTTCAGAAATACGGGGTCTGGTAATATGGGGTCTGGTATATCTGGTTTAGGGTGCAAATTGAAAAAAAGAGCAAGGCAGGGATGCTGTGAGCATTCAGCTATGGTCACTGCATGAATGCTATGAGAGCAAGCAAACAGTTCACTTGTGAAAGTCATAAAATTGGCATGACATTGAGATTTGCCAAACTGTACTTGACGCATGATTCTGCCAAACTTCTCTTCACGTTCTGCGTTGCTCAGACCCCTATAAGATTCTGCCCAATGTTCTCAAAAATTCTAAGCCTGAAGACAGAGCTTAACTGCTTTCTCCATAATGTCTGTCTTGAACCCAAACTCATGAATATGGGCATAAATCCACATAGGAAAACAATGATTCTTGGAACTCCTTGACAATGACAGTGAATGAAGTGCAGATGAAAATGATTTCAAAAGGAATTTAGATCAGTACTCATGTGAAATAAACTTGCCACACTATTGGAATAGAGTGGAGGTACTGATATTGATTGATCGCTGTCATGGGAATTGACGTGGACTCTGAGTAACAAACCTCCTTCTGTGCCATAATGACTATATAACTCTGAAGCAAGTCTTTTTGGGCCTTTTGGCTACACACGGGTTGGCAGGAGGGTATCGGTGGGTTAAGTGGTTCCTGATATGTTCCCATTGCCATACTGTTCTGCCTGTGACAGGAAATGTAGCATACAGAGGCCTCCTGATGGACGCCACTTAGGTAGCCAGTTCAGGCCCTCTTCACACCCCAATAAGAATTTTGCCAACAGTAGGAGGGGTGAGCCTGCCCCTTGGGGCTTGGGGAATCAACCAGATAATGGTTGCGAGCCTCCTAGAGGGTTCTGGATCAAACACCCTCTTATTTCTGCAGCCAGGGGCCAATAGAGGGGTCATCCCTGAAGTAATGGCTGCTCCATTGGCAAAAGCACTATCTGCCCTCAGAGATCATCCGTCCCTCAGTGGTCCTCCCCCTTCAGGACCTGCCTATCCTATCCCGAAACACTATTAACATGTCTTCAAGGTGAAACGACTATCATCCATAGTTCCAGAAACATAGTTTCAACAAATGGGACATCATCCTTAGTGTGCTAATAGCAGTGATGGCAGATACTTGAATAGCTCCTAAAAGCAAAGCGTGGCCCTAAGTGTGACGCCCTGTGGAAATGAGAGCTCTCCCAAAATTTAGATCCTGTGGCAGGACCACTGCTGTTTCCATGACCATGCCCAATGAGAAACTGTGGAAAAATGTAGTGAGACAGAGGCTCAGAGGTATTATTTAGAATAGATACATCGGAATACATCAAGACCTGATTACCTTTACAACTCAAATTTATAAACTGTCCTATGTGAATTCTCTGATAACTACTATTACTGTAAATATGCTCACATATTTGCATGTTGTTATTAGGAACCCCTGTATGAAAATTCAGAAATGATTTTTTAATCTTACTATTGTGACAAATAACTTATAAACATTTATGTAAGAACTGTTACTCTCTGATCTCTATTTTTGCATAAAATCTGACACTGCAACATCCAAGTCTGGATCAAACATGAGCCCTGATACGAACCGACACCATACTTTGAATGTAAAGTTTTAGTATTGTCTATTCTGTATGCTTACCGCAGGCATTGAAGAGATGGAAATAACTTAGTTTAATAACTCCAAATAACATGATTTCAGATACTGTAGCTCTCCATAACTGCTGGAGTGGAGAGCCAGTTAAACCCTCAAATGTTCCAAGTCAGAGGCAAGTGTGACCAAACAAGCCAAACTGAAGCTTTATCACTCTTTGCTCTTGTTGTAACATGTGGATATAAAAGAGAAGCTTAGATTGTTCTTGTTAGAGCAGAGAAGGCTGCGGGAGATCGAACAGCATGCTATTCAATTTAGGGATTAAAAATCTATCTATTACATTTTGAGAGATCAAATGGGTGGAAATTGTAACAACCAATTTCTAAACCACAAAACCTGAAGGAAACTAAGATGAAACATTTTCTCACAGAGGATTGGCAAACACAGCAATATACATCTTGAACGGTGAAGGAAGCAGCATCATGGAACTCTTAAATGGCAACTGGCAATTTGTACTCGAAGAAAATTAATGTTTAACGGTTAGGGGTCAAAACTTTGTGATGCGTGGCTAAATTGAACAACTCTTTCTGATATCTGGCACAGGTACAGGCACAATAAAACAAACAGCCCCTTTATATGCTATAACATCTACTCGATGTGCCCTACAGACTTGCTTTTTTTTCTGTTTTCCCTTTGCAAATTTGAATCAGGAGGCACAACTATCTTCTTTCTACTGAAAGTAAATACAGCATCGCTTTCGTCTTCATCATCCTCATCTAATGGCTCTAGGAGTATGAGATCACTATAATAAAGACTTCTAAGTATTTCTTCACAGTAGTATGGTACACCATAGCTGCGTTCTGTCAATAACCTGGTAAAGTAAAGAAAGCGCATGGTAAGCAATGTAATATTTTACTGCACAAAATGTAATAATACATATTTTTAACACGCTTTTTATTTATACACGACCTGTCAAGTAGCAAATTATGATTTGATGAACATTTTGCCTAATTTTTAAGCACTTTGGATACATTTTTTTAATGGAAAACAGTAGAGCCGTATTATTAAGTGCCAGCAACCAGTGAAGGAATTCTGGCTGTGATAGTGAGAATGGGAACTGCAGATGCTGGAGAATCCAAGATAACAAAGTGTGAAGCTGGATGAACACAGCAGGCCAAGCAGCATCTCAGGAGCACAAAAGCTGACGCTTCGGGTCTAGACCCTTCATCAAATGAAGGGTCTCTGATGAAGGGTCTAGGCCTGAAATGTCAGCTTTTGTGGTCCTGAGATGCTGCTTGGCCTGCGGTGTTCATCCAGCTTCATACTTTGTTATCAAGGAATTCTGGCTATCTGTTTTGACAGACACTTCTTTTACATGGCAAGTACTCAACATAGTGAATGGCAAGCTGCAGGAATGGCGACATTAAAGGCACCAATACAAGCACTGCAAGCTAAATTTTCTTTGCTGTAGCCTTTGTCACATGAAATTCTACTCCATGTTTTTAGTGTTTCAAGTTTCGACTTCTGCAATTAACTTAGTTAAACTTCCCATGCCCACTATCCACAAGTCACAACCTATATTTCCTGTAATTTTTCCTGTTGTCTTGCAGACCTCAGAGGTCTCTGCATGGCAATGGCTCTTGGAACTAGAAATCAATACTTTTACACACCAAATGGCATGTGTGGAACCTTCGAATGGCTGCACAGCTGCTCAAATTCCTTAGTGGCACAAGTGTGTGATGATACTGTGTCTTCAAGAGGTGTGTTTTGTCCTGGTTTCTTTTGGAGACAGATTGAGGGGCAGGTACAGAACAGTCGATGAGAAGATAAACAACTTTTGAGGTCTGGAAGTTTCTTTTAAAGTCGGAACAAAAGAAGCAGCCTGAGTGGGTGTGGTCAAGCTCTGACAGATCCAGGATTTTTAGTTAGCTTTTGGTAGTTGTTGCTGGGATCTCAGCAGGGTTGGAAGTCAGTGAATCTCTCCTGGCTACTACTGTCTCTCCCTCTCCCTGAGAGTTGCTGCATGTTTTAGATTAGATTCCCTACAGTGTAGAACCAGGCCGTTCAGCACAACAAGTCGACACTGCCCACTGAAGCATCCCATCAAGACCCATTCCCCGATAACCCACACACCCCTGAACATTATTGGCAATTTCAGCATGGCCAATCCACCTAGCCTGCACATCTTTGGACTATGGGAGGAATCCCATGCAGACACGGGGAGAATGTGTAAACTCCACACAGACAGTTGCCCAAGGCTGGAATCAAACCCAGGTCCCTGGCACTGTGAGGCTGTACTGCTAACCACTGAGCCACCGTGTCGCCCCATATCTCTTTTGTGCTGATTGTCTCACATGCAATCCTATCTGTTTTTCTGAATTTACTTTTTTACTAAGCGTGTGTTTGTTAGGTATTATATATTGGAACAGGTAATGAGCAACAGTTTCTGTATCTATTATTCTGTCAAGCTTTCCAATAGAATTAAGTTATTCCAATATATAGAATTATAGAGTCATAGAGGTGTACAGCATGGAAACAGACCCTTCGGTCCAACTCATCCACACTGACCAGATTTCCTAAATAAATCTAGTCCCACTTGGCAGCATTTGGCCTATATCTCTCTAAACACTTCCCATTCATACACCCATCCAGATGTCTTCTAAATGTTGCAATTGTACCATCCTCCAATACTTCCCTGGCAGCTTCATTCCATACATGCTCCACCCTCTGCGAGTAAGTGTTGCCCCTTAGATCCCTTTCAAATCTTTCCCTCTCGCTTTAAACCTATGACCTATAGTTCTGCATTCCCACACTCTGTGGAAAAGATCTTGTCCATTTACCCTATCCATGCCCCTCATGATTTTATCAACCTCCTTAAGGTCACCCCTCAGCTTCTGACACTCCAGGGAAAATAGCCCTAGCCTGTTCAGCCTCTCCCTATAGTTCAAACCCTCCAACCCTGGCAACATTCTTGTAAATCTTTTCTGAACCCCTTTCAAGTTTCACAAAATCCCTTCCATAGGAGGGAGACCAGGCTTGCATGTAATATTCCAAATGTGGCTGAACCAATGTCTGTACAGCCTTAACAAGACCTCCTAACTTCTTTATTCGATGCACTTCCCAATAAAGGCAAGCATATCAAACACCTTCTGTAGTGTTTGAATAAATTGTGTTTTGCTTAACCAATTGAATTGCATCTGAAACACAGCACCTGACATCAACCTTTAAAATAAGGTAAGGTTAGGGTCTAGGCTACCTTCTTTGTATGTACTGAAGGGGTCTGGTCTGGTTCATAACAGCGCTTATCTTAAATTTCCCACATCATATTTAATTTGCACTGGAATCCATTTTCCTGTCAGTTGACTTTGCTTTGTTCCATTCTGCATTAAAGCGCCAATGTGAAAGGTTGGAAGCCGAAGGGGCTTAAAAATAAGTAAAGGTGCCATCATCTTCAGCACGATCCCAACAGTCCACTGGGACTTATGTGTTGCTTAGATGCTTTAACTATGCCAAGGGGAACGGTGTGGGTGGTGCATTTAAATGAGCACCTGTGCACTATTCTGTCTGGTGCAAACTTTATGTTAGTGATCTGCGTCTTATCTAAGTGCATGCAATCTTTTCATCTTTAATCTTGGGCTATTCCTTGCTTTCCACTGGTCTGTTCACCAGAGTGGTCTTTCATTCAGTCAATCTTTTTTCTGTTCTCTGGAAATCTTTGCTGATTCTGGCCACTTTGGCTCATCCTTCCTAACGTTCAAAAAAAAACTCCTCAGAGCCTGCTCAATTAATCTTGTCTTTGCTCCTTGCTCCCAACAATGCCATGTCACTTTGCTCACCATCACCGTGACTTCACTCTTAAATAAAAGGTTGGGACAATTTCCTGCAACAAGGAGTGTTCTGGAAATAAAAAGTAAAATCTTCTCAATTTACTTTATCCACAAAGGGTGAACTACACTGTAATTTAAGAGCCAGCTTGGTCTGATTAATAGCATGCTTAATTCTGACTTAGAATGTCATGGATTTAATACATCTTCAAGATTTAGCTTATCTTCTCAATTGACATTTCCATGTATTGCTCAGTGGGGGAGAAATTTGTGAAGATCTGCTTTTGGATGCAAAATAGTCTTTGGTTTTTCCATCGGTCAGAAGCCAAGGTCAATGAAAGTATCTTTTAAATGCCAAATCCTGTCAACTCCATCACTGCTCAATTCATTCACAATCGTACACATTCACCCACCAGTAATCTCTATCAATCAGTACCCATGTGTAAAGTGCATATGTTTTGTCTTATGCTCACTAAAGCATTGATGAATGGCTCACATTTACGTTCTCACATTTTGCACATTGTCAGTTAGTCAATTATGATAGCCACATCACCCAAACAAATAGCGTTAAAGTCAGTGACAACACTTGCATATTTCTTGAAGAAGATGACTCATAACTAGAGGCAGCAGGGACCAACAGGAGGATCAAAGGCAAACCCACACATTCCAATCTCCATGGAGAAGCCACTGTTGTCCATTATTAGAAGGTCTACTCATGAAGACCTGAATCCATTAACATGACGACCTGCAATGCTCCCTTTTTTGTTGTGTGCAACCTTTCCATTTCAATTTCTGATCACTTTATAATGTTTCCTTGTTGCTATACATATATATTACCATAAATGATATAACTTGTGAGTAGTCTGCATGTTTCAAGGGAATACAGCGATCTTCAAATGCAATCCTCCATAGCACATCCCACATCCCCTATGGTTTCCTGTCTCCTCACTATAATCAAACTCTTGCTCCATTTTCATTTCAGATATTCAAGACCTGCAACCTGTTCCAGCAATGAGGCAGAAGAAAGAAGATACTGATGATGCAAACATAATGTAAAGTATTTCACACATGGCCATGATCCTGGATATTGCCACTGTGGATACATTCGTGTTAGATCTGCACTGGGCACACATGCACTGCATCAGGATTATGGGGCAGAATAGCGCAAGGGCCACCTCACCAAAAGGCAAGACTACACAGACATTTTGTTGAAATTGAATCAGGTGAGGACATACATGGGCCAGGCTGTAGAAAAACATGGATGGGTGTACATGCCAAAATGCTTTGTACATTGGGGACTTGGCCAGAAAACTTGCGTTTAATGTCAAGAATGATTGCAGAGTCCATCATCAATTGGTGACACTGTGTACTTCACCATCAATGAGCGTGGAAACCAAATCATGAGTCAGTATCTGAGGATCAATTCTCAGCTTCCACTAGGCAATAAGGGGCAACCATGTGCCATCTGACTGTTACTATAACAGTTCAGACTATTACCCTCATGACTTTGGATAACAGCATTCAAAGGGACATACAGGGTTCTACAGTAGTCTGGGACTGTATTGCCCAAAAAGCTTCTAGGTTTGCTGAGGTATCACCATTCAGGAGTGGCAATGACTTTCTCAATTCTTTTTTCATGGGACATAGACTTCACTGGCTAGGACAACGGTTGTTGCCCATCCTAATTGCTATTGACATGGCAACAGTGAGCCATTATCTTGAATTGTTGCCAACCATCTGGTGCAAACACTCACAATGCTGTGAAGAAAGGAGTTAGTAGATTTTGACGTTCCAACACTTAAGGAATGTCAGAATGGTGTGTGGCTTGGAGGGGAACAAGCACTGTTTCCATGAATCTGTTGCCCTTGTCCTTCTAGGTGGCAGAGGTCAAAATTTGGAAGGTGCTGCTGAGGTAAGCTTTGATGAATTTCTACAGTGCACCTTGTATACAGTACACACTACACATCAGGCATGGAGGAAGGAGTGTCTGTTGAACATGGCGGATGAGGAGCCAAACAAGCAGGCTGCTTTTTCCTGGATAACGTCAAACTTCTGGACTGTTGCTAGAGTCACACTATTCCAGGAAAGTAGAAAATATTTCATCATATTCATGACATGTATCTTGTAGACGGTGGACAGGCTATTAGAAGTCAGGGAAAGAGTTACGCTTTGCAGCATTCCGAGCTTCTTAGTTGTTTTTTGACCAAGTTTTTTATATGGTTGGTCTAATTAAGTTTCTGATCAAAATGATAACTCCCAGGATGTTGATGTCATGGGATTCGGCAATGGTAATGCAATGGAATGTCAATTAAAATTTGAATTAGCTTTATTGTCACATACTCAATTAAGTACAGTACAAAGTTTACAAGGCACCACTTACATCACCATCTTAGGTATAAAGGTACGTAGGTACAGATTCTAAAGAACAAATTCTCAGGGAAAACAAAATTAGAAAAATGAAGTAAAAAAAACCAGCATGGCACATCATTGGCATAAATTAAGAAAAATAAAGAAATAAAACGTTCAGAATAACAGTCCTTCCAAGTCAGTCCACACTGGCACCGAGCCTCTTGTCTGCACTGGGCCTTGACTCCAGATCAGACAGGGCTTCAGCTCAAGGTTGGGAGACAGCTCTGGAATCATCTTCAGGCTGGAAGACCATGCTGAAGCTACATCAGGCTGAGAGACCACCATGCCACTATTTGGTTAAATTCTCTCTTGTCGGAGATCATCATTGACTGGCTCTTGTATGGCACTAATGTTATTTGCCATTTATCAACTCAAACCTGATGTTGTGCCAGTCTTATTGCATTTTGGCATGGCTACTTCATAATCTGAAGCATTCTGAATGATATTGAGCATTGTTTACTTCTGATTGTACATCTCCATTACTGACAGTATGATGAAAGGGCAGTCATTGATAAGGCAGTGCAAGACTATTCTGAGGAATTCCAGCAGTGATGTTCAGGGACAGAGATGATTGACCTCCAACAACCTACAACCATTTTCCTTTGTGCCAGATAACTCCAACCAGAGGAGACTTCTGCCCCTGATTCACACCGACTTCGACTTTAACAAGGCTCCCTAAATTAATACTCTGTCAAATGCTGCTTTGATGTCAAGGGAAGTCAATCTCACTTCCTGAGAACCGCTCTTTCATCCATGTTTGGACCAGTGCTATAATAAAGGAGCTGACTGACTTAGCAAAACCCCAAATGCACATCAGTGAGCAGGTTATTGTTGTGTAAGTGCTGTTTGAAGGCACTGTTGATGACAGTTTCCATTGCTTTGCTGATAATTAAGAAGAAGCTAATGATGCGGTGATTGGCTGCATTGGATATGCCCTGCTTTCCTTTTTGGACAGGAGATAACTGGGTAATTTTCCACATTGTCAGATAGATGTTCATGTTGCAACCACAGACAGACAACTGGATAGGTGCACGGCTAGGTCTGAAGGATAGATTGTCAGTGCTATTGCTTTAGAGTGGTCAGAGCCATGGCCTTTGTGCAGCCAGTACCTTCATCCAGCTCTTAATATTCTGCTCGATGGAATAGACATCTGCTGTCTTCTCAGGAATGGCAGTCATGTTTCTACTTCTGCCACTATGTCAGTGTCCTTTCTGTTGCTTGTCAGTCAGCCTGCCCAGACTGCGACCACTCATATCAAGTTGGTGTAGTATGATGTCTGCCCTATCTGACTCATGGGGATTTCACAGCCTCCCCCATTGGGAATCAGCAGATTCTCACCAATCATGCTGCAGTCATGGGGTAGCTCCTTGTAGGAGCATTGGGACCGGTAAAAACACATGAAGGACAGCTGCACAAAGGTGATTATTTTCATTCTGAATTCAACATGGTACAACTTAATTAATAAATTAGAACTGGTACACATATCTTATTTTGATTTTCATTTTTGCACTAAGGACAGAAAAATAATGAAAATGATCTTAAGAGAAGGAGGATAAGCTTTGGGATTGTTGGTAAGTAGGGAATTGGGATTGAGGTTACTAATGCTACTGGTTAATGTCCAGGATAAAAATGGATAATTATCTAGGTTACAGGCTCTCTTTTGCTTTCTGCTCTGTTACATGCACTTCAACTTCTTGCCTTATAGTTTGTCTGAGAGACTTTTTGATATGTTAGTGAGACAGCGAACTGTAGACTCTTACTTCTTAGCACCCACTGAACTGAAATCCACAGGGCTTCTCTAGAGCAGGAAACATAGCAGAATACTTGCTTTAGCTCATTCATGTTGCATGTGTTGCTGGTTCTGTTGGCAGATTTTACTGACGATTGCCTTAGTGCAGCGCAGACATCTCGAACATTGGTTGTCATTGAGATTCAGGTAGGAGAGCTTGTTCCTGGCCTCCAGGCTGGCTATGACTACTTGCTATGAGCCCCTCTCCTACTCCTCCTCTGAGCTGTTTGGGTGGCTCAAAATCATAGCTTTGTCATGTTCAGAAGCAAGCTATTTGGCTTTGTGTCTGTACATGCTCTCAAATAAACAATTATCCTGCCTTTAGCATACAATCCTACATGTTGTTCCTTTTCAGATAACAGTCTAACTGCCTCTTGAACGATCAATTGAACCTGCCTCCAACACAGTTACAAGTGACACAGATTGTTTTCACATTGCCTTTTTTTTTACTAATTACTTTAAATCTGTGCCCTCTACTTCTCAATATTTTTTCTCCCTGTCTATTCTATCTAGACCCCTCAAGATTTGAAAGTTCCTAACTTCCGTAATCTATCTTTATAATTTGATTTCCTCATCACTGTAACAATGACATTAAATCATTTCTGCACTTTCTTCAATGCCTTCACATCCATTCTACGATGTAGTGCCCAGACTGGACACAATACTACTCCAACTGAAGCCAAAACTGTATTTTATACAGTTTCAGCACAAACTTTGTTCCCAACCACTTGGGAAAGTGAGTTGATTCCTGAGCCTCACTACTCTTGGCATCACCATAGAAGTAAATAACTTAAACAAGGTACACAAATTTACCTGTCTGATAGAATCAGGTTATTAGAAAACACTGACCAAGTTTCTGCTGTTTATTACAAATAAATAATTTGTAGCCACAGGGAAACAAAACAGAGACCTATTAACATATACCTCTACTAACTGAAACTTGAATACTTTTTTTAAAGTCCCCACACACAGAGACAAGCAGCCACAGACAAAATGGTGATTTGAGGGAGGTGAATTCGCAACTGAGTTATTGAAAATGTTATTTTCAGTATTAGCAATGGTATTGTTAGCCTGAAGAAGACAGACACAATTGTATAAGCTAACAGAATTTTGTCCATTTGAATTTTGTCTCTCGATTTTCCTGGTGGCTTCAAGAGCTTTGCATGTTTTGATGGTAATCACATTATTCGATGGGCATTCTCTTCCAACTCATGCCTTGTATGTTTCTGACATGTCTTTCAGTGTCAGCCTTGAGCCAGTTCTTAACAGGTGACAAAACATAAATTGCTAGAAAAGCTCAGCAGGTCTAGCAGTGTCTGCAGAGAGAGATCAGAATTAACATTTTGGGTCCAGTGACCCTTCCTTAGAACACAGGTAGAGACCAGGTGACCTTGGGTTATTCTGGTTTGCAATGAAGCTGGTTTGCTTTTTCTACTAGCTGGTCACATATTTTAGGATGTATGAAGTTGGTGTAATCTGCACTGTGATTCCACTTTTCAGTTGGACTCCTTTAGGGCTGAGGCATTGATCTTCTCCCTCTGGGACATCTGATCTTGTGATGTTCTTCACCACTCAAACAAGTTGATCTGTTCAGCAGGCATCAGTCCCCAGAACAGATGGAATGATGTGGACATTAGGACATAGTTTCTGCTTGCTAGTCCTTATACAAGCATATATGGGAGTTGTGCACAGAAACCCTATGGAATTCCCATTGTAACAGGCTTCCAAAGTATTGCCCGGTATATTAAATTATGTGCTGGCAATTCCACTAAGCCTGGAACCCTATAAAAGTCTCCATAAAAATTGGAAACTTTGGATGGTTCTCATAAGAGTAAGTGAGACAGTTACTTAGGAAAAGTCATATCATTAAATGCACAGTCTAACTCCTCAGTAATTATTTATCAGATTCCACTCACAACCCCGAAACTAACTGACTCTGTACACACCCAGATTCCTGTGATTTTGAAACAAACCTCCATTCCCCTGGGCCTACCTGACAGGGCTCAAAATGCTCCACCCAGCACCTGATACCAATTCCTCTCCTCATTTCACACCCCCACCTCAACCAAACACAATCACACACTTGGACCTAACACCACCAGCCCAAGAGCCAGCTCCCATCCCATCATCCTTGAGACCCGATCTGTTCCATCTGAAGAACAGATACTCCTCCCTGGGATCAGATGACCACCCCCAACCTTGGATGTGATCCTCCAGGACCCTCCCCACTGCCACAGCCGGACCAATCTCCTCTCCTTCATCAACATCAAACCTGACCCCACTGAACCTGGCTTGCCAGAGACATTAAATCAGTAATAGGAAAGGCAATTATGAAATTTTTAACAAGTCCATTAAATTTAGAAGACAAACAAGTTGATTCTGTAAATGCTGATTATCAGATTTTATCCAATTTTGAGAATCGCTTTATGTGGATATTTACATTGTGAAGCTTATACACCACAATCGGATTTTGTACTTACGTCTCCAGCTCTCGTGGAATGCTAATCACTCCGAGGATCTGACAGGCAAGTGGACGGATTATACTTGGATCCAAGCCTGTAAGCTTGACATACAGAGTCCTTTGGCTCCTCATGACCATTATAGCAGCTTGACAGGGTGGTTTTTCTACAGTAAATGGTCTCAGTGCCATGACCATGAACAAAGGAAGACTAGCACGCATTTGCAAGATAAGTTCCCATGATGGTGTATCGATGTATTGAACCTGGTCAATGACTAGTAGGCCTATATCTGTTTCAACACTCTGTAGCACACCAAACATATTAGAGACATTAGTGATAAAAATCCTAACTGAATGACATGCACAAACATCATCGTCAGGTTATATAGACATTAACTGATTTAAATGAAAGAAACATTACTTGAGACGTTATTGATTTGTATTGGAATAACTTAATAAAACTTCAAAATTCAACTTGCCCTTCAATTCACTCTGAGCCTGCATTTTATACATGGGGAGGGGCAGCAATTTAAAATCTGTCAGGCTTTTAATTGCATCGAGATGAGATTCTGTCCAATTTGAGACAAACTCCTGTCTCAGATTGTACCTGCAAATCAAATTGCTAGTGGATTTTTTGTTCCAGCAGCGTTACCAGTGGCCAATGCTGAAACTATGGCAGGCCCCAAAGAAGAAGAGGTGACAGGAGTTGGAGGTTATGAATGTTAGCATATAGGATGTGGGTAAAGACAGTGGAAGGGAGAGGAAGGCAATATTTTTGGAGTCCCTCTGATAGACTCAGGATACTCAACCGGAGACATGTAGCATAGCACCAGTCCAGTAACATGTGGACACTGTACCACTGCCTTCCCTGCTCTGGCTGAATCCCATCTCTGGGGGAGGAGGAGGTCCTTCAGTCAATAATAATTGCCCTGATACAATAAAGATGTCAACATGTATGAGTGGAGGCAGGCAATTGGCATGGTGCTGTTGTTGTGGCTCTACATTTTACTTTTTCCCAGCTATATTGCCCCCGCGGAAGCATAAAATTCTGGCCAAAGCGTTCTGGCAGTATGAAGGACTCAATATCACACAGCATTTATACACTTATTATCCCAGCATACTCTAACCAATCTTCGATCATTTATGTTTCTAGCTGCATTACATGTGTGTGATACATATGGAGTTAAAGTGAACATGTTTGGAAGTATGTCTCTAGTGAATCATTTTTGAACTTCGTTAATTTCCCTTTGCATAAAAAATTTAGCAACTCTAATCATTGTCTTCAGCAAGTCACATGACATGCTGACTTACATATTCTGATAAAAGGTGTGTCATTTATGTACTAATTTAACTAGATTTTGGGAGGGTTTAAATTTTAACCAACTAGATTAGGTTAGCTTCTTCTGGCTATGTTTTGAAATCAGTATATCAGGGAACAGACAACTGAAGCACTCTGAAGAAGGATTAGAGGAAATCTTTTTATACTGTGGGTTCTTACGACAAGAGGGGAAAGCATGCTAAGCGTTTGGTTTAGCAGAAGCTAGGATGATCACATTTTAAATTTACTTTGAGTTAAAAGATTTCAGTTAAGGGAATATATTACCTCAGTATAAAAGTTATCATTTCTAAAAGCTGAGATAACAAGGTGTAGAGCTGGATGAACACCTTCTTCAGAAAGGGTCTAGGCCCGAAACACCATCCTTCCTGCTCCTCCGATGTTGCTTGGCCTGCTGTGTTCATTCAGCTTTACACCTTGTAATCTCAGATTCTCCAGCATCTGCAGTTCCTACTATCTCTGAAACAGTTTCCAAAAGCTTCCAATTCAGGAATGTTTATTTGGAACTTTGCGGATTATTAAAAAACTGACAAAGTCTAAGCTCTCAGTCATGTGTGTGGTCAAAGGAAATGGCCTCACAGCTCATTGGATTGTAACTTTCTTTTTTCCCCTTTATTCATTCAGGGGATGAGGGTGTCAGTAGCTAGGCAGCATTTATTACCCGTCCCTAATTGCCCAGAGGGCAGTTAATAGTCACCCACATTGTTGTCGGTCTGGAGTCACCTGTAGGTCAGACCAGCAGTTTTCTTCCCTAAAGGGCGTTAGTGAATCAGATGGGTTTTTCATTTCACAATCAATTCATGGTCATCATTAGATTGTTAATTCCAGGTATTTTTATTGAATTCAAATTGCAGGATTCAAACCCAGGTCCTTGGAACATTATCTGGGTCTCTGAATTAACAGTATAGCGATAAAACCAGTAGGCCATCGCCTCCCCTAAGGAAAAACAGTTAAGCTAAACATACAGATTTGATGGAGAAGGAAACTTCCTCCGTAATTTTGAGCAACTGCAATATGAATGTTGTTGGGAATTATATGGACTTTATTTGTGTTTTGAAATCTTTCAAAACGTGTTGTATTTGTCCAGCTTGGTGCGCTTGATTTATCTTACTTCTCTTGTGAAAGAAGCTTCAGTTTTACTATTAAAATGAAATCTGCAGCGGTATGTGTTTATGTTTAAATGAAAGGCAGCCATGTTAGAATGAAAAACAAATGCATAGTATGGTTTATCACGCCAAACTTCATTCTAGAATCTGACTTGTCCTGTAGTAACATGGCATTTTTTCATCGTCACTAAGTCAAAAACCTAGCACACCCTATCTCATAGCACTCATTACATCCAATGCAACTGTCCAAAATGAAGACCAGTACCTTCTTAAGAGCAACGAAGGTTGGGCAATAAATGTTTACCTTGCCAGTAATACTCCCATGTCCCAAGAATGATCATATTTAGAAATGATTGCAAGACGAAACCACAGGAAAATTTCAGACTAGACCAACCCACCTAAATAGTTAAGCTACTTTATAATTTTCAAATTATTAATTACACTGCATTAAATACATAGAAGTTATTAATTCAATAGTGATTGATTTTACATGTAAATTATTTCAAGAATGCTATAGAACATAGAACACAGAACGCTACAGCACAGTACAGGCCCTTTGGTCCACAATGTTGTGCCGAAATTTTGCACTAATCCTAAAGTCTATCTACCCTCCACCCCTACCTTATACTATCATCCAATGCCTATCTAATAGCCACTTAAATACCCCTAATGAGGCCAACTCCACTACGCTCTCCGGAACTACATTCCATGCCCCTACCACTTTCTGAGTAAAGAACCTATCTCTGACCTCTCCCCTATATCTACCTCCACTTACTTTTAAACTATGCTCCCTCATAATAACTACTTCCACCCTAGGAAAATGTCTCTGGCTGTCCACTCTATCTATACCTCTGATCATTTTATATATGTCTATCAAGTCAGCTCTCATCCTACATCGTTCTACAGAGAAAAGCCGTAGCTCTCTCAGTCTTTCCTCTAAGATTTGTGTAAGATTTTTACTTATTACACTGTAATTTGTCAATATCAATATAATAAAGATTTGTACTGCCTTATCATGTATTGCATTCATAATTAAATTCTTTCAAATTTTCAGATGTTTCATCATTCCTTTATAATTCTGTTTATTAATTATTCAAAATATTCAATACGTAGAGAAGCAGGTTGAGGCCTGATTCTAACCAGCAACAATACCAAAGTTATCCCTCAGTTACAAATGAGGGGTTCAAAGAAATGGTGACTGGAGGCACATTCTGTGCTCATTTTTTGTTTGTACCTGGCTTCAGATGCATTTTTATGATATATATGCTTGCTAGAATTGAGTTTCAGAAAACGAATCAAAATATTGTTACCTGCTTGATTATTGCAATCACATAATTTCTAAATGCCCTGTGCTTGGTCCTACTGTCCATGAGAGAGACTTTTTCTGAAATTGGAAACTGAAAAACAAAGTTAGTATGTTGTGGATATTTTAAAAAATGCTTAACTGCTTTCCTCCTCTTCTACAGGCACTTGTTTCTTGGATACATTTCCAAAGGTCTCAGGTGTTTCAGGTACCTTGTCCAAAGTCTCATTTTTCCTCTGTGAACCTAGAAACTGATTGCAGATTGGTTACTGGATATTGGAAAGCTTTGCAGGTTTATGGATCTTGGCACTGTCTGTGAGGGTGTGGTTGGACCAATAATTGAGATGCATGAACTACTTGTTTAATGAATGTGATTACACATTTTGCCAAATGTAATAATTTGAATTTCAGTTTTAAATATCTCTAAAAAATGTTTCATCAATAAAAAAACTCCAATGAAGCTGTCAGCTGGTTCGCTGATATTGTTTGGATAGGGTTTCCTGCTGTCTTTGCCCAGTCTGTTCTATATGCAATCCTGATCGCTTATCAGTCACACTACCTGTCTTGCAACAGTTCTCGATGAGCAAAGATTTCTTCTAAAGGAATAGCTAATCATCCATCCTCCCAAAAATTCCATTCTCTCGACATCAACTTCACCTTTCTCCTGATCACTTTCTGTGGTTGAATCAGTCGTTGGTGTTTTGACTATGATGAGCTTCTGAACACAAATGCACTCTAGCAACAAGACTGCTGCCTCTCATCTCCATAACACTGTCCATTCCTGCGTGTCTTAGCTCCTTAGCTGCTGCTTATTCATGCCTTTTCTACCTCTTGATATGGCTATTCCAATATTGTCCTGCCCGGCATTCTAATTTCTGCTCCCTATAAATTTCAATCATTAAAAGTTCTGCCGTTGAACTTGAATCGAGATCTGTTAACTTCTTGTTAACTGTTAACCCTGTGCTCGCTTGGCCTACTGTGATTCCTGTTCAGGCTAAGCTTTGATTTCAAATTTCTTGTCTTGCTTTCAAATCTCTCCAAAGCCTGATGCATCCCTCTTTCTGTAACTACCTTGAATTCTACGACTTTCAAATGTCTTATCAAATTCTGGTATCTTGTTCATTTCTTATGTTAATCTACCATTTTTTGGCCTCGCCTGAGTTTCCTTGGCTTTAAACTTTGAGATTTCTTTCCTAAATCCCCCTGCCTCTAGCTTTCTACTTTGTTTAAGGCATTCCTTAGGATAAATCTCTATGGCTAAATCTGTTGTCATGTCTCCTTGTGTGGTTTTGTGTCAGTTCTTTGGTGATGAGAAAATGAAACATCTAGGGGTGTTTTTACTATTTTAGAAATGTTACATAAATGAAAGTTTGTCTCGTTATGGATATGGTGGTGATTGTTACTCAATAATGAGCTATGTATGCAAAGGCAGATAGCATAAGAAGTAGAACAAGCAGAAGTGCCTAACTGGACATATACACGTCTCATGTGTGAGAGCGCATGGATTTGTCCACGGACAGGTTGGCAATCCTTAAGGAGAACTACATGCAGCAGACTACTCCTTGGCAATGTGATATGCACTTTGACCTATATAACATCGGTTTGGTCATGAGTCCCATAGCAGTATTCCATATTAATTTCTTAGTTACTCGTTGCTGTTTCTGGTCCATGGGAATTTCCCTCACTTGTTCCAAAGCATCTATTCCATGCATTCTGAAATATTCCCCAAAGTGTCTGTCACTGCATTCCTATTGAAATATCCTTTAACATAATGTGACAGTGTATTTTGGCCAGCTCTGTTTTCATGCCTCCATAATTGCCCTTTTTTTTTAAATTGTCCAGATACACTCCCCTCTCCCTTAAACTGTATGTAAAATTCAATCATGTCATAATTTTGTAAAATAAGTAGGTAACATTTCGTTTTTACCTTCTTCAAGAAAGGATTGATTCTCTTTGAGAAAAGCAACTGAATTTGCAGGAACATCAAATACTGACACAAATCCAAAGATGGAAATGTGAGGACAGATGCTTAAAGATAGTCCACCAGTGTCTAATCAGAGCAGCTTGGGAGTCAAAGTCAATGAACCATTTCCTCCTCTGTCATCTGAAGAAAGTGGTATCATTGTACTATCTCCCTCATTGAAATCATTTGATTTCATGCAGGAATTTGAAACAAAGCTTAGATGACCCTGGTGTTTGATTTATTGAATTTATACATCATGGGCAGTTTAACTTTTTTAATCTTTCAACTGCCACCACAACTTATAGTATAGCTGCAATATTTATGGCAACCTCATTGTTAACACATAAATTGCTTTTATCTAAAAAACATTTTTCTAAAAAATTTAAAAATTGTAAAAGTATTTGTAAAAATGATGCTAAATACTTCCATGCAAGTGAATGTGATATTGTACTCACTTGGGTTATGTATAAGCTATACTTATAATTATATAATTGTTCTAAATGTTGACAAAAACAAATTATGATGTTTTTTCATTAATATTTGCAACAAATAATCAAATATTCACAAATTTATGGGTGCTACGTAAACAACTAATATGTTGGTAAATGGATAAATGCATGATTGTATTGTTATACACTTCTGTCCAAGCAAGTAGTCATGGAATTTCTTAGCTAAATGTACTTTGAACTAACCTATTTATGTTTATAGACAACTACAATTTAAATAGATCATGATTGTGTGAGCTAATCAGCTAATTTGTCTGCATTAACTATTACAGCATATTAAGCAGCCATCCTTTTCAGTCCATAGAATAGAATCCTTACAGTGTGGAAACAGACCATTTTACCCAACAAGTCCAAACCAATTCTTTGAAGAACATCCCACCCAGACTACCCATCCCTGTAATCCTACATCTCCCATGGGTAATCCAATTAACCTATATGTCCCTGGACACTATGGGCAATTTAGCGTGATCAATCCATCTAACCTGCACATCTTTGGACAGTGGGAGAAAAGCCACGCAGATACAGGGAGAATGTGCAAACACCACACAGACCTGAGGCTGGGACTGAGCCCAGGTACTGAGAGCTGTGAGGCAGTAGTGCCAACCACCTGAGCCACCATACTACCCTGTCATGACCTGTCATAGTTGTATTTGTTAACCTCAATTTGTTACTGCACACGAATGATAAAAATGGATAGCAGCCATGCCACAGTTTTAGTTTGATACTAACCATATATGTTGATCCCTGTTTCTGGACTTCAAACCATATATGTTGATCCCTGTTTCTGGACTTCAAAAGTTGGCTTATATAGAATTATCTACAATAATAATACTAAGATGAACATAATGAGTTAAGGTTTGCTTCTGTTTGTTAGTTGCTGGATTGAATTACAGACAGGTTTTTCACAGAAAAGTTGTAGCTTTGTTGAGATAGCAGCAAATTGCATATATTGAGGAAAATGGCAGCTGAAGTATATTCAACTGGACAACCCAAAGAAATACGGGAACACATCTAAAGAGGAGAATTATTCATTAATAGAAGTAATGCATCCTTTCTCTAGGTCATTATATCTAAGTATTAATTATTGGTTGTGTACAACTTGCAAAGATATTCTGTTAGGTATTTCCATAAACATGTTTATTATTGCTGTCCAACATCGTTGACTATATAAACAAGAAATAATGCAGTAAACACTGATTAATTTTTTCAAATTGTTCATGGATAATTGAAGTACGTTGTTTAAAACTGAGCCTTTCTACATTTCTTGTTCAGAAAGTGGCACTGGTTTGCCAGCTTTTCATGTTCAAAACTGGTTATTCATCCTGCCAAAGAAGTGGCATCTCTGAATGACGCCTACAGCTCTGTATTCAGATAAGAGGGCTATTTTAGTAGAGCAATTTCAAGGACAGTACACAGCAATTAATCTTTTTAGTCCTCAACTACAAAAATAATATATTTATAAAAGTATATTTAGTTAATTGTTACAAATGAAAGATTATTTGTTTCAGTACCTTTACAAAAAGAAGGTCATTTAAAAGGCATAGATCTTCTATTAACTCCGGTTTTGTTATCTTGGTCAGTAAAACCCTTTCTCGTTCTACGTAACTTTTGCAGTGGTTCACCTGCAGTAGCAGAGCCATCATAGTTTGAATAGTATAGTAGGGCTCTGTGATATCCATTTTCCCCAGTTCAAAAGGTAAGACTCTGAATCAGAGACAAAATCAAAAGCTATTAATATTCCACTGTAGCTTGATGCATAAAGGACATTCATTCCCTCATTTACAGAATCCTAAAGTGGAATTTTAATGGACTAAAAATTGTGAGAGGTCAGATTCTAGAGTAAGTACAGTTGGCATGTCTTTACTATCATTAATTTGATTTGGACTGCTTTTACTCAGGTTTCTCAGCTGCAGCTTATTGGCTAATTACCTGCCGGAAACAGCTTCAGGTAAATATAGTATTGTTCGTGGGAAACAAAATGGTTACATGCAATAATTAAGGTCATAAGTAACAGGATCAGGAGTAGGCCATTCAGCTCTTTGATTTTGCTTCGCCATTCTTAAGATTGTGGCTGATCTAATCGAGGCCTAAGCTTCACTATAAGGGGCTAAATATAATTACAAAATTATAATTGAAATGCATACCTCATCCCTTCTGTTTGTGATGTGTGGATAATTTCAGCTAGTAGTCTGCTTTTTCCACATCCAACTGTTCCCTCAAACATAATAACCTGGCAACAGTCAGCAGAACGACGAGCTTTTACTGAGCTAAACCTTTTCAGGGCCTTTTGGAAAATCTTCATCTCTTTCTCACGGCCTTAAAAAGAAGTAAAAATCTGTGCTGGTCAAATAAAATCAAATCAAATACACACAAATTGATCTCTAGGCTCAACTTAATTGTTCCAATTTTCTAATTACTCATTATTAAGAATTTCCTGAAGACTTAACTAACTTCACCACTTTATCTTTTCGGAGGTTTGACAGGAATACTACTTTTGTGAACGAATGGGCTTTATGCTAAATTCAAGGCAGTTGAATGGAAGGTATCCCAAGAAATTAATAGCAGATAAAATTTTTAAATTAACCATAGATAAGCCAATATGATAAATTTGCAAATACTATCCTTCTGTTGCCATTAATATTTTTCAGTATGCATTTACTTCAGCAAAAATGAATAAAACACACTAATTGAGTGAATCATTTGGCATGAATACTTTAACTTTGACATAGTGGTATGAATAAGCATTTTAACTGTCATCAGGATACTCTCCAAGCACCAGAGATGAAGTAGAGAAAAATTCTTAGCTTCTCTGAGTTGAGATTGGAAAATGTTGGGTTTTCAAATATGAAGGAAGGTAAATGACAGATGACTTAAGAACAATTAGACTTAAGAACAGCATTAGTATCCTGGAGAAATGTTCAGCCAACTAGATAACTCAGGAAGAGCTCCATAGTTGTCAACTGATCATGTGAAGTATGTTGCAGGCTACACAATTTGTCATTATGCAAGAATAGTCAATGCCACCACCTATTAAATAAGAAGCTCAGAAAGAGAAGGTGCATCGAGTAAAATAATTATGTGTACAAGAGTTAGTAGAGCAAGAAGAAGACAGATAGAGGCTACAGTTTTGATAAGCCTCTTTTGGGTCATGTTCAATGATTACATTATTCATGACTCGTACAAATTACCTCAAACATACTTTCCCACTTTTCCAGCGATAGTAGGAACTGCAGATGCTGGAGAATCTGAGATAACGAGGTGTAGAGCTGGATGGACACAGCAGACCAATCAGCATCACATGAGTAGGAAAGCTGACGTTTTGGAACTGGAGAGAGGGGGAGGCGGATAGAAAATGGATACAGGACCATGCACCACCCCATCAACTTCTGAATCCAATGCATCATCCTCCGACACTTCGCCATCTGCAATCTGACCCCACCACGAAAGACATTTTTCCGTCCTCACCCTTGACTGCCTTCCAGAGGGACCACTCTCTCTGTGACTCCCTTTTGTCTGCTCCACACTCCCCTCCAACCCCACCACACCCAGCACATTTCCCTGCAACCGCAGGAAGTGCTGCACCTGCCCCTACACCTCCCCCCTCACCCCCATCCCAGGCCCCAAGAAGACTTTCCACATCAAGCAGATGCTCACCTGCACATCTGCTAATGTGGTATACTGCATCTTCTGTACCCGTTGTGGCCTCCTTTCTATCAGGGAAACCAAGCAGAGGCTTGGGGATCGCTTTGCAGAACACCTACACTTGGTTCGCACGAAACAACTGCACCTCCCAGTCGCAAACCATTTCAACTCCTCCTCGCATTCCACAGACGAAATGTCAATCCTGGGCCTCCTGCAGTGCCCCAACGATGCTACCTGAAGGTTGCAGGAACAGCAACTCATATTCCGCTTGGGAACTCTGCAGCCCAATGGTATCAATGTGGGCTTGACCAGCTTCAAAATCTCCCCTCCCGCCATTGCATCCCAAAACCAGCCCAGCTCACCCCCGCCTCCCCACCCTGTCCTTCCACCTATCCCCTCCTCCCACCTCAAGTTCCATCCCCATCTCCTACATACTAACCTCATCCCGCCCCCTTGACCTGTCCATCCTCCCCGAACTGACCTATCTCCTCTGCACCTCCCCGCCTACACTCACCTTTACTGGCTCCATCCCTGCCTCTTTGACCAGTCTGTCTCCTCTCTACCTATCTTCTCCTCCATCCATCTTCTATCCGCTTCCCCCTCTCACCCCATTGATTTCAGAACCTCCTTCCCCTCCCTCATTTCTGAAGAAGGGGCTAGGCCCTTTCCTGCTCCTATGATGCTCCTTGACTTGCTGTGTTCATCCACCTCTACACCTTGTATTCTCATTTTTCCAATTCATTTGCAGGATGAGGGCATCACTGATTAGGCCAGCGTTTATTGCCCTGAGGCCAGTTAAGAGTCGACCGTATTGCTGTGACTCTGGAGGCACATGTGAGTCAAACCAGGTAAAGGCAGCAGATTTATCTCTCTGTTGGTATTCCTACAACGGGGCTGCAAGCTGGAAAGGTACGACCCTGAAAGATGAAAACAGGTTGGTATCACACGGAGGACTGCCATCTGCTGAGGCAGTGCTAGGTGCTGGGAATCCCTTTGAACAGTAGTATTCGCAGTCATAATGGTAGCAGTCTGAGCTCTCAGCCATATGATGGAAGCTGTTTGTGCTGAAATGAATGCTTATCATTCATCAGGTATTGCAAGTTCCACAGGTACGTAAACATGTTAGAAAGGAGGTACTCCAATGTCTGAGCAAGGGCCAGTACCCAGTTAATGTAAGACTTTCCCTGTTGCCCATGGGATTGCATGCAGGTTTTCTGACAAGCTTTCCTGTTCTCATCAGCCTTCTTTTGTAGCCAGCAGCATCGAAATCCTTCTCTGATTTATCCACAGCAGCCTAGCATGTCACCTTGATTTCTGGCATCTGGTCTGTGGTTTGCTTCTGTCCTGGTTCCTGCACATGTGATCACTTTCTCACCCAAGTAGATGCTGCCTCTACCCTAGCAACTAATAAACTGAGTGTCAGATTCTGAACTGATGGCTGAGAATTCAGAATTGCATAATGTCACTTCACCTTTACTGCTATCCTTCATGTCCTATGCTACCTGGGAAAGTCACAGCTTTGGGACATCTGAAATGTGAAAGGAACAAGAATTGGTTTGTCATGAGGGATGAGAAAAAAGATGTGCATGCTAACACCATCTGCAGCTTGTGAGAGGGAGCAGACTGAGATGATGGAAGAAAGATTAGTTACGGAGACACCCTCATTATCAATCTCTCCAGTGCCATCAATGCCTGCAGCTGCAGTGAAGCCCTTCCCATGACAGCCAGCACCACCTCCCCTCATTGTGCTTGCTCATGCAGGTGCACTTTCCCTCCTCCAGTGTTATGCTATTGTTTCCTGTTATATGCTGTAAGGAGGGATGTGTGACAGTGAGTGTCCTCCAATATATTTGATGCTGACGTTGTCGTGGGTAAAACCCTGCCGGCACAAGTGGAGCAATGATAGTGTCTCTATCCCTGGACTCGGATTCATGTCCCAATGGCTCGAGGGATATGTAATAATATCTTTGAACAGTTTAATGAGAAAAATAAGGTACAAGTGAATAGTGAGTTGTGATGCAATTGTCCAAACTTTTATCCCCCACCACTATTTATCACTCAAAAAGGTAGCACACCTATGAGCATATATGTCAAACGCGTACAACTAAAGGTAGTAGGAAATCAGCAAGGGTCCCAGCCCGAAACGTCAGCTTTCCTGCTCTCTGATGCTGCCTGGCCTGCTGTGTTCGTCCAGCTCCACACTGTGTTATCTTAGACTCCCAGTATCAGCAGTTCTTAATATCTCTGAATGAGTTACAACACCGCTCTGTAGCCTACAAAATCTTAGACTGTCTTTGTGAATTATGGCCCGCAGTTGCCACTAGTAAGGATGCCTATGGGTACTTCTGCTTCACAGAGATGACGATCTTCAACCTACAATGACCGACGATACAGACAGGTTTCTTGTGACCAGGATTTGTATCCTATATATTTGGTCACTGTATGTATTTCACATGCAGAATTCTTTGATGACCAATGGACTGTGCAAGATTAATACAAATGCCACTTGAAGGAGCTCACATTGCTCACAAGTAAAGCCTGCATCCTCAGCCAGAAAAAAAAAACTTACTTCACTCACTCTGCGCATGGTGGCTGCTATTGTTCATTTCCATTGTGCAAATATGATGCAAAAGAGACAGAAAGGTAACAGATGTAAAAATTCTTAGACACAATGACAGGGCTCAACCTGTTAATTCAGATGATCCCCAATTCTTTGGTGTTTCATTCTTCCTTGAGTCCCCTGTCAACCTTATCAGTTCTGAGCTTTCTCACATTCCCACCCAGCTCTTTCATATAGGTCTTCATCCCTATACATTACTTGCTGTGCTCCAGCCTGCAGCTTAGTAATGTCAGCCATCAAGACGTACTGTGCCCCTTGTCGAAGTCAGGATGGTGATGGCTATCAATGACCACCTCTCCTCCAAACTAACCCATGCCCCCCAATGTTCTATTTTCCTTCCACCCTTATATATGGAGTTATCCTCCTTTACAATTATTGTCCCCTCTGATACCCAGCACATTGCTTCCAAGCCCATCAACTAACTTCTCCAACATGCCAGTGGCACAACATTGTGGGCTGAAGGGCCTGTTCTGTGCTGTACTGTTCTATGTTCTATGCCCACCATAGAAGTGGCTGCTCATATAACCTCCTTTGAGTTTCTGTGAATAGACCCCTAGGCCTGGCTCTGACCCACTTCCTCAAGTGACTTGGAATGGCCCAACAAGATCACACTGACCGTTGGAGGGTCCTGCCCAAACCCATCCCCTTTAACCCACTTAAGCTACACATCCCTCAACACTATGGGCAATTTAACATGGGAAATCCACCGAGCCTGCACATATTTGGACTGGGGGAGGAAACTGGAGCACCTGGAGCACACCCACGCTGACATGGGGAGAATGTGCAAACTGCATGCAGATTCATCTGAGGGTGGAACTGACCTCTGTGCAGCTCCCCAGTAGACATACCACTAATCCCCAGTCTGATTACATTGGACCCAAAGGACTGACCATGGCCCACTCACTGGACTGTAATGATATGGCAGCCTTGACTCTGAACACCTCAAACACCAACAGATGCAGTCCAAGCCCCTTGGATAGAGATTGGCTGAAGTTTTTGACTGACTGGGATGGTATTCTTTGACAATTCCTCTTGACTTTACTAAGGACTATTCTCCTAAGACTTTGAGATATGGGCATTTGATTGAAATACATTCAATGTGTTTGTGGCGTGAGCTGCTGGAGTATGCTGTAGGTGAGACATTGACGTAGAGCAGTGTTGTACAGCTACATGTCGGACACTTTGAATGATCATTGCTTACAAACCTGACAGGCTGCATAGCTTTATGTCTGCATTAAAAAGCAAGGCAAGACAGAAGTACTATTAGACTCTAAGTTCTGAACAACGTTTCAATGCACAAAAAGGAAAGGCAAGGTAGAGATGCTATGGGAATCCATGTATGTGCGTCGTTAGTGAGCACTAACTCAGCTAGCCAAGAAACCTGAGATGCAATCTATTCTGATGAATGAGGTGGGTGCCTATCCCTGTCCACAAAGTGTCTTAACAGCATTATTACACGCAAGCAGTCCATGTGCTCCAGTATTAAAATGGTGGACTGTATTATACGTGAATGAGAGATGTGCTATGATGATGTGGCAATGCTGGTTCCTCTGCCTGATGTCAATCTCCACTGAGGAAGGATGCAAGTTGTCCATGGAATATACCGTGAGATGTTGGGGACTACTGACTGCAACGGATGCTTGAAGGAGCAAATGGCAAACCTGAGCTGGCAGGTACGCAACCAGATCTTCATGTCTGAACTGTCGCCATCTTGTTTCTCTCCACTGCCTCAAAAAGTACTAAACTGCATGTGAAGGGGGAGGATTTTACATAATAATGAGGTAAATACTTGCAAACAGGCCTTGTGCTGCTTACTAATGACATTCTTGCCTGGCCGTTCAAGCTTTGGGAGGAATATCAGACTTCTTTTTCTCGACAGCAGGAATCTCACTTTTCAGTCTCACCGTACATTCCCAACTGATGAGGCATTGCCCACATTGTTCAGGAACTGGAAAGATTCAACTACCTACGTCAACCTTTACACATCCTTTCCTCAAGCACCCAACTAGTCTGTGGCCCACAGAAAGAGATCTTTAAAATGTGATTTACAAATCCTGAAGATTTAATCGATATATTTCTTGAATTGTACATGTTTTTCTGAATCATTTAGGGATAATCAAATGCATAAGCTAGCTTCTCGAAAAACATATTTTGCTAAGTACCAATCAAACATTGATGTGTGCCAGTCTATATATCTGCGCAGTGATGGAACAAAACAGATAACTCTGAAGGTGTTCTATGGTGTGGTAACACCACCCTATAAATTATTACCAGCAAATAATTTAGAACCTCTTTCAAATTAGACAACTCCTGTCGAAACAATCCACACGGGCAGAACATTGCTGGAGGAACAGCATATCAGAAATCATACATGTTTTCACCATTATTTTCCATTCATTAATTTTCTGAACTCTAACAGGTAGAGAAATATGGGAATATACTTGCAACTTCTCAGCATGGGTTGTCAGTAAATAGAATTAAGCAGAAAATGATTGTGCCTAGAAAACTCTATCTCAATTATTTTTCATATTATATAACTGTAAACACTAGGCCCAGCTCATTTAAAAGATGACTGTATCACTAATTGCTGAAGCCAATGCATTTAGCAATTTGGTACTTCAAGATTATCCCAAATTTTCTCCTGTTTATTTTTAATAATATTTCATGGAGATCCTAAATTAGTCCCAGTGCTGGAGCAAACTTAAAAATTGGTATCAATATGAAAACTACAGGGATAACTTTACCTTAAGATATGGTGGTAGACACTGCCATCTGTATTTTCCTTTCAAAGAATATCGGTTATAAATTATTTTCAAAGTATGCATTTCCGAACTTGTCCTGATACTGTGTACTATTACTTTTTTCCTAAATTACTTGAGCACAGGAGGGTTCAGCTGGAGAAATATTCACGCTGTGAGGTATTCTTTTATTGAACTCAGAATCCCTACAGTGTGGAAACAGGCCCTTTGGCCCATCAAGACCACACTGACCGTTAGAGAGTCCCACCCAAACCCATCCCCTTTAACCTACCTATGCTACACATCCCTGAACACTATGGGCAATCCACCTAGCCTGCACATCTTTGGACTCTGCGAGGAAACTGGAGCACCTGGAGGAAACCCATGTAGACATGGGGAGAATGTGCAAACTGCACACAGAGATTCATCTGACGGTGGAATTGAACATAGGTCCCTGGCACTGTGAGGCAGCAGTTCTAACCACTGAGCCACCATGTCGCCCAAATTTCTAAAAGTTGATTGTATGGCTGAAATAACAATACAAGGTCAGCAGTATGTAAAATCTAAGTTTGGTGATTGAAGATAAGTGTAACAAACAAAGAACAATACAACAAAGGAACAAGCCTTCAGCCCACCAAGTCTGTCCCAATACATGATGCCTTTCTAAACGGGAAGCCTTTTTCCCATTCATGCATCTGTCATGCTGCCTCTCTGAAATGTTACTATTGTATCTGCCTCCACCACTTCCTCTGGCAGCATATTCCAGGCCCTTACCATTCTCTGTGCAAAAAAAACTGTTTCTCATATCTCCTTTAAACTTCCCATCTTTTACCTTAGACCTATGTAATTGTAATTTTACCTGAAGAAAAAGACTCTGACTACCCATTCTGCACATGCTTTGCATAATTTTATTAATCTCTATCAGTTTGCTCCTCTTCCCCAAATGCTAAAGTGAAAACAAACCAAGTTTGTCCAATCTTTCCTCATGGCTAACGCCCTCCAAACCTGGAAACATCATGGTGAGCCGTTTCTGTACCGTCTCCAAAGTCTCCCCACATCCTTCTGGAAATGTGGCAATCAGAACTGTTCACAATGTTCCGAATGTGGCCTAACTAAAATTCGATACAGCTGCAAAATGACTTGCCAACTTTTATACTCTAAGCCCCAACCGATGAAGGCAAGCATGCCATATGCTTTCTTGACCACCTCATCCACTTGTTTTGCCACCTTCTGGACACTAAATTTGGACCTATATAGACAACACCTACTGCCTTACACTCTTCTTTGTTACTTTGTCAAAAAACTCAATCAAATTTGTGGGACACAACCTTCCCCACACAAAGCCACTCTGCCTGTCATTAATAAGTACAAATCTTTCCAAATGTGAGTAAATCCCTTCCCTAAGAATTTTCTCCAATAATATCCCTACCATGGACATAAAGATCACCAGCTGTTAATTTCCCAGATTATCTCTGTTGCTCTTCTTCAACAAAAGAATAGTGTTGGCTATTCTCCAGTCCTCTAGGATCTTTCCTGTGACTAATGATGATACAAAAATTTTGTACAACACCCGAGAACTTTCCTCACTTGCCTCCCTCAGCATTTTGGGATAGATCCCATCATATACTTGGAACTTGTCTACCTTAATGGTTTTCAAAACACCCAACATCTTTTTTAATATTGGCATGCCCTAGAAATTCAACATAGTGTCTCTAAACTCAGCATCCACCATGTCCTCTCTGTTGTGAACACGATGCAAACTATTAGTTCAAGACCTCCCTCACTTCCATGCATAAATTCCCTCCATTGTCCTTGAGTGACCCTATCCTTTCCCTAGCTACCTTCATGCTCCTCATATATGCCTAAAAAACATCTTGGGATTTTCCTCAATTGTGTTTTCCAGAGACATTTCATGCCCCTTTTAGCCCTCCTAATTCCTTATTTGAGTTCTTTCCTGATATCTTTGTATTCTTTGAGGGTTCTGTCTGTCTTCAGTTTCCTGAACCTTATGTAAACCTCCTTGTCCTTTTTTACTAATCTCTCAATTTCTCTGATCATCCAATGTTCCCAAATCTCGGTATCCTTTCATTTTCACAGGAACATACTGGTCCTGAACACTAAACAAATGGTCTTTAAAGGATTCCCACATGCCAGATGTGAATTTACCCTCTAACAGCAACCCCCAATTCAGTTTCCCCAGTTCTTGCCTAATATTCCCCCAATTTAGTATTTTCACCCAAGGACTACTCTTATCCTTACCTATTAGTTACAGAATTATGGTCGCTGTTCCCAAAATGTTCCCCACTGAAACTTCGATCACCTGGCTGTGCTCATTTCCCAATACCAGATCTAGTATGGCTCCTTCCCTAATTGGAACATTTTACCTAAGTTAAAATTACTCAAGCAACAACCTCGTTGTTTTTACATTTTTCCATAATCTGCCCACATATCTGTTCCTATATCACCCGATGGCTGTTGGGAGGCCCGTAGTACAATCCCAACAAAGTGACTGCATGGTTCCTTTCCAGAGCACCAACCGTATGGCCTCACTGAAAGAGCCCTTCAAGGTGTCTTCCTTCAGTACCGCAGTGATTCTCCCTTATCAGTAATGCAACTCTCCCACCTCTTTTATATCCCTCTCTATTTCAGCTGAATCGTCTAAATCTCATAACATTAAGCTGCTTGTCTTGTCCCTCTCTCAACCAAGTTTCTGTAATAGTTACAACTTCATGGTTATATGTATTAAACAAAGCACTCAGTTCTTCTGCCTTACTCCCCATATTGCAACAAAAAGCCACCTTAGACCACCAATCCTGTCATGTTCAGTAACTCTCCTGTCTGTTCTTCCTCTTAGTCTTAATGGCCTTAGAATGTGTCTCCTCTTGGGTCATTTTACTTACTGACCTACTGCTCTAGTTTCCACATTCCCCCACCCCCACCCCTCAACCCCAACACACTAATCTGAATGCTCTCAAGTGGCACAAGCAAAACTTCTTGCCAAGATATTGTTACCTCTCAAGTTTAGGTGCAATCTGTCCTTCTTGTACAGGTCCCACCTGCCCCAGAAGACATCCTAATGATCCATACACCTGAAGCCCTACCAGCGATGCCAGCTCTTTAGCCACATATCTAACTGTACAATCTTCCCGTTCCTGGAATCACCTGGTACATGGCACAAGAAGTAATCCTGAGGTTACAACCTCTGACACCTTGCTCTTCAATGTCTTACCTAACTCCCTGAACTCCTTTCCCAGGACCTCATTTCACTTTCTGCCTACATTGTTGGTACCAAGACAGACCATAACTTCCGACTGCTCACCCTCCCCTTTCACAATATCCTGCGCCCACTCAGAGACATCCACGACCCTGGCACCAGCGAGGCAACATTCCATCTTAGAGTCTCACTGGCGGCCACAGAAAGGCCTATTTGTGCTCCTGACTATGGAGTTCTTAATCATTACTGCTCGCCTATTCTTCAACCCTACCTACAGTACATCAGAGCCAGTTGTGGTACTATTGATCTGTTTGCTGCTGCTGCTTTCCCTTGAGAGACCATGCCCCCAATAGTACTTAAAATAATAAACTTGTCTGAGAGGAGAATGGCCACTGGGGACTCCTGCACTTCTGTCCACATTTACTTGTCTTCCTGGTTGTCACTCAACTCTACTATGTCTGTGTAGCCCAAACCAGTAGTGAGACAAGCTCACTAATCATTCCATCCACAACATTCTCAACATCATGGATGCTCCATAGTGAGGCTATCTGCAGTTCCAGGTGTTCCATTGAAAGTATCCCTGATGTCCCACATATAATAGGAGGAGCATTCTACAGAACCGAGTTCCCCTGTCATTGTGAACTTTATTAACTAAATCAACCTTATAATAATCCAGGAACTGATTGCATGAGCATTACATCAATTTATTTCTTCATCATATAGAACATAAAACAGTACAGCACAGTATAGGCCCTTCAGCCCACGATGTGTGTTGAACTTTTACCCTAAGCCTAAGGTCTATCTAACCTCCACCCCGACCTTATACTATCATCCATATGCCTATCTAATGGCCACATAAATGTCCCTAATGAGGCCGACTCCACTACCCTAAAGAACCTACCTCTGGCATGTCCCCTATATCTATCTCCACTCACTTTAAAACTGTGCCCTCTCGTAATAGCTACCTCCACTCTAGGAAAAAGTCTCTGGCTGTCCACTCTGTCTATACCTCTGATCATTTTGTACACCTCTATCAAGTCACCTCTCATCCTTTGTCGTTCTAAAGAGAAAAGCCCCAGCTCTCTCAACCTTTCCTCGTAAAACCTTCCTTTCATTCCAGGCAACATCCTGGTAAATCTCCCCATACTTAGTGATATCCTTAAAATCAACTTCAAATGTATTATCAAAGAATCCCTACAGTGCAGAAAGAGGCCATTTGACCCATCGAGTCTGTACGGACCTGTGAAACAGCATCCCACCAACACCAAGCCCCCTACCTTATCCCTGTACTGACCTTTGCTAACTCACCTAGCCTACACATTCCTAGACATTATGGACATAGTTCTATAAAAGCATCACAGGTGGACGGGGTGGTTAAGAAGGTGTTTAGCATGCTTGCCTTCATTGTTCTGACCACTGAGTACAGGAAATGGGATGTCATATTGAGGTAGTACAGGATGTTGTTGAGGCCACTTTTGAAGTACTGTGTATAGTTCTGGTGGTACTGTTACAGGAATGCTATTATTAAATTGGAGAGGGTTCAGTAAAGATTTACCAGGACGTTGCCAGGACTGGAGGGTTTGATTTATAAGGAGAGGCTGGAAGGCTGGGACAGTTTTCACTGGAGCATAAGAGGTTGAGGGGTGACCTTATAGATGTTTATAAAATCATGAGGAGTATGGATAAGATGATTAGCAAAAGTCTTTTCCCTAGGGTGGGCAAGTTCAAAACTTGGGGACATATTTTTAAGGTTAGAGGAGAAAGGCTCAAAAGAGACCTGAGGGCAACCTTTTGAGTCAGAGTGTGGCTCGTATGTGGAATCAATTGCCAGACGAAGTGGCTGATACAGGTAAAGTTATAACATTTAACAGACATTTGGAAAGGTGCACGAACAGAAATGTTTAGAGGGATATGGGCCAAATGGAGGACTCACTTATCTTGGGAAATTTGGTCAGCTTCTGCGCCATATGACAAAGGCTATTCTGTACCTAATTAAATTACACACATTTGGACTGTGGGAGGAAACCAGAGCACGTAAAACAGCCACACAGACACAGGGAGAATGTGCAAACTCCACACAGGCAGTCCTCCAAAGCTGGAATTGAACCTGGGTCCCTAGTACTGTGAGGCAGCAGTGCTAACCACTGAACCACCAAGCCTGCTTTATAATTCTCCTCCTCACCACTACTGAGAACAACTTTTATATTCCAGACATGAAACGGTGTATTCATAATTCTCTAGAACAATTAATGTAAACTCACCTAGAAGTGGATAATCTTCTTCCTTTTCAACAGTAATTCGAGGTTTCCCAAGTATTCTGAGGAAAAAATCTAAACATGATCTCTTAGCCAATTATTAGTATTAAACCATAAAGTTCAAACTATAAATTATGGATTAAACTAGCAACACACAACATATAAATTCAACCATACCCAGTGATAAGTTCAACGTACACTCCATTAATATTGACTCAAGTAGCATATAATGTTCTAGCTTATGATTACAAAAATGTAGGTGAGCCACCCACACTACTCATTTGCAATGCATGTATTCAGGGATGGGCAACAGGGCTGCAAATGTGCATTTACAGACAATTAAAAGGCAACAAGAACCTTTGCAATTGTCAAGACTTACTCAAAAATGCAGGTATAAAATCTCTTGAATCTAGGTCATAAAGCGTGAAGCTGGATGAACACAGCAGGCCAAGCAGCATCTCAGGAGCACAAAAGCTGACGTTTCGGGTCTAGACCCTTCATCAGAGAGGGGGATGGGGTGAGGGTTCTGGAATAAATAGGGAGAGAGGGAGAGGCGGACCGAAGATGGAGAGAAAAGAAGATAGGTGGAGAGGAGAGTATAGGTGGGGAGGTAGGGAGGGGCTAGGTCAGTCCAGGGAAGACGGACAGGTTACAAGAGAGTTGCAGTGGGAGAGAGATTCCCTGAGGTTGGTCCGGAGGGAGGAGGGTAACTTCTTCAGGTTAGGCATCCCTGGAAGAGGCTTCGCAGTGAGGTTAAAATTGTATCAGAGATAATGGGAACTGTAGATGCTGGAGAATCCAAGATAATAAAGTGTGAAGCTGGATGAACACAGCAGGCCAAGCAGCATCTCAGGAGCACAAAAGCTGACGTTTGCAGTTCCCATTATCTCTGATACAATTTTAACCTCACTGCAAAGCCTCTTCCAGGGATGCCTAACCTGAAGAAGTTACCCTCCTCCCTCCGGACCAACCTCAGGGAATCTCTCTCCCACTGCAACTCTCTTGTAACCTGTCCGTCTTCCCTGGACTGACCTATCCCCTCCCTATCTCCCCACCTATGCTCTCCTCTCCACCTATCTTCTTTTCTCTCCATCTTCGGTCCGCCTCCCCCCTCTCCCTATTTATTCCAGAACCCTCACCCCATCCCCCTCTCTAATGAAGGGTCTAGGCCCGAAACGTCAGCTTTTGTGTTCCTGAGATGCTGCTTGGCCTGCTGTGTTCATCCAGCTTCACACTTTATTATCTTGCATTCTCCAGCATCTGCAGTTCCCATTATCTCTGAGTCTGGGTCTGCTGGGTTAAAATAGAGGACTCTTAAGATTGGTTACAATTGGACAATTTAATCTGATTCGATTTGATTTGATTTATTATTGTCATGTACCAAGATACAATGCAAAGTTTTATTCTGTGTACAATCCAGGCAAATCATGCCTTACAAAACTACACCAGGGGAATAGAACAGAACAGAACACGATATAGTGTTACAGTTACAGCGAAGGTGCAGATAGAGGTCCATTTTAATATATGAGAGATCCATTCAAAACTCTTATAACAGTGGGGGAGTATTTGTTCTTGAACCTGGTGGTACGTGTTTTCAAACTTTTGCATCTTGTGCCTGACGGAAGAGGTGAAACAGAATATAACCAGCATGGGAGGAGTCTTTGAGAGATAATAGGAACTGCAGATGCTGGAGAATCCGAGATAACAAGGTGTGGAGCTGGATGAACACAGCAGGCCAAGCAGCATCTTAGGAGCAGGAAGGTTTCTGATGAAGTGTCTAGGCCCGAAACGTCAGCCTTCCTGCTCCTGAGATGCTGCTTGGCCTGCTGTGTTCATCCAGCTTCACACCTTGTTATCTGGGAGGAGTCTGTGATTATGTTGGTTGCTTTCCCAAGACAGCAGGAAGTATAGATGGAGTTAATGTATAGAATTCTGGCTTGCTTGATGGGCTGGGCTGTATTCACAATCCTCGGTAATTTCTTGCGGTGTGGAGAACACTCTATAGTACATTTATAAAAATTGGTGACAGTCACTGTCAAATATCCTTCTGAGGAAATACAGGCATCGGTATGCTTTCTTGACTGTAGCATTGATGTGGGTGATTCAGGACAGAATGTCGGTGGCATTTACACCTGTAAGTTTGAAGCTGTTTCCCATCTGTACCTCAACACTATTGATACAGGCAGGTGAGTGTCCTCCACTCTACTTCCATTAAGTCAATGACCAGTTCCTTCATTTTTCTGACAGTGATGGAGAGACTGTTGCCTTTACACTATTCTACTAAGCTCTCAATGTCTTTGCTGTACTCTGTCTCATCATTGTTCAAGATCTGACCCAATACAGTGATGTCATCAATAAACCTGTAAGTGGATTAAAGGCAAATTTGGCCACACTGTTGTGAGCGTATAAGTGCTAAAAGTGCCTATCTGCTTTCCACTTTATTTCAATGACATTTTGACCATGTGACTGAAGCTACATTTTTTCAATTCATTAGTGGGATGTGGGTGTTGCTGGCTGGCCAGCATTTATTGCCCGTCTCTAGTTGTCCTTGAGAAGGTTATGGTGAGCTACCTTCTTTAATGGCTGCAGTCTACCTGCTCTGAAAGATTATCTATTTGTCATACAACCAAAACTAAGCTAATTCTGAAACCCTTTTTGAGCCATTGCCTGCTTTGAGACAGTCTGCAGAAATAAAGCCAATATGATGACCACTGCAGAAGCCAAGCTTTTACACCATGGATGGAACCTTCACAGCACTGTATGACATGGGAAATCTGGTAAAATTAGATGACATCAACAGTATGGAGATTCCCGAGGAGAGCATAAATTCTGAGCTTCCAAACCAAGTGTTGAGAAACCAAGTGAGGTGAGAAAGTTGCCAGTGAAAGGTGAGAGGTCTATTCGCATCCATTGGCATGTATTAACATCCCAGTATTAGTTAATCTCACCTCTTTATGCACTGTTTCCCATTTTCCCACCTGCTGGATAGAAAGTGGACAGGTGGCATTTCCTAATGTGAACGTCTGAAGGGTACCTGCAACTCCAGTTAGCTGTTTGCTCCTCTGGGCCTCCATCCTGGAAAGCATTCACCAATATCTCAGGACACGCTCTGCGGCAGTGACAGCCTGCTCCCCTTTCCACAGATGTTAGCATCAGACTGGTACCAGCCTCACTGCAACTTCATGACCCATCTTCAATTCAAGCACAATATAGTCCACACTTCAATGCTGCACTTTGGAGCACACCATCACCTTTCAATGCAATGCTGCTGTCAGGACTCCACTTGCACAGTGAAAAGGATTCAATAAGGATGCAGCTCAGGGCAATTTGCATCCAATTAGGTGTTCACAGTATCTCTGTAACTTTTGCACTCCTGCCCATGCAGCTAGGGGTTAATGACTTGCAATGTTTCTGTCTTGACTAGCCTTTTAGCACAGATATAAACCAGGCAGCTTCTCATTGCCATCAGTAGCCATCAGTCAAAGGGGTATGGGACCATGTGGGGTCAATTTCATACCTGCACCAGGTAGGAGAAAGGTAGTGATTTGCTAGATGTGTGAACAGGCAGCAGAATTCTTGCAGAGGGGTGGATTGCTCAGGTATGCACGAATGAAGAAAGATGTTGCATGCAGTAGTGAGTGTGGCAGACATAAGACTTAGTGTGGGAGTCAAAAAAATAAAGTAAGTGTTAACTAGCAGAGTGAAGGTAGTGTCATATTCACTACAGAGAACAGACAGGCTTCTTCCTGCATTAAGGGGTATTCTGCTGGAAACAGTCCTGACCAGGTAGCAATCTAAGGCCAGGCCGACAATGTTTCCTGAAGCAGTACAAGGGAAGAGGGTGGCCTTCCTCTGTAGTCCCTGTACCCTGGTGCGGTGCAGCTCTGGACTTACACAGCTTCACTTGGAGTGCTGTTGGACTTTAGAAATAGTGCTGGCAGCAGAAATCCCAGCAGTGATTGGTACTTCTGTTGAGAGAGGGTGGCAGGATAGAACAAGTGCAGTGTCAAAGTATTTTGGTGCCGAGCAGTTCAAGGGAGTTTGGGAAGATAGCATGGGAAATCGCACCAGGGGTCACAGAAAGAAACCCTCCAAAAAAATCCTGGACTCCAATATCATTTAAAAGTCTATCTCTGCCTTGAACATATTCAATGTGACAACCTCCAAGACTGTCTGGGGTAAATAATCTGAAATGTTTACAACTCTCTTAAAAATAATTCCTCATATTTCCACTTAAATAGATTACCCCTTATTCTGAAATGGTGTGTTTGAATTTTTGATGCCAATGAGGAAACATACTCTCAGTGTCTACTTTGTCACACTCCCTTCAGAATTTTATGTGTACCAATAATATCAGTAATTAATATCAATAGACTGGCAGCAAGATTTTCCTAATTTTTATACTCCAGTACCCCTGCATTAAGGACAAATATTTCATTTGTGTTCAAATTCACTGCTGTATCCAAATAGTAGCTTTCTTGTGATTTAAGGAAGATTCCTAGATGCCCTGTGCTGTAGGATTCTGCAGTTTCTCTCCATTTAGATATATTTTTCACTTCCATTCTTCCCGTTAAAGTGGATAACCACATATTTTTACACGTTATACTGCATTTATCCAACCTTTTGCACATTCACTTAACCTATTGCTATCTGTTACATTCCAAAAAGGACTAGGAGTCCAAAGCATTAAACAGGGAGAGCTTTATTTTGAACATTTTCCCTCTGGGGTGGCACAGTGGCTCAGTTGTTAGCAGTGCTGTGTCACACTGCCAGGGACCTGGGTTTGATTCTCACCCACACCCATTTGTACGTTTTCCCCGTGTCTGAGTAGGTTTCCTCCCAGAGTTCAAAGATGTGTCAGCTGGGTGGATTGGCCATACTAAACTGCCCATATTGTTCCAGGATGTGTAGAGTAGGGGGATGGATCTTGGGGTGAGATACACTGAGGGTTGGTGTGGACTTGTTGGACTGAAGGGCCTGTTTCCACACTGCAGATATTCAATTCTATTCATAAAAGCAGCAAGGTTAGAATGCTGTTACCCACACAAATTGGCCAAAGACATCATTACATTGCAATGATTAGACTCTGAATGTGGCAGTCCAACATACTTACAAATATAAAATATCCCTGTGCAAACTCTTTGGATCTTCTACTCAATTTGTCTTCCCATCTTCTATGAGTAAACTTACGTCCAATACAATAGTTTCCTTCATTAAGTCATTAAAAGAGGTTTTGAATAGTTGACATTAGAACACTGATCTCTGCGCTGTCTCACTTATAATGACTGCAAACCTAAACATCACTCATTTATCCTCTCTCACATTTTCCGGTTAGCCAGTCCTCAATCCATGCTTACATATTATCCTCAAATCTATGGGCAGAATCTTCCCCTCCCTGATATGGTATGAGCAAAAGAGAGAGTGGTGGGAAATTATGGACAGAATGAGAAAAAATCAAATCTCAACATTGAGAAAGGTTTTTTTGTAAGTTTTCCAACAAGAGGCCAGGCAAGAAGGTAAGTAATGTGATGCTCACAGAGGCTGGCAGCATCTAAGTCAATACCAAAGTCTGTAAATGTGCTCTAAGAAAGCAATTTGAAGAGTTTAGAAGGCAGCAGCCTTTGTGCATGTGCAATGTGAATGCACGCCAAGCAACTTGGAAGCAACTTCAAAGTCTCACTACTCAGTGGCAACTAGGTTATTTCTATGTATTTGCATCCCTATAATAGTCCAAGTCACCATGATTCTACACAACTTCAATTTCTCTTGTACTTTCACATGAAATTAGATATTGCATATGTATAGCAAAGTGGGTATCTGGGGGCCATAGCTCACCAAATTCTTCTTCTGTCTATCATGCACCTGCTTCTGCACAATAACATCCCTGCAAACTCCATGGCTACCATGCTCCCTGATCCTTCCTCCATACAAGTTGGCATCGATAAACCACCAGCCTCCCCATGCATACTCTCAAACCAACTCACAAGTTCCTTCATCATTTCTGTGGGGCTCAGGGACACCTTTGTCTTGCAAGCTCCTTGTCACTTTTCATGCAGGTATGTACATGAATCTGATGTATCTACGCCAATGCACCTTATGACTTTTAGTTTTCTTTCTTGGCGTGCATTCACATTGCACATGCACGAAGGCTGCTGCCTTCTATACCCTTCAAATTGCTTTCTTAGAGTACATTTACAGACTTTGGTATTGACTCAGATGCTGCCAGCCTCTGTAAGCATCACATTACTTACCTTCTTGCCTGGCCTTTTTAATGGTCAGTTACAAGATGTCAGCCTCTGTGGCTTGCATTGCTTTTATTGCTGACAGTCAGATGGGCAGCTTATCTCAGTGAGGAAGATTGAGCAGTCAAAGTGTTGACATGTCAGTGATTGTACAGCGTTGTGTTACATCGACACACATTTACATGTGTGCCAGCAGTTTATGCAACAAATGTGCTTCAAGTAAATGGCCATATGTGGAAGACAAAAGTGGTCAGTCGGAGGTACCACCACCATCATCAGTCAAGAAGCTTATCCTATTCCAGTTCAGGGATTTGGCTACAGTTAGCCAGGTACTTGGTCCTATCAGAGTCCAGGGATCCATATCCTAGCAGATTGGGCTACAGTCCATCCTGCAGGTCAATGGCAACCAAGCTGGCACTTGCAGGCAGATCAGTTGGGTGCTGTGGAGACGTCAGGTTGAGGGTTGGCTAGCTTTTTCTGCAGTGAGACAGAGCGGGAAATGGTTGACTCTGACGGAAATGGATGGAAAAACTGTTGGTGGTGATGCAGGAGCAACACAAAGGGTGACGCTTCCCCAGTAAATAAGTAAATAAGCAGGCTATGGAGAGAAAGGTTAGTAGTTTGGGAGCATGCTGTGGGTGAGAGGTTGTGTATTGACTTTAGCGGTTAAACTTGTACCCATGAACCTTGATAAGAGGCATGGACAGTGGTAAAGTTAGAGAAAATGCTGAGTGTGAGGAGCCAGAGAGAAGGCTGTGGCACTTACTCTTGTGGAGTACAGAAAATCATTGACCATCCCATTTCATCCAGGACACAACAAACTACAATATGAGGCCTGGTTGATGGTGTCTGGTGGCATGCAGGAGAAGAGACTGCCTTCCGCTCCAACACCCCATCTACCTGCATCACAGTGTGAGAACCAGTTCCTTGACTGTTGCCTCCAAAGTGGTGTGCTGTGAATACGATGCCATCAGTATGAACATCTCAAGCGCCCAGCAATGGTGAGCTTGTCAGCTTTTCCAGCTGTGCAATATCACCACAAAGGCTACCAAGCACCCAGGTGCACAGTTACTGAGTTGAAGAGCAGCAACCTCCCTGAGTCACGTTGCTCTGAGCCATGGCAGGACAGATGCCATGAACTTCACTTAACAAAAAACATCTGCTGGAAAGGGAAATTGTTTCACTGAACTATTATCTTGTGTGGTAACCTTTTATCTGGTCCCTTATTGAAGTCTTTCGGAAAGTCAATGACACTATGTTAAGCAAAAGTTAAGCTCAGGATCATGTGGGAACAAAATTGTCTGAAACTAATTTTGAATATTTGCTGTTTTTAAAATTACTGTCAAAGTTTGCATTCACACTTGGTTTAAATACCAAGGTAATTAATTATCACTTTGATATTTTTCTCAGGGGTAGCTTTAGCTATTTGTGTACAGTATATTAGTTCTTGAAATAAAATAACAAAGACAGCCTTTTCCCACATCTATTTCACAGTTCCTCTATTTTGCCTGGCTTTTCAATATTTTTATAGCACTAAGCAAAAACCATGAAGCTCTCAGTTCTTCAATGTTTAAATCAACAAGAATGGCTTTCTTATTGGACAGATATTCACACTACTTTTCAGAAATTGTTACTTACTTTTGGTGTTTTTTGGAGAGGTACTGGTAAATGGTACCTGGATTTGCCACACCTTTCATAGATCGTTTGGGAAGTTCTATAAAATAGGAAGCTGGCATCTTGGCATGATAGTGTGTCTCTTCATCACAAGAAACCACACCAGGGTAGTGCATCATCAGTCGTGCTGCCAAGTTTACTTTGCGGCCAATCACTATAAATTAGAAATAAAAAAAGGATTTCATTTGTACTTAGGAAAGAAACACAGAATTCTAGAAGCTAAAGCTGTCAAGCAGCAGGGGCTTATTGGCCAAATTGCCTACTCCTTTTTTAAATGTTTTAATTTTTCTATGTTTCTAAATTAAAGAGTTTAAAGTGATGATGACTGTAACATGTATGGCAAATTTAATAGATTGGGACTTTCTGATTAATCATGTTGCTTTCATGGTTGACATATATGAAGACATATACTGCTTTTGTTATGAATAATTTGTATGCATAAATGTTATTTATTGTTTTATTGTCTATAAAGCATTAGTAATGAATTAGTCAGGAACCAAATCTATGCCAAGGTGTTCCAGGGAGCCAAATTCATGATGCAAAGGAGTGTCAGATTGTACGTAACAGGACACCAGGCTAAGAGAAATTGATACGAGGCAATTTGGCAAGTTGGATGAAAGACAAAGAACTCTGAAATAACTCCACAGAGGCTGGTATCCCTTCATCAAGTCACCCTTTATTTACATGCAGAGAATCCTTGACACTGATCCAGCTCCCCAAAGCCACCTCTCAAACTGAACAGAACCTCTGTTACTCTTGTTTATATCTGTCAGCAAGGGCTCCCTCATTGGACCAGGTTAACAGCCCCAATCAAGGAACTCATATTCTATAGTATCCACCTGCTGACCCCATTACAATCACTACATTTTTCTCCCTTGGAGTCAGAAAACGTAGGTCAGTTCTCTTTTTTTTGTAGCCCCTGCTGGGGAATTTTAGAACATGGTCAGGTTTCTACATCTCTGCCTCTGGTACAGGTGATGTGCAATGCAAAATGGCTCACCTTTCGTGTCCGGGGCATCTGGGAAAGAAATTAATTCTCTTCTTTAGGCAGCAAAGGCATTGAGGTGGGAACATCTACTATGTCCTTCTCAGATTGTGAGGTATCTTCAACATTTGATGGACAGGGAGGATCCATGGATTCCAGAACAATTGGAAAGGCAGTTGAGGAGCGAGGCACATTTTGCTCCTGCACCGTTTGTGAGTTTGCAGCTTTCATATGGTCCACATTATATACCTATCCAAACTTTATATGTCATTCGGCCTGATCTTGCATTGGTTATGCCTCTTACCCATGCAGGGCCACTCCCATCATTCTAACACCGAATGTCATCCCCTTAAGTAAAATGTTTCTCCTTCTTAGCAGAGTTTTGTATCTGGCATTGGTGTTCCTGATGTCATTTCACCTTGGCCCCTGCACCCAGGTCTAGGAAGATTAGGTATAACCTGGTGCAGAGTCTTCTCCCCATTGGCAACTTTGCTGGAGCTGTCCCTGTAGTTGCCTGAGGGGTGGTCCTATAATCAAATAGGAACCAGGACAGTTGGTATCTAATGAAGCTGTAAGGTGTTTTTTTATGTCTGCCTTCAAAGTTTAGACTGTTCTTTCTGCCAGGCCATGGGATGATGGATGGTATGAAGATGGCCTTATATGACAAATACCATTCGCCTTTAGGAAATACTCAAATTTTTTGCTTGCAAATAATGGACCATTATCTGTGACCAATACTTCTGGGAGTCCATGTATTGCAAAAGAAGCACATAGTTTTTCTAGTGCCATTCCCATGTTGAATGAATGAACTCTATGTACATCCAGCCACTTTGAGTCAGCATTCAAAATGAGTAAGAACACTGAGCCGATGAAACAACTGAACAGTCACCATGTTACCGAGTTCTGGGTTTATCTGGCCATTCAAACAAATGTTGGGGAGCTGCTGGCAGCAATTTTTGTCTTTGTTGATGCTCAGTTCTGTCCCACTAACACAGCTATATCTGCATCCGATCCTGGCCACGAAACATCATGTCACACCAACATCTTCACTTTGGAAATAGCTGGATGGCTCTCCTTTATTCATTCACAGGATGAGGCCGTCGTTGGCTAGGCAGCATTTATTGCCCATCTCTAATTTCCCAGAAAGCAGTTAAGAGTCAATGACATTGCTGTTGGTCTGGAGTCACATGTAGGCCAGACCAGGTAAGGGTGGCAGTTTCCTTCTCTAAAGGACAGTAGTGAGCCAGATGTTTTTTTCCGACAATCGGCAATAGATTCACAGTCACCATTATATTTGTAGTTCCAGATATTTTTTGAATTCAAATTCCACCATCTGCTGTGGCAGGATTTGAACCCAGGTCTCCAGAACGCCACTTGTGTCTCTGGATTAACTGTCCAGGGATAATATCACTAGGCGATTGCCTCCCTTTAAACTCCACTCTGGTGGAGGTCAGCCAGTATCTGGTGGCAACTTTTGCTCAAGACAATCACTCTTGCTCGCCCATGATAACATGACATCTCTCTGGGTCCAAAAATGTTTCACTTCAGGTTGTGATGGGCCTTTGGCTTCGTCCATCATCACCAGCTGTTTTCATTTCACCAGGACCGGATCTTTCTGCATCAAATGTCTGATATGGTCAACTGTGACTGGAAGTGTGTCCAGAGCATTTAAAACCATTATGGACTCTTCCAGTGGCGGTACAATCAATGGTATATCTGCCAGTGGGAGGTGGCTCAATACATCTACGTTTGCTACTTGGCTCCCTGGATGGTGTTCCAACTTGCAATTATATACACTTAATATTAGAGCCCACCACTGAATTCAGTCTGAAGCTATGGGTGGCACTGCCTTGTCCTCTTCAAGTAGACCTAGCAACGGTTTGTGTACTGTGATTATTACAAATTTATGTCAGTAAAGGTATTGGTGGAACTTCCTGATGCCAAATACAACAGCCAAAGCTTTCTTCTCTATCTGGGAATAATTACGTTTTGCATTTGCGAAAATCTTGGATGCATACTCTATTAGGCATTCTCCTCCATTGTGTCAACTATGAGCTAATACTACACTAATGTTGTAAGGAGAGACATCGCATGCCAATGCCATATCTCACTTGAGATCATAGTGTGCCAATATCTTAGATAGCTGTTTCTTCACTTCCCTGAAAGCTACGGCTTGGCCATTTCCAAGCCTGACCGTTCTTTGAGAGTTGATGCAAAGGCACCAGGATGGGGACCAGGTTATGTGTGAACTTTCTGTAATAATTCACCCTCCCACAGAAAGACATAAGCACCAGGGCTTAAAATAGTTTTAACACAGTCTTGTCAACTCCATAGACCATGTAGGTCACTTGGAGTGCCAGGAATACACATTTTTCCCTTCTAAGGCATATGTCCCGCTGGGAGAAACATCAAGCATCCAAGTTTTCTAAGCGGTCTTTATTAGTCTTCTCTGTTATTATCATATCATGTAGTTAAATGGCCACCATGGGTAGACTTTGTAGAATGTTCTCTGTCGCCCAGTGGCTTACTGTTACAAATCATTATGCGTATTAATTGTAGCATATTTCTGGGAATTTCTGCATTTGCAGGCAAGCATGGCTAATGTCCAGCTTCTTTTTGCAATATAAATCCCCTATGCGAAGGATTGGATATTTATCCAGCTGCAAAAAAGCGGTATACCATTTGCTTAAAATTCCCACAAAGGTGAACTGACCCATGCGGTGTCAAATCAGTACAACAGGTGCTGCCCATTCCAAAAAATGGGCTGGTTTGACAATTGCTTCACTCTCCACTTTCTGATTTGTGCCACTACTTTTGCCCATAAGTCAAATGGCACTCAGCAGGCCTTGAAGAATCATGGACTTGCTTCTTGGTCAACGTGCAATGTAGCCTTGGCTCCTTTGATAGTCCCTCCTGAAAATCTTCTAGGCATTCAATTAGCACTTTACTCAGGCAGCCATTTTCTAATCAAAAGATGTTAAGACAATACAGGTGAATCTTTCTCAAACAATTTCTCCCCGTCAAGCTTGGGCCCAAGCCTTTTACTGCAATCAGTCATAACTGAACCAGGTGCTTTTTAGAAGAGACCAGAACTGAAATTGTACCCTTAACTTGTATAGGTTCCCCAGCATGGGTTCTCAATCTAGCTGAGGTCTTCCGCAAACTTAAGGGTTAGAGGCCAGAATACATTTTATTAATAATTGGTTCTTCAATCGCTGAAATTGTTGGGCCAGTTTCCTCCATTAAGTCTGGGTAAACATTTAACTAGACATTTATTTTGATTGCTTCTGATTTGGGCCTTGCCAAATGATCTTACTGTTCCGAGCCAGATGTTGGTGCACTCTCCAGGGTGTGCGCTCGCCTGGATACAGACCTATGAGTTCTCTTACTCCATTTAGGTCCAGTGGGACCCTTTTGCTGTCTTGAGACCACAGACCAACAGCAACTACAATGGCTTGCAGGCCCAGACCCCAAAGAAATTTTTGACTGTTTGGCCAAGATTTGGCTTTCTTTTGGGGTTTTGCTGTGGACTGACCTGGAGTCCCTCTGATCAGGATATGTGCTGAGTGAGGCTATGCAATTGCCTTCACTCAGGTGGTGTTCCCCAAACTCGGCTGGACTGGCGAGGGTGTCTACTTGCAATGGAATATCCTGTAACTCATATGCTCCACTTGCTGCATTTTCCAATGATAAAGCCAGCTGTAGTGCAGGTTTGAAGTCCCATTGATACAACTACAAGTCAGAAGACCACATGGATAGCATGTTTAGGGACCGTGATCACACCAAAATATAGGGGTGTGGAGGTATAATGCGTGACCACTAGGCAGTCCAAAAGAACTATAAAGTTAGTGCAGGAGTTCCTTGAGATGATTTTGCTGACTAATTTGTTTTCTGCTCTGGTAATTCCTGATTCCTATCAGAAGAGTGCAGCAAGAACCAATCACATAGCACATCAGGTGGCTTAGCTGTACAGGAGGGTAGGAATTAGATTGGAAGAGCAGTAGTATTAAGGAATTTCTTCAGTTCAGAGAAGAGATAGATATTTCTGCTGCTGTCAACATGACTACAAGGTGGTAGGCTGTATTCCTGCTGCTGGGCTCAACAATATCACAGAGTGGCTGCACAATATTCTTCTGGGGCAAGCTGATCATACAGAGATTGTGGTCCATGCTGGTGTTAATAGCAAATACATGATAGGGCATGTGATTTACAGTCAGAATTTGGCGAGTTAGGTAGAAAATTAGCAAGCAGGATCTCAAACGTCTGTGAGTACTCTGTGGATTACTCCCACTGCCAAATGCAAGCAAGTATAGAAATAGGAGGATAATACAGATAAATATGTGGCTGGAAGGACAGTGCAGGAGGGTGGCCTTTAAATTCCTGGTGCACTGGGGCTGGCCCTAGTGGACATGGCATCTGTATTAACTAGACGGGTTGCATTTGATCAGAGATGGGGCTGAGCTCCTCGAGGGGTGTTTTGCTAGTGCTGTTGGCAAAGGCTTAATTACATCAGCTGATTTGTGACAACCAAAAGAGAACATTACAGAGGAATACCAGCATGTACAAAACACCTGGAGAAACAGATAGCACTAACACAGAGAATAGAAAGTCAATAGATGAGGTCAGAGTAAGGGAGAAAGTAACGAAATCCAAATCAGGGTTGCTGGTTGTCTTAAGACAGCAAGGCATAGAGTTGGATGAACACAGCAGGCTAAGCAGCATCAGAGGAGCAGGAAGGCTGACGTTTATGGGCTTGACCCTTCTTCAGAAATGGGGGAGGGGAAGGGGGTTCTGAAATAAATAGGGACGGACGGGGAAGTGGATAGAAGATGGATAGAGGAGAAGATAGGTGGAGAGGAGATGGGCAGGTCAAAGAGGTGGAGATGGAGCCAGTAAACGTGAGTGTCGGTGGGGAGATAGGGAGGAGATAGGTCAGCCCGGGGAGGATGGACAGGTCAAGGAGGCGGGATGAGGTTAGTAGGTAGGAGATGGGGTGGAGCTTGGGGTGGGAGGAGGGGATAGGTGGGAGGAAGGACAGGTTAGGGAGGCGGGGATGAGCTGTGATGGTTTTGGCATGCAGTCGGGAGAGGGGAGATTTTGAAGCTCTTGAAGTCCACATTGAGACCATTGGCAACTTATAGATGCTGTAATATGATTTTGAGGCAATATCAGGGAACCCTGGTACAAGGAAGGGAAGGACTAGGTATTTAGTATTCCTAGGCACAAGATGTTCAGACAAAATGAGAAAGGAAAAAAATGAAGCAGAGGGGTGCTGGTATTGGTTAAGAGAGCATCGTAGTGCAGGAGGGAACACATATCCCAAGGGATTCATGTCGTCTAAGGAATGGGAGGCAAACCATTTTAACTCCCCCTCCCATTCCTTAGACGACATGTCCATCATGGGCCTCCTGCAGTGCCACAATGATGCCACCCGAAGGTTGCAGGAACAGCAATTCATATTCCGCTTGGGAACCCTGCAGCCCAATGGTGTCAATGTGGATTTCACCAGCTTCAAAATCTCCCCTTCCCCCACCGCATCCCAAACCCAGCCCAGTTCGTCCCCTCCCCCCACTGCACCACACAACCAGCCCAGTTCTTCCCCTCCCCCCACTGCATCCCAAAACCAGCCCAGCCTGTCTCTGCCTCCCTAACCTGTTCTTCCTCTCACCCATCCCTTCCTCCCACCTCAAGCCGCACCTTCATTTCCTACCTACCACCTCATCCCGCCTCCTTGACCTGTCCATCTTCCCTGGTCTGACCTATCCCCTCCCTACCTCCCAGCTATACTCTCCACTCCACCTATCTTCTTTTCTCTCCATCTTCAGTCCGCCTCCCCCTCTCTCCCTATTTATTCCAGAACCGTCTCCCCATCCCCCTCTCTGATGAAGGGTCTAGGCCTGAAACGTCAGCTTTTGTGCTCCTGAGATGCCACTCGGCCTGCTGTGTTCATCCAGCTTCACACTTTGTTATCTATAATATCTCGACATGTTATTTTTGCTTATGGAGAACTTATCCCTATATTCCTTACACTGTAAGTTCAACAAAATCCTCCACATGGCAAGTAGAAAGTAATTTTTGCTATTGGTAAATAACTTTCAGTGCCAGTTGATGCCAGCTTGGTAGACCATGTGTCTCAATGACTGATGGATCATACCAAACAGCATATCCATCCTGCTCTTCACAATGGTGGAGTAATAACAATATTTAATCAGCCCTAATTACGAGATGCAGAATGTAATGACCATTCTGAAGCTATTCTGTGGTTGGACAGCACTTTCTGAACAATATTAAATGCCCTCAAAATTACACTAATAAAAATGAAGGTTTGTAATTAGGTATGCCATATGGTTCAATTGTGCTTGGTAGGAGCTGTACTTATTCATGTCCAAGGACTAGCCCTCTGCAGGAGCAAGGAACATGCGTAGGTATTATTTCATTTTTGAATTGAACAAATGTATGGAAAACAACTGTTCCTTGGTGTATTCTTAATGAAAATGTCTCAACTAATTCAGAATCAACTTGTCAACCAATCAACATCCTTTGCTATAAACTGTTAATTTGTTTGAGATTTGACATTAGGAAAAGACTTCAAGGATGCTCCGTTTTCTTCAAATGTTGACTGAAATGAGCCCTCAATTGTGAGAAGCAAATGATGCTCTCCTTTCCCAGCTTTCTCCATTTCCAAAATTTCTAAATTGTTTGATTTTTGTTCCCCTAAACCATTCCTACCAAGTGAAGCGCAGTAATAGCTAATACTGTGTTAAGAAATTGATGAAAAAATATTTTTAATTGGGGGACTATGGTATCTAAACGTTCATTGATCTAATCAATGTAGGAACTCATGGCCATCAGTGTGATGTATCACCATCCCTTTTGGAAAATGTCAGTCAAGTCCTGTCTTCAGGCACAAAAATGGTTTTTGCTGTACACTCACTCTAAGACACAATCATTAATGTTGCATATCTGCTGCTTTTATGTTCCCAAGATGAATCATAGAATGATTTAGAAGTGAAAGACAAATATAAATTAACTTTTTATTCTGAAAATCTGATGTTCATAAGGCAGTATTTCTAGTAAGTATTAAATGAATAGGTGTTCTTTTTTTCTCAGCATTTTCTGATTTCATTTATGACTTCCTGCACCTGCCAGTTATCTTTTATCTCACAATGAAGGTACAGTATGTTGATTCAATACATGACCCAGCTAACCAGAAAAAGAATGACTTCATTCTGTTAATTTGTTTTAAATTTAAACTAAATAACCCAAAAGGTAAAAAAAAAATGGAAACAGGAAATCTACCACTCTGGTTATGTTTTAAGATGACTTTTCTATTTACCTGTATATTCATGGCGTAGAGGATGCCCAACTACTCCACAGAATAGAGGACCAGTTGAGACGCCAATAGATGCTACACTGAAAACACAGGAAAATATAATACTTAAAGTTTTGATCAGGACCATTAAAGTTCAAACTGATTAGATTTTCTATGACCTCTCTTGTAAATCTAAGCAATTTTACCTGCTTACCTGACATATCTAAGTTTTTTACAGAATTCATGAACATTATGTGCGCATTGTAAAGCATTTGCACATTCATCTTCTCCTTTGTCACCAGGAAGGCCAAAACAACACAGAAATGTACAGCCCTGAAATTAATGAAAACAAAATGATAAGTTCATTTATTATAAATCAGCATTTTTTTTTTACAATTTACCTAGTTCAAGAATCCCCAAACAGTGGAAATAGTTCATTTTATCTACCCTGTCATTTCCTGTAAATATTTTGAAGACTTCGAAGAGATCAGACCTTAATTTTGTAAATTCTAGAGAAAGTAGGCCTAATTTGTATAATTTCTCCACATAACAATCCCTGAAGTCCAGGTATCATTCTCGCAAACATTCTTGTAATGAAGCAGTACATGGGCATGGAAGTCTCCAGCTCAGTAGTGACACAGGGCACTGTACAGATCTTGGAACACATGCTTCCAGTGTGGGAGTGACGGCTCCCCATGTCAGTGCATATATCCAATCATGGTAGACTGCTATGAGATCTGTACTTGCTGCCATACTATGTCAGGATGTTCCCATCATGACTATGATACCAATGTCCTCCAAAAGATTGCTAGGATGGTAAGGTACCACTTTGTTAGTGGCTGTAGCTCCATGAAGTGCAATCTCTTTTAGAATGGCAACCTTCATCCTTCCACTACTATACCATTAACCTTTGATACTGCCTTTCCAATAGTCGTGCCAAAGTGTTGGAGTCTAATAAGGACTGTTCCACGATCTGAAATGCCTTGGAGTCAATCCTGCAAGGCTTATTACAGACTCCCTCATCAGACGTCAGCAGCCTTCCACCAAGAGCAATGTTTGCCTTAGTTATCATTGTATAGGAGTACTAGACTAGTAATAATACGTGGAAGTCAGGTAGTAAGAGAACGCATAAGGGTAATTTGTTGATTTTGTAGGGAAAACTGGATGATTAGATTTATAAATTTGATTTAAGAAAATGCAGTGATGATCAGTAAAAGAAGGAAGAGTGCAGGTGAATCAGAAACTGACCTTGTATTAAGTATGGAGCTGGAGGAACAGAGCAGGCCAGACAGCATTAGAGAAGCAGTAAAGTTGCCGTTTCGGGTCAGGACCCTTCTTCAGGAACGACCCAACCCGACCCGACACATCAGCTTTCCTGCTCCTCTAATGCTGCCTGGCCTGCTGTGTTCCTCCAGCTCCATACTGTGTTATCTCTGACTCCAGCATCGGCAGTTCTTACTATCTAAGGTATGAATTGGTTGCCTTGCCATTTTTTCTTCTCTGGCTCTGCCTCCTTCAGCTGCTCAGCTATGCCTGTATATGTAGCTCTGCTGTCATGGTGATATATGGTCAACATGCAATCTCCACAACTAATCATATGGTGGTTTCCTTCTTGTACTACAGGGATCCTTCAGATAATAATAAAGATCCTTCAGATAATAAGTGAAGCTGGATGAACACAGCAGGCCAAGCAGCATCTCAGGAGCAAATCTCCAGCATCTGCAGTTCCCATTATCAGGGATCCTTCAGAGTTGTCCAGGCACAGAAAGCATTGGTTAAGAAACCTAACTGTCTGGGACAGCATGGTTTTTACTTTATGAGTGCTCCACACAGGTAGGGAGAGGCAGTACTTGGAAACATGCACTGTTTAAAATGTACCATTATCGTACCTCACAAGGGTTTGTGCATTATTATTTGGAGATCTAGGCTTGGAATCCAAAACTTTTCACAAAGTCCCTTGTATTTTTCATGTGTTGAACATCTCTGTTATCAATCCTTTCCATGACTACCACACCAAGTAGGTAGGCAAGATGTGAAATATTGCATGGGCATCTGTCACAAGGGTGCATATGAGCTAAAATTTGCATTGAACTGAGACATACAATTGGGTTCAGAAGCAGATTACAATGAGTGCTGTTTCTTTTCTGATATACTGTCAATCATTACTACCTCAACACAACATGAAGGTATATTTCTGACTTGTTCTTTGTCTACAAGCAGCATGAGTTGAAATATGTGTGTACAACAGCCTTCCAGTTAACTTTATTTGTATATCATCTTGTCTTGAAATAAAGAATCCATGGTGTTTTATTACCAATTCATTTTGTTAATAGTCAAATTCCAATTTCTTTGTGATTACTTGATATGCAACTGTGTAGAACTGAACTGCTTTTGTGTCATTGGATGTGATATGATTGGTACGTCTATGGTGAATCTTTCATCATACTTCCTCTTAAAGTGGATTTCCAAGTAACTAACTTCAACTCTAATGACGGCTGAGTGACAATCTCACACCAAACTGAGTTTTGCATTTGGAGAGAATTATTGCCTCAGTTATACAATATCACTTTGAGTGTTATATATTGGCTGAATTTGGTGGGGTGGTGATGACGTGGGGATTTGAAAGAAAGGAACACAAATTGCAGCACAGAGAAGAAATATTTGACAAAGTTGTAACTATATTCAATACATGTTACTGCCATCTGCTGGTTACTTACCTTGTCAAACATAAAGACCTTATTTATCCTTCCTCGATAAAGTTTGAATTCATTGTTAATTCCAACGCAACAAGCCTGTATAGATTGGCACTGATGATACATAGTTGCACTTTCCACAAACTGTAGATTCACAAACACCACTGTTGCAGGCCGCATTTCAGACAAATAGTCCAAAGGCACTGCATCATCAATCTAAGTAAGGAATCCATAATATTGACTCAGATATGTGATACATACAGTTAGAGATACAGTTATATAGATTTTTGGATCAGATTCACTGAATTATCCAATGGATATCATTTGCTTAAATTTCTGAAAGATTATTAACACTCATATTTAACATATTAATATCCAATCCCTAATTAAGCTGTAAAAGGCTTTCTAAGATTTAAAAGGATTTTATTGTAAATTTGTAATTTAACACAAGCAGCAGTTTTCACTTTTCCCTTCTGAAATCTATTTCTGTCCATAAGCCAATTTCCAACTGGGAAGGACCCAGTTTTTCTGAAGAAAATATGTTTTCCAATCAGTCTGTTCAGAGATATGATTACACACCTCCGGAGCAGGTTGCGACTTTAACTGAGGCCTCCTCACTCAGAGGTAGGGACACTACCAATACACCACAAAAATCCAGTTTTTTGTATTTTTAATCAACTAATCCAAGAATGTTATGACACACTTCTGAACAAGTGGGATTTGAACCCAAGCCTTATCATTTGCTTTAGTAAACTTTGGAGCTGTATTTCTAACACTGCCAAACCTTTAAAAATTAGGAGTATTTTCAGGAGACAAAAGCTCTTGGAAAGAAATGACAAATCAGATAATTGCTTTACAACTTATTGTGTAAAGGATGGCACTCATAAATGCAAATAACTGACTGGGAAATAGTGACTAGTGACAAAAACAGAATTTGCTGGAAAAGCTCAGCAGGTCTTCCAGTATCTGTGAAGAAAAAAATCACAGTTAGCATTTCAGGTTCGGTAACCCTTCCTCAGAACAGCGACAAGTGAATTTCCAATAATGTATGTTCGGGTTATGCTAATGATAAATCCTACATCCCTCATTTTTATAAGCCAAATCATTAACAGATCTGATAGCAAACTAGACACTTTTTTTTGGAAAAGGGATATTTGATCATCTATGATAACAAGGTGTAGAGCTGGATGAACATAGCAGGCCAAGCAGCATCATAGGAGCAGGAAGGCTGACATTTCAGGCCTAGACCCTTCTTCAGAAATAGGAAGGGGGAAGGAAGCTCAGAAATAAATAGAGGAGGGTTGGGGCTGGGGAAGAAAGGTGGGATGGTGATAGGTGAGTGCAGGTAGAGAGAGGTGGTGATTAGTCAGTCGGTGGGAGGGTCGGATAAGTGGGAGACAAGATGGACAGGCTGTGTCAGGTCAAGGAGGTGCAGGGATGAGAGGGAAAGTTGGACATGGGATGAGGCTGGTGGGTGGGGAGATTTTAAAACCTGTGAAATCCATGTTTTGGCTTTAGGCTGTAGGCTCCCAAGGTGGAATATGAGGAATTGCATCCCCAGTTTTCGGATGGCATCATTGTGACACTTGAGGAGACCCAGGATGGAAATGTCGCCCAAGGAATGTGAGGGAGTGTTAAAATGATTCACAACCAGAAGGTGTTGTCGTTTATTGTGTACATAGCACAGATGCACTACAAAACAGTCTCCAAGTCTCTGCTTGGTCTTACTGATGAAGAGGAAGGCACATCGGAAGCTGCACATGCAATAGACCAAGTTGACGGATGCGCAGGTGAACCACTGTCTGATGTGGAAGGTTTGTTTTGTGCCTTGAATGGAGGTGGGTGGGGGGAGAGCTGTAGGGGCAGGTGGAACACTTCCTGCCGTTGCAGAGAAAAGTGTCGGGGTGGTGGGATTAGTGGGGAGGAGACGAGGGAGCCATGGAGAGACCGATCCCTACAAAAGGCCGATGTGGTGGGGAGGGACATATCTCTTTGGTGTGGAGTCTGATTGTAGGTGGCGGAAGTGATACAGAATGATACATTGGATGTGGAGGTTGGTGGGGTGATATGTGAGGACGAGGGGGATTCTGTCTTTATTTTTGTTGGGGGAGGGAATGAGATGGCAGAGGTGCAGGAAATGCAAGAGATGCAGTTGAGGGCATTTTTGATTACCGGAGGGGGTAAGTTACAGTCCTTGAAATATGAGGGCATCTGGGATGTTCAGGAGTGGAACGCCCTATCTTGGGAGCAGACGCGGCAGAGGGAGAGGAATTGGGAGTAGGGGATCGCATTCTTGCAGGAAGGTGGGTGTGAGGAAGTGAAGTCTATGTAGCTGTCGGAGTCGATGGGCTTGAAATACTTGTCGATTTTGAGGTGGTCACCAGAGATGGAGACAGAGCGGTCCAGGAAAGAGAGAGAGGTATCAGAGATGGTCCAGGTGAATTTCAGGCTGGGGTGAAAAGTGTTAGTAAAGTTGATAAACTGTTTAATCTCCTTGTGGGAGCACAAGGCCGCGCCAATACAGTCATCGATGAGGAAGGGGTGGGGAATATAGCCAGTGTAGCAGTGGAGGAGAGGCTGTTCCATGTATCCAATGAAAAGGCAGGCTTAGATTGGGCCCATGCACGTGCCTATGGCCTGCCCCTTTGTCTCTTGGAAGTGGAAGGAGTTGAAGTAGAAGTTTTCTCTGTTGTTATTACAATAAAAATTAAGGTCGATTCTAAAGGCAGTAATTGCACGTCTAGATAATAGAGCTGGTGCAGACACAATGGGCCAAATGGCTTCCTTCAGCACAGCATTAATTCTGTGATTCAATAATTTGGAGACCTAAATCTCTCTCTCTCTATGGCATAATTTTTAGAACTAAATGTCTTAAAAGTTAGTAGTTTTAATGAAACTTTATATTGATATATCCTGTTGCACCAATAATAATTTCACAGATTATACAGCATAGGTCAAGATAACTGGCACAGCTAGTACTGCTAGTGTCAAATTGCAAGTACCTTAACTTAACCTTTTAGTCTTTTTTAGTACTTGCTTTCTCAATCACTTAACCTATGTGCACCAATCACTTTGTATGGTAGTGAATTCCAGTGCTAACCACTTTAAGGAAAGACATTTCTCCTTTTCCTGATTGGATTTCTTGCAAGTGGACAACCCCTCCCCCACCCTTCCAAGTTTTGGGTTCTTCCACAAATGAAAAGTTTCACTACACATCTATCTGGTCAAATCATTCATTATTTTAAATCAGGACTATCAGGACTCCTCAGAATTTCCTCTTATCTAAAAAGAAAAACCTCAAATTTCTATTAACTGTAATATCTCAGTTACAGTACCATTCCTTCTTCTTGCATTTTCTGCAACATTTCTCCAGTGTTTCCCCTGTATTTCTTTCATAGCACAGAGACCAGCACCGTGGATGGGCTCCAAGCAATGCTTTGCTGAGGTTATATGCTAAATGAACACAATTCTCACTACTTTGAGAGCTGTCCCTCTAGAAACAAATTCAGTGCTTTCTTAGCCTTTTTACCTTCTTTGCTGAATTGCAATGTTATTCTTAACGATTTATTCACAAGTATCCCGAGATACATTTAATTTCTTATTTTTAGAGCAATGTTATGTTTCTGTTTTTTTATTCTGTTTTTCTACCAAAGTGCATCACTTCATATTTAATAAGATCAAAATTCATTTTCCACCTTTACAAGTTTTTAAATTGTCAGGTATTATGATGCAACTTTACCTGTATTTCTCAAATTGGCAACATGTGCAAGTTTTGTTCTTGAGTTACTTATTCCTAAATTCACATTATTAATGTAAATTATAGTAACAGCGGTTTTAAAGCCAATATTTAAAGAACAGCAATTTCTGCCTTCCTTTGAAATGATTAACTACACTTTCTCTGGTTTTTTTTAGCCAATTTGCCTACCATTCAGCTATTGTCCCCTGTTGCCATATATTTTCACCTTTATCAGAAGCCTATCAAATGATATCTAGTCAAAAGCCTTTTCAGCATCCAAGGATATTACATCTTTTTATTAGCAAGACTCCAAAAGATTTACATGGTTAGTTAAACATAATCCAGTCTTTCAGAATTCATACCAGCTAATTGTGCACAGCCACAATGCATCATGTGTGCCATTGTTGCACCCGACACTTTTCAGCTAAATAATTTTCTGCACTTATATACACTGACAATAGGCTGAAAACAGAACTTCACTCCCTCATTTTCCAAACAATAATGTCTGTCTCAAAATGAACCAATATGAAATACAAGGTTAGGAGTATTTCTTTTCTGTTTAATATAAAGATTTACAGTAGCAGTGAAAAATATATTCTAATGTCTCCAGGCTTTTAGCTGCAGCAAATATTAGTTTATTGTTACTATTAAGCCCGGCACTCCGCCATGATTTATACTTTTGGCAATTAAGGGAAACATTTGATACGCAGAAAGCTATTTTAACTGTTCAGATTAAAAAGACAGAATAGGAATAAGTCTGAAAACTGTAATTTCTACAGTGCAATTATTCATACGTACTGAATAAATCTGATACAGAATTAAAGTTAAATCTTTGAAATCCATTAATTACTAAAGACATCAAGGTTAACCATTATGGAAGTTAATACATCCAGGACTAGATGGAATGTCAATGGATACAATTCTTCAAATAAGTTTAACAAAGTTGATTTTGCAATGAATTATGCACGTGAAAAATGATTTGCAACATTTGAAAAGTTCATACCTTTAGTAAAACTGTTTTCAGGAGATATTTACGGAGGACAGATTCAAGTTGTACGTTTGGCAATAACTTTGATGTTTTTCTTATTGCCTCTGTAAATGAATCAAAAATCAGCTTCTTATGTCCAATTGAAAGCCCAAGTTTGTAGCTAACCAACCACAGAAAAAAGAAACTGTGAAAAAAAACATACTTTTGCTAACACCAACTTCTTGATACTCCAAATGGGTTCCAAAAGATTTTATATAGTCTTCCACTGAAAAGTGAGGGTCCCTTTTAATGTACCGCACCTGTTGTAAAGCATATTGCAATATGAAAATATGTTGACAACTGACATTTTTTAAAAATTTCTAGTACATCACTAACCTTAATTGCAAACAGCGTAAGGACAATTTCAAATAAAAGCAAAGCACTGTGTATGTGAGAGACGTGAAATAAACTGAAATAAAAACAGAAAATACTGGAGAAACTCTGCAAGTCTGGCAACAGCTGTGGAGATAGAAACTATGTTAATGTTCCAAGTGCAGTAATTCCAAAGAATTATATTGAGCTTTGAATGTTAAATCAGTGCCGAACCCTATTGTCTTTGAATAAGTGTTAGTTTCGTCCAGTTTCATGGAGTTGTGGAGGCATCTAGATTACTGAAAGTATTTAAAGAGGTTAACACTTAGTTTTGAAAAACTGAGTGCAACGAGGAATTGTAGCCTGGGGCAGATCAGCAATGACCTTATAGGATGGAAGTGCAGGATTGAGGGGCCAAATAGCCTAGTCTTCTGACTATTTCTGTGTTATTACTTACTCAATCTCTGCTACTGTACCCATCTTCCAACTTGGCTTGTGCTTTATCACTCTATTTCTTGCAACATCTTCCATCTTTCCTTGTCACCCACCCCAACTCCAACTCCACTAACCCTGCATGTCCTCTGCCTTGCGCCTCACTTGCCCAGGCCACCTCCACACCTGCATAAAATAACAGCTTTGACTCTCTTTCATTTTGCTTAATACTTGCCTCTCTCTCATTCCATGAGGAAACAGCCCACAATAGGGCTGAAAGAATTAAAGTGGGAAGTTGGCTCCCTGACATTTAGCTCCTCGCCCTTTATTAAGGAGAGAATTTTGACTCTGATCATCCCAATGGACTGACTTACTGTAGCCAAGCTCCTCGACTAGCATCAGAGGCTCCCCTGACTTACAGTGCCAGGAACCCTGACAGGAGGTTATCTCCCTTGACTTGACTGAGCACTACTGGTGGCCATAGCTTTGTATCTGTACTAAACAACATGGTAATACATCAGTACTGGGAGCTTCGTATCTCTAGATGCAGGCCATGGTGTAAAAAAAGGCAACAAAAACAAAGAACACTTCTGAAGAAGGGTCACTGGGCCCAAAACGTTAACTCTTTTTTTTTCTTTCACAGATGCTGCCAGACCTGCTGAGTTTTTCCAGCAACTTTGTTTTTGTTCCTGATTTACTACATCCACAGTTCTTTTGGCTTTTATTTGTGTGAAAAAGCAAGGCACAGATACTGTGAATATGCAGGTGGACTGAAACACAGTCAGTGCTATAACAGCAAACAAGCAGTTCAGAGCTTTGAAATGTGGGAGGAAACCCACGCAGACACAAGGGAGATGGGCAAACTCCACACAGACGGTTGCCCAAGGGTGGAAACAAACCCAGGTCCCTGGTGCTGTGAGGCGGCACTGCTGAAAGCTGAGCCACCGTGCTGACCTCAGTCAAGTCATTATGTGCTTAACCACAATCACTTAAAAAGGCAAGGCACAGATACTGTGAATATCCAGGTGGACTGAAACATAGTCAGTGCTATAACAGCAAGCAAGCAGTTCACAGCTGCAATGCAATGAAAGCAAGATCAGGCGGCGCAAATGGAAATTACTGAAACTCACATTTGGATAGGATATCAGGTCAAACAATTAATCGAAGACTAACAGATATTTGATATGTGTAACAAAGTTAAGTAATAAAGTCAAAACACACTGAGGTTCTTAAATGATATATTACAAAATGAACTATGCATGAGGAATGTTTTGTTTACCCTCACAGCTCTTTCATTTTCGATCTTTTCAACAACAAGATTTTCTCTATCACACAGCTCCCATGCATTTGGAGATAAAATAATTGTGTTAGCTGAAGCAAGTCCTTCAGCTTTCCGAACTTCATCTACTGCTCGACCAATCAATGCATAATAGCGAGATTCTTCATCACCCATTACTATTTTGGAAAGCTTTCCTGCTGAAATACCTGGAAGAAAAATGCACATTGAATAGCAACCTCCCATTCATTACTGACTCCCAGAAATGCACTAACATCACAAAGTCACAAATGGTGCTGAAAATTATATAATCATCAGCGAACATCTCCACTTTTGATCTTATGTTGGGCAGTGATTGAAAATGCCCTCAACCATATCTCTTGCATTTCCAACACTTCCGGCCTCACATCCCCTTCCCCCAACAAAAATAAAGACAAAATCCCCTTTGTCCTCACATTCCCATCAACCTCCGCATCCAACGTAACATTCCCCGGCACTTTTGTCACCGACAATCTCACCCCACAACCGAAGATATATTTCCCTCCCCACCCCTATCTGACTTTCATAGGGGCGGCTCTCTTCGTGAATCCCTCGTCTGCTCCACATTCCCTACCATCCCCACCACCCCCAGCACCTTTTGCTGCAACCGTACAAAGTGCTACACCTGTCCCTACACCTACCCCCTCACCTCTATTCAAGGCACAAAACAAACCTTCCACATCAGACAGGGGTTCACCTGCACATCCGTCAACTTGGTCTATTGCAACAGCTGCTCCCAATATGGCCTCCTCGATATCAGTGAGACCAAGTGGAGGCTCAAAAACCATTATGCAACAAACGACAACACCTTCTGCTCGCTAACCATTTTAACTACCCCTCCCACTCCCTGGATGACACATTCATCCTGGGCCTCCTCCTGTCTCACAATGATACCAACTGCAAACTGGAGGAGCAGTACCTCATATTCCACCTTGGGAGCATACAGCCCGAAGGCCTAAATGTGGATTTTACCAGTTTCGAAATCTCCCCACTCCTAGCCTCATCCCATGACGAGCCCTCCCTCTCATCCCTGCCTCCTTGACCTGAAACAACCTGTCCATCTTTTATCTAACCCATTCCCTTCTCCCACCTCTCTGACCAATTCTGATCACTGCTGACCCTGCACTCACCTATCACCGTCTAACCTGCCTTCCCCAGCCCCACCCCTCCTCTCTCTATTTATTTCTGCACTCCCTTCCTCCTCCCCAATTCTGAAGAAGTGTCCCAACCCAAAACATCAACTTCCCTGCTTCTCTGATGCTGCCTGACCTGATGTGTTCCTCCAGCTCCACACTGTGTTATCCATTGATGAATCAAGTTGGGCCAAGGATATTACCCTGAGCAATTGCTGCACTGAAGCCCTTCAGCTGAGGTGATTGACGTCCACAAAATACAACAATCTTACTTTGTGCCTGACTTGACTCTAGCCAGCAGAAAAAATTCCCCTGTTTCCCACTGAGTCCAATGTTGCTAGGTCTCTTTGATGCCACACTCAATCAAGTGCTTCACTGAAGTGAAAGATTAGTCACTCTTGCTTCACGCCTGGACCTAGGCACTAATTATGTCAGGAGCTCATCTGGTGGAACTCAACAGTGTCAGTGAACAGGTTATTGCTACTTTATGGCCTAACCCTAACCCTAACCCTAACCCAGTGACCTGTTTCATCAACTTATTGGTACTGAAACCAGGAACCTCTGGCTCAGGGACCAGGAAGCCATTCACACTGAAAATGATCAGTTTATAGCCTTCAAACAGTGAAACTAAATAGCTGTTGATCAGCCGATGCGGAAGCTTGACTTCGCAACTTCATCAGAGAGCCCACTTTCATTGCTTCATGTGTGATTTGCCACTTCCTGCAATATAATTTACCTATCCACGTAAATTGTAGGAGATGGTGGCATAGTGGTAATGTCACTGGACTGGTGATCAAGAAACTCAGGTATGATGAAATGTGCCTGTAAGAGGGATTTGTTTCTATTCTCTTAAATTTTGAATGGGCGTGTTGTAAACCCTGTGTTTGCTCCACGGAAGGCAGAATAAGTAGTTTTAGGTTTTATTTTAAATTTGACTAAAGGAGCATGAGTGGATGGAATTAAGCTCAGACAGACCTAGAGTTTTGGCTTGCAGTTGGTGAATTTGGAGTTTTGGAGTTGAAGCTGTTACTAAAAGCTCTCTCTCTCTCTGCTGTTTCAAACAGCTTGAGTTCTTTTCCCACTGCTAGATTCATTCGGTCAGGGTTCCATCTCTTGGATTAAAGGAGAGCAAGTGGGGGAAACCTGTTTTGCTGAATTTACTTTTGCCAAGGGTTTGTTTATGGCATGTTGCTATATTGAAAAAGTTGATGAATAGTAGTTAAAATGTGTATCATTTTGTTAACTATTTTGATAGAGCTAAAGTTACGCCAATTCTTATCTTTTTGCTTGTGTTCTAACCATGGTATAAGAATAAAGTGTGTTTTGCTTAACACCTAGTAAGTTGACCAATCAAATCACTTCTGGAATGCAATGCATTCGACATTGCCTGTAAGTAGGATAAAAGTTAAGGTCTAAGCTACCTTGTTGATATATTTTGGGGGTGTTTGGTCTGGTCCATAACAAATGGGGGGCTCTTGTCAGGCTCAAAATCTTTGATTCCAGTTTGGGTGTAGAATTACTGGACTCAAAGACAGTGAGTGGTGAGTGTCAGTATTCTCTTTTCAGGTGTTGCATTTGGTTGATTTAAATAAGGCATGCCTTGTGTAAACATGGCTTTCAGTGGTTTCCTGGGTGTGGAAGAAGTCACTTGGGGTGGTTTACAGAAGGTAAGGGAAAGATTTCGGATGTGGTGGCAAAGCTGGCATTGAGTTTGCCTGTGCCGAAGAGGAAAGGAGGGATGATTGCAGCAAATCTCAGCACTTACAATTGCCAGAAATGCAGTTGGAATCGATGGAAAGGCTAAATTTCAATTACAAATGAAGCAACTTGAAGTGGAGGCAAAAGCAAGAGAGAGAGAGAGAGAGAGAGATAACTACAGTGGAACAAAGGGTAAAAGAAGTAAGACAGCTCGAATATGAAAAGGAAAATAAAACAGTTTGAGTTATGCTTGAAAGCAAAAGGAAAAGAAAGAATAGCCCTTGCAAAACAAGGGATAAAGGGAGAGAAGAAGGGAAGGAAGGGAGAACTTTTGAATACCTGAAGGTAGAACTGAAAAGTGAAAGTCAACTTGAAATGGCAGTGGCTGAGATAGAAGGTGGGATTACCAATGAGGACCAAAAACAAAGTTGCTTTTAACCTCAGCAGGTCTGGCAGCATCTGTGAAGGGAAAAACAGAGTTAACGTTTCGGGTCTGGTGACCCTTCCTCAGAACAGATGGTGCCTGGGAAAACTTCAGTTTATATGCAGAAAAAAGGGGAGGGGAATTGGGTAGGGAGCAACCGATGGGATAGAGCCTAAAGAGAGAGAAGAGCAGTTGGGCAGACAAAGAGTTGGTAGCCATCAGGCTGGGAGGGTGAATAGTCGTTAATGGGGACTATTAGTAGCTAATGGTTTTTCTGATGAAGGGTCGAGGCCTGAAATGTCACCTTTCCCAGTTCTGAGATGCTGCTTGGCCTGCTGTGTTCATCCAGCTCTAAACCTTGTTATCTCGGATTCTCCAGCATCTGCAGTTCCTATTATCCCCCATCATAGACAAAGACCTGATGGGGATTTGTTCAAATATGTCCAAGTGTTGCCTAGGTTTGATGAGAAGGGGATAGAAGTGTTTTTCATTTAATTTGAGAAAGTGGCTCACAAGTGAAATGTCTGGTGAACCACGTGGGTATTGTTGATTGAAAGTTGGTAGATAGAGCTAGTAAGGTGATTGCATCGCTGTCAGAGGAGGTGTCTGAGGAGAATGATGAGGTGAAAAAAAGCCATTTTAAGTGCATGTGAACCAGTGCCAGAAGCCTACAGACAACTTAGTTCTCGGAATCTTAAGGAGGGAACGTGGTCAAATGTACACAGTTTGAAAGGGTCAAACAAAGTAGCTTTGATAGATGGATGAGGGCAATGCAAATAGATTAAACATATGACACTCTTACAGAGGTGTTTTTGAGAGGCGTTCAAAACTTCACTTCCTGAAGTAGTGAGAAATCATTGTTGAAGAACAGAGAGTTAAGACTGCAAGGTTAGCAACTGAAATAACAGGTGAAATGAACTTCATACATCCATGAAAAAAAATTCATAAATCAGCATTTGGCTTCTAACATCAATTTCAATCTGTGAGGGATGGAAACTGGGGAAAACAGAAATTCTTGCATGGTATAGGAAATTGAAGAAAGTAAAGATAGTTTATCACAGGGTAAAAAGGAAACCCAAATTGGGGAGAGAGGAGTGAAAAAGCTCAGTTGTTTTCACCAGAATAAAGTAAGACGCTCACTGTCACAATATTGGTGGTTTAGAAAAAGCACTGAGAAGACAGACGTGGGAAAAAAATGATAAGCCAGTAGGTTTAGTTAACATAGCACTGGAAAGCACAAGGGAAACTAAAAAGCTGAAAAAAAATGTACAGCCTGGTCAGGGGTTAGTTGAGAAGAAAGCACCAGTCTCTTTAAAGGATTACCTGTGCGGATAAGGTTTACTCATGTGTGACAGAAGGAGTAGGTAAAGAAATAAAGAATTTAAGACATGGGGAGCATATGAGGAGATATGTAATTCAGAGAGAGTAATGCCAGAAAAGGTGGTAATATGTGGGACAGCATTTCGGTGATAGTGATCACAACTCCCTGAACTTTACCATAGTCATGGAGAGGGATAGCAGCAGACAGTATGGGGAAGTATTTAATTGGGGGAGGGGGAATTACAATGTTATTAGGCTAGAACTACGGAGCAACAATTGGGATCACATGTTCTCACGGAAAAGCACAACAGAAATGTGGAGGTTGTTTAAGCAGCAGTTGCTACAGGTACTGGATAGGTTTGTCCCACTGAGGCAAGGAAGGGATGGTAAGGTGAAGGACCCTTGGGTGACAAGACATGTACAGCACCTAGTCAAGAGGAAGAAGGAAGCTTACTTAAGGTTGAAGAAGTAAAGATCGGACAGGGCTCCAGAGGTCGACAAGATAGCCAGGAAGGAACTAAAGAATGGACTGAGAGGAGAGCTGGAAGCGGGGTATGAAAAAAACCTAGGCGGGTAGGATTAAGGAAAACCATAAGGCGTTCGAAGCTTATGTAAGGAACAAGAGGATGACCACAGTGAGGTCCAATCAGGGATAGTGGAGGGAACTTGTGCATGCGGTCAGAGGAGGTAGGGAGGTCTTTTAATGAATACTTTGCTTCAGTATTCACCAGTGAGAGGGACCTCGACGTTTGTGAGGACAGCATGAAACAGGCAGATATGCTCAAACAGGTTGATGTTAGGAAGGAGGATGTGCTACAAATTTTGAATAACATGAGGGATAGATAAGTCCCCTGGGCCAGACAGGATATACCCAAGGTTACCATGAGGAGCGAAGAAAAGATTGCTGCATCTTTGGCAATGATCTTTGCGTCCTCATTGTCCACTGGAGTAGTACTAGAAGATTGGAGAGTGGCAAACATCATTCTGTTGTTCAAGAAAGGGAATAGGGATAATCCAGGAAATTACAGACTGGTCTGTCTTACTTCTGTGGTGGTCAACTTTTTGGAGATGATTCTGAGAGAAAGTATTTATGATTATTTGGAAAAGCACAGCTTGATTAGAAATAGCCAGCATGGCTTTCTGAGGGGCTCGCAAGCCTTATTGTATTCTTTGAGGATGTGACAAAACACATCGATGAAGGTAGCGCAGTGAATGTGACCTATATGGATTTTAGCAAGGCATTTGATAAGGTTTCACATGGTAGGCTCGTTCAGAAAGTAGGGAGGCATGGGATCTAGAGAAATTTGACTGTCTGGATCAAAACTGGCTGTCCAATAGAAGACAGAGGGTGGTAGTAGATGCAGCTGGAGCTCGGTGGCCAGTGGTGTTCCTCAGGGATCTGTTCTGGGATCTCTGCTCTTTGTGATCTTTATAAATGATTTGGATGAGGAAGTAGAAGTGTGGGTTAGTGAGTTTGCCGATGACACAAAGGTTGCTGGAGTTGTGAATAGTGTGGAGCGCTGTTGTAGGTCACAATGGGACATTGGCAGGATGCAGAACTGGGCAAAGAAGTGGCAGATGGAATTCAACCCAGAAAAGTGTGAAGTGATTCATTTTGGAAGGTTGAATTTGAGTGCAGAATACAGGGTTAATGGCAGCATTCCTGGCTGTGTAGAGCACCTAGTCAAGAGGAAGAAGGAAGCTTACTTAAGGTTCCAGAGGGATCTTGGGGTCCACGTCCATAGGTCCATCAAAGTCGCTACCCAAGTTGATAGGGTTATAAAGAAGGCGTATGGTGTGTTGGCTTTCATTGATAGGGGAACTGAGTTTAAGAGCTGTGAAGTTATGCTGCAGCTCTATAAAATCCTGGTTAGACCACACTTGGAATATTGTGTTCAGTTCTGGTTGCCTCATTAAAGGAAAGATTTGGAAGCTTTATAGATGATGAAGAGGAGATTTATCAGGATGCTGCCTGGACTGGAGGGCAGGTCTTATGAGGAAAGGTTGAGAGAGCTAGGGTTTTTCTCATTGGAACAAAGAAGGATGAGAGGTGACTTGATAGAGGTGTACAAGATGATGAGAGACATAGATAGAGTGGATAGTGAGACACTTTTTTCCCAGGGTGGAAATGAGTCTTACCAGGGGGCATAATTTTAAGATGATTGGAAGAAATTATAGCGGAATGTCATAGATAGGCTCTTCACACAGAGAGTTGTGGGTGTGTGGAATGTGCTGTCGGCAATGGTAATGGAATCAAATACTTTAGAGACTTTTAAGCGACTCTTGGATAGGCACATAAAGGGCAGTAAAATGTGGGGTATGCAGGGTAGATTGATCTTAGTAGGATAATAGGTCGGCACGACATCGCAGGCCGAAGGGCCTGTACTGTGCTGTACTGTTCTATGTTCTCTGTTCCATGCGGAATTCATGGTGACAAGAACAGTGTTCTACTGTATAAGGTGAGGGTAGAGAGTCCAGTGAAAAGTGGTGAAGCGGTGATAGGAGTAAAAAAGAAATTCTCAGTTCAGGAAATACGGTTTATCCTCACTAATGATACAACTGGTTCACAGGTTGGAGTGATGCCCACGGTGGTTGAACATCTCGTGGAAAATCAGACAACTGAGGTGTTTCAGGAAGTATACCCTGAGATTTGCCCTGACTGTATGGTAAGAAGATCCCAAAGCCACAGATTGAAAGAGGAGAAATCAAAGAGTAAAGATCAAGAAGCTGAAGTTCAATTATCAGAAACTATGTTTGATCAAATGGTTAAGAAACAAAAAAGAAAGTGGATACTTTTAGTTCAGAGAAGTTAGCTGAATTACAACAGAAAGAGGAAAGACTAACACAGTTGTATCAAAAATCATAAACAGAAGAATCTGAGCGTATCCCAGAATGTTACTATCTTAAAAATGAAGTCTTGATAAGGAAATGTCAAATATACAGGCAGATGAAAAATAGGCAAAAGTTCAACAACTTGTATGACTGATGGGTAACAGCAAGGAGGAGTTGCGAGTAATGCATGAATTACAAGTAGGAGGTCATTTGGGAGCAAGTAAAATTCAAGCCAAAATACAAACACATTTTTATTGGCCTGGACTACATAACGATATGGTGGAATTTTGCCAGACATGTTACACCTGTCAGGTAGGAGGAAAACCTCAAACAGTGATAAAACTAGAACCATTAATCTTAAAGCATTTCAGGAACCTTTTGTAAGTGTGCGTCAGTATTTGTCAACTATAATGGATGTGCCTAGTAGATTTCCAGAAGCCATTCCATGACACAGTAGCATGGCCTGAAGGATTATCTAAGAGCTACCCAAACTTGTAACTAGATGCGGACTACCCGCAAAGATACAATCGAATCAAGGGTCAAATTTGACATCAAAATTATTCAAGGAATATACAAATTCAAATCCACTGTGTACCATCTAGAATCGCAGGCAATATTACAACAGTGGCATCAAACCTTAAAAGTCATAGTGAGGGCTTATAGTCAAGACTATCCAGAGGGCTGGGATAAAGGAATTCCATTTGTACCTTTTTAAATTATGCATACACCTAATGAACCAACTAAATTCAGTTCATTTGAATTTGTTTTAGACCATGTGTTGAGAGGGCCAATGAAATTAATTAAGGAGAAATTGATGAGTCAGATTTCTGAGACTACATATTTGAACTATGTGTCAAATTTTAGGGAGAGAGTAAATACAGCGTTTGAGATTACTAGACAGCATTTAAGAGTAGCGCAGCACGTGATGAAACAAGAAGCAGTCAAGAGAACAAAAATTTCTAATTTTGTTAATGGAGATAAAGTGTTAGTGTTAGTCCCAGGGGTGTTTTTATGTTTAAGACAGAGATACATAGGTTCTTGATTGTTAAAAGGATTAAGGGTCACAGGGAGAGGGCTGCACCATGGGGTTGAGAAACATATCAGTTATGATCGAATGGTGGAACAGTCTCAGTAGGGAGAATGACGTAATTCTGCTCCTAAATATTATGGCCTTAATGGAAAATTCCCTTTGCATTTTAGAAACTAAGTTACTTTAATAAGCAAAAAGTAACAGATATAGTTGATTCAAAAATATTTTAAGAACTAAGAGTACAAAATTCAAGCTCACATATTAACAAAAATATCATGTGCTTATGAATCAGGTTTAACAATCAATAACCTGTTGCTGTTTGTTCTAACACATAGTTCCAAATTCACTGCAATAGATAAATTGCATAGGACAAGATTACAACAGCTGCTCATGAACACTTAATAATTACCTATCTTCACTCTGAGTTTGACTCCAACTTCGGTTTCCTTGTTATCACATTTATCCTGGATATTTAGACTACATTTTACAGCTAAAGTAAGAATTTCACTCAGTTCTTTCCTTCTCTCTCTCCATAGTGCCAACATTGCATCACCTGTAGGAAAGAAAATGGTCATACGTGGTGTTAAACAATTACTTTGTTTTGCATCCTTCTAAATTAAATATTAATTGCAATTAATATGGCAATTTAGAACTTCATACCTGCATAGTTTACAATATCTCCCCCTGCTCGAAGAATATCTAAATGAAATTACAATTACTCAGAATTATTTAATTATCATGGACGTGAAATAAATTTAAACTGAATGGATATAAACAATTCGACATAATTTAAAGTTAATATTACTATATTAGAGGTGGGATTATTTTCTTCATTGTGGCATATCTTGTAGAGGTTAAAATGGGTATTTGCAGGTTACCATCTGAAAACCATCACTGATTTTTTTTCTGGATTATCCTTAAAATATGCACTCTTTGAAATGGACAAAGGCAGAGAGAGAGCACTGTCCAATTCGACAGATGGCCAGTTAACACAGGTGTAAGAATCAATTGATGAAATATATTTGATACCAATCCCTATGCAATGAGGCTACTGTAGCTGGCAATCATGGGTGTGCATACCAAAACTGAGCAATTGGGCAGGCTCCTTCTGGAAGAAAGGAAGCCTTTTTTGTCAGATGGAGGCCTTATGGAGAGAAATAGCCAGGTGATGAATTTCCTCAACCAGATGTGAACCACAATCTCAACTCCTTGTCAATAGATTGTTTACCTAGTTTAACCTTAAATTGTTTTTATGTTTACAAAGATCTAATGCTAGTGGGATGAAGAATTCCTACTTCATGATCTTCAGTTCGTCCGTGTGCTTAAATTTCATGTTTTACCAATACATGTAAATTTTACAATAGGAAGAGCTTTCATTCTATGAATGGTCAGCTAATCTTCCTCTGAAAAATTAGCTTATCATGAATATCAGTGTCCTGTTGTCTGAATGTTACAACACACTACCTTTAATTCAATTACTATAATAAATTTCACAAACCAATACTGAAAAAATTACTTACATTTTCTTGAATGCGGCAAACAAAATAAGGCCCCTCAAGTAATCAAGTTAAGTTTGCCAACTCAGTTCAGTCATTCCCTGGACTAATGGGGATATTAGCTATGACTCCAACCAACAGTACCTATCTTACAATGTCCAGGTTTTGATCCCTGTAGTGTGTTATTCTCTGCAGTCCTATTACTAAAGAATTCTGAAGTTGAATTCCTATTGGTTCATCTGTCTTGTGAAGGTTCTGGTGTGATATTGTCGACATTCTTACAGATCCACACAACATTGACTACACTTCTGAGTCATCAAGTCTGTAGCTTGCCTTCTTATAAGAGTAGTTTCCTTGTTCCTTATCGCATTCGGTACTAACTGTCCATTTAAAACACAACTTTCCCTCATTTAACACTTTTACCTCAGGCCACTTCTTCGACAGGCAGTTTTAATTGCCCATTTCCTATAAGGCAGCAGATTATCAAGCAGTGTTACCTTCTCTCTCCCAGGATACAGCTAGTTTATATTGCTTCAACTCCTTCTTCCCACGTATGGTTCATTGGTGTGTTATTTTCAATGTCTTCATAACAGTTTCTCCATGTCCCTTTCATCTCCGGAAACAGTTTATTCCAGAAAGAATTATTTGTGATTCTTTCAATCCCTGAACAGTTATTAAAGTTTTGACATTTAGTGTCACAGTTTAATGTCAAGAATACTACCACATACCACAACGCTTGCAATCCATTAAGTTAGCTGTTATATTTCAGTGTAATGTAGAATTGTTGAACAGGGTTAAGAGCTCGTGATGTCTCTAAGGTTGCTGTAGGCATAAGATGATAACAGACACAATGTAGTCATGTCATTGCAATATTACACAGCAGACCATAGGAAGCATTCATATTTCAGATCTGTAGGTAAATTTGTTGAAGCCTTGAAATACAAAGTTGAAGCCCAGATGTGAGTTAACATTGACCACTCTTGATATCAAGGTAGCATTTGACCAAGTATGACATTGATTCCTCCCCCCCACCAATTCACACATCACTGGAGTTACATAATCATTCATTCACTGTCACTTGATTAAATCTTTGAAAAACCTGACAGAGTTGTGGGTGCTGAACTACGAGCAGTTCAGGAAGGTAGCTCACAACTACGTTCTTCAGGTCAATTAGTGACGGGCAATAAATACTTGCCCAGTCAGCGATGGCCACATCCATGAACAAACAAAAACCCAGTAAGAAATTAAGCATGTCTATGGCACAATATTTTCATGAAAACATGTTTGTTGCTTGTAGCAAATGATGATATTGACAATGGATGAGAAAGAGAATTCTCCTTTTTTTGAGAGAACAAGGTGTAGAGCTGGATGAACACAGCAGGCCAGGCAGTATCAGAGGAGCAGGAAAGTTGATATTTCGGTTCAGGATCTGGAGTTCTTACTACCTTTTTTTTGAAGTATTTTTCAGTGTTGGAGCTAATTTCCTCAACTTCTTGGAGCAGTATTTTTTTTGTAAGTTTTTGCTTTGTTTTTGGACCATTAGAAAATAATCAAAAACAATACTTTACGTAAGAGGAAAAAGAGAATGAAGAGTTTAGAGGCAACCACATGGGAAAACAACTGTGGAGTTCAGCAAAAATATCCTAGCAGACTACCTTCACAAGTGACTGACTATGAAGTTACAAGCCAAGATACAAAAGGGACCTAAGGCACAACTTTTTCACACAGAGGCTGGTGCATGTATGGAATGAGTTGCCGGAGGAATTGGTGAAGGCTGGTACAATTGCACCACTGAGTTGAGAAGGTAATGGGGCAAATGGGACAAGATTAATTTAGAATATTTGGTCGGCATGGACGAGTTAGACCGGAGAGTCTGTTTCCATACTGTACAGCTCTATGACTCTATGATTATGACACCTGTTCCCCCAAAAATAGGAAGTTGAACAGGCAGGAAGCCTGTGGCCAACGAAACGCATGCACTGCTAACAGTCCAGCAGTTTTGATAAATAAAGGTTGAATGCAATAGTTTAAGTTATTCCATACCCACTCCAGATTGTCCCTTTTTCACTTGTGCACAACCTCTCACTAAAAAAAAAATAATTTTGCCATGTTTCTTCATAAAACAGAAGATTGATTTCTCTCAGAATCATCCAAACGTCTGACAAGTGAAAAACAGTAAAGATGTGCTCAGAGCCCTGTACTAACATGATTTCCTCCCAGTATGAAAAACTGTTACGACTTGAAGCAATCTCCATGGAAGCTGAGGAAACAGGGAGGGAAATGTTTTAGAGATATCAGCACAGCATCTCCAACCGTCTTTGTGAAAAAGAAAGCAGTTCCTGGCCCAGATTGGAACAAGCCTCATCTGTAAACACGAAAGTAATGTGATTGCTCCTCGTGCCCCTCTGAGTTTCACTTCCCAGCTTGTTTTGTGTTATGGCTCTGCCATCTGATTAGAGCAGGAATGTTCTTTACATAGTTAATTTTTTGTTTGGTTAAATTACTATCCCTTTATCCTGAAGTACTGTGCCAAACTTTCCCTTTTCTTGAAAATGTTTGGTTTTGACTCACAGAATGCTGGTATGACCCAAGACTGTCATACAAGTTATGATCTAATCAAAGTAGGCAAAGTCCCCGATTTACCTATCTGTCGGAATCAAGTCAACCGAAAACACTGATCATGTTCTCATACATATCAGCTATTACTGTTTATTACAAATAAGTAAATTCTCACTGCAAGTAAACAGAACTATCAATGGCCGGGTGAAACTCTAACCTCCTTTTAAAGTCTTTACATATGCATTTTGATAGATACAAACAAACACAAAAAAATTGCTTTTATGGTGGACAGTTCAGTTGCACCAGTACACAGGGTTTGCTTTTTCTTGCCAACGCTTTATGTTGCTCAAACTCCTTTCTCCATTGTCACTTCTTTACAGAAGGCACACGGCAATTCATAAACTAATTACAAAGTTTCTTCATTACTAGTTAAGGGCAACAGCTTTCTTCATATTTTAGATATGTTACTGCAAAAAGAGACGCACCACCTGTCCTCCAAGAGGCTTTCTTACTGTATCATCACATGCATAAGTTGTTCAGCTACACAGGAACCAGTCAAAGAGATGTTGCCAGGCTGATGATCTTTGGCACCCATGATTGATTACAATTTCACAAACCAATTGGCTACTTGTTGTGAGCCAAATCCCATTCTGCGTACACCCACTGCTTCTGGATCATCTGCAAACAGCTTCCCCCACTACTTAAATAAAGCAGCAGGTCAAACACCATGCACAATGAGTTTCGATAACTTGTTTTTAAAAGTGTGGCATTTTAGTCAGTCATTAAGGATACAGAATATAAAATGACTTCGTCGTAGGATGCTCAATGTCTAATCAGTTCACTTGCTCAACTCAGGCTGGGGGCCGCTTTCAAGGACCACTGCCTCTCACAATGCATTTTCAACCTCTCATTTGGAGGCGCAAGCCTCTTCTGCTTCTGCATATTTTCTATCAGGTCTGAAATGCCTTCTATGTCATTTTAGAAAGTATTCTTCTGTACTGAGTGTTGCCACAAGATTTGTGGGATTTGTTGTTGTCAGTATCTATTTCTCTTGAGATCCACTGGGTCACTAGCTGCTTTTCATCTGCTTTCCTTTTTTGAAACTCTAAATTGAATTCTTCTTTATTGGGTTCATTTAGAGACAGTGTTGGTCACCACAGATGACTATATTATGGCAGATGTTTTCCGTTGTCATTATGTTGTATATGAATTCCTTCAAGTCCAAAATGGTCTCATGTAGTTGCGGATATCCACTCTAATGGTCTGATGAGACAAGACTTTCTGAGTAAACAATATGAAGTTTGTTATACTACTGCAACGTATAACACTACAGAGACTATTATCAACACACTAGCACTGGGTCTGCCTCCTTCCGGCTCCTTACTTATTCTGTCTAAATCTCTGTGACACCGCAGTGGGAGTTGTTTACAGCACACAATCAAGTATTAACTGTTTTAAACACTTTCAAGCCAATATACAACAAATGACACACTACAGATTGAGAATATTTTCATGATTCCAGTAGCCCCATTGTGCTGAGTGCAAGATTAAAGGTGCTGCCACCAGTGAAAAACTGCCATCAGTTCTTGCAAACCTGACCTGGCTGCCAGTCTACTATTCATATTTTTCGAAGTTCGCCTTCAACCGTCTTTATATTGTAGTCATCTCTTTGCACGTTACCATCTCCAGAGAGGTCAGCAAGCCAAAGGGTCCTCCAGATTTGGGTAATTTTCTTTTCCTAATGATTCATCATCACAAACCAACCTCACAGCATCTGTATGAGATTAATGCTACATAACAGACACTATTTTAAAAATTAGCTTTCCAAAACTGAAAACCCTGTTAAAAGTTATGAGTTCCCCCTTTCCAATGGAGAAACAGAAATCTATTTCACGCAGTCTAAAGTCTTCATTCTCATAAGCGGTCCTGTTACATTCAATGACTATTCCTCTTATTTAGCTTTTTAAATACTCATTCTAGGGATGTGGACATCGTGGGATGGTCCAGGATTTATTGCTTCTCAGTAATTGATCTAAAGAAGATGGTGGTGAGCTGACTTCTAAAACCACTACACTTCATAGGGTGTAGGGGCATCCACAAAGTTGTCAGAAAGGAAGGTCTAGTACTTCACATAGCAACAATAAAGAAATAACAAAACATAAGACCATAAGACATAGGAGTGGAAGTAAGGTCATTCGGCCCATCGAGTCCACTCTGCCATTTAATCATGACTGATTGACATTTCAACTCCACTTACCTGCACTCTCCCCATAGCCCTTAATTCCTTGCGAGATCAAAAGTTCCGACTCAGAATGTTGCGTGATGCAGGTGATCGTGTTCCTATGTATCCACTGACCTTGTCCTTTTAAATAGTAGCAGACAAAGGTTTGCAAGGTGCTGTCTATACAACCTGTCTGTAGAATCTTGTGGATGGTTCACTGTTGCCAATGGCTGTCGGTAGTGAAGGGAGTGAATGATGAAGGTGGGGAATGGGTTGCTTTTTCCTAGATGGTGTCAAGCTTTTTGAGTGCTGTTGGAAGTGAATTCAACCAGTGAACTGAGGAATATTCCATCATATTCCTTTAGATAGTGGACTGAATTTAGGGAGTCAGGAGGTGAGTTACTGATCACAGAATTCCTACCGTGCTCTTGTAGCCATTATGTTTTTATGGCTAATCCAGTCCAGTTTCTGATCAATGAACCCCTAGGAAACTAATAAATAATTCCTTGTGACTGCCCCTGTGTTGTGTCCAGCATATGATGGAGGTGACGAGGAAGTGACTGGGAGCAGAAAAAAACAATTTCTCTGGAAATCCCTTTAATTAAATGGTTAATTAAAGTAGTTGACCACACTCTGAAAGAAAGGAGTAGAAGAAAATGAGAGGCATTGCACGAAAGTGTCTTGAACTGTTTTAAAAAAACACATAAAACTGAGGGGAGTTCTGTTAAGCTTTAATCTGTCAACTTGGTCTAACTTGCTGAGGATGTGACCAGTAGAATGGACATGGGTGAATCAGTAGGTTTTGTGTATCTGGACTTTCAGAAGGCTTTTGACAATGTTCTACACAAAAGACTAGTAAGCAAAATTCAGATGGATTCAGAATTGGCTTACCCATAAAAGACAGAGGGTATTGGTGGAAGTGTGTTTTTCAGGCTGGAGATCAGTGACTGGGAGTGTTTTGCAAGGATCCATACTAGGACCTCTGCTATTTATGATAATATTTAAATGGCTTGGATGAAATGTACACCAGTGTGTCAGTAATTTTGCAGACAATACAAAGATCAGTGGAGTTGTGAATAGTGTAGAAGGTTGTCAAAGGATACAGAAGGATATTGATCAGTTGCAGATATGGATGAAAAAGTAGTAGATGGAGTTTAATCCAGGTGAGTGTGACGTCCTGCACTTTGGGAGATCAAATGTTGAGGAAAAGTATACAGATAATGGCAGGACTCTGAACAGCATTGACTGGGGTTCAAGTTCATAGCTCCCTGTAAGTAGCCACATAAGTAGATAGGGTGGGAAAGCAGGCGTATAGCATGCTTGCTTTCTTGGTCGGAGACTTGAGTACTAGAGTCAGGATGTCATGTTACAGCTTGATGAGACTTTGGTTAGGCCATACTTAGAGCATTGCATTCGATTCTAGTTGCCACATTACAGGAAGGATGTGGAGGTTTTGGAGCAAGCACAGAAGAGGTTTACCAGGATGCTGATATAACAAGGTGTAGAACTAGATGAATACAGGAGGCCAAGCAGTATCAGAGGAGCAGGAAAGCTGATGTTTCAGGTCTAGACTCTTCTTCAGACCTTCTTGCTCCTCTGATACTGCTTGGCCTGCTGTGCTCATCCAGCTCTACACCTTGTTATATCATTCTCCAGCAGGATGCTGATATAACAAGGTGTAGAGCTAGATGAAACGTCACCCTTCCTGCTCCTCTGATACTGCTTGGCCTGCTGTGCTCATCCAGCTCTACACCTTGTTATATCATTCTCCAGCAGGATGCTGATATAACAAGGTGTAGAGCTAGATGAATACAGGAGGCCAAGCAGTATCAGAAGAGCAGGAAGGCTGACGTTTCAGGTCTAGACTCTTCTTCAGACCTTCTTGCTCCTCTGATACTGCTTGGCCTGCTGTGCTCATCCAGCTCTACACCTTGTTATATCATTCCCCAGCATTGGCAGTTCCCACTATCTCCATTACCAGGATGCTGTCTGGATTACAGCATATGAGCTACAAGGACAGGCTTTCTCTTGAGTGACACAGTCTGTGGGGAGACAGTCAGAATCTTTTTCTCATATTTGAAATGTCTATTACAAGGGGGCATGCATTTAAGGTGAGGGGGAAATGTTTAAAGGAGATGTGTGGGACAGGTTTGTTACACAGAGATTAATAGGAGTCTGGAATGCACTGCCAGGGGTGGTAGTGGAGGCAGATACAATAGGGGCATTTAAGGGATTTTTAGATAAGCATACGAGTATGTAAGGAATGGAGGGATATGGACCAATGGCAGGCAGAATGATTAGTTCCATTTGACGTCATGTTCGGCACAACATCATGGGCTGAAGGGCCCATTCCAGTGCTGCGCAGTTCTATGTTCTATAAAATTAATGCTCATAGTGTCAGACGTAATTATTAACATGGATAGGAACAGGAAGCAGAGAGTTGGAATCAACAGGTCCTTTTCAGACTGGCAGGCAGTGACGACTGGGGTATGCAGGGTTCAGTGCTGAGACTCCAGTTGTTCACAATATACTTTAAGGATTTAGACATAGGAATCGAATGCGATATCTCCAAATTTGCAGGCAACACTAAGCTTGGTGGCAGTGTGTGCTGTGAGGAGGATGCAAAGAGGCTGCAGACTTGGACAGCTGGCTGAGTGGGCAAATAGTTGGCAAATGCAATATAATGTGGATAACTGTGGCGTTATCCACTTTGGTGGCAAAAAGCAGAAAGGCTGACTATTATCTGAATGGTGGCAGTTTCGGAAAAGGAGGTGCAATGAAACCTGGGTGTCATGGCAGCACAGTCACTGAAGATTAGCATGCCAGTGCAGCAGGCGATGAGGAAAGCTGTTGGCGAGATGCCAATGGCCTTCATAGTGAGAGGATTGGGTATAGGAGTAAGGATGTCTTGCTCCAGTTATACAGGGCCTTGGTGAGGCAACATCTTGTGTATTCTGTGCCGTTTTGGTCTCCTAGTCTGAGGAAGGGCATTCTTGCTATTGAGGGAGTCCAGCGAAGGTTCACCAGACTGATCCCTGGGAAAGCAGGACGGACATATGAAGAAAAACTGGATCAACTGGGATTGTACTCACTGGAATTTAGAATAATGAATGGGAATTTCATAGAAACATATAAAATCCTGATGGGATTGGACAAGCTGGATGTAGGAAGAACATTCCTGGCGTTGGGGATGTCCAGAACTAGGGAGTCACAGTCTAAGAATAAGGGGTAAGATATTCAGGACTGAGGTGAGGATGAATTTCTTCACTAAGAGAGTTGTGAACCTGTGGAATTCTCTACCACAGAAAGCTGTTGGGGCCAGTTCGTTCGATATATTCAAGGTGGAACTGAACATGGCTTTGTGGCAAAAGGGACTAAGGGGAAAATTGAGAAAGTGGAAGTGGAAAACTGAAATTGCATGACCAGCCATTATCATGTTGAATGTTGGTGCAGGCTCAAAAGGCCGAATGGCCTACTCCTGCATCTATTTTCCATGTTTCTAACTTTTCCCTCTCATACAATACAGGCTATCTTCCTTGTCTACCCATAAACAGAAGGATTACTTCCTCCAGCAACCTGGTGCAGTGGCATTCCTGCCCTCCTTGTATTTCTCTGATGTTATTTGCAGGTCAGATTTTCTTGCCAGGCGAAGAGGCCAATGTTTTGCAGTGACATGCACAATCTTAAATCTAAAAGGGCAGGGTAGAAAATCAACATTCACTAAAATTCTATCAGAGATAATAGGAACTGCAGATGCTGGAGAATTCAAGATAACAAAGCGTAGAGCTGGATCCGATATAACAAAAGTGTACAGCGGGATTCCGACATAACAAAGTGTAGAGCTGGATGAACACAGCAGGCCAAGCAGCATCTCAGGAGCACAAAAGCTGATGTTTCGGGCCTGGACCCTTCATCAGAAAAGACCCCTCATCCAGCTCTATACTTTGTTATCTCCACTAAAATTCTGCTGGCTTGTTCAAAACATGGGGCAGAGCTAATGATATTAATAATGGTCTACATCGATTTCCCATGGAGCAATGATTTCAACATCTCTCGCAAATTCATCACTACTTACGGTCCACAATCTCTGAGATGTATCCATTGAGTGTTCTGGTCAGATGGTCAGCTCCACTGCCTTTCTTGCTGTTCAGCGTGTATATCTCAGTTAGACTGGTGAACCCTGGCAGTCAGAAAGGGAAAGATAGAGAAAAGTTCGCTTTCAATTCTGGTTCACAGACCTTCCAACCTGTCCGCACTGCTCCTGCTTGCTTTTACCTGAAATGTCAGCGAAGAGCAGGACTCCATGGAAATGTTCCACATCAGGGATGGGTCGGTCCACCCCCTCATAGACCACCAGGTCTGGCACATTGGCAGCAAGTTTGCAGATTTTATAGGTGCCGGCAAAAATGGATTTCTGCTTGCCGACCCTCAGCCGTGTGAGTGGTCGGACGAAGCTGACAGCATGCCGAGTGGGAATGTAGTCCATGTGCCTACAATCTCTTGGCTTCCTCCCCTTCCTGCTGCTCCTCCCCTTTAGCTGAGCACAGAGCGCCGCAGCTTGAGTTTTCATTGCCTTGTGACGGCTGGGCTACCGATTGTGACTTCACGGCGCCGTGCTGGGCTCCTTCCTGGTCTGGCACTTATCCTTCACATTGTCAATCCTGCAGATGAAGATCTGTTCGATATTCTACCCTGAAAGGCAAAGCAAGGATTGAGGAAATGGTTTAGTAATAAGCAAATGTAGGTATTTCAGATTGTTCCCGCTAGCATGACTTATTTAGCTTAAAAATTTACCTGCCCCCAGCATTTTGAACCTGTGAGTGGGACACCGAGCGGGCTTATTTGTTTGCAGTTAGGCCTTCCCAGACAGAGCCGACAACTTTCTGGGATGGTGGGTCGGAAATGGATGAAGAGCGCATTGTGGATTCCCCAGAACGTGCTCTTAAAATTGATCCTCAAAAATGTAAGCTTAACCACTGAACTGTATTTTTTTAATTCCGCATCGCCTGTTCTATGAACTGTATGCATGGCAGCCAATTGAGTTGTTAGTTAACCCGGGGAACAAAATATCTTCATGACAGTACACATTTTCAGGAGATGATGGTTTGTGCCGTGGTGGCCAAGATATATTAAACGATCTGTGAAATGTATTGCAGAAATTCACTAAAGATGCTTAGCTCCTTACAAACCCACTACCACTTCCAATTAGAAGGACAAAGGCAGCAGATCCTTGGGAACACCAGCATCCGCAAATTCCCCTTCATTAAATTCAAATAAAATATTAGCGTGGCTCACCAGTCTGTTGGATTACAGTTTGTGCTGCATTTGCTGTCGATGAATGAGTTCACACATTTTCCAAAAGATAGTACCCAATCTAAAGTTCTGAGTCCTCAGTATCTGCCAGAGGCCTCCCTTTTCCTCCTTTTTCAAACCCGTATGTCCTTTCATAACCAGGGTTCATAGGATTTCTTCATCTCACTCTTTGTATTGGAACATGTTAGCCCTGTACTGTTCCTGTTTCTTTCTTAAATGCATCCTGCTGGTCTGACACAAATTTACCTGTCTGCTCCCAGTCCACTGTGGTTAAATCATACCTGATTTTATTAAAGTCTGCCTGCCTGCTCCGAGTATAGAACTTTGATTTCAGGCCCATCCTTGTCCCTTTTCACAACAACCTTGAATGTACCAAGAGTTGATTCCTGTCTGGAAAATAGTCCCTCACTCATACTTCAAGCTTTAATGAAGAGTCATCTCAGCTCAAAATGTTAGTTTGCTTGTCCCCATGGATGCTGACTGACTTGCTGTGATCTCCAGCATTTTTGTTTTCTCTTCAACCACTTGTTTGGCTTCATTACCTAAAATTTAGTCCGGGATTGCTCCTGTCCTGTGGGGCCTTCTATACACTGCCTTAAAAAAGCTCTCTTTGATGCATTTTAAGAATTTCAGTCCCTCTAAACCTTTCACATTAGGCAAGTTGAAATCCCCTTCTATCACTACCCTGTTACTTTTACATTTCCCTGCAATTTGCCAACATATTTTCACTTCTGTTTCTCTTGGACCTTACGGAGCTTTATAATAGAGTAACCTTCTCACCTTCTTCTTCACTCTGCTTTTGGCCTCATCAATGCAGAGGAGACCACATTCATAGAATTAATAGAATCGTGCAACACAGAAGAGAACTTTTGGCCCATCATGTCTGTACTGCCAAAACTACAGTAAATCCATACTAGGACCACTTTTCAGCACTTGGCCCACAGCCTCAAATATTATGATATTTCAAATGCTGATTCAAATACTTTCTAAAAGTTGTGAGGGCACCTGCCCCAACTACCCTCCAAGATAGTGCATTCTGCCACCCTTTTCCACTTCTTTTCAATACCTCACACTCACTGTATCTCTGCTTTTGGACCTATGTCCCACCAAGGTTCATACCATACTAGTTTCACTTTCCTGTGCAATATCTTCCACACTCACCCTCACCCACTCTAAGCTTCTACATTAACTCTGCATGCTATCTGTGCTGCCAGCTCTCTCACTTGGGAAATTTTACAACCTACACAACGTTAATAGTTGAGCCACTCACATACATCTCCTGCAATACCTGCATATTGTTCATTCCAGGAGCAAAACAGCCCACAATATAGCAGAAAAAAATGGGTGATGTGCTGCCTCTCATTTGGCTTCTCACCCCTTATGACTGGAGGATTCTGACTGTGATTGCCTCAAACATGGCCTGGACTGATTTCGGAGGCTGCACTTGACTGACTGCGCCCAGATCTCCTGAGCGAATGCTAACGCTCTTTACTAGATTGAACCCGGCTGACAACTGTAGCAGAGATAACAAAGTGTGGAGCTGAGTGAACACAGCAGGCCAAGCAGCATCTTCAGAGCACAAAAGCTGATGTTTTGGGCCTAGACCCTTCATCAGAAAAAAGGGAGGGGAAGAGGGTTCTGAAATAAATAGGGAGAGAGGGGGAGGCGGATTGAAGATGGATAGAGGAGAAGATAGGTGGAGAGGAGACAGACAAGTTAAAGAGGTGGGGATGGAGCCAGTGGAGGTGACAAGAGAGTTGCAGTGGGAGACCGATTCTTGGAGGTCTGTCCGGATGGAGGAGGGTAACTTCTTCAGGTTAGGCATCCTTAGAAGAGGCTTCGCAGTGGGGTTAAAATTGTATCAGAGATAATGGGAACTGCATTTCAACAGCTCCACACTTTGTTATCTCAGATTCTCCAGCATCTGCAGTTCCCATTATCTCTGACAACTGTGGCAAGCTTACTAGATTTGTGCCTGTGCTAAATGACATGGCAAGTAACTTTGAGGGGATGTCACTGTTGTCATGCAGGAAATGCAGCAACCATTTGCACGTCCCAGTTTTATGGAAGAGATCTTCAAATTTCTACAATCATTTTCATTAAAAAAGTACTTCTTGATGTTTCTGTAGAATAATCTTTTTCTAAGTTTAAAAATATATCCCTTCTTCCTTGATAACCTGCCAGAGAAAATAGCTTTTCTGTCTTTTAAACATTTCAAATTCTTTAAATATTTTGTCAGATCACCTTTCAGACTTTGGTGTTCAAGGAAATACAAGACAAATTTATGAATTTACTTCATCTTTTGATTCTCCAAACCCCAGAATCTTTTTCATGAAATTGAGCTGTATCCTCTTCATGGCAGTATATCCTTTCTGAGGTTGATGGCTGAAGTTTTCCAGATGGGATCTGATCAAGTTTTATACCCCGTAGGGATAACCCAGTTTAAAAAAAATACTTGGAAATGAACATGCCAGCCTAGACCTCCAGTTTGCAATGTACAAAATGAGTCAGAGTCAGAATATCTCATTTGCCAGTTTAGCTAATTTCACTTGCTGGTATAATTAAACAATATCTTCGCCTCCTTTTTCATTGCAATATCTTTGAGCTAAAGACCGACTTTCGATTATTCCATTCTTTTCATCTCTGTACAAGATTTTCATGATTATGTACTTGGATTTCACTTAAGCTAAGACTTGCAACTGTCGCAGTAGAGAAACTAATCCTCCTCAAAAAGCTGCTGGCCCATTCAATCTGAGATAATGGGAACTGCAGATGCTGGAGAATTCCAAGATAATAAAATGTGAGGCTGGATGAACACAGCAGGCCAAGCAGCATCTCAGGAGCACAAAAGCTGACGTTTCGGGCCTAGACCCTTCATCAGAGAGCTCTCTGATGAAGGGTCTAGGCCCGACACGTCAGCTTTTGTGCTCCTGAGATGCTGCTTGGCCTGCTGTGTTCATCCAGCCTCACATTTCATTATCTTGGCCCATTCAATCTGTTCTATAGTCCCAGGAACACCACTGGTTGGCATCCTTAAGTGCTGGAAACAAATTGGACATAAATGCTGGGAGATATCCTATTGTGCACTGGAGGAAAAGACAAAGAAGGAGTGTAGCAGCAGAAAGGTATTGTGGGAATTGATGGAAGGGTTGGAGGGAGAGGGATATCAAGACGGGAGTGGCACAGAAAACGGAACTAATCTAGTGAGATGGGCGCATATCCCATCCACCCACCCACATGCGCCCCTTCCACCTATTTCCCAAAACCTTTCCTGCTCAAGACCTGAGTAGGGTAATTTGCCATGCATCCCTGTTGTTCCTGATGTCCTAACAGCCTCAGATTTGAGGTTGGATGGGAAGTGGTCCTGAAGTGACTGTTAACCAACCACTAAAGGCCCCAACTGGGTAAAGGCACATGCAGTTCCATACTCCCTACAAAATTGAGGATAGTTTATGGTACTTAAAGTCCACCCAGGTATATTTGTGGGCCATCCTCTAGCAGAGAGACCTGCTGACCAAGATCATTAGATTCTGCCTAATCAGTTGTTTTGGAGACACCATATAAGTGTTCAGTTTCCTTATTGTGTTTTTCATCAATTTTCCAGGAGGGTCTCCAATTTCTGGTCTGCTCATTGTCTGGCAAAAGATAAAGCAAAGAAAGAGACCATCTGCAATCCTTTTGTTTATTTGGTACTAACTATTTAGCTTGAATTATATACTTAATTCCTATTCTGCACATTTTCTGTATGTGTTTATAATCTTCCCTTTGAATTATTGTGCAATCAATTTAAAATCTCATAGACTCAATCTCAGTATCTACTTGGGGTAAAACATTTCATATTATCATAATCATCAGCATGAAAAATATTCGAAATTTCCCTGCAATTCTCCTGTGTAATTTCTGAGTTTATGCCCCTTGGCTACCAAATTACTAAATTCCCAATAGTGAGAGGCAATCTACTTACCTTCTCAAGATTTACTGTCATTTTTAAAGAACAATTTTGAGAAGTGCAACATCAGTGTTCGGTATTTTTAAAGTGCTACTATTTCAAATCATAATAACCATGCTAAATTGTTCATAGTGTTCAGAGATGTGTAGGTTGGGTGGATTATGGGGAGTTGGGTCTGGGTGGGATGCTGTAAGTGTCGGTGTGGACTTGTTGGGCCGAAGGGCCTGTTTCCGCACTGTAATGATTCTATATAAGAAAACTTGTTTGAAGATTTGTGAATTTGATACCTAATTGAGAATATGTGTGCAGGTGCCATTTGTTTTCAGCACTGTGCAAGTATGATACGTATTGTAACCATGAAGTAACACTGTGATGCTCCATGTGCAATTTGATTCCATTTCTTGTAACACTGAGTCAGATACTTGAGGTTAGTAGATGATACACTGTTCTTATAATCAGTCAGATTTTTTTGGTATGTAATTTACTGTGCTTTGTTTATATATTACTCAGTGAATGCAAATCCCTGAAGCCAAGCGGTAGTCTTTGCATTTGCTACAATCAAGATGATTAATCTACCACTTAGCCTGTAAGGGGGCACTTCGGGATAATATGTCACATTGTTTGTCTGTCTCCCTAAATGCACTAGATGCTTATTGAGACCCCAGCAGTAGAGGTGGCTGCACCTTAAGTTAGGGGCCTGACTTGTCCTGAGTCTGTTTAGCAGGGTCCATTCTTGCTGTGGTAGTTCAAATCTGACAAATGACAAATGCAATTTGTCACAATGAACTTGTTTATGACTTCCCATGTTTTCCATTCCTTGATCCAAAGGATGCCTCACTCAGCAGACAATAGGCCCTCGACATTAAGTTCTAAGGTTTAGAGTGTGTTTCTTATTGCCATTTGGCCAGAGGATTGTTCAATGTTGAGATTGATTTGATTTGATGGGACTGGGATTTCACAACATGTTCTGTGAGAGTCCTTTTTTTGGAATACAATCTCATGGTCGAATCATTAGCTTCTCCAAAGGCATCATGGGTCTAGAATGGGGATAAACCATTTCCTCCATGCCTTGTTAATTGCATGTTATATGGGAAATGTTTTTATTTTGCATGATTGTGAGAGTCTGTTTTTTTTCCTCTATAATATATGTTTATTTGATTTGAAAGTCTTACTGGCACAGAGTTAATTACATCTGGAATATTATTAATACCCAATCCAATTATGCTAAGTATCTGGCCTTGTTTGATTCTATGCATCTAATTTAAAAGATAGCATTGAGCTGCAGTGTCCTATTTTTGTCTCCTGAACTTAATGCAATGAAAAGCCTGGAAAATTGAACTTCATATTCGGTGTCATAAAAGGCTTTATTTATGCTTGTTATTTATGCCTTAGCAGTTTTGCATTAGTTAATAGTTTTAAACATGCTTTATTTCAAAATGGGACATAAAGCTTAAAGATTTTAAAGACATTTTTACCTGAACAAAACATCTTAAAGAGGTATTGATTACTCTTATTCATTCAAATAAATACAAATTATCTTATTGAAAATGTAATTTCCTAAAGTAATTTTAAACAGATTTTGGTATTTTATGCCATACAGAATTGTTGAGATAATGCTGTAGCTCTCATACTATTCAATTTAAGCATCCTTTTGTTAACATTTATTTATTTAAAATCCTACTTCAAAACAGCACATTACATTTTGAGTCAGTTCTTTTGCATGCAAAGCATTATGGCTTCATATAACATTCTGTGTCAATTGCAGAACAAAAAGCTGTAAATATTTTATTAACATGTGGGCAATGTCGCAAGACAAAATGTTAAATTGCAATCAGTTGCTTCCTTTACTTGTACTCGTTGAAGAATTCTATTTCAGAGTCCCTGGGGAGAGAGCAGCAAATTAACTTCTTTACATAATGATACTTGTGAAATTAAGGTGCATACAGAGTCATGGAAAATATTGTCCAAATCAAGTAGTAAGTATGATATAATCTGGCTAAACTCAGATCCTGACCTTTAAAAATTGACAAATGTTATGTGTTTCAGCTTGGTAGAAGGCAAGCCAAGAGGACTGTAAACCAGAGTTCAGAACCCAGCATTATTAGACCTGGACCGAACTTGTAATGTTAGCCACCTTTTGCATTAAGCTGCTGAGCGCTCATTATTCAGTATTTCCAGTTTGGACTTCAGTTACCCGCCAGGATGTAGAAACACAACTGCATGGAATTGCCCTTTCTCATCTGGAGACTTTATCATAATGTGAGTTTAAAAGATAAGAATAACTATTTAGACAAGTTATGCACACTTCAGTGGATTCCAAACTAAGCCATCTAAATCAAAGTGTAATTAATTTGATAGTCTGTTAAAACTCTGCAGCCCTAAGCACAGATAATTACTGCAACAGTCAGATTATGAATTTGGTATTACATTTTGCTGGTATCAGCAGTCATAAAATTTTAGCATAACACATTAACTGATTAAAGCATTGCAACTTTAAACAGAAGGAAATATTAAAGGGTTTTTTTTTCACAAGCAGTATCAATTCAATTTTAATGAGATAATTTTAACCTTTGAAATTAAAATCAAAAGATATTAAATTTTAGTGCATTCTGCAACAGGCAATATGTGTTCTGTCAGTTTACCTTCCAAGGAAGGTAAGGAAGTGAAAATTAGTGCTCATGTTAAGTGAAGCACAAAACTAACCTAAATGTCACAGTAATACCTCCAGTTTCTTCTTCCTAGATTACTGGCTAACAGACAGTTCATGTGAGAGAACTACCTAATATTATGAGCAATGCTGAAATGATCTTATTTGTTAATCCATTGGCATCACATGATTGAAAACTAAAGTGGTGGACCTATTGATTATTATATTTGTTGCATATTTATTGGATTTGGTTTTCACTAGTTTCTTACTTCTTACCTTGCCTCAACAGTTTTGGAGTTTAAGAGCCAGTTCAAAAACTCCTTGGCAGCAATGGTGTCTAAAACAATATTAATTTCACTGGTGAAGGTACCATCAGCATGCCTTCTGTCCAATTCATCAGGAATCACTTCGTTCAAAAGTTCATCCTCTGGAAACCTAAAGGTGTAGAAAAATCCTTAGAATGCAAATAATCGATTGGACAAAAAATAATTTAGCTCTCTAGGATGTGGTAAATTGAAGCAATAAATAGCCTTTTAGTCACACCAGTGCAAATTTGGATCAGTAGCATAATCAGCAGCTTAAGAGCAACCATAAACTTAAATTATGCAGTACAATTCCAGCTTCATCTGCAAGTAATAATTATTCTGGTAGTTGCACAATAAAAATTCAACAATATAACACCCTTAATAATATGTCCCTCTATTTAGCACTGAAGCAACACTGTTGGCAAATTAATTGGAGGCACAAATGAAGATTCATCATTTATAAAACAATTGAAAAGTGATTTGCTGCTCCTATTCAATTTGTTTCATATAAAATGTGTTAAATTACTAAACAATGGTGCCAGGGTTTAGTAGCAAACTAGCTAACAGAATCATTTGAAACACTTACTCTCTTCTGCCACGTCCCTTTATTAGCCAGTTAATAAAGTCCTTTGCTGCCTTCTCCTCCAGGTAAGATCTTATGTCATTAGTGTAACTCCTTTCTGTGTGTCTGGTTGGTTCAACATGTCTCTTGGAAATACCCCTGCTAAATGTCAACAACAGTTCTCTTTATATAATTCCAAATGTCTACAATAATGTTAGCATGTCATATACATTTGTTAAAGCTAAAACTTAATGTCAGTCGAAGACATCTGACATGCTAAAATTAACAATATAAGACTTTTGCATGGCTTCTACGTAAGTGTGACATAGTACATCATATGCTATGATAATGGAAGCTAACTATGCTTTGTGAATTTTCAGTAAGGACGATGAGTGAAAGCAGCACCACTTTTTGAGCTAAATGTTACAATTTTACAAGACTACATCATTGAAACTTGAAAGCCTGTAGCTTACCCACTTTGATGCTTGCTGTAACTTGTAAGTGAATCAACAAAGCGTTTTGCTTTGAAGTAGTCAGACAGAGAATCGACATCGCTTGTGTAAGTTCCTTCAGCATGCCTCTTGCTTTTGTCCCTGATTGAACATAAATCGTAGAAGTAACATGCAATATCAAAATTGCTAAATTTCTTTCCTAATGAATGTTATCACGTTTTTAGCTTTCAGATTATGATAGTTGTGAAACATACAAGTAAACATCACTCTAATTGGACCCCTAAAGCTGAATTAGATGACTAATGTTCATACAATAGAGCTAACTGTAGCAGTAAATGGAAAATTGACATATATCAGAGGGAAATCATGAACAAGAGCTTTTCAAGTCTGGAAAGGTTATAAGGAGAATACTTTAAAAGTTGACTATCATTTACAAAGTTGATCATAAATAATACAAAAGATTTGGTTAATTCAATCAATAGTGCTAGATACTAAGCCATACAGTGGTGAAATATTACCAGAGGAAGGGGTAATGCAACTGCGGAAGATTGAAGTGGTTATGATAGATAATCCTGAAGTTTACAGTCCAATGCATATCTTTGATTTTCAAAATGTAATCAAAGTATTAGATTTTATGTGCATTGAGTGCAAAGCAAAAAAATGAACTTCAGATGCTGGACATTGTAAAACAAAAGCAACAAGTCTGTGCACATTGTGTATTTCAGTCAACATATGTAGAGAGAACAACAGGAAACTTCCGGTATAATTCTTCCATAGATCACTGCAGAAGCAAAAAAAAATTAAACAGCTTTGAATATTAAGAATTGAAGTTATCATGGAAACTTATTTAAGGTTATCTAATTTTTTTGAGATAACAACATAGTTGATTTTTTCAGGATAATTAAGGACAACAAAATTGGTCGAGTAATATTGATTTCAAATATCAATGATATGGTGAGGCAATGGGCAAGTGGATTAGACAATTAATCCATAAACTCAGTGAATGTTCCAAGAACCTGGGCAAAAATCCCACCATAGCAGATAAAGAAAAATCTGGAAGTAAGTGTCTAATGATGACCATGAAATCATTGTTGATTGTCATGAAAAACCCATCTGGTTCACTAATGTCCTTTAGGGAAGGAGATCTGCCATCCTTACCTGATCTGGTTCACATGTGACTTGAGAGCCACAGCAATGTTGTCGACTCTTAACTGCCCTCTGGGGAATCAGGGGTGGGTAATAAATGCTGGATTAGCCAAAGACACCCATATACCATGAGTGAATAAAATAAAGCCAAAAAAAGATACACTTGAAAAACTTCAGAGACTGAGAGAAATCTGACAGAGCTCTCTTCATCCAATGGATAGAAAATGAATGTGCAAGTTACTTAGGAAGGTAAAGAAGCACACCTTCTAAGAGGGGTGGGTGATAATTGGATGGCCCACTGGAGGAAACCCTAAAGAAACAACCATTTTAGCTGTTTACTAGAAAAAACTCTCAGAATTTCAGAGTCACTGCACTTCTGGAGACAGGTTTAAAGATTATGGTTAGTGGGTATCATTTGTAAGAAGATATTGAATTGCTTTTTGGGGACTAATTGTCCTTTAGCAAAAATTTTTAGAGATACATTTGGGAGCAGGATACTACTCAAGACTTCAGGATAAAGTGAGGTTTTAATATTGGAAAGTTTTTCAGAAATTCTGATTTTAAATAGAAATGTGACAATAGTTGTAGTTGATATCTATTATTGTCTAACAATAAAAGAATTAGGAAGAAAACATATAAATATATCATTGTGTAAATGATGAATTAGCAATAAATTGGCAATTACTGGCATTGTTCAATGTAAGTCTGAAGAAATCTTTATAGAAAATCATTTACCCATTTCGTTTTGTGCTCATCAGCCATTGTACAAAGTCTTTAGCACGTCTGTTATCCATGTATTTACTGTAATCACTGGTGAATGTGCCTTCAGAGTGTCGTTTCACATCCTCCAACGGGTTTGATTGTTTTTCCAAAGTACTATTTAGAAATGTATGACTATACATTATTGCATCTGTTTAACTAGAGGAACTTATTTTAAGATTAATATTCCTTCCTTAACAACACTATGAAAAGAAAAACTGGTCATTCATTTAACTCTGCATTTGCAAAATTTTGCTGTGTTTATTTTAGCTGCCATATGTGCCTTTGAATACAAGAAGCAATCACCGTGTGAATTACGCTTCGAGCTGTACGGGTTTCCTCAAGTTATGGCTTATATTTACACTTAAACTCCTAATCACAAAAGTAAAATTTTCTATGAACCAGTCCAATTAGGAAGAATAACTTTAAATTTTCTTTGTTTTAAGAAGTGTTCATTGATCTATTTAAGAGTGGTAATTTGCTGCACCTTTAGTGGTTTAGCTAAAAATGGGTTTACGACAAAAACAAGCGTTTTAGTAAGAATATTTAGTAAATGAACCAATTTTAGAACAATGGACATGCTTTTGGAAAATCATAATGAATAATTTACATGTTTCATTGGTGTGTATTGGACAATTTCTTAGTTAATTAGAAAAATGCCTACAAAAATCTTTGCACTTAAATAGAAATTTCACTTTAAGTGATTGTATCAATTGTACATTAGGGATGTAGAAGCCTATCTAACTCATTACTTTGACTGCAGTCTCAGCCAATTTGGGGTGTGGGCCAGCTTCCAGCCCTAGGTTTTTTAAACTAGTGTTTAAAATTTCATAAACTCGATTTAGGCTGAGTGTAATGTGGAATTGCTGGTTTCAGCCAAATAATTAGGAAGCATTTGGGCCATAATATTCAAATCTCTGCCCTCATTAATACATACAGTTCTTAAGCTGTCAGTACCAACAGATTTTGTTCCAATTTATTTGCTATCCATTAACAAAGCAACACAATTAATAAACAAGCCTATATACAGAAGTCAAAAGAGAAAACTAGCAAATTACATAAGGTCAAAAAGCACTGACTTTCTTGGCTTCTTATCCATTAGACTACCATGCTTATAGACAAATCTCCCAGATCTTGTTGTTTTAGCGTTATTAAACTTACACTCACTTTAACTGCTGCCTGAATATTTGAAAGATCAGAAGAATACTGGATATGTAGTATGCATAAGTTTAAGTCTTATCAACAATGACTTGACAATAATGTACAACAATAATAAAACTTAGCTTTTAGTGGATGTGGATTTTCTATTTTATCTAAGCTGTAGTGAAAATGTGCTTGACTTTCTGACCAGGTGGTCAAGTAGTGAAATACAGTTTATGTTGGTATAGTGGACTATGGTATAATGGACTATAGTATGAGACTTGTAAAATTGGTCAAATTTAATACAGTGCTCAAATTAAAGAGGTGAAAATTCAGCAAGGTTGCAATGTATGTAAAAGTATTAACTGTCTCTGTTCAATTTTGTGATTTATTTCCTACCTGGATGTTTCTTCTGTATCCTTCACCGGATTTTGGCAACTGTCTTGTATTAGTATCAAAAGGAGCAAAATGGCAATGGAACCAACACCTTTCATTTTATTCTCCTGCACAAGCGTACAGAATTCAGAAGTTTAAATTAGGTATTTTTGATTTCACTGATTTATATAACCAATAAGCTAAAGTATTAATAAAGTTTTTAGAAAGCTTCACAGAAAATTGTTAAAAATTGTAGTGTTATATAGGAATTATAACACAGGAACAGGTTAGTCGTGCCAACTTTCCTTCTTTCTGTTTATATTCCACATGAACAATTGCAGTAATCCTATGTGTTTGCTTCATTACCAATTTACTTTATTTCCCATTCTCTCAAACGTGTGAGAGTATTTTAATCAATTTGAGTTAAAATAGCATAACAGAAATAGGCACAGGAAATGTGAGACTTCAATTTTCATTAATGCAAAAATTAGAACAACTGTGAAAGTCAGACAGAAAGTGGCATCATAAAACTGCTGAACGAACTACATAAAAAGGATCGATTAAATAAATACCTAAGGGAGAGTGCAGTGGATTAATCAAATGAAAACAAGTAAATAAAACCTCATTCCTATTAAGTGTACTGCAAAGAAGGGAACTGCAAATGAAGCAACCCTTTGCTAATGTAACCCATTCCTATTTACAGTAGGACATAGTAAGATTCAGACTCAGACCAAGCATTTCAATAGCAACAATACCACAGCTAAGAGAAGTAAGTAATTCACAAAACCAACTGAGAACAGTATTGCAAATATCTTCATCCATTCAAATTCATACTCTCCCCAGGTTTGTAAATTCATTCTCACCTTTTTATGAATCTTCTGAAATCTGAATCAACTTTCCGGAGAAACCAAAGTTTCCCTTTCTTCAAGGCCTTTTGAAGCTTACCTGCAAATCAACCAAGATTTGGTCCCTTTATATAATCCAAGGGATGATTGGGCAATATGGGGAAGAACATCGTCATTTCCATTATAAAAAAACGCAATCCGTGCTGTTGTCATCCTCCTTTCTCTGACATTTTGGATTACCAATTGTTGAATCATCCTTTTTTTCAACCTTTGTTTTCCACCTGATTTGAAAGGTTTCAGGTAAATCACTTAGTATTATTTGATTTTTACTCTTCCGGATGAGCTCCTATTTTCCAAACAATTGCACACTTTTAACTCAAAGTGAATTGTGCATAACAAAATCATTCTGCTTCTTTACATCGTAAAATGTTTGTGTTCAGTAATTCTGGCAACATAAAGAGAAAGTGTTTTAGTGAGAGCAAGATAGAGACATCAGAGTTTGCTATTTCTGAAATTGGACAATATATTGCACCTATGAAGAAAATTCCAGTTATATTCAGATTATAAATAAATTGTATAGTGCACCTAAAGGAAAAACTATTTCAATGAATTTTGTGTTTTGCAATAGTTCAAAGCAATAACTATTCCTTTTATATATTTCTTAATAAAATTACACTTTAATTTCAAAAATACTGACTTCATATTACTGCTGACATTCATCTTGGTAAAAGACACATACTGCTGATCTTTTGAATCATTTTGTGAAGGATTATTCAAAGTTTTCACATTCTTCTGATGTGTCTTTGATAAGTTACGTTTGATGCAATAAAAAAGAAGCTTGATTATATCTAGATATTCTATGAAACAAATTTTTATTGTTAGATTAGAATATTGATCAGTCTTGAATTTACAGTATGCTTTCAAGCTATTTATTATTACTAACAATTTAATTCTACATTTTAATAGTCAAATATGTAATTCAGGCATGGAACCTGCTATTCTGGAGTAGATGTTCACTGGAGTGAGCATCATTTTAGCTTGTGGTCAGCTAATCAGATGGGCATATTAAGGATCTTGCAGCAGGGTGTGACAGGAAATCAATGCAAACATCATTAATTCACACAGTCGAAGGTGTGGACACCATTTTTTAAAGGGCACATGGATGGTATTTATTTCCTGCATGCCAGGAACCTTGCTCGACATTTGATCTTGCAGATGGATTTGCAATCTTTTCACCTGACCTTTTGCCAGTTCCACATCAACGACCACACATAGCTCCCTCACCTGAAGTGTCAGAATATGGACAGAGATTGGAGAGTGGCCCACAGGGTGTTTTCCCAGCTGGAATACAACTATGGTACGAATCCCTCTTGGCTGACCAAGGAAGCCAAGATGTAGGTGGCAACAGATGTCACCAGCCAAGGAACCCAAAGAAGAACTTGTTTCAGAACATTTCCAAACTCACAAAATCTGCCACCTGGAAGGACAGAGGGAGCAGATGCATGGGAACACCATCACCTACAAGGTCCCTTCCAAGATATTCACCAACGGCTATGAACAGTGTTGTTATTCTTTCAGCGTGGCTGGTTGAAAATCCTGGAACTCACTTTTTATTCACTCATGGGATGTGGATGTCATTGACTGTAGCAGCATGTGGTGCCCATTTCTATTTGCCTTTAAAAGGTCTTGTTTAACAGTCCTCTTGAACCACTAAAGACCATTTGCTATAGATATACCCACAATGCCATTACAGAGGGAATTCCACCTCCAAAATCCATTATTTAATAAAATCTCAGAGATAGCAATGACTGCAGATGCTGGAGTGAGAGACAACAGAGTATGGAGCTGGAGGAACACAGCAGGCCAGGCAGCATCAGAGGAGCAGGAATGTTGATGTTTCAGGTCAGGACCCATTTCTGAAGAATGGTTCTGACTGGAAACATCAATTTTCCTGCTCCTCAGATGCTGCCTAGCCTGCTGCTTTCCTCCAGCTCCACACTGTTACCTTAGTAAAATCTCTTGCTTTAGATACTGCAGCTCCTGTCATTTTTGAAATGTAACAATAATCACTTCCATCTAGAAGAAGGAGAGCAACAAATACATGGGAATATCTAAGAAGCCTTGGTAAATTTCAGCAGATACCTTGTAAGTAGTACATACTGTGGTGGAGGGAGTGAATGTTTATGGATATTGTACCAATCAAGTGGGCTGCTTTGACCTGGATGGCATTAAGATTCTTGAGTGTTGTTGGGGCTGCACCCATCCAGTCAAGTGGGGACTATTCCATCACACTCCTGACTTGTGCCTTGTAGATGGTGGACTGGTATTCAGGTGTTAGGAAGTGAGATACTCGCTGCAGGATTGCTAGCCTCTGACCTGCTTTTGTAGCCACTGTATTTATAAGGCGTGTTCAGTTTATTTCTGGCCAGTAGTAACCCTGCTTAACAGCATTGTGGACGTACCCACACCCTAAGGATTGCAGGAATTCAAGAAGGTAACTCACCCCCACTTTCTCCAAGACAATTTGTCATCGGCAGTGAATGCTAACCTAGCCTGCAACACCCACATCCCATGACTGAATTAAAAGGAGTCACTTTCCACATGCCCATTCTCATCAAGGTTTCAGAGATGCCATCAATCACCGACATTGAGGAGAATTGACAGCAAGGAGCTTTGACCTAGGGCACAGTGTTCTACCTCTCTGTCAGTGACCCTAACTATCACCTCCAGAGAGTCATCTCAAGGAGGGAGCAACTTCAGAAGGCCCTTAGCAGGCCTGAGCTCTCTAGGTCTCGAACCATCAGAATACAGCCACCAAAGTCAGCTCAGGCAAAAGTGTAAAACAGTTCAGAGTGACTGCAGCTGTGCCATTGCATATCTTGCTGGTGCGACCTAACAGAGTTCTCTACAAGGCATTTGCCCATTTGGAGAAAGTATTCTGAGGCAATAGAGTGTATCCCTGCAAAGACTGCCTGTGAATTCCACTGTAGAATGTATATGGCCTTGCTTGTTCCAAAACCTGCAGCATGTTTTCTTCTAGATGGTGATAGTCATGAGAACATGCAATGTTATGAAGGCAGTGCCTGGCCCTGCGAACACTCATGTCTCAATGTTCCCTGAGTAGCACACTCAGCACCACTAGAGCTGCATTTCATTTCAAATTGGTTCAGTTGATGTATCACAATACAGCTGTTAAATGTGAAAACATAAAATGGAATTTGACCACTAAGAGCGCAATTAAATGAAAGAAAAATCCTACATATACCCAGGAACTGTCACCTCCCAGCCAAAAGAGGATCCTAACCCATAGGGTAGTAGAAGTGTTGTGATGTTTCACTCTCGGATTGGAAACTGGTAATGATAAGATTATTACAAGTCTTTCTACTGGGTCACATCTTTTCCCCTGCTTTAGTCATTGCATTTGCAAAATCCACTCCCTCATCAGCAGCATCATCTTTCTTTTGTTCCTTATTGAAAGAGACATTTGGCTCTTCCATCTTCACCCCTCTGCAAAATCATTTCCCCTTCGCTGTGTGAGGTTCTACCGGGTGCTGCAAGTCACAATAATCCTGGGCATTTGTTCTGTTGAGTACTGAAGCGCTTTGCCTGAGCAGGCCAAGCAGCAAAACCTCAGCTTTACTGATCTCATGGTCTCTTCTATTGGGTACCTCTGTTGAGGAATGGGTAACATTGTACCCGTTTGCACTGATGTCATCTGTGGGTATTCTCTTTAACCAATGGGGAAATACTGCAGGGTTTGAAGTGCAGCAAATGCTTGTTACACCTGAAATTTGTTCAGGATGTAAAGAGAGGATTGTGAGAGCTCCCTGGACAGCCTACACATGCCTTGAGGGATTTGTTTCCTAGATCCCAGACCAACTGCATATTCAGAGTGAAACCCTTTTGTGTTAATGAATGCTGCTGGCTGAACCCAGTGAGCTGTTGACACCACATGCATTCAGTCAGCTGTCATTGCCTTGTGTTAATTCTGTGCTTGCAGCAAACACCCCAGCTCTGGCTGCCTGGCTCTTCTAAAATGAGTGTCTGTCACTTACTTCAAATATGTTTATGAATGTCAGATTAAGATTCACACACAAGGCCCAGTTTATCCTTGGAAAGAACCACTGGCGAGGAGATTCAACATAATTACCAATGTTTATATTTCTGGCACTGGATCGTCTCTCTGTCTTAGTGGATGCTGGTCTTCCTGAGCAACTGGCATATGTGAGTGACACTGACCTGTGACATTCTAAGCTGCCTCTGAGACAATGTGCTGTACTGCCTGCGGTGTATACTATTGAGTGGGGCTGATACTCGCTGATGCACACGCATGTGCTAGCCAACATCTGTGTTATTTGACCTTTTGTATCCTGTTTTTTATGTTTTTGCTTTGCCTGGTCTCGAGCCACCCTCCACTGCACCTGCACCACAGCTATTTAAAATGTTGAGTTGACTTGCCCACCATCTGACAGCACTTTATCTGTTAACAGATTGCAGGGCATGATTTGACCACTACATACTTTGAAGTCCTTCCTCATGCCCTCATTACCTCTGTCCAGTGGGAAACTTTACATTGGGCACACTCTGTCCTCCACCCTGTAATCAATATTTACCTAGAGGATCAATCTCTTCTTGTTAATGCAGTCATGTGAGTAGATACTAGAGCAGTGACCATGGAAGTAAAAGTGTCGCCCATACGCTGTCCTGTCACCGCTGAGCTTCCTTCTATCATCCTCAAGCCTCATTCCACCACACGTGCTTTAATCTCAGATCACTCTATCCGCTCCCTTATCAGCCATAACCAGCTAACAAACACCCTCAAGGTTCTCAGCAGCACTGTGCCATTGCACTATTGCCCCACCCCCTATTACTCCCTAATCTGTCATCCATCATCCTATGCCCTCTCCTTGTTATCCCTGAGCGCCTCTCACTTACCGTGACTCTCATGGCTATGGGAATACTATTCTGAGTATGTTCCTTGCTCTTCCCAAAGACATTCTGCACCTGCAGACTTCTAACATTGAGTTGTTCTGCATGGTGTGCCCTATTATCCTCCCTGTGTTCCCTCTCCCTTGCCACTTTCCAATGCAGTCATGGTCACAGAGTTAGGCAGCACAGAAACAGGCCCTTTGGTCCAACAAGCCCATGGCAAACATAATCCCACACTAAACTAGCCCCACCTACCTGCACTTGGCCTATATCCTCCCAAATATTTCTTTTTCATGTATTTGTCTTTTAAATGTTGTAACCATATCCACATCTACCACTTCCTCTGGAATTTCATTCCACATGTGAACCTCTCTTTCTGTAAATTACGCCTCATGTTTTTTTTTAATCTTTTTCCTCTCATCTTAAAAAATATGCCCCCTCGTGTTGAGATTCCCCTATCCTAGGGAAAAGACACCTGCCATTCACCTTATCTACAACCTTCATGATTTTATAAACTGCTGCAAGGTCACCTCTCAATCTTTTACACTCCACTGAAGAAGGTCCCAGCCTATTCAGCCTCTCCTTATAACTCCACCTTGCATTCTCGGCAACATCCTCACAAATCTCTTCTGAACTCCTTCTAACTAAATAATATCCTTTCTTAATAGGGAGATCAGAACTGCACATAATCAACACTTTTCCTCCCTTCTCCCATCCCTCAGTAAGCAGAATATTCCCTATACCACGTACATACCTCCAGTTCCCAACTTTATTGGGCTCTCCGTAAAAAGGAGACCAGTGGATCAATGTAGCTGTGGTCAGAGTGTTACCATAGACAGGAACACATCTGGACATACTACTGAATCAATTTACTCATAGATATGAAGTTATCCTTTTAGTTGACCAATTGGATTCAATTTTAACTTCACCTATTTAAAAGACTGTCTTCCCACTTTGAAGGATTGCATAAAGATTAACAGAATGTTGTGCATAATATTTGAATATACCGTACAGTCTTTTACCTCCCTGGTGACCAATCAACTTTTACCGGTCACCTTTGTAATGGGAATTAAATAGGATTTTATAAAAAGACATTACAATAGGCATCAGATGGCACCTAACAAGCTGGAACGACATTGCATATTTTAGCAGTCAAGAACTTTGTCCACCTTAAGGCCTATACCAGCCTTGGGAGCACACTAGAGACTATAAACAGTTTTCAGGACTAGAAAAGATCTAGGACAGAAGATTTCTGTTGATGGTACAAGAGTGTAATGTAAACAATGTATCCATGTGTGTTTGCAGGAGTTAAAGGTTGATGATTTTCAATTTTCATCAGACAGGGATAGTGTGGTTGGTTCTCAAGCCAAGCTGGTTTGTTAGTTTTCAGATATTTCATTACCCTGCTGGGTAACCTCTTCAGTGCAGCCTCTGATGAAGCATTGTTGAGTTTTCCCGCCTGGTATTTAAACTCTGGGGTCCATTGGAGTTGATTATTTCATTTCCAGTTTTTCTTTGCAGTGATGTGTGTATAGCAGCTAATGCTATGTGTTTATTGATGGCCTACTAGCGTACAAACGGCACATGACAGTATTATTACCAAATAGAACTACCTCACTAAAACACAGATGCTACTAGCAGACACAAATACATACCAACAAGTGGAAACAGACCCAAGACTGCAACTGGGAAATAAAATCATCTACACATTAAAGAGACTCAAACAGACCAGACAAATCAATGAAGTAGGCTACCTAAAAATGATACCTGAAGGAACAAATACCCCTGATTCTACAACCTCCCAAAGGTACACAAACCAGGAGTAACTTCAGACCCACAGTCTCCCTCCAAGGCACATCAACACACAGGTTAGCCAAGGAACTACAGCAAAGACTCGTCAACAACTCAACCCATTCAATCCACTCAGCCCAGGAGCTCCTCAAAACCCTCAAAGACATAAGAATAGACAATGGTAAGACCATGATGTCCTTTGACATCACTGCCCTACTTACATCAATTGACGATACCACTGGCAAGAGAAACACCAGGAACGCTACTGAAAGAACCAGACCCAAGCAACACCATCTTCACAGACAACATGCTGAAATTACAGGACCTAAGCCTCATGACCCACTTTACCTTTAATGGCCAAATCTACAAACAAATCAACAGGACATCTATGGGGTCACCCATTTCTGGACTAATAGCAGAAGCAGTGATGCAGAGACTCGAAAGCATGACCTTTCCACAGATCCAACTCAAACTATGGATCCGATACATGGACAACACTTTTGTAATCATCAAACAGACTACAGTAGAAGAAATACACCAACTTATAAACAACTTTTTCACCAGCATCAAATTCACCAGAGAAGAACGAAAGAACCAGCAGCTCCCATTCCTGGACATGATGGTAGAATGCAGGGCCAATGGAGAATTTCTGACCAAAGTAAAGGCCACACTCTCAGATAAAGTCCTAAATTTCAACAGTAGCCACTCCAACACTCACAATCAGAGTTGCATAAAATCACTATTGAAATGAGCCACAACACACTGCAGCAGCACAGAACTATTTCAAAATGAAGAAGAATACCTCCACCACATACGTAGAGAATATGGATACCCAAGCAATTGGGTCCGACAATGCCTGTCACACAAACAACAGGAAGATACAGTACGCCCTGACACACTTTTCATGTTACCGTACATCAAGAATGTACCTGAACTGACCACAAGACTCCTATAGCCACTGGGCCTCAGAGTAGCACAGAAACCCACATCAACACTACACCAACTGCTGACAAGAACCAACAACCCCTTATCCATTCTGGACAGAACCAATGTAATGTACAAGATTCCATGCAAGGACTGTGACAAACCTTACATTGGACAGACAGGAAGGAAACTGGGTACATGAACACCAACTAGCAATAAAAAGACATGACCAATACTCACTTGTCTCTACACTCACAGACAAGGAGTATGACTAGTTCAATAGGCACAATGTCAAGATCCTAGGACAAGCCAGGGAGAGACAAGCAGGAGAATTTCTAGACGCCTGGTACTCCACCAAGAAGGCCATCAATAAAACGTAGAATTAGACCCGACAAGTACACCGCTGCAAAGAAAAACTGGAAATGAGGTAATCGACTCGAACAGACCCCAGAGTTTAAATAACACATAGGAAAACACAACAGCGCTTCTTCAGAGGCTACAGTAATGATGTTACCCATCACGGTAATGAAACAGCTGCAAACTAACAAACCTGCTTGGCAAATGAACCAACCACAGCATCCACAACCTGAGCTGCAAATCTACTCAAGAACCTTGAATAGGGATAGGATAGAGTATCAGACAGAATTCTGTTTAGCCATTCAGACTCTCAGTCTGAGGTTGTTTGAACAAACAGGAACTTTTTCTACATGCATGAGGTCTCCTGTGGTCTGTGCAAGAGAATGATAACAACACTCTTGACCCATCTTGATCCATTCATCTCCTGTCTGTTATCTTTAAAAACTTATCATGCTTGACTGTGCACAATCAGCCTCTGCATGCATTCTCTCCCTTCTCAGCCTACACCTGTTGTCATCTTCATGTCCACACTGGCCCCTCCCATTGTCCACAACACATTTTTCCATTTCCGTGATTCCTACCATGGCAGTATCTGCTATTTGACCATTACACTTGAACTCCAAGTCCCCATATCCAACTACCCACACCCACTGTAATTTTGAACAGTTGGAAATACAGTGCAAACAGTGACACTGTAGTTGACTATATGCATGATCACAGCTTTTTTGGTGCAGCCTATTCTATTGTATACAATCTCAAATCAAAGCAAAACCTTCTGAATCTTGAAATGTTGAAAGGATGATAGAAAATACTACAAATATTCTCTAGGCCATGCAGTTTCTTCGAGGAGAACAACAGAATTGATGGATTAAATTTTCAGCAGCCCATTCCTGAGCTCAAAAATGGAAAGAGGTGCATGTCCCAAAATATTGACACTTTCTCCATTGACAGATTCAGGATATAGTTATTGATGCAGGCAATGTTAACTAGACAGCAGGTGGGTCTAAATTCGTCCCACTCTTCACCTGACCCGTCGTTTCAGCCATTACTAAATCTCATTGGACAGACAACCTGCCTCCATTTCAATTAAGGGCTCAGCACTAGTGAAATCATAACTGTAATCAGGAAACCCACTACCGGCTCAAAAACAATTCAGACTCCTGTCCCATCTCAGTGGTGAAAATTCAATCCAATGTTTCACATTCATGGCCTTAGTCAAAACTGTGAGAAGTTAGAGATTTACCCATATGTAACCAAAGGCAGAGTCTACTTCCCTTCTTACACCATCCTTTCCCATAAGTACTGAAGATGTAGCACCTCCCCTTTCACTTACTCCCATTCTGTCACAGCATCATAAACTGGTCATAGGACAGCAGGTCTCCGCCTCTTCCTGTGTGTGCTGGCTCTCTGTGAAAAAACTCTATAGAGGCTGGTACCCCAACACCAAGTCACCCTTTATTTACACATGAACTGCCCTTGACTATAGTACTGCTTCAAACAGAATCAGGCATCAGAATGTTAGTATCTCTGGCACTCACCATTTGTTTTAATCTTTCAGCCAGATCTCCCTGATTGTATGTTCTCAGTCTGGCTGAGGTCTCACGCACGCTCAAAAGTTGGAGTACCAAGCAAATCTTGTTAAGGACAGATTCTGCAACCACAGATACGGTGCACCAGATTAACAGCCTCAATCAGGGAACTCATACTTCCTGAGGTTCAGCTGGCTGACCTTGTTATAATCACTACAATGTTCAAATGTGATTCATATAATTTCATTAGGTGGCACAGTGAGTCAGCAGTTAGCATTACTGCCTCACAGTGCAAGGAACCCAGGCTTGATTATACCCTTGGGCAACTGTTTGTGTGGAGTTTGCATGTTCCCCTATGTCTGCAGGGCGACGTAAGAACGGACAAACTAAAAGCAGAAGTAGCAATTTAGCCCTTCGAAGCTGCTCTGCAATTGAATACAAACAATGGCTAATCTCACCTCAGCCTCAACTCCAATTTCCTGCCTGTTGCCCATAACCCTTTATCTCATTACTAATTAAAAAATCTGTCTGTCTCTTCCTTAAATTTACTAAGCATCCACTGCACTCTACGGTAGTGAATTTCTCAGATTTACAGCTTTTTGAGAGACGTAATTCCTCCACATCTGTTTTAAGCTTGCCACCCCTTAACCTAAAACAATGAGCTCTTGATCTTGATTGTTCCTCATGAGGAAGCATCCTCTCTGCATCTACTTTCTTGATTCTCTTTAGCATCTTATATACTTCAATTACATGTCCTCACATTTGTAAAGGCTAAAACTATTCAATCTCTCCTCACAGACCAAGCCTTTCATCTTGATAATAAAAATTTCCTCTGGTTCTGTTCTTCCTTGAGGCGAACAGTCCCAACTTATTAAATCCATCCGTAAAATTAAAGCTTTTGTTTCCTGAGATCATTATTGTCAATCTTTGTTGTACCTTCTTTTATACCTTCACATTGATACAACCAGGTGAGGAATGGTGAGTCAGCTCCCCCTTTCAAAAACCTTCAAACATCACCAGGCAGGAATGCTCCCTCCCACTTCAGTGATCAAGGACATTCAGCTTCTAATCTTCGGGTAAGTGTCCTCCAAGGCGGCCTTCGAGGTACACAATGCAGAATCACCCAGCAGAAACTGATAGCCAAGTTCTGCACCCATGAAGACGGCCTCAACCACGATCTTGGGTTCATGTCGCACTACATGTAACCCCACCATACTCTTCTGTGTTTGTAAAGTCTTCTTTACTGTTCAGTTTTAACACCCTTTAATAATTTGTTATGATCTCTCTACCTTAATTAATTCATACAGTTTTCGTACACATTTTTCATACACATACTTTGGTTAGACCCTCATCATGCAACTCTTACACCTAATATGCTACTCCATCTATTTGGTTTGTCTCTAGCACTATCTTATTTTTGATTTTTTGTAATTTTCACTCTGCCTTAATTAATCAGATCATAGGTCACCCATTCATTGGTTATTCAGCTGTTGACACATTACTCATGCCATTTGATACTTTTGATTAGCTACAAAAACTTGTTGTACAGCCTGTCAACACTCCATTCACACCATTTCACGATCTTTTGATACTCAGTTACTTGGAATTATCTTGCAAGCATTTCTCTGCACTTCACCTGATGAAGCATCAGCACTCCTAAAGCTAGTGATTTCAAATTAACCTGTTGGACTATAACCTGGTGTCATGTGACTTCTGATCAAAAATCTTAAATCAGCCGCAACAACTATGTTTTGGTGGCTAAGTGAAAGTTGCATTGTGTTCTTTGGAGGGATTTTTGCTGCGCGACCTAGTATGATTTCTCACTGTATGATTCTAACTACCTACCAACAAGCTACCAACTCCTATGTCACTCCTCATGTGCAATATTGACCCCATCTTTTCACTAACTAATACAGAACAACCTGCCACTCAATAGATATCTGCCAATCGACCTGCAACATCTTTGAAAGGTTGCTGTAACCCAGCCAAGTGTTGGAAATCTGCCATTGTCCTTCACCAGCAGCATAATGGCACAGCAGCCACAAAGCTGACCGTGCTGCCCATAGCTAATACTCCCTGACACAGGCAAGCCCTTTCTCTCCACCCTAGCCACTGTTTAAACATCAGACCATACAGTTTACCTGTCTTTAGATACATCTTATCTAATCACCCTCTCTGAATTCCCTCTACTCTTTCGCTGTGCCCAATGGTCATCCACATCTTGTCATTGTCCAGTAGGGAAACATCATATGCAGCTTAGTACTTGGACAATTGCAAATGTGAGCTTTTATTAACAGCTGGTGAAAGAGAACACAAAGGAAATTAATACAGGCTGCAGTTAACACACACAATGTGAACCAAATGCTGACCTTGACAGTCATTGATGGTCTTCTGCACTCAGCTAGCATCTTGTGGACTCCCAGGACTGTATTCGCCTCAGACTTTTGACTGACTTTGAAGAGGAGCACCAAGGCATGACTGAACAGACTCCCAACCACCATCCTTGCAACCCTCCAGCTGACAATATATAATTCTAATAACTGCTGTTGCTGAGTCTACAGGATGGATCACTGCTTACTCCCCAACTGGAGTGTGATAAAACCCCTGGTGGTGAGCATCCCAAGCTAATAACTGACCATTGCCAAACCCCTGGTGTCCCTGACTGATGTTATTGGGGCCCCTTGACCAACCATGACCTCCCCTTGACTGGATAGGGGACTGCCCTAACTGAGTTTCTGGCATCATTACTAGATTGAACATATACAATGATATACAAGATATACAATGTGTTTGCCACATGGGCAGTTGCCATGTTTGCACATGTTGAACTAACATCTCGATCTGCCATTTGCAAATGTTGCTATCCAACCTGTGCAGGTTACCAGTGACAATAATGGCCAGCAGCCAGTCTGAGTGTCTGCACAAATGTGCACATCAATACAGCAGAACTGATCAATTTTGGCTCTAGTTGAAGCTCTAATGTGCTAACAGCCATTGGCATGGCAAAGCAAGGCAAGACAAGGAGGTGATGGGCTGGGGTTATTATTGCTGGACTCTTAAACCAGAGACCAAGGTAATGTTCTGGGGAAATGGGTTTGAATCCCACCACAGTAGATGGTGGAATTTGAATTCAGTTATAAAAAATCTGGAATTAAGAGTCCATTGATTACCATGAATCTATTGCTGCTTGTCAAAAAAAATCTGCTTAACTAATGTTCTTTAGGGAAACTGACATCCTTAGCTGATCTGGCCTACATGTGATTCCAGACCCACAGCAATGTGCTTGACTCTTAACTGCCCTCTGGCACAGACAATAAATGCTGGCATAGCCAATGATGCTGTCACTCCATGAGTGAATAATAACAGGCATGGAAACTGCAAGCACTGAGTAGGTTCTATGTAAGCATATGCTAAGAGACCAAGCAAACAATCCTGAGAAAGAACATAGGACATAGAACTTCAGCCCACGATGTTGTGCCAAACTTTTACCTGAAGCCTAAGGTCTAGCTACCCTCCACCCCTACGTTATACTATCATCCATATGCCTATCTAATGGCTGCTTAAATGCCCCTAATGAGGCTGACTCCACTACCCTCTCCGGCAATGCATTCCACGCCCCTACCAGTCTGAGTAAAGAACCTACCTCTGATGTCTCCCCATATCTACCTCCACTCACTTTAAAACTATGCCCCCTCGGAATATCTACCTCCACTCTAGGAAAAAGCCTCTGGATGTCCACTCTATCTATACCTCTGATCATTTTACACACCTCTATCAAGTCACCTCTCACCCTTCATCCTTCTGGAGAGAAAAGCCCTAGCTCTCTCAACCTTTCCTCGTAAGACCTGCCCTCCATTCCAGGCAACATCCTGGTAAATCTCGTCTGCACCTTTTCCAACACTTCCACATCTTTCCTGTAATGAGGCGACCAGTACTGGACATAATACTCCAGATGCAGCCTCATCCACTCTGCGAGCTGGATTCCTATCCCTATGCACAAAGTTACCCTCTGCAGCGTTTCGAAGCAAGTTGTCAATGCACCCTCTAATGTAAGTCTGTGCTTCCTAAACAGCCTATGAGTTGGATTGGAGAATTGTCATGGTGGTTCTGACGAATTCACAAATGTCGGAAGCCAGTATCTGTAGACCATGTGAACATGCGACTGGTAGCCATGGATCATGCCCTGAAAATCTGTTTGGCATTAAGCAACGTGAAGGCTCTTTACAGCCTGCTGAAGTTGTCAGATATCTGCTCTGATTTCAACACTGAGAACTCTTGATGTCTAGTTTGTTCAGCACTCTTGGTAAAATAAGAAGTTGAATATTACCATGGCTAATTGGGTCATTAATACGGCATTCAATAAGTTCTAATCCCCTTTGTTTGACAACTTGATGCAGCATAAGGAGAAACTGGCATGGCCATTTGGAAAAAGCATAAATGGCGCAGGTCCCAACATTGAGGTAGACTGAACTAGATTCTGCCATAAATCTCACCATAGACCATATCTCTCAGCCCGCTACAAAATTCTGTCCTTTATTTCTTTTAAGCACCTGATTATATCACACTCCAACTCCAATGTAGTTTCAGTTAAAATTAAAGAGCCAATTACAATGTTTTTTTCGTGAAAGAAAAGGGAGTTTTACTATTAACCACAAGAAAAACTGCATGAATATCTCATCCAACACACGTAAACACAAATATAAAGTTTTAAAAAGATAGATGGTCCAGTACATTAGGAAGGTAAACAAAGTTCTTCTGAGTCCTTGACTGTTACAGTTGAATTTAAGACCATGGCTGGTTATTTGATGTCAAGTATCCTCAGATTAGGGAAATGTGTAGAATTGTTGAGTTTCTTTACTATGGTTTAGAGGTTAGCTTATATATCTCCAATATTTTAAAAAAGGAAGTAGAGAGAAAACACAATTATACATCAGTAAGCTTGATATTGGCTGTTGAGAAAATTGTAGAGTCCATTATAAAAGACTTTATAGCAGAATACTTAGAAAACAGTGACAGAATAAGACACAGTCAGCATGGACTTATGAAAGGAAAATCATGTTTGGCAAATCTACAGAATTATTTCAAAGATGTAACTTGTAGAGTTGATAAGATGGATTCAGAGGATGAGACTTTTGATGAGATCCCACAGAAGATATTGTCATATAAAATTATAGCTCATGGGATTAGAGGTTTGTGTAACTGACATGGATGGACAACTGGTTGACAGACAGGAAACAAAGAGTTGAAATAAATGGATCTTTTTGCAAGTGGCAGCCAGTCAAAGGTGAAGTATCTGAGGGATCAAAGCTTGTACACTAGCTCTTCACTATATATTACCAATTTAAATGAGGGAACTAAATGTAACATCTCCTAAGTTTGCAAACAACAGAGCTCCATCCAATTTGACGTCTTACATTCTTGGAAGCAAAATCAGGACAGATCCTGGGACAGAAAGATGTATCACTCCTGACTCCTGATTGGCTAGTTAAACTCTATAACTTGCACCTATTCCTATCATGTAATAAATTATTTCGTTTAGACCTGCTACTACTGTTAACCAAACAGGTCCTTAGGCTCTCTATATAGGAAGTAGGATTGGTAGGAGCACTCTAACACATCCATTAGTTGGTAGTGGTTGGTTCTTACAATATAAACAATGGAACAGACCACACAGCCCTTGACACTGTTCTCATTTTTCATGAGACATCTGATTCTTAATTCCATCAGTGCAATCCTTGATATCCTTGTCTAGCAAATTTCACAATCTCCATTTTGACATAATCATCAGTTAACACAATCTCAACTGTTTTTAGGTGAGATTTCCATATCTCCACAGCCTTTTTGCAAGAACCATTTTTTTAAGTGCTTAGCTTCAACTGTTATGGGTATGATTACAGATCTACCACCAGTGGAAATATGTCTTATATCTACACTATCAACTCTTTTATTCTTCGTAAAAGTCTCAAGGTCAAAACATAATTTTCTGTACAAGAGGAAATACAAGCTTGCTGAATGCTACTTGTGTCATTTTGCAATCTTTTTACCTTCATGAGGATCAAAAATAGCATCCTTAGCTTTGTTTCCTGTATTGTATATGTCTCATTCCAACTCTTGCTTAATGATGAGTGGTACCACAATATTCCATTACCCCTGTAGTTTCAGTTAAAAGCTGCTATGGATGAATCACTTGCCAGGAAGAATAATAGTTTTCATGCTTTGGTGTTCATTAGCAAGGAAATAATTTACATGAAACCGAACATGTTCTTAAATCAAGATTTTAATATAAATTATTTGAAATGCTGTAGCATTTCATTAAATGTTGGCAAACAGTTGTAAATGAAAACAGAATCAAAATATATACAAATTGACAATGTCTTAAATGTTCAGTTTCCAGATAGTGAACAGAATGGTAAGGAGACTAGCCATTTATGCACAAATATATTTTTATACTGGTTTCCTAAATTAGCATTTCAGTCTTTTTTTTAAAATGTTTGTAGTAGAGTAGTAATTCATTGATATTTCCTACTTGAATTGACCAATCAATCAATCTCTTATGAACAGTTTAAAAAGGGCAGATAATAGAACATAAACAACATGTTAGGATTTTTAATCTTCAGTGGGTCATTGTAAAATAATACATCAAAGAAAACTATGCAAAAAAAAACCATGGCCCTAAAAATCCACATCAACGCATGTATAATATCATCATTGCTTTAGTTAATTATTATTGCAGAGCAGAAAACAGCAACAAGCCAAGGTTCCATGTTGGCCCAAACTTTTTCTCGAGTTCCTCTATGGCCTAATGAATGCCACACACATTTGATGCTGTAAGGACATAGCACGGGTTCATACACCATTCAGTGGAGAATAGAGGTGCACATGGTTACATTAGTAGTTTTCCTAAATAGTATACATTTGGTCTCCACTTGCAGGTCCAAGTTAGGATCAGAATCTAAATCCTGGGAAGCCTAGATTTAAAAGTAAATACATGGCTCTGTTTAAAAGGGGGCTACTAAAACATTGTTCTCAAGAGGGTATCTCCTTGTATATCATCTTCTGTTGGACCTACAGCTGATTGCATGTTAAATATGCATAACACGAGGGTTAGGAGCATAGCTAATTAGATAGCAACCTTCGCACTGGAAAGCAAAGTACAAGTGCTGAGACCTAAAAAAACTGAAAGAAGAATACATAATGGACATATATATGTACTTGAAAATGTCTAATTTGCAGTGATACGGGGAAACAACCTTGAAGTGGGGCTCATTTGAATAGCATGAAGAACCAACGCAGTGACAATGAGCTGAATTATCTCCTGTGCTGTCATAATCAATTCATATCGATATTTTGAAAAGAGTTCATATTACAGAAGAGGAAATGCTGGAGGTCTTAGAAAGCATTAAAGGCGGATATATCTGCTGGTCAAGTCTATCCCAGGGCAATGTGGGAAGTTAAGGAAGAAATTTTGAGGCCCCAAGCAGAAATATTTGTATCATTTATGACTACAGGTGAAGTGCCAGTGGACTGGAGGGTGGCTAATGTTGTGCATTTATTTAAGAAAGGCTGTAAGGAGATGCCTAGCAACTATTGACCTATGAGCCTGACACCAGTGGTGATATGTTGATCATATGTTGTTGGCGGTGTTTCTGAAAGATAGGATTTACATGCATTTGAAGAAGCAAGGACTAATTAGGAATAGTTAGTTTATCTTCGTATGAGGGAAATCATGTCTCAAAACCTTGATTGAGTTTTTGAGTAAGTAACTAAAAAGTTTGATGGGGGCAGAGCAGTAGATACCGTTTACATGGACTCATGAAAACCCTTTCACTAGGTTCCACGTGGTAGACTAATTCATAAAGTTATATCACATGGGATTCCAATTAGATGCAAAATTGGTTTGATGGTGGGAGACAGAAGGTAGTGGTGGAGGGTTGTTTTTCGGAATGGAGGCCTCTGACCTGTGGTGTTCCACAGGGATCGGTAGTGGGTCCAGTTTAGGTTGTCATTTATATAAGCAATTTGTTTGGGAATATAACAGGCATAATTAGTAAGTTTGCAAATTGCACAAAGTTAGAAGTATATTGGGAAGTGAAGAAGGTTATCTATGATTCCAAAGAGATTTTAACGGATGAATCAATGGGCTGAGGGGTGGCAGATGGAGTCTAAATTGGATAAATGTGAGATATTGCATTTTGTTAAAAACAAATCAAGGCAAGACTCATGGATAAGGAAAGGTACATATGGCAGTGTAAAATTTATAATGGGGGAAGGGTAATTACAATTCAGTTAGGCAAGAACTGGGTAACATAAATTGGGAACAGATGCTGCCAGGGAAGAGTACCACAGAAATGTGGAGATTGTTTAAGGAATGCACACTGCATGTGCTCGATATGTTTGTTCCTAGCAGGCAGAGAAGATGCGGTCAAGTGAGGGAGCCATGATTCTGGAGAGAGTCGAACGACAGGTTAAGAGGAAGAATGATGCTTATGTAAGGTTTAGGAAAAGGTGAATGGAAAAGGCTCCAAAGGGATACAAGTTAGCCAGGTAGGAACTGAAGAAAAGGCTTAGGGGAGTTATAAGGGGGCATGAGAAAACCTTGGCAGATAGGATCAAGGAAAATTCCAAGGCTTTTTACACGTATGTGCAGAAAAAGAGAATGACCAGAGAAAGAGTAGGGCCGATCAAGAATTGTAAAGAATTGCACAGAGCCTAAAGAGATAGGGGAGGTCTTTAATGAATACTTTTCTTCAGTATTCACAACTGAGAGGACCTAGTTGTAGGGGAGGACGTTGTGAAACAGGCAGGTAGGCTAGAGGAGGTTGATGTTAGTAAAGAAGATATGCTAGAAATTCTGAGGAAGTAGAAGATAGATAAGTCCCCCCAGCCTGATGGCATTTATCCAAGGATTCTATGGGAAGCGAGGGACGAGATCGCAGGACCTTTGGCAATGATCTTTTCGTTCTCACTGTCCATGGGTATAGTGCCGGAAGATTGGAAAGAGGCAAACATCATTCTCTTGTTCAAAAAAAGGAACACGGATAAGCCTGGAAATTACAGGCCAGTTAGTCTTACGTCAGCATTGGGCAAATTATTGGAAAGGGCGCTGACAGATAGGATTTATGATCACTTGGAAAGGCACAGTTTGATTCATGATAGTCAGTGTAAATTTGAGGGGTAGATCATGCCTCACAAACCCTACTGAATTCTTTGAAGAGGTGACCAAACACATGAAGGTAGAGCAGTGGATGCGGTATACATGGATTTAAGTAAGGTGTTTGATAATGTTCCCTTTGGTAGGCTCATGCAGAAGGTAAGGAGGCATGGGATAGGGATAAAAGTGGCAGATTAGATTCAGTATTGGCTGACCCTTAGAAGACAACGGTGGTAATGGACAGAAAATATTCAACATGGTGCTCAGTTACAAGTGGTGTACCACAAGGATCTGTTCTGGGTCCTCTTCTGTTTGTGATTTTTGTAAATGAATTGGATGAAAGAGTGGAAAGGGGGATTAGCGAGTTTATGGACGATACAAAGGTGGGTCACGTTGTGGTCAGTGCAGAGGGCTGTTCTAGGTTACAACGGGACATTGAAAAGATGCAGAGCTGGGCTGAGAGGTGGCAGATGGAGTTTAACCCTGAAAAGTGTGAGATGATTCATTTTGGAAGGACAAACTTGAAAGCAGAATACAGGGTTAACGGAAAGATTCTTGGCAGTGTGGAGGAGCAGAGGGATCTAGGGGTTCATGTTCAAAGTTCCCTGAGAGCTTCGACCCAGGTGGATAGAGTTGTTAAGAAGGCATATGGTGTGTTAGCTTTCATTAATAGAGAGATTGAGTTCAAGAGCCGTGAAGTTATGCTCCAGCTATACAAAAGCCTGGTTCAGCCACACCCATATTGTGTCCAGTACTGGTTGCCTCATTACAGGACAGATTTGGAAGCGTTAGAAAAGGTGCAGAGGAGATTTACCAGGATGTTGCCTGGAATGGAGGGAAAGTCTTACGAGGAAAGGTTGAGAGAGCTGAGGCTTTTCTCTTTAGAACGACAAAGGATGAGAGGTGACTTGATAGAGGTGTACAAAATGATCAGAGGTATAGATAGATAGCCAGAGACTTTCTTCTCTGGTGGAGGTAGCTATTATGAGGAGACATAGTTTTAAACTGAAAGGAGATAGACATTGGGGAGACGTCAGAGGTAGGTTCTTCACTCAGAAAGTGGTAGGGGCGTGGAATGCATTGCTGGAGAGAGTAGTGGAGTCGGCCTCATTAGGGTCACTTAAGCGGCTATTAGATAGACATGTGGATGATAGTATGCTGTAGCGGTGGAGGTTAGATAGACCGTAGGTTTAGGGTAGATGTTTGGCACGACATCGTGGGCCGAGGGGCCTGTACTGTTCTATGTTCTGACACTCATACAATTACTAGTAGGGGCCTGTGTATTGTTGTAGAACAGAGAGACCTCAGGATTCAGGTACATTGAAGTTTGCATCACAGGTAGACAGGGTGGTTAAGAAGGCATTTAGCATGCTCGCCTTCATTGCTCAGACCTGAGTAGGGCATTGGGATGTCTTATTGTGGTTGTACAGGATGGTGGTGAGGTCTCTTCAAGAGTACTGTGTGCAGTTCTGGTCGCCCTGCCATAGGGAGAATATGATTAAATCAGAGAGAGTTCAGAAAAAATTTACTAGACTGTTGCTGGGAATGGAGGGTCAGAGTTATAAAAATAGACTGGATAGACTGGGACTTTTTTCACAATGGATAGGAGGTTGCGGGTTGACCTTATAGAGATTTCTAAAATCATGAGAGATAAGGTGAATAGCAATGGTCTTTCCGCGACGGTACAGTACATCTAAACTAGAGGGCATATTTTTAAGGTGATAGGAGAAAGTTTTAAAAAGGACATGAGGGGAAGTGTTTTTACACAGAGTGTTCATGTGTGGAATGAACTGCCAGAGGAAGTGGTGGAAGCAGTTACAGTTATAACATTTGAAAAACATTTGGATAAGTACACAAATAGGATAGGTTTGGAGTGATTTTGGTCAAATGTAGGCAAGTGAGACTAATTTAGTTTGGGAACATGGTCAGCAAAGACTAGTTGGAGTGAAGAGTCTGTTTTGAATGATGTATGACTCTGTGGCTCTATAAGTGATAACGTGGAATGTGACACAAATCATACAACTTTTTCACTGGCTTCTAATAATTTTTCTTGTAAAAGGTCAAATTTATCAATAAGGCACACTTGAACGTGAGCAATGTTTCAAAAAGACACGGATCAGAGAAATATAATAGTGAGTACTATTCTGGATGTGAGTACTATATCTCTGACCTGCCAGCTCATTGAGTACATTCTGTCCTTGCTACCCACTGATTCTCTACCCATGCGCCCATGTGTTTACAAGGATGTCTTCAGATCTGTTATCCATGGGACGTCTATGTTCTTTCCTCCCTGCAGACAACAAGGATCTTGTGTACAGCTCCATGCTCGAACAAAGAATTTACCCTCTAACAAAACTTCTCAATATCAACTGCGAGCTAATTCCTCTTCAGAAATACCAACTGTGATTGATTATTTTTCTTCACAATACTCACAAATTAGAAGAGACTGAAGCTTACACTGAACAAAATTAGTCATTATTTATTGATAAGAAATTATATTAAGTTGTTCAATTCTTTTTTATTCAGTTCCTAATGAGACCTGCAATTATGCCAACATCTTTACCGAGATCCAAAGTGCAGTGTTTGTTCAAAATTATGGAATATTGCCAATTGGAATGTGTACAAAAACTGCATATAATATACCAATCATCTCGATATGGAGGTTTAGCCTTTATTTTGGTGAGAACAAAATAAACACACTTTAAAGATCTAGATTATAATATTTTCCCAACATAAATGTTTGACATACTTTCTTGAAAGAATTTGCTTTTATTTTCCATTTATTGAAAAATATTTCCCTGCTTTATTCATTGTTAATGAAACACTGTTGTAGAAAATGCGACATATGGATGTACAGATGAGAATAGGCAAGACCGCTTAGTCCATGGTCCTTGTCTGTATACCACTGAAATATAAAGAAACAAAAATCAGAATTTATCTTGTTTTAAGATAATTTATTTTTCTAATGTTCCCAATAATTAACTGTATAAGGTTTTTAAAAAATCTTTTCTTAATATTCTTAACTGTTTCTAACTGCCTGAATTTTCCATGCCATAGTTTTCCCACCTATAATTGCTGAGTCCACACTGACTGTTAGGTCAAACATTTCCTCTAACCTCGTTCAATACTCAGGGTGAAATGTGAAACCATATATTGATATTCAGTATTTCTCTTCCATATCCAAGGGGCACGTAATAGTCTATTTCAATATAAACAGAACTAGTTTGAGAATCATAACCTCAAGTAAACATCTAATTGATGCAGTGATGCCAACAGCATGGGTTCAATTCCTACACCAGCTGAGGTTACCATGAATGATTCTCCTTCTCCACCTCTCCCCTTGCCTGAGATGTGGTAACTCTCAGGTTAAACCACCATCAATCAATCTGTCTCTAATGAGAGAGCTGCCGTACGGTCTGGCAGAACTATGGTGACTTTCATTGTGCTATTCATTTTGAATCATGTATCTGTGCCTTTCTTTCTTTCCTATTAATGAATGTTGTCTGCTGTCTAACTAACTCCTAACTGGGTTAATAATATATCTTCAATTCCACAACTGTTAATTTTATCTAAAACTTACCACTGACTTTAGTTGTTTTTCAATTATCTTAACTTTGTATCATAGTAAGCAAAACAGTAATTAGCCGAGTAGGGATGGTTTTAAAACTTCTCAGCTATTTCTTGAAAAACAGGTCAGAGATAATGGGAACTGCAGAGGCTGGAAAATCCAGGATAACGAAGTGTGGAGCTGGATGAACACAGCAGCCAAGCAGCATCTTAGGAGCACAAAAGCTGACGTTTCGGGCCTAGACCCTTCATCTTGTGCTCCTAAGATGTTGCTTGGCCTGCTGTGTTCATCCAGCTCCACACTTTGTTAACTTGAAAAATGGGTAATGCTTTGTGTTAAGCTAATACTGTTTAAGATTGATGGTGAGTACCAAAAATTGCTGCCTTTTTATAATAGACATATTGTGGGCAATATAAATGTAAAAAATAATCAGAGCCTAAAATAATAATCAAAATTTGATGTGCAGATCAAATTAATTGTTTTCTGAATGTCAATATGTGTCAGCTATATTATACAGTAACAAAATAAGCTATCTTCTAATCTTAGTCAATACTGCAATAAAACTGAATGAAACGGAAACATATTGACGTGGATAATAAGAATTAACCCCAGCGCATCAGCCATTTCATTTGTGAGTTATTTTTTTCCTTTGCATGGATCATTCAAGATAATTAAAGTTGCTTACATCACAGAAAAAATGATAGACAGGTGGACTTCTGTCATTGCTTCTTTTGCAGAATATAAAATTAGTCGAGGGTAACTTTCTATACATAGTTTTCCCGCTTTGCCAGAGGTTTAGTTTAAAATCCTGTTTCCAAAGTGTGAAAAATGTGTGGAGGATATTCCTTGTGATTAGTTGTTTATCCTACAGTAGATTTTGCCCAAAAGGAGGGCATTGTGTTTGAATACAAATTATCACCTAATTTAGGCAATTTTCAGCATGCTTCAGCTCAAACTTATTTTATCCTGTAAGTTGCTCAGTGTCATTGTGAGGAAATTGGTGCATTTGAAATGTTAGTGATTATCAAGACCACAGTGTGCTGCTCTTTTAAGGTGATTTAAGAAATGGGAAAGAAAGACAGACTAATGATAAAAGGAAAAAAAAACACATGTTGGGAGTGGTCAAGAAGTGGACCATGTGAAGGTGGACTGGAGGGAATGGTCACTGTGGAAGTCTGATAAGGGAGGGGAGTGGAATACGTGTCTGGTGGTGGCATACCCCTGGAAGTGGCAGAAATGTTAACTAATGATCCTTTGAAAATGGATGTGGGGTTGTAAGTGAAGACCAAAGTGGACTCTAGCGCCGTGGGAGAAAAGAGAAGGGCTGAGTGCCAAAGTGTGGGAAATGGGTCAGACATGGCTGAGAACCCTGTCAACTACAGGGGTGGGCTATCTTGGTTGAGAAAACAGGTGGTCATTTTGAAGACCCCCCCTTGACAAAACTGGCATCACTGGAACACATGTGGTGGAGAGACTGGGAGAGCTGAATAGAGTCTCTGCTGGGAGCAGAGCGTGAGGATGTTTAGTGGGAATTGGTGATTTTGTAGTAGATATTGGTGGCCAGCTTATCCCCAAAAATGGACCAGATGAAGGTGAGAGCAGGGTGGAAGTTGGAAGTGAAATTGAAGCGGCACTGATGATGTCAGCGATGTACTGGAGAAAGAGCTGTGGGGGGGGTACCCAGAGTAGAATTGGAATGAAGAATGTTCTGCGTACCTAACAAAGAGACAGGCTTTACCGTTCTTGGCCAACATCTCTCTCTCAAGTTTGCAGTAGTGCTCAAGCAAAGCACAGCACAAGCTGGAAGAGCAGCACCTCATTTTCTACTCTATTATCTTGCAGCCTTAATAATTTTAGGGCCTGAGCACCTTCTTCCAGGTGCTTACCCCAACCCCCACACATCAGGTCTTGTCATCACAACTACTGTATTAGCAGCTATTGACTTTCCAGGTTGATCTTTACCCATTCCTCTTTCCAACTGTTGTACTCTCTCTGAGCTTTGTTTCTACCTGTTGTTTAATCCTTCCCCAAACCACTGACCTCACACCACCACCATCCACTGACCTTCAACCTCCTGTCTTCAGCATATGTACCACCTCCTCCCAGCCATAATCAATTCTGAAGAAAGATCACTGGACCCGAAATGTTAACTCTCCACAGATGCTGCGGAGTTTTTTCAGCAATTTAACTCACCATGGCTTTTTTTAAATTTTAATTTGACAAAATACTATTCTTGAATTAGTCTAGTACATATTTGTACCTTGGTGTATTAACGCTGGGAAGGAACACCTGTATTTTAGAATGCCATTTTCTGTCATTGATGAGAATTATTACTCACATCTATTTTTCATTGCCTTAGTATTCATGGGATGTTTAGGTGAATAGTTTACAAGTGGTTGTACTATTGATAAGGAAATATAACATCGTTTGTACAACTGTTCTGCACCTAAAAGTCTAAGTGATTTTTTTCAGAATGGAATGAAAACTTGGTGGTTGAGAAAATAAAAGTCATGTTTTCCTCAGCCTACATGCCTCTAGTTAGCTGGTGGAATGAAAGCAGGTGACCCTCACTTATAGCCATGAAAAGGTTTAGTTTGGGTTACTGCTTAATAAGAGATGAGTGGGAGTTAGCATTAAGGAATAAAATTTGGAAACACAATTTTCTTCAGTATAGTTTCACCACTGATTTTGTGGTGAAATTCTTCTATGATATAGTTCAACATAATGCTGCATAAAGGCATAATCTGTGCTGCTAGCACACAAGGAATCCTTGACTTTGTAGGACAAGTAGCTATCTTCACTGCTTTTGTTAAGTATATAACATCTTTCTGAATATATTTTACTTGATTTATAAATACTGGTCATTCATACCTAGTGAGATCAGGCACAACTGAGGATCCTACTATTATAAATTAAAAACTTGTGACTTACTTAACTAAATGAAAAGAGTTTTAGACCTCTTTTCCAATAAAATCCCCACTACCTTGAGATTGCTTTACTTAGAACAGAGAAGGTTGAGATCAACATAACTAATATGCATGAAGTCATAAACAGGCAAGTGTCAAAAGGGGCACAAATTTAAATCAACTGGTAGAAAGATTAGAGAGGGGATGAGAAAACAATTTTGTACTCAGAGACATGGAGGGGAACTGAGTCTCACTGAAAGGGTGGTATAGGTAGAAATTTAAACAAGGACTTGGATGACTACTTGAAAAGCCCAAATCTGCAGAGCTACGTACCTCATGCAAAAAGGTTGGAGTAGGTTCGGTAATTCTTTGCAGATTGATATAGACATGATGGGTTAAATGCATATGTGTTCTAAATTTTCTGACATTTCTATGAAATTAATGGAAAATCACAGCTCACGGCACAACTCTTAATAACAAGAAATTGTTGTACAGTTTGTCTATTAAGGATATCTGCAATATTAACACACCGTTATCTTTCCAGCAAGATTCCATGAGTTATATTTTAGAGTTTGAGTGTGTTAATGTCAAGAGCATGTTGCCTGAAACTGTGCTGGAGGAAGAAACTAATGGGGTGTTCTAAAGGGAATTTAACTGTTATCTGAAAGAGATATAGGAGAACACAGAAGAATGCCAGTAAGTGAAATATGTATTTGGACAGTAGGAACAGATATGATGGGCTAACTGGCCTCTTTTTGTCCTGTAGCAATTGTGTGGTTCCATACTATAAATAATCCATATCAAAATAATAAGGCATAAAGTGCATTAGATGACATTTTTGTAACTGCTAAGCCTTAACGTACCATTGCTTGGAAATCTACTTCTTTATTAACAAGAGCCTTTGAAATCTGTGCTGCTTGCTGGAAATGGACATTATCTGAAAAACAAAGTGTATTAGTGAAATTATATTCCACTCTGCTTGATATGTTATAGCTAAAGCAAACAAGTTACATTAGCTGTAAGTGATAATTCCAGGTGACACATTCAAAAAATCTGTCACTGACATAATGCTTACCAAAAGATAATGCATTAAATTGAACAACTATGCATCCGTTGATATATACAGACTATTACTCTGATGTTTAATAGGATGTCTAATGTTTCATAATGAAGTATTATTGCTTGCTCAGTATTTGCCCTGCAGATTGGTTTCCTATCTGCAGTTAAATATAACTGTGATTTACTTAAGATACTGGACAATCCAGAATCTATCAAGCTCACCATCTGCTGTCCCATGGATGAGGAGGTAATCAACAAGTTTGAATTTGTCAGCTCTTTCCATCACAGTAGAATTCTGGGAAGCAATTAAAAGAATTAAAGAAAAACTGCTAGAACGTGATGACTAAGAATAAAATATTAAAAGAATTACAAATGTTTTAAAATTTGAAACTTATTTCTCTATTAGACCAGTGCTGAATAAGGATTATCCAGGTTCATTCTAGAATAAACATTTTTAAAGGTAGCTAGGTTAGTTTACGATTTTGTGGCTAATGCACAGCACACAAAATATCGATCTTTTACAAATACAGTGTAATGATTACACATAATTAAAAATAAATCCAGAGGGAAATTTAAGATATTTAATTGGGTTGCATGTATTAACACAGGTTGATTTCTGAAGGAGAGTCACTGGAATCATAACATTAACTCCACTTTCTCTCCACAGATGCTGCCTGCCCTGCTGAGGTTCTCCGGCTATTTATAAATTTGTGATCAGTTAGCTCAGTTGACTGGATGTCTCATTTACAGACTGATGCCAAAAGCCTGGTTCAATTCCCAAATCTGCTGAGGTTACAACGAAGGAGTCTCCTTCTCAACTTCTGTCCCCACCTGAGGTGTGGTGAACCTCAGGGTAAAGCACCCCTAGTCGTCTCTGTCTATGGTCTGGTAAGACTATGGTAACTTTACCTTTATATGTACTGAAGTGTAATAGCAAATTTGCAGTTAGTCATCTTTAAAAACAAAGGATTAACCAGAAATTGAATAGAAAACTCTTGTCTCATTTTCATATGGTCCATCTCCAACTATTTCTTCCTTGACTTTTCTGTCTCATTTTTTTTTGTGATTGCCTACGTTCTAATCGCTCCAGCATCTCTCTAGATGACACTCTGTCATACCCTACTTCCCTGTAAGGAATCCATTACATTCTCTTAGCTTTTTCGCCTTGTGTTCTGATGATGGGACCTTCCACAACAGTACACCTGAGATGTTTTCTGGTTTTCTTAACTGAGGAGACTTTTCTGTCATTCAATCCCTCCTATCCTTCACTGTATCATCCACTTTCTTTTTGTTCCTGACCCACCTGCCCAATGCTCAAAGCCTATTACATCTCTGAAATAAAAACAGAAAATGTTGGAGATATTGTGGGTACAATGATACTGATGTGATACTGATACAAACAGTCATGATTGTAGTAAATTGACAGGCTGAATGGTCTATTCCTACACTAATGTTCCGAGGTAGTGAAACCAATAATGCCAAGCAAGATGTAGCCTATTTTTGTTTTGGACTCATTAGTTGCTTTTCCATTGTATCCTATTCACAATTACATACTCAGAAAAAGACAAACGGGATAAATTTTACCTAAACACTGTTGAAAAATTGAGAGAATCAAGTGCAAAAATGCATTTGCACTCATCAGATTTACCCTACACTGAAGTCAGGAGACAGCAACAATGGACAGATGTAATACCAGCATTTCACTTGATCCTATGGATTCCCAGCCTGGAGACTAATATTACATTCACTCAGTGTGGCTTACCTTGTAGAACTGAAGGTTGTCGTCCTCTGTTGGATAGCCCATGTAACGTTCAGTATACATACTATCTGTAATGTTTAAGGCACAGAGAGTTTTCATTCAAAGAAGCAGTAAAAAATATACTAAAATTTATGAAAATAATTTCTTCTTTGGTTCAGGATGTAACATGCAAATAAAAAATTTCAATGTCTATGTTGACTGCCTGTGTGCTGTGTTGTGCATCTCCTGACCTTTCTATCATTCATTACAACATAGAATCTAGAACAGTACAGCACAGTACAGGGCCTTTGGCCCACAATGTTGTGCCAAATTTTTACCCTAAACCTAAGGTTTCTCTAATCTGCACCCCTACCTTATACTATCATCCATACGCCTACCTAATAGCTGCTTTAAACCCCTAATGAGGTCAACTCCACTACGCTCTCTGGCAATGCATTCCACACCCCTATCACTCTCTGAGTAAAGAACCTACCTCTGACATCTCCCCTGTATCTAACTCCTTTCACTTTAAAACTATGCCCCCTTGTAATAGCTACCTCCACCCTAGGAAAATGTCCACTCTATCTATGCCTCTGATCATTTTGTACACCTCTATCAATTCAGGTCTCATCCTTTGTCTTTCTAAACAAAAAAGCCTTAGCTCTCTCAACCTTTCCTCGTAAGACTTTCCCTCCATTCCAGGCAACATCCTGGTAAATCTCCTCTGCACCCTTTCCAACATTTCCACATCTTTCCTGTAATGAGGTTACCAGAACTGGATACAATACTCCAGATGTGGCCAAACCAGGCTTTTGTATAGCTGGAGCATAACTTCAAGGCTCTTGAACTCAATCCCTCTATTAATTAAAGCTAACACACCATATGCCTTCTTTAACAACTCTATCCACCTGGATGGAAGCTTTCAGGGAACTGTGGACATGAACCCCAAGATCCCTCTGCTCCTCCACACTGCCAAGAATCTTTCCAGTTAACCCTGTATTCTGCTTTCAAGTTTGTCCTTTCGAAATGTATCACCTCACACTTTTCAGGGTTAATCTCCATCTGCCACTTCTCAGCCCAGCTCTGCATCCTATCAATGTCCCTTTGTAAACTAGATCAGCCCCCCGCACTGTCCACAATGCGACGCACTTTCGTATCATCCGTGAACTTACTAATCCACCCTTCCACTTCGAAATCCAAATCATTTACAAAAATCACAAACAGAAGAGGACCCAGAACAGATCCCCGTGGTACACCACTTGTAACTGAACATCATGTTATTGTATCAGAGATAATGGGAACTGCAGATGCTGGAGATTCCAAGATAATAAAATGTGAGGCTGCTTGGCCTGCTGTGTTCATCCAGCCTCACATTTTATTATCATGTTATTGTTTCTGATTCACCTGATTATTCATTGGATCTCTATTTGAGAAAACATCATGTCAAATTAGTATTCTTGTAGCACAGTGCTGTATCTCTATCCCTGAACTAGGAGTCCCACTTTTTCCAGAGGTGTATCATAACATACCTGAACAGGTTGATTAGGAAATATTTATAAAGATAACTTATTGCAGAGGGTTCAAGGGCAGAATCAATCTAGCTGGGAATAAGGAACAAAAAGTGTGCGATCTGAAGACAACACCAAACAGTGAAAGAAACATGTAGAGGAACAAATCTGCAGGAAATTACAGAGACTCCAACAGTATAGAATAATTATAATTAGGGACTCAACCACCTCAGTGCAGATGGGACAGTATTGGAATTAAAGGATAGAGACAGAAAAACATGCCTAAATTGTGTTCACAAAAATTTCCAACAACAGTATGTGCCTTAAAACCTGGAAGAATGCAGTTGGACCTGGAAATAAGGTGAACCGATTAGATAAAAATGGGAAATAATCTAGGAGATAGTCATAGTCATTGTATTGTAAGCTTTAGGATGATGATCGAAAATGACAATAAGCAATCCTGAGTAAAATTAATTAACTGAGAAGAACAGAGTTTAACAGGGCAGTGCCAGGACAGACAGACTGGAACGTAAGGTTGGCAACAAAAAAACGGAGCTGAACAATTGGCTTGCTTCAAAGAGGAGGGAGGTGGTTTAAGTCCATTCAACGTATATTCATTTGAAAGGGAGAGTTTCTTGGATGTAAAAGGAAATAGAAATTTAAATAAAGGCATGACAGCATGGTTTCCATATGGTGTATGTGGACTTTAAAAGGCATTCAATACAATGACACACAATAGACTTGTGAGGAAAGTTTCAGGTTATTGATTTAAAGGGGAAGTACCTATGTGAATATGAAACTGCCCAGTGATAGGAAACAGAGTGATGGTCATCTGATACTTTCCAGGCTGGAGGAAGGTTTGTAGTTGATGCTACGTGGCATTGGTATTGGGTGCTCTGCTTCAAATTACATACATTAATGATTTAGATCAGAGTATGCAGGGAAAATTTGGAACATTTACAGACGATACATAAAATTTGGAAGCATTATAAACTGTGAGGACACTGTGGTGCTCCAACAGGACATAGACAAGCTAATGGAGTGTGCAGATAGGTGGTAGATGAAGGTCAATGCGAAGAAGTGTGAGGTGAAGCAATTTGGTAGAAAGGACATTGACAGACATTTAAATAGCGGTTTTTAAGGGAACAGAAGGACTCGCATGATTATGAACCTAGATCACTGAAAGTGGCATGGACAGGTGGAGATACAATTATAAAGCATACAGTATCTTGAGCTTGTGACTAAGTTATAATTCACATTGGAAAACTGACGCAAGCACAAAGAGCCAAATGGCTTCCTTCTGTTACCTGATAATTTTGTGTTTTTTTTGATTGGTTCTTCCAATCATGTTTTCATTTTGGCTTTATACAAACTCAAAATTGTGATGCCTTACATGGCATCAGAATTGTCCAGCTGCTGTTAATTTGGCTCAAATTCATATCTTTCAGTGGATGGTTGCTTTTCTCCATCTATTCCTTTTACATGGCTTCAGACAACGACTTTTACCATTTTTAGCTGATTTATATTTGATAATGCAAAACAATTAATACTTTTCACCTTACTACACTGCACAATCTTAACAAGGCATTCTGCTTCACATTCACGTGTACCTAATCAACACATGCTGTTTCAATTATAGTTGATGTTGTGCTGTTTCTTTGCTGTTAGGACTAACATCAATCTAATAACCTTAGACTTGAACTAACTATTGGTGATGTAACCACATGTAGACTTCAGCTTGAAACCAAAGTCCCTATTTTGACAGTAGTACATAGAACATAGAACATTACAGCACAGTACAGGCCCTTCGGCCCTCCATGTTGTGCCGACCTGTCATACCGACCTGAAGCCCATCTAACCTACACTATTCCATGTACGTCCATATGCTTATCCAATGACGACTTAAATGTACCTAAAGTTGGCAAATCTACTACCATTGCAGGCAAAGCGTTCCATTCCCTTACTACTCTCTGAGTAAAGAAACTACCTCTGACATCTGTCCTATATCTTTCACCCCTCAATTTAAAGCTATGCCCCCTCGTGCTCGCTGTCACCATCCTAGGAAAAAGGGTCTCCCTCTCCACCCTATCTAACCCTCTGATTATTTTATATGTCTCAATTAAGTCACCTCTCAACCTTCTCTCTAACGAAAACAGCCTCAAGTCCCTCAGCCTTTCCTCGTAAGACCTTCCCTCCATACCAGGCAACATCCTAGTAAATCTCCTCTGCATCCTTTCCAAAGCTTCCACAAACTTCTTATAATGCGGTGACCCAGAACTGTACGCAATACTCCAAGTGCGGCCGCACCAGATTTTTGTACAGCTGTAGCATAACCTCTTGGTTCCGGAACTCGATCCCTCTATTAATAAAAGCTAAAACACTGTATGCCTTCTTAACAGCCCTGTCAACCTGGGTGGCAACTTTCAAGAATCTGTGTACATGGACACCGAGATCTCTCTGCTCATCTACACTACTAAGAATCTTACCATTAGCCCAGTACTTTGCCTTCCGGTTACTCGTACCAAAGTGCATCACCTCACACTTGTCTGCATTAAACTCCATTTGCCACCTCTCAGCCCAGCTCTGCAGCTTATCTATGTCTCTCTGCAACCTACAGCATCCTTTGTCACTATCCACAACTCCACCGAGCATAGTGTCGTCTGCAAATTTACTAACCCATCCTTCTACGCCCTCATCCAGGTCATTTATAAAAATGACAAACAGCAGTGGACCCAACACCGACCCTTGCGATACACCACTAGTAACTGGTCTCCAGGATGAACATTTCCCATCAACTACCACCCTCTATCTTCTTTCCGAAAGCCAATTTCCGATCTAAACTGCTATATCTCCCAGAATTCCATTCCTCCGCATTTTGTACAATAGCCTACTGTGGGGAACCTTATCGAACACCTTGCTGAAATCCATATACACCACATCAACCGGTTTACTCTTATCTACCTGTTTGGTCACCTTCTCAAAGAACTCAATAAGGTTTGTGAGGCACGACCTTCCCTTCACAAAACCGTGCTGACTATCCCCAATCAAGTTATTATTTTCTAGATGATTATAACTCCTATCCCTTGTAACCTTTTTCAACACTTTACCAACACCTGAGGTAAGGCTCACTGGTCTATAATTACCAGGGATGTCTCTACCCCCCTTCTTGAACAGGGGAATCACATTTGCTATCCTCCAGTCATCTGGCATTATTCCTGTAGAATAGTAGTATTATCCCTTTACTTTAAACTGTATTCCTATGCACATTTGTGAGATTAATTTGATACAATATTCCATATTTTCTTCAGCATCTTGTACATTTCAATGAGATCACCTCTCATTCTTCTAAACTCCAGAGAACAAAGTCCCAATTTACTCAGTGCCTGAGTAAATTGTGCTCTACCACCTCCAATGACAGTAAATATTTTCTTAGATGTTGAAAACAAAAGTGTACAGAGTATTCCAGTAGTATCACCAAATACAATTATAGTCAGATTTGTTTATTCCTATATTCCCATCCCCTTCCAATAAACACAATATGTTAATTGACTTTCTAATTACTTGCTGCACTTGCATGCTAACTTTCCATTTTCCTTGTAGAAGCTCACCCAAGTCTCCCTGAACATAAAATTTGCTTTGCTATTCTTCCTCAACATGTAAAGTATGAAACAATGGATTTGCCTCTTGGATGTCTGCCCTTTTTCTTTCCTGAATCATACAGTCATGAAGTCATAGGACTGTACAGCATGGAAACAGACCCTTTGATCCAACCCGTCCATGCGGGCCAGATTTCTCAAACTAAACAATGTGTTTGGCCTATATCCTTCTAAACCTTACCTGTTCATGTGCTATCCAAATGCCTTCTAAATGTTGTAACTGTACCTGCATCTACCGATTCTTCTGGCAGTTCATTCCATATACACACGTTGCTCTGTATGAAAAAGTTGCCCCTTAAGTGTCTTTTGGTAGGCTATTGGAGAAAATGCAGAGGCACGGGATTGAGGGAGATTTAGCAGTTTGAATTAGAAACTGGCTTTCTGTAAGAAGGCAACGAGTGGTGGTTGATGGAAAATATTCAGCCTGGAGTCAGGTTACTAGTGGAGTGCCTCAAGGATCTGTTTTGGGACCACTGCTGTTTGTCATTTTTATAAATGACTTGGACGCAGGCATAGGTGGATGGGTTAGTAAGTTTGCAGATGACACTAAAGTCGGTGGAGTGGTGGACAGTGTGGAAGAATGTTGCAGGGAGACTTGGATAAACTGCAGAATTGGGCTGAAAGGTGGCAAATGGAGTTTCATACAGATAAATGTGAGGTGATTCACTTTGGGAGGAATAATAGGAAGGCAGAATACCGGGTCAATGGTAAGATTCTTGGCAGCGTGGATGTGCAGATGGATCTTGGTGTCCATGTACATAGATCTCTGGAAGTTGCCACCCAGGTTGATAGTACTGTTAAGAAAGCTTACGGTGTGTTAGGTTTTATTGGCAGAGGGATTGAGTTCCAGAGCCGTGATGTCATGCTGCAACTGTACAAAACACGAGTCTGGCCCCATTTGGAATATTGCATGCAGTTCTGGTCGCCCCATTACAAGAAGGATGTGGAAGCATTGGAAAAGGTGCAGAGGAGATTTACCAGGATGTTGCCTGGCCTGGAGTGCAGGCCCTATGAAGAAAGGCTGAGGGACTTGGGTCAGCTCTCATTGGAGAGAAGAAGGCTAAGAGGGGATTTAATAGAGACATACAAGATGATCAGAGGATTAGATAGGGTGGACAGTGAGAGTCCTGTTCTGAGGATGATGACTTTAGCTTGTACAAGGGGGCACAGCTACAAATTGTGGGGTGATAGATTTAAGACAGATGTCAGAGGCAGGTTCTTGACTCAGAGAGTGGTAAGGGCGTGGAATGCCCTGCCTGCCAGTATAGTTAACTCAGCCACATTAGGAGCATTTAAACAGTCCTTAGATAAGCATATGGATAATGATGGGATAGTATAGGGGGAGGGGCTTATATTAGTTCATAGGTCGGCACAACATCGAGGGCCGAAGGGCCTGTTCTGCGCTGTATTGTTTTACGTTCTAAATATGGTAAATAAAAAATAATGTATCCAGATGAATATTACTAGCAGTAATATACATTCTTATCATCATTGAGGCAGCTGCTTTGGTGGCAATGGCAGTTCTTTGTGGACACTGTGGTGGCTTCTAGTGGTGGTCTGCTTCAGCACTTTCGGCAGCATGGCCTGGGATTCCATTGGTCCAGGTCTGTGGCAGCTTTTGGCCATGAGGTTATTTCGGCCTGGCATCCAGCAGCCTGGCATTCCTTTGTGTGGCTTCTGCTGCATCTTCCAGACCGGAATTGGTGATAAGTTATGTCCTTGGAGCGGCTTCGGGATTCTGCAGAGTTGTGCAACCTCAAATTCTAGTGGCTGGTATGGATCCCCAGCTTTGATGATGAGTTTGGTCCTTTAGGTGGCTTCATGCAGAGTCGTGGGGCCTGGTTTTCCAGCAGCCTGGCATGGTGGTCTTCTTCTTCAGGGGCAGCTTTGTCAGCTTTCTGCAGTGGTCCTGTCTTTTCCCAAAACCAGGAACCTTGAATTGAACTAAATGGGCTTTATCTTTCTTTTATCTCATCTATACCTTCCGTTCCTATTTATTTGTAGGATGTGGGCATTGCTGGCTGGCCAGCATTTCTTGCCCATCCCTAGTTGCCTTGATAAGGTGGTGATGATTTGCCTTCTTGATCCGCTGTAGTCCTCCCACTGTAGGTTGACTCATAATGCCATTAGGGAGGGAATTCCAGGATTCTGACCCTGCAACAGGGTTGGAAAGAATGGCAATATATTTCCAAATCAGGATGGTGAATGGTTTTTGGAAGGGAACTTGGAGGTGGTGATGTTCTCATACATAATGCTGCCCTTGTCCTTCTAGAGTGGTTGTGGGTTTAGAAGGTGCTGTCTGACGATCTTTCATGAATTTCTGCAGTGTGTCTTGTAGATAGTACACCCTGCTGCTACAGAGCATCGGTGGTGGAGGGAGTGAATGCTTGTGAATGTTGTGCCAATCACGCGGGCTACTTTGTCCTGGATGGCATCAAGCTTCGTGAGTGTTTTTGGGGCTGCACTCATCCAGGCAAGTAGGGAGTGTTCCATCACACTCCTGACTTGTGCCTTGTGGGTGGTGGACAGACTTTGAAGATTCAGGAGGTGAGTTACTCGCCACAGTATTCCTAGCATCTGACCTTTTTTTATCCACTGTGTTTATGTCGTGAGTCCAGTTGAGTCTCTGGTAATGGTAACACCCAGGATGTTGATAGTGGGGGATTCAGTGACAGTAACACCATTGAATGTCATGGGGTTGTAGTTAGATTGTCTCTTACTGCTGATGGTCATAGCCTGGCAGTTGTGCAGCGCGAATGTCACTTGCTGCTTGTCATCCCAAGCCTGGATATTGTCCAGGCCTATTATTAATACAGGCATCATGATATGGCAACACAAATACTTTTCACTTTTTTTGTAAAAAATGCTAGTGACAATAAATTACTATTCTATTCACTAATTTTTCATTACATACAAGAGAAATGAAAGATGAATTTATGTACTCTTTGTAAAACACATTTTATGTAAACTAACTTATGTCCACAAAATCAGAATTAATGGTTTTCAAAAGCACAATGTGAAAATGTAACTGAACATAATATAAGGCAGCACATTAGCTTAAGAGAGTGGCACGGTGACCCAGTGGTTAGTACTGCTGACTCACAGCACTAGAGATCTGGGTTTGATTCTAATCTTGAGCAACTGAGTCTGTGTGGAGTTTGCACATTTGCCCTGTTTCTGTGTGGGTTTTCTCTGACTGCTCCAGTTTCCTCACACAGTCCAAAGATTGGAATTGTGGATTGGCTGTGTTAAATTACCCTGTGGTGTCCAGGGTTGTGTTAGTCATTTTGTTAGGGATGGGAAATGTAGAGGAATGGGTCTGTGTGTGATGATCTTCAGAGGGTTGGTGTGGACTTGTTGGGCCGAATGGCCTGTTTCCATACTACAGAGATTCTATTTTAACAGAACACTAATCAAGACAAAATTAAAATGCTGTTTCAAAACAAACAGCCATACAATTCAATAGTTCTAATAGGATTATCAAATCACTGAGCGTAGCCCACATCCTGTGGTCAGACGCAAAATGGAGGCATTTGCTGACTGAATGTAAACTATATCCCACCCTTTTACATCAGCTGCAGCATTGGTGATTAGACTGGAGTGACTCTGTGGCACGTTTGATAAAGGTACATCCCTGCTGATATCACAAGTTAATAACATTGCCTCGAGATTGGTCTTCCCTGTAAGGACAAACTTCTTTTAACCATCTGCAATATTGCTGGTCCCCAGCCCATACTCTCTTCTTTGATATGATGAACTGCTAGCTAACCTACCAATCAAAGCAGGCAACCATGTAACTCATTAGTTGGCCATCAGTTTAGTCTTCTTCAAAGCTTTCAAGATGTTCAGTCTTAGAGACTTCATTGGCAAAATTAAAGTTACCACAAATTTTTTTACAGAGCTCCAAACCCACTATTAAACCCACCTCAGATAGTTACACATCACTAAATTGGATTTTGAATTTACTTTGACAGTTATAAGGACTTGCATTGACTCAATCTTTGTTTGATTCAGTGCCCCATTTGCTCATTTGGATGAGTGAGAGCTGTTAAGAATATTAAAGATTTCTTCCACAGAGGACAGTTGGCTAAGTTTGATTGACTTTTTTTGAGTATATTTAAAAAATTACTGGTATTATTTTAAGGGCTTTTGGGCCAACACATAGTGACCAAATTGCCCCAAACTACTGAACACGGTGATGGCCTCCGAAAGCCAGATCCCCTTTCTTGGCTTCAAACTCCATCTGATCACCCCTGACATTAGAATACAAATCTTTTAATTTCCCAACATGAGATCCCCTCAGGAATAAACTTTGGTCTGTGGTTCTTAAGACCCAGAACCTGCCAGCCAGCAGCTCCTAGAGACCTGTCACATCTGCTAAGAAGCCTGATAGGGTTAGAAATTCACCTATGTGCTATCTACCAATTCTCAATCAGCTAATAGGTCAGGGTATCTTGTGAGTGGGGATGCCATGCTAGTCACCATGTAACATGGTCACTGCTGCACTTGGAAAAAGAGGGAAGAAATTCTCCGCACAAGTCCCTAAATCACATTTAAAATGATCATGCACCTTCTAAATTTTACACAAGAGTTTGGCAACAACGTTTAGGCTTATCTGTCAAAAGGTTTCTGATTCCAGACAAGGCACTGTAATGGCTGTTGCTCCCTTTGAGGGCCTGTAAAGCCAGAGGGTATAATTTTAAGGTGAGAGGTAAAAGATTTAAAAAGGGACCTGAGGGGCAACTTTTTCACACAGACGGTGGTACGTACATGAAATGAACTGTTAGAGGAAGTGGGAGTTGCAGGTACAGTTACAACAGTTAAAAGACATTTGGATAGGCACATGAATAAGAATGGTTTAGAGGGAGCAAAAAGGCAAATTGCTGGAGAAGCTCAGCAGGTCTGGCAGCATTTGTGGAAAGAATTCATAGTTAACGTTTCGGGGTGAGTGACCCTTCGTCAGAAATTCCTGCAGACAAACGGGACTGGTTTAGTTTAGGAAACCTGGTTGGTATGGACAAGCTGGACTAAAAGGTCTGTTTCTGTGCTGTATGACTCTATGGCTCCATCAAAATTATTGAGTTTAACATCCCAACCTCGGTAATGGAGTAGGCAAAGGCAGGGTTGCTGAGTGAGCACTTGCTACCTTCACTCTTATCCTGGGCAAATAAAGATCCTACAAGGTCTAACCAGGGTGAGAATCACAGGTCTCATCAGCCACTCTTAGATTCTTAAATTTTCCTCATCTCCATTTTACACAGATGGAGGTACGAAAATCCCAGAGTTGAATTGAAATGAAGGAAATATCAATTGGCACATGATTTACAAGAGAGAGAAGTGCACCAGGTTTGATTAAGAAAAAAGGAGAAAGAAATAAAGAGAGTTTATATTGATTTTTTTTCGGGATAAATGTGAAGGACAGCGTGATCTCACTTTACAGTAAAGGACATACAATTACAATGTTAGTCAATGGGAGGAAGAGAGAAAAGTACTACATTGAGCTGGGGAGGAAATGAGGGAAGTTGAATGGAAATGGAAGATCCATGCAGGGTTGAATTAAGCAAAGAAAAAAGCCGAACACTAGATCAAATTATAGATGAAAATGGGATCTGATATGAAATTGAAGCTGTGGAAAAAGAAAAAGTGCCTTTAAAGGAAAAGTGGGAAAATTGGATGAGGTAATACATTTCTGTGAACTAGGTTCAAAAGAAACAGGGTGCACCTATAACATGATTGTGGACATGGTGAAGTAGGATAGTTGCATTGAGACAACTTTTCAGAAGCAAAAGCACATTGAAAAGTTATATCCCATTGCTTTTACATATTCCAAGATACAAAATGCAAAAAGTTCTAAAAATTAATACAATGCATGAGTTAAATATCAAAATTCATATTTCTCAAGAGTTCACAGACAAGATTTTGGCTTTGGATTGAGAGCTTAATTTGGAGGGCAAATAGGAATTACAACCATCAGCCAGTCGTGATTTTGTCTGAATTGGCCAATTAACGGCCATGCTTTCAGAGGTAGACAGCCAGTAGAAGGCACTCCTGTACAGAAGAAGCTCCAGGCTGCTGGGATAGGTAGAGGAGTAGAGGCTACTTCTGTCTTGAGCTGTCTTCTCTGCAGTGGCAGGACCACCACTGTAGGTGTGGCAGGGGACCCCTACACAGTGCAGCCTGAGCTTGAATCTGCAGCCAGGCAGGTAGAGGAGGCTGGTGTTGGCAGCTCACACCTTCAAACTCTCACATCCCTGAAATTCTGCCCCACAAGTTTTGATCTTCCCTATAAATGCACTACCAATTTTATGCCTTCAAAATTCAGACATTCAACAAGATATAACTTTCAAGCAAGATGTTTCCCATGTCACCATCTTAAAACAAGTAAAAAAAATACTTGGTATACAGCTCAAAATGCAAATTCATGTAATTCCTTGTCTTTGTAAAATATAAGCTTATAATCAGGGCTGCTTTTGGAAGATCATCAGCTTTTGTTAAGTTGGTAGGTTGCAGAAACCTTATTGAAATATACAATCATACCTCCTTATCTGGGTTAAATCACCAAAGGAAATTGAAAATGGATTGTTTTTTTCGGCACTAACCACTTAACCAGGTGTCTCCAGAGAGATCAGATGTAGATTACATCGCCAGGTACAGGCACAATTCTTCATTCAAGTTTTAATTGTATATGTATAGTTACTGGGCACATAAAAATAATTAAGTTTTTTTTAAAAAAAATCATTAGAACATACCATAATATGTCCAGTTAGACACAGGGGCAACTGCAATTCCACATTTGAACACCTCACTGCCAGTTCCAAGTACCATTGATGTGACATATCCTCCATAAGACTAAAGATGAATGAAAACAATTGATCATATTTGAGTTATCAAATATTGATTGGTTGAGTGCAAATCCTTAGATTTGTCAAAGACAGAAGAGACAAACAAAACTCTCAAACAACAACAGATTCTTCAAAAGCTTGGCAGGGTAGATGCAGAGAGGTTGCTCCTCTTTGTGAGGCATAATCTGTAAGGTAAAGGGTCACCCACTTAAGACAGATCTGAGGGACTTTTTTCTCAGTGGATAGTGAATCTGTGGAATTCTTTACCACAAAGGGTTTTTGAGACTGGATTGTCAAGTATATTCAAGACCGCCATTGATAGATTTCTGATTCAAAGAATCAAGGTTGTGGGATAAGGCAGGCAAGTGCAGTTGATGATTACGAGGGTCATCCATCATCTCATTGAGTGGTGGAGAGATTCAATGGGATAAACGGCCTACTTCTGCTCCTACATCTTATTGTCGTAGTAGATTTGAGACAACTTTTAAAAAATGACAGAAACGATGTAATGCAGCCATTACATTTTAGCTTTTATAAATACTAATAGATCTGCTGCATTTATCCAAATTTTGAAGTTTCAGTAGTCAAAACGTTGCACTGATCCAACTTTGGGGCAAGTTATTTTTCAAAACAGAGGAGCTTTGATTTCAAAAAGCTCAAGTTGAGTGCAACTCCATTTTTCTGAAGAGACTGGCAGCCGTCATGGAAGCAGATAATCTTGATGTCTGAGGACCAATACCCCCAGTGTTTCTGTTCCTCCAAATGAAGCAGGAACTGCGGACTGATGCAGAATTATAGCTTCACAGCTACTTCTTGGGCCACTGTGTTGACATGAATAATGATTTTCTGGGGTCAGATCTCACTTATCTCCAGCATAAATAAAAGCCACCAGCAGATCCATTTTTCCCCAAGTTATTTTATTTGGATAACTCAGTTTGAGTACAGTCTCACTCTAGCTAGAGAAATTTGGCATGGCACTACATTTGCGAAGCTTGACTTTGTTAAGAGGTAATTTTTTGCAAACCTTCCATAAGATTTAGTTTTGCAGAACAAAATTACATGGAGTCATTGGAAGTCAGAGGACCAGAACCCCAACTCAAATCAACTGCTGGTGAGGCTTTGTGCGAAATTTGAAGAAGCAGAAAATGTACTGTACTGTATAAGAAGTGCCTCACTTATTTGAAAATGCAGCCTTTTGAATTAAGATGAGATTAAGCAGAAAATGAGGAAGATAATAAATGACTTCATGATGACATCGATTGGTGGACATGATAGATACATGGAAGATGAAATACAATCCACAAAAGTGAGGGATGATACATTCTGTCAGAAAAATAGGGGGGAAATATAAATGCTGACTGGAAGAATTCAAAGGAGGAGAATGAACAATAAGATACAAAAGCAGAAGTTGCTGGAAAAGCTCTGAGGAAGGGTCAGTGGACTCCATTTTTTTCTTCACAGATGCTGGTAGACCTGCTGAGCTTTTCCAGCAACTTCTGTTTTTGTTCCTGATTTACAAGATCTGCAGGTTTTTTTTCATTTTTTAAAAGAACAGGGAGACCTGTGCATGTCTGTGCAAAGGTTAACAAAAGTTTAAATTGTAGATGAGATCCTACATTTAGTATAAAAGTCATGAAACTATGTTAAGCTTATACATTTGGCCCTAGCTGAGCAACGTTCTTCTAAGCTTTAGTTGTGCAGCAATCTGCAAGTCCAAAGCAATGCTCACATGAGGCTGCTTTTAACTTCTAGTTATGCATGGATGGACAAAAAAAAATGGGTCTCCGTAATTAAATTGCCTGCACACTCACAAATGAATTAAGCTGGAGATTCATGTCTACTTCTGGACACCATACATTTGGAATAAATTGAAATCTTTGGATAGTGCACAAAAGAGATACACTAGAATGGTTCCAGAGATAAGAGATTACAGCTACATTAAGAGACTGGAGCAACTACACCTGCTCTGCTTACAGTAAAATAGGAAAAGCAGACATATGATAGAGGTATTTTAAAATTATTACCATTTAGAAAGAGTAAATTAAGAGAAACTCTGTCCAACAGCAGCAGAGTTGGTAACAATAGGTTACAGATTTGAGGTGAACATCAAAGGAATCAGGGGTACATGAGAAAAGGTTTTTAATGCAATAAGTGTGTAGCATATGGAACTCGCTGCCTGATAGACAGGTGGATACCAATTCAATAATAGCATTAAAAATGGGATGGAATTAAAAATTAATGTTTAAAGAGGAAAAAAAATTGACATGGAGAATGATGGGAAAGTAGAACTAACTCAATTGCTTCTTGAAAGAGGCAGTATAAGAAGGATTGCCAAATAACCTTCTTCTATGGACAGAGACAAAGTTACTGTTTCAGGTCAATAACTTTTGATAAGTATAATGTGCTCTAATGTGGGGTCATCAACCTGAAACACTAACTCTCTTTCTCTCCACAGATGCTAAATGACGTGCTGAATCTCTCCATTGTGCTTTGATCTCATTTCACATTTTCAGCATCTGCAGTATTTTGCTTTGGTCTCCTTCTGTGTCATACTTCAATTCTGTGAATGTTTATCCTATATTAATGTGCTTCCATCCTAACAGGAACCAACAATGTAAAAAGAAATGCAAAAACAATGTGTCCTACTGCAGTAAACGCCAAATTAATCTAACAGTTTTCTCATGGCATGTAATAGAATTGAAAATAATTTTTTGTTAAACTAGTGATAATGTTTCCACAAGTAGTTGCAATGTCCAAAATGCCTTGATTTTACGTTATTCAGGAAAGTTGTGGGTTGCATCATCATCCTTTGTCAGTGCTACATTAACCGATTTTGCTGAGTGACAGTTGGTGCATTAATGGCAGGAGGCCTCCAGCAGAAAATAAATAGCCAAGATTCTCATTTTGATCATGATACAGTGACCCACAAAATTATCTGTGCACATGAAGTCGCTAAACATATCTGAATACAGCTGCTTTACCTTTATCGTTGAATAGCCTGCTACGAGTCACTCTCAAGACCCAGAAAATGAAAGGGAGAGTAAAAATTGCCTCATTTATTTGGTACACCCATCTTGACTCACTAAATGTCCTGAATTAAAACTGCTGTGGAAATCAGGTTGGCTTTATTGTTAACTTGATACAAACTAGTCCTAATATATAAAATACCAATAAAGGATTTTTTTTAACCAAGAATAATTTTGATGACTTACCCATCCCCAGATTGCTGTTCTTTTCTCGTCAATGAACCCCATTTCGATGAATTTTCTGCAGAAGTAAAATAATGCTCAGTTTCATCAAGCAGATAAGCTAATATTACAAAATTTTCTTCAACATCAAAATGATAAGCAGTTTAAACTTATTGAAAGCTTACAAGAAATTATGACACTTAAAGCAGAATCATAATGCATAATATTATTAACTTGGATTAATTGTTCACCTTGTTGCCCTGATTTGATCATCCACTTCATAAGTTCCCAGCCTTCGATATATTGCATGCATTATTTTGTCACCTTGATAAGCACTTCCCCTTCCATCAAAACTGGCAACAATAACTCTCTCTGTACTGGCAAGATAAGTTGCCCAGTCAATTGAGAAGCGGTCATCAACTTTTTGACTACCTGGTCCTCCATACCTGAAAGAAATGTCACAACAATAGTATGAACAAAGTTTCTGAAAATGCCCTTAGGTAATCAATTGTTCAAAATACTTTGCCAACATTAAATTTATTTAAAGCAACAAATCTGAGTTAATAATTGAAATGATTTTCTTGGTTTGATTATTAGCTGCATGTGGACTTTTAAGGGAATGTGTTTGCCAACTAAGGGTTTTAAATTCTTTTCAAAATTTCCAAGTCTTTAAATTAACATGATATCAGTAAATTATCTATAAATGGAGCAAATTAATGCTTGTATCCAACAATGCTACAAGACAGACTAGAAGAAGTTAGGACTCCACCACATTTGAATACAATATAATTTGCAATTGTAATGCACTGATAACACTGAAATTGCACAAACAATTTTAGTGGCCATGTTTCATTTAATGTCTCATTTGATAAATTAACAAAGAAGTCAACAGGGAGGGAAAGGTACAAGGCTTTCATGTGGGATCTAAAAGGAGCACTCATGTCCTTCATGTTCAAGAACAAAAGGGCATAAATTTGAAGTGGTCTGCAAAAGGGGCAAATACGATGTGAGAAACAGCCTTTCCATGCAGCATGTACTTGGGGTCAGAATGTGCTGTCTGGAAGAGTAGTAGAGGCAGATTCAACTAAAGCATTCAAGGAGTTAATGGATGATTATTTGGATACAAACAATACACAAGGTATGGTAAAAAGCAGGAGATTGGTGGTGGTAGGTAATTCAGAGAGCTGGGGCAGACATGATGGGCCAAATGGACCTCTTCTGCACTTTAAATTCTGTTGTATAAGGAAGAAAATACCTGGAGAGGTAACCATTAGTGTACCCTTGTTCAGGCCTCAAGTTAAACTAGCAGTTTGGGCTCTGATGACAACATAGAAACTCAATCTGTTTCTTTAAAGAGGATCTTGACAAGTTGTCCATAGGTGCCCAGTCAGGTAACAAAACATTAGTCATGTTCTCTGCTCCATTTGTACTCTCCCCCATCATCCTGAATGAGCAGTGGCATTAAAATCAAGGGCATGGAATCAGAATTTGTTTGTATTGGGTAATTAAGTTAAACTATATGTTTTATTATTAGAAAGAAATTCTTAGTTTATATGTGGTACAAACCTAAGCTTATATTCATGGGGCAACACTATTTTGGTAGTTCAAATGAAACATTAGGATAAATAGGAAGACAGGAATGCATTGTGCCAAATGTCGTAGCTTTCATCATTTTTTTAGGGAGGAGTAGACTTTGGAATTACACTTACACATCGATAAGCAGAGGATACTTATTTGATGCTTCAAAATTTGGTGGGAGTATCATCTGATATGAATAATCTGGAAAAAAACAGTATACTTAACACAATTGCCATTAACAAAGAACACTTTGGAATATGATAGATAAAATATTGTCACTTTTTATTTCTTACTCATCTCACTTTAAGCAAATATTGATGATGGATCAACCACTTCCCTGTAGGTACACATGGGCCATTTATTTGTAATTCTTATCAGTGCTCTCAACCTATACATTAAACATTAACCAGCTTTCAAACAGAATATTTCAGAAGTGTGTGCTATAGTTTCCTATCAAGCTGTTGTTTTCGGTGAATCAAGAACAAATACCATTTTTGCCACTTTCATTGTTTGCTGCATTTTACCCTTGAATTAATTTACTTTTGTAAGTCTTCTGTAATCATAAGAAACAATTCAAATAACAGACTTCAAATGAATAAAGTAACAAGCATGTAGCATTTTACAGTGTTTAATATTTGCTTATTAAAGTGAATACTCTGTGTTGTACACTAATGTAATTGTTCATTTTAAAAGCTCAAGAAATCATTATGAGTGATGTATACGATTCACGATACAGACAATGCAGTGGATTTTTCCCATATTTTGACGAAGTGATGTCAGGAAGCTTCAAGGAGGATTCCTGGCTACAGCAAACTTTGCTCATGCAGTCCTCCACCACTCACCTTACTGATTAAGGAACCCTTCTTTTTGTGGATCTATAACATCGAGCGTATATCTATTGTAAATAGTGCATTCCTGTAGGCTACTCTTGCCAGTTAAAGGTTAATAAAGATTTGCTTGCTGCCGGGATATTAAGAATCCTATTTAAAATCATTTTTGTACAGTATGCATGCGTAAATTGCCTGATTATCTCTCCTTAACTTTTTCTGCTCAATGCCACAGGACTAACCCTGGTCAACTCCCTAGACTGAGACTAGACAATATCTTTGACTGAGAATGGCTGCACCCCCTGACTGATCACAGTTTCTCCTTCACTCAACAAAGGTCTGTTTCCCTTTTAAACTTTCAGACATGACCAAATGGTTGACACATACTCAGTGTGCTTGCTGTGAAAGCTACTGGCAAATGCTGTACAGAATTTGCCGTAAAGAAACACTGCCTTGACTGTTCAATGGTGGTAATAATAACAAGCTGCCTGTCTTTCAGTCTGCATGAAGAAGCAAGGCAAGGCAGAGATCCTGTGCACGCTCAAGTAAGTTCAAAGTAATTGTGCTGAGAAAGCATGCTGGGAGCCCTGAGATGCAGTCTGTTCAGATGAACAAGATAAGTGTGTGTCCCTGCCAAAACAGTGACCTGGCAGAAGTCTTGCAATGTAAGGTGTTAGTGAACTCCAAAGTGCAGGAGCTAAGTCCTGAATTGTCTCCTGAATTAGTCCAAGACTGGTCACGATGATCTGGTTTCTGGCTTTTGCCAACTCTGTGCTCAGAGGTTAGAGGTGGTTGCTGCAAATGGACCATGCCAGGAGATATTGGTGAAGGAAGGTGAATGGAAAGGACTGGAAAAGCAATTGGCCAGCCTTAAGTATCAGGCAAGATGAGAATTAATGCTGTCTAATTTCTCACCCGTAACTAAGAGAATCTGGAACTACACAGAAATGAGGCAAGATTAGCTAAAACAACATGCAAATACATGAAAACAATACCCTTGCCATTTATTTATCAGATAATCTTTTATCTAGCTGTTGAAACCTCAAGGAGAAATTCACATTCTTCTTGCGCTACGTTAGGACATTCACTTTTACACACTTGCTGTATTCTCCTAAATTTCTTGCCATTACTGATGCTGCTTAAAGGGCTGGGAAAATTCCACTGAAAGCTGTAGTTTAAAGAGGAATTAGAAGGGGAGGGATCATGAGATATCCACATGAGAAACTTGTTAGCAGCCCACCACAAATTTTCCACTAATTTTCATTGCGTGTGAAAATGTTCAGGAGTGTTTCACAGCAGTTATAATGAGGAAACACAAGGGCATATGAAATGATCTGCTACAAGGACAGTGGCTGAATATATCCACCAATTTTGCTGGTGAAGGTGACAACAGGTTGTTTTTAGACATTTTTAAAAAGCTTTTCAAAGACTTGCATACAAAGAGAGGACTTCAGAGAGCAGGCAGCCTTTGCTTTGTAACAATGACTGACTTTCTGTTTGGGGCGTTACCCTTTTGCCACATGACACTCGGGCTATAGTCCCAATTCGGGTCTGGAGTTACCTGTTTCCAACTCTAATTGGCTGCTTCCCACTGAATGGCCAATTAATTTCTGATCTTCATCCCATATTTCACTGAAAACCCAAAATGTATCTCATAGATTTCCCTTAAAGCACTGCCGGTGCATCATGTCACCAAATCACTCTCAGATTGGATGGCATTTGCCTACATTTACAGTCTAAATGGGTTCGGGGAAGGCACAGAAATCACACGCTCCAAAAAGAGACCATTTAACAACTGACCCTTGGCAGTTAATGGCATTATCATCACTGAATCGCCTGCCATCAATATCCTGAGATCAACTTTGACCAGAAATTGAACTGGGCTCGCCATACAAATACAGTGGCTACAGAAGCAAGTCATGTATTGCAGTTTCTCCACTGTCGCTGGGTCAAAATCCTGGAATTTCCTCTCTAAGGGCATCGTGGGTCTACCTACAGCATGTGGACTGCAGTGGTCCAAGAAGATGGTTCTCCACCACCTTCTCAAGGGCAAATAGGGATGGGCTGGCCCAGTCAGCAACGCCCACATCCCAAAAGCAAATAAACAAAAAAAATGCTAATCAGGGACATTGTGAAGGTTAGTGGCACAAGGGGACCTTGGGAAACAAATTTACAACTGATTAAGATTAGCAGTGCCTGATTAATTAGGTCATAAAAAATGCTACAAAGTACAGCAAAAGTAAAACCTAATCTTTTATCACATCATAAAAACGCATGTGTCAAGGGTGATTTTTCCTTTTACTTAAAAGCTTTTCAAGCTGCATAATGAAAGATGAATATGAATTGATACGTTAGATGTGCTAGTAAATGACTCTGCTTCAATTGCCCCTACTATGTGACATTCTGTTGCTACATGTTAACATGAAATAAAGTTAAAATCTACCTATGTTCTCAGATTATAAATTTGAGAAAATGACTTGACAAACATAAAAATTTGTTGACAGGAAAACATTTTATAGTGCATTGAAACTGTTTTTAAACATGATAGCCATTCGTTAATTAAGCTTCCAAATCCAGAATTTATGCACAGGAGATGTTGATGCTCAGAATATTATTAATGAAATTCCTACAATCAAGAAACTTCGCAAAATTTACTCTGATGGCAGGATCTCAGAGATATTTAAGATGTAAAATAGAAAATAGATGACAGGTTAGACAGAGGATCTCGATCGGCGCAGAATTGGAGGGCCGAAGGGCCTGTTTCTGTGCTGTAATTTTCTTTGTTCTTTGTTCTAAATGTAGAGGTGTACTGGGCATTATGATAACACTTAAGACATATCAATACTATGCTCAGAGATAGTAAGAACTGCAGATGCTGCAGTCAGAGATAACAAATGTGGAGCTAGAGGAACACAGCAGGCCAAGCAGCATCAGAGGACCAGGAAAGTTGATGGTTCGGGTTGGGATCCTTCTTTAGAAATGGAGCGGGGGGAGGGCGAAGGTAGCTCTGAAATAAATAGAGAGAAGAGGTCGGGCTGGGGAAGGTAGATGGGATGCTGATCTGTGAGTGCAGACAGGCAGTGACGGGGATTGGTCAGTGAGGTGGGAGGAGTGGATAGGTGGGAGTGAAGATGGACAGGTTGTGTCAGGTCAAGAAGGTGGGGATGAGAGGGAGAGTTGGTCATGGGATGAAGCCAGAGGTGGGGAGATTTTGAAACTGGTAAAATCCACATTTAGGCCATTGGGCTGTAGGGTCATTGTGACACTGGAGGAGACCCAGGAAGGACATCTCACCACATGAGATGGGTGTGGGAGTGGGAGAGAGAGTTGAAATGATTCATCACTGGAAGGTATTTTCGTTCATCACAAGCAGAGTGCATGTGCTCTACAGAGCAGTCTCCAAGCCTCTGCTTGGTCTCACCGATGTACAGGAGGCCACATCGGGATCAGCAGATGCAACAGACCACATTGACAAATGTGCAAGTGAAGGCAGATAGGGGTGGGAGGGGGGGAATATATCTTTAGTTGTGAGGTCTATATGCATAGAACATAGAACATAGAACATTACAGCACAGTACAGGCCCTTCGGCCCTCGATGTTGTGCCGACCTGTCATACCGATCTTAAGCCCATCTAACCTACACTATTCCATGTACGTCCATATGCTTGTCCAATGACGACTTAAATGTACCTAAAGTTGGCGAATCCACTACCGTTGCAGGCAAAGCGTTCCATTCCCTTACTACTACTCTGAGTAAAGAACTACTCTCTGAGTATCCTTTGCAAATTACATTTTATATGTACTTCCTTGTTCTTGATACTTATGTGACAGAGAGCAGACCCACCTGAGCTATTCATAATTTTGAAAACTTCTATCAAATATCCTCATGGCCTTACCCTTTCCAAGAGAACTACTCCTTACTTCTCCGATTTATGCTCTTAGCTGAAAATTCTCATCCCTGGAACTATTTTTGTAAATCTCTTCTGCATTCTCTCTAATCCATTAACATTCTTCCTAAAGTGTGGCACCTAAAAATACCCCAGGCTGAGATTGAACTGGCTTCTAAGTTAGATTTATCCCATTTAATGTCATGGGAGTGCCACACATGAAAGCAGGACTTGGTTTCCACAGGACCAGTCAGTGGTCACTTCTACCAATATCATATGAATAAGGAACTAAACCCAGGTGACCCTTCAAGCCTGTTCTGCCATTGAATATACTCATGACTGATCTTATTTTAACTTTAACTCTGCATTCCTGCATACCCCCAATACTCCATCACCCACTTGGTAATCAAGAATCTATCAACCTCTGCCTTAAAATACTCAAAGGATTTGCATCCACTGCCTTTGAAGGAAGGGAATTCCAAAATCTCTCAATCCTCAGAGAAATATTTTTTCCTCATATCTGTTTTAAATGGACAGACTCAGTATTTTTAAAATATATCCCCGAGTTCCAGATTCTCCCACAAGAAGAAATGTCCTTTCCAAATCCCTCAGGATCTTGCATGTTTCAATTATGTCACCTTTGACTCTTCTTCACCAGAGAACAAAGACCGAGTGTGCCTAGCCTTTCCTCATAAAGCAATCCACGCTTTCCAGGTACTAGTCCAGCAAAGCATCTCTCAACAGTGTCTGATACATTGGCATCCAAAAGTACAGTTCCCTAGATGGAGTCTCACCAATGCAGGTGGTGGAAAATTATATGTTCAATCTGGAGGTTAGTGGGTTAATACGTGAGGACAAGGGGGATTCTGTCTTTGTTTTTGTTGCGGGGAAGGGATGTGAGGGCGGAGGTGAGGGAATCACAAGAGATGCAGTCAATTGCATTTTTGACCACCAAAGGGAGGAAGTTGCAGTCCTTGAAATAGGAGGACATCTGGGATGTTCGGGAGTGGAATGCCTCATCCTGGGAGCAGATGCAGCAGAGGCAGAGGAACTGGAAGTATGGGATTGCATTCTTGCAGAAGGATGGATGAGAAGAGGTGTAGTCTACGTAGCTGTGGGAGTCGATGGGCTTGAAACAGATTTCAGTTTTGAGGCGATCACCAGAGATGGAGATGGAGAGGTCCAGGAAGGAGTAAGTGGTATCAGAGATGGTCCAGGTGAACTTCAGGTTGGAGTGAAAGGTATTAGTAACGTTGATGAACTCTTCAAGCTCCTTGTGGGGGCATGAGGCAGGCCAATATGGTCATCAATGTAGCAGAGGAAGACAGTTGGGGGATAGTGCCACTGTAGCAAAGGAAGAAGGACTGTTCCACAGCTCCTACGAAGAGGCAGGCATAGCTTGGATCCATGCTGGTTCCCATGGTCACCTTCTTAGCCTGTAGGAAGTGGGAGGAGTTAAAGGAGAACTTGTTAAGGGCAAGGACAAGTTTGGTTAAGCGGATGAGGGTGTCAGTGGAGGGGGACTGGTTGGACCTGAGGGAGAGGAAGAAGGGGAAGGCTTTGAGGCCATCCGCGTGAGGATTACAAGTATATAGGGACTGGATGTCCATAGTGAAGATGAGGTGTTTGGGAGTCACGTAATTGGAACTCTTGGAGGAGGTGGAGGGTGTGGGTGGTGTCAGGGATACAGGTGAGGAGTTTCTGCACTGAGGGGAGAAAACAGAGTCAAGGTAAGTGGAAGGATAGTAGGAACTGCAGATGCTGGAGAATTTGAGATAACAAGAGCTGGATGGATACAGCAGGCCAAGCAGCAACAGAGGAGCAGGAAAGCTGACGTTTCGGGCCGAGATCAAAGTGTCAGCTTTCCTGCTCCTCTGATACTGCTTGGCTTGCTGTATTCATCCAGCTCTTGTTACCTAAGGTAAGTGAAGGTAAGTTCAGTGGGGCAGGAACAGGCAGAGACAATGGGTCAGCCAGGACAGACAAAGACTAAAAGTTGACTGATTTTGCAGGTAATTGTATATTCCTTCATGCTAAAATTTAACAAAAAGCCTCTGGTGGTTTCAATTGTCCTCACCTCAGTTGTCTTCTGGAGACCAAATTTCACATTTCCTCTATGCTTTTCATTAAAACAATTTTGCAAATGACACTTAAATGTCCTCGCAACAATTTTAAGATTATCCACTTTTCCCAATTCTTCAAAGAAAGGATAGTGTTTCTTTTACCATCTAATTTTCAATCTAGAATGATAAAATGCTGAAATACCACAGAAACTCATGTAGCTCAAGCTGCCCATGCTGAATCTTTTTTCAAGTTGTTCAATATTCACATACTAATTTAGCAGTAACATTGCTTAGCTGCAAATGCTTCATACATTGGAAATGAAAATCATTGCCAGCACATGGCTGGATCTTAGAGAAACATTATATTGATAACATTGAAGAGTTTTGAAACAAAACATTTTCTACACAATAATTAAACCTACTTGTGCCATCTAGTTCTAAAAATTTGACAATCTTTGTTGGCATTTGTATATTCTGAAGATTCTCTTCCAATTCTTTGTTGTCTTCAAGAGTTTCTATCACTTGAAATAAAAAGAGAACCCTTTAGTTCCCCAGACAATATTCACCCTAACAGTCATCAAGCAAGGTTTAGTTAACAGCCAAAAGAAACTACAGTTCAGAAATTAATTACAATAACATATAATCTAGTTTGTCAAAACATAATGCAGATTCCATTATAAAGCATGTTTTTACATCACATGGCAGTAGAAGCAAGATTAGATGTAATAGAGACTGCCTTCTTTCTAAGTATTAATGCAACTGTTCTGTGATGCCATAGTGTGCACATTGTAATGTGAAATTTTCCACTGGTCAGTATGTTAAATTTTTGAATATGACTTTTCCCTGACTAACAGAAATCTAACTTTGCTGCAAACACTGTAATGAAGTACAGTGAGGCCACTCGAAAATGGACAGCAATGGGACACTGATGGAAAATTTAAATTCAAAAGTCAATATTTAAAAAATAAGGAAATTTGATCAATAATAGTCTCATGTTTGTAAGAAAAAATTTAGTAATCCTTCAGAGTATGGATATTAATCTGTGAGGCTGACACAATTGAAGCTAATAAGATACATTTGTTCACTTGAAATCTACACTTTTTATTGAATTCTTGTTGTAAAAGACGACATTTTAAAAAATTATTTTTGACATCTCCAGTGAGATATTTCCAAATACTAGCCACAACCCTGAAAGTGGGGTTGGAATATTATTTCTGCAGTGGAACCCATGCTAATCCTGGGTTGCTTCAGAGCGAAAGCTATTTCAGAGTAATCCAACACCAACCTGCACAGTTAGAAAGACTGTCACTATCAAGGCTACCGTAGGGCGGCAATCCTCCCAATGAGAGCTTGCCAGCCAATAAGTGGCCGACAGATTAGAATAGATTCCCCACAGTGTGGAAACAGGCCCTTCGGCCCAACAAGTCCACACTGCCTCTTGGAGCATCGCACCCAGACCCATCCCCCTATAACCCACACAGCCCTGAACACTACGGGCAATTTAGCATGGCCAAGCCACCTAGCCTGCACATCTTTGGGCTGTGGGAGGAAACCGGAGCACCCGGAGGAAACCCACGCAGACATGGGGAGAATGTGCCAACTCTGCACAGTTACCCGAGGCTAGAATCGAACCTGGGTTCCTGGCGCTGTGAGGCTGCAGTGCTAACCGCTGAGCCACCGTGCCGCCCTGATTGATAGATCTCCAGGGTTTCTGATGAAGCAATTACCTGCCAGGGTAACTGTGATGTCAGGTGATGATGGTTTTGTGCATGATCCAATCCCTTCCTCATACCAATTCCCTCTAACAAGCAGAACGTATGGGAAGAAGGATGTAACCCCATTACCCACCCACCTCACACGGCTGCAACAAAAATTGACAAGTTGCTGAACCGTTAACCTGGGTGAGAGTTTTTGGCTTGCTGCTGCATAAATACCAGCAGCCATGATGTGGAGGTGCCGGTGATGGACTGGGGCGGACACAGTCAGAAGTCACACCACACCAGGTTATAGTTCAAAAGCTTTATTTGAAATCACAAGCTTATGAAGCGCTGCTTCTGTGTAAGGTAATCCGACTACAAACAGGTGTTGTGTGACTTCTGACTTTAAATACTAACAGGTAGAGAATGAACTGTATGAGTGCAACCTTTAAGTAGCTCTTTAGAGGCCTCCCCATGGGCAGACTGCTTTCTGATTCATTCACTTTGAGCTTGGCTGTGGTGAGGAACCTCAACCTTCCACTCAATCAAATGCCCACCCTGATCCAACCTCTGAAATCACCTTGGGATGGTGACCATTAAATTCTGCTCATCGTTTCTGTGGCTTTTATGTTCAAGACAAAGCCAATTTAGCTTCATATTAGATGATCACTTATGCTTAACTCATTAAGTCAGCTCTGTGTATAAACAATGAAATTAGACATTTTAATTAAATGAAGAGTAGGGGCTCTGTCAGATAGTTAACACACACATTTTAAAATATGATCAATTCATATTAAGAGCTAGTAAAATAGTGATTACCTTTATCATTGGTCGCATTAACGAGTGTAAAGATAGGTAATCCAGGACCTGTGTAGAATATAGAGAAGACATGAAAGCCATCCCTCTACTTTATTTTCAAAAGTTACTTTCTATAGTTCACTTACCATAACAGGATAGCATGTAATATTTTCCATTTTTACTGAAGTATGCAGAATAATACTGACAGCGTTCTGCCATGAGTTCACAGGTAATACATTGAGGCTTCTGAGAACTTGTTCCAATTTTAATCCTATATATTAAAAAAAGTTGAAGGAAGTTTAGGAACCAGCAAAAAAAAGGAATTTAAGTTTATTTGAAGAATAGCTATGAATTCACTTATGACCTTTCAAAAATCTTCAGAAGTGTGAGAAATATCAGAGAATTCGTAATGGCCAGTACAGTTTCTATCTTTAAAAAAATGAGCAATATTAAACAGACAACTAACAATCAGTGGAACTAATATCTACTAAATCTAAGTATTGGATTAGATTAGGTTTATTGTCACTTTTTTTCTATTCATTTATGAGATGTGGGTGTTGCTGGCTGGCCAGCATTTCTTGCCCATCCCTAGTTACCCTGGAGAAGGTGGTGGTGAGCTGCCTTCCTGAGCTGCTGCAGTCCTCCTGCTGTGGGTCAACCCACAATGCTGTTAGGGAAGGATTTCCAGGATTTTGACCCAGCAACAGTGAAGGAACGGCGACATATTTCCAGTCAGGATGGTGAGTGACTTGGAGGTGATGGTGTTCCTGAATATCAACGTGTACTAGAATGCAGTGAAAAGTTCTCACCAGCTGATGATGACCATCTAAGGGCTCAACTCCTGATCTCCCTGGTATATCTCTCCTGGCATTGGAAAATCGGCTGAGCCATGGAATCTCGACCTGCTGTGACCTTGACCCACATGTCCACTGTTTTGGCCATGTCTGAGTCCTGGGTTGGGCTTGGTGGGGTCCTGGATCAGGGCACGTCATCCACCTCCAATGCCGCCTGCCTCTGCTGCCGCTGCTGTCAAGACCGAGCCCATCAAAAGTGATGGAAATGACAAAAAGATTGAAAAAAGGATTGGATGTGGCTGACTCCTTTGCACTGTGCCAGCTCCATGGTGCCCGGAAGCAGACAATCCCCAGGTTCAGGAGCTGACGGCTGTCTACCCTGCCACTAATATCTTGCTGTAAGCAAGACTGCAAAGATATTAAAAGATATCCAAAAAGAAGTTGAATAACAAGAGGATTAAGAAAGTAAATAGGAGCAGGAATAGGCTATTCAGTCCATCAGATCTGCCTCGCCATTCAACAAGATTATGACTAACCTGCCCTAGGCCTAAGCCCCTCTTTGACTGTCATCAATTCTCTGGCATTTCGAAACTTTATTTCATTCCTGTTTAAATACCTTTAGTGATCAAGCCACCACAACTCTTTGCTGTAGAAAATTCCAGATGCTTACTAACCTCTGGGAGAAGAACTTCCTTCAGTTCAACTCCATGGCAGTTTTAAATAAGGGTCATGTTATTGTGTAGCAATAACCCCTAGTTTGAGGTAACCCCACTTGTAGCGACAGCTTTGACATCTACCATGTCAACAGCCCTCAGAATCTTGAATGTTTTAATAAGACCACCCCTTATTCTTTTAAGTTCGAATAAGTGAAAACTAAAACTGTTAAGATAATAAAATGTGAGGCTGGATGAACACAGCAGGCCAAGCAGCATCTCAGGAGCACAAAAGCTGACGTTTCGGGCCTGGACCCTTCATCAGAGAGGGGGATGGGGAGAGGGAACTGGAATAAATAGGGAGAGAGGGGGAGGCGGACCGAAGATGGAGAGAAAAGAAGATAGGTGGAGAGAGTGTAGGTGGGGAGGTAGGGAGGGGATAGGTCAGTCCAGGAAAGACGGACAGGTCAAGGAGGTGGGATGAGGTTAGTAGGTAGCGGGGGGTGCGGCTTGGGGTGGGAGGAAGGGCTGGGTGAGAGGAAGAACCGGTTAGGGAGGCAGAGACAGGTTGGAATGGTTTTGGGATGCAGTGGGTGGGGGGGAAGAGCTGCGCTGGTTGTGTGGTGCAGTGGGGGGAGGGGACGAACTGGGCTGGTTTAGGGATGCAGTAGGGGAAGGGGAGATTTTGAAACTGGTGAAGTCCACATTGATACTATTAGGCTGCAGGGTCCCCAGGCGGAATATGAGTTGCTGTTCCTGCAACCTTCGGGTGGCATCATGGTGGCAGTGCAGGAGGCCCATGATGGACATGTCATCTAGAGAATGGGAGGGGGAGTGGAAATGGTTTGCGACTGGGAGATGCAGTTGTTTGTTGCGAACTGAGCGGAGGTGTTCTGCAAAGCGGTCTCCAAGCCTCCGCTTGGTTTCCCCAATGTAGAGGAAGCCGCACCGGGTACAGTGGATGCAGTATACCACATTGGCAGATGTGCAGGTGAACCTCTGCTTAATGTGGAATGTCATCTTGGGGCCTGGGATAGGGGTGAGGGAGGAGGTGTGGGGGCAAGTGTAGCATTTCCTCTCGCAGGGAGAAACGCTTCTGAAGGGTCTGAATATTCTGGGTGTAGAGGTGGTCACGGCTGGGGCCAAATTGGGAAGGCTGAAATGTGGACTGTAGTCCCTTGGGGATGATCTGGTTCCGTAGGCAGGTGCTGAGGAAGGTGATGCGGCTGTGGTACCTGGTTTGCTTCAGGACATGGTCGAGCAGTTTCAAGGCCGAAGAGATTACAAGAGAATTGCAATGGGAGAGAGATTCCCTGAGGTTGGTCCGGAGGGAGGAGGGTAACTTCTTCAGGTTAGGCATCCCTGGAAGAGGCTTCGCAGTGAGGTTAAAATAGTATCAGAGATAATGGGAACAGCAGATTCCACTCCCCCTCCCATTCTCTAGATGACATGTCCATCATGGGCCTCCTGCACTGCCACAATGATGCCACCCGAAGGTTGCAGGAACAGCAACTCATATTCTGCCTGGGAACCCTGCAGTCTAATGGTATCAATGTGGACTTCACCAGTTTCAAAATCTCCCCTTCCCCTACTGCATCCCTAAGCCAGCCCAGTTCGTCCCCTCCCCCCACTGCACCACACAACCAGCCCAGCTCTTCCCCCCCACCCACTGCATCCCAAAACCAGTCCAACCTGTCTCTGCCTCCCTAACCGGTTCTTCCTCTCACCCATCCCTTCCTCCCACCCCAAGCCGCACCCCCATCTACCTACTAACCTCATCCCACCTCCTTGACCTGTCCGTCTTCCCTGGACTGAACTATCCCCTCCCTACCTCCCCACCTATACTCTCTCCACCTATCTTCTTTACTCTCCATCTTCGGTCCGTCTCCCCTCTCTCCCTATTTATTCCAGAACCCTCTCCCCATCCCCCTCTCTGATGAAGGGTCCAGGCCCGAAACGTCAGCTTTTGTGCTCCTGAGATGCTGCTTGGCCTGCTGTGTTCATCCAGCCTCACATTTTATTATCTTGGAATTCTCCAGCATCTGCAGTTCCCATTATCTCTGATACTAAAACTGTCGAAACAGTTTTTGACAAGACAATCCCTTCATTCCAGGTTTCATCCTGGTGAACCACTTTCGAGCAGATTCTAATGCGACATATCCTTTTTAAATAAGGGGTTCAAAACTATTCACAATACTCCAGGTGCAGACTCACCAAAGGCATATACAGTTGTAGCAAGACATCCCTGTTTTAAAAAGTTCTATTTGCCTTCTTACTTACTTGCTGCACCTGCATACTGTTATGGGTAGACCAAATCCCCTTATATATATATAAACTACTACTAATTCACTGTTCCAATTTATTAACATTCCATAAACAAACCCTTGTCAAAGATGAATCAGTAAAATAGATTGTCTCACATGGAATTCTAGCAGCAGGAAGAGAACCCCACCTTTTAGCTATAACAGAAACAGGAATAAGAGTATCCACATCCAATTTCAAAATCCCAGCAACTGCTAATGAAGTCTAAAACTAAGAAAAAAAACTGGTTCTGTAGGAGCTTGACTGCACCCATTCAGGCTGCTTCTATTGTTCCAACTTAAAAAGAAACAAACCTAAGGCCTCACAAGCTTTACTTCACTGGCTTTGGAGCAGACTGCTCAGTGCCTCCGTGTCAGCCATTCTTCATAAAAAGAGCCGGGACAAATTTCAACTCTTAAAGCCACAGTATTGTCATACACAAGGACACCCAGATTCCTCTGCACTGCATGTTGCTGAGTCTCGCTCCATTTTAAAAACAGCCTGCCTACTGATTCTGTCAGCCAAACTGTAAGATCACACTATTTCCTATATTAGCCTCCATTTGCCAGTTTTTTGCACATTTCTTCAACCTATTTAAAAGCCCTGGCTGTTACTTCTATCCTCATTGTAACATGCCATTCCATCTATCTTTGTATCATCAGCAAATTTGGATACATTTCACTTTGCCCCTTCCTCCAAGTTATTAACATAGGTAGTAAATAATTGAGCCCAAAGAACTTATCTTTTTGGCATTCCACTAGTTATGTCTTTCTAAACTGAAGAATTAATCCTGACTGTCTTCTGTATGCTAACCAATCCTCAATACATGATCATTCAATACCCTACCTCCCCAAACACATTGCCTGAGATCCTATTATGTGCAATAACCTTTTGTGTGGCACCTTATTGAAATGACATCAGAAAATCCAAATACAGTACAATCCTGATCTCCTTCATCTGCCCTGTTTGTTATAGCCTCAAACAGTCCTCTAAGACTCAAACAGAACTGCTCCAGAGTTGAAAAAAAACACAGAATCATAGAATCCCTACAGTGTAGAAAGATGCCATTTGGCCCATCTAGTCCACATGACCTTCTGACCAGCATTAACCCAGCTCGAGCCCCCATAGCCTATCCTCTTAAGCCCACATTTTACCTAGGCTAATCCATCTAACCAGCATATTCCTGGGCACGATGGGCAATTTAGCATGGCCAATCCACCTAATCTGCGCATTTTTGGACTGTGGGAGGAAGCTGGGCACCTGGTGGAAACCCATGTGGTACACAGGGAGAACATGCAAACTCCACACTGATAATCACTAAGGCTGGAATTGAACCTGGGTCCCTGGCATTGTGAGGCAGCAGTGTTAATTGTCATGACAGCCAAATGGGCAGATGATACTCATTTGACTCTTCTAACAGCAGAGATCTTGGGCCTCTTGTGCGGTGGCAGTAGTGTCCCTACTCCAGGACTAGGATACCTGGGTTTAAGCCCACCAGCTCCAGAGGTGTGTAATAACATCTCTGAGCAGGTCGATTAGAAAGACAAATTAACAGCAGAGTTCTTGGGGTTCATGTGGAATGGTGGAAGTGTCCTGACCTTTGAGTCAGAACTCTCAGGTTCAAGGTGTGCTATAGCATTTCTGAACACATTCCTCGCTGTGGGGGTGTTATTTGCTAGATGGATCCAGAAAAGAAATATGGAAATTTATGATTATGCTGGACTATAGATCTACAATAAATCTTTGTAATTCTCAGAAAGTCATTTGCTGCCTAATTTGCCACTTGGATATTGGTGTACATTATGTAGTGTTAAAACATTTTAAGGTAGGTTTAAAAATAGTTTTAATTATCTAAGTAATGTATCTTCCAAGTTTCTGCTCACAAAGCACTGTACAGAAATGTCTGGTTCTGTTTACAAAGCTTCCAGAAAATTTGAAGTTTCTAAATGAAAGATTTCTAGACTAAAGAGGTTACAGTATATAACAGTTTCAAATATAATGCATATATCTAAAACTTACTTATATAAGTTTCTTCGCCCTGGCCACTGTTGATATTCGTTGCTAATGTAGTAACTGTAATGCAAATAAAATGTAAGATTACTCTTAGGATGTAAAGTAAATCATCAAAAATAGGAGTATTAATAATCATTTGTTATTACAGAATTTGAGCATTAGTGAAATAAGAGAGACATTTGTCAAGTAGAACATTATATATTCTTCAGTGCCTACAGGATATATTGTCACATTTAAATGTTGGCAATTTCCAAATAAGCAAAAAGTTTGACAAATCCTCTGAAAATAATATTATTGAATTGACAATGAAAAGAAAGGTAGGCATATACTCTTTTGAAAACTCAATATAAAGATAAATTTTAATAAAAATTACACCAGAATGAAAATTATTTAAGAAAAAGCTAGATACTGAAGATTGAAAATAGAATATACGATGCTGCAGAGGACATTTAAGGTAAACTGGATTGAAAATCTTTGTATTTTAGTTAAGGATTAAAAGAAGGCCTACAAAAAAATGGAATTGTTAACAGGGGCAGAGCATTGGAAGAGATCTTTAGTGTTAATGTTTTCACTGAAATTTTGGGCCATGCTCAGACACATACAAAGGTATTTCGAAATGCACTGGATCAACATGTTTCTCGATTATTCCTCTCAACTATTCCTCTCATCATTTGGGAGTTGAGGTGGCTAGTCAAATGATTTCTTCTGCTAAAACACCAGGACAGTCCTTTGAAAGTTAATCTTTCCACATTAAGAGACAGTCATGACTCCTGCTTAATATCTGTGCCATATAGCCCACAAGAGAAATTTAACAGAATATGAAATACTCGGTAATAAAGTGTGAAGCTGGATGAACACAGCAGGCCAAGCAGCATCTCAGGAGCACAAAAGCTGACGTTTCGGGCCTAGACCCTTCATCAGACCCCTCCTCTCTAATGAAGGGTCTAGGCCGAAACGTCAGCTTTTGTGCTCCTGAGATGCTGCTTGGCTTGCTGTGTTCATCCAGCTTCACACTTTATTATCTTGGATTCTCCAACATCTGCAGTTCCCATTATCAATGAAATACTCTGTGTTGAGAAGATGCTGTCAGATGTGTCCACCGAGTGAAATTCTTTCTTCTATTGACAAATCTGGGATTAGGACACAATATGGTCAAATAGGGGTCATAATAGATTAGATTCCCTACAGTGTGGAAACAGGCCCTTCGGCCAAACAAGTCCACACAGCGCCTTGGAGCATCAAAGCCAGACCCATTCCACCCCTATAACCCACACACTCCTGAAAACTATGGGCAATTTAGCATGGCCGATCCACCTAGCCTGCACATCTTTGGGCTGTGGGAGGAAACCGGAGCACCCGGAGGAAACCAACGCAGACACGGGGAGAATGTGCAAACTCCACACAGACAGTTGCTCGAGGCTGGAATCGAACCCGGGACCGTGCCGCTGTGAGGCTGCAGTGCCAACCACTAAGCTACCGTGCCGCCCCCAGGTCAAGAAAAAAAATAAAGCCAGAACTTGGAGCATAAAATCATGAAGCAGCTCTTCGTAGACACTGAGGGTGGAACTCTAACCCACAAAAGACAACTGCTGCTGGATCAATTGTTAATGTTAAAGCTGAAACGGATTTTTTTTATTTAAATAAAGGAAATGGCGCAAAGGAACATTCATACTCCTAATGGAATTGGGAGTTTTAGAGGGAAACATGCAGCAGACCACCTTGATAACCTAGATTTAATAGGTCAATCATAGGTCAAAAAATCTGGACAGGAACATGTGACATAATTAGGTTTCACTGGAGAACATCACAAGTAATAACCTTAGACCTCACAAGAACTTTGTGCTAGATAAAACACTTTTCAGGTCACTTACATCAAAAAACAGTTAGCGAGGCCGAGACTACATGACAATGCGAAGTCCATCGGGATTATTAGTGACCAGTGCTCAACACAGGTCAGAGATAATGGGAACTGCAGATGCTGGAGAATCCAAGATAACAAAGTGTGAAGCTGGATGAACACAGCAGGCCAAACAGCATCTCAGGAGCACGAAAGCTGACGTTTCGGGCCTAGATCCTTCATCAGAGAGGTCTAGGCCCGAAATGGCAGCTTTTGTGCTCATGAGATGCTGTTTGGCCTGCTGTGTTCATCCAGCTTCACACTTTGTTATCTCAACGCATGTCAACCTGGTAAATGTGCACTTATACAAGATTACATTTTGAATGATGCGATCAGTGACTGTATGAAAAGTTTACAGTTGGTTTGGTGTCAACTGTTTAGATGAAACAGAAATTAAGAAAAATACTTTAAATTGCTACATGCTAAATTTAAAAAAAGACAATATCAGGCAATGTTTTTAAGAGCTTAAAATATATTTTTGGAGAAGTAATCTAAAGTTGATAATAATATTGTCAAGGTCAACACTATGGTGTCGCCTAATCTAACGGTGATAATATCAACACCTTCAGGGAGTTGTTACTGATAAACATAATAACAAAATAACATTGCTGACTTGTATAGTTCCTAGTAGAGTATTGTACTAGCATCTGACCTGACTGAGAGAAAGAATAATAAATACAGTTCATCTTATTTTTACACTTTGTTGTGTTATTAGCACAAATGAACTAAAGTCTATGACATTGATTGGCAGATAATGGTTTTTTTTCTCATTTGAAGAGTAGCAGGATTCCAGGAGAGCTGGAATTTAATGGTGACCAACATTTCTCCAACTACTACACCATATGTTGATTTGCATCTGTTCCTGTGGTGATCAATGATTTACATTCAGCAGTGTGGTAATCAACAGGCTGAACTACATATGGGAAAAAGAAATATTACAACAGACTCTATCAAATATGTTTACTTATTAAAAGAGCATGGGGTAAAACCTAATATGTTCCACATTCTAGCAATAATATTTTTAATGCATTCTCTACATACTTACAGGGTATCTTTTGTTAAAGTTACGATGTTTATGACTTCCCAGTTTCCACTTGTAATTTGTTTCACTTCAGGCTTCAGACAAAAAGGGAGGAATATTAAACTGAAAGAGTATGGAAAAGCTTTAAAATCCCTTTAAATTTTTCATCAAAAGACTGTTACATACTTACCGGATTTCTAGAAATCCTGTGGATATGCTTATATCCTTGCATGTCACTAAATACCTTGTAGAAATTAATGTTGTCTGTTTCAAAGAATGGGTCTGATGTGTGAAACTGCAATTTTCAAATAATCAGCATCAGAATACTAGAAATCCAACATTAATTTCTTTCTAAATTATTTTTATGAGTTGAATAATTAAAAATACATTGACAGTTGTAAATATATTTCAAAGTTTCTTTCACTTTATTTGTTCTTTTTATTTCAAAGTTTGCAACTCAGCATATATACATTTTGCTCCTTTATTACCACTGAAAAATATTATTTTTCTCTAACAGCGTTGTCAATTTTGTTACATGTTAGATTATAGTATGATAGCGTTGGACAGCTCAGAAACTGATCCTTTGGTCTAACTAATACATGCTGACCAGATATCCTAAATTAATCTAATCACTTTGCCAGTATTTGGTCCATATGTCTCCAAACCATTCTTATTCATGTGCTCATCTAGATGTCTTTTAGATGTTGTCAATAAATGTACCAGCCTCCACCACTTCCTCTGGCAACTCATTCCATACATGTAGCACTTTCTCCATGAAAACGTTGCCCCTTAGATCCCTTTTAAGTCTTTCACTTCTCACTTTAAACAAATGCTCTCCCCTTCCCTGGGAAAAAGACTTTGGCAATTTGCTCGATCTATACCCCTTTTGATTTCCATAACCTCTGCAAGATCAGCCCTTAACCTCTGATGCTCCAGGGAAAACAGACACAGCATATTCAGCCTCTCTCAAAGGTCAAACTTCCAACACAAGCAACATCTTTTTAAACCTTTTCTGCACTCTTTTAAGTTTAATAACATCTCACCTATTGCAGCGAGGCCAGAATTAAATGCAGAATTAAATGCTTAGCCAATGTCCTGGACAGCCACAACATGACATCTCAACTCCTATACTGGGCAATAAAGGCAAGTGTACCAAACACCTTCTTCACTACCCTGTCTGCCTGTGACTTCACTTTCAAAGAACTAAGAATGTGCACCCCAATATCTCTTTGTTCAGCAATACTCCCCAGGACCCTACCATTGAGTGTATAAGTCCTGCCCTGGTTTGCCTTAACCCTGGTTTGCCTTAACAAAATACAACACCTCACATTTATCTAAATTAAACTTCATCGGCCACTGCTTGCCCTGTCGGCCCATCTAAGTTCCTTAAATGGCAGTCAGGAAGCATGGCAGCTTCATATACATGCATTGGCGCTGTGCAAGGATAGCAGAGAGGAGCATCCATTGTAGGCCTGTGTCCGTCAGAAGCACCCATCTTACCAGATCATCCTTTAACCCTCTCACCTTAGCTTTTTGAACCTACCTCCACCACCAGTCAAAGTTGCCCTGCCTAGTTTAAAACTTAAACAGAGCTTATCCATTAACTGTCAATAAGTATTAATGGGCGCATTCTCCATATCAACACTTCTACCAATCAGAAACCACTTGCTGGCAATCCAGTCTTATCAAATACTGCATGAGAGAAGTGTTGGTTTTCTGCTTTAATTAATATTCTTGTGAAATGTCCTGACGAGTACAAAATGAAAATCTTTGGCACAATTAGTCTTTTCTAAGCAATATTCAGGTTTGTACTACTAAACAACTACCTAATATATTTGGTCTATTATAAATTATTTATTATATATTTTTACTATTATAAATCACTAACCCATATTTAAGAATTATTGGCAGTGCTTCATTATATCCACTGACCGAAGAATACAATTACATTCTGATCCATTTCCATTATAAGAATAAGAATTTACAAATCAATGTGAAGTAGTAGAGAAAGCATACATAAGTAAAGGAGAATCGAAATTTGAGGGTGGCGAAAAAGGCAAGTATCAGGACAGCCGCTGATTATACATCGTGTCTAAAATCAGGTTTAATTATAGTTGATGGCATTAAATAGGAAGTGCCTTATCCAATATCCCCTTTTTAGTACCACCACACAAGAGGAATTTCTATCCAAGGATTCCAATATTTAAACTTTCAGAGAAACAGTAATTTAAACAGCACTACATACAACACCAATCCATCCCGTTGTACTCTTTTCAGCAAACTGAAGATCCTGGTATAAGAGAACAAACATTCAGAATTAACAATGTTTTAAAATGACTATGAATTGAAATATTAGCTATCACAAATGAGAATATTTAAAACATGGTACTTGATACTAGTTACCTTTTCACAACTCCAACTGTTGGATGCCTTGAAATCACATATTGTTAAAATGGAATGATTTTGTCTTCGTTCAATCCATTGCACAGAGATTCGGTGATCTGTTACCCACTTTACTGCACTTAGATAATACTCACTGAAAGTGTAAAAAAAAATTGAAAATATTCTGACATGTACACTATGAACATCAACTGGCCTGAATAGAAACTACATTTGACACTAATGTCACTAAACTCAATAACGAAACACTATATATCGTGCAAGTGACTTTTGATAAATAATCAACTCTGATATTTTATCTGTGAAATTACTTGCGTGATCCATTGAGCCAAATGCAGTCATTCAATGGTTTATGCAGCATTAGCTAACTGAAGCACTCCTTCTGCTACTCATTCAGCAAAAAGATTTGCCTCAGGATAGGCCAGCAGCTCTCTAGCCCTAGCAGCATCACTCCTGGGACTACCATAGGAGTTTGTTGTTGACTTCCATTTTGGCTCCATCCTATTGCCAGCCGGAGTGGGAACAGAACATTAATCCACTGCCTCAAGAAGAGGTCCCAGTGCTGGAACAAAGAAAATTACATGCACAGGAACAGGCCCATAGGCCCACCAAGCCTGCTAATGTGCTGCTTGTTTCACAGTTACCTGGTTTATCCATTTCTTGATTCTTGAATAGCAAAATTACATTGGTAACCTTCAGTATGTCTGGTACTAGATCTCTGATCAAGAAGTATCACAAGGTGATGGCAAGGAGGAGCCAATGCAAGGAAATTTCATATGAGGACAATTTACAAGAAATTTAATGAGTCTGGCTGTCACATTCGCCACAGTCAAATAGCTTTCTGACATTTGTTGTGTAGGCTAATTTTAAAGAAAACTCACTTCTGAGAAACAATAGGGAGAGAGAGAGAGAAGTAGAGGTGTACCTTGAAAGAAAATCCTCTGGAGCTTCAAGTGCTTGATGTGTTCTATTTTCAACATTTACAACAAATAACCTCACAGTAGAAACATTAGCACCAGCCTAATTTAAGGGAAAAATATTGTTTAGACAACAAATACTGTCCTAAATTTTACACATGCTGTTCCTGGCACGCGTTTCGAAAATATAGCCATTTTCTGCAATATAATAACTGATGGAAACATCTTGCACAAATACATTGTATTGCACAAATTTACATCCTAATTCAGTTTGTATAATGAAGAAAGCTCCTCAATATGCATTTTACAAAGTATTTCTTTCTTATTTGACGGGAAAAAACCTACATCTCAAATTATTTGCAAAAATAAGGTTCAATATCAAAGGGGACAGAATTTTTTGGAGTGGAGTACCAGCGACTGGGGACTTCTGATTACAGTTTCAAAATGGTCCCAATTCTGATCCATATTCTAGGTTGAGGCACGTTATATGTACACACACAGAGTTCACATTAAGATTGCTCCCACAGGAGTAAGTCTGTAAAGTGTAAGTAAAGCATGCTGCAAAGGAAGGCACAATGAGCAACCTTAAATGAGCAGTGTTCCTAAAGACCAAAAGGAAGGCTCTCATTTAAAGGATGGAATATTGTGGAGGTAAATGGTTTCTTGGCCACAGGTCTGAATGTTGGCAATAGCTCCTTGTCACCATTTTTTGAGAATTCCCAAGTATTGTGGTTGATGTGTCACTCTAACAATGGACAGACCTGCAGCAGACTTTGGTTCAGGATTAATAAATGCAGGGTCAGAAGCATCCCTCTCAGAGAGGTGATGCCGATACTACTGAATGGTAACTATCATTGCTGGATCCCAGTCAAGAAGTAATAATGGGAGGTGCCTCAGACAAGGGCTGCAAATTCGGGCGCTCGGTGGCTCTGATTAGTTTTCAGTAGGCACTGAGTTCCTGGAATGAAAGATGACGGCTCTTCCCCACCGACATTCCTCTTCCCAACATCCAGAATTGAAAGGCAATGCTGAAAGATCATTGTGCTCTTCCCACAGATTAATTCCAGGATGGAGGCACTTCGAGTCAAAGTCAAGTTTGGTACAAGGTTATTCACAGGCCTTCTCACAACACATTTAATGGAGGTGGTTGCAAGGCAGTAGAATCCTCAGCCCCACTCCCCATGGTAAAATTCACCATAAGAGCAACAAAGCTTAAAGTCAAAATCTTAGCTCAACTCAAGCCTTCTCAAAATAACTGTTCAGTGTTCAGTGGAAAGGGGAAGGCTGAATAGGTTGGATTTATTTTCCCTGGAGCATCAGAAGCAGAGGGGGGACGTTATGGAAGTTTTATAAAACTTGCATAGCGTGAATAGTCAAGGTCTTTTCCCAAGGGTAAGAGAGTTCAAAACTAAAGGGCATAAATTTAAGATGAGACGGGAAAGATTTAAAAGGACCCTATGGGGCAACTTTTTCATGCAGAGGGTGGTGCATCTATGGAATGAGCTCCCAGAGGAAGTAGAGGTGGCTGGTCTAATAACATTTGAAAGGCAGCTGGTTGGGTATATAAATAGGATGGGTAGATGAATAGGAAGGGATCTGGGCCAAAAGCTAGCAAATGGGACTAGATTAATTTAGTATATCTGGTTGGCATGGATGAGTTGGACCAAAGGTTCTGTTTTTGTGCCGTATATCTCTATGACTCTACTCCAAAACCTGTTCTCTCTACTGGAAGAGAAGCACTATTTGAATATAATGTGCTGTGAAAGGGTAGAGTTGGCTAATGAAGAGCCAGCAGATTCCCAGTTCAAGCTAGATGAGGAGAATACTAGTAATACTAGATCTCACTGGCTAAACTCTCTGAAATTCCCCACCACTGTGTGCGTCCAGGAGCTTGGAGGGGAATTTTTATCCCTATTAAATGTAACATTTAAATAAAATTTAAACAGAAACTGTACCTTTGGGTATGGAATCTGAATGGTTTCGGGATATTGTCCATCACCATAAAATGAATACTCTATAAGTGGAACATGTGTATCATTGAATTCTCCATAGGCAAAAAAAATTCCGTTTGGTGACCACCATAGGGCATTATTTGAGGACAGCATTTCCTCTGTGGAAATGAAAAAGATAACTGTTTCCTGATCATTTTAACACTACAAAATCATCTCTGATGCCAGGACATATTTCAATCCTTTAACAGCAACTAAAACTAAATATAGAATAGTCAGATACCTCGCTAACAGATCACTTCAAAAGTGTAACCCTAGCTTCAGATTATCCATCATTTTAATATTGCATCTTTGCTCCTGATACTGGCATCTTTATTCTCAGCCTCTTGTAGTCTCCCAATAAAGTTCAAAATAAGCTTCAGGAGCAACACTTCTGCTCTTGATTCAACACTATATCCTGCAGCGAATGACAGAATGAAAATGTCACTGGACTTGTAATTCAAAGCCCCTAGCTAATGTTCTGGGACATGGCAGATGGTGAAAGTTGAAGTGAATAAAATCTAGAATTAAAAACTGGTGTAATGGTGACCATGTGTCAATTGTAGATCTGCTATCCTTTTCTAATCTGGCCAACATGTGACTCCAGACCCATAGCAAATGTGACTGACACATTACTGCTATCTGATGTGGTGCAGCAAGTCATTCAGTCGTGACAAAACGGCTACAAATTTTGATGAAAGAAATGAAAACTCTTTGTAGGTGTGCGGCAGTTCAAGATGACACTTCATCACGACCGTCTTCAGGGCAGTTAGGAATAATCACTAAATACTGGCTAGCTAGAGATAATCTTATCTTATGAACAAATTATGTTCAACAATTTCAGATTCTAACTTTTGCATCATTTTCTTTTCTCCTTCATCTTTACTTGACCCAAATTTCCTATTGCTATTTTGCCCCACTTTCCCTTCTCCTTTCACTTTTCAGAAACCTGTTAGGTATCTTCACAGAGCTTTTTTGTGCTATGGGTTAACAGAGAAGGTTAAGGTACTAAGTGTGGTTTATTTAGACAATGGAAAAGCATTTGATAAAATGCCATATAACAAACTTATTAGCAAAACTGAAGTCCACTGAATAAAAGAGACAGTGGCAGAATGAACACAAAGTTAGCTAAATGACAGAAAATAGTGAGTCATGGTAAAATAATTGATATTTCAAACCGGAGGAAAATAGCAAATGACTGGGGGCAGCACGGTGGCTCAGTGCTTAGCACTGCTGCCTCACAGCACCAGGAACCCAGGTTCAATTCCAGCCTCAGGCAACTGTTTGTGTGGAGTTTGCACATTCTCCACATCTGCCTGGGTTTCCTTCGGGCGCTCTGGTTTCCTCCCACAGTCCAAAGATGTGCAGGGTCGGTGGACTGGCCATGCTAAATTGCCCATAGTGTTCAGGGGGGTGCAGATTAGGTGGGTTATGGGGGATGCGTTTAGGTGGGATGCTGTGAGGTTTGGTGTGGACTTGTTGGGCCGAAGGGCCTGTTTCCACACTGTAGGGATTCTACTGTAATCAGAGTTAACATTTCAGGTCCAGTGAGTCACTGGACCCAAAATGTTAACTCTGACTTCTTCTTCACAGATGCTGACAGACATGCCAAGCTTTTCCAGCAACTTCTGTTTTTGTTCCTGATTTACAGCATCCACAGTTCTTTTGACTTTCCCAGGGGTTGGTTTTCAAACTATTTTTATGTCAAATAATGGAAGAAGCTGTCAGAGATAATGGGAACTGCAGATGCTGTAGAATCCAAGATAACAAGGTGTGAAGCTGGATGAACACAGCAGGCCAAGCAGCATCTCAGGAGCTGACGTTTCGGGCCTAAACCCTTCATCGAAGTTGTGATTGTTTCTGTGGAAGTGAAAGCTAAGAACAGACGTGCTATAAGTTTTCAAAATCCCGAGAGGTCCAGACAAAATAAGACTGGGAGAAACTGTTCCCACTTGTAAAAAGGATCAAGAATGAGAGGGGACAGATTTAAAGTAAATTTGCCAAAAAAGAGCAAATGTGATGCAGTAAAATGCTTTTTAACATGCTGAATGTTTTGGGTTTGGACGGCATTTCCTGGAAGTATAGTAGAAGCAGGTTCCATCAAGACATTCAAGAGGTCATCAGAGGGTTGTGTGAATAGAAATAACATGTAGGGTTATGGTGAAGAGCAGGAGAGCGATAGTAAGTCATAATGTTTGTTCATCAAAGCAGCGCAGACACAATGGATCAAATAACCTAGTCAGATTGCAAGGCTGGGAGGACATCAGATCCCAGTAGCTTAGAGGGCTGGGGGGAAAGCATTCTCATTACTTCTTACCCACAAGAATGCTAGAGAGGCAATTACTTGGTCCACACAACAGAATCCACCTTCCTTCAGCTGCCATTTTGCAAGGCTTAGGAAAACTAGCCAAACAGTGTTGATGTTCCAAACAAACAAAACTAAACAAGGCATCTGCATACAGAGTGCACTGATTAACAACAAATTCTCCTTTCCCATTGACCCAAAGTTTTGGAGATGATAAGTAGTACCCATGTACCAGGATAGACCTAATCAATCAATAGAAGAGAAAAAATTGAAGAGAAAGGAGGAGGAAACTTTTGGCAATGCAAGCAAAACTGTTGCAGGGAAATGAATATATTCTTTAGAAAGTTACTACTACTTTATGAGCAAAATAGTGTATATCCACATACATTATACTTCTCATAAACATTCATTTACCCTCATAAATCCAGTCAGGTATCCCATTGTAGATTTCATTTTTCTTTCCATTGGTTGTTATATTTATAGAAGAACTTGTGGGATCAGTCTTAAGATAAATATTGTAATTCCAAACGTAGACCTAAAGGTGGGAAATGAGCCATATTAAAAACCTGTCGAGTTGTCAATACCTAAGTGATGAATAATGAACATTTCTACCTTTATTCTAGCTTCTATTCCAAAAATCCAGAAATAAAACCAGAAGTGGAAACTTCTGTGAAAATTTACTAAATAATTACAAATTTGATTTTAAAAAATACTATATTATGAAATTTTTGCATTAAAATTATTCCATACTATTCATTGTTCTTCATGCTCAATTTGAAATGTAGTGAAAGGTCAACACATTCAATTTTGAGAAACACAGTTAAATATAGTTAACTAACCAAGGTATGACCCACTGGAGCCCATGCGATGTATTGGATTTGCTGGGGCAGAGTTGTGTTGGCCACAAACTGTCTACAGGGGAAAATATTTTAAAAATAGAAAAAAAAATGATTTTCTATTAAGTACAAATAACAACATAGAAAACATGCTCAGTATCTCTATACAAAAGTTACCAACCTGGATTTTACATCATAAATAGAATATGAGGCTGTAAAAGAATGTCTCCATAGCTGTGAAGAAATCAAGAGAAACCTCCAGTAAACAACAATGTTCATTTGTATAGGACTAATTATTTAGTAAAACATTTTAAGGCAGTTCACAAGAGTTTAATCAAACAACGGTTTATGTTCAGCCAAAAAAGATGTTAGAACTGGTTGCTAAATGTTTGATTAAAGGCAAAAGGTTTTAAGGACCATGTTAGAGGAGAGGGAGAGATGGGAAAGCTAACAGGTTGACAGGAAGAATCTAGCCCTTAACCTTTAGGGCTGAAGGCACAGCTATCAATAGTGGGTGCAGTGGGGGAAACACATGGGTTACTGCTGGAGGAATGCAGAGTGATTAGAGCCTGTAAGGTTGAAGAAAATTGCACAGACAGGGACAGGCAAGAACAAGACGCAATTTGAAGATGAAAGTGATACTTTAAATGGAAAAAAAATACAGAAATTAAATGTTCCAATAGACTAGGGCTCAGTGCAGATCAATGACCCTAAGGGTGATAGGTGAACAGAATGTGGTGCAATCTAGGATAGCGGCTATGAGTTTTTAATGTGTACGTGTACAAGTTTAGGGAGAATAGAAAATCGAAGGCTGGCCAGAAGAACATCAGAATAGTTGAATCACGAAGTATCACAAATGGGGACGATGGGTTTGATGGAGTTAGGTGACATTACGAAGTTGCTATTAAGTTACCTTTGTGTTGAAATGAATACAGAGTAGGAAGTTCGACTCAGGATCAAATAGAATGCTGAGGCTGTGACCAGTCTGGTTCAGTCTGAGACAGTGATCAGGGAGGGGGCTATAATTAGTAGCAAGGCAATGGAGTTTGTGGTGAGTGCTGAAGATAATGATTTGTCTTTACAATGTCAAACTAGGAGCCCCTTTCCATGCTGTAATGCTCTATGAGGAATTGGGTATCAAATATGTGTTGGAAAAGCCTGACGAATTTCCAAATCAAATTGCTCAGAAGCAGTATGTAGGTAAGAAATAAGAGGCTGGCAATGAAATCTCTTCACAGAACTTGAAGCGCAGAAGTCAGAACAATTTCAGCAGATTCTGTGGCTGTGACAGAGTGCGTTCCAGTAAAACCTGGTGAGAACAGTCATGGTCAGCTGGACAGAGAGGTTTAGGGGGGATGGTGTTGTCAATCATGTTAAAACCTGGAGACTAGTCAAGAAGAATGAGCAGAGACAGGACAGTGATACAGTGATGTTTTAATTAAAGCAAACGTAGGTATGATTCAGTGTTATGACTCAGGTAGAAAAAAGATAGGAAATGTTCAAATGCGGATTGGCTAGAAAGGTGGACATAGATTTGGGAGGTCACAACACATTCAACAGCGATGAAAAGGATGTGGGGGTTTGAAATAGGACTGTAAATTTCAAGCAGCATGACCAAGGATGAATTTGAAGTGCGGGTTCAGGAGGTCAGTAGAAGGGAATGATGAAGGCAGATTTAAAAAAAACAGGATAGTTCCCTAAGAGAGGGAGGCATTTCCTTCTTTCATCATGCTCAATTTTGGACTGGGGAAGGATGCAAGAAGAGGTGGATCTCAGATCAGATAAACTCTGAGATGGCACGACAGCAGATTGGAAAGAAACTCATAAAAGAAATATGAATTACTTAGCTGAAGCACAAAGATGAGTACAGAAAAAGATAAATCCATCCAACCACAAGAAGCAGGCATTCAAATTTCTTAGTGATAATGGGAACTGCAGATGCTGGAGAATCCAAGATAATAAAATGTGAGGCTGGATGAACACAGCAGGCCAAGCAGCATCTCAGGAGCACAAAAGCTGACGTTTCGGGCCTAGAAGAAGGGTCTAGGCCCGAAACGTCAGCTTTTGTGCTCCTGAGATGCTGCTGGGCCTGCTGTGTTCATCCAGCCTCACATTTTATTATCTTATATTCAAATTTCTTAAATATCCCAGTCAGTTCATATTAAACCAATATGGGAATATAATTTCTAATACAAGCACCAATGCCACCTCATGGAATATAATACATGTAACAAGAACTGGCTTTTGAGAGAAGCATGCTGTGAAATGAATAAATATGAAAGCTGGTCGAAAAGTGTTGAAAATTTATCCTAAACAGAGGTAAAATGGATGTATTGAATTTTTTTCTTTTGTAAGGAGTTGGCAATGCACTGTTCCAGTATTTTCTTTCTGCAAATACATTGTACAACCTTCATTTTCTATTCAAATGCCAGTATTCATTGGAGTCTATGGGCTCTTAGGCCATTGTCTGCCTTCCTGATAGGCTTTAAAGCGCAAAGTGAACTCCCATTCCTCTTGATGGTGACTCTACTAGGAAATGTCCTACTTTCTCACTTACTCTATTTTTCCTGTCTGCTGTCAGCAGCTATTTTCTCATGAGGTGATTTACATTTTCACCCAAATCCTGGACTAAACTCAGACGTGCATGGCAATAAGATGATGTGCGGTATTTCTTTAAAATTCAACTAATAATGGATCCTATATTAGAAGATCACAGTGATTACAGAAAACTGACATCAACGTAAATATTTTTGAGTAAAATGTTGATACAGAGTCTGTTTCTTGCATAATTTCATTCAATGAGATAAGATATTAAGTTAATCAGTAAATTCCAGGATGAAATATTAAATGTCACAACAAAATTAAAAGGTATGTTTGTCAAGAATTAAAACTCTTCACGATGACAATGTTAATAATGGAGATATTATTTGGAAGACCACAGGGATACAGAGGTTGTGTCATAGCCCTGTATTACCATGAAAGGTTCCTCTAAAAACAAGCCTTTCCACATTTACAAATGATTCTCAAATAGGAAGCCTAATGCATTTAGTTATTTTGTTTTGACAATAACAATAATAAGGATTGCTTAAATATCTTACCTTTGAATAATTGCTTTCCAGAAGAGCATAATTTCCATTAGCTGAAACAGCATAATAACCAGCTTGGACCTCATCCTGTAAATTGAAGGTAAAAGCAAAATTAATACTCAAGAAGCTTACCTCGTCTTTTATTTTTTAACTCCTTTATTTCTTTAATACAGTCCACAAACGTCTTAGACATTGTGAGTGAACAGATATACAGTACATTATAAAACCAATGTAATCAGAAACTATCTTCCCATTAGCAACTCGTCAGATATACTTATGGTCATATATGATCATTTCAGTTCAGATAATTCAATCCAATACCGAGACAGTTTGATACCTTCAACAAAATATGATATTTCACTAGCACTTTTAATTCAATGAAATAATGTTAGATGCTTTCGAGGGGCAGCATTCAACACATTTTGGCAGATGATCAAAAGCTGCTTGGCTAGAAAGGAATGTTTTAAGGAGTATTTGAAAGAGAGGCAGAGTGGTTTCAGAAGGGAATGCCAAACTTCAGGCTGTGACAGCTGAAGACACATACATCAAGGGTGGAGTGAACTAAAGGTGTTTTTGCACTGGGGTGGGGTTGGATGGAGGATGTTTGTTCAAATTACAGAGAGGTTTAAGTAAGCACAACTATGCCATTATTGTAAACTGCTACAGGCTAGCTTGCCACTTGCAAATAACCATTGCACAGCTGTGGTAAAAGCAGATTAGGGTTGTTTCCTTAATCATACCTATTATTATTTGTCACCTGTCATTCAAAAATAACTGTCATTGATGATCGATTTGATTGAGTTTATTGTTATGTGCATCGAAATACAGTGAAAAGCTACATTCATAAGTGGTACAAGAGGATCACAGCAAGTAAAGGATGTATGGATCAAAGTGACTTAGAGGCATAAAAGTTACATTGCAGTTTACAAGATTTGAGGTTACAGTCCATTCAACAGTCTGATAACCATCAGGAAGAAGCTGTTCCTGAACCTACTTGTGTTTGTGTTCAGGCTTCTGTATCTTCTCCCTGATGGAAGAGGCTGTAGGAGGTCATTGCCAGGTCTTGGATGGGTCTGTGATGATGTTGTCCACCTAATGCAGCAGCAAGTTGTGTAAATTGAGTCAATGGATGGACGGTTAGCTTTTGCGATGGTCTGGGCTATGCACACCACCTCGTGTAGCTCTTTACTGTCCCAGGCAGAGTAATTGCTCTATCAGACTGTTATGCACCTACACAGTATGCTTTCAATGGTTCATCTGTAGAAGTTAGTAAGAAACCTTATAAACATGCCAAATTTCCTGAGCCGCCTGAAGAAGGAGGCGTTTCTCTGCCTTCTTGACTGTTTCATCTATGTAGGGAGACCAGGACATGTCGTCGGTTATGTCACTCTGAGGAGCTTGATGCTCTTTGCTCTCTCAACCTCAGTTCTGTCATTATGGACAGAGGTGCGTTCTCCTTCTTTCTTTCTGAAGACAATGATCAGTTCTTTAGTTTTGCCAATGTTGAGAGACAAATGTTTACATTGCACCACATCACCGAGCCCTCTATCTCCCTTCTGTATTTTGACTCATCATTGTTAGACATCCATCCCACTACAACAGTGTTGTCAGTGAACTTGTAGATGCTGTGCGTTCAGAATCTAGCAACACAATCATCGGTGTACAGGGACTACACTAAGAGGCTAAGGACACATCCTTGGGTGGGGGGGGGGGTGCTCCATGTGTTGAGGGTTATTGTGGAGGAGGTTCAGTTACCTATCCTCACTGATTGTGGTTTATGGGTCAGAAAGCTGAGGATCCAATTGCAGACAGTAGACTTCAGAACAAGGTCATGGAGTTTTGAGATCAGTCTGGAGGTAATAATGGTGTTGAAGGCAGAGCTGTAGTCAATGAGTAGGAGTCCAATGTAGGTGTCTTTGTTGTCCAGATGAGTACAGGACTAAGGATATGGCATCCTTTGTGGATCTGTTATGTCAGTAGGCAAACTGTCGAGGATGGAGGCAGGCTGAGAGACTGGAACTGATGTGGGCCATGACCACCCTCTCGAAGCACTTCATGATTACTGAGGTCAGAGACACCGGGCAGTAGTCATTAAGGCACACTGCATGTGTTTTCTTAAGTAGGGGATGATGGTGACCTTCTTGAGACAGGTGGGGACTTCACAAAGCAGGCGGGGACTGCTGCTTGTAGGGGGGAGAGGTGAAGACGTCAGTGAATACTTCCACCAGTTGGTCCACACAGGATCTGGCTGCTCGACTGGGGACACCATCCGGGTGCGTCACTTTCCTTGGGGTGACTTCCAGGAAGATCAATCTGGTTTCTGAAGCTGTGACAGAGGGAATAGGTGTGTTTGGGGCTGTCAGGGCAGGTGTCGCCACCCCAATAGCATTCTGCTCAAACCGAGCGTAGAAAGCATTGAGTATGTCAGGGAGGGGCGTGTCATTATCCACTATCACATGCTGCTTCATTTTGTATTCCACGGTGCAATGAAAACATTTGTCTCTCGACAGCGGCAAACCTCAACAGGAGTCTGTTTGGTAGGTCTGGGCCTCTGACTTGGTCCAGTACTGCCTCTTGGCCTCTCTGATGGCTTTGTGGAGGTCATATCTGGATTTTCTGCATTAGCCCAGGTCACCCAACTTGAATACTGCTTGAATATTTATGGTCTTCAATTGGGAGTGGATTTCCTGGTTCCTCCAAGGTTTATGATTGGGGAACACTCAGATTGACTTCTTTGGTACGCAGTCCTCCCTGCATTCGCTAATGAAGTCCGTGACAGTGGACACTTGTCTAGGTTTTGTGCCGAACACTTGAACATGGTCCAGTCTACCAAGTCCAAGCAGTCCTGGAGACAATCTTCCACTGCCTTGGGCCAGCACAGTACTTCTTTTCATGAAGGAGTCTCCCATTTCAGTTTCTGCTTGTAAGTTGGGAGGAGGAACACAGTGCCATGGTCGAATTTTCCGAAGTGTGAGTGGGGTTTGAGCAGTAGGCATCTTTGATGGTTGTGTTAGCGGTGGTCCAGAATGTTCGGTCCCCTGGTGGGGCAGGAGGTGAGTTGGTGGCATCGTGGTATACCTGATTACAGTTGGCTTGGTTAATGAGATCTTGGTGAGATTCATTCTTTACTACTTTAGTCAACCATTTATGGCTTTTTTTGCCCATTTTAATGAAATGCGTAGACAATATTGATAAACTGTACTGATTTCTCCATTCAACAATTTTGCAAGATGTTTTTACATCTGTTGGTTCTACTCTTATGTTTCATTAAATTTCAGTCTACATAATGATGACACTTTTATTTTGTTTAAATTAATTACCCATGTTTGCAACTTTGTAACTTTCATGACAAATGTCATTGGTAAATGTCAGTTCTAGGACATAGGGTTCTTAACCTTCAAAGTACAAAATAAGGAAGGTACTTACAAATGTGGTGTTAGATATAATGTCACTTGTGTTCCCTGTTTCGATATTAATGAGGATAACATTTCCTTCTTTGTTTTTATGTAAGTATTCATTCTCTGAAAATAATAACAAAGCAATGTAAGTTTTCTGTTGTATATATCAACTTGTAAAGACAATGGATGGAATTTTCCCAAATGCAGTTAGTGTCTGGTCGACTGAGATTCATGGTTGCCAGTCAGTCTGGATAGCACCATCACTGACACATCTCTGCAGGTGAATGGGGAAGAAATGCCTCAGTACCCTGGCGCTCAGAGGATTGCTGGTGAGCAGGCACCAAGGGGTAATCTCATGATTGCAGCTATTAATAACTTTGTTCAAATGCACAGACAGACATGGGAACAGCAGACAGATTGGTCAGATTCATTCCATAAGCTGGATTGAAGGTTGGAGGAGTCCACTAACATTATCAGCACCATGCTAGCTCTAACATTTGTGCATCTGGCTGTCTCCATGAGCAGGGTGACTCAGACATGTATTCTAGGTGTTCGGCATTAATAGCAAGGAGAAACAGGCATGGGGAATCTCACCGTCAATCCATGTGCTCCTTCCTCTCAGGGAGACAGGATCTGACCAACAACATCTCCCAGACAAATAGGATCAGTTACAGAGCAGCTCCAGATGAAATGGGAACTGCACTGAGACGGACTGACAGAGGAATGAAGAAACTTTAAAGAGGCACACAGGTGGTACTAGTGACATATTATTTGATATTTTCATTTTTAAATTATATCTTCACATGTAGTGATTAAATGTCTGCTATAATATAATTTTCACTGTTGGACCATGTGTCAGTGATGAGCAGCATCTCATCCCCAGGATGAAATAAGTTGTAATCACAAAGGTTTGCTCATCTCTCGCGAGTAACTGATTCTTTGATTACAGATAGTCTTCGACATCACAGATCTTGGAAATGTAATATTGTTGACGACGGACAAGGCACTGCATTTATAGATCGACAACACTGAGGCAAAACAGCATCCAGAAATTGTTCTAGAGCTTCATCTACATGCATCACGCCACACTTACATCCACTTGTGAGTGAGAGGAAGGAATCGACGATTACGCTACACCTCTGAAGGGAACGGTTCATTCTCTCAGCTTTTCAAGCATGTACGCTGTATATGAGGCTGTGCAAACATATGTTCATTTGTCCAGTCTTTCTCTTAGCACTCTATGCTGCTGAGTTCTGTATCTAAAAAAGGATGCATTGGCCTTGGAAGGGAACCAGTGTCGGTTTAGGAGGATGATCCTGGGAATAAACAGTTTAAGATTTTTTCAGTGGTTGAGGATTCTGGGTATGTACTTGATGGTGTTCAAAAGGATGCGGGGGATTTCATAGAAACCTGCAGAATACTGAAATGTCTGGGTAGAGTGGACATGGGGAAGATGTTTCCACTAGTAGAAAAGGTTTTGAACTGAGATGAGGAGCAATTTCTTTCAGCCAGAGGGTGGGAAAATTGTGGAACTCATAGTTTCAGAAGTCTGTGGAGGCCTCCTCATCAAGTGGGTTGTGGGAAAAAGGCAGGAGAACAGGGTTAAGAAACATATCAGTCATGATCGAATGGTGGAGAAGATTCAATAAGCCGAATTTCCTAATTCTGCTCCTACAGTTTATGGTCTTATGAGTAAAGTCACACGAAGCACTGCTTCCTGTCGGTTCAATGTCAGTCCTTGAGGATTTCAAGCATTGAGGCAACTTAACAGTTTACGTGCACTCTAAAACAGTTTAGAAGGATGATCTGTGTTGGAAGTATCAGAAGGAGGTTCCTCAGACTTCTTCTCAAACTGTGGGCTAATAAGACAGACTTCACGTTACAATACTCAGATCTGATATGCCGATCAAAGTCTTAAGAGCTACCTAACCTTAGTGCCATGCTATACTGGCTCACCCTCAGCTGCTTTTCCCCCTAATGGTCAGTGGAAAAATAATGTACAGACACTTGAAAGTGGATCACCTGAAAATATCAAGCAGACGGATAGATCAATAATGAGGTCTGTGTTCAGGAACACAAAAGATTATGGACAGCAAAAGGAACAAGGTTTTCCTTCCTTTATTCTAAGCAGGGGCTACTTGTCAGATTACTAAAGAACCTAAAACAACTAAATGAAATCCAAACACAGCTCATTCATTTTAGAAGCAGGTCTCCATTAGATTCCCCCTCGTTCTCACATACCACACCACCAACCTCCGGATACAACGCATCATCTTCCGACACTTTCGCCATCTACAATCCGACCCCACCACCCAAGACATTTTTCCATCCCCATCCTTGTCTGCCTTCCGGAGAGACCACTCTCTCCGCGACTCCCTTGTCCACTCCACACTCCCCTCCAACCCCAACATACCCGGCACGTTCCCCTGCAACCGCAGGAAATGCTACACTTGCCCCCACACTTCCTCCCTCACCCCTATCCCAGGCCCCAAGATGACTTTCTACATCAAGCAGAGGTTCACCTGCACATCTGCCAATGTGGTATACTGCATCCACTGTACACGGTGTGGCTTCCTCTACATTGGGGAAACCAAACAGAGGCTTGGGGACCGCTTTGGAGAACACCTCCACTTGGTTCGCAATAAACAAGTGCACCTCCCAGTCGCGAAACATTTCAACTCCCCCTCCCATTCTTTAGATGACATGTCCATCATGGGCCTCCTGCAGTGACACAATGATGCCACCCGAAGGTTGCAGGAACAGCAACTCATATTCCGCTTGGGAACCCTGCAGCCCAAGGGTATCAATGTGGACTTCACCAGCTTCCATATCTCCCCTTCGTCCACCGCATCCCAAAACCAGCCCAGTTCGTCCCCTTCCCCCATTGCATCACACAACTAGCCCAGCTCTTCCCCTCCACCCACTGCATCCCAAAACCAGCCCAGCCTGTCTCTGATTCCCTAACCTGTTCTTCCTTTCACCCATCCCTTCCTCCCACCTCAAGCCACACCTCCATTTCCTACCTACTAACCTCATCCGACCTCCTTGACCTGTCCGTCTTCCCTGGACTGACCTATCCCCTCCCTACCTCCCCACCTATACTCTCCTCTCCACCTATCTTCTTTTCTCTCCATCTTCGGTCCACCTCCCCCTCTCTCCCTATTTATTCCAGAACCCTCACCCCATCCCCTTCTCTGTTGAAGGGTCTAGGCCCAAAACGTCAGCTTTTGTGCTCCTGAGATGCTGCTTGGCCTGCTGTGTTCATCCAGCTTCACACTTTATTATCTTGGATTCTCCAGCATCTGCAGTTCCCATTATCTCCATTAGATTATCCCTGATTCTTGGTTTCAACAATGATCTGCTCTGACATGCTGTCCTGGCCAGCCATCCTCATCAATGTCCTGATCCTCATCTTCATCCTCAGGAGACTGGTGCTGACTCCCAATACTGTCTACGTGCTGGACACAATTCCTTTGTCCACTCCAGTTGTGAAAAGCACAGCATGTCAGTCATAACGCAGCATGCAGCTGGAAGAACAGCACCAGAGGAGCTAGAACATTGACGTTCTGGGTCGAGACTCAGCTTCAGAAATTGGGGAGGGGGAAGGGAGCTCGGAAATAAATAGGGAGAGGAGGGATGGGGTTGGGAAGGTAAGTGGGATGGTGGTAGATGAGTGGTGGAAGATAGGGAGTGGTGGAAGTTGGTCAGTGAGGTGAGTGAGGCGGATAAGTGGGAGAGAAGATGTACAGGCTGTGTCAGTTAAGGAGGCAGGGGTGAAAGCGAAGTTTGGTCTTGGGATGAGGCCGGGGGTGGGGAGATTTTAAAACAGATGTCAATTTTGAGGTGGTCACCGGAGATGGAGACAGAGAGGTCCAGGAAGGAAAGGGAGGTATTGGAGATGGTCTAGGTGAATTTGAGATTGGGAAGAAAGGTATTATTAATAAGTTAATGAACTGTTCAAGCTCCTCATGAGAGCACAAGGCAGAGCCGATACAGTCATCAATGTAGGCCATCGGGATGTAGGCTCCCGAGGTGGAACATGAGGTGTGGTTCTCCAGTTTGCGGGTGGTGTCATTGTGAGACTGGAGGAGGCCCAGAATGGACATGTCGCCTAGGGACTGCTCTACAAAATGGTTTCTGAGTCTACGCTTGCTCTCACTGATGTAGAGGAGGCCACATCGGGAGCAGCGGATACAGCAGACCAAGTTGACAGATGTGCAGGTGAGCCCTTGTCTGATATGGAAGGTTTCTTTTGTGCCTCTTCTGCTGTTACACTGGTACTACGTCCCACCTCTTCCTCCACTACATTGATGACCATATCGGCACTGCCTTGTGATATCATGAGGATCTTGAACAGTTCATCAACTTTAATAATACCTTTCACCCCAATCCCAAATTCACCTGGACCATCTCCAATACCTCCCTTTCCTTCCTGGACCTCTCCGTCTCCAGCTCTGGTGACCACCTCAAAATTGACATCTGTTTTAAGCCCACCAACTCCCACAGCTACTAGTCAACAGCTCCTTTCACCCATCTTCCTGCAAGAATGCAATCACTTAGTCCTGATTCCACTGCCTCCGTCACTTCTGCTCCCAAGCTGGGTGTTCCACTCCTGCACTTCCCAGATGTCCTTCTATTTCGAGGACCACAACCTCTCCCCTCCAGTGATCGAAAATGTCCTCAACCACATCTCTTGCATTTCCCGTACTTCTGCCTTCACATCCCCTCCATCGAAGAAAAATAGAAAATCCCGCTTGTCCTGACATATCAGCCCACCAACCTCCATGTCCAGCGTATCATTCTCCATCACTTCTGTCACCTACAATCCAACCCCACGACCAAAGAGATATTTCCCTCCCCACCCCTATTTGCGTTTCACAAGGACTACTCTCTCTGCAACTATCTCGTCTGCTCCACAGTCCCCACTAACCCCACCAACCCGGCACCTTTCCCTGCAACTGCAGGCAGTGCTACACCTGTCCTTACACCTCCCCCCACATCCAATCAAGGCACAAAACAAACCTTTCATATCAGAGAGGGATTCTGCTGCACATCCGTCAACTTGGTCTACTGTATCCACTGCTCCTGATGTGGCCTCCTCTACGTTGGTGTACCAAGCGCAGATTCAGTGACCATTTTGTACAGCACCTGTGCTCTGTATGCAACAAATAATAACACCTTCCGATCACCAACCATTTTAACACCCCCTTCCACTCCCTAGGTGACGTGTCCATCCTGGGCCTCCTCCAGTGTCACAATAATACCACCTGCAAACTGCAGGAGCACCACCTCATATTCCACCTTGGGAGCCTCCAGCCCAATGGCCTAAACATGGATTCCACCAGTTTTAAAATCTCCTCACTCCCCGGCCTCATCCAATGACCAACCCACCCTCTCATCCCTGGCTCCTTGATCTGACAAACTTGTCCACCTGCTCTCCCACCCATTTGTCCCTCCCAACTCACTGACCAATTCCATTCACTGCCTACCTGCACTCACCTATCACCGTCCCACCTACCTTCCCCAGCCTCACCCCTCCCATCTTTGTTCACTTCAGAGCTCCCTTCCCGCTCCTCCATTTCTGAAGAAGGTTCTCAACCCGAAACATCAACTTTCCCGTTCCTCTGATGCTGCCTGGTCCGATGTGTTCCTTCAGCTCCACATTGTGTTACCTCAGCATATACAATTCTTGCTAGCTCCATATGTCACAGTCATGTTGCACACTCTTCCTTGCTGTACTGCAAGGCTTTGGGTGGAGCAGTCCAGGCATCTAAAGCACACCTTGAGGAAGTCTACAATCCACAACAGCATCAGTGGAAGTATGAGCAAAATTGTATCTTCATTCTACAAGAGTCTGAGGGATTGACAGAGATGTCATAAACCATGTATCCTTTATCTCTCAAATGCCAAGAATTGTAGAAGGATAAGGGACCTCTACAGCAGCAGCCTGGATATTTTGCCCAGACCTCCAAGATTTTCTATTGATTACCACATGTAATTTGAACATTGATGGAGTTGAAGCGTTTCCTGTTGATAACGCCTGCAGATTGGTGTTAGGCTATACTTGGTATTGAGGTATTCCCACTGAACCTGAACTTTCAATTTAAGTCAAAAATGGAGTAATGAAAGTCATGTGACCTGTTTTGCATGTTATTGATCGCAAACAAAGTTGGTTTGGTTGTTAAAGGTTTGGCAAGGGCAAGGTGGAGTTGGGGAGCTTGCTGGCAAGGTTCTTTTATTGAGAAGACGTTGCAAAGTGTTGATTACTGTATACAATAGCCAAAGCAGTTGTGACAACAAACGGACTCGCATTGCGCAAATTTTGCTCCTGATTTGGGAGTGCAGAATGAAGAGTCAGGAAAATATCTGACTCCACAAAACTAATTTGGGTAAGAGGCAGTTTGAAACTAAAGTCAGATTGACTGTACTGATTCTGGAGCAGTCAACCACAGGGATTTGTGGGTGTTAATGTGGGCTTTCAACAGGCCGCAGTTGAATTAAAAACACTGAACACAACATTGAAAATCAGTGAAATTTCCGTTCGTGGTTCTTGCAACTGCAAGCAGCAGAATTGCTCAACATTTTTGTCAAACTTTGGCAATAACTTCCCCAATCTGAGGTAGACTAGGCACTTTTTAGGACCAAGAGTGATACTTAAGACCAGTAATGAGTTTGCTTGATACACAGTAAGAAATGATCTGATCACGGTATCCATTATCCTGCAGGAGAGTTATGAATTTCAATGCCAATTTGATGCTAAATGTATAGGCCGTATATCGCAAAACGCCAGGATCATATCACACAACCCATCTCTTGTGCTGTTCTCAACACCTAAGGTATTAACTGTGCCCAACCCACCCACACTTGCAGTGTCCAACATTAGATGTTGCTTTGCAACTGGACTGGACTTACTAAATAATCCCAAATTTGTGAAGAATTACACTGACAATTTATCACAGTCAGTCAGGTTGACTGTGTGAGTACTTCTAAGTACTGGAAATATATTATACTTTTTGCAAATGGAAATAATACATTATGGTTTTTATCAATTCAACAAGACAGTGACAGCCATTCAAAAGTTCATTTTTTCAATGCAATGTCTGACCAGAGTTAACTTGCCTGTTGAACAAAAACAGCATTTGGCAGTTAACTGTCAGTTGTCATTAACTGGTATGGTATTCATTACAATACCTCAGGTCCACTTGTTCACCTATCAACAGTGTCCTCTCGTGCATTATAAAATGTTGTTTTCCCTTCAACTTGTGATTTCTTAAGAAATGTCCTGTTCAGTCTTACATGAAAAGCTTTGCTCTTTTTTCAGCAATATGCAAACTTTTGTTCATGGCCTTTATTGTACAATTCTAACCGAGGATGTTTTGATGGGGAATGTGAATTGGACAGGGCACTGGTGGATAGCAGACCCTATGGGGATGGGCAAGTTGTGAAAGTAGGATTCTTTAAAATCGCATGGTCGCAGTGCCTCCCCTTTCACTCTCTTCTGTCGGACCCGGCCCCCTCTCTTTTTCCTTCTTGATCATGTTTCAAACCAAAAGGCACTACAATTATCTCTTATGCTGGGTTAATCTTGACTCTTCCTTGGCTCTATTTGCAAACTGTCAAGAAACATATCAGAACCCAGCATGTAGCTGTGTCAAAGAAATATTTACTTAAAAGAAACCTCCCATGCAACTTGTGGAATAACCTTTGGATTAGCATAAATTCAGGTACCTTTGAGGAGGTGTACACAAGGTCTTTGTTATTATTAATGCATGGGCTGAGTCTACATGATGCAAGTTTCCAATCCAGGAATGACATCACCAGATTTGGCTATGTGATGTCAAGATAGTATCCTTTCAAGCTCATCCAGAATGTATTGCGGTTGTTACACGTGCACCATTTTACAGCAGCAATACCAGTTAAGAAGGGGTCAGTGGTTTGTTGCACTAATAAAAACCGAAAGAACTACGGATGCTGTAAATCAGAACAAAAACAGAAGTTGCTGGAAAAGTTCAGCAGGTCCAGCAGCATCTGTGAACAAAAAAATTGGAGTTAACATTTCCAGTCCAGTTGAGAGGAAGGGTCACCAGTCCTCTGATTTTTTTCTTTACGGATAGTGCCAGACATGCTGAGCTTTTCTAGCAACTTCTGTTTTTGTTTGTTGCACCAATGGTCTTTTCCCCTAAAAATCTACATGGTTTGTTTGCACATGCCAGCAAATCCATTGCTTTGTATTTCATTTATGAAAGATTTTATGTCATAAGGAATTGGGTCCAAATTATTTTGAGTTTGTATGAATTTGTAGTCAGCTCTTTGCGACTGGTTCGGATCTGTCAAGGTTGAGCAAACTGGGCCAGACACTGAAATCTGCACAAACACAAAACACGCAGCTTCTGCGTCTTCCAACTGAGCACAGACCAGAGACTGAATTGGTACTTTCAGAATCTGTTTGTCACATTGGCACACCATGGCAGAAATATAAACACAACGCAAACAATAAGTATTATCGATCCCTTTTGTGTCCGGTTACTTCTGTGGTTCTTACTGAAAACCTTAAAATAAGGAGCCAACCTTTCAGCATGAACCATTCCACTAAATGTATTCAAGGTTACAGCATTAGACTAGGTTCTGTTCTCACACTAAGAACATACTACGTGCTTTTGGCAGGCAAAAAGTTTAAGCCAGTTAACTGCAAATCACGAAAAGCTTATCACGCAGAAAAAATAACTACCTGACCCATAACATGTATGCCAAGTGAACAATGAGCCACTCAGTTTAATCTCACTTTACTGCATATTTTCCATAGCCCTGTGGGTTTCAATGCTTGAATTGCACACCAGACAACTTTTAAAAGAATTAAGCGTTTCTGTCTGCACTGCCTTTCAGATTGTACGTTTCAGACCCTGACCACGTCCTTGGTTAAAAAGAAGATTTCTTCATCGCCCCCATATAACAAATACTTCAAATCTGCTACTCCAGTCATTGACCTTGCTGCTGAGAAAAACAGGTCCTTCCCATTCACTCAAGCCAGGTCCCTCAAAATTTTATACATCTCAATCAAATCATCCTTCAGGTTCATCTGTTCCAATGAAAACAACTCCACTCTATTCAAACATTGCTCTTAGCTACATTTTTTCCAGTACTGACAACATCTTTCTAGTCTCCTCTACACTCTCTTTAGTGCAATTACATCTTCTCTGTAATGACGTGCCCAGAACTGCACATAGTACCCAAGATGTGACCTAACTAATGAATAATACAGTGCCAGCATAACCTCAAACTTCTAACTTTAGAAGGGTTCTAAATGCTTGAGAACATTCACAAACTGACTTGCTGCCTTTGGGGATCGATGGGCATTCACTCCAATTCCTGTATACCACTCAACTCTATGTTTTTTTGAGCCAGTGATTTTAAAAGCAAGAAGAGTATCTGTTTTAATTTGTTCTTTTTAAATATAATTCAATTTGTATTCACCCCATTTCCTATTTTTCCTTCATTTTAGTTAGTCTGTCCTTCGAAATTACAGTTTTGGAGTCAGAATAATCATGAAAATATAAACAATTAATTCATGAATTAATTAACTAAGTGTTACCTGATATCCACCTCAGGCTGTAAGACTTGTACCTAAACTTTCCACCTAAGTAGTCGTCTAGTTGAAACGTTTGTTGGCGATCTTCTTGGTTTTCTAATTCAAACATTGGAAAAGAAACAGTGGTTATTTTCAATATTAATTCTTACATGCAAATAAATGTTGGATGAACTGTAGAGGAACTGTATATAATGTTTAAAAAGGAATTCAGTTCAAATAGGAAGTTACACAATCATCATTAAGTAATAAGCTATGAAACCTCTCAGTGCAATGTTCATGTTGCTTCCCAAAATGATTCCACATATAGCACAAAGTTTATGCACAAAATCTGATTGAACAAGCAATGATTCTGTACTAACTCTCCTATTGGGAAAAAATATAAACACATACTTTAGAGAAAGTGCAGTTAGCATCTACCCTGATTATCAGTGGACATGGGGGGAGAAATTTCAGTTTTCCGCACAGGTGGAAATGGGATGGAGATGTTCAAGCATACATACTTACAACTTGAATTTAAATAAATTGCTGCTCACAGGATGGGATTTCACTAGCTGGGCTAGAATTTGTTACCCATGCTTAATTACCCTTGAAATGAATACCTTGTTAATCTATTTCAGTGGTCAGTTAATAATAAACCACTTTGCTATAAGTCTGCAGTTACATGAAGGCCAGGTAAGGATGGCAAATTTCCTTCCCCAAAGGATGTTAATCAACCAGATGAGCATTTACAACAATAAACAGTCAGCTAGCTTTCTTTTAATTTCAACCTTTTTAGCTGAATTCAAATTTTACAATCTGCAGTGGTGGAGTTTCAGCCCAGGTCCCAGCCTCGGAGCCTGGGACCTAGTCCGGTGAAATTGTCATTATGTTACTGTATAACAGATAAATGAGCAATAGTTATTTGCAGTGAACTGTTTACCACACTTATTATACTTCACTTATAGTGAAGAAGCAGTTATTTTGGTGATTGTCCATATTTGGTACTACAATCCAACAACAAGTTACCTTTATATTTATATACCACTTTGAATCACGTGAAATGTCCAAAGTCATTTCATAAAAGTGCTGACAAACAAAATTTGACATTGCCCTATACAAGGAAATTTTTTGACAAGATGACCAAAGGCTGGTGAGAGAAATAGATTCCAAGAAGCACCTTGATGGAGAAAAGTGTGGTAGAAACAAGATGAGGCTTAAAAAGGAAATCTCAGAATTTACAGCCTAGTGTTGAAGGCACAATGGCCAATATTGCATCATTACAAATCAGCGATGTGCAAGAGGCTGAAATTGCACATGAACAGAGATCCTGAAGGGATTGGAAGGTTTATGGTGGTTACTGAGATGGGGATGGGCATGACACTGGAAGAATGTGAACATGAGAATCGCAAGATCTCGGCATTGTTAGATCAAGAACCTAGGTTAATGAGTACAAGGGTGATAGGCGAACAGTGTGGCTACGAATAACAACAATCTAGTTGATTGTTCAGCCATAATGTTGAGGTTAAATGCAATGCTACTACTTCTGCATGATGATGCCTGGTAAACTCCTCATATGTATTGGCAGTCCTCCCAATGTGTTGTACATGATATGGGTTGGGAGGGTGCAGAGTTTCAGGACGTAGGATTTCTACTGTCAGTAATTCACAAAAGGCTTCATCGTCGTTGAGGGATATAATGAAAATGCCAGAGGGCAGCACACAAATTGACTCTTTCACACTGAAGTTTAAACCTGCTGGTGCTTGAGCTGACTCTTGGTAAAAAGGAAAGGGGTGGATGGGAAAAATTCCACACCTTTCCACATTTCTCTAACAAAAGTAATTTGCATTGAAAATAATGATCAGTTAGTATTAACAATGGTCAAGAAAATCAGGAGGAAAATAGAAAAGAATGGCAGGGAGGTTGAAAAGATTATTCAATGGACTAAAAACACCTCTGAGATATGATCTAACAAGGTGTACAGCCGGATGAACACAGCAGGCCAAGCAGCATCTTTTTCCAGCATCTGCAGTTCCTATTATCTCTGAAATATGAACTATTTGCCCTGTGAATGTGTATGATCCTATTTCCAAGACTTCTGACAGGATAACTGGCTTGGGAATGTGGAAGAGATCCATGTTATGATATTTCTTTCTTTTTGAAAGACCTTAGGCCCCAGACAGTCCTTCCCTTCATTTCTGTCAGGCCATGAAAACCATATTACACAGCACAAACATATTCACAAATTTAGAAAACAAAGAATGTTAAGTGCAAGGTCTGAGCTTGAAGGTTCACAAATTTTTTTAAGGAGTCATAAGTTTGTGGGGCATTGATCAACCTCTTTGCAAAGCTGTTGATTTGATCCAAAGTCATAATGAACAAGGTCACATGGTCTATGTAAAAAAATGCAATAGAGTAGGAAAGCAGAAGGGTCTGCGACACTTCTGAAAAAAGTACTGAACTATTTCCTACGACTATATCAGAGGCAGGGGATAATTTTAGGGGCCCTTATTACACCAAAGCTTGCAGTGATTTAAAAAAAAACAGAAGTTCAAAATCCTTCAGGCTCTTTAGCTGGCCCAAAATGGAAGTCATGCTTGTCACTCAGGTAGTCAAGGTACACAAGACCATTCAGCCCATCATGCCCATTCCAGGCTTCAAAAATCAAGCTACACTGATCCTATTCCCCAGCTCTTGGTCCTTAGACATGGAGACTTTGGAAATGCAAGTGAATATCTAAGTTCTACCTAAATGTTACAAGAGTTTCTCACTCATCCACATGTTCAGTAAGTTCCACACTCCCACCATCCTCTGCATTAAAAACTCTTTCAACCCTCCTCTTAGCATTCTAACTCTTACATTAAATCTGCGCCTCCCTCCCTCCATATATTGACTGCTTTTACTCATAAAGAAAAAGCCTTCCTATCTTACCCTGTCTATGTTTCTCATAATCTTATTCACCTCTATCAGTTTCTCTCTAAACCTTTGTTGTGCCAAGGGAAAAAAAACACTAATTAGAAAAACTAATCTTCTCTCATAGCTCAAAACCTCCAACCCAAACTGCATCCTGGTAAATCGCCTCCATACCTTTTCTCGTGCAATATCATTCTTCCTGTAATGTAGTTACCAGAACTGCATGTGGTACCCCAATTGTAGCTTAACCAGCATTCTATACAGTTCCAGCATAGCTTTCTTTTCTTGTATTCTGTACTTCAGCTAAAAATGGCAAGAATCCAAAATACGTTTTTAACCACCTTATCTACTGTTACCCTGCCACCTGATCCCAGCAGATATTGGATTCAGTAAGCCTAATAAGTGTGAAGTGGACTGATTTCCCACTATTGTCCTACATGTTTTATCAGTAGAGAAGGGCAAAGACATATTAAATCTACACTGATTGAAATTCATTTGTTAGGTAAAGGAGATATTACCTCTCTTTCAACAAATTGCCTTTCTGGGTTCCTCATTTGCCAGAGTTGTAGGTGCCATAAATTAATATGAAAACACAGCTTCAAACAGATAAATTTGAGGGACCAAATGGTCCACTTCTGCTTTAAAATTCATATGTTCAAGTCAGTTGCAGGGAGACAGTAATCTCCAAACATTACAAATTTCAATGGAATTAAGAGGACTTTAATAAATTGATTTACACTATTTAAAAGAACTACTGTAATATAAAGTGAGACAATATTCTGCACACTCCTCTTTGTTTTGAAGATTGCTAGAAATTGTTGATTAACCTAATTCTGGAGGATCATTAATTCTGTCTGCTTTTGTCTGTTGTACACTAATTATTAAAAACTGAGACCAAAGCATTCTATATGATTGTTTTGCCACCAGATGTGTAATGTAAATCTTCTAGTTTTATCTTCATAATTGCTTTGGAGGTGTCAATATTAATAATGGATGTAAATAGGCATGTGGAAAATACAACATTCTTCCAACACAACAATACAGGATTATAACTAAATTAATTGATTGATAGATTGTGAAATGATGTCCTTGAGACAATGTAATTTAAACTTTATGGCTCATTTTTAAAGGTTTGGAGGAGTAAAGAGATCTGAGATTTGCTTATAGTAGTTTTTGAAGCTAACAGACAAATTGAACAGGGTGTTAATAAAGCAAATCGGGAACCTTGCCTATATAATAGAGTATTATACTAATGCATAAAGAGTACAATAAGCACTAAGTTTCATAACCTCCTGAAAATCACTGAAAAGGCTTCAGATATTGTAGTTCAGGTATGGTATTAATTCTTGGAACCAAATTTTGGCAAAGATGTCAAAATCATCAAGACATTGCAGTGAAGATTTACCAGATTTTAACCAGAAAAATTAGTGAATTCAATTATATAAAGTGAAGAAGCTGGGGTTGTTCACCATACAGTGGAGAAGGGAAGCCATTGGCTGTACACTTCTCACCAGAAGCCAATTTCCATTTCTGCACATGCACAAGAGCTGGAAAAGGTACTGTATTTTTTGACTTTTTTCAACCTTTAAGTCCTGGAGTGAATTGATCCTTGGCATAGATCTTAACACTGTCTGTTCAGTCTAAAACCTAAAGAGATAGCCAGCTTTATTAAAATGGCCAGAAGCCAATTTGAACATGATGTGAAGGTGCCAGTGGTGGACTGGGGTGGACGAGGTCAGAAATCACAAAACACCAGGTTAGAATCCAACAGATTTATTTGAAATCACAAGCTTTCAGAGCCTCTCTCCTTCAGAGGGTGATGAAGGGTCTAGGCCCGAAACGTCAGCTTTTGTGCTCCTGAGATGCTGCTTGGCATGCTATGTTCATCCAGCTTCACACTTTGTTATCTATGGGCAAATTTGTATTTGCAGATACATTCCATGTATCAAAACAAACAGATTCTAAACAAGGCCTCACACCTAACCTGCATTGTCTGATCTAAAATGTCACCTCTTCTTTACACTGATAAAAACTTTAGTTCTCCCAGGATAGTGACTTAAAAGGAATTTGGGGATTTACACATACATATTAACCAATTAAAACATTCTAACTGATTAAAGATTTAGCAGCATCTCAGGTTTCTTTAATACAACCCGATCAGCGGCGTGACTCTTTGATCTTTTACTTATAAATTCTGTGTCTGATACTCCCTCTCTCACTAACACCTGAAGAAGGAGACAGGCTCCGAAAGCTTGTGTTTTCAAATAAACCAGTTGGACTCTAACCTGGTGTTGTGTGATTTCTGAATTTGAACATGCAAAGAAGCATTTTATCATCCCATCAGAAATCAAATTCCCACCACAGAGGGAGGTTACCTCCTTGGGGGATTTTTGAGGATCAAGGGCAGGGAAGGCAATCCTCTCAATCCTAGAGATAGTAAAAATTGTTGAGTCTGGAGTCAGAGATAACATATTGTGGTGCTGGAGAAACACAGCGGGCCAGGCAGCATCAGAGAAGCAGGAAAGCTGATGTTTCAGGTTAGGACCCTTCTTCAGAAATGCTATTTTTCCTGGCCAGCTTTCTGTCGACTACTAGGTCTCTAACACTTAAGGTTTTCTTCCCTTTCCTGTTGAATTCAGATAGCCTCCACTCTGCTTCAGCAGTGGTTACTGTTCCTCATGGCATTGCCCTCCTGAACTGCTGGCAACTCTCTGGGGCAGGTTGCTGTTTGCCTGCCAGTAGCCACATCATTACCTCCTGTCCAAAAAATGGACAACAAAGTCCTGCCAGTACCTGTAAAGAACAGTGATCTCCATCCACACCCCACTTTTCCAGCAGATATTGTGCTGCTCATCAGTCACCAAATTCAGCCTCAGCCTAGGGTTCCTCATTGTGAAGAATTCAGAGCTGCTATCAGTTTCAGAAACCAACCCCACCTCTCAGTCATCTCTAGCAATAATTGCACTGCACACCACAAGATCCATAACTGTACAAAACCTAATGTGTTTCTGAAAAGCACCAATTGCTGGCCAACAGTTAATCAATTTTGTATACTTGTACTGGGTACAGCTGTTCAACATTTCATTAAATTTACTTTACAACTGTTTTCCTAAATTATATTTGTTGCCATTGTGGTGCAATTTGTACAGAAACACTGTACAGTGTCATGTCATTTTAAACATTCAAAATCCCTGTAATCTCAAGTCTAAAAAATTATTTTAACTTATTCAGTTGTGTTAAAGAAGTGGTTGACAGTCAGATCTGCATTACAGTTGCATTTAGTTTAAGGTGCTAGCCTTTATTAACTGGTTCATCTGAATTGTTGAGACTAGTAAATATGCATTGCTCATTGCAGTTTTCACATGGAAGCCAAGATTAATTCTAACACTCAAATATTTAATATTCAAGTGTTTCAAACCGAAGACAAATTGGCGTTCTCACGCAATATTCACAAATGTGCATTATCAAAATTGGTCTCCTGAGAGGAACGTACGAATAGGAGTCGGCCATTTAGCAATTAAACCTTATCTACCTTCAATGAGATCTTGTCTAAACTGCAACTTAACTCCACGTACTAGCCTTTGCCCCCATCCCTTAACACCATTGGCTAAAAACAATAGATTTAAAATGAATAATTAACCCAGCATTAGTTTCTATTCATGAAAGAGAAGTTCTGAGCTTCTATTACTCTTTCTAAGATCATTTTTAAATTCACTCCATAAAGGCCTAGCACTAATGTTTGAGGCTACATAGCTTCATCCTGGACTCCACAAACAGTGATTGCTTCCTCCGATTTAGCTTTCACTTCTGCTTAATAACTTGGAAACTTAATCTTGTAAAATCTTGAAATGAAGTTTTATCTGTTCATAGAGTTACATTACATAAAACAAGGATAAACACCAACACTGAAGTAGAATCTTTTTCATACTTTGATTAGTTTTTGCTTTGTCTGTTGTGACAGCTTCGTGATGCATGAATACTTACTCAAGACGTTGCCGCATATAGGTGACTCAATATTGTGTCAGCAACATAGAACATACACATAGCATACAAAGTTACAAAGTAGGATTTGACAGCAACAGATCTGTATAGTGCTGCTTTAAAGCTGAAGTAATATTTCTTGCAAGGAATACAGATGAATTTCATAATTCACCATATTTCACTGCAATAGCACCAAATAACTTGTAACTGAAAAAAACTTTGCTGTTTCTCAAAAATATTTATCATATATGTGAACTGACCTAACATTCTTAGAAATATTAAACACAAACATACAAAGTGATAATCACAATTAATAGTGCCAAATAAATGAGGTATATTTTTGTCTTCACCTCTGGAAGCCTATTTAATGGTGAAACAACACACCAGGTAAGTTTTAGCTGATTGAAAATCGGGAATGCTATATGATAACAAAGTGTGAAGCTGGATGAACACAGCAGGCCAAGCAGCATCTTAGAAGAACAAAAGCTGACATTTCGGGCCTAGACCCTTCATCAGAGAGCTCTCTGATGAAGGGCCTAGGCCCGAAACGTCAGCTTTTGCGCTCCTGAGATGCTGCTTGGCCTGCTGTGTTCATCCAGCTTCACATTTTGTTATCTTGGATTCTCCAGCATCTGCAGTTCCCATTATCTCTGATCACAATACTATATGATGTTGTGCTATCTATTCTGCAAGATCAGTGTCCAGGCAGTGGAGTTAAAATACATCTCTCAATTTTTACAATTCACTTTTTCCTCAAGTCAAGCCATGAATGCAAGAAGTTTTTAAATAGTGAGAAAGAATAAAAAGTATTGGTTAGGTGACACCATACTTCAGTTCCACAAGATCTATCAATTATAGAGAAGGAGGAGAAGGTAAGGCATGTGTCATGAGAACGAATGAGTTAGAGTGTTATGTAAAGTTATGAGTCTTAATGTGCTCAAATTTGGAAGAGATAAATGGTACATTCGGGGTTCAATACTGCAAAACAACGCACTTCTGCTGTCTGGAACTAAAATGGTTCATAATGTATAGGAAAGTGTACACTACACTTCAAACTGTCACACTTGCAAATTTGATGTATGAAATTCTGCAAATGTGACTTTGTAGACTCAATTAAATTATTCTGTTCAAATCACCAGGGCAACTCATGCAACTATGGAAGTATGAAACAACCAACTACAATCCATGGATGGGTAAGAAAAGTTCGCCAATCCAAACACAATGGCAACAAACACAAACAGTAAAGTTAATAAAATGTGAGGCTGGATGAACACAGCAGGCCAAGCAGCATCTCAGGAGCAGTAAGTTCATTTTTTATTTTCCGTAAACAAAACTTCCAGAAACCAAATCAGACACACCACGCAGACACAGTTTTGACATTAGTCCCAGCCTTAATTATTCCCCCATCAAGGCTAGTATATGCAGATACAACACATTTGTGGAAAAAACCCAAATACAAAACAAAGCCAACCGTATTTCATGAAGTAATTCAGTTACTGGTCTATTTTACTAAGCTTGTTTATTTTGTATAAATGTTATCATGGAATGTCTCATATGGATGCTCCATTCCATCCAGAAGCTGCATCTCAATTGCCAATTTTGGGAATCGTGCCTAGCTGTTCACTGTAGTGCATCTGGAGAAAATGTCAAAACCATACTCCAGATCCTTGATCACACCCACACTGACTAATAGCACTACATTGTGAATGCTATATTCAAGTACAGACTCTAATGTTTGTGTGACTTTTATGCTGTTGCAATCTTGTATCATCATTTCATAGAAATAAAGGGCAGCAATGGATCCTTTACTTCTTCAGTTCTTTCTTTCCACTCAGTTAGATCGTGGCTGGTCGGTACCTCAACTCTATTTAACTTTGCTCCATGTTTCTCATACCTTTAACAAGAATATCTTGAAAACTTCAATTGATCCAGAATGCACAACCTTTCAAGGGAGAACATTCCATATTCCTATTATCTTTTTGTGGAATGATTATTCCGAAGTTGCCTAGCTTTAATTTTAAGTTTTAGATAATTTTTTAATGAAGTTGTGTAGCTGGCCAAATGGAATATGGACTACAATAAATAGACTGAAAGCATCTACTCATGTCATTGAACTGTATTACTGCTCTGCTGTTGAGCTGCTGGACTGCCAGCTCACCTCTTTAATTTAGACTCAATGACATTTATTCTGTTTTTGTACGCAATAATGATTATAACTTGTCAGGAAAAATTGCAAATAAATTTGGCTTCTTGAACTTACGGAAAACCATGTATTTGTCCAAGTGTATCCATTTAGGTTCTGAAAGAAAAGGAAAAAGTCCCATAGAGTTAATAATATAAATACATCTATTTATGAAGACGTTGAGGTGTGAAGAATGTTCTTCCAGAGCCCAAAAGGATTGTTATGACAGATATTTTAATTGGATGAAACTTTGGGAGTTTAGTAATGGACTTGGAGTCAATTTTAACTTTTTCCACTTGGGAAAAATGTGGAGGTGGGAGAATAAAAGTTAGTAAATTAGTCTAGGATTTTGATTGTGTGAAAGGCCACAAAATCTCCTCCAACATCTGTAGAGTGGTGTTATGTGTAATACATGCAAGTCAATTACTTGTCATAGAAAGATTCAAGGGTTAATCCACAATCTGTTGAGTTAGTTGATCTCATCAGGAAAATAAAGTGTGAAGCTGGATGAACACAGCAGGCCAAGCAGCATCTCAGGAGCACAAAAGCTGACGTTTCGGGCCTAGACCCTTCATCTATTTAACTTTGCTCCATGTTTCTCATACCTTTAACAAGAATATCTTGAAAACTTCAATTGATCCAGAATGCACAACCTTTCAAGGGAGAACATTCGATATTTCTATTTTTTTTGTGGAATGCATTATTCCTAAGTTGCCTAGCTTTAATTTTAAGTTTTAGATCATTTTTTAATGAAGTTGTGTAGCTGGCCAAATGGATGAAGGGTCTAGGCCCGAAACGTCAGCTTTTGTGCTCCTGAGATGCTGCTTGGCCTGCTGTGTTCATCCAGCTTCACACTTTATTATCTTGGATTCTCCAGCATCTGCAGTTCCCATTATCTCTAATCTCATCAGGAAGTATTTTGCCTTTTACAATTATCTGTGGTTTCCTCGGGTGAGGAAAAGGAAGAGCTGGCCAGATTTCTTGTTCCTGATCATGAGTAAGTGTCCTTCTTAGATGCATGCAAATTTTGGGAGAGGACAGACTAAGCTCAGGAACTGGCAGACACATTAAACAGACAACACATTGTGAAGCTGGATGAACACAGCAGGCCAAGTAGCATCAGGGGAGCAGGAAAGTTTGACGTTTCGCGTCGGGACCCTTCTTCAGAAGAAATTCTTCTGATGAAGGGTCCCGACCCGAAACGTCAAACTTTCCTGCTCCCCTGATGCTGCTTGGCCTGCTGTGTTCATCCAGCTTCACACCGTGTTACCTCAGATTCTCCAGCATCGGCAATTCCTACTATCTCTATAACAACATCAAACAGATAGCCTCCCAGCATTAGCTACCGGAACAAAAAAATAAAGACCAGCTGCTTGCCAAGGTATGAAACCACATCTCATCAACAGGTGCAATGTTTTCAGGTGACCTGGCGGAATAAAATAACTTGTGAGAATGAAAATCAAGGAGTTCAGACAGGAAAATCAACAGTAGCAGCCTTCCAGAGAGTAGGAGCCATACTACTGCGATTTTCTGTAGCATGTCAATAGGTATCTAAAAGACCACCATGCTGATGTGTGACTGAAGTTACATATGCCAGACAAGCTCAAAACAGGTTTCCTTCCTTTCAGGACATTAGTCAGTCAGTGTGAGTTATTGCAGTGAAACAGCATCTTTATGGTCACTTTTAATGATGCAAGCTTTTCAGTTCCAAGATTTGATAAACTGAACACAAATTCTCAAACTGTCAAGACTTGAATTCACATTCTGTGAATTATAATTTAAGCTTCCTCTAATCAAGTCATAGTGCATGATATTCCCTTCCTGGAGGTGCAAGGAAGTTTCCCTCCAGAGTAACATATCTTTGTCTCACCATTTCTAGTGTCGGGCAAGAAGGACCATGGTCAACTTTCAACTTGACAGCAATTAAGCTCCTTAAATGGTTAATTATTGATCACTTAAAGGCCTGAACTCACTATTACTCTGATCACCTATCGCTAAGCCAGGCAAGAAGCATAGCTAACTTCCTGAAAGGGGAAACGTTCAACCTGCTTGCATGATTGCGATGATAGTGAATTCCCCTCTCTGGGGATATTAGAGGTTTGGATGGGAAACAAGTGGGAGGTCTCTGAAATCCACCCCTTCCCTTGCCTCCATATTTTGTTGGACACCTTCCTCCACCACCACGCTACAAAGAAAAGCAATGCTTAACTCCAATTGGCCGACAACTTCTAGTAACCCATATCGCCTGTGATAGGAGAAGGTATTCACCCTTGCTCACCCCTCAGCTCTTAATGAGCTGATTGGCAGGCAATCTAGTGAATGCATCCAATGGTGGGAGCAGGCTGTCCATTGCCATCTAAAAAGCTTGCTTCAAAACTTAAAAAGAAAAATAATGCCCACCAAGTTATCACAGCAAGAAGTGACACAATCAACCCAACATATCCATGCCAGTTTACTAGAAGCTGTCGAATTGGTCCCAGTTTATCTCCATAGCCCTGCTCATCTTTTATTCTTCACCATCAGGTCACAATTTTGGAATTCCATAACTTCCTCGAGTCTTCCTTTCCTCTTAAATCAGTACATCCCAAACTTCTTCCCACTATGATCCCGTTTTAAGTCTTGAAAACTGTCACACCTCTGCAAGAACTGTCAGAGCAAAGGGCAAGGGGAGAAGATCTACAAGAGCAGAGAATGTGGGTGAGTAGGGGGTTTGATTGGATTTGGGAGAAGCACTGGGAAAGGACTTGGGGTTCTGACCCTAACTTTCAGAAGCCCAGCCTTAAACCTTTTTAAAAACAAGGCTGAATTGCACCCTTCCAGATTCAACTGGTCATCTTTCCTTTACAATCTTAGGTGTTTCTTGTGCTAGGGATCATGGACCTCTATGTGGGCCCATCAATTGTTGAGCTATATAACCACAGAGCATTCTGATGACTTTTACAGAGGAATGGATCATTCTATATACTGTACAATACATCTAGCTGCACAATGGTGTAGCAAGATAGATACTAAAGGGTAGCTCTTTTAATAGTGCTAATTGGCTAATTAAAACAAAAGCCACTTAGCCCTTTACAATAGCACAGGAGAGAGCAGGTCAACTATTAAACAGTGCCATACAACTATGTTCTTTAACTGACAGATAAAGAAAATTCAGGTTTATTGACTGAGCGTGGGGTATGCAAAACAAAAAACCATGAACTATTTAACTGTACAGCATATGGTTGAAAAATGCAAAAAGGCTCAAGACTGCCTCGAACTCAGATCAGGGAGAAAGTAGGAAAAAGTGGTAAATATACTAGAAACTGCTGGAAATCATCATACAAGTCTGCTTTGAGGTGCGTTAAATCTGCCTTTACCAGAAAGCTTGGCCTCAACGCTGTGTACTTGCTTTTGTCATGATCTTGCAATGATTCATTTTATTTTATTATCTGGTGACCTACGATCAGCTGCAAAAACTTTTATTAGGTGGTTCAGAGGAACTTGCTAAGTCAGAAGCTAACAAAGTCCATTTAGTTCACCTTCTATGATCCTGGCAGTTGGCTGATATGATAGTAAGAAATTTGTTGACTAATCGGAGTAATTTCTATGAAAGCATCAACATGCAAATACGACATGAAAGAATGCTGGGAACCATTAAATCAAAGACACTTGGTCCTCCCAGATTCCACATTTACATGTCTCAAATCAACCATATTTCTTAGAGGATTTGAGCTTTGATGGTCTGTGGATATTTCAAGACATGTGAAAACACCCGCAGTGGCTTCTTTAAAATATGTCATTGAAGGTTCACTGTGGACATTTAAGGCACCTTTTTAAAAGGCTGCATGGAAATCTCATGCTATAGATAAATGCTGTAGACTTTGTTGGGGAGAGAGCTCTTGAGATACAGTGATGAATTCCTTCCTGAGCCGGGAGGCCCACTTGTCCAGAGGATCCATGTCCAAACATCTCTAATTAAAATTTCTAGACCTTTCTGTGGCTATTCTGAACAATGAAAGGTGTGGATAGCTGCTTGTTTAGTCCGTTTTGGTTAGGAGGAAGCTTGCTAAGATCAAACCGAATTGGAGGAAATCTTGCCAAGAACAAGTTGCTGAGTTGATCTTTCTCATTTCTGAAAAGGAACCCCTCGTGCTAAGTTCAGAACTGTTTGTTCTTTTGAGAGAGTAATTGAAGAATCATCTTAAGATGTGACTGCAGAGACAACCAAAGTGATTTCATCACCCATGCCAGAACACCACAGCAACAGATTCTAGATTATCCTACACTTTACCCTATGGCTAATGGGTTATTCTTGAATGGAAAGTTTTGCTTTCAGAAGGCCAATCTCTGTAGAACTGTTATTTTCTCTTTTGAAGAGAAAAAGAATGCATGTGTGTATGTGTACGTGTGTGCATGCATGTGACAGAGGGGTAGGGGAGGGGCAGGAGAGATTTGGGGATATTTAGAGGGCTAAGCATGTATACTTGTAAGGCAGAAACAATATTGAGTTCCAAGACTTTGGAGTATGATTTCTTTCCTCCATTTCTCTTACATTCCCCACGATCTCCTGGCCACCTCTTTTTGGATTTTCTCTTAGCATTGAGAACCCATCTTCTCCTTTCTACACCTTCACTTACACTGATTTTACATCTCTATCCCTCTTTTATCACTGTTATCACTGCCTTTGTCTTTTGCTCTGTGCAGCATCACAATCTGTTCCACTTGCTTCTTCCTTCCTCCTTTCTCATATGCCCATCTCCTTGCATCAGCAGCATAAAAAAACCACCATTTTCCTTCTCCTTTCAGCTCTGAAGTGGTCATCCTGGGCCTGAAATGTTAACTCTGTTTCTGTCTCCACAAATGTTTGCAGACCTGATAAGTTTTTCCAATACTCTCTGCTTTTACTTCAGATTTCCAGCATTTGCCAAATTTTTTTTTATTATTGTTCCATTGTTCTTATCTCTCCGTCTAACTACTTTGCAGATGTCTGGCTTTATCTTATCTCACCATTGGACAAATAGTAATGCAATGAAATTACCCCTCCTATTTCTTAATTTTATGAAAATGTACTCCATCTTTATAACTGCTTACAATACACTTTGTGCTGTGATAAACTTTTCAATCATAGAAACTTATAATCACACAATTCCCCTCTCTATCACCGCTATAAATGTTACATTTAAGAATATAAACTTCATAGCCCTATCACATTTAAGTCATTGTTTCGGTTCGTTTTCAGCCAAAAGTATGTGGGCAGATCAGGGAGCCAGTGTGTAAGTTCCAACCATTAATGGACAATTTACATTCAGATTAATTCCCTGTAACATTAAATAACACATTCAACCCTCATTTATCTGCAGACCATGTAAATGTACATTTTAACTTTCATTAAGTTCATTATTATTTGTTACTAAAATGGATAATTATGAATGGTTTGTCACCTTTTCACTTATTTACTACCACCTACACTCAAACTTGTCATCGGATGAATTATTTGGCTACATCTGAAATTTTATTTTGTCAAAATGTATTAGAGATTTTGACAACTGAAACTTTGCAGCTTTGCTCAGTTTTATTTCTAGTGCTCCCATTTTTGAAAAATCTAATATTGATGTAAGCTCACATTATAATAAGAATTGCTTAAGTTGAACAACAGCCTTATCTCAAATCTGCTAACTCACCTTTCATAGATATGAATAATATCTCTTCTCTGGTGGAGCAATAGAAATGTATCAGTTTGTGGCTCCAAAAGCACAAGATAAAAAAAGTCATGTCAAGGCATTACTGGCAGCTGTATTCTGATGAAGAGCATTACATTTTGCAACTGTCACTATTTCTGGTAAGTTGTTTTTTAAAATATATGTGATTGATAGTGATATTTATAGAGATTAAAACCAACACATCATTGGTGATGGAATTGTTGAAAGACAAACATTAAATGAGTTGTAAGTCCACAGAGCAAATGATAGCACTGGGGCAATTTCACTATGCTAGTAATGCAGAGGTCCAGACTAGTACTCTGGGTATATGGGTTCGAAACCTACCACAGCAACTGGTAGAACTTGAATGCAATTTATAAATTTGGAATTGAAAGCTAGTCTGAGGACCATAGACAATGAAGTCACCATTATCCAACTGGTTCATTAAAGTCCTTCATTAGGAAAGGAAATCTGCAGAACATGTGACTCCAGACACACACAAACTCTTCTAATTGCCTCCTGTAATGACCTAAAAAGCATTTCATTTCATAACGATAATGGATGGTCAACAGATACAAGCCTCAGTGACGCCACATTTCATGAGAGAATTTGAAAAACAGTGTACATTTTTGTAAGGTTCAAATCTATTTTAAACAAATCAGTTCATTCATTGTGCGAAATGTTACACAAAGTAATATCAATAATAGCAGCATCATAAAATCAGTCATTTCCAAGATCAGTGAATGCTGAAAAATAAAATGAAGCAATGTGAAACAGATTTTTTTTTGATTTTTGATTACTGGAGGATGCCATTATAATTACTTTCTGTCCAACTTGATAGACTGTACCCTCTCAGACCTTGTGTATGTAGCATAAAATATTTAAATCCATTCCAAAATTCCAAAACCAAAGCACCAAATAAAGTATCAAAGCAAAATCTTTTGGAGCCACGTAACTTCCGAATTTCCCTTATCAAATAAGTTATTTGATCTAACTGCAGTATTTATTCACAATTCTTCTATGTCTATTCTTGAAAGGCATTATCTAAATGCACATTCTTTACTGTGATGAAGCTTGCTCTACAGCATTAGGTAGGAAATTCTAGGTTATTGACCAAAGGCAATGAAACAAAGGTGGCATATAAACATGTGAAGATAAAGTGCAACGTCGAAGGTCTCTTGGACATAATGGCTCCTCAAACCATTGTCCTTCAACAAGGCAGAAATCATAGGACAGGGAGAATGCGAATAAGATGTCGTTCTCCATTTAAAAATGTGTAGGTGCATTTTATCTTAGTTTCATTATGGAATAATTACAGAGTTTTTTTTGCAATACATTAAGATCACCGCTCTTTTTCTTAAAATAGTAATCACAGGGACTTTAGCGCAAACGGAGTAACTTTGAAGTTTGAAGTTGACACTAAGCTCAGATGTATTAAGTAATAAGGATGATAGCAATTGACTTCAGAAGCCCATAAACAAATGCTAAAGTGGGCAGACTCATGCCAAGTAAAGCTTAATGCAGAGGATTCTAACATTTCATGTCGAGAGAAGAAATGAAAGATGGCAATATGAATGAAAGGATATAATTTTATAAGGGATGTAAGAAGAGGGGCCTGGCAATTCTGTAGAACAATATCTGAAGGTGGCAGGGCAAGCGCTGTTGTGGGCTAGGGTAGCAGCAGTCAGATCTGTTCCTGACAACTGAAACCCAAACCTCATTCCTATTTGATTGTTGCCTCTGAAGGGCATGGTAGGGGAGGGGATGGATTTTGTAAGCTGTGTTGCAGTGTGGAAAGTGTATGTGTGTGGAGCTGATCTGCCTTGATTCTTAGGGAGAACAGCCCAAATCTCAACATCATTGATATGCCTTCTGCACCTCCCTGCTAGCCGTCTTTACAACTTCTATGGCATCTCATTTCCTCTTGTTCCACCCTATTTTTCTTGATGGCCACTCATGCAGTATCCAAAAGGTAAAATAGTCATGAACCATGCAACATCAATGGAAATTCTTCCAAATACAGTCAGAAAACTTGAAACATCCAACAACCCAATAAATCTGTGTACTGACATTGATACTGCAAAAAACCTTATTGGCCAATAAAAATCCTTAAGTGAACATGAATTTGTGACAAAAAGAAATCCTTCTCAAATCAGATAGGCTGACAACGTTATCATAAGTATTTAAAACTGTGCTTTCATACCCATGAACAGCTGTGGCAGTAGACTACTGCTTTTGAAATGCAGCCAAACATTCATAATGATCCTAAATTTTAGCAGCTCCAGATAATTAAACTGAAATAGCAAAGTGTACCTTTTCCACTTCAAACCAAATTTCCAGTCAAATCCGTTGAGTGGAACTGGTGGTACAACTTTCCTTTTAACGTTTAACAGCAGGACAATTCCTTTCATTCTTTATTGTGACATTTAAACCTCAGTCCATAACAGGACAGGAGGGTTTCTGAACACATTTTCTCAGTTTTTAATGCATTCTGGCACATTTTCCTCCATGAAAATTACTCGAATAGATCACAGTGAAAAAGTGCTGGTCAACATAATGGCTAATTTGTCTTTTTAAGCAAAGCTTTATGACGAATCATAACAGTTAAAATACAGCAGCATATAAAACATGATATCCAGCAGTGATATTTGAATTTGGCAAAGCATTGCCAACTTGCTTTCCAATGCACTCAATTCATCAGCAGGCTTCCTCCAATGCGAGAAGAAGCTCTCGAACTTGGAAGTAGGGGACAGGTCTTTTAGAGATTCTAAAATCCAATTCAGCACTCAATAAACAGCCATGGGAGGTGGGGTGGAAAAGAGTGAGATAAAGTAAAATACATGTAGGCCTCAGAATGGCAATCTTGTCTTCCAAAATCATGTCCTACACTTTCAAATGGGTCTCAAACCCGAGAGACGAAAGTTTGTTGCAACAATACTAAGAATGACAGATTTCAGTTATTTGTTGAGAGAATCTGGACTTTACTCCTTACATCACGAAGATTAAGAGGATACAAGATAGGGGGCTTGAAAATCACAAATAGTTTTGATATAGTTTCCGATGCCATGTGGGTTGGTAACCAAAAGACATAGTTTTAAACAAAGAAAACACTGGAACCATTCTGCAGATCCAGCAGCATCTTTGGAGAGAAAAACAGAGCAAATGTTTTGAGTCCAGTGACCCTTCACCACATCACTGCACTCAAAACATTAGCTCTGTTTCTGTTTCCATAGATGCTGAGTTTCTCCAGCATTTTCTGTCTGTTTCAGGTTTCCAAAATTTATAGTTCCTTGCTTTATTTGACCTAGTTTTAAAAGGTGGTTAATGACAGAGCCAAAGAGGACTTGAGGAAATATTTTACTTTCAGCAGATTGTACTGATCTGGTATGTACTGCTAGAGCAGATATTTTCACAAGGATGCAAAAAGATTGAAAAAGGGAATTGGATATACATTTGAACAGGAAAAAAGCAAGGAGTGTGACAATTTGTATTGCTATACCATTGTTCTATGTTTGTTGTTATAACTTTATTTTATACAGTTAACTGCTTTAGTTGTGAAAGACAAACTGGTTTTAATTTGTAATTCTGATTTAAACCTTGCAAATCTGTGAAGAGATTTCTCTCAATTGTAAAATGTTAATAAAGATCTAGAATTTGAAAGGTACTTCCCTATAAATTCTGCAATATTTAGTAGACTGTCAATGGTAAGAAAATTACAGCAAGTAATACTGTGCTTAAAATGTCATATACAAGTGTAATAAGGAACACTACTAATGCAAATATAAAACTACTTGCAACAAAACAGTAGATATGTAAAATATGAGGTATCAATACAATCAGATTTGGAAGGAATATAGTATTAAAAAACAATTAATTATGGGCTCGGAGGGAATAATTTCCTGTATCTGTGTTGATATGACTCCAGTATTAGATCCTTCTAACTACAAGTAAAATTCGCACATTGGTGAATTCCTCGCCTCATTGAAATTGCGCACGTGGTATGAAAATATCTGCACTGTAAATATCAGTCAACATTTCCCAAGGATGTGCTTAGAGAAGCATTGATAACTTTTGCAGATTCAACGCTCTGTAACACATCAGATTGACATAATGGGAGCAAACCAGCTCTGCAAAACCTTGTGTTTTTTTCACATCAATTTCTGCCGCTTCGTGGAAAAATCAAGCCATTCTACAAATAAGAACTGAAAACATCATGAATGACGTGCTCCGATATCTAAACCGCTTGAAATGCACTTACTGTTGCCGACCAAAACTGCAATGGGAACTGCTATCACGACGATGACGACAGCAGTTGCAATGACCCCCAGCACAACTTTCAAAACGGTCTGAAATGCAAAGAATTCATGGGACAAGAGTACGTTGAAAACACCATACCAAACTAATACTCCTTCATTCCCCATTAAGAGTTAAACTCGCGAAAATAAAACTCCGTCGAACCATTATGATTAGCCTGGAATTCTGCTTTGTACAAAGTTATCGTAAAGCCACCACAATGGAAACCCTCCAATAATTTCTATCAAATACATCCAACATGAAGTTATTTGGCATGGCTAACACTTCATATCTGGCTCTGGTCGTACTACATTAAAACAACTTTTTGCACCGTGAGATGATCATGTCGCGCTGGTTACTGACCTTCATGTTTAGTTAGTCTTGTTCTTTGGCGAGAAGTGCAAACTCCGTTAGATTTGATCCCTTTTGAACCGTGGACGAGGCAGGGAAGACAGTAATGCAGGAAGCTGATCCTTACCGAACGGGTCATATACTGCTGGCAAAAAAACTTTACATTCCCTCGAAAAGTGCCTTGTCTTTTTTAATTCAGTAAGCTATGTTAAATATTATCTATAATATGCTCGGTGATCATTTACGAGTCGTAAATGCAAAGGTTAACTGATAGCAAGTGTGTTTTTGGTATGGTACATTCGAGAGAGGAGCTCGTATTAAGTGAGTGAACGATGAAATTGTCATTGCTAAACTATTTATTTTAAGACAGAAATGAAAAACATATTGGTGTGGGTAGAACAGCTGCTTCAAGAACCGACTTACCATTCGGGTTGGGTAACGCGAGCAGTAGCTTCACAAATAGGACTGAGGCTATCGTCTGCTGAAGTAATACTACGTTTTGGCTTACCGAGCGAAAAAAGTCAAGTTTTTTTTAACTTTTGAATAATGTGACATCAACCGAAACAACAAGAAGTCGTCTTGCAGAAATTCATTAATAATCCCAAAGCGGGATTATTAGTCTACAATATTGGTGTGCTAATTTGCATTTGGAACGGATCAGGTTAAAACGATACAAATTGCGAGAGCATCGTTACTAAGATAGGGTGGGGTGGTTGGTAAAAGAAAACTTTTTTCTGTCCGTTTCCCTTTTTGGAACGGAAGCTGGTGACTGGTGCGCCTAAACTTCGCCCTTGCGGTAAATTTATGTAATGTTCCTTATGTGCAGCGATGTTTCATTAAAAACAATCGATATCCATCAATGCGATAAACACGCCAGCAAAAATCTTGAATCCAAAAAAAACTATCCCTGAAGGAGCAACAGTTACAAATGCAAGGCAGAGAAAGAAAAATAACAAAATGCTGGAAGACGGACTGTGAGGATAAGCAGTCCCTGCCCCCAAACTTTATGCCTGTGGGTAATATATAACCCCTACCCCAGCTCTTTCATTGTAAAACGTTCCTTCTGAAATAAATTAAACACACTAGTAGCCATTTTACCCAAATATCCTTTAGAATCCAGCAAGAACTGTAGACACTTTCATCTGTAATTAACCCATAGAACTAAAGCAGGTGGGTTATAATAATATTATCAATATTATTACCTAATCACCACAGTGATATGGCCTATCTGCCCGTGCTGACTTATTCAAAGAGCATCATTATCCGGTACCAATCTCTTGGTTTTCCCCCACATTATTTGGACAGCCAGAGACTTTTTCCTAGGGTAGAGGTAGCTGTTACAAGGGAGCATAGTTTTAATGTGAGTGGAGGTAGATTTGGGGAGACGTCAGAGGTAGGCTCTTTACTCAGAGTGGGCAGGGTGTGGAATGCATTGCCGGAGAGGGTAGTGGAGTCAGCCTCATTCGGGCATTAAGCGGCTATTAGATAGGCATAAGGATGACAGTATAAGGTAGGGGTGGAGGATAGATAGACCTTAGGTTTAGGGTAAAAGTTCGGCACAACATTGTGGGCTAAAAGGTCTGTACTGTGCTGTACTGTTCTATGTTCTATGATTGCCCTTCCTCATTAGTTTTACCCAAATCATCATCCGATGCCTCTGGGTGTGTCAATTAAACTTACCCATTACCAGATAGCATTCCATTCCCTCACTCCTGACTGAGTGAAAAACAGTTCCTCACTTCTTTTGCAGCTCAGCTTAAATTTATGCCCATGTTGCTTTTACAAATGGGAACACTTTCTTCCTATGTCCTGTATCCAGCCCACAAATGAACTTGAAAATAGTGTGGAAGCAGACATTTGGCCCATTTATGCAGATTAGATCTCCTCTTAGCCATGCTCTCTCCAAGAACAGTCTTAGTTTCTTCAATCTATTATCGTTCCTCATAGAATCCCTACAGTGTGGAACCAGGCCTTGTGGCTCAACAATTCCACACTGAACCTCAGACCATCCCACTGTAACTGACCTAATCTACACATCTCTGAACACCATGGGCAATTTACCTAACTTGCACATCTTTGGACTGTGGGAGGAAACATGAGGACCCAACGGAAACCCACGCAGACATGGGGAGAATGTGCAAACTCCACACCGCCTGAGGATAGAATTGAACCCAGGCTGCTGGTGCTGTGAGGCAGCAATGCTAACCACTGAGCCACCGTGCTACCCCTGCCCTGTTCTTGTAAACCAGATCAGCATTCCCTCCAATGCATTCATATGTTTCCTGTATGGTAGCACCCAGAATTGTATGTAGTGCCCCAGGTGATGCCTAACAAGTGTCTTATTAACTTTGTAGATGATGAATGGGGCAGTTATTTATCAAAGCATTAGAAGCTCATAGTTACTAGCATGGAATCCGAGTGCCTAATTTTAATTATTTAAAAATATGTACATTTTGAATGGGTTTAAATTAGAGCCTTAGAACTGTACAGCATGGAAGAGGACATTTGGCCTATTACGCTGATTCATTGAAGGAGCTAACCCATTTCATTCCACATTTCATTCAATTTTGTATACCTTACAAATCAATTCTGTTGAAATAAATGCCCTCTGGAAAATTCCTACAGAATCTAGTTTGACCATATTTGTGGGTAGTACATTTGAAGATAATAACAAAGCTCAGTTGTGCAAAAATAAGTTCCCTTACTATATCTTATAGTTATTTTGGAAATTATTCAAATCTTAGTTCTTTTGATTAAAACCCATTTGCCAGATGAAAGCGCTTTTCCCTACTTATTCTATCAAATGGTTTCATAATCTAGATCAGTTTACTGCTACACAAAAGTTAATTTGTTTCTGATGTGTGATGATATTTACATAATCAATTTTAAGGCTTCAGGTATTTTCTAATCAAACTGCTCAGAGATTACATACCTCCAGAAGTAAGTGGGATTGAATCTAGGTCTCTTGGTCAAGAGTTGAAGACACTACCACTGCACCATGACAGCCTTCCAATTTTGAGGCTGCAGTGAATGTCTGATGACAATGTCTGATCAGTCTTAACAGCTGCTATTTGGCAGCTTAGGCTAACTGAGCCATACTAAAACAAAGCCCAGGGTCTCTTTTGGGAGAAAAGCACAGTAGATTGTGTCTATTCTTTGGAAGAATGTGGTTGGCATTTTTAAAAGCACCACAACATAGTAATATTTATTTCATAATTTGTAATTGGTGAAGTAATGCCTTGCGGCCAGGATTGTATGAATATATTTTACTAGAGTCATTCCAAAAATCATATGAATTTATGCCATTTATTGACTCCATGTTGAAGATAGAACATAGAACAATACAGCACAGAACAGGCCATTCGGCCCTCAATCATGCACCGACCTGTGAACTAATCTAAGTCCATCCCCCACACTAGCCCATCATCATTCATATGCTTATCCAAGGACTGTTTACATGCCCCTAATGTGGCTGAGCTAACTACATTGGCGGGCAGGGGATTCCATGCCCTTACCACTCTCTGAGTAAAGAACCTGCCTCTGACATCTGTCTTAAATCTATCGCCCCTCAATTTGCAGCTATGCCCCCTCATACAAGTCGATGTCATCGCCCTCGGGAAAATAGACTCTCAATGTACACCCTATCTAATCCTCTGATCATCTAGTATGTCTCTATTAAAACCCCTCTTAGCCTTCTTCTCTCCTATGAGAACAGACACAAGTCCATCAGCTATTCCTCATAAGACCTTCGCTCCAGACCAGGCAATATCCTGGTAAATCTCCTCTGCACCTTTTCCAGTGCTTCCACATCCTTCCTGTAATAGTGCGACCGGAACTGTGCACAATATTCCAAGTGAGGCCGCACTAGCATTTTGTACAGTTGCAGCATGACATCACGGCTCTGGAACTCAATCCCTCTACCAATAAAACCTAATACACCGTAAGCTTTCTTAACAGCACTGTCAACCTGGGTGGCAACTTTCAGGGATCTATGTACATGGACACCAAGATCCCTCTGCACATCCATGCTACCGAGAATCTTTCCATTGACCCAGTATTCTGCCTTCCTATTATTCTTCCCAAAGTGAATCACCTCACATTTATCTGCATTGAACTCCATATGCCATCTTTCAGCCCAATTCTGCAGTTTATCCAAATCTCCCTGCAACCTGCAAAATTCTTCCACACTGTCCACCACTCCACTGACTTTAGTGTCATCTGCAAACTTACTAACCCATTCACCTATGCCTGCATCCAAGTCATTTATAAAAATGACAAACAGCAGTGGTCCCAAAACAGATCCTTAAGGCACACCACTAGTAACCAGACTTCAGGCTGAATATTCTCCATAACCAACACTCATTGCCTTCTTACAGAAAGCCAGTTTCTAATCCAAACTGCTAAATCTCCCTCAATCCCATGCCTCTGTATTTTCTCCAATAGCCTACCATGTGGAACCTTATCAAAGGTTTTACTGAAGTCCATGTACACCATGTCAACTGCCCTTCCCTCATCCCCATGCTTGGTCACCTTCTCAAAAAACTGAATGAGGTTTGTGAGACACAACCTGCCCTTGACAAATCCATGTTGACTATCTCCAATCAAATTGTTGCATGCTAGATGATTATAAATCCTATCTCTGATAATCCTTTCCAAAACTTTTCTACAACAGACGTAAGGCTCCCTGGTTTATAATTACCTGGGTCATCTCTACTGCCCTTCTTGAACAAGGGCACAACATTTGCAATCCTCCAGTCCTCTGGTACTAAACCTGTAGACAATGAGTACTCAAAGATCAAGGTCAAAGTCTCCGCCATCTCCTCCCTAGCTTCCCAGAGAATCCTCGGAATAATCCCATCTGGCCCAGGGGATTTATCTACCTTCACACCTTCTAGAATTGATAACACCTCCTCCTTACCAACCTCAATCCTTTCAATTCTAATAGCCCATAACTCAGTCTTCTCCTCTACAATATTCTCCTTTTCCTGAGTGAAAACAGATGAGAAATATTTGTTTAACACCTCTCCGATCTCCACAGGGTCCACACACCACTTCCCACTTCTGTCTTTGACTGGCCCTATTCCTACCCTAGTCATCCTCTTATTCCTCACATACCTATAGGAAGCTTTAGGGTTCTCCATTATTCTACCTGCTAATGTATGCGCATTCCCCTCCTTGCTGTTCTTAACTCTGTCTTTAAACCCCCCCGAGCTAATCTGTAACTCTCCATCGCCCCATCTGAACCAGCTCATCTCAACATCACATAAGCCTCCCTCTTCGGCTTAACAAGAGATGCAATTTCTTTAGTAAAGCACGGTTCCCTTACCTTATCACGTCCTCCCTGCCTGACAGGGACATACCTATCAAGGACACGCAATATCTGTTCCTTAAACCAGCCCCACATTTTGATTGTCCTCATCCCCTGCATTTTGCTACCCCATTCTATGCCTCCTAAGTCTTGCCTAATCGCATTATAATTGCCCTTCCCCCATCTATAACTCTTGCCCTGTGGCATATTCCTATCCCTTTCCATTGCTAAACTAAATGTAACTGAATTATGGTCACTCTCTCCAAAGTGCTCACCTACCACTAAATCAAATAGCTGGCCTGGTTCATTACCAAGTACCAGATCCAGTGCGGCCTCCCTTCTTGTCGGCCCTTCAACATACTGAGTCAGGAAACCGTCCTACACACATTGGACAAAAACTGGTCCATCTAACATACTAGAGTTATCGCATTTCCGGTCACTGTTGAGGAAGTTAAAGTCTCCCATAATGACCACCCTGTTCCTTTCACTCCTGCCCAGAATTGTTTTGCCGATCCTCTCCTCCACATCCCTAGAACTTTGCAGAGGCTTATAAAAAACTCCCAGCAGTGTGACCTCTCCTGTTCTGTTTCTGACCTCAGCCCACCTCAGTAGACAAGTCCTCGTCACAAGTTCTTTTAGCCACTGTTATACTACCCTTGACTAACAAAGCCACACCTCCCCCTCTTTGACCACCTTCCCTAATCTTTATGAAAGATCTCAACTCTGGAACCTGCAACATCCATTCCTGATCTTGCTCTATCCATGTCTCCGAAATGGCCACAACATCGAAGTCCCTTGGAAAGATCTCATTCTCTAAAATTCTCAGCATGATACTTATGTGCACAATTTACCTGCCAATATGTCCATTGAACAGAATCCTTGCAGTGTGGAAACAGGCCATTTGGTGTAACAAGTCCACACCAATTCTCCAAACAGCATCCCACCCAGACTCACCCCTCTACCCTGTCCCTGTACCCCTGCACTTCTCATGACTAATTCACCTAACCTACACATCCCTGGATACTAAGGGACAATTCAGCACGGCCAATCCACCTAAGCTGCACATCTTTGGACTGTGGGAGGAAACCAGAGCACCCTGAGGAAACCCACGTAGACAGAGGGAGAACGAGCAAACTCCACACAGACAGTCACCCATAGCTTAGAATTGAACCCAGGTCCCTGGCACTGTGAGGCAGTTGTGTTAACCACTCATTCACCATGCCACGTTGATTGCAACCTGATCATCATATGTATATATTTGGTAGTGGATTCCTGATGCAATTTAAGTGCAAATGCAACGATATCTTAAAAATTAAAAGGACATTGAAAATGAGATGCTGCATGCTCACAGGTAACACTGAAGTGCGAAAATCATTCAATAACTTGTGGAAATTCCCAATTCACAATGTATATTTTCCTCTCAGCAAGATGTTTGGATAATTCACACCTTAATAATCATGGACATATTATACTCATCCTTATTTTGCCACTGAAGTCTAGACCAGGAATCATTTTCTGAACTGGGGAGTTGAATCACAATCTCAGTTTTTGCCTGTGGACTATTGGAAATGGTTGAAAAATACAACACTGGACTGCAGTTATTTGTCTGCAATTATTATTGTCACATCTCAGAACACCTCACAGTCAGAGATTCAATTTCAACAAAGATGAAAGAAAGTGATTAGGGGATTCTTGTTAGAACATAGAACAGTACAGCACAGAACAGGCCCTTCAGCCCACAATGTTGTGCCGACCATTGATCCTCATGTATGCACCCTCAAATTTCTGTGACCATATACATGTCCAGCAGTCACTTAAATGACCCCAATGACCTTGCTTCCACAACTGCTGCTGGCAACGCATTCCATGCTCTCACAACTCTCTGCGTAAAGAACCTGCCTCTGACATCCCCTCTATACTTTCCACCAACCAGCTTAAAACTATGACCCCTCGTGCTAGCCATTGCTGCCCTGGGAAATAGTCTCTGGCTATCAACTCTATCTATGCCTCTCATTATCTTGTATACCTCAATTAGGTCCCCTCTCCTCCTCCTTTTCTCCAATGAAAAGAGACCGAGCTCAGTCAACCTCTCTTCATAAGATAAGCCCTCCAGTCCAGGCAGCATCCTGGTAAACCTCCTCTGAACCCTCTCCAAAGCATCCACATCTTTCCTATAATTGGGCGCCCAGAACTGGACGCAGTATTCCAAGTGCGGTCTAACCAAAGTTTTATAGAGCTGCGACAAGATCTCATGACTCTGAAACTCAATCCCCCTGTTAATGAAAGCCAAAACACCATATGCTTTCTTAACAACCCTGTCCACTTGGGTGGCCATTTCAAGGGATCTCATATATCTATGTTTATGGACAATACAGTAAATTCTGTGTCCACGAGATCATGACTTGTGAATTTGCCTACCCATGCCAAAATGCAACAACAAAATTTGACATCCGTGAACAAAACTCATGTATCTGCGATTTTTAACCTATATTTTTAACACTCTTCGCACTCGTAAATCTCATCATTCTCAGGAATGGAATGCTTGCACATAGAGAGAAATATGTGGAGAACTGTAAGTGAATTAGTTGGATATTTTCTGAATTAAAAAGATTTTGTTGACAAAGAGTACATTGTTTCTTGGAAATTAGGCAAACAGTTTAAATGTTGCTGCGATACAATTGCTGACACAGAAAGTCAAACAACTTCAGCAAAAAGACAAGCAAAGCTTCTGGGAAGAGATATGGTCATGATCATAGAGTCATAGCATCATACTGCACACAAACAGACACTTCAGTTCAAGATGTCCACCTTGACCAAGTTTCCCAAAATAAACTAGTTCCATTTGCCTGTGTTTAGCCCGTATCCCACTAAGCCTTTCCTGTTCATGTACTTGTTCAAATATCTCAAATGTGCAACTGTACCTGCATCGACCATTTCCTATCACAATTCATTCCATAGGTACACCAACCAGTGTGTGAAAAGGCTGCCCCTCAGGTCTCTTAAATCTTTCTCCTCTTACCTTAAAACTATGCCCTCTATTTTTGAACTCCCTGTACTGTGGAAAAGACCCATTATTCCCCTTGTCTATGCCCTTCATGATTTAATAAACATCAATACAGTCACCCTCAACCTCCTATGCTCCAGGGATAAGATGTCCCAGCCTCTCCAACCTCCCCTTATAACTAAAACCCCCAGTCCCAGTAATATTCTGGTAAATCTTTTTTGCACCCCTCTTCAATTTAATAATATCCCTCCTATTAGAAGGGTGACCAGAACTATACAGCAGGACTCCAAAAATGGCCCCACCAATGTCCTCTATAGCGACAGTATGACATCCCAACTCCTACATTCAAATGAGCCAAATGCTTTCTTCACCAGTTTACCTGTGACTTCACTTTCAAAAAACTATATACCTCAACCCCTAGGTCTCTTTTTTCGCCAACACTCCCCCTGGCCCTGTTATTAATTGTGCAAAGTCCTACCCAGTAAGGCTTACGGAAATGCAAACCACACATTTATCCCAATTGCACTCCTTTTGCTATTAACTGATTTACTGGCCCTGCTAATCAAGATTGTGTTGTACTTTGAGACAACCTTCTTCTGTGTCCACTCTAAGAGCAATTTGGGTGTCATCTGCAAAATTCCTAACCATGCTTCCTATATTCTCATTCATTCAATTATTTTATAATAGTGATAAACAACGGACCCACACAAATCCCTGTGGAGCAGGGTTCTGGTGCGAAAAAAAAACCCTCCACCACCACCTCTGTCTCCCATCGTCAAGCCAATTTTGTACTCAATAACTTGCTCTCCCTGTATCCCATGTGATCCAACTTCATTGACCAGTCTATGTGAAGCCTTATTAAAAGCTTTGCTAAAGTCCATGTAGACAACATCTTCCGCTGTCTTCATCTGTCTTCTTGATCACATCCTCAAAAAAACTTAACCAAGTTTGTGAAACAATTTCCTACACACAAAGCCAAGCTGACTATCCACAATCAGTCCCTGCATCTCCAAATACATGTAAATCCCGTCTCAGAATCCCATCTAACAATTTATCCACTGACCTCAGACTCAATGGTCCAGAGTTTCCAGGCTTTTGCTTAGAGCCTTTGCTAAACAAAGGCACATTATTAGCCACTCTCCAGCCTTCCAGCACCTCACTCATGACTGCAAGTGAAACAAATACCCCTGCCAGTGGCCCCACAATTTCTTCCTTAGCTTACTCACAATGCTACAGAATACACTTAATCGGGTCCCAGGGACTTATCTACATTTACGTGTTCTAAGACCTCCAGCATTGCCTCTTCTGTAATGTGGACTGTTTAAGACATCACTATTTTTTCTTTACAACTGCATTCCTTCATAAACAAATAAATTTTTCAAACAAACTTAACACATCATTATTTTCTGAACTCACTAACTGAACTAAATCCTTCATTTATGAATGTCAGGTAATTCCGTACTTTAGCCCTATATAGTTTCAGACTTTCATTCATCATTTCACTTTATTTCATCACATTTGCTTTCAAGATCAGTGCATAACACACTTGCTTTTTGTTTCAAACATATTCACAACACCGAATGCTTCACATTTAGCAAATGCTTTGTGTGAAGATTTGCGGTTTTCAATTTAAAAATCATGTAGCTTGAAATCACAAATTATTTCACATTCTGTCACTAAATCAAATAAAATCCTCATATCATTTTGATGGTCTTCTCTTACACTTTGTTGTCTCAGGAACTCTGGTCTTTATGTCAGGGTGAGTTGTCCCCTCTAGAACCAATGATTTTTCACCTTGAAGCTGTCTTCCTTCATTAGCTTTGCTGTTATCGATATCTGCATTGCTGGATGTCAACTTTACTTAGTTCGTACACCTGATTCATATCATCATATCCCCAATCAACCATTACCATCAAGCTACAGGATCGACGCAGGTTCAATCGAGAGTGCAGGAAGGCATACCAGGAGCAGCACTGTGCATACCTGAACATGAGATATCAACCAGGTGAAGCTACAAAACAGGACTACTTGCTCATAAGCAGCAAATGATAGACAGAGCTAAGTGATCCCATACCAATGGATCAGATATAAGCTCTGCAGTCCTGCTACATCATGTCATTAATGGTGGTGGACAATTATGCAACTCACTGTAGGAAAAGGACCCACAAATGTGCCCATTCCAAATGATGGAAGAGCCCAGCACATTAGTACAAAAGGTAAGTCTGAAGCATTCACAGCGATCTTCCGCCAGAAGTACCAAATGGATGATTCATCTTGGCCTCCTTTAGTGGCCCCCAACTTTACAGAAGCCAGTCTATGTGAAATCAAGAGACAACTGAAAACACTGGAATTGCAGAGGCTACGGGCCCTGACAACATTCCAACAACAGGATTGAAAATTTGTGCTCTGCAATTTACTGCTCCCCTAGTCAAGCTCTTCCAGTACAGTACACCGCTGGCAAAGTGAAAAATTGTCCAGGTATGTCCTGTACACAAAAAGCACGACAAACATAACCGAGGCAATTAACACCCCATCAGTCTACTCTTGATCATCAATAGTGCTATCAAGCAGCTCCTGCTCAGCAATGACCTGTTCAGTGATGCTCAGTTTCGGTTCTGCCAGGGCCATTCAACACCTAACCTCGTAACAGCCTTGGTTCGAACATGGAAAAAAGAACTGAATTCCAGGGGTTATATGAAAGTATCAGCCCTTGAAAACAAAGCTGCATTCGACCGGGTGTGGCATCAAGAAGCCCGAGCAGTACTGGAATCATTGGGCAAACTCTGCATTGATTGGAGTCACACCTGGCTCATAGGAAGATGGTTGTGGTTGTTGGAGGTCAGTCCACTCAGCTCCAGGATATTTCTGCATGAGTTCCTCAGGGCAGTGTCCTTGGCTCAACCATCTTCAGCTGTTTCATCAATTACCTTTCCTCCATCATAAGGCCAGAAATGGGAATGTTCGCTGATGATTGCGCAATTTTCAGCACCATTTGTGACTCCTCAGACACTGAAATAATCCATGCTCACATGCAACAAGATCTGGACAATATCCAGGCTTGGGCTGACAAATGGCAAGTAACATTTGTGCCACACAAATGCCAGGTAATGACCATCGCCAATCAGAGAGAATTTAATCACCGCCTCTTGACATTCAATGGTGTTCCCAATGCAGAATCCCCCACTATCAACATCCTTGGGGTTATCATTGAGCAGAAATTCAACGGGACTCGCTGCATATATGCACTGTGGCTACAAGAGCAGCTCAGGGGCTAGGAATACTGCAACAAGTAATTAACTTCCAGGTCAACCCTGGCCAGATCAGCATTTGTTCTATCTCTAATTGCCTTTGAGAAAGTGTTGGTGAGCTGCCTTCATGAAGCACTGCAATCTGTGGGATATGGGTACAGCCAGTGCATTAGGAATGGAGTTCCAATTTTTTGACCCAGCAATAGTGAATGTATCATGAAATATTTCAAAGGTAGGATGGTATGTGTCTTGGAGACTAACTTGTAGGTTGTGTTCCCATGCATTTTCTGTTCTTATCCTCCAAGGCAGTAGAGACCATGGAGTTGGAAAAATCTGTTGAAATTTTTCTGCAGTGCATCTTGCCTACGGTGCAAGCTGCTGCCACTCTGTCCCAAGTTGAATAGAATATATTTTTGTTGTTGTGGTGGGATGCAGATCAAGTGACTGCTCTGACCTGGATGTTGTTGAGCTTCTTGAATGTTATTTGAACTGCATTCATCCAGGCAAATCCAGGAGATTATTTCATTATACACTACATTGTGCCGTTTTGTTGATGCCATCAGTAGTCAGCCTCCAGGATGTTGATGGTGCAGAATTCAGCAATGGTAAAGGAGGCATCTGGCAGAAGTGTTCAAAATATGGGTAATTGTGGCGTAAGTGATTGTTTTCCATTTAAATGGCAGATCTGAGAATTAGCAGTTGCTGCATTGAGTGTAGGCCACAATACAGACCAATGCACTGCTAATGGCAGAAGAGTTCAAGAGTCTAGAAAATCAAATGTGAGCAGAGTGCTGTAATTTGTTTTGTAAATTAATTTTTTTTTACTTATGCAACAAAGTGTCACTGGATGTGGTGTGCATTGATTCAGCCAAAGCATTCTTATTAGAAAATGAACAAATATGAATTCAGCAAGGAGGAGAAATAGAACAGGATTGACACTGGATTAAAAATGAGACAACCTATTTGGTCTAGTGCATCAACCCGAACAACACAGAGGTTGAACAGCTGATACATCTCTTCTTAATTCACCATTTTATATTCTATTATAACTACTGTGATTGTCAATCACTTCAGTACTGCAAACCAAGTTATCACAAAGCAACGTGAACTGTAAAAAAGAAATGCTTAATAACTGGGTGGTGTTGTTAAACAGAGAGACCTAGGGGTTCAGATACATAGCTCTTTGAATGTTGCCTTGCAGGTGGACAGGGTGGTGAAGATGGTGTTTTGCATGCATGCCTTCATTGTTCAGACCATTGAGTATAGGAGTTGGGACATTATGTTAAGGTTGTACAGGACGTTGTACAGGACATTGGTTAAGGCCAGTTTTGGAGTACAGTGTACAGTTGTGGTTGTCCTGTGATAGGATGGATATTATTAAAGTGGAGAGGGTTCAAAAAAGAATTACCAGGGTGTTGCTGGGACTGGAGAGTTTGAGTTATAAGGAGAGGTTGGATAGGCTGGGACTTTTCCCACTGTGGTGTAGGATGTTGAGGGTTGAGCTTATAGAGGTTTATAAAATCATGAGGGGCATAGATAAGGTGAATAGCAAAGGGCTTTTCCATATTGTAGGGGCCATATTTCAAGGATGGAGGAAGTTGGGCGGGTGAGCATTTCATGAGGTAGAAATGGCAATTGTGAAAAATCACACTGTGAAACATTCCTGCTACATGGATAGACTAAAATCAATTTTTTAAAAAATCACAGGGCTTTAGTAAATGTATGTCAAGTGCTCAGTTACTAAGATATTCATATTTTTTGAATTAATGTCACATCTTTAAATTCTATCAAATTATAGGATGCAATACATCTAAAGGAAGGAATTATTTTTAATTAACACTGTTGCCTATTTTAGTGACATTTCCACTCAGTTCAATTTGAAATGGTTACTGAGATTTGCACAACTTTAATTTCCAAACCTTCAATCATAATATCCCACCGAGGCTCATTCAATCATAACAAATACATTGTTGAATAAGGATACAAAGAGGGCAGCATTTTATATAATATCAAATTTAGAACATTGACCATTAATTTACTACAATCTTTAATTATAGCCAGAAAACAATCATAAATCTTAACTGGTGGATTTTTTTAAAAAATCCTGTCTCGTTTTCTGGTGCAGAGTTATGGTTGAGTCAGAAGCTCTAAACTTGAGTCCCAATCCACAATTTGATGGCTGCAAAAGTGTGTTTGTAACATGGCCAGGTAGATTAATCGCTGATCTGTAAATTATCCTCATATCATCAAAAGCAGCCGCTAAGAACATTAGAGGTTCTCCTAGTTAACGATGATTGAAGGACACCGTCCAGGGAAACACTAGCTGTGGAAGGAGACATAAGAACTCATTTTGTATGCCGATACGCAACAAAAGAAGATGAAAAAGCTGATATTTGTACGCTTACTGTTTTTTTCATGTGCTGAGAAACATGCTGACCTGAACTTCTGCATGTCAGCCAGGTATTGGTTGCTCCTGGGTCAGGTGGGTCTCTGACCTCTGATATGGTAGACTCAGGAACCAATAATTCCTAGGGTGTCATATGTTAATAGCAGGAAACTTGCCACATGCCCTGAGTTTGACATGCACTCACCTCGGCAGTAAAGTCACCCTTTTGAGGGATTTAAATTTATGAGTTCCTAGCTCCACATGAGGTAAGTAATACTTCTGTACGAATATGAATGAGAAACAGTGTGCATTTTTCCCTGGTGTTGTACACTTGATGCAGAATTCATTCCCTACAACTTCGGCTTAGTTAACACTGGTACAGATCATTAATATCCTCCAAATAGCTGCAAACAGTGGCTGCAATTTCCAGATTGTTAAGCAATGAAAATCTCTTGCACCCAGCAGTTATTTCTTCAAAACTCCTGCTGATTTAACATCTATATTGGTGTACTGGAAAAAAAACTGACAAATAAAAACAGCAAAACTTGGAAAAGCTATCTTTTCCTTATATCTATTGAAGCATATGGTTTTCTATATAACATAACAACAACCAGAGGGACCGGGTTCTTATTGCGGCTTATTAACATTGAGACAGTGAAGACAGTTATCTAGATCACAAAGGGATATTGATCAATTGGGCCAATGGGCTGAGGAGTGGCAAATGGAGTTTAGATAAGAACATAAGAAATAGGAACAAGAGTAGGCCATTAGACCAGTTGAGCCTGCTCCACTATTCGATTAAATCATGCTGAATTTTTTGTCGACTTAGTTCCACTTACCCACCCTCTCAGCATAACCTTTACTGTTCAAAACTCTATCTTTGCCTCAACTGCTTCACTGGGCGGGGAATTCCACAGATTCACAACCCTTTGGGTGAAGACATTCCTCCTCAACTCTGTCCGAAATCTGCTTTCCCTTATTTTGAGGCTATGCCTCTCAGTTCTAGTTTCAATTGCCAGTGGAAACAATGTCCCTGCTTCTATCCTATCTATTCCCTTCATAATTTCATATGTTTCTGTGAGACTCCCTCTCATTCTTCTAAAATCCAGTGAGTATAGTCCCAGTCTGCTCAACCTCTCATCATGAGGCAAACTTCTCAATTCCAGAATCAACTTAGTGAACCTCCTCTGTACACCCTCCAGTGCCAATACCTTCATTCTCAAGTAAGGAGATCAAAACTGTACACGGTACTCTTGGTGAAGCCTCACCAGTCCCCCATACAGCTGCAGCATAAACTTCCTACTTTTAAACTTCATCCCTCTAGCAATGAAAGGCAATGTTATATTTGCCTTGTTAATTCCCTGTTGCACCTGCAAACCAACCTTTTGACATTTATACATAAGGACATCCAATTCTTCTGCACATGCTGCAATTTTCACCATTTAAATAATAGTCCATTTTGCGGTCATTCGTATCAAAATGATGACCTCATGTTTACCAACAGAGTACTGCATTTGCCAGATCTTTGGCCCCCTCATGTAACCTATCTATATCCTTCTGCAGATTTAAAATGTCCCCTGTTGATCCCTGAGGCACAACACTAGCCACTGATTGCCAAGCAAAAATACACTCATTTACCCCCACTCTTCCCATAGCTCCTCAGTTGCCATAATTTAAATAAATGCAAGGTGTTGCATTTTGTTAAGAAGAGTAAGGTCAGGACTTACATAGTTAATGGTAGGGCCTTGGGGAGTGTTGTCAAACAGAGAGAACCAGGGGTTCAGGTGCATAGTTTGTTGAAACTTGCATCACAGGTAGATAAGATGGTAAAGAAAGCGTTTGGCACACTTGTCTTCATTGCCCTATGTACATGATTATGAAATTTCAGACTTATATATACAGTCTGGGTTTATTCTTATTTACGTTACAATTACATTATCTGTTTATCTGCCTGACTGACTGTAGATGGAGTAAAATGGAAATATTTTATATTGGAGCATCACATGTTACCCAGAAAGCAGTTGAGGCTAAAACATTTATGATTTCAAGAAGGAGTTGGATATAGTGATTGGGGTTAAAGGGACCAAAAAGCAGGAACAGGGTATGGAGTTGGATAATCAACCACAATCCTATTAAATGGTACACTTGCTTTCATTGCTCTGCCCTTTGAGTATGGGAGTTGGGATGTTATGTTGAGGTATACAATACATTGGTGAGGCCTCTTCTGAAATACAGTGTTCAGTTCTGGTTGCCCAGTTATAGGAAGGATATTGTTAAGCTGAAGAGGGCTCAGATGAGATTTACCAGGATGTTGCCAAGTACAGAGGTTTGAGATATAAAGAAGGGCTCAGTAGGATGGTAGTTTTCTCACTGGAGGATGAGAGGCAACCTTGTAGAAGTTTATAAAATGGTGAGAGATATAGACAGAGTTGATGGTACTGTCTTTTTCGTTGGATTGGGGTTTTCAAGACTAAAGGAAAAATTTTAAGGTGTGAGGACAGGGACTTAAAAAAAGACACATGGGCAATTTTTGTTTTACACAGAGTGTGGTTCACATGTGGAATGAATTTCCTGAGGAAGTGGTGAATGTTGGTACAGCTAAAATATTTACAAGACACTTGGATAATTACATTAATAGAAAGGGTTTGGAGTGATATGGACCAGAAGCAGGCAGGTGGGAAAAGTTTAGTTTGGGATTATGGTTGGCATGGACTGGTTGGACGAAAGCGTTTGTTTCTCTACTGTATGACTCTGTGACTCTATAATGGCGGACCAATCTGGAAGGTCCAAGTGGCCTACTCTTGTTCCTATTTGCTTTGTTTCTATGGTGTTGTCTTAAATATATAGTGAGTTATTGACATTTGTGCAATTACATAACAGCATATGCAGCTATGGCACTAGATACTTCCAGGATAATGTAAATTTATACAAGGGTCTCAAATTTGCTTTCTCCCTTATTTGCAAAAATATAAATCCCTTCTGCAGGCAGTTGCCATGAGTACTTATTATTTATGTTGATTGGAGAGCATTATAACACAGGAATTGGAATTCTATCAGGGCTCTAATTGGCTATTTGGGGACCTAAGGGCAGACTCCCTTCATACTCACATACACCACTCCTTGACAATATTAATCAGTAACACCCCACCTAGTCCTCCACCACCTCCCCTCTGTGGGCTTGGACCTGGGGTGTAGAGTGAGTGTGATTGTGCGAGCGGGCGGGTCAGCGGGCAGTCATGGGGGCATGGAACTGGACGGACGGCTGATGTTTAGGGACTGAATGGCTGAAGAGATGTGTGAATGATTGAAGAACTTACTAGTGGAGTGAAAGCATGATTGGAAGGGTATTTCCTTGTGAAGGATCTGGGACGGTGGGTAAGAGAGTGGAAAATTAGAGAGGTGTGTGGTTGAGTAGGTATGTGCCCCAATTGGCTAAGTGGGTAAGCGAAAGGAGGAACAGTGACTGAACCTGTGACTGGAGGGTGGGTGACAGGGTGACTGTAGTGGTTGGATGAGAGAATGACGAAGGGTTAAGCCAGTGAGTGACGGCAGGAAGTAATTATGTGAATGACAGGAAAGGAGATTGAGTAACTGTGAGGCATGGTGGGTGAGTGAGGTGGATTGAGCTGTCACGCTCTCCCTTTATCTCCTCCTCCACCACCCCTTACCTTCTGCACCCGCCAGTACAGACTATATCCCTGCCAGAGGCGAACCAAAGTCAATGTTAGTTAAATACAACTCTTCAGGTCAGCCTTCAGGAGTTAAGGCCTCGTCATTTTCCCTCATTCTGCCTCTGAACCATAAAGAGGATAAAAGATTTATTACAGAGATAGTAGGATCTGCCAATAATGGAGATCTGAGATAACAGAGTGTGAAGCTGGATGAACACAGCAGGCCAAGCAGCATCAGAAGAGCAGGAAAGTTGACGTTTCAGGTCATGGCCCTTCTGTAGAAATGGGGGAGGGGAAGGGGATTCTGAAATAAATAGGGAGGGGGGGGAGGCAGATAGATGATGGATAAAGGAGAAGATAGAATGAGAGGAGACAGACAGGTCAAAGAGGCAGGGTTAGAGCCAGTGAAAGTGAATGTAGGTAGGGAATTAGGGAGGGGATAGGTCGGCTCAGGGAGGACAGACAGGTCAAGGAGGTGGGATGAGGTTAGTGGGTAGGATATGGGGGTGGGGTTGATTAGTCAGGTGGGAAGAGTGGACGGGTTGGAGAAATGATGGACAGGTCAAGGAGGCTTGGCTGTTTTGGGATGAAGTCGGGTGTGGGGAGATTTTGAAGCTTGTGAAGTCCATATTGATACCATTGGGCTGCAGGGCTCCCAAGTGAAATATGAGTCGCTGTTCCTGCAACCTTCGGATGGCACCATTGTGGCACTGGAGGAGGCCGAGGATGGACATGTCATCCAAGGAGTGGGAGGGGGAGTTGAAATGATTCGCGACTGGGAGGCGCAGTTGTTTAGTGCAAACCGAGCGTAGGTGTTCGGCAAAGTGGTCCCCAAGCCTCCGCTTGGTTTCCCCGATGTAGAGGAGGCCACATCGGGAACGGCAGACACAATCTACCACATTGGCAGACGTGCAAGTGAACATCTGTTTGATGTGGAAAGTCTTCTGGGGGCCTGGGATTGGAGTGAGGGGGAAGGTGTAGGGGCAGGTGTAGCACTTCCTGCAGTTGCAGGGAAAAGTGCTGGGTGTGGTGGGGCTAGTGTGGAGTGTGGAGCGGACAAGGGAGTCACAGAGAGAGTTGTCCCACCAGAAGGCAGACAAGGGTGGGGAGGGAAATAAGTCTTTGGTAGTGGGGTCAGACTGCAGATGGCGGAAATGGCAGGGGATGATGCGTTGAATGGCAGAACTGGCAGAGGGTGCGTTGAATTCTCCGGCTCACTGTGACTCCACAAGCTTCAAAATCTCACCAGCCTCAGCCTCATCCCGAAACCAGCCCAGATCGTCCTTCCCTCATCCTCACCCCAAAACCAGCCCAGCTCGTCCCTCCCTCAACCTCATCCCAAAACCAGCCCAGCTCGTCCCTCCCCCAACCTCATCCCAAAACCAGCCCAGCTCGTCCCTCCCTCATCCTCATCCCAAAACCAGCCCAGCTCGTCCCTCCCCCAACCTCTTCCCAAAACCAGCCCAGCTCGTCCCTCCCCCAACCTCATCCCAAAGCCAGCCCAGCTCGTCCCTCCCCCAACCTCATCCCAAAACCAGCCCAGCTCGTCCCTCCCTCATCCTCATCCCAAAACCAGCCCAGCTCGTCCCTTCCCCAACCTCTTCCGAAAACCAGCCCAGCTCGTCCCTCCCCCAACCTCATCCCAAAACCAGCCCAGCTCGTCCCTCCCCCATCCTCATCCCAAAACCAGCCCAGCTCGTCCCTCCCCCAACCTCTTCCCAAAACCAGCCCAGCTCGTCCCTCCCCCAACCTCATCCCAAAACCAGCCCAGCTCGTCCCTTCCCCATCGTCATCCCAAAACCAGCCCAGCTCGTCACTCCCCCATCCTCATCCCAAAACCAGCCCAGCTTGTCCATGCCTCCTTGACCTGTCCGTCTTTTCTCCCATCTTTTCTCCTCTCACGTCACTGACCAAACCCCACCCCCACCTCCTACCTGCCAACCTCATCCCCACCTCCTTGACCTGTCAGTCTTCCCTTGACTGACCTAATCCCTCCCTAACTCCCCACCAACACTCACCTTTACGGGCTGCTTCCCCACCTCCTTGATCTGTCCGTCTTGTCTCCACCTATCAGCCCCTTTATCCACCTTCCGTCCGTCTCCCCCTCTCTCTCTATTTATTTCAGAATCTTCTTCCCCTCCTGCATTTCTGAAGAAGGGTCCAGACCCGAAACGCCAGCTTTCCTGCTCCTCTGATGCTGCTTGGCCTGCTGTATTCATCTAGCTCTACACCTTGTTATCTCTTATATTAATTAGTTCTGTTGTTTGGTACTTTTGAATGGTCATTTCCATTAATTCCTCATCTAAATGTCAATTTATTGCTTTAGAGTCTCCCCAACCCCTGCACCCGCCCAAAATGTATATTAATATTTGCGGCAGACCTTGACTCTCTGAAATTTGCTTACTGGTCCTTTTGAGTGAGAGAAACATCGGAATGTGGGCCTCCCATAGGAAAAGCTTGGGCAAGTCTGGTCTAGAATTACAGCAGCTGGTCAGTATCATTTGCTTTGACTTGTTAGAGTAAAAATAGTTGGAAATGGAGTGTTAGTTGTGAATTTTTCAGCTTAGACTTTTTGCTTTTTCAACAGGTGCAAGATGGTGGTGGTTGGGGGCAGGGAGACCATCTGTAAAGGAACAGATGCCTCGTGAATTGAATCTTAGTTGTTGCTGTGGGCACAAAGATGCCCCAAGAGAGTGTATAAGGGTATAATTTAGAACTTTTCTTAAATTGGTATAGGAGACAAGAAATCTGACAACATCTACGAGGGCCATCTCTGCATTTGTGCAAATGCACACCAGAAACAGAATTTCCTAATAGTACACATGTATGAAATGTGAAGATAACTAACTAGGTCACTTTATTTCTGCCATGAGGTGATGTGTGAACAGTAAGGGAAGGAATTATAGACTCATATAACATGAACACTGACCCTTCAGTCCAACTTGTCCATGCAGATCAAGTTTCCAAAACTTAAACTAGTCCCATTTACCTGCATTTGGCCAATATCCCTCTAAACATTTCCTATTCATGTACCTGACCAAATGTCTTTTAAACGTTGCAACTGATCCTGCGCCTGTACAATTCTTCAGGCAGTTCATTCCACATATAAACCACCCTCAGTTTGAAAAGGTAGTCCCTCTGGGCCCTTTTAAATCTTTCTGTGCTCACCTTAAAACTATGATAACAAGGTGTAGAGCTGGATAAACACAGCAGGCCAAGCAGCATCAGAGGAGCAGGAAGGCTGTCATTTCAGGCCTAGACCCTTCTTCAGAAATTTCTGGATTTCTGAAGAAGGGTCGAGGCCCAAAACGTCAGCCTTCCTGCTCCTCTGATACTGATTGGCCTGCTGTATTCATACAGCTCTACACCTTGTTATCTCGGATTCTCCAGCATCTGCAGTTCCTGCTATCTCTGAAACACCTTAAAACTATGCCTTCCAGTTTTGAACTCCCCTACCCTCTGAAAAAGACCTTAGCTATTCAGCTTATCTGTGACTCTCATGATAAAATAAACCTCTAAAAGGTCACCCCTCAACCTCCTATGTTCCACAGTCCCATCAACATCCTGATAAATCTTTTCTGAACACTCTCCAAATTAATAATATCCTCCAATAGCAGGGTGACTAGAAACAAACATAGTGCTCCAAAAGTGGCCTCACCGACATCCTGTACAACCTCAACATGACATCCCAACTCTTGTACTCAACGGCCTGAGCAATGAAGGCAAGTGTGCTAAATGCCTTCTTACCCAACATGTCTACCTGTGATGCAACTTTCAAGGAACTATGTACCGGAACATTAAGGTCTGTCTGTTCAACAACACACCCCAGGGCCCTACCATTAATTGTACAAGTCCTGCCCTTGTTTGTTTTACCAAAATGCAAGTGTCACATTTATCCTTAAACTCCATCTGCAACTCCTCAGCGCATTGGCCCAATTGATCAAGATCTCTTTCTAGTCTTAGATTACCTTCTTTACTGTCCAGTATACCTTCAATCTTTGTGTCACTCGCAAACTTGCTAACCATGCTTCCTAAATTCTCATATAGATTGTTTGCATAAATAACCCAGCATTGATCCCTATAGAACACCACAGATCAGAGACCTCTAGTTTGAAAAACAACCCTCCATTACCACCCTGTGTCTCATTTCATCAAGAGGATTTACTTATTGAAGACTATAACGTTTGAGCATTGCCTATGTCTGTGCTGATGACTTGAAATATCTTTTACTAATTTTTCATATGAGCTCATTCTGAAAATGATACATCTCTCAATTTCTCTTAACCAAATAGGCAGTTTGCTGGGACACTGTGCAATTATTGCCAAAGGAAGAATTAGTTAAGACTGATTTCTCAGTGGCATGATTCCTTTATGTTGTCCAGATTTAATTGTGCGCATTTCTGTTTTATGAAAGTTTGTTACTGGGATGTATTTAATTTGCTGGATTTTCTCAATATTGCATTTCATGTTAATCTTTAACTTTGGTAACTAGCTTTATATTCGGTTCACAATGTTGCTGTTGTTTATGCATTTATATTTTTTGGTGCCTGGTATTGCTGTATTTTTTGTGTGTGTGACATTTCTGTACTCTTGCTGAATAGTGTTTCTATATTTTTGATGTAAATTGTGACTGAATACTTAGTAAGAGATTGCCATATGTTTTTATCTATTTTTTTTCTGGGATGTGAATGTCACTGGCTGGCCAGCATTTCTTGCTCATCCCCAGTTACCCTTGAGAAGGTGGTGGTGAGCTGCCTTCTTGAACCGCTGCAGTCCCCCTGCTATGGGTTGACCCACAATGCCATTAGGGAGGGAATTCCAGAATTTTGACCCAGCGACAGTGAAAGAACAGCAATGTATTTCCATGTTGGGATACTGAGTGACTTGGAGGGGAACTTGGAGGTGGTGGTGTTCCCATATGTCTGATGCCCTTGTCGTTCCAGATGGAAATGCTCGTGGGTTTGGAAGGTGCTGTCTGAGGATCTTCGGTGAATTTCTGCAGTGTGCCTTGTAGATAGTACACACTGCTGTTACTGAGGTTTGGTGGTGGAGGGAGTGAGTGCTTATGAATGTATGCCAATCAAGGGGGCTGCTTTGTCCTGGATGGTGTCAAGCTTCTTGAGTGTTGTTGGGGCTGCATTCATCCAGATAACTGGGGAGTATCCATCACACTCCTGACTTGTGCCTTGTAGATGATGGACAGGCTTTGAGGAGTCAGGTGGTGAGTTACTCGCAGCAGTATTCCCAGCTCCTGGCATGGTCTTGTAGCTAATCTGTTAAAGTGGTGAGTCCAGTTGAGTTTCTGGTCATGATATTGTTGATATATTTGTTGATGATATTGCTGTTGTTTGGTGAGTAATGTTTTTTGTTTTTTTTGAAATGCACAGTCAAAAGCAATACCATCTACCTGAATATCACCACTTTACTTAACACTTGGAGAAAGCCCTTCTCTATTCCATCTTTAAGTTTGATGTAACTATTTGTCCCAGTTCCCAGTATTGATTGTTGATAAGCTTTTCATTGACTATTCACACAACTGAACTAAGATATTCTCAGCTTCAAATAATCCCTTCAAAATTCTAACTAAATGTATTTGATCTGGAACTTTTAATTGAAATCCTTACGCTGGGGTGACCTATTTCTTAATTTTTCTGAGCTAATCCCTTCCTATAAGAGAATGTGTTTTATGTATTTAATTTCAACCAGGATTTCTTTGAGCTGCAAAGCTTTTGAAGCTATGTTGTTTTTTCTAAAGAAAAAATAAATTCAATTCCTGGTTCTTCTAACTGACACAAGCTAATCCTCGTTAATATTTACTCTGTACACTTGTAAAACTTTCCCAATGCAAACAAATCCCTATTATCACTTCTGGAACTCTATCTGTCATTCTGAATTAAAGAGATCATGGCTACAAAAATACCACCAGATTAATTTCTAAAACATAGTCATTAACCCAGATAAAAATCCAAACTTTAAAATAAATATTAAAATATACATAATTCACATTACTTACAGTACATTTGTTATGTTTTTGATGAAAGTCATTGCCGCAATTTTGGCATACATAAGTGCATTACTTTTGATGAATGATATTGCTGTAATGAGTGACCAACACACAATCCTTATGGAGAAGAAGTCCCATTGGCTCATCATGTTGTGTGGCACTCCTACTCTGCTAAATGGGCAGATGTCAAATAGATCTAGCAAGTCAAAGCTGAACATTCATGAGGCACTGTAGGCCATCAAGAGCAGCAGAACTATATTCAATACTGCCTGGCATATTCTTTACTCTACCATTGCCATCAAACTAAGCAATTAATCCAAGCTCAATGAAGAGTGCAGGGGGCATGCCAGGTTCAGCACCAAGCATGCGTAAAGATGTGAGTGATAATGGGAACTGCAGATGCTGGAGAATCCAAGATAATAAAATGTGAGGCTGGATGAACACAGCAGGCCCAGCAGCATCTCAGGAGCACAAAAGCTGACGTTTCGGGCCTAGACTCTTCATCAGAGAGTGATGAAGGGTCTAGGCCCGAAACGTCAGCTTTTGAGCTCCTGAGATGCTGCTGGGCCTGCTGTGTTCATCCAGCCTCACATTCTATTATGAGTAAAGATGTGTCAACCTTGTGAAGGTACAGCACAAGGCTACTTACATATCAAACAATGCAGAGGAAGGGAGAGGTGGCTTGTTCTGGGGAGAACTGAAATTGGATCTGGATGAGCATTTTGCTTTATGGCTCTGTGTGATACTAATGTCACACCTGCAGCAATTTACACGGCAAATGCACTGCATGTATATCAGACAACTGACCGTGAATGAATGCAGGATAAAGTGAGGCCACAGTCAGCTGGGGATATTTCTACAGTCAATCAAGTGGTAAGTCTAGTTCCAGTTAGGGTATAGCCACAGCTATTCAGGCACTTGGTCCTTCCAGAATTCAGTGATCTGTGTCTTTTCAGTTTATGGACTGGGACCAATCAGTCCTGCAGCTCAATTGCATTTAATCTGGGGATTTCAGATAGATGAGTTAGGGTGCTGTTTAGACACCAATGTGAAGGGGTGGGCAAATATTTCCTGGAATGAGACGAAAGGATGGAAATTAATGGAGAGCAGTCATTGGTGATTCAGTAGAAGGAGGAGGTGAGGTGACCCCAGTAAATTAGTAGTAAGTGCAAAACGCTACAAGGGTGGGAGCAGCAATCTTTCATTAGTTGTGAATTTATTATTGCTTGAAAGGTAAGTGGTTCCAATCTGTTCTTCAGAAAATGTAGCTTTTGTTTCTTTCTTCTTAATTTTGCTGTTGCTGAGTAAAAATGAATATTTACAGCTTTTGAAAGCTTTCCAATACCTCATTCGTTAAGTTAGGTCATGTGGGATTCAGGATGAGCTTGTCAATTGGATATAAATGGGCTTTATGGTAGGAGTCACAGGTGGTCGTGGAGGGTTGTTTTACAGACTAGAGGCTTGTGACTAGCAGTGTTCCACAGAGATCAGTACTGGGTCCATGTTTGTCATTTGTATAAATGATTTGGATAAGAATATAGCAGGCATTGCTAATAATAGTGGATGGTGAAGAAGGTTATCTAAAATTACAAAGAGATCTTGACCAATTTGGTCAATGGGTTGAGGAGTGGCAGATGGAGTTTAATTTGGATAAATGAGCGGTTTTGCATTTTGGCAATACAAACAAATACAGGTCATAGCCAATTAATGGTAGTGTCATGGGTAGTATTATAAAACAGAAAGACATAGAGTTGCAGGTGTGTAATTCTTTGAAATGTGCATCACAGGCAGACAGGATGGTCAATAAACATTTTCACATGCTTGCTTTCATTGCTTAGAAGATAGGGTCTTCAACCATGTTGACCCATCTCTGCAATCTCCCTTTCCCCTCCTTCCCACTACAATTAAAGGGTTCCCTTTGTCCTGACTTTCTAACATGCTAGTCTCACCCTGTAAGGATCATCCTCTGAAATTTTCAACACCTCCAGCAGGAGGCCACCCCAAACACAGCTTCCTGTCCCTTCCACTGACAGCATTCTGCAGGGACAGTTCCCTCCATGATATCCTGATCCACTTCTCCATCACTTGTAACGCTTCTTCACTTCCCAATGGCACTTTCCCAAGTGATTGTAGAACGAGTAACACTTATCCAGCCATCATCTCCCTCCTCAATGTCCAAGGCTCCAAACACAGTTTCCAGATGAAGCAGCATTTCACTTGATAACAAAGTGTGGAGCTGGATGAACACAGCAGGCCAAGCAGCATCTCAGGAGCACAAAAGCTGATGTTTTGGGCCTAGACCCTTCATCAGACCTCTCTGATGAAGGGTCTAGGCCTGAAACATCAGCTTTTGTGCTCCTGAGATGCTGCTTGGCCTGCTGTGTTCATCCAGCTCCACACTTTGTTATCTTGGATTCTCCAGCATCTGCAGTTCCCATTATCACAGCATTTCACTTGTACTTTCATTTTGGTTTGCAGCATTGGCTGCTCACATTGTAGTCTCCCCTACATTGGCAAGACCAGGTGCAGTCTGGGTGTCCATTTTGCAGTACACATCCATTCTATCTGTAGGAATGACCCTGCCCACCCAATTACCATCTCAATAAACCTGCTTGCTCTCACGTACATCTATCTATCCTGGGCCTGCTGCAATGTTCCAATGAAGCAAAACACAAGTTTGAGGAACAATACTTCATTTTCCACTTAGGCTTTCTACAGCATCCAGGTCTCAACATTGAATTTAATAATTTAAGAAACTAGCCGTCTTATGTCTGCCTCCAATCCTAACCAGCAGTGGTTAACACCCCCCTCAAAGTGCCAGGGACCCGGGTTCAATTCTCAGCCTTAGAAAACTGTTAATGTGGAGTTTGCACATTCTCCCTGTATCAGCATAGGTTGCCTCTGGGCGCTCCGGTTTCCTCCCCGTCAAAAGATGTGCAGGTTATTTGGACTGACCATGCTAAATGTGGAGTTATGGGGTTGTGGAACAGGGTTTGGGTCTGGATGTGATGCTCTTCAGAATGTCAGTGTGGACTTGATAGCCCGAATGGCCTGCTTCTACACTGTGCAGATTCTATGATTTATCTGACATTCTATCCCCTTAACCACATCCCCCCACTCCAGCACCCCAGTGGATGTGTCATTTTGTATCTTGTTTCCTTTGAACTTAGAAGAAATATTTAATTCTCTTTTTTTCACACCTTAATTTACATTCTTTTTTAATGTCTTTTTTTCTTTCTCCTTTATTAACAATCCCATTGTCATTTGCATTGAGCCCATGTATCATCTGTCCTTTTGCTCCTCCTTTGCCTCTTGTCAAAATTATTTTTTTAAATAACTATTTTCTGATATCTTTCAGTTCTGACGTCATACCAGACTTGAAACATTAACCTTGTTTTTCTCTCCACTGATGCTTCTAGACCTGTTGAGTTTCTCCAGCATTCTCAGTGTCTATTTTTAACAGAACATATTTCGATATAAGATGGAGAACATGTCATGAAAGTTTATCACAAAGGCAGAAAAACAAACATTTGATAAAAAACATATTTTTATTGAACATAAAATATTGCATTTTTCATCCTCATAAAAGATGCATAAATATATTTGATAAAGCAGTAAGTTAAAACGTTGCTGATCATGTTCTTTCTGTCACATGCATTTATTTCAGAAGAAAACTCTATCGTCCACAGCAACCACAAATCTCCCTCAGGAATGTGGACACTTTTATTGTAAAGGAAAATGAAGTTATATTGAAGATATCAAGACTCAGAAATGATTCCATGCAGTGTTTATGTCTTCAGCGCTGGTCAGAACCCTAAGGTATCCAATGTGTTGAACAAGAAATATACACAGAGATAATAGGAACTGCGGATGCTGGAGAATCCGAGATAACAAGGTGTAGGGCTGGATGAACACAGCAGGCCACGCAGCATCGTAGGAGCAGGAAGACAGCCTTCCTGCTCCTAAGAAATATACACAGATTTCTACCCAGACAGGTGCCAGTCACTAGAATGGATATCTAAAATAAAATGTTTCATTTATCCACCTGAAGCAGAATTTAAGCTCACTTCATGAAAAAGTTTTCTAGAATGGTTTGTTGCAAGGAAGTCAGACCATTATCTGTGGGTCCTCAGCTTGCTTGCTCCCAAGAAACTAATTAACTTACCTGAATGTAGACCTGGCAGGAGAACACATCCAGTCTCCATATTAAAAAATCATTTTCACTTCTGACACCCATTTAATCCTGATGTTGTGATCCTAGATCTTCTTCATTCCCCAATTCAAAATTCTGAAGTCCACTGTAGCCCCAGGATCAATTAAACTTGGCATCCTAATGCCTGTGTTCCTGTACTCCTAAAACATCAGTGCATTCTTTGCATGTCAGAATGTTGCCCATGTTTTTGAGCACAGTTAACTATCTTCAAAGTTCACATTTTCTGCTATGGTCTAATTAATGCTTATAAAAATCACCTATGTCTGTTTGAAAGTGTGTAGCCACATCTAAATGTTCCTGTGCAAGCTGTGCAAAAATCACCATGATAAAGTTACCACTTAAGTGGTTGCACAAAAATGTAAAGGTTGCTCATGAACTTCAAAAAAGTCACTTATCACCTCTTCATCATACAAAGTACGTTTACAACAGGAACATTGTTATCTAAGCCATTCAATAATAAGCTGGTAGTAAATTAAAATTGCATAAATAAGAACTCAACCACAGAACTGTTAGACACATTCTGTTGTATCATTGTTGTTTAAACAACTGTTAATCAATGTTCAGCATATTGGTGTATGGTAAATTGAATTAACATGAAAACTGCCAAACAAATATTATCTGGGACTTTCAACATATTTGATGTAGTCGAATTTAGGTAGCTTGAAGGGAACTTCGCTCCACTTTTTATAAGTGTGTTTTTCGAAGTTCTTCTCGTCAATAAACACAACAAAGTTTTTGATTGACAAGCATGGTAAATTGACTCCACGATGGACCATCATTGTACCCCATGGCTTTAAAACAAAATGAGAAAAATACAGTTAGCTATATGACAACTAATTAAATAATAATTGAATGAGATATGCATTTTGTTAAGTCTCATTTTACCCGGCCACAGTTCTTGCAGTAGATCTCTTGATTTGTTTGGTAATCAAGACACTTCTCTTGCAGAGCTTTATTTTCTCGTTGACCGTATAAATCTCTACAAGAAAATTTTGATAATTAAAATTCATATTTAAGGTGAATTGAATTAAATATCCATCCTCCAAGTTACTGGTTTAATCATAACATTTAATAGTACCAAAACATAATTACAATAATCCATGTGAAGTATTATTTAACAATTCAGAAAAAAATGCTGTCTTTTATGAAATATTTGAAATGACTGGCTCTAGAAACATGTCACTTCTATTTTCCAAGTCAACATCAGCTTTGGCATCTGTATATCTTTGGTAAAATCTATTTGCATTCATTTTTGCAAAAAGCATTTCCCCTTTTTAAACCAAGAGCTAAAGACTGTTTGGTTTCCATTGTTTATTATTGTATAATGTGTTAGATGAAATCCTGACTATCAAGCCATAGAACCAAATTTCAAAAGGTGTGCGCAATCTTTGCAATATCACAATTCACAAACACCCATGAAAATTGTCGTTAGGGACAGATCATCCTGGAAAAACAATGTAGGTTAGTAAAGAGAAAAGATTGATAATTTAAAATGTGTTGTTGCAATTTTCATAGAGACTTATGGCTTAGAAAAAAGTACTTTGAACTTTCAGTCAGTAGCTAAAAGGATAACAAGATGTATTTCAAGATGGCTCCTGTAATGAAGGATTAAAAACACCATTGACTAAACACAATATCTATTAGGTAACATGTACTTGAAACCAAAGAACAAAATAACCCCTGATAACAAAGCTGACGTTTTGGGCCTAGACCCTTCATCAGAGAGGTTTAACCAGGTACAACAAAATTACCCCTTCCTATTTTTATCATGAGAGAAATAAAAAAAACACTTGACAGATATACACTAGACCTGCCCTTAAATAAACATTCAATTCATCCAGAAATACTCAGAAAAGAATACTCAGCCTTCTTTTTCTTTCTTAGCCTGGTAACATCTAAATATTCTAAGGCAGTGAGATGAATCTTTTAGACTCATTTAAAATTATCTCATGAATTTGAACTTTCCAATCCAAGTGCAAGTGTTCATCTGTATTCCTGCATGGTAAACCTTGTTTTACCTCTAGCTGCTGTCTCTGTCTGGACCCTGACAGATTAAACAATATTCAGTAATATTTTAAGGAAGCCAGTAAGCTTTCCATGTCTGCATAGATTTTCACTGGGTGCTCCAATTTCTTCCCACAGTCCAAAGATGTGCAGGTGAGGTGGACTGACCATGCTAAATTGCCCATTCTTTCCAACGGTAAGCAGCCAAAGTGGATTAGCCATGGCAAATGAAGGGTTACAGGGATAGGGTAATGGTGGGTGGGTGGGTCTGTGTGAGATGCTCTTCAGAGGGTTGGTGTGGACTCGATGAGCTGATTGGCCTGCTTCCACCCTGTAGCATTTCTATGACAGATTAAAGTATCCTTTTACAACTTGATATTTTTTAACACTGGGACTTAGAAAGCTGCAGACTGTCCACCAACATCCCATCAAACTGCAGTCTGTCCTCTGATATCCCACTTGATTTTCCATTGTCTGCAAGAAAGAATACTTTGTGTCTTCTTTTCAGCAAAACAATCAAGGTCTTCATTTAATGTTTAACCAGCAGATTACCCATGCCTGTTGTCAAAAGATCCACTTCATTTTATCTTAAGTCCCAAACAAAATGATCTTATAATCATTATAAGTGCAACAGTGTATCCTTCATTAAAAATAACTTAGTCATAGAATCATAGAGATACACAGCATAGAATTAGAACTTTCAGTCCGACTTGTCCATGCCAATCAGATATCCTAAACTAATCTAGTCCCAATTGCCAGCATTTGGCCCACATCCCTCTAAACCCTTCCTATTCATATACCCATTCAGATGCCTTTGAAATGTTGTAATTGTACCAGCCTCCAACACTTCGTCTGTCAGCTCGTTCCAAACACACACCACTCTGCGTGTAAAAATGTTGCCCCTTAGGTCCTTTTTAAATCTTTCCCCTCTCGCCTTAAACCTATGTCCTCTAGTTTTCGACTCTCTGACTCTGGGAAAAAGACCTTGACTATTCACCCTATCCATGCCCCTCATGATTTTACAATTTCTATAAGGTCATCTTTCAGCCTCCAATGCTCCAGGGAAAAGAGCCCCAGCCTATTCAGACTCTCCCAATAGCTCAAACTCTCCAATCCCTCGTATATCTTTTCTTTCAAGGTTAACAACATCCTTCCTAATGCAGGGAGACCAGAATTGAATGCAAGATTCCAAGAGTGACCTAACCGATGACGTGTACAGCTGCAATCTGACTTCCCAACTCTTATGTTCTGAATGTGAAGACAGCACGTCAATTAGAAAAGAAAGACAAGAGAGAGTCAGAGTACGGAGTAAACCTGAAGAACTGAAATTGCATTTATTTCATTGCAAAAGGTCTTATTCATAAGGCTGATGAACTCAGGGCATGTTTAAGAACCTGGGATTGGGAGACTGACCGCTCAATGTTCCCGTTTTAGATGGTATAGGAAGGATAGAAAAGGATGCAAGAAAGAAGCAGGGAGGTGATATTTTTGATTAAGGAATACATTTCTGCTGTAACTAGGGAAGATATTTCTGAAAAGTCATCAAGTGAAAATACATGGGTAGAAATTACAAATAAAAATGGAAAGATCACTTCGATGAGAGTGTACTGTAGACCTCCCCCCAACCCGCATAGTATGAGGGAAATTGAGAAATATGTAGGGAGATCTCAGATATATGTAAGAATAATAAGATTGTAATAATGGGCTTGAGATCGGTATGACAGGTCGGCACAACACCGAGGGCCGAAGGGCCTGTACTGTGCTGTAATGTTCTATGTAATTTATCAAATTTCTTCAAGGAAATTTTCTTTATCAGTATGTGGATGTTCCTACTAGAGAAGGAGCAAAACTAGACCATCTTCTTGGTAATAAGGTAGGGCAGGAAACTGAAGTAAAAGTGGGGGAACACTTTAGGTCAAGCGATTATTATTCTATTATTTTCAAAATGGTTATTGAAAAGGATAAGCCTTCCGTAAAAGGTAAAGTTTTTAATTGTGGTAAGGCAAATTTTAATGGTATGAGACAAAATCTTTCAAAAATTGATTGGAGTAGATTGTAGGTAAAAGGACATCTGATAAGTTGGAAGTGTTCAAGAGTGTGATGACCAGAGTTCACAGGCATTTTGTTCCTGTTAGAGTGGATGTAACACAGTAAGGAGCTAGAGGAACACAGCAAGCCAGGCGGCATCAGAGGAGAAGGAAAGTTGACATTTTGGGTCAGAACCCTTCTTCAGAAATGGGGGAGGAGGAAAGGAGCTCTAAAATACATAGAGAGAGGAGGGGTGGGGCTGGGGATGGTAGGTGGGATGGTGATAGATGAGTGCATGTAGGGAGTGGTGGGGATTGGTCAGTGAGGTTGGAGGAGCAGATAGGTGGGAGAGAGGTTGTGTCAGGTCAAGGAGGCGGGGATGAGAGGAAGGGTTGGTCATGCGATGAGGCCTGGGATGGGGAGATTTAAAGATTTTAAACTAGAAAAGTCCACATTGAGACGATTGGTTTGCAGGCTGTCAAGGTGGAATATGAGGTGCTGCTCCTCCAGTTTCCAGGTGGCGTCATTTGTGACACTGGAGGAGTCCCAGGAAGGACATATTGCTCAGGGAGTGGAAGGGGGAGTCGAAGTGGTTTGCGACCGGAAGGTGTTGTCGTTTGTTGCGAACAAAGCGTGTGTGCTCTACAAAGCGGTCTCCTAGCCTTGGACAAGTCCACACCAACCCTCACAGCATCCCACCCAGACTCATCCCCCTCTTACCCACCTAATCTCCACATCCCTGAACACTATGGGAAATTGAGCATGGCCAATCACATAGCCTCCAATCTTTGGACTGTGGGAGGAAACCAGAGCATCCACAGGATATCCACGCAGATTTGGGGAGAATGTGCAAACTTAACACAGACAGTTGCCTGAGGGTGGAATTGGATCTGGGTTCTTGGTGCTGTGAGGCAGCAGTGCTAACCACTGAGCCACTGTATCATGTATAACAAAGTGTGGGGCTGGATGAACACAGCAGGCCAAGCAGGGGTCTAGGAGGGGTCTAGGCCTGAAACGTCAGCTTTTGTGCTCCTAAGATACTGTTTGGCCTGCTGTGTTCATCCAGCCGCACACTTTGTTATCTTGGATTCTCCAGCATCTGCAGTTCCCACTATCTCAAGCTACTGTATCATATCTGCTTCTGGAAAAGCTATGGTCCATTGGGAATTGATAAGATGTGCATTGAAGGAATCTTGAGGGCAAGACTCTGCTTATTTTGTGATAAATTTTCAGACGTTTTAAGAAATCTTACTTGAACTCATCTGTGACATTGACGTGATGCATGTTTTCGATTACTTGAATATCTTTTCCTGAACAAGCAAGTTTGCTGCAGGTGTTACAGTGAAAGGTCACTTTAGAAGGATCACTTTTTATTCTTTTTGCCAAATTCCTCCTCTTTTTCATTCTGTGTTCCATGATGTTCTGCCACTGCCTTTCTTCTATCTGATCATTGGAAAAGCAAATTGGAGTTATATAACTGTCAAATAATGTTCTACGTTGTACATAAAACCATAAGATACAGGAGCAGAAGTGGCGCATTCAGCCTATTGGTCTGCTGCACCATTCAGTGAAATCATGGCTGATCTGATAACCTTCAACTCCACTTTTCTGTTTAACCCTTGATTCCTTTACTGATTAAAAATCTGCCTATCTCAGCCTTGGTTAGACATAACTCAGCCTTGACAGCCCTCTGTGGTAAAGAATTCCAAGAGGGTGATTCCACTACCCTCTTAGAAAAAATATTTGTCCTGAACTTTGTCTTAAATGTGTGACCCCTTATTCTGAGATTATGCTTCTGATCCTAGATTCTCCCACAGGAAGAAACAACCCCTTTGCATTTACTCTATTAAATCCCTTTGGGATCATGTAAGTTTCAATAAGGTCCCCTCTCATTTTTCTACATTCCAACAAGAACAGGCCCAGCCTACCCAACCTCTCTGCAAAAGACAGTCCATGTCAGCCATCTCTGGACCACCTCCAATACTAATGTAACCTTCTTTCGAAAAGGGACCCAAAGGTGTTCACAGTATTCCAGCTGTGGTTTGACTCGTGCCTTGTACAGTTTTTCAAAACTTCCCACTTTTATATTCCATTCCCTCTCAGTTAAAGGCCAGCATTTCTTTTGCCTTCCTTGCATGCTAGATTTTGTCATTTATGCAAGAAGATGCCAAAACCCCTCTGTTCTGTAGCTTTTTGCAATCATCCTTTACCCGTTCTTTTATTTTTCTTGCTAAAATGCATAACCTCACATTTCCCCAATTTATATTCCATCTTTTGCCCACTTGTTTAACCTTTCGATTTCCCTCTGCATCTTCACCATCTCTCTTATTTCTGTGTCATCCACAAATTTAGCTGTGATACATTTACTTTCCTTATCCAAGTCATTTATGTTGTAAACAATTGTGACCCCAGCACTGATTCCAGTGGCACTCCATTAGTTACAAGTTTCCATCCTGAAAGTGCTCACCTTCTCGCAACTCTCTGTCTTCTGCTAGTTAGCTAGTATTCTATCCCAAAGTCATGGACTCTTGTTTTATTAAGTAGTCTAATGTGAGGTACCTTATCAAATGCTTCCTAAAATTTGATTCATATACAATTATGCTTTAAAATTTACACATCTTAAATTGCACTTAAGTTATTATTGATTAGCTCAAATTTTAGTCATAATCATAAACTGCATTTGATCAGTAAAATTTCCTATTTAATCTGAATTTCGGAGAATTAAAGCATACAAGAACACTTAATTTTCCTGGGCACGTGGTTTCATTTTGATGGAAAAGGCTAGAAATTCAATGCAAAACCCCATTTTAAAATTATGGATCAGTTATTTCAGGACCACCTTTCAGATCCAACTATTGAGAAGAACGCTTTCCACAAAGAAGTATCATCAATTCAATGTGTGCTAAAATTCTTAAACTGTCATTCAATTTTCAAACTCAATACCTTCAATATGAAAACAATGAGCTTTTGAAACAAAGATGCCCACGCAGAATGCCAACAATCACCATCAAAAAGTAGTGGGGAGAAAAGCTAAGCAACAAATTACTGTTATGTTCTGTGCAGGAGGACTGGGGAAGAAAGAAAGTTGTTAGCATTTGAAAATTCCTTGATAGTTTTGTTTTTATTGCTTAACCACTCTGTCTGTAAACTGAAGAAACTACGATCTATGAAGATGACTGGCATTATTTTTGATTATTGGCTATTATTTTGATCAAAACATGATCAATTAAAATGCAAAAGCCGTCCTGATGAATGACAATTGCACAGTTCATGCGAAGTGCCTGACCTAAAAGCAGGATTTTTATTTGTCAATTGCATTTACAATATATAGTAATCCTACCAGATGACACAGCTGCATCAGATACTGTAGAGAAGTCTACACAGCCACAGATGGCTGAAGCTGATTCAGAAATTTTTTTTTCATCACATGCATTCCCTCTTGTAAATGCCAAAACAAATGAGAGGAAGAAATAACTTGCAATTTTTGGCACATTTCAAAATTTTAATCTAGCTTAAATCTCTATAGACTATTACAACTTTAGTACCATAAGCAGTGTTGTCATGTTAATAAATATGGCAGACAATTTGCAGACAGTAAGATCCCGCAAACAACAATGAAATAAACAAACAGAAGATCATTTTTAGTGATATCAGTTGATGAACAATTAATGGCTAAGATGTCCCTGTTCTTCTTTGTGTTGTGTAATACACAGAATTTTACGCTCACCTGAGATTGCAGAGAGAGCCTTAATAAAATTTCTCATTGGACAGATAGCATCTCTGACAGTGCAGCTGTCTGTCAGTATTGCACTGAAATTTTAGGCTAGATAATGTGAACAGTCTTTGCACTGAAACTCGATCTACAACCTTCTGAATCAGAGATGATTGTGTTACCACTGAAATTTGAATCTGTTCTAGATCACAATTGTTGACTGTCATAGTAGTAAGCGTGCTAATGTTAGTGAGAATTAATATGTGCAAAATGCCCGTAGCAGTGAATTAGTAGGTAGATATTGGGGAGGGGGAGGATCGTACAATGACCATAGTATTCATAAACCTCCATTTATTGTCTTAAATAAATGCAGCTGGTACTTCATAATTCAATAATACCTTGAGCAAAGGAAGTAGCTTTGATATAGCAGGAGTGTAATGTCAAACATTCCTGCACAATGATCAAAATACACAATATCAAATGTTAATGTTAAATTCCATGGAAACTGTGGTGAAACAGTATAAAAGTTGTTAATCCAGGACCTCTACAGTTACAGTGTCTGCTCAGGTGAAAGTTCAGCCTATTGCTCATTCTGAAGCACAACTTAGTTCATGTCACTTGATTACTGCTTAGGGACAGTTTATAAAGCTACATTTTCCGAATTCTACAACAGATTTAGCTGATCAAAACTCATTTAGGTTGGAAATTCAAATTCAAATCTCGAAAAATGCCATCAGCATTCAGAAAAAAAAACTGAAACGAGAAACTCATCTGTGAAATACTTCTGAGTACCTGTTTTTTGTACTCCTCTTCTGGCATTTCCTGCACTTTTTGAATTGCTGCATGCATCATTGCCTCACGGTAAACATTCACACTCTCACGTTCAAGAACTCCTGACCCCTCATTTGCTACTAAGGCATAAGTGCTATCGTCAGACCGTGCCCTTCCACGAGCCTGCAATTGAGCAATAGTAAGCACAGAATAAATGTATGTTTTTGAAAATTCTCAGTAAAGTGAGGCATCTAAGACTATGTATTTCAATGAAGAGAAAGGTTGCAAAGATAATCACTCTGGCATTACCTTGATTTTTTTCCTACCTTATAATGATTTCTGATGAATAACAATAACTGTATAATATCAAAACAGCATGTAAAAGAGTGATAAAGTAGTTTGAGCTTGATTTCAAATATCCTTGCTTGAAAGCAATACAATTATAATCCCTCAGAACGGAGTTGGTAGCCTGACCATCCATGAACATTGATAACCATGCATTTTCTATCTTAAAAGGTATGCCCAAACTATTTGCATGTTTCAGATAACCAATACCTTTTAAATAAGGAAATCAGCATCGTAGCTAATCATACCTGGAATGGTATTTTAGGTAGAAATTGATTGAATCCTTTAAACATAATCTGGGCCTTTATTGCCTAAATTAGTAATGCCATCTCCTCTGTAACAGACCTTGCTCCAAAATGTATCTTGCTCTTGTTAGCTCTGGCCAGGTTTACAGACTTCAAACTGTGGATGGATTAAATATATATGGCTGAATGAGACTGTCCAATTGGGATGGGCTGGTGGGAAGCATTGAGGATAGAACAGGCCAAAACAAAACTCCAATCACTTACTGTTTATAGTATCATGTTAGGTGGATCAGGGCAGTATTGTAGTAATTTATTACGTGCCAGGAGTTGTGCCGCAAACGTTATGGAGAACAAGGGAGGATGTGTGTGTCAACAGTGCAGTTTGAGGCTGTAGAGCAACTTGAAAAAATGTATGAGAATTTTAACATCCAGACATTTCATATTGGGAGTCATTGTGCTCAATGAGTACAGGGATCATGGATGAACAGAATCTGCTGCAAGTTAGGTTGTGGGATGCAAAATTCTTGGCACACAAATTTACAGAGAGTAGATGATGAGAGGCTGGTCAGGCATGTGTTTGAATAGTCAGTCTAGAGGTAACAAGGGCATAAGAATTTCAACAGCGAACAAGGTGAAGTAGGGCAGGTCTGAGTGATGATACAGATGGAAATCGGTGGAGTCACTGGCTTGGGAGCAGAATTTTTGTGGGACTGAAGCCATTTTCTTCAGTCTTCTCAATATTTTGCTGGAGGATATTTCTATATTTTCAATGCTAGATATGGGCAAGCATATAACAGAATTAAAATTAGACTGCAGATAGGTCAAGTGAGATAGCGCAAACGTAGAGCTGGGTGTTGTCATGCTGTCCATGTGGAACCTGACAATATGATTTTGGATTATATTGCTAAGAGGCAGAATGTAGATAAGAAATAAGAGTGGACCAAGGAAAGGTCCTCAGGGGGCACTGGAGGTTATGAGAGTGGAAGGAGAAGCCGTTGCAGTGATTCTTTATTTAAATCAATAAACAAAATGGAACCAAGGTGGACAGAGACCCTGGGTGATGATGGACACTCATTGTGAGGAGGGCACAATCAACCACAGAAAATACTGTAGACAGGTCGAGAAAACAAACAGGCATAAGTTCACCTTTGTCTCAGCCCCAATAACATATAACTTAAGAATTTGATAATGTGTTTCAGAATTGAAGCAAGAGTATAAACCTGGTGAAAAATATTCAAACATGGGATTTCCAAGAAAGACGGATACAAATCTGAGACAGGACACACATTCAAGAACTTTATAGAAGAAAGGCAGGTTGTAAAAGGAGTGATTAAGCCACTTCAGCTCTTCTTGCATAACTGTAACAATTTTTCAGTGCTGAATCAGACAGCTGAAGACATATGCTCCCAAAGGGTCTTGTCATAAGGGTTATATCTCAGGTCAAAAATTCAGTATGTTACCAAACAAAAATGTTTCATCTAACAATTTCTACATCAAATAAACTTACTTGAACCATAGCAATCTCATTGGTGACTAGACCATAACGGATTACAAAATTACATTCTTTTATGTCTAGACCTTCTTCAGCTACAGTAGTTGCAATCAGTAGGTTGATGTCTCCATTACGGAATTTAATCAGCACCTCCTTTTGTTCATTCTATTTAAAGAATAAAAATATATTGAGAATGTCAGAAATAGATAGTGCATTAATATAGGTTATATACAATATACCCAACATTTAGTTATATACCAACACATATCAACATTCACAATTATTATTAGGAAGTTGCTAAGACAGAGTTGACCTCATAGAATATTATAAAATCATGAGGAGTACAGATAGGATTAATAGTAAATGTCTTTTCCCTAGGATGGGGAATTTCAAGACTATGGGTACATTTTTAAGGTGAGAAGAGAGAGATTTAAAAAAAAATATGGGGGTCAAATTTTTTACACAGAGGGTAGTTCACAAGTGGAATGAATTTCCTGATGATGTGGACACAATTACAACAGTTAGAAGTCATTTAGATAAGTACATGAATAAGTAAGGTTTAGAGAGATATGGGCCAGGAGAAGGCTAGTGGGATTTGGGTTTATGTTCAGCATGGACTGGTTGGACTGAAGGGTTTATTTCCATGCTGCTTGACGCTATGATCTCCTAGATCCAATATTGATTTTAGTGGCTGAGGAAGACATTAAAGTTGAATAATGAGACGCTGATTAATTCTGACATTGAAGTAGAGAAGTGTCTTTTTTTTAAAGTTATAACTCAGTAAGTCATTATGTTATGTTTATACATGATACAATTCGAGTTTGGCCTCGCTAATTTTTTGCTATTATGATGTAAATAAAATACAATGTTATGCAAATTCTGATGGTTTTTAGCTTCTCCCTAATTAATATGGAATTCTGTTTTTCAATAATACAAGAATGTTTAATAAATTTAAGATATGCAAGAAAAAATATTACAGTAGAAAAATAATCTTCAGCAACTTGTATTTAAGGTCTTTAAGTCATAGTTTAATTAAGTCAAATTTGAATGAATAGCATGACAGTTGTCTCCAAGGTCAAATCTTCAATGTCCTGCATGTAAAATTATAGTCATGCGTATAAAATTTTTAATGATGTGGTCATTTTTACACTCTGTTAACCTAAATTGCTAAAAAAAATTACCATGTTGTGCACCTTTTAATTCACCTCCACATAAAAATATGTATACAAACAAATCTGCTTGTCTGTAGTTAATTTAACCTGTGATAACAAAATGCATACTGAGGAAGTTTAACTAAAACTACCCATGCGACAGATATTTTTCAGAAATCACAATTTATACTTTTGCATCCCACTCCCATTTGATACAATGCCATAAAGAGAATGTACAGTAAGGAAGTAGTGCATAGTGTGGATCAATACTCTGTTGAGATTCCACTTAATGCTTTATAATCCCTAATTTTTTTTTCACATGATATGCACGTTACTGGCAAGGCCAGCATTTATTGTCCATCCCTAACAGGTAGCGATGGTGGGCCAGCTCCTTGAACTGCTGCAGACTGTTGAGTATAATTACATCCAAAGTGCTGTAAAAAAGGCAGCTCTATGATTTTGATCCTGCGGAGAATGAAGAGACAGTGATGTAATTCCAAGAGAGGATGGTGTGTGATTTGGAAGGGAACTTGTAGGTGTGTTCCCATGTATCTGTTACTCTTGTTCTTCTAGCTGGCAGTGATCATGTATTTAGAAGATGCCGTTGAGGGACCTTTCACTGCTATGCATCTTGTTGATGGGATACATTGTTGCCACTGTGCATCTGCAGTGGAGGATTGTGAATGTTTATGTTTGTGGATTTGGTGCCGATCAAGTGGGTTACTTTGTCTTGGATGGAGTCAATCTATTTGAGAGTTGGTGGATCTGCACATGACAGGAGCATTCCATCATACACCTGACTAGTACATTCCGGATGGTGGATGGATTTTAGAGAATTAGGAGGTGATTTACTTGCAGAAAAATTCCCTGTTGAAGCCACAATTGCTCCAGTACAGTTTTTGACCAATGGTAACCCCCAGGATGTTTATAGCTTGAGATTCAATGATGTTAGTGCTTTTGAAAATCAAGGGGCAACAGTTATATTCTCTGGTGTTGGAGATGATAATTGCCTGTCGGTTGAGTGGCATGGGCAGCATTTGCCATTTATCGGTTCAAGCCTGAATGTTGTCCAGATCTTAGGATGCCCTAAATATCTAAGGAGTTAAAAATAGTGCTGGAGATTTTACAATCATTAATGAGCATCCTCACTTCTGAAGGAAGGCCATTTATGAAAGAAGTGAAGATGGTTGAGCCAAGGACACTGCCCTGACGAACTGCTGCAGTGATGTCCCTTGATTAGGATAACTTACCTCCAACAACCATTATCATTTTCCTTTAGGTTTGGTATTATTCCAAACATTGGAGAGTTTGCCCCCACCCGACCCAATTTCCATTGGCCTCAATTTTGCCAGAGCACTTTGATGTCAAAGACAGTCACTTTCATTTCCCCTTTTGAGTTTAGTTCTTTTGGCCATGTTTGAACCAGGGCTATAAACCGGTTGGGAGCTGACTGTCACAGGTAAAGTCCACAATAAGCATCAGTGAGCAGGCTATGTCTGCTTGCTGGCACTGTTGAGGACACCCTCCATCTTTTGGTTGATAATTTAAATTAGATTGAGAGAGTGAGATTGACTGGATTGAACATGTCCTGCCTTTTTACGGACAGGACAGGTCTGGAATGTATTCCATATTGCCTAGTAGATGCCATTGTAGTACTGTACTGGTAAAATATAGGTACTGGTACAGGTAGTTCCAGAGTACAAGTCTTCAGATTGTCAAGGATCTTATCGGGCCCTATACCTTTGCAGCACCAATGCCTTCAGGCATTTTTTTGATATCACATTGAGTGTATTCAATAGCTTTTGTGATGTTGTGCACCTAAGGAGGAGTTTAAGGTGGCCCATCCACTTGGAAGTACTGCTTGAAGGTAACAGCCAATGTTGAGTGATAACAAGGTGTACAGCTGGATGAACACAGCAGGCCAAGCAGCATCAGATGTGTTCATCCAGCTCTACACCTTGTTATCTCAGATTCTCCACCATCTCTGAGCTAATGTTCAGCTTTGTCTTTTGAATTGATGTGCTCGACTCCTTCATTTTTGAGGATTGGATATTTGTGGAGTTTTTAGTTGTTTGATTGTCTATTACCATCCAGGACTGGAAATGGCAGGACTGCAAAGCTTTCATCTGATCCATTGTTTGTGAGATCATTTAGTTTTGTCTATTGCATGCTGCTTCAACAGCTTGAGAAAAAGGTTTACCTGTTTAGGTAAATGATGCTGCTCCTGTCATGTCTTCTTGCACTCTCTATTGAACTAAGCTTGATCCCCTGACTTGACGGTGATGATAGAATGGGGTAAATAAGTCAGGCTATAAGTTTCAAGATTGTGGTAGAATACAATGTTATTACTGAAGGTTGTCAAGTTTTAAGCTGCGATGTCTGTTCTGAATTCCATTAAGCATAGTGGTACAGCCTTTGGACATGGTGGAAAATATACCAAGTGTGAAAGTGGAATTTCGTCTTTACAGGGATAGCACTGTGTTAAATTTCCATGGTAGAGCTGAATATCTATCACCAGGTCATTAGCCTCGGGTTCTAAGTTACTTGTTCCGTGATTTCACCACTATACCACTATTCCCGATAATGTATAACTATGTGAAGTGTTTTGTGAGAAGTGAAAATAGGGAGGGGTTTTCCTTTCCCTGGTGTGGCATGAATGATGATGAAAAGTATGAAGAAAATTACAAAAAAAGTCAAGAATCTATATGTTAAGAAAAGGTTTTGCAATTTTCCTCAAGCTTTAAAAGAGAAACTTAAGAATCCTGCTAATGAGCAACAATTTCCTTACTTTCATGAATTTGCATCTCATTAATAACCCAATTTGTCTTATTTTAATGCCACTTTTAATTCTCCTCTTCCTTTCTATGAAATTGAGCACACAACTTTCTAAAATGTAAATCAAAGCAGGTACCTAGGCAACTGCAGTTTGCTGATTGCTTATCAAGGGCTATAATCCAACCGTTTCTTCACAATTCTATTCTGCTCTTTATCCAAGCAAGTCAGCACAGGCAAAAGACTGGCCTCACCACACCATTACGCCTGCTCTGGGTCCAATTCACACGCTGCTGCAGTCCTTCAGCACCTTACTTCAGTCAGTGATACTTAGAACCTGCATTCTGACAGGTCGCTTTGTACAAGGACACACATATCTCATGTAACTGCACAGGATTCATCTTCTAACTTTTAGCTTTCCTCCTTGGTGCTCACTCACTTTATGTTTAGTTGGTGGCTACAAGCCTCTGACTACTTTTTTTAAAGCATCTTCACTGACTTCAGTGCTGCCAAGATCTGTATTGCTTATGTTGCTTTTCAGCACACAGGATTTTCAGTGCTCATTCAGAATTCCACCTCTGTGGCTGCAATCAATTTTCAATGGATTGGGAGGGGCAAGCAACTCATCACATTGGGGAGCACTGAGCCATCAGGTGCATGAGGTGCTATTCTGTTAACCTTAAGCCTCAAATATCTCTGGCCTTAGATATCATCTCTTCAAAAACTTAATTATTACCAAAATGTACATCACATTTACTGACAATGAATTCCATCAGCTTTCTTCCCCATACTCCATTATTTTATTGATAGTTGTCTGTCCTTATGTTCCTGAAAGGGTCACATTGAGCACATGGAAAGTTCTGCACATGCACACATTATAAAACACCCTCCTAGTGAAAACACATCAGCCCCCAAACAAGCGCAATAAATATGAGCAAATGGGATGGAATGTCATCATTGGCAAGGCGTACTGCTCATGTACATTTCACGCATACATACTGAGAGCATTTCGGGATGTCAGCAAATCTTTTATCAATGTCCAACTGCATTCTTTTGATCCACAGAAATATTTACTGTGACTCATGTTCTAATGCTGTCTCAGATTTGCTGTCTACTCCTTCAGTACTAATCGAAATCAGTAATTCACAGAGTGAATAAAAATAATCCTAAAATAGAACACGACATGGACATTGCAGTCCATTGAAAAAATACTCTTAATATTACTGTTTCCACCCTTCTAACTCATATTTACTCCAATTTGCTCACCCCTCTGAATACAGTAACATTAATCTTCTCCAGTAGTTCCAGAGTGAGTTTTTCAAAAACTTTCTGATACTCAATATACATGACTTCCACTGCCATTCTCCATCCATCATACTTATCCCTTCCTCAAAACTTTTGATCTGTGATCTGCTGATAAAATTTGTCTCACATCACCTGATCTTATATAATACATTTTATTTATTTTACTGATGATTATCAGTTATACTGCTTCCTTCATTGACTCAGCATTCATTTTTATCTGATTACCGTTCTGTGAAGTGTGGCTGGACGTTTGCTAAGTTAAAGACACTATGCAAACATAAATTGATGTAATGAAAAATGAAACCAATATGTAATTTGTAAGAGCCATAAGAACTGTGGATGCTGTAAATCAGGAACAAAAAACAAAGTTGCTGGAAAAGCTCAGCAGGTCTGGCAGCATCTGTGGAGGAGGAAACAGAGTTAGCATTTCGGGTCCGGTGACCCTTCCTCAGAACTGATGGTGGCTGGGAAAACGTCAGTTTATATACAGAAAATAGGGAGGTGGGTTGGGTAGGGAATAAACGATAGGATAGAGCCCAAACAGAGAGAAAGACAGTTGGACAGACAAAGGAGTTGCTGTAATTTGTTGCAATTTGTAAGAGTCGTGAGATCATTATGAAGGAAGTGGATTTCACATTTGCAGGAAAACATTTTACCTGAGTCATGTGTTTGAACTGACTGTTACTGCCAGCTCCAGTTAAGTAATGGGCCTTAATTTCAAACTCTTTAAATTTCTCATTCTCTTCTATCCATTCATGCAGAGCATGTGCATTTTGACGTGTCTTTGTAAAGATAATGCCTCTTGAGTTTCTTTTTCTGGAGAATTCTTGAAGTATAGTTGTTCGTAATTTTGTCAGTTTTCCGTTTTCATACTCAGTCTTTCCAGCAAGAGTTTGAAGCTTTTCTTGTTGTTCTGAAAAGGCAGATAATCTTTTAAAATAAAGTTAAATCATTTCCACTCTTGTAAGGCCAATAACTTTTATTCCTGAATTTCTGATATATGCTTAAAGCCATGGAATTTCATCATTAGTTAGCATCATTTCCTAAAATTTACTTTTGAAATGTTAATGTCAAGCATTATTAAGCAGGATATGCATGAATTTGGCCACAAAACAAAACATCTTCATTGAAACCAAATCATTTACTTAAATCATATTCACAGATTAGCTACTGCATTGATATGGAAATTTTGTTTCCTACATTTACCATCCTTCTGGATTTATATGCAAGAAGCGGGAGCAGGAGTAGACCACATGGCCCCCACAAGCCTGCTCAGATATTCAATGCAATCATGGCAGAACTTCTGCCTTCAATTTACTTCCCTAGCCTTTCCCCATAATACATCCTCTACATGTCAAAGAATATTCTATCTCAGCTTTGAATATACCCAGTAACTGAGCAGTCTTGACTGTCTGGTTTAGCAAATTAAAACCATCTGTGTGAAGAAATTTCTCCTCATTCGTCGTAAAATGAATGATGCTTATCCTGAGAGTGACCCTCAGAATACACGACTCTCCAGCTAAGACAAAGGTCTTCTCAATGCTAACCCTGTCAAACCCCACCAAAATATGTATCTTTCAATTAGATTACTTTAAATCATGATGAAAGTGTTAACAAGTAGGAAATTTTGCCAATTTAATGCACGAAGTAAGAAAAATGCCTTTCAATAATCAACTGCTTTTAGAAACCTTAGAGAAGGAGTGTAACTTGTCAAGTATTGGGCAAAGAGTTACAGAGTCATAGAGTTATACAGTACAGAAACAGACCCTTTATTCCGACTTGTCTGCGCTGACCAGATATCCCAAACAAATCTGGTCCCATTTGCCAGCATTTGGCCCTTATCCCTCCAAATCCTTCTGGTTCATGCACACATCAAGATGTTTTTTAAATGTTATAATTGTGCCTTTATGAGATCAAAGAAGACCTGCTATAGAAGATATTGCTGTCTCTGTACTTTCTTGCATTTGTCTATATGTTAAAATTATGTCCACTATGCCTCTTGATGGATGGAAACCACATTGTGACTCCAGTAGGACCAACTGCGAGGAAGCATTTAGGAAGGTTATTGCAATGACCTTCCCTGTGGTAGACAGCAGGAAAACACCTCTAGTTATTATTATTAGCCTTTTCCATTTTCTTGAATATAGTCACTATTGCAGTGTCTCAGAAATCCCCCAGAATACCCCCTTCCTTCCAGATAAAAGAGATGAGGTTATGTATTTGTGTCAACAGTGCTTCTCAACCATATTTCTGCAGTGAATCCATGTGGACTGGTAGTCTTGTTTATTCTTAGTTGCCAGCTGGCCTTTTTAACCTCATCTGGACTAGGGTTGTGCTGAAGTGGTGGGCGTAGTATGCAGTGGAATGTATTCAAGGACACCTACATCAAGATGAGTGGGTGCTTGAGGAGATCCTCAAAGTGCTCCTTCCAATGAATGACAGCTGGCTGCATCTTTGTCCTTGACTGTTCTTAGTTCTCAGCATTAGGCAACCTCCCCTGACACACCTTCTCATTATTGTGCCATTTTCACTCTGTTTTGCATCGCCCCATCAACTTTTTTGTCATGTAATTCGAGTCTTATGTCTTCACAGAGCTTCTCATTAGTTATTTTTCAATGCTTTTTCACAGGAAACCCAGAGGAAAACAGTTTGACTGCATGTCCAACCAAGACAATCTTATACATACATTAGTGTCTACATCAATTGATTTGAGTTTTTTTTGATGAAGTAACAGACAGGATTGATGACTGTCATTCAGTTGTTGTGTGTATGGACTTTCAAAGGGTGTTGATAAATGACCACATAATTGATTAAGGCATTAAAAGCACAGTGACATCATAATTTTAAACTGGTTAATGGACTGCAGTTAAAAAAAACAGAAACCCTGTTCAAAAAATTTTAATTTGGGAATAGTAAACATGAATGGGTAGTTAGCTTGTACATGAATATTCACTAAGCTTTTCAAGAGTATGCTACATATTAGAAGGACATTACCATTAAATAGACTGATCAGAAATCTATCTGTATCATCCAGTTTTGACTTCGGTATGTCCTCATCATCATCCATGACCTTCTTTCTTTTCTCATCTTGATAGAAGTCTGTGAGATAATTGTATGCATCAATCATCCTTATGGTATCATTAATCATCAGGGCATCATTGTATTTTCTTAAATGCTCTGCACAGACACGCAGTTTACGATTCTCCTCTTTGGCTCCTGTGGAAAAAGAAGTGATATAATTCACAAAAAGTGTGTATGAGTAAGCTGAAGTACAGTTTAGTCACTCAACTGCTTCCTAAACTGAAACAATCTAATGACTTTACCATTATCCTCTGACAATACTGTTTAAAAGATTCACTGATAAAGACCCCAAATTAATTTGTCATTGTACAAAAATATTGCAGATATTTCCCCTGACTTTTAAGAATAAAACAGATGATTCCTTTATTTGTGTAACCCGAGCCCATGTATTGGTTAGATCAGTTGACTGGATAGTTGGTCTGTGATGCAGGATAGTGCCAACAACATGGGTTAAATTCCCACACCAGCTGAGGTTACCATGAAAGTCCCACCTTCTCAACCTCGCCCCTCGCTGAGTGTGGTGACCCTCAGGTTAACCATAACCGGTTCTCTCTCTGTCTCTCTCTCTATGTTCCTTTGGGTCAATGGCAAATATTCTTGACTAGAATAAGAATCGCAGAATTATGATAGCACAGAAGGACACCCTTCTACCTATCATGTCTGTTCTGGTACAGAGAGCCAGTCTCCTGCTTTATCCCCATATTCCTAAACACCATGTCTATCCAAATAATCATTCAATGTCCTCTTGAATACCTTAATTGTCTCTGCCTCTACCACACTCCCAGGCTGTGCATTCCATATCCTAATTATTCAGTGTGAAAAAGTTTTTTTTTCCCACACATCACACTTAATTCATTTTCACATTACTTAAATCCATGTTCTCTTGTTCTTTTATTCTTTTACGAGTGGGAACAGCCTCTCCCTATTTACGCTATCCAGCCCTCACATGTTTTACAAACATCTCCTTCTATCCAAGAACAATCCCAACTTCTTCATTCTGGAACCACTTCCGGAAATTGTTTCCGCAATTCAATCCCATCTTTCCTGTATCATGGTACCAAAACTGAGTGCAAAGCTCCAGCTGAGATCTACCAGTGTTGGGTGACAGTGTTCTAAAATACCAATGGATCCAACATTCAGCCACGTTAGAAAGCATTCTGGTTGCTGCCAACTTGGGCTTGATTTTGAGGTGTTTCATGATATCATCTGCCTGTTTCACTGGAGAAGAAATGTATTATAGAAATTGGGGTGCTGTAATAGGATCCCGACTATAATTTTGAGTTAAATTGTGTATCAAGCACATTCCTCCCACTAACTGGTCTAAACACTTGTCTAACAAATGTCAAGAATTTTGCTTTAACTGTTATTTTTATGAGACCAGGAGGAACAGGAATGTTCATCCTGAGCTAGAAAGGATGTGGGAATAGGCATTTGGCCCTTGATTGACAGATGCAAATATACTAATGCCTATTTCAGTCATGGGCCCTAGATGCTTATTCTTCCTTAAATTTCAGTCTTTAGTGCATTTTTATGCATAATTTGTGCATGAATGCCATGCTCCCATATAATGATTAAATGTCTGTGTTAGAATAAAAAACATCGAACCAAAAGATCCACAGAGACATATTATTTATGTTTCTTTTTATGCTTTCTAATTTTGTGTAAGTTTCTCCATTGTTTGTACGCAATTGTAAACATGATCTTAAAATTATACCTCATACAGTTAATAGTTAAAATAGCAAAACCTCTTCATACAAACCACATGAAAAGTTTGGCTATGATGTCACAGAAAGATATAAATAGTTAGAATAATGTCAACTATGGTGGTTAAGAAGAGAATTTGATATTTATGCATGAGGCAAATGAATTAAAAGGGAACAAAGAAGGCTAGGTAGTTAAGATTTAAAAGACACAAAGAACGATAAACCTAACAAAATGATCAAATGGCTTGCTGAAGTTTCTACAAACACACAATGCTCCATTTAACCTGATTTCTCTTTTTGCACAATCCACTGCTCATAAGACTGTGTGCCAAAATCCGACGTGGGGTTTCGTCCAAGGTACGTGTGAATTTCCATCATCATTTCTTTGATTTGTCCTCCAAAGGGATCCTTAAAATCAAACAGAGGAGAAATCAGTAGCTTCAATAAAGGGTCTTTAACATGTACTTTTTGACAGTTGAATGTCATGTCTGAAATATGATCTACTGTGTGACTGCATCTGACAATGGCATTTTTGTCTCCATAGAATGGAAAAATGTAATCCTTCCGGACAGCTGATGTAATTTCTGAAGGTTTGAATGCTGTGTACATTACTATTCTGGCAGAATGCTTTAAAAAAAACAAAATATGCAGATATAGAAATTTTAGAGTAATGGCTGCAAATGCTGATAACACTCAGCAGGACACCCTGGAGAAACAAAAACATTTCAGGTAAATGGCCCACTTCAATGTTACTATACTAGATTTTGCAGCTGGGAATGATAAAAGAATATAAAAGAACAATAAAACTCCTGTATTGTTTCCCTGTTGGGAAGTTCCCAGATTTCCTTTTCTCTAACTGATCTGGATTTTTAAATCTTGTTTCTTGCCTCTTCCAGGAAATCACTTGATTTTTCAGAGAATATATTGTAATCTATCATCGTGTGAGACAGGCTGAATGCAAAAGTCCCAACAAACAGTAACAGAGATTTGTGGTGTCTCTATAATAATTTGGACAAATTTTACACCAAACCAAGCTCTCCTACTGAATTTTTTTTAACAAATATGAGTGTTATGTATAATGACTTCCAAAAGTAAATATTTGTACCACTTTTCTTTCTTCTGCAATCTCCATCTTTTTCACAGGATCTTTCACTTGCTCTTTTAATTGTGTATAATGATCCTTAACAGTCATTATTTTGTAAGCATCAAGGTTTGCACAAATCTACAAGATTAAAAAGAGAAAAAAATAGTTAAACACATTGAGAAGTTTACTTGGTATTTCTTTTTTCTGGTAATCTTAACAAACCTGCAATTAATTTGTCTGAAACTAATTTGTTTTCCTGTGCTGCATCAGTGTAGCACTCCCATCTCCTTATTAATATTCTATTATTTATTTGTTGAAGATGGTAGTGAACTGCCTTCTTGAACCACTCTTGTCCCATTGATGTAGCTACACTCACAAAGCTATGAAGGAGGGCATTTCAGGATTTTGACCAAATAAAAAATGCAATGAGTTCTGAAGAGTCACACTGGACTCAAAACGTTGACTCTATTTCTCTCTCCACAGATGTTGCCAAACTTGCTGAGTTTCTCCAGTATTTTTGATTTTTATTTCAAATATCCAGCATTGCAGTATTTTGCTTTTATTACAAAGCAGTCATAATCCAATTGAATAACTCAAGGCACTCAGTTGGCAACTCCTGTCCAATGTAACTGTGTTTGGGATAATTATTTTGCAATTGACACTATTTGAAACTGCCTGCAAAACAAATATGACGGATCGCATCTTAAAGCAACTAATTCATAAGCAGACTTTTGTTGAAACCGGCATTTTGGCAAGTGACTGAAGAAACTGAAACAAATATGCCATTCTATTTACCCTATACAGTCATTTAAAACAAAACCTTCCTGAAAAATTATAGCTCAATAGAAACAAAAAGTTCTCTAACAAGTTACAAATGATTTGGCCAGTCTATTGATAGCAACTGATTGAAGATTTTGTTTTAAGAGAAACAAGACCACAGCATGTAAAAGAAATACAATACGACTAGTTCTAATATCATCATTCTACCTTTAATCACAGTTGTTACATATTTATTGATTATTTCACCGAAGTTACTTATTCCCACACTGGTTAATTTTAAATTAAAAGCCAAGAAGGGGACAAATGTTCCTCCTACATTTTCCTCTATTTGCAAATATTAGTAAAATTTCAAAAGCAAATACCAAGTGCTGAAGTTATGTTCATACCAACGTTGATTTAGAGTTGTTACAAAGGCCACAGTTTTGGTTTTATTTTAACATTCCTAAATCTGGCATTCATTACTATTCCCTTCCTGATATCTACTTTCTACATTTACATGAAGCAACTTATAACGTTCGTCTTTTCTTCTGTTTATCAGCATGTTTGATTCATTTCACAGAGATACAGATACCAAGCTGTTATCCTCAGCATGGTGCATTCACAGAATCAACATGCCAAGGTAGGAGATATCTTGCAAGAATTGTTCCTTATAGCTCCAGATGGACAAAGCATGGGTTTGAGCTAAATACCATTCATAACGGAGAGAAGTAAGCAAAACAAATGTAAACTCTTACTTGTATAATGTGGGATTCTGCATTTTTTCTGTTCTTTGCGCCACCTACACCAGGTGATGCTGTCAGTCCTAGGATCTGTGGAAGTGACACTTGTGCAATTCCTTTTTTATTGTTCAGCTTTTGTTCAATGTATCTGGTCATTATGCTCTTGTACACTCCTTCTTTCTGAGTGTGGTGGCATTCATCAATTATTATCAATGAAAAGTCTGCAAAGAACAAAGTGTTTATACCACATTACGAAAAGTCACATTCTCAGAATCTGTAGAACAGAATACAAAATCTCCAAATGGATTAATTGATTGCAATGGGCAACATTCTTTAGAATTACAGATGGGGTGGGGGATGGGGTCGGTGAGGGGGGTGAATATTTTTCCTCCTCTCATTGCCCAGCAAGTAATCAGGAGGAACAGATTTTCCAATTTACAATCTGATCAATTTTCAGTCTACAATCTATCTCATCAGGTTCCTGCTTTGATGACAAAAATGCAAATTTATATCAATTAATGGTAGTTTGACTAGTACAAGCAGAATAGCAGATAAATAAAGGTGGCACAGTGGTAGTGTGTCTACCCCAGACGAAGAGTCCTGTGTTCAAGTCCCACTTCTCCATGGTGTGTAAAAACATCTCTGAATAGGTTGAAATAGGTTAAAATGTTAAATAAAGGTGAAGCATGTCAGTGCTGTTGCTGAGATGAATAGTTTTTTTCACTGGGAATTGTGTTGGCTATTAAGAAGTAGTGATTTTACGAAGGAACTTTGCAGAGACCAGCATGCTTTGCATGATTTTCTATTCATCAATTTTAATGGATAGTAAAATCCTATTTGTCTGTTGATATCATTGCCTAAAATTCAGGATGCAATACTGTACACAAGAAACATAAATTTGTGACATCTGCCATGATAGTCAAATATTGAGAGGATATTGTCAAGGCATGGAAATGTTGATGGCTGGGAATAAGTAATAGACTGACGTCTGATTGATGAATTGGAATACATCATACATTGCATTATTCTAATAAACCTTTACAGCCAATTTGTGAAAAGCAAGATCTCATTGACAGATCAAACAAGTGATCAAATAACCAAAAAGAGCTGTGGATGATGGAAATTGTAAACAGAAATTGCTGGATAAGCTCAGCAGGTCCTCGCGACATCTGAGTTTTGAAGAAGGGTCACTGGACCTGAAATGTTAACTTTGATTTCTCTTCACAGCTTTTCCAGCAATTTCTGTTTTTATTTCTGATCAGATAATCTTATTTTGATGGCTGTGGTTGGGAGTTAAATGTTGGCTAGGAGATTGGGAGACATTGCCTACTTTTCTGTATTGTTAATGTTCACCTAATGGAGTAGAAGGCTGCTCTTCTAGTGAAACAATCCTTTACAAATATATACAAGTGGCAGCTCAGATTATGTATCTTCATCTTGCGGACTGGGGATGAAACTTTGCCGTTTTGGCTAAGACACAGTGTTATCATTAAGACAGGGCTGACGCAACACTCAAATGAATAATGAAGCTGCATTTTGGAAATATGTAGACTGCATCAATAAATTAGTTGTGCTTCTTTATATCTTGACGATAAGAGATAACAAGGTGCAGAGCTGGATGAACACAGTAGGCCAAGCAGCATCAGAGGAGAAGGAAGGCTTACGTTTCGGGCCTAGACCTTTCTTCAGAAATGGGGGAGGGGAAGTGTGTTCTTAAATAAATAGGGAGAGAGGGGGAGGCAGATAGAGGATGGACAGAGGAGAAAATAGGTGGCGAAGAGACAGACAGGCCAAAGAGATGGGGATGTTCAGATCATCCACTTCACCAACACCTTCCACCCCAACCTTAAGTTCACCTGGACCATCTGCAATACCTCTCTCTCCTTCCTGGACCTCTCTGTATCCATCTCTGGCAACCACCTAGAAACCGATATCCATTTCAAACCCACCGACTCCCACAGCTACCTAGAATACATCTCCTCCCACCCACCTGCCTGAAAGAATGCCATCCCCTATTTCCAATTCCTTTGTTTCCGCCGCGTCGGGTCACAGGATGAGACATTCCACTCCCGAACATCTCAGATGGCCTCATTTTTCAAGGACCACAACGTGCCCCCCTCAGCGGTTGAGAACTCCCTCGACTGTGTCTCCCGCATTTCCTGCCACTCATCCCTCAAACCCCCCTCCCCGCAATAAAAACCAAAACAGAATCCCTCATCCTCACGTGCCACCCCACCAACCTCCGGATCCAACGCACCGACACTTCCGCCATCTGCAATCCGACCCCACCAACAAAGACATTTTTCCCTCCCCACCCTTATCTGCTTTCTGGAGTGACCATTCTCTCCAGGACTCCCTTGTCCACTCCAAACTCCTCTCCAGCCCCACCACACCCGGCACATTTCCCTGCAACCACAGGAAGTGCTACACCTGCTGCTACAACTCCCCCCTTCACCCTCATCCCAGACCCCAAGCAGACTTTCCACATCAAGCACATGTTCACCTGCACATCTGCCAATGTGGTATACTGCATCTGCTGTTCCCGTTGTGGCCTCCTCTACATCGGGGAAACCACGTGGAGGCTTGAGGACTGCTTTGCAGAACACCGACGCTCGGTTCGCAGTAAACAACTGCACCTCCCAGTTGCGAACCATTTTAACTCCCCCTCCCATTCCTTAGACGAAAGTGTCCATCCTGGGCCTCCTACAGTGCCACAACGATGCCACCCAAAGGTTGCAGGGACAGCAACTCATATTCCGCTTGGGAACCCTGCAGCCCAATGGTATTAATGTGGACTTCACAAGCTTCAAAATGTACCCCACCCACCACATCCCAAAACCAGCCCAGCTCATCCCTGCCTCCCTGAACTGTCCTTGCTCCCACCTCTCCCTTTCTCCGACCCCAAGGCCCACCCCCATCTCCTACCTACTAACCTCGCCCTTTGACCTGTCTGTCCTCTCTGGACTGACCTATCCCCTCCCTACCTCTCTACCTATGATTGCCTCTACTGGCTCCATCCCTGTCTCTTTGACCTGTCTGTCTCCTCTCCACCTATCTTCTCCTCTATCCATCTTCAATCCACCTCCCCCTTTCTCCCTATTTATTTCAGAACCCCCTTCCCCTCCCCATTTCTGAAGAAGGGTCTAGGCCCGAAACGTCAGCTTTCCTGCTCCTCTGATGCTGCTTGGCCTGCTGTGTTCATCCAGCTCTGCACCTTGTTATCTCAGATTCTCCAGGATCTGCAGTTCCTGCTACTTTGACTGTAATATGCTTTTATTACTTGCAATCGGCTAGAATTCAGCTCATCAAAAAATCTTTTGCTGTTTTAAAGTATTTGAAATCATTGTTAAGTAAGATTGGGCAATTGCGAGAACAGAATACATTGTACTCATTACTAAATTAAAGCAAACGCTTCAATAGGAGCTTACATAGCAATTGGATCTTTATTTTTGAAGTTTACCAGCTAACTTACTGGTGTCTACACAGCTCAATGTAATTATTTTTAAACCATTACAAAACCAAGGCCATGAAGACTCTATGGACTACAGTGTTATTTCCAAAAGGCAGGCGGGAGCTGTTAACTCTTGTGGAAGGTAGCCTGCTGTCCTTAGGCAGTATTTACGGATTAATACTTGTTGCAAACATTGATCAAAAATCCAAGAAGGGAAGCATTTTATATATGTTTGGATATAATAAATTATTTATTGTTCCCTGAATAACTTTCTTGCCAATCTTTGTTACTGAAAAGTAAGATCTTTTGATAAATTACACGTTCAAAGTTTTAAAACAGATCCAAATTAGTAGCCAGTGTAAAAAGTGCTCACAATTTAAAAATAATATTTGTTTTGATCCACATTGTAACATCTGATGATGACTGGCCAGTTGCCAGTCACACATAGCATCAGTGCATTTGTAATTTTCTCCATCTACATATCAATCTCAGGCTAGTTTAATCTTGTCATTAGAATGTCAGCTGTAAATGTTAAGTAATTGTTTTCTTCTATTTATTACGTATTCTGATTAAAGATCAGTTCTCGCCATCACAGCAGTGCAACTATATGAACTATGACCTCTGAAAGTTACTAAGCACTTAAAAACATGCCATTTAGAATAAAATTCTAGGTTTGATGAGTGATGAATACTGATTGCTTCCACCACTTTCTGAGCACTGAACTGATATGTAAAGATTTCCAAGTGGTAAATAATTTGCTTAATCGTGGAAGCCACAAATGTTTATAAAGTCAGTGAGTACATTGGAAAAGCAGTGAGCATGGAGTTCCTAAACAGTTTATCTATTGTTATTACATAATGGTGCTGTTAAGCCTGTGCATGGTTGGTGATGGATGTAATTCTTTACAAAAAAAGTTTGTTCAACAAGATTTATTTATTGACTTTTAGTCAACTTGACCAATGACTAAAAATTTAAAAGTCTGAAACAGATCTGAGAGCCCTCTTTGCTAGCACTAGCTTCTAGACCAATCTAAATTTTTTCCAAGATTTATCTGTTGCAGACTTTTACAATTATTTTGTCTTTCATTATTTATTTTTGAATGTAATTTTGCTACACTCTTTCCCCCCCAGTGATACCACATTTACTTTTAATTCATATTTGAAGAATTAGGGAATCCGTTTCCTAATCTAACCAGGCACATTATCACTGACTGTAATATCAGTGACTATGAAGTGCCTATGTGAATGTTCAAGAGAGATATGTTCACTGTAATTTTGGATTGTTGGCACATGGTAGGCTTTTAACTAAGCCCCTGCTTTGACATAGCTCCACGCTACATTATGTTGCAAATAAGTGGTTTATAGGATTGAAATTCTCTCTTTAACTTAGGATAATGTGAAGAGTGTCCTGAGACCAGTTTTTAAGTTTGTGGAACAACAGGCCTTGATGATACGTTAATTAAAGACAAAAGGGAGGTCGGTTTTGTTTATGCTCACACCTCAAAACAATGGCAGCAGCATCTACGTTTACATTGGTTAGACTGTTGGTCTCCAAGTTTCTAGGAAGGTACTAAAAATATTGGAGGTAGTAGGAACTGCCGAAGCTGGAGTCTGAGATAACAAGGTGTGGAGCTGGTGGAACACAACAGGCCAGGCAGGATCAGAGGAGCAGGAAGGCTGATGTTTCTTTCCTGCTCCTCTGATGCCACCTGGCCTGTTGTGTTCCTCCAGCTCCACACCATGCTATCTTATTAAAAATATTGGGTTGTGAACTATTATGCTGTGTCCATTTTCTTAAAAAATAAAAGGAAGTTGAGTCCCAAGGCTAGTGTATCAGTGTTTCTATCTGGATACAAGAACCATGTGAGTCACATTGTTGTAGAAAGTGATAAATTTCTCTGCTATCCTTAGAAGCTCTCATACACTGGCAATTTATGAGGATCTGGGAGACAATAACTTGACGCCGAGGAATTATCATGCTGGAACACAAATGGGGCTCATGCTCAGATTAAAAAAGATGAAGTTCACAAGGATGTGAAATAAGGCTTGCACCTGAGAGCAATTGTCAGGAGTGGCAATTGTGTGGTTAAAATTTACCTAGCTGAGAAAGAAAAGGAGTGGAAATAATCTGTTGGGAACTGAGAATCACTTTGGAATGGATCCAGAGAAATCAAATGATTATTCAAGAGACATTGTAAAAATATGTCAATATGGAGTGGGTTTTTCAGTTGTGTTAACTATTAAAATAGATAATTAATATAATTCATTCTACAGTTACAGGATTTATGGAAAAAGAAGTTACTACATCTGGCTTTACTTAGAAAATTGGATGCAGGCTGTGATTCATCAACTTTCCATGAGAGGTAACATTTTGGAGCACAGCAATTTGAAAAGAAATAGGAATCTTTTAATTAAAGCATTATGGTCTTCTGAAAAACATTTGCCACTGCAGAGACAAACTGTGCTTTAAAACTTTAAAAAGTTAAAATCACTGAATGGATTGCAGGCAAATTCTTGCTAAGCAACATCACCTTGAAATCCCTGTGTTTAGAAAGGCATGTGTCAATTTCAATTTTGGGGGAAAGGGATAAGATATGAGCTGAAATCCAGTTTGCCTGGAGTTCTGTCTCACTTACTTTTAGTTTACCATTTTGGGGGAGGGGAGGATAGTGGAGTGTGTTGTAGGAATGAGAACCCCAGGCAGAACTTACACCATGCCCCAACAAATGCTCATATGCTATGTGTTTGTGTGTGTGTGTGTCTGTGTGTGGGTGGGGGGTGGGGCAGTGCACAGGGCATGCAGGGGTTGTTGGGACATGGAGTGTATTTCTAGGCTTCACAGATGAATTCCTTCCTTCTTTGACTCAGCTAAGCATCTGCTTTTCGCAAACCGCCTTGAGTCTCCTTGAGTCTGCAGATGGCTCAAATCTTTATAGATAAGCCAGTCAATTCCTTTCGAGGGATGATCAATTTCCTTCTTTGTTGTAAAGATAAAAGCTTGCAGAAAGAAGTCTTCAATTCTGTACGACATCAGGAGAATTTGAGGTAAGGTTGCAAAGTGGATAATACTTATGTGGACTGAAGGAGGGAGGCGAATCAGGGCCAGACAGGCACAGCTTATACGCTATTGCAACTGCTAGGGGCCTATTTCAGACATGAAAATGAATCTGTCCCCAGTTTATGTAATGGGGCCACTTTGGGATTGGAGTAGACAGAAGTCCTTTACAGCAACATTTATCCTAATACAATGAATTCTTAGAAATTCTGGGGCATAATATTTTGTTCAAAAATTCAAAATGTTACGACTTTTTGGGCTGACATACTTTTCCCAGCTGACACTGACAAATGTAATGTATTTTTCCCCAACTACTAAGCTAAATAATTTTCTTTTTCGAAGATAGAATGTTGCTTTCTCTCCATGAGTTGAATTGCTAAACTCTTGCTTGTTACATTTGATTTTGTTGGGTTGGTGGAAGGGATTTTTGAAATCAAATTTGCTCAATCAGTGCCGAATCTGAATAGTAACCCTACACCAACAATGAATTGCAAATCAACACTGTGAACAGAAACAGAATGGTAAGAAAATATTTTTCAAATGCAAGAGCAGCAGTGTAACAAAACCGTGCAGAAATGAGCAAACATTTAAACAAAGCAATTAAAATTTAAAATGCTCCCAGATTTATCTTAGAATCAATCCTATTTGTGGTAAAACATGCCTCATTTTAAATTTGTCTTAAGTTCCACAGAGAATTGATATAAAACTGGTAAATCAATGCAAAAATCTCCCTTTCATCAACATTTGCTCAAATGAGTTACTCTTCAATGATACATTTTAAACGAGCTCATTTATTTGTGGCCTGTTAAATGTCGAAGGCCTTATTGTGACATCCTGATCTATTGCAAGTCAAAGTGGATAAAGTATTAAAATTATTAGTGCATGTGACAGTGTGTTGAAGAGTAAAGCATTACCTGAAATTTCAAGATTGTCAGCGTCACTTTCATTTGCTTCAGCCAGCTGATTCTCTAGGATCTGAGCTGTACAGATAATAATGTCATTCTCACGCACCACTTGAGGGAATGAGATCTTCAGTTGTGTATCACCACTTATTTTGCTGACACTATATTTATCTTTCAGGTATGGGTTGAACTCTTTGCGGAAATGCTGGTCAACTAAAGGCACCTGGGATACACATGAATGAAAGAGAAACAATATTGTTTAATTTTTGCCAATCCAGTTGAATTTGAATAGGAATCTTATGTTGTTTGATGCTTGCCCTAGAACGCAGCAGTGGCTACAAGTATTTAATGGGTTTAGGGACATCCTGAGTGTGGGTAAGATTTACGTAAATGCAAGCTCTTTATTCCTTTTTTCTCTTAGTTTAACAGTTTTTGATGAAACAGTTTCAGCTTTAACAAAATAAGAAAAATGCCATTGTCATTTACAAATGCAAGAAAACCAAAACACTGTAATCTCTATAAAGCTGCCATCCAATATTAGGTTAGCTTTTATCCATTACCTTTATTAACTAGTAGTTTGTCAATGTCATTGATCAAGGTGAACCAGAGGAGGCACCATTTTGTCAGTTTGCTAAGCCCTTTGATCAAGATATAGCAGGATCAGAATTTGAACCCTCAATATTCCAAATTTGGGTTTCTTTCCTTTATTTCCCTCTTGTTCAACATCTCACTGTTTCTTCTTCTTCCCTTTCAAGCAGAGCCTTATTATACTCATCATTATACTTAAGAATATATCTCTTTCTCCCTCCTAAAACTGGTGCCCAAGGAATTTACCTCAGCATTGCCATTTCAACATCTCCCCCTTTAATCTGTATTTACTTTCCCCAAAAAGAATTTTGTTTTCTTCCTGATAACAGTATTTGTCTTTCTCTCTAATGTCAATTGCCAGGACATTGCAATGGTGAAAGAAGTAAATACATCAGGATTTTGTTAATCAGAGACAAACTCATTTGTGTGCATGTGTTACAGTCATACGAAGAAAGACAAATCCTGTGTATGCTTGTTTTCCTAATTAACACTGAATTATCTAATCAAATCTCTGATTATATCTGCAGATTATGTTGCAGGTTTTGAAAAGTAGATTGTGTGTACCTGGAGTTTAGGGTGTTTAAGGATCTGTTACGATATATGTGTAGTTCTTCCTTGCCAAAAAGGCTACAAGTCATTGCTCTGGACTTGCAGGCTATACTTTATATCCCACAGATGTCAATTACAGACAATACAGCTACTTCGGAGGAAATGGTCTCACATCATTTCTGATTTGCACTGTTGCAAAAATTTCAATCATAAAATTGAGTTTGTGGAATCCTCTGTGGACTTCCGATTTAAAAAGATATTTGATTGTCAGATTTGGCATGTCTACAGAGATTCAATTTCCTCACTTGGTGTAATCTCAGAAATATAACTCTCAACTGTGAATGTCGAGACAAAATTTAAAATACTACAATAGCTGCAATATACCTACACACAAGTAACAGTGAATTACCTTGTTAACAAGGACTACAACCTTCCCTGTTTTCCCCTGTAACTTCATTTTGTCCAGATGGTGTCTGGTAATGTAGACTGCAACCCTGGTCTTTCCACTTCCTGTGGGCAGGCAGATAATGAGATTTTTACCCTCCAACGCTGGAGCTGCAACTTCTTGCTGATAGTCTCGGAGGTGGATTTCAGGAACTGGTGATTGTCTTCCTTTCGCTTTGCTCTCCTCATCGGAATCTGAAATATTTGTACAGCAAACTTCAACATGATGGAATGTGGAGTGATTGATAAGCTATATGTCCTTTGATCTCTTTTGTACCAATAACATGGAATCCTGAAAATGGAACAAGTTCAGCAAATGGCTATCTAGTTTCAGACAAAATTGTCATCTGTTGTTAAGTATGCTGAAATCTTTATAATATCCCAGTTAACCAGTACTGCAGGTAAGAGTAGGCAAGAGCCAATGCGACCTTGAAAAGTTTGGAGTGACACTAGAATTATCAGAGGATTATCAGAATATCAGCCATTATATCATTGAATGGCAGAGCAGACTCAGTGGCTTACTTCAGCTCCAATGTCTTATGGTCTAATCTCCTAACCCTCAAAAGACATGCCATTTGCCTCACTGTTCTGCATATTCAGCTCGTTGTATGCTTTTCCAAGGTTAAGCGGCTGCAAATTTGCTCTTCATCCAAAATTATGCAGCTGCTGCTTCATTCAAATTTCTTGGGTCTTCAATTACTCATTGCCAACACAGAGCAGCTTCACAAGAAAAATGCCCTTGCCATGTTTCTGAGTAAATATTTGACATTAATAAAATTTCAAGGTTAACTTTTCAATTACACATAAAATGTGCTCACTGTAGCAATTGTAATGAGATAAACCAGCTGGACACAGAATATGAGTTGACATTTTGGGTTGGGACCGGTCTTCAGAAAAATCTTGTCCCAATCTGAAACGTCAACTTTCCTGCTCCTCTGATGCTGCCTGACCTGCTGTGTTCCTTCAGCTCCACTCTGTGCTATCTCTGACTCCAGCATCTGCGGTTCTTACTATCGCTGATAGAATATGAGTTCCCTGATTGGGGCTGGCTGACAGACAAGAACAGGAATGTCAGACATCCTGTTCACTCAGAAATGGCTCTGAGGGAGCTGGATCAGTGTCAAGGACTCTCCACATGTGAATACAGGATGACTTGGTGACAGGATACCAGCCTTTGTAGTTATTTCACTCACCTTGACTCTCCTTCTTCTTTAAAGTGGCTAAAATGTTTTCATTCTTAAGGATAGGTTTTTGTTCCCATTAATAGGCTGAGGTATCCACTTCACCAATATAGAAACGAAATTTCAAAGACGGCAGGAAGTGTAAAGCTTTAAAAACAGTACTTTTGCCAATTTGGAAGACAATTCTGAAAAAGTAAATGACTTCCAAGGCTGACTGATAATGTACTGCAGCACTTAAGAGCTGCAATATACAATAGTTTTATGTTATTTGTTATTCACAGTAATGTTGAAGGAAACGCTAAGCAGAGGCATTATTCTGTTTAACCAAGAAAGAAGGAAAACAACACAGAAAAGTGTACCTTTCAACTTCTATGCATTTTTCAGTTCCTGGCTTCAGAAAGGCATTACAAATGTTTGAAAGCAGGATATCACCACATCAAGTGAAGGTAGCGCATAATACAGGAAAATTAAAGAACGGATAATGCAATGAAAATACTTAAAAGGAGGACATTTTCACTCTTTTAAAAAGCTGACTATGTAAACCTGCCTTGTTCTTAGCTTCTTCTACTTAATTGTTGTCTGGTAATGTGATTCAAGAAAAAGAAACAGCCAGTAAATATGAGATAACAAAGTGTAGAGCTGGATGAACACAGCAGGCCAAGCAGCATCAGAGGAGCAGGAAAGCTGACATTTTGGGCCTAGACCCTTCTTCAGCCAGGAAGTATGTTTCTGATTCCATATGTCCTATGAAAGCCAGTAAAACTGGGAAGTGAGTCACACTGGTGTGACTCATTTAGCAAGTATCAAAATGGTGGTTCCGGCATGAACAGGAGAGTGACTTCAACATATTTCCATTTTTATTCACTCATAGGAGAGGAACATAACTTAAAATCTAACATCAGGTCAGTGTTCAGCAAAAAATCTTATGATGTTTTCTAACGCCAGATTTCTTTATCCTACCCAGAAAACTGTTACTTTATTAAAAGTCTGTAATCAAAATCGAAAGCAAGCTTTATGAAAACAGTGAGAGATAGTTAGAACTGCCGATGCTGCAGTCTGAGATAATAAGATGTGGAGCTGGATGAATGAACACAGCAGGCCAGGCAGCATCAGGTGAGCAGGAAAGCTGATGTTTTGGGTCTGGACGTTTTTTCTGAAGAAGGGTCCAGACCTGAAACGTCAACTTTCCTGCTCCTCTGATGCTGCCTAGATTGCTGTGTTTAGCGAGCTCCATACCTTGCTATCTCTTTATGAAAACAGTTTTGTTTAGGCCCCTAAGTTACTGTTAAAATCTCATGGTTTTTCAATTATATTTATTTAAGATCAGAAAACAAGTGACCATTTTTCTTGTTTAAATGTTTACTTTTTTCCATTGCTTTCAGCCACATCTCCAGACTGAAAAACTGCTGAGAAGCCTGCTGCCAGAATTCTAAAAACTACATGATTTTGGTTCTTAAGAGATAATGAAATGATAGGCTGACTCTCATTATAACTTTTCTCCCCTTCACGCCAAGTCTGTCAAATCTTGTTTGAAGCCCCCTAATTTCCAGCTGAACTGAACTTAGGCAGATATTTGAGAGTTTGGGTAATTGTAGCCATAATAATAAACAAGAGATACACTATTAGCTGTTAACAGGAGACTGCAGTAAAAATGGAATAGTGTATAAATTAATGCATTCAGTTGTCATTGCACATTAGGCCTTAGATCAGCAATCAGTTACCCTTACTATATTGCCACAAGCAACTTGTCAGTATGGATTTAACTCTCTTCCCCACATACTTAACAGAAGGTTAGCTTAATTATTCTGTGATCTCAAAAGCTGATTGAAATGTGTAAAACTATATGTTACAGTGTTTCAGCTTGTGCATAACTGTCAAAATGATTATCATTATATCCTACACATATAGGAGAATTGTGAATTATCTGTTAAACATATATGCAGGAAGGCATTCTGAAAAGCCTTTATTTATGTGCATCTACAGTAATATTAAGGCTTACTGGATCAAACATACTCTTTTATACTAGACAACTTTAAAGCAATTATTTATGAAATTATATCTTTATATTCAATATTGTGAATTTTAGAAGCATTATTCACAAAATAAAGGAAGTGGCTTTTTCAGACTCTTCAAAATCTGCAGGTGAAAGAAATATTTATAACACTGAAGGTTAGAATGGATGCTCTCCAAACTTGATTACATTTCCCCAGGGAAAGCCTGCAAATCAGACTTACATTTATTCTCAGTCTCCATCCCACTGAAAATTAATGGCCAGTGAAAATATATTGGGTTTGTCCTGGTTTTATCCAGTAATGAGGTCGCACCCAAATTTCTGTCTCTGTTATTTTGTTGGAAATTGTAAACTCAAGACACAGGATTTCAGGTTAGTGGCTGCTTCATTTACATTGCATTGAATCCAGATTAAACTCACAGCCTAACAACTATATTGACAACATTAAAGGCAAAGGGAAAATAGTGTAAATACCAGAACAAAAATTTTTAAAAAATGATGAGAACAGTCAGCTGCCCAGGAACTAGAAACAGGGTGAATATATGAATTTAACTAGTCTGCAGGTAGTTGAAGTGGAGACGTCAGGAGCCAGTAAACTAGAAGGTTAATATGTCTGAACAACTTCCCATTACTGTGCAGCTACTAGGTATGTTTTCTGTTGGACAGTAGATAGACTGTGAGGTTGTTGAACTACCCATTTCACAGAGGCAGGTACGTATTTACATAATTAACCATCCAATTATGTTTTACTTGGTAGGAAAACCCACAGATTGCCAATCTGGTAGTTAAAATTTTGAACTGGTTCTGCTGCTGTCAAGAGGTGGCCTGAGGATTGGCTTTTGGCTTTGTATCAGGCCCATGAAGTCCATGGTAAAATTAAGCTCAACATTTCAAATCAACGAGCTTTCATCAGAACTCTGATGTAGGGTCAAAAGTTGAACCTTATGGCTGACTCTTACGATTTTTGGCTAAGTGTAAGTTGCATCATTTTTGGAAAGGAATTCTTACCAGAAGGATCTCTTGCTGTAGCTTACCAAACACATTAATGATCTATCCTGCCTCATGCAGCCCTCACATCTGATTCTATCCCCTACTGCTGGATGCTGTTCCCAAAACACTCAGTAGATATTCAATGAAAGACCAACATCTCTGGCACCCGCTGCATATTTAAAAGGCTGGTGTGCGAATGGACAAGCATCTGCATTCTGAAGCTGATCTGATCGGTCAAGAACTGAGTCTGAACATGTCAAAGAAGAGGAAGAAGGCATTGCGATTCTTTGATAGGGTCCTGGAAGGTCTGATGAAGCAGTTCTGCTAAGGAGAGAAGTCCTCCTCCCAGAGGGCTGACAGAGGAGATTGTGCCATCAGCATGGTTCAAGATTGCCACGAGGGTCAGCGCGACCTTGACGATGAAGAGCAATGACCAGCCCTGCCATAAAATGGTCCATGATTTTCTCTGTTCCACCAGGATTCATACGACACATTTCTCTTTCTTGTCTCACACTCTCCTTCTGATGCTGCACACACCTCCCATGAATATATTGCCACTATCACTATTGCTTCCCTCACTTGCTCCAACCTCCCGATACCAGTAGATTTTTGGCTAAGTAAAACTTGATTATATTAATGAAGGAATGCTAGCCAGAAGGCTGTAGGTCTCTCTACTGGCTACTCACTCATACAGGCATCTCATCATCATTTAATGTACCAGCATTAAGGCCATGCTACCCACTTTCATCTCCCACAATCCCTCCCTTTCTCTAATGGCAAATGCACAATAGGTCCCAAAGGGCCTGGACAGGTGGAGTAATGCCTTATGTTTGACTCCTCAGCACCTACGAGGAGACAATCTTGTCGTTGCAGGCAAAGACTGAGACCTCTCCTACAATACCTACGATGCCTCCAACATTATTATAATATTGTAAGGGTTTTGGGACATTTAGCTAAGGAATGATATGTTGCCATTTCAGGCAGTCCAGAGAAGGATAACTAGGTTGACCCAGGTACAGAGGAATTCTCTTATGAGAAGAAGTTGAGTAGGTTGGCCACATACTTAATGGAGTTCGATAGAATGAGAAGTGACTTATCAAAATGTATTAAGGTGGTTGACAGAGTAGATGCTGAGCAGTTGTTCCTCCTCAGAGTGTCCATGACCAGATGGCATAACCTCACCGGTTGCCCAATTACGATGAGGAGGAATTTCTTCTCTCAGATGATATTAAATCTGGTGAATTCTTCACCACAGAAGGCTGATAGTGAAGTGTTAGCAAGGGGACACTTTATGATCAGTGATCATATTTCTATTAGTTTTAAAATAGTTAGTAGTTATGGAAAAAGATGGGCCTTCCATAAAGGTTAAATTTCTTACTGGGAGTAAGGCAAGTTTTAATGGTATGAGACAAGAACTTCTAAAAGTTGATTAGAGTAGACTGTTCACAGTAAAAGGGATGAATGACAATAAAAGGGATGAAAAGTGTGATAATTAGGGGTCATATTTTTAAGGTGAGAGGAGAAAGGTATAAAAACGACTCATATTGGCAACTTTTTTTTTACACAGAAAGTAGTTAATTTGTGAAACGAACTGCCAGAGGAAGTGGTGGATACAGGTACAGTTAGAACATTTAAAAGGCATTTGGATAAGTACATGAATAGGAAAGCTTTGGAGAGATATGGGCCCAATGCAGGCAAATGGAGCTTGTTTAGTTTGGGAACATGGTCAGCATGAACTAGTTGGATTGAAGGCCTGTTTCCATGCTGCATGACTCTATGACCCAGGCTCTCTAGGTGCATTCAGGGCTGAGGTGGACAGATTTTTACTCTGTACTGGGGCTGTGAGGACAGCGCAGGAAAGTGGTGCTAAGGATTCTCAGATCAGCCATGATCTCACTGAATGGTACAGCATACACGATGGGCTGAATGGCCTACTTCAGCTCCCACATCTAATGGTCTAAGAAGGCCCTCAGCATGTCTGAGCCATCCTGACATAAAATGCTCCTGGAGTTGCCTGACCAAATCTCTGGGGCTAGGGCTTCCACCACCAAGCTGGATACCTCCATGCCAGCAATGGAAACAGAGACCAAAGTAAAATGCTATGGAGACAGAAGAAGAAGAAAACATTACCAGGGCATTTTTGGTGCCATGAGTAACAGTTCACTGTATGTTATTTATGTTTCTGTAAATTATACTGTTTTTGCCTTACATTACTTTGACATTCTGTGTAGCCCCAAATATGACTGTCCCAGCAAGATGCCGAATTTTGTGGCCACATAGGATATACCATGGATCAATTTCCTTGTTAAGAGCCTGCTATAACATGTGAAAGCAAGATGAGCTAGACATGTACAGGGCATTCGCTCCTATTGTTACCATTGCCCCTCATCCCATAATATCCCCATCCTGTCCCTGGCTTCTGTATCTAAAGTTGTTGGTTTGAGTCCTGTACAGTGCATTTGTTTGTGTGTAATGTTGTTTCCTTTTAAGTGACCTTACATCAGCCAGCGCCTTCCGTCACAGATTCAATTGTTTACTTTGCCGACCCTAAGTGCAGTCGCTAACATTTTCCTTCGCATTTAATTTCCAGGGCTATGGAAAGGAACAGTGAGTGCTCTCTCGCCAATGGCTTCCAGCCTCTGCTTCTACATGTTGGTAAGACCTTGAATACCCAGTGCCCTTCTTGCTAGCCCTTCCTGTGAACCCCACAGCACCTCCATAGAACCCCAGCCAACCCAGCTGTTTGAGCCTTCACCTACTTACCATCACCCCTACCCTCCCATTCCCTGGCAAAAGATGTGACCTGGTGTGCTCATACATTGCCTAACATCTTGTGGTCAGGATGCTCCTAACTGTGTATGAGTCCCCTTTTCCATCCAGCCATACCATACCCTCTTTAATATTGTTGCTCCCTTCACAAATATCATTCCCTTTCTCCCCCAAACCTGAAACCCACAATCCTAAAGAACAGTCTGCCAAATCTCCTCTTGCAACAGCCTCCCAAACCCTTTCCTCACAGTTTCGGGACAAACCTGACAGACTGACCAATGCACAGACTAGAGCGACTTGACCAAAGTTAAAGACAAGAAGTGCACAGATTGATGTTTGTCTACCTCTTCAACTGCACTAATTGTAACCTGCAGACTGATCAATATGGATCCTCTGCTCTGACTATGACCCACTTCCTGGATTGCTGAGGCACAGGTCCTTGACTTAGAACTTCCAATCAGGTACCTGACTGTGGCCGAAGCCCTAGACTGGGATTGGAAGTGAATTAATATGCTGGACACCCTGACTAATGCCTACTTTTATGGACTTCACTGATGACCACAACCCTAAGACTTTGAGACGTGGCTGCCTTCTTGCTGCTAATGTAATACTTTCAGTATATATGTTGCTGGTATGTGTGCAGGTGTGTGACACTGCCATGCAGCCAGCTGCCCACTTGACTAATAAGATAAGCTGCCCAATTGTACAACTGCACTGATTGGCATAGCAAGGCAATGCTTAAATTCTGTGAGCGCACAAGTTGGCATGAGTATAAGTGAATGGCCCTGAGATGGAGCGTGGTCCAAATGCTTCCTCAGTGGCCTGCAAATGTACTGGAGATGTGCCATGATGATCGTGAGGGATTGGCAAATGTCAGATACCAATGGCTATTGGTGAGGGATGTGCACAGCTGGCATCCTGAGATGCTGTTTGGTGTTGACCAACATGTATGATCCTTGCAATATTGGTATGATGAATACACCAGGTGCCCACCCTAGCTTCCACGCCAAGAATTTGAGCTTTTTCACCGAGTTAGGTAAGATTGGAGCCTGAACATTAAGGAGGCAATTTGTACCTTAAATAAGAGATTTAACAAACTATAATCCTCTTTAATTGGCAACATGCCACTGCCAAGAGCGAAACTCACCTCGCCATTCAGCAAAATTGCAGAAGATGCAACCTGATGCTTCTGACAATGGGAAAGGACTTGATGGACTTTCTGTTTGATTCTCCCGTAAATGATGCCAATGCCCACGTCACTGAGGCCTCCATAAGATTCCACTCTTACACTCTGTTTTTCTTTTTCCATAGATGCTGCCAGAATTGCTAAGTATTCGAAGCAGTCTATGTTTTTATATTACTAACACCAGCATTTTTAACTTCTGAGGCTTGATTGATTGGAGTGGATTTGTACAGGGATTACAATTTTGTGGAACAATGCTTAGCTGCGCTCTATGTTTGAGCAGTTCTTGACCCCTTAAATTTTTCTTGCAATTATTCTGTTTTGGTATCAACAGATATCACAAATGCTTCAAATACTGTATGAAGCAACGCTTTTTAAAAAATGTTCTTATACATACTAAGTTTATATTATAGTTCTGGTATTATATTGTATTCTGCCAGTTCTGGAGTTTTAGATTTTATATTGTTGTATATCTCACTGTTTTGCAATCACTTGGCATATTTTTAAAGAGGAATATCACAAGAAGAGTTCATTGAATTAAATTAAATGTTTACTGTCTGTTGGACTAACACTCCATTAAAAACTAGTTGGATAATGTTTGGATTTTTAAATGTATGATCCTATAAGTTCACATCTGTTGAAACTCGTGCAATTTAAGTCATGGGACCACTCTTCATGCAATCTGAAGTAATCATAAAGGAAGATCTAACCTGCAGACAGAGAAAAGCAGCCAATGACCCTGAACCTATGCTGATGGTCTCAATATGTGCTGGTGTTTGTATTATCTTTATTATTTTATTGAACAGCTGTAAATTACAGAATTCACACCAGATGGTACTTCGTGATTGACTTTACTACTAGACTTTTAACTACTTTAGGACTGTTTACCTTCAACACCACTGCTGACGTTCAGAATGCATTAGCACTCAATGATAAACCTTACTTGTTTTTGTACAAGCCCAAAAACAATCACTAAACATGGTTGAAACTTAAGTAAATGATGAATATTCAGGTACATAGTCCGATCTGTTTCACCACAGTAGCAGATTCATTCAACGAACATAATCAGGAAAACTGACTAGTTCACAGAATGATTCCACACTTGGTCTGCCCCAGAAAATATTGTGCCATAATAGACTGTTATGATTTTCTGAGCAAAAGTAAGTCTGCAAGTCTGTAAGAAAACCTTTAACTTGCCATAATGTCTCCATAAAGTTTGTTATACAAGCTTTAAAGTTTAATGTATAATTAAGTATAAACTTAAAACACTGTATTTTTCTACTGGGATTTTGTCTATCTTATATTCATGACAGAATACAACTGTTTCCAACAGCCATTAATCGCTTTCTACTTATAATTTCATCAAACCAAAATCAAATCCATGCCCATCTCTTCCCGTTCAGGTCAACAAATTGCTGAGTGCCTGGATAATAAGGGACTGACAGGAAGCGTTACAAAAGGTGGAACTGCATCATTTGACTTTATTTTAGCAAGCATCATCTCAGAAACAAGCTATATGTTAGAGGTTGGGCTATAGCAGTTTACATGGGGAAGATTTAAAGTGCATTCATGCACAGGAGCATGGACAAGAGAGTGGAGTGGCCCAGAAAGTGGCTAAGGGGACGATGCATACTTGGCCCGCTACATAGGGAAGCGATAGTGATCTCAGGGGCACAGCTTAGGTACAAAAATCCCTGTACGCCAGCTATAACAGGATCTTTCAGGTACATTGTGTCAGAAATCTTGTGAACAATGGCACAGGTCATGGATAAATGCAGCTCCAGCATGTGTATAATCATCTAGCAAGGCACTGAGTGTATGCAGTCAACCACAAAATGTGTTGTCAGTGGACACAGCAAGACTGCAATGTGCAATTGAGCGTTACAGCCAAAAGCACGGCCATATCAAGTGCCCTTGGAGAATGATCAAAATATTTCATCCTTCTGTCTGTTGCAATGTCATCGCAGTACCAGAAACAGTCAAGAAACACTGAGTTCAGATATAAAGGGATGTCACAAAAGTAATTTAATTACAACATGAATAATATTATGATCCCAGTCCATGTCCATCTACAACAAGAGATATCATTCAGTTGTGGATTAATAAAATGCCAAGTAATATTCATTTCACACAAGTCCCAGCCAATGATAGATTCTAACAAGACAGAATCTAATTCATCTTCCCTCGAGATTCAAAGGCATTATCATTATTACTGAATTGCCCACTGTCAATATCTGAGGGTTTACCGTTGCCCAGAAATTGAATTTGACCTGCCATATAAATACTGTGCTTACAAAAGCGTATTGGAAGAGAGTGACTCACCTCAAAGTCTGTTGGCCATCTATAAGATTCAATTCAGGAATGGGATTAGTCCAGCTCTAACTGCATTCAAGAAGCTTGAGACCAGCTTGACTAGTAGTCCATCCATCACATTAAACATTTATTCCCTTAACTATCTCATGTACAGCAACAGCAATGTGTACCATCCACAGGATGCATTGCAGTTACCAGCTTAAGCTTTTATGGCAGTACATTCTGAATCGACAAACTTTACCATCTTGAAGGACAATGGATGGGGTTAGTCCACTTGACAATTCCCCTCAAAGTCACAGAGTGACCCAAAGTGCAATTATGTTGCCATTCCCTCATTATCAATGAGTCAACATCCTTTCAACTAAATTTCAGCTCTTGGGGATTAAAATTTAGCCCATTTATGGAATGTGAATGATAGAATTTAACTCAGCATCCTATGTTTTCTCGTCCCACGTTCATTGTACAAATAGAATGGTAACTAGTGAATCATATCAAAATATTCAGTGTAATCTCTTAATCTCTTTTCTTTGGGGAATGAGTGGGAGGAGCAGGTGAAACCCGAAATGACAGCAACTACAATGGTGGCAGCAATTACGGTAACTTTAAAACTTTGGTTGTATAACTATGGAATTGAATAAGGCCCAATTATACCATCTGCAAATGCAGTACAGAAATACATCATGGCTGTCCCAAACATACCTTCCAAACCTATGCTCTTCACTACTTTGAAGCAAAGGGCAGTAGATGCATCTGATCACAACCATCTGCAAGTTTCTCTCCAAGCCTTATATCAAACTGACTTGTAGCTATATCGGCATTACTTCACATTTTCTGGGTCAAAATCCTAGAATACCCCATTTTTCATCACTGTGCATGTCCCTATATCCAAAGGACTGCAGCAGCTCATGGAACAAATTCACCATCACATTCTTGAGGGCAATTTGAAATATGTAATAAATGCTGACGTATCTAGTGACATCCACCTCCTATTTACAAGAAAATGCCTCAAGGCTTCTTATGTGGGGATGACAATGACCTTCTTATGTAGCCTCCATGCCACATTGTGTACGGGGATAACATGCAGTTGCAATGTAATAGATGTGAGCAGTCAGGAGTTGCTTCAATAACAATATATTGCCTTTCTGACATTTCCGACTAATTGTCTGCTCACAGATCTCTCAGGGAGATCACTGTGGATAAAGTCATTATGACCTTCGTACAATTCGAGGACAGTGTTAAGGAAACAGCAATTACAATGTTATCAGCAAGACCAGTAATGCACAGCCTCCAGAAACAGAAGCAGCATGAAGAAATCATTAAGCTGGGGAGGAGAATAATGAGACTCTGGATCTACAAGCCTCACGCCTGTTTCCTTCAACTGTTGGAAAGACATTGCAGGCATGCATTAAGCATATTCCAGTCCAGAATCACCAAACTGCTTTAGCTAATAGAGCAGGAATTGCACCCAGATGGACTTGGTCACACCAGCCCTGAATTTTTACACCAATGGCTCATTTCAATGAACAATTGAGAAACTCTGTGGCATTGCCCAATCCTCAACCCGTAAATGCATCTGGGATGTAAGTGGCGCCATTTGCTTCAGATCACAGCTCTTTGTCATCTTTCCACATGAGATAGTGAGATTCACACCATTGCTGGCTTCCCCCAGCCACAGGGAACTAACTGCACCCATAACATTTTGATAGTGCTTTATCACCAATCTGCAGAGTTTACCAGCTGATAAGGCTTACTCCCAATCAATATTCAAACTATATGTGATCATCAATGCAAAATTCTGGAGATCTGTGCGTTTACGAAATCCTGAGCCTGATGCAGAATGAAGATACAATGCTGTCCATGCTTCCACCATGGTCATAGTGACCTCCTCGTGAAGGCTACATGCTACAGTGTGTAGTACAGATTGTAGACCTCAAAATGAGGTTTCAATGTAAGGAAAACTCTGGCAGAGCCTTGCGAAAGATCCCAGATCATTGCCCTTCACTGCTGTGAAGTTCACTTCAGAAGTTGAAGAAGTGGGAGTGTTCTGGTCACAGATAAAACGGGGAATGATAACAATCTTCTGAAGATGAGCCTGAGGACATTGAACAAATAGGAGAGCTATCTAAGGCAGTATGACAGAGCAGTGTCTCATCGAGCCAGAGAGGTAAAAAATTATCTAATTAAACCCCATTTCAAGAATAAATGGGCTGGCCTTGGCTCTGGTTTATTTGTTTAGAATCAATAGTAACACATCAAACAGCTCCTCCTTGTTGCAAACGTCATGTGGAGAGCACCGCCGCTTCATTGGCCACATGATTCCCTAAGAAATGATCCAATAGCCCAATTGCATAATGAATGAAGTGATGAGCAGAAGGTTGTGCGAGAAAAATGACTCTGAGCAATGGCAGACCAGGCATAATCTCATTCAATAAAATGTTTCAAGTGCAAATGGGAGAAAAATTCATCCAATGTTTATTAGAATGCTATTACAATTGGCTGTAGCAATTCATATAGTAGGTATACATATGAACCGATAACCTTAGGTTTACACAATTCTACCACTTCCACCCCAATTTTATTTTCTTTTCCTGACAGCAACGCTGGCTAAATTTTCTTGTGGCACTGATATTATGAAGTGATTTGGCATGATAGATCAAAAGTAGTACATTGCCCAGATCTAATTCTGCATTTCCAGCTAGATTCAGATTTGTAGAGACTGGTCAGTTAGTACTGATGGGCATTTGGTAACTGATTTCAAAGCCTCAGTTTCACTGTGTACATATCCCACTGAATGACCATTCTGAATCAGTCTTTCAGACATCGCAGAGATAGAAGGAACTGCCGATGCTGGAGAATCTGAGATAAGAAGAAGAATTCCTCTGAAAAAGGGTCACAACCCAAAAAGTCAACTTTCCTGCTCGTCTGATGCTGCTTGGCCTGCTGTGTTCATCCAGCTCTACACCTTGTTATTTCAGACATTGCATGCTGGTTCCTATTCCAGAATACTGGATTGTTGTAAGATGGCCTGATTCTACCCTCTCACCAAGAATCTCACCACGAGTGCATTTTCTAGAATGATCAAAGGCAGTTATGGGAATCTTGCTAATCCTTCCTTAACCCAGATAGGTTAGTGGTAACTGCAGCATACAGCCTGAATACGATAAATTAAGTAATTCTACAGCAAAAATATAATCAAGGAACTTGACTCAGAACATAGTCACAGAATTGTTATATGCATGTTGGGTGTTCGTAGATCAGTAAGGTAGATGAGTGGAACCATCTGTAACTATACCACTTCTTGACATTAAATTATAGCTTTGTACATTTCAATTTTCCTTTGAAACATCAGAAATTTCCTGTCGCTCAGATTTTTTTTATTCATTCATGGGATATGGGCATCACTGGTTGTGTGGACATTTCTTATGCTATCCAGTATCATTTAAATAGATAGGCCAATGGGCTGATGAGTGGCAGATAAAGTTTCACTTCGATAAATGTGAGGTGTTTCACTTTCATAAGGCAAACCAGGGCAGGGCTTACACAGTTCATGACAGGGCCCTGGACAGTACTGCCAAACAGAGACCGAGAGGTGCAGGTTCATAGTTCCTTGAAAGTGGAGCTGCAGGTAGACAGGGTAATAAAGAAGGCACTTGGCAAACTCGCCTTATTGAGTATAGGAGTTGGGACATCATGTTGCAGCTGTCAAGGACATTGGTGAAGCCACTTTTGGAGCAACATGTACAATTCTGATCAACCTTCTATAGGAAGGATGTTGTTAAACTTGGGAGGGTGCAGAAACGTTTTGTAAGTATGTTGTGTGGATTGGAAGGTTTGAGATACAGGGAGATGCTGAATAGGCTGGGGCCATTTTCCCTGTACTGTCAGAGACTGAGGGGTGACCTTCGAGAGGTTCATAAAATCTTGACGATGATGGATAGGGTAAATAGCCAAGGTCTTTTTTCCAGGGTGAGGGTGTCTAAAATGAGAGGAGATAGGTTGAAATGAGAAGTGAAAGATTTAAAAAGGTCCTGAAGGGTAACATCTGGTGCATGTATAGAATGAACTGCCAGAGGAAGTGGTGGAGGTGGTCCAATTATAACATTTAAAAGGCACCTGAATGGGTATATGAATAGGAAGGATTCAGAGGGATATGGGCCAAATGCTGACAAATTGGACGAGGTCAGATTGGGATGTCTGATCAATGTGGATGAGTTGGGTGGTTTGTTTCTGTGCTGCATGACTCTGTGACACTATAACAAGTATCATGTTTTTTTATAAGCTTCCTCCACATCAAACTTGGGTCATCAGAAAGTTTCCAGTATTGCCACTCCTGACTACCTATGGCTATACTTTTTTTCTGATCCTCACCAGCTATAACCCACAGCTAGGATCAAATTATCAAAGATCAAAAAGGTTAAGAGAGCTGTGACTTAGACAATGGAAATTCTGAAGTGTCTACTTAAAGAGGCCTTTAACGCAACAATGTGGCATGGCCAACTCTAAGCTGAATCTATTTAATAACCTTCTGAAACTCCAAATAATAATGTTCATCTCATGGATAATTGGGAGAACCTGAACAGCTGCAATTGCACCAGCTCAAATATTTGCCCTGGGATGATCTCTGCAACTAAGACTGAAAATGAAGCTGATTATATTCTTCCTAAGTTCCACTTAAGCTTTAACATAACACAATTTGTTATCTTAAATATAAGGAGAAATTTTCCAATTACTTTGAATTTCTTTCATGTAAGGTTTTGAGATCTTTTGAATTTATTGTACATAGTTGCTGCTATCTTTTAAACACTTTCATTGTTATTAATGTTGTACCAGTGAGAATATTTAAATTTTCAAACTTATAGTGTAAAGCAAAAATACACATTGACTTCACGCTGGGGTAATGTCACACATTGTGTTTCTGTGCCAACAGCAAGTAAATTGAGACTTTTATTTCATTAATTTCATTGAATTTGAATGCAGTCCCAGTAGCAACTGAACAATTTGTTCTTCGTGTTTCCATAAATATAAAATCCAGTTCCATGCAATTAGATCAATAACAACAACGCACATGGGAGCTGTTGGCCTCAATGGATATTATTGTTTGAATGTTAATCCGGAAACTCAGCTGAAATTCAGGGGAGTGTAATTTATGATTTGATAAAAATGTTTAGAAATTAGAATTTACTGATGACCGTGAAACCATTGTCAATTGTTGGAAAAGACCCATCTGGTTCACATGTCCTTTCTCACCTCGCCCAGTCTGCATGTGACTTCAGGGACTCTCAACTGAAATAACCCAGCTAGCTACTCAGTTGTATCAATCACTATGAAGTTGCAATGAAGCTGGTCAGATCAGCTGGCATTGACCTAGGTACTGGAACTGACAACAGCAAAAACAGCTCTGCCAAGCCTGTAAATTCCTAGTGCCAAAATTAGGAGAGCTGCTTACAGATTAGTCATCAACAGATTAATGTGGAATCATACCTTACAGAAAATGTATCAGACGCCACCAACACCATCCCTGGATATGTGTGGTCCTACCAGCAGGCCAGACCTAGCAGAGGTGGTGGTACAGTGGTATGCAGTTGAGAGGGAGTCGACCTGAGTGTCCTTAACATTTATTCCCAAACCCATGAAATCTCATGGCTTCAGATGAAACATGGACAAGAAACCCTCTGCTGCTGGTCATGTGCTGTCCTCCCTCATGTTGATGAATCAATACTTCTCCATGTTGAACAACACTTGCAGGAAGCATTGAGAATAGCAAGGTCGAAAAATGTACTCTGGATGGGGGATTTCAATGTCAAGAGTTGCTGGATAGCAGCAAGTCTGATCGAACTGGCAGGGTCCTAAAGGACATAACTGCTGGGATGGGTCTGCGGCATGTGGTGAGGGAAACAACAAGAGGCTGCAGATGCATATGTCTGTGACAGCATTGATCAGAGTGACCACTGTACAGTCCTTGTGGAAACTAAGTCCTGCCTTCGTATTGTGTTGTGCTAAATGGGACAGACTTCAAACAAATCCAGCAAAAGAAGACCTGCTATCCATGAGATGCTGTGGTCATCAACAGCAACAGAATCATATTCCAACACAATTTACAGCCTGAGGGCTCAGCATATACCCACCTCAACCATTACCATCAAAGCAAGCATCAACTTTGGTTCAATGGAAGGTGTAGGAGGGCATGCCAGGAGTGGCACCAAGCATACCTAAAAGTGAAGCTACCAAAGAGGATTACTTGCAAGCCAAACAGCATATGCAGCAAGTGATAGACACAGCTAAGCAATCTCACATCTGGCGTTTCAGATCTAAGCTTTGAGATCCTGCCACATCCAGTCATGAATTGTAGTGGGCAACTAAGCAACTCACGGAGGAGGGGGAGATTTCACAAATATCCTCATCCTTATTGATGGAACAGCGTAGCATATCAGTACAAAATATGACACTGAAGCAATCTTTGTCCAGAAGTCCAAGTGAATACTCCATCTTGGCTTCCTCCAATGGTCCCCAACATCACAGCTAGCAGTATTCAGCTAATTCAATTCACTCCACATGATATAAAGAATGATTGTAGACACTGGATACTGCAAAGGTTATGAGCCCTGACAACAGTCTAGCAATACTACCAAAGACTTGTACTCCAGGACTTGCTGTGCCTCTAGCCAGCTGTTTGAGGACAGTTAGAACAGTGGCATGTACCCGACAATGCGGAAAATTAGCCAGGTTGTCCTATATGTAAAAAGCAGGACAAATCCAATTACCACCTCATCAGTCTACTCTGAGTCATCAGAGGGATGTTGTCATCAACAGTGCTATAAAACAGCACCTGCTCTGCAATAACCTGCTCAGTGATGCTCAGTTTGGGTTTCACTAGGGTCACTCAGCTCCTGACCGCATTACAGCCTTGGTTCAAACATGGACAAAGGAGCAGAATTCTAGAAGTGAGGTGAGAGTGACAATCCCTTGAGAGTAAAGTTGCAGTTGAATGAGTGTGGCATTAAGGACTCCTGGCAAAACTGGAATCAATGGGAACCAAGAGGCAAACTCTCCACTGGTTAACCTTCAGTTCACCTGGAGCATCTCCAACACATTCCTCACCTTCCTGGACATTTCTGTCTCCATCTCAGGCAACACCCTACAAACCAACGTCCATTTCAAGCCCACCAACTCCCACAGTTACCTTGAATACACCTCCTCCCACCCATGTTCCTGCAAAAATTCCATCCCATATTCCCAATTCCTTCACCTCCGCCGCACCTGCTCCCAGGATGAGGCATTCCACTCCTGCACATCCCAGATGTCCTTGTTCTTCAAGGACCGCAATATCCCCCCTGCAGTGGTCGAGAACGTCCTCAACCGTGTCTCCCGCATTTCCCGCTCCTCATCCCTCACAACCCGCCCCCGCAATACTGGCAAAACAGAATCCCCCTAGTCCTCATATACCACCCCACCAACCTCCGCATACAACGCATCATCCTCCGACACTTCTGCCATTTACAATCCGACCCCACCACCAAAGAAATCTTTCCAACCCCAACCTTGTCTGCTTTCCGGGAGACCACTCTCTTCATGACTCCCTTGTCCGCTCCATACCCTGCTCAAGCGCCACAACACCTGGCACTTTCCCCTGCAACTGCAGGAAATTCTACATCTGCACCCACACCTCCTCCCTCACCCCCACCCCAGGCCCCAAGATGACCTTCCACTTCCAGCAGATGTTCACCTGCACATCCGCCAATGTGGTATGCTGCATCTGCTGTGCCCAGTGTGGCTTCCTCTACATTGGAGAAACCAAGCGGAGGCTTGGGGGCTGCTTTGCAGAACACCTATGCTCGGTTCGCAATAAACAACTGCACCTCCCAGTCACAAACCATTTTAACTCCCCCTCCCATTCCTTTGACGACATGTCCATCATGGGCCTCCTGCAGTGCCACAATGATGCCACCTGTAGAGTGCAGGAACAGCGACTCATATTCCACTTGGGAACGCTGCAGCCCAATGGTATCAATGTGGGTTCACCAGCTTCAAAATCTCGCCTCCCCCCACTGCATCCCAAAACCAGCCCAGCTCGTCCCCGCCTGCCTAACCTGTTCTTCCTCTCACCTATCCGCTCCTCCCACCTCAAGCCGCACCTCCATTTCCCACCTACTAACCTCATCCCGCCCCTTTGACCTGTCCGTCCTCCCCGGGCTGACCTATTCCCTCCCTACCACCCCACCCATACTCTCCTCGCCACCTGTCTTCTCCTCTATCCATCTTCGATCCGCCTCCCCCTCTCTCCCTATTTATTTCAGAATCCTCTCTCCATCCCCCTTTTCTGATGAAGGGTCTAGGCCCGAAACGTCAGCTTTTGTGCTCCTAAGATGCTGCTTGACCTGCTGTGTTCATCCAGCCCCACACTTTGTTATCTTACAAAGGAAGATGGCTATGGTTGTTGGTGAGTATGTCAGATCCAGGATATTTCTGCAGGAGTTCCTCAGGGTAGAATCCTAGGCCCAACCATCTTCAGCTCCTTCATCAATGACCTTTCCCCCATCAAAAGGTAAGAAGTAGGGATGTTTGCCGATGATTGCACAATGTTCTGTACCGTTCTAACTCCTCAGAATCTGAAGCAGTCAGTGTTCAAACGCAACTTGATCTGCACAATATCCAGACTTGGGCTGACATGTGAAAATATCATTCTCATCATACAAATGCCAGGCAATGACCATGTCCATTAAGATGCAATCTAACCACCACTCCTTGACATTCAATGGTTTCATTATTACTGAATACCACACTATCAACATTGTTGTGTTATCATTAACCAGAAACTTAACAGGGCTTGCCACATAAACATGGTATCTACAAGAGCAAGTCAGCGGCTAGGAATACTGTGGCGAGTAACACGCCTTCTGACTCCCCAGAGTCTGCACACGATATTAAAGCATATGTTAGGAGTGTGATGGCATGCTCCCCACTTGTCTGGACGGATACAGTGCCAACAAAACTCTAGAAGCTTAAGACCATCCACGACAAAGCAGCCTGTTTGATTGGCACTGCATCCACAAGTGTCCACTTATTCCACCACTGATGCTCATTCACAGCAGTGGGTACTATCCTATAAGATGCATTGTAGGAATTCAATCAAAATCCTTGGACAGCACCATTAAAGCCACAACCACTTTCATCTAGAAGGACAAGGAAACACCACCACATGCAAGTCCTCTTCCAAGCCACTCACGATCTTGACTTGGAAATATATCACTATTCCTTCACTGATACTGGGTCAAGATCCTGGAAATCCCTCCCTAAAGGCATTGTGGGCAAACCTACAGCACATGGGCTGCAATAGTTCAAGAAGGCAGCTTACTACCACCTTCTCAAATGCAACTAGCGACAGGCAATAAATGATGATCAGCCAGCAATTCCCAGACTCTATGAGTGAATTTAAAAAAATATAGACCATTTTGTTATAGAATAACCCCCCCCAGAAACGTCATACTGTGTAATCAAACAAGACTGAAACAGAATAAAAAGAGACATTACACAAGTTTCCAAAAGCTTGGTCGAATAAATATATACGTAATATTTAAGGGAGGAGTGGAAAGGTTTACAGAAACGAATCCCAGAGGCTTGGGTTCAGGTGGTGGAAGGCATGAGCAGAACTGGTGAAATGATGGGACAAGGGTATATGCATGGAGCCTGACTCAGAGGAATGAGGAGTGCTCAGATAATTAGAGGGCTAGAGAAACTTACAGAGATATGGAGGAGCAATGCCTTGTTCGGACTTGAACACAGGTTGATAGTTTTTAAAAATATTTTGTTAGTTGCCTGGGAGCCAATTTAGGTTAGTGCGCATAGTAAATGGGGGTTGTGGGACTGGTAATATGGGCATGTTTACACAGAAGCAAAAATGTGAGACAAAAATGTAATATTTTCTAAAGGTCTGTGAATTAGTTTTAAGTATGTTCGAAAAAGATTTGAGTTTTCACCAGTTATAATTTTCTTGGATCATAAGAAACCTGGTGACTCTTGCCGTGGAAGCAGTATCAACAAGAACAAATCTAACAAAGAAGCTGTTCCATTATAGAATCAAAGGAAGGCTACAACCAAAAGAATCCAAAGATGAAGATGACGGCTAACCAAATGCAGAAACAATGACAAAGCAGACAGAATCAGAAAAAGGAACACAATTTTTTTTGGAAGCAAATAAGGAAAATTCTACGAACAGTTTGGTTTTCTGTTTGGCAGTAGGAAGCAGTGTAGGATTTCAGAGCCTGTTATGAACCAGCTTACAAATTACTTAAAAGAGTTTGAATCCAAAAATAACTACTATGGAAGAGCTAAGAGTTTCCATCAGACCAGATACTGAATTAATCATTATTAGTTAGTTGTTGAGTTGAATCAGAACTCTGGAAATGTATTGTGTAATCTTAAAAGCTGGTATAAATATTAATTGCAGTTTTCCAAAAATCATTAGGTTCTGGAGAAGTACCAGAGGATTGGAAAACTGTTAATGAGACACTCTTATTCAAAAGGCAATGGAGGAAAGAAGTAGGTAACTATAGGTTGACTAGCCTAACATCTATTGTTAGAAAAGTACTGGAAACATTTATGAAAGAAGTAAAGCAGAACATTTGGAAAGTCTTAATTTGTCAAGCAGAGTCAGCATGGCTTTATAAAAGGGAAATCGTGTCTGACTATTAGAATTTTTCAAGCAAGTCTCAATCAGAGTGGTTAGAGGGGACCAGTAGATATAATTGGATTTTCAGAAGGTATTTGACAAAGTACCTCACAGAAAGTTGTCATAAGTGCCCAAGGTTCTGATAGTAGAATATTGATATTGATATTGGCTCATGGACAGGAAACAGTGAGTGGGGATAAGGGACTCTGTTTCAGATTGGCCACTTCTGACCAGTGGGTTCCTCAGGGACCAGTACTGGGAATGCAATTGTTTACGATATATATTACTTGGTGGAAGGAAATGAATGTACTGTAGTCAAGTCTGCAGACAGCACTAAAATAGGTAGAAAATCATGTTGTGAGAGGGGTGTGAACAGTTTACAGAGAAATATTGATAGGTTAAGTAATTGGGCAAAAAAGTTGGCAAATAGAGTATAATATGGGAAAATGTGAAAAAGTTTATTTTGGAAGGGAGAACAAAAGAATAAAAATTGATTTAAATGGAAAGAAACTTCAGAGAGCTGCAACACAAAGGGACTTGAAGGTAACAAAGTGTGGAGCTGGATGAACACAGCAGGCCCAGCAGCATCTCAGGAGCACAAAAGCTGACGTTTCGGGCCTAGACCCTTCATCAGAGAGGGGGGGATGGGGAGGTACTTGGGCATGAAGCACAAAAAGCTGACACACAGTGGCAGCAGGTACCAAGAGATAGCAAGAGCTGCAAATGCTGGAGTGTGAGTCAATACAGTGTGGAGCTGGAGGAGCACAGGTCAGGCAGCATCAGAAGAACAGGAGCATCGACGTTTCAGGCTTGAGCCCTTCAGCAGGAGTGATGAACAGTCCAGGCCCAAAACATCAACTCTCCTGCTCGTCTGATGCTGCCCGGCTTGCTGTGTTCCTCCAGCTGCACACTATGTTGATTGTAGTAGGTATCAGGAAGGCAAATGGAATTCTGTCCCTTATTTCAAGGAGGTTGGAGTATAAAAGTGGAGGAGTCTTACTGCAGCTGCAACTTAGAGTGGCACAGCGGCTCAGTGGTTAGCACTGCTGCCTCACAGCACCAGGGACCCAGGTTCAATTCCACAACTGGGCACCTCTCTGTATGGAGTTTGCACATTCTTCCTGTGTCTGTGAGAGTTTCCTCTCTCAGTCCAAACATGTGCGGGATTGGCAAGATTGGCCATTCTAAATTGTGCATAGTGTTCAGGGATGTGTAGGTTAGATGGGTTATAGGGGGATTGGTCTGGGTGAGATGATCTGAGGGTCGGTGTGGACTTGTTGGGCCGAAGGGCATGTTTCCACACTGTAGGGATTCTATGAACTCCACAAGGTGCTGATGAGACTACATCTGGAGCATTGTGAGCAGTTTCAGTTCCCTTCATAAAGGAAAGATATCATTTCGTTGGAGTCAGTTCAGAAAACTTTCACTCAGATATCTTGGAATGGTGTTATGGGCAAAGATTAAACAGGATGGGGCAAAAATAGAAATTGCTTATGAAACTTAGCAGGTGTAGCAGCATCCATGGGAAGAAAGCAACATTAACATTGCAAGTTCACTGACTCATCAGAAACTTGGTTCTTTTGGCTTAGAGTTTCCCCATGGGAACTGTCACAGGTTGCAGAGTTTCAGATGAGCAGGGTCAAAAGCCTAAAACTCCCTTCCTGTGGTGACCCTACACCCTATGGACTACAAAATATGGAGTTCAAGGAGATAGTTCACAATTTCCTCTCATGGGCAATTAGGAATGGACAATAAATGCTGGTCTCGCCAATAATGCTCACACCCATGAAAGAATGAGAATTAAACAGCTCAAGCTTTGGATGAATAGAAGATCGGAGGGCCAGCCAAGAGCACATTGACTTTGGAAGTACAGAAAGCAGGGATAAGGTTTTCAAATGCAGATGGTTACAGTAAAAGGCATGGTTTTATTCAAATTGTTCTAACCCTAAAGTCTAACCCTACATTCTCCATAAGGTTTAAATTATCCTGAGGAAATGCAAGGAACCAAATATTGACGAGCTATTTTTCATGCTAAAACATATGGTATGATGAAATATCTTATGACCTTGCAAGATCTGGCAGTTCCATCTCTTCCCACATAGGTCTGAACTTTCTTATGAAATCATTTTTGAACTGGGGACATCATACGTTCAACAGATAGCTGTAAAATTATTGACTTAAACATAGCATAGCATTCAACTTACTGCTTGTGGTATTAATAATTCTAATGGTTAATTAAAAATCAATTAAATATCTCAATTGTCTAATATTATTTTACAAGTTTTGGCTGAAAGTGATCTTTGCAAACAAAACAACAGTTAAATGCAATAAGTAATATCCTCAAAGGAAAATAAATGAAATTTTCCAGGCACAGAATAATTCTTAATACATTAGAATCTGTTTTCAGTGTTTTGACACAATATAGTTGATGTCTGCTACCTTGGCAGTAGGCAAGAAAACCCATTCAAGCATACTAAGAATGTTTTACAACTACTGGTTCGATTAGTTGAGATTTTAGATTTTATGCAAGCACTATAAGTTACTACAATTCTTGGCTTCATACACACCCCGATGAATTAGCATCTTGGACTTTTGGAGCTCTTTTTCAATGCTTCCAAGAAATGTAGACACTAATACAGTCAAGTATGAAGCAGGGCTCAAGGAATGTTTAAGCAGTGATACCGTAAATCTCCTGAAATGTTTTTTTAATGCACAGAAAGATAATTTGCTGTAGTTGAGGATAAAGCAGTAAACAAGTTAAAAACTTATGAGATTAAAAAACAATATAAAACTACAATGTAATTCCTCCCTGTAATATTAACTCCATCAACCCTAAAACCTGTCTCAAACATATAAAAAGAATATTTATGGAAATGGATAAGGTTGCTAGCAAGTACTACCTTGAATATTTTAGTGCCATATGTTACAGCACAAGTATGCCAGCTGGGGAGATTCTGTACAGAAGATATAGAAAATGTTAAAATTCAGATCACAATTAAGAGAATCACAAACTTTTTGAAATGGATTACATGTCAAAAAAGTGTAAAGTTATTATCATACTTATGTACAGCCAGTTGAAAACACTTAAATAGAGATAGTCAAGGAAAGTATTCAGAACAGAATAATAAAACATATATTTAATGACGAATGTAAAATAGAACCTAAAAGTGAAACTGATTAGAAGCGCCATTGAAGTTTTACAAAATATCTGTATTCATGTATAATTTTGATCAGTGAATGAATCACTGATGTTTAATATTAATGTTTGACATAAGGAGATGACAATTTTAGATCTTATCAAAGTCTGGTGAACAATGGGCCAGTTTTGAAATTTAAGTTTAAAATTTAAAGCCCACTGCATTCTAATATGATTTTAGTGTCAGCCTAGATTCTGAAGAAAAGAGGTTTAGGTTGAATAATATTACTTTATAAAAAATTATGAATGATATGGAGAAATGAAACACTGTGCTTCCCAATCAATAAAAAATTGTTACTTGCTAATATTTTTAGGTTAGGTTAGGAATAAACAACTGATTGCATGAAAAGGACAATAATTGGGAAATAATGATAAGAAAATGACAATGTTTAATGTAAATATAAAAAAGGATAATGAGGAGTCAAAGGTAATAGATATAAGGTTTAGTCCAATGAGACGAGAATGAACTGACCTAAACAAAGTATGCACAAATGTCAGCAAAGAAGATCATAGGTCAGCAATGACAAATCTTCAATAGGAGATGAATAAAATAGGAAATGGTGTTTTTTCCTGTATCTGTATGCTTCCCACAAATTGAAATGATAGCATAACAAAGAAAATCAAGTTTTGTGTTCATTTGGAGCGATGAAATTGAAACTGAAATTTAAAAGAAGGCATGTGACTTTAAAAGGGCTACCTATTCTAGAGAAAAACATGGTAATTATCCAGCAGGAGGTAATAAGTGGGAAGAGAAGGATATAAAGGATTATGCAAAAAACTGGTATTTAATGTAAATAATAGAAATAATAATTAATATATGTGTGACTCGTGCTGAGATTTTGGAAAATAATCAATGTAACATCCCAACTCACTGAGAAAGATGAATAAATCTGGCTACAATGGGCCTTGAAACCACTTTTAAAAATAGAGTAATAATAATGGAACAGCCAGCATACAATAATTACAGAGAATCTTCACTGACAAATTCTGTAGGTTTTTATGGACAAGTAGTCGATTGGTTAAATTGAATGTCGCACTGTAGTTGATGTTGATTTTCACTAGGCTTCAAATCAGGCTTTAACTATAAAAATTCAAACCTGCATAGAAGAAAACTTTGCAAAGTGGATAGAATGTTGGTTGATGGACAGCAAAAGTTAATCAGTTGATGACAGAGATTTTGGAAGAGGTGTAGTACTGGTGGAATTCTGCACCCACTTTTATTCTCACAACATAGACGATTTGGGCTTGAGGGGCTAAACTTCATGTTTTTCAGCTAAGTCGGAGTCATAGCGAGTTCTGTGGACTGATTTTTACTGCTTGGCCAAGTAGGTTTTCTCACCATATTTTACCAAACATGTTGCAACAATTGATATTTGAGCACTCGTGGCATGAATCACATCCAATTTCCACACCATCTTCCCACATGCCATACCTGAAGCAGTTCGGCACTCATTGGAGATACCAGAATCAACCAGCATCCTTGTGTTCCACTGCTGTGTGTAAAAGCACGCTGTGATCCCAGACAAGCACCGTCAGTCTTTTGCTGCATGGCACAGTTCCTGACCTTTGCCCTGGACATGGCAGACATGGGAAAATTGGCATTTCACTGTGCAGAGAACCTGGTCCTCCTGCCGCATTGGTGACACACAGGAGAGACTTCTTCTTCTTTCTGGACCAGCTGTGGAGGCCACGATACCTGCTCTGAGATCGCCAGTTTAGAGCAGTCTCAGCCATCAGCAGGAATGTCCAGCGCTGTAGGAACAAGATCAATGGCCTTCCCCATGAACCAACATAAATTTCACTGTCTTCTCAGTAATTCACACTAAATCATTCTCTGCAACTGGACCGACCTCCCACTGAGATCATGCTCAACCATGCCCACTATTGTCTGCAAAATCTTCCTTATTCACCCCCACCGAATCCACAACTGCAACACCCTTAATCCTGCATATCCTCCGCGCAGCCTACACTCTCAGTTAGGGAACTGACCCACCTGCACCAAGAACAATAGCCGTGCCGTGCACTTTGAACTTCCATAATGTCTGCTTCTCTCTTATTCCAGCAGCAAATCAGCCCACAGCAGGGAAAAAAGAATCAATTTGGGTGGTATGTTGCCCACTTATTCAGCTCCTCACACATTATCAGCAGAGAATCCCTGCATTGACCGCTCTGTACAAGCCCTGACTGGTCTCAAAGGGTGTTGTTGACTGACTGTGCCAGGAACCCCTGAGTGAAAGCAATGCCCTTGACTGGACGTACGTGTGTTTATAACTGTAGCAACCCTCTTCCTTTGTTTCTGTGGTAAATAGCATTGGGGAAACAGTAGTAATATTAATCTTACATCTCTGACTGAAGGGACAATGTGAAAAATGTAAGGCGAGGCAATGCAAGGCTTAGATTTGAAATAATTGAGTCCCATGATAGTAAAAAAAAACTGCTGGAAATCCAGCCTCTTGCATGCATCAGCTGAGTGCATAATTCTTGCAGCAAAGTGTCCTTTCTGTTGCATTATAATGATAGTTTCTGGTGTGCCCTGAGGTGCATCATTAAAATCCAGAAGTGTCCTATAAATGGATCCAATATATGCTACAAGTGCTCATTGAAGCTAGAATATGTCAGATGCCAATGGATTGCACGGAGCTGCTGCCCATGCAGGGGGCATGAAGTTGGTGCCCAGTGTCCAGTACAGAGGGCATTTTGGAGAAATCGACAAGTTGAACTCACCAACAACCTGCACTGGCTTCCATTTTGAGATTTCATCATGTTTGGTAATTTTGGCAAGTTTGGTAAGATGGCAGCTCCTGGGCAGTTGGGCTGTTAACAAATTGTTTAACATGCAATAATGTGTATCAAATGGGAACTCATTGCTGCCCAGCAAGAATCTTGCCATCTGCATGAGACAAGTCAACAGGAAATTCCCAGATGATCTCAACATTTGTCACCCAATTCTATCATTTCTGTATAGCACTAAAAAAAAGTTGAACCAGTAGGTTTGGTGAACAGCAAGAAATATTTTAAAAGACATCAGAATGGCATTATTAACTTAGTGGAATGGACAGTTGGCTGGCAGATACAACTTAATGCAGAGAAACTTGTGACATAGTGCGCAAGTGGGAAAAGAAAATCAATTGGAGATAGAGATGCAATTGAAAGACATTTGGAAGATGATGGTAATTAAGGAATAAAAAAGGTTCAAGTTCATAAATCCTTGAAATATGTCAAAGACTACTGTGGTTTCAAAGGAAAAGTTGGAAGAAAAGAATTAATGCAGGTAAAGATACAAACTTATAGACATAAAGCAGCTTGGCAGGATTAATTTGAGCAAGTCACAGCATGCTGTAAATCTCAAAGTTTATTTGTTATTTTAAAAAAAGCTATGTTCTGTTCAATTTTGTGGAGCTAAATTCCTGATATTGTTCCTTTGTAATGCATTCTATCTACAGGAACTATAATTTACCCTTGTCTACACCATTTTATCTAATTCTATGTACTAGACATCTCCATAAAAAGAACAAAGTGTGTAACAAAGCTAAAGCTAACATCTAAACAAACTTGTTCCAGGTGGCCTATCAGAACCAATATTTTTACTACTTCAGCTTGTCCAGCTACACAGACTTCGATGGTTTAGCCATCAGGCTAAACTATCTTTTACCTTTGTGACTTCACGTCAATTTTTATTATTTAAATGATTGTTGTACAATGCCTTGAAGAAAAACGAGCTCATGCCTGTGTCAACTGAGCATAAGCATGAGAAATATTTAACCTTTGATCCTGATGGATAAGAAAAGTAAATGCTGAGATTTCCATGGTGAATAGCTTGTTTCTAAACAGCAAGCAACGTGAAAATAAAAATACAATAGTCCTACTGAACTTTGACTTTCCACCTTGTATTTAATGTAGAAAAGATTGAAATAAATTTGTCCACCCTTATGATAAAGTTCTGAGTTATATTGCCTGTGCTAAACATTACTGAATGTTGGTTCTTGCATGTTCATCTTTTATTTTCATAAGACTGTGTAAATTACATATGTCAATGGAGGTCATCAATTATATTACGTTTCCAAATTCTTGCCTATACTCAATCACACCCTTGCTTCTACATTTGATGGCCTAGTTGCCACAAAAATCACAAATGATTTAAAACACTGACCATTCCAACAAAGCAGTCCTTGTCTCTGCTTTCTCAGGTTCAGGGCATACAGACTTATAGACTATAACATATAGAAGCAGAAATCAGCCATTCAGACCATCAAGTTTGCTTTGCCCTTCAATGAGATTCATGGCTGATCTGATATTCCATAGCGTAACTTTCCTGCCTTTTCTGCATACCCCTTGATTTCCTTATTCGTTAGGTTTCTGTCTATCTCAGCTTTGATCATGTTTAAAGACCCAACCTCTCCAGGTCTCTGCAGAAAAGAATTCCTCAGAGAGAAGAAATTCCTTCTCATCTCTGCCATAACTGGGCAACCCCTTACTCTGAGGCCATGTCTTTTGTTCTAGACTGACCCAATCGACTCTCTGCAGCTACCTTATGAACACCTCAAAATTCTTATATGTTTTAATAAGGCTGCCTCTCATTCTTCCAATGCGTACATCGTAGCCAATTCTCCTCTTAACAGAGTCCCACTATACCCAGAAGCAGTCTAGTAAAACCTATCTAGAATGCCCTGATGTCAGGATATCTTTCACAGGTATGGGAAAAAAAAATTTGTGCACATTATTCCATTATCTTGTACAGTGTTCACAAGACTTTCCTGTTTTTGTACTCAGTTCCCTGCGAAATCAAGGCTAAAATGCTATTTGCCTTCTCTATTGCCTGCTGAACTTTGATGCTATTATGGTTGATAACTGGTATTTCTATTCATCATTATATCTGCTTGAAACACACATAAAGTGAACCAGATACGACTTTCATCTGATAAAACCAGTGCCTACTCCAGGATCATCAAAAATCACCCCTACCCCACCAATAACTCCAACAGCAAGTGAAAATCTAACTCAAGGACTACTTTTTCACTAAGACTGTGATCATCCAATCAGATGCCTGCCACCTTCCTCTCTTCTTCTACACCATCTGACCAAATGTCCTCTGTGTCTCCCCATCCTAGCCCTGGATGGATATCTTTCTCCAGTTTCTCTCCTGTCATTTCATCTCAAGAGCTCATCATATTAATGAGACCCATCTCCAGAATCCTATTTGAACTAAACTTCTGATCATCCAATTTCCCTGACATTGTTAATGCAGTTCTCCTTCTACAGTTTCTGACCCACTCTCCTTTGATTTTGCCTCCACGACCCCCTCCTCAGAAAGTCCTGCGTACATCCTCTCCCATCCTTTCCAAACTATCACCTCAAGTTCAATCATCCATTCTACTCCAAAGTTCCTAAGCTTATTGTCATATTCTAAATCCACATTCAACCTTTACAGAACTTTATGTTTGAATACCCATTAACCAGACTTCCACCTCTGTTTCTTTTTTCAGTCCATTCATGGGAGGTGGGCATCAATGGTTCAGCCAGCATTTATTTCCAATGCCTAATTTCCTTGGAGAAAGTGGTGTTGAGCTGCCTTCTGGAACTCACTGTAGTCCCTGTGGCGTAGGTACACTCATCATGATGTAAGGAAGGGAGTTCTGGGATTTTGACCCAGCAACAGTGAAGGCATGGTGATATAGCTGCAAGTCAGGCTGGTACCTGATTTAGAGGGAAAACTACAGGTAATGGTCATCCCACGCATCTACTACCTTTGTCTTTCTAGTTAGTCTAAGGAGGCTGTGAGTTGCTTTAGTGCATCATGCAGGTGGTACACACTATTCCACTGCGTGCCAGTGATGAAGGGAGGGAATGCTGAAGGTAGTGATGGGATGGCAATCAACTAGCCACTTTATCCAGTCTGCATTCAAGTTTCTTGACGGTTCTTGGAGCTGCACTCATGCCAACATACAGAGAGTATTCATCACATTCCAGACATGTGCCTTGTAATTGGTCGACAGGCTTTGAGGAATCAGGAGATGGCTCTCTCACTACGGAATTCCTAGCCTCTACTTTGTTTGTATGGTCAGAATTGTATCACTGTTATCATACTGGAAAGGTTCTTATCAAGGTCACAGATGACATCCTATGAGACTCTGCCAAAGGTAAACAAGCCCTCTTTATTCTACTCAATATCTCCACAGTCTTTGGCATGGTTGAACAAACTGTGCTCTTCCAAAGCCTTTCACTGTCAACCAGCTGGTTAAGTCAACATTCACCTGGCTCCATTTTTATCTAATCAGAGCCAGAATATATTCTCTTCCCACTTAATCTCCAATACCTTAAGTGTTCCCAAAGCATCAACCCTTGGCCCCTCCTTTTATTCATCTCTACATGCTGTCCCTGAGTGACATCATCCAAAATCAGCTTTCACATATACACTGATGCCAGCCAGCTCTATCTTATGAACAATTGTTGACATCTCTATATTTCTATATTGTAAGACTGCATAGCTGACGTCTAGTACCAATTCAGAAGATATTTCATCCAATAAAATACTGAAAACATGAGAGTTATAATAAAACCATTGTGGTGGATCCTAGTATAAATTCTATTCCCTTGTCACCACCTGCAGCATTTACGTACTAACTGTTTGAGGCTCAATTAGGCTGTTCACAAAATCAGATGCCATAGCTGACCAAAAGATTAACTTCTGACCACCCACATTTATTTCCAGCTCATAAAGTTCCCTAACTCTCTTGCATTCCCACACTCCTGCCTTAGCTCATCTGCTGCTGAAACTACATTTTTGTCACATCTGGGCCTGACTGTTCTAATGGACAACTGGGCAGTCTCCTGTGCTCTATTCTTCACAATCTTGAGGCCATCTAAAATGCTGCTGACTATTGTGATTCACACAATGACCTATCCCTTTATGTTTCATGATTTACATTGACTCCTGTTAAAGCTACCTCTCAATTTTAAAATTCTTGTTATCATTTGTAAATCCTTCCATGGCCACACCATAGAACATAGAACACAAAACATAGAACATTACAGCAGAGTACAGGCCCTTCGACCCTCGATGTTGTGCCGACCTGTCATACCAATCTCAAGCCCATCTAACCTACACTATTCCATGTACGTCCATATGCTTATCCAATGACGACTTAAATGTACCTAAAGTTGGCGAATCTACTACCGTTGCAGGCAAAGCGTTCCATTCCCTTACTACTCTCTGAGTAAAGAAACCACCTCTGACATCTGTCCTATGTCTTTCACCCCTCAATTTAAAGCTATGCCCCTGCGTGCTCACCATCACCATCCTAGGAAAAAGGCTCTCCCTATCCACCCTATCTAACCCTCTGATTATTTTATATGTCTCAATTAAGTCACCTCTCAACCTTCTTCTCTCTAACGAAAACAGCCTCAAGTCCCTCAGCCTTTCCTCGTAAGACCTTCCCTCCTTATCAGGCAACATCCTAGTAAATCTCCTCTGCATCCTTTCGAAAGCTTCCACATCCTTCTTATAATGTGGTGACCAGAACTGCACACAATACTCCAAGTGCGGCCGCACCAGAGTTTTGTACAGCTGCAGCATAACCTCTTGGTTCCGGAACTCGATCCCTCTATTAATAAAAGCTAAAACACTGTACGCCTTCTTAACAGCCCTGTCAACCTGGGTGGCAACTTTCAAGGATCTGTGTACATGGACACCGAGATCTCTCGGCTCATCTACGCTACTAAGAATCTTACCATTAGCCCTGTACTTTGCCTTCTGGTTACTCCTACCAAAGTGCATCACCTCACACTTGTCTGCATTAAACTCCATTTGCCACCTCTCAGCCCAGCTCTGCAGCTTATCTATGTCTCTCTGTAACCTACAGCATCCTTCGTCACTATCCACAACTCCACCGAGTTACTGTTGGTCACTTAGTGTTGTCTGCAAATTTACTAACCCATCCTGCTATGCCCTCATCCAGGTCATTTATAAAAATGACAAACAGCAGTGGACCCAAAACCAACCCTTGCGGTACACCACTAGTAACTGGTCTCCAAGATGAACATTTCCCATCAACTACCACCCTCTGCCTTCTTTCAGCAAGCAAATTTCCGATCCAAATTGCTATATCTCCCACAATTCCATTCCTCCGCATTTTGTACAATAGCCTGCTGTGGGGAACCTTATCGAATGCCTTGCTGAAATCCATGTACACCACATCAACCGATTTACTCTCATCTACCTGTTTGGTCACCTTCTCGAAGAACTCAATAAGGTTTGTGAGGCACGACCTTCCCTTCACAAAACCGTGCTGACTATCCCTAATCAATTTATTATTTTCTAGATGATTATAAATCCTATCCCTTAAAACCTTTTCCAACACTTGACCGACAACTGAGGTAAGGCTCACTGGTCTATAATTCCCAGGGTTGTCTCTACTCCCCTTCTTGAACAGGGGAACCACATTTGCTATCTTCCAGTCGTCTGGCACTATTCCTGTAGACAATGACGAGTTAAAGATTAATGCCAAAGGCTCAGCAATCTCCTCTCTGGCTTCCCAGAGGATCCTAGGATAAATCCCATCCGGCCCAGGGGACTTATCTATCTTCTCCCTCTGAAGGATTTCTAATACCTCTTCCTTGTGAACCTCAATCCCACCTAGTCTAGGTTCACGACCAATCCCAGTGTCTGCAATCTCCTCCAGTCCTACAGCCATCTAAGAAAACTGAGTTCTTCGAATTCTGACCTCTTGAGACTGTTGGATTTTAATTGCTCTATCATTAGCGGTCATACCTTCCTTGTCCTAAATCCCAATGTATTGAACATTCTCATTTACACCTGCTGGATTCTCCATGTTGCTCTCCCCACTTTAAGATCCTCCTTAGCCCTTAAAATTAGAGCAAAATTTGGGTGATCTGCCCTGGTATCTCCTCATATGGCTTGGGTCAAACTGTTTTATAATGCCAATGTGAAGCACTTTGGGATGTTTTATCAGTAAAGGGGCTACGAAATTACAATTTGGTGGTTTCATTAGCAATGGAAATTAACCAGAAGGAATCTCTCTCTCCCTCTCCCCACCTTCTCTCTCCCTCGCTTCCTCACACACACATGCACAGGCATTCATCATAGAATCAAAACTATTCTTGGGTTTGAAAACCTCTAAAAAATCATCAGTTAACTTCAACTGCTCTAAGGAGAATAATCCTGGCATCTCAGCATTAACTGAATCCTTCTTCCTTGATAACATTCAAATAAATTTCCCACACACCTTCTCTCAGGCCTGTACATCCAGCTGAATGGGCCATGTCCAGAAGTGGACACGATGCTTGTTGAGGATAAAACAATGATTTATGATAGTTTTACATAACCTCCTTGCTTTTGTATTCTATTTCTCTATTAATAAAGTCGAGAATTCACTCAAATTTCTGAAATGTGCTTCTGAACGTTCTGAAATGTTCCTGGCTCAGCAAATGCTTTGGAAAGTCACCTTGTGCATTTCTGGAGCAACACTTAAGTTGACAGGTATGTGAGCAGATATAAAATCTTTTAAAAAGATTGCATTGTTTGAAAATCTTGTGGAATTCACAGCTGCAATTTCGCTCTGTTACACACGATCTTATCTCTAATCCAAAATTCCAAAAGTATTACTCACACTTTATTTTTCACACACATCACTCTATTTCTTGCCTATGAAACTCACCCCCCACAGCCTCAGTATTTTACTACTGATCAATCAGTGTCTCTACTACTTATTTTGCCCACTACTATGTCTTTACTATAGAAACAGCCTCACACCCACTCCATAAAAATAACAGCCCTTGCTTTACTTTCATTGTCAGTATGTCTCTCACAGCTCTGTTTTTGTGAATTTGCAGAAAAGTGAGGCTTTCCAGCACTTCTGCAACAATTAAATGAGTTCACTTTTTTTTCATTGAGGGCATTCACAGGCCCAGTTGCAGTGTAGTTTTGCAGAAGATATAATAATTTATCATTCGCACCTGAAGATGTTATACAACACAAAGAAATATTAGTTTAAGTGTCAGTTATCCATGACTAACATTACTGAATATATCAGATCTTATCTGTCATCTCATTTTGTGAACCACATTTCCACAATTACACATATACTGTCTTCATACATGAGCAGATTCAAATACTGGCATCAAATGCTAAAGTGATGCTTCAACAGATTACGATCAGGCAAATATTATATAATGATCTTGAATACATGAGCTTCTCAGTTATACTTATTTAGGATTTTTTTTTGTGAGCTGACAGCAGGTCACAGCAGAAACACCACTTCACACCAGAATGACATTAGGAACTGGCCTAGAAATTCCATGGTAACAAACACATTTTTCAGGCAATAAACAGTCACATATGCCATGACAGACTGAAAATACATTCTATAAAGAATGGGCTGCGATATTCAGTGTAAAGTTACAGGCAAAAAAAAATCTAGGGCCCATCATTAGACTCTTTGCATCTGCAAATAAGAGGCTGAACAATTATTTCAGGCCCCCTGTGAAACATGGATTGCCTTGTGGATGTCATGCTGGCTGCATGCAATCTAAGAGACAGCCTTTACATGGACTCCTGCAGGCTGCACGTGATTAGGTAAGCCAGGATCAGCCGAAGTGTTCTTCCTGACACTATAGGAGAAAAATTCTGACTGCAACATTCCCATATCTGATCAAAGGTTGAACCTCTTTCTTGTAGCCTCTTTCAGATCATTCTTGCCTTAGGTCACTGTTCTCACTCTCTCGGTCAACCTTCCTTTTCGCAATCACTTTTAAAGACTTACCTGAGGGCTGTTGCTAAAGAGACTTCTCTGCTGAGCTTTGTAAAGGTGTCCGTAGGGTGTCAACAGTTCAACATTTCGATCAAGATGAGGCCTGAGGCCCAATGTAATGTGGGCACCTGGCCCATCCAGTCAGGCTCAGAAGTTGTTTTCTATGATATGTATCTCACTGGAATGATTTTTAGCTGCTTTCCTTGCATTATTCATATATAAATGTGAAAGTGGAGGAGCCAAGTCATACTGTGCACTCTTTTCCTACTGTTTACAGAAGCAAATGTACTTGCAATTTACAGCATTGGAATTCTCCCAATTTCCTTCAGTCACAGACCTGAAATGTTAACTCAGATTCATTCCACAGATGCTGCCATAAGCTGCTGAGTGTTTCCAATATTTTCTGTTTTTATTTCAGATTGACATGCAGGGGGTGGGGGTGGGGGCAGGGGGAAGGGGCGCGGTGCAATCTTCAGCGAAGATTCGGCAGAGGAAATGAACAGCCAAAATTAGAAGATACCACAAGGGAATCAAGAAGGCATCAAAATCATAGGCTGGTTAAGGCACAAGGGAGTTTGGCAAACAAGCTTGGATGGCATTTATTTTAATGCAAAGAGCCTGAAGAACAAGGCAGATGAATTGAGGGCACAAATTGAAATGTGATAGAATGATTTAATTGCTATTTCTAAGGCATAGTTTAGAGAGGGACAGGATTGGCAGCTCAATATCCCAGGGGAAAGGGTCTCAAGGTGAAACAGGGAAGGAGACAAGAGAGATAGTGTCGCAATATTGATCGTGGAAACAATTACAGCAGTATGGAAGGAAGACATCCTAGAAGGCTTCTCAAACAATGTCATATCGGGAGAAGAAAAAACCCAAAAAGGTACAATCACATTGCTGGGAGTGTACTAGAGGTCCCTGCAAATGAGACAAAAAGATGAGCAGATATGTTGGTAAGTTTCAGAGAATTGTGTAAGTATTGGGGTAGAGATAGTAGGGATTTCAACTTCCCAACATTAACTGAGGTATTCATAGTGTGGAAGATTGAAAGGGAGCAGAATTCTTAATATGTAACCAGGACAGTCGATATTATGTAGAAGGTCTTGCACGAGAATAGCAGTCCTGGAGGAAATTTTAGGTAATGAAGTCAACTACATGGTTGAAGTATCAGTGGGGGAGCATTTTGCAAACAGTGATCATAACTCTGTTAGATTCAAGATTGTTATGGAAGAGGATAGATGGACCTGAAATCATAGTTCCAAAATGAGGGAAGGCTGATATTAATAGGATCTGGTATAATTCAGCTAGAGAAGACTGGGAGCAGATACTTTTAGGTAAATCTATGTCAGAGGTGTGAGACACATTCAAGAAAGAAATAGAGGCAGTATGGGGCTAACATGTTCTAATAAGACAAAAGGTGAGACCAACAATTCCTGCGATCCTGGATCTCAAGAGATGTACAGGATTGGTTAAACAGAAAAAGGAAACTTTATGGCAAATATGGAGGGCTGAAAATAGCAGAAGACCTAGAGGAATACTGAATGTGCAAAATAAAAACATAAAAAGGAAATTAGGAGAGTGTAAAGTGAGCATGTAAGAATAATGACAGGTAAAATAAAGGAAAATCTCAAATTATTTTACACTTACATTAAGGATATTAAGGGAAAGGGCAGGGACCATTAAGGTAAATTATGCAGGGAGTCAAAGGGTATAGGTATGGATTGAAATGAATATGTTGTGTCAGTGTTTACTCGTGAGAATGACAATGTGAGTATGGCATTCAGCTGCACAGAGATCAGTGAGGGATCTGGCTGCATATTAGTTGGGTCTGTCAATCCAAGTTGGCTGGGGTGGGCCATGCTCAGTCATAAGGTTCAGCTCAACAACAGTCAAAGTAGGGGCCACTGTTGTGGTAGGGAAGTTGGGAAACACAATTCTAGAGATCGGAAGCAGCATGCTGGGATGCAGACTGCACAATAATTCTGAAGGGAGGGTAAATCAATATTTAAAGGGGAGAGAGGCTTAGCAATGGAGGACATGGGCTCCTGGGGGGTGGCTATCAACTATCACAACTACCCTGGCTTCAGTAGAGGCACAGTGCATTATGGTGGTTGACATGACTAAACTGTAGGCCCAGGGCTTTCAGCTGTTAAGAAAGGAAGGTGTAATTCAAAGAAGATATTTGGAAGCACAGTAGTGATTGGTTCAATAGGAAGTTTCAGCAAGAAAGGAACCTGGAGGTTTGCATGGGGCTCCTTGATTACTAATTCAGCTTGTGACTTGCTGTGCTAAGTGCAACTTTGATTTCCATATGTATGCAAATCATAAGTGCGCAACGGACATGGAAAGTGAGCCCAACTGCACCTGGAGTGGATGCAGTAAATGTTGTATTTTTCTGGCATAGCGCATGGGTTTTACAGTCACAGAATTGTTACAGTGTACACGGAGACCTTTCTGCACAATGTGCCTGCACCTTTCTATTATCTAATTCCAATCTCCCTCCTTTTTATCCATATCCTTGAACATGATTTCTATCCAAATGGTGATCCAATGTCCTTCCGAATGCCTCAGTTGAACCTGCCTCCATACAATTCCAGGTCGTGCATTCAATACCCTAAGTACTCACTGTGCAAGAAAGCTTTACCTCACATCACTCTTGCTTCATTTGTGCATCACTTTAATTTTATGCACTGTCATTCAGGAACAGCTTTGCCCTCTCTGTCCAGTCCTCTCATGATATTGTAAAGCTTTATCAAACATCCTCTCAGTCTTCTTCTCTCTGAGGAGAACAGTCCCAACTTCCTCAATCTATCCTCATAACTGAAGTTTCTCATTCCTGGAACAATTCATGCAAAATAAAACAAACTGCAGGTGTTCTCAAACAAATGAACACAAAATTTAATGGAGAAACGAAGCAGTTCTGGCAGCATCTGTGAAGAGAAAGAAGAGTTAATGTTTCAAATTCCAGTGATCTTTCTTCAGAACTCCTGTGCCCATTCTCAAGAAGGATCACTGGGCTCAAAAATATTAACTGTTCTTGTAAATCACATCTGCACTGTCTCCAATGATTTCACATCTTTCCTATAATGTGGCACTCACACTGTGCGCAATAATTCAGCTGAAGTCTAGTGACATGTGACTCTCCAAGGGCAATTTCATTTATGAGGCACTTTCACAATTTAAGTCGAAGTCATCCTCTATCATAGTAACTTACATGTGAAATGCATGCAGTGTCCAACAAATCCTAGTCACAAACAATCTTGACTATGTCATTGGTTAATAAAGACTGACCATTGTCATCTCTATGAAGCAGTAGTAATGTCGGGAGAACATAAACTCTGGGCCACAATTCACCAAGATAAGAATCTCACAGGCTGCCCAATGGAGCTGATTTCTCCTCATTTTGAACTGCAAGTATCCCCTAACATGCTCTTATATGCAATACTGGTTTTCTTGAGTCATGTGGGGATGGGGGGATAAAGTAGGCACAGAGAATTGTTTGTTTTTGGTTTGCCTTCCAATATGGTGAAGGGCAACTCCTGATTAACAGCTCTTGATTTGCTGCATAGCTGAGTGCCAGGAATCCCCGGAAATCCCAGATGTAATGATTAATTTTACCTATGTGTTGGGGAAGACAGGATGAGTGGGGAACCATGGTGCATAGCTTTTGAAGCGTGTTTCGGAGAACAGTGTGAGAAAACGTGCTAAATTCTTCATGAAATTTGACAAAAGATATGATGGTGCCGACACAAAGCCACTCTATGCAAGCTCTCTACAGCAGATCTTATTCTCACATTCCTTATAACCATTCCACACTTTTAGACTACAATTCTAATTTTGTGAAAATTAATGTGCCTCACTGTGTCTAATCACCCTATAAACTGTACTTCTTTGTATGCTATGACCTGCTGTACAGCACACAAAATAAAACTTCTCACTGTGCTTAGGTATATGTAACAACAATAAATCAAATGAAATCAAATCAAAATTGATACTCAGCTGTTTTCTGGCAAAATTCAACCCTGAATTTTGACTCCTCTCTGAACTGCGGTTTGGATACCATGCAGTTAATCATTATACATCTAGAATTGGTGCAGTTTATCAACACTAAGGATCGTAGCAAAGTAGATCGTAGTAATTCTCAACACCATTATCACATTCATGGAAATGCATAGTTTTAGGATTTATCACAAAAATACTCAGAAGTGAATGTACATTCAGACCTGACTTGTTTGATTGGGGTCTTGTGGTCAATGCTAATTGGATGGTAACACTTGTGCTTTAGCAGCAAAAAAAAGTATCAGGATATCTTTAATTCCTTGAAAACATGTTAGGCCTCTGTGTCAAAAGTTGGCAGCATTCTTTTGGGCATGAATGCTCCTATTTGATGTTCACATGAGTGATTTAAATGTGAACAATGCAGGTCATAAAATATTCCAGTATGTTTCATGTCATTGGGAAGCATTCTTTTCTCTCCCAATCTATGATACAGACTTCCAGAAAAGAAGTTTTTACACAACACAACATTTCAGATGAAACAACAGCAAACTGAATTACACTCTTTACTTTTTACCTAATGCATTTATGACCAGTCATTAAATGAACATGAAAAAGCTGCTCCAGGATAGGAGTCAAAAAAATCAGCTTGAATGATTCTTGTGCTGTTGGCACCAAGTAAATGTCAACTGTGGAACGTGAGGGCCAGGGTTGAGCTGACATTATAATCTCACTTGTTTCATGTTCCATGAAAATGAACATCTACAATTTGACTTCCCTTTTTAAAAACAAATGTAGAAACAATATCTGAACAAGTTTACAATTGAAGTCTGCACAGTCAAACATAACTAATAATGATCAAATACTCCATTAAATATAATATTAATTCGCCTCTGCTTTCTGCTAAGAATTAGTCAGTTCCAAGGGGGAAAATGTGAAAACGGAGGGAGGTATCAGGCTCCCAAAAGGTGCAGTGATGTTAATGAAGTGGCAGAACCTTTGTTATAATAACACCCCTTCCCCACCCCCTACTGCAGTATTAGAAAGATGTCCATTTGAGGGATGCTCAGAAATGGGACTCTTTGTCCGTAGTCTTATTGACGGCCTGATTTGGTAGGGCAGAAAACAAAGTTCTGGAGGATAGGGAAAATATGTATGTCCATTTTTCTTTTAGAAATTGCAAAACAAACCGTGGCGATGGTGGAGAAAAATTGGTTTGAATGACTCCTGAGGGAACCAAACAAACTTCAGCTGTGGAAAGCAAGCGATAAGTGATTGCAATACTCGATTAGTTTTGTAGCTCGGGTTGTGGATGCTGTGGTTGGTTTGCCAATCGAACTGGTTCATTCGTTTGCAGACATTTCATTACCCTGCTGGGTAACATTATTATTGGTTGATGGCCTTCTTGGTGGAGAGCCAGGTTTCTAGGAATTCCCAGGCTTGTCTCTGTTTGGCCATCAATAAACATAGAATTAGACCCTATATACACACCACTGAAAAGAAAAAATGGAAATGAGAAAACCCACTCCAACGGACCCCAGAGTTTAAATACCAGGCAGGAAAATACAACAATACTTCATCAGTGGCTGCAATGATAATGTTACCCAGCAGGGTAATGAAATATCTGCAAACTAATGAACCAGCTCGAACAGCAAACCAACCACAGACAAATTACTGCATTTGGAGAGGCAGAGATTAATCAACAACAGCCAGCATGGTTTTGCTAAGGGAGGTCATTTCTGGCCAACTTGCTTAAATTTTTTGAAGAGGGGACCAGGTGTATTAATGAGGGCAATACATTAATGCAGCTTACTTGGACTTCAGCTGGGCTTTTCATAAGCACCCACATGGGTGATTGATAGTGAAGGTAAGACCTCATGGGATCCTGGAAAATTTGGCTAATTGGATCCAAAATTGACTGAGTGGTGGGAAGCAGAGAGTGATTGTCGAGAGTGTTTTTGCGGTTGGGCATCTGTGTCCAATGGGGTTCCACGGGGATCAGTGTTGGGGCCCTTGTTGTTTGTAGTATATATAAACAATTTAGACTTGAATGTAGGATGGTTTATTCGTAAGTTTGCAGATGATACGCAAATTGATGAGGTGGTAAATGGTGAAGAGAACAGCCTGAGATTACAGGAGTGTACAGACAGGTTGATCAGATCGGCTGACCATGGCAATAGAATTCAATCTGGATGATTTTGAGGTGACACACTTGACCAGGACATAAAAAAAGCCAGGGAAATAAAGATGTATGATGGGACCCTGGGAAGCATTGAGGATCAAAGTGATATTGGTGTTCACTGGTCCTTTAAAGTAGCAGGAAAGGTATATTGAGAAAACCATTTGAGCAGGACAGGTCTGTGGCTCAAATTAGCACTCTTCACTGGAACATGGCTGTAAGACGTCAGGTCTTGGAACTAAATATGCTCAATTCTTAAGTCCACAGGAAGGATCTGGATATATGTGAAGCTTGGGTGGAAAAGTAGAAATTAGAAATAAGTAGTTAAGGAGGTACGTGGGATACTTGTCCCTATTAGCTGAGGAACAGAGTTCAAGGGTTAGGGGAGGTTATGCTGGAAGGAGTTGATTAAGCCACAGCTAGAGTATTGTGTACAATTCTGGAGCTCATATTATAGGACAGATGAGATACACTGGACAGGATGCAGAGAAGATTTACCAGGACGTTGCCTGGGTGGGAGAGTTTTAGTTTTGAGGAGAGGTTAGATAAACTTAAGTTGAAGCAGAGGAGGTTGAGGGGGTATGTAATTGAAATGTATGAAATTATGAAGGCAAAGGCAGGGTAGACAGGAAGTAATTTTTTTCTCCTTGGTGAAGGGTTCAAAAATTAGGGTGCATAAATTAAGATAAGGGGAAGGAGGTTTAGAGGGGATGTGATGAAGTTCTGTGTTTACTCAGAGAGTGGTGGGAAATATGGAACTCACTACCTGCGATGATGATAGAGGCAAAAACTTTCATAACATTTAAGAAATATTTAAATATGCACTTGTGATATCCAGGCATATAGGTCAATGGGCAAAGTGCTGAAAAATGGGATTAGAATAGTTCAGTGATAACAGAGTGTGAAGCTGGATGAACACAGCAGGCCAGGCAGCATCAGAAGAGCAGGAAAGTTGGCGTTTTGGGTCGGGACCCTTCTTCAGAAAATCACATGTTTTTTGAACCATTTTCTGAAGAAGGGTCCCAATTTGAAACGCCAACTTTCTTGTTCCTCTGATGCTGCCTGGCCTGCTGTGTTTCTCCAGCTCCATATTGTGTTATCTCTGGCTCCAGCATCAGTAGTTCTTCCTATTTCTTAGAATAGTTCAGTAGTTGCTTTTGACTGGTGCAGACTCGATGGGCCTTTTCCTGTACTGTTGATGTCTATGACTCTAGGGCTAAATCATCAATGTCATATCATTTCTGTATGTGATTTCTAGACTGAAAGTGGTGAACAAGTACACATAGAGAGGAGATATGTCACAGTGCATTTCTAAGGAATGACGTATTCACCCTGGGGCTAGTTGCAAAACCTGCTATTGTTTATAATTTACATCTGCAGCTTCAGAAACATGATGCAATGTTACCATATCTGTCAATTTTATCAAATCAGTACTGGATGCAATTAGAAAAAGATTACAGGTCAATTTAAGCAAAATACAAGAAGATAGAACAATATAAAGTGAGATTTATTTCATGTAGGTATACAGTATATAAAAGTACATTGAAAGGAGGAGAGATAAATACATATTCAATAAATGAAAACAAATAGCTATGAAGGTGAAAGGTACATAGCAGTCTTGCCAACTCATAGAAACATAGAAAACTGGAGCAGTAGTAGACCATTCAGTCCTTCAAGCCATTCAATGTGCTCATGGCTGATCATCCAACTCAGTCGTGGTTGCAGGGTTAGGGCAAAAAATAGTTAACCCAGAAGTGGATGGCTGTGGTTCATTGTCTTCTGGCTGCTTCTTGCGGATTGGGTTAAAAAAGACATCCAGATTTCGATTCTTTGCCTTTTTCTTTCAAGAAGAAGCTGTTCATAGGGTGCCAAATAAGATCTTATTTCATGACCCACTACTCTGCTGCGTTCTGCATTGTAATCGTTGTCCTCTAAGAGCTGCAACTGTTTCTCAATTTCCCTCAGGAAAGAAGACAATACAGAAGTGGAAGGCTATTATGGTGCTGCATCCTGGACATTTTCTTCTTCACCTCCAGTTTCCACTTGCCCCTCAGTGACAAGTTGCTGTAGGTCAGCTGTGAAGAGGTCTTCACAGTGGGACTCAAAGCAGCTCCTCAACATCCTCACTCTCCACTTCTTCAATTGCAACTTGATTCACGAGACCAACACATTGTTCTTTGCTTCTTGGGGCTCCTCTGCTGGATCATACGCTTTAAAATCTTGAAAAAAATCTGGGAGAAACTTCTGCCAAACTGCATGCAGGTGGTCTTTACTGACATCCCCCTCCTGACAGGCCTCCACAATAATGTCAACCGCATTCTTGGTGTTAAAGCTCTTCCAAAATTGAAGAACATTGTCCTTATTCCAATAAGTGGCTGCAATCAGCCTCTTAAATGTGCACCTTAGATAATAAGCTTTGAAAGCTGGTATTATACCCTGGTCCATGGGTTGAAGGAGAGAGGTTGTGTTCAGGATAGAAATAGCAGTTTGATTTTTTCAGAAAGTTCAGCAATGGCTTGGCGAATTATCCAGGATCAGCAGAATCTTGGTATCCAAATATTTTTCCTGCAACACTTTCTAAAAACATCACCGAAAACATCAACAATAATGTCAGAAAAAAATCTGCCCCATCATCTGGCCTCTTTTGCTTGACCTAAAGTAGACACCTGGAGTAGACTTTAGGTAAATGTTCAAGGCTCGTACGTTGGCAGTACTGTACACGACCACCAGCTTAAGCCTTAAGTGTCCACTGGCATTTGTACCCAGCAGCACAGTCATACAATCCTGTGCCACTTAAAAGCCTGGAGTGTGTGCTTCATTCATGGAGATGTAGGTTCTTGATGGCATTCTCTTCCAGTATAACCCTGTCTCATTCAATCTGAAAATTTGATCTTAAGTCGTAGCCTTCTTCGTCAATTAATGTTTTCACTATGGGAAGAAATGCCCTTCTTCTGCACTGGCAACTTCACCACATAACTTTATGTTATAAAAAGCATAGCGGTTCTTAAAATGCAGCTAGCATTAAAGGCAGGTACGTCTGCAGGTTTTTCAGCTTTCTATGTTAGATCTTCATAAATTGATAAGGCTTTCTCTGTTATGGCGAGAAAGGTGGTCCTTGATCACTTCTTTGTTTGATCTTCTATCCACACACTTAGAAGCTGCTCCATCTCCTCAAGTTCCTTTGTCCATGGCCTCACGGGTATGAGGACACCCAAGTCTCGTTGCACCTCCCTCTTTCCCATCTATTGTCATTCAGATAATAATCTGCCTTCCTGTTTTTGCTGCCAAATTACACTTCATCTGCCAGGCATCTGACCACTCATTGTTAAACTTGTATATCAACGTAACTTACTAATCAAAACAACCAACAGAATTTGAAACAGCAAAGCTTAAACATAAAATACAAGTTAGAAGAAAGGTAATAATCAAATATTATCATTCTCTAGAAAAATTGCACATTGAATAGGACGTTCTGTTCCAATTACTGATAAATTAGATAAATTTAAATATTGGAGACAGCAAGGTTGTTCAAAGTGTTAAGAGATCCAAGTTTAAATGAGAAACTGAATGGTCTTAGGCTTTTGGGCTTAGAAAATAAACTTCCAGGATGTGATCTCACACTAAAAGCTTGGAACAAACTATCAGTTCAATGACCCTCCTTTAAAACCACTGTTTGAAACATTGCAGTGCATTAAACCAAATCATGTTGAATAGAAAAAAGATAATACAAACTTTTAATTGGCCAAACTTATAAAACCAAAGTAAATATAAAGATATCACATCTTTATATAGATAGAGTATTTCCAATGCAATAGCTGATATCAAGCCTAAAGCACAATTATAGAAATTTACAGGACAGAAAGGTATTTAATCCATCACACCTATGCTAGCATTATGCTTCGTCCCACATGCCTGTTTTTGATGGATAACCCAATAAGTCCCTCAATCTCAACTACATGTCCAATTCTCTTTTAAAGTTATTTATAAATTCAGCTTTCCCCAGAATTGGTACAGCGCAGAAGGAGATTATTGAGCTACAGTGTCTGAGCTAATTCTCCGAGTGAGTACCTAATACCACTTCCCAATCTTCTTCCCATCGGATAGCATTTCAATTCCCTCACAAATGCCTCAATTGAATCCACCTACACCAAACTCCTGGGTGGTGCTTTACAAATCCTAAGCACTTGATGCATGAAGAAATGTTTCCGCATGTCATCATTGCTACTTTTGCCAACCATCTTAAATCTGTGCCCTCTTGTTCTTGATCCTTGCACCAATGAAAATAGTTTCTCTCTATCTGTTCTGTTCAGATTCCTCATGAATTTTAGTAACTCTGTCAAATTTCCTCTCAATCTTCTCTTGTCCAAGGAAACCAATTCTCCATTTTATCTGCCGAACTGATTTTCCTCATGGCTGGGACTATTCTCGTGAGTCTTTTCTGTAATATCTCTAAAGTCTTCACATCTTTCCCAAAGTGTAGTGCCCACAAATGAATGCAATGCTCCCTTTCAGGAAGAATATTCCATGCCAAGTTTAAAATAATTCCCTTCATTTCATACTCTATACTGCTATTAACCCAGCCTAGAATGTTAAGCTTTTCAATAACTGCTTTCTCAACTATTCCTACCTCCTTGAATAATTTGTTCACACATACACCCTTTGCTTCTGCATTCCCTTTAGAATTTCATCCTTTACTTTTTTTTATTAGCTATTTGATACCTCCTCCTTATCAATTCTCAACCCTTCAAGTGGTGTGTGAAATTATGTCAATGTGCCTCTGAAAGAGAACCATTCTTCCTTATTAGTGATCCAAAATGCATCACTTCACCTTCTTTGCACAGAATTCTAATAGTTATGCTTTTGCCTATTTCACCATCCAGTCTATATCATCCTGATGTCCACATGGCATTTTCTATTACTTTGTTAAATTTTGTATCATCAGCATTTTACGGATTCAAAGGGCTGGATGGTCTCCTTCTGCTCTTACATCATATGGTATTTGTAATAATGCTCCCTCCATTAGAGTCTAGATTAGATTCCCTACAGTGTGGAAACAGGTCCCTCGGCCCAACAAGTCCACACCGCCCCTTGAAGCATCCCACCCAGACCCATCCCTCTATAACCCACACACCCCTGAACACTGGGCAATTTAGCATGGCCAATCCACCTAGCCTGCACACCTTTGGACTGTGGGAGGAAACCGGAGCACCCAGAGGAAACCCACGCAGACACAGGGAGAATGTGCAAACTCCGCACAGACAGTCGCCCGAGGCTGGAATTGAACCCGGGTCCCTGGTGCTGTGAGGATGCAGTGCTAACCACTGAGCCACCAGGTCAATAATAAAAGCTATAATTAGCTTTGAGTTCAAAAACTTACCCCCGAGGAAGGTCAAGAAGCATTCACTGGCACATGTCTTTCAAATTAAATAAAAATGTCCCTTATATTTGTTTCCGATGTCTTTCCCACCACAAGTATTAAGCCTATACATTTCCAATTTATCACTTTATGACAAGCACTTGGAAAACTTTTCTCCATAAATCGGCAAGGTTAAAGGGAGATGGTGGCTCTCAAGACGATGGGAGGTTTTGATGAAGCATCTCTTAAGAACATTAGCAACCCTCCTTGCTACTGGCAACATTCCTTTATCCAGTGACAATTAAAAGATTTTAATTAACACCTCCACTATGCTTTCTTTCCCTTCTTTCAGTAGCCAAGTGTGTGTTTAACTTGGTCCAAGAGACGCTTACCTGAGCATGTCTTCTATATGTTGTATCTTGCCCATAACTGTTATAATATAAACCCTATACATTGCCAATTATACTACACAACACCTTACCTGAATAGGCATTTTCATCTCCAGATACACCAGAGCTTCCATTTTCCAGCTGACTATCATTTGAATTGCAGATACTTGTCTCTGCTATATCATGAACAGATTCTGTTGGAAAAAGTGGAAACAACTGCTAGTAATAATTTTCCAATCCTACAAAACAAAATTCAATATGTTTTACATTATACATAAATGTCACCATATTCCAATATGATATACTAATGTGTAGAAGTTATATTTCTCACTTGACGTATATTCAGAATGAAAAGCATCATAATATACAAGCAGGGAGATGGACACGAAAACATCATCTGGTCCTTTGAGGTTTCCCAAATTGGCACAGTGTTCACAAAATTGTTACACCCACTCCCATCTTACTACAACATTCTGAGAAATGCAAACAGAAAAAAAGATATTGACCAATTTTGGAGAAAGACGGAAATTGCTCTCTAATTTCTGGAAGTGTCTAAGACAACTTCTGGAGGCTTTGAGACTGGGTGAAATATCCCCCAAAGAGGCATCCATATTCTATGCATTGATATAATGGCACTGTCAAGAATGCAGTTGAATACCTTTTGAATGTTTGCTGCGAATCCACATGAATCAGTAATGTATTACAGAGCTCAATGACTTTCCGTGTTTCTTACCAGCTAACCTAGTTCTATGTTGTCATTAAAGTATTCATGTCTTCTCCACAAAGTATACACTTTTCTATACCAAAATGGTTCTTAGTCTGTTCTGACAGTTGGAGGTCCTTAGAAGAGGCAGTAATCTGCAGTAGTGGCACATGGACAAAGGTATTTGATAGAACTTTCCAGGAGGCCTATGAAACTATCTCTCCAATGGGTGCAAGAGAGACATAAAAACACAATGCATGAGGCGAGGGCACATGGAGGAGGGCAAGCCATTCTCATTGCATAAATTAACACCAGTTATTATAATCCAGCACTAGAAATCCATTTGCAAAACTTCTGAATATACAGCCTTCCGTGTGATGACGGATGCTTCGGCTGCAATGATTTTCAGCAGTGACTTAGCAGGAGGGGAGGGATGGTGGGAGGTCAGCCGCTGTTGTGATACTTAAGTACATTCCACTTGGACTCGTGCAGTAAGCAAGTGTCATTGTAAACTGACTGGACAGCTGCACTTTCTGTTTATAGTCACCTCTTGTTGATTTGATACCTATAATTGTGGAAATGTCAGTTGTAATTGCACAAAGTTTCCAACATTTTTATTGCAAAAATATTCATTAAAACTGCTTTATCTACATACACAGTTACTGGGGCAGCTCTGTATAGTCTATGCTCAAGAAGAACAAATATTGGAATTTGAACTGATCTTTCCCCACTGCACTTTGGCAGCAGGTGCCCCAAGCTTTAGTGTGTCACTCAGCATGCAGTCATGGACTTCGGAATGTGCCAGTCTGCAACATTCAGTTAAGGTCAACTCTTTGCACTGGAAGAGCAATAACTTTTGGGCAGACCAAAAAGTGTCTTCTACTGAGTTGATGATCTTCCAAGTGCTTTTGATGTTTGTTTTGGTGTGCAAAGTGTTGATTAGTCCACAGAGTCCTGTGTCATAGAGTTGCTCAGGACAAATCTCAACAACAACCACTGCATCTCTCTCCCAATCTTCTTCATAAAGGCACATTCCAGAAAGAGATCCGTGACAGTCTCCCTGACCAACAGCAGCAACCAGCCCCCCACCACCCCCACCACTCCTACCACACCATGCCCCACCCCACCACTACTCCTACCACAACATGCCCCACACCCCGCCACCCCCACCACTCCTACCCACCAGGACCCACTCCCTGCCACCCCCACCACTCCTACCACACAATGCCCCAACCTCCAACACGCCCAACACTCTTACCACACAATGCCCCACCATCCCAGCCACCACAGCTGCTTTGAGGAAAGCTTCAAACATGTTGTAATAATATTAGCTTCTTCCAAGATTAAATACCACTGAGAGACTGGGTTGGTTTTGTACACATACTCCCAACGAAGTAATTTTCAAGTGCATATTCAATACTGGAGGAAATATATGAACATATTTATGAAAATTATCTTTAAATTAGTATAATAACCTACCTCAAGTCTGTTAAACATCTACATCGGGTAAACCTACTGTTACTCATTTGGCCAATTGATGATTTGGATATCGTTTGTGAACTGATTCTATAAGTGTATCAATATTAGGCTGTTCAGTTGTAAAGGGGCTATAAGGTTAGTAAAGTCAGAGCTATTCCTCATCTCTGGGTTGTCTGGGCTACTTCAACACTGTTGATATCAATGAAATAGTGGACAAATTGTTGTTCACAGTAACAATTTGTTTTTTTTAAATAATTATTGAATCAGTGATTACAGGCAGCACTTTTATATTATCAGTATTAGAACCATTGGACATTCATGGTTACTAACCTGTTGGAAAAGAGGTCCTTCTGAATAGGGATCACTGGACTTTAAACATTAACTCAGCGTCCTCTCCACAGACGCTACAAGGCTTGCTGAGTTTCTCCAGCAATTTCTGTGTTCATTTCAAATTTACAGCATCTGCAGTTCCTTTTTTTTACCTTCAATCAAAATGCTTGAGAACTAATTCTCAAGTGGTAGTGGGAACTGACGATGCTGGAGAATCTGAGTTAACAAAGTATAGAGCTGAATAAACACAGCAGGCCAAGCAGCATCAGACGAGCATTCTAAAGGGTCCAGACCCGAAACGGCAGCTTTCTTGCTCCTCTGATGCTGCTTGGCCTGCTGTGCTCATCCAGCTCTACACTTTGTTATATCGAATACTCAAGTGGACTATGTTTGAACTACAGTGTCATCACAAGATACTGCTAAAATTAAACACAGTATTCGATATGTGGCCTGAGTAAGGTCTTATACAAAGCTTAAATAGTATATCTTGTTTAGTTTTAATTGTCTTGGTTAGATGTTCCAAAATCTTATCACTTTTACAATCGTCTCATGGACCTTGACTGATTAGTTCTGTGACCCCTGAATTGTCTCCCTACTCAGCAATTGTGATTGCGTATTGCATGCAGTGTAGTGTTGTATAATATTAAGTTTATCTTCTAGGCAACAATATTGCACTTTGAAAGTAATTCAGTGCCTGTAAATGCTTTAAGACATAAATATCTAAGACATAAGTGCATTATAGATCAGAAAGATCTACCGACAAAGTTCCAAAATTTGTGTCAGCACTCATATCTGTCAACCAACATTTTATCTTGCACCATTATCAACCCTGGCTATGTCTTCATCTATCATCAGGCTAGAAATACCAAATGAATATGTACAGTGGTATACAGTCAGATGGGAATAGCCCTGGGAATGTCCATTTTCTCCGGACCCTATGAAATCCCATAACTTAAGGTCAAACAACACCAATTGAAAATTGATGATCACCATCTTTTGCACTCCACTTAACTGATGTATCAGTCCTCTCCCTGATTGAACATTGCTTGGAGAAGTGTCTGAGGGGGGTAGATTCTAGGTGGAGGTGGTGGCCCTGTGTATACCAATAAGAATGGCCCACTGGCATGTCCACAGTCAGTTACAACAGGCACAGAACAGGTAGAAAGCACTGAGAAACTTAGTCTAGTGGAAAGGTGATGGAGCAGCGGGAATGTTACTGCACCAGTAATGCAGAATTCCAGGGCAATATTCTGGGAACATGAGTTTGAATCCCTCCACAGCAGCTGGTTGGATTTGAAATCAGTAGAACTATAGGTGGCATGGTGGCTCAGTGGCTAGCACTGCTGCCTCACAGAGCCAGGTTGGATTCCATCCTTGGGTGACTGTGTGGAGTTTGCACATTTACCCCATGTAGCTGTAGGTTTCCTCCAGGAACCTCCAGTTTCCTCCCACAATCCAAAGATGGGCAGGTTAGGTGGACTGGCCATGATAAATTGCCCACAGTGTCCAGGGATATACAGGCTAGGTGGATTAGCCATTGAGAATGCAGGGTTGTAGGGATGGGGGGTTGGGTCTGGGTGGGCTGCTCTTCGGAGGGTCGGTGTGGACTTATGGGCTAAATGACCTGCTCCAAACTTTAGGGATTCCATGATATGTATTTTTTTAAGGAGACCCTATAACCATTGTCGCTCAACTTAAAAAGCCTTCTGGTTAATGAATGTTCTTTAGTGAAGGAAATCTGCTGCCCTTACCCGATCTGGCTTACATGCAACTCCAGACCCACAGCAATGTGGTTGACTCTTAACTCCACTCTGGGCAATTAGGGATGGGCAATAAATACTGGCCCAGCCAGTGACACTCATATCCCATAACAGATTTTAAAAAAAACTAGCAGGATTCAAAACATGAAAGTTAAGCCTGTATTTGACCAAAGGTAGGAGAGTGAAACAAGAATTGGGAAATATACTTGAAGAGAAATACAATAAAGATGTTGGGGCAAGAAATAGAAAAATCACCCACCAAAGTCACTCTGCAGTGCCATAGAGTGATCGGATCCTGAAGATGCATGCAAACCTGAAGTATTTATTACTCCAAAGGCAAGACAATAAGTACAGTTCTGTGGGAGTGTTACAATGTCAGAGGTACTATCTTTTAGATAAGGTGCTGAAATGAATCCCTGACTGTATTCTCAATTACTTAAATTTGATTTAAAATTTCAAAGGTCCAATGTCATCGCGTGACGAAGAGTACATGAATTCTCCTGATATGTGAGCCAATGTCCATCTTTCAGAGAGTTCTACTAAAGTACATTGCTTAAATGATTATCTCATTGCTGGTTGTGGAATAATCCTACGTACAAACTGTGCTTCCCCACATTCAATGTTGGCTACATTTCAGAAGTATATAATTGTCTGTGAGGCACTTTGAACAATTCATAAATCATGGGAGGAATCAAATTAATGCAAATTCTTATTTTGAAGCAGATTTTTCAAGTGCGACCTTTTAAATAAATATCTGAACATCGTAATTATTTGATTGTATTGTACACCTTATTGTAACAATCATACGACAAAACTAAATGTAAAACATTAAATGTATCTGCTTTGTGAGTTGTAGGAACATAGATCAAAATATCACGTCCAGCAATTTTCCATTTATTAATCTTGAATTTGTTGGCCTAGGAGTGGGTAACATTGCAGTGTTCACTCCTGTAATGGACTTATGAGAATTCTGAACCTTTAGTAAAACCTTACTAAAATTCTATCATGACCATGGATAATAATCCCAGATCACTGACAGACATAATGAACTTTTAATTGCCATAGGTGTTTTAGAAAATGAGAAGTTACAGCCAAAAGAGGACAACTTTTGTAAATTCAATGGCTGTCTGGAGAGGATATGCAGAATGTTATACCTGAAGGTGCCGAGGAAGTTTCAAAGGCAGAAATACATTACGAGTAGACCTGAAATCTCCTGTGCATATCTCAGTCTGTGAATATGATGGGAGAAAAGATATGGTCTGGGTGGGAGTATTATTTGCATTTTCTCTTTTCAAGAATACATAGAGTCTACAGTGACAAGTAACTTTTAAATCTGGTATGTGTGTGTTCATGGGATGAGGTGCTTGTGTGTATTAACGTATTGAATGCTTGTGTTTATTAGCCTTGGCTTGAGCACTAGTGTTCTGTGAAAGTGAAAGAATTAACCAATAGCTACCAGTACACTACAGGTTCTATCACCGTGAGTGATGGAAGTCAGTTAATAGCCAGCTCAGAAGGAACCAGGATAAAAAGGAGTCAGAAACCAGCTAACTTGCAAGGCCAAGAAACTCAAAATAGCCTGCTCAAATGCTGACATACTATAATTTATTCTTCACAAATGCCTTTCTTCTCATATAGACTTACTTCTCAATTTACACTGACTGTGAAGTCTGACAGCAAAAACACAGCGGAGGGAGTTGGTGAAATGGTAAAGCAGTAGTGTTGTTAACTGTCAAGTTGTGGAATGTAAATATACAGGTCAATGTTCAGATTGGGACATCACGCATTAGTAATGAAGTCAAGGTCTTGGAAAAGGTACATAAAACAACATCCGGACTAAAATAGAGCCAGAAATGCAGGACCTCAGTTACTTGCAGAGATCAGAAACTAATGGTGGCCTTCTAGCAGCAGAGAAGGCTAAGGGTTGACTTAATAGAGGTTTCAAAATCACGGAGGAGTTTGGTAGAGTTGAGTAAACAGATACTGTTTTCAATGGCAAAAGATCGAATAACCAGAGGGCTGAAAGTTAAGATCATTCACAAAAAAACAAGAGGAAAGATGAGGGATAAAGGGAACTGCAGATGCTAGAGAATCCGAGATAACAAAATGTGGAGCTGGATGAACACAGCAGGTCATGCAGCATCTTAGGAGCACAAAATTGTGCTCCTAAGATGCTGCTTGGCCTGCTGTGTGCATCCAGCTCCACACTTTGTTACCTAGGAAAGATCAGGAGACACTTTTGCTCAGCAAACTTTACGATCTGGCATGCATTGCCTAAAACGGTGATGAAAGTATATTTAATTTTCAGAACGAGCTTAGATATAAAGAAAAGGAAATGGAGTTAATTCCACAGTTCCTTAAAAGTGTCAGTGTAGGAATGATAGGCTAAATAGTCTGCTACTGTATTGTACAATTCTATTATTTTACAATAATATTCACGAGTGTCTAAGATACCTCCTTGTTGTACCTGAGCAAACTTCAGAAAATTGCATTATTGGAAGCAACATGTGGATTTAGTTTAGTTTAATCTTTGCCTTTGTTCACACTATTTCATAGAAAAACAAATCACAAATGCTGCCTGTGTTTGCGGTCAGTAACTGCCCTCTGCTGGTATTAAGATATAATGACACCAAAAACGTAACAAGAACTGCCATCTCTTGGAAGACAACAGCAACAGCCAATATCAATTCAGATTTCCCAACGTGAGCAAATGCTGTAGTGTGTAACTCATTGTAAACATGAAATAAATTACAAAATATATTTAATAGGTTCTGAAGAAAGATCACTGAACCTGAAATAATAACTCTGCCTAGATAATAAAGTGTGAAGCTGGATGAACACAGCAGGCCAAGCAGCATCTCAGGAGCACAAAAGCTGACGTTTCGGGCCTAGACCCTTCATCAGAGAGGGTCTAGGCCCGAAACGTCAGCTTTTGAGCTCCTGAGATGCTGCTGGGCCTGCTGTGTTCATCCAGCTTCACATTTTATTATCTTGGATTCTCCAGCATCTGCAGTTCCCATTAACACTAATCACTCTGCCTTTTCTTCACAGATGCTGCCTGTCCTGCTGAGCAATTTTCAGCAATTTCTGTTTTTATTTTAACATGGTACAAAGTTTGGAAAACAAAGTGTGGAGCTGGATGAACACAGCAGGCCAAGCAGCATCTTAGGAGCATAAAAGCTGACGTTTCGGGCCTAGACCCTTCATCAGAAAAGCTTGGAATTTTTTTAAAGGCTCTGTATTTATTTGAACTGTGCAGCGTGGGCATCCAATTTGTGTACTTCATTTACAATCCCCCTCATTGCTACAAGTCCATAAACTGCACTTTCTCGGTCTGTTCTTTAGCTGATGCTGCAAATAGTCTTCTGTAACGCAAGTTAAAGAGTGAACCTTAGTGAACCACTCTTTTCTTGGATAAGTATCTGAATTTTAATTCATGTAAACCTTTAGTTTAAGCTAGTGTTAAGTCAGGTTTTAAGAAATTTAATATAATTTCAGTTCAGGTTTTTTGCACTCCAAATTGTTTACTTTCCCCTCCCTGCTGGCCCTTGGAAGTTAAGGCTTCCAGCCACACACTCTGCTTTACTCATGCCAGTTGACCCAACCTCTGCCTAAACTCATCACTGACTACTCACATGCCTTATTTTACTCAGGTCTATCACCTGCAGTGCACCCACACACTCACTTACACCCATCAGTTTTGTGCTGTGGCAGTAGTGGAGAATGGGAAGATCAGATGATGAGAGAATACAAGTTTGAGTGGCAGTCAACGAACTACAGATCGTGACAGGATATGGAGCACTGAGGACTCACGGGATAATGTTGGCCCTATGGAAATGTAACTTCAACTGAAGTAATTGAAGAGGATTATCTAAGCTAGAATGTTGGTAGGGTATCAAACACTTCTTGCATTGTATACCACTTACATTGGTTTCAACTCATTTTGTGAAGATTGGAAAAGATCAATAGAATTATCATATAGGTGTAACCGGTTAGAGACAGAAAGCGAGAGAGAGAAAGAGGGAGAGGACCTGAATACCTGTTTACTCAACAAGGTCATCCCAAAAGGGCAGACTGGAATACAAAACCTAGAGGGAATTCATCTTTCATCCAACACAGAAAACTGACACTTATCTGCCAAAATATAGTTCAATATGATGAGTTCAACCACAGGTTATGTAAAACGTCACAAATCTGCTACTTTTTGGAACATTATTGTGAGTTTGCTACAGTAAACCTATGAACTAACATTTTTTCTTCATCAGTGAACTAGGGGACAATTTCCAAACTTGCAAAGATTTTCAGAACTTTCCTTTAGATGCAAAGTATTAGTGACCCACGGAACTTTAAGTAATGTTTCATCTTTAGCAATCATCTATTCTTGTGTGTGCATATTATCAGGGATGTGTGAGAACAAAGTACAGACTGTTACAATAATATTTTGAATGTTGTGACGATAAATGCTAGTCCTTTTGACTGAAACTTACAAGAAAGTCTGCCCTGTGTCTATTCTTTAAAATCATGGCACTCAAAAAATTGAAACGCTGCTTCTCTGAAATACATCATGTTATGAATAGCTGAAAGGTGAAAAAAGGGGAGAATTATCCCACATTCATAAAATACATTAAATAAATATCGTATTTGAGGCTTCTTTCAAATTTATTCTTATCAGTATGAGCTGCTCTCAAAATGTGGTCATGGGCTTGGTAGATTTGGCTATCCTGTATAAACCCTAAATAAATAGGTCATAATCAGAGAGGTATTTCAAAACCTTCTTCTCCAGTTACACTTAGGAACAATTTTCGCTCTGAGCTGAATTTGGATGCTAAGTTTGATCGGGTGTCACTTGTCTAATTTCCCAAAAAGCATTCACATTATTCCATCACTATACTGATGGACTGTATGCCCAACTTCTAGCATATTCTACTTAATGGCTTACAAATGATTTTGAAAAACAAAAGCACTTTGAAGTTTCTAAGCTTTGAAGTTAAATTCACATCATTTCTTTTCAAAGATGTGCGCAAGAGAAAGACGAAGAGATGGGGATTTGTGTCACAGAGAATAGGCAGGAGAAAGTTGAGCAAGAGGCACAGATGGAATATTACTACCTCTGGAATTGGGGAGAGATGTCAACAATATGAAATAATTGAGCAAGTTGGCATTGGACAGAAACTCACCACTCCCTGCAATTAACTGTTGGGTGATTTAGTTTTGATTTGCCAGCAATTAAGGTCTTTAAGTATTAAATTAATGGCCATGTAAAGACCATAACTCACAAATTCCACAATCTATTGCGTCCCAAGAGGACAGGCAAGTGACCTGCCTGCTGAGAACGGGGTTGTGGTGCTGACAATCACTCATATCTATTGCTGCCTCTGATCCTGAAAGCCTCCTCTCTCCATTAGGCAGACCCTGCTGCAAGTAGATTTGAAAAAACCCTCGCTTCTTGGTGCTGGAGCAGTGATCAACCCATACAAGTTTATGACCCAGAAGCTTCTGGCCTCTAATTGGCTCTGATCTGATCTGGCAACCTGAAATATCAGTGTCAAGGTGCTAGATAGAGCAAAAAGCTCACCTATAATAAGAGTCTACCAGTTCTTAATGAACTGACAGGTACACAATCAGGTGAATTCTCTCACTGATGACAGCAGTCTGTTCGTCACAATCTAATGCAATCACGCATACTTAGAAAGAAAAGGGAAAATCCCAGCTACAGATTTTCTTCAATTACAGCTACTTCAATTTTCATAAAAATGCATCATTTTAAATGAATATTCAAGCCAACTTATTCTCTCAAACCGCTGTTTCATTCACATAAATTTTAACTAAAGAGCAATGGGATAAGTGTAGGTGTTCTGACGTTCTCGTAACCATGAGCCAACAGTAAACAGGAAGAGAAAAGGCAAGTAGAAACAGTGTGAAGACTGTCACATTGCACATTCTAATTTGATTTAGAGAGGCAAATTTACTTTTGGAAGCAAAGAAAAGTTTGAGGAGTAAAAATAGGAAACACAAGGTGAAGATTGTAGAGGAGAAAACTTTTTTTGAGAACAAGGGTTATCTCTGGTTTCTCAGTGTGAGCCTGTGGAAGATAAGGTATAACAAGGAGTCAAGGTGAAAGGTTAAAAGTAGGCTAAATTACTGAGGAGGAAGGTGCAATGATGGGAAATGTGGGACAGTGCATAGGAATGGAGCAAAGCCTTTCTTAGCGTCAGCAGCAACAAGTCACAGTTTACAACAGAGTTATGGACATTGAGATGAGTTGCCTTCTAGTGAACAGAAGAGGCCTTTTATTTGGGATTATTGCTCATTATTACTCTCATTATTATCCAATTTTACCTCATTCATATGCAGGTTCCCATTCTCCCACCAGTTTGATAAAAAACTAGAGTAGAATTGTTGACATAAAAGCCAGAGTGGGAATCAGACAGCTCCAATTAGCTGCTTGCTCCTTTTGAGCATTATCTTTGACTCCTGGTACCGACGGGCATGATCCAAGGGCAGAGACAGCATATAACCCAAGACAATGACCTTGCCATCTGACATATGCCAGCCTCAGTGCAACATCATGTCACATCACTCATTCCACTTACAGCATGCTACTGCACTTCGATGTTGCACTTTGAAGTGCACTAGCACCCCTCATTATAACGCGACACAAGCTCCATCGCAGGGCTACTTGCTTGCTCATTCAAGGGAATGGATTGGTATCAAGGGAACTCTGTAGTAGTGGCGAGGTGGATGGAATCAATGCTGGCAATTGTAAGCATCAGTCTGGGATGTAATGGTGTCAAGAACGGAAAGGCGATACATTTTATACAGAAGAGAGAGCAGGTAGTGTATGGGAGAATGTAGGATGCTGTGAGAGAGAGTCATCCGCACCATGGTTTGATTGGAAAGATGGGGGCTAAACAGCCCAATGGTGTGTATCACCAAAGTGTAGTAATGGGACTCAGAAAGTGAAGAAGACAGTTGAATTCTCAATTCAAGAAGGTGGATTGGAACATATAGGGGTATAGTCAAGATGGGCTCTCCAAGGGATGATGAGTAAACAGTGACATGGAGGCTTTGAAGGTGAGGGTAGGGGTGGGTGTGTTAATGACCAGGCCTAATGTGGTTTCCATGGTGTACAGCATGACCTCAGTTTCCAATTATGATCTACTGAGAGCTAAAAGTGATCTGTGAATGCAAAATGCTTGGATCACATTGCGAGTTGGTGGGGTCAGCATAATTCTGATGGCGAGAAACACAGGCTGCATTTCAGAAGGGGGAAGTACATTTATTACACATGCAGCAGTGCACAGGTTCACATCATTTCTGGTCATATCATCGTGTATGTGAAATGCAGGCAATAATCAAGTGTGTAGGTGCAAATTCTTGTCACAAACAATGTTGACCATGTCATTGGTCCTTGCAAATTAAAGACAAGACACTCCTGTGAAGCAGAAGTAATGATGGGTGACATTAGAAGAGGCAGCTGCAGGTCACAAAAAACAGAGCTAATGCAAGATCTTCCTGCAGTGCACACGGAACTGATTGCCTCTCCACCTGAACTGACAGGACATCGCAAGCCTCTCAAATGCGCATTGATGCCTTTCATGATTGATATAGCAATGTGAGGAGAAATTATACTTGCAGCACTTAGACTGTGCTGCTATTTGTCACATGACTGATGGAGCATTAATTGAAATAAGGTCTCACATAAAACTGCTACAATGCCTCAATACATAGTTCTCTTTGGTGGAATGTTTCATCTTTCACTCTATGAAGTAATACATCAAGCTATCATTTATAAGGGATGTGATTATTGACTCATCATTGCTGAGATGTTTCTAGCATTCCCAACACTGCTTAATTGAGACTGTGGCTGGAGGATCCAGCCATAGCAGGGGTTATCATCACTCTTGCTGTAATGCAAAGGCACAGGGTGGTAGAAGAGGAACAGATGTGCCAACAAAACTTTGGGCTTGCAACGGCCTGCTACAGAAGCTGAACAGTCTTCACTACATGAAGAAGTCACAGTTGAAGGTTTTCTCAGGATGCACAAGAGCACCAGCTGTTTAGTCTTTGTCATTTCATCCTCATGCGTGAGGCAGAGTGTTGGCACAGGCTGAGAGGCTCCCATGACACTGGGGCTGAATTATGTCAGTTGTTGAAATGGGAGCTTCAACCTGCAGGAGTGTGTGGCTATCCTATCCCTGTGGCCATCAAGGTGACGACTGCTTTGATCTTCTATGAACCTTGCTTCTTCCAGGCAGCCATGGGGAACCTAAACGGAATCCCTCAAACATACATTCACAAATGCATCAAGAATGTGACTGATGTCATTTGTGGCAGATCAAAATGGATCATCTTGTTTCCCACGATGAGGTCAGTATGACAAGACTGCCAGTAGAATTTGGAAACACAGCCAAGTACAGAATACCACTGAGTGCACACACATCACGCAGAGAAAACTATATCACGAAGCAGCAAGCTTCATCAAAAGAAAAGGATTCCATTCCATCATTGTGCAACTGGTCTGTAATCACTGGTTTCACTTCTTAGAGGTTTGCGTCTGGTAAGCTAGAGCTCTCATGAATCCTATATTCTGCAGAACTCTTGTGTTCCAGCTGCATTTGAAAGGTCAGATGCCTTGGAAGGGTAGTTGCTGGGGTACAAGGGTTACTCACTGCCAAAGTAGCAGAACATAGATACAATGCTTCCTATTCTTTGACCAGGGCCATAGCGTAGCAGACATTAGGTCTTCGAGAATATTCTTCAACACCAATGGAAGCATTATTGGCACAAGAACTGAATGAAGAGCTGTATTATCAAGCTCTTCAGGGGGATAATGTTCCAGAGTCACACAAATAGCAACAAGCTAAAAATGACAAAGAATATTTAAAATGCAGCGGAAGCATTAATGCCATGGTATGTAGAAATTTCTGCTGGTCCATTCATGTAGCTATACCCACTAATTATTGGGTAAATGGAAAATATAGTTAAAATATTGACGATATATCAAAACAGACAGTTTACTAAAAATCATTTATCAAGCAGTAATCAGCAAATCATTCTGCCCTGGAATTACATCATTTTTCCTTCGCTGTTTCTGGGCTAAAAACCTGGAATTCCCTTAGTAACAGATTGTGAATGTGCTTACACCTCATAATGTGCAGCGCTTGTATGAGTTCTCTGTCACCTTCTCACAGACAATTAATGATGAGCAAAAAATGTCAGACTTGCCGGTAATGTTCATACTCCATTAATAAATAAAAGACCCATAAGTCGGCAACTAATTAATCAAGAGAAGAAAGTAAAGTCCAATTGAAGATACCTGATTGCTTCTTCAGTCTTAATCTTTGGAATGTGAGAAACAAAACTAGAAAGTAAAACAGTGTTGCAATTGAAAGTTTCATCTTTCATATTGCTGTCTTGCAGACTACTAGGTTTGGTGGCAACTACACAAAATGAGTTGAATTTCCCCTGCCTTCTGGAAACAGGCTGGAGAGTGGGAACACTCATAAAGTGGCAGAAAGTCCAATGTCTTCCTGCCACCACAAGAAATTCTCTGAAACAGGAATGGTTCAGGCGCTCATTGATCGGAGACAGATGTGCAATTAATTCACTTAATTGCCATATTACAGCTAATTTATATCACTGCTGGTGCTTTAGCAGAATTGAAATGTTCCCCGACACGGTGGAGCACCAGCAAGAAAACTGTGGCTAACTCCAAATAACTTCCCAGGGCAGTAGGGGGCAGCTTCCTTTTGGGGAGGTCCTTCTTCCTTCCTCAGCCACATCTATTGATGACGCTGTCCATGGTGCCAGTTCTGTAATTAGACTAGTAGCTCTGAAAGCGATAATGGGAACTGCAGATACTGGAGAATCCAAGATAATGAGGCTTCCGTCCTTAATTGAATGCCAGTCAGAGTAAGAGCCTTTTAAATTGCTGACAGCAGTAAAAGTTGTCCTTTGGGTCTCAATATCCACTGTACAAGCTCAGGGCCCACTTCCATTCCTAGTCTGATTTAACTTGTGGGCAATGTTTGGCTAGAATTTAATAGAACACGCCAGGAGAATTGGGCAGGAGAACCTTCCAAATCCCTTGTGTGAAAACTGTCGTAAATTGGTTGGAGGTTGGGGGTTGGAAGGCCCACTGAGATTTAAACAATACTCAGATGTTTCACATGGCTGTGCCATTTCCCCAGCCCTTCACCAGCAATCCCCTACTTTCCTCACTCCACTGTTTCCAGTGTCTTGTTCTGATCCCTGATGAAGGTTCTCCAATCATTTCCAGCAGCAGCCATCACTCCCAATGGCACCGCTATTAATGGAAAGCTGTTGATCTCTGAGTAACTAGTCGCTCTTGGCACCAGAATTTCCATCCTCATGGTCCTGGATTCCGTAGGAGCCCAAACACTGGCCAGCAAAGTGCAAGATTACATTTAAATTGTGTCTGATTACCCAGAGTATGCATAACTCCGCAGACCAATGCAGAACTCCCATCGGTGCTGCAACTGTTGGAAGACCCATTATCGCTGAGACTAAATTTTGCCCTGTACTACCTGTTTGACTGATGCAGTATTTACCATGCAGTAACGAGTTTGCAATAAACTTTACTATCAATTAGTCTCATTCAGTTTAGCTGTAATGTCCAGATTTCAATAAATAATTTGTCTTCGGTTGCAGATTACATTAGGGAACATCTTTTGTTTTTACCAGAAAGGATAGCAAAGTCTTTGAACAGCATTTCAATTCAAAGTTGACTATGAATCATTATCAGCTCATAGCTATCTTCCAGGCAGAATGAAGAAATGTCACTTAGTCTTTCCAAATGTGCCAAATTTTGCCTCTAGTCACTTTATAGGGTGAAATGCAAATTTGGCAGGGCATCAAGCATGGAGTAGTGAAAGAGGCTGATTTTCTCTCTGTTGGACTTGGTCATTAACATCTACTGGCGCTAACCTTCCTAAGTCACCCCATTTACAAGCTAAAACCACTAACATTAGAATGTCACAATATGTTCCACAGCTGGAATAATTTGATATGTAGCATTCAAACAAAATTCAATCATCCAGATAGTTTTACTGATTTATATACATACTTTATTAAAGAAACATCTCAAAAGGCTTAATTTATTGGGTAGTGTGGATTTTGGAAATAACAACTGAGCAATATTTTGTCCCAATTGTGTTACTTTTAACTCCAATTAATTACACCAGTTGAAATATGGATATTACATTTCACCAACATTGGCATTGCAATGAATTTTTTTTTAAAAGTACGGCATTTAATACTGCCCTGACTTTTAATTAGAATTAATATTTTACTAGTGGGGCCCTAACATCATTAATAAAAGCTGCTAACCTCTTGGCTATCTTCCACAGTGCATGTTTTGTAGAGTAGTGTATAACACATTTTGAAGGCATCAAATGCTGCATGGATCAGCTGTGACACTGTGATCTTTGACATTTTCAATCTGGAATAGGGAACTGAGCTGAGAATCCCTTCTGCCAATGGAACTGTTTTGGAATAAACTTTATATTTATCAGTTGTTTACTTAATGTACAATTTACTAATTGGCTGGCACAAATGATAGTAAATGTATCCAAAGAAGAGTAAATTACTCATTAACTAATCGGCAGAGGAAGCAGTGCCATACCACCTTTTCCTTTAGCAGAAGATCAGAAGTGATCAGCGTGTGTGTGCGCATGCATGTATAAATGTCCTTAACTCTTTAGAACTAAAATTAGCAATGACCCCGAGCTTATGTCCTGGCACTGAGATAAAAGCCTAGATTCCAATGCTTTTGGAAGTGGCCCTAGTGCCCATCATCATGAAACTACCACTAGCCCACCACACTTTCCTAACAGAAACCCGAACAGCCATCCCGGGTGATTTTGCAGCCAGATATCTGCCCTTCTTTGGTTCTCTAACACTAGGAGGGACAAGATTTAGGCCCAATTAAAGAACAAGATGACAGAAGAGCGGAAAACTTTTGGGTATCAGTAGCTGGAGGAGCCTTATCGTGGAGCAACCCTTTAATTATTCTTCTGTAAGCATCCACTTCTAATAATGTTTATATCTACATTCATTTACAAGAAATATATCATTCTGCAACAGAATATTTTCTATTTTACAGCTAGTTTTCACAATCAAAAGCAATTTGGTAGAAGCTTACTGGGGGAAAGAAAAATGGGTCTAATTTTGTAAGTAAATTTAAGTAGAACTTGATAATCTGAAGACTGACAAGAACACTTGCAACAACCAATTAATAATGTCTACACTGGAGGGTCATTCAAATGTAGCAAGTGTGTACTGAAGTATGAAATGAACTATCAGAGAACAATGCCTTTTCAAATATCATCTAAAGAAATTATTTGAGCCATTAAATTCATAACGAAAATAGAATTGCAGTTATTGAGTATAATTACATGTTGATTGTTTGCTTGTGCAAGTAACTTGTCACAAATAATTTCAGATTTACTGACTTATGCCATGATGATATACTGATTAAAATTCCAAATGATGTTATTTACAGTGAATTTACAAGTGTGACAATTTTAATAAGCCCGGATGGTATAACAGGAAATTCTATCATGGTAATTAATATATTTGTATATATTTATAATATATTTAATAATATATTTATTGATGCAGATACACAAACTGGAGGAACATTAATTATTTTTATGTAATGACTGTTTTTAAATGGAAACGGTTGTAACACTGCTGCTGTGATCAATGTAAAGATGGGAGTGGTCTGGAAACCAACAAGGGGAAATTTTCTTGATTTGCTCCTCCCTTCTCTTTTTGTCCTTCAGTGTGTTTGCAAAGGCACTGAATGCTTTCTGGTTCCTCATTCAATTGACATGTGGGATCCTCAATATTGAGGGTTGGGATCAGAGCCCATCCTGAATCCGTCCTTTCTGATAATCAAACATCCAATCTGTTCAACAAAGGTCACAGGGGAGCTTTCAGAAGCAAGAACTCTTCCTGGTTTTCCCATTTCTTACTGGAAGTCCTTAATGCTAGGATTCAAATATGGAATCTTCCTAACCTACGTGGATCCACTGCTGACTTAACAAGCTAGAGACTTTAAGAACTTGCTGAGCCATTTTCTGACGCCCTGCTGAGTTATCTTGTAATTGCAATGGAACAGAGTGGTGATAAAGCAGGCCACCTACTAACTTAATAACAGAGTAAATAAAATGCAGGCTTCATGCGAGCAACAGATATATTCTGTGCTTCTACAGATGTGGAATTATACTTTCCTCTAATTTTATACCACTCAATCTTCTTCAATAGTTTTCTACATGGTAATTGTCACAGGTTGGCTACAAGTACCTCATTGTCCTCAATAGGTGGCAGTTTGAATGTTGCTGAAGTCGGAGTGGAAAGCAACTGTTTATGAGGCAAAAAGCAATATAAGGTGATAAAAAAGATCGTAAAAGCTAAAGACAAAGAAAAAATTAAGGCAGACATAAAAACAGGAAAGGGAGGACAGAGAACCCAGGACATGAGAAAAAAGGAGATAGTGAAGAGTGGGAGCACAAGGTAGAGAAGAATTTGAAAGGCAGGGAGAGAAAAAGAGCAGGGTGCAGCCACATAGAAAGAGAAATAAAGGAGCAAGCTGCATGAGGGCATAAGCATTGGACAGAGAGGTAAAAGAAATTGAGAAAAGTGGGGTCCAAGGATGAGAGAGGTTGTTTTTCACTGCCTGTGTCTTTAACTATAGGTGTGTGCGAAGCTGAGAATATTTACGCAATGTCCAGTCTGAGAAGATTTGAAAAATATTAAATTGCTAACTCTTTTTTAATATTTAGAAACAATTCAGTGGAGCCAACCTTAAAAGTACGTGTTTTGTGCAGGCTCATAAAACTTACCTACATTTAGTAAGTGTTAATGTGTTAACAATGAAGTTAATATATGTTTAAATGTTGTGGGGAGAGGGATCTGTGGGAAATGGTCAGCAACGTCATTATTTTGAGAAGTATTACAAAGAGACACTCATTCAGGTTGCAGATTCAGCATTGAAAAGGTAATATGATCATTCCTAATTCAGAAGTTTAGTGGGTTCAAATTCCAATGCAGATAACTGATTACAATATGCTGACTGAAAATCATGCATTACCAGGTGCAGCGCTGTCAGGCAAAATATTAAGCCACTTCCCCAACTGCCCTTTTAGTTGGAAATGAAAGAATGAAGTCAATGTTTAAACTCCAGGCAACAGTACTAAAAGTAATTTAATTTCATTGTTCTTTCTGAAATCTTGCTGTCCATAAATTGATCCCCATGCTACAACATTGAACTACAACTCAAAGGTATTCATTGGCTGTAAAGTGCTTTGCAATATCTCAAGGCATCTTTTTTCTTTACAAAAGTAAAAAGATATTCTGAAATTTACAACACCTTCAGCATTTTGTTGTGACAGGTTAAAACTGCTGTCATTAAATGTTACAAGTCTGAGGGCTGCAACAACACAAAGGATTTCAAAAAAATATAACGAAGAGAACACCTTTCGCTCCATGATAATGAAAATATTGCAGTATCATAGTCCCACAGTGCTAGAAATCTGCAAGGAATGACTTCAAACAAAATTATTTGAAAAGATTTCAACAACTGAAAACTTCATTGCTTTTCCTCTGCTGCTGCTTTTTATCTGAAAGGTTAGAAAAATATTCCCATTCATAACAGCTTCAAAGTGCCACTGTCACATACTGGGAATTCTTTTGTCACCCTGACAATGCTCAAGTCATTGTAACATTATTGATATTGTACAAAGCTAATAAATAACACAAAGAAAATCATCCAGAAAATAAATTTTACGTGATGACTATCTCTTCACTAAAATGTCATTGATCTGAAACGTCAACCAAAACTCCAAACTGCTAGGGTCCACTGGCACAGATCAAGGATTGGGAAGGGGGCAGCTTAGGATGGGAAGCTCAGGCTTCTGTGCAGTGGAGTTTTAACTCCACACTGAGTGGTCTTTCTCCTTGAGAGGTTCAACACTCAGAAGTCAGCCCATTGAAGGGTGGCTTCAAGTTGGGAAGAGGATCTGATCCCACACTCCAGATGGCTTTTTTTTGGGAGGTGGGTTTTAATGGAAAAGGGAACTTGCACAGTCAGAAGTAAACACCTCTGTTCCTTCTGGTTGGCAAGCCGTGGTGCGAAGACATTGGACTTTCACCTCAAAGAGTCTTAGCCTCTCTCACCTCCAGTTTCCCAAGATTGAAAAAGATCCTCCTGGGTAGACCAGATTATGTTGGAGGGGAGTTAGGGTCAGATTTAAAATGCAACATCTCCCTCAACTCCAATCTGCCAGTTCTTGAGATTCTAAAATCCATTTTTCTAATTCTCTTCCTGACATACTGAGTGGTATCAGCATTTTCTGTTTTCATTTTGTGAGAAATTTTCAAAAGGAGTTGACAAACTTACTTCAAAAGAAGTTTGATCAATTACTGCAAATATGTTAATTCTAAAGTCGCATAGCAAGTAGTTACACTGAGATAGAAGGTAAAACAATGGACCAGTTTTACCCTCAACCGTACTCATTTCAGTCTTGCCACAGGATGGGATGCAGGAGAAACTAAAAAGAAAAATTATCATTGAGTCTTTTGGTCAGTAATTAAAAATAGTAATCAATGTTGACTCCTGCCTCATCTTTTAATCATTATAATTAATCACCGAAGACAATCTGGAATAACAACTTCAATGGGGCAGAAGGGGTGAAATGATAGGGCAGCAAATAAACAGGAACATTTCATAAACAGAAAAACATCTTCAGCGTTTTTTTATCTCAGCTTCATCCTGAAGTTAATCATGACACTAAACTGACACAATTTTTTACCTGTATTCGTAGACAGATCCAAATCAGAAATCCCCGATAATATGCTGCTTTCATCACTCTGCCTGTTGTGTTCACAATTTTCTTCTGCTGTAGTAGGGCTACTATACAGGTCTTCTGGTGGCTGCTCATTTTTTTCAACAGCTAACATGTCTGGTTTAGCATTATCCACATTGTTCTGTATTTCATTTGGTGGTTGTTCATCTGTTACATTTTTACTTTCTTCTGCTGATTCTGCATAAAAAAGTGCATGTTTAATAATGCATTCCAGTTTTATCTAATCTCTATTCTTATTATTTTCATCCACTTTTAAGTAATTCTGCAATGTACACTACTTTCAGATGTTTATATGGCTTAATTGTTAACACTACAGTCAGAGGTTGAGTGTTCAAAGAAAGCAAGACATGAGCAGGGAAATTAGACAAATATTTCATGCAGCAATGCTACAGTACTGTGTCACTGAAAGTGATATCCTCTGCATGAGCAGTTATGTAGACATCCATCTCCTACTGTTCGTGGACATTAAGGTTCCCACAGCTCCTACCTAACAGCAGTAAGTTCTCCAACATTACCCTACGAAAAAATCCTATTGTTTATTGTTTGTCATCCAAATAAAATTTCTCCTGAATTGTCCACTAATATGTATCAAATACATGGGGTTTCCAATTTACAAACATCTGACTTACGAATCCTATACCTATGAGCACAATCCCACACGGGGTATAATTTTAAACATCTGACACACAAATATTTCCTGTAGTTACAAGCAGCTACTTCATATTGTTCTGCATTGTGTTCTGACTCGAACACAAACAGACTTGAGAATGGATTCAAGAACAGAATCAGTTCACAATCTGGGGATTGCTGGTACCAGGAACCAACATAACTCATGCCTTTCTCATTGTGCTAGCTGATTACTTCGGCAAGATGGGAATCGAGTGTGCCGGGAGGACAAAAAGCTTCATGGCACTCATTAGTGTAATATTTAAGTGAAACAATGTTTCATTGTTAGCAAGAATTGAAGATTAATAAGATTCAGAAAGTATCCATTTCAATTGCTTTTCAATGTAGTGCAATGCATACATAATAACATGTATAAAAAAACTTAACTCAAAGATAGCCACGATTGCAGAATAGAAACATTTACCACTATATACCTTAGAAAAGATTCTAACTAAGTATTATCGAATTGAATACCTTAAAGCACACAACCTTACAACTTCATCTATGAAGAAAGTGCCCTCTGATTTAATGCGGCTTTTTGTTTTTAAGTTTAAATACACCAACATTCAATAAGAACATGTAAGAACCTTACTTTCACCTCAGAAGCTTGTTTTTCTGACAAGTGAAACGTGCACAATGATTAAGTCTTATACTGTAGGTTACAAAATTTATTATTTTATAAAAAAAGAGTAGGACCTCTGGCATTTTGAAAGCGAGACTTTTTTAGCTTCATATAACCAAAATGTTGTTCTATCATTTTCTCATTTTACAGTACTCTATTTCCATTGAGAATGGTCAGTTGTGCTCCGTAAAATGACAGCACCCATTAAGTTCAGCATTAATAGCATTATCCATGCTTCATAGCCTCAATGTGGAAACCTTCTGTGAAGAAACGACTAGGCTGACTATAACAAATGTTCCAGAGTACTTTAAATTTTGTAATAAAATCAATGTTATATATACTAAAAATTATTTTACAGTGTTCCACCGATGCATTATATTTTACAATAATCCTCGTAATTACTATTCAAAAGATCTTTGGATCTTTTTATTGAATTTGTCAAGCAGATGCATAGACAGTCCCAAAATTCTCATTTCCAAAATAAATTAGTGTAAATGAATGGACACAATTTATTAATTTCCCATTGTATTTAAATCAATATTTTAAAAGGTTAATGATGACATCAGATGAGGAATATTTCACCTGTTATTCAAAACTTACAGAAAAATAAAGATTGACATATTGCTAACCTTCCACCCATAATCAGCAACAGTGAGTGGGAACTGCTGGCTGTTGGTGTTATTTAAACGGGCGACAAATTCACAATGGCCAATCATAGAGAAAAAGTCATTCTTCAATCAAATGTTCGAACCTAAACTGACATAATCAGCAGCTAATCATAAGTAAACATGAGCTTTTTCAACCATCACTTTTGGTGGCTTACTTTACATTTGGTATTGTAAGAAATGGCAGTGTTGAACTTCTCGTGCCCCCTGTCCGTTGACTCCACTATTATCTGAGTTTAACCAATTATTCCAGAGTCATAAAATGAAATACACTGAACAGATTAATGAGAGGAAGATTCAATTGACCAACTCATGGCTGGTTCTGGATGGAAAGGTTCACAGTTTCTGGAACAATTTCTAGAGCAAGACAAAACTATCCCAAATTATAGAGTCACAGAGTCATACAGATATACAGCATGAAAACAGACTCTTTCATCCAATCCATCCATGCCGACCAGATATCCTATATAAACCTAAGTCCCATTGGCTGGTATTTGGCTTAAATCCCTCTAATCTCTTCCTTTTCGTACACCCAACCAGATGCCTTGTAAATGTTGTAATTTTACCAGCCTCCACCAATTCCTCTGGCAGCTCATTCCATACACATGCCGCCCTCTGCATGAAAAAGTTACCCCTTAGGGCCCTTTTACATCTTTCCCCTCTCACCTTAAACCTATGCCCTCTAGTTTTGGACTCCCTTAGCCCAGGGAAAAGCCCTTACCTATTTACCCTATCCATGCCCCTCATGATTTTATAAACTTCCAAAAGACCACCCCTCAGCCTCTGACACTCCAGGGAAAATAGCCCCAGCCTATTTAGCCTTTCCCAATAGCTCAAAACCTCCAACCCTGGCAGCATTCTTGTAAATCTTTTCTGAACCTTTCTAGTTTCACAACATCCTTACTATAGGAGGAAGACCAGAATTGCATGCAATACTCCAAAAGTAGCTGAACCAATGTCCTGTACAGCTGCAACATGACCTCCCAACTCTTTATAAGTAAAGTACTAACCAATAAAGGCAAGGATACCAAATGCCTTCTTCAATATCCTGTCTACCTTCAACTCCACTTTCAAGGGACCAGGAACCTGCACTCCACGGTCTCTTTGTTCAGCAACACTCCCCAGGACCTTTCCATTAAGTGTATAAGTCGTCACATGATTTGCCTTTCCAAAAAGCAGCACTACACATTTCCCTGCCACAGCTTGGCCCATGAGCCCATCTGATCAGGATCCCATTGTAGTCGGAGGTAACCTTCTTCGCTGTCCACAACACCTCCAATTTTAGTGTTAACTGCAAACTTACTAACCATACCGTCTATGTTCACACCCAAATCACTTATATAAATGACAAAAAGCAGTGGACCCATAAGTGATCCTTGTGGCACACTGCTGGTTACAGGCCTCCAGTCTGAAAAACTGCACTCCACCACTACCTTCTCAAAGGTCTTCTACCTTTGAGCCAGTTCTGTATCCAAATAGCTAGTTCTCCCTGTATTCCATCTGATCTAAACTTGCTAACCAGTCTACAATGAGGAAACTTGTTGAACGCCTTACTGAAATCTATATAGATCACATCCAACACTCTGCTCTCATTAATCCTTTTTGTTACATCTTCAAAAAACTCAATCAAGTTAGTGAGACACGAATTCCTGCACACACAGCCATGTTAACCAATCAAATTTTGCATTGGTTTCATGCAGCTGGATTAGGAATGACTGGGATAGCAGAGAGTTGGCATGTGAGACTGTCAAGCAGCCAACTGTCAAGTGATTGTGAGCTGTCTTTTAGATCTACTATGGAACTCATATGTTCTATAGAGTGCCAGTGTTATAATCAGGCCCTAAGTGAAGTTCACCAATTTATTCCACTTCCAGGCAGGATATCCCTAACTATAAAGCTCCCAGGAGAAATGAACCGATTACTTTTCATCACTCCCCACCAACACTCAATTGGTTGCAATGAGGTTAATTTATAAATTGCATACATCTTTCTTCCAGATCAAATGAATTTTTGTTTTAGAAGGAATCATTTAGCCTGGCTTTTTTGAATTAATAAGAGAGAGTTTATTGCTAATGAAATGTAAGAAAAAAATTAACACATATACACATACAGATTAGATATGAGAAATGAGTCCAAAAAAGAATGAAAAAGTAAAAGATATATGGATCAAAATCTATAAGTCATTTGTGAAGAATTGATTTTGAAAAATTGATAGTTCAACAGTCAATTTCAGGATTCTTGGCTTGACAGGTTAATTGAAATTCTTTTAATCCAGTACATTTTGGTTTGGTTCACCAGTAGCACTCACACAAATAGAATTTGCTTGTCCTGCTTCCTTTTGACAGGCTGGTTAACTAGCTTCTAGCATCTTGAGTAAGAGATACTTTACCTAGAATGCAGGCGTGACTGGAAGGAGGCTCTTCAACTGAGACCTTCATGATACACCAGCACTGGAATCGTGCCTCAGTCCACTGGCCCATATGTGCATCCCTGCTCATTTAACACAGCTGCTTCCACAAGCACAAACAGGGTTGAATTGTCTTTTAACTTCATTCTTGGATATTGTGAAAAGGGAAGACACAAACAGTCTCTGACCCGAACTGCTATCTTTTCCCCCATCATGTTCACGGTCTGAACTAATTCCCAGGATGTTACAGTTTAGTATTTGTGCATTTCTTCCTTTTAAGTCAATCTGTTTGAAGCGTCCCGGATACCTTATCAGGTGTGACATTCCAGGATTTCTCCCTCAAGACAATCAGTAAATCCACATCCACAGTCATTCCTTGGCTGCATAGCCTTTTGTTCAAATGTAAATGCTTAGGGTTCTGATCTGTCATCATAACAATCAGAGTTACACTTGCCAAAATGAAACGACAGTACGTAAACAGGTGAGTGGCTCATGGAAGTAGCCACCATTGAGGATAATTTGATTGTCCACCATGCAGCTGAGGTTAGGTTCAGCAAAGGATTGGAAGGTTGGAGTGGGAAGGCTGTATCATTTGAAATCATTCTGAAAGAATGTCTCCCATGAAGTCTTAAATTCTCAATGCTGGCAGTACATCCTGTGTTGGAGCCTTCCACTGAGGAGCAGAGTGCTTATATGAAAGGAAGAGAAAGTGATAGATCAGTTCAGTCACATACAGTGCAGCTGGAAAAGTGAGAGAAGGACCAGCCTCATGAGGGTGAAAGGTGATGTGAACGAGGACGGTGCATTGGACCATGAATGTAGGCTAATGTTCACAGAACACAATAACCATCTGAAAGAGTTTACACGCAGAGGTATAACTTCATGAAAATTCAGAGTACCAGTGGTTCCAAAACCTGCATCTGTCCAGACAGGTGATGACATTGCTGTATACAAAACTGGGGGAGCAGTTGAGGCCAATGGGATATTATGGCCAGTGGGGTCAAGGTAATCATGATGACTCACTTTCACACCGCAAATACATTCCAAAGTTCTCCTGGAGACATCTGTGGGATTTCTCAATCATTGGTCAATCACTGCATCAAATTGCTGATAGTGCAATGGACCACAGGCAATGGAGTACATCAGGTATTGCACCAATTAGGCCAATAGATTATCGCCATTAAATTTCATCCAATTATGGAAATCAACCCTATCAAACTGCTTAAGCAAAGAAACAAAGCAGCTAAAAGGAAGATGATGGAGCTGTGGTATTGTCACTGGACCAGGCTAATTTTCTGGGGACACAGCTTTAAATTTCAACTTGATAGATGTTTGAATTTGAATTCACTTCATAAATCTGGAACAATAAGTTGGTCTCAGTGATTGTTATCTTTATAACTAACATCGATTGTCAGAAAATCCCACCTCATTCACTAGATTTCCTTCAGGAAAGGAAACATGCCATCCTTACCTCCAGACCTGCAGCAAAATGATTTACTCTTTACTGCCTTCTGAAATGGCCCAGCATACTAATCGCTATAAGGGTAATTAGGGATTTGAAACATCCTGCTATTGATGCCCATGTTCAATGAAGGAATAAATGAAATAAAAGATTCCATGTTTCTAATAGCTTCTTTCAGTAGTATAAACTTCTGTAGTTTCACTGTGACAAATGGAAAAAGACTTATCAGTTGCCAAGATTACAGGGTTTGAACTATATGATGAGGCTGAAAAGGCTTGGGCTTTTTTTCCCCCGAAGTGTCGGAGGCTGAGGGGTGACCTCATAGAAGTTTAAAAATCATGATTGTCATGGATAGGGTGAATCGACAGGGTCTTTTCCCCAAGGTAGGGGAGTCCAAAACTAGAGAGCATAGGTTTGAGGTGAGAGGGGAAACATTTAAAAGGAACCTGAGGGGCAACTTTTTCATGCAGAGGGTGGTGCATGTATGGAATGAGCTGCCAGAGGAGGTGGTGGAGGCTGGTACAATTACAACATTTAAAAGGCATCTGGATGGCTACATGAATAGGAAGGGTTTAGAGGGGTATGGGACAAATGCTGGGAAATGGGATGAGTTGGAGGAAGGGTCTATTTCTACGCTGATTAATTCTATGACTCTAATGCTGTGTCAGTTCAAGCAGTCTTATTTATTACAAACACAGAGAATGCTGGAGAAACTCAGCAGGTGCTCTGGCAGCACCTGTCAAGAGAGAAACCAAGTTAATATTTCAAGTCCAATGTAACTCTTCTTCAGAACTTTTTTTTTATAATTCCAGCTTTAATTGATAACTGGCAGGAATTTATTCCAAAACCTCAAATTTATTTTCTGATTTTGTCCATCAAAATGTATTTAACGTATTCACTGTGTTCCTAATGAAATGGATTATCATATTAATGGACATTTATTTAAAGAATTGTTACCCTGTTAGAGCCTACAAATCTGTAATTTATGTGTCTATGAAAATCCATGATTTTGTGAAACAATTCTTGGCATTGACTTAATATTGTAAGAGAGTAGTCAGCCATTATTTGTAAAATCTTTAATACATTAGAAGGACCATTAAATTCAGAAACATTAGCCTCAACATTAATAGTTCAGAACTTACCTTCTGTTTTAGACAAGCTGTTATTGCCAGTTAACAAGTTTGCAAGATCCCCATGTCCTGTATTTTGCAGCACTCCCAAAAATTTGGAGAACCACCCGGGAGATTTCATAATTACTCTGCTCAATAATGTACGAGCTCCTGCTCGGTTTCCATTTTGTTTGGTTTCGCTCAAAATCTGAAAGGACAAGTTTAGATGAGCATTAAAATGGTTGTCACAATAATCATTAGTTTACACATACATTCAGATACTTTGGTGCTGTTAATTGAATGATTGCTAATAGCATGTATCATACCATTGTATCGTTATCATTTTCCTAAACCAGGTGAGTTAACATTTAATATGTCTGGATGATGATGTGTTTAAGAATACAGGCCTCCTCTGACACTATGCCAACAAACTAACAGAGGTAGCATGGTCAAATTCCTAGAAAATGTTTGAATCAAAGCTGTCCGACTCAAAGGATGAGTTGCTACAACTGAATCGAGCCAACTACACACTCATTGGACAGAATTTCCTATTCCCATTGTGGCATGAGCAATAGCATAAAGATGGGAAAATCTTACAGGATGAAATAACCAGAATCTTGACATAGAGAAAAAATTGCACCAGTTTTCCCTCAAGGTTGAAATGGCAACTTCAGAATTGTTGGTGTAGTAATGAACTTTTTTCCATGTATTTGCATCTCATGAACGTAACTCACCTTCAAGTTCTCTTTTGATTTCTTCCTTCCATGGCATGTAAATCAGAGTAGGTACCTGCTGGCTGCGACTCGCTTATCCTTTTTCTGAACAATGTTCCTGGCCACCATCCACCTTGAACCTTTGTCCACACAAGTTGGAACTGGAAAACTCTTAGCCTCACTCCATCACCGTGCCTGCTGCTGCATCAATCCACACACTACTTCAGCTCTTCAACACTTTAATTTGGACCTCAGGGATAACTATGACTTGCATGCTACTTCCAGGTTTCTTTGCACTGAGAAATGCACATGCATCTCATGTATCTGCATCAGGGTATATAATATGGCTGTTAGCTTGTTTTCTTATTACTCACTTTTCTCTTACTTGGAGGTGATCAGCCTCTGCCTACTTCACATGTCTGTGTTAGCACTCAGAAGTTTTAATGTTTAATTACAGGTTACCAGCCTTTGAGGCTCACATTGCTTTTTCAGCCAACAGGGTCTTCATGCTACGATGCAGGCTGTCAGTTTCTGTGGCTGGCATTGCTTTATAGCACAGGGTAAGAGGCAGGGAGGATCACTGAGCAGTCGAGGAGGTGGACATTTTGCTCTGCAGCTCTGTGCTATATTAACAGCACGTCTGCAGCACAAGCCAACAGTTTATACACAACACCGCATGTGGTCCAAGAAAATGGCCATGTTTAAAAATCAAAGACAGCAGTCTTTAGTGAGTTGAAGGGGCACCCTGGAGGGTTAGAGGGTTCAATCGCAGTCAATCAGGGGTTCAACGGAAATGGGAGAGGCTGAAAAGTCATAGGGGCCACATTGACAACAACACAAAGGGAAGTCTGAAGGATGGGGGGATATTCATATCAGCAGGGTTGCAAGTCACTCACATGCATACGAAGTTGAACCTCGCCAAGTCTGATTGAATATTAAATGTGCAATCACTTGCACAGAATTCCTAACGCCATGTACGAAATGGACAGAGTAAGTTATTGTCTTTTTCCTCAGAACTTGAGGTCCTGCTGGGGGTAAATGTAATAATTCTGCTTTCCCTGATTCTGCAATTGCATCCATCTGGCTTCAATCTGTACTTCAGTGGTAGGTCATTCATTGTCCAAGAGTGCTCCATTAGAATTATGGCCTCAAGCAATCATCGCTATTTCGTTTATGCACTAATTGCTTCCGTGTCATTTCAGCGAAGCAAATATAATTGGACATAGGCACTTAAGAGCAGCACCTGTGGTTTTCACTTCACAAACACATTGCATAGATGTTTAGCAGCTGCCACATTTGCACACTGAGCTGTAAGTATATACAGCATGGCCCGTGATGTGGAATAGAGCCTTTCCTTGGACAGTTGAATCATCGTGGTGGTTTACTGAGAGAATTTTATTCCCTCACATTGGCTAATGTATATTTGGATAAGAATAAAACACTTCAGAGCTCCTAACTGAGTCATTATTATTAGCTCCTTTGGGATCCTCAATGCTACATTAAAGCTTCATTATGATGAATGCGAGGGCTGAACAGTTCCTTCAATAAAATTGTGTTATCTTTCTGACATTCATCGCAGATTAGCTGCTCATGCTTCTGACATGGAAAATGCTGTGGCTTGAGTCTTTGTGGCCTTGGTGCAACTCGGATGATAACGTCGAAGAAGATAGTGATTACAACAACACCAATAAGAGCAACAACCTCAGTGGCCCCTGTACAGCCACCAGGGGGCGCAGCAGCAGGTGACGATCTACCAAGGAGGCCAAGGGCAATGATAAGACCCCAAATCAAGAAGCTTTGCTGTCTTTGTCTTCAACTCTCTAAAAGGCAGTCTGGTTGCTAGTTAAGAGTGTTCTGGCCCATTAGCACTGAGGAGTCACTCGAGGAGTAGTAACTGAACTCAGAAGGATAGAGTGGCAAACTCTTCCTGCTGGCTGTCAAGGTCATTGCTGTCCTGTAAGATTTTAGGCCTGCAATTTGTATCAATGTGCAACTGGGGGACCTTTGTGGCATCCTTCAATCCTCAACCTGTATATGCATTGCAATGTCACTGATGCCATTTTTTTACAGATCATAAATCTTTATATCTTTTCCCCACTTCCAAACAGCTCAGGTAGCGGGATTCTCCACCATCACTGACATCCCCCAGGTGCGAGGTTCTGAGAATTGCACCTAAGTTGCTTTGAAAGCACCCTATGACCAACCTGTACAGTTCATTAACACAAAGCATTCCTTTCCATTGATGTTCAAATTATTTGTGACCACCGATGCTAACTGCTGAAGGTCTGCACCAGATATCCTGGGAGATGCCACGGTCTTTATCCACTAGAGACTCTCAGGTTCCTGTCCTTTTTCAAAGTACTCAGTTCTTCAGGGATGGATGGCTACCCACCTTGAAACACGGCTCAAAACATCATTACAAAATCTTCAGACTGACACAAAGATTCAGTGCTTCCTGCACTTTCACCAGGGCCGTAGTGGAACAGACTATAACATCCTTAAAATGGAGTACTGATTCCTGGAAGACTTAAGCTCAGTTTTAAAGTATAGCCCAGAAAGGTTGTCTCATATCATTGTGGCTTTGTTATTTGTTCCAGAAATTGTGGGTCTTGCTGGCTAGGCCAGTATTTATTGGCCATGCTGCGTCCTTCACAGCCCTTGACAACAAAAGCCAACAAAGGGAGAATGTCCTGGAAGGAGACAAAATAAGAGATTGACAGCAATCTTCTGAAGATGAAGATGAGGATTAGCACATTGGCCAGGACAGCAGGCCAAGTGAGCATGAGATAGCATCACATCATCAGACTCGGAAGCTCTCAACAAATCACACTTCCAGGATAAATGAGAGATAATGGGAACTGCAGATGCTGGAGAATCTGAGATAACAAAGTGTGGAGCTGGTTGAATACATCAGGTCAAGCAGCATCTTAGGAGCACAGGATAAATGATCTGGGTTTAGACTTGCAGTTAATTGTTTAAATTTAGATTTACTGGTAGTCTGGCAAGCAGCCCCTGCTTAATGCAAGGGATATGTGGGTCTTGTTATTTATTAATTATGTATTACCTTGTGCTGCTATTAACGCATGGTTTAAGAATCCCTGGCCTTTGAGGCTCTCTACAGTTAGAGAGTCTATTGGTTGAGAGAGGTGATCAATATTTGGCCATGACAACTTCTTTGATTCTCGGAATGTCTGAAAAAGCTGCTCCTCTCTCATTTGGACATAACTTTAGCAGGTCCAACAGCAACATTTTAAAATACAGCAGGCATGTTATCAGTGCAAGCATATGTATATTTACAAAATTAAAAGGTTATTTACAATGCTGCTTCACTCATGCCATCTATGATAAGTCTTCTTTTTGCTTTGCACACTACCACGTTTTTGTGCAGGTGGAGAGAAGCTGCTTAGCAGTCAGCTCTTTTGGCTTGAAGTACTTGGCTTGGTCATCCATTGGTGCCTTTAGGCTTGGCAGGCCGAGGCCCACTGAGTCTCCTGCCCAGATGCAGGCTTACTTTGCTCAACTTCCACATTTGCAAACACAGGCAGGGGTGAAAAGAAGGGGCCAGGTGCCTTCAGAGTGCCCTCAGAAGAAACTTGGGGAATCCTGTGAGTGGCAACTCCTTTCTATGGGTGCCTACTGGCACGACCCTGTCTCCCTGAAAGGAAGGGGCACCTGGAGTGAGGTCAAGATCCTTGATCACCCTCTCATTTTGTCATTGATGCTGAATGCCCATGGCTAGAGTGATGAAGTGCAGGTCTCTGTGCATAACCTAAAGACACTCAGTGTGTTGGATCTGGTTTTCAATGGTAGACCCCTCCATCTTCCATCCATGAGTGCCTCTCTGTGCATTTTGACAATGTCATTAATGCTCAAGGCCATGAGATGAACTGGTACTCAGTCTCTGGCAGTCCTATGTGTGTCGGAGACCTGGGGATTTTCTTCCTTGATCATCTCTGGAAACGAGATAGTGGTACGCTCACCAAATCAATGTTTGCAAGTCTAATCTAGATACACAACCTTCAGAGGTGAAGTTCTCTGAGCTGGTTGAGGGTGCAGGTGGATGCCTTGCCTGTGCATCCTGTGAGACTTCAATGTTTGCCACTGCCACAGTGAAGGTAGAGTTAAGAATCTCTGACACCCAGTCTCTTCTTGACAGGAGTTCACTGGATGTTGCCAATGCCTGCATATAAAAAGAAAGGGGAGTAGCTATTTAAGAGAGATAAAGATTGTGCAGACTGAAAATGAGTTTGCACTGCTCATAGTGGGAGAACAGTGCAGCATTGCAAAGTGGCTAGTACTGGGTTGGTTGGCTATTGAGGCCTCTTCATCTTGATCTGGTTGTGGGTCACCATTTCCTGCAGTGAAACAAACGATTGGATTAAGTATGATGGAATTAGATTGAAGAGTAATTAGTGATGATGCTGGAGAAGTAGAGGTGGTGAGCTGTCACTCGTGAATGAGGTAATGAAGCAGAGAGAGAAGAAATATTTAGGAGCATGAGGTTGGTGTGAACCATTGAATCAACATGATCATGTAATAGTGAGAGTCCATATGCCTGGGTGAGAGATGTGTGCAGTGGCAGAGGTATCCCTGAGATTGTGAGGTGGAATAAAGAAGATGGTTGCACCAATCCTTGCAGAAAACAGATCATTAACATTCTTTCTGCACTGCTTGGCATCCTGCTTTACCCAGGGCATCGAATGATCCAAGTGGCAATCTGGGTACAGGCTGGCTTGGTCTGGTGGCCTAGCCTCCTGTGGTAGTCAGCAGGTGAAAGGGCTGCTCTGTCCAACCACAAGCACCTCTAGATCCCTGTCCGTGAAGCAGGATGTGAACTTTCTTTCCCTCCAACTGTCACATTTTGTCAGGATGTTTTCCTTCTAAGTGTATCTCTGTTCCAATTTTTCATGAAAACTGTTTTTATACATGAGTCTTGTTGTAATTGCAGAACCTAGCCACTTGGTGACACTATTATTTTTCCCACATATATCATTCAAAACATGTTGAAAATATTTGACACTAATTTTGCACCATAGCAGAAACTTATGCTATAAATTACTGTACTACAATAAAGTTATCAAAACGGATTATACATTTAATTGTCTTTTGTAGCCTTTGGTATGCTTGCATTCATGTTTTAATTTGAAGGTCTCAAAATTTCTTCTTGCTGATGTTAGTGATGACAACAGAAACTGAATTTGGGAAGTGCAGCCTGATTATATGCACTGTGATTAAATTTCAAAGTGCACAATTCAGGTCCGTTCAAGTGAGATTTTCCTTAGTTGTCAGCAGATTTAAGGTAGTTACATCTTTCAAAACTATTTGAAAAAAAACTAGGAAACATATTCCAAAAGCTTCATTTGGTTAACATTCATAGTGAGTGTATTTCGAGTTAAGAACTATGTGTCATAGTATAAAAGATGGTCATGTACTTATCACTCACTTGTTTACCTTTGTTCTCGGATAAACTGTGCCTCTGCTAAGGTTGATGTAAAATAATCCATGGCACTATTTTGGAGAAAAGTCAAGTGGACTCAATACCTTAGTACTATGTCCACAGATGCTGCCAGATTTGCTGACTATCTCCTGCACTTTCTGATTTTATTCCAGACCAGGGGTATTTTTTGCTGTTGCACTGGCCAATGTTTACACCTCAGTCAACATCTTTAAAAGCAGGCTTACTGTTCATTATCACATATATTGTTTGCAGGAGCTTGCAGTGTGAAAACCAGACTGGCAGCCACATTTACAATAGTGAGATAATGAGGTGTAGAGCTGGATGAACACAGCAGGCCAAGCAGCATCAGAGGAGCAGGAAGGCTGACATTTCGGGCCTAGATTCTTCTTCAGAAAGACCTACTGAAGAAGGGTCTCGGCCTGAAACATCAGCCTTCCTGCTCCTCTGGTCCTGCTTGGCCTGCTGTGTTCATCCAGCTCTACACCTTGTTATCTCAGATTCTCCAGCAGTGGCAGTTTCAACTATGTCTTTATAATAGTGACTGCCTTTCACAAAACTACTTCATAGGCTGCAAAGCACTTTGGGTTGTCCAGTGGTCTGGAAAATATACGTCTTTCTTTCTTCTGCTGTATAAAAGCACCATGGTAGTTCCAAAGGAGTCTACTGTACAAATGCATGAGTTGATCTTACCAACTCTACATTGATAGCATGAAATCATATGTTGTTGACAAAACCTGCTATTTTATTCAGTGGTCTTGGATTGTTACATATGTATAATCAATGGCATCCCGTACTTGTGGAAAACAAGCCAGAGACTTCTTTATGCTTTCATGGGACGGGAGTATCGCTGGTTAGATGCATTTGTCACCTGCCTGCCTTGACTAACTTGTGAGGTCACTTCAAAGGAGAGCTAAGAACCATTGTTGTGGATGTGAACCCACATGTAGGCCAGTCCAGATATTTCCCTCCAGAAGGACAATGCAGACCAAATGGGGTTTGCAATAAGTGATGATAGTGTTTTGGTCACAGTGAGTCTAGTTTTCAATTCCAGATTTATTACTTGAATTTAAATTCAACCAATTACCAGAGTAGGATTTGAACCCATCACCCAAATGTAGAACATAGAACATTACAGGACAGTACAGGCCCTTCGGCCCTCGATGTTGTGCCGACCTGTCATACCGATCTGAAGCCCATCTAACCTACACTATTCCATGTACGTCCATATGCTTGTCCGATGACAACTTAAATGTACCTAAAGTTGGCAAATCGACTACCGTTGCAAGCAAAGCGTTCCAATCCTTTACTACTCTGAGTAAAGAAACTACCTCTGACATCTGTCCTATATCTTTCACCCCTCAATTTAAAGCTATGCCCCCTCGTGCTCGCCATCACCATCCTAGGAAAATGGCTCTCCCTATCCACCCTATCTAACCCTCTGATTATTTTATATGTTTCAATTAAGTCACCTCTCAACCTTCTGCTCTCTAATGAAAACAGCCTCAAGTCCCTCAGCCTTTCCTCGTAAGACCTTCCCTCCATACCAGGCAACATCCTAGTAAATCTCCTCTGCACCCTTTCCAAAGCTTCCACATTCTTCTTATAATGCATTGACCAGAACTGTACACAATACTCCAAGTGCGGCCGCACCAGAGTTTTGTACAGCTTCACCATAACCTCATGGTTCCAGAACTCGATCCCTCTATTAATAAAAGCTAAAACACTGTACGCCTTCTTAACAGCCCTGTCAACCTGGGTGGCAACTTTCAAGGATCTGTGTACATGGACACCGAGATCTCTCTGCTCATCTACACTGCTAAGAATCTTACCAAAGTATTAGAATCATAGATCATAGAATCCCTGCAGTGTGGAAACAGGCCCTTCAGCCCAACAAGTCCATACAAACCCTCCAAGCACCCACCCAAACCCATCCCCCTATAACCCACCTAACCTACAAATCCCTGAACACTACGGGCAATTTAGCATGGCCAATCCACCTAACCTGCACACCTTTGGCCTGTGGGAGAAACCGGAGCACCCAGAGGAAACCCACGCAGACACGGGGTGAACGTACAAACTCCACACAGACAGTTGCCCAAGAGTCGAACTGAACCAACAAAACTGCTAGTCCAGTGCCATTACCATTAAAGTATTACTGGCTTAGACTGTCAGAGTCACATAAATTGCTGCATTTGTAACCATTGTACACAAAGTTCGGGCACCGGATTTCCATTTAGCTGCATTAGTCTGCGTCAAAGTTTACCATCCACACATGCCTTCTCTAACGTTACTTCATCTCAATCTTTCAGCTCATCCTTCTATTATTTTCTCTCTACTTTCCCATACATTAACTATCCAATGTGCCAATGCGAATTTCACCTTTTCTGCGCTCCAAATAAAGAAGTTCTTCTTGAATTCCTACAGGATCTTCTAAACAGATCTAGAATCGGCAAGGTGAGGTCAAAGTGACAATTTCCTTGGCGACCAAAATAAATGATATCAATCCTATCCACACAGCTCTGTGGGAAAAGATTGCTAAAATGCAACATGAGGAAGGGCTGTCAATCTCGAATGTAACATCGAGGTCAAGAAATGAATGGACTGTCGAAGTCCAATGTATGTTATTCATGATAAAGAGCTGCACTGCAGTTAATGCTTTATTCATGATGAGGGGTGCACTGTGCTCACATATGTATTTCATTTTAAAGCTTGTACTGTTGAGATGTATGAGTTATTCATGGCGTGAGCACAGTGGCTACATGTTTTATTCATGGTAGAGACTGACTGTGGCTACATATGTGTTATTCATGCTTTGGGGTTCCAATAGAGTTCTGATACATATGAAAGAGGAGGCCCATCAATGCTTATTTATCTATTAGATTGTCCAACTTTATCTACTGCCCTAATCAACTAGTGTGAAATGATGGAGATATTGGAAGTTCAACTGTGAGAAGTGCATGCTTGGGTGGGCTAGAGCTGCTGGTGGCAATACTTCGGTCCTCCATCCCACCCAAAATACTAACTGCAGGAACATCTTCCAATTTCTTTCAAAAAGGTAAGAAGAAAGTGAAAGAAGCAAAAATAGAAAATTCAGGAAGAGCAGGATTAAGACAGAAACAGAAAAGTAGGAACAGAGACACAATGACATTTACACAATAGAAACCAGGAACAGAGAACATTGCTTCTGATTTATTACACCTACATCCTTTTCACCAACATTCCTATTTCCTTTTGATCACTATCATTAGTATTCCCACAGATCCTCAAATACTGACCCTGGGGAACACTGTATTCCTTATAAACTTTTCTTTAGTCCCAATAAAATTTGTGCCATTTCTCTCTGTCTCTTTTTTTGAAAATCCCTGCTGAATTTCTATAATTAATCCACAATTATTCAAGGGCAGAATTTTCTGGATGGTGAGGTTTTCTGGCAATGTCACCTGAAGAGACAGTGGGGAATGTAGACCCACTGAGCACAGAGGTCTGGCAGCTATATAACATACCAAGGAGACATAAACAGGACTTCTACTCATATTTGGCTGAATTTCCCACTTCAAGGTTCTCCCAGAATGAAAAAAATCAGGAAAGCTTGAATGACACATACTGGCCTGACTTGGCTTGTATCCTGGAAAATGGAGCTGCAGTACAACCAGTAGCTTCGTTTTCCAAGTAACGCTGTGTTTTTTTTTTCATTTTTTATTTCCTCTCTGGGCCGTCGGCTCTTCAAATTTACTGGCAGCTCTGTTGTCTGAGCAACATCAGTTATAACATTGGCAAGAGCTATGACTACAAGTAGGTTGCCTGGAATCCTATACCAGATATGTGCAGGGTGAGGCACATAGAGGTGAGGTTCACACAGTGTGAGTACAGAGGCTCTTACTGGAGAGGCTTGTTGTTGGGGAAGGGGAGGAGAGGGATGAGGATTGAGTGGAAGAGCTCCCATGGACAGCAGACTTTGCAGAAAGGCTGACCTTGGGGAAGGTAATTCCCTTTCGCCCCAGACCCAGACGGGGTAACTTTCCAGAATTCCCCTGCCCCTGGATTCCTCGTACTTAAACCAATTTCTTCATTTTATCAATTTGTAGTCCACCTACTATTTAGTACTTTAACAACTTCTTCTTTCATTATGACATGGTCAGCATATCCTTGACTGGTAAAGACAGATAACAAAGCAATTATTAGTACCTCAGCCATGCCCACTACTTCAATTTGTAAGTTGTTTTTGGTGGCTATCTGGCTCCATACTTCCTTTTACAACTCTTTTACGGCTCAGATGCTAAGGAAGGCATTTTGCTCCTTTTAAAGAAGTTACGAGTCTCTTCTAATTCTCACTCTTTACTCCTCTGTGTTGCATCATTACTTCCCCTCTGGCCTTTTAAATTTCAGTGATTCTGAATTCTGATGTCCACTCTTTTCCATCCCTTTCATTGTTCAGGGAGTGCTAGGCTTGTACGTCTGATAGCTCCCCCTTATGGGAATGTACCTTGACTACACCAAACTGTTTTCTCTTTGAAGGGAGACCGTCGTTCTATTACAGTTTTTCCTGCCAATTTTTTATTCCAATCTATATTGGTCAGGTCCCTTCTTAAACCATTGAAATTGGACTTTCCCAACTAATTATTGCTGTCCTAGAATGCTTCTTGTCCTTTTCCATGGCCAACTTAAGTTTTATGTTACTGTGATTGTTGTCACTAAATGTTCCCTCACTGATACTAGATCCAATTGATGCAGTTCATTCCTCAGAACCAGAAATTCCCAAGGCCTCCGAATGTCATTCATGGAAACATAGTGTGGAGAATTTTCCTGACAGAAGTTCTTGCACTTTTTTATAATTTCCTTGCAACTTCGTCCATCTGTGTCATTCCTTGTTGGAGGCCTATGGAATATACTCAACAGTGCATATGAATATATGTACACTCAAATTTAGAGCAAGAGTAGATAATTAGGTTCCTTGAGGCTACTGCACCATTCAATAAGATCATAGTTTTTGTGAGTTCGGCCTCAACCCTACCTTCACGCCTACGCTGATTCTGTTTAAGCCTCTTGTTAGTCAAAAGTTTATCTAGGTCTGCCTTAAAGATATTTAGTGGCTCTATATCCAGCAATCTCTGAGAATGAGAATTCCTTAGGTTCCTTATCCTCTAAAGAGAAAAAGAAAATCCTTCATGTTCATCCTAAATGGAAAACCTCTTATTTAAACAATACCTCTGCTCCCCCAAGGAAGAACCTCTCCCTCTGTTGTTTCTTAGCTCGAACCAATTCAATTATCTCCTTGACCCTTCTAAGACATCTTGTCTCCAGTATGGTAGTGTCGTCCTGAATGATTATAATTATCTCTCTTCCTTTCTTTAATCCTATCGTTCCTGAAGAGCTTGAATCTGGGAATGTCGAATACACTGTCGTGCCCTTGTTGGATATTGCTTCATATTTTACACATGGCAATCTGTGCCTATTATTTACCATAGCTGTAAATTCACATCCATGTAGGGTAAACTAATTTAGATTTGATTTTATTTTCTCTCATGCTGACACCGCCAAATGCCTTACTATTTCCTATCCTAGTGGTATCTGTTTCTCCCATTTCTGGGCCCTTTTCTAATAATTCCTATTTTTCGCACTCCTGCCAAGTTAGTTAAAACCCTCCAAACAGCACTATTAAATTGTCCTGAGAAGTTATTGATCCCAGGTTAAGTTTAGGTGTAACCTATCCCACCTGTACAACCCTCATATTATCCAGAATCTGTCCTAATTTTCCAGAAAACTAAAGCCCTTCCTCCTGCACTAAATCTGCATCCAAGCATTCACCTGTTCCATCCAATGTCAACATGCATATTGCTCCACAGGCAGTTCAGGGAAGATTACTATCTTTGAGGCTGTGCAGATCCCCAGACACTGCCTGCAGATCCTCACTCCTCTTCCTACTAATATCATTTAGATCACAACTACTGGATATTCTCATTCTCCCTTCACAATGTTATCCAGCCACTTGATAACATGCTTGAAACTGGCACCAGGGAGGCAACATACCATCCTGGATTCATGTTTGAGGTGATAGAAACACAAATTGGTTCCCCGAATGATCAAATCTCCTACCACTATTGACTTCTCGCTTTCCTCCTGGCTCTCTGTATAGCTGACCAGCTGTGAAGCAGCTGTGTTTAGGAGGCCATCAGCAGAAATAGCTATGAGACTGGTTAATAGCTACAATCAAACATGCTGGGAATTTTGGTCAAGCTAGTTTAAACTCTGACCTCAGTTAAAACTGCAGCCAGGACATATTAACCTGTCTTGTAAGCTTTGACCTGCAGTTTCATGTGCTGACCAAATAAAAGAGGTTTTATGGTTGTCTACTAGACATACTGACACCATATTACCTTATACAGAGTATGGTATGAAGCTCGTTATGGCTTGGTATGGGAGTTTACCAGTAAACTGCATTGGCGAGGATCAAATGGTGTGATCAGGGTTTGGTCAATTCACTGGCTGAATGCCAGAGAAATTTCCAGAATTGAGCACATTTTGTGATGTAAGTTAGTAGAACAAAGGATCTGCACGAGGAGCCATCGTGACCCACGTTCAAGAAGCACATGCCCTGAAATCATCGTCAGAGAAGACAAAGAGCTGGTCCACACAAAGAGCTTTACTCGAATCAGGGTAGCATTTGTTTCAAGCCAATCTTAGTGATTTAAAGCTAAATGTGAATTAAGTTAAAGTAAGGTCAAATGAAGTAAAATGATAAGTTAAAGTTGAATTTATTGGATGAAATAAAAAGTAAACGTTGCAACAAATCGATATTTTATATTAACTCAACAGTTAAGTAAAGAAGGGCTTGTTTAATTAATATCTGAGTCAGCTGCCTATCTTTTGTTTGTCAGACAAGGAAAGAATTCCTTGGTTAAAGATTTGAGTACTCCCTTCGGACAACACAGTGGACTTTGTTCTCACCATATGAGTGCATTAAAGATGCTTTGGTGCTCTCTTTGACAGGAAAAGAGGAACATAGGATCAGGTGTTGGTCATTTAATACCTGAGCCTACTCCTCCACTCTACTAGATCATGGCTGATCATTGACCTCAACACCATTTTCCAGCACCAAATTCCATGTCTCTTGACATTATTATATAGAAATCTATCTCTATCTTGAATGTACTCAATATCTGTGCTTCCATGGCCCTTGAAGGAATTGAAAATTTCACTACATTTCACGTAAAGAAGTTCTGACTTATCACAGTCCTAAGTATCTTGCCCATCATTCTGACACCGTATCCTTTGGTTTTAGACCCCTTCCATAGAAGCCACAACAATACATCTGTTCAATAGTTACGCTGTCTCATCCTTTAAGAATTTTGAAAGTTTCATCGAGATGACATCTCATCCTTCCTTCTAGGGGTACATGATGGCCTGTTATTATCACTGGACTATTAATCCAGAGACCAGGCCAGGTTCTGGGAACGAAGGTTCAAATCCTTCCAATGGCAAATGATGGAATTTGAATTCAACAAAAATCTGGAATTAAGTGTCTAATGATGACCATGAACCATTGCTGATTGTCAGGAAAAGCCCCTCCAGCTCAGTAATGTCCTTTAGCGAAGGAAATCTGCCATCTTTACCTGGCCTGGCTACATGTGACTCCTAACCTCCAGTGATGTGGTTGACTCTTAGCAATTAGGGATGAGCAACAAAACCAAGAATCTCTCCTGCAATCTCAGGAATTAGTCTGCTGAACCTCAGTTGAATACTCTTTATAGGAGGTACATCCTTCCTTAGGGAAGCGGATCAAAACTGCACACAAATCATCCTGGTGAGGTCAAATTAATATTCTATTCAATTGAAGCAAAACATCTTTGCAACTGCACTCAAATCTTATTGCATGAAGAAATGTGCCTTCCTAATTGCATGTCGCGCACGGATGTTAGCTTTCAGGGAGTCCTCAGTTCCTTGAGATAGTAACACTTCCCAATCTCTCACAATTCATGAACATCTGTTCCTCTACCAAAATGGAAACTTTACATTCAACTTGTTCTTTCATGGGATTTGGACAATACTGTCCACAAACAGCACAATCTCGTCAGTAGATACTCCAGCATGTTACAAATAACATTGCATACATGTTGTCTGATGCTCAGTTTGCAATCTCTAGCACTATTTGGTTCCTCATCTCATTTTAGTCTTGTTTTAAACATTGGTAAAGAAGCTAAATTTCATCAAAATACCTGAGGTGAGACAGATTGTCCTTGACATCAAGGGAGCATTTAATCAAGGCTCACATCAAGGAGCTTTAATAATTTTAAAATTGATGGGAAACTAAGTGAACTCTCCACTGACTGGAACACAAAGGAAAGTGGAAGTCAATCATCTCACCCTCAGGGCATCACTGCAGGATCTTTGCAGAACAGCGTTCTCAACCTAAAAGCTTCAACAATGATCTACGCCCATCAGAAGGTCAGAACCAGGGACGTTTTCTGATGATCACAGTACTTCAATTTCATTTAAAATTCCACAAAAAATGAAGAAAAACCTAGAACAACATTCAGGTCTGAGCTAATAAGTGATGAGTAATATACATCTCACATAAATATGACGCACTGACAATCTCAACAAGAAGAGAATCAAATTATATAAACTTGACATTCAATGGAATTATCATCGGAGAAAAAACCCCCAGCAACAACATCTTGAGCATTACTATTGACATGAAAATTAACTGGACTAGCCACATATATACTGCAGCTGCAATAGCTGGTCAGGGATTAGTATTCTGCATTGAGTAATTTAGCTCTTAATCACCCATAACTGTTCAATATCTGCAAGACGTAAGGTAGGAGAGCAATGGAGTACTTAGCGTACACAACTTGTTTGGATGAGTTTCAGCTCCACCAAGGATCAAAAAAGCTTGATACATTCAGGTCAAAATAGCCTACTTGACTGGCCATCTATCCACCTCCTTAAACAGTCACCTTCCACCGGTGGTCGACAGTAGCAGCAGCGTGTACTGACAATAGGATGCCATCTGGCACCCTGCAAAGCTATCTCTGAGAGCATCTTCCAAACTCCTGGCTTCTATCATCTAGAAAAACATAGCCAACAGCAGCTGGACATACCACTACATGCAATAACATCCTGGACTGAACTCTATTACCGCTCTTTCACTGTCACTAGGTCAAAACTTTGGTAACTTTTCCTAAAAAATTATTACTGGTATGTATTGAAAAGCCATAGACTGCAGCCTTCAATGATGCATATTGATTTACAGCATCCGCAGTTCTCTTGATTTTTATTATGCATATTACCACTATCTTCGCAGGTGCAATGAGAAGTGAGCATGGAAGACTTGAGCTGATAAATGGTAAGCAACATCTGCACTTGAAAAGTGCTTCACAATAACCATCTTCCACAAGTCCGAATCTAGCCATCTTCTCTTAATGTTCAATGACAGTAGCATTGCTGAATCCACCACTATCGACTGGATTGCCAGTGGCATTAAACCTAACTGCACCAGTCACCTAATACTCAGCTACAGGAGAACATCAGTAGCTGGAAATTACTCTGTGAATAACTCACCTCCTGAATTCCCAAAGCCTGTCCACCATCTATGACACAAGTCTGCAGTATAGTGTCATAGTCATAGAGTCATTCAACATGAAAACAGACCCTTTGGCCCAACTCGTCCATGCTGACCAGATTTCCCCAGCTAAACTCGTCCCATTTGTGTGTTTGGCCCAAATCCCTTGAAACATTTTCTATTCATGTACCTGCCAGATATCTTTTAAACAGTGTAATTGTACCTGCCTCTACCACTTCTTCTGAAAGCTCATTCTATATATGCACCACCCTCTGTGTGAAAATGTTGTCCCTCAGGTCCCTTTCAAATCTTCCACCTCTCACCTTAAACCTATGCCCTCTAGTTTTAAATTTTCCTATCGTTTGCTTTTCACCTTATCTATGCTGCTAATGATTCTACAAACTACAGAAGGTCACCCCTCAACCTCCTACAGTCTGGGGAGAATGTCCCAGACTAATAAGACTCTTCTTTTAGCTCAAACCCTCCACTCCTGGTAACATCCTTGTAAATGTTTTCTGTACCCTTTCCAATTTAATAGTATCATTTCTATAGCACGGTGATCAGAACTGTACGTAGTACTCCAAGCATTGTCTAACCAATGTCTTGTACAGCCCTAACATGATGTCCCAACTCCTATACTCAATGCTCTGATCAATGAAGGCAAGAATGCCAAACGCCTTTTTCACCAACCTGTCGACCTGTTATGCCACTTTTAAGGAACTATGCCCGTGAACCCCTAGGTCTCTCTCTTCGACAAGACTCCTCAGGGCCCTACCGTTAACTGTATAAGACATAAGTCTTAAGTCTTACCAAATACCTCGCACATTTCTAAATTAAACTCAATCAGCCACTCCTCCAACCATTGGCCCAACTTATCAATATCCCATTTTTCTCTTAGATAACCTTCATCACTGTATACTACAGCACCAATTTTGGTGTCATCCACAAATATATTGACTCTGCTTCCTATTCTCACCCAAATTGTTTATATAAATGGCCAACAACAGTGAACCCAACATCATTCCCTGCAGAACACCACATCACAGGTTTCTAGTCCAAAAAACAACCCTCCGTCATCAACCTATGACTCAGTCCAGCCAATTTTGTATCAACTTGGCCAGCTCACCCTGAATCCCATGTGATCTAACTTTATGAAGCAGTCTACCATGCGGAATCTTGTTGAAGTCCTTGCAAAAGTCCTTTTGGACAATGTCTACTGCTCTTCCCTCATCTATCTTCTTGGTCTCATCCTCAAAAAACTCAATCAATTTTGTGCGACACTTTTTCCCACGCACAAAGCCATGCTGATTATTCCAAATCAATTCTTTCTTCTCCAAATGTATGTAAATCCTGTCTCTCAGAATTCCTTTCAACAACTTACCCAACACTGACTTCAGACTAACCAGTCTATAATTCCCTGGTTTATCCTTAACTCCTTTCTTAAATAAAGGCACAACCTCAGCCATCCTCCAGGCTTCCAGCACCTCACCTGTGGCTGTCAATGATGCAAATATTTCTGCTAGGAGCCCTGTAATTTCTTCCTTAGCTTCCCACAATGTCCTGGAATATGCTGATCAGGTCCCAGGGATTTATCTACATTTCTGTGTTTTAAGACCTCCAGCGCCTCCTTTCCTATAATATGGACTGTATTCAAGACATCAATATTTATTTTTACAAGTTCTCTAACTTCCATGTCTTTCTCCACAGCAAATACTGATGCAAAATATTTGTGTAGTATCGTGCTCATCTTCTGTGGTTCTACACGTAGATGGCCTTGTTGATCGTTAAGGGCCCTATTCTCTTTGTAGTTGCTCTTTTGCCCTTTATGTACTTGTGGAATCTCTTTGGATACTCTTTAACATTATCTACCAAAGCTACCCCAAAACCCCTTTATGCCCTCCTGATTTCCCTCTTAAGGAATCACTTGATCTCAGCTGTTTATACCTGACATATGCATCCTTCTTTGTCTTGTGCACAGCCTCAATATCTCATCTGATCCAGTGTTTCCTACTCTTACCAGCCTTGTCTTTCACTATAACAGGAAGGCACTGTCTCTGTACTCTCGTTATCTCACTTCTGACAGCCTCCCACTTGCTAGCCTGCAAACGGCCTACCCCAAACAACTTTTGAAAGTTCCCATCTAATACCATCAAAATGAGCCTTGCTACAATTTAGGACTTTAACTTTTATACAAGGCTTAAGCACTATGGTTGTCCCGATCTACATTTGAAAAGTTAAAATACCCTAGTATTACAATCCTATTATTCTTACAGATATCAGAGATCTGCCTTCATATTTACTCCTCAGTTTCCAGTTGACTACTGGAGGACCTATAGTACAATCCCATCAAAGTGATCGTCCTCTTCTCATTTGTCAGTTACACCCATATAGCTTCACAGGACAATCCCCCAGAAATATTCACTCTAAGTAGAGCAATGGAACATAGACATAGAACATAGAAATGGGCAGCACAGCCAAACACGATGCCGAATTAAACTAATCCCTCCTGCCGGCCCTTGGCCTACATCCCTCCACTTCCTGCATGTTCACATGATTATCAAAAAGTGTCTTAAACGCCATTATCATATCTGTCTCCACCACTACTCCTGGCAGTGCGTTCCAAACACCTACTACTCTCTGCATAAAAATCTTGCCCCTCACATCTCCTTTGAATTTTCACCCTCTCATCTTCAACATTTCAATCCTGTGAAAAAGATTCTGACCGTCAAATCTATCTGTGCATCTCATTAATTTATAAGCTTCTATCAAGTCTCCTCTCAGCCACTACTCCAGAGAAAACAACCAGAGTTTTTGATGTTTTCCCTAACCAAAAATGCCTTACCCCCTCCTCTCTTGTTTCCCTTTCTATCCTTCCAAAAGCATCTATATACTGGAACATTAAGTTGTTATTCCTATCTCTCACTCAACCACATCTCTCTAATAGCTATGACATCCCAGTCCCATGTTTCCATCCATGCCTTGAGTTCAACTGGCTTATCTGTCAGGCCTCTTGCATTGAAATTAATGCCGTTTAATTCTTTAGTTTTACCAGATTCTCTGCTATGAACTTGCCTGCTTTTTCTGTTTAACTTTCTCCCTTTAACTTCTGAACTATCCTCAACCTCGCTCTTTTTTCACTAATGCTTAGGATCACCTGCCTCCCCTGCTCACACCAGTTTAAAGTTTAAATGGCACAAGTGAATCTCCCTTCCAGGGTATTGGTCCCCTCCAGTTCAAATGAACCACACTCCCCTCGTACAGCTCACTTCTCCCCAAAAGAGATCTCAATGATCCAAAAATCTGAACCCCTGTCCCCTGCACCATCTCGTCAGCCAATCAATTGTCTACCCTGTCCTTCTATTCTACTCTCAATAGCACACCGCAGCAGAAGTAATGCAGGTTACTATTCTTGAGGTCCTGCTTTTGAACCTCCTGCCTAACTTCTTAATATCACTCTGCAGAACATCATCTCTTTGTCTACCTATCTCCTCTATACCAATGTGTATGATGACTTTTGGGTGCTCATGCTCTCCCTTCAGAATTTGGTGCAACTGCTCTGAGACATCCTGGACCCTACGGTAAAATACTCTTGCTTTCTTAAATGACTGTGCCACCAACATTAAAGAGGCTCAATAACTTCTACAATGAAGCACCTCTTTCATCACCTTAAAGATTCAATCCTTCCAGTAGCAGCACATTGTAGAATATATCATCTACAGCAAACCATCAAGGCTGCTTAACAGCACCTCCACTCCAGTGACATGTATCACTGAGAAAGGCAAGAGTAGCACATTTATGAGAACACTGCAGCCTGCAAGTTCCCCTTCAAGCATCACCCAACACTGACTTGGAAATATATTATCATTCAATCACTGGGTCAAAACTATGGAGCTCTCTCCCTATTAGACGTCTAAGTGTGCCTTCACTACATGTACTGCAATAGTTCACCACAAACGTCTCAGGGACAATTACAGATGGACAAAAAGTGCTGGCAGAGCCATTGATTCTCATTTCATTAAGATATTTAAAAAAGCAGGCAGAAAGTAAGTCTTAGGAAAACAAGATCCATAATTGCATAGCTTTTATAATGTAAGATATCAGAAGATGATTAGAAATAGGAACAGGAACAGGATGTTTCGACCCTTAATACTGCTGTGCCATTCAATATGATCATGGCTGATCCAACACTTGTCATGTCCACTTTCCTACCGCATAACCCTTAATTCTCCAACCGATCAAGAGTCTATTTCACTCTCAGCCTTAAGTAACTACAAGGTCTCTGCCCCAACAGTGCTCTTTGACAGGGTGTTTCAAAGACTCATAACCCTCTGATAGAAGAAATTCTTCCTCATCTCAGCCTTAAATTCTGAGAATATGCCATCTGGTCCTGGACTTTCCCATGAAGGGAAACATCCTGTCAGCACTTACCCTGTCAAGTCCCTTCAGAATCATGGTCAATACAGTGTGCAGCTGGAGGAACACAGCAGGTTAGGTATTATCAGAGGAGCAGGAAAGTTGAAGTTTCGGGTTTACACCCTTCATCAGGACCCCTCTAGAATCCTCTAAGTCCCAATGAGTCACTACTCATTCATCTATATTGTATTGGCACTGGTTCAGGAGATGGAACCAGTCCAGGCTGGATGGGTTGCAACTGGGCTGGACCAGAACTGATTGCCCCAGGGATGTCTTTAAGTGTGTAGGTGGGGAAGGTTTAAAGTGAATCGGCAGAGGGATGGAAATCTTTACTGGGAGATGGATAATACAGAAATATGGACTAAAGCAAAAGACAAATGTGATATAAGAAAGGAGAGCAGGAGCCACAGTAAATGGTACTAAGGATGCTAAAAATACAAGCCTTAAGGCCTTGTGGATGAATTAGTCATGCAAATAGATCTTACAGGTATGAGAGAGTGGGGATTACAGAAATGTGGCTGCAGAGTGACCAGGAATAGGAACTGAATATTCAGTTTTGGAAAACACAGACAAAATAGAAATGCAAGTGGGTAGCACTGCTGATTAAGATGGAAATTAATGCAATTGTGAAGAAGATATTAGCTCTGGTAAAATAGAATCTTTAATGGATTAAGTTTAGAAACACTAAGATGCAGAAAATGATAAAGGAGTTGTATGTAAACCCACAAACTGGAGTAGTAATATGAGAAAAAGTGTTCAAGAGGAAACTATTGAAGCAAATAAGAAAACAGCTGCATTTATTGCTGACTTCAGTAAGGATGTAATTAGCTAAATCATATCGGGTAGTACATTCGAGATTAGTATGCAAAATTAAAGCTCATGGGATTGTATGTTTGCCTACTGCCATGGACTGAGACCTGGTTGGCAGACAGTAAACAAAGAGTAAGAATTAATGGGTATTTTTCCCGTGTGGCACGCACTGACTCATGGGACCACAGGAATCAGTGCTTGGACCCCAGCTATTCACAATATATAATACTGATTTAGATGAGGAAACTACATGTCAAATCTCCAAGTTTGAAGAAGACACAAAGCTGGGTGGGATGGTGAGTTGTGAGGAGGATGCAGAGATGATTCAGTGTGACTTGGCAAATTCAGTAAATGGGCAAATAAAGAGCAGATGCAGTACAATATGGATAGAAGTGAGGTTATCCACTTTGGTTGTAAAAACAGGCAGTCAAATCATGATGTGAATGCTGATAGATTGGGAAAGGGGGATGTGTAAAGAGATCTAGGTGCCCTTGTACATCAGTTGCTGATAGTAAGCACGCAGGTACAGCACATGGTGAAGAAGGCAAAGGGGATGTTGGCCTTCATAGTGAGATGTTTTGAATACAGGAGCAGGGATGTCTTGCTGCAATTGTACAGGGCCTTGTTTGGTATTGTGTGGAGTTTTAGTCTCCTTATCTGAGGAAGAATGTTCTGGCTACAGAACGAGTACAATGGAGGTTTACCAAATTGATCCCTGGGAATGGCAAGCCTGATGTTAAGGGAAGAGACTGTTTTAATGATTTGCTCTAAATCTATTTTCCCGTTCTTTCAGTTGACAATTCCGAGTTGATTACCCCAATTCACTATCGATCCACCCACAGGAAACTGCTTTTTCCAATTGCTTTTTCAAAATGACTGTTAAATCTCCTCTTGCTTTTCTCTGCTCTAATAGAAATTGGTCTGACCCCAGTTTGTGTCATGGCTCCAGATTTCAATCTAATTGAAACAGCACACTCTATGCCTTTACTGATTTTTTTCTACAACATTCATTGCTGCTCTGATCAGTCCATTAACTAATGCCTTTGCAACTTTTGGAATATTTATTTCCTTTGCTCCTTATTGATAATCTCAAAATCTTATTGCCTTTTATTAATGGCTTTAGTTATTTCTCAAGTGAAATTAAACATATCAACATCTAACTTTTCCGCTCATTCACAAAGAAACTAGAAAACAGGAGCAAGAGTAGTCCATTCAGCCCTTCAAGCCAGCTCTGTCAGTCAATCTGATCATGGCCAATTCTCTACTTGAACAGTATACACCCATTCTCTCCCATAGCCTTTGATGCATTTAGTGCCTAGAAATCTATCTCATTCTGAATCATGCAGTAACCAGAGTTATGGTGAAACATTTAACTAGGGATGCGGATAGGGATTCGAAGTAAATAATGGGAGTGTCTTGTGGTTTTAGCTGAATGAAAACTTAGAGAAAAAAATTAAAGATGAGGAAGGCTAAACACAGTTTATTGAAGTTTCCAAAGCAAGTAAAAGAACAGACAGTATGCAAAAGGTCAGGGACCTAACATCAGGAACTGTAGGTAGGGGGACAACTATGACAAGGTGCCAGTCAACGCAGGATTCAGGATGTTGTACTTAAAAACATACAGTATACAAAACAAGGTAAATGAGTTTGTAGCACAGATTGAACTTGGCAGGTACGAGGTAGTAGATATTACAGAGGCAAGGCTGCAAAGGGATCAGGACTGCAAACTAAACATCCAAGGATATGCATGCTATTGAAAGGTGCAGCTTGTGATTGAGTCCACAAAGGAACAGGCAATTCTGGATTTGGTGTTGTGTGCTGAGGCAAACTTAATTGGGAGTTTAAGGTGAAGGAACCCCGAGGGGGCAGTGACCATTATATGGTAGAATTCACCCTGCCATTTGAGGGGGAGAAGCTGGAATCAGACATAATGATATTACAGTTGAGTAAAGGTAGTTACCAAGACATGAGGGCGGAGCTGGCCGGAGTTCATTTGAAGTGAAGCCTAGCAAGGAAGATGGTAGAGCAGCAATGGCAGGAGTTTCTGAGGATAATTTAGGAAGCACAGTAGATTTCACTCCAAGAAAGAAGAAACATACTAATGGGAAGGCAAGACAACCATGGCTGACATGAGATTTTGGAACGGCATAAAAGTAAAGGAAAAAGCATATGATGTGGTGAAGATTAAAAGATCAGACCAGCTACACCCAGAGTTCTGAAGGAGAAAGCTGAGGAGAATGTGGCGATGACTGGAAAATGGCAGATGTAATACCCTTGTTTAAGAAGGGAGGGAGGTAGAAGACAGGAAACTATAGGCCCGTTACCCTGACCCCAAGTCGTTGGTAAGATTTTAGAATTCATTATTATGGGCAATAGCAGAGCGCTTGGAAATGCTTGGTAAACTACAGCAGAGTCAGTACAACTTCATGAAGGGGAGATCATGTGTGACAAATATGTTAGGATTATTTGAGAGGGAATGAGCAAGTTAGATAAAGGACTGCCTGTGCACTGCGACACAAGATAAGAGCCTATGGTGCTGGGGCAAGGTAAAGGCATGGATAGAGGGTTATCTAACTGGCAGAAGGTAAAACATTAGGATAAAGGGATGTTTTGCAGGATGACAGCTGGTGGGCTAGTAGAGTTTGCAGGGGCCAGTGTTGGGACCACAAATATTCACTATACACCTTGACATTCTGGATGAAGGAACTGAAGGCATTGTTGTTAAGTTTACAGTTGACACAAAGGTAGATGGAGGGTCAGGTAGTGTTGAGGAAATGCGGAGGCTGCAAAAGGATTTCGATTGGCTAGGTCAATGGACAAAGAAGTGTCAGATAGAATACAAAATGGGCTAGTGCAAGGTTATGCACTTCGGTAGGAAGACGAAGCATTGACTATTGTCTAAATGGGGAAAGGCCTCGCAAATCTAAAGCGCAAAAGGACTTGGAAGTCCTCATTCAAGATTCTCTTAAGGTTCAAAGGCAGGCTCACTTGGCAGTCATGAAGGGAAATGCAATGTTAATTTTCATTTCAAGAGGACTAGAGTATGACAGCAGAAATGTACTGTTGAGGATGCTTAAGGCTCTAGTCAGATCGCTTTTGGAAATTTCTTGCGCAATTTTGGCCCTGTATCTAAGGAAGGATATGCTGCTGTTGGAAGGAGTCTAGAGAAGGTTTGCAAGAATGATCCCAGGGATGAAGAGTTTGTCATATGAGGATTGATTGAGGAGTCTGGGATTGTAGAATTTAGAAGGATGAAAGGGGTATCTGATTGGAATTTACAGAATACTGAGTGGTCTGGATAGATAAAACGTGGACAAAATGATTCCATTAAGAAGGGAGGCTACGATCCAAGAGCAAGCCTCACAATGAAAAGATGGCCCAACAGAGCTGAGACGAGGAGGGATTTTTTCAGCCATTGGGGTTGGGGGTGGAGATAGATAGATTCTTGGTTAGTAGTGGGATCAAGGGTTATGGGGAGAAGGCAGGAGAGTGGAGTTGAGAAACATATCAGTCATGATGGAATGGTGGTGCAGACACAGTGGGCTGAATGACCTAACACTGCTCCTAACAGGAATTGCTGACAAAACTCAGCAGGTCTGGTAGCATGTGTGGAGAGAAAGCAGAATGAACATTTCAAATCCGGCCACACTTCATCGGAATAGCTTTTCTTTGGAAAGGAGACCCAAACCACACACAATTTTCAGGGGGCAACACGGTGGCTCAGTGGTTAGCACTGCAGCCTCACAGCACCACGGACCCAGGTTCAATTCCAGCCTCAGGCGACTGTCTGTGCAGACTTTGCACATTCTCCCTATGTCTGCGTAGGTTTCCTCCGGGTGCTCCAGTTTCCTCCCACAGTCCAAAGATGAGCAGGCCAGGTGGATTGGCCATGATAAATTGCCCATAGTGTTCAGGGGTGTGTGGGTTATAAAGGGATGGGTCTGGGTGGGAAGCCCCAAGGGGCAGTGTGGACTTGGGCCAAAGGGCCTGTTTCCACACTGTAGGGTATCTATAATCTTTCCCAACATGGTCTCACCAAGGTCCTGTACAGTCATAGCAACACATAGTTGCTCCTGTACACACACCCTCTTTGCAATTAAGATCAACATGCCATTTAACTTCTTTCAGTACATCCTTCAGCATGCTTTCATTGGGATCAAGGTATAACGTTTTAATTTCCATAACGTACCACCATTATTATTTAAAGCAAATTGTATCTAACCGGTTTTTGCTCATGTTGTTAATCTACTTATGTTTTCCTCTCTTTATACAATATGTCTTTTATCTAATACATCCATGTCAACCTCCAACTTTACCATTGTGCCTGATATCTTTCTGCCTCATCTGGAACACGCAGAAATGAGTGGACCTGCATTGTCAAGTAATTAAAGAAACTCACGGGACACACCTACCGTTTGTATTTGACTAACACCCATTAGTTCAATAACACTGCACTGCCATGACATCACTTGATTTACTTTGAGGAGGCCTAATTTTACTCATTGCTTCAATATCGAAAAAAAGGAAAATTCATTTCTGCAAGTGATTCTCTTAAAAGAAAAAGAATACCTACATTCTCCACGTCATCTTGGCTCAAAATGCCACTGGTAAAACAGTGTACAGAAATCTCAAATGGTTTCAGCTTGTCGATTAAAGTTGGGGACAAGACTTCGATGAGTTTCACCTCTAGATCATTTTGAGCTTCCAGTGAAGGGGATATACCGGTATCTCCATCGAAACGGATATACTCAACGGCGTGAGAACACCCCCCTTCCATAAGAGCAGTAACAAACTCTCCAAACCAACCAACTGCAGGGGGCTTTCTGGTGATCTTGGTGAGCAGCAGGTTGACAGCAGCCTGGTTGCCTTTTTGCAGTTTCATGGCCCGGATCTCCTCCTTATCGGCCTCTTGCATGAACGTGATTAAGTCCAGCACAGGGTCCACTTGAATGATCGCGACCAAGCGGCTGCGGAAACAGTCGATCAGTAACAGGCGCTGCTGCTCTCGCTCCTGCTCACAACCGGTGGTGCTCATGGTGAACAGCTCTGCAACAGCGGAAAGCAACAATGAACACTCTCTGCTCTCTTCCCTCTGTTTTAAGGCGATCGGTTTCGGTTTCGATTCTACAAAGTCACGCAGTGAAACCCAGCTGACATGAGAAAAGGGGACTTCCAGCCGCAGTATATGGAAGAAAATATACACTTAGCAATGTACAGTGGAAAGCCAAGTAAAGAGTTTAGCAAAGTCTCGATTTCTGTTTACCAGATCAAAAAAAACCAAACGATCAGATTCCCTTTTACAAGATAATAAAGTGTGAAGCTGGATGAACACAGCAGGCCAAGCAGCATCTCAGGAGCACAAAAGCTGACGTTTCGGGCCTAGACCCTTCATCAGAGAGGGGGAATGGGGTGAGGGTTCTGGAATAAATAGGGACAGAGGGGGAGGCGGACAGAAGATGGAGAAAAGAAGATAGGTGGAGAGGAGAGTATAGGTGGGGAGGCAGGGAGGGGATAGGTCAGTCCAAGGAAGACAGACAGGTCAAGGAGGTGGGATGGGGTTAGTAGGTAGGAGATGGAGGTGTGGCTTGGGGTGGGAGGAACAGATGGGTGACAGGAAGAACAAGTTAGGGAGGCAGAGACAGGCTGGGCTGGTTTTGGGATGCAGTGGGGGGAGAGGATGAGCTGGGCTGGTTGTGTGGTGCAGTGGGGGGAGGGGACAAACTGGACTGGTTTTGGGATGCGGTGGGGGAAGGGGAGATTTTGAAGCTGGTGAAGTCCACATTGATACCATATGGCTGCAGGGTTCCCAAGCGGAATATGAATTGCTGTTCCTGCAACCTCCGGGCGGCATCATTGTGACACTGCAGGAAGCCCATGATAGACATGTCATCTAAAGAATGAGAGGGGGAGTTGAAATGGTTCGCGACTGGGAGGTGCAGTTGTTTATTGCGAACCGAGGTGAGGTGTTCTGCAAAGTGGTCCCCAAGCCTCCGCTTGGTTTCCCCAATGTAGAGGAAGCCGCACCGGGTACAATGGATGCAGTATACCACATTGGCAGATGTGCAGGTGAACCTCTGCTTAATATGGAAAGTCATCTTGGGGCCTGGGATAGGGGTGAGGGAGGATGTGTGGGGGCAAGTGTAGCACTTCCTGCGGTTGCAGGGGAAGGTGCCGGGTGTGGTGGGGTTGGAGGGCAGTGTGGAGCGAACAAGGGAGTCACGGAGAGAGTGGTCTCTCCGGAAAGCAGACAAGGGTGGGGATGGAAAAATGTCTTGGGTGGTGGGGTCGGATTGTAGATGGTGAAAGTGTTGGAGGATGATGCGTTGTATCTGGAGGTTGGTAGGGTGGTGTGTGAGAACGAGGGGGCTCCTCTTTGGGCGGTTTTGGCGGCGGCGGGGTGTGAGGGATGTGTTGCGGGAAATACGGGAGACACGGTCAAGGGCGTTCTTGACCACTGTGGGGGGAAAGTTGAGGTCCTTGAAGAACTTGGACATCTGTGATGTGCGGGAATGGAATGCCTCATCGTGGGAGCGGTTCACCTGCACATCTGCCAATGTCAGATCTTAAACAACAACAAAACTGAGTACAGGAAAGAGATAGAGAGCTTAGTGACAATAATCTATCCCTCAATATCAACAAGATGAAGGAACTGGTCATCAACCTCCAGAAGCTGAGTGGAGGACATGTCCCTGTCTGTATGAATGGTGCTGAGGTGGAGATGAGTGACATCAAGTTCCTGGGAGTAAATGTCACCAAAAATCTGCCCTGATCCATCCACAGTCAAGAAAGTGCATCAACACATCTACTTCCTCAGAAGGCTAATGAAATTTGCCATGTCCATGATGACTCTTTGCAACCTTTATAGATGCATCATAGAAAGCATCCTATCCAGTTGCATCACAGATTGGTATGGCAATTGCTTTGCCCAAGACTGCAAGAACTCACAGAGAGTTGTGAACACAGCCCAGTCCATCACACAAACCAGCCTGAAGAAGGGTCTAGGCCCGAAATGTCAGCTCTGCTGCTCCTCTGATGCTGCTTTGCCTGTTGTGTTCATCCAGCTCTACACCTTGTTATCCTAGCCTCCCTTCTATTGACTCTGTCTATACAGCCCACTGCCTTGGGAAAGCAGCCAAATTGTCAAGGACCCCTCCTACATCAGTCATACTCTCGTCCACCTTCTTCCATCAGTCAGAAGATGCAAAAGTTTAAAAACACGTGCCAGCAGACTCAAGAACAGCTTCTTCCCTGCTGTTATTGAAACTTTTTAATGGATCTCCCATGTACGAGAGTTGGTCTTTCTCTGCACCTGATCAAGTCCATCCTTGGACATTGTGGGCAGCTAGGGAAGAAATTGCAGAGGTCCTTTCAGAGATTTTTGCTTCACCTTCAACCACTGGTGAAGTTCCAGGAAACTGGAGGGTGGCTAATGTCGTTCCATTATTTAAGAAAGGTAGCAAGAAAAGCCAGGGAACTACAGGCCAATGACCCTGACATCACTGGTAGGTAAGCTATTGGAAAGGATACTGGGGGTCAGGAACAACCAACATTTGGATAGTCAAGAGCTGATTAGGGATAGTCAGCATGGAATTGCATGCTGGAAGTCATGTCTAACAAATCTTTTAAAGTTTTTCAAAGAGGTAACCAAGAGGAATAATGAGGGTAGGGCAGTCGATGTTGTTGATAAGGACTTTAGTGAGGCCTTTGACAAGGTCCCACATAGCAATCTAGTCATGAAGATTAGGTCGCATGGGATCCAGGGAGAAGTAGCAAATTGGATTCAAAATTGACTTGATGGTGGGGAGCAGTAGGTGATGATTGAATGGTTTTTCTTGGACTGGAGGCTTGTGACTAGTGGAGTGTCACAGCGGTTGGTGCTAGGACCTTTGTTATTTGTTATTTACATAAATGATCTGGTTGTGAATGCACAAGGCATGATTGGTAAGTTTGTAGATGATACAAAGATTAGGAGATAGCATTGAGAGTGACGAAAGTTATCAAAAATTACAGAGAGTTCTTTATCAGATGGGGAAGTGAGCTGAGGATTGGCAAATGCAATTCAATGCAGATAAGTGTGAGGTGTTGCATTTTGGAAAGTCAAATCAAGGTATAATACAGTAATTATACTGTAAATAGTAAGGTCCTGAGGAGTGTTGTGGAACAGAGAACCCAGGAGTACACAACATAGTTCTTTGAAAGCGGTGTCACAGGTGGACAAGGTGGTGAAAAAGATATTTAACATGTTGGCCTTCAGCAGTCAAGGCATTGACTATAGGAGTTGGGGAGTTATGTTACACTTGTATAAGTCATTGGTAAGGCTGCACTTGGGGTATTGTGTACAGTTTTAGTCACCCTGTGATAGGAAAGACACACTAAACTGAAAAATGTGCAAAGAAGATTTATGGGGAAGTTGCCAGGACTGGTAGGCCTGAGTTATAGAGAGAGTTTGGCTTGGCGAGGACTTTATTCCTTGGAAGGTAGGAGAATGAGAAGTGACTTTATTGAGATGTATAAACACATGAGGGGCACAGGATGAATACGTATAGTCTTTTTTCCAGGGATGGGGAATTGAAAACTACAGGGCAGGGGTTTAAGGTGAGAGGGGAAAGATTTAAGAAGAATCTGAGGAACAACTTCTTCCCGCAGAGAGAAGTGTGTATGTGGAGTGGCCTGCCAGCGAAAGTGGTTGAGGCAGGTAATTAGCAACATTTTAAAAATATTTGCATTGATACATGGATGGGAAGGGTTTAGAGGGATATGGATCAAATGCAGGCAATTGGAGCTAGGTGAGTGGGCACCACGGTCAGCATGGAACAGTTTGGGCCAAAGGGCCTGTTTCCATGCTATATTACTCTATGACTATGACTGTAGCTGCAACGCTTTATCCAGGATTCTGGTCTGTTACCCTATTTGTAATTATGTAAGGTATGATATGCCTGGATAGCATGCAAAACTTTTCACTCCGTCTTGGTACATGAGACAATAATAGTAAATAAAATAAAATAAAATTCTTATTATTTTTATATTCATATGGCTCATGTGTGGTGTTACCACATGTAACAGAAATGGTGATGGCCTGTGGCTATTATCTCTAGACTATTAATCGAGAGACCCATGTAATGTTCTGCGAACCCAGGTTCAAATCCTGCCACTGCAGATAGTGGAACTAAGAATCTACTGATGACCGTGAAATCATTGTTGATTGTCAGAAAAAAACATCTGGTTTACTAATGACCCCTTCAGGGAAAGAAATCTGCCATCCTCTCCTGGCCTGGCCGACATGGGATTCCAGACCAACAGCAATGTGGTTGGCTTTTAATCGCCCTCTGAAATGACCTAGCAAGATATTCAGTGGTACCAATTGCTGCAAAATCTCAAAGAAATGAAACTGGATGGATCAGCTGCCATTGACCTAGGCACCGTAAAAGACAAACCAGAAACAGCTCCATTGACCCTGCAAAGTCCTCCTTGCTAACATCTGGGGCCAAAGTTGGGAGAACAGTCTCACAGACTAGTTAAGCAACAGTCTGACATACTCACAGAATCATACCTTACAAACAATGTGCAAGACACCACTATCACCATCCCTGGATATGTCCTGTCCCACTGGCAAGATATACCCAGCAGAGGGGGCAGCACAATGGTATACAGTCAGGAAGGTGTTGCTCTGGGAGTCCTCAGCAGTGACTCTGGACCCAATGAAGTCTCATAGCTTCAGTTTAAACATAGGTAAAGAAACCTCCTGCTGATTAACACATACCGTCCTCCCTCAGCTGATGAATCAGGACACCTCCATGTTAAACAACACTTACAGAAAGCACTGAGGATGGCAAGGGCACCACATGTACTCTGGTTAGGGGATTGCAATATCCTACACCAAGCGAGGCTTGGCAGTGGCACTACTGATCAAGTTGGTTGGGTCCTAAAGGACATAGCTGCCAGACTGGGTGGTGAGGGAGCCAACAAGAGGGCAAAAGCATGCTTGGCCTCATCCTTACCAACCTACTACCGACAAATGTATCTTTCCATGACAGTATTGGTTAGAACAACCACCACACAGTCCTTATGGAGATGAAGCCTCGCCTTCACATTGAAAGTAACCCCCATCATGTTGTGTGGCACTATCACCGTACTAAATGGGCAAACTTTGAACAGATCCAGCAACTTAAGACTAGGCATCCATGAGGCGCTGTGGGCCATCAACAGCAGCAGAATGTACTCCAGCACAATCTGTAACCTCATAGCCCAGCATATCCCCCACTCAACCATTACCATCAAGCAGGGAGTTAACTCTGGTTCAATGGAGAGTGCAGAAGGACATGCCAGAGCAGCACCAGGCATACATGAAAATGAGATGTTATCCTGGTGAAGTCCCCAAAAAGGGCTCCTTGTGTGCCAAGCTGCATAAGTAGCAAGTGATAGACTGATCCCACACCAGTGGATCAGATCTAAGCTAGCAGTCCTGTCACATCCAACTGTTAATGATGGTGGACAATTAAACTATTCACTGGAGGAGGAGGCTCCACAAATTTCCTCATCCTCAATGATGGAAGAGCCCAGCACATCAGTGCAAAAGATAAGGCTGAAGATTTTGCAGCAATCTGTAGCCAGAAGTGCCAAGTGGATGATCCATCTCTGCCTCCTCCAGTGGCCCCCGGCATTACAGATAACAGTCTTCAGCCAATTCAATGCATTCCATGTGATATCAAAAAAAGGATGGAGGCTACAGCCTCTGTCAACATTCCGGCAAAAGTACTGAAGACTTGCACTCTAGAACTCTCAGCCTCCCTCACCAAATGTTCAGTACAAGTACAACATTAGCATCATCCCAACAATGTGGAAAATTGTCCAAGTATGTCCTGTACATAAAATTAGGGCAAAGCTAACCCGGCCAACTTCTGCTCCATCCGTCTACTGTTGACATGAGTAAAGTGATGGGAGGTGACATGAACAGTGCTATCAAGCAGCACCTGCCCAGCAATAACTTGCTCGATGACATTCAGTTTGGGTCCCACCAGGGCTACTCAACTCTTGACCTCATTACAGACTTGGTTCAAACATGGACAAAAGAGCTGAATTCCAGAGGTGAGTTTAGAGTGAAAGCCCTTGATATCAAGGCTACATTTGACCAAGTGTGGCATAAGGAGGCCTAGTAAAACTGGAATCAATGGGTATCGGGGCAAACTCTCCAATGGTTAGTCATACCTGGCACATTGGAAGATGGTCGTGGTTTTAGAAGTCAGTCATCTCAGCTCCAGGATATCACTATGGGAGTTCCTCAGGGTAGTATCCGAGACCCAACCATCTTCAGTGTTTCATGAATGACCTTCCCTCCATCATAAGGTCAGAACTGGGGATGTTCACTGATCATTGCACAATGTTCAGCACCGTTTGCAACTCCTCAGATACTGAAGCAGTCTGTGTCCAAATACAACAAGATCTGGACGATATCCAGGCTTGGGCTGACAAATGGCAAGTAACATTTGCACCACACAAATGTCAGGCTATGACCATCAGCAATAAGATAAAATCTGACCACTGTCCTTTGACATTCAATGGTGTTACCATCACTGAATCCCCCACTATCAACATCCTCCAAGTTATCATTGATCAGAAGCTCAGCTGGACTCACATCATAAATGCAGTGGCTACAAAAGCAGGTCAGAGCCTAGGAATACTGCAACAAGAAATTTACCTCCTGATTTCTCAAAGTCTGTCCACCATCTACAAGGCACAAGTCAGGAGTGTGATGGAATACTCCCTACTTGCCTGATGAGTGCAGCCCCAACAACACACAAGAAGCTTGAGATCATCTAGGACAAAGCAGCCCACTTGATTGGCACTGCAATCATAAGCATCCGCTCCCTCCATCACCAATGTTCAGTTGCAGCAGTGTGTACTATCTACAAGACGCACTGCAGAAATTCACCAAAGATCCTTAGACAGCACCTTCCAAATACACGACTGTTTCCATATAGAAGGACATGAGCTGCACATGTATGGGAACGCCACCACCTTCAAGTTCCCCTCCAAGCCATTCACCATCCTGACTTGGAAATATATCACCATTCCTTTACTGTCACTGGGTCCAAATCCTGTAATTCTCTCCCTAATGGCATTGTGGATCAACCCACAGCAGGTGTTCAAGAAGGCAGCTCACCACCACTTTTTCAAGGGCAACTAGGGACCGGCATAGATGCTGGCTGGCCAGTGACACCCACATCCCACAAAAAATGATTTTAAATATTGCTGGCATAGACGTATTTGACAGAATAATCTTCCTTTATGCAACAAATCCAATGCTAATTTTCTGTAATCCCCTGAATTCTGATTGTGTATTTGATGGAGTTAATTAGACCTGTCAACCTTTCCCTTATTTCATACCCCTGATGATCAAGGTTTGATCCCTTGCAGGTTTTCCTATTTACCATCAATTCTGAAGAAGGGGCACTGAACCCAAAATGTTCACTCTGGCATCTCTCCTCAGATGCTGCCAAACCTGCTGAGATTTTCCAGCAATTTCTGTTTTTTTTCTCTTACAGCTTCTAATGTGTTACAATTCCTTGTTCACAAAAGTGGGAAGTCAACTGTGGAGATTTATTAACCAGTAAATCTAATTTCTGTGGAAGATATGATGATACACGAAGTAACCGAGGAATAAATGAGCACTTTCAACAAACAGTAGCTACATTGGATACCAAACATCATTTCATAAAATAACATTCTTGTTTGATAAATCCAAATTTTCACTGACAAAAATTGGTGTAAGGCATCAGGAAGATCTATTAGAGATCACCCACTTAGACATCCAAATAATTTAAAAAAGGGACCACACAAGGGGTTGTGTATCATATGGTGTGGAGAATTCAGTATACAGATTAATTAGTTGGGCTACCAATCAAACAGTTTACCGCCTTTTTTGATGCAAAATTCACTGACCTCACAGGAATACACCAAGCTGAAAATATATAAGTTATTTTGTGGGCAGTATTAACAAATAATATTTTATCTATCTAATATTCTTTGCAAAAAAGGCATGTGGTTAGATACTGGTCCTGGTAAATTCCTTTAGCTACTGAATTTCAATCCAGATTCCCAAAGTTGGTCATGTTGCTTATCTCTGTTGAGTTGAATTTTACAATAAGGAACAGTAAAACTAAATTATTCTGATGCCTCTTGGGTGAGTGGTCAATAATCTCAAAATGCCCTTTAGCTGCGAAAGGGTAGCCTGGTCTAAGAAATCAATTGTGGTGAAAGTCAAATATAAGTAGGAATTTCTTTACGTTGTAGTCTTTCTGAAAACGGAAGATGTACTCAGCTAGACTTGTACAAGACTATTCATCTACTAAGTAAAATTCAGAAGCAAAGTGGAACTGACTTTTACGATACCTCAAACATATATATCCCACTTAAAACTTGCACTTTCAGTCTTTTTTTCTAGTTCATAAGAACAAGAAGCAGGACTAGGCCTCTCCAGCCCTTGAGCCTGCAACACCTTCAAATAAGGTTGATCCGATTGCACTGTCAAATTGGCATTCCAATCTACCCATGCTAATCCTTTCATTCCATTTCCTTGCTTTCAGAAAGAGAGTTCTAAAAACCCACAACTTTCTGTAAGGAAAACAGTACCTCATCTCTGTTTCAGAAGGGTGTCTCCTTGCTTTTAAACAGTGGCCAATAGTTCTAGATTCTCTCAAAGAGAAGAAGGATGAGAAGAGATCTGATTCAGGTTTTCAAAACCATGAGTGGGCCAGAGTGCACCATACAAACTCTCATATAGCCTGCACTATAGCTGACTCCAGCACGTGCTACACTGCCAGCATTTACCCAACAATGTGAAAATAATTGCCCAGGTGTGCCCTGTAACACAATAAAAGAGGACAAGTCCAACCTAGCTAATTTGCATTCTGATCAGCCTACTTTTGATCCTGTGATGGAAGGTATCATCAATAGTGCTATCGAATAGCACCTCCTCAGTGACACCCAGTTTGGGTTATGAATTCCTATATTGTGGAACAGATCATTTGGCCCAACAAGTCCATACTGATCCTCCAAGGAGCATCCCACCCAGCCCAATACCTCTACCCTATTCCTGTAACCCTGCATTTCCCATGGCTAATGCACCTGATTTACACCTGGACACTTCGGGCAATTTAGCAAAGCTAATCCACCTAACTTGCATGTCTTTGGACTGTGGGTAGAAATCACAGCGCCTGGAGAAAACCCACGCAGGCATGGGGAGGATATGCAGGTTCCACATAGATGGTCTCCTGAGGTTAGAATCAAACCTAGGTCCATGGCACTGTGAGGCAGCAATGCTAACCACTGAGCCATCATGCCGCCCTTTATACCTCTGGTTCAAATATGGACAAAAGAGCTGAATTCTAGAGGTGCGGTGACAGTGTCAAACCTTGACTTTAAGGCTGCACTCGATCAAGTGTGGTTTCAAACAGCCCTAGCTAAGCTGGAAACAATGTGAATAAGAGCATGGTCTCTTCTGTTTGAAGTCATACTTGGCATGTAGAAAGAAATTTGTGATTGTTTGAGGTCCAGGACATTTCTGCAGATATTCCTCCAAGAAGATTCCTAAGTCCAACCATCTTCAGCTACTTCATCGACGACTTTCTCTCAATCATAATGTCAGAAATTGGGATGTTCGCCAATGATTGCACAATGTTCAACACAATTTGTGACTTCTCAGATGCTGGAGGACCCCATGTTCAAATGCGCATGATCTAGACTACAGCCAGGTTCAGAGTGACAAGTGGCGAGCAACATCCATGTTACACAAATGCCAGTCAATGACAATCTCCAATAAGAAACATTCTAACAATCACCACCTGACATTCAATGGTAATACCATCATTAAATCCCTTGCTATCAACATTGAAACTCAACTGTACTTGCCATATAAATACAATGGCTACAACAGCAGGTCAGAGTCTAGGAATGCTGCCACAAGTAACACACCTCCAGAATCCCCAAAGCCTGTTGACCACCCACAAGACATAAGTCAGGAGTGTGATGGAATACTTCCCATTTGTCTGAATGAATGTAGTTCCAATAACACTCGAGAAGCTTGACACCATCCTGATTGATTGGCACCACAACCGCAAACATCTGCTCAGTACATTCACTGACATTCAGTAGCAGCAGTGTATGTTATTTACAAGATGCACTATAGAAATTCACCAAAGATCCTTGGACAGCACCTTCTAAGCCCACAACCAGTTATGTCCAGAACGATAAGGACGGCAACTGTATGGGAAACACCACCACCTGCAATATCCCCTCCAAGCTACACAGCATCTTGTCTTGGAAAAATATCATTATTCCTTCACTGCTGCTGGATCAAAATCCTAGAATTGCCTCTGCATTGCCATTGTGGGTCACTTTGCAGCGGTTCAAGAAGGCAGCTACCCACCAGCTCCTCGAGAGCAACTAGTGACGGGCAATAAATGCTGAGCAGCCAGCGATGCCCTTGTCCCATGAGTGAATAATAGAAAAATGCTGCTCTAAGCAGCTACCCAGAAAACATTCTATGAACTCGTCATTTAGGTTCGTATTGGACGTCTGATCTTTCTATTCTATATGTAATTTAACATGTCCTATAATTATAGCCAGTCTTTCTGTCAAGCTTTTGCCCATTTAGCTCTACTTTATCATCTGGTTACTGTTAAGGGGCCTGTACAAGACTCCCACCAGTGACTTTGTGCCTCTTTCATTTCTCATCTCTCCACAAACTGTTTCCACATTCTGCTCTCCTGAATTCAGGTCACCCATCTCTGTCACCGTTAACCAACAGACCCACTCTGCCACCATTTCCCAGTTTCCTGTCGTCCCTACACCCTTCAGTGTTCAGGTCACAATCATGCCATCCTGCAGTCATTTCTGTAATGGCTACCAGATATTTTTATGCATTTCTATTTGTATTCTCGATTCATCTGTGTTGTTTTGAATGTTGCATGCATTCAGATATAGAGTACTTGCTTTTTGCCCATTCATTCATTTTGTAACTTTTAGCCTTTACAATTGATTTACTCTTATATTTGTACTCTCTATCCCCTCCTGTCATGGTTCGGTTATAATTTTCCATGTCAATAATTTCCTTCTTTTGTGCGTTTCCTCAGGTACTGAATTTTATGTGACATATGTCATTTTCAGCAGCATTCAGTTACTTGAACATTCCTCAAAAATCAACGAAAATCAAAGTAATTAAGAAATTATTTTTAACTTTAGTCTGCATTAATTACTATGAATAAGTGAAAGTCATGGAAGTAGCAAAATGCTGTTCTAATTAACTTTTAACAATGGAATCTACCTTTGGAGATAAAAAAAACAGAACTAGGCGCTTTGCATATAAATTGCTGTCAGGTTTTCCATTTTATATATTTCTACCACACCTATTGCCTGTCCTTGGAAGTAAAACAGTTCTCTTAATATATTAAATAAATGGCCCACTTAACATTCCATTCACCTCCAAGATTAATTGCTTTGGAGGAGTAAAGCCAACTAATCCTCTTCAAAGTAGGGAAAGACAGTCAGGGTTAAAATCCTGATTGACAGATGTTCATCCTGCATTCCATTTGACACAATTCCTGTGATCCAGTCCAATGTATACTCAGTCTTCATAGCCGAGTCCAAATGTGAGCATTTCTTTTGCTGTTCAAGAATTATAGTACTGGTTATGGCTCCAGTAAACACTGGAAATTTAAGAAACAATCAAAAAGGGCTGGAGAAATATTTTAAAAATACGAGTGAAAGAGATAAATAGAGAATCATTTTTATCAAGCTAAGTCAGCATGAATATATATAAATATCTTCAACATGCTTTGCATTTATTTCTTTCTGTTGATTTACAAATATTTGTATTTACTTTGTAATTATTGATAATATCATTCAACAGTATCACCAATGACAAAAGTGAATGACAAGCTCAAAGGTAGCATTTGTGCTGTGAGGTTTATATTAAATTTCGCAACACAGAAAATGTACTTTCATGCTTCAGGTTAATATCAGTCTGTCAACAGCATAAATTCACCCATGAACATTAGCCAGAGGTTTAATTAAGAACACTGAATTTTGTTACTTTTAAGCATACTACATTATAGTGACAACTGATCTTAAATTTCATTAGAAACAGGCCCATGAACTGCTTATGCCTGTGAACTACCTATCAATTTCAAAACACACTTAATCAAGAGTGTTTGGAATTTGTGCACACAAACTACATCTATTTTCTAAATGCTACTTTCTTCACGACGGAAGCAGTTTTTTCTTCTTTTATAACTCTATCATAATTGATTTGTCTTACTGTTCACTATTATTGGTAACATCACTGGTTTTGTAGTCCAGAACCCTGTGTAATTTTCTAGCAGCATATGTTTGAATCCCAACATGGCAGATGGTGAAATTTGAATTTGATTTCAAATAATCTGAAACTAAAAGCTAGCGGAATGGCTACCATATAACCAATTTTGATTGTTGTAAAAATCTACTTCATTCACAAATTTCCACTTGAGAAGGAAATTTGCAATCCTTTCCTGGTTTGGCTTACAGGTGACTCCAAACTTATGGCAATGTTGGTGACCCTTAACTGGCCCAGAGAAATTAGTGGTGAGCAACAATTTCTTCCCTAGCCAGCAACGACTGTATCCTATGAAGATACAAAGAAATTAACTTCTTGATTTTTTTTATCTCTGAAATGCAGCAAATGATCATTTTTCACTTTTTTTGTCCTACTGAAGCTACTTTTGTTATATATTAACCAATATTGTCAAACCTGTTTTCTGCAATTCTCCGCTATTATTTCAGAGATGCAAGGCCTGAATCATATAACCTTTTTTGATGAGTTATTGTAAATGATTGTGAATGGGAAATTCCCTTGAATTGCGTGTTCAATCTGAATAAAAGTATGAAACAGTAATATTTTCAGGAAGCTAAATTAGAAAAGATCATTTTCCGGTTTCAAATACAATGACTCAAGAGGCAGCCCATGACCATCTGCTCAAAGGCAATTAGAAATGGACAATAAATGGATTCATGCACAATATAGCCCAACCAGCAAAATCCACATCACATGAATTAATAAAAAAAAATCTTCAGTATTTTCAATGGAAAGTATCTTATTAATCAGGTTCAACAATAAAAGCACGAGTTCAATTGACAATCATTTGCCAATCAAATACATTATCCAATATCAAAACCATCAATCACATCTTTAAAACATCCCAAGTAGCTTCCAAGAAGATCCTTAAAAAAAATTTGGCACTGAACTAAGTACAGAAATTATAGATGACTGAAAGAGGTAGAATGGTAATAAGGAACATTCTAAAGGTAAAATGAGCAGTAGTGAGGTGGAGAGGTTTAGGGAAACAATTTCAGAACATAGGACCTTAATGGTTAATAATTATGAAGCAATTACAATTTAGGATGCCCAAGAGCCAATCATCCTATGCAATGCAGAAATCTCTGACACTGAAAACAGAAATTGCTGGAAAAGCTCAGCAGGTCTGGACTATTGAGAGGGTCCTGCACCGATGTAGGCTCACCTTCCTCAACTTGGAGCTGAGGTCTTGACGCCTTTAAGTGTCCTAAAAGGAACTTCTGGGGATCCTATAATAACAAAGACCCTCCTCTAGGCCAGAAACATCAGCTTTTGTGCTCCTAAGATGCTGCTTGGCCTGCTGTGTTCATCCAGCCCCATACTTTGTTATCTTAGATTTTCCAGCATCTGCAGTTCCCATTATTTCTGGGGATGCTGTGTGTTGTTTCTCTTCCTCAAGGGTCCTTCTGGCACCACTCACTTGCCCTGAGAAGAAGGGGCACCTGGTCTAAGGTCAAACTCCTTTGTACACTGTTATTTATGCTAAGCACCTTTGAATGCAATGATGGAGCGCAGGTTGGTCGACGTATCCAGCAGACACTGAGCATGCTTGACATGGTCTGTATAGGTCTCTATGGTGGGAGCTAGCCTGAACATAGAAACAACCAAGCAGGTATACTAAAGCAGGACTAGCACGAGTGAAATAGTTGGACTATTCCATTCTCCAATAAAGTGAAATACTGCAGATGCTAGAAATCGGAAACAAAACACAGAGAATGTTGGAGAATCTTACCAGGCCTGATAGCATCAATGGAGATAGAAACAAAGTTAGCATTTAGAATCCTATTTGACTTTTCTTCAGAACTGAGCTTTTTTGGACTCTTATGTCAGCAGAAAAATGGGCTAGTAAGTACAGTAGTAATATTTGAATGAGACTTGTTACGAGTTAGGACAAGCGAAGCAACGTTTTAGGATGCCTCATGTTTACAGAATGTTGAATCTAGGGAATGCACTGCCCAGGCGTGCATTGGGATTGCCAAATTTTGGGATCAAAAAGGATGTAGGTACGTTTTTCAGCAACAAATAAATGTTGCAGGAACTGGGAATCCCAACTAGAAGAACAAGAGCAGCAGGCACTTGGGAATATCACTGGCCGCCAGTTCTATTCCAAGGCAGAAGTATCCTGAACTGGAATCATTTCATCATTCCTTTTCTATTGTTGGTTCAACATCTTGCAGACATATTCCCCTTAAACATTAAGGTTACACCAACACACTATGTTTTATAGCAGTGCAAAAATCACACCAACACTTGTCAAAGTCAAGGAGGGTTAGATAGTAAATGTTGACTTTATCAATAATGTTGATTTCCCATGATTGAATAAAATGTTGTTGTAAATGGAGGCCCAAAGGCTTGACAATAAGGTTTTGTGTGAGCAGTTTTCAGTAAATTGGGAGAGAATTATTTTCCTAGAAAGAAGAATGGCTCAAAGAGAGAAGGGATAAGTGATACTAGGAAGAAATTAGAGGTTACCTTATCTGTGATTGTTACCAAGAGAATAATGGGACAACATGAGATGGCAGTGTAAAAAGACTGACTGTGAATATGTTTGGGAGTTTGCGTAAAGGAATAATATGAAATCAGTGAACACAGATGCATGTGACTGAAAAGAGAGAAAACAAGGTGAATTGAGGTAAAGACTGAAATCATCAAAGTGCAAAGTCATTCAGTACTCAGACTATCATTATGAAAAAAATGCTTCTGGTACCTGGGCTGCAGAGACTGAGATTGAACAGATATCCAAAAGAGAGAGAGAGACAATTTGAGTTTAAGCGAAGATCCCTTTCATTAATTTGCTTGTGATTAAAAGTAGACTGATGAAGCAATAATTGACAGTTTGGATTTTTCCTGCCTTTTGTGCATGAGACATATCTAAGCAATTTCCAAAATATCAGGTAGATACTTGTGCTGTTTCTGCATGAGAGCATCTTGGCTAGGCAGTGGCTAGTTCTTGCATATAAATCTTCCATACCATTGTTGGAAGGTACTTTACAGTATCCAATACTTCAGTGATTTCTTGCTACTGAATAGGATGAATTGGCATCTTTTTGAACTCTGGCATTATGATATTGAAAGCTTCAGAAAAAGGCCAAGATGAGTCATTCATTTAGCATTATAAAATGACACAGTGTGGAGCTGGAAGAACACTGCAGGGCAGGGAGCATCAGAGGAGCAGGAAAGCTGACTTTTTCTGAAAATTTTGAAAATTTTCTGAAGATGGGTCCCAACCCGAAATGTCAGATTTCCTGCTGCTCTGATGCTGCCTAGCCTGCTGTGTTCCTCCAGCTCCACACTGTGTTATCACAGACTCCAGCATTGGCAGTTCCTACTATCTCATTCATTTAGCATTATTGTCTGAAGATGGATGCAAATGTTTCATTGATGTGCTGGACTCCCCCACCATTGAAGACGGATATTTATGCAGACCTCCTGATAATTGCTTAATTGCCCATTTATGACTGATGTCACAGAACTGCAGGCCCCAGATCTGATCCGCCAACTGGAGTATCACTTACCTCTGACTACTGCATGCTGCTTTGTCAGCCCCTCAACCTGTTTTTTTTTCTTCATTTGTTCACAGGTGAGGGCACCACTAGGTAGGCCAGCATTTAATGGCCAGAGGGCAGTTAAGAGTCAACCACATTGCTGTGGCCCTGGAGTCACATGTAGGCCAAACTAGACAAAGACGACAGATCTCTTCCCTAAAGGACATCAGTGAATCAAACGGATTTTACCCCACTGTCAATAACGGATTCATGTATTATCACTAGATTCTTAATTTTAGATATTTATTGAATTCAAATTCCACCATCTGCTGTCATGTGATTCGAACCCAGGGCCCCAGAATGTTACCTTGTTCTCTGGATTAACAGTCCAGTGAATGTACTACTAGGCCATTGCCACCCCCTTTTGCTACCTAACTCCATGCTTTCCTTCCATACTTGTCTTTTCACAGAAGCTGACAAAATGGTTTGATTGGCTTGATGGTAGAAGACAGACAGTGGTGGTAGAGAATTGTTATTTGGACTAGAGGACTATGACCTGCGGTGTGCCACGAGGATCAATTCTGGGTCCACTGTTGAATATCATTTATATCAACAATTTGGATGAGAATATAGGAGACATGGTTAGTAAGTTTGTGGACGACACCAAAATTGGTGGTATAGTAGACTATGAAGAAGATTATTTAAGAGTACAATGAGATCTTGATTAGATGAGCCAATGGGCTGAGACGTGGCAGATGGAGTTTAATTTAGATAATGTGAAATGTTGCATTTTTGTAAGGCAAGCCAGGGCAGCTCTTACATGGTTAACAGAAGGGCCCTGGGAAGCATTGTTGAATGGAGGGACCTATGGTGTGGGTGCATAGTTCCTTGAGAGTGGCATCACAGGTAGACAGAGTGGTGAAGAAAGTGCTTGGCACACTTGCCAGAGCATTGAGCTAAGAGATAACACGGTGTAGAGCTGGATGAACACGCAGGCTAAGCAGCATCAGAGAAGCAGGAGAGCTGGCTTTCGGGCCTAGACCCTTGGGTTTCATGTTGCAGGTGTACAAGACATTGGTGAGTTCACTTTTAGAATACTGAATACAATTTTGGTTGCCCTGGTATAAAGAAGAAATTTTTGAATTGGAGAGGGTGTAGAAAAGATTTACCAGGAAGTTGCTGAGGCTGGAGAGCTTGACTTGTAAGGCGAGGCTTAATAGTCTGGGATGTTTTTCCCTGGAGCGTTAAGGCTGGGGGTGATGGTATAGAGGTTAATAAAATCATGAGGGGCATAGACAAAGTGAATAGACAAGGCCTTTTACCAAGAGGAGAGGAGTCCAAAACTAGAGGGCATAGGACTAAGGTGAGAGGGGAAAGATTAAACAGGGACTTAAGGAGCTATCTTCACACACAGAAGGTAGTGCATAGTTGGAATGAGCTGCTGGAGAAAGTGGTAAAGGTGGGTACAATTACAAAATTTAAAAGACATGTGGACAGGTATATGACAAAGAAATGTTTAGAGGGATATGGGCCGAACACAAGCAAAAGGGACTAGATCAGTTTAGGATACCTGGTTGGCATGGACGAGGTGGACCAAAGGGCCTCTTTCCACGATGTATGACTCTGACTTTATGGCTGTACTGCTGGAAATTTAGATCACAGAACATCTCACACTTACTGGGGCATTCTTTCCACTAAGATCTGGGCTGCTGAATTCATGAGGTACTTGTTGTGGAATCTCCAGTGATAAACCCTGATGTGATATGTTCACAGGTACAATTTTGTATGCCAAAAATAGGAAACATATATTCAGGCACATGACTATATATATGTATAATATATATTATGCATGCATTATATATATAAATGTGTTCCTAGCGGCGAAGATTGCTTCCTCCAAGTTCCAATGAGTGCAGCCATCTTCACTAACCTGTTTCCTTCAGAAACCATTGTTTTTTTAAACAAACATTTAAAGCTTTCGGGATGAAACCTTAACTGGCTCAGAAGATGCTCCAGTCATTTGCAGCCTTAGAATGGGCACTTATGGAATTTTCAGATCAACTACTACATGTTTGCATAGGCAGCTACTATTGTGCTCCAGGCCAGAAGCAAGATATTCCCATTTGTTAAAGTAAACAAGCGTACCAAAGACAGGGGTTAACCGATACATCGCATGAGAATACGGAAAAATATAGCCAATCTAAGGAAGTCATAAACCACATTGTCAGACAACATATGTCAAAGGATACAAGAATGATGATTTGTATTTCTTGAAGAATAATTTGGCAGGCCTGGGGGCAAACACAGCAGGAGCTAAACCACTGCAAGAAAATTCTGGAAGTTAATAAAGCAAAACTGTAGAAAATACAGATTTTGAGTTGCAATAATTATTGCCTTTAAACCAAATTCACCAGGATATTGAAACAAATGCAGGCATTGCCAAAAACTGGAAGAAAAGGAAAAGGGGAATTACCCCCAAACACAAACAAGATGAATTGTTTCCACCGTCATCCTGGGCTTGGGAACATACACCCAGCACTCAAGGAACTTTCTGCAAATTAATAAGATATTATTATTTGTCACCTAACCTGCTGAAGCATTTCAAGGCTTATGTTGGAAATGTTAGAGCCTGTAGCTGGATGACTAAATTTTCCACTATAAAAACACAACCAATGGTAGTCAAAAAACAGAAGGCTGATTGGATAAGATTGTAATTGATTTATTAGCATTTAGAAACTTCCAATGAATACAAACACCAGCTCAGAGATAATGGGAACTGCAGATGCTGGAGAATCCAAGATAATAAAGTGTGAAGCTGGATGAACACCAGCTCATTTGCATTGATCACTGTACTAATTGTGTATGTCATATCCTATGTAAGATGCACCCTTTCCAAAGCCTCCACATCTTTCCTATAATAGGGTGACCAGAACTGGATGCAATGTTCCAACTGTGGTCTCACCAGGGTTTTGTAGAGCTGCAGCATAGCCTCATGGCTCTTAAACTCAATCCCCCTGTTAATGAAAACCAAAACACCATATGCTTTCTTAACAACCTTATCCACTTGGGTGGCAACTTTGAGGGAGCTATGCACTTGAACACCAAGATCCCGCCGTTACTCCTCACTGCCGAGAATCCTGCCTTTAATCCTATATTCAGCATTTAGGTTCAACCTTCCAAAATGCATCACTTCACATTTATCCAGGTTGAATTCCATCTGCCATTTCTCAACCCAGCTCTGCATTCTGTCAATGTCTCGCTGAAGCCTGCAATAGCCCTCGATACTATTAACGGATTCTCCAACCTTTGTGTCATCAGCAAACATACTAACCCACCCCTCAAACTCCTCGTCCAAGTCATTTATGAAAACTACAAAGAGAGAGGCCCAAGAACAGAACCCTGTGGGACACCACTCAGCACTGACCTCCAGGCAGAATATTTACCATCTACAACCACTCTCTGCCTCCTGTCAGCCAACCAATTCTGAATCCAGACAGCCAAATCACCCTGTATCCCATACCTCCTGACTTTGAGTGAGCCTGCTGTGGGCAACCTTATCAAATGCCTTGCTGAAGTCCATCCTTGGGGGTGGGGGCTCAAGTGGTGAGTGTTATTGTGGAGGCGGTGCAGTTACCTGTTCTCACCTATTGTGGTCTGTGGGTCAGAAGCTGAGGATCCATTTGCAGAGGGTGGAGCCAAGACCAAAGTGTCTCAGTTTTGAGATCAGTCTGGAGGGAATAACAGTGTTGAAGGTGGAGCTGTAGTCAACAAGCAGGAGACTGGTGTTGGTGTCTTTGTCCCAATGTTCCAGGGACCTGTAATCATTAAAAAGGCTTAAGGGTAGATGAGAGCACAGAAACTAGAGGGAAGACGTTGAGTCAGTAAGGCACCTGTCATTGAGAAATTCCAGGTAAAGGAGAGGCTTGGTTGAGAGATGAACAGGACTAGCTGCTCAACATTCCAGAGTTCTGTTATTTTAGAAGAGATAGAGAAAGTAAAAGGTGGATGAGTAGTATTACTAATCAGGGAGAATGTTACATCTGCCCTCAGAGGATGCACTGGAGGGCTCATCAACTGATGTGTGCAATCACTCAGATTGGATTATACTATAGCTGCCTCCTTCTCTCCCCCCCCCCCCCCCCCCCCCCCGCCCCCAACATTGAACAAATATGTAGGCAGATACTGGAAAGATCCTCAACCACGAAGACTTCACCTTTTGACCACCAGTTCTTCATCCAGATACACAGAACAACTATGGGTACTAGATTTTCTCCCCAAAGTGCCAACATTTTCATACACAGGTTCAAATAAGCCTTCTTTGCTGCATAGAACCTCCAACCAACACGAAACACCAGATATATTGATGACATTTCGTTTGGACTCATGGTGAGGAATCACTGAAACAGCTACGTAGTGATATCAGCAAGTTTCCTCCTACCATCAGACTTACCATGGGCTATTCTTTAGGATCGGTCTCATTCTTGGACAGACACCTCAATGGCTCAGTCTACCGCAAGCCTACAGGTAACCTCACGATGCTGCACTTCTCTGTCTTTCACCCTAAGCATAACTAAAACTGCCATCCCCAACAGACAAGCTGTAGGCATACACAGCTTCTGTTTGGACGAGGAGTCATGCGACAGACACTTGAAGGTGTTGAAAGACCCCCTAAAAGGAACAGGGATACAATGCTCAACTCACTGATAGCCAGTTCCTATATGTCTCAGTGAAAAACCATAATGACCTCCTCAGAAGACAGACACGGGATAGGTCTGATGGACTACCCTTAGGCATCCTGTACTTTCAGGCAGCAGAGAAACTACGCGATGTTTTTCTCAGCCTTCAACACATTATTGATAACGATGAACACCTCACCAAGATCTTCGCCAGGCCTCCACTTCTCACCTTCAAACAACCGCCAGACCTTAAACAGACCATTGCTCACAACTACCCAGCCTTCAAGAAAACATTGACCACAAACCATACAACCTTGTCATGGCAGCCTCTACAAGAATTGTCAGATCTTCGACTCACACTTGGGTCACATGCTTCATGTTGTCTATTTCATACACTGCAGGCAAAGATACCCCGAGATATGATATATTGGTGAGACTGTGCAGTTATGACAACAGATGAATGGACACCATTCCCTACCAGTGGGGAAACACTTCAGCATTCAAGAACATTTGGCCTCAGATCTTCGGGTAAACATCCACCAAGGTAGACTTTGGGATACACAACAATGCAGAGTGGCCGAGCAGAAGCTGGTAGCCAAGTTTGGTACCCATGAAGACGGCCTCAACGAGGGTTTTGGCTTCATGTCACAATACCATACTATACACTCTCTTACTTAAACTCACACTCATACATATGTACGTACATACACACGATCACGCTCACGCCGATGCTGTCTCAGGCACACGTGCACACTCTCTTGCATGCATACATACTCTGTCTCCCTTATGCGTGCGTGCGCTCTCTCGGATGCGCCTGTGCACACTCTCTCGTGCGCGCGCATATTCTGTCTCGTGTGCGCAGTCTTTCTCTCTCTTCCCCCCCACGCAGATGCATCTGACTCCAAACCAAAACATAAACAGGTTCTAAATAAGGCCTCACACCTCTCATGCATTGGCTGAACTAAAATGCCACCTCTTCTTTAGACTGATAACACCTTTAGTTCTCACAGGATGGCGACTTGAAGGAAATTTGGGGATTTAGTAATTGATCAATTAAAGCCTTCTAACTGATTAAAGATTTAAGCATCTTAGGTTTGTTAAATCCTCATCAGTTGTGTGACGCTTTGGTCTTTTACTAATACATTCTGTATTTTTGTGCTTCTTTCTCACTTCACCTGACGAAAGGGAAGGGTATGGGCCTGAGGTGTCGGTTTTTGTGCTCCTGGTGTGCTGCTTGGCCTGCTGTGTTCATCCAGCTGCACACCTTGTTATCTCTTATGCTCCAATTGCTTGTGTTTTCAAATAAACCTGTTGGACTATAACTTGGTTAATAAGGTGTGGGGCTGGATGAGCGCGGCGGGTCGGGCGGCATCTCGGGAGCACGGGGGCTGGCGTTTCGGGCCTAGACCCTTCATCAGAGCTCTGGTGGGGGGTCTGGGCCCGGGGCGTCGGCTTTTGTGCTCCTGGGATGCTGCTTGGCCTGCTGTGTTCATCCAGCCTCACATTTTGGTATCTTGGATTGTCCAGCATCTGCAGTTCCTATTATCTCTGGACTATAACTTGGTGTTGTGTGATTTTTGACCATGTCCAACACGGCACCTCAACATTGTGGAGAATCATGTGGAAGCTAGACAACTTGGCGGAATAAATGGCAATATCAATACATAGATCCCTTAAAATGGCCACCCAAGTGGACAGGGTTGTTAAGAAAGCATATGGTGTTTTGGCTTTCATTAACAGGGGGATTGAGTTTAAGAGTCGTGAGATTTTGTTGCAGCTCTATAAAACTTTGGTTAGACCGCACTTGGAATACTGCATCCAGTTCTGGGCGCCCTATTATAGGAAAGATGTGGATGCTTTGGAGAGGGTTCAGAGGAGGTTTACCAGGATGCTGCCTGGACTGGAGGGCTTATCTTATGAAGAGAGGTTGACTGAGCTCGGTCTCTTTTCATTGGAGAAAAGGAGGAGGAGAGGGGACCTAATTGAGGTATACAAGATAATGAGAGGCATAGATAGAGTTGATAGCCAGAGACTATTTCCCAGGGCAGAAATGGCTAGCACGAGGGGTCATAGTTTTAAGCTGTTTGGAGGAAAGTATCGAGGGGATGTCAGAGGCAGGTTCTTTACGCAGAGAGTTGTGGGAGCATGGAATGCGTTGCCAGCAGCAGTTGTGGAAGCAAGGTCATTGGGGTCATTTAAGAGACTGCTGGACATGTATATGGTCACAGAAATTTGAGGGTGCATACATGAGGATCAATGGTCGGCACAACATTGTGGGCTGAAGGGCCTGTTCTGTGCTGTACTGTTCTATGTTCTATGTTCTATCTATGTATTGGCAAGTCCACTTGTGTTGTTGAAAGAGTCTTAGTTCCCTTTATTGAACAGTCTAGGAAATAGTACTCTGATAAAGGCAGGGCCATTATTTCTAAAGTTTACCAAAAGTGGTAAAAAAATCAACCAAGAGTACAGCACACCCTTTATCAGCAGGGGTAGTGGAAAGGAAAAACTGGTAAAGTAAAGAAAGTTTGAAGTAAACTACTTTGGATATATGTCGGCAAGTAAGAGATGCAAATAGTTTTAAATAATCAACCACTCCAGTTAACTGGTATGGCGTCATCCATTACACTACATTACTTGTTGTTTGGTTCATACATGAGTGCACATTTCCCATTGAACACTAATCTAGAAACTGAAAGCATTATTGGGGATAGACTAGCACAGCTACAACATATGCAGGACGTTATTGTGAAACGATACATCAGACTGAACAGAAACACAGACAACTGACACAGAAAGCATTTAATGACATCTGGTCACCTCAAATAGGAGAAATGATACAAGAATAATAGAAACACGCACAGGTATCATTGAGACCTTTGAACAACACTGATATTAAAAGTCTGTAGTGTGGGTTGATCAAGGTTGCATCTAGATTGCATGTGATAAGAAAGTTATAAAGTGAATGTGCCGGTACACAATTTTTAAGGCCCCCATTGGGATTAGAACACAATGAAATTATGCAAGATGGTGCCCTGGCTCCATACCGTGCTGACGAAACATCACTTTGGGAGGCCACTGAGCCAGGCTGTGAGTTCGCCACACTATGTCAGGAGGCCTGTATGAGAACAGATATCTGTACCTGGTCGTGAAGTCACCACACCACACCAGGAGGCCACTGTGCCTGTTCGGGAGGCCACCACACCACAGCAGGAGGCCACTGTGCCTGTTCGGGAGGTCACCACACCACACCAGGAGGCCACTGCCTAGTCGGGAGTTCACCATACCATACCAGGAGGCCACTGCCTGGTCAGGAGGCCACCACACAACACCAGGAGGCCACTGTGCCTGGTCGGGAGGTCGCCACACCACACCAGGAGGCCACTGCGTCTGGTCGGGAGGTCACCACACCAATCTGGGAGTCTATTGCATTGGGAGGGAAGGTCACCACCCAGTGGTGGGAAGCAGCTGCACCAGGCCAGAGTTGATGTTTGTCGTCAGAGGCCAGGAGCCATCGCTGGAGGCCGAGAATCACCACTTACCAGATGCTGGGAATTGTTGTTCACCGGAGACTAGGAATCACCGCTTGCCAGAGGCTGGGACTCATTGCTCACCAGAGATCAGGATTCGCCACTTACTGGAGGCTGGGAATCATCGCTGGTGATGAATAGGAAAGGAAAACAAAACAAGTAAAATTAAACCAAGAAAGGAGAACAAATATGAAGGCAGTCATTTGGAATTCCAGAGAGAATTTCTGATACCGACATTGGAATTCTCTCTCAAAGAAATATAACCATTATCCAAATGAGTATAATAGGTCATTTGATTGCTTAGTTAAAATTGAGATTAGTTAGACTTTCAACTGGAAAGGTAACATGGTAATTTATACCCCAAGGTATCAAAGAAAAGTTTAATCTTACTAAACTTCTTGGAAAATCATTAACCTGCATTAATACATGAAGTAAAAAGGCATAAAACACGTGAAATTATGGACATAAGAACATAGCTACTCCTTGTTTTGACTTCTAACTGTATAGTTATTCTGGCTCAAATATAATATGAATTGTCACCAAAGTATGTGTTTGATAGCTTGTATTACTTTTCCTATAACTTTAAATCTTACAGCTCGGAACTTCTTAAAAAACAATACAGTGGTGTAGTGTTCAGATCTGGAAGCACATGTATACCAGTGCAGATAAGGCGGAAGATTTTCTTCTCTAATGTACATTAGTGAAATAGAGGAACTTTTATGACAATCTGCAGTGGTTACATAGCCACCATTAGCCTAGATGACAATTCCATATTTTTATTGAGCTCAATTTTCACCATCTGTCTTGGTGGGATTTGAGCTGTGTCTCCAGAACATAAGTCTAGGACTCTGGATTTTTAAGCTATTGACATTACCATCATGTCCCAACCTCCCCTTAACTTATTGTCACAATCCACTTGGAAAGTTTGGTGCTATTTGAACATCAATGCTCCTAGTATAGCCCCAAACGTTAAAGTTTTAATCAAAGTGCTCACAGAATCAGAGAACCCCACTGTGTAGAAGCAGCCCATCCAACCTTTCGTGTCCATACCAAACCTCTATAGAGCATCTCACCGTGACTCATCCCTGTAACCTTATGTTTCCCATGACTAATCCACCTAACCTACACACCCTGACACTATGAGCAATTTAGCACGGCCAACGCACCCTACCTGCACATCTTTGGACTGTGGGAGAAAACTGACATAGGCATGGGGTGAATGTAAAAACCCCACAAAGCAGTCACCCTGAGGGTGGAATTGAACCCAAGTCTCTAGTGCTGTGAGGCAGCAATGTTAAACACTGAGCTACAGTACTCCCAATGCCCCAAGTTTACCTGTCTGATGGACTCAGGTTAATAGAAAGCACTGACCTCATCTCTATACTTACTGGGAGACTACTGTTCTTTAGAAAGAAATTAATTCAAAACATAGGCTAGCAAAACTAAAAATTATCAACAAATAACTCTACTTTTAGGGCCTTATAGTAAAGTAATTTTGTTCCTACCTCTGAGCCAGCGGATCTGAGTTCTAGTTGTCCTGGAAGCGAATTGCAACATTTGAACAAGTAGAATAAGAGTAAAATAAGAATAACTCCATTATGTGGAAGTCGAATCTGCTTCTTAAAACCCTAAACAAACCAACAAACATTGATGTTAGTGTAGGAAAAGCAAACTGTGGAAACACGGTTTACTAATGATTTCAGACCATGCAATTTGATGAGACACTCCTTTGATTTCTTCCAAGATATTCTGTTCTCTAATCTTTGTATTTCCATGTTTGTTCAGTTTAGCACATTCATTGTGCAATTTTTCAGTCACTGGTTAGAGGAAATACTTCCAGCAACTGGTGGGAGAATATCTATTTGTCTTCCAGACTTTGGTTACTTTTCTATAGATAGGGAGGGATGGAGAGAGAGATTGGGAAAGTGTTTATGACAGAGAGACAGCATGATAGAGTTAGAGAGAGAGAGAGAGAGACAAAAAGAGAAGATGGAAGGACACGGAAAAACTCACTATTACTGGTATAACCTGGAATAAATTGGCATCCCTGTCACCCATACCATCTTAAAAGGTTGTTGTTTACGTGGAGAAACACCCTCAGTTCAGGGTTGCACTACATAGCTCATGATATTTGTCTCAGATGTGCCAGGTAAAGGAATCTTATTTTGTAGATAGGTGGCAGAGATCCTGACAGATGCGAAAGTGCAGAGAATGAACATTGACTTCCCCTAGGACCAGTAGAAGAGGTAATGCCATTAAATGCTGCCAGCCTGGTCCAATGTTGCCATAAAGAGCATTGTGGTTTTAGTTTTCTGGAAGATTGCCCAACAGTAAATGAAGGAGGTCAGTGGTCTTCTCTACTTAGCCAGGTTAAGTGCCACACTCTTTTCTTTGATGCTTCACACTTACTCTATCTCCACAACTGAACATACCTCGCACCAAGGCCCATGTTATATCTCTGTCACTATTACAACTCCTCTTACTTGCTCTCACCCATCCCAGCCCTTGCCTCCTAAACCTGCATGGCTTCTGCACTGTCTAATCGCTCTCTTAAGTCACCTCACCACCTTTCCTCCACTTGCATAAACACTAACAGCTGTGCTATTCACGTTCATCTCAGTCAATCCCACCCTTCCTCTTTCTCCAGAAAACAGTACATAAAGGGGTAGAAAAGACAAAGATGGGTGGTGAGGTGACCCACATTTGCTTCCTCCTGCTCTATGAGAAAATAATCCTGACCCTCACTGCCCCAAATGGTTGACTCATCACATCCAAGCCTCTTGATTCACATACCAGGATCCCCAACTGAAGCCCATCTCTCTTGATATGATTGAGAGCTGCTGATCGTGCATCTACATAACAGTGAGATTCAGAATCAACAGTTAAAATCTCAAGGGGATGATTGGAACTTTTTTCTCAATGTCAAGATTCAGATTTTTTTCAATCTTGCCATGTTTTCCTGCATTTCTCATCATCGCACACAGCCCCTCCATTGTGGACAGGTGACCAGTGACTTTTAATATTGTTACCATTGATATCTTTACATGAGCATGGACAAAAACTCAAAATTTGGAAGCCAAGGTTAAACCGAGCCAGACTCTGCAATTTGCAACCTGCAGAACTAAAACAGACAGTATTCATGTAACCAGAGAAAGCACGGTGTGGAGCTGAAGGAACACAGCAGGCCAGACACCATCAGAGGAGCAGGAAAGCTAATGTTTTGAGTCAGGACACTTCTTTCTCTGATGCTGCCTGGCCTCCTGTGTTCCTCCAGCTCCATACCTTGTTATCTCAGACTCCAACATCTGCAGTTCCTATTATCTATTCATGTAGCCAGGCCTTGGCCAACTAACTTCTGGTCAAAACCAGGCAAGCCTGGAACTACCTGGCCAGGAGCGAATGGCCACGTTGTTTCAGAATGAAACATTTTTTACACCTCCAGTGAAACTGCTTTGTTAGAAGAACACTATGCAGACTTGCTGGCACCCAGCTCAGTTGGAGGTTAGAGGCATAGCAAGACAAGGTTCAAAACCATGTTGTGCGACCTCCAACAATGGAAAATAGTCGCCTCTTTGGATTTTCTTTTAGCATTTGATGTTTGTATTAGATCCAGGCCACAGGATGTTCATGAATGGCACCAAGGGGAGCATAAAAGAAACAATCTGGAGCACCAACTCTATACCTTTTCCACCTTCTTCAGCATTGTCACCAAAGGGCACCTTTGACAGCTAACTGAGCTGCACAGCATTTCCAGCTCATTGTACCTTGAGGTGAGCATCATCAGACTAGCTAGACCCAGAAGACTACTTAGGTGAGATGACCCAAAGACTAGAACCAGCTGTACATGAAAGAGGAATCTTAAATCGATGACTGCAGATCCTGAAACATCAGCCAACCCTCAAAGGCCAAAGAACAGCCAAATCCCAGCCTTATTGAATGGACATTAGCAGTCCTTACAGACAAACAGCTCGGATACAGTGCTAGGGTCCTGTGGACAGGGTGTAAAGAATCTTCGGAAGCACTTGTAAAGAGTAAATCATCGGTGTAGATTTGAAACTATTTGCTTAGAGACTGCTTACTGAGGAGATTGATAGAGTTTGATAGAGTTTAATTAAGTGACCAGGTTTAGTTTGAAACAACTTTCTACCACTTGCTGATGCCGAACCAGTTATTAATTATATACTCATGGGTGATGGTGACAATTTATGAGACTGAAAAAATACCTGATTCTCAACATTGAGAAAAGAAGTTCCAATGTTTCCTTTAAGGTTTCAACAGTAGTTTCCAAATCTCACTATTAAACAGCATCGCAGGCTGAAAGCGGCCCTCAGTAAAGTGCGATTCTATGTTAGATAACAAAGTGTGGAGTTGTATGAACACAGCAGGCCAAGCAGCATCTTAGGAGCACAAAAGCTGACGTTTCGGGCCTAAACCCTTCATGGCTATGTCTGGATTTTCTTTAACTTGGAGTGTGCAACTCTCTCTATTTTGGTATAAGCTCCCTATGTTAATAAGGAAGACTTTATATTGCCAATAGGGCAGGTATGCCATTTTTGTCTCAAGTGCCAAGGTCAATGCTAGTGCATTCCTTTCATCTGTATTCCTTCCTGACAATAGTGTGGCAGTTTGGAACTTTGGGATCGCACATTGGGCCATTTCAGAGGACATTTAAGCATCAGCAACCTTGTTGTGAATTTGGGTTCACATCTTGGTTAGACCAGGAAAGGAGTGCAAATTTCCTTCCTCAAGGGACATTCTCTCTGAAAAGCTGTTGAAAATGTCAGGTGTTTTTGAAATAAGATGTGACTGAATTTTAATGATATACTAAGATCATGGAGGTCTTGTATCTCTAGGCCAGAAATTCTGGGTTCAAACCCCATACCAGGGCCTGTTCCCCATGAAAAGCGCATTCCCAATACGGCCAAGCAGGTTGATTGCCACCCAGTGAAACCCCTTCCAATACACATGATTGTAAATGGTAAGAGCACAAGAATTCCCTGGTTGGTCTTCATGCAGAAGGCAATTGTAAACAACTATTAAACTTTGCCCACAACCGTGAATGAATCTATGGAGTTATGGGCACAATTGTTAGAAATGAGGATGGAATAAAAGACAGACACAGTCAATACTTAGTTATCAAAAATACTATGTCTTTATGTCTGCAATGTCAAATTGCTCCAGAATGCTTAAAAAAACCAAATGCTTTTAAAGTTGGGTTATGGTATTTTAGCTTCTACCTTAATCGGATATATATGTTCCAACTTTTATTTTACTCTGTGAAACTGCTACAAATGTGAGACTTGAGACGATGGTTATGATTTAAACTGTCACCTCTGATTTAAGGTGAAATAGAATCACCTACATAGAAGATAATGAGTGGGTTTTGCTTCCTGGATTGCAATTTTCAAGACGTCTTCAGTGTTTTAGCTGTTTAATCTGCTGGATTGCATCACATGAGTGATAATGAAAACTGCAGATGCTGGAGAATCCAAGATAACAAAGTGTGGAGCTGGATGAACACAGCAGGCCAAGCAGCATCTCAGGAGCACAAAACCTGACGTTTTGGGCCTAGACCCTTCATCAGAGAGGGGGATTGGACGAGGGAACTGGAATAAATAGGGAGAGAGGGGGAGGCAGACCGAAGATGGAGAGAAAACAAGATAGGTAGAGAGGACAGTATAGATGGGGAGGTAGGGAGGGGATAGTTCAGTCCAGGTAAGATGGACAGGTCAAGGAGGCGGGATGAGGTGGTACGTAGGACATGGAAGTGCGGCTTGAGATGGGAGGAAGGGATGGGTGAGAGGAAGAACAGGTTAGGGAAGCAGAGACAGGCTGGGCTGGTTTTGGGATGCAGTGGGGGGAGGGGAAGAACTAGGCTGGTTTTGACAACTTATATTCCTCTTGGGAACCCTGCAGCCCAATGGTATCAACGTGGACTTCACCAGCTTCAAAATCTCCCCTTCCCCTACTACATCTCAAAACCAGCCCAGTTCTTCCCCTCCCCCCACTGCATCACACAACCAACCCAGCTCGTCCCCTCCCCCCACTGCATCCCAAAACCAGCCCAGCCTGTCTCTGCTTCCCTAACCTGTTCTTCCTCTCACCCATCCCTTCCTCCCACCTCAAGCCGCACCTCCATTTCCTACCTACCACCTCATCCCGCCTCCTTGACCTGTCCATCCTCCCTGGACTGGCCTATCCCCTCCCTACCTCCCCACCTATACTCTCCTCTCTACCTATCTTGTTTTCTCTCCATCTTCAGTCTGCCTCCCCCTCTCTCCCTATTTATTCCAGAACCCTCTCCCCATCCTCCTCTCTGATGAAGGGTCTAGGCCCGAAACATCAGCTTTTGTGCTCCTGAGATGCTGCTTGGCCTGCTGTGTTCATCCAGCTCCACACTTTGTTATCTTGGATTGCAACATATTGCTGAATACTGAAAATTCCCTTGATGCTGGATTCAAATCTTAATGTCAGTTCAGGAAAAAATCCACATTTCAGAAATTGTTAAATCTTTTGCGCACATTGCTGCTCCAAAATTCAAACTGTCATTTTGGATCCAAAAAATTAACATATCAGAATTCAACTTCTTGTACTCACCATATGTGAACTTCAAAAGAAAACCTATTCTAATGCTTTTGGATTTTCTACTGATACAGTGAAATAAGATGCTAAAATTATTATCATTTAATAGTGTTGAATGAGTTTGCTAACTGGCACAGATGATCCGCAATATTTTTCAGGTATAGGGCATGACCCAGCTTAATACTATGATCAGATTCTAGAGTCAGTAGGAATTTGTTCACCACTTCCAAACAGTTAACAAGAAAGGTGAAAATGACCATTAGTTGTTAACTAAAATTTAAGCATTTTGAAGAGACCACCTTTCAAACAGCATGATTTGAAACATTTACACGTTATACAAAATTAGTTCTTAAATCCACTGCAAAGTTGTTACAGTGTAGAAATAAGCCTTTTAGCCCATCATGCCTGCACTGGATTTAGAATGAGCATTGTGACTTACTGCCATTTGCCTGTCTTTTTTCCATACATACACTTGTACATTGTTCATTGCTTCTGATTCTGACTCCATCACATTTCTAGGCAGTACATTTCAGATCTGAACCACTCATTGTATGTTAGCTTTTATTCGTACATTGCAGTTATTATGTTTGTAAATTTTTAAAATCTGATCCCTCTCGTTGATCCTTTTATGATTAGAAAAGATTTCTTCCCATCTACTCTGTTTCAGACTTCTCATAATTTTTAATATTTATGTCAGATATCTTCTTAGCTTTCTTCTCTCCAAGGAGAATTGTTCCCAGTCTCTCTAAGATACCCTTGTAATTGAAATTTCTCATTCCTAGAATCATCTTTGTAAATCTCTTTTGCATTCTCTTATCATGTAGCAATTCAGTGTAAACTTATGCTCTTATATCACATATCAAAATTAATACAGCCCAGGATACCGAATGCTTTACGAACTGCTCTCTCCATCTGTTCTCCAGTTTTAGGGATCTAAGTACATATGCTCTCAAGTCCCTCTGCTCTTCAACCATTTATGTATTATAACCCCTATGTTGTACATCTGTCCATGTTCATCCTACCACAATACTCACACATCTGTATTTTGCACTTCATCTGGCACTTGTTTGCCCATGCCACAAACTTGTATTTGCCCTGTTGGACTTCTATACTGTCCTCCTCACAGTTGGCAAAACTTTTAATTTTCATATGATCGACCAGCTATTAAAACTGTTCCTTGCACACCAAGACCTAGCTCATTGATATATACCAGGAAATTTATCTCTTACTCCCAATAAACTTTATAAACTGAATGAAAGCAAATTGTTTCTTGCTCGTGTAAATCTACTGTAAGATTTGATCTTGGTGATTGATGCTCAGTTAGACCTTGTGGCCTTATAAAGGACAGACCGCTTGCAAAATTTGTACCTTTGCAGCCAAAGGTGAATTAAGATTTATATCATATATTTTGTTCCCAATCATGAATTGTAGTAAACAATTAAACAAGGAATGGGAGATGGCGACTCCATCATTTCTATCCTCAGTGGTGGGGTGTGAGTGCAAGAGACAAGGCTTTACTTGCAAACACTATTACAATTGTGAGACATTATTAGATATGTGTATTTTAAACTATTCCCTTTAATGTAAGTTTCAATAGAATGTTCTTAATGGGGTAAATAGAGATGACTCCTGCTGTATTCTTACTGAACACCAATGTGATCTTACTGTCACCGATAAAGAGGCCCAGCTTGAAATTTATTGAAAATCAAAAAGAGGGCAGATGGTCTTTAAGACCAGGATACAAACATGTATAGAGACATTGAGAAGGAGTTAAAGTGGTTTATGCCATGAAAGTACAAGAAGTGACCGTTTTAGGTTTGCAACCAAGTAGGATTCTAGTAAAGTGATAATGGGAACTGCAGATGCTGGAGAATACAAGACGATAAAATGTGAGGCTGGACGAACACAGCAGGCCCAGCAGCATCTCAGGAGCACAAAAGCTAGCACAAAAGGGTCTAGGCCCGAAACATCAGCTTTTGTGCTCCTGAGATGCTGCTGGGCCTGCTGTGTTCATCCAGCCTCACATTTTATTGTCTAGGATTCTAGTAAAAACTGATTTCCTCCTGCAGAATTCTCTTTGGAGACTTAAGGAGTCATCAGTGTCATTGTTACTGGTGATAACTATAGATCATCTATAGACTCATTGAACTTCCAATTCCAATGTGTCTTTTAAACAGGGCTTAAACCAAGATGACAGCAGGTGTAATTTCAGTGGCTGGCTGGAGAGGAATTCTAGAATGTTACGCTGGCACAAAGTCATGGAAACTTTTGACAGAAATGCTGAGAAGGAAGAAGCAATTTCAGGCTGACTACAAAATCTTGCTTCATAGAGAGACACAGTGTGGAGCTGAAGGAACACGGCAGGCCAGGCAGCATCAGAGGAGCAGGCATCATCCTCCGACACTTCCGCCATCTACAATCCGACTCGACCACCCAAGACATTTTTCCATCCCCACCTTGTCTGCTTTCCGGAGAGACCACTCCCTCCATGACTCCCTTGTTTGCTCCACACTGCCCTCCAAACATACCACACCCAGCATCGTCCCCTGCAACTGCAGGAAATGCTACACTTGCCCCCACACCTTCTCTCTCACCCCTATCCCAGGCCCCAAGATGACTTTCCACATTAAGCAGAGGTTCACCTGCACATCTGCCAATGTGGTATACTGTATCCATCGTACCCGGTGTAGCTTCCTCTACATTGGGGAAACCAAGCGGAGGCTTGGGGACCGCTTTGCAGAACAGCGCTGCTTGATTCTCAATAAGCAACTGCACCTCCCAGTCGCGAACCATTTCAACTCCCCCTTCCATTCTTTAGATGACATGTCCATCATGGGCCTCCTGCAGTGCCACAATGAATACGCCTGAAAGTTGCAGGAACAGCAACTCATATTCTGCTTGAGAACCCTGCAGCCTAATGGTATCAATGTGGGCTTCACCAGCTTCAATATCTCCCCTTCCCCAACTGCATCCCAAAACCAGCCCAGTTCGTCCCCTCCCCCCAATGAACCACACAACCAGCCCAGCTCTTCCCCTCCCCTCACTGCATCCCAAAACCAGCCCAGTCTCTCTCTGCCTCCCTAACCTGTTCTTCCTCTCACCCATCCCTTCCTCCCACCCCAAGCTGTACCTCCATTTCCTACCTACTAACCTCATCCCACCTCCTTGACCTGTCCGTCTTCCCTGGACTGACCTATCCCCTCCCTACCTCCCCACCTATACTCTCCTCTCCACCTATCTTCTTTTCTCTCCTTCTTCAGTCTGCCTCCCCCTCCCTCCCTATTTATTCCAGTTCCCTCACCCCATCCCCCTCTCTGATGAAGGGTCTAGGCCCGAAACGTCAGCTTTTGTGCTCCTGAGATGCTGCTTGGCCTGCTGTGTTCATCCAGCTTCACACTTTATTATCTTTTCAGGTCAGGACCCTTCTTCAGCAAATGAAGAAGGGTCCCGAGCCAAAATGCCAGCTTTCCTGCTCCTGTGATGCTGCCTGGCCTGCCATGTTCCTCCAGCTCCACACTGTGTTATTTCTGACTCCAGCATCGGCAGTTCTTACTAGCTCTAGTAGAGAACCATCTCTTGTTTGTATTTTACCTGGGCTATACAAAAAATGCATTTAAATCTGAATTTCAACATTGGTCTGTGTGTATTAGTGGCCTAATGTTCTAGTGTGTGGTCTAGAGAACTGTGAAGGTTATAGTTTTGAAAAGAGACATTAAATGTCTCTATGATGCAGGAAAAGAAAACAGAAAAGACATTTTCTTACCCTGTGCACCAGCCAACCACCATCAAAAGGAGCCAGGACAAAAGAATTTCAATCAGCCTACAAAACCAAGAACAATGAAATTAATAGTTCAACTACCAACATCATTGCAATCAGTTGCATCAACGGTAACGGCCTTAACGTTCTATTATCTATTCTTCACAAATGACACAGTGACTGGACAGTCTACTTTAAAAAGGAATTGGGTGATCACTTCTTATTTTTAATTTGCGTGTGTTAAATAAAAGCAAAGGATCTCAGATAATAGAGATATGATATAATAACACAAAGTGCTGGAAAAACTGAAACGTTCTAGCAGCTTCAGCAAAGAGAACAATAAAATCAACATTTTGCATCTAATACAATTCTTCTTTGGAATGCATGAGTATACATGATGCATTATTATTTACTATTGTGCTTAGCAATTAATAGAGTCACTCCTTTGCTAACTCAAGATAATTAAATTATCTCCTTTAAATACTAATTTCCTTTGGATTGGGAAAAAAGATATCTATGTTTGAAAGGATCCTTAATAACTCGAACTGTTTCTACCAGATGATGGAATGGGTAAATAAAGAAATGAAGCCAATGTATTCCTCGCCACCATTTGCTTAATGATTTGGGATGCCCCATCTAGAACCATAACAAATGTGGCAACTGGACTGGTAATAACACCAGACTGGGCTTTGCCACTGGAAATTGGTTCTGGTAAACTCAGAAGGTTGAATGCAATGATCTTCAAAGGATACTTGAATATTCTGGCATGGCAGTGAGAAGGGAATCTGCTGAAAGGATAAGAGGAGATTAAATCTTACTCTTCAAGACTACAAACATGCTGGGAAGGTGACATATAGTAAAACATGTCATAAACTATTTCAGTTGTATTTGTAATGGCAAACTATATTTTCCATAGTTTAGTGCATTCTGTACCTGTTAATTAAAGTTTAGTCTGCACTGAGTTTGGTCTGTTTGTTACAATTATTGTCTCATAATGTGAAAACTTGTCCTGTGATTCCTTCCATCAATAATTAAGACATTCATCTCTCTTTTTAAAGTGTATTGGTCTCAACAGGAACCATAATACTACCTTTAGGCGGAAACGCTGATAAACCATCTTAATCTCCAGCTGACATCTTTACTATAAGAGGTACCAATCTTCAGGCCACTTGAATTACTCGACCTAGTATCAAGAAACAGTTGAGTACACTGCATATAGCAAAAGGTTGTGGACCATAACAAAATCTCAGCTGTGGCGTTAAAAATCCATGCTCTGACTGGTTATGCCCCTCAGTAAGATAATCTAACACAGCTATAACAGTGGAGTCTTGTAGACAATGTTGAAAATTGTGCAGGTATTTCCTATGCACAAAAAGCAGAACAAATCTAACCTGATCAATATCACTTAATCAGTGACTTTTCAATCATCAGCAAAATGTTGGATTTGCTCAGGAGTAGCAATTATCTCACCAATAATCCATTCATTGATGCTTAGTTATGGTTCCATCAAGATCACAATGCTCCATTACAACACTGGTCTAAATGTGAACAGAATAAATTAGTTCCAAAGGAGAGTTGAGAATTGTTGACATCAAAGCTGCATTTCACTGAGGGTGGTACCAAGAAATCCTGGTAAAATTGAAGTAAATGAATATAGGTGGCAATGTCTTTACTGCTTGGTGTCAACACATCACAAAAGAAGAATTTATGGCTTATCATTTGTCTGGATGAATGCTGCTTGAACAATACTCACCATTGACTCCAGGCAGAACAATTTAGCCTGCTTGAGTGGACTCCATTCACCAAGTCAACATTCAGGCTCTCCATACTAGCCCACTAAGACTACAATGTATACCACCTACAAGATATATCACCAAGGCTTCTTTAATAGCACATTCCAAACACATGAGCTTAATGTTTGGTCAAAAGAGGGCAGTAGGCGCTTTGAAACACTGCTATGTTCAAATGATCCTCCAAGGCGCCCATAGTTTCGACTCATGGTGATATATAACTGCATATTCATAGCCACTAAACCAAAATCCTGGAACAGCATCGTGGATGCACCTTCGCCCGGTGATCAGTAGTATTTTCTGTTTTATTTCGTTATATGAGAAACTGCATATGAAACTGAAGAGCCAGACAGATGGACAATAAAATTTATTCTTGCATTGATACCCACCCAAAAAACAAAAAAAATCTACTCTGACATAGAAAGTGATGATACATATTTCCCATAACTTCTGTAGGTTTTGTTTGAAGCAGTTGCTTTTTTATTTTTACTTCGTAATAACACTGGCAGGTTCACTCAATGGTTAGGAGCTTCTTTGCACGAGATCAGCATGAAGACCAAAGCTGCACATGCTGTGATCTTTTGAATTCTTGAAGAAACAAGCAGTGTTGGTACCCTAAGTGCTCTAATTATAGCCTGTGTACCAAGAAAATATTACACCTGGCAATTTATTCGCTATGCTGCTGTCCTGGAAATTTTTTTTCACTTCTGCTCTCAGCCTCTTCCGTGAGTGAGATTAAAAACATTGTTCTCTTTATGCTTTTAGCACTTCTGTTTTTGCATGTTTTCCTGCTTTTGTATGTTATTCATGTAGCAAATTAACACCGTAATGTATACACATTTTGCTAGTTTTCTTAGGTCATCCTCAAGAAAGTTGGAAAATCAGTGTTCTTAGTTGGAGAAGTACAATGGGGGACGTTAACTTGCTCTTTAACTAGTATAATAGCATATTCAACCTTGACTTGACCTATCACATTGTGTAGGCTAGGTCTTAATTTCATGTCTCACTTGAATTCGTCCATTCAAACAGTTGTCTTTCATGGTTTGGCACTCTTTATCATGTTGTAGAAGAACAAATTAGGCGCTTGTTGAAAACCAAAAAAAATTGCGGATGCTGTAAATCAGGAACAAAAACAAAGTTGCTGGAAAAGCTCAGCAGGTCTGGCAGTAACTGTGAAGGAGAAAATAGAGTTAACGTTTTAGGTCCGTTGACCCTTCCTCCGAACTGATAGTGGCTGGGAAAACGTCAGTTTATATGCAGAAGATAGGGAGGTGGGTGGGGTTGGGAGTAAAGGATTGGATAGAGCTCGAAGAGAGAGAAAGACAGTTGGACAGACAAAGGAGATGCTAACAATCAGGCTGGGAGGATGAGTAGTTGTTAATGGGGACTGTTAGTGACTAGCAACAGTGGGTGTGTAGTGGTAACAGGGCCTGGTGTGTAGGTAGGGGGCTGGGACATGGGAGAGCTCAGGCCCTAAAATTATTGAACTCAATATTGAGTCTGGAGGGCTGTAGGGTCCCCAAGCGGAAAATGAGGTGTTGTTCCTCCAGTTCGCGTTGGGCTTCACTGGAACACTGTAGCAAGCCAGAGACAGGCTCTTGTTAGTTAGAATGTTGGAAAAATCAAAGAAGAATTATACAGAGGCAATTATCTACCAAAGCTGACCTGTTGTTGAACACTTTGATACATAATATTATAGTTTGTAAGGTATCTCTATGAACTAACAGTTGCCAGCTTTGCTGCATAATGAATTTCTCCATTTTCAAGTAACCAGTTGTATCTGAAGCACATTGGCCTGGTGTTATATGAAAATGTATGAAATGACTGTTTCCCTTTCGCAAGAGTAATGTGGATCAGAACTTTGCTGCTTTTCCAATGAGATTAGAAAGACCCTTTTCAGTGCTGCCATGTAAAATTCTGCACGAGCTAAAGTTTGAATTCGCAGAACATGTATTTTTTGAAATGAGTGATAATTGGGAGAGAGAGTCCTGTATATTCCATTTGACATCTTTGTGATCCCTTAAAGTCTTATTATTCATAATACCATGTTTAAGCAGAGTTGCTGTCATGTTCACAGAGTTTATCCATTGTTCAAGGCAGTAACTGGCAATGTGGGAGGTTTCTAAGTGATTTTGAAAAAAAAAACATATTTTGCCTTACTAAAGCTTTTTAAAGATTCCCACTGGATTCACAAATAATTATTTTGAAACATAGTGCCTAATGCTGGGTCAAGAAACATGGCAAGTATTTCCACACAAAACATAATTCCATAAACAATAACGGATGAAACATATATTACTCTATATTTAATAACATGTTATGATGAAAATTAATCATGAAGAAAACATGGAATTAAAGATTGACAAATAAAGCTGCAAGTGACCCTTTAATGAGGAGATAGTTCAGGTACAGAAAAGGCAGATTCCTTGAGGAGGAAGGAAGAGCATCAAAAGCTATAGCACACTGGATGTCTAAAGATGTAGAGATCTAACAAACTGAAAAGAGGCTTATGATAAATGTCTGGCTCATAACTCAGCAAAGACCTAAGCAGGATATTAACATTACTATTTACAACTGCAGGGATACTTTTAGATAATGGTTTCTTGCTGAAATTCAGATTGCATTCAGTAAGCACCTGTTCTCTTAGCTGTGCAAATTCCAACCAAGTCAGTTTCACTAGCTGGTGACTGAATGATTCTGGATGGATGTAATTCATGACTCAAGTACAGGTAGAAAGGTGGTGCACGAGCATCATTCTTCCATTAGCGACCTCATTCAGAAGTCACCATGCTTAAGTCTTTCCATTGCCTGGATTCAGGAGGAATCCTTAGTTGGGTATCCAGATTTGTGATCTGTGGCTGCATTACACAGCTTTTCAAGAATGAAGAACCAGCCCTGAGCATAACCTAGCCAGGAAAATGGGGAGCAGGAGCTGGGGATTCTAAATGGGGGAAGGACGTGTTCCCTGATTAGGGAATCTATACCAGTGGATACAGCATTACCATGTATGGTAAACCATTTAGGGCTGAGAAGAGGGCACATTTCTTCACTTACCCAGGTAGTGAGCCTATGAAATTCTCTACCACGAAAGGTTGCAGAAACCAAGTCACTGAATATATTCAAGAAAGAGATTCGTATTTTTTTAGATGTCAAAAGCATAAAGGGATGTGGGGAAGAAAGCAGGAATATGGCTTTCAGATAAGAGATCAGCCATAATCGTATTGAATGGTGGAACGGGTTTGAAGGGCCAAATGGCCTACTCCTGCTCCTAGTTTCTATGTTTTATTGTTAGGAGTAGAAGCAGCAAACGAAGAAGTACAAGTAGCAAAAGAAGCAGAGGGCATGGGTGAGGTGTTAAATGAGTAATAATCAGTGCCAATATTAGTATATAACTTTGTTTGATAGTGTAGTAAAGCTGTGCCACAACAAGTGGATCTGTATTCAAGTTGTTGTGTGCCATTGATATTTGGGCCAGAATCATTGATACAAAAAACATTTTTTTATAGAGTGGCAAATCTAGACAAAGTCTAGATGACATACTAAAGATAGGTTAGTCATGAAGAGCATAACAGGCAAATTACCTCACAAGCAGCTGTGGGTATGATAATCCTAAAGGAGCATGATCTCGAGGTGGGGCTATCTTGTAACTGAAATGGAACAAAGGGGCTCATTGTAAACCATTCCTGACAAGGCCTTGGAGAAATTAAACTCAGATAGGAGCCAGAGAATGATTTGTGGGATTTAAGTTAGGAGTATCACAGTAACCTAGAATATTGTTGAAACAAATGTCAGACAAGAAACACTTTGCATAAGTCTTACCGCGGTGCATTTTTAAAAATTGGACACTTCTTTGTGTCTGCTTACAAACAGGTTATAGTCCAAAAGGTTTATTTGAAATCATGATCTTTCAAAGCATTGCCCTTCATCAGGTGAAGCAAGAATAAAGCACACAGAAACAGAATTCACGGGCAGAGAGATCAAGGACAGAGATCAAAAGATCATACAACTGGAGTGAGTGGAGTGTTGAAGAATAAGTCTCTGCAGGTGATCAAAAGTGTCAGACAGTGTGAGTGAAGTGTCAGCTGAATAACAAGCTAAGGGATGACCTATAATCTGATGAAATGAAGCAAAAATTTACAAATAAGATTATGCTGGAGGCAAACCAAATGCCTGAAATAACATGATAGATATAAGAGTCGCATGCCGAGGGTCTAATCAAAGTAATAAGTAATCCAAAATAGTACAAACTAATTACGGTAGAGCGATCATAACAATTTATCAAGGTGATGGTGTAAAAACAGGCTAGTAAGGATGATTTTACAGATACAGAATATGTGGTGGGATCACATGTTGGGCGACATGAACCCAAGATCACAGTTGAGGCCCTCTTTATGGGTACGGAACATGGCTATCAGTTTCAGCTCCACAGTTCTGTGCTGTTGTGTATCTTGAAGGACATCTTGGAGCACACTTACCTGAAGATCGCTGGATCAGTCAAACCGGGAGCATTCCTTGTCACAATGGACGTTTTGACACTCTACACCAGCACCCCCTAGATGATGGCATCACTATAACAGCCTCAGTACTCAATACCAACAATTGTCAATTTCCAGATGCTATCCTACAACTTATCCACTCTATCCTCGACCACTATATCTTTACCTTCAACAACCAGCTCTTTATTCAGACATAAGGAACAGCCACAGGGATCAAATTTGCAACCCAACATGCCAAACTTTTCATGCACAAGTTTGAGTAAAACTTATTGCTGTGCAGGACCTGAATTCAACGCTATACACCAGATATATTGACAGCATTTCCTTCCTTTGGACTCATGACAAGGAATCACTGAAACAACCATATAGCAATATCAACAAGTTTCATGCCACAATCAGACTTATTAAGAGCTACTCTTCAGAATCAGTCTCATTCTTGGACACATGCATCTCCATCAGGGATGGACACCTCAGTAACTCACTCTACTGCAAGCCCATGGATAACCTCATAATGCTGCACTTCTCTATCTTCCACCCTAAACATATTAAAGAAGCCATTCCATACAGACAAGTCCCATGCATACACGGGATCTGCTCAAATGAGGAGGAACATGACAACACAGTACAAACTAATTAAGGTAGAGAGATCGTAACAATTTATGATATTATTTTGGAATTTCACAATGAGGGTGGTGTGTGTATGGAATTTTGTGTAACAACAGGACAGTAAGGAAGATTTTACGGGTACAGAACAATTTGTTGGGGTCACATTTAGTGCAACATGAACTGAAGACCACAGTTCAGGTCGTCTTCATGGGTATGAAACATGTCTATTTGTTTCTGCTGGGTGATTCTGCATTGCTGTGTATCTCTGAGGCTCATTTACCTGAAGATTGAAGGCTGAATGTCATTGGCCGCTGAAGTGTTCCCCTGCTGGGAGGGAGCATTCCCATCTGTGATTGTTGCATGGTGTCCATTCATCCTTTGTCATGGAGTCTGTATGGTCTGGCCAATATACCAGATACCTGAAGATTTTGAAGTATGCCCCCATAAGAATGGGGTACAACGCTTAACTCATCAATTGCCAGTTCTGATGTGCCAGAGCGAAAAACTGTAACAACCTCATCTGAAGACAGACACAGGATACAGCTGATAGAGTACCCGTTATCATCCAATACTTCCATGGTGTAAAGAGACTATGCCATGTTCTTCACAGCCTTCAATATGTCATCAATGACAATGAGCACCTTGCCAAGATCATCCCTACGCCTCAATTTCTCACCAAACCTTAAACAGATTATTGTTCACAGCAAACTACCCAGCCTTCAGGACAACATCGACCACAATGTCACACAACCATGGTGACCTCTGTCAGACATCTCAGATCATTTACATAGATATTACCATCACACATGGGTACACCACCACCACATACACTGTAGATACTCGTGACTCGGCCAATGTTGTCTAACTCATACGCTACAGGCAAGGATGTCCCGTTGCATAGTAGAGAGAGAGGTGTGTGTACGGAATAAGCTGCGAGAGGAAAGGGTGGAGGGTGGTACAATTACAACATTTAAAAGGCATCAGGATGGGTACGTGAATTAGAAGAGTTTAGAGGGATGTGGACCAAATGTTGGCAAATGGGACTAGATTAATTTAGGATACCTGGTCAGCATGGACGAGTTGAACCGAAGGGTCTGTTTCCATGCCGTACAGCTCTGTGACTCTATGGCATCATGATTGACATGAAATGTTTATTTAAAAATTGGAATTGATGAATTAAGTAAAGCTTATCTGGCTTTAAAGAAATTTTATGTAAGGATCATTTCACAGGGACCAGTGCTGAGGCCCTTGTTGTTTGTAATATATATAAATGATGTGGAGGAGAATGTAGGTGGCCTGATATGTAAGTTTGAGGAAAACACAAAGATCTGGAGAGCTGTGGATAGTGACGAGAATTGTCAGAGGATGCAGCAGGGTATTGATAGGCTGGAAACTTGCAAGGATAAATGGCAGGTCGAATTTGATCCAAATAAATGAGAACCATTAAAAATGCCAGCTGTAATACGGGAGGTAAATATACAGTAAATGGCAGAACCCTTAGTGGCATCAACATACAGAGCGATCCAGGCATACGGGTCCACAGTTCCCTGAAAGTGGCAACACAATTGGATAAGGTATATGGTATGTTTGCCTTCATTGATTGGGGCATAGAGTATAAATAATGGTAAGTCATGTTGCTGCTGTGTAGAACATTTTCTGGGCCAAAATTGGGCTATTGTGTAGTTAGAACATAGAACATAGAACATAGAACAGTACAGCACAGAACAGGCCCTTCAGCCCACAATGTTGTGCCGACCATTGATCCTCATGTATGCACCCTCAAATTTCTGTGACCATATACATGTCCAGCAGTCTCTTAAATGACCCCAATGACCTTGCTTCCACAACTGCTGCTGGCAACGCATTCCATGCTCTCACAACTCTCTGTGTAAAGAACCTGCCTCTGACATCCCCTCTATACTTTCCACCAACCAGCTTAAAACTATGACCCCTCGTGCTAGCCATTTCTGCCCTGGGAAATAGTCTCTGGCTATCAACTCTATCTATGCCTCTCATTATCTTGTATACCTCAATTAGGTCCCCTCTCCTCCTCCTTTTCTCCAATGAAAAGAGACCGAGCTCAGTCAACCTCTCTTCATAAGATAAGCCCTCCAGTCCAGGCAGCATCCTGGTAAACCTCCTCTGAACCCTCTCCAAAGCATCCACATCTTTCCTATAATAGGGCGCCCAGAACTGGACGCAGTATTCCAAGTGCGGTCTAACCAAAGTTTTATAGAGCTGCAACAAGATCTCACGACTCTTAAACTCAATCCCCCTGTTAATGAAAGCCAACACACCATATGCTTTCTTAACAACCCTGTCCACTTGGGTGGCCATTTTAAGGGATCTATGTATCTGCACACCAAGATCCCTCTGTTCCTCCACGCTGCCAAGAATCCTATCCTTAATCCTGTACTCAGCTTTCAAATTCGACCTTCCAAAATGCATCACCTCGCATTTATCCAGGTTGAACTCCATCTGCCACCTCTCAGCCCATCTCTGGTTGCCACACTACCAGAACAATATGGAGGCTTTAGAGAGGGTACAGAAGCACCTTAGCAGAATGTTACTTGGTTTGGGGGGTATTATCCATGAAGAGAGATTTGACAATCTTGGTTGGTTTTCTCTTGAACATCAAAGAATGAGGGGCAACCTCATATAAGTTTATAAAATGATGAGAGAGGGGGACAGAATGGATAGTTGAAGTCTTTTTTCCAAGGGTAGAAATGTAAATTATGAGGGGATATCAGTTTAAAGTAGAAGGTGGTAAGAAGAAAGGAGATGTGAGAGGTAAGTTTTTTACACAGAGTGGTAAGTACTTGGAATGCACTGGAGATGAGGTAGCGGAGGCAGATAAAATAGCAAAATTTCAGACGCATCTTGACAGATATGTGAATAGGCATGTGCTGGCAAAACAATTTTGTTTTAGAAGAGCATAAAATGGATCAAAGGGTCTACTTTTGTGCTGTACTGTTCTTTATTATTTGTTCCAATAAAAGACATGGACACTTACAGTCTTAATGATTTCAGTCAATATGGAAGAAGAAAGGAGGTTCCTTTCGAAAGGGAATATATTGGAGACTAACAAAACCTATCAGCCCAACAACTGTTATTTGACCAATCAAACAAATTACTTTTGAGAAAAGAAATATCAAACAAGTAAAACATTCTAATGTCTAGAACCAGATGGAAGCATTTGGTTTCTGTTTAAATAATGTTATGAAAACATATGAATATGATTTGCTGCAGAGTAAAGTTTCTCTAGGCACCTTGAATCAGATAAAATTTTAATTAATAGGACACCCACACCCAATTAAAATGAGAAATAAGCCATTTTGTGCATGACTTGGGTGAAAGTATCTATTTGGTATGAATGTACATTCTAGTGAAAGGGTGGAAAATTTGAATTTAAACAATTAAGGACCTAAGGAGGTACAGATGACATTCACCAGGATGTTGCATGGGGTGGGGGCATTTTAACTATGAAGAGAGGCTGGACAAGCTCAGATCGTTTCTTTAGAGCAGAGAAGGCTGACATGTGAACTTATTGAGCTATATAAGATTTTGAAGGGCTTGAACAGGATAGATAGAAAATAACTGTTTCGCGTAGTTGAAGGGTTAATGGCAAGGGGACATAATTTAAAGTGAAAAGCTGGATGTTTCCAGAGATTCATAGATTAACACAATGCATAAAGACCCTTCAACCCATCAAGTCTGCACCGGCATAAATATCATTAAAGGTGTGCTTATCCCAATTTGTCCTGTATCCCTGAATGTTATGATATCTTAAGTGATTACCCAAATATTTTTAAAGGTTGTAAAGTTTCTAGCCTCCAACTAACTTCCCAGGCAGTGCATTCCAAATTCCCACCACTTGCCAAGTGAAATAAAGTGTTTTTTCCCAAATCATCTGTGAATCTCTTGCCACTTACCCTAAAGCTATATCGTCTCATTCACCCTGTCCATATCCCTCATAATCTTATACACCTTAATCAGTTCCCCCATCAGTCATCTCTGCTCAAAAGAAAAGAAAAAGAAGCCTGGAGGGTGGTGGAAATCTGAAAAATACTGTCTATGAGGTATTGAGGGGGGAAAATTCAGGACCTTTAATGAGTACTTGGATGAACATACGAAATGTGACAACATTCAAAGCTATGGCCAGTTCCAGAAAGTGGGACGAGCATAGATTTAGAGTTTTTGTTGGTGCAGATTCATCGGGCCAAAGGGCCTCTTCTATATTGTATGGTTGTATCATTTTATGAATAAGAACAAGAACACTTAATAAGAATTATCTGTTAGATGAAAGGAGAAAAGAAGCTAAATGTTCTTTACTGAGTAAGGCCGTAAATGCCTGTGTGTACACACACACACACACACACACACACACATACACACACACACACATACACACACACACACACACACATACACACACACACATACACACACACACACACACACACACACACACACACACACACACACACACACACACACACACACACACACACACACACACACACACACACACCACCACCACCAACATCAGCTGTTAGATCAAATTAAGGAGGGAAAGAGATTTCTGGAGGTAGGGATGCAAAAGGGGAAGATGAAGGATATTTTGATGATAGAAAATATTATCCAGCACTTTGAGCCCAAAGAGGATAAATGATAATAGTTTACCTGATAATGATGGTGGAACAACTGGAACTTCATACGAGATTTTTCACAAAACCCCATTGTGAGGATAGCAATGCGCCTAATGAGGCAGATAGGAATGATGTGTGTATCTTGTCTGGGTCATAATTGATAGAATAAGCCCATGAAAACATGTTACTGAAGTGTCCTATTGGGCAACTAAGAATTTGACTTTGAAATATTGACTCAATATGAAAACAACATCACTGTGTGTTCGCTCGGAGGTTTAGTATAGGCACATCTTCTGAAGATAGCTGGCTAGAGTGAAAACCTTAAGGTGATGGGATTGGTAATTTATTCTCCATAATGCTGCATAGGATGACACCACTTCATACGTAGGAACATTTGAACAAGGAACACGAGTAGGTTTCTCAGACCTTCGAATGTGCTCTGCCATTCAATAAGATTATAATTTACCTGATTTTAAACTCAACTCTACATTCCTGTACACCCTGACCTTGCTAATCAAGCACCTATCTATCTCTGCCCTATAAATGTTATGACTCTGCACTCACTACCTTTTGAAGAAGGGAATTCCAAAGACTTGCAATACTATGAGAGAATTTTATTTGTCTCATCTATGTCTTGAGTGGGTGGCCCGTTATTTTAAAACTATGTCCAATAGTTTTAGATTCTCCTCCAAGAGGAAATATCCTTTCCACTTCCACCCAGTTAAATCCCCTCAGGATTTTATATGTTTCAATCAAGCTATTTCTGATTCTTCTAAACTCCACAGGATACAAGCCTAGCATGCCTAGCTTTTCCTCATAAGGCAATCCACTTATTCCATTAAATCTGTAAAGAACCAAAAACAGAAAGTGTTTGAAAAGTTCAAGTCTGACAGCATCTGTGGAGAGAAATCAGAGTTAATGTTTCAGGTCTAGTGACCCTTCCTCAGAATTATGGCCTATAAAACTTCTTCAGAACTGCTTCTAACTCATTCAAATTCTTCCATAGTACAGTGACTTGTGCTGTACACAGTGTTATATTGCAGATCCTGACACCCTGCTCTGAGCACTAAAACTGAAACACCTAAAGAGGAGTGCCTCACTCTATAATTTGTTAAAAAGAAATGTGAAAAGTTGTGTAATCTGTCTTTCAGCAACTTCTAGTGGTTAAAGAAAACAAATACTCAACCCTCAATTTTACAATCAGCAAGTAACAATTATTTATCTAAATCTAACAGTGAACAAATTAACTAAGTTATTCACAAACTGAATAAGCCCCTTCTAACGATTAACTATTCCTGAATAAAACAAGATTCTAATGGTAGGCTGTTCCAATAAATACAAGTTCCACTTACATAAAATAAAAAAAGTTTAGCCTCTTGAAATTCTAGCCAGAATACGTGTCTTCCTGAATGTTTTATGTCTTCTCTGTCTTCGGTAATCTCCATCATATGGCAGTTTGGTCTCCTGTCTTTGCCCAACTGCCCTTTCTTTTATCCCTTTGATCACATGTCAGTATTTCTTGCGTTAGGATTGGTCCTATGCTGTCCATATCATCAGATTTAAATATAATTGCTTTTGGTGTCTCGGTGCCTGGTACAAATCAATTGGCTAAATTCAAAACTCGCTGTCTTCATAACAAAACAAAACTGCTGCTTAGCCTGCTAACTTTGTGGTCTCTGGAAGCAAATATTTCAATTCAGGTGCTCTGTGCATCTGCAAACCTGCAAGCTGCTGCCCACAGACATCAGTTTTGAATCTCTAAGCATAGAAATAGCATATAATCTTTTAAAGAAAGCACACACTGCTTTCTCCGCAAGCATTTTACAAAAACCAATATTTTACAAACATCAAATTCTAATGTTCTGCCTCCCAATCTATAAGTGCTCTACCCAACTTTGCATCAACAGTACTCCAGTTATGGTCTGACCAATGTCCTGCATAATTGAAGTATGACTTCCCTACTCTTGCATTCAATTCCACTCACAAATAAAACATGAAATTATGTCAGCTCTCCTGATTATTTCCTATACCTGTACATTAACCATCTTCAATTCATACACATGGCCAATCAGATCTCTCTGCATCTCAGAGCTCTGCAACCTTTCACCATTTAGATAATGTAATTTTTCTTTATTAATTCTGCCAACATTAACTATTTTATACTTCCCCATATCAAGTTCATATGCCAGATCTTTGCTCACTTGCTTAATCTACGTGCATCCTTACGTTCACTAATCACTTTCCTACCTATCTCTGTGTCGTCGGCAAACTTAGCTGCCATACCTTCAGTTGATTCCTTCAAATTATTTGTATAAATTGTAAAGATCTGAGTCCCAGCATCAACCCCTGTGCCACACTACTTGCGACCTCCTGCCAGCCTGAAAAAGCCCCATTTATTCCTACTCTCTGCTTATTGTTAACCACCAAATTTTCTATCCATGCTAATAACCATGAACTTTTACTTTCTGTGATGAACTTTGATGTAGCATCTTGTCAAATGCTTTTGGGAAATCTAAGTCCAATACAACCATTGGTTTCCCTTTATCCACAACATTAGTTATGGCTTCGAAGAACTCGACACAACTATATTGGCCGTTCCGGATTATCTTGAACTTATCCAAGTGCATTGTTATAATGTCTTTATACAGGATTGAGAATATCAGAGTTTTGGAATGGATCACCCCGATGCAATATCACACTATCCAACTGCATGCAGGGAATTTGTATGATTTTAGCATTGGAATTGGATTGCAGCACTCAAAGGGGTAAAGTGGTCCTTACAAAGTTGAACAAAATCATGGTCAGTTAACCAGAGTTTTAACATTGTGAAAGTGGCATGGTGGCTCAGTTTTATCAATGTTGGCTTACAGCACCAGCGACCTTGGTTTGATTCCAGCTTCAGGCGCCTGTGTAGAGTTTGCATGTTCTTGCCGCACATGTGCACAGACACACACATATAAATCTGAGGTGAATTTGTATTTGCAGATATATTCTATTTTGTTCAAAAAGTGCACAATTTGTAGGCACAGTCAGTCAATGGGACATTTTATAAATTTCTGCTTTGAAAATGATAGCAATCTGACTCCAGGTTAAAATTAAGACAGATTATAAATGAGGCCTTACATCTAAAATGCACTGTCACCTCTTATGTACACTCATAAAACCTTTTGTTATCTTGTGGTAATGACTTGGAATAAATTCTAGGATTTGCACTTTCATCAATTGAAACCTGCATCTCTGTTCTAACTGATTACAGATTTAATACAAGCGAGTCAGCCAGTCATTTTAGGTTTATTTAATACATTTAGTTCAGTTGTATGATCCTTTGATCTTTTACTTATGAATTCTTTGTCTTGATACCTCCTCTCTCACTACACCTGAGAAAGGAGCAATGCTGTGAAAGCTTGTGTTTTCAAGTAAAACTATTGGACAATAGCATGGTGTCATGTGATTTTTGACCAAGCTAAATTACTCATAGTCTTCAGGGTTGTGTAGTTTAGGAATGTTAGCCATGTAAAATGCAGGGCTACAGGGATAGGGTAAGAGGTGGGTCTGGGTGGGATGCACTTATGAGGATCGGTGTGGACTTGTTGGGCCAAATGGCCTGTTCCCACACTGTAAGGGTTCTATTCTATTCTAAATTGCAACATGGAGACAGTGAAGGCAATCTTCAGCTTTCCCAATTAGTTTATTTAGGAAGGAAAGAGTACTTGTTACCAAAAGCAAGAAACAGTATGAGTATAGATTTGCCCAATAACCACCTGTACCTTCCATTTTACTCCTGAAAATCCACATAGTTTGGAGAAAGAGAATTGGCGAACTCATTCTAACCTTTTGAGTATGGACTGAAATGGGAAAAGACCTATTTCATAAAAAGCAAGCTTTGCTGAAGGTTACAGCAGTTTAAAAAGAAAGTTGCCTGACATGCATTGTAAGCACTGTTTACACAGCTGTTTGATCAAGCTGTAATGGGGGTAGTGCATAAAGCTGGAACCAAGGAATTGTACACATGGGGATTCAAACAGCAATAAGTGGTTGATTGGTCTGTGGAGTAGAAACTGATTATTGATGACAAATGCCTTCTGCCTGCCAACAACTATTGTGAGTAGTGCTTAGCTGAACATCCTGAGGCAGTGAACATGACAGGGAGAATACATCGATCACCACCAACTCAGGAGCTCTGACTGTTTGCTGCAGCGAAAAACCTCTTCAAATTTGAAAAAAATCAGTTTAGTCTTCTTGCAGAAATTGCTGTAACCTGTGACTTTTAATTAGTAAGGCAATGATCTCATATAAATGTGAGCCGGTTACCCTGTGCCTCCTGCAAATCAGTAAAAACATTTGGCTCAGCACAAGAACCATCTCAGTTGGTCCTGTGAACACAGACCATTGAATTCCTTTCTCAGATTTCCCTCAATCCTTAAGAACACAGAACTGTACAGCACAGGAAGAGGTCCTTCGGCCCATCATGTTTGCATCGACTTCTTTGCCATTCTAAACTAATCCCATCTACTTGCATATGGTCTATATCTCTCTATTCCCTGCATGTTCGTTTGTGTGTCCAAATGTACTTACACATGGCTTTTCACAGTCATAGATAACAAAGTGTGGATGAACACAGCAGGCCAAGCAGCATCTCAGGAGCACAAAAGCTGACGATTCGGGCCTAGACCCTTCATCAGAGAGGGGGATGGGGAGAGGGAACTGGAATAAATAGGGAGAGAGGGGGAGGCAGACCGAAGACCGAAGATAGGTAGAGAGGAGAGTATAGGTGAGGAGGTAGGGAGGGGATATGTCAGTCCAGGGAAGACGGACAGGTCAAGGAGTCGGGATGAGGTGGTAGGTAGGAAATTGAGATGCGGCTTGAGGTGGGAGGAAGGGATGGGTGAGAGGAAGAACAGGTTAGGGAAGCGGACACAGGCTAGGCTGGTTTTGGGATGCAGTGGGGGGAGGGGTTGAGCTGGGCTGGTTTTGTGATGCAGTGGGGGAAGGGGAAGAACTGGGCTGGTTTTGGGATGCAGTGGGGGAAGGGGAGATTTTGAAGCTTGTGAAGTCCACATTGATACCATTGGGCTGCAGGGTTCCCAAGCAGAAGAAGAGTTGCTGTTCCTGCAACCTTCGGGTGGCATCATTGTGGCACTGGAGAAGGCCCATGATGGACATGTCGACTGAGGAATGGGAGGGGGAGTTAAAATGGTTCGCGACTGGGAGGTGCAGTTGTTTGTTGCGAACCGAGCAGAGGTGTTCTGCAAACCGCCCCCAGAGGATCCCCCTCATTCTCACATACCACCCCACCAACCTCCGGATACAACGCATCATCCTCCGACACTTCCGCCATCTACAATCCGACCCCACCACCCAAGCCATTCTTCCATCCCCACCCATGTCTGCCTTCCGGAGAGACCACTCTCTCTGTGACTCCCTTGTCCGCTCCACACTCCCCTACAACCCTAGCACACCCGGCACCTTCCCCTGTAACTGCAGGAAGTGCTACACTTGCCCCCACACCTCCTCCCTCACCCCTATCCCAGGCCTCAAGATGATCTTCCATATCAAGCAGATGTTCACCTGCACATCTGCCAATGTGGTATATTTTATCCATTGTACCTGGTGTGGCTTCCTCTACATGGGGAAACCAAGCGGAGGCTTGGGGACCGCTTTGCAGAACACCTCCGCTCGGTTCGCAACAAACAACTGCACCTCCCAGTCGCGAACCATTTTAACTCCCCCTCCCATTCCTCAGACGACATGTCCATCATGGGCCTCCTTCAGTGCCACAATGATGCCACCCGAAGGTTGCAAGAACAGCAACTCATCTTCCGCTTGGGAACCCTGCAGCCCAATGGTATCAATGTGGACTTCACAAATTTCAAAATCTCCCCTTCCCCCACTGCATCCCAAAACCAGCCCAGTTCTTCCCCTCCCCCCACTGCATCACAAAACCAGCCCAGCTCAACCCTTCCCCACACTGCATCCCAAAACCAGCCCAGCCTGACTCCGTTTCCCTAACCTGTTCTTCCTCTCACCCATCCCTTCCTCCCACCTCAAGCTGCACATCCATTTCCTACCTACCACCTCATCCCGGCTTCTTGGCCTGTCCGTCTTCCCTGAACTGACCTATCCCCTCCCTACCTCCTCACCTATACTCTCCTCTCTACCTATCTTCGGTCCGCCTCCCCCTCTCTCCCTATTTATTCCAGTTCCCTCTCCCCATCCCCCTCGCTGATGAAGGGTCTAGGCCCGAAACGTCAGCTTTTGTGCTCCTGAGATGCTGCTTCGCCTGCTGTGTTCATCCAGCTCCACACTTTGTTATCTTGGATTCTCCAGCATCTGCAGTTCCCATTCACTTTTCACAGTCATGCTTTCTCTTCTGTATTTCTGTGAGCGCAAAGGAGTTTATAAGGGCTACCCAGGATGAATTATGCAGGTAAGTCAAATGACACTGAGATCGGCTTTGGAGTCACTCGTGGAAAGTCTGAGCAGTGGAAACAGCCCTTAAACTTCCGCGATGTCATAGCCGTTGTGTGTGCACCAAGACTTCTGTTGAGTCTTGACACGTATCTCCCAATTTATGCCCCATCTCCAATGATCAGTGTAGAAAAAGATTTGGGCTGATGGATCATTGTATTAGTCCACCATGGAAGAATTCAATAAACACATTCAATGAAGCTCGAGCGTATAGAGTCTAACACCCAGTGAAAACATAAAACATTGCCTCGCAGCAGCATGTTGCGAGTGAAAACAGTTGTTTTAGAAGGTTTTGGAACAGCTATTGTGTGATTTTGCTCAACACGCATAATGTAATTAAATTTAATGTGGGATGCAGCCTTGTATGGAATTTGGGCCTGGTGTGCAGCATGCAGACCTTTGCATTTTTTCAGTCTTTCATCAGGTCCGAGTGCACAATCTGAACGTGCGAAACTACAACATGGTCCGCTTGCCTTCTGGCTGTCACACAGGAGCACAGTACTCTCATCCGATTGGCGATATGGTACATCAATCAACAACATAGCCCAATCGGATGCTGGTGCCTGGGACGGCTGTCCAACAGAGGTGGTGAGAAAGGCGGGCAATAGAGCGGCGACTTGTTTCGGTGTGACACTGGGGAAGAAAGTGAGGACCGGAGGGAGGTGGCGGTCCTATCCTTCACTGACTGGCAGGAGCAACTGCCGTTTGAATTTCAGCCGTCTTTAGAGGCTTGGGGGTCGCGGGGTGTACAGGACCTTCGGGCAGCTCTCGGCTTTCAGTGTTAACCGCCGCGCGTTTCGAGGTGATGGCCTACCCAGGATATGGCGGGGTGAGTGAGTGCGTGCGTGCGGCTCGGCTTGTTTTTGTTTGATGTTCGGGAGAGTGGGGTAACGGGACGTAGGCCATCTTCTCCTGTCTCTTTCTGTGAGATCCCGGCCCTGCCTCCCCGCAGTCATTATTCTGGGGCTCTGTGTCTGTGGTGGTGACAGTAGGTGTGTTCCCTGGTACCCTGTCCCTCCTCCCTCATTGTTCACTATCAGGAACTGAGCCTCCTTCCCATTTTCAAATTCCATGGCCGCTCAAAATGCTGGCAACAAGGGGCCTGGGAGCGTTTGTGGGAGGGAGTAAGAGAGAAAGGTGAACGTGTAAGGACGCGAATTCCTTTAATGGTTGGTTTTGGTTTCGCCCGAATGGAGCCGACGCAAAGCAAACGAAGTCTGTTGAGAGTTAACCCTTTTTGTGATTTTTTTTCAAAAAAGAAATTGCAATTTTTTTCTGTGCGGAATTTCTCTTGTACATTTAATTACGTACGTATTTGAGACCTATAAGACTGGATTTCCTAGTACTTGTGTACATTTGCCGTGGTCTGGTGGAGAAAGGCACTCCATTTTAACTGGCGGATCATGTAAACCTGTACCTCAAAGTAAAATGGAGTGTCTTTTTTCGTTAGTTTGTGGCAATTTCCATTTACTGCTAAGTTCCTGGTCTATTCATTAGTGTTCCATTCAACTCTTTTTAACACAGATATATTCACATTTTCGAGGACTTCAGATTTGTTGTACGACTTTTAATTTTTAAAAAGGTTTGGTTTTTTTGTCGTTGTCACTAATCTTGGTCAAACATCTCTCCACAAGAGAAAAGTGGGATGGCTGTTTCTGCGTGCTCTTGCAGCTTGATGCAGGACGCAGCAGATTCCTCCGTTTGACTAGTGATCAATCGGGAACCAAGGAGGCTGATGTAACATACTAAAAGAATTGATTGCTGAATCAAATAATTGAGTTTAAATTTAAAACAAAACCTGCCTTGTAAATTTCAAGAACCCACAGAATCCTCTCGTTCAACGAGCTTTCATGCCTTAATTACATTTGGAAAATCCTTACTGGAGCTGTTGTACCTAAATTTGCTAGTTCTGCAAATGAGGCCTTGCCAAAGCTCTTAGTATCAATTTTGATGAATTTTGTATTCTTGTTTCCAAAGTGTTCACATAATTCAACATGCATATTCTGTTTCAACTTGGGGGATAAAACTGTCCTTTTCTCCTTCCTTTGTTTCAAATAAAGTCTTCAGAAGGTAACATTTTCACATTCCTAAATCAAGGGAGGGGTTCAGTCTTAATCGAAACTTGAGTATATTATAATTTTAGGCAAATCCATCAGTGCACTACTGAAGGAAGTATTATACTGTTGCTGGTGCTGTCTTTCAGATGAGAGATTAGACCAGGACCCTGGCTGCCCTGTTTAGAAGAATCCCAAAGATACTGGGGCACTACTAGAAGTAGTAAAGAAGTCTGTCTGAAACTGTTTGGAATGTTCTGAGTTGAAAGATGCTGTATCAATCTATATCTTCCTTTCATTATATTCAGACCACAGATATTCTAATTTCAGCATTCAGGAAATTTCAGTTACTATTTGAGGCATTCCAACAATGAACTAATGATCTAAAATCTGTTTTGGTGATCTTGGTTGTGAGATAAATATTGCTCCAAGCCCCTCTTGTTTGCAATGCTACTTTTGGGCCTTTCACATCTGTCTGAGGGGGGCAAATAGAAACTTAGAAAATAGAAGCAAGAGTAGCCCATTCAGTCCCTTGAGCCTGCTCTCTGTCATTCAATTATGATAATGAAGCTCAATGCCCTAATCCTGCCCTTCCTCAATTTTCTTTGATCCCCTTGAAAACACAATGTTTTTGCCTTTCCACTTTCTGTGGTAGTGAATCCCACAGGCTAATCGCTGTCTGCAAGAAGAAATTTCTCATCTTTAATCCGAAAGGGACTTATTGACCTTATCCTGAAACTGACCTCTGGTTCTGACTTTCCATCATTGGGAACACCATTACTGTACTGAACAGTATTGATAGAATTGTACAAGTTTCTATGAGATCCTCCTCATTCTTCTAAACTCCAGTAACTGCAATCCTAACTGACTCAAGCTCTGCTCATCCATCAATCTTGCTGTCCCAGGAATTAATTTGGTAAACCTTGACTGCACTTCCTCTACAACAAGAAGATCGTTCCTTAGATAAGGAGATCAAAATTGCCCACAGTATTTCAGATGTGGCCTTGCCAATGCCCTACATAATTGCAGCAAGACATCCTTGATCCTATCATCGAGTCCACTTGCTATGAGGCTAACGTAGTTTTATTATTACCTGAGGTAACATGTTGCACATGCTCACTTATTTTCAGTGACTGTTGCATGATGACACCAGGAAATGTTGTTATAGTCTTACCAGAGCATAGTGCTGCACTTTTTTGTGTGTGTGAGAGAGAGAGAGAGAGAGAGAGATATGGATGACTGGTGGTTGTTTAATCAGGTCAGGCAAGGGGAGAGGGTGAGAAGGAGGTTCCTTCATGCGAACTTCAGCCCGTGCTTTACTCTGCACTGCAAACCAGCTGCCTAGCTAACTGGCCCCCTTTAATGTGGGGCCTTGTTTTAGCATCTTATCTGAAAAACAGCACCATGACAATTTTAATATCTTGCAGTACTGTGCTACATTAAGTTCTCCAATCTCTGGAGTTGGACTTGATCCCAGAACCTTTGTGACTGAGAAGAGAGTTGGATTGAACTAACTACTGACTACTACTAGTAAGAAGTTTTCTTTTTTAAAAATCTCTACTGATCACAGAACAAACATTTTTTTGAGATGCATGAGCTTGATTTTATTTTCTCCCTTCCAATTCAAGCCCTACTGTTTTCCTCTGCCAGTTCAAATTATGGCAGAGGACTAAAACGTTGGGATAATAATAGAAGGTATAATTTTACAGCTTAACTCCCAAAATTAATGAATAGATTCAATGGGTGAAGCTAAATAGCCTCAATCATAACTCTGACAGTAAACTTGTGAAAAGTTTCCACCATCTTAGATCTAAAAGATTAACCTAACATGTAGTGCAAGATATTTTTGGTGGTAACTTGGTGAGGTATTTTAATGCCTACTTGGCATTATTTTTAACTTTGTGACATTTTCCCTACAAGTTGCTATGTCTCATCTTGAAAAGGATTTGGCTACATTGTTTGATGGGTGGCAAATTTTTTTTTCCCAGTAATTTGAGTAGTTGAGCTTGGCATTTGATCTAGTCAGTTCAGTATTCTTCCACTGGTGGTAGTTCAGAAACATTTCTAATGAGGTTTGGAAATTTACTTTCTTAAAATTAAATGTTTTCAGTAATACAACTGTATGTGGAATCCAGCAGACTGTGAGCTGTAGAAAACGAGATTCAAAGAAAGTAAGGAGGTGCAAAAGAGAATATGAAAAAAAATGACAGTGACTGCTTTTCTAAATATCTTAAGAAAAGAGAGTTATAAAGGGAAATGTGGCCCATTAAAGAAGGATGCAGGTAAGAATTAATAATAGTTAACAAGCAAATGGTAGATTTGTTAAATGAGTACTTTGTATCCATTTTCACAGTGGAGAAAAAGGACAAAATACCAACGGTACAAGGGGACCTAAAAATAAGTCAAGGGGAGGAGCTCAGTGGATTTAATATAAGTAAGAAAAATGGTAATGGAGAAAATAATGGGCCTTAAGATAGACAAATCTCCAGGACCTGATGGTTTCCACACCAGGCTTTAAAAGAAATAGGTAAGGAATTTGATGTATTAGTTATAATTTTACAAAGCTCTCTAGATTCAGGTATTGTCTTTTGGTTGAAAAGTTGCAAATGTCCTCCATTTTATCTAAGAAGGGAGATAGAGTGAAATAAATGATTTATGATGGACCTGCTAATTTACTAGGAACGGTAGCATAGTGGTTATGTTACTGGACTGGTAATCCAGAAGCCTGGTCTAATGATCTAGCTACATGAGTTTGAATTCTGTCATGACAGCTGGAAAATTAAGTTCAAGTAAAATCTGTCTCAAATGTGATTTTTAAAAAGCTGGTATCAGTAATGGTGGCTGTGTAACTACTAAATTGCTGTAAAAATCCATCTTGTTTTCTGATTTTTCTTGAGGAAATCTTCATCTAGTAGGGCTGATGTTTAACTTCAAACTTTAGGCACTATGACTCAACACCCGCTGAACATAGCTCAGTAAACCATTTAGTTGCATCAAATCACTACAGTGTAGTATAATGTGCATAAACTGGAAGGGAACCTGATTTGGTGTTGATCTAGGACTTGTACAGGACAAATGTGTACTTCACGCAGATTGCCCTGCAGAGGTTTCCTTGTTTAATGCTTGGGGAATTGTGCCAAAACTATCTCTCAAACTAGCAAAGATAGTGTGGAGTTTGCAACATGTGACTCTGGACCATATGAAGTCTTAAACAATCATTACCTCAACCCCTACCTCAACTAATGAATCAGTACTCCTCCATGTTGATTACCACTTGGAAGAAGCACTGAGGTATTTTCTACATGAAAATATCAGTTTGTCACTGGGTGGTTTGGTAGCATTAATGGTCAAGTCCTGGCCTTGGGCTTATAGTAGGTGATGGACAGATCAAAGTGATGGAGAAATCTATCGAAATGTTTATGTCACGGAAGATGACTACTTTGGCTATAGTGTCTGTCACAGCTGCAAAACGAAATCCTGCCCAATCCTTGATCAGTGACCTTGTTGGTTGCTTTAGAGTTCTTCTGGTGCATGTCCAAGTACAATTTGCTCTGCTGTAATGTGTTTCTTCAATGTGAATAGGCTTTACTGTGATTGAAGAATTTATATTTGTAGAATGCGAACAAGGGTAATACCTGAAATGTTGACTTCCCCTTTCCTCCAGATGCTGCCTGGTTTGCTGTGTTCTTCCTGCTTTCTGTTTATTTACCTTGGATTCCATAATTGCAGTTTTGTTTGTCTTGCGCTGCAGTCAATACAGGTTAAGGAAATTCCGCCCATATCAATTTAAGTGGTGTGGCTATTGCACACTTTTCTTATAATGTGAGATTGCACAAGGTTGGAACTGTTGTGTTATATTGGAACTGACTGTGCTTGTAAATTTGAAGGGATTCTTACTTCATTTCCTGAAATAATGGTAGAGCAAGATCCACATTGGTGTGTGCTCAGCCCCCTCTACTCAGGAAAATGTCCTTCGTATCAATTCTGGCTGAGCCCACCATAATTGTGTCCCTTGTTTTCAAAGAAAATTAATATAATTTATTTTATCTTGCAAGTAGCTAAACTTTTCTTGCTTGCATCCTTGTAGCTTCCCTCTGTGCTCGTGTTGGTGAAGTTCCATCCTTGCACTACTTTTTAATTGTGGTGTATTTTTCAAGTTTTCCTTGCCACTGCTCTAGGCTGCACTTTGACTAATAAAGAAATGATCTTGCATGTCATTTTAGTCACTTTATCTGCTTGCCTTGATAATCTTTAGAGATCTGTAGGTATGCATATCAAGGTCTGTCTACTCCTGTATACTTGCCAGTATCCGATCATTTGTGTATCTTTTACCTTGTCTTTCTTCATAAGAAATGTACTTCAGGATTGAATTTAATTTGTTACTTTCTTGCCACCTGATCAGTGCATTGATATCTTTGTAGCCTCAAAATCTTTTCTAGAGCTTTCTTCCTTACTATCACCACATGACTTTTTTTTTAAATCATAAACTTTACGCCCCTTTACTTTAAGTCTGTAAACAATTGAGATATACCATGAAAAGCAATAGTCCTAGTCCTGTTCCCCACGGAACCCCAGTGGACAGTCAAGTCACAAACGCCTGTCATCCAGTACTATTGCTTTCTGCCATTTTTAGATTCAGCTTGCAACTTGACATTGTCATTAACAGAATTGACAGTATTTACAGAATTGACAGTATTTACCACCACTTGTTCCTTATGGAGATAAGCTTTGCTCAGAGAACACCCTCCATCAGGTTGTGCGTTACTAGGGCTGTACCCGACAACGGATTACAAACAGGTTTTGCCATGAAAAATTGAACATCTATGGGATGCTAGATGTTATCAGTAGGAGCACAATTTTTATTCAATGATAGCCTGTAATCTCAAAGTGTGGGGATGTCCTATGCTCTACTATTGCCAATAAACTGAAGGACCAATGCCAATTCACTGAGGATTGTAAAAAGATTTCCAGGCATATGAAAAAAATAAGATACTGCCCTGGTCATTCTACAATGCAAGACCACATACTTGTCAAACAAGAACAACATGCTAGGGACAGAACTAAATGTTTTCAGAAACAATGGATTGGATTAAAACATTACAATGCTGCTACATCCATATGTGAATAGCTGAGAACGGCTTTCATGAGAATTTGATTTTTCGTGATGACAAGAAAAGGCTGAAATATTTATAAGCATCATTTAGACTGAGTTGCCAATTGGATGATCCATCTCAGTCCCCAATGTTGCATTTCTCCAGAATTCTTTGGAACAAACACAACAGGTCTGACAGCCTCTCTGGAGGAGGGAGCAGGTCAGGAGAGAGACAGTCAGAGTTAACATTTTGAGTCTGATTTGACTGTTCTTTTAAACTTAACCATTCAGTTCTCCTCCATCATACAGTTATGATCACAAAATCCAACCTTAAGTCAATTTGATATTTTATGTGGCATCACTAAATCCACTGAGCATAAACGCTGTCGGCCCCAACTGCATCCAAGCTGACCAAATACAGCTATGAACAGATATATACGTGACAAAGCAGAACCTTTTTAAGTATAAAAGCAAAAAAAAAAGTGGATGTCAGAAATCTGAAACAAACAGAATGCTGGAGAAACTCAGAAGGTCTAGACCATCTCTGGATGGAGAAGCAAAGTTAATGTTTTGAGTCTGGTATAACAGGACAACACATCAATAATAGTTCAAGCCAAAAAAGAGACATGCCAGGGAATTCCTGGAGGGCTGGCATTCCAACTGGAACGCCGTCAACAAACGCATTCAACTGGACCTGAAGTGCAAACTACTGAAAAACAACCGGAAGTGATGCCGACCACCCCAGCAAACCGAGGCATATAAGTGACAAGTGGGACAGAAGCCACCACTTCACTGGAGGTGCACTGATGATGCTACCTTGCAGGGTGACAAAATGTCTGCAATCAAATGCACACCAGCTTGGCAAGTGAGTCTACAACCTCATAATCTGCATTTGACTATGTGTGATGTCAAATTGAAATCATTTGAAACCAGAGAAACTACTCCACCTACAGAGATTTTTTTCTTATTGGTTTCTAATCGTCACCACTACAGGGAATCACCTCAGAAGTTTCTTTGAGTACTCTTCTAGGCCCAACCACCTTCACTGCTTCATTATTGATCTGTTCATCTCAGAATCAAACTTGGAACTGTCCCCTGATTATTGCACAATATTTGGTAGTATTTGTAACACCTCAGATGCAGTACATGTGCGTCCAGGGGTCAGATGTGGGCAAAATTTGGCCTTAATAAGCAAATTGTATTCCTGTCACACAAGTTCTAGACAATAACTACCTCCAAGAATCTTGTAACTTTACTTTCACATTCCATAGTATGACCATTGACACATCTTCTCCAACAGTGTTTCCATTGATCAGAAATGTAATTAGACCAACCACATAAGTACTGTAGCTACAAGAATAGGACAGAAGGTAGGTGTTCTGAAGGGAGTTATTCACTTTCTGACCCTAAGCCTGTCCACCATCTAAAGCTCAAGTTAGGCGTTCAATGGAAAACACTTAATGTTTCTTGGATGCAGCTCCAAAATTGCGCTCTCTGTCTCGCTCTTAATGCCAATACCTTATCAAATAATGTGACATTGTTTGTTTGGTGCTTCATCCACGAAGACCCAAGGCTCAGGAATGGACCCAATAGCCTGTGATACTGCTTTGGCACTTATATTACAATTATAGTTAATCTTCTACTGAACTCATGTTTCTTGCCCAATCACTATATCTCTTGATTCCCTTCCAAAGCTATTTTGTTCCTCCTGTATCCCCTATATATCTCCAGGGACTCCCTTGATCCCAGCTGCCTGTACCTGAGCCTTGCCCCCTTTCTTTTTCTGGTCAAACTCTCTCAATATTTCTTGTCATCTAGGGTTCCCTAACCCTGCCAACCTCGCCCTTCACCCTCATAGGGGCATATAAACCTTGAACCTTAGCTACCACACTTCTAAAGGCTTCATACTTGCCAGTGGTTCCTTTGCCTGCAAACAGGCTACAGCAATCAACCCCTGCAAGCTCGTATCTAATTCCATCAAAATTTGCCTTGCCCAGTTTAGGACTTGAACCTGTGGACTAGTTTTGTCCCTCTTGCTAACTATTTTAAAATTAATAGCACTATAGTTGCTGGTCTCAAAGTGCTCCCCCCACATTTGCTCATCTGTCCTGTCCGATTTCCCAAGAGCAGGTCAAGTTTGTTTTTGTCCCTTCCCGAATAGGACCCTCTATGTACTGTCTGAGGAAACTTTCTTGAACACATTTAACAAATTCCACCCCATCTTAGCCTTTAACACTATGACTGACTGCCCCCATGTGTGTTAGGAAAATTAAAATCCCCCCCACTATAGACAACCATATTGCTCCTGCAAGACTCACCAGTCTCCCTGCATATTTATTACTTTACTTTAATTCCCATTGACTCTTTGGAGGGGCCAATATTACACCATCCCCTCCTTATTTCTTAGCTCCACCCACAAAGTCTCACTGGATGATCCTTCAGTTATTTTGTCTTTGTCTACTGCTGTGATACTCCCCTCTTTCCTCTACCTTTGTCCCACCTAAAGCAGCTGTTCCCTGCCACATTAAGCTCCAGTCCTGTCCCTCCCTTAGTCATGTTTCTGTAATGTCTATAATATTTTAGTGCCACGTACCTATCCATGGCCTGAGTTTATTGGCCTTGCCTGTCAGCTCTCTTGCATTGAAATGATGCAGTTTAATCCAAATGGCATTCCTCATTCCCTGTCCTGTTCTAGCCTGACCTGTCTATTCAACTTGCTATTTCTGACTACTGTATCTCCTTCCAGTCTTGCACTTGGTGACCTGCTGTTGAGGATACCACCCCCTGCCAATCTAGTTTAAACCCTACCTTGTCACACTAGCAAATTTGCCTGCCAGGATATTGGTCTCCATCCAGTTCAAGTGTATCCAGGATTCTAGTTTGGGGCCACAGAATCTCTTGTCTGTCCCCCTGACTATAGGGTCTCCTATCACTAAGGTCCTGAGTTACAAGAGATGTGCAGCACAGAAGGAGAACCTTCAGTCCAACTCACCCATGCCAACCGGGTATCCCAAAGTAATTTAGTCACATTTGCCAGCCTTTGGCCCATAGCCCTCCAAACCTTCCTATTCGTATACCCAACCAAATGCTTTTTTTAAATGTTGTAATTGGACCAGCCAGCCACTCTGCGCAAAAAGGTGGACCTTTGGGATGCTTAAATCTTTTCCCTCTTAACTAAAGCATTTACGTTTAAGGTTTGGACTCCTACCTTGTGGAAAGGATCTTGACTCTTCACCCTATTGGTGCCCCTTATGATAATATGAACTTTGACAAGGTCACCCCTCAGCCTTCTAAATTCCAGGGGAAAATAGCCTAGCCTATTGAGCCTCTCCCTATAGTTCAAAACCTTCAACCCTGGTAACATCCTTTGTAAATCTTTTCTGCACCCTTTCAAATTTAACAACATCTTTCCTTTAGCAGGGAGACCAGACTTGAACACTGTATTCCAAAAGTGGCATTACCAGTGTCTAGTACAGAAACAACATGGCATCCCAACTCCTATTCTCAATGTACTGACCAATGAAGGCAAGTGGATGAAATGCCTTCTTAGCTGCGCTGTCTAGCTGCGACTCCACTTTCAAGGAACTATGAACCTGCACGCCAACGTCTCTTTATTCGGCAAAATTCCCCAGGACCTTACCATTAGTGTATAAACCCTTCTTAGATTTGCTCTAACAAAATGTAGCACCTCACATTTATCTAGATCAAACATTATCTGTGAATCCTTGACCCATCGGCCCATCTGATCAAGGACTTGTTATACTCTGAAGTAACCTCTGTCGCTGTTCGCTACACCAGCAATTTTGTGTCATCTACAAACTTACCAACCAAACTTCCTTTATTCACATCCAAATCATTTCGATAAATGACAAAAAGCAGTTGACCCTTGTGGCACATCACTGGTCAGAGGCCTCCAGTCTGAAAAGCAGCCTACCACCACCGCCTGCCTCCAACCTTCAAGCCAATTTTGAATCCAAATGGCTAGTTCTCCCTGTATTCCATGTGACCTAACATTTTGTTAACAATCTACCATGTTGAACCTTGTTGAATGCCTTACTGAAGTCCGTATAGACAAGATCCACCACTCTGCTTTCAATTCTGTTTGTCACTTCAAAAAGCTCAATCAGGTTAATTAGGCATGTTTTCTCATGCACAAAGCCATGTTGACCATTGCTAATTAATTCATACCTTTCCAAATATGTGTAAATCCTAAAACTTGGAATTTCCTCCAACAGCTTGTCCACCACTGATGTCAGGCTCACCAATGTATGGTTCCCTGGCATTTCCTTGAGACCCTTCTTTAAAATATGCCTCCATGTTAGCTAACTTCCAGTCTTGCCCCTCACCTATGGCTTTTGATGATACAAGTATCTTGGCAGCAGATCCAGCAATCATTTCCCTAGCTTCCCACAAAATTCTGTGTATACCTAATGTTGTCCCAGGGATTTATCCACTTTTGTGTGTTTTAAGATGCGCAGCACCACTACCTGTCATATAGATGCTTTTCAAGAAATTGCTATTTCTTTCCTTTATGTTCTCTGTCCCATTTAGGTATCCTGCCCGTCTCCTGTGGTTCCACACATAGGTGGCCTTACTGATCTTTAATGAGTCCTGTTTTCTCCCTGCGTACTTTTTTTGGCTGAAATATCTTTGTAGAAACTCTTTGGATTCTGCTTAACCCTAGTTGCCAAATCTATCTCCTCTCTCTCCTTTTTGTCCATCTGTTTTCCATCGTATTCCTGCCGCCCTTGCACAACTCTAGGGATTCACGTGACTCCTGCGGCTTATACCTGACATACCTCTTTTCTTGACCAGAACCTCAGTTTCCCTAGTCATCCAGCATTCCTTACACCCACTGGCCTCACCGTTCGCACTAACAGGAACATACTGTCTAGATTCACCAACTAAGTACATTTAAGTCATCAGTGGACAAACGTATGGACGTACATGGAATAGTGTAGGTTAGGTGGGCTTCAGATCGGTATGACAGGTCGGCACAACATCGAGGGTCGAAGGGCCTGTACTGTGCTGTAATGCTCGATGTTCTATGAGTCTCGTTATCTCATTTTTGAAGGCTATCCACTTTCTAGCCATCCCTTTACCTGCAAACATTTGCCCCTATGAACCTTTGTAAGTTCTTGCCTAAGACCTTTTAATATTGACCTTCCTTCAATTTAGAACTTTTACCTTTTAATCAGGTCTTTCCATTTTTAATGGTAACTATTTTAAAACTATTAGAATAAAGATTACTCGCTCTAATTGTGCCCCCACTGATACCTCGGTCACTTATTTCCTAAGGGGAGGTCAAGTGTTGCTCCTTCTTTAGTGGGTACATCCACAAACTGAATAAGAAAATTTTCTCGTGCACACTTAAATTCTTCTACATCCGATCCCTTAATACTCTGGCTGTCCCAGTCTGTGTTTGGAATGTTAAAATACCATACCATTACCAGATTTTGGAGGTCTCCTTAGAAACTTGCTTCTCAATTTCCTGCTGACTATTGGGTGGGGGATTCTAGATTACAATCTCAATAACGTGATTATCCCTTTTCTTATTTCTCACTTCCACCCCAATAACTTCACTGGACGTACTCCATGGAATATCCTCCCCAAGCACAACCATTCCACCATCTTGTGTATAGATCAAGTTTGTCCCTGCTCATTTTCCCAAATTCTAAGACTATAAACCAAATATACACAGCCTCCCAGCTTGGAACAGCTTTCTTCTGGGGAGCCTTTTGACTGTACTATTTCCCAGGGCATGTATATCCTTCTTAGGATAGGGAGACTAAAACTGCACATGGTACTCCAGGTGTGCCATTCTCCAAAGCCCTGTACAACTGTAACAAAACAATCTTTGTTCTTCTCTTCCAGTTTCCTTGCAATAAACATCTGCATGCAATGTCTTCCATGTACAAGGATGTACGGGTGCATTTGAACATTGCAAATGAAAACAGAATATTACAGAAAGATAAGGGGCATTTTCACAGTTCTTCCATTACCATTTTTATGGGATGTCTTCTGTCTCCTTCAAGAGAACATTCCCAACCTGAAGTATGAGCCAGAAAAAGGGCAAGGTTAAAAAGTTTATGGAAACGCTAGCACCTAAAAGTCAGTTGTCATTCTGACTTTGATAGACTTCATTGTGCTTGGTTCAAAACCCTGGCATCTCCTCCCAGACAACACCATGGCTTAACCTTCACTACAAACTGAATTGGTTCAGGAAGGTGGGTCATCAGCACCTTTTTTTGAGCAAAATTGGTACTTTATTAATAAACTTCCAGCAATTTTTTTTGTGTGGTTTATGCACTTGAATCATTTAGAATGTAGAAGTGTGGAAGGATTATTTGATGTAAGCCTCCATGGATGTGTGAAAGGTGGTTTTGTGTGATTTAGTTGAAGTTTTGAGCTGATAAATGTGATGGACTAGTGAGTATATGAATTTTAAAAATAAATGACCTTCCAGAGAACACAACATTCAGCACAAGAGACTGTTAGAAAAATGATGAGGCACAAAATTGGAGGTAAGCTTGTACGGATTGGCAACTGCTTTAGACTTCCCAACTAAAGGAAACAAAATGGATTTCTTTCTCCTACTTGGTGATGTGAGAAGTGTCAGCAAAATGACTTTAAAGCTGTGATTTGATAGGTAGCACTTCTCCACTCCCATCATAAGTTCAGAAGCGGGGATATTTGCCAATGATTGTGCAATTTTCAGCACCGTTTGTGACTACACAGATACTGAAGCAGTCCATGTTCAAATGCAACAAGGTCAGGACAAAATCTGGACTTGGGCTGACAAATGGAAAGTAGAATTATTGACATACAAATGTTAGGCCATGACCACCTCCAATAAGAGACTAACCACTGATATTTAAAGGTGTTACAATCATTGGATTCCCCCCCCCACACTCAATATCCTGGGGGTTACCATTGATTAGAAACTCAACAGGATCCATGGTATAAATACAGTGGCTACACGAGCAGGTTAGAGACTAGGAATATTGCATCAAGTAACTCACCTGACACCCCAAACCTGGCCATCATCTACCAGCCTTAAGTCAGGATCGTGATTGAATTTTCCCCACTTGTCTGGATGGGTTTTGCTTCCAATGGCACTCAAGAAAGCAGCCTGCTCAGAGACATCACATCCACTCTCTCCTCTGATACTCAGTAGCAGCAGTGTGTGCTATTTACAAGATGCACTGGAGAAATTCACCAAAGATTCTTAGACAGCACCTTCCAAACTCTCAACTGCTTCCACCTAGAAGGACAAGGGTAGCAAATGCATGGGAAAATTACCACCTGCAATTTACCCCTCAAACCACTTAGCATGCTGACTTGGAAATATATCGCTATTCTTTAACTATGTTGCTGGGTCAAAATCCAACAGTTGTATCCTTTGGAAAGCTAATGTAGATCTACCTACTTCACATAGACTGCATTGGTTCAAGAAGGCACCTTACCACAACCTTCTTGAGGACAACTTAGGTCAGATAATAAATGCCGCCAGCCGGCAATGCTTATGTTCCATGTGTGAATTCAAAAAATATCTGTCAAAATGTGAGGGGTTTCAGTTTCACTGCAATGATTTCAATGACTGAGGTCAAGGCTGACCTTCCAGTTCGATACTGAGGCATTTTCAAAGTTTGAATACTCCTTGCATTATTTCTAACGGCAGGATCACATTCTCAGTGTCTCAGCTTGTACTTATTCCTTGATCAATATCACTTTTTAAAAAAAACAAGAAAGACGATTGTGTCATTATCACATTGCTGTTTGTGGAACTTCATTACATGCAAGTTAGCTTTTACATGTCTTACAAAAGAGACTGCATCTCAAAACTCCTTTATTGATGGTAACGTATTTTGAGATGGCTCTGTGGAGCTGGATGATGCTACGTTAAAGCAAGTTTTTTTTTAAAATGTGCCTGACGTAACTGTACTAATACTGAGTTAATCACACAGATCAATTATTTGAACAAAGGAGAGTGGTATATCATGAGCAGAGTTCTGTCTCCTAGCTTTTTTTTGTCTTCTGTGTACCATAAATTTGAGCTTACCCAAAACTGTGATTATATTCAAGTTTGTCACTCGTGTTTGTTCAACCTCATTGACTTTCAGTTCACTAGTATCTAAGGCTTTTGTTGAATTCTCATCTGTGTGCTCATTTCTTTCAAGTCCACTAGTTCTCGACTCAGAACGTTGCATCCGGTCACTCTGGCCTTTAGTGCACTGCCACATTGTTCACCCCATACTGGTGTGTGAACAGCCTTCATCTGATTCGACTCTTGAGTGCTGAATTTTCCTCAAACTTCTGACCATCTCCATTTTTCCTTTAGCACGCCTCTTTCATAAGCATTTTTGCTATTTTGTGGTTGTGTTTTTTATTTGTTTGATTATCCTACTATGAACTGATTTTTATATTTATCAAGTACTAGGTAAATGCAATCTGTACATGCAAGTATTTTTCAATCGCTCTAAGTTATTAAGTTACAAAGGGCTGTAAATTAAGTCCATCTGCCATTATGTTGCCAAATTTTTGGAAGTATAAGACCATTCAATTTGGATCTATGAAAATTTATTAGTGAGATGATGGGAGAAAAAGGATTTAACAATTGTATGGAAAGAAAACTAGAACAAAATGCAATGTTGGTCTTTCGTTTGTGGAAATTGAAACTTTAAAATTACAAGGGGAAGTTTAGTTTGCTGGAGCTGTTGGAATACTGTTAGATTTTAGTCATTGAACCTTTGGATGCCACTCTTAAAATTAGATCGAGTCCATTTGAGGAATAACATGAACTATTTCTTCACACAAAAAGGGCATTAGAAATCTGTCATTGTTTTCTGTTTATCTTCTACTCATCTAGGATTAGCAGTTAACAGTATTTGACGTTTGTTTTAGTAAAATCTGAAACTATAATTTTCCCCTTTTGAAGTGAAGTCCATGGTTGTAGAATCATTGGACTCTTTCAAGACTTCAGGTTAGCATAGAGTAATGTGGAGTAAAGACAGATTAATGAAATTGTGTTTAAGGTTTGCTATTCAGTTATGGCCAGAAAGACTAAATGGACTAAAAGTCCAGATTTTTTTATGTATGTTTGCTTGTCAGGTCTACCTTGTTTCTCTTCACGTGGTTTGGTGTCATATTTTGCTTGTTTGCCATGCCCTTAATGCTCCTTTCCACCGACCTATTGTCCTTCATTTCTTCTGAAAAGTTATGGCCTGCGCATCAAAGATGATATCAACAATGTTATACTAACTGTAAAAATCGTAAAACTTCTTGTTTAATTCCTTGTCCCCTATCTTAAATTTGAGCTCTATTGTGAATGTCTTCCTGACCAGTGGAAAAAGTTTGCTGCTGCAGAATAATCTGTACAAATCCAGTTGTTCTGATTAATATTTTGTGTAGGCACAAATCACAGCCTCGAATTTGCATTCGGTGCCTCACATTGCATGAAACTGAAATGCATTCTTCCATTCAATTTCCTAATTTTGCTGGCTTCTGAAAGTTTCTCATAACTCTTATTATATTTTGTACTGTTCACTTTGGTATCTTAAGCAGATTTTGACAATATTGTCCAAGCCTGAATGTTGAACTTGTTTCTTTTTCCTGAAACCCCAGCACTTTTATGGAACATCACTCACTGTATTTTTTTTATTAGTTCTTGTTTTCTTCCCTCTAACCGACTCTATCATCTCCTTCAGTTAACTTGTTTTTTTTCCTAAGTATCTTATGAGGGACATCATCAAACTTATTTTTTGTTTTTAATTTGTTGAAAATTTATACTAAACTATAAGTACAGCATTCTCTCCATCTACCATCTTAAAGAATTATATAAGGTTGATTTCATGATGTGCCCTTCAAAAATTTGTACTGACTCATCTTGATTTGCATGTTTCTGGTGAGTATATTGTGAGATGTGTTCAAATAGTTCCAAATATAGATCTTTGAGTAACATCAATGACTATAAGAAAATGATACTAAAAACAAAATATTTACTTGAGTCACAACCAAATTCATTAGTTGGTTTATGAATGATACTGAGGGTCAAAAGCGCATTTACTCAAAATGGGCTATTGTATCATGCTTACATTGAAAGGATTTTGTTCAGATATTTAAATGTGTTGTGCTGTGTGCCTCTAAGAAAAATGACTGCATACTAATTAGTACAGCAAGCGAGCACTTCATATTGTTTCTCTTTAATGTAGATTGCTTACTTTAAATGCACTCCGTAGAAAGTAGTAGTTTCCTTTTATTCATGTACTAACTTAAGCATTCTCTTGTGTCAGTATGGAGGTTTTAGTGGACATATGACTGGAATGGCAGGGCCAGGTGGACCGATGCATGCTGCCCCACCAGGTGCATACCAGCCTTATTCTGCTTACACTGGGTATCCTTCTGCTGCTTCAGTGGATCCAATGTGGAGTTACTTCACTGCAATTGCTGGACAAGTAAGTATGACAAAATATGGTTTCTAAGGATAGGTATTGTTTAAATATGGCAAAGCACTTTGTGTATAGTAAGCAGCTGTGTTTAACCGTAACATTCTTCTGCCATAGCTTGAATCTTAGTAATTGCTACTTTCCCTTCAAAAATCCAATCACCGGGTAACTTTTTCTCTCACCTTGGAGCATGAATAGTATTCAGCCGCATGTGGTAAAGTGTGTTGGTCTACTGCACCAATTTGTACTCATTTGTGCCGAATGGGAACAGTCATAGGCATAGAGACCTTAATCTCATCTTGATTTTCAAGATTATGATGGAGAGTGGTGAATTCACACTGATATAAATAGGATGTCATTTGGTTGAAGCTGATTTTTGACAATGAAAGGAATCTGGCATTTTCTGTGTCGAACCTCTGTTTACCAGAAATAGGCGGCTGATTGTGAAACTGGTAGCAAAAGAAGAGAATTTATTCCATTTTTTAGTTTACATACTTTGCCTTAATATAGAAAATTCAGTTTGCCTGAGAAGAATGTGATGCATTAAGTCTCATTTGAAGAAACTTATTGTCTCCAGAAAAAAGTAGTTAACTTTTGAAATCGTTTTTCTTCTGCCTTGTAAATCTATCGTTGTTTTTTTGTGTATTTTTGCCTTCATTTTCGTGAGGGATTGTTGGCTGATTTGTGATGTAGAGTGATGCCAACAGTTGATGGTTCAAATCCATTATTGGCTAAGTAAGCATGAACTACCTACCTTCTCAACCTCTGCTTTTCCCTAAGGCTTGGTGACCCTCAGTTTAAATCCGTTGCTATCCATAATCTCTGAGAGGAGCCTTTGGGACAATGACAACTTTAACTTGCACAACTTCCTATGCTCACATTAATACCAGACGCTCCAGTGGTTGTAGTATCTGAGTTTCCCATCACCAGCTTCTTAAATTGCACTGAAAATCAGCTGTTATGCTGTAACAGCTTTAGCTGCCAGATGAAGTAGTAGAAGTGATACAATTACACCACTTAAAAGATATTTGGACAGGTACGTGAATAAGAAAGGTTTAGAGGGATATGCAACAAACACTTGGGACTAGTTCAGTTTAGGAAACCTGGTCAGCATGGACGAGTTGGGCCAAAGGGTCTGTTTCCATGTTGTATGACTGACTTTGGAATTCCTCTGATCTCACTGTGTCTTTCATAACTTTTACCAACCATTTTAGCCCCTGTTGTAATATTTATGTTGCAATGAAGTGATGTAATTTTTACTTACATCCATCAAAAAAAGGTGCAGTATTTCCACCACACAAATGCCAGACAGTGACCATCAGCAAGAGGGAATGTAATTAGCAGCCCTTGACATTTAATGGCATTGCTATTGCTGAATTGTGTGCCGTCAACGTTGTGACAATTACTACTGATCAGAAACTGAACTGGACTAGCTGTATAAATACTGTGATATTCAATACCACATGACCGACTTGAAGATAGTTGAATTCATGAAGTAAAGGAGGCAGTAATAATGTGGACACAAACTTGGCTTATTGTTAGAATGCAGTATTGGTATTGGTAATTCAAATTATATGGCTATGAGTAGGTCAGATGCTAGGAATCCTGCAGCAGGTAACTTACCTTCAACCCTCAAGTCCATCGTCAACACAGCATAAATCAGGACTGTGGTGAAATACTTTGCACTTGCCTAAATGAGTGCTGCCCTACATTAGATAGGTAGTAGAGTCAGATACATTTAGGGGCATTTAAGCTCTTGGATCGGCACATTGATAGTAAAATGAAGGGTATGCAGGTTAGTTTGATTTTACAGTAGGCTAATAGGTTGGCACAACATCATGGGTCGAAGAACAGTACAGCACAGTACAGGCCCTATGTTCTAGATGTTAGGTACACTATTGAGAACGAAACTACCTGCTTGATTTAGCCCCATTTTTCCATTTAAGCATTTGTTCCTTTTTTTTAAAAATAGGGCTCAGTGGTTCCCTCTATTTTCCCCAAATTACCCATGTTTTTATATATATATACACGCATTACTTTTTAAAAACAAAATACATCTCACCACCTCTTCACCCCACTTGCACAGCTGTTAATGCTGACGCTATCCTCTTTAATCTCCCTTAGTCCCACTCTTTCGCACCTTTTAATGGGCTGTTTCCTTTTTATATATGAAAGGGCAGAAAGAGCTAATATAGTGGTGAGATGCCCAACATCTGATTTCTTTCCTCAAATGAGAGAATCCTGACCTCGACTGTCTCTAATGACTGTGTGCCCAAGTGCTTGGACTGGAATGAGAGGCTGTCTCTCTGTTAGGATCCCCTGTCTAAAGGTTGTCTCTGTTTGTTTGACTTGACTGAAGAGCACTCTCCTTTAAACCTTTGAGGTATGCCCCTTGAAGCATCCACAGTCTGTTAGTACGAGAATGGCTCAGGATGCAGATGTGAGATTGACATAAAACGTGCCTCTTGGCAATATGCTGTACAGCTCTTTGGCTGATGAGTGCTGATGACCATAAGAAGCTGCTTGGCTTTGTGACTTACTATTTGCAAGGCAGTACATCGGTTCTTGAACCTTTTAAAGCTCTGGGCAAAGTGCAAGAAGGAAGGCAAAAATGCTGTGAGCATCCAGTAGATACTAAATGAGGAAGTGATGAGAGAGCAGCCCTAAAATGTAGTCTGATCAGTCTGAACTTGTTTAGGTGTGCCTGCACACAGTATTCTTGCAGCAGCATTTCAATTAAATATGCCAGTGCACTCTAAAATGCAACATTACAGTGCAGAAGCACACTCTGATGTGCTATGATTGGCATCTACCATGCCAATGTCTGTGAAAGTGAGGTGTTTGGGGCTGCTGCCCTGTAGGGTATTGGCGCACAGGAGCAAGTGGTGAAGCGTCTTTGCTTGACATGTCAATGTGATTCTCCCAAATTTCTTCGAGCCCATATTATTCAACGCCTGGAAAAATTCTAAATAGGATTGCTGATTCAAAGTTACTCCAGACGTGTACAGTTGGATCTTCTTCGTTTTATGCTTCAGCAACATAGCAACCAAATTTGATCGTTTTCTAGTGATGCATGATGGGGATAAGCAGCAAAAGTTATGAAAAAAAATGTAGAAGCTATATTTGTACCACCCACTTTGTTTCTGATTGATAATTCAGGGAAATTTGCTAATGGCAAGTTTAGAAACATGTTTGAAAATAGTAAACGTGGTGTTTTTGAGTACGGCAGCTGGAAGTCTGTTTTTCAGCAATGAACTTTGTGGTGAACTTCTAAAGCAATAAAGCAATGATATTTGGATTCACACCTGAAACACCTGTTTAACTGCTCCCCTCAAATCTTGCAGTTCATCAGCCTGTGGTTGCTGTTTCAGTCCTGTAGTAATCAGACCGGCTACAAGTACGTTTATTGTCTGCAGTGGTTCAAGAAGGCCACTGCCACAAAATGTCTCATTCCACCTCTCTGAAACTTTCTTTATACCAGCACTTATGTCTGGTATCTGGATGATTTTAAAATGCCATGGCCATTCAGTGCTCCATCCTTTGCCACCACAGAATAAAGACTTTTGGAAATTACTGATTCCTCAGGAATATTTTCAAGACTGCAGACATGTGCTGCAAAAATGAATGTCTAAGAACTGAACTCCCAGTTAAGACCAGTAGCTTGAAAATGAGACCCCTTGTCACAACGCAGTGACTTAAATGGGAGCACTGAATGTTTGAAGATCTGCAGCCTTCTAAAGTACATAATACGTTCAACTGCAAAATGACTGAATTTAAAAAATTGGTTAATGAAATTCTAACCATGTCTTGACAGCATCCAGAGGATCATTTAGAAAACCTTGTGGAGCTACACCTCCTTCAATAGTCAACTGATTGGCATCCAGCTCTCAAAATACTTTGTTTTGATTTTAGTTCTGTTAAATAACCCCTAAGTCAATGTCTTGTCCCCTCTTGTGAAAGGAATGTAGCCTATGTTGCTGTATACACTTCATTCTTCCACTAAGCATCAAATTCTTGAATATCAGCAGATACTCATTCATACCTTGACTCTGCCTCCTTTTTAAGTTATTCTTCTTAAAAGCTGCTCAGTTTTTAATCTTCTATCTAAACTTTCTATTTTCTCACTTCCGTTCCAACCAATCTGTTTTTAATGTTAAACCTTGAACAGCGATTTGGCAAATGAGGAAATCAGAATGCCGTCATTATTCTCATTGAGTTTTTTTTCCTCACATCGCTTTGCTGTTATTTTATACCTGTTCCCTCTTGTTCTTGATCCTTTTACAAGTGGGAACAGTTTCTCCTTATCTACTCTCCTCAGATTCTTCATAAATTTTAAAGAAAGTGAGATACTCCAAAACAAAATAAAAGTACTAAACAGAAGTAGTAAGGTTAGAGGACAAATTAAAGTGTGATTTAATGTTGAGAACTATAAGCAACGTTGCTATTGTTTAGTTGGGGCAATGATAGGAGCTCCAAATGGGCAAGGAGACTTCATTTCGGAGGAGTTGTCATAGTCTATCTCTGTTCCCATCAAGCTATTACCAGTAATGACCTTCTGTTTGACAAGCACCTTGGCCTCAGCAAATGAATGTTCTTGATGGAGGTCAAGAAAGGAGCAGTAATCTGCTGGTGAAGCCCACTGAATCAGTGGAGAGGTTGGCATAATCAATAGAGAGGTTGGCATGATCAGCTGCCAATGGTCACCGGACCTGAAAGATTAACTGAATTTTTTACTTCTTCACAGTTTTGGACAGCTTATCTTTTTTCTAGCAGTATTCAAGTTTTGTACTACCAAGGAACTATTAGCTAACTTATGACTCAGGCTAAAATGTCTCCACTATAGAACCAGGGAACCTTACAGAGGGAAAGGGTTTATTGTAGGAGAAAAGCAGTAGATGGTGGAAGATAGATGTGAACAAAAAAGGTTTCTACTGGCAGTTGACTTCCCAGGCAATATTTTGCATCTCTGTGACATGATTTGTCGAGTTTTTCGTTTTAACTTAGGGATCTAAAATTATTTGGGCAGAGGTTAGATTCAGAAAGAATAGCAAAGTTAGCAGATAAGTGCTAAACTGTCACATCTAATGATGAAATTCTGGAAAAGTAAAAGGAATGCATGCTATGTCTAAATCTGCGGTTGCTGAAAGTAAAAGACTTTTTTCTTAACCTTACAATTTTTCACAGGGACTAATTGTGATGCAGTATTTCTTAGTCACATTTTTTTAAAAAAAGTTTTTAATAATTTTACTTCTGATTGCAAGTGATATTTATGATAAATATCAGTGCGTCAAATTTGTTACCGAAGCTTCTGGTGATACAGAACTGTGGCGGAAGCTGGGTAGGGGTCGATGAGGGCAGAATAATTTGCAGTTCAACTTCATTTGTTCTGAGATAGAGCAAACTACTCTGATCATTCTGAAATGGGATTCACAGCTGGACACCAGTAGTCATAAATGACATAAATCTTTTTTCATTTTAAAAAGTCCATTTATCACAAGATTGCTGTTTATTCCGTTTTGGTATTTTGTTGGAGCCTGACGAAAATAGTTGCTGTTGCACCTTACATAGCAAAAACCTGTACCAGCTCAGCCAAAAAAAGTCTTGATGGAACTAAATGGCTTGGCTCAAGGTTTTTTGAGTTTAATTAACAAATAAGCCTGACATTTGGTTTGATTTTGGTAAAAGTTTTCTTGACTCTGGTTCCTACTTTACCATGCCAGGACTATCATTTTGGAAACAGGGCTCCAAACAACAGGTTACTCCATCATGCAAGGAGTATAGCATTGCAATAAGATCATTTTTAATAAACCTAATCTTATAAAATCATTGAAGAATTCCTGCGTCTGGAAGAGGTTAAGGGTTAACATTTCTTATATCCTTGGAATTTACACGGCCCTTGTGTGGCCAAAAGCAAAGACTGTAGCTCCTATTAAAACTGTGTATTGTAGAATCTTTCACTTTGACAACTTCTGAGGTTTAAAGTTCACATTAGATGTGGAAAACACAGAAAAACTTAATACAGTAAATTGTATTTAGATCTTTGCTCTTTCATATGGAGAATAAACTGTAAAGCAACTTTCAGTGGTAATCAAATAACTGTTAACACATCTGAAATCTGAGATAATGGGAATTGCAGATGCTGGAGAATCCAAGATAACAGTGGGGAGCTGGATGAACACAGCAGGCCAAGCAGCATCTCAGGAGCACAAAAGCTGACGTTTTGGGCCTAGGCCCTTCATCAGCTTTTGTGCTCCTGAGATGCTGCTTGGCCTGCTGTGTTCATCCAGCTCCACACTGTTACATCTGAAATCTAACCTATTTTTTAAAAAAGAGATAAAAGAAGGATGGCATTGGTCTGCTACATTCCATTTAAATTGAGATTAGTGCAATGTTTGGGCTTTCTGAATAGGATATACATGCCCCTTCAAGGTGCAGATTTACACTGGTTTCTGCTTCCTAGAAATGATCTCCATAAGATTTTTTTTTTCATGGTCAGTCACTTGTCTGCCAGAAGCATCAGTGTTGGGTCCATCGTCTTTTGTCACTTACATAAATGATTTGGATATGAATATAGGAGGAATGGTTAAGTTTGCAGATGACACCAAAATAGATGGTGTAGTTGACAGTGAAGAAGATTATCTCCGAGTCCAGTGGGATCTTTTGAGCCTATGGGCTGAAGAGTGGCAGGTAGAATTTAATTTAGATGAATGTGAAGTGTTGCATTTTTGTTTTGTTTAGGCAAATCAAGGCAGGACTTTTACACTTAATGCTAGGGTCCTGGGGATTGTTGCCAAGCAAAAACCTTGGGGTACACATTCATAGTTCCTGAAGATGGAGTCATGGGTACGCAGGACAGTGAAGAAGGCATTTCATACACTTGCCTTCATTGGTCAGTGTATTGAGTATAGGAGTTGGGATGACATGTTGTGGCTGCATTGGACGTTGGTTAGGCCACTTTGGAATAATGTGTTCAGTTCTGGTCTCCCTACTATAGGAAAGATTTTGTTAAATTTTGAAAGGGTGCAGAAAAGATTTAACAAGGATGTTGCTGGGACTAGAGGGTTTGAGCTGTAGGGCGAGGCTGAAGAGGCTGGGGCTGTTTTCCCTGGAGCATTGGTGGATGGGTGGTTACAGAGGTTTGTAAAATAATGATGGCATGGACGGGTTGATGAGCCAAGGTCTTTTCCCCAGGCTAAGGGAGCCAAAAACTACAGGGAATAGGCTTACGGTGAAGGGAGAGATGTATTAAAAGGGATTTCAGGGGAAACTTTTTCACGCAGAGGGTGTTGCGTCTATGGTATGAGTTGCCAGAGGAAGTGGTGGAGGCTAGTACAACTGCAGCATTGAAATGGCATCTGAATGGGCATATGAATATAAAAGCATATGGGCTAAATACTGGCAGGTGGCGCTAGATTAATTTAGGATATCTGGACGGTATAGGTGAGTTAGGTTGAAGAGTGTCTTTTAATGCTGTACAACTCTATGACTCTAAATCTAAAATTGCTCAGGAATGAACACTGATTTGGAGAATTGAGCATCCATGATGATCTGTTTTATTGTTTGTGGTCCAATCTTGTAGTGATATCAGAATTCTCTGCCTGGACAGTTGGAGTAGTGTTCAAGTTGGGAAGTGCAACTAAGCAAATGTGAAATGTTACAACAATCAAATTGTTGGGAAACTATTTTGAACAGTATATTTGTGGATTGCTTGTGTATGAATTTTTGTTTTCGAGGATCTGTGCTCCGTAAACCTGATGCAGCAAAATATGTAATTGGCTTTAATTCGGTCAACTTGGTATTGAATTTTAATTGTTTGCTATTTGTGGATGAATACAGAACACTGAATTAGCTTTTTTGTTTTTAAAAAAAGCAAAATTATTCCAAATATGATGTTAATAATTCATCTGTGTAAATATACTTTTCAAAGCTGGCTTATTTGTTGTTTTGGGGATTTCGTTTAGTTTTAGATGTCGAATTGCAGAACACCTGCCAATCCAGAACTTCCATGAATATTCATATTTGAAAATGTTGCTAGCCAATAAATGAAGAGAAGTGTAGCTTGGTAATCTTTTAATATGTTGAACCTTAATTGAAGCATAATAATACCTGCTGACAGCATTATTTTAAGTTTAAAATTTGACTGCTTTCATAGCTTTAGCCCCTACACATTTTGAAGTAGTTGAATGATGTTTAAGTTGTAAATATTTTGTCAAATATTTGGATAAATGCAAAGTGATTAGAAGCTTTGTACAAGACAAAATTCCTTCTACCCCTATTATATCAACTAACTTTTGTAAGCTCTTTTTACAGGATGGAGAAGTGGATGCTGAGGAACTGCAGCGATGTTTAACACAATCTGGGATACATGGTACCTACAAACGTAAGCAATTCTTTGTGATCTCTCAAAAATAGAACATTGAGTATGTGATTAGGACTGCATAAATGCACTTGTTTGAATGTACTCTTCTTCTGGCTATTTTTGAAAACTCATTTAGCAGTTTTTCCTGTTTCACAATGTTAAAACAAGCCACTAATTTGACTGGATAGGTCTTAACTACTTATTTGCAATTCCATCCAATCACAATCTTTGTTCTAAAAGTTACATCTCCAAACTTAAGGCCAAATAAGGTCTAATTTTCATTTGTATTACAAAAAAGGTATGGGCTAGGTTAACCAATGACAATGGGGAAAGGTGGGTAGGCATAATTTTTTATAAATTGAAGTAAAATTATGTACTTACTTGTATGAGAATTAAAACCAATTTTCAAGATTTCAGTAACTTTGTCTTTAGCAACATAACTAAGGAAACGAACTAACCAGCGGAATTACTTGCTATTTCATTGGTCCTATTGGAAGTTCTTGATTAAATGCTGCTTTTGTGCCTGCTTTTTTTAAAAATGTTTTGATTTGGAGTTTGTAAAGCACTATATCCTGTTTTTAATAACTAAGAACAATTCGATCAAGTTTACTTGTGAAATGCGTGTATTTATGTTGTTACTACACTTTACATTCACTTCTTATACCTAATAAGTATGTTTTGTGTTCAGCTTTTAGTTTGGAGACCTGCAGAATCATGATCGCAATGCTGGATGTATCCTAATAACTGTTCATATGGTGATGCAACATTGGAATATTTATCAGCAGCACCCTGTGTAGATATGTAATCTATGTCTTGTAAACGGTGATGGTTTCTGTATTATTTAAATTGTGGTAAATTAAATTTGTGAAACAGTATATTTAATATGTAAGGAACAAAACACTGGATTCTGGAAATCTGAAATGCAATTGAAACCTCTGAAAACTTGGGTCAGGCACCATCTGTGAAAACAGCAACAAGTGCTTGAGATTGATGACTCTTCAATAGAGGAGGTTGTCACATGAAATGTTTCTCTGTGTGCAAGGATGCTGTTAGACAAGATGCACATTCCAGCATTTTGTTCCTTTTCATTGAGGTTGAGTAAATAATTAAGGCCTATTTCTTCTCCATTTCAATTCCTCTGAAGCTAAGTTTCCCCCTTAACATATCCCAATAGATTTTCTTTTTAAAAAAAATAAGCACAAGTTACAGGTCTATGCTACTGGGCTGATAATCCAGAGACCTGAACTAAATAATAGTTCAAATTTCACCATGGCAATTGGGAATATAATGAACCATATAGTTTTTACTCCAGAATATAGGATCAGTACCTGTGACTTTTGAAACTACTGTTTTGTCATCAAGAAACAAACTTCTTTTAGAATCCAGCTGTACAGATACCAGACGTTGACGTAAACATAAAATTTGTGGTATTAAAAAAAACTTATTCAGTCCACTTAACCCTGCTGTGCCCTCCTTGCTAGCATCTGTGGGCAAACTAATCAAATAACAGCCGTAAACACACATTCCTGTCGAATCCTCCAACCTTGGCCAATGTCCCAGACTATACTATCACTATTCCCAGATATATGCTGTAACACCAGCAAGAGAGACCTTGCAAAAGTGGCAGCATTGTGGTATATAGTCAGGAATGGATGATTAACATTATTACTCAGGACCCCGTGCGTGGGATGAGATCAAGTCATGCATGAGCCAGGGAAATTACTACCTCATTATCATCTACAGCTCTCCCTCACCTGAAGAATCAGTACTCTTCCATGTTGAACACGGCTTAGCCAAAGGACTAGTAAAGGAGCAGATCCGTTGTGACTTCACTGGCCATCACCCAAGAGTGGCTGAGCAGCACCCAACTACTACCTCAGTCCCAAAGAATGTAACCACCATAGTGCTGTACTGTCCCTGTGAGCTGCTTTTCGATTACAACTCCTGGATACTTTTTAGGTTGTGCGGCAGTACCACTGTGCAAAATGGGATCGATTTAGAACAGATGTAGTGGCCCTAAGCTGGCTGTATCTATGCTGTGCTGTGGGCCACTGGCAGGAGCAGAATTGTCTTCTACCAAAATCTGTACTTTTTTTTTGGTTTAATATTGCTCTGTACCATTGCTGCCATCATGACAGGGAGTTCACTCTGGTGCAATGAGAGGTGAGGGATAGCCTGTCAGGAACAGCACTAGCCATACCAAAATATGACCCTTGTGGTTACAACAAGGCACTGCACACATGCTAAACAGCGAAAGGCAGAGGTGAACAATCTCGTAACCAACAGATCAGATCAAAGTTCTGCATTCCCACCCTATCTAAGCATGAGCTGCGCTGAACAATTAAATGATTATCTGGAGGAGGAGACTCCATGAGCACCCTCACCCTCTCTTTGATATCAGAACCCAGCACATCCACGCAAAAGGCACTACTGTCATCAGCCAAAAGTGCTAAGTGGAAGATCCCCCTTGGCCGCCTCCTGAGGATTCCAACATTGGAGATGCCACTCTTCAACAATTTAATTTACTCTGCATTATATCAAGAAATGACTGAACACACTGGAGACAGCAAAAACTGTGGTTGTGTAAATACACCTCCCGTTATACTGAGGACTTGCTCCAGACTAGCTGACCTTAGCAAAATTGCTCTAGGAATGTCACTGAGCTAGGAATCCAGAGGTCTAGCCAAATGCTGTGCAGACATGGGATCAAAGCTTATCACTGTAGCTGGTGGAATTTTTAATGTTTTTTTTTAAATCTAGAATTGTAAAGTTAGTGTGACCACAAAACTATAGTTATTGGACAAATCTGTTTGGTTTACTTTTGTCCTCAAGGGAGGAAATCTGCCATGTTTAACTGGGCTGGCCTGCATGTGAGTTCAGACCCCACAGTGTTGATCAGCTCTTAACTGCTCCCTGAATTGGCCCATCAAGCTACTCAGTTGAAGTGTAACTGGGGGTAGACAGTGCCTGTGAAACAAAGGCAGGGGGGAAAATGCCGCAGCAATGGTACCTGAACATTAATGTTGAAAATTGCTCAAGTCTCCTTAAGTTCACAGGAAGCAGGGTAAATCCAGTTTGGCTAATTGCTGCCATATTAATCTCACATTAATCATTGGCAAGGTGATAAAAGGTGTTGAAAGTGATACCAAAGGGCAGTTGCTTACCATTGCTCAGCTTGGCTTTTGCCAGGATAACTTGAATCCAGATCTTGTTACAGCCTTAGACCAAACAGGAGCAAAAGAGCTAGCTTCCAGAGCTAAGGCGTGTGTCTGCGCTTGAAAGCAGGCAACTTCTAATTGAATGATGCATTAAGGAGCCCTATCAATATTGAAGCCATTAGAAATCAGGAAAACTATCCACTGAAATTTCCACTGCCATGGAGAAAAATGGTTGTGGCTTTCAGATGCCAATTTCCTAAATCACAGGATATTACTGCAGGCATTCCCCAGGGCAGTGTCCTAGGTTCAGTCAGTCACTTATCTGCATAAAGGTTTTTTTAACACTTTTTGTTTAGCCAATAATCCAAAAATAAAAAGATACTGTTTCAAATCATGGGACTTTGGAAGATGATGCAGTTTTAAAAAATGATTTGCCTGAACACACTGCTGCCTAATTTGAGCTTTGTAGGTGTGTGTTTGGGGCACTTTTACCTTGTGACAGACTTTTGATTTGGTTTTTACATCCAAGACCAGAGTATTTGGCTTGGTAACTTCTTACAATTTCATAGACAACTTCTTGATTAGTTTCTTGTTGAATGGCTCCAGCTTTGTGTTTGAAAATTCAGTAGAAACACCCTTGCCTTTGAGTAGAAACGTAATAGAAAATTTTGGCTGCAGCATCTCTCCCTGTCTGGCTGTCATGAGCTTTCTCGTGCTCTCTCTCTCTCTCTCTGTGTGTGTGTGTGTGTGTGTGGTGAATAAACAGTTGACTATCTCATACTCAACGGAATCAGAAGGGAGCGGTAGGGAAACAACTGATTACCTGTAAGCCAGATTGGTGCCAGAACTGGAGTTTTACTGGCCTTTGTTCCTTCCCCACCTGTAATATTTCTGTTTTGTCTGTTTGTACATGTATGGGATTTTTTTTCTTGCTAGAATTACAGCCCTATAATTCTGAGTTAGCAATTCATATCTCCTTCCATTGTTTAGATGTTGCAATAAATAGATTTTCTTTAAAAATATACTCCTGCTGTACATGCTGTTCTAATCTGAATTATGCCAGTTAATAAAAATTGGGAAATGTAGTAGTTTAGCAAAAACCTCATATTTGTGACTATTCTTCAAATAGTGGGGCTTGATTTCTGTCAGACTAACCCACTGTCTTACAAAAACATTAATGCAGGTTTTGGTGAAATACTTCTAAATAGTGGTTAATTCTGGGTAAAACTTGTAAACTGAAGCATGTACTGTATGCAGACAACCAGCAAAAAAAAATGACCCTTGACTGGAGCATTTCAGAGAGATATGACTGGAAAGATGGGCTTTAATGAATTTAAAGAGCTTTGGGCAGCACTAAATGGATGGAAACAGAACTTCATGATGTATGATCAGGATAGAAGTGGGACAGTAGAACCGCTTGAACTTGGCCAGGCTATTACATCAATGGGTAAGTAGTGAAACTCCTCTTATACTCCTTTATTTTTAAGGTGCTGAAAGTTGCTGGTATTTTTTTGAAGCTAATATATTATTAAAGCATTGGATGGTATATCATGTAACTTCTTGCTTGCATTTATAACTTTATATTGCTATGTAAGTAGAATATCTAGCTGTTACGGTGGTAACAAGAAGTTTATCCTAAAACAGATGGCAAAGTCAGTTGATTTTGGTGAGAATAGGATTTTTTCTAAACAAGTTAAGCTTTTGGAGTATATTTACGAGTCTTAAACTATTTAAACTTTAAATTAGAAACTTGAAGAAAAGAAGGGAGTGAGGAAATTGAAAAGGTTGAATTCACTTGAAATGTGGAAACCATTGTACAAAGTATGTTTGCATTAAAGCTTTAATTTGAGAACTTCTTATCAAAGTATTGGTAAACATTACATGTTGCAACTTTATTTTGCCTTTTGAATGTAAGGACCAGAAGCAATTATTGGTTATGCAAGGTGATCCCCAGTTGTTTTGCTTGTAGAATAGAAAGTATTTATCTAGGGCATTTCATTCTTCAATTTTAGTAGACAGGAATTAAACATTTTAAAAAATATTAAATAATTCTTTGTTGAAGTTCTCTTAATGGCTTAAAAACGAGTCAGATCTATTTTTATTAAAAATAAATACAGGATGACACTTTCAAGAAAGCTGTACAATATAACTTTTTTTAACTGAAATCTTTTAGGAGTAATACCACTCAGTAATGCACTGCAACCATCTCCTAAGTTGGGAAAGCTGTTGAGCATATACTGGAAACGTTTTGAAGATGTTACATCTTGTCAGTGTTTCTTCACAGCAATGCAACTGATTTCCGCTCGTTGCTCATAGAGTAGCAAAAATCACAGCTGAAAAGAAAGCATCACTCGTTCTTTACGAAAGAAAAAGGTGTTGGTGACATCCTCCAGTTAAAAAGTTCTACAAAAATTAGTGTAAAAGTGATACACACAAGTGTTGCTTTTCACCTGGAACGCTGCAAGTGGTAATCCCAATAGATAACAGTTTTCAACAATGAACTTATGTTCTACTACAACATGTATTTCTGTATTATTCAGTCCCACAAACAACTTCCTGGAAAAATGTTAACTGCTAAGCATTTAGTAATAATTTCTCATCATAAGCTTAAGGTTTAAGCAAAAAGTAAATTTCCAAACATCGAAAGATAGTGAAATAAGATAATATGTTAGTTTTTACTAAATTGAAGTCTTCAGTTTCCCAAAGTCTGACTGTTAAACTCTGAGTGATATGCCCACTCGCCCAGGATGCATTAGTACATTTTTAGAGGCCGAAATGCTAAGCATTTATCTTTTAAGCTACTAGTAATTGTCTGTCTGGTACCTGAATGGACACTATTTGAAGAAAAGCTGGAGGGCACATTTCAAAATCTCTCTTCAAGTAATATGCAAGAGGAAAATGTCTGACTATACTATACCCACTGAACTCTTCTTTCTTGACCTATAAACTTTAGAAAATATCTGTCTGATAATTTTGATTCTTAAGATTTAAATGAAAACCTTGAATTAATCATTGCTTTTGAAGGAAACTTGGAAGACAGTGAAGGAACCACCTGCCACCTACCTCCTTTTGAAACAAGAAAAGGGAGAACTAAAATGGAGGGTTAAATACAATGACTTAGAAAAACAGATAAGGAAGTAGTACAAGACTTGAGCATGTAGTTTTAACAAGAAGGCATAAGCAATAAAGCACAAAATTAGAAGACTGACTGGGAGGAGATGGTAGTGGAAAGTATGAATCTTGAGGACAGGAGTATGGGAAGGGAGCTGCAGAAGGCTTCAAGCATTATTTTCTCCAGCATGCGTACCAAAAAATGGAGCTTGGAGTTCTCTGGTGCTGCCTTTTCAACACTCCATACCACCTACTTTTTTTTCCCACATGAATGGAAAGAAGAAAAGGCATAGAAACTAGAGAGAACGGAGAGTTGGGGGAAAGAAAAACCAAAATAGTAAAGGCATAAAAGAAATGGCAAGATGGAAGAGGCTGTCCAGAAACAGTAACCCAAAGAGAGCAAAGTAAGGGAGAGACCACATTTCCTGACTAGAAATATTAAAATCTGACTAATGGCTGAATTTCACTAAAAATCTGTTTTGGCGTTCAAGTTTGTCACTGGCTGTGGAGAATAACTATGCAAGAGTCAAATCGTGTTGCATGCGTGTACAGTTGAGAGTAAAGTTAATTAAATTGCTCCACTTACACAATATCACACTTTTGTCTGTACTTTAAAATTCATTTTTTTTAATATTAGTTAACGTTGTAAAATTTGGAATACTAACTAAATTCATCTAAGGTTTCACATATTGTTACACTTGAGTAACATTTTCTAAATTTTTTCTCTGGGCCATGTCCATGTTACAAGAGTTTACAGTAGTTTATTTGACACAGCTAAAGTTTTAGATCTTTGACAAAATCTGTAATGTTCTATTTCTGATACTGATGTTCAGATAAGTGTATAGCTATTATCACGTACCTTTATCCTTCTGTTTAGAAGTACATTTGTTGAGAAAATTTGAAGTGGTTGACTTTGCAAATTATATAAATCTTCATGTGTCGTACTGCTGCTTTGGAGCTTATGGCAGTGTCTGCTCTGTTGTGTCACTTGGGATTATCCAATTTTGTAACTTGTTAATGTGAGTGCATCAGTTTTCAATATTAAAGCTGGAATTTTGCCAGAAATATTCTCTCTGGCTGATCAAGATTCTAAATAACAAAATGAGTATTAGTAATGTGAATTCAATAATGTGCTGGTATTTTTGCTATAGCACATGTTTCATTAATGCAAATTGGCTGTAATGCTATTAATGAATAGTGGACACTGTGCAGATCATAGAATCATAAAATTCCTACAATGTGGAAAGAGGCCCTTTGGCCCAACAGGGGTCCACACCAACCCTGAGAGCATCCCACTCAGATCTGTCCCCTTTATAACACACATAATCTACACATCCCTAAACACTGCGGGCAATTTAGCATGGCCAATCCACCTAGCCTGCACATCTTTGGATTGTGGGAGGAAGCTGGAGCACCCGGAGGAAACCCATGCAGACTCAGGAAGAATGTGCAAACTCACATATAGTTAGCGAGTTTTGAGAAGATTTGTAGCTCAGGTTGAGGTTCTGGAGGTGAGTTTGCTCGCTGAGCTGGAAGGTTAGTTTTCAGACGTTTCATTATCATTCTAGGTAACATCATCAGTGAGCTTCCGACGAAGCGCTAGTGTTATGTCCTGCTTCCTATTTATCTGTTTAGGGATAAATTTATCTAAACAGATAAATAGAAAGCGGGACATAACAACACCAGCGCTTCATCGGAGGCTCACTGATGATGTTACCAGGAAGGGTGACGAAACGTCTGAAAACTAACCTTCCAGCTCAGCGAGCAAACTCAATATAGTTGCTTGAAGATGGAATCGAACCCGGGTTCCTGGCACTGAGGCAGCAATACTAACCGCTGAGGATATAATGACTTTCAATGGCTATTTTTGACAGTGTGATGTCACGCAACTATCACGTTCTGGGAGAAATACCTGTAAGCCCAGGCACCCAGGTTCGATTCCAGCCTCGGGCAACTGTCTGTGCGGAGTTTGCAGATCCTCCCAATGTCTGCGTGGGTTTCCTCTGGGTGTTCCGGATTCCTCCCACAGTCCAAAGATGTGCAGGCTAGGTGGATCGGCCATGCTAAATTTGCCCGTAGTGTTCAGGGGTGTGTGAGCTGTTGGAGGATGGGTCTGGGTGGGATGCTTCAAGGTTCGGTGTGGACTTGTTGGGCTGAAGGGCCTGTTTCCACACTGTAGGTGTTCTAATCTAATCTAAAACATTAATTACAGAAAAATTAACTATCAGATCCTGACCAGTATTATAATAATAATATATTTTGGGATGCTTTGAGTTTTCAGTTATTGCTGCTCTCTTTTAAAACTGTTAATGAGAGTAATTATAAACTTATTAATGCTGAAAAATTGAACTTTAAGTATATGTAAAATTTTAAATTATTATATCACTTGCGTTTGCATTTACTCATTTATTTGTCTCCCACATTTTGTTACTCTCTCCAATTTGTGCAATTACATTTCCACCTTCTGTATCTTACTGAAACTTTTCACTGGCCTTCAGGTTTCCTCAATGACTTCCATTTTGAACATCTAACTTCTGGGTAGACATGATCCATTGCAGTGGTTATTAATTTATGAAAAGCCAAGCATGTACCAAGGAGAATATTTTGTGTGTAAACCGCATTTTGTACACAGGAAGAACGGTGTCATGTAATAACCTGTTTCTAATTAGCATTTTTTGTATGGTTATTTTTGCAATACCTGTCAACGACTATGGATTTTAGCATCATGGTTCATAAGCTAAAATCTCCAACTAATCTCAGTGACCCACTGAGCCTTGAATTACTACTCCGTTTCAGGATTTAACTTAGGATCAGTACTTCTTTTTGCCTTGAATCTTTCTTGATAGCATGATTTCTAAAAATAAAACTAAATGAATTATTATGTAAGAATATTTTGTAGCCACTTGTTTCAAAATATTTTGTATGTTCCCAGGGTACCGACTGAGTGCTCAAGCTATAAATGGTATTATAAAACGTTACTGTAAAGATGGCAAGACCTACTTTGATGACTACGTTGCTTGCTGTGTAAAATTAAGGGCAGTTACAGGTATGCATTATCTATCTTAAATACTTCACTCACTGTTTTATTGAATTTATTCAATTCTGAAGAATTTACTTCAGAATTACTACTTGATATATGTTAAGTAGCTGCTTAAATTTCTTTTGGGATAAAATAAGTTTAATTTTTTTTATTTACCTAGGTGACTTATGATGCAGATAATTATCCATTAAATGGGGTTGTTTTTTTTCCCCCCTGTGCAGATTTTAATCATACTCTTGAATGACTATTTTCAGTTTTTTTAGATACTCCAAACTTAGAACGCTGTGTCTTTAAAGTATGATTTTGATTATGGCTGTTGATCGTAAAAATAATTGCACTTCGTTATTTTAAATGCCTCTGATTTCAGTAGATCTTTCCTTTTTTTCTATTTACTAGCCAATAATATTTTGTCTTGTTCTTTTCATGTAACTGAGTTTCCCAAAAAATTTAAAGATTGCTATCCTGCCTGTTATTCTTAACACATGCCTCTTGGTCTGACCCGTGGATGTTTTTACAAATTCCTTCATGGGATGTGCGAGACAGCATTTATTGCCCTGGAGGAGCTGGTGCTTGGGGTCAGTGGTGGCTGCAAACCAAGTAGAAACAGCCACAAAAGTACTTTCACTAGAATAATAAGTCTGGGGCTAAGCATTCTGAGTAACTCAACATTTTTTTAAAAAATCTCATTTAAAGGCATATGAGTTTGCTGCCTTGACCAGCATTTATTGCTCTGGCCTTCTTTGAACCACTGCTACGTTTGGTTTGTAGGGACATCCACAGTATAGTTAGGAAAGGAGTGCCAGGATTTTGACCCAGCAATATTGAAGGAACGGTGATAGAGTTCCTAGTCAGTCTGGTGTTTGGCTTGGAGGGATACTTGCAGGTTGTGGTGTTCCCATGCACCTTCTACCTTTTTTGTCCTTCTAGAGGGTGGGGATCGTGGGTTTGGAAGATGTGGTTAGAAGAGCCTTGGTGAATTGCTGCAGTGTGTCTAGCAGATGGTACAGGCTATCACTGTATGTTGGTAATCAAAGGAGTGAATGATGAAGGTAGATGAGGTACCAAATCAAGCAATAATTTTTTTGCCCCTGGATGATAAGCTTTTTGAATATTGTTAGAATTGCCCTCGGCAAGAAAAGTGAAGGGTAGCCCATCAAACTCCTGGCTTGTGTCATGTATATGCGTTCCTGCCAATCCTGGTAACCCTTCACTGCCTTGTTTAATCAGAATCTACCTATCTCCTCCTCAAACATTTCAAAGACTCTGTTTCCACAACTTTCTTAAAAAGAGAGTACGAAGACACTTGATTTTGAGAGGAAAGAAATGGTTTTTCTGTTTTAAATGGGTAGTGCTTGATTTTTAAAACTGTTGACTGCTGGTTCTATAATCTCCACTGGAGGAAGCATCCTCTCTTGACTGACCTGTCAAGACTAGTCAGAATCTTTCCAAAATTTCCATCAAGTCATCTCTTGCTGTTGTAAATTCCAATGGATACAAACCTATCCTGTCTAGTCCTCTGAAGACTTCTCGCTCCATTTCTCTAAACCCCTTCCAATGCATTAACATCCATCCTTAAGAGAGTTGGCCAACACTGCACAGTACTTCAAATAAGGTTCCACCAAGGCCCTGTATAGCTCAGGCATAACATGCCCACTTTTGTATTCAGTTCCCCTTGCGATAAGTAACTTCCTAATTACTTGCTATATCTCTGTGTAAAACTATAGTACATATTTTATTCCTTCACTGAAGTAGTCAAAAGACTTCATGCTACAGACCTTTTTTTTTCCTTTTTTTATTATATTTTGGATTAGTGACTTGAACTTTTACTCACAACTTTGATTTTTTTTGTTGCAGATGCTTTCAGACGAAGAGACAGTCTGCAGCAAGGATATGTGAACTTTGCTTATGATGATGTAAGTTTCTAAATTGCATGATATGTTAGCTTTGAAATTGTTTGTTTGCTCTGAAAGTCTGCAGCAACAACAGCATCAGTCACTGACCCTGGTGGACACGATGGCAGAAGTTATTTTTAATTTTGAGAATTTCACTAGTGATGTTAGAATGTTGACATTAGATTTCATTTTTTGAGTTCCAAGGTAATTTTTGTTAGTTATTTATTACAGTCTTAATAAACCACAACTGATTAACAGTTTTCTTTCATTTGTCTACTCATTTGATTAAACTACTACAAATATGAAATGTGACACTCTAATACAAAAGGATGTAGATAGATTTAACTTGCAAGTTTGTTCATTTTGATATTGTTGTTTATCATGTTCAGAAATTGCCATATATATTAACCTTTTTATTCTGTTCTACTTTTCTTCAAGTTTATCCAATGCACAATGTCCATTTGAGTGTAACATTGCATCCATTATGCAAACACTGGCCGCTGATGACCGACCGACCAACCAGTGATTTATATTGCTTTGAGGATAAATCGAACTGCTCAAATTGCATACATGTCTAGTCGTTTTGTATATTTTCTTTTTTTATTGTGTAAAATAAAAAAGGAAATTCAATTTTATGATGTGTAAACAATTTGTTATGCTATCACGTCAATTTTTTAATTTCTTTCATAGCTTGCAAAATATTAATTTACAGGTAAATGGCTTTGCTGCAGTTGTGCCTCTTGGAATTTTGTGTAGTTTAATACAAATGTCTAGGTTTTTAGCCTATTGTAACGTATGATGTAACAACGTTAATATAAATAATCACATTTTTGTGAGCCAAACATCACTTTGCATTTGAATAGCATTTCCATTTGCAGTTTTTTAAAAGATTATATTTTTTTCATGTTTTCATACTGCTTTTTCACCATGTAATAAAAATCTTTTACTTTCTGGTTAATGCTGGATATACAATTGTCAATGGAATAAAATAAAAACTAGTGCCACATTTTTTTTAGATAAGGTGTCTTTGTGAGAAAGGAGAAATTACTGTCTTACTATCTATCTGAATTGGGCACAATGTTTGTTTATTGACATTGACATTTTCTTTAAAAAAAATCCTCCTTGCCTATCTTCTTGCTGTTTTTAAAGGTTTGTAGGCCTTCATGCAATTTGTCTTATGTTGTATGACTAAACTCTCCTATTGTCATAAGCAGACTTCATAGTGTGTATCTTTCATCTAAGAGGGTTGCAGTTTCAGACTGTAAGGTGTACCATTTTCTTCTGTGAAAATTAGCATTGCACTCTGTATCCTGAGTCGTCATGTATGTTCGTTATCAGTGTCCATGTGACTAGTCATCCAACTGAGGAGGGACATCTGTGTATCTAGGACATCTGGTGTTTCATATTTGTTCAAGTTTCTTCATTATAAATATATGCAGGGCCTTATTCTAGACTTTGCTTAGTTCAGTTTCCTCTGTCCTTTTCCTTAAAAGTATTCCTTCATTATGCAAGAAGTAGTAAATTTTAGAATGCAATTGTAATGTTTCAAAGTTTTTAATGGCAGTTTCCACTAAGCATAGCAACGGGTATCTCTCCAAGTTTCACATTGAGTTTGTTGCTGCGATTAGAAAGGTTGGGGAATTCCAGCTGGTGGAGGTTCACTCTCTTGGCTGCAGATTTTTTTTTAAACTTCCAAACTGTCTCTTTGCTGGGGATCAAGTGTTTAAAATCCATACAAATTTTTGGCTTCTTCAGAATGATTGCTTATGTTAACTACTAACATTAAACTTACGGTGCTGGTAATCGTACATTCAAACTTTCCAGATGGTGTCCTTTTTTGATTACTTTAGCTAGAACTTCTTTAAAACAAGGATGGCTTTTCTTCATTTAACAATCACCTCTTTGACAGTACTTTGAAATACTGTGAAATTCAGCTGGGAACAGGAATGTTTGGCTAAATAATGTATACTGCCACAGGTGTAATCTTTTTTTTATTGTATATTGTATGAATTATTTTATTGTAATTGAGGCAACAGCAGCTGTCTTTTGGTACAGGGCAAAAATTCATTTGAGCAGGATTCAATGTTACTGTGTTAATTTGGACTCTAAATAATTGCCCTGGCAAAAATGGGGATGTGTTGCTTTGAATCTAATTACTAGTCCAACACAATTTCATGCTTTACAGAAATTGTAGCATTTTTGATTTTTTTTTTTGTTTAGTCACTGCTGTGGTGTAAGATCCTTGGCAGCCAATTTGTGCATCGCCAGCTTCCAAAACTGTTCATATGACTCAATAATTTGGTTCGGTGGTGTTGATTTCAGAGATGAGTATTAACTCTGTCATTGTGGGTATCTCACCTGCACCTCTTGGACAAAATATTTGTGCATCTGCCTTAGGATGATGATGTTTAAAATCTCGTTCAACTGACAACACAAGATAGTGCAGCACTCCTTTTAAGACAACACTGGTGAATCAGCCTAGTTTTCTGTGCAAATCTCTGCAGTGGGATTTGAATGAAACTTTCTGAACCAAATGAAACTATTACTTAGTGAATGACAGCTGACATGTTAATGAAAAGGGGAGAAACTGGCACAAACACAACCATAACAAACAAGCAAAGCAAGGTAGTAGGAATTTTTCAAGTTTCATCAAAAATGGTGGTCTAATCCTGTTCGGTAGTAGCTGAAAAAGTTTGGGGATCTATTATTGGTATGAAATGCCTGCTGGCTCACATCATATTTTTACAACTAATCTCTTCAATGTCTTGTGGATGTGAAGTAAATTATTCAAGTGCAGGTTTTTGGGAAAAAGTTGATGCAGGGAATAATTTCATTTTATTACATCAGTCGCAGCACATGTTTTTAGAAGACCTAAATTGGTATTGCCAGGATATTTGCATAGCAAAGGAAGGAAAGATGTCTGACTTAAAACTGCATTTGATCCATTCTGTAGGGGGGATTTCAATTCATTTTGACCATGGACAGATTTACAGTTTTACACCTTACAGGTTACAAGGTCAATTCTCTGGTGACTCACGTCACCAGCTTATGTATCTTGTAACGAGTGGGGTTTATGATTCAGAAGAATTATTCTGAGCAGCAACCCAAAGAACTCTTGAATCCCTGACTGTAGCTGATTAAAGTTTCTGTTGTGCCCTCCATGCTAAGTGTTTTATCACTGAGAATCTTGTGTGGGTTTTTGACGAACCATTTTCCAGGATTTTCTTTTGAATGGAGCTTACAGAGTGAGTTCATATAGGTTATCTTTTTTTTAATTGCTGGGAAGTGAACCTGATGCACTCTAGTTTTCCATTCAAAGTAAAGTTCTTTAAGAAAAGTATTTCTTTAAACAGTACGGTGTAATTACATGTGAAGGATTTTGTAATCCAGGCACTCTTCAAAAGTGACTGCCATATCGTTGAACATAATTGGTCAACATTCTTAAATATTCTAAACAGATCAATCCAGAAAAGTTCAATATTTCAGCATTTGTTTCTAAGCAGTGTAGATGTAATCCTAAAAACTGCTTTCAAAGCGTGACTATTGACTATAGATGAGTCATACGTGGTATGCAAAATTTAATTTGATGAAAATGCATTTTGGGGTTGAGTAGAAAACTTTCAGTAACAATAGCTGTATTCCTTGCCTTATTCTGAAAAACTCAGGTAGAAGTTACAAGGGCAATGTCACTTGCTAAGAATTTGCATATCATTGTAATTGCTATTTATGTTGCAGTAGTTTTCTATACAACAAAGATTTGCTCTGATCCAGCTTGAGCCCCCTACAGTGAATTTCTGATATCTGTAATCAGCACAGAAATAGCAAGGCTTTTCAAGAAACCCAGTGTCTAAACTCAGAAAATTGTAAATTGGGAGACATGCACAGAAAACAGAACAAGGATTGAAAAAGATGTGGGATTAGGAACAAAATATAAATCTACCCCAATGCTTATTAACTTCTAAAGGACTGATATTCCATGTTTAGAAACGAGTTTTGGGGACAGAGAGGTAGGTAGTGATGCTTGTCTTCATTAAAAGTTTCTCATCTAAATATGCATTTTTAAAACAAAAAAAATTGTGCTTTTTGTGAGGCTCGGAATACATCTAGTGGAACACCAGGGTATAATTGATAGTAACCATAAGATGTAGAAACAAAAGCAGGCCATTCAACTCATTGAATTATAGAGCAGACTCGATGAAATTATGTTTCATCTGATGATTTTTAACTCTTCCCTCCTGTCTTCCTGCCCCTCCTCTAAGCTCTGTCTTCCCCCTCCGCCCCCCCCTCAAGGAATCAATCTATCTGATAGCTAGATAGATTGCTAATGAGCAATCTATCTCAGCTTGACTATAATGAATGACTCTGACTCACATCTGTGGTAAAGAATTTCATAAGTTCACTACTGAAAGAGAAGTTCCTCCTCATCCTTGCCTTAAAGGTGTCCCCAAATTACAAGATTATGCTTTCTAGCCCTAGACACACTCTCGCTCCTTACCATGTTTAGAATCCTTAGAATCTTGTTTGTTTTAATATGGCCACCTCTCATTCTTGACTCTTGAGTGCAGGTCCAACCTATGCAACATTCCTTCTAAAGCTAGACCCTCCAATTCTGGGATCAGCCTAGTGAACAGCCTGCAATGCCAGTGCATCATCTTTAAAATAAGGGGCCCAAAACTGTTTACAGTATTCTAGCTGTGGTCTGTCTCATACCTGGTGTAATTTCAACAAGACTTACCCCACTTTTATCCTGCATTCCCTTTGAAATAGAGGCCATGACTCCATTTCCCCCACCTATTACCTGGTGAATTTGTGTTAGCTTTTTGTGATCTATGCACAAGGACTCCCAAATCCCTCTGTACTGTAGCTTTTTACATCTTTCTGCATTTAAATAGTTCTCTATTCTTGTTGCCAAAGTGAAGAACCTTACATTTACCCACATAATATTCCTTCTGCCAAGTTTTTGCCCATTTGCTTAACATGTCTATCAAAGATAGTTAAACAAGGTGGAATGGTTCTCTGGAGACTTGGTACTAATATCCTTGTTGGCATTATTTGAATCTTCTATAGGCACTCTGCATTCTCTGATTTGGCTTTACTAGGCTATGATTCTATTTTCTACTTGATTGTAGCAGAACGTAGAGAGTTTGTCATTCCAGTCTTCAATTGCCATTGAGTAAGTGGCTAGCCAGTTGTATAGGACTTTGGTTCGGTCACATTTGGAGTACTGTGTACAGTTCTGGTCGCCACATTAACAAAAGGATGTGGATGCTTTGGAGAGGGTGCAGAGGAGGTTCACCAGGATGTTGCTTGGTATGGAGGATTCTAGCTATGAAGAGAGGTTGAGTAGATGAGGATTATTTTCATTAGAAAGACGGAGATTGAGGGGGGATCCTGATTGAGGTCTACAAAATCATGAGGGGTATAGACAGAGTGGATAGCAAAAAGCTTTTTCCCCAGAGTGGGGGACTCAATTACTAGGGGTCATGAGTTCAAAGTGAGAGGAGGAAAGTTTAAGGGAGATATGTGTGGAAAGTTCTTTACACAGAGGGTGGTGGGCACCTGGAACGCGTTGCCAGTGGAGGTAGTAGACGCAGACACGTTAGCATCTTTTAAGATATATTTGGACAGGTACATGGATGGGCAGGGAGCAAATGGACACAGACCGTTAGAAAATAGATGACAGGTTAGACAGAGGATCTTGATCGGCGCAGGCTTGGAGGGCCGAAGGGCCTGATCCTGTGCCGTAGGTTTCTTTTGTTTCTTGAATTGTGGCATTACTTGTGGTTTAGGGGTAGCAGTACTGTTAGGAATGATTTTTTTACGGGTTTCTGATCCAAAGGCAACCAAGGAATGATGATATGATATAATTCTAAATAAGGATGACTTTTGGTTTTCAGGTGAACTTTAGTTTTTGGTGTTTTTAATTTAAATGTGGGAAATATAATAGTGCAGTCAAACTGTTAAGCTGGTTTACATCCCCTTAACTGGGCTAAGCGTGTCATTCATTTTTTTAAAAAATTGTTCATGGACAGTGTGGAGGAGTCATGTTCCTATTTTGCACATTTCATGTTACACTAAAGTATTTGCATGATTACTCATTCCTTGATATTCCTTAATCAACCTGGCAAAATAACTAAAGCATTGTTAACATTGAATTGATGCTGATGAGATGATAGCTTCCATTTGTCCCACACCCTCTAGACTGCCTGAACATGCTTTTTAGATTCTGCAGCAAACCTCCTGAATACGGAATTTTTGTTCTCTGTTGCTAGCAGACTTCCATCATTATTCCTGAGAATTACTCAGCCCTAGTCTTTGCAGATTCTAATTTAGCAAAGTTGGTTAGTGATAACAAAAGCAAAGTCAGTTTTTCTGCTCCTCAGATGCTGCTTGGCCTGCTGTATTCATCCAGCTCCACACCTTGTTATCTTGGATTCTCCAGCATCTGCAGTTCCTATTATCTCTGACAATGTTCAAGTACATGTTGAGTTCTCTGTATCTCTCTTGTTTCTCTAAGTAACATCCTTACTGTGGTCTACCACTAGCTCCTGCAATATTTGCCAATTTTTCTTTTCTCCCAGCTGTGAGGAATTAGTTTAGAATTAATTGAGAGAATGCAAGTAGCTATTAAAATGAAGCCCCTCAAAAAGGTAATGTGATTTGTACCAGCAAGATCATGTGGGTGGAGAACTTTTTGCCATGCACACTGTCAATCACGCTTAAAAACAATCACAATTAAAACCAAGTTCTTTCTTTAAAAAATCAGATATAAACAGGATCTGGGACAGTTGTCAATGAATATTGTGTGAGTATATGTATTCCATTCTGTCTACAATTTTTTATGACAGTATGATTTTTTTTTGTGATGTAATCTCTTTTACTGGCTTTGGAGAGTACAGGATATTGTATTCCCTTGAGGCAGAAAATAGTTCATAATGAAAGTTGAAACCAATGACCAAATTCGCGAATAGAAGACAACAAAATGTGAGGCTGGATGAACACAGCAGGCCAAGCAGCATCTCAGGAGCACAAAAGCTGACGTTTCGGGCCTAGACCCTTCAGAGAGGGGGATGGGGTGAGGGTTCTGGAATAAATAGGGAGAGAGGGTGAGGCGGACCGAAGATGGAGAGAAAAGAAGATAGGTAGAGAGAGTATAGGTGGGGAAGTAGGGAGGGGATAGGTCAGTCCAGGGAAGACGGACAGGTCATGGAGGTGGGATGAGGTTAGTAGGTAGATGGGGGTGCGGCTTGGGGTGGGAGGAAGGGATGGGTGAGAGGACGAACAGGTTAGGGAGGCAGAGACAGGTTGGACTGGTTTTGGGATGCAGTGGGTGGGGGGGAAGAGCTGGGCTGGTTGTGTGGTGCAGTGGGGGGAGGGGACGAACTGGGCTGGTTTAGGGATGCAGTTGGGGAAGGGAAGATTTTGAAACTGGTGAAGTCCACATTGATACCATTAGGCTGCAGGGTTCCCAGGCGGAATATGAGTTGCTGTTCCTGCAACCTTCGGGTGGCATCATTGTGGCAGTGCAGGAGGCCCATGATGGACATGTCATCTAAAGAATGGGAGGGGTAGTGGAAATGGTTAGCGACTGGGAGGTGCAGTAGTTTGTTGCGAACTGAGCGGAGGTGTTCTGCAAAGCGGTCTCCAAGCCTCCGCTTGGTTTCCCCAATGTAGAGGAAGCCACACCGGGTACAGTGGATGCAGTATACCACATTAAGCAGAGGTTCACCTGCACATCTGCCAATGTGGAAAGTCATCTTGGGGCCTGGGATAGGGGTGAGGGAGGAGGTGTGGGGGCAAGCGTAGCATTTCCTGCGGTTGCAGGGGAAGGTGCCGGGTGTGGTGGGGTTGGAGGGCAGTGTGGAGCGAACAAGGGAGTCACTGAGAGTGGTCTCTCCGGAAAGCAGACAGGGGTGGGGATGGAAAAATGTCTTGGGTGGTGGGGTCTGATTGTAGATGGCGGAAGTGTCGGAGGATGATGCCTTGTAGCCGGAGGTTGGTGGGGTGGTATGTGAGAACGAGGGGGATCCTCTTTGGGCGGTTGTGGCGGGGGTGGGGTGTGAGGGACATGTTGCGGGAAATACGGGAGACGCGGTCGAGGGCGTTCTCGATCACTGTGGGGGGAACGTTGCGGTCCTGGAAGAACTTGGACATCTGGGATGTGTGGGAGTGGCATGTCTTATCGTGGGAGCAGATGCAGCGGAGGCGGAGGAATTGGGAAAAGGGGATGGAATTTTTGCAGGAGGGTGGGTGGGAGGAGGTGTATTCTAGGTAGCTGTGGGAGTCGGTGGGCTTGAAAGGGACATCAGTTACAAGCTGGTTGCCTGAGATGGAGACTGAGAGGTCCAGGAAGGTGAGGGATGTGCTGGAGATGGCTTTTGCTTTTGTGTTCCTGAGATGCTGCTTGGCCTACTGTGTTCATCCAGCCTCACATTTTGTTGTCTTGGATTCTCCAGCATCTGCAGTTCCCATTATCTCTGACACCAAATTCGCGAAAGATACTTTTGGCATAATATCTCTCAACAATGACCAACTTTATGTATCATTTGTCTCCTGTATAACAAAGTGAAAATCAACAGGCATCAATCACAATAATCTTTTATCCATCTAGAGATTGCAATATTTGGGTTATTTAGTTAAATAAGTGCTGAAATAGACTTCTGAAACAGTCAAATCAGACTCAAAACATGAGAGATAATGGGATCTGTAGATGCTGGAGAATCCAAGATAACGAGGTATGGAGCTGGATGAACACAGGCCAAACAGCATCTTAGGAGCACAAAAGCTGACGTTTCGCGTCTAGACCTTCAGAAATGGGGAATGGGAAGAAGGCGAGGCAGGCTGAAGGTGGATAGAAGAGAAGATAGGTGGATAGGAGACAGACAAGTTAAAGGGGCAGGGATGGAGCCAGTAGAAGTGAGTATAGGTAGGCAGGGGATGGGTCAGTCCAGGGAAGATGGACAGCTCAAGGGGGCCAGATGAGTTAGGAGATAGGGGCGGCTTGAGTTGGGAGGAGGGGATAGGTGAAAGGAAGAATAGGTTAGGGAGGCGGGGATGAGCTGGGCTGGTTTTGGGATGTAGTGGGGGAGGGGAGATTTCGAAGCTTGTGAAATCCACATTGATACAACGGTAGTAGATTTGCCAACTTTAGGTACATTTAAGTCATAATTGGATAAGCATATGGACGTACATGGAATAGTGTAGGTTAGATGGGCTTGAGATCGGTATGACAGGTCGGCACAACGTCGAGGGCCGAAGGCCCTGTACTGTGCTGTAATGTTCTATGGTATATGATACCATAGGGCTGCAGGGGTCCCAAGCGGAATATGAGTTGCTGTTCCGCAACCTTCGAGAGTCATCATTATGGCACTGCAGGAGGCCCAGCATGGATATATTGTCTAAGGAATGGGAGGGGGAGACTCAAAAGATTAACTGTTTCGCTCTCCTTGCATGCCAGCAGGCTTGCTGAATTTATCCACTTCCTGTTTTAATTCCAGATTTCCAGCATCCAGGGTTTTCTTTTGCTTTATGTGACTAGTATCAGTCAAACCAAAAACATTCTACCACTACTGCTAGAAATAAGACCATTATAGATAGAGTGGGCTCAATCCTAATTTTGAAATGGGAAAATCAACATTATGTAAAACTTATCTAACATTTCAATAACTGAGAATCATAGCATGTTTGTAGTTGTTATGATCCCAGCTGATGCTACACTGAACAAATCAGATTCCGGAGTGTGTCCTGGCTTGATATTTTAAAATTTTGAACCTGTTGTGAGCATGACTGAGGTGTAGTAAACAAGGTATAGAATCTCCGTAACAACAGAACAGATGTTTATTACATGAAAGAAGAAAACAGAAAGAAGCTTTCTAGCTACAGAACACAAAATTTTTAAAACACCCAGCAAAACAAAGTTGCAACCTATTCTCAAAACAATTTAAGGAAAAGAAATTCAAAATCACAGGATTTATACAAAAGTAAAAGTTGCTGTCATCATCCTGGACCTAGGGCTGCTGCGTTATTAGAGAGTTGTGACTACTGGTGGTTTGACCTGAGGGCCACCATATTTCAGGAGAAGGGAAAAAGTTGAAAAGGAGAGTCCTTCACAGTGACCTCACCTGGTGTGGGAATCAAACTTGTGCTGTTGGTGTTACTCTGCAGTAAATAAGCTGTCCAGTTAATTGATGCCCCACCCACCCAATGTTCAATCCACAGACCCGACGTGCTTAGATGGGCCAGTTGCTGTTTATGTGAACCTGCTTGCTTCAAAATCCAAACTGACATATACATAATGTGGAAATGTTCTGAATCTCACAGGATTTCACTGTCATGGATGAAATGAAATTTGAAATGAATTAACCAGCTATGCAATTTAGCATGTTGAAAATAATAAGAATAATTAATACTTGGCAATGCTCAAGATAGGCAAGAGTTAAAATCACAGAGCACTGTTTCTGACTCAAGTTGTAATGATTGAAAGGAAAATTTCACCAAATCTACAACTTTTTTTATCACTCATTTATCGATTGAGGACAATGATGGTTAGGCCAGCATTTATTTGCCCTTTCCTAATTACCAGAGGGTGCTAAAGAGTCAACTGTGAGTCTGGAGCCACATGTAGATCAAAGCAGGTAAGGATAGCAGTTATGGCTGTTTATCTTTATTATTGTCTGCCTGCTTTCTGTTATTGTGGACGGTTTCTTCATTATGAGAATTACATTTCTTTACAGTTCTGAAAAAGAGATCACGCCCACTCTTAAGGAGGGTAGCAACACTCCTAACATCTGCCTCTTAATCATATGTAACTTGAATTTGTTCCAGCATATGTGGGCCCTGGACTGGGCTCCTAAATCGAGCATAGTGGACCTGTGTCTGATCTAAGCACAACAGGTCTCCAAGAGCCCAGTGCTCAGTAATTGACCCCTGATTTAACCCCCTGTCCCAGCTCTTGAGCTTGATGTCATATTTCATTACAAGCTGCAGAAGTCATGTTGTGTGGGAATTGGAGTTGATGCCACAAGCAGATGTTATTGAATGATACAGCATGTTCATTGTTAACAGTGGCATCCTCCTGCTTTATTTCATTTCTTTGCATATTGCCGAGCCAAAAGAGAGGCTATGAGAGTTGTGAAAATCATCAAAATGTTACTGTTTCAATAATTAGAATTTAGCCTTACTGAATTATAGACCAACTTCCTTAAGCAATGATTTCTTCTGGCAAATTTGCTTATACACCAAAGATTAAGAGCACAAATATGATTATTCTAGCAGAACTGAAGATCAAATATTACATCAAATGGAAACATAGAAAATACAGACAGTTGTAGGCCATTCAATCCATCAAGCGTGCTCCACTAATAAATAAAATCATAGTTAAGAATTATATCTGTCTCCTTGAAAACATTCAATGTTTTGGCCTCAGTTATTTTCTGTGGCAGAGAATTCTGTGGCAAACTCATCACTCTGGGTGAAGATGTTTCTCCTCACCTCAGTCCTAAATGGCCTACCTCATTTACTTTGACTGTGACCCCTGGTTCTGAACTCCTTGGTCATTGGGAACATCCTTCTTGCCTTTGCTCTGTCTTGTCCTGTTAGCATTTTTTACACAGAGGGTGGTGAGTACCTGGGACTCGCTGCCGGGGAGGTAGTGGAAATAGATACTAAAGTGACTGTTAAAGGGCGTCTTGACCAATACCTGAATAGGATGGGAATAGAGGGATACGGTCCCCAGAAGGGTCAGGGGTTTTATTTTGATGGGCAGCATGTCGGTGTGGGCTTGGAAGGCCGAAGGACCTGTTCCTGTACTGATTTTCTTTGTTCTTTCACTTTTGTTCTTTGAATAGTCCTAATTGATCCAGTCTTTCTTCATAGATCAGTCATGCCATTTCCAGGAGTCAGTCTGGTAAACATCCTGTGCACTCCCTCCATCCTGCCAGATCATCCTTCCTCAAATAAGGAGACCAAAAATGCACACAATACTCACCAAGACCCTGTACAGTTGCAGCAAGACATCCCTGCTCTTGTATTCAAATCCTCTTACAATGAAGGCCAACGTATCTTCTTTGTATTTAGTTCCCTTATCTAAATTATGAATATACATTGTGACTAAGTGCAATCCAAACACTTATTTCTGTGGTCACTAATTACCACTCAGAAAATAATCTATTCTTACAGTTTGTTTCCTGTCGTTTCCTATCCATCTCCGTACACTACCGTACACTTTGGGGCAGCACGGTGGCTCAGTGGTTAGCACTGCAGCCTCACAGCGCCGGGGACCCGGGTTCGATTCCAGCCTCGGGTAACTGCCTATGTGGAGTTTGCACACTCTCCTTGTGTCTGCATGGGTTTCCTCCGGGTGCTCTGGTTTCCTCCCACAATCAAAAGATGTGCAGGTTAGGTGGATCGGCCATATTAAATTGCCTGTAGTGTCCAGGGGTGTGTGGGTTATAAGGGGATTGTTTTGGACGGGATGCTCCAAGGGACGGTGTGGACTTGATGGGCTGAAGGGCCTGTTTCCACACTGTAGGGAATCTAATCTAATCTACCCTCAGTCATATATGCTTTAATTTTACATGCTAATCTCTTAAGTGGGACCTTATTGAATGCCTTCTGAAAGTCCAAGTAAAACACACCCACTAGTTCCCTGATCAACTCTGCCAGTTACATCCTGGAAAAATTCTACTAAATTTGCTAAGTGTGATTTCCCTTTCATACTGGTTATGCCCAATCTGTTGCTGTTTTCTGAGGACTCTGCTATTAAATCTTTTACAGTGGTCATCTTCCCTAGTACTGATGTGGGTTAACTCATTCCCTGTTTTCTCTCTATCTTCTATAAGTACTGGAGTTACATTAGCTACCCTCCAATCCTTTGGAACTGTTCCGGATTCTATGGAATCTTGGAAGATGCCCATTAACACATCCATTATTTCAAGGGCCAAGCCCTTCAGTACTCTGGGATGAAGATTGTCAGGCCCTGGAGATTTGTCAGCCCTTAATTCCATCAATTTCCCCAACGCTAATTCCCTACTGATTTTCTTTGGTTCCTCTTTCTCACTGGACCATGTGTTTGCTCAACATTTCTGCCATTGTTATTTGTGTTCTCCTTTGTGAAGGCAGAACCAAAAGAATTATTTAGTCTTTCATGCCATTTCTCAGATCCGTATTATAACTTGCCCCATTTCTGATTGTAAGAAACGTACATTTGTCCTCACTAATCTTTTTTACTCTTTGTTTTAAAAAAAACTTCTTAATATATGCAATCAGTTTGCAAGTTCCCTGTAAGCTTGCTCTCATACTCCAATTCTCACATTTGTCCTCTGCTGAAATTTAAACTGCTCCCACTCCTCAGGTGTGGTTTTTATACTGGCCCAATTTGTATGATTCTTCTTTGGATTTAATGCTATCCTTAATTTCCCCTGTTAGCCATGGCCAGGGTCACCTTTTCCATTTTACTTTTGCTCCTGACAGGAATGAGCAATTGCTGCAGTTAACTATGTGTTTGTTCAATGTTTGCCATTGCCTTTCCATCATCATTTCTGTAAGTAACATTCCTGAAACTGTCGGAGCCAATTTGTGCCTCATTCCATCATAGATTTTTTTTTGTTTATGTTCAGAGCAAGAAAATGTCAAGAATTAAAAGTTGAACACTTTCAGAGACTGTCCTGAAAAGTAAAAACTCTGATGTCAATTTAGTGCTTGACTATAAGGAAGTACATAACAAGTTGAGGGGACGCATTGGCCTAATGGTATTAGTGCTAGAATATTATTCCAGGGACCCTGGTTCAAATCTTACCGTGGCAGATGGTGCAGTTTGAATTCAATAAAAATCTGGAAATAAAGGGTCTGATAATAACCATGAGACTATTGTCAATTGTCAGACAAACCTATCTGGTTCACTAATGTCCTTCAGGCAAAGAACTGCCGGTCTTAACTGGACTGGCTGACATGTGACTCCAGACCCACAGCAATATGGTTGACTCTTAACTGCCTTCAGTGTAGTAAATGCTGTCCCAGCCAGGGATGCCCACATTCCATAAATGAATAAAAAAAACGTAGAATCTAGAAAGGATGTGACAGACATTTATCCTAGGTGTCCAATTCACAGTTGTCAGCACCCAGAATCAAGACAGATTCCCGGCAATCAGCAATGTTGCTGTTCACTAAGTTAATCAAAGGAAAAAAATTGGAAAAAATCTTTGGATCCGTCACGAATGCTAATCCAGTGTCCTGATAGTATAAGGCACTGTACTGTCAAAAGCAAACATAAAAACTGTAAACCAAGGCTTTTTCTGCACAGATCACAGCCCATCAATGTTCTAGAGAAGTTCATTAACTAGGCAAGCATTTGTTGTCCAGCGCTAATTGTCTTAGAGAAGGTAGTGATGAGCTACCTTCTTGAACTTCTGCAGTTCTTGGTGTGTGAGTACTTTTGATAATGTTTAGGAGGCAGTTGCATGATTTGACCCAATGACAGTGAAAGCATAGTGATATGTTTCCAAGTCGGGGTGGCATGTGGCTTGGAATGGAGCTTGCAAGTGATGGTGCTCCCATTCATCTACTGCCCTTGCCTTTCTAGGTGGTAGAGATTGAATTTTGGAGATGCTATTGGAGGACCCTTGGTATGTTATTGACGTGCTTCTTGTAGATAACACGCGCTTCAGCTACTGCAAATCATTGGTGAAAGCAGTGAATGTTCAAAATGGTTAATGGGATGACAGACAGGAGGATTGTTTTGTCCTGGATGGCTGCACCTTTTGAGTGTCATTGGAGCTGCAGTCATCCAGACAAGTGGAGAATATTCTACCACATACCTGACTAGTGCCTTATAGATGGTGAACAATCTTTGTGGAGGCAAGGGGTGAGTTTCTTGGCAGAGAATTCTTAGCCTTTGACCTGATTTTGCAGCCAAAATATTTATATAGCTAGTCCAATTCAGCATCTAGTCATTGGTAACCTCCAGCATGTTGATAGTGGAACTTCAGTGATTGTAATGCCATTTAACATCAAGGGACATTGGATAAATCCTCTCTTGTCAGAAATGGTCATTACTATTTATCAGCCCAACTCTGGATGTTGCCCAGGTCTAGCTGCACTTTGATGCTTCCTGCTTCATAGAGTCATACAGAATGGAGACAGACCCTTTGATTCAACTCTTCCATGTCAATCGAGTTTCCCAAACTAAATCAGTTCCACTTGCCTGGTGTTTGCCTATATTCCTCTAAACTTTTCATCTTCATGTACCTATGCAAATGTATTTTAAATATTGTAACTGTATCTGCATTTACCACTTCCGCTGGCAGTTCATTCCACTTACAAGCCATCCTCTGTGTGAATAAGTTGCCCCTCAGGCACCTTTTAAATCTTTCTCCTCTCACCTTAAAAATATGACCCCTAGTTTCAAGCTCAGCGACCTGAGGAAAAAGACCTTGGCTATTCAACTTATCTTGTGCCTTATGATTTTATAAACCTCTGTAAGGTCACCCATCAACCTTCTAAGCTCCAGTGAAAAAAAAACTCCCAGCTTATCCAGCCTTTCCTTTACAACTTAAATCCTCCATTCTGGTGAATCTTTTTTGAACCCTCTCCAATCTAATAGTAGGTCATCTAGGACTGTACACAGTACTCCAAAAGTGGCCTCAATAGCTTCCTGAACAACTTCAACATGATATCCCAACCCCTATACTCAAAGGCCTGGGCAATGAATGCAAGTGGCAAGTGTACTAAATGCCTTCTTAACCATCCTATCTACCTGTGATGCAGTTTTCAAAGAGCTATGTACCTGATTCCCTAGGTTTCTCTGATTGACAATACTAACCAGGTCCCTACCATTAACTATGTAAGTCTTGCTATTGTTTGTTTTGCCAAAATGCAATATCTCATATTTATCCAAATTAAACTCCACCTGCTACTCCTGAGCCCATTGATCAAGATCCTTTATAGTCTCAGATAACATTCTTCACTGTTCACTACACCACCAATTTTGGTGTCATCTGTAAACTTACTAACCATTGTCTCTCAAATTCTCATCCAAGTCATTTATATAAATGTCAAACAAAAGTGGGCCCATTACCAATCCCTGCGGAACAATGCTGGCCACAGGCCTCCAGTCTGAAAAACAACCCTGCCCCACCAACCTCTGTCTCCTACCTTCCAGGCAATTTTGTATTCAATTAGCAAGCTCTCCCTGAAACATGTGATCTAGTTTTACTAATTAGTCCATCATAATCCTGTCAAAATCTTTACTAAATTCCATGCAGACAACATCAACCGCTCTGCCCTTACCAATCTTTTAAAAAATTCAATCAAGTTTTCCCATGCATGCTGACTATCCCTAATAAATTCTTGCCTCTCTAAATGCATGTAAATCCTGTATCTCAGAATCCTCTTCAACAATGTACCCACTACTGATGCCAGACTCACCAGTCTATAGTTCCCAGCCTTCTCCTTCTTGCTTTTCTTGATTAAAGACGCAAACTTAGCCATCATCCAGTTCTCTGGCACTTCATAGTATCAGAATTTTTTTAATAGTGTGGAACATTGTGCAATCATCAGCGAAAGTCCCCACTTCTGACCCTATGATTGAGGGCATTTCACTGATGAAGCAGCTGAAGATGGTTGGTCCAAGGACACTGCCATTGGGAATTTCTCTGGAGATGTCCTGAACCTGAGATGACTGACTTCCAACAATCAGAACCATCTTCTGTTGTGCCCGGCATGATGTCAACCGATGGAGATTTTGACCCCTGATTCTTATTCATTCCAAATGTAACATTTAAAGCAAAAAAAAAATTGATTGGCAGAAAAGGTAATAGAGCCTTTTGGAGGCATTGCGCAAGTTAGTTGTCCAGATCTACAGCCTCAGAAGATTTGAGAATAGGTTAGTGAACTAAATAACGTGATTTGTTGTTTGAGGAGTGGTCAAACAATTAAGTTATCCGTTAGCTGGTTGAAAAGGAACACTACAGAGCAATTCCATCAGAACTATTGTGACCCAAGTGAGAGGGCATTTGATAAAGTGTGCCTCACTGCTGATAAACAAAATCATACTCCTGAGACTTGAGGGTGAACACTTGTCAGACAAAACACCTGGCTCATTTTGCATAATAAAGGTGAACATATTTTGGAAGTGTAAAACTACGTAATGCCACATTTGTTTGATGGGGATGGGATGGTGGAGAGAATGCAAACAACTATCATTGCATAAGATGCACTTTTTTGTATCAATTATTAGAAATGAACTTTATGTTTTTGTTGAAAGTATCATTTGCCTATATGTTCATGCATAATTTGTATTGATTTTGATTGGTGTTAAAGTAAAAGCTGCAAGAAGTGGAACTTTGTTGGTAATCTCTTCCTTTTGGGTGCTATAAAGTGAGTTATTTTGCTTTAACGTTTCCCCATAGAGTTTGTAATTACATTTTGTAATTGGATACTTTTCAATTTGTAAAGAAGAAAATATATTCCAACTCCATGAGATTCAGGTTAAGTCTTAATTTATTTGTAGCATTAACATAATAAAAGAGTATTTTTCAAATTGTATTTGATACACATTATATAGCTGGGAACAAATTGGAAACATTCAAAAATAAGCAGTAAAGTGTTGCGTTGTACAAAACCTAGTATACAGTGGATGGCTTTTATAAATGCGTAAAAATAGTTATGTAACACACTTCACAGAAGAACAAAATTGTCAAAAAAGAATTGGTTTTCAGTTTATAAATTCTAGAAGACAAAATGCCCAATTGCTACCATGCAAGAAGGCAAGTAAGAAAGAATATTAGATAGAACATCAGTTGCAGATTTTTTTGCTTTACAGTAGGGTGAAAGTGCTTGGAAACTGTCTAAAACTACACCAGTATGAAATTTGTGCTCAAATTCACTGTCCAGTTTTATGTAACAAAGGCAAGTTTGGAAGACACCCATACTGTTAAGCTTTTGTAACCAGCAACAATGAGTTTCTTACAAAGTTTCTATAGATGCTTTCAAGTACGAGATCCTGGTTCTTGGTGTATCAATAGAATTTTATTTAATTTTTTACAAACATTCACGTCTTTTAAATTATCCACTGATATGGTATCTGTCTCCAAATTCCATTTCTTTCTTTGCTATAATTTATTACAATGTGATTATTTACAATGTATATGCAAAACTTTCCAGTTAAAAGTGAAATTGTGCAAATTTAAATTTTGAATGATTACAGCAGTAATAAATACACCGAGAAAAGCAAACAACAAGTGTCACATTTTGAACAGAGTTGATTCTCACTCAGATAAATCCTGAAAGAAAATAATGCAGACAAGGAATATAGTTATTCCGTTATAAATTTTTATGGACATTACAAACAATGACAAAATAATAAAAATAATGCATTTCAGATTTAAGTATATCTTGCCTGGATCACAAGACATTCTCAAGTAATTTAGTGAAAATTTACAACGGATGAATGTAGGATATATATTTTATTCTGACAGTGAGGAAGACTTTATGCTCCTACGGTGAACTAGCACTGACACAATCAGTCAGATGGCCTTCTGGGCTGTGATAGCTCTGTGCTAAAGATCACAAATGAACAAATTTTGTGATTTCCATTTTTTTTTAGAGATCCGCCTTATGACGGTGTTGTGAGATGTGAATGTTCATGTGATAAAATTATTTTAAAAAGTTGTGTATGTTCCATTACAGCTCATTGTATAATGCAGGTCATAAGACACTGCACAGTAAGTTTTTTCTGAATACATGAGATGAAAATGGCTAAAATTGCAGTAATAACTATGATTTAATTCTCAATGAAACAATTTACTTTGACAATCAAAAATCCTTTAAAGGTTCCATGAAATTGTTTTAACCTATATATTGTATTTCTATCCATGGCACAACCAGATAATAGCAACTATGATAAATAATAAATATGATAAATAACATTTTTATATTTCATGGGAATCTAATGCCCCACTCAGCAGTTCTTTGGTTACCATTTTAAACTCCCCTCAGTGAATTGGAGTTAAGCTGATGAGCTACCACAGGTGACAATTAGAGTTCAGGTCTAATTTTTGAAAGTAAGTATTTATAAAAGGTTAGCCAAATCTCTGATGATCAGATTAGATGATGAAGCATTAAAAAGAGTAATTTATATTTTCATCAAAGCTGAAGCGTCACAGCCTTGATGAAAAATAACTTATTAAACTCATGTTTAGGGAGAGACAGGCACATTTAATTAATTTAAATGCACACAATACTTAAATAAACACAACCAGTTGGCAGTGTGCACTTTCAACGCAGGCCCTAGAATTTCACTTATCACTTCTGTAACAAATTCACCTGAAAGTTACCTAATGTTGTTTTTTGATCGTGTGGGCACTTTTATGTCCCAAAATCCATGTATCCATTAGTTGCCAGGGCACTAGGGTTTGGATATAAGCATGGAGGTCATAACACTAGAATCTGTTCCATTTATGCACAACACATATTTTCTGCCAAATTAATGCAGATGCATAGAATAGAATCTTGAATCCCTACAGTGTGGAAGCAGGCCATTCGGCCCAACACATCAAATCGCCCCTCCAAAGAGCATCCTACCCCATCCCTGTAACCCTGGATTTCCAATGGCTAATCCACCTAGCCTGCACAACCCTCAAAACTATGGGCAATTTAGCATGGCCAATCCACCGAACCTGCACATCTTTGGAATGTGGGAGGAAACCAGAGCACCTGGAAGAAATCCATGCAGACATGGGCAGAATGTGCAAACTCCCCACAGGCAGTTGCCTGAGGGTGGTTTCTGGTGCACTGAGCCACCAATGAAGCTCTTACCCTGACATTTCAGCTAGAACAAGAAACACCCATGTGAAACAGAACAAGTTAAAGTTTTGAGTCCAGCTGACTCTTCATCAGAACTGTAGTGTGGAGGGGACAACATTTATGTTATAGTTTGGACGGTGTTGGGGATAGTGGGTGTAGGCTGCTAGTGGAGAAAAAAATGTTGATAGTGCAATGAAACCAATCTGTCTCTCAACATTGGCAAAACGAAAAAAAAACCTGATCATTGACTTTGATCAAGTTCCTCGGGATGATGATAACTGACAACCTGTCCTGGACTTCCCACGTAAATGTGGCAATCAAGAAGGCACAACAATACCTTTTATTCTTCAGGCAGCACAAGAAATAAGGATCCTCACCATTTCTATAGATGCACCATATTGTCCTGGTGCATAATGGCCTAGTATGGCAACTGCTCTGCCCAGGACCATAAGAAACGACAGCAGGTGATGTGCACAGCCCAGACCATCACAGAAGCTAACCTTCCATCCATGGACTCTATTTACACAGCTCATTGCCACCGAAAGGCTGCCAACATCATCAAAGACCCATCACAACCCAGTAATGATCTCCCACAAACTCTTCTGTCAGACAGAAGATACAGAAGCCCGAACACACACATGAGCAGGTTCAGGAACAGTTTCTTCCTGGTTATTATCAGACTGATGAATTGACTCTCTAGCCTCAAATAACACTGATCTTGAGAACACTGATCTCGCCTAGCACACACCCTGTGCAGTGTAACCTGTACGCCTCTTAAACTTTTTGATCTGAATATCGTTCGCTTACTGTGATCTGTCTGTTCCACTCACAAACAAAGCTTTTCACTGTATTTTGGTACATATGACAATTAAACAATCAATTAATCATTTAAGTCATCAGAATGTGAGAATGGCAGAACAATGGCGCGCCTCCTGCCAGACGTGAAAGGATGGACAATCCCACTGGGGTGGGGGGGACGGGAGAGAGGAGCTGATAACAGAATGTAACGGGCTAAAAGAAAGGGAAGAAATGGTTCACAACTTGAAGGTGTTGAACTCAGTATTAAGTCCAGAAGGCTGTAAAGTGCCTAGTCTGAAGATGAGATAGTGGGAACTGCTGATGCTGTGGAATCTGACATAACAAGGTGTAGAGCTGGATGAACACAACAGGCCAAGCAGCATCAGAGGAGCAGGAACGCTAATGTTTCGGATCTGGACCCCTTTTCTGAAGAAGGTCCAGACCCGAAATGTGAGCTTTCCTGCTCCTCAGATGCTGCTTTGGCCTGCTGTGTTCATCCAGCTGCACACGTTGTTATTTTAGTCTGAAGATAAGATGCTCTGGCGTTCTCACATTCCCACATTCCAGGGGAGGCAATAGCCTAGCGGTATTATTGCTGGACTGTTAATCCAGAGATCTGGGTAACATTCTGGGGATCCAGATTCAAATCCCACCATGGCAGATGGTGGAATTTGAATTCAGCAAAAAAATCTGGAATTAAGAATCTAATGAAGACCATGAATTCATTGTCAATTTTCAGGAAAAACCCATCTGGTTCACTAATGTCCTTTAGGGAAGGAAACTACCATCCTTCCCTGGTCTGGCCTACGTGCGACTCCTGACTCTCAGCAATGTGGTTGACTCTGAACTGCCCTCTGAGCAATTAGGGATAGGCAATACATGCTGCCTAGCCAGCGACGTCCTCATCCCATAAGCAAATAAAGGATCACTTAATCTGAACTATCAAAGCCTTTTCTCTGCCAGCACCCTGCCACCAAACTGTAGCTTAAATGTTGTCCCCTTCACACTTCACTTCAGCTCTGATGAAGACTTATTCAGACTTGAAATGTTAGCTTGCTCTCTTTCCATGGATGCTGTCTGACCTGCTGTGATCTTCAGCATTTGTTGCTTTCAGTACAGATTCCAGCATCTGCAGTAACTTTCTGCTACATTTTGAATAGCCACGTAAATTTGATTTTAGGCACTGCTATGCTACAGCATAGTTGCAAAATCTTCAAATGCCAGATCACAATTTTCAGATGGGTTAGAAGGGTCCATCTGTTAAAATCATTCATGCAATGCAATCAAAGTGTGCGGATGGACTGGATTTTGTGCAGCAACTTCCATTTTATGTTGCTGTAGGCAATTACAAATGGTTGTAATTCATTATAGTTCAACATGAATGAAAGAAGATTTTCCAAGTGCTTCTTTATGAAATGTTTCCCTTTTAATTATAAATTACAATTCCATTTTGCAATGGTGGAACCTAACTTAAAAAAAAGTCATACCTTTGACATTACAAGTAGTTCTTCCATGCTTTTGTCGGAAAACAAGACATAGAACTATAAAGTTTACCCTGGCTTGTTTCTTAACGCTAGTGTATTGTATACAGTTCTGGTTTCAGTAGCAGTAAGAAAACACTGTGAATGATATTGTTGAAAAACTGCACAAGACAGCAACCTGAATGGTTGAACAATTAAATGGGTTGGATTATACGGAGCAATTGTATAAATTGAGCACAAGAAAATAAATGATATAAACTCTGTCTTTATGTCTTTAAATGTTTTAAATGATGATAGGCTATTTCACCACGCTCAGAATAACAGAATCAAAACAACACAACCTGCACTGGAAAGTGTTGGACTGGAATTTGGAAGTAAATTCAAAATTAATCTACAAAAGCATATCTCTGAACCAAATACCTAACCAATGGAATAAGCTCCCTAATAATACTATTTGCTGTTTACATTGACTTGTTTAAATTAAAGTTGGTAATTTTCTTTCAACAATAAATATTAGTAACAAGGGTATATGATTAATCTGAGATATGACATATGGTAGCTGTAATTATGTTAGAAAGCAGCAAGTAAATTTGAATAGACGGTTTGCAAATTTCTTTACAATTAGGACTTTTTCACCTTATGCCTGGATCTGCTGTCAACCAATGAAATTTATTGTCATGATCAGTCAGGAACTTCATTACTATTGTATTATGTGACTACCAGGATGGTGCCAGGCAAACTAGATAGCCTTTACTCAAGTCTTCTTATACTCCTAATGTGAGGCAGATGGCTCCAGAGTTTAATGTATTCTGAATGGATAAAAGCATTTTGCCAAATTTGCAGATAATACGGCAATTCCTAGCTATTTTCAGAAAGGTGATAACCAAAATCTAATCAGTCATTTAGTTAAATATTGCTGTTAAAAAAAGAAATTTGTCAAAGCTTTTCATTTTGCACTCATCAGGATCAAGAAAGAATATCAATGTATAAGGAGCATAACATTTTTACGAGATGAGAGCAGAGCAGTGATTGGTTGAAAAGTGAACTCTGATTGGTAGAAGTATTGCCATTGACAATACATCATTCAAATGATGTTTAACAGTTGGCTGCTTGCCAGTGCCGCAACCATTTAAATCCACTTGCCAATGAATCTGTACTCTGCTCTCATTCAGTATAAATGTTTCCCTTTCATATTGGTATTCTTATTGATTATTCTGATGAGTACAAGATGAAAAGCTTTGACAAGATGTGTCGGAAATCTAATTATGTAAAATTATACAATGATATGTTAAGAATGCTCTTAAGGACACTGCAAAAGACAACATTCATTTTACTTATCAGTTCCGAGTCTGGAGTAATTCTATAATTTCAGAAGGGACAAGGATTTAACAGTATTTGAAGTGTTATTTGTTACTGAGTAATATGGTTTAACAATTAGGATCTTTATCATTTGTCTGTTTCTTAGTTAATCACATTCAAAATGCCACTGATATGTTTTTGCTGTATTTAGTTTCAAATTACTTTGGTGAATTTTACAGCAATATAACTGGAACATCAAACTGGTTAAGAGATCTTACGCTTTGATATTTGCTTACAATAATTAAAACAGCTATGATGGTAATGAAAATTGAAATGCCATCACTTTTGATGCTTGGTAACTATTTCATGATATTACTTAACACAGTTTAAGTAAAACCCAGATGGTACTTAAGCTAGGTGTGATAACGTTGATGAAGACGCAATTTCTAATTATTACATTTGAAGCACTTAAATGAGAAAAGAAAGGTCCTGTTTCTTAACCATTCATGTTATTAAGGTGATTTGTGATATTAACCAATGGAAAAATAACTTGGATTAGCCAACTTGGAATACCCAACCATCAAAACAGGAGGGGAAGTAGCATTTTTGGTTAAGTATAACATTATGGCTTTACTTAGGGAGGATATTCCAGGGGGAATAAAGAGTGAAGTTATCGGCATGGGACTGAGAAAAAGAAAGGGACGATCACCTTATTAGGATTGTATTATAGGTCCCTGAACATTCAGTAGGAAATTGAGAAGCAAATCTGTATGGAGATCTCAAACATCTATAAGAATAATGGGATTGTAATGGTACTTCCAAGCATAGACTGTGACTGTCATAGTGTTGTGTGGACAAGAAGATGTTCTTACTCAATATGTGGGTGCGCCTACTAGAGAAAGGAACAAAACTTGACCATTCCTTGGGAAATAAGGAAGGGCAAATGATGGAGGTGTCAGTGGGGAGCTCTTTGGAGCTAGTGTAAATAATTCTACACATTTTAAAATGTGATGTCGAAGTGCCAGTGTTGGAACAGGGTGGACAAGATCAGAAGTCATACGACATCAGGTTATAGTCCAACAAGTTTATTTGAAATCACAGACTTTCACAGCACTGCTCCTTTTTCAGGTGAAATGACTACAACCTGATGTTGTGAGAGTTTTAAAATAATTGTGGAAAAGCATAGGCCTGATCCAAAAGTTAACGTTTTATTTTGGAGTAAGGCCAATCTTGACAGTATTAGGCAGCAATTTTCAGAAGTTGATTAGAAGAGTTTATTCACAGGTAAAACCATGGTTGGAAATTGGGAGGCCTTCAAAAATAAGATAATGAGGGTTCAGAGACAGTAGGCTCCTGTTAATGCGATGGGCAAGCCTGGTAGATGTAGGGGTGCTGGACAACCACAGAAATTGAGGGTCTGATCAAGAAAAAGGAGTAATACTTTTTGTATTGGCAGGTGGAATCGAGTGAATCCCCAGAGAAGTATAAGAGCAATAGGAGTATACTTAAAAGGGAAATCAGGAGGGCAAAAAGGAAACATAAGCTAGCTTCGGCAAATAGGGGTAGGATAATTCAAAGTGTTTCTACAAATATATTAAGGGCGAGGGGGTAACTAGGGAGAGAATGGGGGCCCTTAAAGTTCAACAAGGCTATCTATGTGTGAAACCACAGGAGATGGTGAGATACTAAACTAGAATCTTGTGTCAATATTTACTGTGGAGAAAGACATGGAAGCTAGACAACTTGACGAAATAAGCGGTGATACCTTGAAAAGTGTTTGTTCATATTATGAAAGAGGAGATTCTGAACATCTTAAAATGCATAAAGGTGGATAAATCCTCAGGACCTAATCAGGCGCATCCAGAATGTTGTGGGAAACTAGGGAAAAATTGCTGGGCCCCTTGCTGAGATATTTGCATCATTGATAGCCACTGGTAAGGGCCGGAAGACTAGAGGTTGGTTAATGTGGTGCCATTGTTTAAGAAATGCTGTAAGGAAAGGTCTGAGAATTATAGACTGCTAAGCCTGACATCAGTGGTTTATAAGTTGTTGGAGGGGATTCTGAAAGACAGGACTTGGAAAGACAAGACTGATTAGGGTAGCCAACATGGCTTTGCGCATGGAAAATTGTGTCTCACTAACTTGATTGAGCTTTTTGAAGTGACAAAGAAGATTGATGAGGGCAGAGCAGTAGTTGTCCATGTGGACTTCAGCAAAGCATGGGTGCGGTTGCACATGGCTGACTGGTTAGAAGGTTAGATCACTTGGAATCCAGGGGGAGCTAGCCAATTAGGAGACAGAGTGTGGTGTTGGAGGTTTGAGTTTTTCGGAATGGAGATCTGTGACCAACGGTGTGCTGCAAGGTTCAGTATTGGATCTACTGCCTGTTGTGATTTATATGAATGGTTTGGATGTGAATGTGAGAGGTATGGTTAGTAAGTTTGCAGGTGACCCAAAATTGGTGGTGTAGTGGACAGTGAAGAAGATTATCTCAGAGTACAATGGGACCTTGATCAGATAGGCCAGTGTGCTGAGGAGTGGCAGATGGAATTTAATTTAGATAAATGTGGGGTGTTGCATTTTGGTAATGCAAATCAGGGCAGCTTTTAAACAGTTAATGGCAGATTCCTGGGGATACCAAGGGTATAGGTGCATAATTCCTTGAAAATGGAGTCACAGATGGACAGGGTGGTGAAGAAGACTTGTGGCACGCTTGCCTTGCTTGGTCACTGCATTGAGAATGGGAGTTGGGATGTCATGTTGTAGCTGTACAAGCCACTGATGAGGGTCACTTTTAGAATGTTATGTTCAATTCTGGTCTCTTTGTTATAGGAAAGATTTTATTAAATTTGTAAGGGTTAAGATTTACAAGGACGTTGTTGGGATTAGAGGGTTTGAGCAATAGGGAGAGGTTGAATAGGCTGGGTCTTTTATTGACGGAACATTGGATGTTGAAGGGTGATTTTGTAGAGGTTTGTAAAATCATGAGGGGCATGGATAGAGTGTATAGCCAATGCCTTTTTCCCAAGGCAGAGGAGTCAAAACTAGGAGGCATTAATTTAAGGTGAGAGGGGACAGATTTAAAGAGAACCTGTGGGGCAACGTTTTCAAACAGAGGGTGTTGCGTGTTTGGAACAAGCTACTAGAGGAGGTGGTGAAGGCAGGTACAATCATGATAATTAAAAGGCTTCCGGATGGGTACATGAATAGCATTTAGAGGGATATAGGCCAAATGGTAGTCAATGGGGCTACATCAGTTTAGGATATCTGATTGGCATGGATGAGTTGGACCGAAGGGTCTGTTTCTGTGCTGTATAACTATGAAGCTATAGCTGAGTTAACTAACTATCTGCTGAGCTGCCTGAAGTTAGAATCTTCATGGTTTAGCATGGGTTTGTTTGTGAGTATTCAGAAAATAAAATTTTAAGCAAATGCATGTTACATGTGAGCCAAGCATCAGATATACGAAAATATTTATTGCACTTTAGATTTATGGACCTTTAATAACTTGGTTTTTAAATTAGATATGTTGAGTCTTGCTCAAAAAAATGACAGTTGAATTCCACACTTCTATGCCTGTTTTTCAGGCCACTACTATACTAGACTCCTATAATGTAACTTGAATTGTATTTTTCTTCACTATGAAGATTCAATTGTATTTTCCCATTCTTTCATAGAATAGCCATGTTGGAGAACAAAGAAATAAGATGAACTAAATGAGTTTAGTGGAATGATCAGATGCTATTTTAAGCACAAAATGTACAGTTCCCACTGATTTGAAAGAGCTATGAGCTCAGTGTGCTTACAGTAGCTGTTATTTCAAGTAATAATATCTAGTTCAGACCAGAACTGCAGCCTTTGCCTGTTAGACTTACATTAACAGGCGTCATTCTCTCTTTCCCCCCAACCCCATGAAATCTCTAGTTTGAGTTCAAACTAAATTCATGCAACACAGAAACCAATATAATGGCATGCATTTCAGGCTTGTTATCACTTAAGGTGCCTTAGATTACTGGCAGTGCGACATTGTAAATGTATTCTTATTGAAGCTTTCAGGTCATCATCAAAGAGGAACTTTAACATTGTGAGCTCAGAGCTGATATGAATCTACAGTGCTTTTGCATATGACAGTATCATTGTAGACCCCTGAGTCATACATGGAGGATGCTATTCATAAATAGGAAAACAGCCACTCAAAGCAGCAAACCTACAGAAATGCAGAGTATTAATTGGCTATTTGCCTGGAAGACCAGGATCTGACAGATGCCTATGAAGGCCCAGCAGTCCCATGGTGCTTAGTGAGGAGTCCGGTAAGGAAGGATGCCGCATTGGACACAGAAAGGATGGTGACTGTTGCTGCTGAGATCTTGAATTTTGTTCCTGTTCTTGGTCCAAAAATGTGGCAAAATTATCTTCCGATATTGTGTTGAGATGAACCCCACTGGACAAAGACTCTTTGGATTTCAGATTGGATTTTTCAAAGTCTGAAAATTCTGGACTCTGAAAGAGAGAGAAAAACATAAAGGCTGAAATAGAAACATCACCATAAATTATATCACAAATCTTATACTTGCAGTGGATACAGAACATTTATTACTATTGATTATTTATATGAAGATATATCTGCCATTGCAGAACTTACAAAGTTGAGACCATTGATCTGATGAATTATTACTGCAGCTAACATTTTTGTCAATGAAGTTCCTGCATTCAAATATAATGCTGGAATCTAGGATGGAACTGAATTATGCCAGGTTTCATCTGGATTTCACCAGGGTAAAACAGATTATGGTGGGATCTCCCAACTACACCATAAAAAAGCCAGATTCAGGTCATCAGAAAAAATTTGCACTTATGTTAGCTGAAGGCTTGTGTTGTATAAGGTAATAGTTTAATGTTTAATGTTAGAGACTTTATTTGGTTCCACCAAATCTAATGACTTCATACTGTCTTATGTGGGAAAGGTCTAGTTTGAGATCTCAATACGGTCAGATATATTATTGATGGCTCCTGATAGATTTAGTGTTACTAATGAAGGCAACTTGTACATTTTGCTGTTGTACAATAAACTATGTTTTGTTTTACAGCAAATACATTTTCTTGCTAAGAATCACCAGTGGTCCATTCTATATCACTTTTTGCCAAAAAGGCCCTTACATGCAGAATAGAAAGGAGGATTGGAGACAGAACACTAGCTCAACAATTAGTAGGTAATGGTTCGTTCTGTAACACATATTACATGGTGATCACTAGAGGAAGCATTATTTAAATGTCTAAAGGCAAAATAATAAAAAGAACTCAATCCAGGCAAAAAATAAACGATAATGGGAACTGCAGATGCTGGAGAATCCAAGATAACAAAGTGTGGAGCTGGATGAACACAGCAGGCCAAGCAGCATCTCAGGAGCACAAAAGCTGACGTTTCCGGCCTAGACCCTTCATCAGATGATTTAGGATGTATCTAAACAGGTACATGAATGGGCAGGGAGCAGAGGGATACGGACCCTTGGAAAATAGGTGACAGGTTTAGATAGAAGAACTGGATCTGTGCAGGCTTGGAGGACCGAAGGGCCTGTCCCTGTACTGTAATTCTGTAGAATGCCTATCTTTGCAAGTGTTTGTAGCTGCTGACTAACTTAGAGTTTTAATGTGTTGATGGTGTTTATAACATTAAAGTAGTCAACTCATTTATTTTTTGATAACAAAGTGTGGAGCTGGATGAACACAGCAGGCCAAGCAGCATCTCAGGAGCACAAAAGTTGACGTTTCGGGCCTAGACCCTTCATCAGATAAACCCAACACCTCCCCCCCACCTTATGCTGACTTGACCTAGAGTAATCAAACATCTATCCCTAACCTCAACATCTGTCATGTCGCTCTCCTCGCTGAAGACTGGCGCAAAGTACTCATTAAGAATTTCACTCATTTTCTCTGACTACTCGCATAACTTCCCTCCTTTGTCCTTGAGTGGGCCAACCCTTTCTCAAATTACCCTCTTGCTCCTTATGTATGAACAAAAGGCTTTAGGATTTTCCTTAACCCTGTTTGCTAAAGATATCTTATGGCCCCTTTTAGCTCTCTTAATTCCTCGTTTCAGATTGGTCCTACTTTCCCGATATTCTTCCAAAGCTTCATCTGTTTTCAGTCGCTTAGACCTTATGTGAAAGATTTATCCAAAAGATTTTAAATATTTTTCATTAAACCTCCAGTTTATGTCCTTACCCCTTCACTCCTATACCATCTGCATCAATCTCACCATCATGGAAAATTCTCCTCAACCCTTTCGGGTGTAATACTCTCGTTTCAAGATTAAAAGAGAAGAATCATGGTATGTGCTCAATAGATCAGAATTTAGAAAGGAATTGTTTCCTACCTTTCCATTTTCGAGCATACCTAGTAGTAGGCACATACATAAGTTGCCAACTTCCATCCTCCAACTCCCAGTCACTTGAGATACTGGTAGTGCTCTAGGTCAAGCCTTTAGGAAGTTTAAATCATAATATCCAATATGGACATTTACCTGTGGTGTTGTTGGGAAGCTGTGTTCTGACCTTACAGATACTACTGGTTGAACACTCTGTGCCATCCTTGCAGATGATCTTTGATAATCCCTTGTGGCTGTTACCATACTATATGCAGGTGGTCCTGATATGGACTGCCGTTGCAGTAACTGCAAGATGGTATGAATATCAGTAGACATTTGTGTTTCCAGCCTAAAAAAAAGGCACCACAAGTTTAACTTTGTATTTTTCTTACATTCTGTACACATGCTTAGAACAAACTATTTTTTGTCAGCATTATGTAAAAATGTAAATTTTAATGATAATCAAGACCTAAGTTGTTACTCGTTTAAAAATATTCCATGAAATAAAGATATATTGAATACAATCATTGAGAAATGGTCAACCACGTATCATTCAAAAAATAGTTTTCTCTCAAAGTAATGCTGTGCAAATAAATTTATTCTTCTTAATCTTCTCTCTGCAACTTCTTGTGTTAGGAAGCAATATATATGGAGAACAATACCTCAGTCTTCTGGCCTCCACGCTGCTGCTTTGGTTACCTGTTAATTGGAGATGCTTTGAAATATGAAATAAAACTAAGCCTTTCAGCTCAATCTTTTCTGATTGGGCCTACAAGTCTATTTCCCCATTACTTTTAATTGTTTTTCATTCATCCAAATGTTCAAATTAAATGTTATTGTTAGTTTAATTTCTGTACCAACCACTAATGCTGAAGCATTCTGTGGCCTCATATCTCTGCCTCAAGATATTTTTCCTTTCCTCTGTTCTTTGTCTCATACATTTAATGCTGTATCTCTGGTCCTTGACTTCCCAACTACTGAAACAGTCTGTTTCTATCCAGCTTGTCCTATTATTTCATAACTTAAAACATTTCTGGTATTTCAACCTAAGGTGGGTGTTTGTTTTACTTCAGTGGCTTCCTGTTACATCTGCTTTTGAAGACTCAGCATCCCAAAACTTCAAATAATAATTTAACTGAGGCATTAATAAACTTTATTTTAATAGATTAAGAACTATCTATAGGCTTTCTTTATATTATGCCTCTGGAAACAAAAGTTAGAATTTTATTAAATTTTCTTTATAAGACTTAAGAAGCCAAGATATCTTGTGTTACATTACATAAATTTATTCCTATAAAACACTGCTTTACTTCGTATTGAGCCTACTTTCACATGCAATATAATTACTGCTTTTCTCTACACTCATAGTGATAGTGAATTTAACTGCCTCTTCTCCCTTTGACCTTCTACAGAGTTAACTATATCTTCCGTCTTACTGCTATCTGTAAATAGTGTCACAATTCCCTCTTGGCTTATATCCAAATCATTGGTACATACAGTGAAGAGTGGTAGCTTCAGCCATGAATCCCAAGGAATGCCATTACATAAGTCAACTACATTGAAAAACTGCTGTGAACTTTTCATCAATGTTTCTTCCTTGCAATCAATTTTCAAACCAATTTTCTGTTCTTCCACTTAATGGACTGTTATGATCTGGTTAATGTTGGAAATTAAATCTGAATATTCAATTTTAACCAATAAAATTACGCCAAACATTTGTTATTATTAGATATGAAAGAATTAAATAAAAAAGCATGATTAACAATATGGTTTATATCATCAGCTCAGAGATGATAAGGTGAATTCTGAGCTATAGACACTGTGATGCATCAGGGAAGGGGATAGTTACCTGGACACAATTTCAGGATAGAGTCATAGAGCTCCTACAGTGTGGAAACAGGCCATTCAGCCCAACAAGTCCGCCCGGCCTGCCAAAGTGCATCCCACCTAGAGTCATTCCCCTAAACCTGCATTTCCCATGACTAACCCACCTAACCTAAACATCCCTTGACACTATGGGAATTTAGCAAGGCCAATCCATCTACCTTGCACAACTTTTGACTGTCGGAGGAAACTGGAGCACCCAGCGGAAACGCATGCAGACACAGGGAGAATGTGCAAACTCCACACAGTCGCCCGAGGCTGGGATTCTAATCTGTGTCCCTGGTGCTGTGTGGCAGCAGTGCTAACCACTGAGCTGCCGAATCACACCCCTTAGATTAATTACATTAAATTTGCTCTGTAGTTAGGAAATGGAGGCTGTGTCTGTGATTGAGGGAGTTATCATGGTCCAATATTTAGCTCTGGCTGAGCATCAGGCAGACCCCATATCCAACAGGCATGCGTTTCTTGCTCAGGCACAGACTGCAGAGTGGATGAATGACTGAAAGCAATGTGCTTCAGAGCATCATTCAAGTGGGCGGAGAAGAGTAAAATGTAGTTGTAATGAAGGATAGCATTGTTAGGGTAATAGAGCCATTCTCTTCAGCAAAGACAGATTCCATGAGGCTTTGTTGCAGAGGTGGTGCCAAGATTCAGGACATTTCTTCTGGGCTGGATGGGAATTTGAACTCGGAGGATGGACCCAGTTGTCATGGTCCGTGTAGGTACCAAAAACATGCGTAGGTTTAGAAAAGAAGTTCTGATGAGGGATTACAAACAGTTAAGGGCTAATCAAAAAGCAGAAACATAATATTAATAATTTCAGAATTACTACCTCAGTCATGTGCAAACTGATGTAGAGTACATAAAATCAGAAAGCCAAATGTATGGCTCAAATAGTGGTGTGGACGAAATGAGTTCAAACTCATGGCCCACTGCCACCAGTACTGGGGAAAGAAAGTGCTGTTTTATTGGGACACGCGTTATTTGAAACATGCAGGAACCAGTGTCTGCGCAAAGCTTATATCTATGGTTGTAGACAGGGCTTAACAGTAATTAGTTGGGTGGGGGTGCATGGTTCTTTTGGAGGGAATTTGAAGACCCAAAACCAAATGAAAGAGCACAGGATAGTAAAGAGACAAAAGCTATTCAAAGTAGGACAGGAAAAGGCAGAAAGTATAAGGCAGATTGCAGCACAAAACAGAATCAGAACAAACATCAAGTGTAAAAAAGTCAAAGCTTAAGACTCTTTATCTGAATGTGTGCAATATTTTTAACATGATAGATGAGTTGACAGGACAAACAGAAATAAACAAATCTGACTTGACAGCTATTACAGAGAAAAATGAAAACCCAAAGAACTGTGGATGTTGGAAATCAGAAGCAAAAATAGAAGTTGATGGAAAAACTCAGCAAGTCTGGCAGCATCTGTGGAGGGAATGCAAAATTAACATATCAGGTCCTGTGACCCTTCTTCAGAACTTGTTCATATCTTTAGAATTTTTTAATCAGCATATTGACTGGAGAAAGGAGATGGACGAAGATAATATGAATGACAAATTTGTAAAGTGCATCAAGGATTTTTTTTAGAGCTGTACGTTATAGAACCAACCCAGGAACAGGCTATTTTAGATCTGGTAATGTGTAATGAGGTAGGAGTAGTAACAGATCTTGTAGTTAAGGATCCTCTAGGGGGTAATTATCACTACATGGTTGAGGGAAACTAACTTGTGTCTCAAACCAGTGCCCTCAACTTAAATAAGGGCAATTACAGAGGTATGAAGAGTTGTCTAAAGCGGACTGGGAAACTAGGCTAAAGGGCAGTCGGTGGAAGAACAGCGGCAGGCACTTAAACAGATATTTCATACCACGCAGCAAAACTTTACTTTGGTCAAAGAGAAGGACTTGATGAGAAGGATGAACCACTGGTTAACAAGGAGAGCATCCAATCAAAACTAAAGAAAAGCAAAGTGGTGAAAACCAGACACAGGCTAGGGGATGGGAACTTTTTTTAGTAACCAGCAGAGGAATAATTTAACAGGCTACAAAAAAAAAAGAAAATTGATAATGAAAGTAAATTGGAAGAAATATAAAAAACAAACAGCAAGTGCTTCTATGGGTATACAAAAAGAGAGTAACTAAAGAAAGTGTGAGATAATTGGAGAATCTGACAAGGAAATTGATAATGGTGAGCAAAAATCTGCAGATAATTTGAACCAATATTTGACATTGGTTTTCATGGTACTGTAAATATCCCAGATAACAGGCTGTTTGGAATCTGATTTTTCTTGTTCCTAAAGACGCAGAGACTGAAAGGACTTTTTGCAGTGATGGAGAGTTTCTCTTCCAGAAGATGCTGGACACCAGGAATGAGGATATAGTACTGGCTTCACCGTGGGCTCTAATGGAGGTTGAGTTACTAAAACGTTCTGTCCTTAATTGCTTTCAAATAAGAAATTGTGAAGATGAAATTTTACTGTACAGGACACCAGCAGGGCTACAGCCAAATGCTGGAAATGAGAATAGACTGTATCGTGATTGGAACCATGGCCAGGTAGATCTTGCTGTCTATGAGATTCTGTATTAGGGTTGTTATCTTGGGCCGAACAGGCCAACATAAACTGGAGATTTAGGAGGTCTCCTCAGTCTAGGAATTGACTTTGAATTTGCTGGTGACAGCCCATGTACAGTGCACTTGAAACAAAGGGTGGATTGGTGATGGAATACTGGCCTCTGTGGTGGTTGGTTGGTTTGTTTGTTTTTAGACCAAGCAGATGCGATGGCCAAGTAGCACTTTTAGAACATAGAACATAGAACATAGAACAGTACAGCACAGAACAGGCCCTTCAGCCCACAATGTTGTGCCGACCATTGATCCTCATGTATGCACCCTCAAATTTCTGTGACCATATACATGTCCAGCAGTCTCTTAAATGACCCCAATGACCTTGCTTCCACAACTGCTGCCGGCAACGCATTCCATGCTCTCACAACTCTCTGCATAAAGAACCTGCCTCTGACATCCCCTCTATACTTTCCACCAACCAGCTTAAAACTATGACCCCTCGTGCTAGCCATTTCTGCCCTGGGAAATAGTCTCTGGCTATCAACTCTATCCATGCCTCTCATTATCTTGTATACCTCAATTAGGTCACCTCTCCTCCTCCTTTTCTCCAATGAAAAGAGACCGAGCTCAGTCAACCTCTCTTCATAATGTGCAGTAAACTCACTATATTTCTGTGTTAATGACTTGGATGAGGATACAGAAGATAATGTATCCACATTTTCCATTGATATGAAAATAGATTGGAGGGCACAACGTGGTTTGGGCATAAGGGGTCCATAAGGGAATGTAGATTGGCTGAGTAAGTGGATAAAAACTTGGCTGTTGGAATTTAAGGCAGGGCTAAATAAAATATTAGTTCTTTGCTAATATTTTAGACATTGTGTCTCTATCCAATTATCCAACTAAGTAACCTAAATGATGTTTTATAGCTCACAATTTCCTAGCTGTTAACCTCCTATATCTCAGCCTTTTAAGGACAATATGCTCCGGTTGCTTTAATTTATTTATCCTATTTTCCACAGATAAACTTTGTTTAGTAAAATAAATTAACATTGAATAAATTATTTGTAATAATCACCCTTAACTTTATATAATAACCTGCTATGTGGCACTCTTTAATTCAGTCAACAATAATTGTCTTCAAACATTCCAAACTCAGGCAGAAACTGGGCCTTTGCTCAGCACCAGCTAATACTACATGGGGTATTCGATCTTTTGGGACTGGATTGGTAGTGTTTGTTGACCAGTCATGCAGACTTGGAGCAAATGTGCGCCTTCATATACAAAAGGTCACCTTCGATTCAGTTCTCAATCAAAACTGGGAACCTTCACTTGCCAGCAAAGTTGCCGTTATGGTAAAAAGTACAGTGGTTGGGGATGGGGGGTATTGGGGGTGTCGGGATGGGCAGCAGCAAAACTGAAGAACTGGCAATTGACTTCAGGAAGAAAGGAGGAGGACACATCCCTGTCTACATTAACGGAGCTGAGGCAGAGAGGTTGAGAGTGTTATGTTCCTTGGATTGACGTTTACAAGAATCTGTCCTGGGCCTCCCGTATAGAAGTGCCGATCAAGAAGGCACATCAATGCTTCTTCTTCCTTAGGAGGCTTATGTTTGAAAGGACTCTCATGAAATTCTGCATATGCACAATAGAAAGCAATCTATCTAGGTTCATAATGGCTTGGTGTGGGAACTTCTCCTTCCATGACTGTAAGAAACTACAGAAAGTTGTGTACACAGCCCAGACAATCACACATGCCAAACTCCCATCCATGGACTCCATCCACACTTCTTGTTGCCATGGAAAAGCAGCTAACATCATCAAAGATCCCCTCACGCTCTGGTAATATTCTTTTCCAAACTTTTCCAGAAGGGGAAAGCTATAGAAGCTTAAACATACATACCAACAGGTTCAAAAACAGCTTCTTCCTTGCTGTTATCAGACTGCTGAATGGGCCTTTCTAATTTCAAATCTAATGTTGATCTTGCTTTTGTGCACCTCCGATGCAGCCATAGCCTTGTGTGCCTCACTGTCTAAGCACCCTAAGACCTGTATGTCCTTGTATGTTGTGATCTGCCTGTACTGCTCACAAAACAAAACTTTTCACTGTATTTAGGTACATGTGATGTGACAATAATAAATAAATAAATTAAACTAAAGTACACTTAAGATTGACCTAGATGGGTTCTTGATTATCAAGGGGATCAAGAGTTATGGGGAGAAAGCAGGAGAATGGGGTCGAGAGACTTATCGTTCATGATCGAATGGCAGAGCAGACCCGATGGGCTGAATGGCCTAATTTCCGCCCCTATGTCTAAAGGTCTTATGGTCAACCTTGACTAGTTTTAAAGGATTCAGTCAAACATTTCTGCTCCCCTGACACGTCCTCAAACATAATTTTGGCTGCATTCTTTCCCTCTAATGCATTGGACATGATTAGAACTTGCACGGTGCCAGCTCAGTTTTATCCAAAATAAAGTGCAATTCAGGTTTATATTCCAATCATTGAACACATATTTGTATCTTAAAAGCAACAAACTGCTGGACATACCACAGGCACTTTGAAACTAAATTTCTTTCAAAATGGAACCATGGCAATCATTGACATTTAGGTGGTGATAAGAATCCTATCCCCCAATTTTGAGGCTGTTAATACCAAATAGCGCCAGGGCAAGCAAGGAAATGTGAATCCTTGATAATAAAGTGTGAAGCTGGATGAACACAGCAGGCCAAGCAGCATCTCAGGAGCACAAAAGCTGACATTTCGGGCCTAGACCCTTCATCAGAGGGGGGATGGGGTGAGGGTTCTGGAATAACTAGGGAGAGAGGGGGAGGCGGACTGAAGATGGAGAGAAAAGAAGATAGTTGGAGAGTAGAGTATAAGTGGGGAGGTGGGGAAGGGATAGGTCAGTCCAGGGAAGACGGACAGGTCAAGGAGGCGGGATGAGGTTAGTAGGTAGGAGATGGAGGTGCGGCTTGGGTTGGGAGGAAGGGATGGGTGAGAGGAAGAACAGGTTAGGGAGGCAGAGACAGGTTGGACTGGTTTTGGGATGCAGTGGGGGGAGGGGAAAAGCTGGGCTGGTTGTGTAATGCAGTGGGGGGAGGGGATGAACTGGGCTGGTTTTGGAATGCGGTGGGGGAAGGGGAGATTTTGAAGCTGGTGAAGTCCACATTGATACCATTGGGCTGCAGGGTTCCCAAGTGGAATATGAGTTGCTGTTCCTGCAACCTTCGGGTGGCATCATTGTGGCACTGCAGGAGGCCCATGATGGACATGTCATCTAAAGAATGGCAGGGGAAGTGGAAATGGTTCGCGACTGGGACGTGCAGTTGTTTATTGTGAACTGAGCGGAGGTGTTCTGCAAAGCAGTCCCCAAGCCTCCGCTTGGTTTCCCCAATGTAGAGGAAGCCACACCGGGTACAATGGATGCAGTATACCACATTGGCAGATGTGCAGGTGAACCTCTGCTTAATATGGAAAGTCAGCTTGGGGCCTGGGATAGGGGTGAGGGAGGAGGTGTGGGGGCGAGTCGGGGGAGTAGATGACATGTCCATCATGGGCCTCCTGCAGTGCCACAATGATGCCAACCGAAGGTTGCAGGAACAGCAGCTCATATTCTGCTTGGGAACCCTGCAGCCCAATGGTATCAACGTGGACTTCACCAGCTTCAAAATCTCCCCTTCCCCCACCGCATCCCAAAACTAGCCCAGTTCGTTCCCTCCCCCCACTGCACCACACAACCAGCCCAGCTCACTCCCTCCCCCCCCACCCGCATTCCAAAACCAGCCCAGCCTGTCTCTGCCTCCCTAACCTGTTCTTCCTCTCACCCATCCCTTCCTCCCACTTCAAGCCACACCTCCATTTCCTACCTACTAACCTCATCCCACCTCCTTGACCTGTCTCTCGTCCCTGGACTGACCTATCCCCTCCCTACCTCCCCACCTATACTCTCCTCTCCACCTATCTTCTTTTTTCTCCATCTTCGGTCCGCCTCCCCCTCTCTCCCTATTTATTCCAGAACCCCCTCACCCCATCCCCCTCTCTGATGAAGGGTCTCGGCCCGAAACATCAGCTTTTGTGCTCCTGAGATGCTGCTTGGCCTGCTGTGTTCATCCAGCTTCACACTTTATTATCTTGGATTCTCCAGCATCTGCAGTTCCCATTATCTGATACAAATGTGAATCCCTATTGATCAGATTAAAATTTAACAAGGTGTCAGGTTTGAAACAAACAAAACAAAAACAAAGTACTGCAAATTCTGGAGATCTGAAATGAAAGCATAATGTAGAAAGTGATAGAGGAACTGAATGCGAGAAAACCTGAAGAATTCAGAAGCAGAGTCGGATCTAAAATGAAACATTGGGTAGAATCTTCCCAGCCCCTGTAAGATGTGACCAATCTTGAGTCAGTTGGGAAAATAAGATCAAAACATAATGAGATCTTCACTTAGGGAAATGTATCTGACTTTTCACTGAAGGTATTAATAGTGATAATCTTGTTACTAAGTTGTGAGAGATCTGTTCACATGAATTAACATATCATTATTACTTATTCTTGCCTCTTTTAAATGCAGGTTCCTGTTTCTCCAAAAATGTGACAATTCCATACAATGAAAGTCTGAGTAGGTAGCTGGCATCTTCACCTCACTGCTTGCTGTCCCCAGCTCCATTTTGGCCAGCACACCCTAGCAGCTCAGGCAATCCTTCATGGGCAGAAATCACCCAGATCTTTTGTCCACTGAGGCTGCTGTTGGACATGTTTCATCATCACTACGTTCACTCACTTATAACATAATTCATCACTTCAACATTACATCCTGAAGTACACCAGCAGCTTTCATTCTAACACTGCTGTCAAGTCTCTTGTGCACAGGTATAGGCACCCATCTCATGCAAGGAACAGGGTGCATCTTAGGACTGTAAGCATGCTATCATATTGCTCACTCAATTGGTCCTACTTGGGTGATAACCGCATCTGTGCTTTGTTTTTTGTGCATTACCACCTCTCTTAGAATGCACAGCCTCACAGTACTTCTGTCTTTTTTTGCCTTTAACTGAAGACATAAGTCAGACATATTGCCATGTTTGCCAACAGTGATCAGACATATGCTGGATGGCACCAGGCTATGTCAATGTTACATAAGCTTATGTGACAAGCACTCTGCAAGTTCTTTGAACTAATGGCCATGCCTGAAAGTATAAGGGAGTAGTACTTTGTCCAATCAAGGAAGACTATAGTCAGTCCGGATGCAGTCAGTCAAGGATATTGCCAGATTTTAGTCCATGAGTTTTGGCACATTGCAATCTCTGACTGTATTTTGTGTCATGGTTTGTTCTGCATGCATCAGAAGAGGTTCACTATTGTGCAGGCAACTCATGGCCCTCCTTGTTAAATACCCTGATTCTTATTGTGTTGCCAACAATGCTATACTTTCATTCATGTGTGATGTGAGTGCTGAATAGTTCACATTACTAAAAACCTAGTCTTCTTTTGATATAGGTACACCACATAGGTTCTTTATGACTGTGACCACTGGATCCGGTCACTGCAGGGGTTATTGTCACAGAAGCTGTGGAACAACAGAACTGCCAAGGAATTGGGCAGCAATAAGTGTACCAACAAGCCCAGGATTGGCAGTGACCTACATTAGCAGCTAAATAACTTTTACATGAAGAAGTCACAGCTGAAGGTCCCCTCAGAATACTCAAGTGCTATAGGAAGCCCAGAGTCTAATGTCGTTGATGGGCATGGTACAGTGAAACTGCAGACTGAAGATATCCCAGAGCACTAGCACAGAACATTTGTTGGAGTAGGACTTGTGACCTCCATGACTGGTTGACCATCCTATCCCTGTGAAGGTGGCAGTCCCACAAAATTTTTCGGCACTGGCTGCTTCTGAAGATCCATTGCAGACCTGTGCGCAATCTCTCCATCCTCAAACCACAAATGTATCAAGGATGCAATCTGTGCCAGGTCATACCACTCAGCTTGTTTCTTACGACAAGGTCAGTGCTGCAGTCCAGGCAACAGGCTTTGTTGATGTAGTTGGCTCCCCAGGGTGCAGGGCACTACTGATTGTGTGTACAGTGTGTTGAAAATGCCATATAATAACGCAGCTGAATTCATGAATAGAAAAGACTTCTATTCAGCAAAAATACAAGCATCTGTGATCATTGGTGCCACATCTCAGAGGTCTGTGTCACAACTCCCAGGTTCCAGTTTCATTCCAAGGCTAAACAAGGATGGTTGCTGTGAGACAGGGCTATCCCCTCCAACCAAAGCTGCATTTCACAACCCCTGATTGAGGCCAAGCATAGGTAAAATCCAGAACCTAGGCTAACATGGTGCAGATAATCCTTCTGAAAGTGAAGTTCCGATGCTTGAATCCAAAGATCGAGGCACAGTGTGCCATATAATCCTTTCACGCAGTGCCCTGCACAACTGGAGCAGGCAAGGTGGGAATGTGATGACTTTGAAGAGTTGGGAGAATAGCAGCTGCCTTTTGATGATAAAGTCATGATATTTAGCTGAGTTTCTTTTTTAAGTAAAATTCCATTCATTAACTTTGCTTCTCTCTCCATCAATGCTGCCAGACCTGCAATTTCCTTTAATTACTATTTTAGACCCTGAAGGGTTGGGCAGAACTATATGGGTGGTGGAAAAAATGGAGAGATATTAGAATCATTGAATCCCTACAGTGCAGAATGAGGCATCTCAAGAAGAAGGTATGTTGTTTCCAAGGATGGAATTGAACCCAGGTCCCTGGTGCTATGAGGCAGCAGTGCTAACCATTGAGCCATTTTCCCATACTTCCATAGGAGGGACATCACCTTCAAAGTGCCATCATAGGTATAGAGAATAAGTGAAGCATTCCTATAGGAATCTACTCCTTGAATCAAGATTCACTGGACGAGGTTCCAAATCTTGAGTTGATGTCCAATGATGCAGACATAAGCCCATGTTTGCATGTATTGGCAAAGCTGTCAGTAATTGGAGGGAAGTTGTTCACAGAAAGAAGTGCATTCAGTGGAGAAAGAAACATGTATTTGGAGTTGTTGGAAGCCCATATCCTCAAAGAATCCTATTAAACTGTTTTGACAGTTATGACATGGCCTGTCCTGTTGTTCTCAGTTGCATAAAAGAATGTAGTGTAAGAAAGAAACTTTGAAAAAGAGCTTTGCTGTTTGCTGCATTTAATCTCCACAAGAAAAGAGCAGGAAAAGAATTCAAATAATATTAGTAATCAATTGAAAGTTTTCAATTTTAATAGAAAGATTTTCCAGCACAAGGCAAGGACTGACTAGGATTAGTCAACATGGATGTGTGCGTGTGAAATCATGTCTCACTAACTTGACTGAGATTTTTAAAGAAGTAACAAAGAGGATTGAGGGCAGAGCAGCGGACGTGATCTATTTGGACTTTGGTAACGCGTTTGACAGGTTTCCTTATGGTAGGCTGGTTAGCAAGGTGAGACCATATAGAACACAGGGAGAACTAGCCATTTGGATACAGAACTGGCTTGAAGGTAGTGGTGCAGGGTTGCTTTTCAGTCTGGAGGCTTGTGACCAGTGGAGAGTACGTGCCACAAGGATTGGTGCTGTATCCACTGCATTTTGTCATTTATATAAATGGCTTGTATGTGAGCATAAGAAGTGCGGTTAGTAAGTTTGCAGATGACACCAAAATTGGAGGTGTAGTAGACATTGAAGAAGGTTACCTCAGAGTACAATGGGACCTTGATCAGATGGGCCAATGGGCTGGGGAGTGGCATATGGGGTTTAATTTAGATAAATGTGAGGTGCTGTATTTTTGAAAGGCAATTCAGGGCAGGACTTATATGTTTAATGATAAGATCCTGTGGACTGTTGCTGAACAAAGAGACCTTGGAGTGCAGATTTATAGTTCCTTGAAAGTTGAGTCCCAGGTAGACAGGATAGTGAAGCAGGCGTTTGGTATGCTTGCCTTTATTGGTCCGTGCATTGAGTATAGGAGTTGGGAGGTCATGTTGAGGTTGTACAAGACACCAGTTAGACTACTTTTAGAATAATATGTGCAATTCTGGTCTCCCTGCTATAGGAAGGATGCTGTGAAAATTGAAATGGTTCAGACAAGGTTTACAAGTATTTTGCCAGGGCTGGAAGGTTTGAACTATTGGGTGAGGCTGAATAGGCTGGGACTATTTTCCCTGGAGTGTCAGAGACTAGGGGGTGGCCTTGTAGAGGTTTGTAGAATCCTGAGGGGTATGGATAGGGTAAATAGCCAAGGTCCTCTCCCCAGAGTGTGGGAGACCAAAACCAAAGGTTTAAAGTGAAAGGGGAAAGATTTAAAAGAGTTCTAAGGCGCAACTTCTTTACACAGAGTGTGATGCACTTATGGAACAAAGAACAAAGAAAATTATAGCACTGGAATAGGCCCTTCAGCCGTCCAAGCCTTTGCCGATTGAGATCCTCTGTCTAAACCTGTCATCTATTTTCTCAGGGTCTGTATCCCTTTGCTCCCTGCCCACCTATGTACCTGTCCAGATACATCTTAAAAGACACTATCGTTCCGTGTCTACCACCTCTGCTGGCAACGCGTTCCAGGCACTCACCACACATATGTCCCATAAACTTTCCTCCTCTCACTTTGAACTCATGACCCCTCGTAATTGAGTCCCTCACTCTGGGAAAAAGCTTCTTGCTATCTACCCTGTCTATACCCCTCATGGAACGGGCTGCCAGTGGAGGCTGATAAAATTACAACATTGAAAAGGCATCTGGATGCGTACAGGAATAGTAAGGGTTTAGAGGGATATGTACCAAATGCTGGCAAATGGGACTAGATTTATTTTGGATATCTGGTCGGCATGGACAAGTTGGACTGAAGTGTCTGTTCCCGTGCTGTACAACTCCATGGCCCTACGACGTTGAAACACAGTTTATGGCATTATTGTTAGAAACATTCTCTGTTGCTCTGAAATTATAATATCAAATATCAAAATTTTCAAATTCTTTTCTAAGATGTGTGTCCCTGGCAAGGATAGCATTTGCTGCCTAAGCCAAATTGCTTGTGAAATGTTTATCTGTTTTTTTTCTGATTTCCACCATCTGCAGTATTTTGCTTTTAAACCGCTGCTCATATTGTTTTTCAAACTTCAGTATGTAAAAGTGAAGGTCACTTGCAGGAACTGATGTCCCTGGTAGACAATTTACCGAGATATCTTTCTCTTATTACTATATTTTAACTTTGTACAAGGGGTGAGTTTGGAATGGTCAAAATGGAGCCTGAGGAAATCATTACCTGCTGAGGTGCTCCTGAAGTAAATCCAGTCTGTGCTCCACTTCTCCATACGTTATATCACTTCCAGACTCCGAGACACCACAGGCTGCTGGAGAGGAGGCTGACTGCGTCGACATATCAGGGTATTCTGTTGGCTTTCTCTCATTACCTTCTGACAAACATGTTTAAAAAACAGTCAACACTTAACATAAACCATTTCAACATTTATTTCATTACCTTTAGAAAACTCCTCTTGAAATAACAATTCAGCAAAGGAATAAAACAAAATGTTCCAGATATATATTAACAATAGGTAATATTTTTGTTAACTATCCACTGTTGATTTTCATAGGTTTAAACTCATAGTTATTGGACTGAGTTTTCTCAAAGTCTGGATATGTTTTCAGGAGTTTTCATGGAACTTTTCCTTCTGTGAGCTCAGATGACTTTTCTCATGCAATTCTCTGTTGCTCACTTCATTGTTTCTGCACCACGTCTCCCCTGTGCTGCACTCACACAGTCTTCCACTCACCAGTGGCAAAAGTGCTCTCAAGGCGCCATGACATTCAGGCCTTCATGCCTTGATACCATTTTAAACCCAGCTGTACAGTATTTCAAATATAGTATGCTGTTGTGCAAATGTAAAGGATGTATCGGAGAGAGGCAAATTGCCACATTGTCTTGCTGCCAGGTACTTGGACATTCTGGTGGATGGAATGCTGCAGAGAACTGAAACCTTATTTCCTCAGGACCATCTGATTAGACCACTGCGCCAGACCCTGCAAGACGAGATCAACGTCCGAGGTACCATTTCTGTGGTTCAGAGGAACGCACAGCAATGTTGCAAGAAGTTTTACAATCTTCAACACTTCACAAGGTAAGTTGCACTTGCTTTGGGGCTTAACAGAGGCTTCTTGTCTCAGCAACAAATATTCAGCCAGTAAGTAATGACTACATCCAGCTTAGATCTACCGAAATATCAAAGCTCTGATGAAGAGTCATCTAGACTCAAAATGTCATCTGGCTCTCTCTCAATGAGGTACTGCTTGACCTGCAGCGATTTCTACCAGTTTTTATTTTTTGTATTAAGTATGTCTTCCTGATGCGCCAGAATTCTAGAAGGTTCCAGAAAGCCATTCAAAAAGGTGTAAAAACAGCGTTCACTTGCCGACTAAAATCACTCAAATCTTCTGGACGCCGTCCGAGAAACCAGCATGGCAAGCAGCAGAGGCCAGCTGACCATCCAGCCGGAGAGTGACAGAATGAGAAAGGAGAGAGACAGAGAGATAGCGAGAGATAGAGAGAGAGAGCGAGAGAGAAAGAGAGAGAGAGAGATTGAGGGTGGGGGTTGGGGAAGGAGAGAGAGAGAGAAAGAGGGAAAAGTAGGGGAACGCTGTTTTGTGGACGCAGGGACAGAGTCAGAGAGAGTGTGACTGTGTAAAACTACAGAGATTCAGGAAGTATTGTAAGCTGAAGGTGCCAAATATCCCCTATTCCCAATTCCTCCACCTCCGCCGCATCTGCTCCCAGGATGAGGCATTCCACTCCCGCATGTCCCAGATGTCCAAGTTCTTCAAGCACCGCAACATTACCCCACAGTGGCCGAGAACGCCCTTGACCGCGTCTCCTGCATTTCCCACAACACATCCCTCACACCCGCCCCCGCCACAGCCGGCCCAAGAGGATCCCCCTAGTTCTCACACACCACACCACCACCAGATACAATGCATCATCCTCCGACACTTCCACCATCTACAATCCGACCCCACCACCCAAGACATTTTTCCATCCCCACCCTTGTCTGCCTTCCGGAGAGACCACGCTCTCCGTGACTCCCTTGCTCGCTCCACAGTCCCCTCCAACCCCACCACACCCAGCACCTTCCCCTGCAACTGCAGGAAGTGCTACACTTGCCCCCACCCCTCCTCCCTCACCCCCATCCCAGGCCCCAAGAAGACTTTCCACATTAAGCAGAGGTTCACCTGCACATCTGCCAATGTGGTATACTGTATCCATTGTACCTGGTGTGGCTTCCTCTACATTGGGGAAACCAAGCGGAGGCTTGGGGACCACTTTGCAGAACACCTCCACTCGGTTCGCAATAAACAACTGCACCTCCCAGTCGCGAACCATTTTAACTCCCCCTCCCATTCTTTAGACAACATGTCCATCATGGGCCTCCTGCAGTGCCACAATGATGCCACCCGAAGGTTGCAGGAACAGCAACTCATATTCCGCTTGGGAACCCTGCAGCCTAATGGTATCAATGTGGACTTCACCAGCTTCAAAATCTCCCCTTCCCCCATCGCATCCCAAAACCAGCACAGTTCATCCCCTGCCCCCACTGCATCACACAACCAGCCCAGCTCATCCCCTCCCCCCACTGCATCCCAAAACCAGCCCAGCCTGTCTCTGCCTCCCTAACCTGTTCTTCCTCTCACGCATCCCTTCCTCCCAACTCAAGCCACACCTCCATTTCCTACCTACTAACCTCATCCCACCTCCTTGACCTGTCTGTCTTCCCTGGACTGACCTATCCCCTCCCTACCTCCCCACCTATACTCTCCTCTCCACCTATCTTCTTTTCTCTCCATCTTCGGTCCGCCTCCCCCTCTCTCCCTATGTATTCCAGAACCCTCTCCCCATCCCCCTCTCTGATGAAGGGTCTAGGCCCGAAACGTCAGCTTTTGTGCTCCTGAGATGCTGCTTGGCCTGCTGTGTTCATCCAGCTTCACGCTTTATTATCCAGGATTCAAGATTATATGTTTCATATTAAAGTTTATTGTGATTTTTTTTCCTAATGAAGTTGGGACTGTTTGTATTGGTACCGGCTTGTGTTCATATTGATTTGACTGCTTCAGTATTGTGGGACACCTGGCAAATTCATTCATAACATTCTGGTTGGTGTTGTCTAACTGTTTAAGGAAGAATTAGACAACAGTGCCAAATCTTAAAAGTCTGCTCCAGATACCCTGTGTGTTGCAATGATGCCTACATCTTGCACACCTTGCATGTTCCTGGTTTGTTTCAAGTGCCAGATACCCTACAATGATGTTACTAGGAGTCAAAGATTACCCTCTGTGGCCATGACTGACGACCCTGTTATGCAGCTCTCTCTAATTGAGGCCAAATTGTAGATACAATTCTGCCCATTTTTCAAACAGGACCATGGACAAGCAGATGACTGGCCTCCTGAAGATGAGGTTCCAATGCTTGAATTGGTACAGAGGTCCTTGTAGTACACTCCTGACAGTGTGCGCCGCATTATCTGAGCATGCTGTGATTTGCTCACACGGAGCAGACAAATAAGCAATGTGATTAGTGCTGAAGAGGAAATTGAGTAGGGAGAACATAACCTTCACAGAGATAGGGTGGTGCATGTCAGGTCCTTAAGCCAAAGCCAACAGGACTTAAGTAACACCCGATTCCAGTTGATGAGAGCTGGGTGTAGTGATTACTTATTGACAATAAATTCGCAGTTGCTCAAACTGTAAGCAGTCCATTTCTATTCTGTGAGGCATGTACAGCTTTTGTTTGTGTCTTTATGGTTTTATTTTATTTATTGCTTCTGCTGAATAAAAATAAATGTTTTGAAATATTGAAGGCTTCCCTGTGAGACACTTCCACATTGAACAATGATAAGAATTTGAGCTACACTGGGCATTTGGGGAAGATTATTACCAACTTAGGCAGGGTAGTAAGATGGGTTGGGACTAAGGATGGGTAACCTCTGTGGCTTGGATCTTAAACAATGATAGATGTAAGACTGTGCACTTGTACGTAGAATGAACGACTCCATGCCACCTCTGTGCCCTGGAATGCCTCAATTTGTGCCCTCCCACCACATGCACAATGAAGGGCAGCTGTGGACTGCCAATGCTTGACTGTGCGCACTGGGTTTCAAACATGGGCACTAGCACTACGGATCAAGTACGTTCTGGCAGTGGTCAATATCTACCTACAGCGACTAGGAGAAAACAATGAGTGTAGAGCCAAAGGAGCATGGTGCAGAGGTAATGTGGTGAGTTTAGAATGATAGTGTGAGAAAACTCATGAGATCTCATGGAGAAGAACCATCCACAAAATTCACCAAGACGGCACTTAGCTGGTTTCTAGTAAGATTAGTAAAATCACAGATCTTACAGATTAGCTTAATTGCAGAATAGCTTTGGGGGGGGGGGGCATTCCTATTCTTTATTCAAAATTCAACAAAATGGTAAGTAAATGCCCATATTCCCTGTGGAGCTCACTCTAGCTTAAATGGAAGGTACTCAAATCCAGATTGTATCACTTACATCAGCAATAAAATTAAATTGAAGTGGTAGGTGAATTTGAAAGCACTTAGGAAAATTCAGTGAAGGGGGTTACCAATCAAAAAAGTCAGTCCTGTAAATAGAATGGATTGATAAGTTCACCATGAACCTATCAGCAGTAACTGCAGGAGAGAAACAGCTTGGGATTGGAGGAGAAGTAAGCAACAGTAAGCCAGTCACTAAGTGAGAGAGCCAGCTGCCAAAGGGCTTTTACTAGAGGACCTTCAGCAGCACTGACACAAGGATTCCTGATAAACTGGCACCTTGTCTCAATGATGCTGAAGCTTGGTAGCTGAGGTAGAGGATCCTAAGTTTTGAGAGCCAACTGTTAGGAGGTTCATCTGCTAAGTCCAGGTGGAGACATTCTTCTGCAGGGGGATGGAAGAAAAAGGCTCCAAGGTAGGTTGGTCAAAGACGAGTGTTGCAATGAGAATGGTGGAGAAGTGGGAAACAGCAAGAGAGTTGCTGAGAGAGGTGGAGGCTAAAGCAGGGATAATGGGGATAATCTCTGTCTCTTTGTCTGTTTAGCTGAATTGCGAGGTTCATTGCATAAATACCTTTCTGTCTCAATGCTGTGCAATAAAACAATGTCGGATATTAAATTAAATAACCTGAAGTATCATTAACATTAGTTTTGCTCTGATTTCTTACCTGATACCTTGGCTCTTCTTTCCGCTTTTCTGCTTTGTATTTTGGATCCTTGTGCCAATCCCAGCCTGCAATTCTCTTCTATCTCTGAAGGAAAGTCCAACATTCCAGAACATAATGGTTTCTTCTCTTCATCAACAGAGGTAGAAAAGGATGATGATGACACACTGTGCTTTTCTTCCGAATCTCTTTTTTTAGAATAATTTCGCTGTTCTCCTTGTGTGATATCTGGAGTTGCTTCATGTAACTCATAATCATTTTTGTTATCGTCTGTGATGACAAATATTATTGAATAAGGTGAGCGATTGCTATTATAAATAAATCAAACATTGGAAAGTAAGCTGGCTTTTGATTATCAACCTTACACGTTCCTATTCATCAATGGTCAATTTCTGAAGCAAGTTTCATGGTAAAAACAGCCGAAGTGTTGTATATAAAATCCATTATATCAAATGCATTTAAAATTAAATTCAATTTATTATTCACATATTCATATTCCACTGTTAGTTTCCATAAAATGATGCAGTTCAGCAATAACTGTAATGAATTATTTAATTGAATTGGTTGTCAAGTGTAGTATGCCATTCAGTTGTATTATAACAATCACATTTTGACAATAAAATCTGAACTCTGTTTTAATACAAACTTATTTATATTCAATCAAAAATAGCAGTATGAAAGACTGTAAATGACACAAGAATAGTAATAGTTTAAATTGGAAGTTTTTGCTTCCATTTGCTAAATTCTGACTTTAGGACCAACATCAAATTCAAGAGGTAAGCTACCTTCGTTTATTTTCTTTTTGAAGGAAAGCTTTCTTCTTTGAGGTCTGGGAATCTCCTCATCTGAATCATCACTGGTTTCTGCTCTGAGTAGCATGTCTGCCTAGAAAATAAAAGGCCAGTAGCAGGTGGCTTTAGACAAGAGTAATAACAGAAAATGAGACAGAAATATGTCAGTATTTATTGAACCACAGTTTAAGGGACGTGAATAAACACAAAGGGTAATTTTGACAATAAAACTAAATGTGGAATACTGGCTCATCTGTCTGCTTAGTGACATTTTCTGATCTTAATCTAAATAACAATCATGAGATGTGTAAAAGAAGGTTAGTGGGTCTGGTTAGATGACTATTACTCACTTACCATTTATTAAAGTACGTTATCCATAAATACATCATAAACTAGCAAAAATGGATTTAAATCTGCTTTGCAAAGTTGCCATACCAGTCTAATCTTGTCAGTTCGTTTAATATTATTGAGGTAAATGATAGTAACATCTCGCTGTACTTAAACAGAAGAAGAAATAGAAGCTTCAAATCTGCTGCACTAGTCAATATGACAGGGCTGATTTCTACCAGAACTCAATTTCTTTTAATATATCAATGTTCTTTAATTCTCTTCATGTCCAAACATCCACCAACTTCTTCATGATTACTCTCTAATGAGCATCTATGGCACAATGGAGTAAAAAGAAGTGAAGGGGCTTGCCCTTTCAGTCATGAAATTTCTCCTTATCCAGTCTTCCTGTGTCTGTGACTTCCTGTTCTAGACAGACAGGAAAGTCTTTTCTCAACATATACCTTGTCTAGTTACTTAAGAATTTTACATGTTTAAATTGGATCACCTCTTATTCAAATTCTAAGAAATATAAACTGAGTTTAATCATAGGACAATCTGTTCATCCCTTACTGAACCTTCATTGCGCCCTTCTAGAATAAGCATGAATTTTCTGAGAGAAGGAAACCAAAGCTTTATTCCCAGCTTGGTATTCCAAGCTTTGCCACGCTAACGCACTGTACAATTGTTGAAAGATTTCTTAACTTCAATACTCTAATTTATTCTGTTCAATTCTGAGGATTATCTACAGATGCACCCAAGTCCCTCTGAATACGCGCATTTCCCAGAATCCCTGTTTCAGTAACTACACCATTATTTTCTATCCCTTTTTTGAAAAGTGGGTAACTTTGTACTGTAATACGAATTATAATTTTATTATAATTTTATTGGTGGTACTTCACCAGGAATGTTGTATTTTATTTATAACCTTTCTGACTGTGGAACTCATGTAAGCACGACTGTAATTGTGCCCTAAGTTGTAGTGTGTGCACACATTTTCAAATCTAAATACCTTTTTTAAAGGTGCCTGGGATTGCATTTTGAAACCACCAAAATAATTCCCACTTTATTTACTTTTATTTCCTGATTGAGTATATTCCAAAAATAAATCAATGACATTGATATTTATGAATCAATTAGCTGTTAATTGAGGGATAAGTATTTGCTAGGTGGAATTTTTCTGCTCTAGTTCATTGGCATCTACTGAAATGAAAAGGCAATGACCCCATTGTCTGATTGCATTAGTCACTGTTACTCATTGTTCTTCAATGATGCCAAGATAAATAATGGGGCAAGTAGAAGGTGTAAGCCCCAAGAACTATCTTAGGTGCCACAGTGACTTAACGGTGCTGTATGATCTAGCATTATGCATTAACTGAGAGAATCAGCCTTAGCTGGGAAAACAAAATATCTTTCTAAAATATCTCAACTGAAAGAAATCAACTCTTAGAGTGCAACTCACTCTCTGTACTGCTTCGAAATTCACTTTAGAGTTCCACTTTGGTGTATGTTTTCAAATGGTTGGAGTGGGACGTGTACTCACAATGTTCTGACTGTGACATCAGTCCCACTCCGACCATTTGAAAACATACACTAAAGTGGAACTCTAAAGTGAAATTCGGAGCAGTACAGAGAGTGAGTTGCACTCTAAGACCCATTATAAATACCAAAATACTAAATGTTGCTGGGCTGACTTGGGAAGAATTGATTAATTACACTATACACATATAGTCGGACAGATATACTAAGGACCCACCATCATCTTTTGCAGTAAATTCCATAAAGTACCATTGGGATGTGGGAGTTAGCAGAATGGCTTCTCACATAATCACAACTTGGCCTGCTGGGAGTTATATCAGGTCACTAGGTAACCCCAGAAGGAAATCTGCCCCACTATATCTTCAAGACTGAATGTGTTGACTCAATATTTAAAGAGAATTTGATACTGTTTAACTCTTAAGTCATCAGTAACACTGTTTAATAATTTAGCTCTGTCTGATTTTAATTAATGGGGCATTGACTGTTACGTTTCTTCCAACAGTCTTACAACCAAACTCAAGGTTTTATGTAACAAAGCTGTCTGGCATTGGCTGAGCACTAATGGAATAATGTGTTTAAATAGGCATTGAACTAAAGGCAATACATGTCAGAGGATACCTCGTGTGATGATGATAAGTATAAGAAATGGTCTAATCTACAAAACACCTGCAACTTTAAGTTTGAGATGTGATTACATTAACAGGGCATGAAAGACTGAAAAGGTTGCAAGGGAGGGAAGAAAAGGAAAAGCAGGAAGAAAGGCAAAGACAGAAGGAAGGAGTTTGCATTTACATAGCACCTCTAATATACCACATATTAAATGGTTGAGAAAATGATTTAAGTTATAGCAAATGCTATGAGAAAGTGTAAATGGAATAAAACCAATTAAATCACCCAGCTTCAACCTGGACACTGGGCTTGGATAGAAAGGCACACTCAGGATGACCCTGCAAAATTCTGCTCAATTGGGAGAGCTATTTCATGGATTGGTCAAGCAACAGACGAACAGCAAAGTCCCACTACTTGCAGAGTTACATTCTTGAAAACTTAGCAAACACAGGTCCCATTTCTCAATATTAGTCAAGATAGTTCCAATGTACAATGCAAGATAAAAAAATATAAAAACAACCTTTTGAATACATATAAAGAAGTTGACTGAAAAAAATGTTTAACAAAATAAGAAGTAAATAAAATTTGTCACAGTATTAATTTCTTATGTGGAATGTAATCATCAGTGAACACCCAAACACTTCAGGAAGCTACAGGGCAGATAATGCAAGCATAACGTGGACTTTCTAGACCAAGAAATATAGTACAGTACATCATGGACACCTTTTGCATTTTAGTATATTTAATTTAAATTAGGCATGCTTTCATTTTTTGAAATTTGCTCAAGTTTTTTTTTGCTGGAGATTGCAAACAAGTGCATGTTGAACTGACAACAGACAAAATGGTATACATAATGTTTTATTTGGGTAAGCAAATTTGTGAAAGGCAAAGACGAAAATGCCGTGATGATACTGTAGTCACATTCATTTAGGTTGGGTAACTATTCTTCCAGTAACAAAGACAACATGGGCCGAATGGATTCCTTCTGTGTCAATTTTCTGTGACCTTTTTTTCTACAGATTTCAGACATATTACATGCCAAAATGGCTGGCAACTAATTAAAATACTTTTGAAATGTGTATATTGTGGTAATAATGGAAAATGCTACAGCCAATATATGCATAAAATGGAATTAGCAACCAAATAAGCTGTTTTTAGCGTACTTAATGAAGGCTGAACCTTGATTCAGGTCACTGTAATTAACTGCTCTTCCCCAAACAGTGCTGTGGGAATCATACAACAGGGCAGTCTTGGTATTAAGCCTATATTTTTAAAAACTTGTCTTTATACCCTTTTGAGCAGAAATCAGACTTAAACTAATATGGCTTAACAGTACGGCAATAAAATTCCTTTGTCATTCGCTTAATCAACTATGTTACATAATCCATCCCATCGTAACATACCTGTAACCTACTGGCATGCAAACAAATAACTTCCTCTGACATAACTCAAGTTTGGAAGGACTGAACCTGCACCATTACACACTAGTGTTTACACTTACTGTTGATTCTTTATTGCTGACAATATGATTAATTGTAAATGTTATTGCCAATTTTTAAACAGACATGCATGTCACAATGAATTGGCAGCAAATAAGGAGTTGCATTATTGTAATTTGATATTAAATCCACACAACATTCAATAGTTATACATATGCTTTAAACATGTAAATAGGAACATTCATAACTTTATAAGTTTGCTATTCTCAAGCACGGCAATAACTAACTTAAATGACAAACTGTGTTGAAGCTGTACAACTACCTGTCTGATTTGACACAGTAACATGTTTGTTCACAATTAATTAGAAAATGTTGGCATATTCCTCTTTGAGTTGCCTTTAAATTGTTACCTTTGAACCTTCATCTCGTAGATTGAAGGTGAGTTCCAGGTTTGTTAAGAAGTAGTCAGAAAATTCTGGATACATATCCAAAACTTCTAAAAGGTCTTCCCTCTGGATCTTGTGCAAATCGCAGTAAGTCAACGCTCGTACATCAGCATTAGATTTCCCAGGTCTTGCATAAAGATGGATCATTTCGCCAAAGATGTCATTTTTCCCTAGACAAAATCAAAGCTCCTTAGATATAAATCTTGAGTCACTGTTTTTCCTTGATACTGAATTCAGAAAACTCCAAAGATTCTTTTGATTTGTTTTTACCTTGAGACATGGATTTTCATGAATGATTGAAACATGTAACTCAATAAATACAAACTGCCGTCTGTGCTGACATCTTATTTATGATATATGATATTGTTTTAACCTTCTCATTGGAAGAAGTCAGGCAGATACTACTTACGTATGAACCTGCCACTGAAACTTCAAATCAACTGTTCTCTAAATGATAACAGATGTCGAGAGCCACAGCTGAATAATAAACTTTTGCATTGTATCCCAAGTGCTTTATTCTTTTCGCTTGCGCTTTTGCAGGTCAGTTTTAACATCAGTAACATATACACCCCGTTTATTTTACATTTTTCTATCTAATTAAATTACTTTATTGATGACAATATGCTATGTTGCACTGAATTCTAGTTGGGTAATCTTCAGGTTCTGAAAGGGAAATTCAAATGGACAACTGCTAATTAAAAACTACTGAAGTTTTCAGATAGATGCTTTAATTTACAGGAAATACATTTTTGAACTTTGTTGATTGTTTAAATTGACTTTAATTCAACACAGAAGTGATGTTTCTGTCCTGTCAAAATGAGATCTCAAATTTGCTAATGGTTCAAAGTGAATACAGATAAACCCTTAACCAGACACTTTATAAATATGTGCTAATCACTTCAGTTGCACAATCACAGTTACTAGCATATTAAGAATTTTGCAGACATGCTCATACAAACATTTGACATGATGCATGTTGAAGTGAACTTCCTGTACAAAATAATCAAAGGCCATCTTTTTATTGCTGACAGATAACTATTAAAAGATATTCAGAAACCAACACAATTGAAATGCATAATTCCTTTAACGAGATGCAACAAACAACTAACAACTAATTAGCCATCATCATCTCCTTGAATTCTTTGGCGCAAGTGAATTCTGGGGGAGGCAATGGCCTAGTGGTATTATCGCTGGAATGTTAATCCAGAGCCCAGGTAATAGTCTGGGTTCAAATCCTATCAATGACAGATGGTGGAATTCAAATTCCAATCAGTAGCTGGCATTAAGAATCTAATGATGACCATGAATCCAGTGTCATTTGTCAAGAAAAGCCCATCTGGTTTACTAATAGAACATAGATAGAAAACATAGAACAGTACAGCACAGAACAGGCCCTTCAGCCCACAATGTTGTGCCGACCATTGATCCTCATGTATGCACCCTCAAATTTCTGTGACCATATGCATGTCCAGCAGTCTCTTAAATGACCCCAATGACCTTGCTTCCACAACTGCTGCTGGCAACGCATTCCATGCTCTCACAACTCTCTGCGTAAAGAACCCGCCTCTGACATCCCCTCTATACTTTCCACCAACCAGCTTAAAACTATGACCCCTCGTGCTAGCCATTTCTGCCCTGGGAAATAGTCTCTGGCTATCAACTCTATCTATGCCTCTCATTATCTTGTATACCTCAATTAGGTCCCCTCTCCTCCTCCTTTTCTCCAATGAAAAGAGACCGAGCTCAGTCAACCTCTCTTCATAAGATAAGCCCTCCAGTCCAGGCAGCATCCTGGTAAACCTCCTCTGAGCCCTCTCCAAAGCATCCACATCTTTCCTATAATAGGGCGCCCAGAACTGGACGCAGTATTCCAAGTGCGGTCTAACCAAAGTTTTATAGAGCTGCAACAAGATCTCACGACTCTTAAACTCAATCCCCCTGTTAATGAAAGCCAAAACACCATATGCTTTCTTAACAACCCTGTCCACTTGGGTGGCCATTTTAAGGGATCTATGTATCTGCACACCAAGATCCCTCTGTTCCTCCACGCTGCCAAGAATCCTATCCTTAATCCTGTACTCAGCTTTCAAATTCGACCTTCCAAAATGCATCACCTCGCATTTATCCAGGTTGAACTCCATCTGCCACCTCTCAGCCCATCTCTGCATCCTGTCAATGTCCCGCTGCAGCCTACAACAGCCCTCTACACTGTCAACGACACCTCCGACCTTTGTGTCGTCTGCAAACTTGCTGACCCATCCTTCAATTCCCTCGTCCAAGTCATTAATAAAAATTACAAACAGTAGAGGCCCAAGGACAGAGCCCTGTGGAACCCCACTCACCACTGACTTCCAGGCAGAATATTTTCCTTCTACTACCACTCGCTGTCTTCTGTTGGCCAGCCAATTCTGTATCCAAGCAGCTAAGTTCCCCTGTATCCCATTCCTCCTGACCTTCTGAATGAGCCTTCCATGGGGAACCTTATCAAATGCCTTACTGAAGTCCATATACACCACATCCACAGCTCGACCCTCATCAACCTTTCTAGTCACATCCTCAAAAAACTCGATAAGGTTTGTAAGGCATGACCTACCCCTCACAAAGCCGTGTTGACTGTATTTGATCAAGCCATGCTCTTCCAGATGGTCATAAATCTTATCCCTCAGAATCCTTTCTAACACCTTGCAGACGACAGACGTGAGATTTACCGGTCTATAATTGCCGGGGATTTCCCTATTTCCTTTCTTGAAGAGAGGAATTACATTTGCCTCTCTCCAGTCCTCAGGTACGACTCCAGTGGAGAGCGAGGATGCAAAGATCTTCGCAAGTGGCGAAGCAATTGCATTTCTCGCTTCCCAAAGCAGCCGAGGACAAATCTGATCCGGGCCTGGCGACTTGTCAATCTTAATGTTTGACAAAATTTTCAGCACATCAGCTTCCTCTATCTCTATCCATTCCAGCATGCACACCTGCTCTTCAAAGGTTTCATTCACTACAAAGTTGGTTTCTTTTGTAAAGACAGAAGCAAAAAACTCATTTAGGGCTTCCCCTACCTCCTCAGGCTCCACACACAAGTTCCCTATGCTATCCCTGATCGGCCCTACTCTTTCTTTGACCATTCTCTTATTCCTCACATAAGTGTAAAATGCCTTTGTGTTTTCCCGGATTCCTTCTGCCAAGCCTTTCTCGTGCCCCCTCCTGGCTCTCCTCAGACCATTTTTGAGCTCCTTCCTTGCCTGCATGTAAACCTCTCTAGCTGAACTTGACCCTAGCTTCCTCCACCTTATGTAAGCCACCTTCTTCCTTTTCACTAGAAGCTCCACCGCTCTCGTCATCCAAGGTTCCTTAATCTTACCCCTTCTTGCCTGTCTCAGAGGGACATATTTACTCATCACTCCCAACAACTGTTCCTTAAACCATCTCCACATGTCTATAGTTCCCTTACCATGGAACAACTGCTCCCAGTCCATGCTTCCTAACTCATGTCTAATCGCATCATAGTTTCCTCTTCCCCAATTAAATATCCTCCCATTCTGCCTAATCCTCTCCTTCTCCATAGCTATGTAGAATGTGAGGCAGTTATGGTCACTATCACCAAAATGCTCTCCCACCACAAGATCTGATACCTGCCCCGGCTCGTTTCCGAGCACCAAGTCTAGAATGGCCTCTCCCCTCGTTGGCCTGTCAACGTACTGCGTTAGGAAACCCTCCTGAACACACCTTACAAAAACAGCTCCATTCAAATCTTCTGCTCGAAGGAGGTTCCAATCAATATTGGGAAAGTTAAAGTCACCCATTACAACAACCCTACTGCGTCCACACTTTTCCAAAATCTGTCGACCTATGCTTTCTTCAATCTCCCTGCTGCTATTGGGGGGCCTGTAGTAAACCCCTAACGAGGTGACTACTCCCTTGCTGTTCCTAATTTCCACCCATACTGACTCAGTAGGCAGATCTTCCTCGACAAAGGAAGCTTCTGTAGCTGTGATACCCTCTCTGATTAGTAGTGCTACACCCCCTCCTCTTTTTCCCCCCTCCCTATTCTTTTTAAATGTTCTAAACCCTGGAACATCCAGCAACCATTCCTGCCCATGAGAAACCCATGTCTCTGTTATGGCCACAACATCATAGCACCAGGTACTGATCCATGCTCTTGTCCTGCGAAGGAAACTGCCATCTTTACCTGGCCTGGTCTACATGTGACTCCACTCTCACAGCAATGTGGGTGACTCTTAACTGCCTCTGGGCAATTAGGGATGGGCAATAAATGCTGCTTAGCCAGTGATGCCCCTTATCCCAAGAATGAATAAAGGAATAAAGGAATCTGACTCAGAGCATCATGGGTAGAGTAAGGAGGCAGGTCCCAAATTCGCAACAGACATGAAGCGATTAAATTCTGTGCTGTCCTATCCACAATGAGTAAAACAAAAGTGGCAACGCACTGACAGATTTTCTAGCCTGTGTGGGTGACCAAAAATTCCTCACATTTTTACTCTCTGCCTCAAGGTTATTTAAAAGACAGGAAAATTTGAGGGTCCTGTTTTTTTGCTTACCTACACTGCCTCTGATGATGTCTAATTCTAACTATTCAGACCTGCTTCATGGCAATCTATCACTTGTGATGAATCCTGTCAGATGTAGGCAAACAGGAGCTCTCAAAGTGACAAATCCTCACCCTGGAACTGCTTCCTTATATCCAAAAGGATGTCTTTTACAACGTTACCTCAAAAATATTGAGAATTGTAAGACGGGATCAATATGTTTTGACCAATTGATATGGTCTATTGGTAAGGTGCATGCATATTTCTGCAGACGGCACTGTGACATCAGGCATTACAAGAAGAGACAATGGGAACTGCAGATGCTGGAGAATCCAAGATAACAAAGTGTGGAGCTGGATGAACACAGCAGGCCAAGCAGCATCTCAGGAGCACAAAAGCTGACGTTTCGGGCCTAAACCCTTCATCAGAAAAGGGGGGTGGGGAGACGGCTCTGAAATAAATAGGGAGACAGTGGGAGACGGATCAAAGGTGGATAGAGAAGAAGATAGGTGGAGAGGAGACAGACAAGTTAAAGGGGTGGGAATGGAGCCTGTTGACGTGAGTATAGGTGGGGAGGTAGGGAGGGGATAGGTCAGTCTGGGGAGGACGGATAGGTCAAGGGGGTGGGATGAAGTTAGAAGGTGGGAAATGGAGGTGCGGCTTGAAGTGGGAGGAGAGGATAAGTGAGAAGAAGAACAGGTTAGGGAGGCAGGGACTAGCTGGGCTGGTTTTGGGATGCAGTGGTGGGGGGGAGATTTTGAAGCTTGTGAAATCCACATTGATACCATTGGGCTGCAAAGTTCCCAAGCGGAATAGGAGTTGCTGTTCCTGCAACCTTCGGGTGGCATCGTTGTGGCACTGCAGGAGGCCCAGGATGGACATGTCATCCAAGGAATGGGAGGGAGAGTTGAAATGGTTCGTGACTGGGAGTTGCAGTTGTTTATTGTGAACCGAGCATAGGTGTTCTGCAAAGCGGTCCTGAAGCCCCCGTTTGGTTTCCCCAATGTAGAGGGAGCCACAATGGGCACAGCGGATGCAGTATACCACACTGGCAGATTTGCAGGTGAACCTCTGCTTGATGTGGAAAGTCTTCTTGGGGCGTGGGATGGGGGTGAGGGAGGAGATATGAGGGTAGGTGTAGCAGTCACCTCTAACCCCACCACACCCAGCACTTACCACTGCAAGGGGTAAGTGCTGGGTGTGGTGGGGTTGGAGGTGAGTGTGGAGCGGACAAGGGAGTCCCAGAGAGAGTCCCGGACTTCCGGAGTCCCTCCGGAAAGCAGACAAGGGTGAGGATGGAAAAATGTCTTTGGTGGTGGTGTCGGATTGTAGATGGCGGACATGTTGGAGGATGATGCATTGGATCCGGAGGTTTGTGGGGTGGTATGTGAGGATGAGGGGGATTGTCTTTTGGCAGTTATTGCAAGGACGGGGTGTGAGGGATTGCAAGAAGCTAATTTCTAAGTTTCCAGGAGGAGCATTAAATAAGTGCAACTTTTTCATTACAGGTTCAGTGTACCTTAAATGCACTTTAATTTATGGTCATCTACTGATGGACTGAAGTGGAAACTGCAGCATTTGTCAGAAATAATGATTCAAATAAATAGTCTCGTTTCTGAAGTATAAGTCATGGGTAACATGCACATGAACTTGCAATTTGTGTTGCTGACAGGCAAGATTCCCTGATGGAGCAGTAAGGCTATACACTGCTCCATTCCCTCTGTTTCTGTTCCGGAAATCTTCCAATTTAATAAGCCCATGTTTAGGTCTGATCTAGTCTCAAACATTCACTTTTTTTACTGTTACTAGCAGTGAATAATTATTTTCAAAATTTCAAGGATTGACACATCACAGCAAATTAACAACCCACAAAGTGCCTTTTCTCCTAGATTGGGGTTTGTTCATTTCCAGAGACAAAGTTGGTCAAAACTGCACCCAAAACAAACAGTTCATTGGCACTTTCATCAAAATTCCCAAACCAATCTACTTTGTCACACTACTGAAGAAAAAGATTTCAGATTATTAATTGCCTTATTACCAAACACGTGAAAATATTAAACAGAAAATGTGATGATTAACAAGCTCTTGAAGAAAACTGAGTTTAAATGAACTTTAGGATAAATGAGATAACAATATACATTGGGAGTTTCAGTGACATGATAATGAAACTAATTTACATGTTATTATAAAGAAAGCTTATTCCAGACCTTCAAAAATATTTAGGAGGAAAAACAAAACTACTGAAATTTACAATGGATTTACCACTGAGTAGCCCCATTATGTCAGAATTTACTCCAAAGACCATTTATCCAATGAAAAATGAGTAGTTTCAGTAAGACTTAGCTTTGAACACCTGCTCGATATCAGCCAGACATTGAAAAATAACCTAATTATACGAAGGATTTGTCAATAACCTGGAAAGGCATGTAATATAATAGTTTGATGAATGTTGCTTTAATTATATAATACAGCACCTGTGCTCGAAGGTTAAACTGCAAGAAAGTGTTACAATACATCTTTCCTGACAAGTGCAAAATACACTTCTTTAAAAAAAGAACATAGCATTTAACTGTAACATGAATTGTTGAACAGTTTTTGAGCTTTAGCTTTTCAGTATCAGTTTATTCACCTATTCTTAGGCAAACAATATTTACTGCCTGCAGTTAATGGAAAGATTACTGATCTCATTGTAGTTTTAGTTCTGTAATTCTAATGATATAAATTTTATGATCATTTTATATCAATCCATCCAATGACAGGAAATATCTGGTTGCTACATTCATAACAAAATGCATAGATTTTAGAACTATGATCTGTGAGATGATTTGAATGGTCCCTGTAATTTGCCAGATACCTTGACCTCAGAGTTTTAAATTTTTGTTGTATATTTTATCTATTGTGATTTCTGTCCAATATACGTATTAAAAATATTTCAGTGATAGCACTATTTGGGTTTTTTGTGCAGATGCTAACTTTTAAAGTCTAGACCAGTGTTGCGAATGTGTCAATGTTTGGAAGAAGAATGCCCCACTTACAGAAAGGTTTGAAGATCATTGTGCAGCTACAATTTCATTTACAATTTCCTCAGGACAGCAATGACCACCCAAAAGGTTCAACACAGGGCACTCATGCTGCTAGTGTAGATACTCAAAGGATAATTGTAGATTGTGATGGCAGGTCTTTTGAATTACAGGTAATGTATTGGACAGTTTAGCATTCGTCATTCACTCTTACTGCTTCAAATAGGAGGCACTAAAGGGCACAGATCCATAAATAATATACAATGGTTTATAATAATGGTAAACATAAGAAATCACACTGAAGACTCAAACTGCATGGCATTCAAATATTACATGCATTCATTAAATAAAACTTTTCGAATAATATTTGCAATTTGTCTTACTTTGTGCTAAATTACAGTAACAGAAATCGAAAGGTCAAATCAACAAATTGTCTGATCCAGTGATGTCATTTTTATTGATGACACTTCTGTCAAGTAGCTTGCAAGGTCATTTACATTAATGTGCTTCTGACACTATGTAAATGCATGTCGTTGCTGTATATAAGTACTTGGTGTAAAAATTTGAAAAATCAAGTCAGTAATGATCTTCAAAGCAATTGGTATTACTGTCTCGAACCTCTCCTTCATCCACAAGTATTCAAGATATTTGCACAACTCTAATTCTGGAACTTTTGAGCATATCTGATTTTAATGGGCCCATTACTGGTAACTGTGCTTTTAGCTGCTAAATATTGGGATTCTCGCCTTAAATCTTTGCACTCCTCTTTCTATTCTTTGCTCACTGAAATCTGTCTCTTTTGTCCAAGCTTTTGCCTATCCTTCTGCTGATCTTCTTGGGTGGGTATTAAATGGGGCATGCAAGAGCAAGAAAAGTGATTGACGGGTGGGTTAATTGGGAGAAGAAACCAAAATCCTATTTTCTTGTTGGTGGGATAAAATGTAGAGATTAAGTCAACGGCTTTGCAGAAGCAGTTTGGAACTTACTTTGGAGTGTTGACTTGCAGTTTTAAATATATTTACACCCTATAAATAGTCATTTCTTAAAATGTTTTCAGATTATGCTCTGCTTCAAGAGTAAGTCAGTAACACATGCAGAGTTGTGGCACTGGTTTTGATCATTTAAAGATGGCATAGGTTAGTCAGGTTTGTCCCTTGACTGAAATGGGTATTTGTTTTTATCAAAATCTGTGGCTCAGGGTATGTCCGTTTGAATGGAAGCTGAGGAGAGGCAAAGGAAGATTGGGGATGTCAGAGGTGTAAGGGGTTAGGCTGGACCTTGCACATTCAGATAATAATCTGAGGTAAGCCACCACTCAGTTAATAGCCATTATCTACACCTTGCTTCCCACATAGCCCGAAACAGTTGTTACACTGCATCATCCAACACCACCCACTTAACTACTTCTTGCTTCCCCCCCATCAGCAGGCAGAGAGGTTGGTGAAAAAGGCACTTGGCACACTTGCCTGCATGGTCAGAACGTTGAGCATAGAAGTTGGTATTTCTTATAGCGGCTGTACATGAAATTGATGAGGCCCCTTTTAAAATACTGTGTGCAATTCTGGTTGTCCTTCTATAGGAAGGATATTGTTAAGCTTGAGAGGGTGCAGAAAAAATTTACAAGCACGTTGACAGGACTGAAGTTTTTCAGCTATAGGGAGAGGCTGAATAGACAATGGGCATTTTTCCCAGGAGAATTGGAGGTTTTGCATTTATAAAATCATGAGGGCCAAGAATAGGGTGAATAGCCAAGATCTTTTTCCCAAGGTAGAGGAGTCCAAAACTAGAGGCATAGGTTTAAGGTGAGAGGGGAAAGTTTTAAAAAGGACCGGAGGGGTAACTTTTTCATGCAGGGGTTGGTGTGTGTATGGAATGAACTGCCTGAAGAAGTGGTAGAGACGGATACAATTACAGCATTTAAGAGGCACCTGGATGGGTATATGAATAGGAAGAGTTGGAGGGGTATGGGCTTAGTACTGGCAAATGGGGTTAAATCAGGTTGGGATGTCTGGTTAGTGCAGATGGGTTGGGTTGAAGGGTCTGTCTCCATACTGTATAAATCATTGGCTCTCTAATTTGGGGAATGGGGAGGCGCAAAGACTCCTTTGACATCAGTCACTGAATGTGAGCATGCATGTGCAGCAGGCAGTGAAGAAGGCAAATCGTATCTTGCTGCAATTGCACTGGGTCTTGGTAAGACCACACCTGGAGCATTGTGTGCAGTTTTGGTCTCTTTATCTGAGAAGGACGCTCTGACTATAGAGGGAGTGCAGAGAAGGTTTACCAGACAGATTCCTGGGTTGGTGCGACTGACGTAGAAAAGGAGAGACTGGTTTGGTTAAGTTTTTATTCACTAGAATTTAGAAAAATGAGGAGGGGTCATGATTTCTAGCAGGACTAGACACAGTAAACGCAGGAGAGATTATCTGTCTCAGAAAGCAATTGAGGCTAAAACCTTTATATATTTTCAAAATAGGATTAAAGATATTTCCTAGGACTAAAGGGATCAAAAGTTACGATGAGAAAGTGGGAACAATATATTGAGTTGGATGATCAGAGATGATCATATTGAATGGTGGAGCAGGATCTAAGGGCCAAATCGCCTGCTTTTGCTCCTGTCAAGGCGTGCTAGTATGCAATTGGAAGTGTTTGGCATCTCTGGTGTGATCTGAGTGGGAATAGAGCGTGTGGGAGGTGGGGTGTGACAAGTGGGGATTAGTGAGCAAGTGCAAAGTGAGAGGCCTAAACTATGGCTTCTCTTTTGTACAGTTCAATCTTCAGCATGTGCATACTATTTATCTTGGGAAAATCCACAGGTACAGACAGTTGTTCAATGTGGCATGATTGCAGAGTTTGGGGATAATGGAAGATGTTGGGAAGGAAGCCAAGGATTTGCAAGGACTTGTTAAGGCTGATGGGTGGTCGGGGTGGCTCTCTAGGGTCACAAAGGAATATCGATGGTGAAGAAGGAAAAATAAAGTAGATGAGATGGTATGTTCATTCTCACTGTCACAGGGTTGAAGGTGATGGGTACAAACTGAAACGATAGAGGGAAGGTACGTGGAGGGTGATAGGTTGAGGGTGGAGGGTGACTCTTGTTCTGATGCTGGTCATTGCTGCAAACCGATGACGGAACTGATGGGAATTCAGGTCCAAGTAGGATTAGGCCAATGGGACCAATAGGTAATGGGTAAATGGGAAGAGTTTTACATGTGACCCATATGAAAACTTCTTTGTTCAGCAGGTGATGGATGAAAGCCATGTACACATGAATGTTTGTCTCAGTGCCTGCCTTCTTCACACAGTGAACTTCCCTATTGCTTTAATATATTCAGTATTCTTGAAACCCTGAGAGCAGGACAGAATATGTTGTTGTCCAACAGCAGAGACAGGAAGGCCAGCATTAGGTAGTACAACAGCAGGAGACTGGCCAGCAGGTGGGTATCTGTGGAAGGCACTGAATATGGTGGACACTGATGAACCAACTACCTGTAAATCTCTCATAGGCAATGTCAGTTGAATGTCCCTGCAAATGGTCACAGAAATTTGTGAGATACTACGACAAGACCTGCAGCCACATGTACTTGCTGGGGATCTCATGCTGGGGTGACTGCAACTTTTCACCAGTGGCTATTTCCAGATATCCATGGTCAACTTGTGTAACATTTCATGGGCTAGTAAATACAGCGGCATAAAAAGGTGAACAATGCATGAATTAATTCCTCAATTTCCCCATAAAGGAGGACAGGCAGATGGCAAGAGCATTTTTCACTGGGGTTATTGACTGTACTCATGCCTGCCATACAGCTCGCATAACTCCGACAGTTAATGTGACTTGGAGATCCCAGAGGTCTCTTAGGCTCCAGCCTCTGGTTAATTTACAATATGCTACTGCACTTCAATGCAGCAAACTTCCGCCAGATGTGCCAAGTGGATGATCCATCTTGACCTCCTCCAGTGGCCCCTAGCATTACAGATACCAGTCTTCAGCCAATTTGATTCATTCCACGTTATATCAAGAAACGATTGGAGACACTGGACACTGCAAAGGCTGCGGGCCCTGACAACATTCCAGCAATAGTACTAACACCTATCTCTTCCTCCTGCAGCTCAGAGATTCCTACATGGGTTGCTGAGAGGCCACGTTTTGATACAGCAGATGAGTCTGGTGAGCACATTGCATGCACATCACAGCAGCTGATGGAAGACATGATAGCCATGGCCCCTGACTTTCGGAACACTGCAGGGATAGAGGCCCCTGTTGAATCCCATGCCACTCATGTACTTCTGTTCAAGAGGCCATCTGCAGCTGCAACACTGGGTATATCAGCTTTATGCAGGTGATGGAAGAATCCATCCAGGCTAATGGTTCTGGTGTCACACAGATGTACAATAAAATGGCTTCCTCCATGGCAGATAATCACCATGGAGAGCCAGGGCCCGCATACAATCTATCTGCATTCTGACCAGCATTCCATTTTTATTCCCATGGGCTCCATGGAATAAAAGCTGTGAGGAAAATCTCTCCAGGGCTCAGCAATTAGATACAATGGTAACCAGTTGAATCTCGAAACTGGATGAAAGGAAATGATTAAGGGATGAGAGTGGTGGCAGAAGAAGTTTGGCAGCATTCAAAATTAGAATACTGGCTTCTAATAGCAATGTAGTGAAAGGGGAGTATAAATGACAGCACTAAACTGAGAGCTTTCTCTTGATCATGTTTATGACATTTTCTTTCTTTTTAAGAGAACTGAATTTGATGCTTGAACCATCATCCGAGGCATCGGGACCATATGTGAAAAGACAAATAAAACTTCTAGATCAGTTGAAAAGATCATCTGAGAATTAAGAATGTATGGCATGGTACTGGGGTACCAGATAAGTGTGCAAGAATATGTTGAGACTAGTCCAAAATAGCCTGGTAAATAGAAGGGGAAATATTGTACTGAAGAACGGGTTTCAATCATGTGCATCTACTTGACAAACAGCACGGCATGAAATGGTTAATGTGGCCGGCAAAGTGAGAGAACATCTTAATTTACAACACAGTGTCACGTACTCCTTCAAAACACTGAGCATAAAACAACTGGGACAAAGTGAGTGAAGTTGGAAAAATAAGCAAGGAGAATTTAGATTGAATAATCAAGGGCTTTGGGATTGGAACGCTTAGTTAGAAGTATCTTCAAGATGGATACAGATGAAAGAGAGCTGAAGAATTTTAAGTCCCTGTCTGATGTTATTTATTTTTATTGAGTAAAGTGACCTGCAGATAGAGAACTGGAGGATAACAAGCCAAAGTAAGGAGCATAAGCCTAAATATATATTATTCAGAGGGTACAAATGATGGAATATAGTGAATTTAGAATAAATTATGGAAACATATTAGCTAAAGAAAATACAAATATTTACAATGTGAGCAGAGCATCACAACCATGGTCAAGGAGAGAATGACAGAAAAAAATTTTGTCAAAGGTGAGAAAGAATATTATGACTTATAAAACCTAATGATTCCAAACAGTTTTCTTTTAACGACTTGTTTAAGCTATAAATATGATTGAAATTCATCCTTATCAATGGAATTTCAATATGTGTGTAATAATATTTAGTAAAGAAAATTCATATGAAAGATATTTGATGTAAAGATGGTAAGGTCCATCTAGGAACTAAATTTCTGTTTTAAGCAAGAAAGCACACAACTAACAGCAGTTGTAATCACAGCTACAAGACAGAGAGACCGTTTCAGAAATAGCAGGAACTGCAGATGCTGGAGAATCCGAGATAACAAGGTGTACAGCTGGATGAACACAGCAGGCCAAGCAGCATCAGAGGAGCAGGAAGGCTGACATTTCGGGCCTAGACGCTTCTTCTACCTGCCTTTGTTTGACGTTTCAATGTCAAGTGAGAGAGAGGCTGCCCCTAAACTTGTCAGCTTTGTCAAAGAATTACAGCGTTAAGCGTAACCGTTATATTACAACTCTTATAGACTTTACAACAACTGGTAGGAATGAACATCCTTTTTAATATTTTGCTCTGTAATAGATCTGTAGGGAATACAAGCAGCATTGCAGAATCAAGCAAAAACAAGCTGTTTGCAATAAAGAAAGTACATGATTTAACTGGAACTTCAAACAAGTTAAGACTAAGATGTAGCTTCCTAAAAGTAAGAGTGGGTGTAGCTCATGAGGTGTGGTGGGGAGAGGGGGGAGTGCAGACCATGAATTGGATACTTGACTGATTGTACAAAGCAACAAATGAGAACAGAAAATGGCTCAGAGAATTTATGAAAGACCTCATTAACTGAGCTGAGGAAACTCAAAGGATATCAGGCTTGTTTGGGATGAATAGCAACTGCACCACAACCAAATAGAGTGGTGATGCAAGCCCATGCTAAAACAATCAATCATCTGATTGACTGGGAGCAAGGTGATACCAAAAATATTTTGAGAAGGACAATTATGTCCTACATACAGTCTATGGATGGTAGGCCAGATCAGGCACAACCTCGACCAGACCCTAAGTGAGGAGGTACTTTACTGGATTAAAAGCATACATTTTCTTGAAGACGGTACAGAACAGGAATTTCAGGAATAGAAAGAGTTAAAAAAAGTGTTAAAATGCATTCTTAGATCAGGATAATACCACACATGGTAATAGGAATACTGCCAGTATTGGCTCTGACATGGGGAATAATGGCCTTCGGAACTTATAGAAAAGTAAAACAGACCCTTGTAAGAGAACCACAGAACTTTCTGATAATAGTAGCAGCAAGTTCAGTTAAAATCTTTTTTCCCTTCTCAGCCCTGACTGAAAGGGATGATTGTTAGAGTTAAAATGAAATAAAAACTGTGAGGAATAAATTTAGATAAGAAAACCATTGTCATTTTGCAAGTTTATAATAGCACTTTATATTCTTCCCCAGACATAAACATTTCCCTTGCTACTGGCACTCTTTTCTTCCTTTTATAAGTGTTAGGGCTACCTATGGTTTTTGATTAACTTAAAATGGCTGCCTTTGATATTTTTAGTTCACATACAATGGCTGAAGAAGATTATAGCTGAAGCAGTCATTGACACAGTCAGATTGTGGCCTTCGCTCTCATAGCAACTGGATAAGATAATAAAGTGTTTTAAAGAAATCACACAATAGGGTCTTATTAAGAAGAAGCAAAAATGTAGCTACTGCTTATATTAAGACAATTTTGATAAGGGAAGTACTAATAAAAGCCTTTCTTGCAAGCTAATCTAAAGTTTAATATGGGATAGATCAAGTAAAGCCTGACTTATATCAGTTAAGACCTTTTAGGTGATTGTAATCACATGTACGTATACATACATATATATACAACAGTAGCTTTAATATAATTGACATGAAGGGGATTAACAGGATTCCTGTAGAGTCAGTCTTAGGCAAATAGATTGCCTTGATCAGATACATCCTTGAAAAACCATGATGCAGGACCCTTTTTCCCACTTGTTCCAAGTTCATTATTTATTAAAGGTTAGAAGAGTAAGCCTGATCCCACTATAATTAGGACTCTTTAGGAAATTGTCACCACATATTATGTACACCTAACCCGGTATACTGAAGTTCTAAATGCAACCAACAAACTAACATTAAGGGATTTAAGTGAATTCCTGTGGATGCTTAGCCTTAGTAGGGAGAAGTCCCCAGAGTGTGAGCAAAGAGGATTGAATAACAGGTACAGACTTCAGCAGAATTGGAATATGTTTGCCTAAGAAACATTGTGAAAGCCTGAAGATAGGCGATAAGGATGTCAGGTAAATTTTGTGAGATCATGGGGAAGACTTGGAGTTGTCCATCATTGACCATGCAGTCACACGATTAGACTGATTAAATGCATATGTAATCAATTATTAATGCGATTATAACAGTCAAAGGTGGGCTGAAAACAAATGTATAAAAGTTTATGCCTGTCCTACGTTCAGTGGGGAAGCTTCTGGATTCCCAGAAGTTTCTTCCCATCAGTGTAACATTAATAAACTCTTTGATAGTGGAAGTGGCCTCTGGGTGTTGAGTGATTCATTTGGGCATTTCATGCTGCAGCTTCAGCCATTTATGATCTATGAAAGGAAATGCAAAGTCACACTAGACCATAGAGAAAGATGACTGGTAGCAGCTCAACCTGAGGGTCACCACGCTATTGGTGAGGGGCAAGGTTGAGAAGGAGTGTTCTTCATAGTAACCATAGCGGGTGTGGGTATTGAACCCATGCTGTTAGCATCACTCTGCAGCGTAAGCTAGCCAACTGAGCTAACTGACCTTCTAAGATCTGTAGGTATCAACTTTATTGTAGGAAAGCAAGTATGGGGATGACACAAAGATTCTCCAAAATGATGCAGGTTTGTTCACTGAATTAGCAAATTTTGAAACAGATATAATAATGTGCAAAAATGTGCAGTTATCTAATTTGGCATGGAGAAGAGAAAAGCAGAATTATCAAAATGGAAAGGGACTGCAGAATACTGCATTGCAAAGGGATCTGGGTGTTCTTTTATATGAATCACAGCAAGTCAGCATGCAGATACGGCGAGTAGTTAGGAAAACTAATGGAATGTTTTACTTCATTGTGACGAGGCTGGAGAATAAAAGTAGGGAAGGCTTACCACAACAACACAGGGAAATGAGCCCACAAGTGGGGTATTGTGTGCTGATTTAGTCACTTCATTAAGGAGAAACACACATGCTTGGAACCATTCAGAGATGATTCATTGGGTTGATTCCTGGGATTAAAAGTTTGTCTTATGAGGAAAGTTTGAGCAGTTTGACCTATATTCTTTACAGTATAGAACACTTAGAGGTAATCTTATTCAAATATATATAGAACAAAGAACGAAGATAATTCCAGCACAGGAACAGGTCCTTTGGCCCACCAAGCCTGCGCTGACACATAATAGCTTTCTAAAGTAAAAATTATTTTGCCTCTATGTGATCTGTAACCCTCTATTGTCTGCCTATTTATTAATCTGTCAGGATGCTTCATAAACATTGCTATTCTATCTGCTTCTACCACCTCCACTGACAGTGTATTCCAGGCACTTACCATCCTCTGTGTAAAAAATCTGCCTCTCACATCTTTAAACTTATCCCCTTTTTACCTCAAACTCCAATAATTGGCATTTCTACCAGGGAAAATAACTTTTTATGCGTGTCTTTCATAATTTTGTACACTTCTAACAGGTTGTCTCTGATATTCAAGTAAAAACAAACCAAATTGTTCAATCTCTCCTCAAGCTAATATGCTCCAAAACAGGCAACATCCCACAAACCTTTTCTGTACCGTCTCCAACGCTTTCACATCTTTCTAATAGTGTGGTGACCACAACTATTTGCCATATTCCAACTGTGGTCTAAGTAAAGTTCTATACAGTGCAATATACTCTCTGTTGTGCATGATAAAAGCAAGTATATCAAATGCCTTTTCGACCATCTTATCCAATTGTGTTGCTACTTTCAGGGAACTGGGGGACTTGTACACCAGGATCCCTCCGTGAGGAAGGGGGATGGCCTAGTGGTTATCACTGGACTGTTGACAAGCGACCCAAATAATTTTCTGGGGATCTAGGTTTAGGAGTAGAAACGTGCAGAAGTCACAGGGTTGTAGTCATGGGTAACATCAGCTTTCCAAATATTGATTGGAAACATTTTAGTTGTAATAGTTTAGATGGAGCAGATTTTGTCCAGTGTGTTCAGGAAGGATTCCTGTTGAGGTAGGTAGATAGACCAACATGAGGAGAGACCACTTTGGATTTGGTGCTTGGCAATGAACGAGGCGAAGTATTAGACCCGGTGGTAGGAGAGCATTTTGGCAGTAGTGATCATAACTCTGTTACTTTTACAATAGTCATGGCAAAGGATAGGTACATACAGCAGGGTAAGGTTTATAAGTGGGGCAAGGGTAATTACATTCTGTTAGGCAAGAACTGAGTAACATAAAATGGGAACAGATGCTGTCAGGGAAGAGCACTATTGAAATGTGGAGATTGTTTAAGGAATGCATACTGCGTGTGCACATATGTTTGTCCCTAGCAGGCAGGGAAGATGCTGTCGAGTGAGGGAGCCTTGATTCTCAAGAGAAGTCGAACGACTGGTTAAGAGGAAGAAGGATGCTTATGTAAGGCTCTAGAGGGATACAAATTATCCAAGAAGGAGCTGAAGAAAGGGCTCAGTAGAGCTATAAGGGAGCATGAGAAAACCTTGGTAGATAGGATCAAGGAAAGCTCCAAGGTTTTTTACACATAAGTGAGGAATATGAGGATGACCAGTGAAAGGGTAAGGCTGATCAAGGATTGTAAAGGGAATTTGTGTATGGAGCCTAAAGAGTTAGGAGAGGTCCTTAATGAATACTTTTCTTTGGTAATCACAACTGAGAGGGACCTAGTTGTAGAGGAGGTCAGTGTGAAACAGTCTGGTAGGCGAGAGGAGGTGGATGTTAGTAAGGAAGATGCACTAGGAGTTTTGAGGAACTTGAAGATAAATAAGTCCCCCAGGTCTGATGGGATTTATCCAAGGATTCTACAGGAAGTGAGGGAAGAGATCGCAGGGCCTTTGGTGATGATCCTTTCGTCCTCATTGTCCACGGGTATAGTGCTGGAAGATTGGAGAGAGGGAAATGTCATTCTCTTGTTCAAAAAAGGGAATAGGGATAACCCCAGAAATTACAGGCCAGTTAGTCTTACATCAGTAGTGGGCAAATTATTGGAAAGGGCTCTGAGAGGTACGGTTTATGATGACTTGGAAAGGCAGAGTTTGATTCGTTACAGGCAGCATGGATTTGTGAGCAGTAGATCATGCCTCACAAACCTTACGTGGATGAAGGTAGAGCAGCGGACGTGGTATACATGGATTTAAGTAAGGCATTTGATAAGGTTCCCCATGGTAGGCTCATGCAGAAGGTAAGGAGGCACGGGATAGGGGTAAATGTGGCAGATTGGATTCAGAATTAGCTGACCCTTAGAAGACAAAGGGTGGTAGTGGACGGAAAATATTCAACATGGTGTTCGAGTGGTGTCCGACAAGGATCTGTTCTGGGTCCTCTTCTATTTGTGATTTTTGCAAATGACTAGGATGAAAGAGTGGAAGAGTGGATTAGCAAGTTTGTGGATGACACGAAGGTGGGTTGCATTGTGGACAGTGCGGAGGGCTGTTCTAGATTACAAAGGGAAATTGATACGATGCAGAGCTGGGCTAAAAAGTGGCAGATGGAGTTTAACCCTGAAAAGTGTGAGGTGATTCATTTTGGAAGGACAAACTTGAAAGCAGAATACAGGGTTAACGGAAAGATTTTTGGCAGTGTGGAGGTGCAGAGGGAGCTTGGAGTTCTTGTTCACAGTCCCCTGAAAGCTACCACCCAAGTGGATAGAGTTGTTAAGAAGGCATATGGTGTGATAACTTTCATTAATAGAGGGACTGAGTTCAAGCCCTGTGAAGTTATGCTCCAGCTATACAAAAGTCTGGTTTGGCTGCATCTGGAGTATTGTGTCCAGTTCTGGTTGCCTTATTACAGGAAAGATGTGGAGGTGTTGGAAAAGGTGCAGAGGAGATTTACTTGGTTGTTGCCTGGAATGGAAGGAAGGTCTTACGAGGAAAGGTTGAGAGAGCTAGGGCTTTCCTCTTTAGAATGACGAAGGACGAGAGGTGACTTGATTGTGGTGTACAAAATGATCAGAAGTATAGATAGACAGCTGGAAACTTTTCCTATGGTGGGGGTAGCTATTATAGGGGGGCATAGTTTTAAAATGAGTGGAGGTAGATACAGGGGAGATGTCAGAGGTAAGTTTTTTACTCAGAGAGTGGTAGGGGCGTGGAATCGCCAGAGAGGGTAGTGGAGTCAGCCTCATTGAGGCCATTTAATTGGCTATTAGATGGGCATATGGATGATAGTATAAGGTAGAGGTGGAGGTTAGATAGACCTTAGGATTAGGGTTAAAGTTCGGCACAACATCGTGGGCCAAAGGACCTGTACTGTGCTATATGTTTGAGTTCTAGAATGGCAGATGGTAGAATTTGAATTCAGTAAAAGTCTGAATTAATAATGTAATGATGACCATGAACCCATTGTTGATGGTCAGGAAAAGCCCATCTGGTTCACTAATGTCCTTCATGGAAGGAAACTGCCATCCTTACCTGGTCTGGCCTATATGTGAATCCAGACACAAAGCATGGGTGATTCTTAGCTGTCCTCTGGGAAATTAGGGATGGGCAATAAATGCTGGCCTAGCCAGTGATGCCCTCATACTGTAAATGAATAAAAAATGTTCATTGTTCTAAGAGTTCTGCCATTTACAGTCAACTTCCATACTCCTGAAGGAGTTCTGGGAGATCTTGATAGAGTAGATGCTGAAAGAATATCTCCCTTCATGGGGGATTCTGGAATCAAGGGGCACAAAATAAAAGTAAGGGATTCCCAAATTAAGATAGAGTTGAGGATTTATTTTTCTGTTCAGATCGTAGTTAGTTTTTGGAATTCTCTTCCTTAGGAAGCAGTGATAGGAAGGTCATTAGGTACATTCAGGCCTCAGTTAGATATATTTCTGATTGACAAGAAAGCCAGGGGTTATTAGAGGCAGGCAGATAAATGGAAATAAGATCACAATCAGATCAGCTATGATTATATTCGATGGCAGACCAGAGCAAGGGGCTGACTACCCCAAACTTGCTCCTTACTCCTTTCATTCTCATGCGGTAGTGAAGAACTGCCGCACTGTCACTGGTGGCACCAATCAGATGTAAATTTAAACTGAGACCTCATGTGCCTCAGGTGCACATTGAAGAACAGCAGGGGGTTTATCCTTGGTATACTGGCCAATATTTATCCCTTAACCAACAACACCACAATGACTAACGGATTGTGAGGCCATTATTATTTTATTGCTTGTAAGAATTCCCATGTTACAACAATGGCTGCTCTTACTTCATTGGCTGTATGTCGATGTTCATGTTCGGCCCTTTATAATGGTAAGCCTCTTTTCTTTCTTTAAAGGAGTCTTATTCGTAAAAGTTGCGGTTGTTGACGAGGTATAGATGATTAACTAGAGGCTTAACATTCAGCTTAACATTCCTCAGCTACACCTGAATAAGTGACCCCAACATGGTTCAAAAGCCAGCCCTGAGGGATGTGTATCTCATACCCTCTGCTCAAATATTCAGAAAAAGGTATTGCTATAAAATTGACTGACAACATTAATTTTGATTATGTTTTGTATCCCTCATAACTTCTTCAATCTTCATATCTTTGCATTTACCAAAGGGTATTAATACTTCTTTAATTCATTTATAATTGAGCTTTCAATTGCCAACTGCCTTTGGTCTTCAGGTCATTACAATACTTCTGCAACTGTCCATTTATGTATCCACTTCCTTACCTCCAACTTTGACAGTTTTATTCATAAACGCTTGTAGATGCTTTTTACATTTTATAACAACCTTCACTTTTCCAACTTCAAGTTCAAGATGAACCACATTAAGTCCATCAGGCATAATTCTCCACTGCCCAAACCAATTGCAACTCCAAAATGATTCTAGGGAGCAAAGTCAGTTCTGGCTCTTGTTTTCCACTACCAACGGACCCCTTAAATTCCTCTCCTTACCCTCTCACTACCAAGTGCAAACTGCACATGGAAGTTGGTTGTAAACTTGAGGGAAACTGGGACTATGGGGTTAGAGTAGGGCATTGGAGTGATGGGTGACATGAGAGAATGACTCTATGACACTGACTACAGTTGAGTCCATCTATTCCCAAAATTAAGCTTTACCTAAATCATCCCATTGCTTGAACCCTCAGTACCTGTCATGAAAGTCCACACTGTTACGCATCCTGTTTCTTTTTCTCCACTCTCATTAAACTATTGATCACCAATCTTCTGTCCTGACTCTCAATAGCAGCTGATAATGGAATTGATTTTCTATTCTTGGATACTGTTTCCCTCCCTTTAAAGATTATTATGATCAATTCATCCTCAAATACTTCATCCTTCATTGGTCTGTTTTTGCAAATTATCTCACAATTTCCAAAGCACTTTTTCTCCATCCAGGAAATAATGTTTGCTTTCTGAATCCATGCCTTTATTACCTGCTATTCCATGCTTGAATTTGTTCAATAAGATCACCAGCCTGCTCAGGAATAAAATACAACTGTGAATGAGAGCTACATTATCTCTTTTCATTCTTGCTGTATATTTTAGAAGGGCCAGATGATTTTCTTCCTATGCCTCTTCCTTCTTGTCCAGTTCAGCATAGTTGTTCTGGCTTTGTTCCCCTCCTAGCTACTTAATCATAGCCAGAGATTCTCTATCAATGTTATCTATTCTGGCCACTTCACCATTATCTGTGAATCCTCCAGAAAGATGTATCAGTGACTCGCTCCTTTTCCTCATTTACAAGTTGATCCTTAATAAGTTCCCCTGACATTGCAGTCAATTTCAATATGTATGCAGACAACATTCAGCTTTACCTTTCCATCATCTTCCTTGATCCCTACACCATTTCAAAACTGCCACGTAATTTGCTTATCTGAAAATCCACTTTCAACATTGATAATACCAAATGCATCATCTTTAGTTCCTGTCACAAATCCTGCACATTTGGGACAAGTTGTTATATGGCTCCAAGTTGTGTGTTACGTACATAGATTGTGACAAATTGGACAGACCTATCTGTCACTGTTTAATGCTGAAACAGGCAGTTAGCAACAGTTGTACCCTATTTGATTCTATGCTAAACTTCAATCTTCATTTCCTCTCTATCACAAGGACTGCCAACCTCCACCCAAATAACGTTTACACCTCTGTGCTTGCCTCAAACCACCACCTGATGAAACCTTTACCTCTGCTTTTATTGCTTCCAAACATGCTTATACAAAAGTTCTCTTGGCCCATCTTTGTAAATTTCAGTTTCTCTGAAATTCTATTGTCTGTATCCTATTGTATGCCAAACCTGACTCATCTTTTGTCCTCAGTGATAATGGGAACTGCAGATGCTGGAGGATCCAAGATAATAAAATCTGATGAAGGGTCTAGGCTCGAAACATCAGCTTTTGTGCTCCTGAGATGCTGCTGGGCCTGCTGTGTTCATCCAGCCTCACATTTTATTATCACCTTTTGTCCTCATTGACCCTAGTCCTCACACATCTGTTTCCTCAGGCTAAATGCCTAAACTTTAAAGCTGTTATGCTGAATGGAGCTAAATTTTCAATGTGGGTGTGATCAATAAAGCAAGTGCAAATTGTGGGGTTCTCATTGACCACTCAAACTCATTCACATTTCACCAAATTATGCCATAAATTTGCCAATATTTTTAAAATTATATATTTTTATATTGCATCAAACATATTTTGAAATTGTTAAGAGTGGTAACTTGGTAACTAGTACAACTGAAAATGAAAGGAAATGCCACTCAGTCTGTGGTGCTCTAGCATCATTCTAGAATTGGCTCAGTAAAGCATGTTAGCTCCTTGGTTTGCTGTCAGGAACCTGAGTGTGCTGATGGATAGAATAGTGGAGAAGATAGCAGTGCTGTATCCTGCTGACTGGCAAAGGAGGCTACACTATAAAGCTGAGCCAGCCTGGGCTAAGATAGTAGTCTGGTCAATATAATGTCCCTGGTGAAATGTTGAGCACAGCAGTGTAGGAAGAAGGTTTTGTAGTAATGGTTTAGAGTCATGCAGCATGGAAACAGACCCTTTGGTCCAACCAGTTCATGACAACCATGTTCCCAAACTAAACTAATCCCACCTGCCTGTCTCTGGCCCATATCCCTCCAAACCTTTCCCATTCATGAACTTATCCAACTGTTTTTTTAAAATTGTAAATGAATCCACATCCATCACTTTCTCTGGCAGTTCCTTCCACACATGAACCACCCACAATGTAAAAAAGTTGCGCCCCCCCCATGTCCTTTTTAAATCTTTCCCCCTCACCCTAAAAAATATGTCTCCTTGTTTCATACTCCCCCACCCTAGCAAAAAGACGCTTGTTATTCAACTTATCTAAGACCTTTATGATTTTATAAACTTCTATACTTCAACCTCATATCCTCCAGTGAAAAATGTCCCAGCCTTTCCAGTCTATTTTCATATCTTAAAGCCTCCATTCACAACAACATCCTGGTAGATCTTTCCTGAAACCTCTCAAGTTTAATAATATCCTTCGTATAACAGGGCGATCAGAACTGCAAACAGTACTCTGGAAGAGGCCTCACCCATGTTCTGAACAGCCTTGACATGAAACCCTAACTCCTATACTCAAGCACTTTAAGAATGGGCTGAAACTGAATCACAGAAATGTATAATATTATTTACATTCTCGATGTTGCTGGTTGGTACCACACATCTTTGTACTGGTGCAAATATATGCTTAGCAATCCCTCAGGTATAGGGGGCAACTAGGGTTTGCATTTTATATATAATGCTATGAAGTACAAAAATAATGAACATGTTGAATTGGTATAAATATTGGTTAGGTAGCAGTTGAGGTTCTACATTGTCTTTTGCACACCATCTGAGAGAAAGTATAATAAAGACTGTAAGACAAGATTTTCTCATCACTAGGATGGACACATGATCCACTATATGTGGACATTTTTGTCCATACAAAAGCCTTTGGCTCTGTTGATTGTGATAATGTATAGAGTACCATTCTTAAGATTAGCAGCCCTCAGAAGTGTGTTATCCTTCACCTATCTGCAATGACATGTCATCTGTGATCCTCATCATCAGAACTGCCACAGACACTAGTATAGTGAAGACTGGTGTCAAATAAATCAAATTATATTGACTCTTGTTTCAATTTGCCTTGCTACAATAGTCCAGCTCACCTCCAGCAAATTACTAACTGGTGTGGAGATAATCTAAAACAACAAATGGGAAAATGTTCAACCTTCACCATCTTCAAGCAAAACCAGAATCACTCCACCTTCAATTCTGTTGAGCTTCAGTTTACAGATGATGCTTGTTCAATAGCTGAGCACCAGGTAACTGTCAATTCCTTCTCTGAAGTACATGATAAATTTGAAACTTTCATCAAACATCATCGGTGTGTCAGTTCAGTTTTTGTTTGTATTTATAAAAAAAAACTCAATGCTGAGATTAAGGTTATGGTCTATCAGGTAGCAGTGACCCCTGCACTCTGAAACGCTTTGGAGATTTGGACAAGCACAGCAGATATGTGATAATACTAGAGAATTATCACCAGCAGTGTCTTCATAAGAGCCATTAAGTTGGTGATAAGAAGGTAGCCCAATGGCTGATCCTCTTTAGCACTGAACAAAAAATGAGGTCCAATAAACAAAATATGTTGTTTATTTGTTTGTTACCAAACTTCCGAAGCAACTGTTCCACTCAGAATTCAACTACAGCTGGAAGATCCAAAGACATTGCAGAAACATTTTAGTAATGTCCTCAAAGCACTGCTGAAGAGGCTGAACATCTTAATAACTCCTGGGTTTCTCTGAATTGTAACTGACCATTCTAGAGAAGGCTCATTCGGGAAGGCAGCAAATGCATTGCATGACTTCATTGGGAATTCGAGAAGTGAAGTGAATTGAGGTTTTATAGAACATGCACAACCTTCCAAAGAAAGCATCTACCCAACCTTCAAACAACGCCTGTCTGGCATGCAGCAGGGTCTGCAGATTGAGCATTAGGCTTCCCAGCCATCTCAGAACCCAACAACCAGAATGGAAGCAAGTTATGAGAGATAGTAGGAACTGCCGATGCTGGAGTCTGAGATAATAAGGTGCGGAACTAGATGAACACCGCAGGCCAGGCAGCATCTGAGAAGCAAGAGAGCTGTTGTTTTGATTCTGGACTCTTCTTCAGAAATTGGTGGCGGGGGAGAAGGGGTCCATGAAATAAACAGAGAGAGGGGGAGGTGATGATAGAAGGTGGATAGAGGAGCAGATAGATGGAGAGAAGACGGACAGGTCAAGGAGGCGGGGATGAAGCCAGTACAGGTGAATATAAGTAGGGAGTTGGGTTGGGGCTTGGTCAGTGAGGAGGAAGGGGCGGGTAGGTGGGAGGGAAGATAGATACGTCAAGGAGGTGGGGATGAGGCTAGTTGGTAAGAAGTGGGGATGGGGGGGAGTTGGTCAGTGAGGTGGGAGGAGCAGATAGGTGGGAGAAAAGACTGACAGGTAAGGAGGTGGGGGACGAGATGGGCTGGTCTTGGGACGAGATCGGGGGGGGGTGCAGCTTGTAAAGTTCACATATATTTTAAGCACATATCTATTAAGAAAATGGAGTAGTTAGAGAGCTGTGATATGGAACTGGCAGGAATATAAACACATGGGGTGAAGTGAATGCTGATTGCTTGTGATGTACTGAATGAAAATATGTAATCATAGAAGTAAGATGCAGCAAGTTAGCGTTTAAATGTAATGTGTTTCAAGATACTGTTTTTAGAAACTACAAAATAGATTTTGTGAAGATGAATATAAATGTACAGGAATGGCTATCTCTGTCACACAGTTTTAAAAAGCTTAAATCATTGAATCCCTACAGTGCAAAAAGAGGCCATCCAGTCCACATTGGCCTTCTGAAAAGCATCCCACCCAGGTCCATCACTCCACCTCAATTCCAAGTTCATTATTGTGTACTTATCTAGACTATACATCGTTAGACTGTGGGAGGGAACCACAGCATGCAGCAGAATGCCACAGAGATGGCACACAAACTCCACAGGCTGGGACTGAACCAGATCTCTGGTGCTGTGAGGCAGTGGTACTAACCATTAAACCATGTGCTGCTTGCAATTTTGACTAGATTCTTTTAGTAAATTTGAAGGGACATTCAATGATTTAGGCCTGGAATTTTAAGTCAATAGTAAAGGTATGCATTTGTTCTGATTTCAAAGAAAACTGCCATCATGGTTTAATAGACTCTATAGCAGAAAATCCCAATAATCTGCCAACAATTTGAATTTGATGTTTTTTAAAGTGATCCACAGCTTTCAGCAACATTGACATCATCGAGCAAGGTGATTAGCCAATCAGATTGAAACATTCTCATAGACCACAAAATGCCAAGTAAAAATCACAGAGTATAATTTCATGCTCAATCATTTTACAGAAGGAAAAATAAAGATTGAGTTACACATTAGGTCAAGGTAGAAGCTGATATATCGAAAGAAACTTCATCTACCAACGCTTAACATTTTCAAGAGGTTTTTAATGTGAAAATAGTATGCAAAATACTTAATTTAATTCACCCGGTGATTCTGCGTTGATTGTATTTGGGAACGGTGCAACAGTAGATGTTTTGGAGGAGCAGGATATCCCCTCAGTACCTTCTGGGTCGACATTTTAATTGCGTACATGCAGACACTAGGGTTAGAATATTAACAGTACATCCAAGGTTCCACACAAGGTTCTCAGCTCATGCATTGGGTTGCAGGGCTGTAGGCTCAAGTTTACAAGTGCAATTCAGTTAAGAGGCTACTACGGGCACCACTATCACATTAAGGGCTTTAGGCCACATCTCTTAGCTGCAATTTCAATGAGAGAGTCGGCAGCTCTGCAGTCATAACATTCATGTCACATGAGTACCGGGCAATAACCATCTTCAACAAAAGAGTATCTGGTCATCATCTGCTCTATATTCAATGCCATTATTATTGCTGTAGCCCCACATCGACATCCTGCAGGTAACCACTGAATAGAAACTCAACTGGATCAGCCATATAAGTAATTTGGCTACAAGATCAGATCAGAGGCTGGGAAATTTGCTAAGCATAACTCACTAGTTGACTCCCCAAAGTCTGACCACTTTCCAAACGTCAGAAGTACGAAGGAATATCTTCCATTTTGACTGGATGAGTAAAGCACCAATAACACTCAAGAGGTTCCACACTCTCTGGTACCAAATAACCTGCTTGCCTGGCACCTTAGCCACTGCTTAAACATTCATAGCACCACCAGGCTATCGTGGTGACAGAGTGTACAATATACAAGATGTTCTCCTTTTACTGACTATATCTTTTAAACACATGATCTTTACTGATGTGAACGACAAAGACAAGAGTTGCACAGGAACATCACCACCTGCAAGTTACATATCAAACTGATTTGGAGCTTTATTGCCATTTTATTCACTGTCCACTGTCATTGGACATCCACATGCAGGCACATCTACACCACATGGACTACAGGAATTCAAGGAGATAGCTCATCATAGTCTTTCAAAGGACAATTAAAGATGTGAATGAATGATGGTCTTGCCTGTGATGCTCACATTAGAGGAAGGAATTGAACAAAAAGGCCTTGGTAGTGCCAATACAGAGGGTGCAGGAAAAAAGAACAATGGATCCATGTTGACGTACTCTCGCAGGCTGCTATGTGAACCTCAGAGCCCTGGGGGCCCATTGCTGTTGAGGCAACAACCATTCTGTTCATGGAGCCAAAAGGAAGAAAGCTCTTCACTGTGGTGAAGGTTGACTCAATGCAGCTGGCAGACTTAAAAGTATCAAGAGGGTGGTGGGGAGGCGGTGGGTTCCAAGTCTCATAACATACTGGCAACAGTTAATTAGCTCAATTACTCACCGCCCTCTGGTCAACACAACAGCTAAACTGTGAGCACTCCTGCCTTAGATAACATTACTTATGGTGGAAAGACCACTGCTGGTAAAATTCCAATCTAAAAGTCATGAGTTTTACACAGGAACGAGGACAAGCCCCAACATATTTAATCATTTATTTTGTTACCTACTATAGCATTTGACAGAGAAGATAGAAATGATGTATTTTCAACGATCCTACAACAAAACACAAAAGTCTATTGATATAATATCTACTTGTTGTATATTACAAATGACCTGTGACTCTTTCTGTCCGAAAGAAAAATATCCCATCAACATTTCTAAAAAAGTCAACTTATCGTAGGCTTGGATTGTGAATATACAAAAGGGTATAACACAAAGCCAGTAATGTACAGGATTAGTAATCCAGACGGTTTTAATAGGATCAGTATGAGAATCTGAATTCAGATTTAAAAATCTAAAATCATTATAAGCAGCCATTAAGTTATCACTTTCCTGCGCATTCAACTAGTATGCTAATGCTTTACAGATCATCCTTACTGAAATAACTCCACAGTGGTTGGTATCCCATCACCAAGCCATCCTTTATTTACATGTGCAAAGAGCTGTACAGCACAGGAACAGGCCCTTTGACCCACAATGTTGTGCCGAACATGATTCCAAATTAAATAAATCTCTTCTGTCTGCCCTTGATCCATATCCCTCCATTCCTTGCATATTCACGTGCTTATCTAAAAGTTCTTTGAATGCCCCTACCGTATCTGCCTCCACCATCTCCCTTGGCAATGTGTTCCAGACTCCTACCACTCTCTGTATAAAAATCTTGTCCCTCACATCTCCTCTAAACTTACCCCCTCTCACTTTAAATGCAAGCCCCCTAGTTATTAGACTTTTCAACTCTGCGAAAAAGATTCTGACCATCAACCCTCACTATTCATCGCATGATTTTGTAAACTTCTATCAAGTTGTCCCTGAGCCTCCACTGCTCCAGAGAAAACAACCTGAGTTTTTCTAGTCTCTCCTTGTAGCTCATACCCTTTAATCCAGGCAGCATCCTGGTAAACCTCTTCAGCATCCTCTCAAAAGCCTCCACATCCTTCCTGAAGTGTGGCGACCAGAACTGAATACAATACTCTTAAGTGTGGTCTAAGCAAAGTCCTGTAAAGTTGCAACATGACATCCTGACTCTTGTACTCAGTTCCCTGAACAATAAAAGCAAGCATGCCACACACCTTCTTTACTGCCCTGTCTACTTGCATGGCCACTTTCAGGGAGCTACGGACTTGAACACCAAGATCCCGCTGTAATTAATGCTGTTCAGAGTCCTGCCATTAACTGTATACTTTTGCTTAACATTTGATCTCCTAAAGTGTAGCACCTTACACTGAACTGGATTAAACTCTATCTCCCATTTGTCTGCCCATATCTGCAACAAATCTATATTCTGCTACAACCTTTGTTAACCTCGTACACTATGCACAACTCTACCGATATTTGTATCATCCATAAACTTACTAACCCACCTATCTACATTTTAGTCCAAATCATTTATCTATTATCACAAACTGCAGAGGTCCCAGTACAGATTCCTGCAGAGCACCACTAGTCACAGAACTCCAGCCAGAAAAAAAAACACATTTTCAGCACTACCCTCTGTCTTCTATGGACAAGCCAATTCTGACTCCGTGGCCAAGTCACTGTGGATCCCATGCATTGTAATCTTCTGGGTGAGCCAACAATGAAGGACCTTGTTGACAGCCTTACTAAAATCCATTAGATGACATCCACTGCTCTACCTTCATCAAACAACTTTGTTAGCACCTCAAACGATTCATTCAAGTTAGTAAGACATAACCTGTCCCACACAAAGTCATGCTGACTGTTGCTAATTAGACCATGCTTTTCCAAGTGCACATAAATTCTATCCCTAAGAATTTTCTCCAACAGCTTCCCAACCATCGATGTGAGATTCACCAGTCTAGAGTTTCTTGGATTATCCCTATTTCCCTGTTTGAACAGAGCCACAACATTAGCCACTTGCCAGTGCTATGGGACCTCTCCAGTGGTTAATGAGGATACAAAGATCTTGGCCAAGGCCCCAACAGTCTTCTCTCTCGCCTCTCTCAAATACCTGGGGTACATACTACTGGTGCTGGGGACTTATCCACCTTAATGCTCTTCAAGAGATCCCAAACTATTTATTTCTTGATCTCAAAATGCCCAAGCTCATTAGCATGTTCCACACAAATCTCACTATCCTCCATATCCTTCTGTTGGGCGAATGCTGATACAAAGTACTCATTTAGGATCTCTCCCACATCTGCTGCCTCCAAGCATAAGTTCCCTCCTTAATCCTTGAGTGGTCCTATCTTCTCCAGTGTTATCCTTTTATTTTTAATGTATGTACAGAATACCTTGGGATTCTCTTTAACCCTACTTGTCAAGGTAATTCATGGCTATTTCTTGCTCTCCTAATTCTCTGTTTGAGTTCTTTCCTGCTTTCTTTATATTCTTCTTGGGCTGAATCCGATTTTGACTCCTAAACCTTACATGTGCTTCTTTTTCCCTTTTGACCAAATTCACAACCTTCATCATTAACTAAGGGTCCCTTACCTTTTCATCCTCCTCCGTTCTTACTGGAACATGCAGATCCTGAACTCTCATCAGTAGATCTTAAAACAGCTCCCGCATGTCAAATGTGGACTTGCCTTATAATGGCTCCTCCCAATTAACAACCCCTAGAGCCTGCCTACTACTGATATAATTTGCCCTCCCCCAATTGTGTACCTTCCCACAAGGTCATAACTTATCTATATTAACAGCTATCATAAAACATAAGGAGTTGTGATCATTGTTACCAAAATGCTCTCCCAGTAAAAGGTCAATCACCTGACCAAGCTCATTAGCCAATACAAGCTCCAGTATGGCCCCTCCTCTAGTTGGACTATCCATTTATTATTTCAAGAAACCCTCTCGGATACATTTAACAAATTCTGGCCCTTGTTCTACAGGAGTCCCAGTCAATATTGGGGAAGTTAAAGTCACCCACTATGCCAACCCTGTGTATTGCATCTTTCCATAGTCTGCCCACTTACTTGTTCCTCAATGTCTTCGTGGCTATTGGGGCGGTCTATTGTATTAGAGTGATTGTACCCATTTTATTTTTGAGCTCTACCCATATTACCTCATTGGTTGAGCCCTCCAGTTTGTCCTCTTTGATTGTAGAAGTGACATTCTCCCTGATTAGTCACACAACTGCTCAATCTCTTCTATCTTTCTCTCTATCTCGTCTAAAACAATAAAAACCTGGAATGTTCAGCAGCCAGTCCTGTCCCTCTCTCAACCAAGTCTCTGTAATGGCCACAACATCATAGTCCCAAGCATTGTTTCAATACTAACTTCATCTACCTTCCCTCTAATACACCTTACATTGATATAAACACACTTCAGCCCATGAATACCAATCCTACCTCTGCTTGTCCTTCCTTTTTGAAATGCCAGTCCTAATATCTACCTTCCCCTCAATCCCTCTACTTGCTGACCCGCCTGTCTGGTTCCCAGCTCCCTGCCACTATGGTTTAAATCTTCCTGAGAGTCACTAGCAAACTTCCCTGTGAGGATATTAGTTCACATCCAGTCCCTACAGGTCACCCCTGTCCCAAGAGAGGTCCCAATGATTTAAGAACCTGTAACTCGGTCACCTGCACTAGCTCATTAACCACAAATTCATCTGTCCTATCTTTTTATTCCTTGCCTCACTAGCATGTGGCACATAACCCAGAGATGCTATCCTCTAGGTGCTGCTTTTCAACTTCTTTCCTAACTTCCTTCAGTCACTCTGCAGGATCTCATCCCTCTTTCTATCTTGATGCCAATATGCACAATGATCTTCAGCTGTTCACACTCCCCCTTAAGGATTTAGGCAACCACTCAGAGATGTCCTGGCACTAGAGAGATAACAAATCATCCTGGACTCTCAAATGTGGCCATAAAAATGCCTGTCTGTGCTCCTAACTAGCAAGTCTTTTACCACTATTGCTCCCTTGAACTTTGCCCGATCATGCTCTACATCAGAGCCAGTTATGGTGCCAGAGACCTGTCTGCTGTTGTACTTCCCTGAAAGGCTACCCCTCACAAAAACGGTATACTTGCTAAAGTGGCACATAGCCACAGGACACTCCTGCACTACCTGCTTGCTTCTCCTAGTAGTCATGCATCTATCTGACTGAATCTGTGGTGTCATTACCACCCCGTAACTAGTGCCTATCACACGTTCTGCCCCCGCATGCTCTTCAGCATGTCTAACTGCTGCTCCAACCAAACAATGTGGTCTGTGAGGAGCCACAGCAGGTCACATTTCCTGCAGACATAGGGGTCAGGGACACTAGTCTTCTCCCTGATCTCACTCATCTGGCAGAGGATCACACCACTGCACTAACTGCAATCTCTGCCAAATTATACTAAGAAAGATAAAGGAATCTTGAGTAGTTTTTAAAGAATAGTGCTTGACACTGGTCCAGCTTCATCAAAGCCAGCTCTCAGAGTAAACAGAATCTCTGACACTCCTGTTTCTATCTGTCAGCCAGGGCTCCCTGATTGGATGCTATGAATTACACCTGGCTGACCTCATTACAATCACTACATTCCTTCCTCTCTAAGCCCTACAACATAGGCCTACTATTTTTCTTGTAGCCTCCCCCAGGTCCAAGTCCTCCAACTCAGCCTCGGATACTGGTGGCCCATTCAGGTTCAGACAGCCTTTCCGGCTCTTCTGAGGGGCTGGGTATGTTTTACTCCTGCCCTGATTGCAAGTATTCAGCTTTCATGTGTTCAGCATGTTTTTTCAGGACTGCCTCACCTACCTGAGCTTTGTCCGTCACAGAAGCTGACCTTATGTTTAACAACCATACCTTCAATTACTGATGGCCATTTTCGTGGTTTTGGAACAAAACTTCATCCTCTGAATTAAACTATCTCTCTTGCATAGAGGAAGCTTGGGTCTGCCACTGGTGTTCCTGATGCCCATTTTGTTCTCCTCTTCAAGATCTAGGTAGATCAGATCTAACCTGGTGTGGAGTCTTCTCCTGATTGGGAGAGCTGGTGGTGGTAATTTTTGTCCTTGTGGGCACTCTGGGCACTGCCCCACCAATGCAGCTATGTCTGAAACCAATCCATGCCACCAGGCAACTTCGTGCCAATACCTTCATTCTGGATACCTTTGGATGACCCTGGTGGAGTTTAACCAGCATCTGTTGGTGACCTTTGCTCAGGGCAATTACTGCATCATTAATTCCACATGCCAAATGGTTTCTTTGCATCTCATTAAGGGTCAAACCAAAGCCTTAGACCTCTGCCAGTCATCTTAACCTTGTCAGAAATCCTGACATGAATTTTCCTGGTTCTTGAGCTGCTGAGTAAAATTGATAGTGTCTCTGAAATAGAGGAGGCCGGAGATCATAATCGCCCTTAACTAAATTTGTCAACTCTTGAAAGGTTTTACTATCTGGTGGTCAGGAAATGTCAAGCTTCGAATAACCTAAACAGCTGCAGGTCCACAAGTTTTCATGAGAATTACTCATTGTTATTCATCTAACCTAACATCATTTGCCTGGAAAAAGTAACATATTCTTTCCAAATAATGGGGACAGTCCTCATTGGCAGGATCAAATCAGTTAAGCTTTCCCAATAACGGCAAGATGCCAGAAATGCTTACCCAAACTCAAAGATGACTGTTGTAAGCGAATTTCTTCAGGAGCGTATTTTTGCTCCTGTTGCTAGCGAAAAACTCCACAGAGGTTGGTATACTGTCGCTAACTCACCCTTTATTTCCACGTGCGTCCTACTTGACACAGGTCTGGCTCTCTCAGAGCCAGTTCTCAGAATGAACAGAATGTCTTATACTCCTGTTTATATCTACCAGCCATGGCTCCCTGATTGTACTAGGTTAATATCCCCAATCCAGGAACTCATATCGTATGAGATCTTCCTGACTGAATCCATTACAATCACTACGCTCACCTGGTTTGACTTACATGGCATATCAATATGATTGTCTCTGGTACAAGTGAGTAAACTATGTTTCTGGGCCAATTAAGGATGGGTAACAAATGACAGTTTTTTCAGTCATGCCCACCTCAACAAATTAAAAAAGTTCACTGATTACGAGTCTAGGCCCAAAACATCAGCCTTCCTGCTCCTCTGATTCTGCTTGGCCTGCTGTGTTCATCCAGCTCTACATCTTGTTATCTCAACTTAATTGATGCCTTTTTCTGTATTTATAGAACACAGTAGGAAATTGAAAATTCGTAGGGAGAGTATAAGCAAAATCCTAAGTATATTTGCTATTCTACAGACATATGTTTAGCATTACTGCTCACATCAACTAATCAGCAGCTGGAAGCTACCATTCTAAAAGTCATGTAAATTCTAAAATACTTATTGATTCTTCATGTTTCTTGTTCACTTACCAAGAATTGCTACTACAATATTTTCCTTTAGGATTTCTATGGAACCCCTAGAGATGAAGTAGAGTGCAGTGAGAATATCCCCACTGTGAACCAATGTGTCACCGGGTGGAGCATGTGTGGTTTTAAACTTCATTGCCAGAGCTCGTAGGCAGCCCTTGCTGGCACCTTTGAATGCCTTGCAGTTCTGAAGTAATGCCTGGTTGAGATGGAGACATATGTCTGCCTGTAGACATTCAGGAAATCCCTTGAGGACCTAGTAAAAAAATGACACATTAACAATATTGAACTGACACAGTTTTTGATTCTCGTCAAAGAATTATACTCTCAAAAATGACTACAAGAGTAGCATTCTCGACTAACTATTTCATGTAACATTCTCAGTCAATGCAGCGATTAGAATATTGTGTAATACTTCCAAAACTGCTTTACTCCTCCCAAGACTTAACAATTCTCAATAATTTGAGCATTCATTTTGGAAATACGCTGTATTTAAATATAAACTACATACTTGATTATCAGTGCTGAAATTATACAATTTTGAAACTGTAGGTTGTTGGACAAATTGTATACAGGTTTTTCTACATTACTTGTCAAACAAACAGCATTTTTGTGTCCTTGCAATGTTCTTGTGAAGTACCTTGGGGTGTTTCATTATGTTAAAGGTGCTACATAGAATTGGTTGTTGTCATTATTGTGCACTAGATGTAATTTATCTTAGATCTAAACTTCATACCAAATGCTAATATCTGATTATTCATTGTAACTAATGAATTAACCCATCTCAAAGAAATTACTCTAAGCTTACAAAAACAGCAACAGCAGAGATTATCTAAATATGTTAAGAACTGAAATATTATCTGAAGTGTGCTGAGATCTGTGAACATATCATGCTTAATATGTGCATATTAATGAAGACTAGCACAAAGGATAGAGTGAAAATCTCCATACTGCTTTTTGCTTAAAATGTGAACACAGCAGTTATTATAATTTAGAAAGTTTAACTTGTTATTGGAAAATACAAACAGCTTTCAAAGGCAGAATGAATTCATGGTGAAGAATGTGCTAAATTGTTTCGTTCTTCCCCTTAATTTAGCAGCCCAGTAAAAAATAGTTTTGGATAGTTTATTCAATCTTGTTCAGCCACCAGATGGCACAAAATGCACTGTTTATTGCTGAACAGATTTTATTCATGACAAAATTACTGAACTGGGCCAAAAACTGATTGATCAAGAGGCTTGTCTCATGCAAAATAATACTGCCTTCATGCAACTTTATCATCTTAATGCCACAGTTCGAATTTTGAATTCAATATTAGTTAAACATTAAAAATAAAAATCTAAATCCAACTGATTTATTCTTTAATAGGCAGAAAATGACAAACTTGGTTGATGAATGTCATCTCATTATATAGTTGTTTGATGTGGATGCAATAGTAATATTTAGCCTTATCTCTTGGTCCATAATCATCTTAACTGTTTACTGCGATCTGTGAAATGTAGAACGTTAGGTTCGCAATTTCTAAAATTTCTTCATTGAGAAATTGTTTTCACCAAATTTGAATACGTCGATATGGACATTATTTGGTTCTGGGCAATATTTGAAAAAGAAAGTCAGTTCTAAACTGATTACAAATTCACCACAAACTCCCAGACAGATTGAGTAAATGGCCTTTTACATAGAGTTATAAATAGTACGAGTTGCCATGTTTCCATGTGAACAGCTGCAACCTTTGTATTCATTTTTTTAACCTCTACCTTTCTAGTGTGCAACATTCCTGAAATATTTTTGTTTCGGAAGTTATGTTTTTAATCTCTTTGCTGATTCTTCTTTCTTCTTTAAATTTGTTTCTGTCCATTTTCATTTATTTTCAAAATTGCTTAGTAACATATTGCTATTTCGTACTATGCAGTGGAAGAGACACTGGTAAAATAGCGAAAATATTCACTCCTGTTAAATTTCAGATACAGCTACAGTCAGAAATATTATAATAAGATAACTTCTTCACAAAGAGAAAAAATGCCAGTGGCTAAAATCATGAGAGTCGATAGCTAGATGTGTATCTGTTACGAATCTCTTTGTGAAAAACAGCTTCTGTTTTTAGGACACAAAGTTGTTTCCAATTTGACTTTTAAGATGTCTGGTATTATAATTAATTCACCCAAAGAAGAAGTAAAAATGGTAGTGTACAATGTGAAATAATGTAAACACACTGTAAAAGCTTTGAGACATCCTTAATGGTAACATCTTTTAAGGGGTGTGTTTGCTCAATTACAAATCAAAAATCAATGTATTATAATTTTTACTTGGTGGAATGACTTGGTAAGGGAAATATGTGAGTCCCTCCATGGGTATTCCTATTAAGTTACTTTAAATATATTGGCAGATTTGGAATCAGCATAATTTGATGACAATATAATATGTAAAATGCAGACGCTATTCAACCATAACCAGTCAATAAAATGTTGGAATATATTTTGTCCATTGTTAAAAAAGAGTAAAAAATATTTTCTTAAATATGCAAAATAATCCAATGTGCTACTTTTAATAACAGTATACTTAGCTCTCACATAATGTCATCCTGTATTGGCAAAAAGTGGAATAATAGGTATGGATTTTAAAATTTCAAACACACATTATCTTTCAACCTTTCTTACTTCTTAGCAGAATTTGATACATGTGGTCTGAAGCTATCTTCAGCATTCAACTCATCTGTCAAACAATCATTAAATTAAGTGAGATATTGTTCATGGCATACTGAATGAAATAAAAGATAAAACAGAAACTCAGGAGATGTTCAGGAAGCAGCTGTGGAGAAGGAGAAACTGTAAGTTCTGGTGATAACTGAGCCAATAAAAGGCCTCTAAAATGGAAGGCAAGGAGTGCTCATGTTTTTTGGCCTAGAGGCACAAATGTGGGAAGAAGTATCAAACACCACCTAACACAGGTATTTTGCCCTTCACAAACTGTTTGAATAGCCCATTGCAAACGCACTTTGGTCTGAAACAATGGGCAGAATCTTCTTCTCATGTTGACAATCCTGATGGTGGAACTGGAAGAATAGGCCATGTCTGCTCAGAGGTGGAGTGATTGGCTATTTAGCAGATGATCAATTCATTGTGCAGAGGAGAAGGTCCTGGACAATCATATGACAGGGACTTGCAGGAATTTATATCAGAGATAATAGGAACTGCAGATGCTGCATAATGCGAGATAACAAAGTGTAGAGCTGGATGAACGCAGCAGGCCAAGCAGCATCTTAGGAGCACAAAAGCTGATGTTTCGGGCTGAGACACTTTATCAGAAAAGTACATATTGGATTAGGACTGCTCAAGAAAGAATAGAACAGTTTGCAAGACAATGAATAGCTCACAAAATTATCAACTGTTTTCTACTATTCACATCATTTTATGTAATCTCCATGAGTTAGTGCAATAACTGTTTAAACTGTTGCATTGTGTTGTGCGTAGAATAAAAATGTGTAACTTCTTTCATTCAAAAATGTTCAACTTGATAAACTCATTGCGTAATATAAAGACTGCTGAATATTTGCTTAGCTCTGAAAAGTGAGGGCAACATTTTCCTAGCTGGAAACATTGCTACTACTAGTTTACATTAAGATATTAATAGTGCTATTAGCTTCACTGAATTCTATAATAGCATTTTGTGTGAGTGGGGAAATTACATTGTTGACAAAGGGATCAATCAGTGGTGATCAGTTCTGTTTGTCTTTCATGGTAAAGTGTTAGTTGAGATAGTCAGATAGAATGTGTGTCAATGCTGAAAATCAGCTTCAAGGATTAAATTAGTCAGTACCACTGTAGACTGAAATTTGATGTTTGGCAGAACAAAATCATGGTTGGATTTATAGGAAGTAACATTTAAAAAATTGTCTCCAACTGAAACATAACAGAGTGTGGTTTATTTCACTCAATGAAGGAATTGTCCAGCACAACACACTTGCAGTTTGTATTGTGATGAAAAAGACAGAAGTAAACATTTTAATCGTCAACCTGGGCCTGGTAAAATTTTACTTAATGGGAGCCTAATTCTGATCAATATAAATGATTGTGAGTTTGTGAAAAATTTTGGATAGACCTTAAAGACAGTTTCACCAAAAAAAGTCACCTAATCATTTTTGCTTAAATAGAGGCAATAGTCAAATGCAATCTGTTTGTCAACAACTTAAAAGTGACCCACTGGGGCCTCTATCCTTATAAAATCTGGAAGACACATTAATTTCTCTGGCATGGATAATATTAGATAACTGCTAGTATTCATCACATTCATTAGTAAATCTCTTTTGCTTTCCATCTTAATAAATACCACATTCTATATTCATAGAAATTGGACAGGTATGCTGAAATTGGAGAATGCATAAACCAATCACACTAACCAGACAAAGTTTGGACATATAATTTCATAGGTTAGTTTAAAACAGATGTTACTTTTCTTTTGAAAATAAAACACGATTGGACAACTGCAAGTCCCTTGCTGTAGGCTTTGTCATGGTTAAAAATGGAATAATGGGAAAAATACAAGGTAAAAACAATCAACCAAAACATCCTAAGTAACTTGCACACTCAAGTTACTTCATGTCGATAAGGTTTTCAACTCATGTATATTCTGCCATTTGTGTCTATTCAAAGTCTCTTGGGCATCATAGTATGGCATTATGCCCTGGATTTTGTAACAGGAAATCTTAAAACAACTACACTGGCTGTGAACTTTTATAAATAAGGAATCCCATTCCTTGAGGTTTTAATTATTCTTGGAATTATTCTAAAAAATGTGTTATACTTAGTACATGAAAAAATTATATTAGGAAATATATTATTTGTTTCCTTTACTTCTCTTAACCCAATATTTCCTTCTTTTTTGCCTCATGTTTACAGATTGACATTTAATTATTCAAATTCATATTTCTGCACATCTCACTAAGACTTGTATAATCTGAGACAGCATATTGTCATTGCTTGCCTTGCTCATACAGATAGTCTATTGAGAATGGCATGCTGAAAAGGATTTGTAAATATCATAAGATAGGATTTGCAAGTGGTGCGGTCCCTTCCCTCACAGCTGAAAATGTCGCTCTTAAGCTTGCCTACTTTCCAGTGGGATGCCCTACAGCTAGTTAATATGCTGAGAAGTAATACTCATTTGAGACAGAGCCTTCCACTCCATCAATACTAACAAGATTAAGTAAGTGGGCAAAAGTTTGGCAAATGCAGTACAACATGGGAAAATGTGTATTTGTTCATTTTGGGAGGGAGAACAAAAGAACACTGTTATTTAAGTAGACAGAAAAAAAAACTGCAGAAAGCTGCAATATAAAGGGACTTGATTGTACTTGTGCATGAAACAAAAAAAGCTAGCATACCATTGCAGCCGGTATCAGGAAACTAAATGGAATGTTGGTCTCATATTTCAAGGAAGTTGGAATGTAATAATAGAAAAATCTTACTGCAATTCTTACTGCATAGGAGCTAGTGAGACCACATCTGGAGTACCGTGAGCAGTTTTGGTCCTTTATTTAAGGAACGATATTATTTATTTGGCCACAGTTCGGAGGAAACTCATTGGGATGATCCCTATTATGGAGGGACTGTCTTATGAGCAAAGTTTAAACTAGGTTGGGACACTACTCATTAAAATTTAGAAGAGTGAGAGGTGATGCCATTGAAACATAAAGGGTTCTTTTAAGATGCTTGACAGGGTGAATGCTGAGAGAATGATTCCCTCATGGGACAGACTAGGGCTGGAGGATATAGTCTCAGAATAAAGGGGCATCGAGTTAAGGCTGAGATGAGGAGGAATTTCTTCACGTGAGTTGTGAATCTTTGGGTTTCCTTACCACAGAGAGCTGTGGAATCAGGGTCCTTAGGTATATTTAAGGTGGACATAGATAGATTCATGATTAGTTGGGGAATGAATGGTTGTGGGAAAAGAGCTAAAGTGGATGTGACGAGTGTCAGATTAGCCATGATCCTATTGAATGGCAGAGCAGTTTTGAGAACCAAAAGACCTACTTCTGTTCCTATATCATATGGTCTTAAATTCAGTCTGATTGTCTGGGCAGCTTCTGGTTTCAGCATCACCACCTCAAATGGTGATCATTGCTAAGATTGCATCCAGTGCCTGAAGAAGAGCCAGAAGCCAGATGACAGGATCTGCATGATGAGATGTTGAGGATGGCATTTTTGGTGGGGCCAGGTTAAAAGGTGATAGAGAGTGTGGGTTTGGAGAGCTCAGGTCAAGATATAAGAGGGTGTCTGAGGGTAGGAACAGATCTTGTGAGGGTGGAACACTGTTCAGAAGATGGAAACCATTTGGGAAAACCACCCATTCCTTTATGGCCTGAGGCTTCCTGTTTATCTACTGCATCTCCTATTCATTGCTGACTTCCTCTCGCTGTCTGCAATTGATGACATTTTCCAAGGCCTCTGCTGGTAAATCTGCCAGGAAGCGATGACAAAATCCTTCCCCATTGGTTATCACTCAAAAACTAGCAAGAAGGTTCTGAGTAGCTAGATGCTTAATGCTGACTACAAAATCCAGGCCAAAGTGCTCAGAAGAGTGGCACAATGAAGTGATACTTTTCCCTGAAGAATATTTTTAAGTTATGCAAAATAAATATGCTGTATATATCTTTTAAAACATCACTCTCAAAACCCGACATTGCAATTAATTATAAAAGTACAATATCATTCTTTTCATAGCTTACTGTACCTCAAGAGAAATTGAAAAAGTATGCTTTTGACTAGAAATGGAGTAAATGTTACTTCTTTCCTTCATTTAAACTGTAACTTATTTCCATCACATCACACATTCACTGACTGTCATAGAGATCACAAATATGTAATATGGATTTCCCTACTCTTTTAACCATAAGCACTGTCACATTTTTTGATAACCGTGTTTGAGGATGTCATGCAATAGCAGTTTTCTCAAAAACATGCAAATTTGACAAGTGTGGAATAGTTTAGAGGCTAGAAAATTACAGTTAATACGTGTAATGCTGTCATGCATATTGTTTCAAAATAAAATATTCAGACATAGAAAATAAATCATAATAATGAAGCAAGGTAAGTTGTTCACAGTCGGAAGTTGTCACAAAATGAAAATGTTGACAAGAAAAAACTATGCAATGCAAACCATGTGTGTACGGAAATAAGAAAAGACATGGGCACTGTGAGACACATTTAAGCAAATTACAACCAGTTGTTGACTTGCATAAAAAGGTTGTAATTTGCTTTTCTTATCAATGTCTTTTATTTTGCACCCACAATTCACCTTGTCCCTCTTTTTTTATAATTCATTACCTAACTATTGGCTCATGCAAAAATCTCACAAATTAAATCAAAAAAGCATCAAAACTGCAAAAATAACAATAATGTTTCTACATTTGTAAACAACAATAAAATATACCTCCTGTTCTTACCAGGGAGTTGAGTTATTCCAAGTATTGAGGAGTGAAGCAGTTAAGGAAGAGATAAGCTTTTATAAATACAACAAACAATCAAACATTGGTTTTGTTTTTACACTGATACATCTTAAGATTAGGACTTCAAGCATGATGAATGAATTGTTATCTGGTTAGAAATGTCAAGAGAATTCCTATTCAGACTAAGAGGGGATATCTTTCAGCATTTTTGAAACTGACATGCAAAAATTCAAGAATGGAAGTGTTCTTGTATGAATGCATTTGAACAGGTGTGAAAGCATCTTGTATTGAAAGCTCCATTGAGATTGAAAACTCCACACAAATATGGCATTTGAAATGCATGTTTGTAACAATATACTTGTATGAATTGTTTTTACTATTTTCACAAAAAAAGTAAATTAGAAATTGTGTTTAATTGGATCGCAGCACTATTTCACTTAATGATGTTAACAAAACCTTACAAACATTGTGCAGTAGCATTTCAACCCAAATGTTAATGCTACAATCTAGGAGCTCTGTTGTTGACTTTAGACTTGAAGGTGTTATTTTTAAATAAAAACAGCGTGTAAACTTTGCCAACTGATTGGTCATTCAGAGAATATTTTTAAAGTTACAGTTGTGTTTGATAAAATAATCTTTTTGAACCAAAAACTTGTCCAGAGACAGAAACAATGGAAACTGCAGTACATCTGTGCTTTCTAGGGAAGTGGGTACTGACAGATTGGAAGGGGGACGCAAAGGCACAGCTTTCCAAGCAATGGCACTGTCCCAAAACATTTGAGCTAATACCGGATTCTCTCATTAATTTCTTTAAAAATATGAGGTGGTTACAAAAATTGAATGCAATTGTTCGTTTCACATATTATTAGTGTTAGAACTGAAAAGCATCTTGGCATATTTATAAAATTATCCTTAAACTATCAGGTATCTAATCCCCAATAAATAAAAACTTATGACACTTCAAATAGTGTTAAGTGCCATTTAGCTGGTAATTTGAAGGTAGCTGTCAACACACCAGATGTTTCTATTGCCAATGAGAACTCAAGGTCATCAGCATTTTCATTCTGCTTAAACGTACATTTTTAAAAATGTGTTCATGGGATGAGGGTGTCGCTGGCTAGGCTAGCATTTACTATTACCCATTCCTAAGGTGCCCAGAGATCAGTGAACAGCCATCCACATTGGCGTGGGTCTGGAAGCAAAAGTAGGCCAGACCAGGTAAAGAGTGATAATGGGAACTGCAGATGCTGGAGAATCCAAGATAATAAAATGTGAGGCTGGATGAACACAGCAGGCCAAGCAGCATCTCAGGAGCACAAAAGCTGACGTTTCGGGCCTGGACCCTTCATCAGAGAGGGGGATGGGGTGAGGGTTCTGGAATAAATAGGGAGAGAAGGGGAGGCGGACCGAAGATGGAGAGAAAAGAAGATAGGTGGAGAGGAGAGTATAGGTGGGAAGGTAGGGAGGGGATAGGTCAGTCCAGGGAAGACGGACAGGTCAAGGAGGTGGGATGAGGTTAGTGGGTAGGAGATGGAGGTGCGGCTTGGGATGGGAGGAAGGGATGGGTGAGAGGAAGAACAGGTTAGGGAGGCAGAGACAGGTTGGACTGGTTTTGGGATGCAGTGGGTGGAGGGGAAGAGCTGGGCTGGTTGTGTGGTGCAGTGGGGGGAGGGGACGGACTGGGCTGGTTTTGGAATGCGGTGGGGGAAGGGGAGATTTTGAAGCTGGTGAAGTCCACATTGATACCATTGGGCTACAGGGTTCCCAAGCGGAATATGAGTTGCTGTTCCTGCAACCTTTGAGTGGCATCATTGTGGCACTGCAGGAGGCCCATGATGGACATGTCATCTAAAGAATGGGAGGGGGAGTGGAAATGGTTTGCGGCTGGGAGGTGCAGTTGTTTATTGCGAACCCAGCGGAGGTGTTCTGCAAAGCAGTCCCCCAGCCTCCGCTTGGTTTCCCCAATGTAGAGGAAGCCACACCGGGTACAATGGATGCAGTATACCGCATTGGCAGATGGGCAGGTGGCGAACTGAGCGGCGGTGTTCTGCAAAGTGGTCCCCTTGACCGCGTCTCCCGCATTTCCCGCAACACTTCCCTCACACCCCGCCCCCGCCACAGCCGCCCAAAGAGGATTCCCCTCGTTCTCACACACCACCCCACCAACCTCCGGATACAATGCATCATCCTCCAACACTTCCGCCGTCTACAATCCGACACCAACACCCAAGACATTTTTCCATCCCCACCCCTGTCTGCTTTCCGGAGAGACCACTCTCTCCGTGACTCCCTTGTTCGTTCCACACTGCCCTCCAACACCACCACACCCGGCACCTTCCGCTGCAACCGCAGGAAATGCTACACTTGGCCCTACACCTCCTCCCTCACCCCTATCCCAGGCCCCAAGATGACCTTCCATATTAAGCACGTCTGCCAATGCAGTATACTGCATCCATTGTACCTGGTGTGACTTCCTCTACATTGGGGAAACCAAGCGGAGCTTGGGGACTGCTTTGCAGAACACCTCCGCTTGGTTCTCAATAAACAACTGCACCTCCCAGTCACAAACCATTTCCACTCCCCCTCTCATTCTTTAGATGACATGTCCATCATGGGCCTCCTGCAGTGCCACAATGATGCCACCCGAAGGTTGCAGGAACAGCAACTCATATTCCGCTTGGGAACCCTGCAGCCCAATGGTATCAATGTGGAGTTCACCAGCTTCAAAATCTCCCCTTCCCCCACCGCATCCCAAAACCAGCCCAGTTCATCCCCTCCCCACACTGCACCACACAACCAGCCCAGCTCTTCCCCTCCACCCACTGCATCCCAAAACCAGTCCAACCTGCCTCTGCCTCCCTAACCTGTTCTTCCTCTCACCCATCCCTTCCTCCCAACCCGAGCCGCACCTCCTTCTCCTTCCTACTAACCTCATCCCACCTCCTTGACCTGTCCGTCTTCCCTGGACTGACCTATCCCCTCCCTATCTCCCCACCTATACTCTCCTCTCCACCTGTCTTCTTGTCTCTCCATTCGGTTCACCTCCCCCTCTCTCCCTATTTATTTCAGAACCCTCACCCCATTCCCCTCTCTGATGAAGGGTCCAGGCCCGAAACGTCAGCTTTTGTGCCACCGAGATGCTGCTTGGCCTGCTGTGTTCATCCAGCCTCACACTTTATTATCTCAGACCAGGTAAAGATGTCAGATTTCCTCTCCGAAAGGAAATGATTGAACTAGATCAAAAGCAAAGTTGCAGGAAAAACTCAGCAAGTCTGGCAGCAACTGTCAAGGAGAAAACAGAGTTAATGTTTCGGGTCCATTGACCCTTCCTCAGAACTGATGGTGGCTGGGAAAATATCAGTTTATATGCAGAAAATAGGGAGATAGATGGGGTAGGGAGTAAACGATAGGATAGAGCCCAAAGAGAGAGAAAGACAGTTGGGCAGACAGAGGAGAGTTGCTAACAACCGGGCTGGGAGGGTGAACAGTTGTTAATGGGGGCTGTTAGTGACTAACAACAGGGGGCGTGTAACGGCAGCCTCTGTGGTATCAAGGCCTGGTGTGCGGGGTGAGGGGTTGAGACATGGAAGAGTTTAGGCCCTAAAATTATTGAACTCAATATTAATTCTGGAGGGCTGTAGGGTCCCCAAGTGGAAAATGATGTGTTGTTCCTCTAGCTTGTGTTGGGCTTCGCTGGAACACTGTGGTAAGCCAGAGACAGAGATGTTGACCAGGGAACAGGGTGGCGCATTGAACTGGCTGGCAACAGGTAGTTCCGGGCCGTTTTTGCGAGGAGAATGTATATGTTCTGTGAAGCAGTCGCCAAGTCTATGCTACGTTTCCTTAATGTCTTGGAGGCCACACTGTGAGCAGCGAATGCAGCAGACTAGATTCTGGGAGGTGCAGGTGAAGTGTTGCATCACCTGCAAGGTATGTTTGGGCCCTTGGATACTGGGGAGGGAGGAGGTAAATGGACAGGTGTTGCACCTTCGCTGGCTACAGGGGAAGGTGCCACAGGGCTGTGTGGAAGTGTTGAGGGTGGAGAAAGTGTGGACCAGAGTGTCCCAGAGGGAACGGTCTCTATGGAAGGCGGACAAAGAAGGGGAGGGGAGTAGGCTTCTGGTGGTGGCGTCTTGCTGGAGGGGGCGGAAATGGAGTCTGATGATCTTCTGGATGTGGATGTTGGTGGATTCATAGGCGAGGATAAGGGGAGCCCTATCACTGTTGTGGGAGGGAAGAGAAGGGGTGAGGGTGGAAGTGCGAGAGATGGGTCAGACCTGGTTGAGGGCCCTGTCAACAATGGAGCTGGGGAATCCTCAGGTGAGTAAGAAGGTGGACATTTTGGAAATGAGCTGTGTGGGGTTGGGGGATTGTTAGCTTGGAACAGGAGGCAGGGAAATCACCGGATGAAATAAGATCTGTAACAGTAGTGGATACAATGGCCTGATGTGCCATGGTGGGATCACGGTCCAGGGGAAGGTGGGAGGAGGTATCTGAGAGCTGGTGCTTAGCTTCTGCAAGGTAGAGGTCAGTACGCCAGACTACAACAGCCCCCATTAACAACTATTCACCCTCCCTGCCTGATCGTTAGCAACTCATTTGTCTGTCCAACTGTCTTTCTCTCTCTTTGGGATCAATCCTATCGTTTACTCCGTACCCACCCACCTCCCTATTTTCTGCATATAAACTGACATTTTCCCAGCCACCCTCAGTTCTGAGGAAGTGTCACCGGACCCAAAACATTAACTCTGTTTTCTCCTTCGTAGATGCTGCCAGACCTGCTGAGCTTTTCCAGCAACTTTGTTTTTGTTCCTGATTTACAGCATCCGCAGTTCTTTTGGTTTGATTGAACACAACATTTTTGTTTAATGCCAATTGAAAATGCATATAGGGTCACCATTAAGTTTTTTTAACTCCAAAATTTTTATTGAACTCAAATTTCATCAATTGACTCAGTGGAACTCAATCCTATGGACCCAGAACTTTGGCTTGGAGTTCTGTGTTATTAGTCCAATGATAATCACACATGTCACTGCTTCACTGCATCTTCAAATACCACTTGTATTGATATTGTTGTACATGTGTGTCAGATTTCATCAGGAAACCATCGTTTTCACCTTACAGCACTGGCAGGTTTCTGATTAGATTTCCCAAAGCTACCTTGCAAAGCAGTTCAGGAAAACGTGCATATTGAATATAGCTTGAGGTTCATTAGTGTTTAGCCAATAAGAAATTGGTATTGACTATTGGCTTAAAAAAATCAGAATTCTGTTAGAGTGTTACTAATCATAATTTCCATGTATATATTTCCTTTGAGATAAAATCACAATTTAAAAAATGTCTTCACTCAATTTAATCTCAGTCGTAGATTTCTAATTTATCAACTGTGCCAGGCTAAATAATTAGTAGCAATAGCTGTGTTTGTATATCTTCTGAGATAATAAAATGTGAGGCTGGATGAACACAGCAGGCCCAGCAGCATCCCAGGAGCACAAAAGCTGACGTTTCGGGCCTAGACCCTTCATCAGAGAAGGGTCTAGGCCCGAAATGTCAGCTTTTGTGCTCCTGGGATGCTGCTTGGCCTGCTGTGTTCATCCAGCCTCACATTTTATTATCTTGGATTCTCCAGCATCTGCAGTTCCCATTATCACATTTGTATATCTTCTAACATTTTTGAGAGTATATTGACACGTAATCAACTGCTTTCAATGTCTCTGTTCTCCTACTTACAGGTTTGTTAATCACACTTCTGTCTGCTCATAAACAATTTCAATAATGAACAGATCAGTTGCACGTACCATGTTCATGTCTATGCCATTTGTATATGTCCAGGCATGTTGGAAGTATTCCTCTAGTCTCTGACGGAGAGGATTTGGAATCTGATGAAAACGTATGAACTCCTTGACTCGAAGCATTTGCATGTGATATCGTGCTGTTCCGGAATATAGTCTCTGGATAATTGCTGAGACATTACCAAAGATACTGGCATACATTAATGCTGATCAAGAAGAGAAAAAAACATGATTCAATCAGATAAGTGAGGCATCATTTACATTTAGTAAAGTTCTCTTTTGATAAATTCTGTCACTCAAATAGATTAATTTCAAAATTACTCTGGAATATCTTAAACCATAACTATCCTTATGTATATTACATGTGCCAGATAATTTTCTAGATGATAGATTTTAAACTGTTGTAAATGGAATTGAATCATGCAAAATTAAAGGCCACAATCTTTTTGCATTTTCTTTCACTGTGGAAATACCTATAAATAAAATGTTCGTAGGACCATGGTCTGGAGAGGTTGAGAAAGAAAGTTGTTTGTAGTAACCTCAGCTGCTACAGGAATTGAACCCATACTTTTGGTGTTATTCTGTACTGCAAATTGGCTGTCCAGCCAACTAAGTTAACCAACTCTCCATTATCACTACAGCAGACAGAACGATCAGAGGGAGGCAATTACGCTAATAAGGAAGCAGAGTTTATGAATATTTCTAAGACAGAGATGTATGGTTTCTTTGTGAGCAAGGTTGTTGAAGATTGTCAGGGTAGACAGCAATATAGAGTTGAAGTTACAAACAGAACAACCATAATCTTTTTACAAACACAATCAAAGCAAGGAATTGCTACAAAAGCTCAGCATGTCTGGCAGCAGCTGTGGCGAGAAATCAGTTTTTGGTAGAGAGACTCTTCCACAGAACTGGACCGTGATCTTGTTAAATAGCATTGCAGACTTGAGGAGATACATCTACTTGGACTCCTAACTCATTTGTTCATATATGTGCTGCATGTATAGTTTAAATTATGATTTTTTGTCATATCGTTTTGGGAAGGTAACAGACTGTCTGTAAAAGAGGAAGGCTTGGAATCTTGACAAGAAGCTGAGAGTTGTTGTCAGCCTCTCAAGACTTGCTGTCAACTTGGATGATTCTAATATGCTTTAAAGCAGCTTTAACCAGCTGTCTTGGGAATCACTTGTCTCGTGATTTGAGATGCAGTACTTTTATATACGGGTGCCCGTGCTATGTTATCTTCTGCTAGGAAACCACAATAGGGTAAACATGATCAGCACTTAGTTGTTGGGTAACATTCGTTCTACGTTAAGCATAAATGCAATACAAATATCTTGTAATTTAATGTAATATAATGAAGATATAAGTAGGCAATATGAAATGAGTTCAAGACCCAAGCATTTAAAGGTGATCACTGAGTCAAATTAATGTATTAATCTTGAACATTTTTCTGTAAAACTCAAAGGCTAGAATAATGACAGATATAATAACAACACTAATTTTAGAATATCTCAAAATATGGAATTCAATTCAACAGACAGTTTTCCATTAACATAGTTAAATCAATCATAATCTTCAGCCGAGCTTGACAGTTTTAATTTATTTCTGTTTCCTGTGCCCTGCATGTTAGGTAGAATCATCCAATTGATTAGTTTGACCTAAAGACGTTTTACATTCAAAGTTTAACCTTCTGAGGGCCACTGCTCTCTTCCACAAGATCATTTACATTATATTCTTATCATCACAGGAAGCATTTTGACTGGCTAAATTTAGCTCCTTAGTGTATCTAGGGAGTTTTACTGAGAAAGATGCATTGAATATCATCTTAGTAAAATCACCCAAACAAATTGGGTTTTAGTCACCACTTCAAATCAGCCGACCACAGGAAATGCAGTCACCCATATAGGATTGTTACGTATCACAAACATTTTTGCACATATATATTTATGCAGCCAATGCAAGCTGGCTTTGTGCACATTGCATCATTTACAGAGCAAAATGTTCACATCAGCATTAGTAAAAATGACAGCTTATGTGATCCATGGGAATTTAAAGCATCAGGCTGATCTGAGAAGCCATACTAAGCTGACATATCAATAACATCACTGCATAGCCTTTGCCCTAGTTGCACCATAGTGGACTAAATAAGATCTGTACTAAGATACATACATAATTCAACGAGCACAAATTTATGACAAATATTGTGATGTATGATTTTGAAAACATAAAAAAATTAAGAAATAAATGATAGACTGCGCTGAGATATGGAAATTCTCCTTTCTGGTAAACTAGCTCAGCCTTAATAAATGTTATTTTATATAGAGCTACCAGAATAAGAACATAAAACACTGACTAATAACTGTATATACCTCAATAACACTTCCAGAAAATGATCATAATCAAAAGGTTACGTTCAGATTATTTACTTGACATTACATGGCCCATTTCAAATACTAGAATATCATTGAGGTGTAATAACATGAAAAGGGATTTATTATTTTTGAGATTTATTACCTTTCCCTTATATAAAAAAAAGCAGTATTTTAATTCTAACTTGGGAACACCTTTATTGAGTACACATACAGATACCAATACCAGAGAAAAAGACAGTTGCAGTTCAAAATGTATCCTACGAAAGAACACAGTGAAGTTACAGAACTAAAGCACCTGTAGATATTCACGTTTAAGAAACTGACATTTTTCCGGGCTGTTCAATACTATAACTAGCACAGAGAGTAAAGATCACTTACAGCCAATCAGCATGACGCAGATGGAAAAGATCTTCTCCGAGTTGGTGTTAGGAGACACATTCCCAAAACCAACACTTGTCAAACTGCTGAAAGTGAAGTAGAGTGCTGTCACATATTTATCCTTGATGGATGGTCCAGAGCTAGCATCGTTGATATTATATCGTTTTTCTATTTGCTGTCCTAAAGAATCCAACCAGCCAATTTTGTGTACCAGGTACGGTCGCTCCACATTCCCAATGGCGTACCAAATGCAAGCCAGCCAGTGTGCAATCAAGGCAAATATGCACATGAGCAGCATCAGAACTGCAGCCCCATATTCAGAATATCGATCTAATTTACGGGCAACCCTCACCAGACGGAGCAGGCGAGCTGTCTTCAGAAGACCAATCAGTGTTGTTGTCTGTCAAAACAGTAGAATTATCAGTGAAGGAGGAAAGAGGCCACAGATTTTTTTCTAAATTAGATGTTTGTGTTCATTGATTTTCAAAACGGTGCCCTGCCTGACACCCACCATAAGGATGTGAAGCACAATGCTTTTCAATGCAGAAAACCCCATTTTCACAAAGAGAATGGCTAGAAAATCTCAGTTATATTTACTACTGAAAAGGTGAAACATAATTCTGAGCAGCAATGTAGAAAATAAACATTATAATGAGGTAAGGAATTCATTTCATTTTCATTACAAATCTTGACAATCCGAAATAAATATCATGCGCTTCCCATCACCCATACATTTTCCAAGCATGCAAGCACCATCAAATCGCATCACACATAAACTGACACAATCAACAATTGTGATCAGATACAATGGGAACCTCAGATGCTGGAGAATCCAAGATAACAAAGTGTGAAGCTGGATGAACACAGCAGGCCAAGCAGCATCTCAGGAGCACAAAAGCTGACGTTTCGGGCCTTGACCCTTCATCAAAGAGCTCTCTGATGAAGGATCTAGGCCCAAAACATTGGCTTTTGTGCTCCTGCGATGCTGCTTGGCCTGCTGTGTTCATCCAGCTACACACTTTCTTATCTACAATCAACAATTTCTTGTCTAATAATAAACAGAAATGCTATTTTGTTCCATCATTTTAAACAACATAATTCCTGAATCTAGATTTCATTCAACTTTCTAAATCTTACAGAGGTATAGAATCATATTGCGTGTGAACAGGCCCTTCAGCCCACCTAGTCAGAGCATTCCAGACTCCCTAAAATGGGTTAGGCCCATTTGCCTGTTTATAACCCATATCCCTCTCAACCCTTCCGATCCATGAACCTGTATAAATGCATTTTTTGCATTAAATTTGGTGGGGAAACATGGGGTCCATATTTGAAACTTTTATGTTGGGAGGTTTTTCTTCACATTTGCTCTGTAATCCAGATTACATTTTCTATTTTTGGACTACTGCTTGCACAGGTTGTTCTCTCCCAAATGCTGTGGAAGCATCTATGAACTTTCTTCACTGGAAAGAGGGTTTTAAAATGTCCTCTTTACTGTTTCAGTACCTCCATCCAATACAAACTTCAGACAAACTAGAGAAGTAAGTGTTTTCTTCCACCACCAATATTCCTGCTGAATTCCAGATAACGATGTGTGAAGCTGGATGAACACAGCAGGCCAAGCAGCATTTCAGGAGCACAAGAGCTGACGTTTCGGGCCTAGACCCTTCATCAGAGAGGGGGATGGGGAGAGGGTTCTGGAATAAATAGGGAGAGATGGGGAGGCGGACCGAAGACGGAGAGAAAAGAAGATAGGTGGAGAGGAGAGTATAGGTGGGGAGGTAGGGAGGGGATAGGTCAGTCCAGGGAAGACGGACAGGTAGACTGTAGTCCAATGGGGATGATCCGGTTCCGTAGGCAGGTGCTGAGGAAGGTGATGTGACTGTGGTACCTGCTTTGCTTCAGGAAATGGTCGAGCAATTTTCAAGGCTGAAGAGTTCCGGATCATTCCCATTGGACTACAGTCTACCTGTCCGTCTTCCCTGGACTGACCTATCCCCTCCCTACCTCCCCACCTATACTCTCCTCTCCACCTATCTTCTTTTCTCTCCGTCTTTGGTCCGCCTCTCCCTCTCTCCCTATTTATTCCAGTTCCCTCTCCCCATCCCCCTCTCTGATGAAGGGTCTAGGCCCGAAACGTCAGCTCTTGTGCTCCTGAGATGCTGCTGGGCCTGCTGTGTTCATCCAGCTTCACATTTTATTATTTTGGATTCTCCAGCATCTGCAGTTCCCATTATCTCTGATTCCTGCTGAATTCCACTGGGTCCTTATCTCAGTTAATGAACTTGCAAATGTGTTCTGATTTTAAGATTGTGTACTGATCTCCAGGCCTCACTGAATGCTACCTGAGCAATAACCTGCATTTCTTTGCCTGCACGTTCCACTCAATTGATTATGGTTCCTTGCTGCTCCTTTGGAGGCTCATTATCAACCAGTAAATCTCTGTCAATCGGGCTCTTTCTCAAACTGATTCATCTTGGTAACTTCTTTGCCTTTAAAAGCAACCGAAAAGTTTTTCCAGATGGCTTAATTGTTCCATTTCTTAAATTTCTCCATCCTTCTTGGTTTGCGTTTACTACCATGCATCTTATTAATTGCTTTTATACCCCTTTGTCTTTGGAAAATCTACAGAACCATGCAGAGGGGTTGCGGGGACTCATTTCTATCAATTGACTGCTATACATGCATCCTGATAATTTCAATGATTCTGCATCTGGGCAGTGGTAATTCATTGGCTCTTTGCATCAAGAGAGGACAATATAATGCCACATTGCACACTATTGACTTTTGCAACTGAAAACAACTGTAGAAAACATAAAACACCTGCAGTATTATAGCTGTAGCTTGTGGAGATCAACTAGCTTACTATTAATTAAAAAATATAACTGGTTCAGCCGTATAAATACTGTGGGTTCAAGAGTGCATCTTCAAGGCACAAGTAAGGATTGTAATGGAATGCTCAAGAAGCTCAACAGAAACCAGGAGAATGTAGCCTGATTGTTTGGCACACTATCCACCATCTTAATCAGCCACTCCTCCAACCACTGATACACAGTGGCAGTTGCACGCCAGTCACACTCCCATAATTCCCACAGGTATCTTCGACTGAATCATCCAAATCAATAACACCTACCACCTGGAAGGACAAAGGCATTGTATGCATGAAAATACCAGCAGGATAAGTTCCCTTACAAGAAGTAGGTTATCCTGAGTGGGATTCCTCCACTGTCACGAGGTTAACATCCTGGAACCTTTAAGCGGAGGTTGACCCTCCCCCACCCTGAGAACTAAAACAGAAACCCCTGAAGAGGAGCACCTCACCCTATAATATGTAAAAGGAGTGTGAAAAGTGGTGTAATCTGCCTTTCAGCAACTTCTAGTGGTCAAATGAAATAAATTCCTGACACTGACTTTAAAATCAACAAGTAATAATTTATTTATCTAACTCCCACAGTGAACAAATTAACCAAACTATTAACAATCTGAATAAATTCCTTCTAACTACTAACTATTCCAGAATAGCACATTATAATGGTATGCTGTTCCCACAAATAAAACTCCCACTTATATAAAATAAAATAGAATTTAGTCTCTTGAAATTACAGCCAGGTTATGTGTCTTCTGGAATGTTCTGTCCCTTCTCTGTTAATTCCTGGATCAGGGATATTCACCAGTTGTGCTATGGGCACCTTAGAGGAGACTGTGGGAGCGAGAGATTCTCAGTTGAGAGCTGAGGGCTGCTAGCTCTGGTGAATGGCAGTTATCTCTGCTGTCCTTATTCCAACTACCCCTTTCTTTTATACCCTTGATGACACATCAATTTCTTACAATAGCATTGGTCCTATGTTGTCAACATTATCAGATTTAAATTTAATGGGTTTTTGGTAATTAAGTGCCTGGTTCAAATTGATTAACTAAATTCGAAACTCTGCTGTCTGGGTGAAAACTGCTGCATGGCCGACTAAATATATGGCCTTTTGATACAAATGTTTCAACCCGGTGCTTTCTGTGTACTTGTAAACTTTTAAGCTCACAGACATCCTTTTTAAATCTCTAAACATAGAAAAAGCACATCATCTTTTAAAGGTCCACGTAATGCTTTCACCCCTACATACATCAAATTCTGACTTCCTGCCTCCCAATCCACAAGCACTCTCTGCAACTTTGCAAGATTCCCTCCCTAATAGTGTTGTTCATGACCATTTGTGACACAGACTACAGCGGTTCAAGATGCTGGATCACCTTCTCAAGTGCTAATAGGGAGGGCAACAAATACTGGCCTTGCCAATGAAGCTAACGTTTCATCAAAGTATAAAAATAAAGTTATGGGTGTATGAAAACATTTTCACAATTTCTTCCAAAATGTCGTTTTTCTTGGCAAAAACAATTAAGTTCAATTCATCCACATTTACTGAAGTACAATATTGGATGTATCACAGCTGATTCTCTGAATCTTTAAAGTACACAATTCATTCATGAGATAAATCCTTTCAGTAAGTGGTGCATAATCAACTTGATAAAGCGTTCAAGAGGGACTGACGAATGAAAAGTTGAACACCAGCCTTTAGCCATTCAATGGAGGGTTCAATGGTTGTGGGCTGTCGAAATTGTTTGCATGACATTCCCTGCCAATGTTTTTGGTGGTGAGTTGCCATCCAAAAACATGGTGCCTCTGATTGTTCAATGTAATTAATCAATTCAATTTCAGTGAAGGCACTGTAGCTGACGTGCACTCATCTTGATGATCCTGGGGATCTACAGACAACATTTAGAAACCTATAATACATTTTGTGAGTAACAATGGTACATTGACATAAAATAATTTCTTCTTCACTACAAATGCAAAGATATAAGGTTTACTTTTTCAGTTACTACAGGCTGAATGTTACCAGAATTCCAAGCACTAACTTTGGCAAGTAACATGAAGGGTTTCACTCCTTGAGATCTTCCAAGATATCTCATGTCATCTTCCCACATTTACCTTATTACCAATTCACCGTACCTCTGTAGGATTTCACTCATCATATCATCCTATTTACTGCACGCAGAAATATTTGCAGTACTTCAAAATACAGTTGTCCACTCAGTCAAGTTCAGGAAGTTTGAGATATTCTGCATGGCTCATCATTGGTACAGACAAGTAAGACACAGGGAAATTGCCTATAGGAATCTGAAGGTTCAGCTGGATAGCGGGGTGCATAACAGGACAGTCTTTTATATCCAACTGGTAGAGAAAGCCACAACACCAGACAGTTCCAGCCTGGTCTGAGGTTGCTACCTGACTCACTTTCATACTCATGGTCCCGAAAAATTCTCAGCAATATTGTAAGAAGGTCAATGATGCTTCTGCTCTGTGAGAATAAGTTCTGGCATATTCTTTCTGTTACCTCACATTCATTCTATCTCTGCTGTGGCACCTACCTCTCACTAAGGTTCATGGTTTACCACTCTCACTATCACATGCAACATTGTCTATTTTTTTCCCCCATGCACTCAAACATCCCACCTTACTAAACCTGTATGGCTTCTGCACTTTCTACTGACTTACCCGGGACACCTCACCACTGTTCCCCCACCTGTGCTAGCACTAATAGCTGAGCCAGCCACCTTCATCTCACTCAACCCTTCCTTTGTTTCACTTCAGGAGAAATCATCACAAAATAGGTACGGAAAGCCAAGACAGATGGTAGGGTGCCCAATATTCAAATCTTTCCCCCCTTCAAGGAAAGGGTCGTGGACTTGGCCAAAGGGATCTATGATCATCCATGTGGTAATGCTGAAATCTCCATGTTCCAGCAACCAAGAAAGAAGCATCGCCCATTACTACTTCCTGCACCCTCAGATACTGGCACCACGCTATGTTATCTAGATTAGAATCAGGAGCACATGCTAGTGGGCACATTTCTGTTCCCTCTCTGCACGTGTTGAAGGTAAATAGCATCCAGGTCATTGGCACTCAGAGGGCAATAAAGGCTAACAACCTGCACATCTACAGGCAGGTGAGGATGTCCTGGTGTCAGCAATTGTGAAAGTAATTGGAATTACAAGCTGACAGATGAGAAGCAGGCAACTTTGTCACAGGGACTGGGAAAATTGACACAAGATGTTAAGGGACTCCATGAACACCATTTGTACCATGCTGTCTGTGGCACTTGAGCATCTGACTGTCTTCATGGACAAGTTTGCAGCTGCCATGGAGACCCAGGTCCAACACATTCAATGTTTGCTGGATATGCACATGGAGTAGCAATCCATCACATTAGCCATTCCAATGACAAGGTCATGGGAAGAAGAGGGACCCAAATAGAGGAGGAAACACATACAGGCCCCTCAGAAGTCTCCTGACAGCACAATCCAGAGATTGCTGGCCTTTCATCTTCACTCTACTCGCTGCTCTCTGCCTGGTGGGAGTTGAAAATGAGGACGGTTCATCTGCCATTGGCCTAGATGCACTCAGCATGTCTGGGCTCTCAAGATATAAATGCCTCATGGTCATCAGATGAAAATTTTGAGGCCAACAGGCACCACAGTTGGGTGGACACCCTCTATCCCAGCTTTGCATTCTCAGACTGCAGGGAGATAACATGGTAGGGAAAGGAAGAAGAACTTCTAAGGACATGTAGGTGCTATGGGTAATAATTCCATTGTAAATATGCTTCCACATTGATATGTTCACTGTTTATCAGCTGTGTGAGCGCGTGAGTTTATAGCTGTAGTTACAAGATTGAATGTGCAGGGCCTGGCCATCCTTAGCAGTGTGGTTCTAGATGTGCAGGCCATGGGACCTTCAATAATACTTGCTACTTTGGCAATCAGGGCCAAACCTTCCAGAGTGCAATACATTACTTGTGTGTCACAGATTTTAATGGGATTTATTCCTGATGATACATGATGTGGTCAAGAGTGTTTAGGACCAATATCTGGGCTGCGCACTTAAGTCAATGCCTAAGGTTCACATGTAACATTTAGTGCTTGCACAAGTCTTTCGTCTGCACTCTGTTTACTGTTAAAGTCATTTGAAGAAACTTCATAATGCACAAAAGCGAATACCCCTCCTCTCAGAAAGAAATACTTATCCCTCCTCCTCCAGCTGTGGTGGCAGCTATTTTCATCCATTTTGAGCAGTTGATATTTTCAGGAAGGAAACAGCGTCATGCTTCACACAGTGAATCCATAATCAACATCTCACTTTGGATCAAACCCCACCAAAATATTTAGATTCTCTTTAGCCTTCCGCATCATCCTCATTAGCTTTGATGTTCACATCCAACAAATTTATTTCAGCATTTATCTCCAAACTTTACCCTCTGAGCCCTGGGCATATTGATTCAAGATGTAGCCATCAAAGCCAGGCTCTCAGTGACCCTGCTTCTTGACTTACCCTGAGCCCTTCCATGCTCTATCACCTTCTTGTAGCCCCTTGTATATTAAGTTGCTTCCCTTAACAATCATTATTCCCTCTGCATCCCAATGTGCTGTTCCCAAGTTCCACAGCTGAGTTTTCTTCTAATCCCCTTTTGAGGTTTAGTGGATGGACTCCCAGGACGAACTATGGCCTACCCCCTTGGCCATAGCTGTGACTGATGACTATTCAGACTCCTGACTGATCTTTGCACAGCTCCCCGAATGATGACCCCCTGGGACAGTTTCCATTGGATTTTCAGGATTGATTGTGATCCACTCCACAGACTACAGAGGATTTCTGACCCTGGATGCCCCAAGCAATCAACTGACTGTACCCAAACACCTAGCCTGATATCAGAAGCTGCTCTTGACTTACTGTACCAAAACACTTGACTGAAGGGTATCATCCTTGATTTAACTGAGGGCTACTCCTGTAAGACTTTGAGCTATGATCTGGTTGAAGCACATGCTGTATATGCTGCAGGTACACAGTGGAAGAGTGAGATTGGCATAATTCAGTGACATACAGAAACACCGTCGCATTCTTGACTGATCACTCCTGACAACTGTGAGAAGCAGCTTAGCTTTGTGTCAGAGCTGAACAGCACACTAACACAGAAAGACTGTGCCTTTAAGCTCTGGTTGATGGGGTGAAATTCAAAGAGACAAGATTTGGCAAAGCAAGGCATAACATGGCATGGCATAGATGTTGTGAGCATTCAAGCAAGCTCAAAGTGAGCATGTCCTAAAAGACCAATGAAGAACTCTGTGATCACAGAATCCCAACAGTGTGGAAACAACCCATTCAGCCCTACAAGTCCACACTGACTCTCCAAAGAGCATGTCATCCAGACTCACCCGCCATCCTATTCTTGTAACCCTGCATTTCCCATGGCTAATCCACCTAGCCTACACATCCCTGGACACTATTGGAAATTTAGCATGACCAATCCATCTCACCGGCACATCTTTGGACTGTGGTAGGAAACCAGAGAACCCAGAGGAAATCCACGCAGACACAAGGAGAATGTGCAAATCAAACTGGCTCCCTGGCACTGTGAGGCAGCAGTGCTAACCACTGAGCCACCTTGTCACCCTGACATGCCATGATATGGGAATCTGACCCTATATGCAAAGTGCCCTGGCAATGAGAGTTACTAGTGTATACTAAAATGCAGTGTGGAAGTACGGAGCTATATTGTAATGGGTCATATGAAGCCAAGAGGCTCTTATGTGTCTGATACCAGCATCAGTTGATTGTCTGCATATGGCTTTTGCCCATTGAGTGTGCTCTGACATGTTGGTGACTAGTGCCCAAGATGGAGATCTCAAGGAGCAATGGGTGATCTGGAGTCATCATGTAATTGCTCGGAGTTTGATGTTGGGATGTCATCATCTAATAGGCTGGGTAGAATCCACTGATAGTTACAGTTCAAATGTGTGACAGTAGCTAACAAAAAAGTTGGAGAATGCAGTTCTCTATCTTTAAATCTCTTACATAAAATTGCATGATAAACTGAATTTTTACTTGGTCTCAGTTCTTTTTCAGTTTAAGATGGCAAAAATATATCGATTGTTCAGATGTCAGTTAATATGTCAGTTGGGTGCACGTGGGAAATTGCAGCCTTTGATTTTCCTTCCCATGCAGTGGACAAACATTTTCCCACTTCTGTGCTTTCTTAAAATGGCCCCACATTATGACTGACAATCACTCTGGAGAGCTATAAATTAAACTTTCTGCTCTCTGGCTAGTTTTGAGAGATATCTCACTCACTGCAATGACAAAGTCCTGGGTATTAATGTGGAAAATATGCTTGGTCTATGAGTATATCTCAAGTTATATATTAATTCTATTTGTGGTACAGTTTAAAGTGCTGCCCTCTAATATTCACAAAAAGAACATTCTGTTCATAGAAAGTCAATATTTTTCACTTGAATTGTAACTAAAATGTCAAATTCATTGGTGAGTTAACAACAGTTTATTGCTGTCAAAATGATATCTGCTGGAGATTTAGACTTGTAGTGACCAAAATAAATATCCATTTGTTCTTCGCAGTAAGTGGTATTAACTTTATATTACTGCCCTTTCTAAACACAGCTGGCAAATAAGACTGTCAAAGCATTGAATGCTGACACAAACTATTGTGGCTTGCAGTCGTATTCTCTTGTGAGTTTGGGAATGAAAGGATTTAAGTCACATGAACAGTCTGCAGTTGAGCTGACACAGTCAGCTTTTTATCGACAGTCTCTTTCACAACAGAGCAAAAAAAAGCTCCATGACACTTTAAGAACTTCACAAAGATGCTCAAAAAATTGTGATGATGACACATGGAGAGCCTGATCAACTTTTGAAAAGAAATTCCAAAACTATTAAGAAAAGATTTCATGTTAAGGCTTCATTGTTCAATACAGTTGTGACTTCTACGAGGGGTGTGGCTTCAACACAATTTAGTTCAGATTTGTCAGATTAGCACACCAAAGGCTGAGTGCAAACTTTCCCTGAGCAGATGAAAGATAAACAATGGAAAGTGTCTTTCACTGATCCCTTCCACCTCATATTGTTCCACCACACGGGTGAGAGGCAGTTCTAGTGAGGGATAATGGGAACTGCAGATGCTGGAGATTCCAAGATAATAAAATGTGAGGCTGGATGAACACAGCAGGCCAAGCAGCATCTCAGGAGCACAAAAGCTGACGTTTCGGGCCTAGACCCTTCATCAGAGAGGGGGATGGGGGGAGGGAACTGGAATAAATAGGGAGAGAGGGGGAGGCGGACCGAAGATGGAGAGTCAATGGGAGAGAGATTCCCTGAGGTTGGTCCGGAGGGAGGAGGGTAACTTCTTCAGGTTAGGCATCCCTGGAAGAGGCTTCGCAGTGAGGTTAAAATAGTATCAGAGATAATGGGAACTGCAGATGCTGGAGATTCCAAGATAATAAAATGTGAGGCTGGATGAACACAGCAGGCCAAGCAGCATCTCAGGAGCACAAAAGCTGATGTTTCGGGCCTAGACCCTTCATCAGAGAGGGGGATGGGGGGAGGGAACTGGAATAAATAGGGAGAGAGGGGGAGGCGGACCGAAGATGGAGAGTCAATGGGAGAGAGATTCCCTGAGGTTGGTCCGGAGGGAGGAGGGTAACTTCTTCAGGTTAGGCATCCCTGGAAGAGGCTTCGCAGTGAGGTTAAAATAGTATCAGAGATAATGGGAACTGCAGATGCTGGAGATGTTCTAGTGAGGGGTTGGTTTAAATATGTCATTTTCATTTTGTGCTCTCTGATCTGCAGCTCCATGAACTCCACCACAGAAAGGTTCAGGATCTGCTTCCTTGTCCCAATCTGTATTGTTGGCAGCAATCTGATCTACATAAGCTATCCAGTCAACTGATTTAACTAGCACCCCGCAAGAGTCTGAGTTGCCAAGGCAATATGCAATGTTACATGTTACTCTTTCCTGCTCTTGCCACCACCCATTGGTATAGTTTGAAGGATATACAAGATGGTCATCAACTTGTCTGGCTAAGTTATGAATGCATTTTCGTTGGTCAACAAGTCATAAAATTGGATTTGTACTTGGTGCTTCTAGTTCAGAGTCAGCACCACTGCACCACAAAGGCCTCACTTTATAGTACAGTGTGGGTGTAATCTCATGTGACATGAAGGAGAATGTTAGAAGATAGGTGCGTAATTCCACCATCATGTGGAAAACTCGATTCAAAAAGTCTATTTTAAGTCTCTTTCTATTTTTAGCATTTACAAACATTGCAGATTGAAGAGGATGCTGTCCATCCCGAACTGAAGATGCAGTTCTATTTGAAGATCTTTGAGTGTGACTCAGTGGAAGGGAAATTATGGGTGGAGAATTTTAGGGACAGGGTTTCCTCATATTTAGAAAAGAATGGACTTAATACAAAGTCAGCATGGTTTTGTGCGACGGCAGTCTTGTCTCACAAATTTGATTGAGTTTTGAGGAAGTGACAAAGATGGTTGATGAGGGTAGGGCAGAGAATGTTGCTTGTCTGGACATCCCTAAAGCATTTGACAAAGTACCTCAGAAGATTAATGTATTGAAGCTAAATGCTTCCTGATACTGGATAATGTTCCTCATTTGTTCATGTGTTCAGCATACGGATAAGCCCACATTTATACTTGTAAACACTTCCAACCAGTTTTCCCTGGTACAGATCACCATGAAAGAACATTCCCTATCTGGCCTTTTCTAGAGACTTTCATGGCTTAGTTAAATGGTGCATTCAGTCACTTCTCCCATTTGGTAGAAGAGCAGCATTAAGGATGAGCATAAAGACTGTTGGTACTGAAAATCTTTGGAAGACAATTAAGAACTTCTGTGCAATCAATCGTATTTTTAAGTAAAACACTGAAAATTTGGGGAAATGGGAAAAACAAAGACTCAGGGTTTTTTGAGTTTGGAGGATCTTTAGTGCAAATTGCAAAGTGCATTCCAATTGTCTAAACACCAGCTTGTTCTCATTTAGGTCATAATTGTTGTAAAATTTGCAATCCACTCATCTCTTCAACTGCTTATATTGCAACAATATTACAGCAGGTTAACATGAATGCAATGAATGTTATTTTTCAAGGGAACAATAATGACAGTTACAACTGGAGAACTGTAAAATTGTTTAGTGATGGGACAGAGCTGGGTAGTTTGCATTTGCTCGGGTATCTTGGGGAAACTTTTTCACACAGAGAGTGGTGCATGAATGAATGAACATCCAGAGGAAGTGGTACAGTCGGGCACAAATGCAACATTAAAAAGACATTTGGATGGGTACATGAATAGGAAATGTTCAGAGGATTATGGACCAAATGTAGGCAAATGGGACTAGTTAAATTTGGGATATCTGGTCAGCATGAACGAGTTGGACTGACGGGTCTGTTTCCATGCTGTATGACTATTACTCTATGAGTCTAAATTGTAGGCATATAACATTGGCTTGGATCAAAGAAGACAGAGACTAGTTGTGGAGGGGTGTTTTTCTGACTGGAGGTCTGTGATTAGTGATATTCCATAAGGATCAGTGCTGGGACTTTTGTTGTTTGTATTATCTTTAATGATTTTGATGAAAATGGAGGTGGCCAGATTACTAAGTTTGCAAGATGACAAGGTGGAATTGTGAACAATGAGGAAGGTTGTCAAAGGATGGAGCGGAATATAGATCAGTTGGAAAGATGGGTGGAGAAATGGTGTTTAATCCGGACAAGTGTAAGATGATACATTTTGGGAGGTTAAGTGCAGGAAAGTATACAGTAAATAGCGGATTGTTAAGAGCATTTATACACAGAGAGATCATGGATGCGGCTCTGTAACTCCCTGAAAATGGCAACACAAGTGGATAAAGGGCTAAAGGCAGTGTATGGCATGCTTACCTTCATCAATCAGGACCTTGAGTATAAAGTCCGCCAGTCATGTTGCAGCTGTATAAAACTTGAGTTAAGCCATATTTGGAGTATTATTTACATTCTGGTTGGCACACTACAGGAAGAACGTGGAGGCTTTGAAGAGATTACAGAAGAAGTTTAACAGGATGTTGCCTGAATTGGAGTGTATTAATTATAAGGAGAGAATTATTTTCGTTGGACCATCAGACGCTGAGAGGTGACCTGAACAAAGTATATTAAGTATGAGAGACATGGATAGAGTGGATATCTCGAGTTCTTTTTCCAAGGTGGAAATGTCATTTAATAAGTGGCACAAGTTTAAGGTAAAAAGATGTGCATCACAAGTATTTTACACAGAGGACAGTAGGTGCCTGGAACACACTGCCAGTGGACATGGCGTGAGCAGATACAATAGCAACATTTAAGAGGCATTTGGACAGACATATGAACAGGCAGACAAGAGAGGGATATGTACCATGTGCAACAGATGAGATTAGTTTATTAGTCTGAGTATACATGGTGCGCTGAAGGGCCTGCTCCTGTGCTGTACTGTTCAATGATTTCTTGTTTTAAATAAGTGCATGGCTAAAAACGTAGATGGCAATTAAAGGTGGAGCATAATGTAGCCTTTGTTAGTTGCATTGGTAACAGGGAAGATCGCTGATGAGGCACTTCAGCATTCCTCAGTCATAAATATTATTAGAATGGAGGAATCCTGCAAAGTGATATTCTATATCACTGCACCTTAGGATGTCCCAAACTGAAATACAGACATATGCTGAAAGCCCATTACTGAAAGTTGTTCCCACTATGACGGGGGAAAAAGCATTGCTGGATAGATCTAGATGGAAAAGTTTCTGTCAACAAGCAATCACTTGGGGATTGAGATAGCACTTTAAGAAGAGCTGGATGTTTTTCTTTCTTTACGATCTGGATTTTTTAAAAGCTTCTATTGTCTCTGTTTCTTTTATTTCTTCTTTTAAAAAAATATTCTGGTGTTGTAACCAAGATGGTGCTAGAGATTGGTAACTTTGTACACATTTCACTGTACTCTTCTATTCCTATACTTGAACAGACATGACAATAAAATCTAATCTTAATTGGGCTAATTTTGTCCATTCCCAATGACATTAATACCGGTTGAGTTGGTAGACAACAAAGGCAATCGGACCACGAAGCAATGAAAGTAGACATTTGGATAATAATGAAATAGTGTAGGTTAGATGGGCATCAGTTTGGTTTCACAGGTTGGTGCAACATCAAGGGCCGAATGGCCTGTACTGCACTGTAGTGTTCTGTGTTCTATGACATTAACTGCCACAACCTCTACACCCTTATCAGAGCCAATTTGCTCCAATACACCTATAATAACAGAAGACGTCCAATCCAAAATGCAAGATCAATCTAACCCCATCAATCTACCAACTATTGACCTATTAGCCTTCTTGCAATTATCAACAATACAGTAGAAGCAAACACCAATACTGCCATCAATCAATAATCATCAAAAATCTGCCCAACTGAAACATTGAAGCTGGCAGAACAATTTATTGCAGCCTTTATACAGGGATGGAAGCAGAGATGAATGCCGGAGGAGCAATGACAGTGACTTGTCTTGATATCAAGGCAGCATTTAAGTTGTATGACAGCAAGAAACTGTACCAAAATTGAAATCTATGCGCATCAAAAAGAAATACCTTAAGTGGTTGAAATCATACTTGATACAAAGAAAGATGATTATGCATGTTGAAGACAAACCGTCACTTAGGACATTGGAGCAGGAGATTTTAGGTAAAAGATCCTTAGTCCAACAAAGTTCAGCTATTTCACCAATGATAATTCCTCATAATTTTAGCACACATTATTACACCTTTAAGGGAGCATCCCACGGCAGCCTACAGCAAGTTAATAATATCTGGGCTGACAAGTGGCAGGTAAATTTCACAGTCACCACCATAATGAAGTTCCTCACATCAATCTGTCAGGATCACCATTTACCGAAGTTGACTAGATGAGCCATATCAATATAATGACAATGAGATAAGGACACCAATTCCAATGAGTGACTCGGTTCAACAGGATGGTGAAATAATCATTGTTCACCTGCATGAATGTAGCTGTAACGACAGTTGGAAAATTCCAAAGCATCCAGGACCATTGGAACAGAAGTGGGGCATTCATTTTCTTAACCCTGATTCCTACACTATTCTACTGTCAACTAGATGATAGTAGTAAACATTAATAGCATTGGTGGAGAGGGCCCTTATTCATTTACTGCAGTCTAATGCTGCCCACATACCTAATGCTGGGAAAGTGCCCAATGTTCCGACTAGTTTGGGTGTTATTTGTAATTTGGAAATTTCTCCACGTTTGTGAAAAAAAAGAGGAATTTCAATTTTGCTTGAATTTTATTTCGGACTGAAACTTTGACTTTAAGGCTTTTTTTTTAGCTCAGCAAAGTTAATTCTGGAGACCTGCCCTCAGAAACTCTAGTGCTGTTTACTGCTCCATCCTTAGGATTGTAGTTGCTTACACATTAAACCAAGGTGCAGGCGTCATATGATTTCAGACATTTAACAACAGATTTAATCCCATTTACATTTAAATTCTTGATATAAATCAGCCCACAGCTAGCACCATTTTGCTTTTGAATTAAATGTCAAGTGGTAAATTTGATGCTTCTATATGTCAGTCTAGAAAAAAAAATCAAGTTTAATTGAACATATAGCTATATGAAGTGAGTCTACCTGATTAAGTTAAAAGTTAGTTTGAATAATGCATGTTGACCCATCTATTGGGACGTAAAGTATAACATAACCAGGTTTCTGATTTCACAAATTTTGCTTATAACGCTAGCAAGCAAAATCACACATTTCCTTCTGTTCACAGTGAATAGTAAATTTAGACATTTTACAGAGTGGAAAACTTAAGTCAGTCTCAGACATTTCTTACTCTTCACCCTGAAATTATAAACATTTTGATGCTTTTAGGATTTTATTTTCCATAAATATTAAGCTAATTGTAGTTGTTAACACTTACTTCATCCGACCCAGATCCAAAAATTAGCAGGTCAAAAGGTATAGCAGCAACCATGTCAATGAGGAACCAGCCTTTGAAGTAGTGAATTGCAATTTTTGCTGGATGACTAACCACTTCTTCATTTTGATTTACATATGTTGTTCTGAAGTTTATTAGAATATCAATAATGAACATAATATCCACTATTAAATCTACAACATTCAATGGGCTGCAGGAGTATCCACACTCTCTTCTCTTTTGTTCCTCCCTGTCATTAAGTAAAAAGGCTGCAGAATAGGGAGTGAAGATTGCTGTATAAATTACTAGTAGAAGAATTAGCCAGTCCCACACAGCCTTGAAAGGACTGTAGTGTAGGATGGTGAGCTTGTGGATGCGAGGAGTTTGAAGCTTGTACTCAGGTAAAACATCAGCTCCCAAGGATAGAACCTGTAGGATGGAGAAAAGCAATAATGTCAGAATGATCAGTTTTTTTTGGCTTTAACCCAAGTTATGTATATTATTGATAAAGATTTCTATTGTAAAGTGGTCAAGTACTGAAAAATAATTATAATTCAATCAGAAAATGTATGATTGCAAATTATTTACAATTCAAGATTCCTTTTATCTTTTTTCTCAGGAACACAGGATGTGAAAAGACCATTAAGGCCTTTGAGTCTTTCTTTGCTGTTCTCTGTGTCCATTCAAACCCATTTACTTGCATTTGATCCAAATTCTTTGAAAACTTACAGTCTTGAAAAGTTCAATTGACCCAGAAGTAACTTGATTGGAAAACAGAGAGAGAAGGTGTAAGGAGTTAAAGTCATAGAACTGCACGGCATGGAAACAATCCCTTTGGTCCAACATGTCCACGCTGACCAGATGTCCTAAAGTAATCTAGTCCCATTTGCCATCCTTTTGCCCATATCCCTCTAGACCCTTCATATTCATATACCCATCCTGACGCTTTTTAAATTTTGTAATAGTACCAGCCTCCACCAATTCCTCTGGCAGCTCATGTCATACACGCACCACTCTCTGCGTGAAAAAGTTGCCCCTTAGGTCCCTTTAAATCTTTCCCCTTTCATCTTAAACTTATGTCCTCTACTTTTGGACTCCCAAACACAGGGGAAAATAACTTACCTATTCAGCCTATCCAAGCCCCTCATGATTTTGTAAAACTCCTCAGGTCACCCCTTATCTCCGATGCTCAAGGGGAAATAGCCCCGGTCTATTCAGCCTCTCCCTGTCGCTCAATTCCTCTCAGCCTGGCAATATCCTTGTAAATCTTTACCTGAACCCTTTCAAGTTTCACAACATTCATCCCACTGCAGGGACACCAGAAATGCATGCAGTATTCCAAAAGTGGCCAAATAAATGACCTGTGCAGCTGCAATATGACCTCCCAACTCCTAAACTCAAAGCACAGACTAATAAACGCAAGCATAACAAATGTCTTCTTCACTTTCCTGTCTACCTGTGACTCCAGCTTCAAGGAACCTGCATCTCAAGGTCTCTTTGTTCAACAACACTCTTCAGGACCTTAACATTAAGTGCATAGGTCCTGACCTGATTTGCCTTTCCAAAATGCAACACCTCACATTCATCTAAATTAAACTCCCCTTGCCACTCCTGGCCCCTGGCTCAACTGATCCAGATCCTGTTGTACTCTGAGGTAACCTTCTTCATTGACCACTACACCTCCAATTATGGTGTCATCTGCAAATTTACTAACCATACCTCCTGTGTTCAAATCAAAATCATTTATACAAGTGATGAAAAGCAGTGGACCCAAGCACCAAGAAGTGGTATACTGCTGGTCACAGGCCTCCAGTCCGAATAGCAACCCTCCACCACCAGCCTCTACCTTCCACCTTTGAGACTGTTCTGTACCCAAATAGCTAGTACTTCCTGTATTCAATGTATTCTAACCTTACTGACCAGTCTACCACGAGGAATCTTGTTGAATACCTTACTGAAGTCTAAATAGGGCACATGCACTGCTCTGCCCTCATCAATTCTCTGATAGAATTGAGGGAGAAATTCAAATCCCCTATTTACAGGAGAGGCGTGTGGGAGCAGTAATAATGGAATGGTCCCATTACCCAATTTATTCTTGTCAATAACTTCCTGCTGAGATCTGATTAAAAACATACTTATAAATAAAGGAGAGGACCCCATCATGTACAGGAATGCTAATGCCATTTTAACCCGCTCCTGAGCTGCCCACCATGTATCAGGAAAACAGCCAGGCCCACTAAGGTAAGTTTCTAAGGAGTATCGTCACAGTGTCCGGGAAAAATAGCAGTCTTGTTCCAGGTATTGAAAGATTTCACAGAGAAATCTGCTATTCCTGTCATTCTCATCCAGGCCATACCTGAAGCAGACACCCCTGCCTTCCCATGATTTATCTTTCTGCTGGCAGACTCTTTCTGGCTTTTGGGACACCTAATTTTTGGCCTTTGCTGACAGTCAGCAGCCATTTCCAACCAGAAGTGGACTGTGGCATTTAAGTGGGATGCTTGACAGTTAAGAGATAATGGGAACTGCAGATGCTGGAGATTCCAAGATAATAAAATGTGAGGCTGGATGAACACAGCAGGCCAAGCAGCATCTCAGGAGCACAAAAGCTGACGTTTCGGGCCTAGACCCTTCATCAGAGAGGGGGATGGGGGGAGGGAACTGGAATAAATAGGGAGAGAGGGGGAGGCGGACCGAAGATGGAGTTGACAGTTAACATAGGTTCAGCCTTGAAATCCCAATCCTGCATTGGTCTGGTGGTCATTGCCATCAGCTTCCCACCCATGATTCAAATGAAACCTCTGTGTTTCATTCCGAGAGAGATCGAGGGCTTTGTAAATGCAACATTTATTAGTTTCTCTTTCCAGTATAACTGCTGAAGTGCAAAATATTACTATTTTCCCCTAGGTGGCAGTAATGTCACTTTGATATTCAAAGCTTGAAATAAAAAAAATTCGAAGGTAAAAATACCTTCCAGATTTTATGTAAAGCATCTGATGTTATACATTCCTGTGAATTAAAAATATACAAGTTCATCTCCTGTAGTGTTGCCACTAGATAAAAATAAAGAGCTGGCTCTTTTCTTGTCTTTATTTTCCTCTCAGTTACTTTGTTTTCCTCTCTATGCTTTTCATATGTATACCCTTGCATTTGGAATTGTTGTCACACATTTTCCCCCATTAACATTTTTGTACCTTTCAGTTTACCTTCACGACCAAATCATGGTCCTACTCAAGCTGGGTTGAGCTATGTAAAATGCGGTGCCCCACTTGATTCTGAGGTGAGCTTCAAGTGTATTCAATTTGTCACCAAGACTGATTATTCCCACTACCGATTAGTACCCCCAGCTGTATGTCACCCTCAATGCTGCCAAAACTCATCTAATCATTTGTCATCTTCAATCCCAACATTTCCAATAAGATAAAAGCAGAAAAAAACAGCATATGTTGGAAATATTTAAGCTTTTGTTCCTGATGGCCAATATCTGCAGGGTTTTATTTTATGTTTTCCATTAACTTCTACGCTGACCTCCCAAACCCATCCGATATCCAATCCTGCATCACATTCAACTCATGCATCACCTTTCTTCTTGCTGATGTCAACTGGCACTATTCCTCAGCTCTTTGATTCAATGAGCAAGGGCATAGGGAGTTTGATGTGTTTTCGTGGCTCTGCTGTTGGTAGGACAATGAGAATGTATATGTGTGTGTGACATGAGACAGAGATCTTGAGAGTACACCAAGAATGTAGATAGTAATCTAAGGAAGCAGTCTCTCAGCAGTCCCTTTGTGAATCGTGAGCCCTAAAGCTCATGACAGTGATAAGAATTGATCAACTAAGGGTTGTATTTGTATAGGTATTCTGACAGTGATGGCTACTCTAATTGAGCTCAATGTTGGAGCTAGAGACCAAAACCTGCAAGAAAGATCAGCAGCAGATTTCAAGGATAAAATATTGGTGGATTAATCTCGGTCTGACGTCTACTGAAGCTTAATGGCTGTACCAGTTGAGTCATTGTTCCAGATGCAGTAGTTCAAAAATGCAAAAAGCCGCTAGAGAGATTTACGTGCGAACTGTGGAAGGAACAGTTCTAGCAATATTGAACAACATCAAGTTTGTATGCCAGGATGGGGAAACACCAGGTTGGAATGCTACCATATACAGCCAGAACTATCGCTGAGAGCATCTTTATGAGTTAGGGGTGGAAGACGCCACTGTAGATTCAAAGTCTGTTTTTAAGGCATTCAGTGCATAATTCAGTCCAAATTGAAATCTTATAATTGAGCAAATGTGATTGTTCAAAGGTCCCAGAGATGAGGGAATCTGTTGAAATGTTTGGCAACATTCATCAGCTTCTGTATGTGAGAAACTGTTTGAATTTTCAGTCAAAGGCAGATTTGACTTTGGAACAAATGATTCAGTATGTGATGCTCATTAAGGTCAGAATAGGACGTTTTCTGAGGAAATACCAAGGCTTCAGCTGAATCAAGTAGGCCAAATTATGGCAGCTTTAAACTCTCAAACCCACAAGAATGGGGAAAAAGTGGAAGCCAGTACAGCAGCTGATATGGAATGTTCATGTTGCAAACCAAACCAATACCACAGATGCCATGAATGCCCAACAGTGGGAGATGAGTATTTCTATGTCGTAAGATTGGACGCTGTTTTGTAGATTTAAGGGCCCATCATTGCTGTGCAAGCACAAAATGCTCCCAAGAAGAAGACTGTAGGTAATGAAGAATGTCTTGGAATACAGAAAATGCAAGAATTTGCATGTGAGAAACTGCAACAAGTGTAGGAACAACTGTGAAGTGTAGGAAAGTAAACATAAAATCTAGACAGTCACACAGGAAGTGAAAGGCTTCAAGACAGTGTTTAAGTTAGGCAGTGGCTTAGCTACTTTCACCATGTGATGCAGGAACAAAAGTAGACCATTCAGCAGTTTCAGTTTTAGCTGATAGTTTGTCATGGCTGAAATCAGTAGAAAACCAGGAAGTTTGTAATGGTTGTTGAAATAACTCCACAGATGCAGGCATCCCATCAACAAGTCAACTTTTATTCACATGTAGAAAGTCCTTGACAATGATTCAACTCCCTCAGAGCCATCTCTCAGAGTGAACAGGATATTTGACATAATAAAATGTGAGGCTGGATGAACACAGCAGGCCAAGCAGCATCTCATTTTATTATCTTGGATGCTGCTTGGCCTGCTGTGTTCATCCAGCCTCACATTTTATTATCTTGGAAGCTTTTGTGCTCCTGAGATGCTGCTTGGCCTGCTGTGTTCATCCAGCCTCACATTTTATTATCTTGGAATCTCCAGCATCTGCAGTTCCCATTATCTAGGATATTTGACATCCCTGTTTACATCTGTCAGCCAGGGAGCCCTGATTGGACCAGATTAATAGCCCCAAACAGGGACTCATATTCTATGAGGTCCACCTGACTGATTTTATTACAATCACTACAGTTGTCAGAAGCTCTTCTGACTCAAGTCAAGGGAGATTGCTTTTTGCCAAGGACATTCTGGCACAATAGGTTAAGGGCAGCTTCTGATATCATTCCAGGGGCTTGGGCATAGTCTGTAAGCTACATAGGGCAGACAGAGTCAGAATGATTCCATTGAGATGAGAAGCAGAATTTCATGCATCCGCTTTTCCACTTTGAGTCTTTGTGCCCTATTGTGGGCTGTTTCATCCAAAGATGTGAAAGACAGCCTGGTTACAGGAGATATCATCTGTGACTAGTGGAGTTGCATGAATCAATGCTGAGGCCACAATTATTGACATTACATATTAACTTATAAACAGACTACAGTCGGAATACTGTGATCAGATTTGGTCTCCTTTTCCAAGGAAAAATATACAGGCATTGAAGGCAGTCTAGAGAAGGCTTGGTAGGTTGATATCAGGTATGGAGGGACTGTGTAATGAGGGGAGGTTGATTAGTTTGGGCCTGTACTCATTGGAATTTAGAAGAATGAGAGGCAAACTGATTGAAACATACAACATTCTTAGGGGACTTGACAGTGTGGATGTGCATAGGTTGCTTTTACTTGTGGGAGACTCAAGGACCAGTGAGTATAATCTCAAAATAAGGGCTTTCACATTTAAGACAGAGATGAGGATGCCTTCTCTTAGAGTGAAGTGAATCTGTGGAATTCTTCACTGCAGAGGGCTGTCAAGGCTGGGGAATTAAGTATAGTCGGGGTGAGATCAACACATTTTTATTCAGTATGGGAATCAAGAGTTATGGGGAAAAGGACAAGAAAGTGGAGTTGAGGATTATCAGATCAGCCATTATCTCATTGAATGACACAGCAAATTTGATGGCCCGACTGGTCTACTTTTGTTCCTGCATCAAATGGTGAAAGTAGGTGGCACTGCTTTTAGTGCGGGTGCAGAGGTGCCCTGAATGAATAGGGAGGCTACACAGAGGGCATGCACGGTTAGTGGCATTGCAATTGAGATTGGTGAAAGTGAGTGGGGAAGAGATTGCAGGCAATAGTGAAAGTGGGACAGCATGGATCTTATTGGGAGATGGGTTAGAGGAGCAAAGATGGAGGAAGTATAATGTATTGGTGTGATGATGGTGACACTTACACTGGTGGAATGGAAAAGGTAATTGACCTTCCTCCTACATTACTCAACATTTCTCCAGAAGGCTTGGACGGAGAGAACCTGGGTGGCAAACTCAGATCAGGCTGACCTGGTCTGGTGCTTGGTCTCCATAGCTGGTTGTGGGTGAAGACTACGTATCATGTCTACATCACCCAAATCCAGCAGGACCTCCATATCCCTGGCTGCAGAGGAGGCATCAATTTCTCCCTTTGTGATGTGTCTGATGCAACTGTCAGGAACTATGAAGGGCAGCTCTGGACTGACAATGCTTGTGTATGTGCACAACAGACTATTAAACTTTTGTTGTTGGGCACACGGATACTGGTCTTGTGGCAGATATTCTCTGAACGACTTTTTGTTTCAGAACAGCCCATGGTAAGATGGTGATAGAATCAGAGAGAAGGATGCCATAAAGATGATGAAGATAGTTAATGAGGCAAGTTTGGTAAGATACTCAAGAAACCTTGTTAGGTCTCTAGCAAGAATTCCTCTGTAAAAGGAACACAACAGTGACCTCAGATTCAGCCTTATATGCCTTAAAGAACCTAGCACAGCCTCTTGTAAGTAGGAATTAATACATTTAGAGTCATAGAGGCACAGAGATATATAGCACAGAAACAGACCCTTTGGCACAAATCATCATCCATGCTGACCAGATGTCCTAAATTAATCTAGTCCCATTTGCCAGCATTTGGCTCTAAACTATTCCTATTCATATACCCATCCAGGTGCCTTTTAAATGTTATATTGTACCAGACTCCATCACTTCTTCTGGCAGTTCCTTCCATACACATATACAAGAATTAGCTTTACTGAACCATAGATCAACAACCTTGAGCAATGAATATTCAACAGCAGAGTTATTGATGGGCTCAAATTTCATTACCGTTATCACATCCTCAGACCAAATAACACAAGACCAAGAGAGAGTTGGAGCAATTGAAAATGATCATAAGATGAAGAAAAGATATAATTCTAGAAATCACATGAAGACTTTATTAGATTTGTAATAAACTGGAAGGTTTGGATCTATTTTAAGAAATAAAACCCTCAGTCATACTGAGCAGCCACCATCTTATTTTGTTCCAAATCTAATTGGATCATCCAGAATGAACAGAAAAAAAAACATCAATTCTACTTGGAACAGTGAGGGCAAATTTGTCCAACTGCCATAGAACATGGGAAAATGATAACAGAACTAGATTACCTATCTCTCAGATTGGCACTAATGATACAGAAATTGTTGAAGACTGTTATGCCAATTCAGCAATATTGAGGGCAAAATTAGAACAAGCTGTGAAAGCTCCAAAAAGACTTGGTCCCTGATGTTTGGACTTTGAGGTGGTGTAGGGGGGGTGAATATGAAATGAGATTGTCAACTGTTTAAAAAAATGTTGAAATAGTTGAGGTTGAGAGAAACCTGGGGGTAGGTGTGCAGGGGCTTTCATAATCTTGCATAATGAAAATGCATATGTTAATGCCATGATGATACATAAGATGATGTAACAGCGACATCTGCAGAAGATGGAATAATCTGCTTTAGGAGGTAATGCTCCAGAGATCAATATAATGCATAATAGTGCATAAATATAAGAGTTTGCTGGAACTCTCTGCACTTAGGTAAGACAGGTACCTAGATGCAGCGCACCAAGGATGGAGACAATACAGTCTAAGGAAGTAACCTTACAGCAGTGTTGCATAGAACGCCCAACTTCTCATTCTTGTGGTAACATATTGCGTAAAAACTGATCAATTAAAGACTGCATTAAGGATAGATCAAAACAATACACTTTACCACCGCAATTCCATCTAACTCTATACCACTGGTTATACTGTCTTTGTTTTCTGGACCTGATCAATTACCCACCTACGTTCCATGCCAGCTCTCATCAGGACCTAATACACCTTGCCTCCTTCTCCTGGAAGCTTTGTGATCCTTTGCAGCCCACACTACAATTCAATTTTTCAATGTTTCAAAAGTGTAAAAATCCTTATTATCTTATATCTTTCTCTCTCCAGCTCAAACAAATGAGCCTCGTACTACCTTATCAGTACTTGTTTTATCTCATGGTTTTTCTTGTTCTTTTCAACCTTGCAAACATTCCATGACTTTTGTCTAAATTTTGAAGCAAATTATATGCAATGCAAGCAGAGGAGAGACTGACTTAACTTGTAAGCCACAAGAATTTCCACAGTGAAAGTTTGCTGTGTTGTTAAAAAAAATGCATTTATATACTATCTTTCCTAACCATTGGACATCTTAAAATATTTTACAGGCAATTAAGAATTTTTGAAGTGTAGTCATTTCTGTAAAGTAGGAAACTTAACATACACTTCCGAAACGTCAGCTTTTCAGCTCCTAAGATGCTGCTTGGCCTGCTGTGTTCATCCAGCTTCACACTTTGTTATCTGGGATTCTCCAGCATCTGCAGTTCCCATTATCTCTGATACACTTAGTGCCCAGCAAGTTTCCACAAACAGCAATAACACAATGATCAGTTTATTTTTGCAATATTTTTTGACTGGAGCACCGTCCTTGATTGTTTTACAAAGTAGTGGCAAGGAAAACTGAAAAAAAAAATTGTGCTTTCATGGCATGTGAGCACAACTGGCAAGATTTTGTTCAGCCCTAATTGGCCTCAATTAGATGGTGAAATCATCTTCTTGAACCATGGCAATCTCTTTAACAGTACACACGTGCTGTTAGGAACAGAGTTTCAGGCTTTTGGTGGAATGACACTGAAGAAGTGGCAAAATAGGACCAAGTCAGGTGAGTCAATGACTTGGAAGTGAGCTTGCAGGTAGTGGTGTTTCCTATGCTTGCTGCCTTTATCCTTCGAGGTGGTGAAAGATTCGTTAGGTGCTGCTGAAAGAGGCTTGGTGAGATGCTTTATTGCATCTTGTACTTGGTGCAGTGTTGGCACCGTGTGTTGGTCCTGGAGGGAGTGCATAGTTAAGGGCATGGATGGGATGCTGACTGAAATGGCTAGTGGTACATCAGTGGTGTTGTGCTTCTTGAGTGTTGTTGGAGCAGCATTCATTTAGGCAAGTGAAGAGTATTCCATCACACTCCTGACTTGCACCTTTTAGATGGTGGACAGGCATTGTTGCGAGGAGGTGAGTTGTTTGCTGTGGAATTACACAGAAATATAGAAAATAGCAGGAGTAGGCCATTTGGCCATGTGGGCCTGCTTTGCCATCTAATATGGTCATGGCAGATCATCCGAACAGTACTCTGTTCCTCTGCCCATCCTCAACAAGTTCTGTGCCCACTACAACATAGAACTCTTCTTCAGTCACCTCCACCTCCATGCCTTCTTTGATAAAGACCCTGAGCCACCCTCCGGGAACCCCTTCTCCCACCTCCAACCTTCCTCCTCCTCTTGGACATCCCTGCTGGCCTCTTGCCTGCCCTGGACCTCTTCATTGCTAACTGCTAATGCCACATTGACTGCCTTGATTTCTCCACCCACCTCACCCACTCTAACATCTCTCCCTCTGAACATGCAGCACTCCATCCGCTCTGCACCAACCCCCATTTCATTATTAAACCCTCTGGCAAAGGGAGGTGGTATCTGGAGGATGGGTCTCTACTGCAGAGGCCAAATGCCAACTCTCTGACACCATGTCCTACCTCCTCTTTGAGCATGACTCCACCTTGGTCCATCAAGCCACCATCTGCCATACTGTCCATGACCTCATTGTTGCTGGTGAACTCCCCTCCACTGCCTCTAGCCTATTATCCCCCAGCCCCATACTGCCCAGTTCTACTTGCTCTCCAAGATCTACAGACTGAACCACCCTGGCCGACCCATTGTCTCCACCCCACTGAACTCATTTCTTCCTATCTCAACTCTATTTTCTCCCCCTTGATCCAGGCACTCCCCGCCTACATCTGGGACACAAACCACGCCCTCAAACTCTTTGGAAACTTCAAGCTCCCTGGCCTCCAGTGCTTCATTTTTATTATGGATATTCAATCTCTATAAATGTCCATACCCCACAAGGACAGCCTACAGGCCCTCCACCACACCCCCCCCACCAATACTCTCCTCTGCCTTGTCAAACTAGTCATCATCCTCAATAACCTTTTCTTCAATTCTTTCCACTGGCTCCAAATCAAAGGAGTTGCCAGGGACACTTGCCTGGGCCCCAGCTATGCCTGCCTGTTTGTCGGTTATGCCGAACAGTCCCACTTCAGTATGTACACTGGTAATGGTTCCCAAATCTTCCACCACTGCATCGATGATTGCATCAGTGCAGCATCCTGCACTCAGGCTGAACTGGAGCAGTTCATCAAATTCACTAACAACTTCTACCCCGGCCTCAAATTCACTTGGTCTATCTCGGACACCTCCCTCCTCTTTCTTGACCTCTCAGTATCCTTTTCTGGTGACAATCTACAGACAACGTTTACAATAAATCCACAGACTCCTATAACAACCTAGACTACACCTCCTCACAACCTGTATCCTGCAACAACTGCATCTTGTTTTCCCAATTGCTCTGTCTCCATTGCATCTGTTCTGATAAGGAGATGTTCTACTCCAGGCATCCCGAATGTCTATCTTTTTCAAACAATGCTGTTTTAGCCCCTGCTGTTATCCATGCAGCCCTACACTGTGCCTCTTCCATTACCCACTCCACAGCTCTTAACCAACACCCCCAAACATAATAAGAAGGAAATCCCCCTTGTCCACACTTTCCACACCACCAACCTCCATATCCAATATATCAGCCTCAAATACTTCCACCAACTCCAATTAGACCCACCACCAGGAACATCTTCCACTCCCACCCCTCTCTGTCTTCCGCAAGGACATTTCCCTTCTCTACTGCTTAGTTAATGCCTTACTCCCTGCCAACCATTCCAATCCGCCCGGTACGTTACCCTGTAACCATAAAAGGTGCAACAACTGCCCACACACCACCTCCCTCATCTCCACCCAGAGCCTTAAACAGTCCTTCCAAGTGATACAGAGCTTCACCTGCATCTCCTCCAACCCATTCTACTGCATCTGGTGCTCCCGATGTCGTCTCCTCTATGTCGGTGACACCAAACGTAGGCTAGGTGACCGTTTCACGGAGTATCTCTGCCTGGCCTGTAACAGCCAACCTGACGTCCTGGTCACCACCCATTTACACTCTCTGTCCCACTCCCCTTCCGATATGTCCAACCTGGGCCTCTTCCAGTGACTGCAGTGACTTGGAACACAAATTTGAAGAACAACACCTTATCTTCTGCCTGGGCACCCTACAGCACAGAGGACTCAACATTGGGTTCTCCAATTTCAAATAACCTTCCTACCCATCCCCTAGGTTTTTTTCCAGCCCAACCTCCTCCCTTCCATTCAACCTTCTGACCCTCCCCTCTGGCCACCAACTGGATTCATCTCTCCCATCGAACAACCAGGCTGTACCTACTACTTGTGTTGACCTATCACCACCATTCTGCTACAACCCCTCGCCCCACCCTCTCTTTATCTGCAGCTCTTTCTACCCCCACATCCAGTCCTGAAGACGGGTTGACTACTCCTTTCCTCCTCATGCTGCCTGCTTGCTGTGTCCTTCCAGCTTCCTGTAATTCTGGATGTGTACCTTTTTTGCTTCAGTGTCTGAGAAGGTGCTAATAGCATTAAGCAAGTTGCAATCATCAGCAGACAATATAGTTCTGATCTTATGATGGAGAGAAAGACCTTGATTAAACAGTTGGAAATGGTTTGACCTAGGAATCTATTGCAGCAATGGCCTGCAGTGGTGAGATGATTGGCCTCCAGCAGTCACAACCACCTTCCTTTACTAGTGCCAAAATGTCTTTTACACATATGGATATGTCAGTACCTTGATTTGTATGGTTTTCAACATGATAATGGATTTCTGCATGTATCAACCATATTGGTGTGGTTTGCAGCCAGCAGTCTGGCAAAAGAAGAACACATTTGTGGCTGTTACAACAATTCAAATTTGCTATGGTAAGTGTGCCAAATTAAGAGGACTTCCACAGCCCTCTCCAAACTAGAAGACTGTCCACTAATGCCAGTGCAGTAGCTTGTCAATGTGACATGGACATTCCAACATTATTGGTAAAATATAAGCAGCAGGCCCTTAATTGACTATTAGCCTATGATGGGCAGATTGCCCCTTACCTATTTCCCCCAACTGTTAAAATAGTTACGGAGGTAGGGACATGACAGGCACAGTATAGGCTTCCAATAGCCTCACCCCAACTGCTGGCTCCCTCCAACGGGCTATAAATTTCTGGCTTATATTAGACACCAAGACATTTTAAAAGCATGTTATTTTACAGTCTAAGTATTGAATGTTTAAATAATCTAGATGATTCCTTTCTGATGTCAGGTTTATAAGCTGTTGCTAGAATCATTGAATTAAAGGAAGTTGATAACCTAACAGTAAAATTGGACAAATGATCAAATAAATGCTGTAACCAAAATGTAATTGGAGCTTCGTGATGTAAATATTTTGCATTGTGTTTGCCAAGGAGTGTACACTATTGTAAAGTGTATGAAAGATTTCTACTATATTGGCTTGCTGGTTAAAGCTTAAACTGGAAGCCCAAATACACATATTGGAACTGCCTTTGCTTTCGTTCTTTTGTCTCAGCAGTTTCTATCCATGTGCACTGCACTGAATATCTTTTTCACCTCAATCATCCCTACTTGTCTCATTTCTGCAATGAGCTACTTGCTGAAGCATACCACAATCACTCAAAATAAACATGTGTTTCCCACAATTTTTCAATCCAAATACTTACAGATTCAAAACAGTAATAGTTCACAGAGTAAATTGCACAGAAAATATCAGAGGAGAAATAATTTATTGTGACATGATATTTTTCGAACAAAAGAATGTTCCACATTGTTACAAGTTTTGAAGCTTGTCATAGATGTTGCGCCTTTATTATTGTCTTAGGTATGATAAAAAATGAAAAAAAAATAGAAGTAGGAGCAGACCAGTTGGCCCCATGTTTCACTCCACCTTTCCTGAGTTTTCCTAAAACTCCTAATTCTCTTGGTACCCAACTTTCCATTCACCTCAGTCTTGAATATACTATATATTCTGAGCATTCACAGCTCTTTGATTTAAAGGATTCCAAAAACTCACAACTCCTTGAATGGAGAAATGTTTCTTCATCTCAGTCCTAAGTGACTGATGGTTTATTCTGAGCCTTGACTCTATGCTCTAGATTCATTATCCAGGGGAAATGCTTTTTCACATTCAAATCTTTGTTTTAGTGAGATCGCCTCTCATTGTTCTAAACACAAAGAAATATAAGCTGGTCAACTCAATTGTGCCATCTCAGACAATCCCCTTATTCCAAGAATCAGCCTAATGGAATCTATTTGTCGGATAAAAAGTGTATCAATGCAGTCTTATTTATGTAATGAGATCAAAACTGTACACAATACCCAAAATTGATTCACTCTATTTTGGCATCGAGAAAGGCATTGGATACTGCAAAGATTATGTATCCTGACATCATTCCAGCAATAGTAATGAAAATTTGTATTTCAGAACTTGCTGCATTTCTAGCCAAACTGTTCCAGTACAGCTAACACGCTGGTATCTAGCCAACACTGTGAAAAATTGCCAAGGTTTGTAATGCACACAAAAAGCAAGGCCAAATCCAACCTAGCCGATTATTGCCTTATCGGACTTCTCTCAATCATCAGTAAAATGATGGAAATATCATCAAAAGTGCCATGGAGCAGCACCTCATTAGCTTTAGTCTGCTGACACTGCTTAGCTTGGGTTCTTCCAGGTCCACTCAGCTCCTGCCCTCACTATAGCCTTGGTTCAAACATAGACAAAAGAGTTGAATTTCACAGGTGAGTAAGAGTGACTGCCCTTGACACCATGGCTACATTTGTATAAGTGAGTTATCAAGAAATCCTTCCAAAACTGGAATCAATGGGAATCAGATACCTGGTACCAAGGCAGATGATTGTTTGGTTGTGGTTGTCAGAGATTCAGGCATCTCAGCTCAGGACATCTTTGTAGGAGTTCCTCAGGGTAGTTTCCTAAACTCAATGATCTTCAGCTGTTTGATCAATGCCCTTCTCTTCATCATAAGGTCAAAAGTGGGGACATTAGCAGATGATTGCGCAATGTTCAGCACCATTTTCAACTCCTCAGATATTGAAGCAGACCATGTCCAAATGCACTAAGATGTGGATAATGTTCAATTTTGAGCTGACAAGTTGCAAGCAATATTTGCACCACCCAAATAGCAGGCAATTTGCATCTTCAGTAAGGGACAATCTAATCACCACCCCTTGATAGTCAATGGCATTACCATCATTGAATCCCCCTTATCAACATCCTGGTGGTAATCATTGATCAAAAACTTAACTCGACTATCCGTATAAGTGGCGTGGCCACAAGAAGTGGTCAAAGGCTTGGAATATTGCAGTGAGTAACTCATCTCCTGAATTTCCAAAGCCTAAGTCAGGAATGTGACAGAATACTCCCCACTTGCTTGAATGAGTGCAGCTCCACCAATGCTCAAGAAATCTGAAACTATCCAGGATAAAGAAGCCTGCTTGACTGGCACCATTTCTACTCACTGCACTGCAGACGCTCAGTAGCAACAGTGTGTAAAGAAAGGTAGAAGGGTCAGTTGTGCAGAGGACAGCCATGATCTTATTAAATGGCACAGCAAGCTTGAGAAGATGAATGGCCCACTTCTGCTCCTAATTCAAAAGTTCATTTGTTTGTGTATAAAAATCTAACCTGGGTAATTTCTGCTTATAAACTTGATTGACAGTGAGTGATTTAATTTTTGTTTTATTTCTCTCTGTACAGGATTAGAAGGAAAGATCAATGCCTGTGAAGCACCCAGAATCAAGAACTTCTAAAACTAGTGGAGATTGTGACGTTCACTGATTACCAGGAAACACTGATGAATATTTTGTTTTCAGTGTTTAGGAAATAAGTTCAGTTCAGATATAGCAAGCACTGCAGATGCTGGAGTCAGAGAGAACAAAGTGTGGAGCTGGAGGAACACAGCAGGTCAGGAATCATCTGCTTCTCTGAGGCTGCCTGACCTGCTGTGTTCCTCCAGCTCTACACTTTATCAAGTTCAATTAAGAACTTACTTACAATTTAACCACTTTAGTTGCTTTAAAACCTATCATTAATATAAATAATAAAATGAAAGCAAAGTACTGTGGATATAGGAGATCTGAAATAAAAACAGAAAATGTTGGAGAAACTCAACAGGTCTGGCAGCATCTGTCGATGGAAAAACAATGTTAATGTTTTGAATGCAATAGGAGTCTTCTTCAGGCTCGTCCCTCTGAAGTCAAGTCACATTGGGCACAAAACACTGGCTTTGTTTGTATCTCCACAAATGCTGCCAGACCTTGAGTTTTGCCATCAATTATTATTTTATTAAAGTAAGAATTCTTTTGAAAATGCCTTGGTGAAAAAAAAATATTCTCACGAATAGGAAAGTGAGGGAGACTGGGACAAATCCAGTCACTGTCAGAGAAATAACTGTATTTGTTGCTGCTCAACTGGTGGCCTCTCACCTCTAAACCACAGAAGGTCCTGGGTTAAAGCCCCAATCCAAGGCTTAAGTGCAATAAAACCAAAGCTGACAGTCTAGTGCAGTGCTGAAAGATCACTGCACTTTTGTAGTGCATTCTTTTGGTTAGGGAATTAAACCAAGGCCACTCCTGTCTGTTCCGATGGATGAAAAAAGATCCCAAGGCATTATTTCAGAAGAGAGTCCTGGCTGGTGTACAGTGTCACTTCTTTGATGTCAATCTGAGAGTTGGACTCTTTTTGAGACAGATGTTTTGAAATTTATGAACAGCACGAACATTACCACGGTTACACAGACTGAGACGCATAGCCTTGCTTCTGAGTTTATTGATGTTGCTGTAGATTACACAGACATAGCTGAGTGACTACACCACACATCCATTTCAAAGAAAGAGAGTGACCGAAAGTGAAACTGGTGCTTCTAAAAAAGAATGTCACTTGTTGTGATGTCTGAAAGGTATCAGCCTGTTTTGTCTGGAATCCATGCCATAAGGCAACATCTCCCCATCTTTCCCATCAAAGAATGGGAACCCTTTTCTGATAACACAGACAGGGGATGCATCTAGCTATGTTGTTTGTATATTTTCGGAAAATCCCTTTATATATATATGGCATGTCCAGATCTAGAATTTAGACAGTTATCAGAGCTTGCTGGTGCAGCTTCACTTGGCAGTGTGTTTTCTTTCATTGTGGATGGATGGACGTGTATAACTTATTATAGATGCGTGATTGTTGTCTGGCATGGTATCTTCGGAATCCAATTTGTCTTCTTTGTGACGATTGGTTAGTAATATGCAGTTCAAATACATTGTCTAGTTTTTCATGGGTCTTGGCCACTGCTCATTAAAATGTCATATGACCTACGCTGGGCACAACAACGTGATATCTTTCCATGAACCGATATGTTTGTACAAAACAACTTATATGCTTTTTCCTGGTTCAAGTTGGATAAGTGTCTATCTGCTCAATGTTCCTGTGCCAATTTCTTCCTTCGTTCTAACAGTGCATCACGCATATCTAGGTGGACAGTGAGAATTTGGAAGAAAAGAGTTGTGTGCAGTTGTCTATCAAAAAAGAAAGGTGCCATTGAAGATAAACTATTGCCTAAACTAGTGGCACATAGATTTAACTTCTGGTTCAGAGAACATTCCCTAGGATGATCTCTGATATAGAGGGATTGTCTTATGAGAAAAAGCTAAACTGGTTGGGACTTTACTCATTGCCATTTAGAAGAATACGAGGCGATCTCATTGAAATGTATTAGATTTTTAAGGGCCTTGATAGGGTAAATGCTGTGAGGGTGCTTCTCTTCTAGGAGTTTAGGATAAGCGGGCACAGTTCTAAAATAAAGTTATGCCAAATTAAGTCTGAGTTGTGGAAGAATTTCTTCTTTCAGGGGCTTGTGAGTCTTTGGAGCTCCTTGCCTCAGGGAGTTGGTTGGGGCAGAATCCTTGCCTATATTTAGGGTTGAAGTAGATAGATTCTTGATCAGTAGGGGAATCAAAGGTTATGAGGAAAGGGCAGGAAATTGCACATGAGGAATGTTGGATCAGGCATGATCCCAGTGAATGGCAGAGAAGGTTCGAAGGGCTGAATGGCCTACTCTTGTTCCTATTTCTTACAATACTATGGTCTTATGGTCTATCCAAAGCTCTTTGCAAGTCACTTTACATTCCTTAATCGTGGATTTTACACTATAAGCAGTGTGTTCTCCGAAGCTATTTGACGGATGGTAGTGAAGATAAAAGGTAATATGTTGAACAACCCAGTTTCTGCACATCTGATGCCCTACAGTACTGTGAACTACTGTTGGACACTATTTGTTCAGGTACACTGAACAGACTGACTATGATGGGCACACTAGTAGTATACTTGATATGTTGTATTAATGGCATTTGGGGGAAAAAAGTCACCAGAATGAAATTGTGTCCTTGGATATGGAAATTATCAGCCACAGTCTTGTACCACAGCTCAGAAGAAATCTCACATGGAAGAAGAGATTCTGTCGATTGTTGAAGTTGATGTATTGGCATGTTTCACACAACATCAATGTCCTTATTACTGCTTAGCAAATATCTGGGTTTGCGCACCAATCTCTTCTTTTTCTGTGCAGATGCGACGCACATGTATATTTTCAAGCACATCTTGAGGCTGCTTATGAACTTTTTCTTTTGAAGATTATGTTCTTGGGCATTTCTAGTTTGTCTCCAAATGTTCAGAGTGAATGCATGAACTCAAAAGATTTTTAGGCTAGATTTATGGCCTTAATGAGTGGTTGTAGCTGATCATTATGGAACATAGTTTGCTTATTCTGTCCTGCTTGGCTATGACCAAAATATATAAGACCAATGATAAGACTCTCTCTCCGTTCAGATTCAATAATGTCCGCTTGTAGGTCTAAAGGAAGATTTTTATTCTTAGCATGGTTTGGAAGTTGGCTAGCATCATCTGAGATGGTCATGTAGGAGCCTGGTTGACATTGTACTTTAAAAGGTGATTGGAGGTGGCAGCAGCATAGCATCGGCAGAGGAAGTGGGCATCATGCAGATTGGCAGCAGCCTTCTGGGGTTCTGAGGCAGCGGCAACCGTGCCTCCTCCCAGTGATTGGAGGTGGCAGTGGTAGCAGCAACAAGGATGAGGCTCCTCCCAGCACTGGGGCTAGCAGTGGTTAACAACGGCAGCAAAGATCCTCGAGTAATCAGAGATGGTGGTGACAGCACCACCAGCAGCTAGAACATGGCTCCTCCTGGTGATCAATGCAAGGCTTGCAGGCTGACTGAAACTCCAGACTGTGGCCAGGCCTGGGTGCCTGCATTAGCTGTTCCAAACGCCTTTATGGATAGAAAACTTAGTCTTCGTGATCTGGACATTTTTCTTGCCTTTTGGCTTTCTTTTATTTCTGCTGTTTTCTGTTTAAAATTTTGCTTTTGCAACCAAGATGACACTGAGAATGGCACCTTTGTACACTTTTCACTGTGCTCATGTATTTCTATACTTGAGAACATGTGACAATAAAAAATCTGATTCTAATTCTACATTGTACCCTTGGATCTTCAAAAATTAGTGTTGTAGTTGCAGACATGACCTTGTGAGAGATTTTTGGCAGTTCATTTTCAGTGTTTATTCGTTAACAGGAACAATGAAATGTTCCTGAATGGGTATATATGAAAGTTGTATCCTGAAAATTAGAGCATGCGTATCTCTTCCAGTGTTGAATTAATTAGCCCGCTCTGTCATACTATCCTTAGAACTAAATACAATATACTTGTCATCCTGTTGTCGACACACTTCAAGGCTTTTCTGGGCTATATCTACCACCAACATAGTGAGCTTGACATAATATTGATGCACTGACTCACTGGTTGATATAGCTTCTTTTAGCGATTGAAAAGTATGCTGGTGATCGTCATCTCATTTTTATGGTTTGTTTTAGTGTAAAAGATCTTGAAAAGGAGATACTTTGACTAAAAATTTGGAATCTATTTGGATTAAAAAGTTAAAAAAAACTGAGAAACAACTGTAAATCACCTTTGTCTTACAGTGCATGAATCTACTGAACATTGTTTATTTTGATATGTTCAGGCCTGATATGGTTGATGAATAGATTGAACTGAATAAATTGATTTGGTTCATGTTGATTTGACAGCTGTTCTGTTCAAATAAGGCCGTTGTATCCTTGCCAGCGCTGTGAGCTGACTGAGGTTTACATTGCACTGATGTTTAACTCTTCTGAGAACTGCAATGTCTGTGATGCAACCTAGTGGAATCTCATTGATATGATCAAGTTTTGTTTGAATGTGCCCTGGTTGATAGATAATCCAAATGGTAATCTGAGGAAACAGTATCTACCAGAAAGTACTCTACATGTCGTTAGCTTCTGTGACTCTGGGGAAGGATGAATGGACCACTAGCTATTCTGATCAGTGATAATGGGAACTGCAGATGCTGGAGAATCCAAGATAACAAAGTGTGAAGCTGGATGAACACAGCAGGCCAAGCAGCATCTCAGGAGCACAAAAGCTGACGTTTTGGGCCTAGACCCTTCATCAGAGATCCTCGGGTCTAGGCCCGAAACGTCAGCTTTTGTGCTCCTGAGATGCTGCTTGGCCTGCTGTGTTCATCCAGCTTCACACTTTGTTATCTCAGCTATTCTGATGTTTACCCCATTTGTTGACTGTCTGGGGTTTTTGAGTTTTAACATTTCAGTCATCTTTTTCCCTGTATTGACATGTGTACGTGCCATGGACGGATCTTTGGAAGACTTATTAACACTTGTCCTTGGTCAACTCTTCTTCACGTGAAAATATGAAGGATTGCATTGCACTTTGGGATTCTCTGGGTGATCGAATTTCTGATATAGTTTAGACCAATGTCCCCTTGTGGAGCCTAGCTTTTATGTCTTGAAATGCTGCAGACTGTTACGGTGGGTAAGACAAACCACACTTCATACAATATTTGCATATTCTACTCAATCTATTAACAACTGAGTTGTTCCAGAGGCAAGCATTACACATGTTGCTGGCTGGTTACAATTGCTTTGAGCTTGTGTTCTTTTTATAGCAGTGCATCAATAATATGTTATTTAGATTAGTGCAGGAATGTTTTCTGAAGGACTTGATGGCTGTAGGAGCAGTTCCATAAGCCTTTAAGCTAAATTAGAAACAATCACATTCTGTACTTTTGTGTCAATACCAGTCTATAAATTGTTCAGATATTTTACCTGGCTGCTGACAATATGGATTGAACTCCAGCCTGTATATCTTGAAATTGACTAAAATGGCCAGTATTCTACACTAATCAAAACATTTAGTCAGGCTCTTTGCAGTAATTATCAAAATACTGGGTGATTTTATTCTTCTTAGCTTTTTATTGTCCAAGTGTAAGGAAGTATAATTGCTAGTCATTATTTGTCAGTTATCTACTGATCCTAAAAGTAAAGATTGATTGTTTCTTTAAACAACTGATGTTGGTCAGCCTGTCAATGGATTGTCAGCCCATAGTAAGATGTTTACTTTTGATCTTCTTGTATGTAGCCTAATACTCTTTAAACTTTACAAGTAAAAATCTATTTTGCATTGCAGTGCTTTTCTTTCTTTTTATTTTCCTTGGCTAATGTCTCTTTCCTCTATTATTCAACTTAGTTACAACCTTCTGCCTGCAGGTGGCATTGATGCCTAAAATGAAACAGTGAAGGGCAACATGCAAGAAAAAATTACTGCAAATGCTGGAATCTGTACTGAAAACAACAAATACTGGAGATTACAAAGGGTCAGACAGCATCCTTGGAGACACAGCAAACTAACATTTTGAATCTAAATGACTCTTCATCGGAGCTGCAGACAATATGCAGTCTTTCTTTGTACATGTTTGGAAAAAAGGAAAATGATGAATCAATCACAACTCGACCAGTTAAGGCCTCTTTAGAGATAGTAGGAATTTCAGATGCTGGAGAATCTGAGATAACAAGGTGTAGAGCTGGATGAACACAGCAGGCCAAAGCATTAGAGGAGCAGGAAAGCTGACGTTTCAGGCCTAGACCCTTCTTCAGAAATGTCTAGACCTGAAACATCAGCTTTCCTGCTCCTCTGATGCTGCTTGGCCTGCTGTGTTTATCCAGCTCTACACCTTGTTATCTCAAGGGGTCTTTAGTATGAAGAATGTTATTTTTCTGTTGATTTTCTGTACTTTTGGTTGAAGCTGTCTTTCAGCACTCTAATGCTTATGTTTTGTTTCAAGTTCTAATTGCCATGAGTTGCCTATAAGCTACTTTTTTTTTGAAACCATAAGGGAAAAGCAAGTACTCTGCTCTTTAGTTTAGATTTGTAGTCTTTAGTTTTGGTTGTATTTGTAACTCCAGCTCTGAAACCAGACAAGTTAATAGATGACTATTCGGGAAAAATGACTTTTGACAATTGCCATTCTGCTATCATGTTTTACCTTTTAGCATTCACCTACTGTCATCAACACATTATTGTCACTAGCAGTTAGTGACTGACATCATGATATAACTTGTTTTCTATGTTAGTCCACATAGCATATACCAGAGATATGGACTGATACAGATGACTTGAAGTTTAATCACAGGACTAACTATTTACATGGCCGCAATATCACAGCATATAGTCTGGGTATTGTACTTACTGTGCTTGCTAATGTTCTTCTGTACTACATACAAATAACTCACTGAATATACTGATTTCATTGCACAGGAGAGTAACGAAAGAGATGGTGGGTACCTTAATACAGGAATGTGACAAGTTATGATGTCATATATCTGTCTTAAAGGTGCAGGCCTGTCTGGTCTGGAATCTATATCATAATACAACGCTGGTCAATATCTAACCCTCAAGCAATATCACAAAAACAGATTATCTAATCATCATCACACTGTTAACCACATTCATAACAAAAATAATGTTGGCAGAATACAGATGTTTGTCTGTGATGCTGACACAACAAAAATAGAAACAGCAATTAGCTAAAACATGATAGGCCAAATGATCCATTTCTGTACAATCAGTTTATTATAATACTGAAATCTGATACTTTTGCTATGTAATATATTCAAGTTATTGTGCTTAAGTTAACTCTCCTTCATTTACCTGTCCAATATTTGATGTTGAATCTAAATTTTTATTCAATTGCCTCCTGATTTCTAATAACAAAGAATTTTCTCTTCACTGGACAGTGAACATGCATTAAGCACGAATGCAGATTTTGACGGAAAGAGAAAAATCAATGTAACTTCATTGCAGCGAGTTCCTGATCACAGCTAATTAGGGCCCACACATTTCCTACAGCAGCAAAGGAACAATTGGCAGGGCATGCATCACAGACCTTCTGTCATACCTGCAGGCAGCATGTTCACAATGGCATGATAAAATGTTGTGTTTTATCCTCAATTGTTGTGCCAAGGAAAAATCATAGAAGGATAAGAATGTCCTTCCCAATCTATTTTTTGTGAGGATTCAATATGAATGATCTTAGGCAGTCTCAATCCAGGGCTCATGGTTATCGTCATAAAGCACGAGATTGTTTCTAATTCAATGGCAACAGTCATTCTCACGTGGAGAACTGAAAATTGCATCGTAGCTAAGTGCATAATCTGCAGGATTTTTTGCAGCTCCCACACCACAAAAACCACTTGCCCTAATTAGAAGCTTTTAAAAACCAAACCACTTCAAACTTTCCTAATTGGTCTTTTCATGCTTTTTGCTCTTAGTGATATACTCCATGTAAAGCAGGATTGAAACTAATTCAAATCTGATATGGGACATTTGTTTATTAGGGAGGTGCTGATTAACAAAATGCTACCATTATACACGGTGCAATCAAATGTGCTGTTCTACATAAAAAAAATTCCACGACCGGATCTAACCCCAAATGCATTTTATATAAGCAGGGATGGATTTTTGACATCCTTCAATGCAGTTTTTAAGTTCAAGACAATTGATTACATTATTGCCCTTCCTGGAAAATCTTTGGACCATGTACATATACGTATCAACCATCCCACTTCATCACAATGTTTAATTTTCCAAGAGATTAAACTAGTTACAACACTGAGAAGGATCAGTATAATTGTGGTACATATATACAATATAGGTACAGATTCACAAGACAGATTGCAAAGATGCAAATGCTAAAGGTTTAAACAATGTTGCAGTTTCATGTTTCAATTTGTTTCAAAGAATTTTATTGTTCTATGTTAATCGTATATATGCAGGTTGTTGTTAAAATTAGATTGCTGTTGTGAAACAGCTAAGTAGCGCACTTCCTTTACATCTGGTGCTTAATGAGAATTACTCTAATTAAATACATAGTTTGAAATCCCCTGAAACTTGTTGGGTAAAGACGTCACAAAGCTTCAAGATCAGCAAATTTCAAGGCTTGATGCTGAGTTAGCTGACCTTAGCTAAGATGAAGTCAATCAACTGGTCTCAACATTTCCAGTGTGAGCAGAGGAAAAGTTCAATCAACAATTCCGACCCTACTTGCTGCCAGTGATCCGAATGAAAAAATATAGATGTGTGAGTATTGACTGAACATGAAATGGGCAATGCTGTAGTGGCCTTGGTGGATGAATAACTTGCTGGCTGCCTTACCTTACAAATAAGAAATGGCCAGTTTGGCTCAGCATCTTTGTGTCGTGAGTCTCCATGGGAATGTACCACAATATGAATTATCATCTTCAAAATAGAATTATAATTGAAAGAAAATCTTTGAAAACAATACACTGCACAAAATGAAGATTACACCACCTGACAAAAGTAAATCACAGAATACAAAATTGTTATGATGCAGAAGTAAGCCAATCAGCCCATCATCACTGTGTCAGCTCTCTGAAGGAGCATCATGACTTAGTTTCATCTCTCTGCTCTTCCCCGTAATCCAGTACATGATTTCTATTTAAATAATCATTAAATACCGTGTACTTAAGTTGCCTCCACCACACCTAGACAGTTCATTTTAGATCCAAATCATGCATTCTGTGCAAAAAAATTTCACGCATCACATTTATTTCTTTTCCAAATCCCTTTAAAGCTTCTCACCCTTGGAGCCATTGTTTTCAAACTGTTTTGCACTGTTTCCAATTCATTCACATCCTTCCTGCAGTGGGGTACATGAACTGTACACAATACTCCATCTAAGGTTTAATTAGGATCTTGCACAGGCTGAGCAAAAAGTTGCTGCTTTCTTACACCATGCCACTATTAATAAACCCTAGGATGCTATGTGCTTTATTAGACATTTTCTCCACCCAACCCTTGCAGCGTTAGTTTAAACTTTCTGCAATACCACTAGCAAAACGCCCCATAAGGGATTCAGTTCCATTTGTGTATAGGCATAACCTGTATAACTTGTATGGATAGCATCTCGTCCCACAGCCCATTCCATTAGTTTGAAGCCCTCCTTGTTGAACCACCTTTCTAGCCAGGTATACATCTTATCCTCTAATTTCATTACTAATTTGCAAATGATAGTGGGAATTATCAGAGATTACTACTTTTGACGTTCTGACTGTAAAGGTTCTACCAAGCTCCTTGAACTCTGACTACAGTATTTCATTTCCACTTCAGCTTATGCTGTTGATACTAATATGGACTATTGGTAGATCATTCGCTCCCCAAAGAATAATCTGAAGCTACTCTGTGACACCATACACCGTAGCACAAGGGAGACAACACACTATCCTAGAGACTAATAATGGCTATAGAAACAGCTGTCAGTTTCTCAAATAATGAATTACCTATAATCACAACTGTTTCACTCTTCTTCCCTCCCTAATATGCGGCAGGTCCATTCAGAGGTGAAAGAGGCTTGCAACTTTCTAAGCTCCTCTGTCAAAACATCAGTGTCATCAGCAAGACCTTAAGGGACTCCTGCACTCCCTGAATTGTCCTTTTGAACTGTTTGGTAGTCGTGCATTCCATATCTGTCAATTTTCCTCTCATGTGTGATGTGACCACCTCTCGGAATGTACGATTCATGTCACATTCAGCCAAAGATGCACCAGTTCTCCAGCTGCTGCTTGAGTTCCAAAATCAGAACGCTTGTTCAAGCAGCCAGTGACATTTTCTGCATGTGTTTGTCTAGGTCATGTGAAGTGTCCATGATTTCCCACATTCTACATAAGTGAGCTGTTATCCCGTAAGATCATAGAATCTCTACAATATGAAACCAGGCTCATCCAGATCCACCCTTTCATTCCATCCCCGTATTTCCCATGGCTAATCCCCTAGTTACACATCCCTGGACACTGCGAGTGTTTTAGCATGGCCAATCAACCTGACCTACAAATCTTTGAACTGTGGGAAGAAATCAGAGCACCAGGAGTAAACCCACATGGAAACAGGGTGAATGTGCAAATTCTACACAGACAATCACCCGAGGGTGGAATCGAGCCTGGGTCCCTGGCACTGTGATACAGCAGTACTAACCACAGAGTAACCATGCTGCCCCTTTAACATACTTTAATTTACTTTTGTGCTATTAAATATCAAATTTAGAGTCATGATTTCTTTCTTTAACATAATACTTCTACAAGGATTATTCAAAGCGATGTTAAAGAAGTGTTGAAAGGTTTTGTTTAAAAATAATAGTTTTTTTTGCACATTCTATATTGCTCACCCTCCCTTGCAAAAGTTGGCTTGCAGGATCCCACAGCCAAGTAAACACATTGCTTTAGGATATGGAGGGATTGAACAATCTTGAGAGGGTGGCAATGGGCATAGGATTGTCCTTCAGAGGCTCGACCAGGAAGTACAAAAAGGGGCAACATCTCTACAGGGTTCTCCCAGTCTGTACAGGCAACCACAGAAGGATGTTGCTCTTTTAAACGCTTATGTACATAAAATAGCTTGCGCAATCCTGCCCACCTGATCACACCAAACTATTCTATGTCACGGGCCGCAAAATACTGTGGTTAATTAATTTGGTAAACTCTTCAACTGATTGTTTAGTCAAAAATGGCAGGTGAGCCGCTGATCTCTTTGCTAGCCCACCTATCATATTATGGGGGCAATAAAGGATGAGCTGGAAGGTACTGGGTTAATAAAATGTGAGGCTGGATGAACACAGCAGGCCAAGCAGCATCTCAGGAGCACTCCTGAGATGCTGCTTGGCCTGCTGTGTTCATCCAGCCTCACATTTTATTATCTTGGAATCTCCAGCATCTGCAGTTCCCATTATCTCTGGAAGGTACTGGGTTTGCCAAACCTCATATTTTACATACTCCTGTGTTCACACTCCACCCTTATTGAAAGAATGGTCCATAAATTCCATTTCTAATTCTATTATAATTAAGACACTTGTATACAACATTATAATAATTAAGACAACGTAAAGTTCTTCACTTTTTCAAAACAAAACACAACAGGTCACTTTTTTTGTGAAACTAGCATCTTTTTTAATGTTCAGAAGAAGACTCAAAATATAATACAGCCACAAAATGTAAGACCATTTTTTTCAGAATGAGCTATAAATTAGAAAATATTATGTAGAAATGGCAAGTTTTCAATACAAGTGAATGCTTTAATGGACAATTGAGTGGTGTGGGAAGTTTAGACGTTGCAATCAAACTGTTGGGATCCATGTTGAAGTCAAGCTTGAAATAATGAGCTGAAAGCCTCTTTTCTCTACTGAATAGAGTTTTAAATGAAATATGTTGGCTTATCAAATTAAATCTTAGCAGTTGTGATCTAATAGAGAAAAACCTCAGACAAATTGCCTTCATTTACTTATAGTTAATGTGGATACTGGAAAAGAATTCACACTGGGATTTATTTCCTGTTCATATCCAATTGGCAGCAATAATTTTATTTTAACTACAGTTAATCAAATCCCTTAGTTATACAAATTGATAAAATTCCCAAAAATTCAGAAAAGTACTTTGCATAATTAGCGGACGGCATGTTTCTTTTGCGTGCCTCAGGCAAATGTAATTTAATTAATCTAATTAGCCATAATAGTTTGGCTGCTTCTCAGTGGTCATATACAGAAAAGATCTGGTTCACAGAGGAGGTGACCTGTCTCTCCATCTGGTCTTTCAACCCTTTTTTTAAATAGCCATGAGTAAGCTAATGTGATTGAAGGAGAAAATGGCAGATTTCTGAGTTTCTGTATCCATTTACCAAGTCTGAACCTCCTGCTGCTTGATTCTTTGGTTCAATTATTTCAAAACAGCAGGGCATTCGGAGATCACCAATTTCCAAAATGTCCAATTATCATGTTTGGTAAAAGTGTATGAAAGAAATTCACCCTAAAGCAAAAGAAAATGTGAAGAGAAATGTGAGGTTTCATTTTCCACAATATTCTTTGATTTGTCACCTTATCAATGTTTTTGGAAATGCAAGTAAATTGGCTTCCCTTCATCCAAAGCAAATATTATTCCTTAACTCGGTGAGGATGATTTCCCTTTCACAAAACTGTGCTGATTCTTCCTAATTATCTGGCATTTTTTAAGTGTCCGGCTTAAAGCTCTTCAACAATTGATTCTATCAAATTCCCACAAGAGACATTAAGCTAGCCAGCCTATCATTTCCTGTTTTCAGCTTCCCATCCATCTTGAATAGAGGAATTATTTTTGCTATTTCCAAGCCTAATGGAACTCTTATCCTGGTATTTTTGTAAAATTAACACTAATTCATCTGCTACCTCATACGCCACTTATTTTAATCCTGAAGTTGAAGTAAATTGGAATTGTCAGTCCACAGGTTTGTCAGTTTACTCAGTCATGCTTCCCTTGTGATTGTAATTTCATCACATTCCTCACTTCTTTCCAGCTCCAATTTGAAGCTATTTCTGGAATACATTTTGTATCCTCTACAGTAAAACAGAAACAAAACATTTGTTCTCTCCATCTACGATTCGCCTATCAACATGAAATCGCTGAATTGTTACAATGCCATTTGGCCCGTTGTAGCTTTACTGGTTCTTCATCTAGTGCTATCCCCTCCTTTACCCCGCACCATTGCACTCTATTTCTACCCAAATAGTCATTAATATCATCTTGAATGCTTCAGTTGAACCTGACTTCATGACATCCATAGGCAGTACATTCCATGCCCTAACTACTTGCTATAGGATTTTGTTTTCTCATGTCCCCCTGACTTCTTTTGTACATCAATTGAAAATCTATACTGTCTCAATCTTGTTCCTTCTTTGAGGGGGAACAGCTTCTCCCTCTCTACTCTACTTCACCAGCTCATGATTTTGAAAACCTCTTTCGAAACTTTTCTCAGCATTTTTTTTCTCCCAGGAGAACTCTTCCAACTGCTTCAATCAATCCTCATAATTGAAGTTTCTCATTCCCGGAACCATTCTTATAAATCACTTCTGCACCCTTTCCAATGAATTCTCATCATTTTTATAATGTGATAGTTGAAACAGTGCACAATATTTCAGCTGAGATTTAATTTTAAGTTCAATATCACCTCTTTGCTCTTCTACTCTGCACGCCTGTTAATAAATCTAAGGTCACTGTACATTTGATTTACTGCTTTCTTCATCTATCATGCCACCTTCTATGAATGGAATGCTTTCCTTTTCATTTTTTTTCCGCACTTTTCTTATTTTGCCTTTCTATACCTCTACCTATCTCTTGTCCTGAACTCAGATGGTGAGAGCCAAGTGCAGACCTCGAGTGGGCACACCATGCACCTTGAGTGGGCTCGGTGTGTGGACCTCAAGTGAGCCTAGCACGTTAATCTCGAGTGAGCCCAGTGTGGACTTCAAAAGTGTTGAGTGTTTGGAACTTGTTGCCCCAGCATGGAGGAGAGTGAGCCCAACACGGACCTTGAGTGGGCCCAGTGCAGAAGAGAGTGGCCCCACTGCGGAAGAGAGCAGGCCCAGTGCAGAAGATAGTGGTCCCACTGCGGAAGACAGCGGGCCCAGTGCAGACCTTCTGTGGGCCCAGTGCGGTTCTAGAATAAGCCCTTCCTTACATTTCCAGCCGGTGCACAGGACTTGGCATCAGAATCTGTGGCTGCTGCATCAGTGGAGGAGATGTTGGCAAGGTAGGCCTGAGGATCAGTTACTTCATTGTTTGTTGGGTCTGGCATAGGCGGTGGAGCAACAGCGGTGGAAGGACATCACAGTGACATCAAGGTTGGGCCAGCGGCCAGAGATGCGACTCCAACATTGGTTGGTCTGGCTCAGGTGGTGGTGAGGTGATGGTGGAGGTGTTTTGACCCAGTGATGAAAGATGGCGCCTAAGGATTGGTAACTTTGACATTGGCTGGACCTGGTGTAGTCGGTGGCAAAGCAGTGGAGGAGGGATGCAATGCAGAAGTCATTGATGGTGATAAGCTAGTTCAGGACTGATGGACTCTCTTTAAGCTATATCTTTCTTTCTTTATCCTTATTCTTAAATTATTCAAAGGGCACTGAATTGTGACAACAAATGAAAGCTTTTCACTGCTTTTATTAAATTCTTATTGTACAATACACATGACAATAAAAACATTCATTCATTCATGCATTCAAAATTTAGTTTAAAACACTCTCTTCCTCCCTAGTAACACAGGTCTGAAGAACACTGATCCCAGCACATGTCAGGTATAGACCATTCTAGCTCTTCCTTTCCGCATTACTGGTGCCAGTGCTCCATGAGCTAGAATTATTTCTCCAAAACCCACATTGTTTAACCCACATATTCATCTGTCTAATTTTATATATCCAATGCCGGTCTTCAAGCAGGTAATAATCCAGAAGTTTCTGAGGTTCTGATTTTTAATTTGGTACCTAGCTTCTGATGCTCTCTATGCAGATCTTCTTTACTAGTTAAACCTATATTACTGTGTTGTTCATCCCTATATAGACTATAACAACTACCAAACAACCCCCACCCATCCCACCACCACCTATGCGCCCCTTCCACCTCACTGACCAATCCCAAGCACTCCCTACCAGCACTCACCTGTCACCTACCTTCCCCAACCCCATGTCTCCTCTCTCTATTTCTGAGCTCCCTTACCCCTACCCGTTTCTGAAGAAAGGCCCCAACCAGAAACATCAATTTTCCTGCTTCTCTGATGCTAACTGCTGCATTCCTCCAGTTTCACAATATGTTATTCCTGTATCATGGTGCCTTGATATAAATTGTGCTACTCAGGAGCTGAAGAAAAGGTCCTTTGCCAGTGATATTTAACCTGTGGGCATAGGCCCGATTTTGGTCTTATCCTGTAAGGCCAATCTCATCTTCGAAAGATGGTATTGGACTGTGAAAATTGTTTGCACAAGGAGAACAGAATGTTGACCTTGCAGAATTCAGCATGGCCAGCTCATTATTTTAATCTGAATGTGCTCCTGCTTGATTTTCACAAGTACAGAGAATCTAATAAATGGGAAGGGAGCAGGGTATCATAAAATCTGTGACGCTTAATTTGTACTGCTCCATTATAATAAAGCTAGTTGTTTTGCTTCATTGAAGAACGACTACAGAGAATCAGCAGGGGCATGCAAGTATAACCATCTTTTTGACAGTTGTACATTCCGCTGCATGGGGTGCAACACAGGAGGGGAGGATAGCCAGACTTATTCTGCAAGCCTAGCAAAAGGGGTTTGATCAGATATATGTTGCCTCCAACCACAATAGGTCACGTAATGTGTAACCAAATGTGGATGATATTTGTGGTTCTGAGGAGAAAATCATAAAGCGGCATGCATTTTTGGATGACTCAATTAGTTTTTATACCCTTTATAGGCCTTATACAGACGTTGTTTCATGATCTTCAGTGGTAAAGTAAGGGAATTATTGGTACAATTCCAATTTCATATTTAATGCAGTTTGAAGCCTCTGCCAATCAACCAATCATAGATTTCTATCAATTGGTGAGATGTGGCATTTTAGTATTCATTCACCAACCTTGGCTGCTTATAATTAGTTCACTTAAAATTTGTAGCAATACGTCGATGTTCTTGGTCATGTATTGATCACCACTGCTTTCTCCTCGCATGTTTTACTTAGCTGGTCACCTGCTTTCTGATGGATAGATAATATTTTCAGCCGAGCAATCTACAGGCCCCCAAAAGTGATCATAATTTAGGACAATGTATACAAGAAGAAATATTGGATACTTGTGATAAAGATGCACCAATAATCATGGATGACAGTAGAAACATAGATCAGGAGTTCACAGATGCACTAGAGTTCCTTTCTTAGGGCAACACATTCTGGAACCAACAAACAAACAAGTTATATTAGACTTGACAGTGTGTAATGTGACAGGATACCTCATTGCTCACATTCATAGCTTCACCTCATTGTCATACACTTAACACCTCTGCAAGCCTCACACGCACATCTTGTATTTTGTGTATACTGCCATTTTTTCAACAATAATAGACAGACCACATAAACTCATTACACTATGCTTACAATACATTTTCTGGTATGTTATTGAAGACAACCAAGATGAAGCAGCAAGGGTCAGACATAGCTTTCCATTTTTATCTCAATGAAGAAAACAGTCATCTCTGCCACTACAGTGACCATGACCAAGGACATAGTCAGTGAAAGGCCTGACACCATTGAAGTTTACAGTATCTGCAGACTTGTTCCCATCTTCCCAGTTCCCATATCCTTAGTGGCTCCCCAGATTGTGCAATTGCTCACCTCTCCCAGGATGCCAGTTTGTGTGGTAATCCAGCACTATGTCATTTATGTCAAGGGGCGCAAGAACAACTTGAAGTCATTTTGTAAGGCCATCTTCTGCAGGATACAAAGGTGATTCATTGACACTTTATGGAACCTGACACGGTTTGACTTATATAAAATTTAATTATTTTGTAGAGCCTTTTCTTTTTGCATTGCATTGTGATGAAGAGGAGCTGAATTGTGGATATATTGCTGATTGAGGAATGAAGACATCACAGTCCAATGATTAATCACACCCAGGCGAGCCACAAAGGGGCTGCTTTCAATGCCTTCCTCCTCTTTTCATCTCAATTGCTCACTATTTTTCTGGTACAAGGGTTCCACATAATGACAACTATAAACAGTAAGCAGCAAACCACCAAAAATCTTGATACCACCTCTATGAAGTGCAGAAAACCTTGCCCAGAATGGGTTAGGCAGCAGCAATATTATTTCAACGCTTGACTGATTTCCACATCACAGATGGAATGATTTTCATTGGATGCGTGCTGTTCATGTGTGTATGAGTTGTACACCAATGTAGCCACCTTCTAGTTTGACTTTGTGGCTCAATTACAGAGGGCACAGTGGAGCATCAAAGTAAGGAAACATCATAATTGATGCCAGGATACCAAGCATTCGTCTGCATTACATGCCGGCCATGGTTGAACAACATCTATAAGTCAAGTTGGTTTTTTGGTTATGACAACTCTCAGAATTAACATTTAGCATTCCTACGATAATGTGTATGAGTCAATGACATTGTGTACAGCGGGGAGCTTGAAATCCACAGAAAGAAATGTGTTCACTGTTGTTGTTTCTCATTAGGGAATTAAATCTATTTAACTGCCTTAAGTCAGAGACTCAGTGATCTCTGTTGTGCAACAGCGGACGGCAAATTGGGAGATGTTGTAAATATCACCTGTTTTAACTTGGAACAAGCTAAATCCATAAAGCTGATTAATAGACATGTGTGAAGCTGTCCGTACCAAAGCCCAAAGCACAAGTAATCGTGGTTGCTGCGAGGAAGCAGGCTTGTGTGATGATATTTTTCGTGAACTGCCCGTGTCTGAAACACTGTTCCACACTGAAGTTTAGGTAGGAACATTGCTCCCTGAATAATTTAGTTCGAAATAGCCTCCTTCTCAGAACTCCTTTCATTCTCCTCCTCCATCTTCAAGAAACTTGATCTGCTCAGTATTACCTTTACTCATTCTCCCTGTACTTTTAAATTCCAAGGGGAATATATGCTACCATATCTACATCAGAAAACAATTTATTTGTGCAAAATCAGTGGTGTCCGGATAAAGTCCTACAGTACATAACGTAGCAATTCAGTAAGTTTCAGTAATGTTAAGCAACTCAGGAAGCCACTAAACATTTCTCAATGATGTCAAAAGCCAGTAGAAATGAATCCATAATTAACTGATATCTAGCTGATGATCCCATAAATTTCACTGAGAGTGGGGGTGCAGGGCATCTTCCTGTTGCCACATGCATGTTCGGTTGTATAAGGTTAAGAGAGGATAATAGCTGGAGTACTGAGCTGCAAAATGGCAAAAAAAAAGTGGCAGGCTGTTCGAGGCCACAATTTCTATCCTCTGTTTTTTTCTGATGCATAATCCATTGTGTGCATGATAACACCATAGAGTCATGGACTCTTGGAATTATACAGCATGGGGACAAACACTTTGGATCAACTCATCTGCACCAACCCAATATTCTAAACTGATCTAGTCTAATTTGCCAGCAGTTGGCCCAGATCCTTTCCTATTTGTATACTCATCCAGATGCCTCTTAAATGTTATAATTTTACCTATCTCCACAACCTCCTTTGCTAGCCAATTCCATACAAACACCACACTCTGCATAAAAAAGTTTCCCCGAAGGTCCCACTTACATCTTTCTCCTCCTCCCTCTTAGACCTATTCCCTCTGGCTTTTACCTTCCCTACCCTGGGGAAAAAAAGACTTTGGCTATTCACCCTATCTATGCCCCTCATGATTTTATAAACCTCTATAATGTCAGCCTTCAGCCTCCAACACTCCAGGCAAAAAAAAAAGCCCTAGCTGTTCAGCCTCTCCCTACAGCTCCAACTCTCCAATCCCTGCAACATCCTATCAAAAGTAGGTGCATATGCTGTCAGCAACGCGGTGAAAAAAAAAGTTGTAATTGTAGTATTGAGGGTCCAGGGCCAGGGAGAAAAGTTTCAAGGCCAGTATTTTTGCACAACATCATCCCTCAGTATTATAATAGGGTTGGAGAATCCACAGTCTTCCAACTCAAAAGGAACTCTGGTAACAATAACAATGGTAGGTTAGATGGGCTTGAGATCGGTATGACAGGTAATGTTCTATGTTCTATGTTCTATGTTCTATGTTCTATGTTCTATGTTCTATGTTCTATGTTCTATGTCTTGAGTCAACCCTTCCAATTTTTCTCCCCCCTCCCCCCATTTCTTTAATCTCTTTGTATTCTATTAAGGAGCTTACTTATCTTTCAGCTTGAGTTCTGAGAAATGACTAATGTATTACTGTCAACATGAGTCTGCTGTGAATTTCTGTTGTTTTATAATCATACATAAAGTTTTCAGAACTCATAACCTTTATTTCTATTTGGCATGTTTTTAAATTCTTTCTTCTTGCCTTCCTTTGAAATTCACTCATTCATTAACATGCAAACATATCAGTTCAGCAAAAGCATGGCACTCGATGTACCGCCATTGAGATGTGCTCTAAACCCATTAAGCAGGCAGCATGGCAACATATGTTGCTTGTGTTGTTGCATAGGAGCAATCCAAGAAGTTATATGTATCACTTGAAATGAACAGAAGGCCGGACCATTTGTTATCATGTTCTACACACTGAGCATGTTGGCATCAGTTCACATATATCAGAAACCACAATGAGAACATCAGAAAGAAGTGTCTAGAGATGCACTTAGTGCAAGTGAAGGCCAACAATTTGGAGAGACTGCAGAAGCAAACTAAGTGAAAGACCAAGCGCAGATATGCTGCAGTGTCAAAATAATTCTTTGCTTACAAGAGGGATCCCTGCTAGATCCAAGTTTAAGAAAGCACAAAACATATCCTCAGCACTTGTTACACGGTCTGTCATGCTTACTGCAGAATTACTGCTTCAACATCGGTATAGTTATTTGAGACAGATTAGGACACCTACAGGCCAATATGGAACTGGTAGGAACTCCAAATATTCTTGCAATAAAGACCCCAAGTGTCAGATACAGATCACAAACATAGGCCAGGAGTTTCCAGTTGACAGATTGTCATTCCTGCAGGGGATATGTGAATTATATATCTGGACCCTCTGGAAGCCCCAGTGCAGCAGACTCTGAATGAGTTGCCAAGGCAATTAATAATCTGCTGGTCAATTCCCCTCTGCCTTGAACTCTTCAAAATTGTCCATTTAAAACGGTGAATTCAAAGGGCTCTGCTGCAGTTAAGTAAATAATAACTCAGAAAATGTCTTTTGATTAAATACATTGGTTAACTCCTGAGTAACTATTCAACTCACCACATACCCCACCTCAAACTATAATTCCCTACAACCCCTTATAGACCAGACACTGACACTACTCTCTTTACCCTGGCACCCAACAACTCTGTATCCCATACACTGCAACCCATCCCTCCCACTAACCTCAGGATCTGACATCTTCACCCCACTGCTGAACTTAACAAGTTCGACAAAAAAGGAACCAAAAGAACTGAAATCAGGAACAAAAACAGAAGTTGCTGGAAAAGCTCAGCAGGTCTGGCAGCATCAGTGAAGAAAAACCAGAGTTAACATTTCGGATCCAGTAACTCTTCCTCAGAACTGAGTCACTGAACCCGAAACATTAACTCTGATTTTTATTCACTGGTGCTGCCAGACCCGCTGAGCGTTTCCAGCAACTTCTGGTTTTGTAACAAATCCTATCCCTGCTGCTGGACATGACATTCTCTTCCTGTGACCACCTGCCCCCCTCACTCCAGCCTCCAGACCTGAAACTCCAGCCTCTCTCCCCTTAGGACCTGACACCTTCAACTCCCAAAAAACATCATACTACCCATCTGTCCTGAACTACTGTAAAGCCTTCATCATTTACCTGGGTCACTTTCAAACCTACACCCTATCACTTGGCTCACCTAGTACCCCATTACACTGGCACCCTGACCTCATGCTTAACTTATGTACAGACCATTTCATGGGAGTTGAAAAAGTGGCTGTCTGTGATACTGGCCTTTAAATTACAGAATAATGTAACTGACCTCAGTGAAAAAATTGGCTTGTTTTGGCTTCTCCCAAACATCCTACATTATGAAGGACCCATCAGGTTTCAAGTTAGCTCTACAAATCTGTTGGAGGCCTGGAGAGAATTTCCTGTCATGGAGTTCGTGCTTTAATTAATGTTAAAAAGGGTGAAATAGCAATCTGACAGTGATTGCCACTCCACAGAAAATCTGACCCATTATTTCTGTAACATGTGGAATGAACCTCTAGATGAAATGCTGGAAGTGGGTACAACCACCACATTTAACAGACATTTAGTTAAATACTGGAATAAGATATGTTTGGAGGGATATGGGCCAGGTAAGACTAGTTTAATTTGGGATTATGGTTAGCATGGACTAATTGGACTCAAGAGTCTGTTTTCATGCTGAATGACTCTCTGACTTTGTGACTCTGTAACTGTGGTAGCTGATCTGTCATCTTCCTTTCAACTGTCCCAATGATCTATGCGTGGCAATCTTGGCTCCAGACAGTCAAGGAAGGTGCACAATGCCCAGCTGATGTGAATAGGTAAATATAGTGGAGGAGGGAGGCAAGCAGTAGCTCCACCCTACCTCCGCCTTCAGGTAATTATCATTTTGGTGGTACTTTCTAACAATCCTTTTAAAGATGGTTTGTGTTTCAGTCGGCGGCGGTGCAATGGGTCCACTGCCAGTTTCAGATAGGCACTGTGAGCTGTTACAAGCGTTCCCTAATCTATAAAACATTGGTTGCCGAGTAGTTATAGACAAGGAAGAATCAGGCTGCTAAGGGTGTTCTTGAAACGTCAGCTTTTGTGATCCTGAGATGCTGCTTGGCCTGCTGTGTTCATCCAGCTCCACACTTTGTTATCTTGGATTCTCCAGCATCTGCAGTTCCCATTATCACTGCTAAGAGTGTTGCCAGGGTTCAGATAACTAGCAGGGAAAAGGTTTGAAAAAGTTGTCATTAGAAAGGAATGACTGGAATATAGGTAGAGAGGGGTCCAGCTGAAGACTCCTATTTCCTCACATTTTTGTGATTTGGAACTCATACTTGTTGGAAAGATTCCCTGCTTAGATTCTTATTAAATAATTCCATAATTGGGATTTTATTAATGCCACCATTTAATGATAAGCATCTTTGCAATGGTGCAAAATGTCCGAAATGAGCAGATGACGTCAAATCCCAAAAATTACAGATCTGCATGAATGGAGTGAATATAATATTTCAGTCATTGTCCCACTCCTGAAAAGAGTGTTGAAATTCCCATTCATTCTTGCAGATTTTTAACATAAAGCTGTTTTGCACAGAATTAATTGATAAAGTAAACTGTGACATTTCGTGGGAAGCTTCCACATGTTGCAAAACCTAACAAATTTCTGATTTGATATCTCTCGCACACATACTGATGAGCCTTCATTCAGTTTAGAGACACATTCCTTAAATGTGAATATGGATTGCATGAGCATACCACCACAGCTGCTAATTCAGCATTTGAGATTGAAAAAAATTAACTTTTGCAATTTGAGGGCAGATCAATGCATATCGAACATAGTGTAACTATTAAAAAAAAATTTCCTCAGAAATCTAATGTTGAGGTAATACTCAATTTATTATGATAGCAAAATGATAGCTTCAGGGGAAATATGCATAATAACTGGAATGCTTTTGCTTCTTCAAAGAATAATACCCAAAAGTGAACAAAATTCAATTTCCTTCAAATTAAAAATGCTAATTTGTAGATTGTTGACAAAAGAAGCAACAGGTTTAATTAAATAACTTGAGTCTGATTAGCTATGAGAATAAATTGATGAAAAATAAAACATTTGAGACTCCATAATGATTCAGTTTTAACATGAGTGTATGAGTGATGAAAATGACACCCTCCCAATCACCATTAAATTTATCTTAGAATTAACAACTAAATGGTTTATAACTTGCATTCCCTGGGTAGAAGGTCTCAACAGCATGGATATGCAACTTCATTACTTTGCTGTCTTCCATTTACTCATAGCTCAAATGTATGTTACAACATTTCTGCCCTTTTCAGAATTTTAATGAGCTGCTATGAAGCTATAAATCAAAAATAGTCCATTAGTTAACTTAAGTCCAAACATAACCTTAAAAGTACACGAACAAGCAGTTATTTGACACTATATTGACTTGAGGAAGAATTAGATTGGAATCCATGTCTTTAGTAATAAGATTTCGCTGATTTATACCCAAGAATCACATTCAAATGGAAATCCAGTTAGCTGCTACTTTTGGTATATAAAACTGTAGAAATCCCCCTGACAAGGGAGAGTGGAGTTGTTGATATTTATAGATGTGAATTTAATGCAATGCTGCCTCTCCCCTTGTTGAAGCTTAGTTTAACTGCCAGTGAATATCCTAATTAGTGTTAATCTCTAGTACTGCTCCAGCTTGAGCTTTTCAAATGCCATTTTATTGCTTCAAATGGTCTATTAATAGTTCCTGCAGGTAAATCTCTGCTTTAACACTAACAACATTTTTGCCTTTCAGACGTAACACAATCCAGATTGAACAAACAGTAATAAAATTTTAGATTTCTAATAATTATATATTATTTTGCAATAGATAACGAAAACCATTAGAATATACAAAAATTCAGATACGTAATATAGAGATATTTCTTAAATAAATATGTTTTTACCAAAATTAACAAAGCTCAGTGTACCTTTCCATCTCAGTTTTAAGAAGTCTAGCAAATAATATTAAGAGAGATAATAAAAAGTTGTTTACTGCTGGTAGTACAAACTTTAAATGAAGTTCCCTGGGAATTAGAAGAACAAATTTAAATATTTGAAATGGATTGAAAAACCACTGGACATGTTATGTATTATGGTTGACTGAAGTTTAGACTCATCATATTTTTAAATTCAAAATGCACAAATGAAGCGCATTTGTTGTAGGTCTCCATGTACCTGGTGGACTGATTTTTTTTGCTCAGTATGTAACTACACTGCAGCAGTAAGTGCGGTGCCTTGGAATACATTTGCATAATAATTAGTTCCTAAATCTTTACTAATAACATAAAAATATGGCTCCCTTTACAAATTACCTCTATGTCAACAATACACGAACAGGTTTATTTGAAGACACAAGCTTGAGGAATGAGACTCCGAAAGCTAGTGTCTTCAAATAAAGAGGTAGTAGGAACTGCTGATGCTTGAGTCTGAGATAACAAGGTGTAGAGCTGGATGAACACGGCAGGCTAAGCAGCATCAGAGGAGCAGGAAGGCTGACATCTCAGGCCTGGACCCTTCTTCTGAAATGGGGTAGGGGAAGGGGGCTCTGAAATAAATAGAGAGAAGGGCAAGTGATGATAGAAGGCAGATAGAGGAGCAGATAGGTGGAGAGAAGGCAGATAGGTCCAGGAGGTGGGGGTGACACAAGTAAAAGTGTAGGTAAGGAGTTGGGATGGGGGTTGGTCAGTGAGCAGGGACGGGGCGGGTAGGCGGGAGGGAAGGCAGATAGTTTAAGGAGGCGGGGATGAGATGGCCTGGTCTTAGGATGAGGCTGGGTTAGGGAGATTTTGAAGCTTGTGAAGTCCACATTAAGACCACTGGGCTGCAGGGTTCCCAAACAGAATATGAGGCACTGTTCCTCCAGCCTTCAGGTAGCATCGTTGTGGCACTGGAGAAGGCCCAGGATGGACATGTTGAACAAGGAGTGGGAGGGGGAGTTGAAATGGTTCACGACTGGGAGGTGTTGACGTTTGTCATGAACCAAGTGTAGGTGCTGCACAAAATGGTCTCTAGGCCTCCGCTTCGTTACCCGACGTAGAGGAGGCAACATCAGGAACAGCGGATACAATACGCTAGACTAGCAGATGTGCAGGTGAACATCTGCTTGATGTGGAATGCTTTCCTGGGGCCTGGGATGGGGGTGAGGGGGGAGGTGTGGGGCAGGTGTAGCACTTCCTGCGGTTGCAGTGGAAGGTGCTGAGGGTGGTGGGGCTAGTGGAGAGAGTGGAGTGGATGAGTGAGTCACGGAGAGAGCAGTCCCGCTGGAAGGTAGATGAGGATGAGGAGGGAAATATATCCTCGGTAGTGGGGTCAGATTGCAGGTGGCGGAGAATGATGCATTGAATCCGGAGGTTGACAGTTGATACGTGAGGTCAAGAGGAATTCTGTCTTTGTTGCTATTGTGGGGAGTGGGTGTGAGAGCTGAGGTGCGGGAAAAGTGAGAGATGCAATTTTGACTACTGTGGGGGGGAAATTGCGGTCCTTGAAAAATGAGGACATCTCAGATGACGGGAATGGAATGCCTCATCTTGGGAGCAGATACAGTGGAGGTGAAGGAATTGGGAATAGGGGATGGCATTCTTGCAGGAAGGTGGGTGAGAGGAGGTGTATTCACTGTAGCTGTGGGAGTCAGTGGGCTTGAAATAGATATCAATCTCCAGGTGGTTACCAGACATGGAGACAGAGAGGTCCAGGAAGGGGAGAGAGGTATCAGAGATGGTCCAGGTGAACTTGAGGTTGGGGTGGAAGGTGTTAGTAAAGTGGATGAGCTGTTTAAGCTTCTTTTGGGAGCACGAGGCAACACCGATACAGTCATCGATGTAACGGAGGATGAGGTGGGGTTTAGGGCCAGTGTAGCTGCGGAAGAGGGACTGTTCCACTTATCCTGTGACTTCTCCTTCAACTCCTCCCACTTCCTACATTCAAAAGGGGTAGCCATGGGTACCAGCATGGGCCCAAGTTATGCCTGCATTTTTGTAGGATACATGGAACATGGGAGGTTTGTCCTTGTCTTTTATCTCTTGCTGGCTTTGATTTCAGAATGATATCAAATCTGTGATGACTTTGGAGTAAACTCAACAGTTTTGTTGGATCTCTACATGTATCTTCCATATTGATTTGATTCGGTGGGCCATCATTAGTATCCATTAAGTGGGTAGCTGCTGCATTTCAAACATAATTAAAGGGTAATTGTATAGAAAAAGCCTTATTTTATGAGTAAGGAGAAAGCTCGGCTCACAATTGCTATTTGCTGGCATTATGTCCTGACTTAGTGAAGGCTAGTAGACATTGAGGGCATGGAATTGTCAGGCTACATTTATGAGGCAATGTCATTAAATGCAGGGATCCTTAGAAAGCTTGACCTAAAATGACTAAATTCTGAGCTTAGAATTATGAGTTAAGCATGAAACTTTACATTTACAATTTACATTTGTCACAACGTAGTTATGAGTATGTTAGTTACAGACATTGATGCGGTATACAGTTGATGCAAATATGGTACAGCTGATTAAACAAAGGCCAAGTAGCAATTGTATTTTCCTTCCTGTAATTTGATGTTGTTCTGCTCAGAATCTAATATAAGGCTTAGAACGTTAAGCAGAATTTTTGCAGCTACTCCTGCTTAATGCTGGCATGGTGAAATTGGGGACAAATAGAAAATGGGCCCTCCTTCTGTCACACAAACCAGGTGAGAGCCAACAAGACATGGACCTGCCCATACACCAACATGGAGTTCAGTCTCTATGAGTGTAAACATGTTTTAAAGAAGGTTGACCAGTTTCCATCAGGACCTTTCACTTTTACGGAGCCAATGCCAAAGTGAAAAGGGTCAATCAAGAACTGTTGCTATCAAAGAAATGGGCCAATCATGGATTGTTACTATTGGAAAAATGGGCCAATCAGAAAGTGTCTGAGGGAAAGTGAGCAGCAGAGACTGTGACAGCGCTGTGCTTATAGGCAGAAAAATTGGAAAGTCAGTTCAGTGGTCATTGTTTCCCACTCTGATGTTAAGATGATCCTTGTTATCAGATGTGTCTTTAAGAAGGATTTGTTCTGTCATGTTTCTTTTGAAAGCAAGTGTTGTAAACTTGGAGGTGAGCTGTTTGCTCTGAGCCTAGGAATATAGCAGACAATGGAAACATGAGTGAGTGGAGTCAAGAACACACAGATCCAGGGTTTGCAGATTTTGCTGTTCACTTGGTGAACTGCTGCTGGAAGATGCTTGAATATTCTTTCTCTCTCAGAGTTTTCTCTTTCTTCCTGGACTGAAGAACTGCATGTGAGACAACCTATTTTACTGAATTTACCCTTGCTGAGGGTGTGCTTATGGTATGTTACTCTATTGGTACAGTTGCTACTTCGTAGTTAAATAATGTATTATTCTGTTAAGTTTTCCAAGAGAGTTAAGTATTTCTAGTTCTTCTTTCTTTTGTTTGTATTTTAACAGTAGTTTCAGAATAGAGAGTGTTTTGCTTCAAGCCTGGGAGTTTAACCAATCAAATTGTATCCAGAACACAATGTCTTACACTTGCCTTTTAAAATAAGCAAAAGTTGGCATCTAGGCCATCTTCTTAACATATTTCGAGGGGGTTTTGTCCTGGTCCATAACATCCTTCTTTAGCTGGCTAGACCCCTTGTGGTTTGGATGTCTTTCTGTGGATACTTCCATGGGTTAACAAGAGGTACAGGGTGGCTGATGTACTTAGGAATTTTCACTGATTTATCAACTTAAAAGTCAAGGGTTATAGCAACTGCTGCAGGAAAACAACTGGCTTTCTTCAATTTTAAGCTATGTTTTCGACTGCAGAGAAGAGACAGCTTGGCATTCCTCTCTCTCTTTCTCTCTTGCTATGTATTTCTGTAACATTTTTTCCAGCTGCAAGTTTCTCAGCCACCTGAGAACCAAGCACAGATTTGTTGGCAACCAAAAAGTGTCTATCGCTGATATCTGTCTACTGACAAATTGACTTCCTATTGTCAACCAGAGCTGCATCAGTGCATACCCTCAGTCCCAGATGATCTGCAAGTGGAACTTTAATTGCTGCATGTTCAAAAAGTTATTGACAATGCCTGTCACAGTATCATGTTACTTTCTTTCAAAACTGCAGCTACTCTGTCAAACACTGTTTATTAAAACAGTTCTTCCTCATTTTAATCCACAGTTGTAAAAATACAAAAAATAAAAATAAAAGATGTGGTCTGTCCAATGCAATACAGGACAAAGGCAAGTATTGCCTAGAACAACAAAAATGAAGGCTTGGATCAAATCACAGAATTCACTAATAGAAAATTATGATACTTATGGGAGCGTGAGAGTTTTATTTGAAATTTTTCTCAATGGCAGCACAAAAGCCTTCAAAATAAAAACATGCAAAAGTTACCTGGCTAGCAAATTGCCAAACAAACTTTGAGAAGTCAATCCTAATAATAAATTTGTGTTGTCTACCCAACTTTATGAAGTCTATGTAAATAGCAATTGATGCTAATATCTTTGGGGTGGGTGTGATCTTGTTTCAAGACAATTTCAGGTTCCTAGCATTTTTTCTCACATTATGTCAAGTTGCCTCAGAACAATATAATGTTTGTCCAATACTTATCAACCCCTTTTGGGCACCTTCTGGATCACTGAGGTCCTTGAAAAGGGCATGTTACAATTCACCTTGCTGGAAAATTTTCCCAAACTATAATCCATCTCAAATTTGCATTTTTATTGTTGTTGTTTAATGGTGCCATTTTTATTTTGGCCACCCACACTTCCACAGATTCGTGATCAGAATTCATTTGGCCACTTTATGACAGATGACTTTGCTTAGTCAATAGTCAAGTGAAAGCAGATAGAGCAGCACTGAGAATACCACAAGCCAGTGTATGGCCTGCTATATTTACATTCACCTACCTATGCAATGCCAACAACATTTAGTAACAAAGCAAACACAGTGCACCATTGAAAGCATACTGTCCAGGTGCATATAGCCTGGTATGGCAACTGCTTTGCCCAGGACTGTAAGAAACTATAACAGGTTGTGTGCATATGCCAGACCATCGCAGAAGCCAACCTTCCATTCATGGACTCTATTTACATGGTTCGCTACTGTGGAAAAGCGGCTAAAATCATCAAAGACCCATTGCACCCAGTAATGACTTCCTACAACCTCTCCTGTCAGACAGAAGATACAGAAGCCTTAACACATGCACAAGCAGGTTCAGGAACAGCTTCTTTCCGGCGGTTATCAAACTGTTGAATGGACTCTAGCCTCAAATAACATAACTGGCAATGTACCCAGTATGCTTGTGAGATAACAAGGTGTAGAACTGGATCAACACAGCTGGCCAAGCAGAACCAGTGGGGCAGAAAGGCTGACGTTTTGGGCCTAGACCCTTCTTCAGTATGCCTCTGAGTCTTTTTGATCTGTACGTTCTTTGTTTGTTGTGACCTGCCTGTATGCTCGTAAACATAACTTTTCACTGTGTTTCAGTACACGTGACAATAAATCAACTAAATCAAATCAATGACCACCTTTCTTGATTGAATGGCGGCGTGTGAACTTCCAGCATGCACACTCAGTACATGGATTATTCTTTGATCAGTGCATAACAAATGAGGAGAGTTGAGTAGATATTAAAGACTGTCACAATGTCAGGAGTTTCAAAATAATTAAAAAACAAATGGAAGTTAGAAATTGCATTTATATACTACGTTTCATGACCTTGAGATATGACATCAAGAAACAGTTGAAGGCACTTGATGCTCTAGCAGCAGTGATGACCTTCCAGCATTAACATTGAAGAGTTGTACTGCAGATCCTGCTGCAGGTCTAATCAAGCAGACACATTGCAGACACATCAAGGCATCTACTGAGCAATGTGGAAAATTGCTGAAGTACATCATGGCCTGAAAAATAAGGTCAAATCAACTGGCCACAATCCCATCTGTCTACTTTTGATTATCAATCATGATGAAAGTAATAATCAAATGTGTTGTCATGGAGCACTTACATAAATATTCCTTAATGCTCCATGTGGACTATTCATGATGTGTCATGGCCTCATCATGTCATTGTTCTAGGCACAGTCAAAACAGCTGAGCTCCAGAGGTAGAGAAGAGTAACAGCCTTTGTTATCAAGGCAGCATTTGGCAAAGTGTGACTTAAGGATCGCCAACAAAACTGAAGTTAATAGAAATCGTGGGGAAATTCTCCAGTGTTTAATGTTATACCTAACATATGGAAAGATATTTCTGGCTGTTAGAGGTCAACTTCTGAAGAGATTCCTCCTTATAGTATCCTAGGGCCAACCATCTTCAACAGCTTCACCAATTACCTTCCCTCCACTGTAAAGTCAGAAAGGGGATATTTGCTGATCATTACACCACGATTAGCACTACTCACAACTCCTCAATTATTGGAGCAGTCTCTGACAATGATCAGCAAGATTTAGACATCATTAAAGCGTTTGTAAATAAGTGGCAAATAACATTCATGCCAAAGTTCTCTTAAACAATAGAAAATCCCATCACCTCCTCTTGACATTTAATGGCATTACTATAACTAAATCCCACCATTGTACATAGCTGGGTGATGACCCCTTACCAGTAACTGAACTGGACACATCACATAAATGCTACGGGTAAAAGAACAAGTCAATTGTCTGGATGTTTGTGGCAAGTGTCACACTTAATCCTATTTATCATTTTCAAGGTATGTGTAAGGAATGTGATGGAATTCTGTCTAATTTATGAATCAGTGCAGCCCAAACAAAATGCAGGAATCAGGACAAAACAATCTGCTTGATTGACAAACCTTATGCTATCTTCAGCATTGCACCAAAGCACAGTGACAACAGTGTCTACCATCTACAATATACACTCCAGCAACTCACCAAGATTCCATCAATAGCAGCTTCTAAAGTCATGACCTCTATTAACTAAAAGGACAAAGCAGCACATGTAATAGGGTCATTACCACATGCAGGTTTAACTTCAAGCCATGCACCATCCTGATTTGTCAGAGGATAACCATCCCGGAACCTTCAGCCCCTAATGACACTGGTAGTGTGTCAATACCATATGGACTACAGTGTGTAAAGAAAGCTGCTCACCACCATCTTTTTGAGAACAGTTAGGGATGGGCAACAAATATTCATCTAACCAACAATGCCAATATCGTAGAACATGGAACATAGAACAGTACAGCACAGAACAGGCCCTTCAGCCCACGATGTTGTGCCAACCATTGATCCTCATGTATGCAAACTCAAATTTCTGTGACCATATGCATGTCCAGCAATCTCTTAAATGTCCCCGATGACCTTGCTTCCACAACTGCTGCTGGCAACGCATTCCATGCTCTCACAACTCTCTGTGTAAAGAACCCGCCTCTGACATCCCCTCTATACTTTCCTCCAACCAGCTTAAAACTATGACCCCTCGTGCTAGCCATTTCTGCCTTGGGAAATAGTCTCTGGCTATCAACTCTATCTATGCCTCTCATTATCTTGTATACCTCAATTAGGTGCCCTCTCCTCCTCCTTTTCTCCAATGAAAAAAGTCCGAGCTCAGTCAACCTCTCTTCATAAGATAAGCCCTCCAGTCCAGGCAGCATCCTGGTAAACCTCCTCTGAACCCTCTCCAAAGCATCCACATCTTTCCTATAATAGGGCGAGCAGAACTGGACGCAGTATTCCAAGTACAGTCTAACCAAAGTTTTACAGAACTGCAAAAAGATCTCACGACTCTTAAACTCAATCCCCCTGCTAATGAAAGCCAAAACACCATATGCTTTCTTAACAACCCTGTCCACTTGGGTGGCCATTTTAAGGGATCTATGTATCTGCACACCAAGATCCCTCTGTTCCTCCACACTGCCAAGAATCCTATCCTTAATCCTGTACTCAGCTTTCAAATTTGACCTTCCAAAATGCATCACTTCGCATTTATCCAGGTTGAACTCCATCTGCCACCTCTTGGCCCATCTCTGCATCCTGTCAATGTCCCGCTGCAGCCTACAACAGCCCTCTATACTGTCAACGACACCTCCAACTTTCATGTCGTCTGCAAACTTGCTGACTCATCCTTCAATCCCCTCATCCAAGTCATTAATAAAAATTACAAACAGTAGAGGCCCAAGGACAGAGCCCTGTGGAACACTACTCACCACTGACTTCCAGGTAGAATATTTTCCTTCTACTACCACTCGCTGTCTTCTGTTGGCCAGCCAATTCTGTATCCAGACAGCTAAGTTCCCCCGTATCCCATTCCTCCTGACCTTCCGAATGAGCCTAACATGGGGAACCTTATCAAATGCCTTACTGAAGTCCATATACACCACATCCACAGCTCGACCCTCATCAACGTTTCTAGTCACATCCTCAAAGAACTCGATAAGGTTTGTGAGGCATGACCTGCTCCTCACAAAGCCGTGTTGACTGCATTTAATCAAGCCATGCTCTACCAGATGGTCATAAATCCTATCCCTCAGAATCCTTTCTAACACCTTGCAGACAACAGACGTGAGACTTACTGGTCTGTAATTGGCAGGGATTTCCCAATTTCCTTTCTTGAAGAGAGGAATTACATTTGCCTCTCTCCAGTCCTCAGGTACGACTCAAGTGGAGAGCGAGGATGCAAAGATCTTCGCAAGTGGCAAAGCAATTGCATTTCTCGTTTCCCAAAGCAGCCGAGGACAAATCTGGTTCGGGCCTGGTGACTTGTCAATCTTAATGTTTGACAAAATTTTCAGCACATCAGCTTCCTCTATCTCTATCCATTCCAGCATGCACACCTGCTCTTCAAAGGTTTCATTCACTACAAAGTTCGTTTCTTTTGTAAAGACAGAAGCAAAATACTCATTTAGGGCATCCCCTACCTCCTCAGACTCCACACACAAGTTCCTTATGCTATCCCTCATCGGCCCTACTCTTTCTTTTCTTCTTTTATTCCTGACATAAGCGTAAAATGCCTTTGTGTTCTCCCTAATCCATTCTGCCAAGCCTTTCTCGTGCCCCCTCCTGGCTCTCCTCAGACCATTTTTGAGCTCCTTCCTCGCCTGCCTGTAATCCTCTAGAGCTGAGCTTGACCCTAGCTTCCTCCACCTTATGTAAGCTACCTTCTTCCTTTTGACGAGAAGCTCCACCGTTCTCATCATCCAAGGTTCCTTTATCTTACACCTTCTTGCCTGTCTCAGAGGGACATATTTATTCATCACTTGCAACAACTGTTCCTTAAACAGTCTCCACATGTCTATAGTGCCTTTACCATGGAACAATTGCTCCCAGTCCATGCTTCCTAACTCATGTCTAATTGCAACATAGTTTCCTCTTCCCCAATTAAATATCCTCCCATTTTGCCTAATCCTCTCCTTCTCCATAGCTATGTAGAATGTGAGGCAGTTATGGTCACCATCACCAAAATGCTCTCCCACCACAAGATCTGATACCTACCCCGGCTTGTTTCCGAGCACCAAGTCTAGAATGGCCTCTCCCCTCGTCGGCCTATCAACGTACTGAGTTAGGAAACCCTCCTGAACACACCTTACAAAAACAGCTCCATTCAAATCTTCTGCTCGAAGGAGGTTCCAATCAATATTGGGAAAGTTAAAGTCACCCATTACAACAACCCTACTACGTCCACACTTTTCCAAAATCTGCCGACTTATGCTTTCTTCAATCTCCCTGCTGCTATTGGGGTCCTGTAGTAAACCCCTAACGAGGTGACTACTCCCTTGCTGTTCCTAATTTCCACCCATACTGACTCGGTAGGCAGGTATTCCTCGACAATGGAAGCTTCTGTAGCTGTGATACCCTCTCTGATTAGTAGTGCTACACCCCCTCCTCTTTCTATCCTGGGAAAGCATGAAAATAAATCACTGCTACGAGTGAGAGCCAATTTTCACATTGTACAGTCCCACAACAGCAATGAGATAGTTAAAAATTTTATTAGAGCACAACATATTTAAGCTTAATGACAACTCACAATATGTCTCATTCCTGCCAAATCCAAGCAGCAATGTATAAACATCCTGGGATGTCTACGGAGATACATCTTCACTGACTTATTTCCACACGAACCACTGTGACTAAGCTATGCCATTTGCATCCTAGATAACAAGGTATAGAGCTGGATGAACACAGCAGGCCAAGCAGCATCTTAGGAGCAGGAAAGCTTCTTGGCCTGTTGTGTTCATCCAGCTCCACACCTTGTTATCTCGGATTCTCCAGCATCTGCAGTTCCTATTATCATTGATACCATTTGCATCAGGCTGTTTTACAGACAATCTGGAAGAACTGAATAGGCATTTCTCTGGCTGGAAAATATGTCAATGAGTAAATGTGCTTTCTGAAAAAAAAAGTCCACACTTCATTACTGTATCAAATGACTGACATTGTTTGTCAGAGGAAATATATTTTTCATGTTCCAGTGGAAATGAGGCACAAACAAGAATGGCATAATCTTTAGTTGGAGCTGAAGACATCACATAAGAAACACATACAGCCATCAGGATGCCATATATATATTATATATATATATTAAATATATATATAATATATTGCAAGGAAGTTTATGAACAAAAACAAGAATGGAATTAACATTTCAGGCCCAGTGGCTCTTCTTCTGTTCTGTAGAAGGATCACTGGTCCTGAAACGTTTACTCTGTTTACTCTCCAAATATGCTGCTAGGGCAGCTGAGGTTTTCTCGAAATTTCTGTTTTGTTTCTGATTTCCAGCATCCACAGTTCTTCATAGTTTGTTTTGTTAAGGGTATTTATGATCAGAGATATGTTCTCCTGCATGTTAATTCTTGTTGGACTTCTACTTCTGATTATTACCATTGGGCTGTTAATCCAGAGACCCAGATAGCATTCTGGGGGCCATGGTTCAAATTCCTCCACAGCAGATGATGGAACTGGAAATCCATAAAACCTGGAATTAATAATCTAATGATGATTGTTGGAAAAACCCATCCAATTCACTAATGTCCTTTCGGGGAAGGAAACTGCCATCCTTACCTGGTCTAGTCTACATGTGACTCCAGGCCCATAGCAATGTGGTTGACTCTTAACTGCCCTCTGGGCAATAGAGATGGGCAATAAATGCTGTCAAACCAGCGATGCCCTTAACCCATGAATGAATGAAGAAAAAAAATTGCCTAGAACACAGTCATGATATCCTGATTCTGTATTATATGATGTATCATAGAGAATGAATGTTTGTTACTTGTGAGACCGGGGGTTTTTCTTTGCATTCATGATTTATAAATCCAATTATACTTCTCGTGTAGCAGATAAACATAAATACAATGGCCTAGGTCTTATGGGTATTAATGGTGGTGAAATTAGTTGTGAGATTATACCACCATTAACCCTCTGAAATTTCTAGGGTGTGCACGTGAGCCGTTAAACATAAAAATCTAAATATTGCTGCCAGTGACTTGCCACTTTTTCACAGGTTTCACTATGTGTTCCCACTCACTGCAATAGCTGAATTAGTAGTACTTGTTTTGTTAGATGATTAGTATTACAGTAAAAATCATTGAAAAAGTTATTGAATGACGTTTAACTGGGTTTTTAACAGAGTATGTTGCTTATAATTATCACAAAACAGACTCTGGAGCTAAACTGGAGCTAAAGAGCTAATTTGATATTGTGGAATTCCAAATGGCAACATTATGATTTTAAAAAGTTGCTTATATATCACTTTCTATCTTGTTCCAAATGTATACCATATTGATTTATTTTGTTTTCTGCAAAACTAAAAACAAATTAAAATGAAATCCTTTAATTCTTGGTTTGCTGTCAGTGAGAATACTTCAAAATGATTAGTTACTTATCTAACTGGAGAATATAATTGCTGTTGGGTGGCTGGAAACCCTTGAACTGTTGCCAGATGCAAACTGTCATTGGGAAAGGAGAAATTTGCACAAATGATGTTACTTAAATTTTCTGGGCATCTTTCTATGAGATGAATTACCAATACCATTGCTTTACGACTGACGATTAAATTTACCCCCAGGAGTCCTATACAAATATGTGAGGTTCTATGTGGAGCACATAGTAGAGATGCTAATAAAGCAATATTGTTACTTGGATTGGTCAAGAAAATGGCTGCTGTGTAGTTTATTCAGCTATGTGATTTCATCACCATATTTTGATTAGTGCACCATTTTACTATTCAAAGAGACATGAACAGGTCAAAAAGGGGGCTCATGCTACTGCAACTTCACAGAAAGAAAAACAATCATAAAATCCCTACAGTGTGGAAACAGGCCCTTCAGCCCAACAAGTCCATGCCAACCCTGGGAGAATCCCACTATAACCCACCCAATCCACACATCCCTGAATATTGCAGACAATTTAGCATGGCCCATCCACCTCACCTGCACATCTTTGGACTGTGAGAGGAAACTGGAGCACCTGGAGGAAACCCCACACAGACACGGGGAGAATGTGCAAACTCCATACAGACAGTCATCCAAGGGTGGAATCAAACCCAGGTCCCTGGTGCTGTGAGGCAGCAGCGCTGACCACTGAGCCACCGTGCTGCCCTAAATAATGGGAGCAGATGAATGATTTGGAGTAATATGATCTATCAGAATGGAAACTGGTGACTTTTATTATATCCCTGTGGGTCAAATTCAAGAGGGAAAGACTGTTGTACCTCTGTATTCAAAATCTCAGTTACATCAAGCTACAGTATTTATGAAAGAACAGTGTTTTCTGTGCTTATTTTTCATTGTTTTGCAGACCATTCAGAAATGTTTGGAAGAACATGACTCGCTGATCTCTACATTTAAGTAATCTTTCCTGTGGATTTGGTTTTTTTACCCCATAACCTTTCATCAAATTCACAAATACATTGTGAATTCTTAGGTTTCACTGCTGAAGTTCCCATACCCTGCAATGTTGCAGAGCAAAGGAAAGTACTTGGCACAAGGTGCTCTCGAGTTTTGAGAAGATTTGTAGCTCAGGTTGAGGTTCCGGATGTGAGTTTGCTTGCTGAGCTGGAAGGTTAGTTTTCAGATGTTTCGTCACCATTCTAGGTAACATCATCAGTGAGCCTCCAACGAAGCGCTGGTGTTATGTCCCGCTTTCTATTTATCTGGTTAGGTTTCCTTGGGTTGATGATGTCATTTCCTGTGTTGATGATGTCATTTCCTGTTCTTTTTCTCAGGGGATGGTAGATTGGCTCCAAATCAATGTGTTTGTTGATGGAGTTCCGGTTGGAATGCCATGCTTCTAGGAATTCTCGTGCGTGTCTCTGTTTGGCTTGTCCTAGGATGGATGTGTTGTCCCAATCAAAGTGGTGTCCTTCCTCATCTGTATGAACATCAACTAGCCACAAAACGACATGACCCACTATCACTCGTATTCTTACATACAAATGAGGAAGGACACCACTTTGACTGGGACAACACATCCATCCTAGGACAAGCCAAACAGAGACACGGACGAGAATTCCTAGAAGCATGGCATTCCAACCGGAACTCCATCAACAAACACATTGATTTGGAGCCAATCTACCACCCCCTGAGAAAAAGAACAGGAAATGACATCATCAACACAGGAAATGACATCATCAACCCAATGAAACCTAACCAGATAAATAGAAAGTGGGCCATAACACCGGTGCTTCGTCAGAGGCTCACTGATGATGTTACCTAGAATAGTGATGAAACGTCTGAAAACTAACCTTCCAGCTCAGCGAGCAAACTCACATCCAGAACAAGGTGCTCTAAAGGCACCATTTCCTCAACATAGGAAGAAACAACAAGAGAAGAGTAAAGTAAGAAGTGTAGCGCAAAACCAACCAATGATTTGCAAGATAGCTAAGATTGCAAGGCTTACAGCTCATTACAGAGGTGGTTAGAAGGAAAAAGGTCATGCTTTGTCACTCTCAAAAGATAACCATTGTATGAGCAATCATAATTTAAGGATATTTTGTGGTAGAAGATGACATCAGAACTTTAAACATCGCAATTTACAGATGTATGTTAATGAAAAAGTCGAAGAGTCATCTCCTCCAAAACAGATACTTTCTTTAGTATGACTGATCCAGTTCCAGTCCTTGATAATAAAGTTTGAAGCTGGATGAACACAGCAGGCCAAGCAACATCTCAGGAGCACAAAAACTGACGTTTCGGGCATAGACCCTTCATCAGAGAGGGGAATGGGGTGAGGGTTCTGGAATAAATAGGGAGAGAGGGGGAGGCGGACCGAAGATGGAGAGAAAAGAAGATAGGTGGAGAGGAGAGTATAGGTGGGGAGGTAGGGAGGGGATAGGTCAGTCCAGGGAAGACGGACAGGTCAAGGAGGTGGGATGAGGTTAGTAGGTAGGAAATGGAGGTGCAGCTTGAGGTGGGAGGAAGGGATGGGTGAGAGGAAGAACAGGCTAGGGAGGCAGAGACAGGCTGGGCTGGTTTTGGGATGCAGTGGGGGGAGGGGATGAGCTGGGCTGGTTGTGTGATGCCGTGGGGGGAGGGGACGAACTGGGCTAGTTTTGGGATGCAGTGGGGGACGGGGAGATTTTGAAGCTGGTGAAGTCCACATTGATACCATTGGGCTGCAGGGTTCCCAAGTGGAATATGAGTTGCTGTTCCTGCAACCTTCGGGTGGCATCATTGTGGCACTGCGGGAGGCCCATGATGGGCATGTCATCTAAAGAATGGGAGGGGGAGTTGAAATGGTTCGCAAACTGGGAGGTGCAGTTGTTTATTGCGAACCTTTGTTCCAGTCCTTGTTCTTTCTCGACAAATGAGCACTCTTGGCTTGTCAGCAGAGCTGTGTGCTGGAAACACAGATAAGCACTGCATTGGGCAATCCAGTACCGCCGTGCTCAAAGCACTTCTCCCTGTTTACAAATTTATCACTTTCCTTTGCATGGAACTTTTTCTATCAAGCCTTGTGCAAATAGCATTGAAAATGTTTTCTGTGTGGTATTATTGTTCCTTCCTGCATATCATGCAGTTTTGGTTAAAAAAGATTGCAAAAATTAATTTTTGCAAAATGTGCTTTTCTCCCCATGAGTGCAACAATAATATTGCACAAAGGATGATTATATCAATATGTAAAATGAACTACGCTATATCAATACGTAAAATGAACTATGCTTAGTTTTCTCTGAATGCCAGTAAATCTTTTACTAATGTGCTGTCTCAGATGGTGAATATGATAACAATAGCCACTATCTCTTCCATCATTTAAGTAGCATCTGGGTCATTTAAGAGATGGTAATTTATTGACATATCTGATTTTCAGTTAATATTCATAGAGTGAAGTCCTATAATTTTATTAAATCAGGTGCTAGAAACATTCTAAAGAGGAGATGGGCTGTCTTGGATGATTTGGCAGAGCAAGTCATATATGCTACAGCATGGAGTCAGTTTTGTTAGGACTGATAAAAAGCAGGACTATAGTGGATTATTTAATGACAATGCAAATTTCTGGAGGTAGAGACCATTCTTAATATTGACCAAGCTAGTTACTCTAAGAGTCACAGTACATTGTAACAAGATTTGGCAATCACCACTAACATAAAAAAAACTTCCAAAAGACCCCGAAGACAGGCTTAGGGCTATTACACTCACAGCTGTGGCTCTCTGGCTTCATCCTAAAGCTGTGCTTCCATCTTTGGTTGGGACAGCTGTTGAAGGCTCCTTTAGAACAGATGTTCTAGAATCCACCCTTGAATAAGGGCAAAATGTATGGAGAGGACTGACCAACACACTACCATAGTGTTAGTGCAAGCATGGAAATTGTAGAAATGACTCACTCACAACCACATCCTCACAAGTTTCCCTGTGCTGATAAGATCTGTTGTGCTGCCCAAGCTTCATCCTCTGCACCTTGACCCATATCTTACAATGCTAATAGACTGTAGTGTCTGGTGTTATACACTGAATCCTTCTAAAACCATATCTGTTGTATTCTACCTCCATTGAGCCACTGTAAAAAAATTCTGCAAATCTGCATGGATGGCCAGGGATTAAAGCATGACCCCAGTTCCATGCACTTAGCAAAATATGGCGATGAACTCAGATAGCTGAATAGATTACACAGCAGCCATTTGCTTGACCAACCCAAGTAACAATATTGCTTATTAGCATCACTACTGTGTGCTCCTAATACCTAAAGAAAACATCAGTAAAGTTAAAAGTAGAACTAGATTATTGACCAAATTCTTTGATGTATTTGGATGTTGCTGTCACAAACTCTAGACCTCAGCATTTGCTGGATCACGCTCTACAACAGAGTACTGTGCACCTATCTGATATATGTCATCACATATGCATCTTGTTGCCACTTAATTGAATGTGACATAACTGGAATCTTTACTGAACCTTCTCTGGCTTCCTATGCTGACAAAGAACACTCCCTCATGTATCTGTCTGTACAATCCATCTACTGCCTACCGTGCCGCACACAGAGTTACAGCCCTGCGCAATATCTACCAGCAGACATGCTTTAGATCAGTAAATGGGAAATATGGGAAGTCACAAATAACTTCTTTCTGGCAACTCCACCTATCAAAGGGCAGGCTATGAATTGCCACAATGAAGTGGTCCTTGCTAATAGGATTCAGAACAATCCCTACGTAGCACTGGAGCCTCAGTGCAAATCTCCTCAGTATTTATGAAGAAATGCTAACAATACTGCATACTGTAGAGTGTCCACCCTACAAACTAAGAATCATTAACTACGTAAAGTTCAGCAAATGTGGAGGCTTTTGCTTGGGTTTGAGGGCTCGCATTTAATTACCCTCGCAAATAATAGTCAGTACAATTGTTTCTGTCTAGACAATCTCCAACCTATTTAGTGTTTTACAAAAGGTACACTTAATTTTGCTTAATTTGTTATCATTTTGGTCTGTTCTCCCTCTCATGGTCCTGTGTCCACTTCAAAACTTTATATGAATTATTGCTATGTATTAGAGACAGCCTATAAAGTGGCCAAGAGCACTGGGAAATCAGAAGATTGGGAAGGCTACAAAAACAAACAGAGGATAACAAAGAGAACAATAAGGAAGGAGAAGATCAAATATGAAGGTAGGCTAGCTAGCAATATTAGAAATGATAGTAAAAGCTTCTTTCAATACATAAACAAACAAGAGGCAAAAGTAGACATTGGGCCGCTCCAAATTGATGCTGGAAGGCTAGTGATGGGAGATAAGGAAATAGCTGAAGAACTTAATAAGTACTTTGTGTCAGTCTTCACAGTGGAAGACATGAGTAGTATGCCAACAATTAGGGAGAGCCGGGGGCAGAGTTGAGTACAGTAGGCATTACAAAAGAGAAAGTGCTAGAAAAGCTAAAGGGTCTAAAAATTGATAAATCTCCTGGCCCCGATGGGCTACATCCTAGAGTTCTGAGGGAGGTGGCTGAGGAAATAGCAGAGGCTTTGGTCGTGATCTTTCAAAAGTCACTGGAGTCAGGGAAAGTCCCAGATGATTGGAATAATTGCTGTTGTAACTCCCTGGTTTAAGAAAGGATCAAGGCAAAAGATGGAAAATTATAGGCCGATTAGCCTAACCTCAGTAGTTGGTAAAAGTCTAGAGTCCATCGTCAAGGATGAGATTTCTAAATTCCTGGAGGTGCAGGGTCAGATTAAAACAAGTCAGCATGGTTTTAGTAAGGGGAGGTCGTGCCTGACAAACCAGTTAGAATTCTTTGAAGAGGTAACAAGTATGTTAGACCAGGGAAACCCAGTAGATGTTATCTATCTAGACTTCCAAAAGGCCTTTGATACAGTGCCTCAGGGGAGGCTGCTGAGCAAGGTGAGGGCCCATGATGTTCGAGGTGAGCTACTGGCTTGGATTGAGGATTGGCTGTCTGACAGAAGGCAGAGAATTGGGATAAAAGGCTCTTTTTCGGAATGACAACCGGTGACGAGTGGTGTCCCGCAGGGTTCAGTGTTGGGGCCGCAGCTGTTCACCTTATACATTAATGATCTGGATGAAGGGACTGGGGGCATTCTGGTGAAGTTTGCCGATGATACAAAGATAGGTGGACAGGCAGGTAGTACTGAGGAGGTGGGAAAGCTGCAGAAAGATTTAGACAGCTTAGGAGAGTGGTCCAGGAAATGGCTGATAATATTCAATGTGAGTAAATGTGAGGTTTTGCACTTTGGAAAAAAGAATACAGGCATGGACTATTTTCTAAACGGTGAGAAAATTCGCAAATCAGAAGTGCAAAGGGATCTGGGAGTGTTGGTCCAGGATTCCCTCGAGGTTAACTTGCAGGTAGAGTCCGTAATTAAGAAAGCGAATGTAATGTTGTTGTTTATCTCAAGAGGGTTGGAATATAAAAGCAGTGATGTGCTTCTGAGGCTTTATAAGGCTCTAGTCAGGCCCCATTTAGAATACTGTGTCCAATTTTGGGCTCCACACCTCAGGAAGGACATACTAGCCCTGGAGTGTGTCCAGCGGAGATTCACACGGATGATCCCTGGAATGGTAGGTTTAACGTATGATGAACAGCTAAGGATCCTGGGATTGTACTCATTAGAGTTTAGAAGGTTGAGTGGTGATCTAATAGAAACTTACAAGAAAATGTATGGTTTAGAAGGGGTGGACGCTGGGGAGTTGTTTCCGCTAGACAGGGAGACTAGGACCGGTGGGCACAGCCTTAAAATTAGTGGGGGTAAATTTAAAACTCAAATGAAATGACATTTCTTCAGCTAGAGAGTGGTGGGCTTGTGGAATTCATTGCCGCAGAGTGCAGTGGAGGCCGGGACGTTGGATGCCTTCAAGGCAGGCGACAAATTCTTGATCCCAGAAGGAATCAAGGGCTACGGGGAGAGTGCAGGGAAGTGGTGTTGAAATGCCCATCAGCCATGATTTAAATGGCAGAGTGGACTTGATGGGCTGAATGACCTCACTTCCACTCCTATGTCTTATGGTCTTATGGCGTTATGGTATTATTTCTAAGAAAAAATATACAATTTAAGGAATGACAGATTGTGTATGGGCTAGGCACAATTCTAATGAACAATTCTTTCATAAACATTGATTGTTTAATTTCAGCTTATAATTAATGTGTCATATCTTTCATATTACTGATCAACCAGCAGAAAAATACATTTAATATTGAATGCACTGCAAATATATGACTACAATCCCACACAAGATATTTTTTTCCTGAAATAGCCTTTAAGATTACATTTGTGTGATATTGTGTTCTCAGGCATTTTCTGTCTGTGATGAATGACTCCTTTTTATGAGATGGTTATTTCTAATTTTCTGTATACACTGAACCTGCTTGTGCATATCCATGGAGTTTTGCATAGGCGTGTTTTAATTGTTGTGCGGCTGTAATTGGATTACAAATGTACATTGAAGTTGGGGGTTTGGCACATGAATGGATCAGTCATCAGCAATGAGTTACAGCTCACACATACTTTATATAAATAGTTATAACCTTCTCTGGGTCAGAGAGCTGGGTGTCCTTAGCTGGACATAGTGCTTTGCACAATATCCAAAAGGGAGAAAAAGAAATGTGAAATAAAGTGGTGACTATTTGAAATAGATACAAAGTGGTTATCTTTTATCTTTTCTGAGGCTGATTACTGATACTGGGATACAATGGAGATTCTGTTTAAGTAAAATCATTTCTGTAATTCCCTTTACTTACAGCATAGTGTACATAAGTTTTTGAAATCCATTCTGTTCTCCAAATTGAACATAGCATATTTCATTTATTCATTCACTGACAGAATAGATGCAATCATTAGATTTATTTCCTGCTCACGGTATCTATGTGATTACAGTCAATGTTTACTGGAACTTAAAGATGCAGTAAATGGATTTGCATTATTATTAAGAATAATAATTATATTTGAAAATCTTCTTTATAGAAGTGTGAGTAAATTTTCTTTAACTGTACTTTGTCCTATGCCCAGACCTCTTACCTGTGTTACTTTTTCTGTCACATTGTGTGTCCTTTCCTTCACTTTCGGTGCAATGATGGTCTTCTCTGACGAAGGTGGTGATGAACTCTTCTTTTCAGCTTTTATATCAGAAAAGTTCAGGGTGATTTGAGGAATCTTGCTAATTGTGTTATACTTGTTGAGATTAGAATCTGATGTGGAACCCAATAAACTTGACTTGATATGATTAAAAGGGCCTGAGGAAAATTCACAGTAAAATATGTAAGGATTTATTCTGTACACCTGTCACTTTACACAAATTCACATTTTATATTATGATAGTAAATTAAACATTTTGATTATCCTCATAGGGGGGCCATTTCATCAATTTAATAATAATGACAAATATATAAATTACTAATTTCAGTTTTTACAGTTGAATGCATTTTCAAAGTACATGAACTAAATAAATCTGTTCAAATATTCTTGAATGATTGTTTACAACTGCTTGAAGTATGGAAATTCCCATTGTACATCGTATAATATCAAATGCAGAATATTAATTAGGTATATTGCATGCAAGCTTTTGTGAGTACAAATGCCCAACTCAAATTATTTGGAATTTACTAAAACTAAAACTATGAAAATATTATAACATACTCAACAAACAGTCAGTTAATGGTCATTGATTGATGAACAACAGTTGAACCTGTATTTCTGCTAGAGTTGAGAACTGTAGAGTTCAATAACATTTATTATTTTCACACATTCAATATACATCTATATTTTGAATGGCCAAACAAATGTTACAATCTAACAAGTTTCTACAAGTCATCAGTATGAGTTAACGGTGTTTCAAAACACATGCTTTACAAAATTAACTTCCGGCCATCAGCTATGATCCATGAAAGAAGTTATGTTACCACTTAAGATCGAGCAGCATTTTGTGACTAAATTAACTTTACATCCTTATTTCCATTACACTTATGCTGTTTATTTCAATATTGTGGAACGTACTTACACAAACCACATGACATTTTTCCATTTGTGCTAACTGAAATGATAGTGCCATTTGATGATACACATCCTTGTATTCTGTAGATGCTGTTACTTTGTTTTAAATCCGTCTTTGGTTTCCTTGACAAGGATGTTGCAAGGAGCCTTTACAAATTCAATATAAACCAGGTTTAAAAAAATCTTTGTCTGATTAAACTGAGTTTGAGAACTCGTAATGGTGAGCTAACTCAGCTCTTTGTGCAGCATGTGTGTGCTTTTACAGTTCTACAGTATTGGGCTGTTACTGTTGATAACATTGGTTACCTGATAATTAGATTCAGCAGATAAAAACCAAAAGAACTACACATGCTGTAAATCAGAGGCAAAAATAGAAATTGCTGGAAAAGCTCAGCAGGTCTGACAGCATCTGTAGACAGAAGTCAGAGTTAATGTTTTGGTTGAGTGGCCCTTCTTCAGAACTCAATTAGATTCTGCAGTTTAATACCATTTAATCAATAATTATCAAATAATGAACAAGGGAGTTTGACAAACCTGTGTATTTCGAGGTGCAGGAAAACATGAGTACTAAATTAAAGATAATAAAATGTGAGGCTGGACGAACACAGCAGGCCAAGCAGCATCTCAGGAGCACAAAAGCTGACGTTTCGGGCCTAGACCCTTCATCTAGGCCCGAAACGTCAGCTTTTGTGCTCCTGAGATGCTGCTTGGCCTGCTGTGTTCGTCCAGCCTCACATTTTATTATCTTGGAATCTCCAGCATCTGCAGTTCCCATTATCTCTAGTACTAAATTAAATATGGTCATGACAAAAATCTTCTGAAGCACAAGGTAACTCTCACTTAAATTAAATAAAGACTTCTCTGAATTTGCAGTAAAAAAATCAAGACCACTTATATTTTTCTTAATATCTCTATTTTTAATTGCACAATTAAATTGTTCCAGATTAGTTAACAGCTTTGGCAAAATTCTGAGAAAGTACCAGAAGTTCACTAAGGCTATGATAGCCAGTAACATAGGTTTGGTTCTGCAGTGATAAAAAATAAATATATAGGTCTTTGTTAATAACCACACTGTCAAGTACATCATAACACAGCATATTCTAGTCAACTTATTGTTGAAAAAATAATCTATACGCTATATTTTAAATGGAAAATGGCACTGAGCCATGGCATACTATGATACACCCTTGCAAAAATAAAGCCCACATTGTTAAATTGTTTGTCTTTGTTACAATTGACGTAAGATTAATCCTGTTGCTTGACCTTTAAGAGAATTGAAAAGAATTCTGATTATATTGAGCATTGTCTCACATTAGGAAAGGTATTATTAAAAATACTAGCAACATAACTAACATTATTTGGCACCTGAAAAAGGCAAATATGACCTCTTATCGAAGATAACAGAACTTAAAAAAGGGTAGTTGCTTCTTTTCATTGTACTTCCTTGTTGATGCCAAGTAAGCCTCCACTGTATAATTTCCCTCTATTTTCAAGCCAATTGAAAAAGTACATAACAAAATGCTGGAAATCACTTAAAATAGACGGTAGTGACAGTTCAAAAATCAGTGTTAGATCAAATCATAGCTGCAGTGAATAATGGACAATCTCAGATACCTTGATCATGCTATCTGTCAATATGATAAATGTTAGTGTCATAGATATTATAAGCATATTTAATAAATGTTAGCTCGTATAACATTTACAGCTCAGGTCAGAGACATGAAAGTGGTGTTAACACATGACCAGCTTAACTTTAACTTTTGATCAGTACAGCTAAATTTGAATTCCTGAGGTGACATTTCTCAATTTAAGGCAGCCAATATTCAGCCTTTATCTGAACAGTCCATTCAGAAAATCAGATAAAGATCCAACATATTATCCTGAGAACCTTTACCATCTTCCTTTGGATGCTGCAGCAGTTATCATTGCTAATAATCCTCCCTTTGTAGCATACCTGGTTCTCTCTGATGCTGTTCTGCACACTATCCAATCACCTTGAGATTTCCCCATTACTGCCTTTCTTTATTTCTATCTCTACCAATTCCTTTGTCTTCCCCCATCAAGCCATGATGTCCCATCTTTCCTACTGCTGCTCTGGCTGGTGCCTCACTGAATTTTCCTGAAGGATCAATGGATGGACACCTAGGACAGAATTCTTTCCAGACCTGTGAACAATTTCAACAAGCAACCTCCAGTTGGGACTGACCTAGATTCCTAACTATTATCTTTGAAGATGCCCTGACTGATAATATGCGATTCTCCTGACTGCTGGTGCTGGCACTACAAGAACTGGTCACTGGTTGTACCAGGAAAGATACCCCTCATACCTGAGCATCCTAAGTGATTGATTGACTGTGGTAAAGCTCCTGGGCTGTGTTTCAACCTTTGCCAATGACTGACAGCTTCAGACCCCCTTGATATACAGCAGCCTCCCTGCAAATAGACTGAAGACTAGCTTCCTCCAGTTTCCAGCATGATTATTTTGTAGAATAAACATCGTAGGTTGATATGCAGGCAACTGATATATGCTGTTGGAGGTAGACTGACACCTCCATTCACCAAGATGTTTTCCCCACCACCCATCCTATCACCAGACAGCTCCCTTGCAACCTGCCTGTGTCTGTACAAAAGACCACTTCAAAACAGCAGTTTTGCTGAAATGTTGTCAAGGCCTGTAGCCTTTGCAGTGTTCAGTTTCTCTCATTTCTTGATACCATATAGAGTGAATAAAATTGGCTAAAGACTGGTATCTGTAATGCTGGGGACCACAGGGGGAGGTCGAGATGGGTCATCCACTTGGCATTTCTGGATTGCCACAAATCTTCAGCCTTAACTTTTGCACTGATGTGCTGGGGTCTTCTGTCATTGAGGATGGGGACATTAGTGGCACCTCCTCCTCCAGTGAGATGTTTAATTGTCCACCACCATTCATGGTTGAATGTGGCAGGACTGCAGAGCTTAGATCTGATCTGTTGGTTGTGGAATTGCTTATGTTTGTCTATCATTTGCTGCTGTATGCTGCTTGGCATGCAAGTAGACCTGTTCAGTGCCTTCACCAGGTGGAACAACATTTTTATGGTATGCCTGGTGCTGCTCCTGGTATGCCCTTCGCACTCTCCATTGAACCAGGGTTGATCTCCCAGCTTGACGGTAATGGTTGAGTGGAGGATATGTTGGGCCGTGAGGTTACAGATTGTGCTGGAGTATAATTCTGCTGCTGTTGATTGCCCACAGCGCCTCATGGATGCCCAGTCTTGAGTTGGTAGATCTGTTCAAAATCTGTCCCATTTAGCACGGTGATAGTGCTACACAACAGAATGGATGTTATTCTCAATGTGAGCGCAGGACTTAATCTCCTCGAGAACTGTGCAGTTGTTACTCTTACCGATACTGTCATGGACAGATCCATCTGCAGCTGGAGGATCGGTAAGGATGAGGCCAAGTGTATTTTTCCCTCTTTGTTCATTCCTTCACCACCTGCCACAGACCCAGTCTAGCAGTTATATCCTTTAGAACTCAACCAGCTCAATCAGTAGTACTGCTGTCGAGCAACCGTTGGAGGTAGACATTGAAATACCCCACCCCAGTATATTTTATTCCCTTCCCATCCTCACTTCTTCCTCTAAGTGTTGTTCAACATTGAGGAGTACGGATTCATCAACTGAGGGAGGACGGTACATGGTAGTCAGGCAGAGGTTTACCTGCCCATGTTTAGCCTGAAGCTACGAGTCTTCATGGGGTCCAGAGTCAATGCTGAGGACACTCAGGGCAATTCCCTCCTGACTGTATACCACTGTGCTGCCCCGTCTGCTGGGTCTGTCCTGCCAGTGGGACAGGATGTATCCAGGGATGGTGATGGCGGTGTCTGGGACATTGTCTGTAGGGTATGATTCCGTGAGTATGACTGTGTCAGGCTGTTGCTTGACTAGAATGTGAGACAGCTCTCAATTTTGACGCTAGCTCCCAGATGTTAGTGAGGAGGACTTTGCAGCATAAACAGGGCTGTTTTTGCCAATAGCTTTTCCTGTGCCTATGATGATGTCAGGTGATCCATCTGGTTTTGTTTCTTTGAGACCCATGTCATGCAATCCTATGTATATTGACAGAAACAAAAATAGGCCATGTGGTCTCTCAACCATTCCTTATTTTGTTTCGAAATACAATGAACTCATTTGCTATAGATTAATGAGTATAACTACATGGTTGTTACAATATCTCTTTTTCATCATCCAAATCATCAATGTTTTTGGTGAAAACTGAAGGCCCGGTACAAAATACACCACTTCTCACATCCCAATCAGCAAACTAACTTTATCTTTACGTTGTCTTCTACCTCGCAATTAATTATCGACATATATCTAAGACAGCCAAGTGTCTAAATACTTGCTAATCTCTTAGAATCATAGTCATACAGCAATGAAACAGACCCTTTTGTTCAACCAGTCCATGTCAAACATATTCCCAAACTAAACTGGTCCCACCTTCCTGCTCCTGGTCCATATCCTATTCATGTACTTATCCAAATGTCTTTTAAACATTATTGGACATCATCTGAAAAAAAAAATGGGGAGAAAAAATAGACATCCCCTGAACAACAATGTAAGTGACTTCCTTAAAGAAATTCAGCTAGATTCCTCAAGAAATTCAGCTAAATTAGTTATATTGATCTAAAGATTACAAATTTATGCTGAGTCTCATCAGTCAGCTAATGACTGGGGATATACTTGTGTTACATGGATTGCACAAATCCATTTCCATGTTTGGACACAAGCTAGTGTGGCAAAGCCTATAACTATTTTAATAGTCTTTGTGTTAATTACTTGTTTTCAGAATTTTATAGTTAAGATGGCCTGGCAATCTAATTTTAATTAGATCAAATCAAGTGCTGCTTAAGTTTCTGTTCACTCACCTGACAGTTGTTCTATTCCACAATCTACAGGTAAATGCACAAAAATTTCATTTAAAAAACTGCAGAAATTTAAAGTTACCTAGGGAAATATGACTAAATTATGTTACAGGTTCCAAGCAGATTAATCACCAGGATTCTCCACAAAAAAAAGATGTCTGTTGCCACAGACATCACTCTGGAATTTTGACTAGATTTAAGATAATTTCTGATTTTGCCAATGCACGCCAGTCAGCGACTTAGAGCTATGTCACATAAATGACAACTGCTTTGCTTACTTGAGCAAACTATTGTACTTCTTTCTCCATTGGAAATCCATGGGCATAAACATGATAGAGCTAAGCAATTTTATAGGCTAATTCAATTCCCAAAGTTCCAGACTTTTACAGATTGTACAGATGTAAGCTCCTGCACAATATCACCCCCTCTCCAAACAGGAACTGATTTCACCTTTCAATGTTCCACTCTTTTTGTGATTATAGTGCTAGTTTCCACATGTTAGTGTTCACTTGAAATACACTAACACAACTTCTTCATTTCAAAGTTAAAACTGTGGTTCTTTACGAAAGCATTGCCCCAGTTTTGAAGAACAGAGTGGGAAGAAGACATAAGGAAGGAGGGGGAGCCTGAAATAAGAAATAGGATAAAAAGGCCAGAATTGTTACTGCAATGGACAGCCTCTTAGTCATGGCAAGAATGTCTTCTGAGCTACAAGTCCCCACTCTAAGCATGGCACCTACAATTTTGTGAGGCTTGGAAGAAATGGGGCAGCTTCAAAATTGCAAATCTGTGATCACTAAGACAGCTGACTTCAGTCATGCCTGAATTCTGGCAGTTAAGAGTATAAAACACATGTATAGTTTAGACTTGATAAGAGGATGTGTAAACTTTGCTTGGTTGCTTGGGTAGGTAGGATAAACTTTTCTAGAGGTAAAATACTGTTTTGTCTCTAGTCTCAGGGCACCTATAATGGGGGAGAGGTAGGGTGCCCTCTGGGAGAGATGAGGTACATTTTGGTATTGTTAGATGTAGTAATTATTAGATGTAGTTATGTTGTTAAGAGATCCGTCATCAGCAGTGTCTATGGAACTGTGAAAATAATTGTCAAACAAAACTATAATAGGGAGGTGCCAAGCTGTCGAGGCTTATAAAACTTTTACGCTTTAAATATTTGAAAAGAATTGCAGCATTATTTTTAAAGTGCTTGCTATTTCACTTTGTGTGTAGATATGAAATAAATGATTATCATTTGGAGGACAGGAGCAGGTCTGTGTTCTAGGTATAATCCTTCTCTAGTCCTGAAAAAGTGTGAGACCTGAAATATTGACTGCTGCTTTCCTCCAGATGCTGCCTGACCTGCTGTTTTCTTCCAGCATCCTGTTTGTCTACCTTGGATTCTAGCAGCTGCATTTTTTTTTCGTCTGTAAAAAAGGACTATCATTACTGGATTAGTACACAACCTTCCATTATCACTTTGGGGTGCCTGTAAATTCTGATTGATCGAGAACTTCAAGTGATTATGGGCTTTTTGAATTGATTGATTATTGTCATGTATACTGAAATACAGTGAAATATCATAATCAAATCCTCTCTATTTGTTTGAATGAATGCAGTTCATTTACAGTTAAGAATCTCAAACTACTCAGGATGAAACTTCCTGCTTGATCAGTGCCCCATTCGCTCTTTCAATATTAATTCCTCCATTACCAATGCACAGTGTCAATATTGTATGCAAACCACTAGGTGCATTGAAGCACATGACAAGGCTCCCTCAACAACACCTTCCACATTTTCACTTCCATCATATAGAAGGATAAGGGCAGCAGGTATGTGAATACACTACCACCTGTAAGTGTCACATTCCCCACCTCCCACCTCAAGTCATATATAGCCTGTCTTGAAACTGTATTACTTTTTCTCCACTGCTGTTGGGCCAAATCCTGGATCTCTCTCTTTAACTGCACTGAGGACACATGGGGGAATGGATTTCAGGGTTTCAAGGTGTTGACTCACCGCCCCCTTTGGAAGGCCAGTTAGAGACGGAGAATGAATGTAATATAATACAAGGACAAATGAAAAACAAAGAGGAAGTAATAGTCCAATGACTTACAAGTCAATCAACCTCAGATCAGTTCTAGGCAACTTATTGAGAATAAAAACACCTATGGGCTACCTGTGCCATTGGACACACCCTTCATGATCACTCCCTCCAGCCCCTATCATCCCCCTCAAACTTGCCCCCCTCCCAAACTCGAGACACCCTTTTGTCCGGACTATTGTGATACCCCAGATTCAGTTTAAGTTCAGACTTTTCTTTATTGGGAAGGACTGGACTTCTCAGTCTGGTGCTGCTGGGACTACAATAGCTGTTCAACATTCAAAAAGCTATCAGCTCTCTAAGGCCCCTCATGGCAGAGCACAAAGCCAAACAGCCAAGCAATTAACATTGCTTCCAGCATTAAATAGCTGAGGGTAGCCATCACTACTATGGGCTGACTTACGACAGGTTATTTTTCACTGAGTTTTTGGGGACTACAGTGTCTGCTAAAATCCAAGAAATAATACATTCATTAAATCTGGAAATTCCTAGACTGCAACCTGCTCTTGGCTTATCCATTTCAGTTCAGTTCAATAATGGAAAGGGATATACCCAGGGATATACCCAGGATATACTCCAGGATGGATACCCAGACATAGTGTACAAGGCATGATTCCATGAAAACATCTAGGTCAGGCTGTTTATTAGTTTGTGGGGTTTGCTTTTATTGTTTCTGGTCCATCATCAATAACAGATGATCTGGCCATTTTCATTTTGGTTTTTAGACTTTGTAGTGGTTGATCCAATTGAGTGGATTGATAATTCATTTCATTGGCTAATTAAGAGTCAGTATATTGTTGTGACTGGAGTCTCATGGAGGTAAGAACTGGCAAGGATAGAAGATTCCCTTCCCTAAAGGGCATGAGATAAATCAGATGAGTTGTTCAACAATCCACAATGATTTAATGATAACTATTTTTACTAACGTTTATGATTCCAGATTTAATCATTGATTTCCAACAGTTACAAAAGAGGTCAGAGTCAAGGAATATTGCAGCGAGTAACGCATATCCTGTCTTCCCAAAGCCTGTGCCCCATCCACAAGGCACAAGTAGCAACGGTGTGTAACATCTTTGAAAACTCATAACTACTGTCACCTAGAAAGACAGGCGCAGCTGATACATAGAAACAACATCACCTTTGAAGTCCCCTCCAAGCTAGACACTATCCTGACTTGGAAATATATTTTTGTTCATTCATTATTGCAGGGTCAAAAATCTTAGAATTTTGCCCTAACCTCCCTCGTCCAGCCACCAAACCTGACAGAATTGTGGTTCTATTTACAGCACATGTACTACAGTGGTTCAAGAATACAGTTCACCACCACCTACTTCAGGGAAAACAGGTTCAGGCAATAAATGCTGGCCAGCCAGCAATACCCAGGTCCCACTAGTGAAAAGAAGAAGAAATTTGCTGTGGTGGGATTCAAACTAGTGTCCCCAGGCCATTAGACTTGGCCTTATTAGTTCAGTTACATTAAGACCATCCCATTGCTTCTCTCATTTTAATGACAAAGGCTTCTGTGCTCCACTAAGCCCTTTTTTTAAAAAAAGTCTGCTTTTATTCATTCATATTGCTTCTTCACATTTCGCTTGAGAATGGAGTTGTTAGAAAGGGCTCTGTTATTTTTATTTACCATCAGGTCCAGTCATTGAATGTAAAACTGTTCACTGGAATAATAAGCACCATTCTACTGAGAGATTTTGACAAGACTCAGAAGTTCTAACAATGTGTAACTCACTTTTCTTTGAAAAATGTCACTTTCACAAATGATTTCAATCTGACAGCCTCTATACAATTTATTCTACAAGTTATTTACTATTTTGCTTCTACCTATAATTCAGGAAGTAACATTGAGGGAAACCTGTGTTCATTTTGACTATATCATGCTTCATCTTGTAGCTGCTTATATACATGAGACTAGGTGAAATAATTGAGGTGAAAATGATATTTGTTGCTGTTCCCAAAAATAGAAATCAAAAAGAGAAGAATTGAAGAAGTTGGAGATAGCTCAGACAGATGTACTTGTGTTTAAGGTTTCCAATTAAGTTACAACCGCATTACCAACATAAAACCTTCACCCACTTTATAATATGTTATTGACTTCTCCTTGGCAAATACAATTCAATGTATTAGTATCAAAACATGGGAGTACATTTTTCCACAGCATTTACTAAATAAATTATCCAATCTTACTTCTATATTGATATCAGAATTGAATGAAATATAAAATTGACCGCAGCTCATTTTATGATCCTGGTATCAAATAGAATATAAACTATGCTCTACATTACAACCGAGTAACCTAATAACAACAATAAAAAAAAGTCCAAAGAACTGTGGATGCTGGAAATCAGAAACAAAAACATGTATTTCTAGAATGAGTCAGCAGGTCAGGCAATATCTGTGGTGAGAAAGCAGACTTAACATTTCATTAACAGTGACTGTTTTGAAAAAGGGCCACTGGATCTGAAACACTGACTCTGCATTCTGTCCATAGATGCTGCCAGACCTGCTGAGTTTTACCACCCATTTCTGTTTATGAACCTAATAAAAACTTACACTGATAAATCACACTTAATTTCAGAGGATGGCAAACCTACTGTGCTGAACAGCCCTACTAAGGAGGCGATGGCTGTTGCCAAAATGATGCTCATCGAGGCTTTGGATTGAGGAGGGACCAGCCACAGTTTAGTCTTGGGAGGAGTGGGATTTGAGGTGGTGCCACACGGAAGGGGCTTCAGCTGCAGAGGAGGGAGGTGATTGTCAGTGGCCCTTTTCAGCTGTTCCCTGATAGTTCCTCAATCAGGCACTGAGCACTTCTGAACAAGGGATCGCTGAGCCTACAATCTTGCACAAATTTGCTTGTGATCCTTCCAGTATGTCAAACCACATGCAGCTACTTCTGTGTTAATTTTAATGATAGTGAGGCCCTTGAGTGAATATCAGTCAGTGTAGAAACTAATCTGTCATATTTCTGCTGCTGATTCTTACATTTAACAGTTGCAAAATGTATTTCCATTGAGGCAGAACATGAAATGAAAATACAGGCACTGGAGCAGTGCTGTTTACCTGACATATATTCATGTCTGCTAGAAAGTCTTAAAGAGCTAGGACAATTAAAATTTACTGTTAACCACACGTCACAAAATAAGTGAAGAAATGACACAACAATTGTATCAAATAGGTAAATGACAAACTCAAACTACCAAGTGAAAATCATTGCCAAACCAGGTCAAGTCCAATCAGATGAATTACTGTGATGGCAACAATTTCCATAGTGAGGGCTAACCATAAAACGGTGTACAATGTTGACCTTGCAGTCAATTAAGTCACGTCTTCAAAGAGTTGCCAATCATCCAACAATCGACTTTTATAGAAACATCCAATTATACATAGAGACTCACATATATATTCGCAAAGGTGTTAGCAGTATAAACGGGGTCATGTGCAGGAGGTAATGTAAATAGAACATACTGTCTGAAGCTCTAGATGTAAGGTTGCTTCCTTTTGGAACATGACACAATAAAGCAATGAGAATGACATGTTTTGATAGTATATTGATACAATTAATTGTTAATTATGGTGGAAAATGTTTGGGTGAATGTGATTACTAGCTACTGGTCACCTGCTTTACACTTGAAAATTGGTGGCAGCAACTGATGATTGAATTCGGGCTGTTGAAGTGTTGGTGCGGGGTGGACTAGGCAAGAGATGGAAGGGGGTGATACCTTGGCTTCTCCTGGATTTCTTTATGATTAGCAATCATCATTGATCAAGAAATCTGATACCATCAAGGGCAAAGCAGCCTGCTTAATTGGTGCCACATCCATAAACATCAACTCCCTCCACCATCACCACTCAGTAGCAGCAGTGCCTAGTATCTAGAAAGTGCACTGCAGAAATTCACCAAGGCTCCTTAGACAGCATAATCCAAACCCATGACTACTTCCACCTAGAAGGACAAGGTTAGCAGATACACGGGAATAATAGCATCAGCAAGTTCTCTCCATGTCACTGACCATTCTGACTTGGAAACATATTGTTATTTTTTCACTGCCACTGTGTCAAAATCCTGAAGCCCAAATGGTATTGTTGGTCTACCTATAGTACATGGACTGAAGCAGTTCAAGAGGCAGCTCACCACCACCTTCTCCAGTGCAACTAGGGACAGACATTAAATGCTGGTCTAGCTAAAATGCCCATATTCCATAAGTGAATTTAAGAATGCATATTTCCTATCAACAGGAAAACTGTGCATCCAGTCAAAACAGGCATTAGGCTATGTAAATATTCAAATTAGTTGCCATTCTGTTTAGAATTTCCAAATACCAACAAGCTCATTTGTACTGGGAATGAACAGCCTAGCTAACATCACTTAAGTCAGCTTTTCCACAAAGAATCTGGAAAATATCCTGAGGAATTCTTGTAATATCAGGAAGCAAGGAAGAGCAGCTTCAGACTCCAATGGTATTGAGTCAAGTTATAGAGTCATAGAGTTATATAGCACAGGAACAGTTCCTCAGTCCAACTCGTTTGCACTGAACAGACATCCCAATCTGACCTAGCCCCACTTGCCAGCATTTTGCCCATGTCCCTCTAAATGCTTCCTACTCATATACCCAGCATGATGTCTTTTAAGTGGTGTAATTGTACCTGCCTTCACCACTTCCTCTGGCAGCTCAATCTGTACAGTCACTATCCGCTGCATGAAAAAGTTCTGAGAAGAACTCTTGCAGTTATGATCATTTTAACTTGAACCAAATTTTACCAATATTTGTTTACAGAGGGTAAAAATAGAAGTGGGAAAGAAAATAAACTGATGGGTCAGAGTTTGAGCAACAACAGAACAAATGAGGAGCTGCTGAGACAAATTACATTTGTGGACAAGCTGTTTAAAATAATCACAGGAAAATGTATGCACAGGTATACCTTAGACTTGGTACAGAAGGGCGAGCGACATAAAACAGAGCAAGATGATGTTGAATATGAATGGATGCATTGGTTTTTAACATTTATATGCAATTGCATAAAGCACTAGAACAACATGTGGGAAACGGGGAAATTAGTTCAAAATAGAGAAACCTTTTCTGAATCTTAGATTTTATAGATAAATCTGAACTTGTCTTTATTAAGCAGAATTTTCACTGCGATGTTCTCTCACTGCATCTCACCAAACTTGTCTTCTTATCTATAACCATTACACTACAACTAACAACCACCCCCTGCACACTCCTCCAGCCCAAACGTGCCCAGTGATGTCTGCTGTGTTCACATATGGCCCTAAATTACTGAACACCATTCTCTGAACATCTTGTCACTCTGTGCATACCAGAGTTCACCCACATTCCTTATAGCCATGCCATCTTTGAAATTCTGTTGTGCAGCCAGGCAAGCAGCAACCTGGAGCAACCCTACCAATTTCCAGGTATTTGCTCCAGACATGGAAGACATGGGAATTTTACACTTCACTGTGTAGACAAGGACATGGTGGCTGTACTGTGCAGGATAATGCAGAGGCAGAACTTCCACATTTGCCAGGGCCAGCAGTATAGGGTGTGACTTCTGACCACGCCAGACTGTTTTGAGATTTCCACCTGGATTAAATCAGCCTTAGGTTTCTGGAATAGATAGCGTTGTAGAAAAATGTTCAATGTCCTTCTCTACTCTATCAGCGTAAGTGCCATCAATACCTTACACTCACTCTATTTCTGACATTGTACCACCTCTCACCAAAGCTCAAGCTATTCCACTTCAATATTGCCTGAAACATTAGATAGACCTTAGGTTTCGGGTAAAAGTTCAGCACAACATCGTGGGCCAAAGGGCCTGTACTGTGCTGTACTGTTCTATGTTCTTTGAAACATCTTTCCTGAAATGTGATCACCCATCCAAACCCCCTTTACCGCTAATTCTGCATGCCTTCTGCTCTGCCAACTCACTCAGTCAGAACACCTCCCTTCCTGGACCAAGAAGAACAGCTGTGTCATCCCTTTTCATCTCCCTTAAAACCTAACCCTCTCTCACTTCAGGAGGATAAAAGCCCCTAAAAGGTAGAAAGGGTTACAACAGCTGGTAGGCTGCTTTAACAAACAGTCATCACCTTAATTGGCAACACAACTTGGCCGAGCAAGAAACTTGCCACACTTCTTCTGAAAAGGATAAAAGATGGAGCAAAATGTTCCTGATGTTGAGATAGGCTGTCACGAGATTTCTCCACGGATTCTGTCTCAAAGGTAACCTAACGAGCAGAAGGTTTAGAAGTGATTTGAGGAAAGACATTTTTACCCAGACAATGGTGGGAAACTGGAACACACTGCTTATACCGGTGATGGAGGCAGAAACACTGGTAACATTTAAGAAGTATTTAGCTGTGCACTTGCGAGGCCAAAGCTAATAAGGTTATGGACCAAGTTCAAGAAAATGGGATTAGAACAGTTAGGTGGATGTTTTGGGGGTGCGGAAGCAATGGGCTGAAATGCCTTTTACTGTGCTGTAGATCTCTATAACTCTATGACTATGACAAGGAGTTCAGGCCCCTCTAAGATTCTGCCTATGGTTATCCAAAGATGAGGTTGAAAAATGAATATTACATGGTCTAAATATTTTGCTGACAATGCTAAATTAGAGGACATGACAAACTCTGAAGAAGAATACAGGAGACACAAATAGATCAGTAAATTGCACAGATAAACAAGCAAAAATTAGGGCACAGTAGAGAAGTCTGAAGTAACACATGGTGTAGGGAACAGAACAATAAAAGGAAATAGGCTTTTAATTTCTTCAATGATTTGAGTGAGCAACAGAGAAAAATTAGTTGGAGATCCATTTTGACTGGCTGTCTGCCACCTGATATACATGTGATATTCTACTAGAAAATAATCTAGGTTTGAAGCATGCCCCCATAAAATATGTGGATTTTTTTTTAATAGATGTAGAGCATACCGATACATACAGCATTTGCATTTTCTTAGCGTCCAACATTGCTAAGGCCTAAAAGAGTGTTCAGTATTGAACAGCCAGATTGATTAGTGAAATTAATTATAATCTTTTCCCACTTTATTTTTGGAGTGTTCTAGGCTACATACACTAAACAATAAGATTTTTAACCACAGGAGAAGGCAGCAAGTAATATGAGGGAGAGAGATAAATCTGGTAGAAGAACATCCATGTTGTGGTTCCCATATAGCGAGAGGAGACAGCAGTGGAAGCAAAAGGTTTTGTAAGAGCCCAAAGCTTTAGAAATGGTAAGAATGAGCAGCCCTGAATGGGTAAATGCTCAGTCATTTCATCAGGACATTATTGCAAGTTTACAATAAGATTTTTAACCACAAGAGAAGGCAGCAAGTAATATGAGGGAGAGAGATAAATCTGGTAGAAGAACATCCATGTTGTGGTTCCCATATAGCGAGAGGAGACAGCAGTGGAAGCATAAGGTGTTGTAAGAGCCCAAAGCTTTAGAAATGGTAAGAGTGAGCAGCCCTGAATGGGTAAATGCTCAGTCATTTCATCAGGACATTATTGCAAGTTTACGGGCACGTGATAGAGTGTATCAAAGAAATGATGGTTCCTCTTGCAGATAAGGCTGGAACTAGAGCCATATGTAGAACATTCATGAATAAATTTAGTTGGGAATCTAAGTAAAACCTTTCAACCAGGAATGATTTGAATGTGGAACTCTGAACAACAGGGAGTAATTGAAATTAGTTGTATAGATGTATTCAAAAGTAAGCTAGCTAAGCATAATGGAGGCATTAACAATAATCAACTTGTAGCTATGTAGCAACTTTAATGAAATAAAATATCCCAAGACTATTATAGAGGCATTACAAAGCAAAATAGACTTACAAGTCACATAAGCTGATAGATCTGAAAATGTTGGCAAATAAAAACATTTAAAGCAGAAAAGAAAGAAAGAAGATAGAGGGAATGGCTCAGGGACAGAATTCCTGATTTTAGGTACCAGGTTGCTGAAGGAATGGACAGCAATTATAGTTAAAATCAAGAAGCCATGATTGCAGGGAAGCAGAACTGGAGTAGATTATAAAGATAGAAAGAGGTGAGGCTATGTCGGGAGTTGAAACTAAAAATTAGAACTTTAAAATTGAAGTCTTGTTAAAGGGAGAGCCAGTGTAGAGTTACCATCTGAATAGAATTTGGTGCAATATAGAAAATGGATAGCAGAGTTTTGGACAACTTCAGGCTTTTGGAGAGAAGAATATGAAATTCTAGCCAGGACAGCTTAAAAATGTTTCAGTCTATAGTGAATTTAAAAAAAAGATGTCGCTTTGCTTAGCAAAGGGCCTGAGAAATGGTAGGAATTGGAGATGTTAGTGAATTGAAAACAATTAATCTTAATGATAGTATGAGTGTGTGTGTTACTAACTCATCTCATCATATGTCTTACACCAAGGTTTTGTATAGTTAGTGCATCTTATAGATAGTACATACCGCTGCTATTGATCCTTGGTGGTAGAGCGCGCGAATACATGTGGATGTAGCGCCAATCAGGTGGACTTTGCCTTAGCTGATGATAAACTGTTTGAGTGTTGTTGGAGCTGCACTCATTCAGGCAAGTATATTATCAAATAAATATTACTGTCACTGCTGTATAGAGCTTTCTCAAAGTAAGCAAAACCATCAATGAGTTATGCCACAGTCTTCCAATAAATTAGGTCTACCTCCAGCATTATGCATCAGTGATTAGCACTCTGCTGACAGTGCAAGTAACAGCACGATGGCTCAGTAGTAGGGTGACATGATGGCTCAGTGATTAGCACTACTGCCTTTAGGATCCAGGTTCGATTCCACACTTAGCAACTGTTACATGGAGTTTTCACATTCTCTCTGTGACTGTGCAGGTTTCCTCTGGGTGCTCTGGTTTCCTCCCACAGTCAAAAGATGTGCAGGTAAGGTGGATTGGACGTGCTATTTTGCTCCATACTGTGCATGGATTTGTAGATTAGATGAGTTAACCATGGCAAATTTGGGGTTACAGAAAAAGGGTCAGGGGCTGGGTCAGGGTGGGATACACTTCAATGGATCGGTGCAGAATGGCCTGCTTCAGCATTATGGTTGTTCTATGAATGACAGAGAGTGAATTTAAATCTCACAACAGCTGTTCACATTTATGGAATGGACTTATTTTAGGCTATTGGTGATGCAAGTAACATAAGGTGCTCAGCTTTCCAATATAGCTTAGTCCAAAACAGAAAGGCATTGTTTTCTGGAACAAGGCAGAGAATTGATTGAAGTATGACTTGTTAATGCAGACAATCAATTGTGTATCAATCAATAACTTTAAAATCAGCAGACTGGAGGGTAACACAGACAGAGGAAAAAGAACTTCAGTCATTATATTGAGCTGTGATAAATTTGAGGTTCCTATCCGGAGCAGGAGTGCATTGAAATGGATCAATGTTCGTTAGAGGAATTATTTCCCGATACCAAAAATGCACTTAAGTGACTTCAAAAATGTTATTAAGAATGCCAAAATATATTCTCCTAGAAATTTAAAGAAAGACAAGAGAAAATGGTCCTAGCAGGTACAATGCATACAACACACTGAGCAGAGATTAACATCTGTGATTTTACACATGAGCTGGAAAATATTTCTCACCATGATTCACTTCTGGTTGAAGACTCGCACTGGCAAGAATTCAATCATGCTGCAGCAGCTGATATTATTCAGAAGCAACTACCTATTGTTATTCTACAAAAATGAACTAGAATTAAGTCAGCGATATCAGAATGGCTCCACCCTACTTGGACTTTTGAAATTAAATAAGAGCGCAAAGGGATTTAATGTTCAAGCGATAACAACATGTGGTAATAACTGTGTTGTGAAAGGAATTCATGTCATTATCGTATTCAATACAGGTCAGAACAGAAGGTTTTGTCTATACAGAAAAGTCACTATTGATCCAGAATGTTAACTGAGTTTAAACACTATTTGCAATGTTTGAAAAGTTTAGCTCATCATAGTTCTCCAAGTAATGAACAATTAGAGCACAAGATCATGGCTAGGACATAGTTGAAGCTTGGAACTGCTGTCTGTGAGTCACATGGCCGTACCCTGTACATTATATTTGGAAATGATGAAAACTTTATTGATGTGGCTATCCTCACTTCTGGTCCAGTGTAGTGTGTCTTGTCAGAAATCAAAACTAAAACTTTCAAATCTGGACAACCAGTCATTTTAGCAACAGATGGTTATTTGCATCCAAATGTAACAGCATCTCCAGGAAGGGGTGGCAATGTTGAAAGAGGCCCTGAGCATGGGACTTAGACAGAACATATGTACCCCCTTTGGAGAAAGACTACCTTTGTCAGACAGAGGCCACATGGAGGGAAAGAGACAGATAAAGAAGTTATTAACCAAAGTATCCGATATGAATAGTCCATTTTCCTTGACATAGCATTAGTTTTTCTTAATATTTGTAGAGAACTGGTGCCAATGAATTAAAGAAATGCTGATCTTTGGGTGGTCCATGTGCTTACACCTACCATTGCATTCAGGCACATTTGGCAGGATTCCATAATACGAGCATCAAGTCATGACTGATAAGGTGAAAAGATGCTGGGCTGAGATGGAGAGGTGATAGAGGAGATGAAACTGGCAATGTCCAGAAAGAGAGTAAAACCTACTCCAGTATCACAGGAAGTTCTGGAAGAAATCTGACCTTTAGGCCAAACCTAGGCAGAAGGACCCCTTTATATTTTCTTGTTTGCTCATGGGATGTGAATGTCACAGGCTAGGCCAGTATTCATTGCCTGTCCCTAAAAGTGCTCAAGAAGCTGCCTAACAAGCTGGTGCAGTCTTTGGAGTGTTGGGGAGTCCACAGTGTTGTTTGTAAGGGAATTCCAGGTTTTTGGCCCAGGAATTGTGCAAGAACAACTTAACAGTTCCACGTCAGGTTGCTGAAGGGGAACTTGTAGAGGGTGGTGTTTTTAATGCATTTGCTGCCCCATATCCTTCTAAGTGGTAAAGTAATGGTTTTGAAATGTACTATTGAAGGAGCCTTGGTGAGTGATTGCAGTGTTTCTTGTAGTTGGACCATACTTTGCATACTTGTGTGCGTGTCTTTGAGGCTGAGGAAGAATGAAGCGGGACTGCTGGTTGGATGTTCTATTTGCTGATGCGTAAGAAACTGCACAGTTTCAAGGGAAGACTGGAAATAACCAATGATCTGGCAATTGAGGATGCATTATTTGTTAGCGTTTTTATGGTCCTCAGTGCAAGTGAATAAGGTGGTCTATGTGACAGCACATCCGTGCAGAAAGCCTCATAAAGAAACATTGGGACAATGTACAGATGTTTAAAGAAGAGCTTTGGGTACTGACAAAAGGCTTGGGGAGAGCAGTATCCTGTTACAGCTAACGTAGAGGTTTTACGGGTACAAGCAAGCTGCAGGAGAGGACCTGGTTTCTTTATCTCTGGAGCCATATTGTATTCCTGGGTCCTTCCGTCAAATCAAATGTGGATAGATAGCTGAAGGACTACCTAACTGAAGTAGTGACAGATTAGAATATTTAGAGGGAGTTGAGGAAACTTAATACTAATGAGCTTCAAGCATTCTTGGTTGATGTGTGGGATCACATCACCTGGATCATGATGATAGATTGGTCTCTTAATAGCAGAAATGAAGCTGCCATCAAGGAATTGACATGTAACATACAGCTTCAGTCCTTGGTCCTATCTCCAGCATAAGGCCCACGTCAATTCCACCCAATGGACACTCATTGAGTGCTGGAACTGTGGCACTTCAAATGATCCTGACTTCAACTTTATGTTATTCTGGGAATCACTTGTCGAAGAAAGGACCAAGCAGCTCACTTGGGAACCTGAGAACTGAGGAGGCTGAAGTGTTTGTGCTTGAAGGCTCAAGTGAAGTGGAGTCGAACAGTGATGCACAATCTTCCCTCAAAGCTGTGCAGGGGGTACAGTCACTTTTGATGGTTCATGCTTGCTGATTTTTGTGTGGATGCATTGACTTCAGGTTCAAGAAACTGCTATTTTTCACAAACCTTGAAGGTCTGCATGCTGGCAGGAACATTTAGAAGGAGGTGGCTGAACAATGATTTTTGGAATGATTCTGTGTGTTGTGAATCCAGGGTGTTACATCTAGTTTAAGGAGGGCTTTTCCAACCCTGAAAGAAGGTGTTGGGATGAGCTGCCAGGACGTGGCACTTGCTACCAAACATATGACCCCTGGACACCACAACCAAATTGGACCCAATCGTGGGTGATCCACCACAGAGGGCTGGATCCCATTGAACGTACTGGTGCAGATAATAGGCCGAGAAGATCCTCTCGAGAAAATGTTAGTTATCACTGCAACTCATACCATTTACCAAGAACAGTGATGCAAGATGAGAATGCTGCCACTAATCTAGACCTGAACATTCTCATCCTTGTGGCACAATCAAATATGCTGCTCACACAACTTAGCCAATGATGCTTAGCCAATAGCACTGTGTGCTATATGTAGTTGTCAGGATGGCAAGTTTCAAGTAGGGAAGTGTTGAACAGGGCCTCTAGCAGCAGTTGGCAAGGTTGAACAAGTTCCAGGACAACATGTTGAGGGATGCATTCAAGCTTGGGGCAGTTGATACTGAGACATGTGGGGAAAGATTACTGTTTAAGATCTTTATGGCAAAATGTAATGAGGGCCCATTCAGTTTAAAGGTCCTTTCTTTGCCTCAAAGTGTGCGTAAATGTTGTCCTGCATGAGTAGGAAGTGCCTTTGGTTTTGCCACTCAGGGAGTATCAAAATGCAAAGACTGTATAGAACTGCTTTCGTACTTGTGTAAGCACATAAAGGAAGTTTTTTTTGTGAATAAGGGCTCTAGAAAAACATGCAGAATGTACTACTCCTGCAGATGATTGGGGTCAATATCAAGGAGGATCGCCAGAAGGTGACGAGCCAGCAAGCCTTGCTCTTTGCCTCAGAGGCCTCCAAGATACTCTTCTAGGCTATGGAGCAGATTGAGATGTGCTCACAATCAGAGGGAGAGCTCTGTGATCAATAACCTAAAGAAAGAAGATGGCTCGGTAACGTCACCTCATTCTGACATCCTGAGGATCAACAAATGCTTTTATGTAACTGTTTGTCACAAAGCTCACATATAGCATGTCCTCTAACATAGAGATCTCAGGCAATAGCCCACAGGAGAGGCTGGACCACCTATCACTGGATGAGCTGACCAATGTCGTCTAGTCCTTTGAGAAGTGTAAAACGTCCAGAACTGATGGTGTGCCAGTGGAATTGTATTCAACTCTGTGCAACATAATTGATCAGGACCAGCTGGAGGTGGACAACAGTATGCTTCTGACTGGTAGCATGTATGAAACCTCGTATAGAAGTGGAAGGGGAGAGAGAGGAAATTAGAAATTAGCAACCATTCTCAGTGCTTAATGCAGATTACAACTTTCTGTCCAAGGTCATTACCAAGTTCTGAACAACAACGATAGGTGTGGGTGCAAGATATTACTTATGATAATGGAATAATTCTGAAGCCTAGCTCTTCAATGGAGGAAATTGTGCGTGTGTTTGTAAGAAAGTAACAGTGTCAACACTATTACTATGACAGGAATGCTGAACTGGTTTAAGCAGTATGATCTGGTGACACAATGAGAATAAAACTGTTGGGCAAAATTCCTCCATGCTGAAATATGCTCAAGCATGGTGGGTCCTCAGAGTTTTGATGTGCAAGTCAGAGATTCATTACACTACATGAATTGGCAGCAGTTCATTTTTGTTGATGAATCTCTTGCAAGCAAAACTCTTGCAGTTGATAACTCTAATGACCTGTACATCCATAGAGTCTTCTGAAGTGCCCATAGTAGGGGATTTGTCAACAATGTAACAGCATAACAGGAAGTGTGCACCACATCTGCTCCTTGCCTTTTCCATTTCCCATGTGATTGCTACAGGTTAAAGAACTCATGATGTGCAGCAGAGACCTCTATGATCATGTAACAGAGCCCACTTTTCAATGGTGAAACCAGCTTTCTGCTGACAATGCTGTACCCGTGGGTGGACCTTGAAAAGAACCTCCTAGACAACCAAGAAGGCTCTGCATCATGCAAATCATTCCGGCCCAATTTTAATGTAATTAACATTAGTCTTGAAAGCACAAAAGATCACATGGAAGATTTTCAAATTAAATTAAATTTTTAAATATTTCACATTACTTCAGTTTCAATTTATTCATATGTGTATCATTGCGGCTTGTTGAGAGTAGCTCGCTTAGAGAGTTTAATGTATAAGCCTCACAGCTGTCTGACAATACTGGCTGTGAGGCTTGGATTCCATCATTTCAAATGGGGAAGTGATGCTTGACTCTATGAGCTTGGATAAGATGTATCCTGGGCTGTTGAGGGAGGCAAGCCAGTAAATAATAGGGGACTTTTACCATTAACTTATTAAAAATCGAAAAAAAAACTGCAGATATGGAAAATCAGAAACGAAAGCAGAAATTTCTATAAAGATCCAGCAGGTCTGGCAGCATCTGTGGAGAGAAATCAAAGTTAACGTTAAGGATTCAATGACCCTTCCTCAAAACAGATGGTAGCTAGAGAACAAAATGTGAGGCTGGATGAACACAGCAGGCCAAGCAGCATCTCAGGAGCACAAAAGCTGACGTTTCGGGCCTAGACCCTTCATCAGAGCTCTGATGAAGGGTCTAGGCCCGAAACGTCAGCTTTTGTGCTCCTGAGATGCTGCTTGGCCTGCTGTGTTCATCCAGCCTCACATTTTGTTGTCTTGGAATCTCCAGCATCTGCAGTTCCCATTATCTCTGGTAGCTAGAGAATTCATGTTTTTCATGCAGAAGATAGGGTGGGGAAAGCAAGTAAAAAGTAAATGATAGGTGGAGATAAAGCCCAAAGAGAAAGAAGAACAGTTGGACAGACAAAGGAGTGGGTAACTACCAGCCTGAGAGAATGAGTACATACCATCTGTTCTGAAGATTGGTCACTGAACCTGAAACGTTAACTCAGATTTCTCATCACAGATGTTGCTGAACCTTTCCAGAAATTTCTGTTTTGTGATATTAATTTATCTCTATTTTTTCCTTGCCTAACAGGGATTTTTAACTTGACCCATGGAAATCCAAAATGGTTCCTTCCCAGTCAAATATCAAACTGAGACTGTCCATCCAGATCCTTGTTTTCCATGAATTGTATAACTCCCACATGTCACAACCTTTTTTTTAATGATTTGCACCAGCTCATATTGTTCTCCCTGTGCCCCATACCAATCTATAGTGATAGCTTTAACCTGGCAGGCTCTTACTGTCTTCTTGTTCCTTCCAGCTGATGCTACTACTGGTTAGGTCAGATCCCAGAATGAAATATGGCTTGATGGATCATTCTGTTTAAAAAATGTTGTGGTCTTTCACTAAAACATAAGCACTCAAGGCTGCAGATTTGGTTTTATCAATAAAACAGAAGTTTATTAGATTAGAGAAATTAAAATAAAATGTTAAAAAGCTAGCTGAATAAAAGTTTCAGGCATTTTAAATTACATTGTGAAACAAAATACCATTTAACCCTCAACACCATCACTTAACGTTTACTAAAAAAAACAGACATTTCCCTGCCCTGTCAAATCTGTCATTTTGATTAAACTGCCTTTTTTCTCAGTTCATGTCCTGTGAGCCGTGAAACACTTTCCTTGAATCCTCTCACAGTTGCCATCTCATGCATTCTCCCGCTTTCAATAAACAACACAGATATCTCACTGAATATTCCTGGTTCAGAAATTTTGCAGTCTACTCTCAATCACTAAAGTATCTTATTTCCGTAAATGCTCTGAAGAATCTCCTTTCTTTTCTAAGACAGACTAAACTTGTATCTGACCCCAGTCACGTATCCTTGGAACTGTCCAAAACCTTTCCAACCTCTGAATTTTTCAAAGCTAATATCAATTTTTTGATTATTCTAAACCCCAAACTAAGCTAATGTCTTTCAATGCTTTCTCTTTCCAGTTGTACACTCATACAAAATAAGCAAACTCCCAATAACACTCTAGGAGGCACATACTACTTCACAATCATTGTTCTAGAAAGACTAACATAGTTAATTTTTTAATCCTTTGAAAAAATACCAAAGCCTAGAACACTGCACCACAAGACCCCTCTGCTGTGCTGTTTGTTTATTTGTTCAAGTTTTTGTACCTATTGAATGGCTGTTTGAGTGATCTTAAAGTGGTAAATATATAAATCAGTAGTCATCTGATTTTTCTTCTACTGGGTACAGTTTTTATTCCGTCAATTGCTATTACTATTGTGATGTACAAGCAATGATGCCCACTGCTGGTGTAGGCACTGGAGAGCCAACCACCAACAGCTGCTCACTGGGCGAGGACAGCTACCACCAATTCTCCTTTCTACACCGATACTGATGGCCTGTTTGATTAACAGTGATAGAGGATGAGCCACTACTGAGTCTTAATTAAAAGTGGAGGTGCTGGTTTTGGACAGAGGTGGACAAAGTCAAAAGTCACACAACATCAGGTTATAGTCCCAGAGATAATGGGAACTGCAGATGCTGGAGAATCCAAGACAACAAAATGTGAGGCTGGATGAACACAGCAGGCCAAGCAGCATCTCAGGAGCACAAAAGCTGACGTTTCGGGCCGAGACCCTTCAGAGAGGGGGATGGGGTGAGGGTTCTGGAGTAAATAGGGAGAGAGGGGGAGGCGGACCAAAGATGGAGAGAAAAGAAGATAGGTGGAGAGAGTATAGGTGGGGAGGTGGGGAGGGGATAGGTCAGTCCAGGGAAGACAGACAGGTCAAGGAGGTGGGATGAGGTTAGTAGGTAGATGGGGGTGCGGCTTGAGATGGGAGGAAGGGATGGGTGAGAGGAAGAACAGGTTAGGGAGGCAGAGACAGGTTGGACTGGTTTTGGGATGCAGTGGGTGGAGGGGAAGAGCTGGGCTGGTTGTGTGGTGCAGTGGGGGGAGGGGACGAACTGGGCTGGTTTAGGGATGCAGTAGGGGAAGGGGAGATTTTGAAACTGGTGAAGTCCACATTGATACCATTAGGCTGCAGGGTTCCCAGGCGGAATATGAGTTGCTGTTCCTGCAACCTTCGGGTCGCATCATTGTGGCACTGCAGGAGGCCCATGATGGACATGTCATCTAAAGAATGGGAGGGGGAGAGAAAATGGTTTGCGACTGGGAGGTGCAGTTGTTTGTTGCGAACTGAGCGGAGGTGTTCTGCAAAGCGGTCTCCAAGTCTCCGCTTGGTTTCCCCAATGTAGAGGAAGCCACACCGGGTATAGTGGATGCAGTATACCACATTGGCAGATGTGCAGGTGAACCTCTGCTTAATGTGAAATGTCATCTTGGGGCCTGGGATAGGGGTGAGGGAGGATGTGTGGGGGCAAGTGTAGCATTTCCTGCGGTTGCAGGGGAAGGTGCCGGGTGTGGTGGGGTTGGAGGGCAGAGTCCAACGAACAAGGGAGTCACGGAGAGAGTGGTCTCTCCGGAAAGCAGACAGGGGTGGGGATGGGAAAATGTCTTGGGTGGTGGGGTCGGATTGTAGATGGCAGAAGTGTCAGAGGATGATGCGTTGTATCCAGAGGTTGGTGGGGTGGTGTGCGAGAAAGAGGGGGATCCTCTTTGGGCGGTTGTGGCGGGGGCGGGCCTCCTGCAGTGCCACAATGATGCCACCCGAAGGTTGCAGGAACAGCAACTCATATTCCGCCTGGGAACCCTGCAGCGTAATGGTATCAATGTGGACTTCACCAGTTTCAAAATCTCCCCTTCCCCAACTGCATCCCTAAACCAGCCCAGTTCGTCCCCTCCCCCCACTGCACCACACAACCAGCCCAGCTCATCCCCTCCACCCACTGCATCCCAAAACCAGTCCAACCTGTCTCTGCCTCCCATACCTTCCTCCCACCCCTAGCCGCACCCCCATCTACCTACTAACCTCATCCCACCTCCTTGACCTGTCCATCTTCCCTGGACTGACCTATCCTCTCCCCACCTCCCCACCTATCTTCTTTTCTCTCCATCTTTGGTCCGCCTCCCCCTCTCTCCCTATTTATTCCAGAACCCTCACCCCATCCCCCTCTCTGATGAAGGGTCTAGGCCCGAAACGTCAGCTTTTGTGCTCCTGAGATGCTGCTTGGCCTGCTGTGTTTGTCCAGCCTCACATTTTGTTGTCCAGGTTATAGTCCAGCAGGTTTACTTTAAATCACAGGCTTTCGGGGCATTGCCGCTTCATCAAGTGAAGTGAGAGGCAAGCACAAAAACACAGAATTTGTAGGCAGAGAGATCAAAAGATCATACAAATGGTGCGAGTGGTAATTGTCTTAACAAGATGTGGCTTATTGTATGATAGCAATATTAGCAAGTTAAATTAGTTGGTTAGATATCATACTTAAATACCATCAGAAGATGATATTGGTACCCCTGTCTCCATTGAGATCAGGAGTTGGACTCCTCTTTTTACCACCAAAGATTTTATAACATCAGATTGGACTGAGCTTCATAAAATTTCCAACATTAGCCCTTTCAAAACCATACCATATACTATAATCTTTGCCCAAGTTTCTACATTAATCACTGTCCCAGGCCCAGTCTCAGCCCTACTGTCTGCTCCAATCTTGGCCTGTTTCCTCCCGACATCTTTGCTAAAGCCTCAGCCATTGTCCCCCTCTTGACACTGACTCCTCTTTCTTCACTGTTGCTGCTGTCATTATGCTTCAAGCTTGACAGACATTCCGCCCTACAATCAACTTTGACACTTTCACATCACAGGGCACAGAATAAAAACTCTTAAAGAGGGCTGTGTCCTTCTGGAAACACTGCATGGGATTAGTAGTGGGATGTCAGGTATTCTGGATGTCTGCAGCTGCCATCCTATTGAAAGCCCTGGATGGCTTCCAGCTGCACAGCCTTTATTTCCTTTCACCTCCTCCTTGACAGCAGCTTGTCTTTCTCTGTAATGCATCTGTCCATTTCATGTTGCAGGTTAAGGGAGATAACTATAGCACCTTTAGATGGAATTTAATGCCATTCCTCATGGACAGCCCAGCAGCAGAACTCCTTAACCCTCCAAACTTCACCCGATTAAAGACAATGAGAGGAAGGCCTCTAACTTGCTATCCCATCCCATGATAATTGAGGCTTTTAAGCAGCCAATTAATGTCCATTTGAAGACCTTAGCCCACTGCTGTTCCTAATAACCCCAAACTATTCAGGAGTCAGCCAACAATAACACAATTCCAGCAACATTGTTCTCCATTCACACAATGTGGATACACCAGTATAATAAAGTACAGTAGAAAATGCCCGGGATCTACCAAAGAAGCTTGAAATCAGCAACTAACCTAAGTACTTAATAGAATGCTGGTGAGGTGCCTTCCTACGAATTAGCACATAATAAATGAACAGCAAAACATTCAATCTTTCCATTGAAACTTTTAAAAAATCTCCTGCCCTTTAACTAATTCTATTACTGTAGCACATTGATCTTATCCAGTATGATGAATAGTGTGATTAAAACTAAAAATGTGCTTTTTTGTCCTTGCCATCACATTGGGACCTTACCAGACTGGATTGTGCCTGGAAAATAGACAGGAACTGGGAAGATGAGTTTTCAGGTTCAGTTCACCAATGGATTTCAAAGAAAAAGAATGATTTAATAAGCTGAAATGATGAGAATGGAACAATAAAGGCATTATAGTCACAAAAGTTGCAAAGTTTTAAAAAGACTTTTCAGTGCTTCTCCTACAAAACAGACTTTGCCCATTCATCACTTAGAATGTGCGTTGAGGAAATGGATTTGTACAGCAAATGCCAATAAAACGCTGTCTTTCAAGAGAACTATATTGCTTTTCTTTGATAGCATAATAATCTTTTAGTCTTTAAAATAATCCATCTCTTCTATTGCTATAAAATGAATGGAAGTTAACTCCAACACAAGAATAATATTCTATTTGTGTAATGATGTATCACATTTGGGCCTATTCGTGCTTTCAGCACCGAAACATCAAGTTAAGATAAAGTGATCAACTGTGACACCATACTTCAGCCAACAACGTGACAGTGAAAAATCTCTTAATGCCAGTTGTCTGTTAAATCTGTTTAAATTCTACAATTTAGCAGCTTTTTTCAGTTATGCTCTACTAACAGTCACATTTTTCAATGGAAATAAAAGGCTTGTCGTCACTTCATCTTCCAAATTAATTTGCATGTTAAATATCAAACTCTTAAGTAATTCACTGGGTCAGATTTTGTTGTGATGCTTCCACAACAATGGCTATTAATTTATGTCCACGTCAGAAGCAATGACCTAGAGCACCTAATGATTCCTGGAATTTGCTTGCACTTGCTGATATCATTTTGATCTGACAAGTTAATATATCTTCTTCACAGCTGTTGAGATAAGCAGAATTTGCAATGGGGATTATAACTGCTGACGCAAAAGTTAAATGTAATTTGATTAGTCTTTTCTTTCAAAAACACTGACCCAATAAACTGTTTGTACACAGTTGCTATTTTAAATGTTGCCACATAAATATATTAAAATATAGTGAAAGAGCTGAGAGGTCTGACAGATATATAACCATGATTTCGGGCAATGATGCCGTAAAGACAGTAATTGTTTTTACTAAGTTTTCAGCAATGAATGAGTTGTTTCGCTTTATAAGGAAGACATACAGTAACAGACTTACTGTGCTTTGAAGAGTGCAGGCCTAAACAGCTATATTCAATACAACTGCCCACATTATGATGAGAAAAAAGCTCTAGAGGTCATGTGGAGGGTATTGCTCAGATGAATATGCACAACAGGATTTTATTTGTAAAACAGTGTATGAGTAAAAAGACAAAGGAGGTTGATTTTGCTGAAAATATTATCATATAGTTTGCAGTCTACAGTTATATGAAGAAACCTCTCTAAAAGTTTGAATTTATATCTTGGTTGTATTTTGTTTCTTTTATCACAAATGGATGATTATGTTAATGTTCTACACGCAGAAGTTATAAACAAAATATATTATTTAAATTAAATAAGTATCCTTTTAATAAGTCAGAAGAAAATACTTAATGGATTGAAGTATGTGATCCAGATGTGTGTAATTATTGGAGAATTAGAGTAAGCATACACCCCTGCCATCCAGGAACAGGGAACTATTATTAGAAAGAAACACAGAAGGAAAGCTGTAAGAATAGTCTCCCATAAAACAAATTTGGCAAAGACCTAATATGGTTCATCAATTATATTTTGTAACACTCCGAACTGGTTGTAACATATTGTGAAAAATATGTTGTTCGTGCCTCCATTTGACACTCAACAATGTTTTTCATCGTAAATAAAACCATTGGAGACTGAAAGTAAACTAAGTAAATTGTCAGCCTTTTTATGGCTAACAGTGAGGATCCTTTTGATCTAGGCAGTGGGAAACTAAAGGACTCAGATCAATAGCACATTTAACAATAAAAAGTAAAAGTGGGATGTAGAGCAGATGGCTAATCTGTTCAGATTTGCACCAGGCAGATCAGATTGGAAATCATTTTAATATTTGCTAAGCTATGCTGTGTTAAAGGCAAAATTCTCCCATCTGTTGGATACTGGAGGCAGGAAGGTATTACTAGGGCTCAGCATAAAAGACATACAGGTCCATATTATAAAATATTACTGATTATAACAACCTGTGTACTGATTATAACTCAGTTTCTAGTATGTGTTTTAATAAATGCTTCTGTTTTCCTCAAATTTTCAGAATATGGGCAAGACCAACATTTATTGCCCACCTCTAGTTGACTTTGAAAAGGAAGTGATGGAACTTCATTAATCTAAGTTTCACCCCTCATTTCTTAAAAGGCACAAATATCTTCTGAAGTATATTTTCAATCCCCAAGTACCTCCATTCTGCTTATGTAAACCCCAGACGCTGCATCTCACTGATTGTAACAAGGCTAAACTTGAGCTGACCCTCACCCAATATTCACAAATAGTCTGTTTCCAGACAATGCATAGCAATTGGTGTATGGTCTGTAAGCCATTGGCTGACTATTCCAAGTGTAGCAATCACCATTGGATTGCTACTCCATTCCTATATTTTTATCCAAAAATGGAGTTCCACATTACTGCCTGTGACATTTAAATACAGCTTCTTCAGTCATATAGAGCAGTCTTTCAATGGAGTCCTTCTTGGCAGTGCAACTTTGACAAGGAATGCCCTTTATAGATTAGATTAGATTCCCTACAGCATGGGAACAGGCCCTTCGGCCCAACAAGTCCACACCGCCCCTTGGAGCATCTCACCCACACCTGGCTTTTGAAAAAGACTCTCATGGGCCTTTGTGTTGATTGTTATGTAACTACCCTTGATGGGCTTGATTCTGTTTTCTTGGAAATAGGGAGTCAATAAGGCAACAAAACTTGGAAGCTGCAATTTTCTCTCTTCTTCTCATAGTAGAAGCTCTTGGGAAACTAGTAAAGATTCCAATTATCTACATTTCTTATTATCTTATAAACCCTGAACTGCTGAATTGTGGTCACTTTCTAATGATGTGTGTCCACCTTGACTTCAGCTTGACTGAAAATAATCCAGTCGAGAGCTGTTAGCAATTTGATTTTGTTGACAAGAAATTTTGGTGGACAGTGGGAATTCACCTAATTCTCTCCTTTGTTTTCAGGCGATCAGGTTTTTATTTAAAAAAGACAATCTATCTCTGCAGAATCTGTTGTCTTTTTATGGTGAGTGAGATTGTTTATTTTGGATTAAGGGGATATATTTCTAATTCAGTATTAAAGCTAATGTGTTAACTAGTGTTTGCCACTTGTTCTAAGAATAAAATTTCATATTATAATAAATTATTTAGAATTGAGTTAAGAATAAAAGTCTCTTTTATTCTGTGTAGCAGTATGAAAGGGTATTGATAGATCATTTTGATGATTGAACAAAAACATTTATACGAATGGCATGACTGGTACTAAATAGAGGGGTTTGATTAAAGGCATATTCCCCTCATCAGTTTTGTAACATGCATGAAAAAAACTGAGAAGTTTTTGGACATTTAAATATTATTTTACTGAGTTAATGAATGAGTGTCTGAATTAATTGAATAGTGTGGGTAGGATAGCAATCCGGTAGGATGGTAGGAAGTCAATAGATTAGGGTGGATGAGTGGTCAGGTCACATCAGGAAGGGTGTTTCAGGATTGTTGAGGGTTGGGATGGGTAGGTAGTGCCTGAGAGTCAGGAGGGGGTCAGAAAGTTGAGAGGTTGGATTTGGGGAAGAATTGAAGGGTTGGGGAAGAGTCAGAGAGTTGTACGGGAGTAGGAGTGTTGTTGATTCACAGCATCAGAAGATTTAAAGGGTCAGTGAGTGTGACAGTAAGCTTGTGGGAAATATATGGACTGACTGCAAAAATTTCTATAAGGATGTGAAGAAAAAGATCGGTGAAAACTAATATAGGTTCCTTACAGTCAGAAACAGGAGAATTTATAATGGGGAACAAAGAAATGGTTGCTGAACTAAATTTATACTTCACTTTTGTCTTCATAAAGGAGGACATAAATAATTTACCAGAAATGATGGTGAACACAGGGTTAGTAACAGGAAGGAGCTGAAGCAAATCTACATTAGTAGAGAAATGATGCTGGAGAAATTGATGGGATTGAAAGCTGATAACTCCCCAGGTCCTGATAATCTATATCCCAGATTACTTAAGAAAGTGGCCTGGGTTGAAGGGTGAACAGTAAGAAGGATGCAGAGATGATGTAGTGTGATTTGGACAGGCTGAGTGAATGGGCAACTACAATATCAATGCAGTATAATGTGGATAAAGTTGAGGTTATCCACCTTGGTAGCAAAAATAGGAATGCAGATTATTATTTGAATAGCTGTAAATTGAGAGGGGAAGGGGGATATTTAATGACAACTGGGTGTGCTTGTGTACCAGTCTCTGAAAATAAGCAGACAGTAAAGAAGGCAAACTGTTCAGAACGCTCTGCCCCAGAAGGCAGTGGAGGCCAAGTCTCTGGATACTTTCAAGAAAGAGATGGATAGACCTCTTACAGATAGAGGAATCAAGGGTTATGGGGATAAGGCAGGAACAGGGCACTGATTGTGGATGATCAGCCATGATCACAATGAATGGTGGATCTGGCTCGAAGGGCCGAATGGCCTACTCCTGCACCTATTGTCTATTGTCTATTGTTCATTGGCCTTCATACCGAGAGGATTCAAATACAGGAACAAGAGTGTCTTGCTACAATTATGCAGGGCATTGGTGAAATAAAGTGAGCACTTCTTGTCTCCTTACCTGAGGAAGGATGTTCTTGTTATAGAGGGAGTGCGGCAAAGGTTTACCAGATCGATTCCTGGGATGGCAAGGCTGACATATGAGGAGAGATTGAGTCAGTTAAGGATTGTATTAACTGGAGTTTAAGATAATGAGGTGCGATCTCCAAGAAATCCATAAAATTCTAGCACGACTGGACAGGTTCATTGCAGGAAGGATATGGCAGAGTCCAGAATCAGGGGTCACAATTTAAGGATAAAGGGTATAAACCGTTTTGGACTGAAATAAGGAGAAATTTCTTCATCCAGAGACTGAAGAGTCCATGATATTCTTTACCATAGAAAGTGCTGTCAGGCCAAAATGTTATGTTTTAGATAGGAATGTAGATATAGCTCTTGTGGTTAAAGGGATCAAGGGTTATGGGGTAAAGGTCAAACCAGAATATAGAGCTTGATGACCAGCTATGATCATATTGAAAAGCAGAGGTCAAATGGCCTGCTCCTGCTCCTATCGTCAATGTTTCTATGTTTCTAGTTGGGGTAGATCACAGCTGTGGGAGTAGATGAGCAGCGACCTCAGTTAGTTTTATAATTATTCCAGAGTTAGACATGATTTTAAAATCTCTAAAATTTCTTGGGTAACTATGCAGGTGAGTAAGTCAGGTGCCTCTGACCTATCCTAATCAAACTTAAAATCAAAAAGCTTTGTGCAGGCTCCCAAGGAGCTGATGAATTATCCACTGAAATTTAGGTTTGTCAAGCAATTCCAGTGACGTCAGTGCACTGGAACTTCCAAAGGGGTGCAATGTGTATCTCCAATTTGATTCTATGCATTGGGAGAACTCGATGATCTCTTCCCTTATATATGTCCACAATAAAGACTCACAAGCCAATGGAATAGCTGTACAAACTGCAACGTATGGCATGCAGACACTAATGAAATATTGAAATTTCCTTCTCCAGAGGACAAGGTTACACATTTAGTTCTGATGGAAGTCACAAATATTAGTGCCAGGCTCAGTGCAGATGCGCATTACCAAAAAGGAGCTGGAAAATTAAGATATTGCTTTAAAAAAAAGAATATCACGTTGGGATAATAAATATATATCTTGATTTGAATAATTACAAAATAAAACTATGGCACACTTGATAGCATCATACTGCATGTTTAAAAGTAGATGTTGCACACTGGAAACAACTAATAACATAAAAGACAGACTATATAACCGAGGACATGAAATTAGAGAGCATATAGAAGTACAAGGTGTAATCGAGTTGGGATTTGTGAAAATTATTCATTAATAAAAGTTTTTTTGAAGAAGTAGTTGACTTATTTTCAAATATCATTCTGTAATGGTAAAAAACGGTTTAACAATAGAGAAGTGAAAGCTGTTATACAATTTGTTTAAGTGTTCCTCATGCAATGCTGTTGTCAAGGTTTCTTGAAGAGATGGAGAAATAGATTGAGGTATTCTATACTCTTGTTTTAATCTTAGAATTATTCTTTTCTCATGCTAAATCAGAATTCTCAAATTTATGTGCCTGAATCTCAGTGTCACAGTTTATGTTAGCAAATTCTGATTTAATCAATGTGGAGACAGCCATCAGCAATTTAGTAGAATGTTTCTCCTTTTCAAATAATCATTTCAATTCCATAAGTTGGTTGCTTTCTTTGTACTGGCGCTAGTGATAGAGACAGTGTTAACCGTGAAATTACATTGCAGAATAACAGTAAATGACCAAATACCTTTCTCTACTATAGTGTAAAGAAATTGACTCATTTTCTAAAGACATGGGTAAAGAAATTTCAAGTACATCGGGCAGTTGGATATTACTATCTTGCATTGCTATCTCAAACAGAATACCTCAGAAGATGCTAAATTTTGCTAGCAAATCTGTTTTATTTTAATTGAATATCAGTTTTATTTTAATTGAATAGTTACCAGAATGATTTGGTATAGACAAATCTTTCAATTCAGCACTCTGATACCAATTTGAAATAGCAATACTTTGTACACAGAATCTTATTAAAAAACTCCTTCATAAAGATGAACAATATTTATTCAAGTCATGACAACTATTGATGAAAACTGTTCAGTAAGAGCATAAATTCTCAAACAATTTTAAATTAGTTAGTACTTATCTATTTGAACTTACCTGCAAGACCTTTCTGAGTTTGCAACAACAACTAATTCTATTTCAAACAATAAATAAGATGAATGTATTCAAGTAATGTAACTTAAGTAAGGGCATACAAGTTTAGTTGAAAATATTACCTTTGATATGTCGTCCGTTGTCTGTGTTGCAACATAGTGACAGGTAAAAAAAAGAGAAATAAGAAATATACAAAATACTAAAATATAAACTTTAATAATCATTTATTTTACAGATTTGTACATGCAAGAGCAATCCAGTCAATACACCAAACTCTCACTGTAACTGTGATTGTATCATTTCTGCAATGGAATATAGGGCCATAGGGTTTGCATGTTTTCATGATACATTTTGTGTTATTTCATAGCATATACATTCAATTGAATCTCATTATAAGTTGCAAGAAGTTTATGCAGAACACGCCTCAACACAGCATGTGAAATACTTGCTTTTCAAAGATAGGCCTATAATGAGAATGGAGAGATGCTGTGAGGCCCTGACTATCCATTAAAATAATGTACAATTCTGGTGGCTGGTTTCAAATATAAACTAAAAAGATGCAAATGGAAGGGATGATGTTTTACATTTCAGTCTTTAAATCCTTTTTCTAATTTATACCAGGAATCATAGCTACATTTAAAATGGTAGATACTATTAACACTAATTAAATATTCAAGGAGGAAAATGTTGTTTTAGAACTTGAACCATTACTGCACATTAATATGCTTTAAATTGGTGTCTAAGAATGCATAGAGTGATACTTAGAAAAATATGTCCACCTACATGATAATATAACTGAGATGGTCATTCCACTGACAATGTTATCAGATTAAAAATTAAATACAGAATCAGTTATGTGTTTCTTGGCAGGGAATAAAATATCAAGAACAGAGTCAGTTTAGTCACTCATGGATATATTTCTTAATGAATTTTCAGGGTCGTCCATTGACTACTTTGGAAAATCAGTGCAAAGTTTAAAAAATATCTTAGTATAACAGGATATATTGTATTCAAGTAGGGCCTTCAATTTAGATAATACAACAATTCTGTGGTATTTAATTAAGAGAAAAGTGAAAGACAGTAAAAGTAGGGCTTAATGGAAAAAGTAAAGATAAGTTTGGCTGAGAAGTTAAGGCCATGAGGGCTAAATTGGACCAATCCCAAAAACAGGTCACAGTAATGCAAGAATTAGACTGCAGGATTAACTCAAGCCCATTTATTAGAATGAAAACAGCTTCTTGTTGCCTCCTCATTTGGATTATCTCTGTTTTTAGTCAGTGCTGACCCTGCTGTTTAATTGTTGGTTGCATTGCAGGAGGTCAATATTCTTTGACTTACAGCTTGCTCGTAATGCTTAAAATGGATCTGTACTATTTAAAGTGGAGGTGCATTGTGGATGGAACAAATCTGAGACCTAAGGTTCAAGACGATTTGATTGGGATGAGTAAAGAATCTTGAGTTCTCACCCTGCACTCCCAACATTGTTAGGTCTACTGTGGAGATAGACATGGCCAGCTGTGCAGCACTTTGCATAGAGTTGAACTAACTTTTTGATGAGTCATGATCCACAACATTTTATAATGAGATCCTATTATTTAACCCATCTCTGTCCACACCACTAGAACTATCTCCAAACTTTTTGTCGAATTAGCTGACCCAACTCCTAATAGTAACTATTTCTTCTCTCTTTGGGTCGAAAACCTGACCTTATCTAGCACTTTCTCCTGAAGAGGTGGGCTAAGCCAGGAATTTTCCTTCTTTTTGTGATCTGCCTCAAGGATTAAAACAATTACATTTCCTCACCAAATTCTGGCCATGGGCTGTTGTATGGAGTTAAGCAGTAGATCAATCACAATTTAGTCAAATAGTAGGTGTAAAATAATCGACTCTTGTTCCTTTATTCAAATACTGCAGCCTCACCCCTGCATTTCAAAGACTGCATGCTTTGCCAATTCTTCCTCTATGGCAGCTACGTTAGCAAATTGTATTACATCAGATTTGCTAATGCACTACCTTCTCATATACAGGGCAATGTAATGTCAAACAAAAAGCAGCAGAAGCTGACTGATAAAGGATAGCTGCTCCTTCATGCTCTAGACCCCATGGAGAAGATGATGCTAGCCATTATAAGGATGTCCATGCTGAGGCTATGGCCAGAAGTGGAGTTGAAAACATTGAGGAAGATGATATCCTCAAATCTAACCCTTTATTTAACATCTCCCTTCCACCTCATCTCATATTTCTGTTTTATTAACAAGCTGTAGGTGATATAATCATGCACCTCTTATTTTCCACCCCTTTCTTTACTATAATCTTACCTCTGTGTCTTTTTATTTCAGTATCCAACAGGTACAACCTGACCAGGCAGTGTAGTAACAGTAAAAGCAAAGTGATAATGAAGACACAGCACAATCACTTTAATTCACACTTGCAACAGTTCAAAAACTGACACTAGCATATCTTAAAAGAAAGCTAGAGGTGAATTTGCATGTAGTAAGTTACTGAGCATAAGTGGTCTGCAACCAATTCGAAGGTAGTTCAGTCTCAACCACAATGAGATCACCTGTAAGTTCTAGCTGCAAAAGTCTTAGGTGAACACTTCATTGGGCATTGGACAGAAAATGGTTGATGTCTATGCATAGTGAAATGCTAAGGATATTGAAAAACCTATTGGAAAACTTTCAGTCAATGGCAAGGAACATTGAAGTTTCTGATATCACCTTGGCAAAAGCTTTGCAGAGAGCTTAGACCCTAACTTTTCCATATTACAAGTGATGGTCAACTCTATTCACAGATTTGTGACACCAACAATGGTATAATATGATATGACTGATGATGTAGCTTCCATTACAGAACTAGCTAGAGCCACTCAATGTGTGACTTATGCAGCAGAGGTTCAGTCTGTCATGCAACAGCAGCTTTCATGACCATGAATTCCAAAGTATAAAGAGGTTTTCAGCGTGCCACAACAATTCAACAATCTGTGGTCCAGAGATGTTATCTCAGGGCAGTGACATGGAGCATGAATCTGTTGTCTTCTTTCAGGGAAAAATAAAATCTTCCTCCAACCCTGAAAGCTCTGGCCATGTTCAATGAGAAATGAAGCACAGCATGCCAGCAAAAACTCCAGACACACCTAAAAATGAGGTAGCAATCTAGTGAAGTCACAATACATGATTATGTGGATGCTGAACAGAATTGACAGCATTAAGTAATCCAATGGATCAGATCAGACTCTGCAGTCCTGCAACATGACTCATGATGACCAATTAAATTACTAATTGAAGGAGAAGGCTTCAGAAACATTCCATCCTCAGTGATGGGGAATCCAGTGAATCAATGTAACAGTTAAAAATAAACAATGTTTCACTAGCTTCAGCCAGATGTACCAAGTAAGGATTTATCTTGGCTTCTTCCTAATATCCCCAGCATCACAGAATGAAGTCTTCAGCCAACTCAATATCACAAAATAGCTGAATGTATTGAATACAGCAAAGCCTTTAGGCCTCAATAATATCCTGACTGCAGTGTGTTCCTGGACTTCTCACACTCCTTGCCAAGTTGTTCTAGTACTGCTAAAATATTGGCTTCTATCAGGAAATGTGGAAAATTGCCCAGATATATCCTAACCACAAATCCAATTCATCCAATTGCCATACATGAATCCAGTCACAATCATTAGCAAAGTGATAGAAGGTGTTAACAAGGCCACACAGCAGCATTTACTCATTGTTTACAGATTGGCCTATGTTCACCTTGGGTTCAGCCAGAATCACTTGGTTTCAGATTTCATTATAGCCTTAGCTGAAACATGTCAAAACAATTACATTCACGAGGTATACTGATTATCATTGCTCTTGACACCAAGGCCGTATTTGGTGAAGAGTGGCATTAAACAGCCTGAACAAAATTGAGGACAACAGGAAGATGTTGAAGAATTTGCAACGGCATGAAGTCATATCGAGCTCAATGGAAGTTGATTGTAGTTGTCAAACACCAATCATCTTGGCTGAGGATGACAATGCAAGAGTTCTTCAGGATATCGTCCAAAACCTAACCATTTCAACTGCTTCACCAATGACATTTCCTCCAACAAAAGGCCAGAGAGAGGATGTTTGCTGATGATCCTACAAAGCTCAATGTCAATTGCAACCCTTCAGGTGCTAAAATAGTCAGTGTGGATACACAGCAAGATCTGAACAACATCCAGGCTTGGGCTAATAGTTGGCAAACGACATTCACACCACGCAACTGTTAAATAATGGCCATCTCCAATAAAAGAAAATGTAACCATATTCCTTTAACATTTAAAGGTAATACCTTCCCCCTCACCAGTAATATTCTGGGGTTAGCACTGACCAGAAATTTAACTGGGCTAGCCCTAAAATTACTGTAGCCAAAAGAACACACTGGGAATTCTAAGGTAAGTAACTCACTTCCTGAGTCCCCAAAACATGTTCACCATTTACAAGTCAGGTGTATGATGGACGATTCCCTGCTTGCCAGGTTAATTTTTCAATCCAACAACATTTAAGAAATGCAACACCATCCAACACAAGATAGCCATTTTAGTTGGCACCTCATCCACCACCTTGAACATTCACTCCCTTCAACAGGGACTTGCAGCAGCAACAGTGTGCACCATACACAGGATGCACTGTAGCAAGTTGCTATGGATTCTTTGATATTACCTTCCAACCAATTAATTTTACTAGCTAGGAGAACACAAACAGTTAATGCAATGGAAATTCTTTCCAAATAGCACTGTGGGTGTACCTAAAGAACATATGGTGCAGTGGTTCAGGAAGAGCTTTCTTAAGGAAAATTACAGGTCTTGTCAGCAACGGTCACATGCCATGAAGACCTAAAAATAATGCCCTCCTGCTGTCTACCAGCCAACCAGCCGAGATTACTGTGTCCTTTGCTCATATGGTGCAGCCACAAGCATTATGTTGTTAATTATGTGTTTCATTGTGCAAGTTAAGAGAAAAGATTTAGAGTGGAGCTTCCAAATGGTACCATTGGCATCAAATCTGTGTGATTTATTTCAGGATCTGCTTCTTCTTCATACTTCTGGCATATGAGCACTGGGTGCATGCCTGCAAATGCCTGCATCCAATGGCAATTTACCGCACAACTGTGTGAAAGTTTTGGAAACCATTTTGGAGCTCTATCAGTACGCACAGAATCCCCTAAATAATACTAAAAAGGCTACGATCTCATTCAAAGTATTTAGGGAAAGGGTATTAAGAAGTAATATTGATAGGCTGAAGGCATTGGCTTGTAATGTTGAACCAGTGGAAGGATATGCATCTAAAGTTATCATTGTAGGACTGTGTACGGAGGAGGATATATAATGGAATGAAGGTATAGAATGGAAGATACTGACATGGAGGATGTAAGTTTTAAATTTGGTATTTTGCACAAATAAGAGTCTGTGGAATACAGGAAGAGGTATTAAGCTTAATGTCGTGTAGGAAACAGTGATTCGAAATCTCTGAGGGCAGTGAAAAAAGAATATTGACAAGAAGCACTGTGAAATAGTTGGTCTTTAAAAAATAATGTCCCTGCCTTCCGGAGAGACCACTCTCCCCATGACTTCCTTGTCCGCGTCACACTCCCCTCCAACCCCACCACACCGGCACCTTCCCCTGCAACCGCAGGAAGTGCTACACCTGCCCCCACACCTCCTCCCTCAGCCCCATCCCAGGCTCCAAGATGACTTTCTACATCAAGCAGATGTTCACCTGCACATCTGCCAATGTGGCATAATGCATCCGCTGTACACGGTGTGGCTTCCACTACACTGGGGAAACCAAGCGGAGGCTTGGGCACTGCTTTGGAGAACATCTACACTTGGTTCGCAGTAAACAACTGCACCTCCCAGCTGCACACCATTTCGACACCCTCTCCCATTCCTTAGACAACATGTCCATCATGGGCCTCCTGCAGTGCCACAATGATGCCACCCGTAGGTTGCAGGAACAGCAACTAATATTCCGCTCGGGAACCCTGCAGCCCAATGGTATCAATGTGGATTTCACCAGCTTCAAAATCTCCCCTCCCCCCACTGCATCCCAAAACCAGCCCAGCTCATCCCCGCATCCCTAATCTGTTCTTCCTCTCACCTATCCCCTCCTCCCACCTCAAGCCGCAACTCCATTTCCCACCTACTAACCTCATCCCGCCCCCTTGACCTGTCCATCCTCCCCGGACTGTCCTATCTCCTCCCTACCTCTCCACCTATACTTTCCTCTCCACCTATCTTCTCCTCTATCCATCTTCTGTCCACCTCCCCCTCTCTCCCTATTTATTTCAGAATTCTCTCCCCATTCCCCGTTTTCTGATGAAGAGTCTAGACCCAAAACATCAGCTTTTGTGCTCCTAAGATGCTGCTTGGCCTGCTGTGTTCATCCAGCCCCACATTTTGTTATCCCTTTTTTTGAAGACAGTTTTGGGTGCTTTAGCAACGTTTGATAGTGGCATGTGCATTCATATTTTATGTCAATTGGGTGCTTCCCACCATTTAATGAATATTTATGGGATCTGAGCCTGAAAAAGATGCAAGACACTTTCCATTTGCAAAGAAGGACCTTTTTAAGGCCATGTTTCCAAAATGTTCCCAGCCTGAATGAAGCTTGCATTGAACTGACTGTGTCCAAGATACGTGTGTTTAATTGTGTCTTGCCAGCCATGACCCTTAAAGGGAATACTAGCAGCCAATAAATTTAAGATAGTAAAACAAAAGTAGTTAGCAGAATGTGGAGTCAAGAGGAGCCTGGAGGATCTGGCTCCAAACTAATTCTAAAGCTGATGTCTGTCAAGTCCATCCCAATTGCTTCCTCCCACTATTGTTTCTCCATTGTCTCATAATACGCTCTCTCCCAGTCAACCTCCATACTCTCTGAGGGTTCAAGATAACAAAGTGTGAAGCTGGATGAACACAGCAGGCTAAGCAGTGTCTCAGGAGCACAAAAGCTGATGTTTCGGGCCTAGACCCTCCCGAAAGGAGGCCGGCCTAAATTTGTCTTCGTCGATGTTTGTCTGGATACCCAAAGGGCATTCCAACTCATTACCTGACAAGGTTGACAAGGTCAAAAATCCAATTTCTAGTGAGATGGGATTCAGGTATCAGGTTTGCAAGGCTTTTGATGGCACTAGCCTGCGGAAATATGAGTTGTATTGTTGAGATATAATATTGTGGAGCAGTGTTTTGTTGGGACAAAATATAGTCGGATTGTTGTGGTGTCAGAGAGGGTCTTTAGATCTTTAAAAATGGTGAACAGAATCCAATCCCATGATTTGCATCCCCAATTTTCTCAGGAATGAGAGAAGATAATTGGTTAGATTATTGCCAAGCTTAATAATGCATACGTTTTTCAGAACCCAGACTTCTCAAAAAAGTTTTATTTTATTGAAACAGGTGTACAGATGGGAACATTGCTTGATTGATATCTTTACAATCCTTCTTATTCTGCAATGTGATCTGAATTTTATCATTGGCTTAATGTTTGCTTACACAAGATAAAGAGGTTTTAAGTGTTTACAGCATCTGTTACTGCCTTAAAGGTGCTGGTTGATTGACACTTTAACAAATTTATTGCAGTAGGATTCTTTGTTAAGAAAGGTATACATGTTTAAGTGTTTTCTCAGATGCCGTAATTATTACAGATTTATTTCATTCTGCAGAAAATGTTTAATAGGTGAATGAGGTCAAAAGTTATATGACGCAGGTTATAGACCAGCAGGTTCATTTAAAATCAGAAGCTTTTAGAGTGACCTGACGAAGGGCCAGTGCTCCAAAAACTTGTGATTTCAAATAAACCTGTTGGACTCTAATCTGGTGTCATATGACTTTTGACCTTGTCTGTCCTGGTCGAATACCAGCACCTCCACATCATCACAAGTGAATGGGGTGGGGAATTGCTATGATTTGACTTGGAGGTTATGAGGTACCTTGAGGGTGTTAGGGGACTTGGGTTGTCATGGAAGATACGAAGGGCCACTGGGAATGGGTAGAGAGCATATGTTGGTGTAAATGGCATGGGTGGAGTAGTTGAAAAAATACGAGGGAGTGAGATTGTGTGTGAGGTAATGGTTCATTGGTCTATTTGTGACTTGGGACAAAGTTCCAGAGAATTGAGAAAGCCTTTTGATCGGTATATCATCACTTAGCAGTTCTTGTGCCTGTCTCTGATTCACACAACACCATCTTACACCTAAAGATTCCACCAATCTTTCTTCCCTAAGTGAATATGGTGTGCTGGAATTTCCCACACTAAGTCTTGATAGTGAAAATCCAGCCCAGAGTGGGGTCACCTACTGTAACCACCCTATATAACCTAACTATTGTTTCTTTTCCAAGTTTACCGAGCTACATGTGGCTACATTTATAATGAAGAATGATTCGCCCTGTATAAAGGAGTCCTACATTAATTCACCTGGCTAAATGCATTAGTTATCTGTATATTATGTATAAAGATGTTCTTTAGAGTGACTCATCCTATATAAAGGGACTCCCAACAGTGATTCTCAAATGGCTACTTATAATGACTCAAAGCCAATATCTGACTCATTGCATGAAAGGCCAAATCTATTGACTCATTTCTATATAAAGATTACTTATAGGGCTCAACTCTATTCAGGGCACATTTTTTTGTTATTTTTTGAGGGAGCACCAATTCGGACAGTATAATGATTTACCCTGTGCAAAACGTTTGCCTTATTTTAATAAGCAAAAGGGGCAGCAGTGGCTCACTAAGTATATTTATAGAAAATTGTTGAAGTTTCAAAGCAACATCGTTGAAAATGGCAATTTTCCATGTTGTGTATCCATGATCCCAGAAAGCATTGGAATTCAGACCCAGAAAATAGGAATTGTGAACAGAATGGTTAAAGTATTCGTACAACATCATTTTTACCAAATCACTTACAAATTTCTCAATTAGCAATATGGCAAAATTGAAACTCACAGAAAGCATGCTTTGTAAAAAAAAAGCTAAGATGCCTACCTTCGCTTGCATGCCGATCCCTAAATATAATCCTAGAATTCACATGGTATCCTTCAATATCATGAACCGAAGAAGCTCTCCTCATACTGCACACACTTTCTCTTGACTGACTGCATGTTAGACCAGAGGTAGACTGCAACGTATCTGGATTCAATCCATCCCAGTGTCGCTTTGGTGAAGAATGGTCCAGTGGTCCTGGCAAATTTACAAATGGAGGAGAGCTACCAGGTTCTGTCAATGCTTTTGTTTCTTCAAATTCTGAAGGACCACAGCTTTCACTTGTTGGGGATTTCAAGTCTTTCATGGCCAAAGATTCATCACTCACTTGAGAAGGCTCCACTACAACTACATCAGGGTCCTCCTGGGGAAGTGATTGTTTACTGGATGTAAGAAGTCTTAATGCAGGCAGCTTCAGTTTGAAAAATCTTCCTCTGCCTACAGTAAATGAAATAAATGGACGTGAGCAAGCAACACTAATCATTTGTTTATTCATACTGAAATAATCAATAAGAAGAGCATATAGAAAACAAAAGCAGACATTGACCATAACATGCCAATTCTCTCCATATGCTGCTGCATTTAGACTGTTCCGTGATGAAGAAGATTACAGAAATCACAGTGGATAGTTCAATAAATTAAGAAAATGGGAGTGCTTATATCATGTAATGTGTAAGATATTACAATTGCGTAGGAATAATTGTTTCGTGTATTCTCTCTGCTATTTTTTATTTTCAACTAATAAACTGGCTACAAGGAAGTAAAAACACTTGTTAAGCTGACATTTACAATTTTTAAGAAAACATAACGCAGAATGCAAATACTACATCATGTAAAGTATACTTGTAATGAATACACCAAAACACCTAGAATTGAGATTCTATACTTGGTGATACAGGCATTCAATTTAATTTAAGATAACAAAGTGTGGAGCTGGATGAACACAGCAGGCCAAGCAGCATCTCAGGAGCACTAAAGCTGATGTTTCGGGCCTAGATGCTTCATCAGAGAGGCTCTCTGGTGAAGGATCTAGGCCCGAAACATCAGCTTTTGTGCTCCTGAGATGCTGCTTGGCCTGCTGTGTTCATCCAGCTTCACACTTTGTTATCTTGGATTCTCCAGCACCTGCAGTTCCCATTATCTCTGATTCGATTTAATTTCACACTTTCAATGTGGGCTTTGTGAGAGCCTAACCATTTCAGTGACTGATTAATCATTTTTGTCAGCCTCTCGATGAAGTGGTGAGCCAACAGGAAGCTGAGCAATTTTTGCTGTTGATCACTGTGCTCATAATATTCTGAATTATCATTTTTCAGAATGAAGGAAATGTACTTGCAGACTGGGAAAACACTTCAGATCCTAACCTGCTGCCTTTCATCATTCAGGGGTTTTCTTTGACAATGGTTGTTATACATGATGTGGGTTGACTATGTTTAACTACAAGCTGAATACTTGTTGCCCTTGGATGTTTTAGGTTTTTGCAACCACAGTAATTTAGTAGCTATTATATTCGCCGTTCTGTAGGAAATTTTAACTATTTCCTTAAATCTCTCGCTCTTTACAAATGGCAAATTATTGCAGGATATTTCGGCAGTTAATATTCAAGGACATGCTGCTTTTTTTTGAAATATTACATAAGAACACAAGAATATGGAAATAGGTGCAGAAATAGGCTATTTGACTCCCAGAGCCTGTCCTGCTATTTAATACAACCATGAAAGGTTTGCTGGAGATCTCTACTCCTCTTTCATGCTAGCTCAAGAAGGCTTACGGTGTGTTAGGTTTTATTGGTAGAGGGATTAATTTCCGGAGCCGTGATGTCATGCCGCAACTGTACAAAACGCTAGTGTGGCCTCACTTGGAATATTGCATGCATATCTGGTCGTCCCATTACAGGAAGGATGTGGAAGCATTGGAAAAGGTGCAGAGGAGATTTACCAGGATGTTGCCTGGTCTGGAGCGAAGGCCTTATGAAGAAAGGCTGACGGACTTGGGTCTGTTCTCATTGGAGAGAAGAAGGTGAAGAGGGGATTTAATAGAGACATGCAAGAGGATTAGGGGATTAGATAGGGTGGACAGCGAGAATCTTTTTCCGAGGATGATGATATCAGCTTGTACGAGGGGGCATAGCTACAAATTGAGGGGTGATCGATTTAAGACAGATATCAGAGGCAGGTTCTTTACTCAGAGAGTGGTGAGGGCGTGGAACGCCCTGTCTGCCAATGTAGTTAACCCAGCCACATTAGGGGCAATACATTCAAATTTATTGATGAAACAAAAATAAGTAAAAGGCATGTAGTGATGAGGACATGAGGAGCCTGCAAGAGAATATAGATAGGTTGGATAGTGGGAAAAAAACTAGGTAGATGGAGTTTAATGAAAATATGAGATCATTCACTTTGGGAGGAAGAATCAAGAGGCAAACTTATTTTAATGGAGAGAGAGTATCCATAAAATTGCAGCACATAGGGAGATTTGTGTTCTCTTGCACATGAAACACACAGGTTAGCGTACAGGTGCAAGTAATTCAATGCAAATAACATTTTGTCCTTTATTGCTAGAGAGTTTGAGTCTAAAAATACCAAAGTATTGTTAGGCTGTACAGGGTATTGGTGAAGCTGCATCGGGAGCACTGTGAAAAGCTTTAGCCCTATTTAAAAAGCATTCTGGCATTGAGGACAATTCAAAGAGATTCACAAGGCTACGTTGTAGTACCAAGAACTGTTAAGGCCAGTTTGGAACTGATTATTCAAAAGTCTGGATAGGAGCCATTGAGGTCAATTCTGAGAGTTTTTAATTTTTCTGTGTTATGTGTACAATTCAGCTGTCAATCTCCACGTTGTAACAGCTGTGTGATTTGTGTATGTGTATATTTATCTATCTATATCTATATCCATATATCTATATGTATCTATCTCTCTCTATATATTTTTATATATATATATATATATATATATATTAAAAATATTATATACATACACTTACATGTCATCACCATTTTCACTTCTGGAATATCACCCAACTTCATTGCTGCCTCAGTTTATCTGCTGCTAAAACTGTCAATGAAGCCCTTGTTATCTATAGACCTGATGATTTCATTGCAAAAATAGTTGGCCTCCTCACTTCCACCATCTATAAACTTGAGCTCATTCACTCCTAATCAGCAACTCTTATCCTGCCTTGCATCAAGTTCCAATCAACTATCGCTCCAGTGTTCGTTCACTTAAATTGGCTCCCAGTCTGGGAAGATCCCAAATCTTTAATCTGCATATGCACTTTCAAATATCACTTGCATTTTATTATGCCTAGAGCTGTCTCAAACTCTCCAAGATCTTTACAGTCCCCTAATTCTGGCCCCTGCGCATTCTCAATTTTAACCATGTCATCATTTGTAGCTGTCCCTACAGTAGCCTTAGTACTGCATTCTGGAATTCCCTTCATAAAAATCTTTGGGCTAAATCTTACACTTTTCTGGATAAATGCAGGTCACATGGAGATTGGTGGAATGATTCTCACAGTGAGATCAATTCCATTTTCTCACTGAATCTTACCAAACTCGCTGAATTAATTGACATTTTAGCCCTTACTCTAAATAACACGTCCAATTTCCATCCCATCTTACCCCATGCAGTTCTCAGGTAAATTCTCCACAGTCTAGAGTTCCTGGAATTAACTATCTTCTCTGATGATGGTGCCATATTTAAAAGCTAACCCTGCACCTGTGCAAGTGCCATTATTATGGAGGTGCCCTGTTGGTTCCTGATATTTGTCATGGACATGACAAGCAGGGAGGTATTATGCATCCCGCTTCTGCTGGCATAGTCTTGTAATTCCTGCTACACTGGAGAGCTACACGGATATGATTTCTCCAGGATCAAGATTGGAGGTCAATACGCCAGATCGAACCTGAGGCTGCCACTTGTCTTGAAATAACCTTGAATGTCTGGATGAAGTCCCAATGATATACGAAGATGGTCAATGTCGTCTCCACTCCACCAGCATAAGTGCTCCTATTTCTTTTCAATGCCTTATTCACACTCTATCTCTGTTACCAAACCCACTACCAACATCTTCCCCACTCACCGTCACCCATGCCAACAGTACCATGACATTAATAACCCTGCATGCCCTCTGTGCAGCCGACTCACTCACTTGGGAATCCTTCTCACATGCACAAACAGTAATAGTTGTGCCTCCTATTTTCATTTTCTGCAGTAGATGCCGCTTTTTCATTCCAGAGGAAAGAATTTCACAATAGGTCAGAAAAAATCAAGCTGCGTCGCATGCTGCCCATCATTTGGTTCCTCATCCTATATGAACAGAGGTTCCTGACTTTGACTGTTATCTCCTGAATGCCTTATGACGTTTGCCTCTTTTGAGGAAAATATTTCTATGTTTATAAACAACAGTTCTCAAGTCCTGCATCATAGCAACAAGAAATTTGCAACTGATAAGATTTCATATTTCTGGAATTTCTTCTTGCTGTCATTTATTTAACATTCTATAAATTATGTACACCAGAGTTCACCACAGGGATTGCTGGGTGTTGGCATTTACTTAAAAGGCCTACCTCAGTTTTTTGGGACTTAATCTCAGTTTTATTACTAATGTTAGGTACTCTATTCCTCATCCCTCACACCTACTCAGCATCCCTACCCATTAACAATGAACCATTAACCATTAACCATTAATACCTTTACTTGCTTCCGTGTAATTAATGTCCAAATATTCATCAACTACATGCATGGCCATTTAGGGCCCCAATGCCAACTTAATGCACTGCACATCCAATGGTTCATTGCCAACACATGGCACCTGCATGATTATTGACCCAGTCAATAATTTCTCCATACATATCCTAACATCACTTCCATTCTCAGAGTTAGACCATAGGTGGCTGTACAGACCAATGTGGCTTCCACAGGTTCTGCTACACTGAGACAGAAAGTGGTCACAGGACGGGGTGGGTGGGGCATTGGTGGGGTAGCCTATCCTTTCACTGTTTTCATCTGGCTTCTGCTTTTTTCTGATGGCAAGTCTTGAGGTACTATGTTCCTCCTCTACTTTGGATGGTCTTGGTCTGATGATTCCCAGGTTCTGTCAGAATGCTGCACTTCGTTGTTGAGGCCTTGTGGGTATCATTGAGCTGCTCCTTTTGTCCACCTGGGGCTCACCTGCTATTTCAAAGCTGTGAGTAGAGCACCTGCTTGGAGAGTTTCATATCCATCATGTGGATGATGAGCCCAGCCCTTCGCAGCCAATTGAGCGTGGTCAGTGCCTCAATGCTGGGGATATTAACCAGGTCAAGGATGCTGGTGTTGGTGCTTCTTCCTTCCCAGCGGATTTGCAGGGTATTGAGCAAGCAGTGTTGGTGGTTCTGCTCCAGCACCTTGAGGTGTTTACCATAGACAATCCACACCGCAGAGCCATTTAAGAGCACGGGAATCATAGCTCTGTAAGCCATGACCTTGTTGTTGGATTTGATGCTGTTGTCCTCAAACATTCTGTTCCTCAGGTGGGCAAAGGCTGTACTAGCATACTGTAGGCAGTGCTACATCTCTTCATCAATGGCTGCTTTGGCCAACGGGACACTCCTGAAATATTGGAAGTGGTCAACATTCTCTAAGCCTAGTGTACTTCATAATAACAATCATTTAATTGCTTCAAAAATCCTTTCATAATAATGTAAAAATCTGCTGATACTATAAACTTGTAAAAAATGTTAATAAACTGATGACCACAGAAGCTATAAGAGGTGACCCCACTTTATCCTGTGTAAATAAATATTGAGCCATTGACAATGTAGATGCAAGTAAAGCAAAGCTTGTAACGCTGTTAACCAAGTAACAATTTCCCTTGAATGTACTTGTCTAACAAGGCTGAAGCTCTCAAGAGATTCTGGGCTCTTAGCCAGACCTGAAGTTTAGTGTTCATTAGAGTAGTACAGAGTGTATGATTGTGAATGATTCTGGAAAAGCCATGAATTAACAAGGAGGCTATAAGGGACCTTGCAAGGGGTAAGACTTCTGAAATTTTTTTGAAATGTTTTCCTGAATCTAGAATCTAGGATTTGTGATTACTCTGAGGAGCTATGAATAATGAATTCGGGAGAAGCTGCGCTGCCTCCATTAAATTGCAGGGAGCTAGGTGTTGCCCACCTACAATGAAGTCAGCCAGATCAAAAGTGAAGGGAGTGGGCTCAGTACCCTCAATGTTTATATGTGCAAAATTAGGGGTACTGTGAACAGGGGCAGCAATCTCAGAATCCTCTATGGTAGTAGTAATTTGAATGATGCAAAAGATCTTCTATGGGTCTCGTTAGCAGGACTGAGAAGTCTATCAGTTGAATCTGCACAGCCTTTGATGAAGAGCTATGTGCACAACTGGCACACATGTCATGTCAAAGTGCAGCAGCGACCTCTGTAATACAGGTCCTGTGTGCCCTTAGACTATCCCTCATGAATGCTCAGACTATTGTTACTGAGGCTTCAGGCTCTAATTTGTAAGAAGCTCACTTATCCATTTTTAACATGCTGAATTCTGAGAATACTGATACAGGAATTAACAGGCCTCACTACAAACCATCGTGTCTTGTCCCATGCAAATTGATGGAGCAGCTGAGACTTTCAGCAGCAGGGTCATGTCTTCACTCAGTTCTGTAGGATGATGTTACACAAGGTAACACCACATCTACCCTATCCAGCATTCTGTACAAATATTAGAATTCAGATTGGACAAGCCAGATTTATATGACTGAATCAATTATAGTGTCTTCTCCAGAATCACCACATGAATACTCATTGAATTTACACTGACTTTCAGTGAAACCCTGCAGTAAGATGGCACAGCTACACCTTCTACATTGTAGTCACTTGGAAAAACCTATAGGTTAGGAATTCATTTGCAAATATGCTGGCATTAAAGGGAAGCATAATGGGAACAAAAGAACATTTCTCACAGAGACATTAACATAGACAATTATGTTATTTGTTCTGAATTTGAACTTTGGCCTGAAAGTTTGTTTATAATGCAGCAATAGCGTAGAAATAAAGCAAACAATGGCCATTGACAATTGTTTAGTAAAGCCTAAAGTGTCCTGTTACAGATGATGCTTTGAAATGCATCGTGGCTTATATATGGACAGGTGGTTACCTCAAAAGCCACAGTTCAAACAGTAAAGCAAATTCGGCAGCATCCATGAGATACGTCAGAGTTAACATTTCAAGTCCAGTGACTTTTCTTAAGAACTGATGGTATCTAGGGAAATAATTGGTTTTTATGCAGACAATGGGGTGGGGGAGGGTGTAAGAAGCAAACAGTAGATGGAGATGGAGCCTAAAGAGAAAGAAAAACAATTGGACAGACAAAGGATTGGATAACGGTCAGCTTATGAGAACAAATAGTTGCTGATGGGGACTATTAGTGACTAAGAACCCACTTTCAAAGTCTTCTTTCCCTCCTCTCCCTCAGAATTACGTTGAGCATTTCTCCTGTACTTTCACATATCTGTTGCTGCTGCTCAAATTGAGCTACTCAATTTATGAGTGTGAATGCCTTATTTCATCAGGCTATTGTAAAGTTAGAAAATCACACTCTCTCTTTAAAACAAAAAGAAAACTGTGGATGCTGGAAATCAGAAACAAAAACAGAAATTGCTGAAAGCTCTGAAGAAGGCCCCAAAATGTTGAAACTATTTTCTCTCCACAGATGCTGCCGGATCTGCTGAGTTATTGCAGTTTTTTTTTGTTTCCCACTCCCCTGACTCACCATGCCCCATTCCCAATTCCACCAAACCATTTCAGGTACAGTTGAAATTAATTTTATGATTTATCCTAAGTTGATCAGTCACTATCATTCCGCATTATTTTCAGTTGGTCACATTTTCTGTGTTCAGTGTAGGTCAGAGTTTAGCCTTTGAGTGGCAGAAGCATAACTTCAGAGTTCAACATGAAACTAAAGGTTACAATCTTGTTGGGCAACCTCCAGGAATGTAGCTAATTTAACTCCCCACTGATTATTGGCTGCAAACTCTGACAATTAGATACCACTTCCAAAACACTATGCATCCATGTGAAACGTGATGATATGGTGGGTGTCATTTTCACAATGTTGACAGTGCACATCTGCTAGCATTTGACATCCTTGGCTATCCTCCTTTGATCCTTTCTGTCCTTATCTATTATTATCAAGTAACAGAGAAGCAATGAAAGGAATTCCCTTTGCGGAGTACCGTCTGCCAGCAAACAAAAAATGGTGCATCCTGTGGCTGTTAAATCTCTGATTCCCAAACTGTTTAAACTTGGCTGTGTTTGGCCACATATGTCACATGGTTAATGAGTAACAATATTGTACAAGTGCAGAATGAATACAACTTTTCAAACTCCCTCTCTAACACATTTTGAATGCTAAAGAACATGGTTTATGCAAAGGTCATGCAGCAATTTTGCAACAGGTATGAAATGCAAAAACTTTAGGTCACTGATTTCTCCTGGCTTACCTATAGAATGGTTATTTATACAGAACAGCAGTTCCTAGACTCAACCACAGGCATACACTTTATACAGTTTTTTTATTGCATGAAATAAAGATATGTGCCACTTCGTAGAAACTAATCATTATAATGTAAGCCGAGTACTAAATTTTCCACAATTTGAAGATAAATTAACCATAATACTCTTTTATGTGTAATTATAATTTGAGCAAACAACATTGATGCTCAACATAGCACTTTAACACTATCAAGCCTTGAAATTTATTGTGAATTCTTTTAATGATCAGCATTTCCTGTGCTTTTCATGCACACTCCTGGAATAGCATGGAGCATCATTTTACACTGATCGTGCATATTTATATTTCATTGTGTCTGAAAGATATTTGTTTAAATGTTATAGCTAGCAAAGGCTACCCTACTGATTAAATCTAAAATATTATTTTCCCCTGATCTATTGAATGTACACATGGCCATTGTGCTTCACTGCCTTAATATGAAAATGCTCAAATCTATTATTGAATTCAGTGTCTGTGGACACCTCAGCTGGAAATAACCATGCATTTCCTGTTCTTTTATAGCCACAGGGTTTGTAAACAAATCAAAGTGACACGTTCAAAAATGAATATACTTTAAAGCAAATATCTTTCCTTGACATACTGTAATGTTATTGCATTTGATCAGCTTAAAATAAATTCTAATATACAAATTCAAATGGCAGTGGAGTTTGGTTGCGGCCACATTTATACTGACATCATTTGTGCCTGACAATCAGCTTTGGTAAGGAACATTTCCTTCGTCAAGCTGATTACCCAAGGGAAAATCAGTACAGCATACTGCGACAGGCAAATAATTGAGCTTTTGGATATTGATATATGAAATTGCACTATGGTTATTCCTTGTAGGGAAAGTAATTAAAAAGACTGGGAACTGAAACACTACTGATAATTTGAATCGGCTCCAACACAAAATCTTGCTGGACAAGCCATATGACACTTGGTAATTTCTCAGTGTTGTACTGCTTTGCCTTATTTGTGTGTGTTTTGGAAGTAGTTCACAGAATTATTATGAGCATATTTTAAAAGTCTTTCATACTTTAAGCAATGCAAAACAAAAATTAGGAATTTGGTAGTTAACATGCTAGCTGAGATGATCTTCCGAGGTCGCAGATAAGCAGTAATAAAGTTCCGAATTGTACAAAGGGACATTTAGACTACACTGGATCTGATCAGCCTCCAGATGCCAAAATGGAAAAACAGCAGTTTGAATGTGCATTGGTATTGATATTGCTAACTTTAGTAAGTACTCCTAAGTTTAAATTTATGAATAAAAGTAGACTATCAGATGCCTTTTTGATGAATTTTTTAAAAAAAGAATTCTTGGGTTTCTGCACAGAAAATAGTTGATTTAAATTTGAACATAAATGTTTCTAAAAATAGTAGCTGTTGCTTTCAAAACAGTTTGCCATCTATTCTAATTAGAACAGTAATGTTGTAAATAATCCTTGAATAATGAATTTCTGTCAATGTCTAGAATGACCCAGTTATACTATATCATAAAACTTAAATACACAACATATCAGAACTGACAGCAGTAAACTTTACCTGCAGAAGTGTCACTGGAGACAGGGTTGCCATCTGAAATAACAATTGAACTACATTTGGTGAAAGCAGCACAATTGGTGAAAATTCAAGCACAGTAACATATAATAAGATTCATACTGATCAAAGAGATTTTATTCTATTTGCCTCAACAAATGCTCAGGGCTCTTAAAAATGTTTGTAAATTCATAATTATTTCTCTTAAATTTCAATATCAATTCTTTAATTTTTAGATAATTTTTACTTACCTTTTCCATTGATTTCCATCGGGTAAATCTGACCACTGCTCTGAATCTCCAGTGTTGCATAGCACTAAAGAAATTTAAACTTTTGCGAGTAAGAACTAAGAAATATATTTTGGTAAGCATAGGTAAACTAGACTCTATAACCCTAACCATGAGTCAAGATTATCTCTTTTTCCACTCATCAGATGCTTCAACAGTAAAGGAGCTTCAAAATTCAGCACACTCACTGTCATTGGAAATAGCCAGAAGGCTCTGAACCTGTAATTTGTGGTGCTAAAGGTGGATTCTCCTGCATTATAGCACAGTGTCATCCACAATGGTACAAAACCTTGAAAAGAACCTTGGGGAGTTTTTGTCTTCTTTTTCCAACTGGATTGTGCATGTTTTCTCCCACAGGCAGCCCTGGATCGACTGGGAGAGGTGTTCATTGTAGTTCATTATTCTTCATTGAAAGGCCTGTTTCTGCACGTTTTAGGAGCTGAAACTCTCTCCTTTTCTGTTTGAGAACTCACAGTGAGATTGCTTTTATCAACTGTATGAAGAAAATGTGCAATATCTCAGAACATTGCTCACCAGCTCCAATACGTTTATTTCACTCAAAGGATTACATCCTTGAAGAAAGTAAGCTGGCTCCAATCCAGCTTAATTTTCTTCTTTTTATTGTAATTATTCTTTTTGGTTGCATTCAGAAATTTGTGATTTTATTTGACAAAATTTAATATTTTTCTGAATTCATTTGCATTTGAGACACATTTTCTACAGGTTCCAGTTTTATGCCTATGTGTGACTGCCACAGGAGAGTGTAATAATTTCCTCCATTTGGAAGGAGATGATTTGGCACATTGTTTTTGTGGCAGTTTGTTGAAGAAATTTCCCATTAGCCCAAATTTGTGTTCTGTAGCCGTAGCCCTGCAGCCTTTCTACCTCAAAAATATCCAGTTACCTTTTGAAAGTTAATATTGGATCTAATTGCTAAGTCAGGAACTACATTTCAAATCACAATTTGTTGTATAAATATTCTTCACATCTTCCCTTTAGCATTTTTCTGACTGTCTTAAATCTGTGGTTTATAATCACAAAACCTCCATTCTAGTAGAAACAGCAGCATCTTCTCTGTCAAAACTCCTCATAATTTTGATCACCTGTTTTAAATCTTCCCTAATCTTTACTGTTCTAAAGAGAACAACCACAGCTTTTCAAGGCTCTCCGCATATTTGTAGTTCCCTATCCCTGGTGCTACACTGGTTAATCTCCTCCACAAGCTCACAACAGTTTTGCGTGAGTCTGATGTGGTGGAGACAATAATCCAACTAAAGCTCTAATAGTTTATCAATGTTAATAATTTATAAATGTTTAACGTACCTTTTTTGCTTTATGCATCTATTTATGAAGCCATGAATCCTTTACAGCATTAACAGCTTCATCATCAACTTTTCTTGTGACCTTTGAACATTTGAAAATGTATATCTGCAGGTTTCTACATTCTTGCAACAAATTTAAAATTGTACCATCCAATTCATTTTGACTCTCCTCAGAATTGCTTCCATAAGGGATCATTTCACAATGTTAAGTTTTATTTGCCATGTGTCTGCTAATTTCACCAATCTGACCATGCCATTTAAAGATTGATTAGATTAGATTAGATTAGATTCCCTACAGTGTGGAAACAGGCCCTTTGGCCCAAGTCCAAACCGGCCCTTGAAGCATCCCACCTAGACCAATCCCCCTATAACCCACACACCGCAGAACACTATGGGCAATTTAGCATGGCCGATCCATCTAACCTGCACATCTTTGGACTGTGGGAGGAAACCAGCGCACCTGGAGGAAACCCACGCAGACACGGGGAGAACTTGCAAACTCCACACAGACAGTCGCCTAAGGCTGGGATTGAACCTGGGTCCCTGGCGCTGTGAGGCTGCAGTGCTAACCACTGAGCCACCGTGCCGCCCCGAACCTATTGTTATTATTTTTATCCTTCTTCAGTGTAATTTCCACCCTGGTAGTGTGAAAATTGAAATTATGTCTATTGAATCCAAGTCCAGGTCATTGACTCCATTTGAAAAAGAGTATTAATCCTAATATGGACCACGGATTTACTGCAGTTTGATAAACAAATTATTAAATTGCTATGTGCTTAACTTATCTTAATAAGTTCCTTAATTTTCACATCACTAGATATACTAATTGTGAATACAATGAAGTTAAGCATGATGTGGAATTGGGAAGAAATATTTAATTTCCACTCATCAGCTTTGGGTTCCTTAAAATACGGATGTTTTCAATATATTTATAAATATTTTTGGAACACCAAACTCAGACTTCAGTTTCCCCGGACTGCCAGACTATATATTTATACACATTTAAAACCAGATAAATGATGATAGCATACACAACTCCCAGTACAACACCTCCACCACCTTCCCTGACCCCCTGCCTTGTGCTAGACTAGTGGGTAGACATAGAAACAAATTATATTTGTGTAGCAATGCACCCAGTCACATGTGACAGCTGTTTAGCTGGAATGATGGAAAATATTTTTCAGGGATAGATATTCATGGAGGAGCAATCTGTGCTTATTCCCAGGCAGTCTTAATTAGTACATAGTTACAGAGGTGGCAGTCACTTATCAGGCAGAATGGAAGGAGATTAATTGTTAGAATGGAAATGAGCTTGAATTTCAGGACAATTTGTTCTTCTATGAATGGACAATGCTTCCATACATGGAAAAGTATACTTAAAAATGTAGTTTTTGCATTGGTCTTAACCTGCATCAATGGTCCTTGACTCAATGTAAAAAAGATTATCATTTTGTTAGTTGGAAAATGTTCTGAGAAGCAAATATACCACACTATAGCTAGCATGTTTGGTCTGCTCAATACTTTTCATGCCAAAATCTATTAATAGGAATTTCATATTGTCTTTGTATTTAGCTAACTTACCGTTATCATTGTAAGAACCTTCAATTAACTGTGCTCACCTTTTTCTGGAAGATACTGAATGCTTAGCAATATTTCACCTTTTTGATGCAAAAAAAAATATCTCACACATTGACCTGGCCACACTGTGATTGCGGCTATGAATTTGAGTCAAGGGTTATCCAGTGAAATGACAATCTTGGAAAGGTGTTTTCACCTCCAGAAGACATAGTGGAGGCAGGAGATTAAATAAATAACCTGGTCACTTATTTAAAACTTTAAGTATTCTGTTAATCCCCAGGATGGGATTTGCGCCAGAAAATGTATTAATTTAACCTTTATTATATTAATACAGCTGTCAAGGTGTTAAAAGTTTCCTATAGCTTAACCTGACACTAGTTTTATCTAAGATAACAAAGTGTGAAGCTGGATGAACACAGCAGGCCCAGTAGCATGTTCGGAGCACAAAAGCTGACGTTTCGGGCCTAGACCCTTCATCCCCCTCTCTGATGAAGGGTCTAGGTCCAAAACGTCAGCTTTTGTCCTCCTAAGATGCTGCTTGGCCTGCTGTGTTCATCCAGCTCCACACTTTGTTATCTCGGATTCCCCAGCATCTGCAGTTCCCATTATCACTGATCACTAGTTTTACCTATTTGCACATAGCATCATGACAATTCCATCAATAGGGTTTAACATTAAGCATAATGAATGGGCAGGAAAACAAAAGATGCATTTTTCAGTGTTTGTATTGTAGTTGTTTTATATTCCATATTTATAATCTTTTAAGTGACAACATACTAGAATTTCTGCACTGAACCAAGTGTTATCAAATGTACATCAAGGGAAAAGTGTTGATATGACTCAAGAGTTAGGTCTATCACAAAACTTTTGCACGAGGTACAGTATCACAGTGGTCTGACAAGAAGCCAAATTTAAAAGTATTTAGATAATTCCCATGTCAGATAATACCAATCCAAATTTAACACTGCGCACCAACTTTGTGTTGCTTGATATTTAAAATTACAGTCTGCAGCCAATGCAGTGTCCTGTTGTGTGGTTGCAAGCCGAAGCAGAGGCTGCCAAACTGTGAAGCTGGCAATAGTATTTAAAGCCAACGAGTACCATTGATAGCAGAAGTGCATTGTGGTGGAGCAGCGGTGAAATTTATTGTAAAACTGACTGTGGGAATATTGCAACATATTATACACTATACTCTGGCCCTTGGACAGCAGGAGAGATGTAATTTATCTGCAGAATACATGATACCTTCCAGCCAAACTTTGAGAAAGCTATGGGATTAGTTAGCAACAGTAGTTAATGCCTGGAATCTCGATCCAAGGTCTGAATGCAAAAACACAAGATGTTCAGTGTACAAGTGAACAAGGTCAATGGATGCATTTTTATAAGCTGAAGCTCACTAATTGTACCACAAGCTTCTCACATTGTTCAAAGGACGATAACCCTATCACTCATCTGCCAACAATCTCAAGTAATAATGACTCAGAGTAAGTATTCACAGCTTCACCTCATCCTCACAAATTTTATACTGTGTCAGCTGCGTGCAGCTTTTACCCATTGTCGGACATTCAACAATTCCAGGTTGAAGTAGCCCATAAATGCAGGCATCATTACTTACCAAGCAGGGCTAGATTTACTATATGTTCTTATCCCACTGGATGAAACTGGTTGCACAAAGGAGTTGCCAAGACTCAGACTGTACCCAGTGGCAAGGCTCTAAACATCAAAAATGACAGCACTAACATGTTTAATTTTCTCTATGTACTCCTCATCCCCTAGCTAAATCAGAGATTCCCTGGCAGAAAGCTTGTGTTCAAATTAGAGAGATTTGTCACTAACTTGGCCGTGGGCTTTTTAAAAAGTTAGAAATTCATCCTCTCCAGCACGGAAGTGTTGGCGTGGGGACATTTGCAAACGCATCTGTCTGCTAGCTAATGTTTCAACTTACTTTACAGCAGAAACAGCAGTTAACATCTGATGAAATCTCAGAATTAAGTTATTTAAACTCAGATTGCTGTCATGCCAATTCAGACTGGCGTCATCATAGCTCTGGATACTGGCTTTTCAGGGGACTGCTGAATGTCACAGAAGTCCAGTGAACTGTCCTCTAATATATTTCTAACATTGTATGAAGCATGCCCAAAAGGTGTGGCAGTGGTTTCGTGGAACGTGAGCCTGCTACTGTGTTTGAGGATGCCCATTTTCATTTTCCCACCCTACAACAGGTTTGAAGTTTACCCATCTTGTTTAGATGAGATCAAGGGCTTCATGGTGAATGAGCTGAGATAATGGGAACTGCAGATGCTGGAAATTCCAAGATAATAAAATGTGAGGCTGGATGAACACAGCAGGCCAAGCAGCATCTCAGGAGCACAAAAGCTGACGTTTCGGGCCTAGACCCTTCATCAGAGAGGGGGATGGGGGGAGGGAACTGGAATAAATAGGGAGAGAGGGGGAGGCGGACCGAAGATGGAGAGTAAAGAAGATAGGTGGAGAGGGTGTAGGTGGGGAGGTAGGGAGGGGATAGGTCAGTCCAGGGAAGACGGACAGGTCAAAGAGGTGGGATGAGGTTAGTAGGTAGCTGGGGGTGCGGCTTGGGGTGGGAGGAAGGGATGGGTGAGAGGAAGAACCGGTTAGGGAGGCAGAGACAGGTTGGACTGGTTTTGGGATGCAGTGGGTGGGGGGGAAGAGCTGGGCTGGTTGTGTGGTGCAGTGGGGGGAGGGGATGAACTGGGCTAGTTTAGGGATGCAGTAGGGGAAGGGGAGATTTTGAAACTGGTGAAGTCCACATTGATACCATATGGCTGCAGGGTTCCCAGGCGGAATATGAGTTGCTGTTCCTGCAACCTTCGGGTGGCATCATTGTGGCAGTGCAGGAGGCCCATGATGGACATGTCATCAAGAGAATGGGAGGGGGAGTGGAAATGGTTTGCGACTGGGAGGTGCAGTTGTTTGTTGCGAACTGAGCGGAAGTGTTCTGCAAAGCGGTCCCCAAGCCTCCGCTTGGTTTCCCCAAAGTAGAGGAAGCCGCACCGGGTACAGTGGATGCAGTATACCACATTGGCAGATGTGCAGGTGAACCTCTGCTTAATGTGGAATGTCATCTTGGGGCCTGGGATGGGGGTGAGGGAGGAGGTGTGGGGACAAGTGTAGCATTTCCTGCGGTTGCAGGGGAAGGTGCTGGGTGTGGTGGGGTTGGAGGGCAGTGTGGAGCGAACAAGGGAGTCACGGAGAGAGTGGTCTCTCCGGAAAGCAGACATGGGAGGGGATGGAAAAATGTCTTGGGTGGTGGGGTCGGATTGTAAATGGCGGAAGTGTCGGAGGATAATGCGTTGTATCCGGAGGTTGGTAGGGTGGTGTGTGAGAACGAGGGGGATCCTCTTGGGGCGGTTGTGGCGGGGGCGGGGTGTGAGGGATGTGTCGCGGGAAATGCGGGAGACGCGGTCAAGGGCGTTCTCGATCACCGTGGGGGGAAAGTTGCGGTCCTTAAAGAACTTGGACATCTGGGATGTGCGGGAGTGGAACGTCTTATCGTGGGAGCAGATGCGGCGGAGGCGGAGGAATTGGGAATAGGGGATGGAATTTTTGCAGGAGGGTGGGTGGGAGGAGGTGTATTCTAGGTAGACATTTTTCCATCCCCTCCCCTGTCTGCTTTCCGGAGAGACCACTCTCTCCGTGACTCCCTTGTTCGCTCCACACTGCCCTCCAACCCCACCACACCTGGCACCTTCCCCTGCAACCGCAGGAAATGCTACACTTGTCCCCACACCTCCTCCCTCACCCCCATCCCAGGCCCCAAGATGACATTCCACATTAAGCAGAGGTTCACCTGCACATCTGCCAATGTGGTATACTGCATCCACTGTACCCGGTGCGGCTTCCTCTACATTGGGGAAACCAAGCGGAGGCTTGGGGACCGCTTTGCAGAACACCTCCGCTCAGTTCGCAACAAACAACTGCACCTCCCAGTCGCAAACCATTTCCACTCCCCCTCCCATTCTCTTGATGACATGTCCATCATGGGCCTCCTGCACTGCCACAATGATGCCACCCGAAGGTTGCAGGAACAGCAACTCATATTCCGCCTGGGAACCCTGCAGCCATATGGTATCAATGTGGACTTCACCAGTTTCAAAATCTCCCCTTCCCCTACTGCATCCCTAAACCAGCCCAGTTCGTCCCCTCCCCCCACTGCACCACACAACCAGCCCAGCTCTTCCCCCCCACCCACTGCTTCCCAAAACCAGTCCAACCTGTCTCTGCCTCCCTAACCGGTTCTTCCTCTCACCCATCCCTTCCTCCCACCCCAAGCCGCACCCCCAGCTACCTACTAACCTCATCCCACCTCTTTGACCTGTTCGTCTTCCCTGGACTGACCTATCCCCTCCCTACCTCCCCACCTACACCCTCTCCACCTATCTTCTTTACTCTCCATCTTCGGTCCGCCTCCCCCTCTCTCCCTATTTATTCCAGTTCCCTCCCCCCATCCCCCTCTCTGATGAAGGGTCTAGGCCCGAAACGTCAGCTTTTGTGCTCCTGAGATGCTGCTTGGCCTGCTGTGTTCATCCAGCCTCACATTTTATTATTATGGTGAATGAGCTAACTGGTTATGGCACAGGAAGCTATTCAACAGTGGTGTGGGGTTGCGGGGTTGGGGTGGGTGGGAAGGCGGAGAACAAGAAGGAATGCAGTGATAGTAGAGGAGGTTGAAATGACTGATATTGTTCTCTGCACCAAAAAACAAGACTTCATATGGTGTGTTGTCTACTCAGCCCAGAGTTTGATATGTCTGCTTTGAGTTGGAGAAGAACTTGCAGTGGGAAGGGAAGGATATTATGGTTGTAGTCTACATTAATACCAATGCATATACTTTCTCATACTCGAAGGGACCAATGTTTACTCTCTTCCTTCTTACACAATTATAGATAGGCTTACTGTCTCTTTTATATTTATTGCTCGTTTACTCTCATATTCTAATTCCTCCCATTTTTAAATTATTCTTTGTTGGTTTCTAATATTCCTCCAATCTTCTGGGCTCCCATTAATCTTTGCAAAATTGTACGCTATTTTCAATTTGGTAGCATCCTTAATTTCTTTAATTAAGTGCATATTTTTCAACCTTCTCATGCAGTCTTAATTTCTCAATTGAATGTATCATTTGCAGTTTATTAAATATTTTCTTAAATGTAAGCATCTACTTCCTTCTAAATCATTTTTTCCAGCCCATTACATTCAATCTCTTTACATGCCTTTGATTCGATGTGATTTATTATTGCCACATGTACTGAGGCACAGTGAAATGTATTGTTTTTCATGCATTCTAGGCAAATTATACATTACAGAAGTACATCAGAATAATAGAACAGAATACAGAATATAGTGTTACAGCTACAGAAAAGGTGCAGAGTAAAATCAGATTTAATATCTGAGAAGTCTATTCAAAAGTCTGATAAAAGCAGGGAAGAAGCTGTTCTTGAATTTCCTTGTAAGTGTTTTCAAACTTTTGTATCTTCTTCTCAGTGGAAGAGAATATAACCAGGGTGGGATGTGTCTTTGATTATGCTGGCTGCATTCCTGAGGCAGCAGGAAGTATAGACAAAGGCAATGGAAGGAAGGCTACTTTGCACGATGGGCTGGGCTGCGTCCACAACTCTCTATCATTTTCTTGATCTTCAGTTGAGCAGTTGACGTACGAAGCTGTGTTGCATCTGGTTGGGATTTTTTTTATGTTACATATATAAAAGTTGGTAAGAGTCATTGTGGGCATGCTGAATTTCCTTGGTCTTCTCAGAAAGTAGAGGTGTTTGTGTGTTTTCTTGACAGTAGCATTGACACGGATGGACTAGGACTGATTGGTTCACTCCCAGATACTTGTGTCAATGGTTTCAGGGATGAGGAACTTGAGTTATGTGGATTGATGCAGAAATTGGGACTGTTTACCTTGATGAAGAAATGTTAACAGGAGATATTTATAATGAGGTATTCAAAATCATAGGGTGCTTATACAACAGAACACAACGAGAACTTAATCCCATTTGTAGATGGATCAAAAACTAGAGGACACAGGTTTAAGGAAATGGTAAAAGAGGCAATGGTGACATGAGGAAATGTCTTTCCCTCAATAAATAGTTAGGATTTAGAGTGCACTGCCTGAGAGTGCTATTGAGGTAGACTCAATCAAGGTATTCAAGAGGGAAATGGGTTTCTTTCTGCAATGGGAAAATTTGCAAGGATATGGGCACAAAGAAAGAAATTACATTAGGTAAATTGGTCTTATGGAGACACAGCAGTCCGTGTGTGGGCCAATGTCCTGTGTCTGTGCTGTAACCAATCTGTGATTGCATGATTATCAACTGTTGTTTGCAAAGCCTCTGGCCCAGTGACAACACCCACATGCAGTCTTGTGGAAGAAGTCGGAGAGTCTCATCACCTGGGTATTCTCAGTTTTCACTAGCCACTAATATTAGGAAGGAGGAACTCTGAATATGTAGAATACCAGAAGTATTAAGGTCTCTGAAAAATGGTGTCACTGAACTATGATGACCTCTGAGATCTAATGTGGTCTGAAATATCCAGGAGTATCTGAAATAGAGATGTTCTCAAGTGTTTGTGGAATGAGGAAACCTCCTGAAATGGTAAGGCAAGAGGTTTGAAATGGATGAACTGAAAGAAAGTGATCCTTGGATTGTTTTCTTCCCTGGCAGCAGTTTTCCTGCCTTGCCTGCTTACATGTAGTCTCTGGTTTCTTGGAACTCCTTGCACCAACGATGCTGGTCTGGAAGAATGGGCAAAACGGCTTACGTACAAAACATGCAACCATTGTGAGCTGAATGCATTCAGAGCCCTCAAAGTCATGTGATCACTTGCCACATGATAAAACGTGAAATGACCAGAAATAATAAGGTTGTTTTATGTGCTCAGAATATTGTATGATCAAATTCCCAGGAATGTCTCCAATCTGAGAAGCCCTTATTTTTATACATGCACCCCCAATGGATCAATCAAGATGACACTTAATTAAGATTTTGTGGTGAGATTCCATTGATACACATGTTGCTGCTGGGTCAGACTCTGCACCATTCCCCTCACCTACAGGGGCTGTTGTAATACTAATATGTGATCAACAGCCATATGTGCCAGAGGGAAAGAGCAAGAGTGACAGTATTTTATGTATGTAAAGTTTTGAAAAGGGCACCTTGCATAAAGTGAGCAGTTTCTCAGCATTTCCATAATCCATTCTTGCTATGGCATTATTGATAGGAGATAGATGTTAATTTGTCAATGATGAATGGACTGGAGTTTTCAGCATTTGCTGTCACCTCTGGTAAAATTCCCCAACAGCAATGGTTGAGGTCAATGAGTCAATAAGATGATTCCTGCTGAAACATTCTGTTTTGTCCAACATTGGAAGCAGTACGAGGATGTAAGATGGAAAATCTTAAAGAAAATCTGAGAAAATGTCTGAGGAATAATATCACCAAAACAGAAAGTACTAGTAGTGCTTAACAGGTTTGGCTGATCCAGCCCAAGCTAGCAGGGATCCCGAAATAACTAGTACGTAGATTGAGCTCCAATCATTGGGCAATGTGATTTGAACTCAGGGATGTCGCTCAAAATTTCTACACAGACTAATTTTCCAGGAAGGTTTGTATTTCAATTATGCAAAAGCAAAATATTGTCAGATGCTCAAATATAAGCAAAATATGCTGGAAGAACTTAACCAGGCTGGTATTTTCTGTAGAAACCACCGCTATGTTAACATTTCAGGAATTTGACTTTTCATCAGAGCTTTATTTGATGGGTTCAGAGGATAAAGTGTACCTCTCTACGTTGCAAAAGAAGTTGTGACTTCCATCATCTTTCCAGCACTACCTTCTCCACACAGACCTTCAATCACTGTCTGATTTTGGAAACTCAACAATTGCTTCCTACCCATTTTGCTTTCTGGGAGTAGGTCACCCATGTTTCTCTGCTGAGCATAAGATGAAACCCATCTAAAGTTAAAATATACACTGATGTTCCCAATTCATTGGCTAGGGTTTGAGTTAATGAATGATTGATCAGCTACTTACAGAAGTTACTGAATTTCACACCTTCATTTTGGCATGAGTACTAAGTATGAAAACTGAAAGAAATAAGAAAATCTTTAAAAGGTTTTGTGTTATGATGCAATTACTTTGATGTTATTCTTATAGATATATCAAGTGCCCAGATGTATTCTGATTAACAATCACCAGACTCAGAATGTTAATTCTGCTTTATCCCCACAAATGCTGCCAGAAGTATTGAGTTTTGTCAGCCACTTCGGTTTTTGTTTGCCTAAGATTAAGTTGCATCTTTCCAGAAGAAACAGCTCCAAAAGAGATACTGTGAAATGAAGTATTGATTTGAAAAGTGGCAAAGTTTGGTAATAATAATGTATTGAAAGATCTGGACCAGCACCTATGGATGACTAGATAACTTATCCATGGCCATTGTGCACTCAGTTCTGAAATTTAAACCATCAGCAACTAAAAAGGCCATTGAAATTAGGATTCAAAAGAAAAATTCAGTGGATGCTAAAAATCTGAAGAAAGAATGAACAACATGTTGGAGATATCCTGCAGGTGTTATTACTTAAATTACATTGTTAGATATTTCCACAGATATCTTTGATTCTGACCTACAATGCTTATAAGAAAAATTAGCATGTTAAATGATCCATCTCCTGCCCTATCTTTTCTTCTTTCCAACCGTATTTATTTGATATAATGCATTCAACTCATCTACTTGGTCTGCACCAAGTTTAGATGAGGTCTTGCAGGGAAGACTGATAGTGATAGTAAGAGCTCACGGGATCTAAGAAAATTTGGCTAATTGGATCCAGCATTGGCTGAGTGGTAGGAAGCAGAGGGTAATTGTCAAGGGTGTTCTTGTGATTGGAAGTCTGTGCCCGGTGGGGTTTTGCAAGGATCAGTGTTTGGGTTGTGCTGTTTGAGGTATATACAAATGATGAAGATGTGAATATAGGAGGGTTGATCAATAAGATTGTGGATGATATGAAATTTGGTGGAGTGATAAATCATGAAAATAACCTTACATTGCAGGAGGCTTTAGAAAGGCTGGTCAGATGTACTGATCAATGGCAAATGGAATTGAATCCAAATAGGGGAGAGGTGATGCACTTGAGCAGGACAAATGAGACAAGGGAATGCATGATGAATGGTAGGAACCTGGGAAGCACTGAGGAACAGAGAGACCTTGATGAGCATGTTGACCAGTCCCTTTAGGTAGCAGTAGGTAGATAAAGTGGTTAAGAGGCCACTAAAGGGATACTAAACTTTATTGATCAAGGCATAGAATTTAAAGCAGGGTGGTGATGCTGGAACTGTAAACAAACTTGGTTAGGTCACAGCTGGAGTATTGTGTGCCGTTCTGGAATCCACATGATAGCACGGATTGAATGCAGCGAAGATTGGCAACGATGTTCCTGGGCTGAAGAGTTTCAGTGATGATGAGAAATTGGACAGACGAGGTGGTTTTCGTTGGAGCAGAGGAGACAGGGGTCATGATTAAAATGTAGAAAATTCTGAGGGGCAAAGGCAGGGGTAGTCGAGAAAATAATTGCCCCCTGGTGGAGGGATAAATTTAAGGAAAGGGGCAGGAGGTTCAGAGGGGATGTGAGGATATTTTTTTCAGTCAGATGGTGATGGGAACCTGGGACTCACTGCCTGCAAGTGTGGTATAGGCAAAAATCCTTATAATGTTTAAGAAGTCTTTAGGTGTACACTTGCGATGCCACGTATTATAAAGTGGAGGTTGACCATACCCCAGCCCTAAAACCAAGACACCCAGAAAATAGTGCCTTGCTCTATAATCTGTTAAAAGAAGTGTGAAATGTGGTGTAACCTGTCTCTCAGCAACTTCTACTGGTTAATTAAAATAAACACCTGTCACTCACTTTAAAATCGCAAGTATCAATTTGTTTATCTAGCTCTAACAGCGAACAAAATAACTAAATTTTTAACAAGCTGAACAATCTCCTTCTAAATACTAACTATTCACAAATAAAACATGATTCTAATGGTGTACTGTTCCAATAAATATAAATCCCACCTATATAAAACAAAATAAAAAAGAATAGAATTTAGTGTCTTGGAACTATAGCCAGGTTATGGGTCTTCTGGAATGTTCTGTGCCTTCTCTATTGAATCTTCTGTCTGGAATGCTTTCTCTGTGAATTCTTCTGTGAGGAATCTTAGCTAAGAGTGAATAGATGTTGCTTTCTCTAATAGCTAAAAGCTGGTATCTCCAACATCATCTCCTGTCTTTGCCCAACTTCCCCTTCTTTTATACCCTTGATGGCATATCAATATTTCTTAAAATAAGATTCACCCTATGTTGTGAAAACCATCAGATTTGGTATTTAAGTGCCTGGTTTAAATAAATTGGCTAAATTCAAAACTTGTTGCCTTAATAACAAAACAAAACTGCTGCTTGTCCTGCTAACTATACAGTCTTTTGATACAAATGCTACAATTTTGGTGCTCTGTGCACCTGCAAACACACATCTGCTGCTCACCGACATCCTTTTTGGATCTCTTAGCATGGAAAAAGGAGATCATCTTTTAAAGGGACCATGCACTGAGATCCCCCTAGCATTTTACAACCACCAACTTCTAACTTCCTGCCTCCTAATCCACAAATACTCTACCCAACTTATGAGCCATCATTATGAAGAGATGGTTTCATTTTTATTCTCAAACCTTTTTACTAGAATACTACATTATGTTACTGCATTATATTACTACATTTCTTTACAAGATCAATTGCTCATTAATCTTGAATTACATATTTTGTGCTAATTCTGTTTATATATAACATTGAATGCTTTTATTTCTATCTTATATAAACATTTTTCTTGAGGTTGGTTGGCTCGCTGAGCTGGTTTGTTGTTTTGCAGATGTTTTGTCACCATGCTGGGTCGCATCCTCAGTGCAGCGTCCGATGAAGTGTTGGTGTGCTTTCCCGCCTGGTTTTGCAGACATTTCATCACCATGTTCGTCACCAACCTCAACACCCACAGCCTGAGCTACAGATCTACTCCAAAACCTAAGAAACATTTTTGTTTTAAACCCATGAGAAAGAATCTGCAGTCAGATTTTCATAACCGACAACATGCACAATTTGTAACTTAAATGCTTACAATATGAGACTCCAATGAAATAATGTAGTGTTCTTGTCTTTAAATATCTCCAGAAATATCAAAGGTTTGTGACCATAAACACAACCATCTCCAACATGTGGTTTGCAACGTAAACATTAAAATGTTGTAAGCCTCCTACCATACTCAATGACTCTTTTCCAATAGTTGGATATTTTTTCTGGAGGATTTTGGAGTTGTTTGAACAATAACTGATTGGCCTGTCAATTCTACAATCATCCTGGCTCCAACCCCTACATTGCTAGCATCGATGGTGACTTTAAAGAGTTTCAAGAAATCTAGTGTGGCTCAAACTGGTGCAATTGTTAATACTGCTTTTAAGTTCTCAAATATCTCCTGGCATTGGCTCTGTCCACCAAATTTTTGTGTTCTTTTTTAATAAATCCATGAGTGGTGCCATCTTCTGCTAAAGTTTGGTACAAATTTTCTGTAGAATCTGCGCTGTTCCAAAAATCAGAGCACTTCCTTCTTCAAGGATGGTCCTGGAAATTCCTCAATGGCCTTCCTCTTAACTTTCTTCTGTATCACTCATCTGCATCCAAGTTATGCCCCAAGAACATCACTTCTGCCTTTGCAAATTCTGTTTTTGCCAAGTTTATGACCAACTTTACCTTCTGTAGCCTCTTAAAGAGCTCTGGCAAATGCTGCATGTGATCTTTTCATGAATGGCTAAAGATCACATACTCTTCTTGATCGATGGCACAATTAGTCAATCCTGCCACAACTCTGTTCATTAGTCTTTGAAATGCTGCATTTTTCCTTCCAAAGGGCATTATGTTAAATTGATAGAGGCAATTTACAAAAGCAGAAAATTCCTTCATTCTCTCCAACAAAGGTACTTGCCAGTAACCGTGAAATAGTTCAACTTTGAGATGTAAGTTGGTTGCCCTACTTTTGTCATAGAGTCCTCTAGCCTTGGAATTAGGTATAAGTTAGATTTGATCACAGTGTTGACCTTCTGTAGTCTATGTAGAATTGTTGAGTGCCATCAGGTTTGGGAACCAACGTAATCAATGAACTCCACTTGCTTTGACTTAACTCAATGATACCTTGTTGGAGAATCACTTCCACTTCCTTCTGTGCCAGTGCTGCATTGACAGGATTAAGCCTGTAGTGGTGTGGTATTATTGGAACAGACTTCCCTATATCAACTTCATGCACTATGATGTTAGTCCATCCTATTCTATTCCTACATATGTCCACATAACACTATAACAAGTCTTTCAAATCAGTTCTCTGTTCTTGGGACAGATAGATCACTACCCTATCCCAATCCTGAAGGACTTCCTCATTATTTAATTTATTCTGTGACACATCAAAATCTAAATTACCTGGATTTGATTCCTCACTGTGTGACCATAATTAATACTTGTTTCTCTGGTTCCCTGTCCCTACCATAGTAAAGTTTAAGCATGTTCACAATCTATACCCAAATTTTCTTTTCGTATCTGGCATCTTTACCAGATAATTTACCCAATTTAATTTCTTCTCAATCTGATAGGGGCCACTAAACTTTGCTTAGAAAGGATCTCTTACCACTGGTAACAGCGCCAATATTTTATCCCCAAGCAAACACACAAATTTCAGATTTCTTATCTTCTTCTTCCTTCATTAGGTGCTGTACCACCTTCAAATGTTGTCTAGCTAATTCACCTACTCTGCTAAATCTTTCTTTCACCTTAGATACAAAATCCAACTGTGAGATCTCTGACTTCGGATCTATCAGCTTTTCATTAGTAATTTTAAAGGCCATATTACTTTAGTGTCCAAATATCAATTCATGTGGAGTAAACTGAATCAATCCATTTGAAGCATCTCGAATAGCAATTAATATAAATGGGATACCTTTATCCCAAACATTTTGGTAATCCTGGTAATAAGCCCTGGGATTCAGGATGGTATGCACTTGATTTAAAGTGTTTAATGCCTAAACTATCCATGGCCTCCTTAAATAATTTGGCAGTAAAATTGGGCTCGTGGTCAAACTGAATCTGCCCTGGGTAATCCATAATGGGTAAAGAAAGCAAGCAACTCCCCCATAACCTTCTTTGCCCTGATATTCCATAATGGGAATGCCTCCAGAAATCTGGTCGACACATCCATCATGGTTAGCAAATATTGGTTCCTACTTTTGGTTTAAGGAAGGGGACCTACACAATCAATCATAACCCACATGAAAGGTTCTTCAAATGCAGGAATTGGCATCAAAGGTGCTGGCTTTATTACTGGCTGTGGCTTTACTACCATCTGACATGAGTGAGAGTTATGGCAAGATTCAACCATATCTTTATGCAATCCAGGCCAACAGAAATGTTTCTGTATCTTTGCTTAGTCTTCCTCATTCCTAGATGACTTCCTACCAATAATTTGTGTGCTATCCGATGCTGCTGGGAACATAATCTGCACTAACCTGCCAAGGTTTCCACTTCTGCCTTAAGATTGTGGAATTCATTCTGATTCATTTTCCCGAGTAGGCTTTGTGATATAAATCCTTTATCATCTCATCTTTCTGTTGTAACTCCAGTAATCTTTCTGAACTGAACACCTCTGCCTGATCCTCTAGCTGCTTCGATTTTCCCTTTAACATTCCATCAAACAGAGTGTCAGCTACTGGACCTCAGCTCTTCATCTTTCTCTGTAGTTTACCTGTCTTGTTTTAGCTTATCGCTGTAGGGTCTTGTCACCACACAGTCCAGAAAATTTCCAGGGTATTTTCCTTTTAACTCCTCAGTTCCCTGGTTTATTCTTGGCTTCTCCACTACAATGGGCATCACTCCCACCTTTGATCCAGCTATATAATTTCCAACAACAAACTGTATTGCTAGGATAACCTCTCTTTCAGTCACTCCCACTTTGACTCCCCGTGGCTTGATGAAGCTTTATAGCCTTATCCTACTCAGGGGAACACTAATTCTCTCACCATTTATTCCACAGATTATCTCACGGGCAGTATTTCAGAAGGAGTGCAAATATTTTAATCTCTTACCATTAGGAACTGACCAGCCTCCATACCTCTCAACATGTTAACTTCTTTACCTACTTCCCCTGTTCTGCCTGAGCAAACCTCACCCACATAGGTGAAGTCTTTTGAAAAGATCGGGCGATATCTTACTAGTCAGCCTGTGACTAAGCTGTGCACTCTCCTGCAGCTCCTTGACTTCTCTTGGGAATTTCTTCACTGTCTCAATTAATCCTGCTGGTTTAGCCTCTTTTACCACATCCTTTATCCCAGTACCTTACTTAAACCACCAACACTGTGATTTTGTGTGGCCCACCTTATTGCAGTGAAAACTCCTGAGGTCTTTCATCTCTTTTCAACCCTCTTGGGCTTCTTTTTTCACGTGTAGCAAACTGTTCCCAGTGTGTTCTACTTTTTGTTTTCCATTGAAGGATCTCCCACTTTCCCAACTTCTACCCCTCACAGAATGAAGGTTATATTTCAATTTATGCATAATGCGTATTCATCCACCATCTCTACAGCTCTTCTCTCTGTTTTAACTTTCACTTCCTCAACATGAGTCCTTATCACTTCTAGAAATGAGTTTTTAAGCTCCTCCAGCAGATTAACATATCTAAGATCCTCATATGTCTTTTCTACTTTTCATGCTCTCATCCATCTATCGAAGTTGCTCTATTTAATTCTTTCAAACTCAATAAAAGTCTGACCTGGTTCGTTTCTTAATTTCTGAACCGTTGTCTGTGTGTTTCTGGTACCAATTTACAGGTGCTCAAAATAGCCTGGTTTACTTCTTCATATTGTCATGATACCTGCTTGACAGCGCTGCAAACACTTCACTTGCCCTGCCTACCAACTTGGTCTGAATTAACATTACCTGCACAGTCTCTGGTCAGTTTATCTGTTTAGTCAATTTCTCAAAGGGAATGAGAAAGGTTTTTAAATCTTTTTCATTGAGCTTTGGTAATGTTTTGATATTTATATATATATCCCTACCAGGCTGTTGACTGCAATGAGTTTTCTCAGCATCATATCTACCTCGTACTTTTACTTCGATCATTTGAAGTCTTTTTGCTTCTCGTTCAAATTTCAACTTTTCCAACGCATACATTCTTTCCCTTTCTTTCCCTTTTACACTTTCTCACTCCAATTGTCTTATTTGCAATTCAATTTTTTTTTCAACCTCCACTGCAGTTGACTGTTCTTCTGATATCCCTAAATGCTTCGTTAACACCATTACAATTTCAGCTTTCCTCTTTTCACGAGTTGAACCCAATTCTAGCCTGTCTGAAAATCCTAAAATTCTCCTTTTTCTGTCCTTCTAAATGTTCTTCACAAATTTGGTAAGCAACTTTGAGCCCCAAAACCTCTTTAGCAGGGTTTTGAGCTACTTCCCGGCTTTTGATTTAATCAACAACAAGCAAGCAAAATTGAACAGATTTTCCACTCCTCACTAATGTTTTATTTACAGATCAAGGGCACTAATCTCCCAAATCCCTTTAAATCTGCTGGGACTTTCCATAACCCAAATCTGTTCAAATCTCTCCAAATCTGTCTAATCAGTCCAAATTCCAACTTGTCCCAACCTGTCCAAGTCCTGAACCCAAGCTGGCCAGACCCCGGACAAGCCTCCAATCTGTTATAAAGCAGATGTTGACTGCTCCCACTCCACCACCACTCCCCCAACATGATAACTAAAACCAAAATGGCCAGAAAGGAGCATCTCACCCTATAGTCTGTTAAAAAGAGTGTGAAAAGTGGTGTAAAATGCCTCTCAGCAACTTGAGTCGTTAAACAAAATAAGCCCGTGACTGTAAAACTCACCTTAAAACCAACAAGTAACAATTTATTTATCTAAATCTAACAGTGAGCAATTTATTCAGGTGGGGCACGGTGGCTCAGTGGTTAGCACCAGACACCCAGGTTCAATTCCAACATCAGGTAACTGTCGGTGTGGAGTTTGCACATTCTCCCTGTGTCCACGTGGGTTTCCTCCGGGTGCTCCAGTTTCCTCCCACAGTCTAAAAGATGTGCAGGCTAGGTGGATCGGCCATGCTAAATTGTGTTCAGAGGTGCATGGATATAGGGGGTTGGGTTTGGGTGGGATGCTCCAAGGGGCGGTGTGGACTTGTTGGGCCAAAGGGCCTGTTTCCCCACTGTAGGTAACCTAACTAAATTATTAACAAACCCGTTCAAACTGCTAACTATTCCCAAATAAAACAAGATTCTAATGGGATGCTGTTCCAATAGATAAAAGTCCCACATATAGAAAATAAAATTTTAAAAATCAATAGAATTTAGTCTCTCAGAATTACAGCCAGGTTACATGTCCTCTGGAATGTTCTGTACCTTCTCCATCAAATCTTTTGTTCGAAATGCTTTCTCTATATATTCCCGTGTCAAGAATCTTAGCTAAGAGTGCTATGGTACCATTGTGAATAGATGGTGCTTTGTCTAAGAGCTGATAGCAGTATCTCTAGCAGATGGCAGTGAGCTTTCCTGTCTTAGCCCAACTGCCCTTTCTTTTATACCCTAGATGACATATCAATATTTCTTATGATAGGATTGGTACAATGTTGTCAAAACTATCAGATTTAGTTTTTTTTTGTTTCCAAGTGCCTGGTTCAAATTAATTGGCTAAATTCAAAACTTGTCTTGATAACAAAACAAAACTGCTGCTTGGCATGCTAACTACACAGCCTTTTGATGCAAATATTTCAATTCAGGTGCTCTATGCACCTGCAAATACATATACTGCTGCCTACCGACATCCTTTTTGGATCTCTTAGCGTAGAAGAACATCTTTTAATGAGACAACACACTGCATCCCCCAAGCATTTTACAAACACCAAGTTCTGACTTTCTGCTTCCTAATCCGCAAATACTCTAACCAACTTCACAACAAAATTCATAATGAGTCCATTGGCCAAGTCCTGGCAAATGGAATAAGAAAATTTTGATAGTTGCTTTTGACTGGCAAACACCCCATGGACTGATGGGCCTTTTTGTGTGCAGTAAACCTCCATGACTCCATTCTATGTTGCCCACACCCTCTATGATATTTTCTAAACGCATATCATTCTATAAGCCCTGGTGTCAACAGATTAGACAAGTAGCTTGCTTATCCCTTTCTTCTATAATGAGAACCTTATTTCTCAGATCAAGATCTAAATGACTCTGCCAACTTGCTTTCACCCTCATGTGTTATTTTACCATTGTGATTTTGCCTTTCTTCAATATTAAGAAAATGTTATTTGTTAAAAAAAGTCACCGTCATCCCAGGTTGGAAAATTGAGTAAAAAGTGCATATTCCCTTTGAGGCAATTTCACTTTCATCTGAATGGAAAACTTTTGTTTCTAATTTTGTCATGTGAAAGACTGGGGGCAGAGAATAGGCACTTTGAATCAGCCCATAAAGAAATGTCATTGTGTAGTACTGTCTATGATTGGCAATGGTGACAATATCAATAGGCCTTTATAAAGGATGCACATCATGGTGCCTCTCCTGAAACTACTACAGTGATCTTTGCTAAGGTCAGCTTATCATCAGGATCAGACAATGACCTTCTGTTTTATTCTGCGTCCCAAGCATCAATATATATACTCAGACAGCTAGTCATGTCTGGCTCCGATGAAAACTGCTATCCAGTTTCAGACTAAAATGAATGCCCTTGAACCCATTATCTTCACCTCTTTTGTTATTGTCAATTTGCCAAACCTTTAAAGCAAACAAATAAGTGTTGTGTCAAATTATCTTATTACAGATGAACTGAAAGCAGTTTGTTTAGAAGCAATTGAAGAAAGCAGAAAAGGTTATTTTTCCAAAAAATGCACGTCGACAAAAATATGTGATTGTTTTCCTTCATGGTGCTCTATTTTAATTGGAGAATTTTATCAACAATGAGTGAGTGATCAGAAATATGAGGTCAATGAATGACTGTATATCTATTTAATGTCTTGCATTAAGTCCTGTAATCAGTCAGGTCTGGGAACCAGTCCAGAAGTAAATCAATTGCAAGTAACTGAAATGATTGTTCTCAGGATGTTGCACAATTCACCACTGATGGTGAAATCACTCTTCAGAGGCTGGATTCCCATCACCAAGTCACCTTTTATTTACCCTTGCATAGCCCTTGACGCTGCTTCGGCTTCTTCAGAGCCGGCTCTCAAAGTGAACTGAACATCTGACACTCCTGTTTCTAAGTCTCAGACAGGGCTCCCTGATTGGGCCAGGTTACCAGCCACAATCAGGAAGCTCATATTCTATGAGGCCCAACTGGCTGACCTCATTACAATTACTCCACTTATAATGTATTACACGATGAATGACACATTGTGTCAGGACTTTTACAGAATTTGCAGGCATGAAATTACTTTGTGTAATAATAATATATGAATATTTAACATCTTTGCCTGAGGTTCCTTTGCTATTTCAGTACAGACATTAATTCATTTATTACTTGATTAATGCTATCTCAGTGCTGCAGGGTTGGTGGAACCCTGCTGAGTTTAGCAGATGAGGCTGCAAATGATGTTGCAGGACAATCACAGTTAGTTCCTAACTTAAATCGTCGGCTTCAGCCTGACCCATTTTAGCATGGGCTGCAGCAATCTGGGCTAGCTGCCTGGCAGCTTGCAGCAACACATTAAAGGAGTGATAAGAGATAATGGGAACTGCAGATGCTGGAGAATTCCAAGATAATAAAATGTGAGGCTGGATGAACACAGCAGGCCAAGCAGCATCTCAGGAGCACAAAAGCTGACGTTTCAGGCCTAGACCCTCTCTGATGAAGGGTCTAGGCCCGAAATGTCAGCTTTTGTGCTCCTGAGATGCTGCTTGGCCTGCTGTGTTCATCCAGCCTCACATTTTATTATAAAGGAGTGATAAGGATGGGAGAAGAAATGATCTATGACATGACAGAAAATCAGACTTAATAGAGTCACTTGCGGCAGTACTCTCGTAATTCTAGCCATTTGTCAGAAGGTATTAGTAGGACTGCAGGAAAACCCTGCCAACCCTTTTGAACACTAGTACTCAAAGCAAAGTAGCAACAGCCTGCGTGTACACATGATCCTACATCATATATATCTGAGCTTCTGCACTTGTTTGTGGTATAATGGAAACTGAAACATTTAACATTGTTTAACCTGTAAGCATGACAATAAAGCTGTCAATAACGTTCACTCTACAGAGCATGGGGTCCAAGCTGTATGCAAAGCCCAATGCCAAATTGGTGCTGGACTCATCCATGCTCCTTGACATTGTAATGTAGGTTTTTTGTTAAGTCTGCTATTACAACAAGCATTTCATGTGCATGTGTCTTTCTTCTTAGTCATTGTGTTCCTGTCTTTCCTTCACTGCCTGATCATTTCTCAGGTATCTAAAAAGAGAAAGACACAAGGCAGGAATGTGGTGCATTTAAGTGGAAATACAACAGAACTGTGATAAGCCATTTGTAGCTTGTAAAACAGAAGTTGGACATGAGAAGGAAAATTATAAACATGGTCATATTTAAATATTTTGAGTACAATGCATGCCACAATCTACTCACCGGTGGTCGGCATTGCTTTGCTACAATTGGACATCGGATGAGTTGTTAAATTTGTTATGATTTGAGATGGAATAATCTAAACTCACTAAACTCTCAATCAGAAGGGATAATCTGGATTTCCTTCGGTGTTTTTTCATCTTCTCAATTGGTTGCCACAGAGTTAATTTAAAAAGGATTCCTTCCCTTGAGGATACCTTTCTTCCAGACTTGAATTAGCATATGTTTTAAAATCAGCCAATTTACCCAGGCTTTGTCGAATTAATAAAACAGGTTGAGTTTATCAATTACTACTGTGAGAAGAATTATACTGGGAGATTGAATTCCAGCATTCAGGGTCCTGCCTAAATTCAACTGTTTTGCTGTATTCAGAGCAACAGATGATTGTCACTTGCAACAGAGAAGTAACTAGTGAATAGCCTGCTAATGCTCAAATTCAGGCTGGTACACATGACAGCATACCATCTCACTAGTATACTTTAGTAGAGTCAAAACTGGCTTTTAAATCTGTCGTTGTATATCCTTCAAAGTGAAATGCACAAAAAGTGTTTGCAGTTTGGGACATGATCAACGGTGTTTGATTTGCTATTGAACATGGTTCATCAATTCTTTTTTAGTTTTGTAGTCAAAAGAGATCACAACCTAGTCTGTTTAAAGTTTATTTTCTATCTTAGATTGTTACATTCCATTAGTCCCTCCATCTCTCTCTCCATTGAACTTACATCCACAGTTATTTTTGACTGTGCCAGCTTGCTTTTAACAACTATGTTTTGGAATTTAAAGTTTCAAATGTGCACAGGACTTTGTGATTCTGACGCATGGTCATGACATTTTCCATTGCGCTTATTACTGGCAGCCATGCCTTTCCTTTTGGGGGTACTGCTTCCAGTTGTACATCATTGTTTCTCACAAGAGATGTTAGAGAGCGTCTGCAACATGTTTGGGTGATATATTTATCATGGTTGTATAGCTGACAGAGTGTGCAAGCTATAGGATATGGCTGTGAGGCTTGTAGCAGTTTTAGGTGCGCGAGTGAAGTGAATATTAGATATGATCTGTGATGGGTGGAGATTGTTGGTAGCTGGACAATGAAGTTGTGGCATCTTGAATTGTCTGTGAGGATGATGCAGTTGGTTGGATCTTGCTTTGAGATAAAATTACTGGCCTTGACCACATGCACCATTGAATTTTGACATTGCATCTAACTTCTCGCAGTTTGACTCCTGGCATTAACCTCCATTGTTATCCCATCCAGCGCCTTTGCAAAGTTTGTCTGGAAGGCCTCCTGGTCCCATAGATTGGTCAAATCTCTTTTCATGTCCATCTCTTCCCTCATCTAAATCTACCATCATAATTCTCAAGATGGGGTAAGTGACTGAAGTGTTAGTGGGAGAGAACTTTGGGACCAGTGATCATAATTCTAAATATTTTAAAACAGTAATGGAAAAGACGATAGTCCCTGCATTAAAATTGAAGTTCTTAATTGGACTGACACAAATTTTCATGGTATGAGACAGGAACTTTCAAAAGTTAACTAGAGTAGACTGTTCGCAGGGAAAGGGATGACTGGCAAGTGGGAGGCTTTCAAAAGTGAGTTCAGAGGCATTATGTTCCTGTTAGAGAGAAGGGGAAGGCTGATAAGAAAAGGGAACAATGGATGAATAAAGATATTGAGACTTTGGTCAATAATAAGAAGGAAGCATATGATAGGTACAAAGTGAATCTCTTCAAGAGTATAAGGGATTGTAGGGGAATTCTTTACAGGGAAATCAGCAGAGCAAAAAGGGGATATGCGATAACCTTGGCAGATAATGTTAAGGACAACCCAAAGAGATTCTACAAAGTACATTTATAGCAAAGGAGCAACAAGAGAGAGTTGAGGCCTCAAAGATCAATGAGGTTGGCTATGTATGGAACCAGAGGAGTTGAGCAGGTTCTAAATGAATATTTTGCATCAGTATTTACTGTGGAAAATGACTTTGAGGTTAGGCAACTCAGGGAATAAATGTTGATGTCTTAAAAACAGTCCACATTACTGAAGAGCAGGTGCTGGAGGGTTGAAAAAACGGTTGGATAAAGCTCCGGGACCTGATCGAGTGTCTCCCAGGGTGTTATGAGAAGTTATTGAAGATATTGCAGGGCCCCTGACAGAGACAGTTGTACCATCTACAGCCGTGGTGAACTGCCAGGCACCTGAAGAATGGTTAATGCTGTGCCTTTACTTAGAAAAGACGATGAGGAGAATTCTAGGAAATATAGACTAATGAATCTGACATTAGTTATAAGTTGTTGGAAGAGATTCTGAGAGAAAGGATTTATATTCATGTGAAGTGGCAAGGACCGGTTAGGGAGAATCAGCATGGCTTTGTGAGTGGAAAATCATTTCTCATAAACTTGACTGAGTTTTTTGAGAACATAACTAAAAAGATTGATGAGAGTATCATGTAGGCATCGTTTACATAGATTTTAGGAAAGCCTTTGATAATGTTCACTTATTAGTGAAGTTAGATCACATATGATTCATAGAGAACTTGGTAATTTGGATACAAAATTGGCTTGACCATAAGAGACAGAGGGTGGTGGAGGAGGGCTTTTTTTTGGATTGGAGGCCTGTGACCAGTTGCCAGGGATCTGTGCTGGGTCTACTGTTGTTTGTAGTTTATATAAAGATTGGGATGAAAATTTAGGAGGCATGATTAGTAAATTTTTGGATGACTCCAAATTGATGAAGAAGGTTATCTAAGTTTACAATGAGTTCTTGATCAATTGAACCAATGGGCTGAGGTGTGGCAGGTGGAGTTTAATTTGGATAGATACGCAGCGTGGAGGAACAGAGGGATCTTGGTGTGCAGATACATAGATCCCTTAAAATGGCCACCCAAGTGGACAGGGTTGTTAAGAAAGCATATGGTGTTTTGGCTTTCATTAACAGGGGGATTGAGTTTAAGAGTCGTGAGATCTTGTTGCAGCTCTACAAAACTTTGGTTAGACCGCACTTGGAATACTGCGTCCAGTTCTGGGCGCCCTATTATAGGAAGGATGTGGATGCTTTGGAGAGGGTTCAGAGGAGGTTTACCAGGATGCTGCCTGGACTGGAGGGCTTATCTTATGAAGAGAGGTTGACTGAGCTCGGTCTCTTTTCATTGGAGAAAAGGAGGAGGAGAGGGGACCTAATTGAGGTATACAAGATAATGAGAGGCATAGATAGAGTTGATAGCCAGAGACTATTTCCCAGGGCAGAAATGGCTAGCACGAGGGGTCATAGTTTTAAGCTGGTTGGTGGAAAGTATAGAGGGGATGTCAGAGGCAGGTTCCTTACGCAGAGAGTTGTGAGAGCATGGAATGCGTTGCCAGCAGCAGTTGTGGAAGCAAGGTCATTGGGGTCATTTAAGAGACTGCTGGACATGTATATGGTCACAGAAATTTGAGGGTGCATACATGAGGATCAATGGTCGGCACAACATTGTGGGCTGAAGGGCCTGTTCTGTGCTGTACTGTTCTATGTTCTATGTTCTATGTATTGCATTTCAGTAAATCAAACAAGGATACGACTTATATAATTAATGGTAGGGCCCTGGGGATTGTTATCGAACTGAGCGACATAGGGGCTCAGGTACATAGTTCTTTGAAAGTTGCATCACAGGTATACAGGAAGGTTATGAAAATGTTTAGCATGCATGCCTTTGTTACTCAGACCATTGAGTAGAGAAGTTGGGATGTTGCATTTTGCAGTTGTACAAGGCATTGCTGAGGCAATTTTTGGAGTAGTGTCTACAGTTCTGCTCATCCTGCTATAGGAAGGATATTAGTAAATTGGAGAGGGCTCAGAAAAAAATTACCAGGATGTTGCTGGGACTGATGGGCTTGAGTTATATGGAGAGGTTGGACAGACTTGGACTTTTATCACTGGAGCGTAGGAGATTGAAGTGTGAGCTTACAGAGGTTTATAAAATCATGGCGGGGAGGGTGCGCTGATAAGGTGAATAGTAACGAGCTTTTCCCTAGGGAAGGGGAATCCAAACCCAATGGCATATTTTTAAGGTGAGAGGGGAAAGAATTAAAAGGGACCTGAGGGTCAACATTTTTATACAGGGGGTGGTTTCTTTGCAAAATGAACTGCCAGAGTAAGTGGTAGATTCAGGTACAGTTACAATATTTCAAATACATTTGGATAGGTTAAGGAATAGGTAAACTTTAGAGGGGTATGGGCCAAACATAGGCAGTGGGACTAGTTTAGTTTGGTAAACCTTGTCGGCAGGGATTAATTGGACTGAATGGTCTGTTTCTGTGCCGTATGATGCTATGAGTATGATTCGATGACTCTGTGCTCATCTAGCTTCCCTTTAAATATTTCTGTACCTATTCCTTTAAGACTTTCTGTCATGGCAAGTTCCACATTCTCACCACTCTTTGGGTAAAGAAGCTTCTTCCAAGTTCTCTACTGGAGTTCTTGATGATTAGTTATGCTCTTCCTCACAAGATGAAACATTTACTCTGTATCAACTATATCAAATTCTATTAAAATTTTAAAGTCACGACCCCAATCTTCTTTTCTCAAAAGCAACTCAGCCTTTCAATCTTTTTGTGACATCTACTGATGTGCATTTCTGGTACCTTTCTTGCAAATCTCCCCTGTACTCTCTCCTTTTTACATCCTTTTTATAATATGGCAATTGTGGAGTAGAGGCTTCATTATACTCACTCTAAGAATAGCTACTAAGCAAGAGCAAAAGGAGCTATGCCATAATGACACCGGATCACATGTAACTGCAGCTAGATTCTATAATACTCCAGATAAATACTGTGTCTTATCATGGCTTATAAATAGTATGTTTAATGGAGTTTTTTACTGTTCATTCACAAGATTGCAGACTTCAATTTATTACAGTGAGCAGAATGGCACACATTATACCAAGTGTCGCTGCATTTGGCTTTTGTATATCTTCTTGGCTTTTCAAGTTTAATCCTCTAGAAATAAAACTTAATGCTTGATTTGCTACAGTAGCCACCCAAAAATGCAGGCTATCAACCTGCAGATGGCTGAGAGGCTGAGGAAGTTCTTGGATCAACTTTTATATAGCTGATGCAAAGCACTCAGCAAAACAAGATTATTGAAATAATATTCCATCAAATTATTAGTAAAGTGTGCCAATATATTAACCCATCTTGTCACTACACTATCCTGTTTTCAGTTCACAATAGGATCATGACCAGAATAGTAGCCTTCTATAACGGGGTCACAGCAGGAGTGAATGAGTTAAATATTTCAAACTTTATATTTGTCATTATTAAGATAAAGTATACTAGTCCTGGCGAGCCAAAAAACTTCAAGAAGGCACATTTAACAATAAGCACAATGCATTATGGAGCTGGAGAAACACAGCAGGCCAGGTAGCATCAGACGAGCAAGAAAGTCTATGTTTCAGGTCTGAAGAAGGGTCCCGATCCGAAACATCAGCTTTCCTGCTAATCTGATGCTACCTGGCCTGCTGTGTTCCTCCAGCTCCACATTGTGTTTCTCTGACTCCAGTATCTGCAGTTCTTGCTATCTCCTTTAACAATAGGCATGTCGAGATTAGGTGCAGTACAGCAAAGTTTACTTTTCAATAAGCTAAAAGGTGTACTGTTTTGCATAGACAGAAGTACTGCATCATGTACCATGTTGTGATGATGCTAACCTATCACTTCAAAACCTATCTCTTCATAAACCACAAGTTTTACGTCATCTGAAATAAAACAAATCAAAAAGTTTAATTATTTGCTTGCTATTTTCTTTTTTATGGAGAAACAAAACTGCTTTAAAAGTAGGAATCTGAAACATATGCAGAGATGCCAAAAACACTCAACAAAATTGGCAACATAGGTAGCCAAAACTGTTGACTTTGTGTTTTTATTGTGAATGTTCTATTAGATGAAATGCATGCACCTAAAACATTAACTGATGTATCCTCTCCATTGATACTGTTTGAATAAAATCACTATGCATGAAACTTTTTTAAATTTTATGACAATCATGAGAAACCTTTGATTATATTACTCATGCTAAAAATGCTCTGGGCACAGACATGGTTAAGATAATGGAATGATTGTTACTTATATTACTTATTTATAACTGTACAGTGCAATACAGGCCCTTCGATCCATGATGTCGTGCTGAGCTTTTACCCTAAGCCTAGGGTCTATCTAACCTTCACCCCTACCTTATCCTACCATCCATATGCCTGTCTAATAGCCGCTTAAATACCCCTAATGAGGCCGACTCCACTACCCTCTCTGGCAATGCATTCCAAGCCCCTACCACTCTCTGAGTAAAGAACCTACCTTTGACATCTCTCCTATATCTTTAAAACTATGCCCCCTCGTAATAGCTACCTCCACCTTGGAAAAAGTCTCTGGATGTCCACTCTATCTATGCCTCTGATCATTTTGTACGCCTCTATCAAGTCACCTCTCATTCTTCACTGTTCTAAAGAGAAAAGCCATAGCTTTTTCAACCTTACCTCTTAAGACCTTCCTTCCATTCCAGGCAACATCCTGCTAGATCTCCTCTGCACCTTTTCCAATGCTTCCATATCTTTCCTGTAATAAGGCGACCGGAACTGGACTCAATACTCCAGATATGGCCGAACCAGGCTATTGCATAGCTGGAGCATAACTTCACAGCTGTTGAACTCAATCCCTCTATTAATGAAAGCTAACACACCATATGTCTTCTTAACAACTCTATTCACCTTGGTGGCAGCTTTCAGGGAACTCTGGACATGAACCCTGAGATCCCTCTGCTCCTCCACACTGCCAAGAATCTTTCCGTTAACCTTGTATTCTGCTTTCAAGTTTGTCCTTCCAAAATGAATCACCTCATACTTTTCAGGGTTAAACTCCATCTGCCACTTCCTATTGATGTCCCTTTCAAAGCTAGAAAAAGCCCTGTGCACCATCCACAACTCGACCCACCTTTGTCTCATCTGTGACCTTACTAATCCACCTTTCCACTCCTACATCTAAATCATTGACAAAAATCACAAATAGGAGAGGATCCAGAACAGATCCTTATGGTACACCATTCATAACTGAGCACCATGTTGAATATTTTCCATCCGCTACCATCCTTTATCTTCTAAGGGTCAGCCAGTTCTGAATTCAATCTGCCACATTTCCCCCTAACATATGCCTCCTTACCTTCTGCATGAACCTACCATGGGAAACATTATCAAACACCTTACTTAAAATCCATGTATATCACATCCACTGATCTGCCTTCACCCATGTGTTTGGCCATCTCTTCAAAGAATTCAATAAGGTTTGTGAGGCATGATCTAGCCCTCACAAATCCATGCTGACCATCACAAATCAAACTGTGTCTATCCAAGTGATCATAAATCCTATCTCTCAGAGCCCTTTTCAATAATTTGCCCATAATTTGTTACAAGAAGAAATATGATCATTGTAGGCATTTTCTAATCAACCTGTTGAGAGATGCTATTATACGTCTCCGAGCCAGGTGGAACTTGAACCCAGGACACCTGGTTTAGAGGTATGGATATTACCATTGCACTGCAACAGCCCTAATAACTTATGAATACATACCCCTTATTATGTTCCTATGATTTCCAAACGTGCACAATTAAACATTTTCTTTTACCTGTCATTGTTTTCGAATAAGTAGAGGTGCACGTCAGTACCACAAGGACCATTGCCATAAATGAAAGAAAAAATGCCACATGTAGACAAGTTTTTGATGTTGGTTGAAAAAAAAATGTAATGTTCATCACATCAGAAGTGACTTCCTGAATCTGTGGCCAAAATCTTGTAACGCTTTGGGTGTATCTTTGAACAAGTGGATGACATCTCAGTTTAACTTCTCACTCAATAATAAAAGCACCTTTGACAGTGCAGCATTTTCTTTGCACTGCTCTGAAGCAGCAGTCTCAATTGTGTTCAAGTCCTGTTGTATGGCAATGTTTTATATACATATAAAGCAGGGGTTTCTGTTCTTATCCCTTTCAGAAATGAATATTTGAACAGGCCAGAGCAAACATATAAAAGCAAATGCCAATAAACAGGTTCATCATAATAAATCAGGGCATCAGACCCAAAATGAAGGATATTGTTCTGATTAGGGCTGGGTAATCAGGTCATTAGAATTAGGCGCATATGCAACAGTTATGGACAAACAAAACTTTGCTTGCAGGCTCACTTATTCCATATTGCTATGTCTGTTCCTGTTGTAGATCAATATAGTTTTGAATGAGATCATTATTGATGTTTTCTCATCATAATCATAAAACAGTTCACGGTTCAGCTGTTAACAGAAGACTAGTAGTTATGTTCACATCCTTAGTATATCCCAAGCCATATTCCATCAAATTAAGCACTCATTTATTAGTATATAGAGTAAGATCTTTTGCTCTCACTGGTGTTGAGTTTGGAGATGGGAACAGCAATGAATTCTTTGAAGGGCTAGTGTAATACATTCTGCTGCCTTGCTGCTCACTCATGTACTACATTTTGGAGGAGATGGACGATGATCAACTTTCCCATTCCACCATTGATTGAGGCCTTTAAGTATCCAATTAATGACCACTTAATTCCACTGCTTCTGGAAGTAAACCAGTTGCAGGTAGGCCTGTCACAATGCAGCATGTACAACAGTTACCCAAGCTACTAATGTCTCGGCTGGGTTGGGTTTGGGGATATGATAAGCCCCGCAATCAAAAGCAATCAGTTCTCAATTGAAGGATTCAATGACAGAAAGAATGAATCTGCTAAAAGCCATCCCATGCCCTTGTTTCCAAATACCTGGTCACACTCCTAACAATTCCTGCCTGAGAAACCTCTGCTTACTTGTCGTCTGGGTTGTTTTACAAACCTTTGTTACCTGAAAGGAGTACTCAAACCTTTCACCAGGTATTCTTCCCTTGTGTGACAGAATAGGTGACAACACCTCCTCTACAACAATCTTCAACACTGGTGCCCAATAAGGATGCATACTCAGCCCTGTACTGCACTGATAATACACTTTGTGGCCAAATTCCTCCACAACCCCTGTCAAAATTTGCTGATGACACCACCATTGTAGATCCGATCTGAAATAACAGTGGGACAGAGTGTGGGAAAGACATTGAGTGCTTAGCAGTGTGGTGTAAAGACACCAATTTCTCCCTCTATGTCAGCAAAACGAAGGAGCTATTCATTGACTTCAGGAAGCAGAGTAGAGGGCATACCTCCATCTGTATCAATGGTGCTGAGGTGGAAATGGTCGAGAGCATCAAATTCCTGGGAGTGATGATCACCAACAATCTCTCCTGATCCACAAACATTGATGCAATGTTCAAGAAAGCACAACAATGCATCTCCTTCCTCAGGAGAGTGAGGAATTTAGTATGGCCGCAAAGACTCTTAGTAATTCTGATTGATGCACCATAGCGAGCATCCTATCTGGATGCATCACAATGTGATATGACAACTGCTCTTTTCTCGACCACATGAAGCTGCAGAGAGTTGTGAACACAGCTCAGTCCATCACACAAACCAGTCTCCCATCCATTGACTCCATCTATACTTCCTGCTGCCTCGGAAAAGCAACAACTGAGGTGTGAGACCCCTCCCATCTCAGTTATATTCTCTTCCATCCTCATCCATCCAGCAGAAGGCATCAAAGTTTGAATACGTATACAAACAGATTCAAGAACAGCTTCTTCCCACTTCTATCAGATTTTTGAATGGACTTCTCAAATGTTAATGTTGATCTCGCTCTCTGCATCTTTCCTGCGTTTGTAATAATGTATTCTGCAACCTGTTCTGCTACCCTGATGCACTTTATATGGTATAATATGCATGTAGAGCATGTAAGACAGTACTTTTCCCTATATCTTGGTACATGTGACATGTACTTGGTACATCAGGCTCACTTCTGTAAAGTCCTTTGTTCCGGTAACTTATCTCAAAGTATGCTCATTCTTCCAGAAACGTCTCTGGCACTCAGCAATTCAATTGACCAAACCTGATCGCACTATTAAATGCCGGTCAATGGAGTTTACTAGTAAACAACTCCCAAGTGATTATACTAAATCATAAGCAGACACATACCATTCTTCATATGAGGTAGTATGGTGTCAATATGTCCAACAGGCTACTACGATACATCCCTTAGTTGGTCAACATAGGAAACTGCAGGCCACAGCTGACAGGATGGGTCACAATAGATCCTGGCTGCAGTTTTACCTGAGGTCAGATTTTAAACTAGTTTGACTAAAGTTACCAGCATGCTTGATTGTAGTTCTTAACTAGTCTTTTGTAGCCATTTCTCCTCCTGGCAACCTGACCACACCTGGGACTTTGATAGGTGTCCTTCTGGTAGCAGTCACAGCCCCCTCAGTGGCATTGCTCAGTGCAAGAGCAGGTGCAATTTCCACCGCCTGATTTAAATGTGGTTTAATGGACCTTCCTGAAAGGACGCTGTGAAGTTTGCTGCTGGCAGGTAAGGCCCATAATGCCGCAACAAGATCCTGTTCACAGTAAATATGATGTAAGAAGCAAAACCAATCAACTGAGCTTTCAAGAACAGTAATGCAATAACGATCAGATGAACTATTTTTAATTTATTGTGTTAATGTAGAATGATCGTATCATAAAATGATCACAGCACAGAAGGAGACCATTCAGCACATTGTGCCTGATAGAAAACTGGCACAGACACAATTTGACTGGTGCCACTCTCCAACCATCTGTACGTATCTTTGTGCATTATTCTTTTTTGGGAAAAATGCAATTTTCTTTTGAATTTTTCAGTCAAGCCTGCTTCCAATGTCATCTCAGATAATGCATCTTTTCTCGATGGAAAACAACTTTTCCAATTTACCCACATGGCTGACATTTTGATCTTTAGAATCATTATTCTGCAACTTTACTGTACCCTTTCTTAATACATCCTTCTCAAGTGTGGTGCCCAGAACTGGATGCTGTACTCCAGTAATGGTTGATCCAATGTTTTATGTAAGCATAACAAACGTCCTTGCTTTTATAATTCATGTCCCTGCTGATAAAAGCATGGATAGTTTATTAAACATGCTCTCAAGTTGTCTTGTCCTTCAATGTTTTATATGCATACAAAGCAGGGGTTTCTGTTCTTATCCCTTTCAGAAATGAATCTTTACTTTATATTGTCTCCTTGCATTTTTATTTCAAAATGAATTACCGCAATTTTTAAATTAAGTTTCTTCTGCCACTTGCCTATCGACTCTATTAACTTGAGTTGGCCCTCTTGACGTTCTGCATTTTCCTCCTTACATTTCAGTATATTTCCAAGTTTTATATTGTCTTGACATTTTAACACTGTACTGTACACTTAGATCTCGGTCATTTGCAAGAAGAGCATCTTAACGCTGACAAAAAGTGTAATTTTTGCAACCATTTGCCAGTACCTACGAGTTGAAGGAAGATTGAAAAGTTCTTTCCAGGCCTTTTTCAATTTTGACTTGCACATCCTGAGCACATTGGATTCAGTTCATCCAGTCCTAGTCCCTTATTAACCTTAAATATTGACAGCTTACCCAATGCTGCCTCCTAATTTTTATTGAGTGATAAATAGCAACCATAGGATAACTTCCCTAACTGTTTTCAAAATGGCGACATTAGACTTTGTGTGTCCCCTGAGGGGTTAGCTGGATTGTTGGTTTAATATCTCACCTCAAAACCGCAGCACTTGGAGCCACAAGTATCTGACTCATTGGGAAGTGCTACTTCATGCCCTACCATTTCTATCAGCCTCTTCAATGGCCTGATCATGTAATCTGGCATGGGGGCTCTGGCATGAAGGTATTGTCTCTAACTCTGAACCAGAAGATCTGTTCTTATTGATTGATTGATTTATTGTTACGTACTGAAATACAGTGAAAGGCTTTGTTTACGAGTGGTACAGGCAGATCACTGCAAGCAAAGGATGGACAGATCAAAGGAATTAGAGGCACACAGGTTACATTGCAAGTTACATTATTGGAGAGTAGAGTCCATTCAACAGTCTGATAACGACCAGAAAGAAGATTTTCCTGAACCTGAGATAACAAGGTGTAGAGCTGGATGAACACAGCAGGCCAAACAGCATCATAGGAGCAGGAAAGCTGATGTTTTGGGCCTAGATCCTTCTTCAGAAAAGGGTGTAGACCCGAAACGTCAGCTTTCCTGCTCCTATGATGCTGCTTGGCCTGCTCTACCAGCTCTACAACTTATTATCTCAGATTTTCCAGCACCTGCAGTTCCTACTATCTCTGTTCCTGAACCTGCTTGTGTGCATGTTCAGGCTTCTGTATCTTCTCTTTGACCGAAGTGGTTGTTAGAAATCATTACCGGTTCGCTGGGTCATTGATGATGTTGGCAGCCTTTTTGCAGCAGTGATCTGTGTAAGTAGAGTCCATGGATGGAAGGTTGGCTTCCATGATGATCTGGGCTGTGCACACCACCTGCTGTAGTTCCTTACTATCCTGGGCACAGCACTTGCCATACCAGGCTGTTGTGTACCTAGACAGTATGCCTTCAATGATACATCTGTAGAAGTTAGTGAGAGACCTTATGGACATGCCAAATTTCCTGAGCTACCTGAGGGAGAAGAGATGTTGTTGTGCTTCTTGCCACACAGGTTGACAGGGCTGTTAAGAAGGCATACAGTGTTTTAGCTTTTATTAATAGAGGGATCGAGTTCCGGAACCAAGAGGTTATGCTGCAGCTGTACAAAACTCTGGCGCAGCCGCACTTGGAGTATTGTGTACAGTTCTGGTCACTGCATTATAAGAAGGACGTGGAAACTTTGGAAAGGGTGCAGAGGAGACTTACTAGGATATTGCCTGGTGTGAAGGGAAGGTCTTACAAGGAAAGGCTGAGGGACTTGAGGCTGTTTTCATTAGAGAGAAGAAGGTTGAGAGGTGATTTAATTGATACATATAAAATAATCAGAGGGTTAGATAGGGTGGATAGGGAGACCCATTTTCCTAGGATGGTGATGGCGAGCACGAGGGGGCATAGCTTTAAATTGAGGGGTGAAAGATATAGGACAGGTGTCAGAGGTAGTTTCTTTACTCAGAGAGTAGTAAGGGAATGGAACGCTTTGCCTGCAATGGTAGTAGATTCGCCAACTTTAGGTACATTTAAGTCATCATTGGATAAGCATATGGACGTACATGGAATAGTGTAGGTTAGATGGGCCTGAGATCGGTATGACAGGTTGGCACAACATCGAGGGCCGAATGGCCTGTACTGTGCTGTAATGTTCTATGTTCTATGTTTCATCTATGTGGGAAGCCCAGGACAGGTCATCACCTCTTGTCACTTCGAGGAACTTGATGCTATTCACTCTCTCAACTTCAGTTCCATTGATGTTGATGGGGGCATATTTTCCTTCTTTCTTTCTGAAGACGATGATCAGTTCTTTAGTTTTGCGAATGTTGAGAGACAGATTGTTTTCATTGCACATGTCACCAAGCCCTCTATCTCCCTTCTGTACTTTGACTTGTTGTTGTTAGATATCTGTCCCACTACAGGGATCTACAAGTCAGCGAACCTGTAGATGACATTCGTTCAGAATTTAGCAACACAGTTGTGGGTGTAATAGGGAGCACAGTAGGGGGCTGAGGATGCATCCTTGGCGGGGGGGGGGGGCAACTCCAACGTTGAGTGTTATTATGGAGGAGGTACAGTTACCTATCCTCACTGATTGTGGCCTATGGGTCAGAAAACTGAGGATCCAACTGCAGATGGCAGAGCTGAGACCAAGGTCACACAGTTTGGGATCAGTCTGCGAGAGATAATGGTTTTAAAGGCAGTGCTGTAGTCAATGAGCAGAAGTCTGACGTAGGTGTCTTTGATGTTCAGTTGTTCCAGGGATGAGTTCTGGGGTTGGGGCTATGGATGCTCCGTGGACCTGTTATGTCAGTAGGCAAATTGTAGGGGATTGTAGCAGGTTGGGAGACTGGAGTTGATGTGGGCCATGACCAGCCTCTCACAGCAGTTCACGATTACTGAAGTCAGAGCTATTGGATGGTAGTCATTAAGGCAGACTGTACGTGTTTTCTTTGGGATAATGGTGATCTTTTTCAAGTGGCTGTGGACTTCTTGAAGCAGTTGGGGACTTTGGCTTGTAGGAGGGAGAGATTGAAGATGTCCGTGAATACCGCCGCCAGTTGGTCTGCCCAGAATCTGAGTGCTTGGCTATGGACACCATCTGGGCTCGTCACTTTCCTGAGATTGACTCTCAGGAAGACTGATCTGACTTCTGAAACGGTTGCAGAGGGAATAGTTGTGTCTAGGGCTGTTGGGCCAGGTGTCGGCACGCTGGTGGTATTCTACTCAAACTGAGCATATCTTACCCATCACAGACTGTGTGTCAAAACATGTCTAAGCAGGTCGATTAAAATATCTGTAGTCTGTTATGCAATTAAGGGTCTCAGTTCAATTCCTGAGTGAGCTGCAGGGTTCAAGTAAAGTACCACAATTACTTATTATGTTTCTATTCTCAGAAACATTCTATCCTATTCTAGTTCATAGAAAATGAACTAGCACTCCTTCTTATAATTTCTAACATTCCTGCATAGAAACTGCATTAGGAGCTAACTGCTTCATCTAACTCTATTACTGAGACAAACAGTGATCACTGAAACACAAGGAAAGATATCACAGAAATGTGCTCCTGCCTGTAACATTTCATAAAGTAAAATATTATTGTTCATTGTATAAGTTCAGTAATTGGCAAAATTAAAGGGACACTTACGAGAGTCTTTGGCTGGTGACATGTGATTTAAGCTGTCTGGAGACAGTAAGCATTTCTCCTCATCCACAAATTCAAAGTTTATGATGAACATTATGACCACACCTTCTTCATTTTTCACTGGAATTATGTGAGTGTTGCACAAAAATGTTGATCCTAAATAATAGAAAAGAAAAAGAAGTTTAATTTCTCCAAGAAAGACTGAATAAAATACATTGTTGAGAATGGCTTTGTGAATGTTAAGGTAATGTTGTCTAAATTTTTTAAAAAATCCTCATTAGGCAAATGATGACGGATTGTTGTAGTAATGCTGTTTGAACACTAAAAGATGTGTATGAAGGTATTTCAGGAATAATTAAAAACTGCTTTTGTTAGAATTATGAATTTCAACTGATTTTCTTAAGGTTTCAGAGAATTACAGAGAATTTTTCTTGTTAACACCCACTTCTGAAATGAATGGTGAGAATCATTTTGATTACATGTCTGACTCATGAGTCATAGACTTAGCTATCTTCATGGTCATTATGTATTTTAAAGATATGCCTTCAGGGCACACTTATCTGATCTATACTGTCAAATTGTAACAGTTTTTATAAAGTACAGCAATCTTTTGATTCGGGGTTCAGCATTTTTATTCAAATCTCAGTGGTTTACAAGTTCTTTGTAGAATTGAGTCTTTTTCAAAGCAGCATGCAATATAATCTTTGTTTTATGATTTAAGAAGATCTAGAATTTGTACTGCATGTAAGATTTAGCTAATAGTTTGTCACAAGATGTTGTATTGTGTCACAATGGCACAAATCACAGTAATTCCATTTCGTACCATATTTCTTTATAAAAAGTGAGAAAATTTTTTTGCATGGATGTTCAATTCATAGTGACATTCAAAATATTGTTATTATATCTAGTTTCTTCATAGTTGTGCATTATTTCAGCTTTATTAATTAATTTGTTAGTCTACCTGCATGCATATTTATCAAATTAATTGAGTTACATCAGCTGAGAATGCAAGCACATTCAATAGATAATTATGAACACATAGTTATTGAGCTGAAGTAGACCATTCAGCTCCTTGAGCCTGCTCCACCATTCAAATGATCATAGCTGATCTGTTTGTGTTTCTAATTTCACTTTCCTATCTACTCCTAATAAATATTGTTTTCCTTTGCTAACAATCCCAACTTGTCCAGGCTCTCTTCATAACTAGAATGGTCCAACCCAGGCAATATCCTTTTGAATTCCAGTTACTATTGGAGTGCCTCAAGGGTTTCTTTTGGGATCACTGCTGTTTGCCACTTTTATAAATGACTTGGACACAGGCAAAGGTGGATGGGTTAGTAAGTTTGCAGATGACACTAAAATCGGTGGAGTGGTGGACAGTGTGGAAGAATGTTGCAGGTTGTAGGGAGACTTGATAAACTGCAGAATTAGGCTGAAAGGTGGCAAATGGAGTTCAATGCAGATAAATGTGCGGTGCTTCACTTTGGTAAGAATAATAGGAAGGCAGAATAGTGGGTCAATGGAAAGATTCTTGGTAGTATGGATGTGCAGAGGGATCTTGGTGTCCATGTACATAGATCCCTGAAAGTTGCCACCCAGGTTGATAGTGCTGTTAAGAAGGCTTAAGGTGTGTTAGGTTTTATTGGTAGAGGGATTGAGTTCTGGAGTCGTGATGTCATGCTGCAACTGTACAAAACGCTAGTGCAGCCTCATCTGGAATATTGCGTGCAGTTCGGGTCTCCCCATTACAGGAAGGATGTGGAAGTATTGGAAAAGGTACAGAGAATTACCAGGATGTTGCCTGGTCTGGAGTGAAGGCCTTACGAAGAAAGTCTGAGGGACTTGGGTCTGTTCTCATTAGAGAGAAGAAGGCTAAAAGGGGATTTAATAGAGACATGCAAGATGATCAGAGGATTAGATAGGGTGGACAGTGAGAGTCTTTTTCTTGGGATGATGATGTCAGCTTGTACGAGGGGGCATAGCTACAAATTGAGGGGTGATAGATATAAGACAGATGTCAGAGGCAGGTTCTTCAGTCAGAGAGTGGTAAGGGCATGGAATGACCTGCCTGCCAATGTAGTGAACTCAGTCACATTAGGGGCATTTAAACAGCCCTTGGATAAGCATATGGATGATGATGGGCTTGTATAGGGGGATGGGCTTAGATTAGCTCACAGGTTGGAGTAACATTGAGGGCCGAAGGGCCTGTTCGCGCTGTACTGTTCTATGTTCTATGTTCTATGAACCTCCTCTGTATCCCCTCCTGTGCAATCTCACCCTTCCTGTAGTGAGGAGAGCAAAACTACACATAGTATTCCAGCTGTGGCCTAAACAAACCTTTGCACATCTGGGTTTTTTTCTTACGGTGAATACTTGTAATATTCTGGTTAAACCAGAATTGGATCCAGGTCTGGTTATTACATTTTTAGGAAAGACATGAGTGTCTGTGAGAGAATTGAACATATCTTAAGCAACTTAGTTCCAGAGTGAGAAAATTTTACATGTGTGGATCTTTTTATTGGCTAACGAGCCTGGCCAAGTGATTGACCTTTTGGTGGTACAGCATTTTGGTAACAGTGACTTAAGTTTTACGAAAGCTCTGGACAAGGATAAGTCAGGAACTTGTGGGAAAGGGGAAGGCAAATTATGTCAGTATTAGGCTGGAGCTCGGGGGTGTTAATTGAGAGGAGCTGTTATCAGGCAAGTTCATGATTGACATGTGGAGGCTATTTAAAGACCTGCTGGAGAAAGTTCAAGGCATGTTCCAATATGGAGGAAGGACAAGGATGGCAAGGTAAGGGACCCTTGAATAATGAGGGTGGTTGTGAATTTAATCAAAAGGAAAAAAGAAGCATATATAAGGTTTAGGAAGCTGAAATCAGACAAGGCATGTGAGGAATATAAAGAAAGCAGGAAAGTGCTCAAGCAGGGAATCAGGAGAGCAAGCTGACTCCATGAAACAATCTTAGCAAGTAGAGTTAAAGAAAATCTCGAGGCATTGCATACATACATTAAAACTAAGAGGATAACTATGGAGAATGTTAGACCACTCAAAGATAATGGAGGGAATTTGTGTTTGGAGATAACGCAGTGTGGAGTTAGAGGAACACATTAGGGTTAGGCAGCATCAGAGGAACAGGAAAGTTGACATTTTGGGCCAGGGCCCTTCATCGGGACTGTTGAAGGGTCCTGATTCAAAACATTGACTCGTCTGTTCCTCTGATGCTGCCCAGCCTGCTGCGTTCCTTCAGCTCCATACTGCGTTGACTCCGACTCCAGCATCTGCAGTTCTTGCTTTCTCTGACTAATTTGTGTTTAGAGGTAGACAATGTGGGTGATATCTCAAATCAGTACTTTTCCTGGGTGAATACTGATGCAAATGATACAGAGGATCGTGAGATATATGTGAAGCATGCAAATATGCTAGGGCATTTTGAGATCAAGAAAGAAGAGGCATTGAAATGCTGGAAGAGCATCAAGGTGGATATGATATAACAAGGTGTGGAGCTGGATGAACACAGCAGACTAAGCAGCATCTTAGGAGCAGGAACGCTGACGTTTCAGGATTAGACCCTTCTTCAGAAATAAAAAAAAACAAGGTGGATATGATATCTCCACAAGGCTATTGAGAGAGGAAAGAGAGGAGATTTCTGGGGCTAGCCACTAGAGAGGTCCTGGAGGACTGGCAAGTAGCTAATGTTGTTCCTCTGTTCAAGGAGGGAAATATGGATAATTTAGGAAACTACAGACCAGTGAATTTCAAATTGATGTTTGGGAAACTGTTGCAAAGAATTCTTAGGGATAGGATTTACACACTTTTGCAAAACTAGGCCGAAGTAGGGACAGTGAACATGGTTTCTGTAAGGCTGGTCATGTCTTATTATTTTGATTGAATTTTTCAAGGATGTGATGAAAGTGATTGATGAGGGTAGAGCAGTGGATGTTGTTTAATGGATTTTAATGAGGCTTTTGACAAGGTTCCTCATGGATGGATCATCCAGAAGATTAAGATACATGGGATCTGCAGTGACTTGACCACATGGATTCAGAGGGTGAAAAAGAGGTTTACCAGGATGCTGCATGATTTAAAGGGTAGGAGTTATAAGGAGAGTCTAGAAAAACTCCAGTTATTTTCTTTTGAGTGGCGCAAGCTGAGGGGAGATTTGATAGAAATATACAAAATTAAGAGGCCCATAGATTGGGAAAAAGATTCAGACCATCGATCCTGAGCTGAAACGATTAATACTAGGGGACATGCATGTAAGGTCAGAGGGGGAAGTTCAAAGGAGATATGAGAGTTTTTCTTACACAGAGAGTGGTTGGAGTCTGGAACTGCCAGGGGTTGTGGTGGAAGTATATACAATAGAGACATTTCAGTGACTTTTTGGTAAGCACCTCGATATGCAAGGAATGGAGGGATATGGACCAATGACAGGTAGAAGGGATTAGTTTCATTTGGCATCACATTTGGCATAACATTGTAGACCAAAGGCCCCTTTCCAGTGCTGTACAGTTCAATGTTCGATGGCTGATTTGGAGTTAGAGTAAAGGAGCTCGAAGGAGATTTATCTGATCAGATCTAAGTTATGATAGATTATGATAAGGTAGGCACAGTCAGTTGTTCTCTTTAGCTGAAGGGTTAGCAAACACAGATTTAAAGTTTTGGTCAAAACATCTGAGGGGATGTGAGGAAGAAATTTATCATGGAACAATGGCGTGAAACTTGCTATCTGTACAAGTTGGTGGAAGCGCAGGCAATCATTACTATCAAAAGGAAATATACTGTTGCCATACTGTCAACATACTGTTGATTGACTACTGAACTTGACAGGAACCCCTAGGTTGTCTGAGATGAACATCTCTTCAGCTTGCCCGCATGTCTCAAAACAAAGGGTGTATTCTAACTATACCAGATGTTGCAAGCAGCTAGAAAATAGAATCTGACCTGTCACAAGAGTGACTAATGATGCAACTGGGGAGACAGCATGCTCCAAGTCTCCCGGATGCTAAGGCAGCCTAATCAACCAAATGCATTACACCACACTCTTCTCTCTTGCAAGATTGGGCAAGAGTCCTCTTAGGGAGAGATGGGGCTGCATCATAAAATCGCCGAATCCCTACAGTGTGGAAGCAGGCCATTTACCCCTTTGAGTCCACACCAATGCTTTGAAGAGCATCTCATCCAGACCCAGCACCCTACCTCATCCTTGTAACCCTGCATTTTCTGTGGCTAATCCACTTAACTTGCACATCCCGAGGTGATGTGGGCAATTTAGCATGGCTAATCACCTCACCTGTACATTTTTGGACTGTGGGAGGCAACCCAGGCAAAACAGAAGGAGAATGTGCAAACTCCACACAGTCAGTCACCAAACGTTGGCAATGAACCCAGGTCACTGGTGCTGTGAGGCAGCAGTGCTAACCACTAAGCCACCGTGCTGCCCCTGCACCTCTCAAAGCAAGGGTATATTCTGATGAGACCAGATGTTACAGGCAGATAGGGAATGGAATTTGGCCTTTCAATAATTCATTATTCCATCTGCAGAAGATGTTGTTCGCCATCATTGGAGAAGCCATCACTGAAACCATGGTCAGCGAAGAAATTCAAAGTAGTGAACCAGATGGTGTCATTTTATCTAATCCCCTTTCTCATTTCCCCAAACCAACAGTCTTTCCTGATTTACAAGTTGCAATTGGTATGAGCATGTCACATCCTGCTTTTCAACCTTTTCCTTGTAACAATATTATCCTGTGCTAGTCTCCATTTACTCTATTCACTTCCTTCTTTTCACTCCTATCCCACCTCATCATCAACATAAATAGCAGCCTTTCCCAGCTATTTTCAGTTCTGATGACAGGCCACATTAACTTTGTTTTTCTCTCTACTGATGCTGCCAGTTTTGCCAGTACTCTGTTGTTTCAAATTTCCATCATCCACAGTTCTTTGTTTTTATTTTGATGGGAACCATGAGATGACTGCTGAACCAGTTGAAGTCCATCTGCATCAAATTGGCAATAACAGACAAGTAGTTTTCATTTCACACAGCGCCAGTCATTGACCATTTGAAACAAAGAAAAATCTAACCATCACTCCTTGACTTTCAACGACAATCCATACTAAATACACTACTGTCTATATCCTGGGTGTCACCATTGACCAGAAACTAAACTGGGCCAGTTGTATAATACAGTAGCTATAAAAGCAGACCAGAGACTGGGCATTCCATTGTGAGTAACTTATCAGTGCATGTCAACCATGTACAACACACATGTCAGGGCTTTATATTTGCCTGGAAAAGTGCAGCTCCAATGACACTCAAGATGCTTGACACTATTCCAGGCAAAGTACCCCATTTGATTAGTACCTCATCCACAACTTTCAATATTCACTCCCTTTAGCACTGAGGCACAGTGACTGCAGTATGTATCATCTGTAAAGATGTGACTGACCAAGTTTCTTTGGCATCATCACCAAACCCCATGGCCTCCACCACCTAGAAGGACAATGGAAGCAAATGCATAGGAGCACCATCGCCAACAAATTTCCTCTAAGCCACTTGTTCCCGACTTTGGAACAGATTGTTGTTCCTTCATTGTTTCATGATTTTGAGTGGTGACAATTTTCCAACAGCACTGTTGGTATCTATACCACATAGACTTCAATGTTTCAAAGTAACAGTTTACTACCACTTTTACAAGGACAATTAGGGATGGACAATAAGTGCTGACCCAGTGTGCTCACATCCCAAGAAAGAATAAAATATATTGCTGCCTGCAAATTTAACATCTTATTCATGTGTTCATAGCATTACAATTGGTTTCGTATCAATCTTACTGAAATCAATAATGCCTGCTTTCTAAGGAAAGATGCTTAGCGAAACATCCTCAGTAATAGTACTAGTTTACTATGATTGTTTTTAATAACAGTTTCACTTTAGCGGAATAAAGCTACTTTGAACATAGTTATGCTAGTCTGACTTTTCATGTTGATTCAAAAGCTTTGTTTAGTTCAGCGTTTTAGCTTGTACAGGTCATTTTTACAAAATTATTAGTTACAATTGAATACCAAAATTTTAGAAGATTATAATCCTGAATCATGTTTTGTTTGTTCAATATATGGTGTTATGCCCATGATATGTAGGTAAAAGCATGGAGAGAAATAAAGTTACCAAAACTGAATATTTTCAACTTCAGTGTTTCATACATACATTTTCGCTTTACTTATTGTTACTGAATAAATAGCAGTGAAGTAAAAAAAATGCTTGATCTATAGGAAGGATAATTCTAAGTACTTACATCTGTCAGAAACACTTAAAACTTCATACTTCCTACTCATGATGTGTGCATTCCACACCAATAGCCAAAATTTGAGTTTTGCTTAAAAAAATGAGCTGTTATAGCATGTTGCCTTTGACAGCATAACCATTTTACTCTGCAACACTGCAATTCCACAGAACCATGTCAACTTGAACATCCAAATTCTTAAATTCATAGCTTGTGTATGTACTAGACTTCTGGATGGAAGGAAAGAGGAGTGATGAAAAAGAGAAAATACAAAAATAGGAAAGTCAGTATGTCAAAATGAAACTCCAGACAATGCAAATCAGAAATAAAACAGATAATGCTTGAAGTACTCAGCAGATCTGGCAGCAATTCTGGAAAGAGACTAAGAGTCCATGGCCAACATTTTAAGGAGCAAATTACTGCAGATAGAAACATAGAAGATAGGAGCGGGGGGAGGCCTTTCGACCCAAGAGCTGTATCTAGCCGCTTCTTCAATACGTTCAAAGTTTTTGGCGTCAACTACTTCCTGTGGTAATAAATTCCATAAGCTCATCATTCTTTGCGTGAAGAAATGTCTCCTCATTTCCATCGTAAATGGTCAACCCCGAATCCTCAGACTGTGATCCCTGGTTCTGGACACACCCACCATCTGGAACATTCTCACTGCATCTGCCCTGTCTAATCCTGTTAGAATTTTATAAGTCTCTGTGAGACTTACCCACCCCCCACCATTCATCTGAACTCCAGGTAAAATAATCGTAACCTAGTCAATCTCTCTTTATACGTCAGACCCATCAACCCTGGAATCCACCTGGTAAACCTTCACTGCACTCCCTCGAGCGCAAGAGCATCTTTTCTCAGAAAAGGAGACCAAAACTGCACACGATATTCTAGGGGTGGCCTCACCAAAGCCCTGTATAAGTGCGACAACACATCCCTGCTCCTGTATTCAAAACCTCTCGTAATGAAGGCCAACACGCCATTTGCTTTCTTTATGCCTGCTGCACCTGCATGCTTACCTTCAGCGACTGTTGCTGGAAGCTGTATTAAAAACAACAAATGCTGGAGATCACAGCAGGTCAGCGAGAACAAGCTAATGTTTCAAGTTTAGATGACTTCTTTCAAAGTTCATCAGACTTTTCATCTGATGAAGAGTCATCTAGGTGTGATCTCCAGCATTTTTGTTTTCAGCTAACATTTTAAACTTGGTTTGCAGAACAGGGAGTGGGCACTAATTCAAGGCTCTTGTTTTTGCTGGTTTCTACACAATTATGGTTAAAATATAAAATGCTGGCAGCTTACACACATGACACACGTCATCACCTTTCACCAGGTGACAATGCAGTACAATGAGAAAATTTATGATCGCTTTTTATTGAATGTTCATGCTACTGTCCCAAGATGTACTTGTCACTCTGTGGGACATGACTGAACTTACAGGCTCAGATGGCTCTCCCATTGATTATCCTTTATCAGGGGTTTCATGTTGCCAGAATTGTTTTTCTTCTTTCTATAATAAAAGGCTATATATAAATCAGAGTGTACACTCTGTACCTTCATTTTTGGAGCTTGACTTTCTAACAAACTTAACTGCTTGCAAGACTTTTCTCTCCTTTTTTTTATATGGAACCTTTACCAAATGGTCACTTCACGGCACTCACTTCTTTTGAATACTTAAGCTCAGTGTTATGAGAAATAGAATTAACTTTGGAAAAAAAAGTTACCTGTTTTGTAGTGGAACTACACATTATGTGCATTGGTGAAGAAGTGACATTTCATTTGATATTTGGTCTGATAATCTTATGAAAAGGAATAAAATTGGTTGTAATTGTACTGAATCCATAAAGCTTCAATTACTAATCCTATATTATGCAGCTAAGATAACAAGATTAGCATCATGTCCACATTTCTGAAGAAGGATCATGGGATCCAAAACATTAACTCTGCATTCTCTCCACTGATGTTGCCAAACCTACTGAGCTTTTCCAAAAATTTCTGGTTTTGTTTCCGATTTCCAGTATCCGCAGCTGTTTTGTTTTTTTTTAAATTTAAGATTAGCATTTTAGTCAATGTGATAAATCACATCAGTTCTGTGCCTAAATGTATGTTTAGTTATATTTGATTTACAGATGTAATGAATAAAATGCTACTTTGTTAAATATTATGACTTCATTAATCTTATTTTCATCATTATTTCATTAAAAGTGCAATATCTAACTCAATAATCTATTCAAATTATATTTATGGGGTTGGTTCTTAAGAAATCTTAACTTAATGTATAACATGCTGATTGCAAATTATGTATAGCTTTGTAAAATATATGTGCAGATTAAAATATAACTAATTTGCATATTACACATATCGTTCCAAACTTGGAGTTAAAACAAAACAACACTTTCATGAAAAAAATTAAGTAATTCTAGGTGGCAGCTGATTAAAATGCATTTTTGTTCAGGCAACCAGAAATTATACAATTAGAATGGATTAATTTTCCTGTCATTTATTATAGTTTACATCAAGATTTTACACGAGAAATGAAATAAGACTAGATAATTTACTCTATCAAATTGGTATTTAAACCAGTTGTCCAAATTCTGATTAAAACAAAATGCATTTCTTATTTACTGTCAATTCTATAATATGCTTTTCAATCAGTTGAGCCTATTGTCTTCCATAGTAATGCATTCTTCATAACTCATGTCATGACACCAACTGTGCAACACAAGTAGTACAGGCATTCCGTTAAGTGGGTTCAACAGCAGGATTATTTCACTTGTAGCAAATTCCATGATGTACAAAGAAAAGGTTGCATTTATTTCCTCTCCCACTTTGACAATGCTGTATTAGGAAATAATGGTGACAGGGAAATCAGACATGAATATTATTTTTCATGGCCTTATTAGCTGCAACTCTAATGGCACAGTTAAGACTCCCCAAATGATGGGACAAAGCAGATATCAAGTCAATGTAGCTTATCCCATACAACAGAATAACTAGTTGTGCAAGGTCCCTTATTTTGAGTGATATGTTATTGATAATCATTATTTCCCATTTTTGTTTTGTCTTTATAAAATTCTCTGAAACCTACATAAAGCTATTCACAGCAAATACAATTCAATGCTCTGGGAACTGAGAATCACAAACACATTCACTTGGTGGGATGTTTAATTGCATTGTGCTGCAAGCAAACGTGTCAGGGCTAGTTGTGATGGTAGAGTACTGTTTTAATTTTTTTATTAAAGTTCACTGTCATATGTTACAATAAATCACGGGTGTAACCTGCAGATAACATTAGTGCTTTAGAATTCTCTGCGCATTTGTGGCCAAGTACACATGAAAACAGGGGATAAATAAAATGACATGGCTTAAAAATTGCTTCCAGATTATGTGTGCAACAACAATGATTTCCAATTTCGTCAATCTTTTTTGGATGCCCGTCAAATCTAATGACCAAATGAATTTCAAGACACAAACTGGTCATTTCCTGAATTTCTAGTGCAAATGTCATCTGACTGTAGTCATTTGGAGGTGGTGGCAAGGGTCACTCAGCATTATATGAAAGTACTTTTGGGCTTCTTAAATACTTCTTTCTCAGTTGTTTTGATAAAAAGCCATGGTCTCTGTGATGTACTTTCATTGAGCATTAGAAGTGGTAAAGCTTCCCCATTTCTTGCTTAAACATTTTGTGCCTGATATGCATTAATGTTGGCTAAATATGTTCAAATGTTAAATTATCAAGCACAAAGAAGAAATAGGCAGCTTATTTCAGCATTTCCTTGGGCTCTGATAATTTATACTGATATAAGCTAAATCATGTTTATTGGGATTTGGACGCAATTCTAATAAAACTGGAGGCTGCACTATTAATTTGAGTAAAATAGCCATAATTACAGTTGAAATTTGGGTGGCAATTTCTGAATTGTATCCACTGAAGAAATACCAAAATGTTAAATAACCTTACACTAGTCTGGCACCAGAATAATTGACTATTTGTGATAACCTATTTCATCAATTTTTGACTTTATAATACATTCACTTCCTCAAATCTTTTTTATTTGCTTTTAATTCTTTTCAATTTAGATAATTATTTAGCAATGTTAATTATGGGTGCCAGTATTTCTTCACTGACTGCTTAACTACTTCATCTCAAATGTTATTCAATACTTCCAGAGCATCTTAATATTAATAATCATCTCACTGGAGGGGTGATAAACTAAAAATATGTACATGTTATAACTACGTTAAGAAGCATTCTGTTCCTTGCACCTGTAGGATCAAGTCTAATGGCTGGACCTTACTAGAAGTTGGCTAATGTCACTTTTGACAAATTACATGGAGGGTTTCTCTCCATGACGACTAGCGAGATTTCTCAACCGACCATCCCAAACCTGTACGGTTAACTAAACACTATACCCTTATGGTGTCTCAGTTGTCCTATTCTCCAATTTGCTGCAGCTAGAAGTACTTGTTACTGCTAGAATCACCTGGGACTCTTGGCACTGGTGCCTTCTTTAAAAGGCTATTGCACATTCAGTCAAAATCTGGCAGTCTTGAACTTCCCTGTATGGTTCTATTAACTTGTCTTAGACATGGTGGGTAGTAGGGTATTTGATGAGGTGTTTTTTGAACGGGAACTGGGAGATCTGGTGGGTGGAGATGTGCAGAAGAGGGCTGTCCTCTTTTCCCAGAATTGGCCGAAGAGATCACAACACCAGGCCCTGCCATCCTGTTCACCAGTTTCCGCTTGAGTCAGTGTGATCTCCATGGTGTGGAGAAAGACCCAGCAATGCAGGAAGAGCATCAGCGCTCCACCAGGTTAAGCACCACCATCTTTTCTCTGCTACCTCACCTTTTTCTTTCTCTTTGTCTGCTACTGCACCAATCCAAAAGTCCCTGAATACTAACAATGCATGGCCTCTCCATGGCTACTCACTCACTCGTGGAACACTTCAAAAGATTTTCCTCAACTACATCAACTCTAGCAGCTTTGCCAGCCACTTTCATTTCATTTATTCCCACCCCTTTGTCTCCTTCCAGGAGAAATTGGCTTATAATCAGGTGGAACCAGCCAAGACAGTTGGTGGGATGTCCAATATTCAATTCCTTGGCACCTATGAAGACAGAATTCTGGCCCTGGCATCTAAGGACTGGGTCAGCACCTGCAGAGATGCTGAAAGCTCTTTGTTTTAGCAGCCAAGTAAGAAGCATTATCTATTTCTGTGTTACTCTCCTATTACTGTCACACTGAATGTATTGTTTGAGCAAGTAAACTTCTACCCTAGTTCCCAATGTATTCTTTCTGTTGTGACTTCCAGGTACTACTGCCATTGACATGGTGTCAGCAGCCAACTTGGTGGTAATACAAGCTATTTCTCCTTCACCTCTGCGGAATTAAGTGCAGATGCCTCAGAGGAACCACCAAATTGACTGTCGCATGCATCATCTTTCAGCTCAGATACTGACACCTCAGTCAGTACTTTAGCAACATTAGAGTCAGGAGTATCAGCTGATGACCAAATCAGAACTACATCCTTGCAGCAGGTACTCCCAACTCTAATCTCTCTACATTCATAGACCAGGTCATTGACACCACTTGGAGGGCTGTGGAAACCAGGCACCTGCTCAGCTCCAGAGGAGAGTGCCTCAGGTGTCAGCAATTTACAACTTTATTCAAACTTTATTTCTTATTTTAGACTTTACTTCAATTTTAAAAAGGTGTTAGGAGGAGGGGGATGAGGAAAACATACACAAAGGTTGTAGGACTGCACCAATTCTGTTGATACCTTCCAGGCAAATGCCTGGACAGGTTTAGTAAGAATTGCAGATGCTGGAGTCAGAGATAGCACAGTGTGGAGCTGGAGGAACACAGCAGGCCAGGCAGCATCAGAGAAGTAGGAAAGTTGATGTTTCAGGTAGGGTCCTAATCCAAAACTTCAACTTTCCTGCTCCTCTGATGCTGCCTGGCCCTCTGTGCTCCTCCAGCTCCACACTGTGTTATGCCAAGACAGGTTGATGGCTGCCATGGAGAGCCCGGTCCAGTGCTCTGAGAGCCTGCTGATAGATGCACAGAAGCACACTCTATCACTCTCATACCAATGCCAAGGTGACAGCAGAATAATAGATCCAAACCCCTATCCAAGTATTCATTCCTTACAAAGAAACAGAGCAGTGGCAGTGGATCCCGGCAGAGGTGGAACCAGATTGAGGCCCTCAGAAGTCTCCTCTCAGGACACTCAGAGGTGGCAGGCCTTCAACCTCTTACTCTGCCTGCCACCCTCAGCTCTGTGGGAATTCAAACCAAGGAGCATTCATCTGCCTCAGGGCAGGACAGAGTTAGCACCCTTTAGACACAAATGCCCTTGGGGTCATAATATATTAACTTGAAAGGTAATTGTAATTTTGGCAACTAGGTTGAATCTTTCCAAGTCACAATGCATTCCTTCCTTGTGTATTTCAGTCATGACTGGGATTCACTCCTGATACTGCATGATGTGGTTAAGAGTTCTTGGGGCCAGGATTGGTGGTAGATTAATGTTTGATGTATCTCTGTCTACGTGATGCTGTTGCCCTCTGGAGACCCTCATGTCACTGAAAAGTGAAGCCTCCTCTATTACAGAAAGAAATGCACCTTATGTGGTCATTAGAAAACTTCAACTCCTTGTGCAATTGTTATTCATCATACAATAAAAGGAAACAGTGATCAATCCTCACACAGTCAGTGTCAGGCTCAGTGTCTTACCTATAGTGAACCTTTAAATTTATACATTACCTTCTTGGAAGTCTTCCCAGTCAATGCCGTTAGCTTCGATCACTCCCACATTCTCACCTAATCCCTCTACACTGCCTTCTCACTCATGCAGGAAACCACCCCTCACACATCAACAGTAATATGCCATGCCTTCTACTTTCACCTCCCATAATACCTGTGTCTCATTCCAGGAGTAAACAGCCCACAGGGTCAAGGCAAGTGGTGTACTGCCTGCCATTCAGTTCCTCACTCCTTATGAGCAGAAGATCCTGACTTTAATTACCCCGAAACATGACCTGGACTGGTATTGGAGATTGCCCTTGACTGACTGATCCAGAATTTCCCCTGAACTGGGCTGAGATGAGTTTACAACCATGACAAATCTATTGGCTTTGGGTCTGCACTAAAAGCCACAGTGAAACTGCAGTAATTAGATGCTGATATCTTTGCTCAAGGGGACAAGGTGCAAAAAGGTAATGCAAGGCAAGAATGCTAATCAGCAACCTGATCAGCTCAGAATGAGTGTGCACCATGACTATGCTGGGTTTTTAATAAGGCATTTAAGAAATAGTAATGAGCATGAAGTGGGAGCTCCCCGCTCCTGAAAACCTCATTAAATCACTTGGAGACAGTAAGGATAACATATGCTGGAAGATAGTGTCAATATATTTGGAGCTGGAAAGGCACAGCAGGTCAGACAGCATCCAAGGATCAGGGAAGTCAAACTTCAGGCCGAAACCCTTTGACAGGAGTGGGGAGGGGGAGGACAGTCCAGAAATAAATAGGGGTTGGGGCTGGGGAGGTGGGTAGGTGGGATAGAGATTAGTGGATACAGGTAGGGGGTTATTGCAGTTGATCAGTGAGAAGGGTGGAGCAGATAGGTGAGAAGAAAGATGGACAGGTTGGGGGTGAAACGAGTTTGAAGCTGGTGAAGCCAGTGCTTGAGCCATCACAAGGTGAAATATCAGGTGTTGTTCCTCCAGTTTACATTTGGCTTCTCTCTGATGGTGGAGGAGGCCAAAGATGGACACATCACCAGGAGAGTGGGAAGGGGACTTAAAGTGGATGGCAACAGGAAGGTCAGATTGTTTGCTGCATGCAGATTGCAGGTGCTCCATGAATGGCTCCTCGAGTCTGCATTTTGTGTTTCCAATTTAGAGGAGACAACATCAGATGCACTTCATCTAACTTCATCTACTGTATCTGTCACTCCCAATGTGGTATCCTCTATGTCAAGGGGATGAAACACAGACTCTGGGATCTGTTCTTGGAGGACTTGTGCCCTGCACACACACTCAACCTGGTCTTCCAGTTGCCAACCACTTCCACTCTCACTCCCACTCCCCTGACAACATGTCCATTCTCAGCCTCCTCCACTGTCAGAGTTAGGTCAAATATAAACTGGAGGAACAACACCTGATTTTCCACCTTGGGAGCTTATAGCCCAATGGCCAGAATATTGACTTCAACAGCTTCAAAATGGCTTCACCCCCTACCTGCATCCACCTATCTCCATCATACCTTCCCTCCCCCAAGCCCCATATCCCCCTGACCCCTGTTTATGTCTGGCCTCCCCTCCCCTTCCCCAGTCCTAACGAAGGGTTTCAGCCTGAAATGTTAACTTCCCTGGTCCTCAGATGCTGTTTGACCTGCTGAGTTTTACCAGATCCACGTTTATTGAATCTCATCATGACACTTAGACAAAGTTTATAAGATGCAGCAAAATGATCTTGACATGACCTGGACCTGCTGAACAGCCTGCCTGATTCTATCACTCATCTCACCATTGGCCATGTCAATCAAGGCCTGGGAAGATTTTGCCCTAGCCTTTTAGTAAAGTCAAGATTGAAATAATTTGCTGCATTTAGATTTCTCATTTAAGATTCTGAAGGATCTTGACAGGACAGATGTTAAGAAGATGTTTTTATTTGTGGGATAATCTTGAACGAGGGGATATAGTTACCGAATAAGGGGACATTCATTTAAAAGTGAGATGCAAAGAAATTTCTTCTCCCAGATGGTAGAGAATGTTTGAAATTCTCTACCCCCGAGAAGTGTGAAGGTTAGGTCATTTGAATTATTTAAATAGAAATCAGATATCTTTTTGAAATATCTTGTTGAGGCTTATGAGCAACTGGCATGAGAAAAGCGCTGAGGCCTGGGGCACGTCAGTCAAGAACATACTAAATGGAAGGGCAGGCTTGGGCTGCCATGGTGGCTCAGTGGTTAGCACTACTGCCTCACAGTACCAGGGGCCCAGGTTTGATTTCAACATGGGGCAACTGACTGTGTGGAGTTTGCATGCTTTCCCTGTGTCTGTGTGGGTTTCTGCTGGGTGCTCTGGTTTCCTGCCACAGTCCAAAGATGTGCAGATTAGGTAATAAAATGTGAGGCTGGATGAACACAGCAGGCCAAGCAGCATCTCAGGAGATTAGGCGTTGGCTATGCTAAATTGCCCTTAACATTCAATGATGTATAGGTTGGGTGCATTAGTCATGTGAAATGCAGGGTTACACGGATTGCGTAGGGGGATGATTCTGGGTGGGATGCTCTTCAGAGGGTTGGAGTGAATTTGTTGGGCTGGACAGCTGTGGGAATTCTATGAACTGAAAAGCCTGTGCAGGCTCTTATTTCTTATGTGATGTATATCAAGATTATGTGGAACTTCTAATATGTTGACATCCATGGGAATTCAGCAGCAAATAAAATATCATTATAATGTCATCCTCCATTAGCAAGGACCTTACATGCTTGTCTCTGAACCTGAGTTAGGTGTGGGAATTTGGGAAAGGTGCATGGTAATTCATTTCATAGTTACCCAAGAAATGTTAGTCAGTTTAAAACAGCTGGGTAATTCCATTTCTGAGATCCCCTAATCTCGTCCACCTAACCATTTAATTAGCCCTGACTGTGCAACTATCCCACCTATTCGACTACTCTCTTCCTGACCCCACTACAATCCCAAACCATGAGCCATCCCTCCAACACAACCACCCACTCAGTAAATTCATCCGTGAACCAATTTCCAGATTATGGCAGCTCCAGTATTGGGAGAGAGTTAGGGCAAAGGTTCATCTCCTCTCTTTCCATCAATCTATTCTGCTCACAGGAATTATATGGGAGATACAGCACTATTCATTTCTTTATCAACTGGGATTAGAGGATCCATTACAAATGGGCAAGTATGCCCCAATATATGTGGGCAGCAGTAATGCACACGGCACTCCTGTTGACTTGAAGATTTGATTTCTACAAAGAACAAATTATTTCCTTTACACTAAAGATGCAGAAGTTGCTACATAGAAAAGGAGAATAGATGAGCAGCAGTAGGCTATTTGGCCATTTGAACCTGTTGTTTCTTTTAATATGACTATGGCTGGTCATCCAGCACAGTATCATATTCCCACTTTCGCCCATATCCAGTCATCACTCTAATCCAAAGAACGATATCTACATCTTTCTTGGAAGTCTTCAATATTTTTGCCACAACAGTTCATAAGGCAGAGAATTCCACATTCTCTGGGAAAAGAAATTTCTCCATATCTCAGTCCTAAAAGGCCTACCCCTTATCCTTAGACTGTGACCTGGACTCTCCAGTCATCAAGAACATCCTTCCTTTTTTTAACTCCACCTAATCCTGTTAGAATTTTATAGATTTCTATAAGAACACCCTCATTCTCCTAAACTCCAGTGAAAATGATCCTAATTGATCCATACTCCCCCTCTACAACTATCCCTCCATCGCAGGAATCAGTCCAGTAAGCCTTCTTTTGCACTCCCTCAATAGCCAGAATATTTTTCCTCAGATAACAAAACCAAAACTGCAATCTGATATGCCGCCTTGTGCTCCCATGAGGAACTTGAGCAGTTCATCCACTTCACTAACACCTTCCACCACAACCTCAAGTTCAACTGGACCATCTCCAACACATCCCTCACCTTCCTGGGCCTTTCTGTCTCCATCTCAGGCAACCACCTAGAAATCGATATCCATTTCAAGCCTACCGAATCCCACAGCTACCTAGAATACACCTCCTCCCACCCACCTTCTTGCAAAAATTCCATCCCCTATTCCCAATTCCTTCACTTCCGCCACATCTGCTTCCAGGATGAGGCATTCCACTCCCGTACATCGCAGATTTTCTCTTTCTTCAAGGACTGCAACTTCCCATCCACACCCCCCACCACCCCACCCCCCCACCCCCGCAGTGGTCGAGAATGCCCTCAACTGTGTCTCCCGCATTTCCCGCACCTCATCCCTCACACCCTGTCCCCACAATAACCGCCAAAAGAGAATTTCCCTCGTCCTCACATACCACCCCACCAAGCTCCGGATCCAACGCATCATCCTCCGACACTTCTGCCATCTGCTTTCCGATCCCACCACCAAAGACATTTTTCCATCCCCACCCTTGTCTGCTTTCCAGAGAGACCACTCTCTCCATGACTCCCTTGTCCGCTCCACACTCCCCTCCAACCCCACCACAGCCGGCACTTTCCTCTGCAACTGCAGGAAGTGCTACACTTGCCCCCAAACCTTCCCCCTCATCTCCATCCCAGGCCCCAAGATGACTTTCCACATCAAACAGATGTTCACCTGCACATCTGCCAGCGTGTATACTGCATCTGCTGTATCCGTTGTGGTCTCCTCTGCATTGGGGAAACCAAACTGAGTCTTGAGGACTGCTTTGCAGAACACCTCCACTCGGTTCACAGTAAACAACTGCACCTCCCTGTCGCGAACCATTTCAACTCCCCCTCCCATTCCTTAGATGACATGTCCATCATGGGCCTCCTGCAGTGCCACAATGATGCCACCCGAAGGATGCAGGAACAGCAACTCATATTCCGCTTGGGAACCCTGCAGCCCAATTGTATCAATGTGGTTTTCACAAGCTTCAAAATCTCCCCTCCCCCCACTGCATCCTAAAATCAGCCCAGCTCGTTCCCCCCTCCCTAACCTGTTCTTCCTCTCACCTATCCCCTCCTCCCACCTCAAGCCGCACCTCCATTTCCTACCTACTAACCTCATCCTGCCCCCTTGACCTGTCTGTCCTCCCCGAACTGACCTATCCCCTCCCTACCTGCCCACCTACACTCATGTCTACATGTTCCATCCCCCCCCCTTTAACCTGTCTCTCAACCTATCTTCTCCTCTATTCATCTCTGATCCACCTCCCCCTCTCTCCCTATTTATTTCAGAACCCTTTCCCCCTCCCCATATTCTGATGACGGGTCAAGGCCCGAAACGTCAGCTTTTGTGCTCCTGAGATGCTGCTTGGCCTGCTGTGTTCACCCAGCTCCACACTTCGTTATCTCGGATTCTCCAACATCTGCAGCTCCCGTTATCTCTGAAATTCTAGGTGTGGTCTCTAGGTCTCAGTAAAGCCCTGTACAGCTGCAGCAATACTTCTCTTGTACTCGAATCCTCTCACTCTATGGAGGCCAACATACCATTTGCCTTATAAAAACAGAAAGAACAGCAGATGCTGTAAATCAGGACCAAGTTGCTGGAAATGCTCAGCAGGTCGGGCAGCATCTGTGAAGCAAAAAATCAGAGTTAACATTTCGGGTCCAGTGATTCTTCCTGAGAACAGGAGGGTCACCAGACCCCAAACATTAACTCTGATTTTTTTTCTTCGTAGTTGCTGCCAAACCTGCTGAGCTTTTTCAGCAACTTCCGTTTTTATCCCATTTGCCTTCTTCACTATCCTGCCGCATCTGCATGCATACTTTCAATGGCTGGTGTATCAGGACACCTTCCCCTTTCCCAATCTATCGTCATATAGAAATTCATCCACCTGCCTCTTTTTGCTTTTAAAGTGGTAACCTCACATTTATTAACATTATACTACATCTGCCATATATTTGCCCACTTGCTTGATTTGTCCAAAGTGCATCGAAGCTTCTTAGCAGCCTCCTCACAATATACCCTCCCATCCAGAGGGAAGCCTGCTACCTAATAAAGAACCCTGTTGATAAATAAAGAAAACAAACCCATTTAATCAAATGATGTAAGTAAAGGAAGAATTTGTACTTGGAAGCCTAACATTGAGAAAGCATTGTATTTTTTAACATTAAGTTTCCCTACTTCAAACATTAAAACTAATTAAAAATGAAACAGTAGCACAGTCCTTCAGTACAATTGACTAAAATTAAATAAATGTTGAGAGTGAACAGCCTTTGATTCATGTAATATTAATTACTCAATATTGCAATGTAAATTTCACAGTTAGAACAATACTCTGAGACACAGTAGTTAAAGCATCTTGAATTACACCTCACTATTAGTGTCAGGTGAGCCTGCTCACATGTTGTATTTCCATACCCTTCTTCACAAAAGACATTCCTTGTAACCATTAAAATTTATATCATTTGCAGGATTAGTTTAACTTTTCTGTCACTGAGTTCCAGAACCGTGTCTCTGACAAACCTAGCTTGTGTTTCCTTTGGCAGTTCCTTCTGCAATTAATAATTGACAATGCTTTCTCAAATTTATTTATAAAATGACCATTAGATGATACAGGCTTTAAAGACACTGATTGAATAATGCAATAGCTGTGACCAAATGGGTTGTCTGGATGCTTTAATCTGTGTTTTCTCTTACTTTGAGTCTGCCTTTTCCATTGCAAGTTTTACGGAACTTAGCCAATAGTTTAATGGGGTAACGTTATCTGCGATAAATAAAATTACAAGTATTCAAAACAAATCACGAGATTGAGATGATAACTTGCTTTCTGCACAATATACAACTGTCTCTGAACCTGGAGCTGGAGTTGTAGATGCTCGATAGATTCTGTGTTGTCTAGAAGGCAATTTAATCCCACCACCAGATATCAGACTTAAGATGGCTTCATCTTGTCTCCTTCATGTCCTCTGTTTATAACAAACAGTAATATCATCTGATGTCTGCCATGTTATTGAAACCTGATTTTACTTGTGTCCAATTACACATATATTCTGAGTGTACTCCAGATTCAAGTCTTTCTAATTATTTTGTATTTCATTTTTTTTTGGATTTCCTCAGACTCTTTCACTTCCTTCCCTTTTGCCACCCAATTATATCATCTTTCATTTCTCCCCTCTATTTTTCCTTCAAATTCAATTATTTGACGAGGAAACGAGCAGGTTAGACCAAGGAGAGCCATTGGATGTTACCTACATGGACTTTCAGAAGGCCTTTGACAAGGTGCTGAATGGGGGCGCTGTTGAATAAGATATGAGCCTATGGTCTCAGGGGCAAGGTACTAGCATGGTAGAAGATTGGCTGCCTGGCAGAAAACAGAGAGTGGGGATAAAAGCCTGCCGTGATTGCAGTTGGTGACTAGTGGTGTTTGGCAAAGGATATTGTTGGAACCACAATTTTCCACTTTATACGTTAATGATGTAGATGAAAGAGCTGAGGGCATTCTGGCTAAGTTTGCAGATGATACAGAGATGGGTGGAGGGACAGATCGTATTGAGGAGGCAGGGAGACTGCAGAAGGATTTAGACAGGTTAGGAGACCAGGCAAAGCAGAGGCAGGTGGAATAAAACATGGGAAAGTATGCAGTCATGCACTTTGGTAGGAAGAGGAGAGGCATTGACTATTTTCTAAATAAGGAGAAATTTCAGAAATCTGAAGTGCAGAGCGACTTGGGAGTCTCAGTGCTAGATTTTGGTTGATGTTGAGTCGGTAGTTAGGAAGGCAAATACAATGCTGGCATTTTTTTTCAAGAGGACTAGAATATTAAAGCAGGGATGTACTTCTGAGGCTTTATAAGGGTCTAGTCAGGCCACATTTAGAGTATTGTGAACAATTTAGGGCCTCATTCCTCAGGAAGGATGTACTGCTCCTGGAGTGGGGCTCGAAGAGATTCACAAGAATGATCCCAGAAATGAAAGGCTTAACATATGAGGAATGTTTGAGGATTCTGGGTCTATACTTCATGGAGTTTAGAAGGATGAAGGGGGGTGGTTTTAATTGAAACTCAAATAATACTGAAAGGCCTGGTTAGAGTGGACATTGGGAAGATGTTTCCATTAGCAGAAGAGTCTAGGATCTGAGGGTACAGATTTAGAGGGAAGACCTTTTGAATGGAGACGAGGAGAAACTTCTTCAGCCAGAGAGTGGTGAATCTATGGAAATCATTGACACAGAAGTCTATGGAGGTCAGGTCATTGACTACATTTAAGAATGAGATAGATAGCTTCTTGACTGTCAAGGGGATTAAACGTTATGGGGAGAAAGCAGGAGAATGATGTTGAGAAACTTACCTTCCACGATTGAATGGCGGAGTAGGCTCGATGGGCCGAATAGCCTAATTTCTGCTCCTGTGTCTTAAATTTCTAACCAACACGCTACAATACTTCTGCTATCCCATTCTCCTTCTGCCTTTCCAGGTTTGAATCTTCCTTTGATTGTCTCACGGCTATCTCGGTATTTCTGTTGGAATTTTCCAATGGACTTATCAAGTCAACATCATCCAGCAGCGTCGTCCACCCGGCTCTAATCTTGTCAAAATTTCCATTCGTATTGTCTTCTGAGAATTAACCTGATGAAAGCCTGTCCCATCCTACTAAACCCAAATGCTCACATTGTCCCATTCACTTTGCCAACGATGAACAATAAACAGCCCTTGCTTCCATTTCCTTCAAAATGAACAAGTACTCACAAATAGAGTTCTTGATATCCACTCTTTACTTATTGCAATGTAATTTACCAATGAAATAGTTAAAAGAATTTGTCCACTCCTGGTGCTGTATATTAGCCATTAGTTTGTGTTGTTTCTTTTTCCGTCTCTGTGGCATTTCTATGCCGTTCAATACTATACTTAATTCTCTTTTCCTAAATAAAGTTATCACTGTTATAAGACTGTCACTGAAATCCAGTGTTGACATTAGCCGATGTTGTGAAGAAATGTCTCTGCTGTACCTTCTCTGTTATTGACTTTGTTCCTCAGAGATAAGAAGGAAAAGTGCTGGAAACAGGAAAGCATAATCATGTAAATTGTCAAAGGGAATATAACAATTTATACAAGTTTATGATATTCGATTCTCTTTGCATGTCAGTTTGATTATGTCACAACAATTTGAACATGCAAGATAAATTATCATTTTTTTTCCATGATGTTAGTTGAGAACAAACTTGTTATAGTTAAATTACCTGCTGAAAATAGAGCACCAGCCTTTTGTTTAAAATGGTTTGGTGGCCTCAGCTTTATAATGGGAGAATCTCACATACAACAGTGTGTATTGTAATGCTAGGAAAGCAAAAAGAAACCTAATTCTTACAGAATTATCTTTAAAAATGCAACTGCAATGTTTCAAGGTGAAATCCAATAAATTAGAAATCTTGCTCACCGGGTGAATTTTATTTGAAGAAAAAACATCTGTCTACTATTTCATTAAGATTAACTTCGATGTATCATATAGAAATGATCTTTGGAAGTTTTGACATCTTTAAGGCTCTGGTAAATGAATCAAAGGCACTATACAAGAGTCAAAATTTCACTAATTAAATTATTAATTCATGTGGGAAATGGAAGCAGTCTTTCTTCCATCGTGCACTTCTGAGCTATCATTCCTTTCTTTTGCCTGAAGAGAAAATAAGACACCATTTTGCAGCGCAGAGAAATCAAATGGCATATTTCCAGCCACCAGAGGGCTCTCTGAACTGCTCCAGGAAGTCACCTCTCATTCATCCATTTTGAAGAGAAGTAATATGAATTGCCAGACAGACGAGTAGTATCCAGCAGCATCATAAATAGTGTCCTTACTCAAGGAAAAGGCAGACCACGTGACACTGCAATGACCAGTACATGTATTAAACAAGGCATTCCTTAGAGTAACGGCAGAGTGAGGGGAATGTATTATAGGAATGCTGGTGAGAGACATAGTGAAAATATTTGACAACACTTTACTATCCGCTCGGCTAGAACTTCAGTTTTGCAACATGACAATGTACAGCAGTTGTAATAGCATTACTAAATTGCAGAAAACTAATTTTGAATAGCCAGGGAAGCTAGTGCAATTAAGAACAAAATTTAGATTTCTTCTGAACATGTTATGAATGTATCAGCATGAAATCCTGCCTGTGTTCCTTTAATACATACATTAACTTTTTTTATGATTAACATTGATAACAATGGCTATGAAGGCACAGAACAGCATAGAAAAGTCATCCATCAATGTACATTATAAGTTTTAGACCAATCACAACTCTGAATTTCCTGGCAGTTTTGGCCTAGAACAAGCTCAGAAAATATGGGCTGAATTTTCCTGTATTTTGGCTCAATGTCAATTTCAGGGAGTTTCATTGAGGATCTCCTTCAGTTAGCTCTGGTGACATTTCTCAAACATTGTTGTACTGTGCACCTTATTAATTGTGTAAGGCACTACTGTTGTAGAATCATATGGCCAGCAGAGGTGGTAGTATTTGTTGGTGCTGGGATCTTGGAGGCACTATATTTAAACCCCAGCTGTGCACCATTTCAAACACTACAATCCAAGAACTGTCTTTTACAGTGTGTTTCTGTTTAATTCCAAACAATATGGTTGAGAGAGGCAAGTTTGTTTTGCAGACTGAGACCTGGAGGTCCGAGTGTATGGTGGAGATGCCGAGGGATGCTGGAGAAGTTGGTCATACTCTTTCCACAGGACCACCAGGGGATACTATGGTACCAGACACTACCAGCTTGGTCTGAAGTAGCCACGCAGGTCAACGTGGTATCTGCTGTTCAGAGCAGCCATGCCATAAGGAGGTTAATGACCTTCTCAGCTCCTCATGAGTAAGTGCTATCATCTTTTGTTTGCTACCTCACACTCACATTCACCCTGCTATGGTACCTACATCATACACAAGGTTTTTGGTCGACCAATCTTAATATTGTATGCAGCATCTTCTCTCAACGGCTCTCACCCAGGCCCGACCACTGACTCCCACCCCCCAATCTACTCAGCCTCTCTGTCCTCTATGCTTTCTATCCACTCAGTTGGGACACCTCACCACCTTTCTTGACTGAGGATGGACCAGCTTTCTGCATGACCATCATCCCCTTGATTGGATTAAGATGACTTCCCTTGGGTTTTTAGACATGGGTGTTTGGTTGAAGCTCATGCTGGCTGACATGGGGGCATGGAGAAGATGCCATTGTGTTGCAGCTACTTAGTTACCACTCTGACTTTCAATTGATGTTGTCTAACATCTCACTTGTAGCTGGGAGAACAGCAACCAGCATGTAATGAGGTGAGATTAAATAATAGTGAGATGTTACAAATAGGTTCCCAGGCTGCTTACAAGTAAGATTCCTTCAACTGGTTGTTAAAATCTAAGAGAAAATAGTGAATATTTTTCTCTTGTCATGAGAATCTCATTTCATTCTTGCTATACTCTTCCAGTTTTCTTACCATTGCCCATGTCATTCTGAGGCTGGAATATGTCTATATTGTATATAGAATGACAGGGCTTCTGGCTCAGTTAATCAATACCATGATAAACAATTTGATTTCTGGGTTGGGAAGCCCACAAAGGGATCAGCCTGACAGCCAAGCCCTGCTGATGTTAATTTTATCTCAAGACTGTGCCTATTGGTTTTCAGTGTCTTTCAGCTCCCATATCCTCAATTTGTTCTCACCTTCCACTTATAAATAGAAAACAGTATTGTTTGATTCAAGTCTGGCCTGGAAACTCCCCACAAGGCTTTCCCTCTCACTTCCTCTTACCAAGGTCCAGTATAATTGTAGTAAGACATCCCCATACTCTAACCACCTTGCTGTAAAGGGAAACATACCATTCTCATTTTTCAGTGCCAGCTGTACCTGCAATCTTATTTCAATGACTGGTATACAAGAACACTTGGGTCTCTTTGCACTTCCTCCTTTCCAAATCTATTGCCATTCAGATAATAATCTGCTGTCCTGTTTTTGCTACCAAAGTGGATCCTTTATGTGTCTGCACATTGGAAGGTAAATTCATCATAATTCCACAGGATTGCTCATTTATTAGAGAGAGATGACTAAGAGATCCCACGCAAGAGATGAGGTTGAAAAAGTGGGACCTTCATGGAGACCTCAGCGAGTAATTGTTCAACTCATACTGAAGCATTCTCACAGATCACCCAGATCTGAAAATCTTGAGATATTACATTTGGAATCATTGAATCTTGACAGTGTGGAAGCAGGCCATTTGGCCCATCGAGTCTGCAGTGACCATCTGAAGAGCATCTGTCCAGGCTCCTTACCCTATAACACTACACTTCCCATGGCTAATCCACCTAGCCTACTCATCTTTGGGCTGTGAAAGGAAACCCATGCAGACATGGGGAAAATGTGCAAACAACAGTCACCTGAAGATGGAGTTAAACCTAGGCCCCTTGCACTGTGAGATAGCAGTGCTAACCACTGAGCCACCATATCACCCTTTAGTTTCCTCAATGAAATCATTAACATATATCATCGTTAGCTAGGGTCTAAGCACTGATTCCTGCAGTACCCCATTAGTCACTCTCAGAAAAAGATGTGTTTGTTGCTAATCTCGGTATCATATTTGCCAACTAGTTTTCTATCCATCTTAGTATATTGTCCCTATTTTCATCTACTTTAATTTTACATGTCATCTCTTCTGTGTCACCTTATCAAAAGCCTTCTGAAAAACTACATAGCCACATCCAGTGACTCCTTCCTATCAACTTTACTAGTTGTACACTTGGAAAAACCCAGTAGATTTGTCAAGTATGATTTCCACACTACATTTTGATTTGCAAAGGGCTGCCAGATGCTAACAAACTCCAAGGAGATAAAAATGGAGTTAAAAGCTGAAATGTAGATTTTGCTAAAGGGATTCAAACTTATACTTCCTGGACAATCATTAGGTAGATGATTTTCAATTAAATTGTCAGCTTAGTGATTGCATGTTGAATTTTGGAGGTTAGGACTTGACCTGAAGGTCTTTCTTTGCCAGCTGACTAGGAGCAAAATGTCATTGCAGGGAATTTTCAATTCCATTGAAAAGGTATACCATGTTTTATTTTTCTCGAGATAGAGGTTAGAAAAGGGCTCAAACACATCAAGCAACTTTCTGGGATCCTTTGTCAAGATTTCATCAATGCTTTCATTCTCTCAAAATTATATTACAACATGAACCAAAAAATTTCAGCTTGATCTTATTGGATAACTTTCAGAGTCAGTAGGACAAAGGGAGTGTTTGATCATCTGAATGTAGCCGGGGGTTCCTCTTGGTCTTTGTGAAGAATGGGATGAAGATGTGTCACCAGATAAATCAGCATCTGCTATTGTAGAAGCAAGAAAGTTGATTTGGATTCCTTCCCTCATCAGGTACAGGGCTGTCCTTTTTCCCTGGACGGTATAGAATCATAGAGTCCCTACAGTGTGGAAGCAGGCCAGTTGGCCCATTGAGTCCACCCAGACCCACCCCTTACCCTAAACCCCGTAACCCACTATTTGCTATGGCTAATCCATCTAGCCTGCACATCCCTGGATACTATGGACAATTTAATATAACCAGTCCACCTAACCTGCACATCCTCCACTAGAAACATCAGTGCCATGTTCAAGAACAAATGGCTCACCATAATTTGCGCCTGAACCTTTTTGAAACAGGCTACTGCGAGTCAGCAATGAATTCTGCTCCCTCAAGTGAGGTGGGTGCGTGGAACCACATACATTGTTACAAAAAAATACTTCTTGTGCTTGAATGGTTAACCGGCAAATGTCTCTGCTTTTGGAGCCTCCAGATAAGATGAAATTATGATGATCAGAGATAATACAGTGTGAAGCTGGATGAACACAGCAGGCCAAGCAGCATCTGGCAAAATTGCATGCTAAAACTATATTTTGAAGTAAGCAGTTCTTGTACATAAAGTGCCTATTTTTCCTCACTAAGGAGAAAAGTAATCCCAAAAGCTTCATTGCTATTTAATGACAAACTTCTGATCTTCTTCTTCTTGGGTAAGTTGTTTCTTTATCTGGGTGGTGCTTGAAAACTCAACATTGAAGTTTAAGTGCTGTAGATATTTGACAGTCTTAAATGCATTGCACTGATCGGTAGAACAAACTGAATTTTTTTAAAATGATGCTGTCAAGCAGTTAAATAATGATTCCTGACTTTGTCATATTTCAAAATCTGATTATTATTCTTAATGGGCTTGCCAGAAATAAGCTGTGGTTTTATTGTCAGAGTATAAGCTGAAATAATAACAGGTTTTGTTTGCTGGCTACAGTAATCCTGCTGTAAAATACTCCATGCTGCTAGCAATAGCACTTAATGTTATTATCCACATATACAAGAAAACTCAAATTAAACAAAATAGGAAAATAAAAGAAGCAGAGTAACATAAGTTTAAACATTTAAAAGATTTTATTAGCGGTGAGTCTTCCACTGATTTACACATGTTCTTGGATGGTTTCTGTGCAACGCTTTCTTATCTAGGGCAAATTATTCTCAATTAATATGGGCATCCATTTTACATGATGTCAGAATTGCTATAAATAGTCTTCATATCACTTTTGTTGTCCATTACAAACATTAGCATTACAATTGCCAATGAGCCAGAAAAAAACAGATCTTCCTAACTCTACTGTTTGAAAGATTACTGGAAGCAACTTTAATAATTTCAAACGGGAATTGGATACCTACTTGAAAAAATTTGCAAGGCTTTGGGGGAAGAGCAAGAGCATAGAGCTTATTGGATAGTACTTTCAAAGTGTCAGCACAGGCATGATGGGTCAAAAGACCTCCCTCTGTACCATATTATTCTATGATCCGCAATGAATCCATACTCTTAACAGGATTCTAACCTTTTGATTTACTCAACAGCCTCATAGTTTCAGTTAGATATTTTCTGTTGTACAATTTCACACAAATCTCACATTTTGATTTCATACACCCCCTTTGTAATACAATACCATATTCTTTGTCAAGGTAGCATTTTGTTGGGAAGCTATTATTTCAGTCTGTGCCTTAATGTAGATATTATTGCAATATTTTGCACCACACTGCTATCACAGGTTCTGTTTTAGAGTGATTCTGGGGTGAATATAAAACTTGGAGGGAAGTTGGCAGAGTAATGTTGGAATATATGTAATTTAGCCAAATGACTGCCTGAAGTCACTTCAGAATCTTTACCCCAGCAGCCTTTGTAGTTGCTTGGTAACACAAATGGCCCTCGGGTGGTAGTAACTAAATCTGACTTCACTTTAATGGAATCTTCCTTTTTTAAAGCTGTATACTTACGCAGAGAGTAATATACATTAGTAAACATGAGCTGGTATGCTATGGGGAATGGTCCAAGTGGGACACACTCAACACTAACACAAGCATGAAAACCTGTGTGATACTAATAGAAATGAAGCTAGATGTAATGAGGATGTGATTTTTTTTAAGAAAGCAGATTGATAGCTATCATCTAAAGCTATAATGAAAATTGGGCTTCTTGAAACTTATACATTCTTCTTTGAGCAGCCATTGTTTATGTCTGATCAGTTTAATACATCACAGAGCAAGAAGTTACAGTCTGGCATGATAGTGCTATTTCTGTTGACTGAGATGATTTAGTGGCAACTTGCTTCAGCCAGAAAATCCAGAATTATCAGCAAGCTCTGAGGCCTGCTGATCCCCAGTGACCCAATGACTCTTTCATTTATAGAGAGTTCCCAAAAAAAACAAATAAGTTGGTTCAAAATTGAGCAGGTTTCACAATATTATCAACAGATTTGTAAACTTTACCCATCATATGAGCTGCAGTCTTCTGTTGGTCAGGCTCTGCCCAGAAGTATAATAATGTAACATTTTTAAAAATGCATTCAGGGGATGTGAGCATCACTGGCTAGGCTACAGATTTATTGACCACTCCTTAATTGCTCAGGGATAGTTAAGAGTCAACCACATTGCTGTGGCTCTGGGCTCATGCAGGCGGAGAGGTAAGGAGAGTAGTTTCCTTCCCTATAGCATATTTACGAACCGGATGGGCTTTTATGAAAATTGACATTTATTTCATGGTCATCATTAATTCCAGCTTTTTTTCCTTGAATTCAAATTGCACCATCTTCCACAACAGGATTTGAACATAGATCCCTAGTACATTACCTGGCTCCCATTGCATTGGTAATACCACTCGGGCCTCACAAATATCACCACCACAAATATGTCTAAAACTCTAGACTTGAAAATATAAAGCTGTGCAGGTTGAACATTCTCTTCATTGTGATGGCAGCCAATCAAAGTGATAACAGTCTGCTGTTACATAACTGAAGGCAAATTCTCTCATGTAGCAGAAGTGCCGTGTTCATAAATATTCTGCAGCATTATTCCTGTTTCACGTTCCGGTACATGCCTTATACATTCCATGCAAGCTCTGGAATTCAATCCACCTATCAAGTGGATCCTGTCATTTAGAAGCAGTATTTCCAGGACAGGTGATTTTGATTCTCAAAAAAAATCTCAAGGATTCATATCATTTATGTTTGGATCTAAAGCAGTGGGATATTGAGTGGACAATTCAGCAGTTTCAGGAACAGCCCCAAATAATGTGGAAGAATAGAATTGTCCTGGTTGACACTCCAGGACATCCTTCCAGTCATAATGCTGTGGAAGTACACAGGTTTAATATTTAATTAGCCAGACACTGCGAGTCCAGCAGCTGAATCAAAAGATGTTTATGAACATGTTGCCAAAGTAAAACTACCAAGCCACCAAGTAGGTGTGCAAATTTTGGATGCCACAGTGCTTTCTGGCATGCTCTGCCAGATACCATTCTTCATTCAAGGTACTCTGAGCATCCTTCTGCATATGTATATCACAGCCAGGCAGAGATTCAAAATGAAAATTATAAACTGGAAGACTTGACATGCCAACATCTTAGAAAAGAAACTTCGTACATGACCTGGATTCAGAATATATGTTTATTTACTCATGTAAGTTGAGCTATAGGATGGCCATTGGACATTATTTAATGATACTTCTGTTGACATTTTTAAATGTTCAAGATTACCTCTCAACTTGTATGATGAAGCAACATGTAACTGAACGGAGCCAAGATGAAGGTTTCAAAACTAGAAGCTTATGATTACATTTATAAATGTCACATTGAATATATTTATAATGTGATAGATTATAGAAATAGCAAGACTAAGGGCTAGGGCAGTCTTGTCATTTCATCTCCATTCAGTCACTGTCTGACAATTTGGCACAATGCCATGGGTAATATACAATACAGTGTTACACAATCACTATTTAAAAAGGTATCACACAACCAAAAATCCAACATTTATATCCTTTGGAGGTAACAAGAACTGCAGATCCTGGAGTAAGAGACAACAGTGTGGAGCTGGAGGAACACAGCAAGTCAGACATCATCAGAAGAGCAAGAAATTTGACATTTTGGGCCAGGGCCTTCTTCAGAAATGGGAATGGGGAAGGCAGCTGGGAAATAAATAGAGAGAAGAGGCGTGTGACGGGGGAAGGTAGGTGGGATGGCGATAGATGAATGCAGGTAGGGGTAGCGGAACTTGGTCAGCAGGAAGGTTAGGGCGGAGAGGTGGGGAAGAAGATGGACAGGTTGTGTCAGGTCAAGGAGGCAAGAGGCGGGAATGAGAAGGATGTTCGGACATGGGATGAGGCCGGGGGCATGGGGAGATTTTAAAATAGGTGAATTCTATGTTAAGGCTATCAGGCTGTAAGGTTCTGTAGTGGAATATGTGGTGCTGCTCCTCCAGCTTGCGTGTGTTGTCATTGTGGCACTGGAGGAAGCCCAGGATAGGCATGCCACCCAGGGAGTGGGAGGGGGAATTAAAATGGTGAGTGACTGGAAGATGTTGTCGTTTATTACGGACAGAGTGCAGATGCACCACGGTCCCAGAGACTACGCTTGGTCTCACTGATGTAGAGGCCACATCGGGAGCAACAGATACAGTAGACCAAGTTGAACCACTGTCAGATATGGAAAGTTTTCTTTGCGCCTTGGATGGAGGTGAAGTAGGGTTTGGGATGGGCGGTTGGGTGTAGGGGCAGGTTTAGTACTTTCAGCGGTTGCAGGGAAAGGTGGCAGGGGTGGTGGTCTTAGTGGGGAGCGTGGAGCGGATGAGAGAGTCGCAGAGTGAGTCGGCCCTATGACAGGCAGAAAGGAGTGGGGAGGGAAATATCTCTTTGGTTGTGGGGCAGGATTGCAGGTGAAGGAAGTGGCAGAAAATGATACACTGGATGAGGAGGTTGTTGGTGTGGTATATGAGGACCAGGGGGACTTTGTCTTTATTTTTGTTGGGGACAGGGGGTTTGAGGGCAGAAGTGTGAGAAATGCAAGAGAAGTGATTGAGAACATTTTTGATCATTGGTTTTTTATAGTTATTGTTATGCCTCACTGGGGTAGTGCGCTCGAAATCAAGCCCAGCTTATCTCAGAGGCCTGACAAGAATTTTTAGATAGGTACACAAGTTCACCAATTTGCCTGATTAGACCCTGAAAGAAAACAGAGGGTGGTAGTTGATGGGAAATGTTCATCCTGGAGACCAGTTACTAGTGGTGTACCGCAAGGGTCGGTGTTGGGTCCACTACTGTTTGTCATTTTTATAAATGACCTGGATGAGGGCGTAGAAGGATGGGTTAGTAAATTTGCAGACAACACTAAGGTCGGTGGAGTTGTGGATAGTGACAAAGGATGCTGTAGGTTGCAGAGAGACATAGATAAGCTGCAGAGCTGGGCTGAGAGGTGGCAAATGGAGTTTAATGCAGACAAGTGTGAGGTGATGCACTTTGGTAGGAGTAACCGGAAGGCAAAGTACTGGGCTAATGGTAAGATTCTTAGTAGTGTAGATGAGCAGAGAGAGCTCGGTATCCATGTACACAGATCATTGAAAGTTGCCACCCAGGTTGACAGGGCTGTTAAGAAGGCATACAGTGTTTTAGCTTTTATTAATAGAGGGATCGAGTTCTGGAACCAAGAGGTTATGGTGAAGCTGTACAAAACTCTGGTGCGGCCGCACTTGGAGTATTGTGTACAGTTCTGGTCACCGCATTATAAGAAGGATGTGGAAGCTTTCGAAAGGGTGCAGAAGAGATTTACTAAGATGTTGCCTGGTATGGAGGGAAGATCTTACGAGGAAAGGCTGAGGGACTTGAGGCTGTTTTCATTAGAGAGAAGAAGGTTGAGAGGTGCCTTAATTGAAACATGTAAAATAATCAGAGGGTTAGATAGAGTGGATAGGGAGAGCCTTTTTCCTAGGATGGTGACGGCGAGCACGAGGGGGCATAGCTTTAAATTGAGAGGTGAAAGATAGAGGACAGATGTCAGAGGTAGTTTCTTTACTCAGAGAGTAGTAAGGGAATGGAACGCTTTGCCTGCAACGGTAGTAGATTCGCCAACTTTAGGTACATTTAAGTCGTAATTGGATGAGCATATGGACGTACGTGGAATAGTGTAGGTTAGATGGGCTTGAGATTGGTATGACAGGTTGGCACAACATCGAGGGCCAAAGGGCCTGCACTGTGCTGTAATGTTCTATGTTTTATGTTCTAGAAAGCACAGATTCGGTTTATGTACTCAGCACAAATCAATATTAATTACCAGTAGATACTGTACAGGTAAACAATTATGAACTGTCAGTATATAAATCTTAGTTACAATTCTAACTCTTTACTGATATTTTCTAATCAACCTGTACAGAGATGGTATTATACGCCTCTGGAGCAGGTGGGCTTGAACCCAGATCTCTTGGTTTGGAGGACACACTCACAGATTCCATGCGAACCTTCCCTTATAGACACAGAATCTGCTGAGAAGATTCTGACACTGATCAGAATATTGCTTTTCAGTCTTCCTTCTCTGATGCTTTCAATGATTTTTAGGATGCACAGAGTGTCTGTTTTGAATTTATTAGAGGTCTCTGGCTTACATGTTCGATGCCATAGCTTCTACCAACAGGTGAAGGAAGCAAAAGTTGGCATTCTTCAGGATTGGTTTGGCTGCAGGGAATAAACGTAGCTCCTAAGTTGATGAAGACTTGAAGCCTTCTCCTTATCTTGTTCACAACAGCAAGCTGTTCATCTATTTGAAAATTAATCACATCATTGTTGGAGGGCAGAAGGCCTCTGTCATTGATAACTAGTCACCGGTCTGTAGACCGATTAGCTACTTGTTGCCAGCTGAATCTCCATTTGTATACATCCTGATCTCCAGCTGGTCTGCACCTTTTCCTAATATTACTTGAACCAGCAGCTGTGTAAACTGTGCTTACAATGAGTTTCAAGCTGCTTGTTTTCAAATTCATGCAGTAACCTTTGGTTTTTAAAGCAGCTCTTTTCTCATTTTAAGGTTTTAAAATCAAGCAAAAATGCAGAGAAATAAGAAATTACAGTCTTTACAGTATGGTGAATGTGGTAACACTGTTTTACCATCTTCAAAAAATATTGCAGCAACTCATTCTGGCTCCTTCTTCAGTGTCCTGTAAACAGCTGACTGTCATGCCTTAGAAGAACAAGCTAGCAGATATCTAACCATACCATTTACAACGGCACATTTGAGCCATACATCACCCTGACCTAGAACTATATCACTATTTCTTCGCTATCACTAGGTTAAAATCTTGGAACTGACTTCCCAACAAACATGGTCGGCACAGGTCCAAGCACTGCAGTGGTTTCAGGAGGAAATTCACCACTGTCTCAAGGGCAATTAGGAATGGGCATTGAATGTTAGGCTAGTCAGTGATGCTCATATCCTAAAAAGACATAAAAGCTGATTTAATTTTGTCTAGTTGCAACATGTTCAGGGATCTCATGGAGGAAGCTATGAGGCAAGGTTTGTCTAATTTTTGTTATTCTTCCTGCTATTCAAATAATTCACAAGTAAATAAGTCATAATTTTTTAAAGAAGTGTTTAATGCTTTGTAAGCAGTACTAACCTAGATATTCATCTGTTCCTATTGAACTTTCACCAATATTGGTATGGAATAAAAGCCCTTGTTATTCAAAATAATCCTTTGTAATGGCTTACAAGTCATCAGATAGAACAACTACATTATTGAATCCTCGGTCAGCATCTCTCCAACTTCTGAGATAATGGAAACTGCAGATGCTGGAGAATCCAAGATAACAAAGTGTGGGGCTGGATGAACACAGCAGGCCAAGCAGCCCAACACTCTGATGAAGAGTCTAGGCCCAAAACATTAGCTTTTGTGCTCCTGGGTTGTTGCTTGGCCTGCTGTGTTCATCCAGCTCCACACTTTGTTATCTCTCCAACTTCTCTCTTGTTCCCTGAATTATGCTTAATATTTTCTGACTTTCCTGGCATCTAATACGGCCTCAACAGATTCTACCTCAAATTAAGAAACAGGAAGATAGAGGCCATTGTCTCTGGCTCATTCCTAGCCATTCTGGTCCCTGTTTAAGACTGAACCAGACTAGATTATTCACAAACCCAGGTTGTCCTATGGGATCCCCAAGATAATCTTCCACTCTTATGTTTTCTCCCACACCAATACCACCAAACACCACCTCTTTTAGTATTGCTTCATTGTAGCTCATCTACTGGAAAAACTCTCATCCACGTGGGAACTTCTAGATTCAACAATTTCAGTGCTCTCTTGGTCAACTTCTCTCCTTGCCGAAACCTAAATTCATTACCTAAGTTTCATGAAAATTGTCATGGGACAAAAATGATTGAAGAAAGGAAGACCATAATAACCATATTGACCATAAGAAACAAGGAGTAGACCATTCATCCCTCCAAGCCTGCTCAGCCATTCAATAGGATCACTGGTGATCTGACAATCTTGACATCTACTTTCCTGCATTTTCCCTGTAACTCCACATGGCTCAAAGACTGGTGTGAGGGAAGTGGGTGACCTATTGGACACTGATATTGGGACTGAGGGAATTTGAGGCTATATTGTTGGGACAGTTTAATTCTGGTGCTCTTGTGAGTCATATAACTAGTGAAGTTACAAAGAGCTTTAAATTAAATACTGAGGGCAACAGTTAAAATTTGAAAAGATGTTGTAAATCTAAAAGCAGAGACAAGGCAAGGGACTAAGGTATTCAAATACAAAATGAAATAGATCCTGATAAGAAAGGTCAGAGACTAGAAATTTAAAAGCAAATCAACAGATAAAACTAAAAGTTTCAAAAATAGTAAAAGAACAAAATACTGTTTTATTCAGGTCTGTACCTGAATGCATGTTTATATTCAAAACAAACAGATAAACTGATAGGGCAAATAGAATTCTTTTAAAAAATCATAAATTGTGAGCTTTAGTGGTTAGGCCAGCATTTTTTTTTGTCCATCTGTACCTAAATGTCTGAATGGTAATTAAGAATCAACCACTGTGGGTCTAGAGTCAGAATTGGCCAGACCAGATAGGAATGGCAAAGTTCCTTCCCCGAAGGATATCAATGAACCAGATTTTTTTTTACAACAATAACCCGTAGTTACCAAACTACTACACCACAGTCTCCCCCATGTGCAATCAAACAGAGTAATGATTATACTTTAACATAGATTCAGACCAGAATATTGAAGGAGACATGATATTTAAGAAAATCAGGAAGCTAAGAAAAGACGGATATGTGGCTTTTTTAATTAATTGTATTATTAGCACAATAGAGTGGTATGTCCGAAATGTAGAAAACCAGAATTTAAAAATAGTTTGGATAGAGCTGAGTAATAATAAAGGCAAGAAATCAGCTTTGAAGAGGTATACAGGTCCACTAACAGTGATCACATGGTAGAGAGTGGATTGTAAAGGAAGAAGCAAGAGAAGCCTGTCTGAAAAGATCAGCAATAATCATCAGGGAATTTAGTCTACACATAGATTGGAAAAATCAAATGGGCAAAGATAACCTAAATCAGGATTTCACAAATGTTTCCAGAATAGTTCCTTGCAACAGCATATCCTGGAACCCATCAGATAGCTGGCTATACTATTGTGTTGTGCAATGAGATGGCATTTGCTAATTACCTTATAGTGAAGGCACAACTAGATTTCAGCAATCATAATATAATTTAATTTTTCACTCAATCTGAAGAAGAGAAGAATGGGTCCAAGACTAATATTTTTAAACTAAAATAAGGACAATTACAAGGGCCTGAAAGCAGAGCTGATTACAGTAAACTGGCAAGTTAAATTAAATGATAGTCAACAGAGATGTAATTATAGACATTTAGGGCAACAGTTTAGAATACACAGAATTCATCCCTTGTTAACTAAAAACAAAACCAAGCTTAAAGAAAAATCATAATTGCACAGTCATGTGGCAGGTTTGAGGAGTGGAAAGAATATAAAAGGAAAACATCAAAAATGACTAAAAGATTTATAAAAGGGGGAAACCTAAAGCATGAGAGAGGTCTAGCAGGAAATATAAAAATAAAACAGATAATAAGAATGTCTACAGGCACTGTTAAAAAACAGACATAACAAAGTTACCATGGGTATTCTGGAAAGTGAGTTTGGGAAATTAAATACGAAAGGTAAGGTGATGGCAGATTGCCATCTACAAGATGTATCTCAGAAAATCACCAAGGTTCATCAGATAAAATCTTCCAAACTCACAACATCTACCATCTAGAAAGGCAAGGTCAGCAGATACCCGAGAATACCATCACCTGCGAAGTCCCCTCCAAACAGCATATCATCCTGACTTGCAGATATAGCGCTGTTCCTTCAGAAGTGTTGGGTCGAGATGCTTGAACTATCTGCTCAGCAGCCTTGATGGCATATAGACAGCAAACGGACTGTGGGTTCAAGAAGGCAGATCACCACTTTCTTACAGCACTGAAGGGTGGACAATAAATGATGGTCCAGCTAGTACATTGCTATCCTTTTTTTACAATAAGGTTTGTGATAATGGCAGTTTGTACGTACATTAACAAATAGAACCCTACCCCCATGATAGCACTAATAGTATTCTGTCAGTAGTGCAGTAAACTATCAAGCTAGATTGTTCGTTCAAAGTATAATATTCAAGACAAGCAAACCAAATGATTTACAGAATTCTTTATATCTTGTATTGTAAATTACTGCAAATGATTGCGCCTCTCAATTTGTCATAAGAAATTATCTATGTCATAACTCATTCCCAATAAGATGAACATCCTGGGTACTGTCTACTTTATGTAATTTCTGTTAAAAATGCATTGAGTTTTTGGTAGAGTGACAGTAACAATGTGCAGGCTGACATTCTTTTGATTGTGCAGTTTGTTTTCTTATTGCAAATTGTCTACATGATTAATGAACAGCACTAAGCTTTAATTGAAACATTCTCATTGTTCCTTCATTCATGTCAAAAATGATATATTATGTTCACTTGTACCTATGTTTATAATTAGTCTGGGACCATGTGCCTATAAAGAAAATGCATTGTTGGCCCTTAACAAAATAACAATGTTGTATAAAATGTGATTTCAACTGGTCTAACAGATATAATGTATATTTCTTAAGATATGAAGGAGGATCAGTCCCAGGTTTCACCTTTCAAGCTGTATCAGCATAATCTTTAAATCAGTGTTGTGAGTAGGAAACTAATCAATGGTATTGTTTTTCACAGAACTGAGGAACCATGACCTCTAAATCCATAAAACATGCATTTTCACAACCTGAACATCCTTCCTGAATTACAAAAAATAACAGTAGATCAATTAAATGATTCAAACCATAATTAATTTTGGGGTCTTCAACAAGCTCTCTGTGTTTAGTGCTTTCTGTGAAATCACGAGGAACACAAAACAGTTGCTTAAAATAATGCTTTGACTTGTGTTACAAAGGCTGCACATTTGCAAACACAGCCATCTTTCCTCAAGGCAATGCCACATTACTTGACAGGAAATACAAACTAATTTCAATTTCATAATTCTATATTCATGCACTCATATTTTAAAATTATCCTACAAATCTGATATCCTGGAAGGGAACAATGGCTACAAAAAATAATACAAAGTAAATAATCACTGGGAGAGAGAACAGAGAAGATTGTAGACCAAGGTTGAGTAAACAGGGAGGATGTGTGCTTGCGGGTATGATTCTATACTTGAAGCAGTATTAATATACTTACGTATGTTGACGTTGGGGCAAGATGTTAAGCAAAATTACTTTTCAACTCTTCAGGATTAAATCCAGAACACTTCTCTTATAAACATTATTGAATTTGTTCATTATTTTTTGTTATGATGCCCATGACTGTTTTCTTACATTCAGCTTCATCTGATACAAATACCCGATCATAATCTATACTCAAGTGAATAGTCATAACTTTGTAAGTACCTAAGTTAGATTGGTAAAAAGTGGACCATTGCAAGATTAATTTTCTAAAAATAGCAGTTTCAACCCATTGAGTTGAACGTTAGCACCAGCCAATCAACTAGTAAACTGCCAAGGATTTCTGTCGGAAAAAAATATGCTTTCAGATTAGAGATAATGGGAACTGCAGATGCTGGAGAATTCCAAGATAATAAAATGAGAGGCTGGATGAACACAGCAGGCCAAGCAGCATCTCGGGAGCACAAAAGCTGACGTTTCAGGCCTAGACCCTTCATCTGAGAGGGGGATGGGGTGAGGGCTCTGGAATAAATAGGGAGAGAGGGGGAGGCGGACCGAAGATGGAGAGTAAAGAAGATAGGTGGAGAGGAGAGTATAGGTGGGGAGGTAGGGAGGGGATAGGTCAGTCCAGGGAAGACGGACAGCTCAAGGAGGTGGGATGAGGTTAGTAGGTAGCTGGGGGTGCGGCTTGGGTGGGAGGAAGGGATGGGTGAGAGGAAGAACCGGTTAGGGAGGCAGAGACAGGTTGGAATGGTTTTGGGATGCAGTGGGTGGGGGGGAAGAGCTGGGCTGGTTGTGTGGTGCAGTGGGGGGAGGGGACGAACTGGGCTGGTTTAGGGATGCGGTGGGGGAAGGGGAGATTTTGAAACTGGTGAAGTCCGCATTGATACCATTAGGCTGCAGGGTTCCCAGGCGGAATATGGGTTGCTGTTCCTGCAACCTTCGGGTGGCATCATTGTGGCAGTGCAGGAGGCCCATGTCATCTAGAGAATGGGAGGGGGAGTGGAAATGGTTTGCGACTGGGAGGTGCAGTTGTTTGTTGCGAACTGAGCGGAGGTGTTCTGCAAAGCGGTCCCCAAGCCTCCGCTTGGTTTCCCCAATGTAGAGGAAGCCGCACCGGGTACAGTGGATGCAGTATACCACATTGGCAGATGTGCAGGTGAACCTCTGCTTAATGTGGAATGTCATCTTGGGGCCTGGGATAGGGGTGAGGGAGGAGGTGTGGGGACAAGTGTAGCATTTCCTGCGGTTGCAGGGGAAGGTGCCGGGTGTGGTGGGGTTGGAGGGCAGTGTGGAGCGAACAAGGGAGTCACGGAGAGAGTGGTCTCTCCGGAAAGCAGACAGGGGTGGGGATGGAAAAATGTCTTGGGTGGTGGGGTCGGATTGGGGCCCGAAACGTCAGCTTTTGTGCTCCTGAGATGTTCATTGCTTTCAGATTATACCACTTTATTCTTTGCTGGGTGTATGTTGATTGTAAAACTTGTGTCATATGAAAAGAAACCTCCAAGTCATTTTTAAGTGAATAAACATTTATAATTTTGTATGGCCATGTTAAGGGTAACCGAAGGGTGAAATGATAGTCTGCTGGGAATAAGCTGCTGATGTCATTGTGTTATTCGATGCAAGGAAACAGACGTTTGTTTACCAGAAGACTATGTATAGATTCATTAAGTAAATCACTGTTTATCAGAGTGGTGTGCTGTACCAGGATGTGGAATAATCAGAGCAAACAGTCATGATTTAAATGATATGATATACGATCTCTTCCACCTGCTTTTATTTCACTATAAATTTGCCTTTATTGGCTACTACTAATCGTTGAGTGCAATACTTCATTGGTGTTGAACCAGGTTAAAACGAGGCTGCAAATTAATTACAATTAACAATGTGCAAAAGAAAGGAGGTAGAAGAGGAGTTCAGAAAGGTGGGGAGAAGATCAAAAGACAAGTTAGCAAGGAAAAGGAGAGGGAAGAAAGGTAGATAAAAATGATGACATGAAGGGAATAGGGAGAAAAGAACAGGTAGCTGGAATAAAGATGCCGAAGGATTTTTTTAGGTGGCAAAGAGAAGAATGAGAGAGGGTGAAGCTGGCATTATTTTGCAAAGGTAAGGTTGAAGGAGGAGTTGATGGGGAAAAATGGGGTACTCAATTGGCATACAAAGAGGTAAATAGAGGACATCTCTTAATGGAGGATGGATTTAATAGAAAAACATGTGGCGAGGAAGTCTAAAGAATGATATAGTGCGGAATTTTACCTTTTGAGACTCCAATGATAGCTTAAAATCAGACTCACAATGTCTGATTCCCCCAAAATTGACTAATTATTGGATAGAAGGCGGGTATCCAATCCAGAATAAAACAAGCAATATTGAAGTAGGAGGGTCAATAGGAGGGCCTCCAGCTCAAAAGAAAAACTTATAAAACAGGTAAGAGAGAAAGAGAAAAGGCACATATTAAGATATTTGAATTAAAGAAAGAAAAAAGCTTCAGGTTTTGGGCCTTCACTATACAAGAATGAATTAGTGTAGGTGAGACAGACAGGATGACAGAAGCACTGACAAGGCTAGGCACCTGTCTTCTGCTAAGAAGGCCCCTTTAGGTAGATGGCCTGGTCCTCTGCACCTTTTGGGGTTCCAGGGCTGACAATAAGATTTCAGCCTACCCTTGACTTCAAGGGTTCATTATGCATCCTCAATTGATGATGAACACTGTGTGCTTGAGGAGACCACGCAGAAAATTCCTCAGGCTCCACTTGCAAGTGATTGACCTTCATTAACTTTCAACAAAAACTTTCAGTATGTCTGTGACATATTTATGTTTACTTTCACTGACTGTTTAAAATCAAGTACCTGTCATCATGCAAATTGGAATTTAATGAAGGAAAATCATTATTGTGCAGGCAGCCAATTGCTTTGGAAGACAATTCAATGCTGTCTTGCAAGTCCATAAGCGAGGTGCTGCACCCTGTAATTAATGTTACTTTGACATTTGAAATGGAATTTTCTGACCTGCTTATTGATTTATAATAAATAACAATTATTTTCAGTCATCCCTAGGATTTAAATTGCATCAAAACACTGCAAGCCGAGTATTTAATTAGACTCATCAAACACATTGGACAGAAGAGCCTTTGAAAGACAATAATGAACCAGTCTGATTTTCATCACCAGTATTTCCAGTTACTTAATCTTTGAAACAAAATTCAAATGCAAAACAGACAGTTAACTGGCTGGCTAGAAGATTGCCCTGCACCATAAAGCACCGAGGGCAGGCCAAACACACACCTAGTGAATCCTTTGCCCTCACTGGGATGAAATCCCACCCTTAGGAGATGCTTGTCCAAATAGGTGACAACAGCAGCAGTCCAGGAACACCAGCAGTTCATAATGAGTGCAATCGTGACTGCGAGCAGGCCTAGGAAGAAGGTCCTCAGGGTAGGGGTATTGTGGTCCATCATGGATTAGGAAGAAGGGTGAGTGGTGCTTGTAGGGATTTAGTACCGTGGGCGAGAAAGAGGGTGGTGCTGTCTTCTAAGGGGGATGCTCCTTGATGGACAAGGGGCATTCTCCAATGATAGTACCCTTTCACCCCTTATGTCCAGAATTTTTACTTACTCTAAAGTGTTTGAATGGTATTTCCATATAAACTATGTTATGGCATAAGCAGTATAAGTATTTTGAATAAACGTGCTCGTACAGGTTAGGAGATATCTCTAGCATATTTGAGACTTAAATCCAGAACTCTGATCCAGAGGCAGTAGCCCTGCTGTTGTGGCACAGAAACCCTATGCATGGGTGGTGTTATATTGGTTCAGTTGAGCTTTTAACAACTTTGATTGACTTTGGATTATTTAATTACATATCGTGGGCAGTTTGATGAATTCTGCTCCCACCCATCTTCTGTATAATTGGGGCGAGCTGACGAGTGAGTGAGAAGCTGATAGCTTAGCCAACCAACATCTATAACATGCTCAACTGGCAAGAAGAAATCCAACAAGGCTTACAATATCCAGGTCATGGAGTTCAAATTAACATTCTTTGTATTATATACAGTGTTGGATTAACAGTTCAGCTGCATAGCTACTGTTTCTTCTGCTTCAGCTGTACCAGCAACACCAGGCTATTGTTATAACATTACACCATGCTACAGTAGTTCTCAATGTCAGACTCAATAGTTTAAATATCATCACTTCTTACTAAGGTTTGGCAGAATAAAATGAAATATTGTTACATATTAAAATTAATACTTATGCTATTTGTTACATTGTCCAAGAGTCAAATAAAGATACAGCATATATTCACACCTAAGTGCGCTGCCATTTGATCATAGCTGATATGTTTCTCAAGCCCATTCTCCTGCTTTCTCCCCATAACCTTTGATTCCCTTACTTATCAAGATCACTTCTATCTCTGTCTTAATTACACTTAGTGACATGGCCTCCACAGGTTTCTGTGGCAATGAGGCCCATAGTTTCACCACCTTTTGGCTGAAGAAATTCCTTCCCATCTCATCTCTAAAGGGTTGTACCATAACTCTTAGGATGTGCCTTTGGATCTTAGTCTCTTCTAGTGGAAACATTTTTTCACTTTATCCAGGACCTAGCAGTATTCTGTAAGCTTCACTCAGAAGCCCAACCAAACCTGCCCTCCCACCTCATCCTTCAAAACTCTAAAATACAGACTCAGAGCCCTCAACCACTTCTCATATGACAAACCTTTCATCCCAAGGATCATTCTTGTAAGCCTTACCTGGACGTCCTCCAACAGCAAAGCATCCATCCTTAGAAACAGCTCAAAACTGGTCATAATATCCCAAATACTGACCAGAGCCATACACAGTCTCAGCAGTACTTCCATGCTCTTGGATTCAAGCCCTGTCAAAGCATTAACAATTGCCTTCCTAATCGCTTACTGGATCTGTATGTTAATCTTAAATGAATCCGGAACAAGGACTCCTAAGTCCATTTGTTCTTCAGATTTCCAAAGCCTTTCTCCATTTAGAAAATAGTCTATACCTCGAATCTTCCTACTAAAGTGCATAAATGCACACTTTCCCACATTGTATTCCATCTGCCACTTCTTTGCCCATGCTCCTAGCCTGTCCAAGTCCTTCTGCAACCTCCACACCTCCACAATACTATCTATCTTTCTGTCTATCTTTGTCTCTCTCCTCCTTCACACCCTTTTACAGCACTACTCATTTTATACTGTCTCTTCTACCAAAATATATCATCTCATTCTTCTCTGCATTGATCTTCATCTGCCACCGATCTACCTATTTTCCAACTTGTCATGGTCCTTTTGGAAGTTTTACACTTGTCTTCCTCACAGTCTATAATGCTTCCAACATTTGTATCACCTAAAAAACATTGAATTTGTCCGCTGTACTCTAAGATTTAGATCTAGGTATGTAATAGATACAACAGAGGAATGTCATTACAAATCCGTTTCCAATAAAAAATATGTCCTTTTTTTGTTATCCTTGCTTTACTATCACTCGCTAATTTTGTTTCTGTTACACTTTTGGTTTTTAATTTTGTTTCTATGTTGCTTTTGTCCTTTATATTCGATGCGTTCTTGATCTGCCTCGCCAAGCATATTCCTAAGAATCAGATCTAGCAATGCCTTCTTCTCATTGGACAGGTTATAGACTACAGTAGAAAATTCTCCTGAACACAATTTCAATAGATGTGCTAACACTACCACTACCAGAATACATGTTAACATTAACCACCATTGTTGAAACAATCACCGTTTTTTCGTTTTTGGTTTGAAACTGTGCGGTGAAGTTGAGAATTGAGGTTTGAACTTGGAGCAGTAGCTTGTTTTGAAAAGGAAGGGAGAGCAAACAAACTGATGTTTGTTTATGGGAACTTGCCTGGAGAGATAATTACAGGCTAATTATTGCCTGAAGAACACCACAGATGTTTTAGCACAGAAACATTCTTGGCTTAGGAATGGCAACTGATTGTATGTCAAATTGGTCAATCAAGGTGTTGGTCAGCCAAGCAAAGAGAATGTCAGGAGGAGTGCGGGAAAAAAATGTGAACCAGTACTGACTGTGATTTTGAGGCCTTGAGTGTGTTTTGAAAAATGCATCTGAATGGTGTTGTTGTGTTTTGGCCTCTCTCTCTAGTTTTCATTGCTTTTGACAACATGTTGGTTGTTCTGATAAGAAAGTACCACTCTATATGAAGTAGGTGAATAATCCTGGAAAGCTGTTGAATCAGTTTGGAATTTGGAATTCAGGACCTAAAGTTTACTTGCTAGTGAACAACTTCATTTACTAAGGATTTCTGAAGGTTTGGTACCCATCATGAAACTGTTGAACTGGCAAATTGCAATTTTTTTTCTGATTTTGTCTTGTAAGTTTATCACTTAACTGTCTTTCTCTGTCTATTGATATGTGTGTGTGTGTGTGTGTGTGTGTGTGTGTGTGTGTGTGTGTGTGTGTGTGTGTGTGTGTGTGTGTGTGTGATGACACTATCTAGTTATCTAGTCTACATTTGGATAATTATATTCCTCCATGATAGTTACTCTATCATGTTTGAATCTCTCTGCAATGTCCTTTCAGATTTGTCCCTGTATATCCTTCCCACTATTGTAGGACACTAGTCATAAAAGCATTAACATCTTGAAGAGAACAATGAACTGGATGTCACAGTAATACTCAATATGAACATAGACTCTGGGTTAAGGAAAAAAGATTCAAGCCACGACAAGAAAACTGAATGTTCAGTTGAAATATAATGATAGTGCTTTGTGTAGAAGGTTTGTACATTTGAAAAAGCCTTCCCAAAGAGGCAAATGGAATCATCATTGTTATAAGGACAATGTAGAAAATGTTAATCAATGAGGCTATTGAGTAAAGTGAAGTATGGCATTTGTGGCACTTGTGATCTGATGAATGGAAATATGTTTTTGCAATCCAAATGAGTCCTATGTACCTATGCAAATATATATGTTTTCATTGCAAATAATTGTTGCAGTAATGCAATTAGTCATGGGTATATTACTGAGTGCTAGCACTTATTGATATAATGTTGAAAAATTAAAGATTGGCATGAATATGCCAATTACATCAACTAGATATTCCAAAGTGCTTTAAGGTCAATTACATACTTTCGAATTGCAGTCATTGATACAATGTAATAGCAAGAAAATTCAGTCCCATAATGGGGAGTGCTGCATTTTTCATAGTGACATATATTATTTGAGTTGATTAGATCCACAACTTGTTATTTCAGATGCTCCAGTATCTGCAGTTCCCATTACTTCTGACCATTGATTCTTTGCTGTTTCTTGAACCTGGCTGCAAATAAATTAACAGCTGTATTTTCCTGAGTAACAAGAGTCAATGGTCAGAAGGTCTGTCTTCAGTGTAATGTGCTTTGAACTGTCCTATGGATGTAAATGCTGCTATATCAGCAAAATATTTTTCAAAACTTATAATGGGTCTCAATCTGAAATGTTAACTTATAATTTGCTGTCAAATCTAACAATGAAACTGACAGCACTCGCACTTATTTTTGCGAAAATGACAGGGCAGCTTCAGGCAAAGAATAGATTTGATTTGATTTGTTTAATTTTATTTATTGTCACATGTATTTTGTTATAAAATACGGTGGAAAGTGTTGCATAGCGTTGCCAGTCTCTGACACCATCTTAAAACACACAAAAACAAACCAAAACAAAGTATAAAGGCAGAATAAAGGTGTAAAAAACAAATGCTTATCTTTATAGTCCTTCATGTTAAGGTGCTTGGTTGTATGCTGAAATCCCAAAGTTCCTGCTCAGTGTGTACCATTTGACCAGTAGCATTGTGAAAGTGAGATATGGATACTCCCACTGTACCACAACAGCCCTTTGTTTCTGACTCTGTAACAGTGGTGAAAAATGGTAATAACTGGCTGATCAGTTAAAATAATTGGCCATGGCTTCCGGTCAGTAAGGAAAAGGGAGAACTGGTAAAATTATGTTCAGAGATCTTACAAGCATGACTGTGGAGGAAATGCTCTAAAGGTGGAATCTATTTGCACTCGCAGTCCAACTATTTCTAGTTCAAATAGGCAGCCCGAAAGCTTACCTTGTCAAATTAGGCCCTTTTAATATGTAAATCAAGGACTACGATACAAAGAGGAGTCCATTTGCAATTTGTGGGACAAATAGGCAGAACATATGTTGTTCTAATCCACTTATTTATCCACAGCAATAATTACAAAGATTAGTCACAACTTTTCCAGTTTCATTTGTGTGAGGACAACAGGAATCAAAAATCCATTCTGAGTTGTGGAAGACTGTAATTAGTCTTTGCCAAAGTAGCGATTGTAACAAGGTCAGCCAGACGGATCTCCTGGAATAGGATTTCCTTAATGGGGCTGTTAATTTGGTCCAATCAGGGATCCCTGGCTGACATAAACAGGAATATTCATCCTGGCGGTTGCATCTGTGGAAGTTCAGCAGTGTCAAGGACTCTCCATGTATAAATGAAGGGCAATTTGTTGATGGGTACCAACCTCTATGGAACTATTTCATCTGCTATGGGCTCAAACCCAGCAGTAACCAGTCCAGAATTCACAACTTAGCAAGCTAATTTGTTCCAGGGATTTAAGGATGAGAAACAAATTGTTGCCCACAATGCCCAATCGCATGAAAGAATCGTTAGAAGTTTATTTCCTACTGGCAACTGTAGTTAATTGGAAGAGCTGCTCTCTGGGGCATTCCTAATGAGATTTGACTCTTAAAGTGGGCATCATTGGGCAACGGTTTAATTCTGGATGGTGACAACCATGCAAAAGTCAAAACTATTCCCTGCAAAGAGAAACATCTCAAAAAAATTAGAGATTTGGATTGATCAGTTCATGATCAGAACATTGTGCATTTGATGTCACAATTTTCGAATTTGAAATAATCTCTAATTCCTAAAAGTGCATTATTTTTAATAATGAAAACATACCAATTACAAAAAACAGAAATTTTCGAGTGAGATAAATTGAGTATTATATCAACTTATCCCTTCCCATGAACAAAGTCATTTCCTGGCTGAAAGCGAAACCTCACTGTGAGAAAGGGTATCCTTTCTCTGACCAGTTTCTGAAAGCAGAAAAGTCACAGTTGCATTCTTGTAAGGTGGCAGTTTCCAAGGAGGAAAACTTGATGTTTCTGATGCTGATAAAACAAAGGGATGAATCTTAGTCAAAAAATGTCAGTTGCATTTGGAGGTTTTTCACCACCTAGCCTAATGACATCCCTTGTGTATCTTATCAAACTTGCTTCATGAAATAACTATCCACCCCTACTACACCTCTCTCACCTGGTTCTAGATCTTGATGAAAGATTGATCAGAACACAAATATTTCCCTTGAAACTACTGGCAAGTTGAATATGTGGAACTTTGAATCAAGAAAAAACACTGATTGTCTCTGGTGCTTCCAACAGAGAGATTTGAAGTATGACCTACTGAGTCAACCATACTCTGAGATTAGACAATATTGGTGACAAATCAATATGCATGTTTTTGAATCCATCAGTGTAGTTTGTTGACACTACTGTTTACTTTTTATTGTGGCCCTGTGATCTCTGTCCTGTGACCTCTTGGGATGGAAGAGAGAACAGTGCCCAGGAATGTAAACTGACATTTCCTTTCTCATGTTTATCCTCTACAGAATATGTAATAACTTTATTTTTGCTGTTTAAATACAGCCTTTGGTTGGATGTTTTGTAATTCCTGTGGTTCAATAATTTTTAGCCATAACTTCTAGCTTCGTTAATAGAAATTACGCAGATTTGTGGGATACAGCGTTGAAGGCAGGCAAACGTTTTGCTAAATTGGCATCATACTCTTTTTAAAACACATTACAATATCAAGAAATTTGATCAATACTTATTATGATGTTGAACTTCCAAAACTTATTGTAGTTCAATAACATTAACATGCAAGAACTTAATAACGTAAGAAATGAAAATGGGAGTAAATCTTTTGGGTCAGATGGGCTATTCAATGTTACCACGTTTAATTTGCTGCTACAATTCCAACTTTCTGCACTATACTACGAGGGCAGAGAATTCCAAAGGATCATGAATCTTTGAGTGAGGACATTCCTTCTTTTCTCAGTACTAATTGTATGTCCCTTGTTCTTTGACTGTTGTGCTCCAAATAGAAATTGTAAATAGCTGGGGCCCAAGCATGAAGTTAGAAACTTGTGGAGAGATATGTAATGGTAAATGCATAAATGTAACTATATACCTGAATGAATAAATGCTAGTAATGAGAATGGAGCTTTGAGTAAAACGTGTAAGATGGTTAGTCATGAACGGTTAATAGCATGCATTAAGCTTCATCCAATATAATGATGTTATAAGGAATGGGTGAAGTGAACAGTTTGGGACGTTGAAGGAGTTAGACATGCAACCAGGTCTCTTCATCCTCTTAGTAACACTGGCAACCACTTAATGTAACCACATCTTCTTTATGACAAGAGCATCTACTCATTAGACTGCTTTTTGCTTTACCTGTACCATAAAGAGACAAAGCAGACTTTGTAGATCTCAACCTGAGAAGAGAATAGTGGCAGAAAATCTATCGTCTGGTGTCCAAGAATCCTGTTAACTCATGATGAGCAGTGATGAAGATCCATCATCCAACAGTACACAATTCAGAAAGGTTGTGTATGAATTTCTGAAACAGTTTGATGGCAAATACTTAGGATACATTTCCAAAAGGTTGATTGATCAAGTCGAAGAGTATGTTCCTTCAGTTGCTAGTAATATGCATCTACAGACTGTACTCAACTAATCCAAGCTTGCAGAACTCAAAATATTTAAAATTTTGTCAAAAATGAAATGAACATCTCCCCTTTTCTCCATCTTTTCTTCATCTTTCTGAAGAAGCCACTTTTCTCAGAGGGCCCTGAGATATGGCCACCTTTTTACTCAACTGAAGGTTCCCCACTACCAAGGTAATGAGGACACTCTGCATTATCTGAACCATTTCCTGCAATTCTATCCTTACAACTTCCCTTCCCTTCTACAAAACAAGATAGGATCCCTCTTGTTCTCACTTTTCTTCTCACCAACAAGGAGGCCATGGTAGCCCAGTGGTTAGCACTGCTGCCCCACAGTACCAGGGACCCAGGTTTGATTCCAGCCTTGGGTGACTCTCTGGAATTTACACATTTCCCAGCGTCTGCTTAGGTTTCTGCTGGGTGCTCAGGTTTCCTCCCACAATCCAAAAGATGTGTAGGCTAGGTATATTAGCCAGGATAAATGCACAGCATAGAGGATAAAAACTGGAATAAACTAGGTACTAGCTCTGGGTGGGAAGCCCTTCAGATCAGTGCCGGCTCAATGGAATCTTGATGAGACTGTTTCCACACTGTAGGCATTCTATGAATCTAACCTCTATGTGCAAAGGATCATAAGTCATCAGTTCTGCCACCTCCACAAATCTGCATAATTTCTATTAACAAAGCAAGAAATTGTGGCTAAAAATTGTTGAATCACAGCAATTATCACCACCACCAGATTCATTCTCTTGCCTTCTCTTATCAGTATTTTGCAGATACTGCTCCCCCAGGACACTCTGATCCACTCCCAATGCTTCCTCACACCCTCATAGTGCCTTTCCGTGCAATTGGCTAAGGTGCAACACTTGTCTGTTAATCTCCTCCCTCCACTCTACCCATGGACTCAGACACATCTGCCAGGTGAAGCAGCAATTTATATGTTCTTCATTCAACCTAGTCTACTATATTTGCTGCTCACAGTGTAGCAACCTCTACTTTGGGGTGATGAAATATAGATTGAACAATTGTTTTATGGAATATTTCCTCTCTATCCTTAGGTATGACCCCGAGCTTCCATTTGCTTGCCACTTCAATAACCGTGATGTCTGCATGACAACATTTCTGTCTGTGGCCTGCTACAGTGCTTCAACAAAGCTCAATGTAAACTGAAGGAGCAACACTTCATCTTCTGCTTAGATACTTTATAGCCTTCTGGACTCAACATCGAGTTTAATAATTTCAGAGCAAAAACACCATCTTCCATGTTTGTTACCTGTCCTCACACAATTAGGTCCTCTGCTATATAGGTTAGTCCCAGCACAGCCAACCCATTTTCAACTGTTCACACTTAGCAGGGCTGCGATGGCCTAATGGTGACCTGGGATCAAATCCTGCTGTGGCTGATTGTGGAATTTGAATTCAATAAAAATATCTGGAATTAAAAATATGATGATGACTATGAATCCATTACAGATTGTTGGAAAAACCCATCTGGTTCACTAATGCCCTTTAGGGAAAGAAACTGCCATCTGTACCTGACCTGGCCTATGTGTGAATCCACTCACATTGCAACATAGTTGACTTTTAGCTGCCCTCGGGGAAAATAGGGATTGGCAATAAATGCTGCCTAGCCAGTGACATTCTCATCCCATTAATGAAAAAAAACACTTCCCATTAGCACCTATTCAGCACTCATTTCTTTCCTGCTTTACCATCAATCATTCATTTGTCTGCTTAGTGCTGAGAGCGAGGAAAGCAATATCTCAATTTATTCAGAGATAGCAAGACCTGCAGATGCTGGAGTCAGAGACAACGCAGTGTGGAGCTGGAGGAACACAACAGGCCAGGCAGCATCAGAGGAGTAGGAAAATTGATGTTTTGGGTTGGCACCCTCCTTCAGAAATGGGGAGGGGTAAGGAGTTCAGAAATAAACAGAAAGAGGAGGGGTGGAGCTGGGGAAGGTAGGTTGGATGGTGATGGGTGAGTGCAGATAGGGCGTGGTGGGGATTAGTTAGTGAGGTGGGAGTGGCGGATAGGTGGGAGGGAAGATGGACAGAGATAATGGGAACTGCAGATGCTGGAGAATCCAAGATAATAAAGTGTGAAGCTGGATGAACACAGCAGGCCAAGCAGCATCTCAGGAGCACAGAAGCTGACATTTTGGCCCTAGACCCTTCATCAGAGAGTGGGATGGGGAGAGGGTTCTGGAATAAATAGGGAGAGAGGGGGAGGCGGACCGAAGATGGAGAAGAGATTACAAGAGAGTTGCAGTGGGAGAGAGATTCCCTGAGGTTGGTCCGAAGGGAGGAGGGTAACGTCTTCAGGTTAGGCATCCCTGGAAGAGGCTTCGCAGTGAGGTTAAAATTGTATCAGAGATAATGGGAACTGCAGATGTTGTGTCAGGTCAAGGAGGCAGGAATGAGAGAAATGATTGGTCATGGGATGAGGCCTGGGGTGGTGAGATTTTGAAATTGGTAAAACCCACATTCAGGCCATCGGGCTATAGGCTCCCAAGGCAGAATATGAAGTGCTGCTCCTCCACTTTCTGGGTGCCAACATTGTGATACTAGAGGAGGCCCAGGATGGACATGTTGCCTAGGGAGTGGAGGGGAAGTTGAAGTGGTTCGTGACTGGAAGGTGTTGTCATTTATTGTGAACAGAGCACAGGTGCTCTACAAAGCAGTCTCTGAGTCTCCGCTTGGTCTCACCGCTGTAGTGGAGGTCACATTGGGAACAATAGATTTAATAGTCCATATTGACAGATGTGCAGGTGAATCCCTGTCTGTTGTGGAAGGTTTGTTTTGTGCCTTGAATTGAGGTGAGGTGGGAGGTGTAGGACAGGTGTGGCACTTCCTGCAGTTGCAGGGAAAGGTGCCGGAGATGGTGGGATTAGTGGGGAATGTGGAGCAGATGAGGGAGTTGTGGAGAAATCTGTCCCTACAAAAGGCACACAGGGGTGGGGAAAGGAAATATCTCTTTGGTTGTGGGGTTGGATTGTAGGTAACGGAAATGGTGAAGAATGATGCATTGGATATGGAGGTTGGTGGGGTAATATGTGAGGACAAGGGGATTCTGTCTTTATTTTTGTTGGGGGGGTGGAAATGGGATGTGAGCGCAGAGGAGCGGGAAATGCAACAGATGTGGTTGACGGCATTTTCAACCACCGAAGGGGGAAGTTGCAGTCCTTGAAATAGGAGGACATCTGTGATATTCGGGAGTGGAATGCCCCATCTTGGGGACAGACATGGTGGAGGCAGTGGAATTGCGAGTAGGGGAATCACATTCTTGCAGGAATTCTTGCATCTGCAGCTCCTGAACACTCATGATGTCTCCTGCCATGCATACATTTAGAAGTACTCCCCAACCCTCCATTCAAGATGCCTAAAGAGCAAGAATTTGATGTCTGTTCCTCTTCTTCAGACTTTTTAGCATTTTTTTAATGAGGCCCAACCTGAATCACTGAATGTCCTCTGACCTCTCAATTCAAACATGAGCACTATAGCGTGTCCAGGTCTCTGGTATATTTATTTATTTTAGCAATTACAATGAGGATATGCTCTGTAAATAATAAAAGTGTAGTTCACAGAAAATACAAAGAGAGTTGTAGTAGAAGTAAATTTGGAACAGTCCTGGAAATTAAAATCTCATTACATCATCATATTGTGAAATGATCTTAGTAATTTACTGTAAAACAATCAGTGCTCTTTCTGGCAACAAATACATTGAAACTCTGCCCACATTTAATCGTACAGAAGTTAAAATTTGGTAACATTCATTCTCAACAAACATATCCAAAGCCATTTATTCCAGTTAACACACATAATCCTCATTTACACAGACAGGTCTCAACACTCAACATAGCTTGTTGACCTGGTATGAAATTCTTGCTTTCAGTTTCAACCGTTAAAGCTTCATCCTATTTCATACTTTGATCAGGACTGGTATTGCCACATATCAAAATAACACTCCCAGTTTAGTCAACCTCCAGAGCAAATATCAACTATTTTTAGAATAAGATGTGGAAGGTCTATGCTTCAACGCAAAATTAATTCTTCCACCGACAAAAACCTATTTATAGATTGGGAAAAAAAATGCTCCGTATGCATTATGCTGCTGTCTGGTACAGTTTGCACTTCAAATTACATCTCACATTAATCTGATCATCTGTAGATGAAGCAATTCAAGCAAAAATATAACAAATGGGAGATAAGCGAAATGATAAAATAAATTTTCACTGAGTAGAGTCATACAAGACTTTTGCACTCACAGTTGTAATAAAATTCTTTTAAAAATGAATGAAACAATGCCAAACATTCCTTGTATGATCTGAATGATTAATTCATGAACTTAAGTCACGATGGAGTACAACGAGTTCATGAGATATGTCATATTGGCCAATCTTCATTATTATTTGACATTGTCATAGAATATAATTTAGCCCAATTTAAAACAATTTTAATACAAACAGATGTATCTTTATTTAGCACTATCATATAATTCAAGTTTTGCTTTGCTTCATTCATACAATCTATCAGTTTGACATAAAGGAAGAAGGGCCACATTGTCCAGGCAGAAAATAAATCGATCCATGCAGAGGAATTTTGTTTGGAAGGCAGGAACTGATTCAACTAACATTCTGTATAAAACAAAAACTGAAATTGCTGGAGAAACTCAGCAATTCTGGCTGCATCTGTGGAAATAAAACAGTTAACATTTTGAGATAACCAGGTATAAAGCTGAATTCACACAGCAGGCCAAGCAGCATCAGAAGAGCAAGAAAGTTGACATTTCGGGTCGAAACATCAGCTTTCCTGCTCCTCTGATGCTGCTTGGCCTGCTGTGCTCATCCAGCTCTACACCTGGTTATCTCAGATTCTCCAGCATCGGCAGATCCTACTATCTCAGTTAACATTTTGAGTCCAGTGATCTTTCACCTTTTTGATGATTTTGGGTGTTGGAGTTGATTGGAAGCTGGGATGCTCAAACCAGTGAATCGAATAGTTGGAGATAATGCAGTGTGGAGCTAGGAGAACACAGCATGTCAGGCAGCATCAGAGGAGCAGCAAAGCTGATGTTTTGGGAAGTTAGGTGGGATGATGATATGTGGATGCAGGTAGGTGTTGTACTGGTATGGTGCATTGACCTCTACATCGTAGAGGCCAGGTGCCAACTCTCTGACACCTCCTCCTTCTGCGCCCTCAATTATGGCCCAACCCCTGATCACCAAACCATTATCTCTCAGACCATTCACAACCTCATCACCTCAGGAGATGTCCCACCAACACCCTTCAACCTCATTTTTCACTAACCGCGTACCACCTGGCTCTACCTCCTTCCCAAAATCCACAAACCTCAGTGCTCCAGTCGACCCATTGTCTCTGCCTGCTCTACTTACCTTGACTCTGTCCTTTCCACCCCAGTCCAGGAACTCACCACCTACATTCGGGACACTACTCACGCCCTCCACCTCCTCCAAGAATTTCAATTCCTTGGTCCCCAAAGCTCATTGTCACCATGGACATCCAGTCCCCTTCATAAATCCACACTGACTCTGTCTGATCCTGCCACTGCTTTCTAAATGCCCTGCTATCAAATCCCTGATGCTGGATGCGAGAACTTTCCCCTCTATCGATGTTAGGCTCTGGTCTATAATTCTTCGTTTTCTCTCTCCCTCCCTTTTTGAATATTGGAGTGACAGTAGCCACCCTCCAATCTGCAGGGACTATGGCATACTGGAAGATGACCACAATTGCATCCGTTATCTCCAGAGCTACTTCCTTATGTGCTCTGGGATGTAGATTATTTGGCCCTGTGGAGTTATTAGCCTTCAATCCTGACAATTTTCCACGTACCATTTCTCTCCTCATATTGATGTTCCTCAGCTCTCCCTCTCACTAAATCCTGCATCCTCCAACAATTCTGGTATCTGATTTGTGTCCTCTTTTGTGAAGTCAGATTCAAAGTATATATTCAGTTCCTCAGCCATTTTGTTGTCCTCTTTGTACATTCCCCTATTTCTGTTGTAGGGGACCTACATTTGTCTTTATCAGTCTTATTCTTTTCACGCACTTATAGAAACTCTTAGCATCAGTCGTTATGTTCCCTGCAAGCTTACTATCGTAGTCTTAGTTTCCCTTTCTTAATCATCCCTTGATCCTTCTTTGGTGAATTCTAAACTGCTCCAAATCCGCAGATTTATTATTTTTCTTGGCCAATCTGCATGCTTCTTCCTTGGATGAGATACTATCTCTTATTTCCTTTGTAAGCCATGGATTGGCCCTCTTACCTATTTTGATTTGGTGACAGACAGGAATAAACAGTTGTTGAAGTATCCCTACGCATTCATTGAATGTTTGCCATTGCCTATCAACTATCATCCCTTTAAGTAACTCTCCCCAATCTATCAAGGCCAACTCACGCCTCATATCCTCGTAGTTTCCTTTATTAAAGTTTTGCACCTCGTGGTCTCTGAATCAACAATGTCACTCTCCACGTTGATGAAAAATTCTATAATTTACTGGTCCCCCTTCTCCAGGGGGTCTTGCACAGCTGGAATAACAATGATTCCCTTCTCATTACACCGTATCCAGTCTAAGATGGCCTGCTTTCTAGTTGGTTCCTCCACATTTTGGTCAAGAAAACCATTCCGTATATACACCAGAAATTCCTGCTCTCTGGCATTGTAGTTAATTTGATTTGCCCAATCTACGTGCTGATTAAAATCACCATGATCACCAATATTCCCTTATCACATGCATCCCTAATTTCCTGTTTAATGCCATTCCTGACATTACCACTGCAGTTTGGGAGTCTATATATCACACCTACTAATGTTTTTCACCCCTTGGTATTTCTCAACTTTACCTATGCAGACTCCACATTGTTAGAGCGAATATTCTTTCTCACTATTGTGTTAATTTCCTCTTTAACCAACAATGTCACTCTGCCACCTTTTCCTTTTTGCCTGTCCTTCCCAAATACTGAATACACAAAGATATTAAGTTCCCACCCCTGATCACCCTGCAGCCATGTCTTCATAATCCCAATTATATTGTATCTATTTACATCTATCTGCGTGATTAGTTCATCCAATTTTTGGAGATTCTCTGTGCATTAAGGCACAAGGCCTTTAAGCTTGTTCTTTTAACAGTGTTTGTTCCCTTATTTTTCTCAATAGCCCTATTTGAATCTTGTCCTTGGTTTCTCAGCCTATCACTTTTCTTATTCCTTTTTCTAGCTTTTGTTTTAGTCCTTATTGCCTTCTTCTCTGACTCTTTACATAGGTTTCCATCCTCCAGGTGTGTTAGGTTAAACCCCCCCCAAACGCTCTAGCAAACACTTCCCCTAAGACATTAGTCTCAGTCCTGCCAGGTATAACCCATCCAATTTATCAGATCCCATCTCTCCCAGAACTGGTCCCAATGTCCCAGGATTCTGAAACCCTCCCCCTGACACCATCTTTGCAGCTACATATTCGTTTGGTATATCCTGTCATTTCTCCTCTGACTAGCACATGGCACCGGTAGTAATCCTGTGATTACTATCTTGGAGGTCTGATTTCAAAACTTTCTTCTTAGCTCCCCGTATGTAGCCTTTAGGACTCAAGCCTTTTTTACCGATGCCATTTGTACTGATGTGCATCATGACCACTGGCTGTTTCCCCTCCCCTTTCAGAATGCCTTGTACCTGCTCCGAGACATCCTTGACCCTAGCATCAGGGAGGCAATGTACCATCCCGGAGTCTCATTTGTAGCCACAGAAATGCCTGCCCATTCATCTTGCAATTGAATTCCCTATAACTATTGCCCTAGCACAATTTTTACACCTCCCCCACCCTGCAGCAAGTCAACTGTGCTGGAAAAAGATTGACTGTTGCTGCTTTCCCCTGAGAGGTCATTCCCCTCAATATCCAAAATGAGTATACCTGTTTTGCAGAGGAATGGCCACAGGAGATTCCTGCACTACCTGCCTATCCCTCTTGTTCTGTCTGGTGGTCACCCACTGCCTTCCAGCCTGCAGAGTCTGAGCCTGCTGTGTGACCACCCCCCCCGCCTCTCTAATTGTGCTATCCATGATGCTCTCTGCCTTGTGGATGCTCCAAAATGACCCCAGCCACTATCCCAGCTCTGAAAATCAAACTTCCAGGAGCTGCAGCTGGATGCACTTCCTGCACAAATGCTGACCTGGGGCCCGGAATTATCCTTGGTCTGCCACAGGAGCTAACCAAGACTTTGAGCTCTCTTACCATGGTTTACCTGTTTAAATTAAATCTTGGAAGGCACTTTATATTAGGTTAAATCGAAACCAGTTACCTGTGGCCCTAGAGGTAATGGGAACTGCAGATGTTGGAGAATCCAAGGTAACAAAGTGTGAAGCTGGATGAACACAGCAGACCAAGCAGCATCTTAGGAGCACAGAAGCTGACGTTTTGGGCCTAGTCTCGTCTAGTCTAGGCCCGAAACGTCAGCTTTTGTGCTCCTAAGATGGTGCTTAGCCTGCTGTGTTCATCCAGCTTCATTCTTTGTTACCTGTGGCCCTACTTTCCTGGTGCATGTACTACACTTACAGATTAGAAACCAAAAAGAGTACTATTAAGGGTAGAAGTTGTGACGGCTTACCCGCCTTACTTGCTATTCACCAATGACCAGTTTGCAGGGCACCTGCGCTTTGTATGCTGTAATCAACAACACCTTCCGGTCGCAACCCATTGTAACTCCCCCTCTCACTCCATGGGTGACTTGTCTGTCCTGGGCCTTCTCCAATGTCACAATGACGCCATGTGCAAACTGGAGGAACACCATCATATTCTGCCTCAGGGACCGAGAGCCTGATAGCCTGAACATAGAATTCACCAGTTTTAAAATCTCCCCATCCCGGCCTCATCCCATGTCCAACCCTCCCTCTCATCCCTGCCTCCTTGACCTGACACAACCTGTCCATCTGTCCATCCATGGGGACTAGCCAGAGCCAAAACTACTGCAAGGCCTGCCTAGTAACAAGATTTAGGGGCAGCAAGAATTTTCTACTTTTTTAACAGGAAATTGAAAGTGAGAGCCAGCTGGGTAAACATGAACTTGCTGAAGGTCAGAATCAGCAGCTTTCCATTTATGACAGTTGCTGAAAATGAGAACTGGCTATAAAGTCATCATTAGAGGAGCTATTGCTCACTAGCTCAATGAGAAGGAAAGTCAGACCCAACTTTGTAGAAAAAACAGTGACTGACTTTCTGTGGTCTGACCCAATGGACCTCAGAGGCAACACCTAGCTAGAGGGACCGACAGACAGCACAGTGCCCAAATCTGGGAGATGCTTTCTTTACCAGTTATATAACGAATGTGATATTGCCCATGACATTCTGTCTGGAATTCTCAGAGTCACATTGTCAAAGTACGCAAACCACTTTCAGCCCAACCTGGAAATTCTGCAGAGAAGCAGAAAGAAAGCACTGGGAGCCCTAACATATGGTTTGTTTCAAAGCAGCAACTGGGGCTAGTTGTTGTTCACATGTAAAAAATGACTAAGTTCCATCTGAACATTATGAATTATTCAGCTATTTCTCTTCACTGTAGGGATTGTTCAGCAATTAAATGTGAGGTGTTACGATTATGACACCACTGCCGTGAGAAAGTAGCATGCTTTAAATTTCAAACAATTCAATTTCTCAGCGATTTCTATTTTCACACTATGAGGTTGAAATGACATTCAAGAAGTTCTCCATTTATACAGATACCTCGTTGTGTTGCCTCATTAGATAAGGCAGATAAGGGAAAAATTCCATGCGTGATTTGAGTGATTAAGTCATGAACTTGGAAGTCATGATTAAGTTACAATGAGTTCAACGGGAATAGAATGTAACAGTACGGAAGTTTTGCTAAAACTATACAAAGCATACGTTAGGCCACATCTAGCAGAATGTGAACTATTTTAATCCTCTTATCTAATGAAAGACATATTCACATTGGAGACAGTCCAGAGAAGGTTTACGAGGTTGATATCAAATATGGAGGGACCATCTTATGAAGAGAAATTGAGCAGGTTGGGCCTGCGCTCTTTGGAGTTTTGAAGAATGACATGTGATGTTATTCAAACACATGAGATTCTTAGAGGCCTTGGAAAACCAGATGCTGAGAAGTTATTTTCTGTTGGGGCAAGAGTCCAGAAAAAAAGAACACAATGTTAGAGTAAAAATAACCCAATTAGGATTGAGATCAGGAAGAGTTCCTTTTCTCAGAGTACTGAATCTGTCTAATTCCTAAGCGATTGTAAAGTTTAGGTTGTTAAGAGGTTTCTAAACTGAGTTAGGCAGATTTTTAAGTAGTAAAGAAATTAAGCATTGTGGGGAAAAGGGTTGAGGATTAATAGATCAGGCATGATCTCATCAAATGGTAGAGGATCTTCGATGGATGAATGGCCTACTTCTGCTCCTACATCTTATGGTCTTACAATACAAAAGGTAAGGTTTCCATAATTCCAGAAAATCATAGGGCTGCTCTCTTGAAGAGATATGACTGGTGGTGAGCTTAACCTGAGGGTCATCACAGCTCAGGCAAGGGATGAGAATGAGAAGGTGGGACTTTCATGGTAACTTTAGCAGGTGCAGGAACTGAACGTATGCCGTTGCCATCGCACTGCATCGTAAACTAGCCATTCAAGTAACTGATCCCATCATCATCATATGATGAAGATGGTATCGCTATCAACTGAGACAGTGACTCTACTGAAAAGGAGAGAATTGCAATATGTTGCTTGTTGGGATAGAGAAGAGGGAACCAAAGAATGAAACCCAGTGTCTGGATTTGAGAAATGGTAGATCCTCTTTCAACGTTCCAAACTACTTTTTGTCATATTTCTCTGCATTGAAACTCACCTGCCCTCTTCCTATCTTCTCTATGTTCTTCTGGAGTTCTATGCCGTCCTCAAAGTTTACAATTCTTCCAAGATTTCTGTCATCCACAAACTTTGAAATTTCCAACTGCACATTTAAGATTTGGATCATGTATGTACATCAGGAAAAGCAAATGCCTTGACAACAACTCTTGGGAACTCCTCTATAAAATTACCTCCAGCCCAAAAAATATCCATTGATCATTACTCTCTGTTTTCTATCACTCAGCCAATTTCATATCTATGCTGCTACTGATTATTTTATTCCATGTCCTATAACTATCTTCACAAGTCTCTTGTGTGGCAGATGGCATATGTATACCATAACAGTTAGTGTTGTCTTCAATGAGCCTATTACCGCTCCAAAAATTCAAGCAAGTTAGTTAAACATGAAGACGCTTTCAAAAATCTGTGCTCACTCTTCTTAATCAATCCATGTTTTTCCATATAACTGCTAATTCTATCCTGAATAATTCAATCATGAAGCTTCTCAACTACTGAAATTAAACTGACTGAGCTTATTCTTGCAACCTTTCTTGAACAAGGCCATAATGTTTTTGATTTTCCAGTCATAGAGTCAGAGAGCATAGAAACAGGCCTTTCATTCCAAATCATCCATGCTGATCTGGTTTCCCAAGCAAAACTAATCCCACTTGCTTGCATTGGCCCATATTCCTCCAAAACTTTCCTTTTCATGTACCAACAGCCCATCCAACACTTCTGCCGTATTAATTTTGAACCTTTCTATTACTTGTGTTCTGTCATTTGTCACCATGGGTGTTGGTACATAGAACAGTACAGCACAGGAACGGGCCCTTTGGCCTATTATTTTGTGCCAAACATATTGCCAAAGTAAACTAATCCCTTTTGCCTGCATTTGGCCCAAATCTGTCCATTCCTTGCATAAAGCTCACCCTGAATCTCAAGTGAGCTAACTTTACTAACCAGCCTACCTTGCAGAACATTGCCAAAGGCCTTGCTAAAGTATATACAGACAATGTCTACCACGCTGGCTCCCAGATAGCTTCTATTCCTTCAGTAAAGAGTTATAAAATATTTATTTAACACGTCAGCCATGCCCCTGACTTCTTGGTCCCTAATTGGCCCTACTCCTCCTTTTATCACTCTTTTGTGATTTATATGACCTTTGATAATTTTGGAATACCCTTTTGAGTTGGCTGCTACTCTTTTCTCATAATTTCTCTTTGTTTCTCTTCTTTCATTTTTCACTTCACCTTTAAATCTCAGAATTCTTCTTGGCACCTGTCATAAGGACACTTTTTCTTCTATCTCCTTTGTCATCAATAAATTCTCGATCTTTTTCCCATTTGTGATAATATACCTTGACTGCATCTGGATAATTTCTTTAAAGGTAGCCTATTGTTCAATTAGTGCTTTTCTTGTGAACTTCTCATTTCAGTTAATCTTGCCCAGCTCTGTTCTTGCCCCCCACCCTGCATTGACGTCTGTTCCCTGCCAATTGATTTTGCTCACTCTGGATTGTTGCCCAACATTCTGCACCATCATTCTTAACCTTAAAATCATAGTCTCCACAATGTTTCTAAACTCTGTTCCTCTTGGGAGACATATTCTGAGCCGTGAAGGCAAGCAGTAGCAGATCATTGCAGTCATGGGTGCACATTCAGGAGCCTGCAGTCATAGGTCAAGAATTTTAAAAGCAGCAGACTTGAACCAATTGGCCGGTGGGTTGGAGAATGTCAAGATCAGTAGCATCATTGAACGTGGCTTTGTGAGTACTCTTGCTTCTGAATATGGACTTGGAATGAGGAACCTTCCCGTTTCTTAGCTGGAATTCTGCAGGGCTGCTTTCTCAGAATGTAAACAGCACCAGTGCCTCAGGGTGAACTAGCCATACACTGCAAACTTCAGCAGACATCTGTCCTCTCAATCACATATGCCAAGGACAAAATGCCTGTCCATGATTAGGCAAAGAAGGTCTTATTTTGTCTTGTACAAAAAAGATGGGTGCATATTTCTGCTTACAAGTGCATGCACTTACTGCTTGTCCTAGTGGAGACTATTTTGTATTATGTTGGAACAGGTTTTATCATTATGTACCCTATAACCAATCACACTGCTCCACTTTCTCCTAAGAGATCTGCTCTTTCTCCATCTGCATTTTTCTTTGTTTTGTCTGAAAGACTACTGATGTGTAGATGACTGCATTGTTTCAATCTACTGCTAGCAAATCTCTGCAAAGGCATTTTGTCTCCTACTCCTTCAGTATCAGATTTAAATTGATGGCTACTGATCCCCCAGGCAGTAGTGGCTTCTTAATGTTACAAATCTGTCCCTATATAGTTCAGCCATAATCAAATGGTGAACCTGGCTTGATGGCTCCTTTATCTTATGGTCTTACTGGCCCAGATCCCAGTGTGGCTACCCAAGAGAGCAATAACCAATAGTCCATGATAAGGAGTCTAAATTTGGGCCCAGAAACCTACCATGGGATTGCCATAGATTATTAAACTAAACCTATTGACTCTAATATAATCAACAAAACGTCTTGGAACAAAGCAGCTTACTAGGCTATTTCAGAGAGCAGTTATGAGTCAATCATATTGCTGTGGGTCTAGAGTTCCATTCAGGCCAGACTAGGGAAGATAACGAATTTCCTTCACTGAAGAATATTAATAAACTAGTTAGGTTTATTTCTTACGAAGAATAGTTGTCGTTACATGTATGTCATTAGGTTGGCTTTTATTTCCAGAATTAATTTATTGAAATTCAGATTTCACCATTCCCCACAAAGGAGTACAAAACCAAGTACATTAGACTGGGTTACTAGTCCATTAACATAAACATTACATCACTACCTCTCTACTCTATTGATAAGGTTCAATGTATAGACATAGAGAAGACTCTTCCACCTTTGAATGAGTCCTCTTCGGTCACAAATGTTAGGTAGTCACCAAGATATCCATTGAGGATGTCAGGAAAATCTTCTAAAGATTTCCACACTGTGAAGAGAATGTGGACCTGCCACCATATATAAAAGATTGAGGCAACACCACAGGTAAATTTTAAAGCAAGCCAATTTAATACATAATGCAGAAAGGAATAAGAGGGTATTGATCAGGTAATATGAAATATAGTGAAATGAGTATTGTGTGGAGCATATGTGCTGTATGTTCTATGTAAAGTAAACAACAAATAAAAAGCCACAATGTTCATTGCTTCAGAACATATGGACTAATCATCTGTTTGAGTCTGGGGAAGATTTGTACTAGCATACGATATGTTTGTTTATGCACCTGCTTATACTAATGCTAACAAGTCTTTAATTTAGCCTAAAGAATAATGAAACATGCTTACAGGTCTGAACTGGGGCAAAAATCTACTCCTGTAGTTTGATGGGACAAATGTAAGAGCAGAACTTTATAGTCTGAGTGACCTGGACTACAGTAAGATTTGTGGCAGAAACAGAGCAAATGTCCAGTGAGGTCAATCTTGACTTCATGAGTATCTCCCTCCATCTTTTATGCTTTTGAAGAGTGGTGAGGTAAGTTTCTTGCTAAGCAGCATGCATGACCACATAAGGGTGATTCATCCTTGATAAGCACATTATCGACAGCCCAATACGTCATGTTAACATTCAGGTTCCTATCCTACCAAACTCACCAAACAAGTTAGATGTTGACAATGCTTGCCAATTGAAGGCAAAGCATGTACCTGGCAAATTCAGCTTGCTGTTAGTTCCAAATACCCTCCATTTTCTGCAATGAACAGCAACATCTCAGTACATTCTGTAGGCATAAGTTGTATGCACCCCACATCCATGGATACAAGCAGCTAATATGTGCCAGCCTCTAAGAACCCTGATGGCACATCTCTGATGCACTTACAAAAGGCTTCTGCACTTCAATGCTGCACCTCGGATTGCACTGGTAACTATCCACTGTAATGCTGCAGTAAAGGAGACTGTATACTCAGAGACATGCACCTCAGCCCATGGATGGTCCAGGCTGTATCTCTGAGTTCTTTGTTCACTATCATAGAGTTCACTAACCCTGAACCTGCCTGGATACTTACAGCATCCTGAACTTGTATTGCCTTGATATTTTGCACATTGCCCCCTTAGCCATGCATACCAGCTTCCATATTACTTCTGTTTTAGAGATAATGGGAACAGCAGATGCTGGAGAATCCAAGATACAAAGTGGAGCTGGACGAACACAACAGGCCAAGCAGTATCTCAGGAGCACAAAAGCTGCAGCATCTCAGGAGCACAAAAGCTGTTCAGTCAGCTTCACACTTTGTTACTTCTGTTTTATCCTATCATAGGGTACAGTTACAAAAGAAGGTTGTCCGTAAGTCTCAGTCAAGTCAAAATCTTCACTTATGGGGACAGCTTCCAATATGACTCCAAGGTTTTGGAAAGGGTCAGTCTGCCCCTTGGGCAAACGGATTCAGCATCCTCTCCATATTTGGAATAAGAAGCCAAACACTGGGTAGACAATCACCTTTCTGGAGACTTTCTGCCCTTTTAGGTGCTACCTTCCTCCAGGTTTGGGAGACAGATGGGCATTACGGACATAAAAGTAAGTGATACAGTTGTTACTTCTGGTGCAAGTAGGAATGTGTCCCAAGCAAGTGAGTAAGCAGTGCAGAGGGCATGCAATATTAGTAGTGTCAGGGATAGTAAGAAATGCATGAGTTGGAGTCAGAGATAATACAGTGTGGAGCTGGAGGAACACAGCAAGCCAGGCAGCATCAGAGCAGTGGAAAAGTTGATGTTTCGGGCTGGGAACCTTGAAGAAGTGTCCTGACCGGAAACATCAACTTTCCTGTTCCTCTGATGCTGCTGCGTTCCTCCGACTCCACACTGTTATCTTGGTAGTGTCAGGGGTTGGGTTGACTGAAAGTGAGTGGGGAAAGATGTTGCAGGTGAGAGGAAGAGTGGTAGAGCATTGGTGGGAGGTGGGTACAGTTATAGAACTAAGAGTGAGTGTGAGGTATTGCAGCTAAAATGGTGGCGCCTATGCTCGCCAAATGGAGAATGTCATTGATCTTTTTCCTATGGTGACAGATATTCCTCTAGATAATTGAATCTATTTTAAACTACATGGGAACCTCAGGCCAGGCTGGCACAGTCTAATGTTATGACCTCTACTCCTAGTCTTTGATGGGATGCTAGAGAGAGTGGTAAGAGGAAGACCCAACTCTGCACTGTCCTGTCCAGCAGGATCTCCAGGTGTCTGCCTGCAAAGTGACATGCTGATTTCTCCCTGTCTGCTAAGTCTGGGAAGACATCAGGAACTGTGCAGTGCAGGGCAGCTCTGAACTGATAGTTCTTGTCCATATACATGATGCATTTTTGACGATGATTTGGGTGCGAGGGATGCCAATGTAGCAGATCCACTCAATTTTGAGTTGTTCTGGGAATGGCAAGATGAGTTGGAATCAAACACAAGTGACATGTAAGGTCAGGGCAAGTAGTTGATGAGACAGGTTTGGTATGATAAGGCAAGAAAACTTACTAGCCTTGAGGTGAAAATCTCGCTGAAATACTCAGTGCGACTCAGACTTAGCCAAAAAGATATAGTGTTGCCCTCAGTTCCCACAGTCAATTCTCATGTGCAAATAATTGGTTCAGCATGAGTTTACATACTGATGTTGGCTTTTCAGCAGTGCAAGCGGGGTATTTTACTTACTTGCTTGTTTGAATGCATTCTGTATTAATTGGCTCAGTTGTTGTTTTTAGTCCACTACTGGTGGGGATTTACCAACGAGTTAAACTCATCACAGAAAATGCAACATGGCATTCAGATTGTCAAAACAAGCTTCAAAGCCAAGAATGCAATTTTTAACTTGGCACCAATTTAACAATCAAACTTGCAGATGCTTCGGGCTAATTTTAACCTACCACCCTATGGAAACTGTCAGTGTGAGATTATCTGCCTGTTTTATATCTCACCTAATTTTATTCTACATTTGGAAATTTTAAAAAAAGAGCCTGGTACGGAAAATGCAGGGAGGCTCAATCACATCAGTTTGCTGTAGGGCAGGTTAAACTAAAGTCACTCCCACAGAAAATAGCAGGCTTGCTTGTAAATGCTGGCCAATTTTCAATAAGTGAATGACAGTTCCACTAAAACCACGGGGAACTTTAATGCTCTAGCCAACCTTCTACCTGTTCTGGCTGGGATGTTGGGAAACTGTAGCAAAAATTGCTCGCTGGACTTGGGCGCTGCCCACTGATGGATAGTAGATAAACAGTCTTAAAATGATTGCAGTACTCAAGAGCCTTTTTGGCCCATCATATTTGTGCCCTCCCTCTGTGGGTGGAATATTATCTTACTGCAGATGTAGTCTGGACAGCCAAACTGGGAGGAAATTTGAATACGAGGGAGTAGTGATCGTCAGGAGATGCTGTCATCTTCAGGTGAGCTGGCTAGAAGCTGCTCATCAGCAGAAACTACTTACTCAGCAATGGGAGGTGGCAAATTAAGTGTCGCCTTGTGAACTGATTGTGTAAGTGTCCACTTCAGAGGGTTGGCTTGCCAGCTTTAGCCAGAATTTATGTAAAAGGTTCGAAACCTCTTCAGAGAATGCGTCAGACTGGAAGTGCCTTCATGATTTCCTCCGCAATGCCATTGCCTCCTTGATCCTTGTAGTATTAGGAATTTTCCATCCTTAACTGAATGTGATACACAGGGCAGGCCCTGTTAATTGATCACCTTTCAGAAATTCTTCAAGGTGGGCGTGCCATCAGCCAATGTGGGATTGGGATCTGGACGTGGAAATGGTCCCAATGAACCTGCAATTATCTTCAAAATATACATCAAAAATGCAATGGTCCTGGTACAACTTCTGGGGAACCTCATGGTACACTTTCCTCTAGATTGAAAAAGTTCACCATTACTTTCTGCTTCTTGTCACTCAGCAAACCTCATATCTATGCTGCCATTGTGTCTTTTATTCCCTGCATTTTGATTTTGTTGACAAGTCTGTTTTCTCAATTTTCTTTTAACCAGACTTAAAAACAGCCCAAGAGCCGGTTGTATCAGTTTTAAATTAAAAATAATGCTATGGTTATGGCTAATCATACAATACTGAATATCCTCTCTAGGTTCAAAGAGGAAGTATAATCAAAAGCCAGGCACATTGAAAACAAAAACAGAAGTCTCTGGAAAAGATCAATGAGTCTGGCAGCATCTGTGAAGAGAAATCGGATTTAACATTTCAGATCTGGTGATCCTTCCTCTGAACTGGAAACTCAAAAATATTTGTCTACGCTCTGCAGTTTGATCTTTAAAATGGCTGGTTCAAATCGGTCAGATAGATTACAAAAAAACACATTCAGCTAGAAATATTACCATCCAGGAATGTTTATTTACATGTATGACAAGGGAAAGTTTAAAACTGAGAGCTTCCTTTAGTAGTGTTGACTCTGTTTAGATTTCCTGCAGATACTTTCCATTGAATTCAATCTCAAAACTTATACGATTGTCCATGGTTGTCTTATTTTATTACTAAAAATTCAATGCACCTTTACCTCTAATCAATTCAAGTCAATCCTCTGATATTTGTGCTAACAGGAAATCAGTCTTTGTCAGAAAACCTTTCTTCTAAATCTCCAATGAGGAAATTTAGCCTGAAGCCTGAAGATAATCCATGTTTACATGAAGTAAACAAAGCCCCTGCATATAACATGATACTTAATCACACATATCATGATTTCTTTGGGAAGCATAGTTCCATTTTACAGCTATTCATTGAGTGAAGATTTCCTTGTTTTGCATGCCATATCAGTCACAAAAGTCAAGATGTTGAGATACAAATAGTGGTACACTGCTTCATTTTTCTAAATTAATATAGACTAAAGAATCATTTAAGAATATTCAGCAATGTTAAGTCAGGTCTACTCATGATTTATTACCATTCCTTCATTGTACAAAATATTAAGATAAAACATTTTTGCTTGTAACTGTGACAGCTGTGATATGGAAGTGTATTGATTCCACAATATAATCAATTTTGACATTTACTGTAAGTCTGAATTAAACGGGTTTATTTGAAAATTGTGGCCACTGTTTTTCCTCTTGCTTTCCACAGGATTGCCTGAGATTCCCCTCATTCTATCATTATAATCAACTCTGATGAAATGTAGAATATTGATCAACATGCCAGTAGCAGTACTGAGCATTCCTAATAATGATATGGTAACCTCAAAGTTGCAACAGTTGTACAGTGAAAGCTGGATACAACAGACAAAGCTGAACACTTCTTTAACCAATGAACCAGATCAAAAATGTTCATTCCTATGACATTGATCATGAATGGTGATAGACACTTAAACAACTAAGCAGAGAATTAGGACTCCATAAATATCCCCATCCTTAGTGATGATGAGGCTGGTACATTAATCGTAAAGAGAAAGCTGATGCATTTGCCTCTAAATTGAGCCAGAAATGCTGAGTTGCAGACCTCATCCTGAACCTCAAAAAGCAGAGATGCCAATTGTCAGCCAATTTGATTTATATTTTTGTAATGTGAACTTGGCTGGTAAAGACAGGGATTATTGCCCACGTGCAACTGTCTTTGGCAAGATTGCAGTGAACTGCATCCTTGAATCTCTGAAGTATGTGGTGTAGGTCCAATCACAAAACCATTAGGATCACATCAGTAAGGGATTATGATATAGTTCTAAGTTAGGCTGTAGTGTAGATTGAAGATAAATGTACAGGTAATGGTATTACATGCATCTGTCATCTTTGTCCTTTCCAGATGGTGGATATTGTGTGCATAGTAAAGATTGGATGAGTTGTTGCAACTAGCAGATGTTACACGCTGCTGCCACTGAGCACCAGTGTTGGAGGGAGGAAGCTGTTCAGGGAAGTGGGTGGTGTGACGATCAAGTTGGTAGCTTTGTGATGAATGGTGTTGAACATGTGTGTTTTTGGAATTGCACTTATCTAGGCACATGGAAGGTATTTCAGCACATTGCTGACCCGTGTCTGAGAGGTGTTGAGAAGATTTTGGAGAGGCTGGAGGTGAATTATGTACTGCAGAATTCAGAGGTTCTGGCTTCATCCTAGAACAAAGAACATAGAACAGTACAGCACAGGAACAGGCCCTTTGGCCCAGCATGTCTGTTCCGACCATGCTGTCATTTTAAACTCATCCTATCTGTGTGCATATGGGGCATATCTCTTTATTCCTTGCCTGTTCATGTGTCTACATAAAAATCTCTTAAATGTTGCAATCATCTCTGATTCTAAAACCTTCTCTAGCAATGTGTTTAAAGCAACTTTCTATTCAAAAACCTTTCCTTACACAACTCCTTTAAACTTTTTTCCCTCTCACCTTACACCTATGCCCCTTGGTATTTGACATTTCCACTCTGATTTAAAAAAAATACATTGATTATCCATTCTATCCATGACTCTCATAATTTTATAGACTTCTGTTAGTTTGACCCTCTTTTCTAACACTCTGGCAAAAACAATTCAAGTTTGTTCAACTTCTTATCCCCAGTACATTCCAATCCAGGCAACTTCTGGTAAACCCTTTTGCATCCTTTCCAAAGCCTCCATATTCTTCCCATACAGTGGTAACCAGAACTGCAACAATATTCCAAATGTGGCCGAACTAAAGTTTAATACAGCTTAACAAGACCTGCCAACTTTTATACTTAATGTGATGAAGGCAAGCAAGCCATATGTCTCTTGACCACTTTATCTGCTTGCGTTGCCAATTTCAGGAAGCCACGGACTTGCACCTCAAGATCCCTCTGTATATCAATGTTCCTAAGAGTCCTGCCATTGACTGTATATTTTCCTTTTGTATTTGACCTCTCAAAATGCGTTTGCTTATCCTTTGCTGGATTAAGTTCCATCAGCCATTTCTCTTCCCAACTTTCCGACTGAACTATATCCTGCTGTATCCTTTGACAGTCTTCCCACTATCCACAACTCCGTCAATTTTCATGTTGTCTCAATCTTATTAATCAGATGACCTACATTTTCATTGAAATAATTTAAGTATATTACAAACAGCAGAGGTACCAGCACCAATCCTTGCAGAATACACGTAAAAACTGAAAGAACTCTGGATGCAGTAAATCAGAAACAAAAACAGAATTTTCTAGAAAAGGAGAGCACCTGTGAAGAGAAATCCTCTGAGGAAATGTCACCGGACCCGATCCAAAAAAGGTTTCCAGCCAAAGGTATGATGTTGCTGGTGTGAGATTCTACAATGGTAATGCTGCTGGGTGTCCCTTCCTATCAGCTGTATGTCACAAGACTATAATCATCAAGAGTGTTGTCTCTGTGTGGATTTGCATGCTCACCTCGTGTCTGCATGGATTTGCTCCAGGTGCTCCAGTTTCCTCCAATGATGTACAGTTTAAGTGGATTGGCCATGTGAATTTACCCATAGTGTCCAGGGATGTGTAGACCAGGTTGGTTAGCAATGGTAAATGTGTGGATACAGGGATATGGTAGAAGCTGGGTCAGGGTGGGATGCTCTTCGAAGGGTCAGTGCTTCTTTATACGTTCTAGGGATACAATGACTCTATGATTCTAAGGCAGCTAATTACCTTATTCTCAGAGCACTAAAGGGATGAACAATAAATGCTGGCCTTTCTATTAATGACCATTATCAAAAAGGCATGCTTGTTATAATTATATAACCGCATGTGAAGGTTTGGGGAGAGCTCTCACTTGACTGCTAGTAAAATTATGAACTATTTCATGGCCACCACTAATCTTTTGATCATTGCCTAGATTCCATACCAATTTTCCAACTAGGCATTTGTCCTCGTCACAACATTTACCATTTCTTTAATCCAGCCAGTGCTATTCATTTCTAGGTCTTTATGTTTGAACAAAAATACTATAAGATGAGGCGGCAGAATGAACTCTCACTCAATTAGAAGTTTCCACCTCGAACGGGGAGAAAAGAGTAAATACATTATGGGGAAAAATTGTGCAAAGTAGCATTAACTGAAAATATTTAAATATGGCTTGTAATAGCTCAGTTCTAAGATAATTAGGGAACGAGCTGCCAGAGGTGGTGGAGGAGGCAGATACAATTACAAACTTTAAAAGGCATTTGGATGGATTTAGAGGGATATGGGCCAAATGCTGGCAAATGAGATTAGATCAGTTTGGGATGTTGGTCGGTATTGTTGAGTTGGACTGAAGAATCTGTTTCCATGCTGTATAACTCTATGACTCTCATTACGTGCTGGCAATACCATGGAATGAACACCTAATGTGTTTGCACTAAATTCCCAAATTATGAAAGCATTATGAAGGCATGCTGGGCTTAAGTTCACATCTGATTTGATGCTTCACAGATGTTATTTATTTGCTATTATTGTTTATGTGTATATATATGGAAATCACATGCAGAGATAACATCAGATCTAAGCTGCAACTGAGTTGCTTATAGACCGTTAAAATATCTCAGCAATCAAGTCCATTCCACACATACTTAAATTCTAGGCTTCCCAGGTCTTTTCTCTCGGAGCTTCTGTTATTTTAGCTTTAGAGGCTCCATCTAGACTTAGGACTCAAGTACATTGAACACAGGTCAGTGAGCAGACTAACAAAATCACTTACAAACTGATTAAAATATTTAACACCACAATAGACAAGATTCTTAGCAATGCTTCTAACAGTATATTGTGGAACGTTGAGTTCTAAATATTAGAAAAGCAACAGGCTGATCTAATCCAAAAAGATTACTGAATTAACAGATGAGCCAATCAAGATTTTTTATTGAGAAAAAGATGGGGAGTACAAATAAGATATTTTTCATAAATTCTATCTTTGTCATATGGTGACATAATAAATGCAAATAAATTTTAAGGGCTGGATGTGCCTGTGCCGCTAAGTACAAAAAGGTATTACTGTAGTTAAATGGGCTCAAGTTTGGGCATTTCAAAGACAAGCCTAATTAATAGTAGGAAATATTCATAGTGTTGTCTAAATACAGATGACTGGATAAGTTTATGCTATGAATGGATATTGACCATCAATAGATTACTGCTAATTTATTTGCAGCAGCTGCATTAAAGGAATTACACAATTCTGCAAATGATTTTGAATTATTTAGATGGGAAGAATAAAGCATTTATTTTTTGTAAAAGACCAGATACATTTGTCACCCTTGACAATTTAAAATATCATTACTCCTGGAAATCTTCTCAAAACCCATTATCATTACACCTGCTAAACAGACTATAAATTGGAGACAACACAGTTTCACTAATATCCACAATTTTCCAGCATTTTCATGAACTGAACTTTCAGGGTGAGATTAATTGAGTCAAAAACATTACACTGAGCTGAGGATCTCAGGAGAAGAACTCTGTCAAGAGGACTGAATAATGCTTCCATTCAATCTCTGCTCCTTAGAGATTTTTTAAAATATATATATACTTTATTCGTAGAATATACAAAAATAAACATATTTGCGCATCTACCCGGTCATGCTGGCCGCTCCGGGTTGCCCTGGGGGTACGTACACCAACTAAAAGAAAAAAGCAAAAAACAAAGAAAAACCCCGGCGATTGTCTCCCCGCACAGTCCCCGTTGGCCACCTGACCAGTTGGGGAAGGTGCCAGCTGAGCCCAATTACAAGCTCTGCTCCTTAGAGATACTGAGTTGGCTTTAGGAGAATCAAATTCAAAGTATAATGGAAAAATAGGGTTACAATGGGTGTACAAGTCTCCAACTCTTCTGGATAGTGTTGATTATTCACTTTTCTGTGTGAACTTGTGTGCAGCTAGTGAAGGAATGTAGTAACATTGTTTGATGAACCAGAGAGAAAATCTATTCCTCTGCTATTGAGCCGAGCACAGCCAAAGTCATCCACTGATTGATTGATCAGGCTACCCTAACCATAACCCTAACTGCATCTGTAATATGGAAGAGTTGAAGGTAGTCTTCCATATGATCAACACCACAATAATGACCTACTACATAATTTGTTACTGGAACTGTGGAGCTGTTTTAACCAGCACTTAACATTCTGCAACAATCCCGAGAGTGAGAACAGAGCACCAACAATATAGTCTCAAATATTGCTACTTTTGGCTGCAAAAAATATTTTTAAGGCACTGCTGTGACTTGAATCTGTTCTTTTTGACTATGTTGTGTGAATTCTCAGTTTAAGAACTGAAAGAACTGCAGATGCTGTAAATCAGGAACAAAAACAAAGTTGCTGAAAACAGTCAGCAGGCCTGGCAGCGACTGAGAAGGTAAAAACAGAGTTAACACTAATATTAAGATAATAAAATGTGAGGCTGGATGAACACAGCAGGCCAAGCAGCATCTCAGGAGCACAAAAGCTGATGTTTCGGGCCTAGACCCTTCATCAGAGAGGGGGATGGGGAGAGGGAACTGGAATAAATAGGGAGACAGGGGGAGGCGGACCGAAGATGGAGAGAAAAGAAGATAGGTGGAGAGAGTATAGGTGGGGAGGTAGTGAGGGGATAGGTCAGTCCAGGGAAGACGGACAGGTCAAGGAGGTGGGATGAGGTTAGTAGGTAGATGGGGGTGCGGCTTGGGGTGGGAGAAAGGGATGGGTGAGAGGAAGAACTGGTTAGGGAGGCCCTGCAGTGCCACAATGATGCCACCCGAAGGTTGCAGGAACAGCAACTCATATTCCGCCTGGGAACCCTGCAGCCTAATGGTATCAATGTGGACTTCACCAGTTTCAAAATCTCCCCTTCCCCCACCGCATCCCTAAACCAGCCCAGTTCGTCCCCTGCCCCTAATGCACCACACAACCAGCCCAGCTCTTCCCCTCCACCCACTGCATCCCAAAACCAGTCCAACCTGTCTCTGCCTCCCTAACCTGTTCTTCCTCTCACCCATCCCTTCCTCCCACCCCAAGCCGCACCCCCATCTACCTACTAACCTCATCCCACCTCCTTGACCTGTCCGTCTTCCCTGGACTGACCTATCCCCTCCCTACCTCTCCACCTATACTCTCTCCACCTATCTTCTTTTCTCTCCATCTTCGGTCCGCCTCCCCCTCTGTCCCTATTTATTCCAGTTCCCTCTCCCTATCCCCCTCTCTGATGAAGGGTCTAGGCCTGAAACGTCAGCTTTTGTGCTCCTGAGATGCTGCTTGGCCTGCTGTGTTCATCCAGCCTCACATTTTATTATCTTGGAATTCTCCAGCATCTGCAGTTCCCATTATCTTTAACACTAATGTTAACAGGGTTAATGGATTCTGAAAGGGTTCTGAGGAAGGGTCACCGGACCCGAAATGTTAACTCTGTTTGTTAATTTTTGGTTTCACTGTCAAGGTCATTGCTGTCCAAGGCAACAGAACTTTTTGCCAAACCCTAAACCAAAGAACAAATCCCAGAGCCAACTTCCTGAATTCCAGGAAATGTGAATGAAACTTTATTACCTGAAGGAATACATAGCAAAATATTGTGACATATGATGTTCCTTGATTATTTTCATTATTTCTGATTTACATCTGTTAAAACTACACACAACACTTTACCAGACTTCCTGTTGTCCATCAAACTTCATTCAACATATCTTGTGAATGAATTTTTAATCACAGGGAAAATACTTGCCATAAAAGGGAATATCAGATTGTAATCAGTTTGTGATCAGCTATTCATTGGCTGGGAAGAGAATTACTTTCCTTCAGACAATTTCCTTTGGGTCCCCCAAAGATCTTTCAGAAGCCTTTCAAGTGTTAAACAATGCTTATTTTGTATCCCATTACCGATGGATTATTGCTATGAGAATTACAGTTCATATTTTCAATTCAGGATTTTGATATAACATCTTTACAATGTTGTCATTACCTTCCACTTAACACTTTACACAAATTATTTGAACTTGTCAGAGATTCAACTAGCCAAGGTCGCTAAATAGCACCATGCGTGCAACTAATGAGAAAGGCTTGAATAGCAATTTAATATGGGGGTCCCCTGTGCACTGGGAGAGGCCCAGGCTCAAGTTCCACCCGCTTCAGGTGCTTGTCATAGCATGTCCAGATAGGTTGGTTTAAAAATAACTAGCTATCCACTGAAAATGACATCATCTCTAAGTTTACCTCCAAGTCACGTGGGAGTTGAAAAATTTATCTGAAAAGCTAACTTGTACCTATTTCAAGGCAAGGAGCCTGAATGGTAATGCTTGACCAGCACGTGGGAATATGATTTTGTCACAATCACAGACACATGGTTGAAGGAAGGACAGGACTGGCAGCTCAACATTCCAGGGTATAGAAGTTTCAGGCATGTTTGGGAGAGGTCTGTAAGAGAGATGGGGCATTGCTTGCTGATACATGAGGCCATCTACTGCAGTAATCAGGGAGGATGCCTTAGAAGGCTCTTCAAATGAGGCCATCTGGATAAAGCTTTAAAATAAAAAGTGACAATAACTTTGCTAGATTATACTTTGGCCTCCCAACAGTCACAGTGAAATAGAGGAGCAGGTATTTAGGTAAATCACACAAAGGTGCAAGATGAATAGGATTGTAGTAGGAGGGTATTTCAATTTTTCAGAAATTAACTTACAGGTTCACCTTGGTGTGAAAGAATTAGACAGGTGCAATTTTGAAAGTGCATCCAAGACAGCTTTTTTTTGCCATACATCAATAGTCCTACTGGAGGTGTGGTAGGGCTAGATCTAATATTGCAGAATAAAGCTGGTTAAATGGTTGAAGCGTCAACGGACAGGCATTGGAGACAGTGAACATAATTCTAAGTTTCAAGCTCATTTTGCAAAGAGTTCATAGTAGAGAGATATAAAGTGTCTAAACTGGGGTAAAGAGAATTTCATATCATTAGTTTCTATCTGGCAAACATAGTTTGGGAGCAGCTACTTACAGGTAAGTCAACATTTCACAAGTGGGATTCTTTTAAAAGTAGCATGGTGAGAGTTCAGGATCAGCGCATTCTTCTAAGAGTGAAGACGAGGGCAGCAAGTACAGGGAACCCTCAATGTCAAGGTATATTGAGAGTCTGATTTTTTAAAAAAGCATGTGTATGTTAGGCACAGAACATTAAAAACAAAGACAGCCTTCAAAAGTACAGAGACTGTAGGGGGCTGCTTAAAAAAATAATTGACAGGACACAAAATACCTTTGGCAGATAGGATTAAGCAAAACCCCAAAGCATGTTATATTAATTGCAAGAGATTTTCTAGGGAAAAAGAGTGGGGCCTGTTAGAAATTAAAGGGGCAATCTGTATTTGGTACCAGAGGATGAGAATGAGGTCTTAAATGACTATTTCTTATCTGTTTTCAAAATGAGAAAATCATTGTAACTGGGGATTTCACTTGGGATGGCGAGGTTCCAGAGCATGTTAAGATTATTAAGGAGAGGTATTAAATGTTTTAGTGGTATAAAGTGCAGAAATCCCCAGAGCTTGGTGAGATGCATTTCATGCTGCTATGGAAGGCAACAGAGGAGATTGTTGGGGCCCACAAGTATTTTTTTAATTCATTCCATGAGGACATTGCTGGCCAGGCAGCATTTAAAGCCCATCACTAATTGCCCAGAGGGCAGTTAAGGGTCAACCACATTGCTGCAGGCCTGGGGTCACATGTAGGCCAAATCAGATAAAGTTGGCAGTTTCCTTCCCTAAAGGGGAAGGAAACTGCCAACCAGATGGGCTTTTCCAACTATCAACAATGGATTCATGGTCATCATTAAATTCTTAATTCCAGGTATTTATTGAATTCAAATTCCACCATCTGCTGTGGCAGGATTCAAACTCAGGTCCCCAAAATGTTATCTGGGTCTCTGGGTTAATTGTCCAGTGATAATACCACTAGGCCATAGCCTCCCCAATACTTCACTGAACTCTGAAATGCCAGATGACTGGAGGATAGCTAATGTGATTCCTTTTTTTTCAAGAAGGGCAGCAGCAATAGACTGGGTAATTGCAGATCAGAAGTCTTATGTCAGTAGTAGGGGAATTATTTGGCAACAATTCTGAAGAATAGGATTAATCAACACTTGGGAAAACAAGGATTAATCAGGGATAGTCAGCATAGATTTGTTGGAGGGAGGTCCTGTCTGACAAATTTAATTGAGTCTTTTTAAAAGATGACTAAATATCTTGATAAGTTTAGTGCAGCTGACATGGTTTACATGGAGTAAGGCTTTTCCCATATGGAAGACTGGTCCAAAAGGTAAGAGCCCACAGGATCCAAAGTAAGTTGGCAACACGATCCAAATTTGTTCTGCAACAGGTGCCAAAGGATGATAGTGCAGGGTTGTTATTGTGATTGGAAGCTTGGGGACCAATGTTGTACCCCCGGTATTGGTGACACAACACTGGCAGTTTGCTATGTATGTTAATGGCTTTGATGTGAATATATAATGATTAGTAAGTTTACATATGACAAGAAGATTGGTGGTGTTATTGATAGTGAGGAGGATGGTCTCAGGCTACAGTCTGATATTGATCAGCTGGTAAATTATGCACAGCAATGGCAGATGGAATTTAATCCTGATCTGGGGTGGCTCAGTGGTTTGCATTACTGCCTCACAGAGCCAGGGACCCCGAATTTAATTCCAGTCTAGGGTGACTGTCTGTTTGAAGATTGCATGTTCTCCCTGTGTCTGTGTGGGGATGCTCCAGTTTCCTCCCACAGTCCAAAGACATGCAGGTTAGATGGATTGGCCATGCTAAAATTGCCCATAGTGTCCAGTGATATGAAGATAGATTAGCCATGGGAAATGCAGGTTTACAGGGAAAGGGTGGGTCTAGATGGGATGCTCTTTAGAGGGTCGGTGCAGAGATGATGTGTCAAATAACCTTCTTCCGTACTGTAGAGATTCTTTGATTCTAAGTGTGAGGTGCTATACTTTGGGAGGTTGAATAGAGAAGGATATCTACAATGAATGTTAGGTTCCTAGGGAGTACTGAGCAACAAAGGGACCTTGGCGTACAAATCCACAGATCCCTGAAGCTACCAGCCTAGTTAGATATGAAGCCATATGAGATGCTTGCATTCGTTAGCCAGGGCATGAAATATAGGAACAAGGAAGTCTTACTACAGCTGTATAAAATATTGGTGGGCCACAGATGGAATACTACATGTAATTACATACCATACTATTGGAAGGACGTGATTGCACTGGAGAGGGTGCAGCGGTGATTCATTAGGATGTTGCCTAGGACGGAAAGTCTCAGTTATGAGGAGAGACTGGATAGGCTGGGTTTAGTTCCCTGGAACAAAGGAGACTGAGGGGGATTTCTGTTTGAGGTATACAAAAAAGCAAGGCAGAGACAGGGTAGATGATGAGAATCTTTCCCGTACAGAAACAGGGCCCACAGGCCCACTATGACCACAGGGCATCAGTTTAAAGTGAGGAGCATGTGGTATAGAGGAGCTCTGAGGAAAGGAAAAAATTTGCTTCTAGGGTGTTTGAGGGGGTGTGTTAGCAGTGGAGGCTGGTACTCTTGCAACATTTAAGAACAAGCTGGACAAGCATTTAAAATACCAGGGCAGATGGGCTATGGCCCCAGTGCAGGTAAAAGGGATTTATATAATTTGGAGTTTGTTGGTCAAGTGTCAGTATGGTGGACTGAAAGGTCTGTTTCTATTCTGTATGACTTTATAACTCCCAAGCCTTCAGCATTCTGTCCTGAATATACTTCATCATTCCCTCAATTGTCAGAAGGTTAATAATGTAGAATTCCTTACCTAACATGATAAACAAAAGGACTGTGGTAATTCAAGCAGAAAACCCACTTGACAGGACAGTTAGAGAGAAATAATGGATGAAAACTCACAATTATTTCCTACACCCAATGAAAAATATTGTCATCAGTAGCTGTGCCAAAAAACACACATACTTGAGATTAAAGTACCTGGACACAGAGACATATGATCTATTCTTACTATTTTTTTTTGTGTGATAAACAAAAGCATATACTTATGTTAACAGGACATATGAAATTAAACTTTAGTATTTACTTGTAAACTGCTCAGTGAATTTAATCATGGAGTTTATGAACTTACTTTTTGGTTTTCAACTAGAATTCAAAGTTATATTCCTATATTACTTTTTGACATTAACTTTAATAAGCATTGATATAGAAAGGAGTGAACATTAAATTTTCTTATTTTGCTAAGTGAGACATTGATCTCCAAAGATATTTGGCTGATCTTTTAGGAATGTAGAATTTTAGGAATTCTATTCAAGCGAAATTATAGGTCTGAAAACAAGCCTGCTTAAAGTGAATCATAGAGATTTGTTTTCCTCATATACAGGACACGAACATTGCTGGCTCACCAGCATTTCATGAACATTTCTAATTGTACTTGAGGGAAGTGGTGGCAAGCTGCATTTTTGAACAGTGGCAGTTCATTAAGTACACTTGACCTATAGTGCTGGTGAGGAAGGAGTTCTAGGGCTTTGACCCAGTGGTATGATTAAATTCACTGACCAGTTTACAGGAATATACGCACAGGTTTAACTTCATATGCCCTGTTAATGTTAGAATATATAGAATATAGAACATTACAGCACAGTACAGGCCCTTTGGCCTTCGATGTTGTGCCGACCTGTCATACCAATCTCAAGCCCATCTAACCTACACTATTCCACGTACGTCCATATGCTTGTCCAATGACGACTTAAATGTACCTAAAGTTGGCGAATCTACTACCATTGCAGGCAAAGCGTTCCATTCCTTTATTACTCTCTGAGTAAAGAAACTACCTCTGACATCTGTCCTATATCTTTCACCCCTCAATTTAAAGCTATGCCCCCTCGTGCTCACCGTCACCATCCTAGGAAAAAGGCTCTCCCTATCCACCATATCTAACCCTCTGATTATTTTATATCTTTCAATTAAGTCACCTCTCAACCTTCTTGTCTCTAATGAAAACAGCCTCAAGTCCCTCAGCCTTTCCTCGTAAGACCTTCCCTCCATACCAGGCAACATCCTAGTAAATCTCCTCTGCACTATTTCGAATGCTTCCACATCCTTCTTATAATGCAGTGACCAGAACTATACGCAATACTCCAAATGCAGCCGCACCAGAGTTTTGTACAGCTTCACCATAATCTCTTGGTTTCGGAACTCAATCCCTCTATTAATAAAAGCTAAAACACTGTATGCCTTCTTAACTGCCCTGTCAACCTGGGTGGCAACTTTCAAGGATCTGTGTACATGGACACCGAGATCTCTCTGCTCATCTACACTACTGAGAATCTTACCATTAGCCAGTTAGTATATGCTTATGTTTCTCAGACAATACGGAACACTCCTAAGATATAGCTCCAAGCCAGGATACTTTGTAGAGGAAGTTACAGAGGATAGTATTCCCATGTGCCTGCTGTTCTTGTCCTTCTTGATGGTGGAAGTGGAAGATTTTGAAGGATGATATGTTATTATTACACTAAGGCTTTACCTTTAAGGAGACAATGAGAAACATATCAGATAGAAAGCTGGTGAGGACACCACATTGCCTCTAATAGGGAAGATCCACCAAATTAAATGTCAGCCATACACTTAACTGAGCAAAAGCAGGTCCTTCCCAGGATGAAGAAGAGCAGAGTCTGAAACCCCACTACTAAAATGTGCAGGTCAACCAGAACCCAGCAGTTATATTAATTAGCAGAGCCAGCAAGGTGCAGTTGCTATTGGTATGACACTGGTATTAGCATCACTGGATCTCAGGCCACAAGTGTATGATAATGGGAAGAGAGTTTCCAGGTATGGCTCATGGAGAAGGGATGGTGGGAGTCAATGGCAAGGAAAAAGTAAGGGATAAGAATCATGCAAGAGCATTCAATGGGACTCACCCTTTCCCATGCCGGGCTCCTTGATCACAAACTGCTTTTGAATCGGGATGTGAGTTTGCTTGCTGAACTGAAAGGTTCGTTTTCAGACGTTTCATCACCATTCTAGGTAACATCATCAGTGAGCCTCCGGTGAAGCGCTAGTGTTATGCCCCGCTTTCTATTTATCTGTTTAGGTATCCTTGGGTTGGTGATGTCATTTCCTGCGTTGGTGATGTCATTTCCTGTTCTTTTTCTCAGAGGGTGGTAGATGGGCTCCAAATCAATGTGTTGTTGATGGAGTTCCGGTTGAAATGCCATGATTCTAGGAATTCTCGTGCATGTCTCTGTTTGGCTTGTCCTAGGATGGATGTGTTGTCCCAATCAAAGTGGTGTCCTTCCTCATCTGCATGTTAGGATATTAGTGATAGTGGGTCATGTCGTTTTGTGGCTAGTTGATGTTCATGTATCCTGGTGGCTAGCTTTCTGCCTGTTTGTCCAATGTAGTGTTTGTCACAGTTCCTGCAAGGTATTTTGTAGATGTCTTTCATTTTGCTTGTAACACCAGCGCTTCACCAGAGGCTCACTGATGATGTTACCTAGAATGGTGACGAAACATCTGAAAACTAACCTTCCAGCTCAGCGAGCAACCTCACATCCAGAAACTCAACCTGAGCTACAAATCTTCTCAAAACTTGCTTTTGAATCAGATATCCCATTGGTAATTATCAGGGAACTCCACATGTGTTTGCTTCTAGTATTCCCTAGATGTCAAGTACACCCTACAATCTCTTGATAATAAAATGTGAGGCTGGATGAACACAGCAGGCCAAGCAGCATCTCAGGAGCACAAAAGCTGACGTTTCGGGCCTAGACCCTTCATCAGAGAGGGCTTGGCCTGCTGTGTTCATCCAGCCTCACATTTTATTATCTTGGAATTTCCAGCATCTGCAGTTCCCATTATCTATCCCCCCCTACAATCTCTTGTCTGATGCAATGTCAAGACCACAAATAACTTCGTCACAGCTGTGGGCATTAAAAAGCAACCAGAATTGTTGCTGGTAAGTAGAAGGATATACAATTTCTTGCCCCTTTATAGATTTGTTTTGTATGAACCCAATGTATTCGAAATAACTTCACATTGGCTGGTGTCTGATCACTCAGTTACCCTTTATTTACACAGTGCATAATACATGACACTGAACCAGTTAGCTCAGACCCAGCTCCTAGAGTGATCAGAATCCCTGACACTCCTATTAACTGCGTTAGCCAGGGCTTCCTGATTAGACCAGGTTAACAGCCTCAATCAGGGAACTCACATTCTATGAGTCTACCTGGCTGACCTCATTCCAATCGGAATAAGAGTATTCTCTTAACAATGACTAACATTCAAGTCTCGATCAGTGGATGTATCTAATGAAATATGAAACTTACGAGAATTAAAATAAAACTGGCTTCTTTAGCAACTCGACCAAATTTGTTCTGGCATGCTGAAACTTGAAAAATGTGCATGAGCTACAAATGAAAACTACATCTAAGTGTTGAAACAGCAATTATGTTCAGTTCAGCTCAAATCATCTCATATAAATAGATCTAAATTAACTATGAGCTGCCGTATGGAAATAAGACTCAGGTTTACCACTTTATTTTCATATTGCATAATGATGGCAGGTTCTTCTTTGGGCGGTTGTTGATAGTACAATTAATTATATATTTTAAAACTGCACGGATCCACTTAACATAAGAATGATACCAGCTTGCAACTCACTCCTGGCACAAATTTGTTTCAAAACAAAGCTGGGCCTACCTGTTATGACTGACTCTAGTTGTGGGGACCCAGTGGCAAACAGGAAAACAGCAGTGTTTCTTACATTAAATCATATCTGATGAAATATCACATTCTCAATGTGTTTCTGACCTCAAAACTACCCTTTCAGGTAAGATTATATATTGATCTAAATAAATATCTAAAATCATCTCCAGACAATCAGTAACATTTTCAAAAGAAATGACTCCACAAAAAAATCTTACAGAATAATATATCAAAGTGGGGTTTACTTGATTTGAAACATTAACTCTGCTTCTCTCCACAGTTGGTGCCAGCCCTGCCGAGTTTCTCTGGCAATTTACGTTTCTGTTTAAATCGCTAGAAGATTGTTTGTCTCTCAATATTCTACACATGTATTAGACTCGTTCAAAGTCTCAAATAATAGATTATTTGCAAAATTCTGTATATGGCACTGAGACTTAGATCACATGGGCAGTGGTGAGAAGAGAAGAAGGAACGTTGCAAGTGAGAACAAAGGAAAAATGGAAATATTAGGAAGATTCAGATGTCATGGCAGGGTCCCAGTTGTGATGGTTGTAGAGAACATAGTAATAGAGTTGACCAATGGAAACATTTGTGAGAATGAAGCAGCACTCCACAGCCTCAATGTTGTGATGCTATAGTTGATCTACAATCAGGTGTATATTTGAAGAATACAATAATTATTTATAAAAAAACGACAATATTTCTGGATCTCTGCAGTGGCTGCATGCACCCCTGTATTTCTTGTCAAACTGGCCCAGCTATAATTGTACTTAAACATAACTTCAACCAGAAATAGGTTCTGGTGTAATGTATCTGAAAGGATCTGAAAGGGTTAATATTTGATTGAGTGTAGTAAGCACCACTCACTGTGATGATGCCATGAGATCTTCGGTAGATGAAAGGAGGGGTTGATAAGTGGCAAATCAGAACCTAGTCTACTGAAATGCCCTACATATTGGAGAAAAAAAAGATACATTTTGTTGAGGTCTTCCATCTTGGACTCAATGTGTCAATTTTCAAAAAAAAATCAATATAAGAAGGGTAAATATCACTGTGTGAAAGGATTGCATTGATTGATTGATTTCCATGTATCAATTAGATGATGATCAACAGTTGACTTTCATACTTTGCTTAAATTTTTAACCAGGTAGGCTGGCTTAAATCATGACGTTGCCCTGAGAAATATGCTGCTTGGCCTGTTGTGTTCATCCAGCTCCACACGTTGCTTTCTTAAATGAACCAATGGACTGGTTTTGTTGAAACAGGAACAATGTAAATGCATTTTATTTCTGTGCAAAAAGAATAGGGTCTGGTATATTTAATATCTGTAGCTTCCAGTATGCACGAGCACTCTATTATTTGAGCTGACTGAAAAACCTCAACTGGTTTTCAGCATAACTCTGAGCACACTTGAAATTAGTTAACAATTGTTGTCCAACTACAGAATCACATCTAGTATTGGACCTTATATTTTGAATTTTGCAAGTACGGTTTGGTTGGGTCTAGGAACATAAGAACTGGAGCAGGCCATTCAGCACTTCAATCATGTCCCATCATTCAATGAGATCATGACTGATCTGGGCTGAACTCCATATACCAGCCTTTCACACACATCCCTGGATATATTTAATCAACAAAAATGTATCTCTTATTTAAAATTACCAGCTGATATAACTCACTGCCATTTGTGTAAGAGAGTTCCTTCTGACATCTCTCCGCGAATGGTCTGGCCCTAATTCTAGGACTATGACCCCCAGTTTGAGAATCCACCATCAGTGGAAATTGCTTTTTAATTCATTCATGGGATGAGGATGTTGTTGGTTGGGCCAACATTCATCATTTATCCTTTAGCCTGGTATGGGGGTTTTGGTTATGAAGACAGGTTGGATAAACTAATGTTGTTTACAATGAAATACAGCAGGCTGAAGGACAAACTAATAGAAGTTTATAAGATTGTGAATGACATGGATAGAATGAAAAGTATGAAGCTTTTTCCTAGGACGGAATGTTCAATTACCTTCAACACAAGTTCAAGGTCCAAGTGGGAAGTTTAAAACAAATGTTTGAGGCATGTTTTTCACACAAAGGGTGGTGAGTTCCAGAAACACACTGCCAGAGGAAGTGGTGGAAGAAAATAACAATAGCAGCATTCAAGAAGCACCTGAATGAAACGCCCAGAGGGTAGTTAAGAATTAACCACATTCCTGTAGGTCTGGAGTCACATGTAGGACAGACCAAGTTAGGATGGCATTTCCTTCCCGAATGGGCATAGTCAAAGGATTCATGGTCATCATTAAACTCTTAATTCCAGATTTTTTAAAAATTGAAATCCCACCATCAGCTATAGTAGAATTTGAACCTAAGACCCCCATAACATTACCTGAGTCAACAGTCCAGCAATCATACCACTAGGTTACTGCCTCTACCCATCTATTGGAAATAGTTTATCTTTATTTCTTCTACCTTTTCCCGTTAATACTGTGAAGACTTCAATCAAATTACCCTCAAGCTTCTAAATTCTGGAAAAAATCTGCCTCTTTTGTATAATCTCTCTTCATAACTTACGTCCTGAAGTCCAACTATCATTTTTATAAACCTACAATGCACTCCATCCAAGGCCAATACATCCTTTCTAAGGTGTGGTGCCCAAATCTACTCACAATACTCCAAGTGGCTTCTAACCAGGGTCTGATCAGTACCATAAACAGCCAAAAGATAAACTAATTGGTAACGATCCGCCAATCTTTGGATTCATGGTCTACATAGATTGTATTGAAATTCAATGATACTGAAGTTCTACATTACTGAACAACCATCTGTAAACTCCAAACTGTTCTCGCAACAAGATTCTTCCAGTTAGGCTAGAAAGGTGTATCATCATCCGTGCTGTACTACTTCAGAGGATTGAAGGAGACTGCACAGAAAACAGGCACATTAAGCAAAGGGCCTCATGTCTGTGTTAAGCACTGGCACTGAAATTCTGCATTCTTTCTCTTTATATGGTGCTGTATTTTTAGTGCATAATAAACATACAGTTCCTCTATGGCCTACCTGGTGCTAATGTAGCCCTCAGGAATCTGGCATGGCATTATCAATTAGTAGCCCACAGATTGGATTGGTTGTCGGCCTGTTTCATATTTCATTAGATACATCCACTGATCGAGACTTGAATGTTAGTCATTGTTAAGAGTATTGTAACAATTGGAATGCGGTCAGCCAGGTGGACTCATAGAATGTGAGTTCCCTGATTGGGGCTGTTAACCTGGCCAAATCAGGAAGCCCTGGCTGACATAGTTAATAGGAGTGTCAGGGATTCTGTTCACTCTAGGAACTGGGTCTGAGCTAACTGGTTCAGTGTAATGTATTATGCACTGTGTAAATAAAGGGTAACTAAGTGATCAGACACTAGCCAATGTGAAGTTATTTCGAATACATTGGCTTCATACAAAACAAATCTATAAAGGGGCAAGAAATTGTATATCCTTCTACTTACCAGCAACAATTCTGGTTGCTTTTTAATGCCCACAGCTGTGACGATGTTATTTGTGTCGGCCTGTTTCTGTGCTGTAACATTCCAAGATTCAAACTGTAGCTGCATTTCTCTCCCTTAAGGTATAACATTAAAAATGCTTCTAGCAGCTTCCCAGCAGATATCACCATTCAGTTAATCAACTCGATATAACTTGACAACTAGTTAATGCCCCCAGCATTATTTATAGTGGAATAGGAAACTAGAAAATTAAGAGTCAGCATAGATGTATACTGAGAAATAAGAGGATGATGAATAAAGTATTGGCTAGATAATTTATGATCGTTTTCCTTGTATTACTTTCAAAATAAAACCAATTCTTGCAAAAGTCATGAAAAATTGATTGAAATAATGTGTTTAATATAAATCTAAAATTCTTATAATAGATAATAGAATAATTATGTTGCTTCATAATTAACAATTTGCTCATGAAAGCACAAGAATGAAGTTCCTTTAGGTGCCTCTCTATGCCTGCAACTGGTAGCCTGCAAGGGCTGTCTTCCCCACGGAATGCCCGAAGGCAAGACCAAAATTATCTAACGGCCTTCATTAACATTACTTCAAAACACTACTCATGCCACTTATGCTTCCCTTGATAGTTCAGTCATTTAAAAAAAAATGGACCTCAATTTGCTTGTCTCACCAGCAGCAGCCAAAAGCCTAGGTGGAGGATATGTTGCAATGAGGTGAAGTCAATGGTTCTGTGGAATTGGGGGACCACCTTGCTTGGATTGGTTTCACAGCAACCTTTTTTTTAAATACGTGTTCTTTCATGAATTGCTCAATTGGATTTCAAGCGATGAGAAAATGCCGACGTGAAGGCAAGACAGAAAGGTTTGAAAGAATAGAAACATCATACCAATAAATAGAAAATCAACAATGAGAAGAATTACATTCAGATTTTGTAATATGAATAGCTATGTACTTTTACAATATCATGACTTACAGGTAATAAAGAAAAATATTGTTGGTATTTGGCATGAAATAATCACAAGGTATTAAAGTATTGACATTTCAGTGCAATGACATATTTTATAGTTTACTAAAGGCCTCAAATTGTAATGTCTAATATTCAACTCAAATGACGGTAGTACTTTGAAACAGTCTATGTAGATGCTGGAAGTGCACAGAACTTTATATCTATACCTTATAGTAGCATTGGGACATGATCAATCAAGAGCATTTGCTGTCAGAAAATGGTATAGAAAGTATAGATCAATGAATGCAATAAACTTCATTTCTCTCACAACATTAAATATGACAAGACAGGATTGAAATGTTTTACATTCCCTCTGTGAACCATAAGAACTGTCACAACAAATCTTCAGGGTCTAGAATTGGGTGGTGGGTGTGATGGGTGTTGGAGTTAGAAATCAATGGACATACAAAAAGTCAAAATTTTACTCATTTAAAAATTGCACATTAAAGATCTAATACTAATCATGCCTCCCCCATTGAAAACATGCAGATGGTCAAAATAGAATTGAAGCTTACCCATAAAAAAGCCCTTGATTTTCAGTATACTTCAATCTGAATGCACGAGAGGGATACCCACCAGAAGCCAGCAAAGTCCTTCATTAAATATGCATATCTGTTTCCAATATTATCATCAGGGCATGACAGTAATTTTAATCAGAAGACTGCATTGAAAAGCAAGAGTGATCTCCTACAGTTTAATTTGTAGCCTGTTCGGGGAAGCCAAAAATGGAAAATGGATTTCCTTTGTTTAAATACAAATCCTTACTCTGGAGACTAGCAGGAGTAGGAACGCTTGCTCGACATTCAAAGTAAGTTTAGGTCTTCTATTCTCCTCTTCTTTAACTGTGTTATTCTCCGAAGGACTCTTTTAACTAATTGGCTGGGAGCATTCCTTTATGCATTTAGTGGCCTCATGACACTCCTCAGCTTGCTCCACTTAGCAACGACCTGGTATTTAACTCTCAGATGCAGACAGGTATCTAAATGGCTAAGCAGATTAAAATGCCCCCCATATCACTTTGCTATAGTTCACACAATTTTCTCCCTACCTCAGGCCCTACCCACATGACTCTTTTGCTAAATTATAATTGGGAGTTAAATTTTGGTGGAATAGCGTCCATGCATAAGAAAGGACTTGCCCAAGTATTCCTTATCCATAAAAAGCAGATAAATCCAATTCAACCACTTCTAATTCATCGGCTACTCTTACTCAACAAAGTGGTGGAAGATATCATTGATAGCACTACCAAGTGGCCCCTGCAAATTACATGATCACTAATGACCATTTAGAATTTCATCAAGAACATTTGACTCCCTGTCTCAATTCAACTTTGATACAACCATTGACAGAAGAGCTAAATACCAGAAGTGAGGTGAACATGACAACTCTTGACATAAAGGCAGCATTTGCTTGATTATGCCCTCCAGGAGCTGGTCTAAAATTGAGTCAATGGGAGTCCGGGGAAGAAAATGGAATAAGTTAAAACTAAAATTGAAAAGTCACAAATGATTTCTTTATACTCTGAAAACAAGACCTCCAGTCCAGTCAGTAACTGCAATGCAAACTTTTTTGACTGTTCAACTTCAGGTTTCCATGGATAATTTTAAGTAAACAGTAATAAATGACTTCAGAGAGTCTGGAGCAATATCTCACAAGTGTGCAGGTCATTTTTTGAATATTGTGTTTTATAAGTAATGAAGAAAAAGGTCATTTGTGCATAACATGGGTCAAACAAGCAGTGTTAATGATATACTGGCATTGCAATATAAAAGCATACATTATTTAAATGCCTTCCAAATGTTAGACCTAATTTATTCCCCATCAGAGACTACAGACTGCCTAAGGGAGCATTTTTTTTCTGAATTCAGAAGGAAAGAAAGAAACCGCATACAACATTGTAAAGCAACCTCGAAACATTGTCTCAAACACAAAACCCAATGAAGAATGGACATATGTCGGGATCTCTTCAGCACTGTGCTAATCCAATGCCTTCCTGAGCTACTATTTGTAGGTGCTCCAGCAAAGGTGAATGCTAAGGTCTAGGGGAGTTATTTCAGTTTGTCCATTTCTTACACTGCAGTTATTAGCCCTTCAAGGAGCATCACATCTCTGCCTTTAGTTAATTTCCTTTCACCTCACATGGGAGCAATTAGAGTACATTTGGTGTTTAAGTCCTGCCTTTTCTCTATGCTCGATCCACTTGGAATGAGTCATTTCAGGCTGGTCTTGCACAATCTGAATGTCCAGCAGGATGCTGATCATCTGGCAAGCAATTTACAACTGGATTATCCTGAAAGCATGGTGATGAGCTGGAATTCTACTTCATTTCTTTCAGTACAAGTGTCAGGTGATAGGCCTGGAGATGATAAGTGAACTTATATATGTTCTGTAGTGACACAGTGGAACTTGCATCTTCTTGACTTTACCTGAATTAAATCCTGAGCACGAAGATCCAAGCTCCACATTTTCCTTCCACCATCAATCGAGGCCATTAACTCTAGTCAACTTTAGGGCCTCATCCCACCTCGACAATAATGATTTCAACTCCAGGTGGGATAAAAAAATGGGGCTTACCCAAATGGTTATCAAACACATACATGCTGTCAGTTGATGTGTAGCCCCTTGACCTGCTCTAATCTGCGCACAATAACTGCCTGATCCTTGGAAGATGTGCTAAGCTTTCCAACCTCAATAAGTTGTGGGTTTTCAACGTACAAACTTTCCTGCTTTTGGATTTAGGTCCAAAACAGAAGACCCTGGCCTATATAACCAATGTGGATTACTGTATCCACTGTACTCGTTGTGGCTTCCTCTACAGTGGGGAAACCAAGCGAAGGCTTGGGGACCGCTTTGCAGAACACCTCCGCTCGGTTCGCAATAAACAACTGTACCTCCCAGTCGTGAACCATTTTAACTCCCCCTCCCATTCCTTAGATGACATGTCCATCATGGGGCTCCTGCAGTGCCACAGTGATGCGACCCGAAGGTTGCAGGAACAGCAACTCATATTCCGCTTGGGAACCCTGCAGCCCAATGGTATCAACGTGGACTTCACAAGCTTCAAAATCTCCCCTTCCCCCACTGCATCCCAAAACCAGCCCAGCTCGTCCCCCCCTCCCTAGCCTGTTCTTCCTCTCACCTATCCCCTCCTCCCACTTCAAGCCACACCTCCATTTCCCACCTACTAACCTCATCCTGCCTTCTTGACCTGTCCGTCCTCCCCGGACTGACCTATCCCCTCCCCACCTCCCCACCTATGCTCTCCTCGCCACCTATCTTCTCCTCTAACCATCTTCGGTCCACCTCCCCCTCTCTCCCTATTTATTTCAGAACCCTCTCCCCATCCCCCTCTCTGAAGAAGGGTCTAGGCCCGAAACATCAGCTTTTGTGCTCCTGAGATGCTGCTTGGCCTGCTGTGCTCATCCACCTTCACACTTTGTTATCCTAGCCTATATCCCAGTTAAAGTTAACTAGCTTGGCTTACAGTGTGGCTTTCCATGTAACCAAGCTATTAATACTGACATCCTGATGCAAGATCATTCATAGATCATTATACCATCAACTTTCAACATGTCGCTTTGCTGAAAAGATTCTGGTATACGTGGCCTTAAACTATGTGGAACAATGGACAAATTGTTTTTCATGTTATTTTCCACAAGGTGCTCTAGTTTTGTTACAGGAATATTTTTCACTTGGTTGCCAAAGTGGATATATGGACAAGGACAAACAGGGTTTTCAGCTTAGCCAGAATTGCACCAGTGCTCCAAACCCAAGAGTTCCATCTTCCATCCTGGCACCCACCATTATCATCAAGCTGAGGAAGGAGTGCGAGGTACTGTGTTGGGTTGCAAATTGCACATCCATGGTTCTTGGACACAGTCACACATGCTACAGTGCAAGTGCCTTCAAATAAATCCCATTTTCGGTCTTGGAGTGAGCAAAATTTAACTCATGGGCTTTGCACATTTCAAAAGAAAGCTTAAATTTGCTGAGACAACAAAATGTGAGGCTGGAGGAACACAGCAGGCCAAGCAGCATCTCAGGAGCACAAAAGCTGACATTTCGGGCCTAGACCCTTCATCAGAGAGGGGAATGGGGTGAGGGTTCTGGAATAAATAGGGAGAGAGGGGGAGGCCGACCGAAGATGGAGAGAAAAGAAGATAGGTGGAGAGAGTATAGGTGGGGAGGTAGGGAGGGGATAGGTCAGTCCAGGGAAGACGGACAGGTCAAGGAGGTGGGATGAGGTTAGTAGGTAGATGGGGGTGCGGCTTGGGGTGGGAGAAAGGGATGGGTGAGAGGAAGAACAGGTTAGGGAGGCGGAGACAGGTTGGACTGGTTTTAGGATGCAGTGGGTGGAGGGGATGAGCTGGGCTGGTTGTGTGGTGCAGTGGGGGCAGGGGACGAACTGGGCTGGTTGAGGGATGCAGTTGGGGAAGGGGAGATTTTGAAACTGGTGAAGTCCACATTGATACCATTAGGCTGCAGGGTTCCCAGGCGGAATATGAGTTGCTGTTCCTGCAACCTTCGGGTGGCATCATTGTGGCACTGCAGGAGGCCCATGATGGACATGTCATCTAAAGAATGGGAGGGGGAGTGGAAATGGTTTGCGACTGGGAGGTGCAGTAGTTTGTTGCGAACTGAGCGGAGGTGTTCTGCAAAGCGGTCTCCAAGCCTCCGCTTGGTTTCCCCAATGTAGAGGAAGCCACACTGGGTACAGTGGATGCAGTATACCACATTGGCAGATGTGCAGGTGAACCTCTGCTTAATGTGAAATGTCATCTTGGGGCCTGGGATGGGGGTGAGGGGGGAGGTGTGGGGGCAAGTGTAGCATTTCCTGCGGTTGCAGGGGAAGGTGCCGGGTGTGGTGGGGTTGGAGGGCAGTGTGGAGTGAACAAGGGAGTCACGGAGAGAGTGGTCTCTCCGAAAAGCAGACAGGGGTGGGGATGGAAAAATGTCTTGGGTGGTGAGGTCGGATTGTAAATGGCGGAAGTGTCAGAGGATGATGCGTTGTATCCGGAGTTTGGTGGTGTGGTGTGTGAGAACGAGGGGGATCCTCTTTGGGCGGTTGTGGCGGGGGCGGGGTGTGAGGGACGTGTTGCGGGAAATACGGGAGACGCAGTCGAGGGCATTCTCGATCACTGTGGGGGGAAAGTTGCGGTCCTTGAAGAACTTGGACATCTGGGATGTGCGGGAGTGGAATGTCTTGTCGTGGGAGCAGATGCGGCGGAGGCGGAGGAATTGGGAATAGGGGATGGAATTTTTGCAGGAGGGTGGGTGGGAGGAGGTGTATTCTAGGTAGCTGTGGGAGTCGGTGGGCTTGAAATGGACATCAGTTACAAGCTGGTTGCCCGAGATGGAGACTGAGAGGTCCAGGAAGGTGAGGGATGTGCTGGAGATGGCCCAGGTGAATTGAAGGTTGGGGTGGAAGGTGTTGGTGAAGTGAATGAACTGTTCGAGCTCCTCTGGGGAGCAAGAGACGGTGCCGATACAGTCATCAATGTACCGGAGGAAGAGGTGGGGTTTGGGGCCTGTGTAGCTGCAGAAGAGGGATTGTTCCACGTAACCTACAAAGAGGCAGGCATAGCTGGGGCCCATGCGGGTGCCCATGGCCACCCCCTTAGTCTGTAGGAAGTGGGAGGAGTCAAAAGAGAAGTTGTTGAGGGTGAGGACGAGTTAAATTTGCTGAAGTTGTTTGAAGATATGTGGTAGCCTATTTGAGAGGTTCAGAAACATATTTGGGAGAGGTAAAGTGCCCTTTGGAACTGGTCAGGTTTGGAATAAGCACTTTGAGATTGATAAAAGTAGACATGTATCTGTGTAAATGTGGGTAAATTCGGTGGAATTGTCAAGCTTTCAAGAGAACTGTCAAGCCTTAATGTATATAAAATTCCTGGAGCTTAATTTTTAAAAGAGAACAGTCTGCATTCTAGCATAAACCAGGTCTTGTTATTTAATTCTGTCAGTAAATAGAAAGTTATCATTGTTGGATTTATGCTGCGTGACTAATTTCAAAAGCAATTATTACCATAATGGACTACCTATCAGTTTACAGTTTGATTGACAGCTGCAAGTTATTCTAAAATCATTAATGTGGAACAGTGAATGCAAATACTTGTTTTCATTAGGAATTAAGTTGAAGGAATTTAAACTTTTTTGAGAAAAGATCAATAAGTCTGTTTTCTTGGCATAGTAAACTCATGGATTAACATTTCAAACTTTACTTGAGTTTATCTCGTTTGGGTCTAGAGGTCTGCCCAAAGTCAATATTGGGTGAGTTGGTTTGGAAGATGAAAATGGTCATGGGTGGTGATGTCATGTTGGCATGATTTGGCATTATGTTGTCATAGGAACTATAAAGGGCTATGGCTAGTACATGGAAAGACACAGTTTAACATGAAAGGTATGAAGGACCATGGGGATGGTAGAGGGGTGTATATTGTATTGAAGGCATGAGCAGTGGGTAAACGGATAGAGGACCATTGGTGTTGGATGGGTGAGGTTCCTGAGATAGTGTGAAGGATGGGATGTCATGGAAAGCATGAGATGGTGTAATCTGTCATGAGTGGGACATGGGAATTGTGTGGAGGTTAAGAGGTGTTATGGTAATGGCATAATCTAAGAATCAATTGCTGGTCAGGAGATTAATTAGCTCTTATCTAGGTAGAATATTTAAAACTGCAAAACATAACTGATTGCTGAGCGTGCGGCTTGCAAACCCAAGGCAGCATAATTGGCAGGCAGAACTGCAACAATGTATACACACAGCACATGAAGTCCTTAGGGCAAGATACACATACAACATCCCCCTCTGTCGAAAAGAAAGTTTAAATACTTACAATAGCAAATGCTCATAAGAATCACTGCAAGCTACTAAGAATTTGTTGATATGTCCATAAATCATGATGGGAATTTTGTCTGATGCTTCCATTATTTTCAGCAGTCAATCAACACACACCTTAATCACTGTCTTTCCCAAGTGAGTTAAACAATCCTCTCAATAGGGATTTGTCAGCTCACTAGCAAGCTGAGTTTTCAACACTCTCTGATGCTGCAATGAGTAAAGGGGGCATTGAGACTTGTCTTTAGTAAGATTTAAGACTTATGGCCATGTGTTTCACTGGTAAATTAACTTGTTTGCTTATCTTTGAAGCATTTTAGTCGCATGATTTTTTAACCACTATTCAGCATGTTGCGTTAGAATTAATGGTGTAAAATTCAATCGCTTGTCAAGGATTGATTAACACAATTGATTAGTTTATATAAAATAGTGAAATAAATTTTAAGTTATGGAGTGAACATTTCAGCAACCAATTGTGTGAGCAGCTGTCAAACATAAACTAGGCTAAGTAGCAAGCAGAGTCACAACATTGTATATCCAGCTGTAAATTCACCTACAAGCTGAACACCATCCTGACTTGGAACTATATCACTATTACTTCATTGTCCCTGGGTTAAAATGTTGGAACTTCCTAACTAATAGCACTCCAAGGACTGTAGCAGCTCAAAAAAGCAGCTCACCACCACTATCAGTATGGCAATTATTCCCCAATAGATAGCGCTCACTCATAAATGAAAAAAAAACACAAGCCATAGAGTCCTTAAAGAAGAACTACCTTAAAGAAATGGTAACAAGGAACAGGGTGGGGAGGTAAGAGTGTTTTATTTTAGTTGACTGGTCTTACAGAAAGCCAGCCTCCACACCTGACAGCCCCTGTGACTACCTGCAGATTGTTTCCCGAGGATGGCGAGCCTGACTCCCTTTAACACTCACGCACACCAGCCATCCCCGGAAATAAAATTAGGATATGCAGAACACAATCTTCCATGTTGGATTTGCACAGCCTGGGTATTTTCCTGACTCCACTATACTGAGGCCTTGCCTTTCAACAAAAACGGCTCAGAAAATGCTTTTCTCACTTCCCAAATAGAATTTGTCACAACTATCATTCTGGATCTCACATGTCATAGATTATTGTCATGTTCTCTTAGTGCTGTATTTGAACAGAAGGTGGCTGAAAGCTGCAATTGCAGTGTTTTTATTTGTTCTTAATAAACAGAACTTATTCATGGAACTATATATCCCTTGTCCAAAGTCCAAAGTCAAATTCCAAGTGATACTTTCAAAATGAATTCCAAATACAGATCCTGGCTTCTGTGAAGGAAAATTCTTGTGGGAATATCTAACATTATATGTACCAATTGATTGGTTGCTGATGAATTTTTCCTTCAATAACATATAAATACTTCATGTATTTCTGAAATACTAATTCATTGTGTGCAGTTAAAAATGCATAGCCACAGTAATAATGGAAATAAATTTTTTAAAGTATTAAAATTATTCGAGCATCTTTATTTATTTTTATGGTATTTGCTGTCCATGCATTTCAGCTCTAATAAAATCTATTGGAAAGGGTTTCATTAATTACAGGGCACTGGACATTTACTACCCCTTGCAGTGCGCAAGCTTAGATATCGGTACAATCAAAGAAGTAGAATGTCGTCAACTCCAGGGAGCTATTTGGGGCTGGGTGCACTATTCTCCCTTCCCATTGCACTATTTTTGGCCCAAGAAGCCTTGCCTTGTGATATACAACAGGGAGGCAGCCTCAATTTACTTGATGGCCCTCTATGCAGCAAAATGTCAATGGCAAATGTAAGTGCCCTCCAAATTGCCTCCTTGCTCCTTACCCCCAAGCAAGCACCACACCACACCTGATTGAACCATTGGTAAAATGCCCCAAGAGAAGGATCTTGTCAGGAGACCAATACAATCTAGCACCCGATGATATTACCAGCTCTGTTCTCATCCCCCTCCCCTCAGCCAGTAAAATTCCAGGCAAAACGGGCATTGTAAGTGATCAATTTTCTGCTGAGTGTTCAGAGTTTTGATTCATTTAGACTTGGTCATTCAAGACATTTGATATGGAACAGAATTTTTTTTTGCACTGAACAACGCTTTGGAAGTATGTGTATGACTATCATCCTCAAAGTGGATGGAAATGTATTGGATGAGAGGTTGAAATACCAATAAAAAATACTAAACCTAACCTCTGAGCACCTGTCCAGTTCTAGTTTTTAACAGACCTGATCAAAATTTAGGTGCTAATACCTCCTGTGAGGAGTGGGGCTGCTGACCATTTAAGGACATACTGGAGATTTCAAGAACTGTAGATTAGTTTCCAGGAGAATTTTGAGCACATTAACGGAGGCAAATTATAAGAGAAATAAAAAAAACTTGAATAGTTCCACTGACTAAATATGAAACAAAACATTGAAGAGAGATAACAGGCTTTTTGATTGACAGTTAAACACTATTCGAACGGCTAAGGAGGAGTCTTCTACTTTTGTGACCTTTGTGAAAAAGTAGGTTCTGTTGGTCATGTTCAGTGGCCAATGTTTGAAATGTAGTGGTTAATGCGACGGAATGTCCGAGAACACAAGCAACCAGATTTTCTAACTCAACTCAAGGAGGCAGGGCAATTGCTAAAAATTTTGACAGTTTTTAATGTTAAAACCCAGGATCTGGGTATTTTTGTGCAAAATTACGACAGGTTAGTTACAGCAAGTATTGATGTCTAATAGAATGTTATCCTTTACTTCAAGGGAAATTACATACAAAAGTAGGCAGGTTATGCATGAATTATTCAGGGCACTAGTGAGATCGCATCTGGAGGATGGTACAGAGTATTGATCACCTTATTTAATGACGGATGTAAATGTGGTGGTTCAGTGAAGGTTTACCAGGCTAGGATGTGATGTCTTATAAGAAAAACTTGGACAGATTGGGTTTGTATCTTCTGAAAGAATAGGAAATGACTTAATTGAAACATATAAAAATCCTAAAGGGCCTTGACATCTTGGGAGTGGAAAGGATGTTTCCTCTGGTGGAAAGGTTTAATACTAGGATCACTGTTTTAAAACCATGTCTCAATTATTTAAAGCAGGGATTAGACAAGCTTCTTTTTCTCTTACAGGGTTGAAACTTACATCCTGAAAAGTTGGTAGTTGCAGAGTCCTTAAGCATTTTTAAGACAGAGGTAAGTAGATTTTTGTTAAGCAAGGGGTTGAAAGATTATCAAAGGAAAGTGAGATTGTGATTTTGATGTTACAACAAGATTCGTCATGATCTAATTGAATGGTAGGGTATGTTCAAGGAGATGAATGGCGCACGCCCTACTCATGATCAACCTGTTCATAAAGTCATACATTTCGAAGGAGATTGTATGCCTTTATGTTTTACAATGTTTTGAATTTTAACACATCTTGGCTGGTTTTCCAGATTCAGAAAACCTGCAGGCAAAACTGCTTGAGAAAGTACTGAGTCAGTTACAGGTATCATTACGTTACAGCCTATTGGTTAGGAGTAGTAGAATTGTTTCCTTCACATCCAATACTCTCATTAAATTCATGCTATCAAACCAGTATCACAATATGCACTATTCATGGGCTCCACTCACTGAATGTCTTTGCTCTTAAAAACCAAAAGAACTGCAGATGCTGTAAATCAGGAACAAGGATCACCTGGACCCGAAACGTTAACTCTGATTTTTCTTAATGGATGCTGCCAGACCTGCTGAACTTTTCCAGCAACTTTTGTTTTTGTTCATTGTTTATTATTGCTGTTACCTGACTCTTATCTCTCTGCCCCTGATCTTTCCCTACCCCTTCCTTGGTTTTTAACATTGTTGCCCTGAACCCTCCAAATAGCTACACAAAACATTTGTAATCCTTGGTTGCCACATTTCATGGAGTGTTTCCTGTCTGACACGTAGCTAAACCTATTAGTCAGATTAAGAGCTCCATGGCATTTGGCAAAATTACTTTGCTTTATTCCTGACCATAAAACCTTCACCTATTGCCACAAAAATGATGGTTTTCAACAGCCACATGTCCAAGGCCTGCCTGAGGCACCTTGCTGAGAAGCTCACTATTTGAATGAGATGCAAGTCTGAATAGTGTAGGTCCACAGTTGAATCCACCAGGCAGATCCTGCAGTGTCAACATTGACCTTGCAAACATTTTGGGTAAAGCTTCAAAATGATGCCATTCCACACTTTAAGATGTAGTACCTTTTCAACAAACTTATGTTGTGGGTATTGACTAGAAGATTGACTTTTAAATATGTCAATATTAGGAAAGAATTAAGTACTGCATTGATAGAATTAATGTTTTGGTTCTAGTGTGGTGGAAGCAAATCTGGAATTAATTGATCTTGTGTTTAATGCCATGAGTTTCAAATATTTACACTTTGATTGTTTGCTTGAAAGGAATAATCAAAGATAAACAGTGACAAAATTTTATTTCCACAAAATATGTAAATAGGACCGTAAATATAATTTCTGAATATCAAATATTCCACAGCACTTCCCAGTAACAGGAGATAAGTATTAAATAAATGTATAATCAAAATTGAGACTTTGCATGTCATGACCATGCAATCTGCATTACAGCACCATCAGCTAGTCTTTTGAGGTAAGTGGGATCTTTAACAGGATAATCAATGGAATGATTAGTGTTCTGCTCACTACACACAAATGTATACACTTGTCTTTTCCATACAGCAGTGTGAAATGATTACATGTGAAAATGATTTACTGGTACATTATCGTACTGTCATAAATAGATTATGACCTTATTACATCCTTCTTGCAGACATGGACAAAAAGCCAAACACAACAAGTGAGACTGACTGCCCTTGACATCAAGGCAGAATTCAGTTGAGTATTGTTTCAAGGCCCCCTGGCAAAACTGGACTCATTGGAATCAGAGGAAGTGTCTCTCCTGGTTGGAATCATAACTAGAACAAAGGATGGTGATTCTCATTATTGGAGGCCAGTTACCTCAGTCTCGAGACATCACTGAAGGTGTTCCTCAGAGTAGCATCTTCAGCCACTTCACAATGATTTTCTCTCCATCATAAGGACAGAGGTAGAGATATTTGCAAACGATTGCAGAATGCCCAGTACCAATCTTGACCCCTCAGATGCTGAAGCAGTCTGAGTTCATATGCAACAAGACCTGGACAGCATCCAGGTTTAGACCTGAGAAGTGGAAAGTAACATCTGTGACACACAAGTCCCTGTCAATGACCATCTTCTATAAGAGATAGTCTACCCACTGCCCCTTGACATTGGATAGCATAAGCAACATCATTGGGCTTACTGTGAGGCTGGATGAACACAGCAGGCCCAGCAGCATCTCAGGAGCACAAAAGCTGACGTTTTGGGCCCAGACCCTTCATCAGAGGCTCTGATGAAGGGTCTAGGCCCGAAACGTCAGCTTTTGTGCTCCTGAGATGCTGCTGGGCCTGCTGTGTTCATCCAGCCTCACGTTTTATTATCTTGGATTCTCCAGCATCTGCAGTTCCCATTATCATTGGACTTACTGTTGACTAGAAACTAAACTGGACCAGCCATATAAATTCTATGTCTTCAAGAGCAGGTCAAAGGTGAGGACTTCTATGGCAGGTAATTGACCTTCCCAAAGCTTGTCAGCCACTTAGGAATGTGTTGGAAAACTGTCCACTTGCCTGGATGGTCCTATTTGTATACTTTGTGGAAATGCATTTTTTATAGCTGTTTGTATTTAATTATTCCCTTCAAGCAAACAACACTCAAGAAGTTCAACACCATCAAGGGCAAAGCAGTCCACTTGATTGGCATCATCTCGAACATTGACTGTTTTAACCAGCAATGCCCAGGTTCAGCAAAGTGTACCATCTAAAGTATGCATTATAGCAACTGATTAAGGCTCTTTAGATGGCAGTTCTAACACGTAGGATAACAAGACAAGCACCCTTCACCACAAGGTGCACAGGCAAGTTCCAAGTATATGATGCATTATCAACCATTACCAGCTAATAATTTGAGGTGAGGTGCTGCAATGAAACTTTCTTTATTTTGTTTAAGAACCTGTTATCTTAACAGTGAGTTTTGAGAAGATTTGTAGCTCAGGTTGAGGTTCTGGATGTGAGTTTGCTCGCTGAGCTGGAAGGTTCGTTTTCAGACGTTTTGTCACCATACTAGGTAACATCATCAGTGAGCCTCCGACGAAGCGCTGGTGTTATGTCCCGCTTTCTATTTGGGTAGGAACCCAAGGAAACCTAACCAGATAAATAGAAAGCGGGACATAACACCAGCGCTTCGTCGGAGGCTCACTGATGATGTTACCTAGTATGGTGACAAAACGTCTGAAAACGAACCTTCCAGCTCAGCGGGCAAACTCACATCCAGAATCTTAACAGTGGTTACTAGTGAGTCTTAGAAAGAAGAGGAATTGTCTTAAAAGGATACAATTTGTTGGACGATGGTAACAGGTACGGTTTACAATGGCTACCTAGACATCATAACTCAAACTATCAGTGGCCAGGGAATGAGACATAATTAGGATCTTCTTTGAGAAGGCATTATATGTGTGAAAGAAGGTATTACTTTTACAAAGTTGAACGAAATACTGTACAAAACTGAAGTGTGGTAGGTGAGAAGGTTGGTCATGTTGTAAGTTTCAGTGAAAAATGACTGAGAGAAAAACTGAGGGAAGAAGTAAAATATAAGAGAAAGCTGGTTAATAAAATATTTAAAGAAAAGATGGTAAGAGTTTCTGTAACTATTTAAATCGGAAATTAATAACTACTGTTAGAGTTGATCCCCTAGACAATGTGTCTTATATTGAGAGATGGTCTTATTTAAAATGTAAGATTTTGAGGAGTTTTGAGAGAGTGGATACTGGGAAGGTATTTCTTCTTGTGGGGGAGATTAGAATTAAAGGACACAGTTCAAGGGTAAGAAGTCTCCCTCTTAAGACTGAGAAGAGGAGTGGATTTTTCAAATTGGGACATTGTCTACATGATTCCCTTTCCCAGAATTAGTGGAGTCTTGGTAATTGAATTTAATCAAGTACAGGGATACAGGAGTATAGTGAAAAGTGTACAAAGTCACCATTCCCAGCACCAACTTAAGTATAAAAGAAACCTAGATACAAAATCTTAGGTACAAAGTAAAAAAAAGAAATAAAGTTAAAAGTTCAATTTTACAGTCCTTCTTAAGTACTTAGTTATGGTCCTGAATCTGACCTCTTCCACCCTGATGCAGAGACCTACACTGGCACGCAGCAGTAGACCAACCTCAAGACCCTTCACCATGCCATTGCCGCTGGAACTGCCACCATTCTTTGGTGCCATTTTGCCTCTATTAATGATAAAACTGCTGTCGTGAGTCCTCACTGGGCTTATCTGGGAAATGCAACCACCACTGAATGGTCAGGTGCCACACCAGGCACTGGGCCCAAACATACCTTCATCTATGACCACCAGGAACACACTCTTGCCTCCCTCTGCCATTACCTGTTGGAAACAAACATTGCCTCCGACATGCTGGACACCTTGATGCCATCTGAGGTCTCCACAGAAGATAAGTAAGCAAGGTTAAAATGAGAGAAAAGAAAGCAGAGAACGAAAAGTAAAGGCCATCACAGCAAATGAGCCAGGAGCCCGCATGCTGTGCTATTACTCCACTGCCATCTTGACCGTATTTTTTCACCAAAAGATATGTCTAGGTACTTTACATTTGCACATGGATTGCAATAGTATCTGAGGAGCTGTATATGTTGTTGAACATTGATCAGCAAAAATTCCCACTCCTGACCCTATGATGGAATTGCTGATAATGCAGCTGAAGATGGTTGGATCTAGGACACTGCTCTCTAATCCTACAGTCATTTCCTGCAGTTGAAGTGACTGACCTCTGACATCTACAACCACATCCAGCTTACTTCGTGCCAGGTACGACTCCAAACAGAGAAGAGATTTCCCTCTAATTCCCATTGATTCTAGTTTTGGTACATCTCCTTGAAGATACTTACAGTCAAATGTGGCCCTGATGTCAAAGGCTGTCACTCTTGCCCTCACCTCTGGAATTCAGTTCTTCTGCCCATGTTTGAACTAAGATTGTAATGAGGTCAGAAGCTGAGTGGTCCTGATGGAATCCAAACTGGGCATCACAGTGCAGAATAACAAAGTGTGAAGCTGGATGAACACAGCAGGCCAAGCAGCATCTCAGGAGCACAAAAGCTGACGTTTCAGGCCTAGACCCTTCATCAGAGAGTTATCTTGGATTCTCCAGCATCTGCAGTTCCCATTATCACATCACAGTGCGGAATATTGCTCAGCAAATATTACTTGCTGACACCTTCTGTCACTTCACTGATCATTGAGCACAGGCTGATGGATCATGAATTGGCCTGGTTTGATTTGTTCTGTTTTTGGTTAAAGGATATATCTGTGAATTCTTCCACATTGCTGAGCAGATACCAGTGTTGAATTTATAGCATTTTGTTATTGCAAATATGACACTGTCCCCAGCAAGTTTGAGACTTCCACTAGAATATACAACATTGTCGTTATACACTTTACTCAAAACTGTCTGAGTTTTTGTCAATAAGTGCTACAAATTCAAATATTTAGAAATATATATATACATATTGCATTCTTTGAGCTGAGCAAAACGAGTCTTGAGCACAGTAAGCTCTTTTGCATTTGAGCACTCCCAGGTGACATCAAGTTAACCCAGGTTGGCTAAATGCATCTGCATCCTCAGATGTACAGGGTAACAATATGGTCCAACCTCACAAGCAAAATTACACCAGTGTAAATGTTTCCAGGTTCCACATTATGCACCCTATCAAATTCAATTAGTGACATTGCTAGGCTAAATGTAGCAAATCGTTAACAGCTGCATGTTGTACGCCTGTGCCCATGAAGGGGTTTTTGTCACACTTCTCAAATTAATTACTCAGAGCTCAAGGAAACAGCAGAAAGGAGATCAGTCTGCTCTCAAGAAGAGCCTTTAGAGTGAAAAAAATAACTGTTTCTCTGTCCATAAACGTTGCCAGACCACTGAAGTTGTCCCAGCACTTTCTAATTTATTTCAGTTCTCCAGCATCTTCAGTAATTTGCTTTTATTATAAAGAGATTAGCCTAATCTAACTAGAATGTAACCCAAGTGACATTGTTGAAATATACTAACCCACCATGTCAAATGCCCCATTTGTAGGATACATTCTGTGTGCTTCCTGACGTGTTAAAGCCATGAATGCAGTGTTTCTCTCAAAGGTAGAGCTTCCACATACAACAGCCCTCACCAAACAGAGGTAACTTTGTTGGGTTGAGTATATTAACAGAATGGAAGAGAGTCAGTCTGTCTGGTAGGACTGCCAGAGTCAGATGGCTAGTAGGACATTCAAAATTCTGCTGCAAAGATGCTTGCACACATGACCAGAGGGTTTTAGATACCAGTTATCGCACTTAGAAGTCCCATACTAATTCCCAGAGGAAAAAGCGACATAGCTATGGACTGATATCTCCTACCACTATAATAAATGCTTTCAGTCACCTAGCCACAGAAGGCAACCCACAATCACATGTAAAAACTTCATGTGCAGCAATTATAATTTGAACTGCCTTGCGAGTGTTCGCCTCTTTGAGCCATTTGAGACAACACAACTGAAATGATTGCTGCATGTCCATCATCTTTGATATATAGTAGGATGTTATTTAAGATACTAATACAAGCAGAATGCATAATACCTCAAAAAGAAAACTGTGTGTCAGCAGATTTTGATTTTAAATTAAGAATGTCTTTTAAGATGCTAAATCAATGGATAAGTAGTTATATGCCGCAGAAAAATAGAATTCTAGGTTTCAACTTTTAATGTTTTATAAAATGCTCTGTACATGAGTGTAAATGAATTAACTTGGATACATTTAATTGTCATATATATAATGCAGAAAATATATTTTAAAGTAACTCAAATAAACATGAGAAATGTTGATGATTTAGCACTCCGTGATATAAAATGAAATCATTGGCTATAATTATTGACCTTAAGTGTTAATTCAAAACTATGCAATATTTTTCACTGTATTTTGTAACAAAATACATGTGACAATAAATACATCTATAATTAATCAATAATTCTGTCTCCCCACACGTTTGTCAAGGTGCTAAGTATTGCCATTATTTTTTTGCTTTTATTTGTGCGTGATCTGTAATGTCTAGATTTAGCTGCCTAAGAAATAACTCTCTGCATGCATGCTCAAATATCAAAGCAATGTGGATAGCACAACCCATAGCCTGAATACTTAAATCACTCTGGGATAGAGGGGGTCCCTTGGCACCCCTTATACCAGATTTGACACCTCACTGGACTTGCACGCTTTTGTGTAATGTCAAGCGGAAATGGTGTAGCATTTCCCTATTTCCAGGGAATCTCACTCTGGCTTTTTTCAAAATCGTCTTGGATCCTGACTCTAGATTTAAACAAAGGCTTCAGAATTGAAATATTTTGTTTTATTATTCCAACGCATGCCAGAAAATCGTAATCAATAATAGTTTTATTCTTAAACAAAATTCAGACCATTATTTTTGCTGCTTGATGGATTGTATTTCATTGGCAGTCTCTCATATCTCATGGTGGCTCTGTTCCTTTGAACAGGTAAATCAAATTTGCCTTCCTTTTAATTGGGAGCTGCCCAAATGTATTACTTAAGGAGCAATAACAATTCCATCAAACAGGTAGATTTTGCCAGAAAGTTGGAAGTTTGAGTCAGGAAGTTACCTGACTTGCCAACCCCATCTCGGTGTGTCATATTTTCACTCTGGGAGGTGGGATGTGATGGATATAGCCTGATTACTTCCAGAGGCTGCTTGGAGGCAGCTACGAAGATGGGAGGTTATTAAGGCAGGCTGGTTAGATGACTCACGTTGCTCTCGGTGACTTTGACCTAGACATAGCAGAGGATTTTAGGCCCTTCAACCCTTATCCCTTGTCCCCAGTGCTCTCCCCATATCTCATGGCACCTGCATGTCACATCATAGACCATAGCATTCCTCTGCCAACCTTACAGGCAACCTCCCATTGTCCTCTATAGTCATGTGGAAATGAAAAAAAATCTGAGAAATTTCACTCATATACACTTGATGTTGGAAAAAAAATCATTTATGAACCACATTAAAAAAATACCCTAAAGTGGTTGTTCTGGTGTAAGTACAAAGAAAAGAAACATTCTATTCATTAACCACATACAAGAATGCTGATCCTTTTGTAATATTTTAAAAATTGCCAATGAAGTGTAGACCTAATCCCCTGTTGAGTTAAATGATTCTGGAAATTTTGGTACCAAACATTCATTATGGTTTCAACTCTAACTACAATGCTGGGGAAATGTCAACAATTGAGGCACTGAAACTGCAGGGAGAGATAGTATATTTTTTCTAAGTTAGACCCAATGTCATGCCAATTGATATACTTCAGCTACTGGTGTCTCCTTTTATTCCAAACACAAGCTGTAACTTGATATTTTTATTAGTTGTAAAAGTTAGTGATTAAAATAACTTCACTTCGTGACAGTTCCATGGAACTTCCCAAACATTAAGATCATTATGCCTCATCCATTAATTCATAGCAGTTGTGTTCTGGGTTAAGGCCCGTGAAACACTGAAAATGGTGTCTGTTTGGAACACAGTAATTGCCCAGCTGAGTCTGAGTTTCCAACCTGGGAGACTCAGGGTCTGCACCTTTCCCATACTGGGAAAATGGGATTTGTCAGAAATCGACGTGGGTCATCTGCATCTGAATCAGATGCACCATTTCTGAAAGCATCTTGAATCATCTCAACTCTGTAGAAATTCAGCCATGAAGTAATTTTGACATCCACATTATCTTGGTAAATAATATTAAACCTGTGATTTCTGTGAAATATGTTAAATATTCTGATAACTAAAATATAGCATAAATTTAAATGGATATTTCCAAACATTTAGTTTCACAGCCTGTCAGTGGAAATTAATCTTGCCCATTAATGGGCCGAATAATTCATTTTCAAGTATTTCGGAATTTAATTGTACGATTGCTTTCAACCTTCCATGAAATGGTTTAATTTAGCAGCAATGGTATATCAAGAAATGAATGTGTGGTAAATTATGCGCTAACTATTGGTAAGATAATTTCAAGTTGTCTTTATGCAACAGAAAAGCTATGTAAAATATTATACTTTATAAAGACAGGCTGTACATATACATCCCTAGAATTTGGAAATACTCAATGAGCTGACCTGATTGAATAGCTGATAAGTATAACAATCATAAAGATGTCCATCCATTGGATGTGCTCAAGTACGCAATAGATGTTTTCTCTTAGTGCATGATTGATAAATTTTTTTAAGGTAAGGGTTGTTGTATTGCAGTAATGATGTCCTTATCTCATTACCAAGAGGCCAGATTCAAGTACTACCTGCTTCATGGGCATGTAAAAGGATCTTTAAACAGAGTAATTAAAAATATTTGAATACTTTTAAAGTAGGTGCTCCTGTGGTGTGATAGTGGAGTCCCAACCTTTGAGCCAGAATTCCTGGATTCTAGTCCTACGTGTTCTAGAGGTGTGACATTATGACATGAACAGATTGATTAAAAGATCTAAATTTTTTAAAATGTTTTAATTGAAGTAAACTAGGTCACAACATTTCATAAATAATAGCGAGATTCCCAGAAAATTTATATAACGAACAATGACAGTGACACACAAAACATGGTGGCATTATGTTTTCCACAGCACTTTTCTTGGTGTTGTTAGATCATGCGGAAAGTTGGAAGTATTTTTAGTCTCTTCAGCAAATGGTTTGCCAAAGCATATGGTATGGATATCCTAGGAATACAAGTTAGAGTTTTCAAAAATGCAAAACGAAACAGCCAGTTGTAGGTAGACTCATGTAAACATGTAGACTCAACTACAATTTTCAATAAATTCATTTGTTTGTAGTTAAATTATTCCCCTCTTACGACACGTCTTAGAATGATAATCTATTTCCAACTCTTTCTCTAGAGACAGTTAGAAGCCAATTAACTAGCTTTTTTCAAAATCAAAGTGAAATATTTTATTGGCAGTGTTACAGATCTATTAACATCAATCAGATTTATTTTTGTTGGTTTATTCTGTCTCTGGAGAGCTCTCTCACTTTTACAAATTGCTTAGGTTGACGTTAAAATAGACGCCCCAATCTAAACAATTAATATGTTCCTTCTGTCACCATGATGATTAGGGTCTCATTTCACTATCAGGGCTAGATTGGAACTTTTTAATGAGACCCTCAGACCTTCCTCAGCAGACCATTTTTGCTGAAAGATGCATTGCTAGTTAGAACAGGGCCAAAATGTTAACATTTTACATTTTATTTCAAGGTTTCCTTGTGATTTTGGGGGAGAAAGAGCATTCTTTGTGCATGAGCAGCACTCCTTTGGGCTTTACAGGAATTTTTTGGACTAATCTTAATTTCAGAGCTTGTGCACAACTCTTAACTTTGCCCCTCAAAATCTGGTGTTGAGATAGTAGCAGTGATTTTTCCCTCTAAAATACCTGCTCCTATTCACCATTAAGATTCTGAAACCTACCCAGGGAGAAAGGAAAAAAAACGGTAAAATTTACCACCACTTATCAAACAATGGAATTCTTAAAATTCTCATGTTTTACACGATTGCCCAGAGCTCTGTAATGAAAATATGCTGACTACTTTCACTCCCATTTTTGATTCATGCAAGTTATTCATTAGAGTATTTTGCTTTTTTTTCTCTACTACCACAATCCTATCCCTCATCACGAAACTAAGGAAATGCACAGGGTAAGACGATAATGTTTGTTTTTTTGACAGAGTTGGGAACACTATCACAAAATATGCTAGCAGCAAACGCACTGGTCATTTGTCATAACTATCAGTTCTGAAATGGAACATAGTAAATACTTTCACTGATCTTGTTTGTTTTGAAGACTAATTAGAAATACTAAAGGACATGATTGCAAATAAATACAACAGAAAATCAACTTTTATTCAGTGTATGACTTTTACCCTCTGAATTAAAGAGAAATGCATTTTTCTAACCACTCAATTTCACTTTTTTATGCATTTAGTTCCAGTGAATGTGTGCTAGAAGGTGTCAGAGAATAATCCATTGAAAGATCTGCATGAAAGAAGCTCACTCAGACTAGTCCATTCTAAAGGCACATTCCAAACATCAGTTTCCTTCTGTCATTTCTTGCAAAGGAAATGTTGGTGTACTGTCGGTTCTTATTACGTAAACTAAATATACATTCATTAGCACCCGAACACTTACAAACAGAAGATATTTTCAGAAAGGGTGAAACCAACAAAACAAGGTTAGTGCTCTCATTCTTTCAGTAAACAGAGAGAATATTTGAAACAGTTCACCTTTCTGGAAGATGGAAATTTCATTAGAGGTTATTTCCGTTATCAATTATTAAGAGAAACGCACTTGACTGAGTGTCTCTCAGACAGTCACTTCAGTACAAACACATTCCTTAAGGAAGTAATTTACCCTCAATGACATGAGTGAACAGAGTCTGAGCTAGAAGAAGGTTGCTATGTTACACTCTCTAATTTACTGCAGTAGGCAATCTTTGTTTAAATAGGTCCTGTATCAAAATTTAAAAATTCCAAAATATGCATTTATATCTTTTGAGGTCAAATTGTGCTAATATCTTGCCATCAAAATCAAAATTATGATGTTTTACCAAAATTTGGTTTATTTACAGAAGCTCACAGATATTAGAAGGGAATATTTGTACTTTTGCTATTTGTATTTTAAAAGGTTTACCATTACGTACAGGTCTAAACATTAACATGGTCTTTGTGTCTATGCTATTTAAAGATCACTCCAGGATCTATGTTCTAATAAAGGTTTCAACCTTTAGAAATCCACAGCTGGCATCCATTCAGCTGAAGTTTTAAAGGCTGTAAAGGCAGGAAATTCCGGGGGAAGACCCTCTGACATGTTCTCTTGATGTGACACAGAAGATCCATCCATAGTTGCCCTGAAATATCAAGTAGATACTTGAGCTAAAAAGGGTGATAATCCCACAGGTTCTAATTCATATTCTTTATCCTCACTAAGATGAAAATTTGAGTTCTTTCAAAGTCAGGAATTTTGGAGCAATCAATTATATTGTAGGGAAAAATGCGTAAAGGGCAATCTGTTAAAATGAAATAAATAATAATAAAAAACAGCAAGCTGGACTGTGCCAGTTCACTGTGAGGCCAGATGTTTAGTTAATTAGATCATGGATGCTCTGTTTTTATTCTGCCTGTTATTTAGAAAACAGTTTTGACATGTCGCTGAATGGCATTCAGAAAGTGCAACATCATTAAGCTGTCAGTCGCAGAGACAGATTTTGCTACACACAAACACAGACACCTAACATTGTGTTAGAGATGCATTTCATGCTTCACTAAAACCAACATTGAAAATGTAGAAACAAAATAAGTTTTGCCATAGTTACTGACATTTTTGGCTGCCAAAACAAATTACGTTTTCATCAGGTAAACTTTTTGGAAAAACAAACTTATTTTACAAAGGAAAACCTGCATAATTAACATGCTAAAGTAATAAACTTGTCATAAAAGAGAGTGATTGTAATTTATGTTCTGTTCATTTCTAGTTCAGTTTTTCCTGAAGTCATTACCTCGAACATCGGGAACAGATCCAAATGGATCTTTGTTTCTAATTTCCACATGCAACATGATGTGTAAAACAAGGCATAAGTCACGTTTTGTATTAAATAGTGCTGCAATTACAAGCTACAACTTTATTCCAATGCAATTTTAGCTTTTGTTTTAATTAATGTGAAAAACAGATTTTACTAAATTTATTTTCATTGAAAACAGTATGTAAGCACAATTAGATGGGGTGGGCGCATTTAAAAATGGATTATACCATTGCTGCTGGTGTGAGAATGGAGGAACAGATCATTTAACACACAATCGATGATGTCACAGATATATGTATCTCACGATTAGCTTTATCAATCTTACATGACCGTTGTAGTCATGCAGTAAGTTATACAACAAAAGAGCTCAAAATATTAACTAGGTAAATCATCTGCTAAAAGTGTAGTCCAATGTGGATCTATTCTGTAAAGATCAGAAAGATCCCACACAGACAGGAGAAGCAATAAAATTAATCTCAAGGGAAGTGAGATAGACAGAGTTTGGCAAATGGTCCACATTTAAAACATCACCTCCTCTTTTCATTTCACAGTTTCTGTCTCCATTAAGTGTTTCCAGTATTTTCAGCTTTGTGTCAGGTTTTTAGTACCATAATTTTTAATTTACCTTAGGAGTGGTCCACACTCCTGATTATCTAACCAATAATGTGTACTGAACAGTTTGTGTGTTGGACCATCTGATAAAAGTATTGCAGTGCTCAAGTATAATTTGACATGTTCAGATAACCTGCTAGCAGCTGTGACCTCAGCACTGTGTTGAAGAAGGACCACTTGACTGAGGCACTAGTGAGAAGCCAATGCTTGTGGAAGACTTCTCCAACGTGAGTCAGTATCTTGGTGGTATCGGGGGTGGGGGTGGGGGTGGGGGTGGCGCAGTTATAGCTTGGTGTAAAACTGCAGTGAAAAGGCCAACATTGTTGATCAACAGATCAGTTATACAAGTTAAATTTTAAATGTGAAAATTCATTTTGTTAGTGATGAAAATATAGGTTGAAATTAGGCTGCTTCCAACCAGAGTTATTGTTGCCCCTTCATCAACAGATTTTTCAACACAATTTAGAAACACGATGAGGATCAAGACATCTTGTTTGGCAAGAACTCTGCCAGCGCACTTCCACTCACTTGGGATCCTGACAGCAATTACAATTTGAGTCTCTTTGAATTCAAAGCACCTGTCCCACCCAGTACTTGAAATGACATGAAAACATGTTGAAGTCTCGCTCTGCAGCCTGTTATTTGATTCCACAAATACTCCCCCACTCCATCCCATTGCTTTGGCTTCCTATGTGAGGAGCATTAAATTCCATCCCATCCACGTATTTGGATCGTATCAAATTGGAAAATAATTCATAGAAAATGAATAAAAAGGTATCACATGCAATAATATGCAAAAACAAAATGACATCAATAGCTTTGATGTGCAACACTTGTATGTAATCTTCCACAGAAACACAATTTTGTTTTAGCACTAGTTTCATCACAGTATTATATTTTGTGTTAGTGCTAAATGCAAATTATTCTCATGAACTAGCACTCGGGTGAATGGGATTGCATGGATAGTAATCTGACTCTACAGTATTTTGTTTGGGGTAGGTTTCAAACAAACTTAACGTTTGAGACTTTGGTGTTTAGAAAGAAGATGGATTCCTGCCATAAAGTGATGTCTATTTTAACAGATGGAATGCTCATTTCATTGTACTTTGTTGGCCTAATTCACAAATAGTGGAAGAGTAACAGAAGTGCATATATCGTTAAATACAATTTTATTCAATGGTATCTCCTCCAAGATTGGACATACAATGTATGCAAGATAATTAATCATTTTAGTTTAATTTGTCACTTTTTTCATTGTGTTTCTATTTATGTCCAAAATATTCAGCCATCTATTTCTTTGAAAATACTCCAAATAACATTACTAATTTAATTCAAATAATAGAGCTTTAATGAGAAATGAGAATCATTTGCTTTTCTAGCCTGATTGGATAATAACACTTGACATTAATAGTTTTCTATTTTCATCTTTTAAAGTACACAAACATGCAGATTGATTGGCAAGTGGTCTCTTGTTGGTAGAGGTGTGGATGTGAAGAATGCTGTTATGCAGTTGAAAATGGTGAAATGTATACACAGATTCTCTCTGTTTGCAAAGGGAAGTGCCCTGAATCTGAAGGTAGCTCCTTGGCCAAACAATCAGAACCTACATACCAACCCATTAGTACTCTGTTCTCAGTATAAATTGATGTTCACTTTGAGCTTTGATGCATCAAATCTGTCATGTGATTCTGTCTTAATGAGTGCAGCATGTCTCTTCCTTCAGGAATATATATATCATACTAGCATTGAAAAAGTTGTAGTGTTGCTACAATATATAGCACTTAGTCTTTGGCTCCCAATGGAGCTCCTCTGATTAGATATAATTCTCTCCAGTATCAAATAATGTAGTCTAGTGTAAATTTGGATCCTTTACAATGCTTAGAAGAAAATTATGTCAGGATCCAAAACCCTTCTCTGATTTATCATTTCTCCCCTTCAAAAAGCAAGTGAGTAGGATAGCGTGTAATATAATGCCTTGAAAAGAGTTAATGTCAAAGCTATATTAAGCTCTACTCAATCAAATGATGTCACTCCATCTTTTGGTGGAGAAGAGAAAGCCGAGCACAAGGTCCTGATGGAATTAGATGATCCTCTTCTCGTTAAGACTCAATCGTGGCTTATCCTCTAATATTGCTAATGAGGTTGGTGCTTAGATTCAGCACAGAAAAATGTTTATCCAACAAGAACTTGTGACACAGTAGTAGTGTCCCCTCCTCTGGACCGGAAGGCCTGGATTTGAGTCTCATCTGCCCTGAGGGTGAGCTATAAATTGCTAATTTAAACAAAATATTAATGAGGATTTTGGCAGCACTCTATCCGATTCAGGGTCGTAAAGATTGGTTCCATAGATATTTGACAGAATGTGCCAGAGATCATCCCAGTGCCATTCTGATGCTTCACTAAATGGTGAAAAATCCTGGTGGAACTGGGTTCCAGACCACAATTCACCCTCATTTACTCTAATGCTCAACAGATGGAAAACAAGCATGAGTCCTTTCTATATCCAGGGGCTAGGGACTGTTAATTTAAATGGCATTTTGTTGGAGTGGAGATATGATAGTGAGATGATCACAATTTTCTTTTATGTTAAGAAACGAAGTATAAATTGATAATTTCACTGGAAATTCAGCACCAACATTTTCCATATTGTCACAAATCTGTATTCCATTTCAAAGCAAGATTCATTCTCAGCACATACCAACATGCAACAGACACTAAATCCTTGACATACATTATTTCAAGGATATGCTTAACCTCTCCAGGAATTGTATTTTATCGTAATCATATCTTGGATCAGTCTGTGATATTGAGAATATTAGTCTAACAATATATGCATTGAAAATAAATTGAACATGAATTAAAAGTAGCTGTAAAAATATTCACAATCAGCATTGTGCAGTTACCATTACTACACTGAATTTATTTTGTGCAATAAAAAAGCCTAGTTCTATAATTTGGAGGATCAAAAACATTATAACTGTAGTTTCTTACTGTATGTTTTGGTCGATGTTCAGGCCTCAACAATAGGCAAACTTATACAGACCATATGCTGACATTTTAAGAGTTTTCCAAATTTCCACCTGCAGCACCAATGGCACTGCTGCAGAAGTTTTCGTTTCCAAAGATTAGTCGTCTCAATAAATTATCTATGAGTAATGCAAAAAAATCATAGACTATATTTGTGTGCATTTACTAATAGATCCCTTTCAAACCACTTTGGTGAAATATTTATTTTTCCATTTACTGGACATTTTCAATGATTTCTTTTTTCTTTGTGTTCAGGTTTCTCACTTCTATAGAATGTTTCATCACTGACAATTCCCTTTCAGGGATTCCCCACTGAAGAATTTTTTTCTCTTCCTCTGATGGGATTTCCATTTGTTTCTTCTTGTTCACCTTCATTGCTTTATATTTACCATCTTGTGTTTGACGAAGTATCTACCAAAAAAATCACTTCTCAGCCAAACTTGCTGAGCAACCATCTCTAGCTCCAATTTACTCCATGTGAATTCCAATTGATATTGCACGACCATGCTTCAGTTCCACCCACAAGCACAGATACCTGCTAGGTATTTAACCTACCTCAAAGCCACTATTCTTGCTTCATCACGAGGTCCAAACTCAACCTCACTTGCTGCCAAGTATACATACCCACCATCTTTCAACTGCACTGACTCCTTTCACCTCAAATGGAGAACAGGCTTGCAGTTTTACTTTATGCTAAGCTTTAAATGATGCTTAGCAAAAACAAAAAAAAACATTTTTTTCTTACTTTCAGGTTTCCAGGATCAAAAGCTTCATCATTTCACTGGATATCAAACTTCCCTACAGCTTCATCTGCTCTTCTAATCTTACCCCTTGCCATGTGTTCACAATACACTCTAATCTTTCTCTCTCTGACCTTGAACAAGCTGTCGTAAGGAAAGGCACTAGTTTTACCTCTAACACCTAAATCACAATGAAATTTTGAGCCTGACAACCATAGCTTTGATAAGGAGTCTTTACTACACATGTGGATACTTCTACTCACCATGAGAATTCTGAACATATGGATCCAACCCTTCTATGTAGCCACCTACCCTTGGTTATTCTTTCGTTCAGGACTGCTAGTGTGACATTGGAAGTCTAAATTTCTCAGTTGCCTTCATTCACTCTAATCTAACATCCTCCCAACTTGGACCATGCTGTGTTCTCAGATCCAACCCTAAAATTTTCAACAAACCTACTAACAAGGATATTATTTTTTCTGGCTAGTTCGTTAACTTTTCTCTAAGATGGGCCAAATGCTAAACCTCTGAAAGTTCATTGTACACACCCCCTTAGACCATGAACCACCAGGGAACATGAAGCCATTGTTCTAGAAGTATCACTGATGTCGGCTCCTCTTGACATCTGTCCTCCACATTGTTCAAACCCACAATCCAGCAACACTGATCTGTCACTTTTACTTCCTTTCTAAAATTTACAAGTAGGATTGCCCTACTAGATCTACTGGCCTGAATTTTCTTCCTTTTCATATGAAATGTTGTGAGTGCCTTTAGGAACAAATAAACTTTTACTGCCACAAGCAAGAAAACTTGATGGATCATATGAGACTCTGAAGTACTGACTGGCACTTTTCTTGGCCAATCAGGTGCCATGGACAAGGGGCCGTGCCAAAAGCTGCCAATCAATTAGTGGCCAGTAGCAATGCAGACAGCAAAGATTCAATGAGGATTCAGTCACTCAGCCATGAAGATGTTTCTTTTAAAGAACAGGTTGCAAAAAGAGACAGAGAGAGAGAGATAAGCAAGGAAATGGGAGTGCTTTACAGTAGACAACATCTGCCTCCCATCTCTCTCAACAGATTGGGGAAAGCAGCCATTCTGCTTGCCTCCTTGGAGTTGTTAATGAACCATATTAAGGGCTATAATTTGTGGTAGATCTAAACATCACACATGGAACTTGTGCCCAGCACTTCATTGCTGTCAAAGCAAGAAGGGAGTGGGTATCTCGTTGATGCCGATCTGCTTCATTATTTGCCATTCCCACCACATCCCACAAAACTTTTGCAGAAGGGATATTCCTGTGCGATGTGAAGGATCTAGCACTGAAATGTTACCTTTCCTGCTCATCTGATGCTGCTTGGCCTGCTGTATTCATCCAGCTCTATACCTTGTTTCAGTCTGTCCCTGCCTTAACAAACTGATTTCTTCCTGGATGTGAGTTTGCTCGCTGAGCTAGAAGGTTAGTTTTCAGACGTTTCGTCACCATTCTAGGTAACATCATCAGTGAGCCTCCGACGAAGCCTGATTTCTTCCTATATTGACTTTATTTCTCCCCTGTCCATTCTCTATCTTAATTCATACAAGTTTGGAAGACAATAAGGACTGCAGATGCTGGGAGCCAGAGTCTATAGTTGTGAGGCTGGAAAAACACAGCTGGTCAAACATCTGAGAAACAGGAAAGTCAATATTTCAAGCCAAAACCCTTCATCAGGACTGGGCCCAGTGGTGACAAGATGTTTTGGCTAAAAACATTGACTTTTTTTGCTCCTCAAATGCTGTCCTTTTCCAGCCTCGCACTTATTGACATAAGAGTTTCGTCGTTCTCTGCCTTTTAATTGTTTCCTGATCTGAACAATCTTCCCTTCACCAATGACATCTCTCTAAATCTCCATCCTCCATCTAGATGGTTGCAAAAACCTTTGCTTCTTCCTTGATAGGAGGTCCAACCAGTCCCCATGACTGCCATTCTCTTCTGCCTTCATGAACTTGTCCTCATAATGAATAGCTTACACTCCAGATCAACTCATCTCATCCAAATGAAAGGTTTTGCCAAGTGTCCTTGCTATGTCTGCTTTTTTGGGAGGATATTTTGTATGTTCTTTTTCCCTATTCCTTCAGTCCCCTCCAGTGTATTTTTTTTCTGGCATATTCATGACTGTATTGTTGCCATTTGTTGTTCTTGCCCTGAAATGGAAAAGAAGATTAACTTGTTTGCAAATTCACCCTTCTTTTGGCTGATTCCTTGATTTTTGTACCATTTCTGGGGATAGTCATAGAGCCTTCCTCAATGCCGACCAGATATCCTAAATTAATCTTGTCCCATTGCCAGCATTTAAGCCCATTACCCTCTAAATCCTTCCAGATGCCTTTTAAATGTTGTAATTGTTCCAGCCTCTACCGCTTCCTGCAGCATTTTGTTCCATACATGCACCACCCTCTGTTTGAAAAAGTTGCCCCCTAGTTCAATTTTAAATCTTTCCTTGCTCACCTTAAAGCTATGCCCTGTAGTTTTGGACTCTCACAACCTGGGGCAAAGTACTTGACTATTCACTTTATCCACGGCCCTCATAATTTTATAAACTTCTGTAAGATCACCCCTCAGCCTCCAAAGATCCAGGGAAAACAGCCCCAGCCTATTCAGAGATAGTGGGAACTCTGATGCTGGAGAATCTGAGATAATAAAATGTAGAGCTGGATGGACACAGCAGGCCAAGCAGCATCAGAGGAGCAGGAAGGCTGACGTTTCAGGTCTAGAGCCTTCTTCAGAAATGGGGGAGGGGAAGGGGATTCTGAAATAAATGGGGAGAGAGGGGAAGGCAGATAAAAGATAGAGAAGATAAAGGAGAAGGTAAGTAGAGAGGCTACAGGGAGGTCAAACAGGTGGGGATGGAGCCAGTAAATGTGAGTGCAGGTGGGGAGTTAGGGAGGGGATAGACCAGTCGAGGGAGGATGGTTCCAGCCTGAAACTTGGACTGAAGGATCTGTTTCTATGCTGTACAGCACTATGACTCTATGACTATCCGTAGAAATGGCACATCAGCCACTCCTTGGATGACATGTCCATCCTGGGCCTCCTGCAGTACCACAACGATGCCACCCGAAGGGTGCAGGAACAGCATCTCCTATATCACTTGGAAACCCTGCTGCCCAATAGCGTCATTGTGAGTTTCACAAGCTTCAAAATCTCCCATCCCCCCAGCGCATCCCAAAATCAGCACAGCTCATCCCCGCCTCCCTAACCTATCCTTCCTCCCACCAATCCACTCCTCCTACCTCAAACCCCACCCCCATCTCCTACCTACCATGTCTTTGACACCTCTTTGACATGTCTGTCCTCCCTGGACTGACCTATCCCTTCCCTAACTCCGCACCTACACTCACCTAGACTGGCTTCTCCCACTATGACCTTTCTGTTCTTGGCCACTGGAGTATGCTAATAAACTTCAATGCAAGTTTGAGAAAAAGCATCACAGCTTTCAACTGGACTCTTTAGGGCCTTGTAAAATCAGTGATGAGTTCAAAACCTTTAGGTCAAAATTACTTTTGTAATCTTGCTTAGTTTTTCTTGCCAATTTGAGTTTTCTTCTCTTGATTCCCTCCTTCATTTCCTTTGCCCTTGAACCGCGATTATTAAGGATTTTTCCATTTACTCCTTCTCTCAGCATATATACTATTTATTTACTTATTCTATGATCAGGTCTTTTGACAATTTGTCACTTAATCTCTCCTGTCCCAGACACTGCTTTTGTTTATTTTGTTGTTTTCACTCTTTATTACCCCTTTCACTTCCTTAAATTGTATTGCATTTGGAACTTTTTTTCAGTTCTGATGTAAGATTACAGATGTGAGATGTTAACTTTGCTTCTCTCCCAACAGTTGCCGACAGACAAGCTGAGTAGTTTTAGCACTTGAGATAACAAAGTGTGGAGCTGGATGAACACAGCAGGCCAAGCAGCATCTCAGGAGCACAAAAGCTGACGTTTCGGCCTAGACCCTTCATCAGAAAGTTTTAGCACTTTCCGCTTTGTCTTCAGAATTCCAGCATCTAAAGCATATTCCTCCTGTGCTTTATCTTTTTCTGTTTCAGGAATCTGCTGAACAGGATGGCCATCTCAGTTCCTTGAAAACTAGACCTAAATCATGTCTCTGTGGGTTAATCACCAGCTTGTTCCTACATCTTGAAATAATTTTAAGTGTACCGTCTGGCTGAGAAAAAGGTTTTAAATTTAAAACTAAACAATATTAACCAATTATCCCAAAGCCAGAATGCAACCTACCAATTTGAAAAAAAACTCAATAAATGGTATGATTTGGTATAATTTTTTAAAATCATTTTCTGTCAGATGGAGGGTGTATGCGATTGGAGTGATTTGGCTGAGAGAGCTGTATTTGCATTCATTTCGTATTTCATTGAACAAAGGCCATTGAAAATGTTCTCATTCCCAAACTATTTAGGGCATATTAAGTTGTCATCCATTACGTATTTCATTACGGTGCACGACAATTTCAGCTTCACCTAGTGCAATAAGATGAATGCATTCAGCAGTATGATGTCAGTCCAATATAATGGTCTCCTTAGGGATAGCAGCTGCTGATGCATCCACAGAGGTTCTAGCCATTAACCAAAATTCTCTACAGGTACACATGCTGCCCTTAAAGCTGTAATTGCCACAGCTCTGCCACCAAAGGGGACCATTTGAAATTTCAAGCCAGAAGTGTTTGTATTTAAGAATTGCATAATGAATAATATTTTAATTATTTTGTCAACATCATTTAATTGAGAAAATAGAAGACAGAAAATGGGAGAGACACTGAATGAGTGAATTCATTTGCTTGAATGAATAACAGAATGACTCCAAATCAGTCAGATAGTATTGGCTCCAATCCAGTTTATTAAATTCCAAGCTTATACTTTCAGAGTTCAAAGCAGTACATCAGCAACCTTGGGCAAAGCCCTCAAATTGTTTTCAAACTATCATCTCTTTGACTTGGTCCTCGAATCCTTGGCCTAAGATTATGGGTTTCTCAAAGTAACTCAAAGTCCTATCTCTATTCAAGTGCAAAAGTACAATCTAAAACCCTCTGGCATATTACATCGAGTAATAAGTGTATTTTTTTTCATAGAAGAATGCGAGGTACTGCTCAAGATTAGCTATAATAAATGTTCTGACAGAGAAGCTATGACAAGGTGAAAACTCAATACCCTGAGATTGTGTGACAAGCGGAGAACAATGATTTTTCAGTTACAATAAATTTATGTAATAGCGTATTAAAATAAAAAAAGAAAAACAGAAGACAATGTAACTGGATTTTGTCCTCGCAGAATATATCCAACTAAATTTGGATTAGTTTGGATTTCTGACCTGAATTTGCACTCATTTCTGTCTAAACATCATACATGATTATAAGTGATTATCTGGAACTGATGCTGATTCTTCCAAGAAGAATAAGCAAGAACCCCATCTGGAAAAATTCTTTTTTCTAGGTACGACTGTAAAATGATTAATGTACAATTTTTAAAAATGGCTTTGTCTATGGTATATAAACATGTCACAAATTCATATGTGTTTTACATGATTATATTGCAATTATATTTAAGAGCATCTAACATGTAGAGACACGGGTTTCCATAAAATATAATTGACGTTGTAAATTGGTGTGAGGTATAAGGAGATTTGAAATGGCAGAGCATGTTTTGACTATATATTTCTTTTCACCTCATTGGTCAAATAGGTCAAGATAGATTTTCTGCTGTTGTACAGCGAATGATACACAGTGAAAAGGATTACTGTAACTGCAAATTCAATTTTAGACAAAGCTGATTTTAACATCATGAGCTTATGAAAATAATATCTGAGCAGATGCTTCCATGACACAAATTCCAGCTTTATAAAAACAAGTTGGATGATTTAGTATACTAAGGGATCTGGTAGACTTGAGGTAAGCAAATTCCATTTGGATTGCGTACTAAGGGAGAAAGTCATTTGGAAGCAGAATGCCCAGCCTTTCTGACTTGCTGGATTTGTCAATATTTTTGTGGATGTAGGTCTTTTTAAAGAGCTACCCAGAACAGAATGTATATCCATATGGGAGGGTAACATTTCTTGGTTAAAAAATACCTATTTTCAATTGTGTTTTGTTATAGCATAATGTTATTTTCTTCCAGCGTTCAAATTTATTAATTTTGATAGATTGATATAATTCACATTATGTCCATTACTGTGGCAATTACAACAGTTTATTGTTTCATAACCAGCATTCAACAATTTGTCTTAATTATTGTCAGCAACACTATTGTTTGCGCAATCTTGTGTTAAATTTGTCAATCCTTTTCACATGAACAGATTTCTTCATGACTAGCCTTTTTTGTGGCTGGTCTCTACAATTCACAAATGTCAGACTTTAAGTACCAATTATCCTGCCTCCTCCTACTGCAGCACATGTGAAAGATGCTACTTCTGTCCAGGTCCAGAGGCATCGATATTTTTCTTTCCTGGATGACTAATATAGTCTGGAATATCTCTGGTGCACGCCTGCCCCTTGACACAGCCTAGCACTGGCATAAGAGATAGGAAATTTAAGCATAGCTGCTGAACTCTGCTTTAGGGCTTTTGAGATCAAGGCTGCTGACTTTAACAAATGTATAAAGAATGAATAATGCATACACTAGAGATGAGTTTGCAGCTTATACAGCCTTTGCAAGATTCACATTTCAGATGTGCTGAAGCCACAGCTAAGGTCAGCATTATACCACCAAGGATTGCACCCCTACTCACCTGTAGGCCAAAAGGAAATACAATAGCATTAACCCACACCAGATCACAAAGGACTTGGATAGATACCACTAACTGCCAGTTAGCGCAGATGCATGATTATCAAAGCTAACATATAATCCCCTCACTAATTCTATTCTACTAGGCTGCCAGGACCTCGACATATCCTTTCTGCCATTAGACTTAATGGCATCCCAAACAGTAAATGGACAGAAATCAAACCATGATTATTAAAATTAAAGTGCTCTTTTAAAAAAAAACAACAGCCTTTTGTTCTGTGATGACAGCCAGATGCTGCCGGCTGTGATGGCTGGAGAGAATAAATGTGTATTAGCAGAATGACATTTTCTTTCTTTAGGCATGGGTGACACCATGACAGAACAGCATGAGTTGGATAATGTGCACAGCGGAATGTTTTGTGCTTTAGAAATGTGAGTAACTAGAAATTTTAATGCTGCCTCATTGATTATTTTAGCAAGTGACAGTTTTTGTCACAGTCCATCTTTATGATTATTAACAATTATAGATAACTGATTGCCAAAACCATAACAACAGTATTTATGATATTTTGGTTACATTTTAACTGTTTCCATTGCTAATGCCTGAAGGAACCTTCCAAATCCTAAATGCTTGACCTTGAGTGGGTTTAATCAAGGCAGCAGCCATACCATGATAATAAAATGTCAGGCTGGATGAACACAGCAGGCCAAGCAGCATCTCAGGAGCACAAAAGCTGACGTTTCGGGCCTAGACCCGCCATACCATCTCTGGTGATGGTGTGGACATTCCACATTAAGCAGAGGTTCACCTGCACATCTGCCAATGTGGTATACTGCATCCACTGTACCCAGTGCGGCTTCCTCTACATTGGGGAAACCAAGCGGAGGCTTGGGGACCGCTTTGCAGAACACCTCCGCTCAGTTCGCAACAAACAACTGCACCTCCCAGTCGCAAACCATTTCCACTCCCCCTCCCATTCTCTTGATGACATGTCCATCATGGGCCTCCTGCACTGCCACAATGATGCCACCCGAAGGTTGCAGGAACAGCAACTCATATTCCGCCCGGGAACCCTGCAGCCATATGGTATCAATGTGGACTTCACCAGTTTCAAAATCTCCCCTTCCCCTACTGCATCCCTAAACCAGCCTAGTTCGTCCCCTCCCCCCACTGCACCACACAACCAGCCCAGCTCTTCCCCCCCACCCACTGCATCCCAAAACCAGTCCAACCTGTCTCTGCCTCCCTAACCGGTTCTTCCTCTCACCCATCCCTTCCTCCCACCCCAAGCCGCACCCCCATCTACCTACTAACCTCATCCCACCTCCTTGACCTGTCCGTCTTCCCTGGACTGACCTATCCCCTCCCTACCTCCCCACCTAAACTCTCTCCACCTATCTTCTTTACTCTCCATCTTCGGTCCGCCTCCCCCTCTCTCCCTATTTATTCCAGTTCCCTCTCCCCAGCCCCCTCTCTGATGAAGGGTCTAGGCCCGAAACGTCAGCTTTTGTGCTCCTGAGATGCTGCTTGGCCTGCTGTGTTCATCCAGCCTCACATTTTGTTATCCTGGTGATGGTCCTCTCTGGTTGCCAGCTCTTGACTTCTGCCAGTAGGTCCTACTCCTGCGCAAAGGTTATCAAATGTCTGAGTGGCAGATGGTGGGACTGGCCTTCCTGAAAGAGGTGTCGTACAAGTTTTGTTGGTCCTCCAGCCGATGACCATGATCCCTTATTACCCGTATAAAATTCCAGTTTCTGTCAATCTGAAGCTGTGGCCTCAACAAGTGTACAGCAAGGAACCATAACATAATAATAATGCACTTGGTTTGTTTCACAAAACAAAAACTAACTAATTTCCTCCAACAAATCAACTGCAACTCCTTGCCCTTCAAATCAGTGGGAAACTGCACTTCATTGCATTCGGAGCAGCAATTACTCATTGAAAGAGGAACTGTCTGAAAACTGAATGACTGGAAGAATCAGCTGTTCTAGGATTCAAGCACAAACCTGCCGAGAGCATCCAGCACCTTAGACTGTTGGGCCATGCTACCACATACATAATCACCCTGTTCAGATGGGTGTGGCATTTTAGGTATTTTCTGACTGACCTGCTCTGAGATGTTACTACTCACCTCCAGAACTGACGGCAATTGAACTTAGGCCTCCTGTTTCAGAGACAGAGATGCTACTATTGCACCACAACAGCCCTATGTGGCTAGTTTATTACGGATTTCTTCTGGCACTTTAAGGTTCAACACCCATTGGCAAGAGAGTCTCATCTTCTTGTTATTCGTTTTATGAGGGTAGCGAAAAAGTGAACTTTCTGCTGTATTTGTTTCTCTTTATGGCTTTTAAAGAAGATTGTATTTACTGAGTAACACAGTCAATCCTTGTCAGAAAGGAAACAAAGCATTGATTATGTACCTCATATCAAAATAGATTTTAAAGTCTTTTCAGAATCTAAGAAATTCCATTACTAGAAGAAATTCCAGTACTAAATAGATGAAAAATATTCTGAATATAGCTAAATAGATGGGAGACTTTTGTTTGCCAATCTTACAACAATTGCCTAGATAATTCTCTGGGAATCCTAAAGAGGGGTTCTTCTATAGGCCAGGAGGAATAAAGGTGAAGCCTCACACTGTGTAAGAGCCACCAGGGAGTATGGCTGATGTTGTCCCAATTTTTGCATTGTTATTTCATCCTCTCTTTGTAGCAAAACTCTCAACATAATAAGGGAGAGAAAGTTATTTACATTCCTTGAAGTGGGGAAGCTTCAAAATTGTGGTAAAAAATGGACTATCAATTTTTAACTTCCATTGTCAGATTTTAGTACCAGGATACCCAGAGACTGAAAGTGATTTTAAAAAAGAATGTCATTGACTTAAAAATGCCCCTAATGATTACTTAATCACAAGCAGAGCTGAGCTTCAGCAAACCTATATGGAATAAATGAAATTATCTGAATTCAAATTAACATCTGAATCAAAAATTATTTAAACCAGTCAGGAGTGAAATACTTCTCATCTCCCACTTACAATTAACACCCGTATGATATGTTTCACATACTGATGATGAAACATGTGCCTGGCATTATTCATCTTAGAAACAATGACCTTAGACACGAGAATTATGAATAAGCTATATTTCAAGCAGCTGTTTTGGCAGAACAATACATTTGTAACAGGCAAACTGGAATAAACTCTCTCTTGCTTTCTTTCTCTTTCCCTCCGCTCCAGCTTAGAAAAGACAGAGCAATAGTTGATGAGACAAATTGGAGGGACATCAGAACATCAACAGCTATATCAATATCTGTACAGAATTCAAGAGATGGCCTATAGAAGAGCCCCTCTTTAGGATTCCCAGTTCTTGTTGGTCAAGATGTTGCTTATCAACAGTGGTCTCAGCATAACACCTTACATCTTCAGAACACCATATTTTCTTTTATCTTTCCTTTTGTAACAGATAGTAACATCTTAACTTTGTACTTTTTTTTAATGTGTGTGTATTACCGTTGTGTCATGTTTTTCTTGGCTAGTTATTAATAAAATCACTTACTCTTTGACTCAAGTAAACCTTGTAATTGGTTCCTTAATGTTTTTGGTGAGCTGATTACTTCATTTTTATTGAAGTGACTATAGCTCTACACTGAAAAAATAATTAAGCTTTTGTTTCTGCCAAGCAAGGAGGTTGAAGAGGGCAGAAGATTCATCCCTCCTCAACCAGTTGGAATAAAATGCTCTACAAGAATACATTTATCTCCCTTGGGTCAACAGAAGGTCTTCCCAGATGATCTGATATCACAGTGGATGTTGCTATCACTTTTCCAGCCAATAACCTTTCCATATCCCATTCAGACTCTTATACTGCAGGATTGATTGCATGTGTGAAGATAGAAATAGAATTAACATCCCATTCAACTCACAACTGCAACTATTTTTTTTATTTCTCTCCACAAGTGTTGCCAGACCCACTGAATGTTTCTAGAACTACAGATCTTTATTCCTGTTGTTCAAACTAATATTACAATGTAGGAAAATATTTTTCTTCCAAAAGATTTGGACAGTTGTGCCACGTAGTGAATGTGTGTGATGTGATTTGATATTGAAATGTCAACTATCCAGGATTAAATGAAAATTAGGAACCCTCATTTATTACTTTTTCATACAATCATACTCAATTAAGAATTGCCTCTTTTGAGTATAAGCATGGTCTGTAGCCAGCTATCTCCTTTCCTAAGGGTACATTCTCTCAGTGATATGCTACTGCTTGATGGTTTTGTTCAATTGAACATCTGCTTTCAAAATTAGAAGAAAATTACAGCAAAATTATAATTAAAAGCAGATTCATGTTGAAGAAACAACCCATCTCCTATGGTTTGGTGAGACTATATGCATTTGGGAGCCATATCATTTTCCTGGAAGTCTAAGTACATTATTTTTATCAATGTTGAAAAGATTGCTATAGCTGATAGTCTATTGGGAGACCCAATGAACAAAATACAAAAACTGTATTTTTGTTTTACTCTGAAAAAGCAGCTTGATTGCAAAATGCCAAAATGGGGGAAGGCAGAGGAGGTAAAGATTGTAATGTGATTATCACATGTCAGGATGATTTCACTGACTGCCCTAAGGAGAGGCATAAAGGCTTTTTTTCTCATTAAATCCAAACGATATAAATGGTTTGTTTTGCAATGCTGATGGTTATCTCCTAGCCCTTTGCATACTTTTATACAGTTCAGTTCTATTTCATTCAAAATTTGCCATTTCAATTCACTTTATGCTTTCTTAGGCAACAATTTCAGCCTTATATCAAGTAAGTTTTTCTAACCATTAACACCACACTGTGAACAGTTTTGGTGCCTTATGTAAGGAAAGTTGCTCTGGCACTTTAGGCAATCCAGAAAAAGCTTAACAGATTGATTTTAGATAAGACGGATTCTCTTATGAGGCAAGGTAGTCAATTGGAAACTGTGTCCAGGCAACTTTATTGAAACATATCAAACCTTAAGGGGCTTGGCAAGGTAGATACTGAGATAATATTGGATCAGAGGACATAGTCTCAGAGGAAGGGATTGACAATTTAAGGTTGGAGTGAGGAGGAATTTCCTCTGTTGACAGTGTCTTTACGGAATTCTTTACTGCAGAAGCTATAGAGGCTGATTAAGCATATTCAAGGACAAGATAGGTGTGCTTTTAATCAGTAATGGAAACCTAAGTTGAAGGCAGGAAAGTGGACTGGGGGTTATCAGATGAGCCATGATCTCACACAATTTTGGAATAAACTCAATGGGCTGAATGGCCCACTTTTGTTCCTCTGTCCTACGGTCCTTAGGAAAATCTTGTTTCAACGTATAAGTTGAAAAGGTAATTTCTGATCAGAATCAGAAAATGTCACATCACAAAATAAATCATTCTGTGCATTATGGCTGTTTCCTGAAAGACGTTTCTACCCTGCCTTTTCCCCCCTGAACATTTTTCCTCAAAACTGTATTTTCAAAATATATTTCTATTTCTTTTTATATAAACTTTTAGGCCTAGGCTTCCATCATTATTTTTGATGGAAAATTCAAGGCTAAACCATTATCCAGACAGTGCTCAATTTCTGGGTGATAATAGGATTACTAATACTTTAATATGGCATAAAGAAAAGATGCAGAAATTCATGTGTATAAAAGTATCTTTGAAATATAGTTGTTGGAGCCTCTGCAACTTCCCTTCTGGCATTCCACAGAATTCTGGGATGCATGCCCAAAGTTTTTTTTTCCCCATTTTGAACTAGTAGTTCTTATCTTCAATATGTATCTAAAAAGCATCACATTTTGCTCCATAAAACAAATATTCACAGCTAGCTATCTAGCTAACACATGGTAAACCTAGGATGGAATTTTCCACGGCACACAGGGAGTCAGCTGGCAGTTACAATATGTTTGTAAAATTGGGCACCATGGAAGTGGGCCATACCTGTCATTTAACTGACTCTAATGGGAAATTTCCTATTGGAAGAGGTGGAGTTGAGTGGGTTATTTAGCCATAAGAGATAGTAACAAAAGTAGGCTGTTCAGCCCTTTAAGTCTGCTCTGCCATTCATGGCTGATCTGCCAATCCTCAATTCCATTTTCCTGCCTTTTCCCCCCCAATTACTCTTGGTTGGCTTCCATTTTAAAAATCTATTTCAACCTTGAATTAACTTAATGAAACAGCGTCAGCAATCATCTGGGGCAAAGAGTTCCATAGATTCATTGCCTTCTGAGAGAAATTCCTTCCCACCTCTATCTTAAATGTTTTTATGAGATTATGCCTCCAGTCAGACTCTTCCATAATGGGAAAACAATCTTTCTATATCAACACTGTTAAGTCTCCAAAGAATCTTGTATATTTCAATAAGGTTGTTACTCGTCCTTTTATATTTCACCTAGTACATGCCTCTCTTCATAAGATGTGGTTACAATCAAAGTGAACCTTCTCAAGACTACCTTCAATAACAGTGCATTTCCTTAGGAAAAGGTGCCCAAAACTGTTCACAATATTTGAACTGTTGTCTGTTGCCTTGTTATGTTTTAGCAAAACCTCACTACTTTTATGCTCTATTCCCTTTGAAATCAAGGCCAAATTTAATTTGTTTTCTCTACTCCATACTAAACTTAAATGCTGGCTTTTTGTGAGTCATGGTTGTGGACTCCCAAATCCATCTGTTCTGTGGTTTTCTGCAGTCTCTCACCATTTAATTAAAGTCAGCCTTTCTATTCTTCCAGCCAAAATGCATAATCTTACGTTTTGCCACATTACATTCCATCTGCCAAGCTTTTCTCCCCACTCAATGTGTCTATGACCCCTGCACACTATGTGTCATTCTCACTGCTTACCTTCCCACCTAATTTTTATGAAATCTGCAAAATCAGCTATTATACATTCAAATTCTTCATCCAAATCATGCATATAGCTCATACATAATTATGCTCATAGTACCCATCCCTGTGGTAGACCACAAGTTACAGGTTCCCAACCTCAAAATAAACCCCTTGTCTCAACTCTGACTTTTTGTTACTCCTGGTGCAGTCTCCCTTATGCCTGGAGTAGTTTCAGTGACACCTCTCTACTTTTATACTGTATTCCTTTAGCAATAAATACCAAGATTCCATTTCCCTGCCTTATTTTCTGCTATACCTACATACAGCTTTTCTGCAATTCATGCATAAGGATTTTGGACTGAATGGACAAAGTCAGAAGTCACACAGCACCAAGTTCATAATCCAATAGGTTTAGTTAAAATCACAACCTTTCAGAGTGCTGCTCCTTCATCAGGTGAAGTGGAAGGAGGCACACAGGAACAGAATATAAAGATGGAGAGATAATGGCAAGATAATTCTAGGCATTTAAAAGTATCCACAGATAAGTACAAATAGTGTGAGTGGAATGTCAGCAGGCAGTCTTTGCAGGTGATCAAGAATTTCAAAAAGTTTGAGTAAAGTGTCAACATCTGAATAGCAACTGAAGGGATAATCTATGAATTAATCAAGTGACTCTGATAGGTACTCATGTTATTCCAGCCACTTGCAATGTCACTAGCACCATTTTATTTTTGATCACTTGTAATTATCTTTCTGCCTTAATTAATTAGTTCATAGGTCATCCCCCACCTGTTATTCATCTGTTGGCACTTTACTCACACTGTTTAAAATGCTTGATCACCTGCAAAGATTTGTTATATAGTCTGTCAACACTCCACTCACACAATTTGTAATTATCAGTTGATGCTCTTAATTAAGAGAAGTTATCTTGCCATTATCTCTCCACCTATATATTCTGTGTCTGTGTGTCTCCCTCCACTTCAGCTGATGAAGGAGCAGAACTTTGAAAACTTGTGATTTTAAATATGCCTGTTGAACAGTAAGCTGGTGTCGTGTGACTTCTGATTTAATGCACAAAGACATCCAGATCCCTCAACACCAAAGCACTCTGAAGTTTCTCTCTACTTAGATATTAAATTGCCTTTCTACTCCTCTAACTAAAATCAATAATCTCACACATATACACAACGCTGGACTGCTAACCCAGATCCTTACAGCTGTTATAAATGGCATGAAGAGCAAACCAGCCAAAAGGCACAAGCATTAAATCTAAGCTAACATTCCTATCCAGTGCTGCATGGTCAGGGTCGCATTCTTTTAGATGAAATGTTAGACCAAGGTCCTGCCTGTCTTCTTAGATGGACATAAAAATCCCATAGCAAAATTTCAAAAAACAGTAAGAGCAATCTCCCTGCTGACCTGACCAACAGTTATCCACCGTGGTGGCCTGACAGTGGAGGTCTCCCTTGAGGCTGTGTGCCAGTGTGGACTGGGTCAGAAAGACTGATATTCTGAACATTTTACTTCTTTATTTTTCTAATTTATTCCTATAATGCTGGACAATATATTTCTTTATTTTTCTAATTTAAATTGTTTCCTAACAACTTGACCTTAAGTAACTGTGCCTGGGCACCTTTGTACCGAAGATGGTGTTGTAATGAAGTGACTGTAAACTTTTTACTGTACTCATTTGAGTCCATGTGACAATAAAGCTGATTCAATTTAATTTAATTCAATTCCAATATTGAGTAAATTTTTAAAAAAGTCTGTAAAACACTTTGAGACATCCTGAGATAGTGAAAGCATTTTATAAATGCAAGTCTTTATTTCTTTAAGAAATGGCAAACCTTATTGTGCAGAATAATCTGTGAAAAGTTATTACTCCATTGATGTTAACTGCAGAAAATGTACCTGTACTCTTAGTGGGTTTACCTTTTCGATGTTTATCTGTACGCACTAACTAAATACGAAAAGTCTCCTATTATTCAGATGGTAAGGTGATAACTTGGCCATTGTCCAATTTGATGGCGTCTCCTTACTTTCTAAGTTATAGGGAGACCTTTAATGTGCCATTGACTGATTAGGTAATAGGTGATAGGGATACCTTCACTAAACTTGAACAAGGTCTAAAGATCCTATTTCAAACTCTGGGTGACTTTCAAGTAAACAAAATAGTCTTGGTTGACTTACATCAGTCATTCATTTTGGAGAATCAAAGGCATGTGTTAGAACATCAACAGAAAGAGATTGCAGGTTTTTTTTTGAAAAAGGAAACAATATATTACATTGAGCTACAGATATTAATAAGGTGCCAACATTTTGCTGAATTTGCTAATCTAAGGGTGTGTCTGGCACTGAGGATGTAAAAGAAACCCATGTTTCTGCCCTTGCTTATGATTTGGCTATTTTTGCTAGAAAAGGCATACGTTAGAATATCTCTGGGAACAGCAGTTTGACTGTGATGGCCCTATTATAAAATAACCTACCAGTATTCACAGCCATGCTTCATGTTTGAGTATGTTATGAATGACTCCCAGTTGTCTTTGAACTCCGTAAGTGGTCATTGCTTCTATTTTTTTCCTTGGATGTTTGGTCTCAGTTATTGGGCGGCTTCTACTGCATCGTTGATACATATGGAGTCCATCTCATGCCCCAGTTCTACCCCTGCTAACTGAGATAATAGCACTGATACAATTTTCAGGCCAAGAGCTTTTGACCACATTGCTGACAAGAAGTAGAATAACTTGCAGGCAAAAAGATTGATTAACATGCCTTTGTATGAATTATTTAACTGCTGATGTATACAATCAATTCTCATTTTTAAAAGTTGGTATTTATGATCAAGCGAAAATAAAACAAGTAAAATATAAAGCGGAAGACTTAGTAGCTTTTAAAACAATCCTAATTTTTTATTGTTTGGAGTTTTGATTTGATATATTTGATCTCACTCTAGATTCCCTACCATGTTTGTAATGTGATCTGATTTTGTTTGAATATAAGTTCTGAAACATCAGTGCAATTGAAGGTTTAAATCAAATATAAAGCCTTTTAAATATTATCAGGATGAATGAAAATAACCAATAACGTCACTCAGACAAATGTTTAATGAAATAAGTGATGGCATACTGCTCATATAGGAAGTGACTATGTACTGACCAAGCCTGCATGCAAGCTTTTGTTTACTAATTGCCATGGATCAATTATGTATGTAATTGGATTTTCAAAGTCAAAGTAATGGGATCACATTACATGGGAACTACTATCAAGGGATAGCATGGCAGATAATTTTGCTATTACAATGTACAGTACTGAAGCTTTTATTGCTTATGGTGTAAAGGTTGAGAGCACTTGAGAAGAAAGCGCTTTTCCACTTTTTGCATCTAATCACAATATGAAACACTTTTAGATCAGGTTTCTTTTTGTGAAAGGCATGAACAGAAACTCTCATCCCAGTCACCAAATCGAAGAACTGAAGGGAATTAAACAATGGAAAGATTCAGTGTATGTATTAACAGAATGTTTTTATGTCCTATTAAAATATTAAAATAGTATTTTAAAATAATGAACTTAATACAATTTAATGAAATGACATCATTCTGCGAATGGATGCACTGATGCTGCACACATAGTAAAATTCACATACATTAAAATGAACAATTCGTCAAGACTGTTGCCCCTTCCTATTTCTGTAACCTCCTCCAGCCACCCAATGTCCCAGATGTCTTAGTTTCTACTATTCTTGCCTCTTCTGATATCCTTTCTGCTACAAAACTGAGCCCCGTCTGAGGCATCTAGAATTCACACTCTGAAAATCCCTCTGAATTTGTTGCCCCTTTCCTCCTCACTCAACTCCTTTAAGAACATTTCAGAACTCAAGTAAGTATAGGTCATCCTTTTGCCTTGACCTGACATGTTTAGTTTTTTTTTGTCTTACTGCAACTTTCTAAGTGTTTTCAATGTTTATCTACAACTAAACAATTGCTGCATAAGAGAGTGGTCTGAATGATGATCCTCCTCCTTGTTGAATGAGGATTTTTGTGCAGGTCTCTCCTATTTCATAATAAGAGGCTCCTGTTCAGACATTTGCAGAGAAGATGTTATCCTAACATATCTTTTTTTTAATATCTGATCAGGGTAAGATATAGAGTTTACAAGTCTGAGCAGAATTTCTAGGTCTGCGTACTTTTATTACAGCCTCCAGTTCTCTGCCTGATAACAGGTAGGGTGAATTTAGGCTGGTCTACTCACAACCTTACACATTTAATCCCAAAATGAACTTGCAACCTCAAATTCATGCTACAGCTATGTTTGACTGTTTCCACTTTTGCAACATTGCTCAACCTTCATCCCTGTCTCTACTTATCTGTCGCTGAAACCCCCATTCATGCTTTTGTTATCTCTAAACTTAATGGTTTCAATACAGTCCTGGCTGATCTTCCAGACTTTACCCTTTATAAACTTGAGATAATCCAAACTTCTGCTGTCCATGTCTAACTCACAGCAAATTACATTCCCCTGAACCTCTTCAACATGTCAACCTACAATGACCCATGCTGGATCTGAGTTTAACAATATCTTGACTTTAAAATTCTCACCTTTGTGTTCAATTCCTTCCATGCGTCACTCCTCCTACCTTCCGAAGAAGGGTCCCAATCCAAAATGTCAACTTTCAAGCTCCTCTGATGCTGCCTGGTCTATTATGTTCCTTCAGCTCCACACTGTTTTGTCTCTGACTCCAGCATCTGCAGTTCTTGCTATCTCCTCTTATCACTGTTATCTTGGTCAGTCCTACAACCCATAGTCATTGCTTGTTCAACAAATTCTGGCCTTTTGTGCATCACTAATTTTAATCAGAGATAGCAAGAATTGCAGATGCTGATGTCAGAGACAATACATTTTGAAACAGGGGTCCGGTCCCAAAACGTCAACATCCCTGCTCCTCTGGTGCTATCTGGCGTGCTGTGTTGCCCCAGCTCCACATTGTGCGTCACTACTTTTAATTGCTCCACTGTTACATGACTTACCTCACAGGATCTGGACTTCCCCCCTACACTTCTACACCTCTACCTCACATTCCTCTTTTAAGACGTGCCTTAAAACCATGCTCTTTAACAAAATTTTTGGGTCATCTGACCTGAACTCCATTTATGTGGCTTTGTGTAACAATTTGTTTTCTTTGTTCTGAAACTATGACACACTTCAGGATCTTTTAGATCCTATTTCAATATAAGTTGTTGTTGCTCTCAATAAATGTCAAGCAGGGGACTAGGGCAAAGGTGCACTCTTCCAAAGTTTGTCATTACAATATGTAAGTACTGACCCAAGATGAGGAGCATAGCATTCAATAGTGCATGGCTGGTGAAACCTAACTGTGTAAGTCAGGCAATGTTATTTAGTATGTGTAGCAAACAGGTTAGTACAACGGTCAACAATCTCTTACTACATTAATAAGACAACTCACTTCACTAATGTGAGGCTGGATGAACACAGCAGGCCAAGCAGCATCTCAGGAGCACAAAAGCTGACGTTTCGGGCCTAGACCCTTCCGAAACGTCAGCTTTTGTGCTCCTGAGATGCTGCTTGGCCTGCTGTGTTCATCCAGCCTCACATTTTATCTTGGAATTCTCCAGCATCTGCAGTTCCCATTATCTCTCTCACTTCACTAATGTTTTGTTTGCATATCACACCAACTGGTACCAATTCACATAAATGTACCTAAGCAAAATTTATAAGACTTTTTTAATCTGCATTTTGCCTCTTGTTGCATTGGGATACAAGAATAGGTAAATATGAATGGAAATGATTTTAGTACCAATTGCTCCCTTTAACTAAACACTGGAAAGGAACATTGTAGATAAACTAACTTGGTAGTAAAGCTCAGCAGGTCTGGCAGCATCTGTAAAGGGAAAAACAGAGTTAACATTTCTGGTCCGGTGACCCTTCCTCAGAACCGAGACCTGAAATGTTAACTCTGTTTGTTCCTTCACAGATGCTGCCAGACCTGCTGAGCTTTTCCATCAACATTGTTTTGTTCCTGATTTACAGCATCCTCAGTTCTTTCAGTTTTTTTTTGTAGATAAACTGCTTGTTTCACCACTGATTGTTTAACGGTGTAAATTGCATTTACACATGGTAACATGATATCCAACACAAATATAGTGAGAAGCACGTGAAACTGAAGAATTTATGTCCCAGATAAAAAAGAATTCTAAGTGCTGTGAGATACTCACTTTTTAACATGCTTTCTTTCCTTTCTTTCAAGAGTTAGTGTTTCAGATTTCCAATCTGCAAGGACAGTGTTTTGAGCATCACTGAGAAGATCTGCAATTGAGCAGTTCCAGTAGAAATTTCAGTGTGTATTGTATTTACTGATTCTGGGTGCTAATTCAGAGCAGTTGAAAATAATTACCAGTTCACACTGGTGTATTCCTAACTTCAAAAGAATATGAAAGTCTCAAACAAAATAATAGGGAAGAAATTGGTTTTGAACAAAAATGTGAAGTGATTTGGCTGCTTCAATGGAAAACAAACTGGGCACAGTGTAAATCAGGCTGGGTCCACTGATACTCCAGACTGAGCTGAAGTCCAGTGTCCACAAGCTGTTCTTGTTCAGGAAGTCCCATAGTTCCTCTGGTGACCACTGCTTGAAATCTGATGAAAATGACTGGCGGCTCTCTAAAGTGGGAATTCCTCCCCAGGGTAAATGCATAAATCTCATCTTAAGCTAATTAACCTCCAGGAAATTTTTCAGTTGGGCTTGATGGGGACTAAGAACCCCATAGAATCCTGCCCAACAATATTGAATTATGTATATTAGAATATTTCAGATGTATTTCCCCATCTGAGCTCAACTGACTGATCTCACTGACAACAGGAGTGGGTTTTGGCTTTAATGCTCCTAAGAATGGATGGGAAAAAGAATTGTACAATAATGCAGCACAGAAGACCTTTTCAGCTCATCTTGGTCATAGTAGTACTTTGAAAGAGCTATCCTATCGTTTCTACCCCTCTCACTTTTCCACATTATTCTGTATGTTTCCTTTTATGAATGTATTGAGTTGCAGACAATAAGAAGTAGCTACAGAAAATAATATTTTTCTTGTCTCCTCTTAGCTTCTTTTCCCAGAATATCAGACCTTAGTTTTCCAATGACTGGCAGCCCCCACTCCCCTTCAACATGACTGATGGAAAAGGTTTCTCACAGTTTGCTTGTAAAACTTCCATAAACATTTTGACCAGTTCAATTAAATTTTCCTTTAATTTTTTTTGGTCTACAAAGATTTCTTGAGGATCATTTTCAGCATGGAGAAGCATTGAGTGAGGAGAAGGTTGGATGCACTGTTGTTGCCTGTCAGAACCTATCTAGTTCACACAGCATTGAATGTACTGAGGAGGAACCAGTACCACAGCAAAAGATCAAGTCCCTTCAAGAAAGTAGGAGGGGAGAAAAAGGAGAGTTAACAATTGAAATAATGGTGTCACATGTATCCGACAAAACAAGGACGATGGCAGTAGGTGTATAATCATTTTTGTTTTTTTTACTGCAGTAGCACAAGCCGTCTGCAGATGCCCATTTCCTGGCTTAATACATGTGAGATAAATGCCAGTGAGAGACATGGAATAACTTTAGGAACAGCGCTGGGACCCCTACTCTGAAGTAAAAAGCATGCCTACAGCCATTACCTGCCAGAAGTGGGATTATTTTACCACAAGTAATCTCCTAATTTGTCACCTCATGCCTTGCTAAAAAATTACAGGTGCTGTCTGGGCTCCTGCTGCTGACAATGGTAGACTCAGCAGCATCACTGGTAGAGCTGAGAAGGACCTCCTGAGGTGTCAAGGAGATCTCTGGAGATGGGTCAGGTTAAGTGAAATAAAAATCAATCACTGTATCGTGTGTCAGAATGCAAACCCCGACTGTGACTGGATCATACCTTGCCCAGCTACAGTCCTTTCATTGGTTAGTGAGACCCTTTCCACTACCTAACTTGGAGTATTGCTGGAAGGCAGCCTCCAATTAGCAGTCATATTCCACCTCAGGAGCTACAGCCTGATGGCCTAACTATGGAATTCACCTGCTTGAAAATCTCCTCACCTCCAATGTCCAACCCCCCTCTCATTCCCAAATCCTTGACCTGACACAATGGGTCCATCTTGTCTCCCACCTATTCGCCTCTCCCATCTCACTGACCAATCCCAACCACTTCCTACCTGCACTCACCTATGACCATCCCCAGCCCCACCCCTGCTCTCTATTCATTTCCCAGCTCCCTTCCTCCTCCCCATTTCTGAAGAAAGGATCCGACCCTAAACATCAACTTTTCTGCTCCTCTGATGCTGCCTGGCCTGCTGTGTTCCTCCAGCTGTACGCTGTGTTATCTCTGACTCCAGCGTCTGCAATTCTTGCTGCCTCTAGCAAACACAAAGAGTCTTATGCCCTTCTGTCTGCCAGGGATCCTTCAAACAATGGCTGGTCTGGAGGCTGAGGGTTTTCCTGGCACTGTTTGCGATCCTGGTCTGAGATGAAGTCTAGTGTTATGGAATGAAACTCTCTCTCTCCCTCTCATGCAGTGTAACAAACAGCTAGCACAGAAAACAGCAAACGCAATAGGCAAAACTGCTGGCCAGTACACAAAACACAGCTACAGAAAAAAAAAGCTGCAGGTGCCATCTTCGGCTCATAAAGGAATGTTCACAGGACTCATTCAAAGTCATGCAGCTTGTCAAGTTTCATCCTAAACTCTCCCAGCCTATTTTCCCATGCAGTTGTTGAATATCATCATTACCTTTTCATCCTTCTGCCCATCTTATATGGCATTGCTAACCCTGATCTGCCAGAAGCATGCAAGGTGCAGATATCCATCTGCTCCCAAGTAAAATGTTTAAGGCCAGAAGTGGAGTCTGACTTGGGCTGAGAGCAGGTATGGTGTTGGGCTGAGTCCAGTGATTTGCTGATGGGCAATTGCATGGATAAAAGGTGAGGGAGGATGGTAACCATCATCTTTTTTTGGAAGAGGTCTATTAGGGCTGAGGGACTTGTCGTCTCTGCTGCTCCAAAAATTTGGTCAATACCATTTTGTTCATAAATATAACTTTCACAAGTTCCTCCTTAACTTCCATTTCCTAACTTATAACTACGTCTGGGAGTTACTAGTACTTGACAGTGAAGAATGATGCAAAATATTAGCAGTTCTCAACTGCTGTCCACATATTTTCCAATATTATTTCCCCAGGCTCACTTTCTAGAGAAACAACTTTCATTTTGTTGACTCTTTTACCAATTAAATGTCTGTAGAAACCTGTTATTTTGTTTTATACTTCACCTAACAAAACAGCTATGCTCCGAAAGCTTATGTTTTCTCATAAGCCTGTTGGACTATAATCTGGTGTTGTGTGATTTCTAACCTTTTTATTTTTCTAACTAACTGTCTATTGTACTTTAATTTTTCTGTCCTTTTCAGTATTTCAGAATATTTCTGTTGTTTTCTTGCATATTCTGTCTGATCTTTTCTTCTGACATCCACCTTTAAACAATTGTTTGCTTTTTCTTTAAGTTTGCTACTATCTTTAACTCTTAACAAAGGTTGTTGGGCATCCCACTGGAACTTTTGCCTTCTCATTTAAAATTCTTAATTATCCTTTAAATACCTGTGATTGCAACTCTTTGACCGAATCCATAAAATAATTTGGCAGTTCACTTTAGCTTACATTGCTTTCATGCAAAAACACTAGTCTTGACCCAATCCTTTCTTCCTCAAACCAAACCAAAATTTAAACGTATCATGATCCTTGCTTCCTGAAGAGCACCTTCAACATGAGGTCATCTCATTCCGTAATACCAAGTCAAGTCTAGCCTGCTGTCTGGCCAGCTCCAGAGCATGCAGTTCTAAGACATCATCCCAAAAATATTTTATAAACATCTCTTCTAGACTGCATTTGTTCACCTAATTTTGAAATATATACTTAAATACAAATTGCCTATGATTATCACGGTACCTTTCTAACAAGCTCACATTATTTCTTCCCTTATACTCCATCGTATTATATGATTATTGTTAGGTCCTGTACACCATTTCCAAAGTGATTTCCTACATTTTTCACTTCTCATCCTGGCCTAAATGGCTTATATTTCCTGATTTCATAAACCAAGGCCAACGCTCTCTATTGCGCTAATTCCATCATTAATTAACAGAGCTCCCATTTCCACCTCTTGCTAGCTTCTGATCTTCCCGAATGTCCTATACCTTTTAAAATTCAGGTCCCAGTCTTATGACATGTAGATAACGTATAGATTTATATTAATTGTTTAAGTCTGAGTTTGATTTATTTTTGTCACATATACCAAGATATAGTGAAAAGTGTTGTCTTCTGTGCTTTACGGGCAGATCTTAACATACAAAATGCAACAAGGTGGCAGTGTGCAGAGTATAGTGTTATAGCCACAGAGAAGGCACAGAGAGAGAGAGAGAGATCAGAATTAACATTTGAGAGGTTCAATCAAAAGTCTGATGACAGTGCGGAAGAAGCTGTTCTTGAAACTGTTCGTACATGTATTTAAACTTTTATACCTTCTGCCCAATGGAAGAAGGTGAAAGAGAGTATAACCAGGATGGAACGGGTCTTTCATTATGTGGATGCTTTCCTGAGGCAGTGGGAAGTGTAGGTGGAGGCAATGGTTGGAAGGTTGGTTTGTGTGATGGGCTGGCTTGTGTTCATAATTCTATGTAGTTTCGACCTTGGGAAAAACAATTGTCAAACCATGCCGAAATACATCTAGATAGGATGCTTTATGTGGTGCATCTATAAAAGTTTTTAAGAGTCATTGTGGATATGTCAAATTTCCTTAGCCTTCAGAAGAATTAGGGTCATTAATATGCTTTCTTGGCTATAATGAATACATGGGTGGACCAGGGCAGATTGTTGGTGATCATCACTCCCAAGAACCTGACACTGTTGACCATTTCTACCTCAGCACCAATGATGCAGATAGGGATGTGTCCTCTACTTTGCTTCTTGATGTCAATGACCAGCTCCTTCATTTTGTGAATATTATATAGATATAATTGCCACACTCAAATTCAATTATAGCTCAGTCTCTGAGATGAGCACTATATACAGCTGTCAGAGGTAATGATAATTCTCTCACTGGCTGTTTATGAGCTCCCTATCTCTGCATTTCTGACTACATTGGATTCTGAGGTACCGCTGATCTTCAGGCCAGCTTCCTCTGAATCTAGGTCACTATTTGTGGCAGTCCATCTCCAGTGCTGTTCTCAATCCTTGCATTTTGCAGTCTTCAAGGAATGGAAAAAACAAATAGATTTTTCAGTGAGTGTCAATGAATTATTCCCCTGATGGATAATGCATTCAGTGAAAGTGAATATGAGACACATGCATCACATGCGTAAAATTTGAGGTATCCGTCAACTGTGAATGAACAAATAGGAGGAAATGAAGATTGGATGTGCTAAAAGTTGGGAAGATGTGAACACTGAAATGATAAAGAACATGTATTGAGACAAAGTGAAAAGTGAGGTAGGCAGATTAAAACACAAGATACAGATAATTGAACAGCAATACTCACATTTCATGTCCTGGTTAGGTTACTTTTAACATATGAATACTTTTAACATTACTTTTAACATATGAATCATGACCTAGCCACAAAGCTCCCCTCTTCACCTCCAACCAGGTCTGCTTCCTAAGGACAGAAGATTTCTTCCTTCCATTCCTAGAGAATGCTATTGCCTTCCTCCTCCTCCTGACTACACCCAGCAAAAAAATCTAGTAATATATTAATTTGTATGGGTGCTGCCCTTGATCCAGTTCCAATGCATATCCTTACCAGTTCCAATTTCCATTTGTGGAATGTCCTTTTAAATCCACCTACATTCGCATCATGCAGATGCCCATCATGCTTTTTTACTTGCTTTGAGAAGGAAAAAACAGTAGTCAATATCCCCACCTATACTCTCCTCTCTACCTATCTTCTTTTCTCTCCATCTTCGGTCTGCCTCCCCCCTCTCCCTATTTATTCCATTCCCTCTCCCCATCCCCCCCTCTGATGAAGGGTCTAGGCCCGAAACATCAGCTTTTGTGCTCCTGAGATGCTGCTTGGCCTGCTGTGTTCATCCAGCTCCACACTTTGTTATCTTGGCACAATTGAGTTCAGGTTACATAATCCACCCCTTCAGTTCTCCCCTCATGCTTCCAGCTCACCTTCAAATTCAGGCTGAGAGTGTTATTTCTTTGATTTCTACAACCAATGTGGCAATTAATTTTTGGTGCAATTGCCTTAAAAGTATTTTTTTGAACTTGTATTAACTGACAAGAAAATCCAACACTTCATAAGTTTATGCTCCGGTTTGTTATCAAATCACCTAATAAGTCGCAGCACAGAAAAATATTAAACAAAGGTCTCCAATTAAATACACCTTTAAACCAAGCTCTAATGAACATTCGGTTTCATTTGTATTTTCCATTTTCTGTACCAGTCTTTCTCATAGGCTTTTTGTACTAGGCCCTCAGTTTATTGGTGTTTTGGGAGTTTCCTCAGGAGTTGGGCTGATCAGCCTCCCTAACTTCAGGCAAAGAGTTGTCAGAAATCTAGGATTAAAGTAAATATTAGGTTTCAGCACTTTTGCAAGATTTTGTTCCATGATTGAGAAAACAACAAGCTCCTCCAATTCAAAGCAAATTCCACGCTTAAGATGTGGCATAGGCCTGCTCAAATTTATTTTACTTTAAACACTTATGAAAGCAGGCAGCACACATTCCCTTCAGTTTGTTAGCATATAACCCTAAGGTTATGCTTGTAAAACAAATATTGTGACTACTCTGACAACCAGTTCATTTTTAGTTTTATTAATAAAGGCACAATAATCCTAGTGGACCATAAGGCTGCTCACTCATTAGAGAGAGATAACTGGTAATGGTTTAACCTGAGTGTCACCACACTTCAGGTTAGGGAAGAAACTGAGAAGCACAGCTCCTCATGGCAACTATAGCCAGTGTGGAATTTGAACCAATGTTGTTGGCGTCACTCCATATTACAAACCAGCTATCCAAGCTAAGTGACACCACGAAGTAGTATTGATATTTGCCAAATTTGTTGCCAAATATGTTGTTCGGCTTATTGCAATTAAATAATGTTTTAGGTTATTACATTTCCTGAAAAATGAAAACCAAAGTCATTAATATTTTAAAAACCGAAAGAATTATGGATGCTGTAAATCAGGAACAAAACAGAAGTTGCTGGAAAAGCTCAGTAAGCTCCGTGAAGGAAAAAATTATAGTTGACGTTCTGGGTCTGGTCACCCTTCCTCAGAACATTAATATTTTATACATGTTACAAAAAGTGACATAAATTAAAGTCTCTACAAATTTTCTCAAATATGCCTTTCGAATGAATAAGATGTAATTTTTGTTTGTTAAATTTAATATTCGATTTCAGGAATTATGGTATTTTTCACAAGTAATATTATTTAATGATTAGCGTACATTGAGCATAAAAGGGCAAATTCTCAACTGTTCAGTGAATTCCAGTTAAATATGTTTGCTGAGGTTCCATAATTGAATAATGAAGCTCAGAATTTTTAATATTTAGCTGTACAGATATGGGCTACAAAATTTACTGTCAATTTTTTCAGAAAATTAATATCAGCAAAAGCTGATAGTTTTGCTGTTGGTACTGCTGCAACATTCACACCTTTATCTTCCCACAATCTAGTCCACAGCATTTGCTGCACACAAAGTGATCTCCTCTACATTGGGAAAACGAAGCATAGACTGGGTGACTGGGCAGAAAATCTACATTCTGCCAGCAAAATAAAAAATCCTGACTTCCAGCTGCCTGCTATTGTAACATACCACTCTGTTCTCTGGCCAACATCTCTGTCTCAGGCTTGCTGCAGTGTTCCCGTGAAGGTCAGCACAAGCTAGAAGAACAACAAGATAATAAAATGTGAGGCTGGATGAACACAGCAGGCCAAGCAGCATCTCAGGAGCACAAAAGCTGACGTTTCGGGCCTAGACCCTTCCTCTCTGATGAAGGGTCTAGGTCCAAAACGTCAGCTTTTGTGCTCCTGAGATGCTGCTGGGCCTGCTGTGTTCATCCAGCCTCACATTTTATTATCTTGGAATTCTCCAGCATCTGCAGTTCCCATTATCTCTAGAAGAACAACGCTTCGTTTTACACTTGGGGATCCTGCAGCCCTCCTGACTCAATATCGAGATCAATAATTTTAGGACCTGAACTCTCTGAATGTCCTAGCACCCGACCCTACATATTAGGCCTTGTTATCACATAGTCTGCCATTGCATGCTACCTATTTTTAGTCATTAACAGTCTCCATTAACAGCTATACACTTTCTTAGTCGGATCGTTATGCATTCTTTTGTTTTGTCCAACTGTTCTTCTCTCTCTTTGGGCTGTATCCCTGCCTATCATTTACTCCTTACCTCCACCCTCACCCAATATTCTGCCGATAAACCGACATTTTCCTAGCTACCATCAGTTCTGAGGAAGAGTTGTTAGGCCCGAAACGTCAACTCTCATTTCCCTTTACAGATGCTGTCAAACCTGCTGTGTTTTCCAGAAACTTCTTTTTTTGTTTCTGATCTACAGTTCTTTCATTTTTTCACATCATGATATATGTTAATTTCAGTTTCATTGCATTAGGAAAGAATGGCTACAGTCAATGTTAGAAAGTTTCATTTTTTACACATACGTACTACGTAGAATTTTACTTATTCGCTGAATTGGATAATGTCTTCAGTATCAGGAGTAGAATCGTTTCAAAAATGAATTGTGTCTTTCTGCATGAACAAGATGAGCTCTACATTATTAGAGCATGCAGCAGTGATGAACATAAACATGAGTGGAAGCAGCCACAAACAATTCAGATGGCTTTCTAATCAGACATTTTTATTTTAGATTTTGGAGACATAGTTATCTGAAAACTAAAATATAGGATCGAATATAGATCATCGACATTAGAATAGTCTATTCGCAAATAAGTGAATCCATTTGGAATAAAATAAAAATGAGAATAACCAGACTACATTAATAGCCCTACTACAATTGTAATAGAGCCCTCTGACTCTTCTGTTCCCCTAATCTGTTGTAATTTTACAGGTTTTTTTGCCAGAGGTTTTCTTGTCACTCATAAATCAATTTTTTTGGCTATTTACCTTTTATTGTCTTAAATGAATTATTCTTTTCTGTTTAAGGAAGAATTTTATTTCAATGATCTAACCTTATTGTAATTTTATATATTTACATTATTTATTCTTATTGTCACATGTTAAGTCTGCCTGCCCTCCCCTGCACCTATTTACATTAATGAGAAGTGTAACTCAGCTCTCTTAATCTCTATTTTGTTTAGTTTTCTGTTAATATTTCACACTAATTGCTTTCTTTAATAGGGTAAGTTGCCTTATCCGACTGAACCATGGGGCTGCTCTTTCATTAGAGAGAAATAACTGGTAATGGTTTAACCTGAGGGTCACCACACCTCAAATGGGGTAAGAGGCTGAGAAGGAGGGTCTGTCACAGTAATCTCAGCCTTTGCATTGCAAACAAGCTGAACTAACCTCCAATTTCCTTTTGTAAATACTCCTGATTAGTTATATTTTATGTGCAGAGCCACTTGATGCTTTTCTATCTGAACTGAAGAATGCTGAAGTAACCATTTTGCGCTGGTCACCAAATCCATGCTTTCCATATTTCCTATGTTCCTAGAAATTAACCAGGAGAACTTGCTTAGTGTTTAATAATTTTTTTTTCAGTGGTATATTCTTATGTGGAAGTTTAATGTAAGTCTTTTTATTCTTATGGATGAATATCTACGTCAGAAATGTAAAATGTTTTTGAGAGCTTGCCTCATTAAAATTAGATCGAAATGAAGTACTCATACTGATTTAGGTTAGGACCAGATTTATACATTTTCAAATGAAATTCCCTTGAGATAGTCAAACTAGAAGGATACATCATTAGAATAGATAGAACTTGCAAAATTAACCAAACATCGATAGCACCCTGGTGAGGACGAATGTTAGAGCTGGTGGGAATTCTGATGGTCAAAACAACAGAATCTGTTTCTGACACTTAGTTCTAATTCCCAGTTCCATCAGCATGGTCAAGTCCTTTTCAGTTTAAACAAGCAAATTAATCTCGTTAATTTCATTTTTCCATCTCCTTTTTATTATAGCAAATCCATAGAACAATTGACTGATTTGCAGGAGAGCTATTTGGCCACGGTTTTAGCCATTTCTTGAATGATAATGATGACTGTAGTCTGCAAAGTATGATTTTGCTCTTCAAGTTCAACTTTTGAAGTATTTTAGTGAGCAACTGAGCTTGAGGTTATCATAACAGCATTATACGGATCTATTTTCAAAGATTTTTGCATTTTTATCTTTTTTGGCAGTACTTCCAGATGCAGAATATCTTCCAGTGCTATAAACTCACAGTATTTATCACATATACAGCAAGATACTTGCTTTAGAAAGGAAATTACTTTTTTACAAAGTGGCATTTCAGAAAGGGGCAGGGGATTGATTTTTTTTATTTCAAATTTGGATCTGATTCATTTTAATCCTCTAAGTGACGCAGGTAAGTTAAATCTTCCAGACTTTCACACGTTTTCAGGCTGTTGAAGACAATATTTTTCAACAACAACCCTTCTGTGTCTTGATACCATTAAGTCATTTCTTCAGTGTAATATGCTTTTTGATTGAATGTTTTTTCAGCTTACTACATAGTCAACAGCACCTAGAAGACAGATAGATAGCAAATTTAAAGTCTCAAGAGAAGATGGCAGAAAATGCCAAATAAATTAGATCTGGTACAAGTATATAAATTACTCAGATAATGCACAGGGCAGCTGGAGAATGGGAAACAAGAAAGGCTGAATTTGTCTACATTGCACTAAAAGTGAAGATCTTGTGGCGCAGTGGTAGTGACCCTGTCTTTCAGCCAGATCCTTTGAGCTTATGTCCTAATCCTGAACTTAGTGCCCAAGGAGGGTGTGTTTGTAACAGAACCAGATAGATTGAGTATCAATTTATAAAACTTTTCAACACACACTAATAGTAGTTTATAACAGTGGGAAAGACTTTTGGTCTGCTACATGATAGGAGTGAAACCCTCTACCATTGCCACAGAAGTGTGTGCTGCGTCTGCTACTACACTCCTTGAGGGCAGATTGATTTAGCTGGCTGTAGTGTCATTGTGTATCAGATTGATGCCAAAAACCTGAGTCTTCATCATCATTTTAACTAAGGTGGATCCAGGACCTGCCTGCTTGCCCTACCTATGGCAGACGTTCACCGCATCACAAGATGGTTATGGCACAGAATGAGCCATTTGGCCCAGTGTAACTGCACTGTTTCTAATACCTTGTGCCAATCCCCAGCCCTTTCTCCCTGTGCATCATTTCTATCCAAATAATCAAGCAATGGCCGCATGAATAACTCAATTTAACTTGCCTCCAACACATTTCAAAGATATTAATATTTGATTGAGGGCAATAAACACAGCACTTTGTGGGGGCTCGGTCAGAGTAAAGAAAAAGCTCATAGGAGACAGTCCTGGGTTCAGATCTCTGTGGTAACGTAAGTCATATTCATGTAGACTGTGAGTACTTGCAGAAATGCAATAACATCACATTGTTTAATGAACAAGGCTCTTCTAGTCAGACTAGAAAGGTGGATATTCTAATCCTCACTACACTCCACCAGGCTTAAGCAACTCCTGCACAATAGTTACAACTGAGGAAACCTTAAAATTCTTGTCTTTGGTCTGGATCTGCCGTCTTGATTTTAACCAGGAGACGAAACCCCTAATTTGGAAAGGAGAACAGAGTGGCTCACATCTATACTGGAGTAAGGAAACCTGACTGTTGAATTCTATGGGTAGGGCAATTTAGATATTTGACTCCTGGAATGGCATCAACATAGATTATCGAGAAACTGCTCTAACATTTTGCAACATACATTGAAGGAAGGAAGGAAAAAATGTTTTCAACCTTAAAAGGATGAATTTATTCATTTCAACCTTTGCAGTGACTGTATGGGTATGGATGCTGAGGAATGTCACGACAGGCAAAAGTAAAGAATTTGCAGGCATGAGATGGATTACAGTTAGTGCACACACACACACACACACACACACACACACACACACACACACACACACACACACACACACAAACACACACACACACACACACACACACACACACACACACACACACACACACACACAAACACACACATACAACACACACACACACACATACATACACACACACACAAATAGAACTGAAATTCCAACAACAATTCTATCTTTGAAATGTTTGTTGGTTAGCCAGGCCCTCAATGTTCAATTGTCTTTGTCTAGAAAGCTCCACTGGTTTGTTAGAAGTCCAAAGTGATTGATTCACCTGGATTTTTACTTAAATTTGTCATTTTAAAAGTCACAGTTCTATTACTGCGGGAAGGGCAACTCACTTTATTCAAGTTTAAACTGCTGCAGAGAAAAGGTATTTTCTGCTGGGGAGAATGACAGCACACACTTCTCTCAGTCTTCTCTCTCTCTATCTCTAACTTTATTACTATTCCAACCTCTTCACCTTGCCAAGAACCAAATGGCTTCAGCTGAAAGCAATTCCTCAGCAGTATATTACCAACATGTGCTTTGATTATGCACAGTAATCTTTCTTGTGTAACTATACCAAAAGCTTTCCGAAAATCTAAATACACCACATTGACTGGCTCTCCCACATCTTTTCTCATAGTTATGTTCTCAAAAGCTTCGGTAAGTTTGTCAAACATAGACTTCCTTTTATAAACCTACATTGACTTTGTGTAATGCTGTCAGTATTTCAAGTATCCTGTTATCACATCACTTATAACACTTAGGCATTTTCTCTACTACTGATGTTAGACTAATCAGTCTATAATTCCCAAAGGAACCTTGCTTCCCTAGCATTTTTGGGAAGTTTATTTCACAAAAAAGATGATGAATTAACACCTTCTCTTCCCACAAACCAAATCTAGGATGGCCTACCCCGAGTTTGCTTTTCAACATACTACTCTAAAAATGCATCTTGTGTGTGCTCCAGGAATTCATTCACTACACATCATTCCTAATGTAGTTTGTGGATACTATATGTAAAGCAAAATCATCCATGGTAACTATAGCAGCCTTACTGTATGCATCTTTCATTTCCTGTTTAGTGCTATCTCCTATCACACCATTACTATTTGGAGGCCTAGTAGACAACTTTCACTAATGTTTTCCAGTCCTTGTTGCTTCTTAACTCCACCCATACTGATTCTATATTCAGATTTCTGCACCAATATCTTTTCTCACTTTTGCACTTGTTCCATGTTTCAATAACAATGCCACCCACCTTATTTTCCATTTTGCTTGTCCTTCTTAAGAGTCAATAAACTTGGATGTTCATTTCCCAGCCTTGGTCACCTTGAAGCCATGCCTTTGCAATTACTGTTGTATCCTACTCAAATATGATGATCATTTGTGTTGTTATTGTGAATACTACATGCATTTGGATATAATACCTTTAGACTTATTTTTCTTAGAAATTAGGATTTGGAATTTAGAATTTAGAACTTATTGTCATGTGTACTTTTAAAAGAAAAATACAATGAGAAGTGTTATAAGTCACCTTACTATGGTACCTGTATTAATTAAAGAAGGCATAAGTAAATTCATAACTAACAATAAAAAGTAAATTTAAGAAAGTTCATCACTTTCCATTTAACGGTTCCTGATTTTGGAGGAAGTCGATCGAGAGATGAGAAACACAGCCATAATGAGACTATTTTTCCATGCTAAGAATACCTCACTGGGGTGAAACTGACATGCTGCGCCGCTAGAAAAACTGGGCCAAAGCCTTCAATGAAGAAAACAGCCACCGGGACGAGACTGCTACCCTGGATGGAAAACGCCACGCTGAGCCATCAGAGCGCTGGGCCAAAAGCAGCTGCCAAAGAAAACGCTGCCCGGAAAAGACCACCAACCTGGACATAGACGCTGCACTGGGTCAGAAGTGTTTGCCAGAGATTAAGCCGGGCCGCCAACGAGACCTCAATACTGGGACAAAGCCACCATGCCAGGGCAGTGCCCTGCAGTGCTGAGACCACCACGCTGGGAAATGACTGCCGTTCCAGACTACCAGAAGCTACACTTAAAAAGCCATTAAATGAAAGTAAGATGATTTTTTTTGTTTTAATATTAACTATACTAATTGGTAACATTATAACAGGGAAAGAAAAAAAAATTGTAAAAGCAAATAGAGTCGTTGAGCTAGGAGCTCCTTGGCTGATGAGCTATGGACTCCTTGGCTGAAGGGCCTGCACTTCTTCTGACATTTTTACACAACGTATTTTCTACTTCACTCCTTTTTGCTATGAGCTCTTGTTTCTGCTGCCTTACACCGTTGTTTTGCAATTTTCTATCTTTATTTCCATCTTTGTTTCCCTCCCTCTTGTGTCCTCACTCAGGTTCTTATTTCTCTGGTATTCTAGTTTAAATGCTTCCCCAGTGCACAAGCAAATGCCCCTTTGAGGATATTTGTCCTGGTCCTATTAGGATGTAATGCATTCAGATAGTACAGGCCTCATCTTTCCTAGAATTAGTCCCAACATCTCAAAAATCTAAATCCCATGCTCCTATACTATCCCACCGGCAATATTCTTTCATCCTATTCTTCCATTCCTGATCTTGCTAGCACTTTACACTGGAATTAATCCTGAGAGTACCATCTTTGCAATCCTGCTGTTTAATTTATTCTCTAATTGTCTATATTCTGCTTGCCCGGCCCCGTCCCTCTTTCCACCTATGTCATTGATGCTGACATGAGCCATGGCCTCTGACCTTTCTCCCTCCTCTTTTAGAATGCCCTGCACCCACTAAATGACATCCTTGACTTTGCCACTAGAGACGAAACATACTACACCGTAAAAACTTCAATCCATTCCCTTTACGATCGAATTCCCTATCATTATTGCTTTCACACATTTTCTTCACCAATGCTGTTCAGCTGAGCCACTCCTAGTGCCACAAACTTGGCTCTCCTTTCATCCCTTACAGAAACCATCTCCACTAGCAATACCCAAAATCAAGTATCTGTAAGAGGGGCAGCTAACAATGAAGCAAGTCTGAATCTCAAAAAATACAACATAATATGATGGCAGAACAAAGAACAATACAGCACAGGAACAGGATCTGCGGTCTTCAAGCCCATGCTGCCACATTTTGCCCTTCCACACTAAAACTGTCTTCACTTACAGGATCCATATCCCTCTATTCCCTTCCTATTCATGTATTCATCCAGGTGCTTCTTGAATTCCATTATTGTGTCAGCTTCCACCATCTCCTCTGGCAACATGTTCCAGGTATTCACCACTCTTTGCGTGAAAAACTCGCCTTGCACACCTCTTTTAAACTTGCTCCCTTACACTTGACCGCTGTGTCCCCTAGTAATAGATACCTCCACCCTGGAAAAAAGCATTGTACCTTCCACCCAATCCATGCCATTCATAATCTAATAAATTTCTATCAGGTCACCCCTCAATCTCCTGCATTCCAGTGAACAGAAACACAGTTTATCCAATCTTTCTTCATAGCTAAAATCCCCTGTACCAGGCAACATCCTGGTAAACCTTTTCTGTACCCTCCCCAAAACACCCACATCCTTCTGGTCATGTGGTGACCAAAACGATATGCAGCATTCCAACTGTAGCCTAACTAAAGTTCTATAAACCTGCAGCGTAACTTGTCTATCCTTTTACACAATGCCCCTTCCAATGAAGGCTAACATGCCATAAGCCTTTTTTTACTACCTTATTTACCTGGCAGACTGGTACAGAAGCTGAAGTCACATGGTATCGGGGTGAGCTGGCAAGGTGGATACAGAACTGGCTTAGTAAAAGCAGACAGGGGACGGCGGTGGAAGGGTGCTTTTTGTAATGGAGGCTTGGGACTAGTGGTGTTCCACAACAATCAGTGCTGGGACCTCTGTTGTTTGCGATCTGCAAAAACAGAAGGTAGCAGAGGACTTCACGCTACTTGTCTGGTGGTCACCTCACCCCCTTTGTACATGTGCACATATTACCTCAACATACACAGTAACTCCAGCCACTGATCCAGATATGAAATGCAGATTTCCAATAGCTGCACCTGGAATATGCATCAGGTTCAAAGTTCTGTTTCTTGCTGCGAGCTCCTCACCTACCCTTTCTTTTGTTGTTGCTGTCCTGAACTCATCTACTCATATCCATGATGCTAAATGCATCTCTTGGGGTCCCCAGCTTGCTCACATAACAATATATCTTGACTATAACTGAACATCTCCTTTTAATGGCAGTCTATTATTCAGATACAATTCTGAATACCAAACTTTAAATATGTTACCTGGCCCACATTTATTCTCACCTCACCGAGATTACTTTATTTCACTTGGGATTGCTTTCTAGCCTACCCCATAGCCAACCTCAAATCCTATTAAACAATGATCACCATTCCTTAAATAGTCTTTTACTAGCTACTGATTTACCCAACCACCTCACTGCCCAGATAGATCCAACAATGTCTAGAAGTGATTAGTATAATAAGTTGTTTAAACTTGTTAAAGGCAACAGGGAGTAATGTAGTGAAGGTGGCAGAAAATATTCTGATTTCAAGAATTTAGCACACGCCACATTTCCCCATATCTGAGTGCAGTAGCATGCTTCTCTTTTCCATTCCAACATACCAAGGAGAATGAGTACAGGCAATTTGGAGCTGGACAAACCACTAAAGGAAAGAAGAAGCGGGAGAATACAAGGTCATATTCCTCTAAAGTGTTGAGAGAAATTCTCCTACCATCACACTGCGTGTCATTGAACTTTGCTGGAAGTATATCCAGATCCTTGAAGCTTGACACCAGACATTAACCAGTAAGCTATAACCCCCACTGTCTCTTCAAAGTTTGCAGGGATTTCTAGCTCGATGAATAGATCACATTTCTCCACCTCTCTGACTCCTCCACCAAATTGTTCCAGTTTTCCGGAGAGACCACTCTCTCCGTGACTCCCTTGTTCGCTCCACACTGCCCTCCAAACCCACCACACCCGGCACCTTCCCCTGCAACCGCAGGAAATGCTACACTTGTCCCCACACCTCCTCCCTCACCCCCATCCCAGGCCCCAAGATGACATTCCACATTAAGCAGAGGTTCACCTGCACATCTGCCAATGTGGTATACTGCATCCACTGTACCCGGTGCGGCTTCCTCTACATTGGGGAAACCAAGCGGAAGCTTGGGGACCGCTTTGCAGAACACCTCCGCTCAGTTCGCAACAAACAACTGCACCTCCCAGTCGCAAACCATTTCCACTCCCCCTCCCATTCTCTAGATGACATGTCCATCATTGGCCTCCTGCAGTGCCACAATGATGCCACCCGAAGGTTGCAGGAACAGCAACTCATATTCCGCCTGGGAACCCTGCAGCCATATGGTATCAATGTGGACTTCATCAGTTTCAAAATCTCCCCTTCCCCTACTGCATCCCTAAACCAGCCCAGTTCGTCCCCTCCCCCCACTGCACCACACAACCAGCCCAGCTCTTCCCCCCCACCCACTGCATCCCAAAACCAGTCCAACCTGTCTCATCCTCCCTAACCGGTTCTTCCTCTCACCCATCCCTTCCTCCCACCCCAAGCCGCACCCCCAGCCACCTACTAACCTCATCCCACCTCCTTGACCTGTCCGTCTTCCCTGGACCGACCTATCCCCTCCCTCCCTCCCCACCTACACTCTCTCCACCTATCTTCTTTACTCTCCATCTTCGGTCCGCCTCCCCCTCTCTCCCTATTTATTCCAGTTCCCTCTCCCCAGCCCCCTCTCTGATGAAGGGTCTAGGCCCGAAACGTCAGCTTTTGTGCTCCTGAGATGCTGCTTGGCCTGCTGTGTTCATCCAGCCTCACATTTTATTATCTTGGAATGTTCCAGTGCAGTGTTGGAGAACTCAAATCACGCATTGGATCAAACCTATTGCCACCATAGTTCACATTACTTGCTGTTCATAATCTTTTCTACAAACTATTTCAGAACTTGCTATGGCCGAGATGCAGTGCCCTTTAAAAGCTTCAGCTGTTTTAATTAGTACAGGATAGCTGCAAGTAGTATTAGTTTTATTCAGAATAGGCTTCTCTGCGGAGGTGGGCAGCCCAATGACAATATGTTTAATGCTGACTGCATTAGTTTTCAGCATGAGGTTGGCATGATGCCTGCAATCAGACACAATGGCTTCATTAATCATGCATCATGATCACTGTGTCTATTTTCAGATACTTTCACATTTGTCCAATGTAAATCTGAGTTGATCACAGCTCAAAGTGTTATTGCATCTGCGTTTATAATACCCAGTGAACTTTGCCCAGTTAGGAGAGATGGCCTATCCATTTTTGAAATGACAGATTCACTTCCATACAGAGAAAGTAAAAGAGCAGAAATTTTTCCCGAAAACATTGTTTGCAGAAACTATCCTTGAAGGCATCTTAAATGTGCTTCGCAAAATTCTTAGCAAAATTACCTTACGATGTAAAGGCTCAGTTTTGCTTACTACAATTCAAGTTCAACATTGTCATCAAATCCAACTGCAAATAATTGAACTTGGTTGAAATTCGTCCAACCTCTAAATAACCTGTTACATTTTTAACACTTAGTCATTTTGTGTAATGAAAGTTATTGAATTGAGCAAACCTTGCAAAGAGTAATCATCCTGTCTACCTTTTAAATGTAAACTTTAATTCTGGCCTGTAATTTCATCAAAACTATTGTTTGAGGAAGGTGATCATGTTACTCAATTCAAAAACAAATATTCCTTCTGGTTTATACATGCATAGACCTGAACAACTAATTAAAATTTGTTGCATCTTTCTCAAATGCATATAATTATTTATCAGCCTTCTTCCTCCAAACTCAGACAAATTTGGCTAAATCAATAACTTCCATCAGTGCTGAGAAGATGAAAAAGAGCCACATCATGAGAACATTATTTAAAGCTTTGCTTCGCCCAGCACTTAATTTCTACAAGAGGAGGTGCAAGTGAAGTCTAGCAATTAAGGTAAAAATATTTGTAGGTCACTGCTATTATTCTATATACTGCTCTTTATTTATTTGATGAATTGATATTACAATGGAAACCTAAGAAAAAATGAATGATTGTGACTTCTGGTGGGAAGCAGGGACAGATAACAACTCTGCATAATTAACAGAGATTGGCCACAGCAGATTTTACACTCTGGGCCTTAGATGGAGGTTAGCATCAACTGCTCAGCCATTTCCTATGGAAATCAGCTGATAGCAAAGAGGACAGACCCAAACTGAGTGGCCCAAAGGTAAATACCGCGTTTATGGTGCAGAAGAATGAACAGTAGTAGAAGACGAAGATTCATGGTAAATGCCACCATCCTCTCTTTGCCACCTCACGTGCATTCTAACTCATGGCCCAACTCATCCCAAATTTCATTGTCTACCACTCTCGCTACTGCATGCAGCAACGTCCATTAATTGCTCTCACCCACCTCAACCTCGCAGACTCGTAAACCTGGCATGCCCTCTGTGCTGCCTACACGCTCAGGATGCATCACGAACATTGTTCCATGGCACTACACTGACAGACATACCAGCCACTTTCATCTCACTCAATTACTCCCTTTGTCTCATTCGAGGAGAAAAATACCCACAAGAAAGGAGAGAGAGACAAGATATTCATTTCCGCAGCCCTATTAGAACAGCATCCTTGCAGTGGTGGGAGAGGACAATGACTGCTAATGTGGTGTTGTCAACACTTCCATGTCCCAGCAGCCAAGTAGGAGTTGTTGTCAACTTCTGTGCTGCTCTCCCGTTACTTTTGAATGTCTCAACATGGTCAAACCTCTGCCTTTATTTCAGCACCTCATTCCCTCTCTTGTCTTCTACAGGCTTGAGTGGCATCGGCACTGTCTCTGCCCTGAAAAGTCCAGCTCTTCTGGACATCATTTCCTCCTCCATCTCTGAGGAAGATTACATATACTCCTGTAGGATGCAGTGGCAAGGCTTCTCCAGCTCAGATACTGATACCTGAGTGGGTGCTTTAGCAGGTTACATTTTGGAGCACAATCTGGGAAGCATATCACTGCCATGTCTCTGCAACCAACTGAGGAAGAAACTTAAACAAAGTTGCTGGAGAAGCTCAGCAGGTTTGGCAGCATCTGTGAAGGGAAAAGCAGAATTAATGTTTCAGGTCCGGTGACCCTTCCTCAGAAACTTCCTAGGTCACTGGTACTCAGAGGACTGCTGGAGACCAGGCACCTGCTCAACCCCAACAAGAGAGGCCCCCAATAAAAAATGAAATTGATTGCACAAAGAGATACAGAGAAAGCAATCAGATTTGTCGAGACACTTGGGACATTGGATTGAAAATTGGAGGAGTCAACTGACAATATCAGTCCCATACTGTCTCTGACATGTTGCATTTGGTGGTCACAATGGGCAGGTTGGCAGCTGCTATGGAGAACCAGAATAGTATATTCAGTGTCTGCTGGATTTACTACAGACCTGCAGATATAACATATTAAATTAACCTGTACAATGTAAGTTTTTGTTTAATGTGTTGCCCCTTGAAGGTTCTCATTGATAACAAGTTGAGCCCACTCCCACTGAGGTGATAAAGAACACTTAATGCACCCACTCTATATCAAATGCAGACCATTTTTCATTTCCATTGCTGTAGCCATTGGTGCTTAGTACAAAACAACAAGTCAGCTGGGGGCAAGAGACCTTGACATTACTCCAGCTACCCTTCCTCTTTAGGAGAAAGGGTAGTTCTGGCAGGGACACAGCTGGAGGGGGAATTGCATATATGCCCCTCAGAAGTCTCCCTCAGGACACTCAGCAGTGACCATGCCCTCCGCCATGAACCTTCCTGTTACCCTCAGCTCCGAAGTTCATGCTGAGGACAGGACACCTCTCTGTTCAGTCTGGATTCTCTAGACACAAACGCCCTGGGGTGACCTGCCAAAAACTGCAAGACCAACTGGCTTCACTATAGGCCAGGAGCCCCTCTACTCCAGCTGCAGAACCTATGACTGCACACGATCTTAGTGGGGTAAAAAAGAAAAGAGAAAACCTTCTGAGGGCATTTATCATTGCATTTTTAAATATATGTCCATTTTTCACCATCAATTCTGAGTGACAGTCATTTTACCTGCAGCAACAAGAATGAAGGTAGAAAGATTAGCTATCCTTAGCACCACATGATGTGTTAGCTCTATGAGAGGAATGGCTATTTGATCCACAGTGTATGCCAACATGAAGCCTCACCATGATCCAACGAGGGAACAAAAGGACATTGTGATGTCCTCGACCAGTTTGTAGCATTAACTTCTATTTAACAACAGGAAAAGCTGATAAAGATCAAACCATTGAGCTATACTTACAGTTATGATTACATAGGGAGTGCTGGCCTCAGCAGCATTAAAACATTGAATCAGTGAAAGATGATTTCATGCCACTCAGTTCTGTTGAAAAAGATTCACAAAGAAATCATGTCTACATTGCTTTGATGGTTCTTCTGAGCTTTAGGATGCTGAAGTTGCTGTTTCATCTGGAAAATGTCCTAATTTTCCTAGCAATGCAATGATGTGGCTCTCACAGATTCTCAAATTTCCACACATAGCCTTATGTACCCACCAGATGTCTGGAGCAAAGCATCCAAGGATGAAGCAATGTCCTCTGCCTGAACTAGACAGTACTGCAACTAACCTCTAGAAATGCCAAGCATCGGAACCTCACGTAGAAAATACATCTTACATCTTGTTAGTCTCATGGGAGTATGTGGTTGCATTGTGGATAAACTGAAAATTATGACACGATGTTCCGACTGCCACTTTAACTATGTGTCAACTACAGGTCATCTGTCACTTTTCCACATCAAGAGGGCACATTTGGCTGGAAACAGCACCTTCAGAGGCAGCACTACATCTGCTTCAGGCTGATGCTGGTCCTGGGTTTCTAGAGGCGCGTGTTCCTCATCTATTCCTGTGGACATTCTTAGTGCAGCAGACAAAGAGGAGCTGCTTTGGTTCTGATATTTTGCACACAAATCCACAGCTTCTGTGTCTGAATCCACTGGGTCAATTGCAATGGACCTGTATGCACAATGTCAGAAACAAAGCAGCTTCTCAGTAGTGTGATCATTCAGCAATTACAGCACACAAATGACATTGAAAAATGCTCCTCAATGCTTTGGGGCATGGAAATCTTGGCAAAGTCAGGAAATGCGATGCCTCTAAATGGACATTTTACATTGTTGACCTGATTCAAATAAATGATTCTAAAGCCACTTGGCACATGCACAGTAGACTGTAAGAATGACAGCAGGAATGAGAATTTTTCCAAGTCCACACAACCCCAACATTAATCATGTAAGGCGGTGTTGCATATTGACTGTCATTCTTCTGTCATAAGGGTAGTATCCTTACCATTGAGCCAGGAGGCCTAGGTTCAATTCCCACCTGCTCCAGGAGTGCATAATAACATTTCTGAACAGGTTGATTAGAAAATAGCTCTGATGAAGAGTCATCTAGACTTAAAATGTTAGTTTTGATCCTCTCTATGGAATTCTGCCTGACCCACTGTGATCTCCAGCATTTTTTTGGTTTCAGTCCTGATTAGAAAATAGCTTTGCATATTGAATAATATCAACATTTTGTGGTCCATGCCATGAAGTGAATAGATCTGAAGTCTATGCAGGCTATGAAAACTTGAGATGTTATTGTGAATTTTGGAAGTAAGGGGACTATTTTCACCTTGTCTGATGTTGCTTGTGCTTCACAGTCATTACTAAAGATAGTTTGCAATGTTTAAAGATACAGTCAATGTTGTTTGTGGCCAAGAATATTAGTTGAGACAGTTCATCATGCACAAGGTTCATATTTAAAATTATGTGACAACAAATTAAATTAACCTGTAAGGTATCCGTGTGTCTGTTTAGTGCTATTTCCCCTTAAAGGTCTTCATATTGATGACAAGTTGAGCCTGCTCCCTCAGAGATAAAAAAAAACACTTACTGCGCCCACTCCCTGTATGGTGAAGACTACTTTTCATTTCCATTGTGTATATGTGAATCTGATTGCAGATTCTGGAGGTCAACTCAAAGCTTCGCAGAGTGAATCACAGGCTCAATTTCTAAATCTATGTGACTCTGTCCCGAATAAAACTCTTTATTCCTTCCTGCCTTGCCCTTCCTGTCAATGCCGTCAGTTTTGATCTTCCCTACATCTCCAACTAACTCTCTTATTTAACTGATGATCTCCCCACTTTACCCCGTCTGAACCCCAGGCACATAGCTCAGTTATGTCAACATGACTATACACCATCCCCCTTCAAAGCGTTGATGGTGGTGACTGTCAATGACAGGCCATCCCCTGCACCATTTTTCCTCTCATAATTCCATTGTCTACTAATCTTCTATGTTCAGCTTCGTCCTTCAGAATTATTATCGCTTCTGCATCCCAAGGTGGAGACTCTAATCCCAACAAAAAATCTTCCTCCCCTCTGGTCTGATCATGGTGCACTGCATGACTGATATGGAGACAGCCCTGACTGATGAATGGCCTGTTCTTTATGCAGATCCTGACCAACCCACAATTAATCCCTGGTCTGCTTACATGAGCCCTGCACACTAACCATGGCCCATCTCTGTATAATAATGCTATGAATTCCCTGATTGATTGATCCAAGGGCCTGACTGACCATGTCTAATCATGATGGAGATTGAATGATGCCCCCTTTTTTAATTCATTCATGGGATGTTGATGTTTTCAGCTAGGCCAGCATTTATTGTACATCCCTAATTGCTCAGAGGACAGTTAAGAGTCAACCACAGTGCTGTGGGTGTGGAGTCACAAGTAGTGCAGACCAAGGAAGGGTGGCAGTTTCCCTCCCTAAAGGATATCAGTGAAGCAGATGGGTTTTTCCTGACAATTGAGAAAGGCTTCATGGTCATCATAGATCCTTAGTTCCAGATTCTTTACTGAATTCAAATTCCACCATGATAGGATTTGAACCCAGGTTCCTAGAGCATTAGCTGAGTTTTTGGATTAATAGTCTAGCAATAATACCAGCAGGCCACTGTCTCCCTTCTGTGCTAGTATCATGACAGATGATAGTACCCTTTACCTGACTGAAGACTATTCCCTTTAGAGATTGAAACGAGACCATTTAATTGATATATGTGCAGCATATTTGCACATGCAACACATGCTGAAGGTATGACAATGAATAGCATGACGCCTACAGTATTATAGTGTCTACCCCCATGGCTTGATTGTTGCTGGCAAATATGAAAGGCTGCCTAGCTTTGTGCCTGTGCTAAAAGACAAGGCAGAAGTATGTAAGCCTGTAAGTTCTGAATAAGTGCAATTAGAAAAGGCAAGGCAGTGATGCTGGGAGCATTCAAGTAGGCACAATGTGGGTGAGTGTTGAGAGCAAACTAAGAGCTCTGAGGTGCTCCCTGGCCTGACACATGAGATGGATTCTTGTTTCTGTCCGCAAAGCGATCTGGTGGTAGCATTACAATGCAATCTGCTTGTGAGCTCCAAAATGCAGAATTGAAGTGGTGAACTGTATTCGAGGTGAGTCAGAAATGTGCAATGTTTGTCCGCTAAAGCTAGTGCTTGTCTGATACCAACCTCCACAAACAAAATCTGATGGTGGACACTGACAATGGAGTGTGCCCTGAGATATTGACACTGCTGATCAAGTCGCAGGCCCAGACAAGCAAACAGTGAACTAACTGTTCGACTTTCATGTCAGAATTGTCACCATCTGGTTTCTCTATGGGAGAATAGCAAATCGTATATAAGCAAGGTGAGAATAGGTAATAGTGAGATATTAAAGCATCCCCAAAACATCCTATCACTCATTAGAAAGATTCTCATTGAGCCGTGAAATCTCAGGTGAAAATTGGACCTTTTTTTCTTGAAGTTGAGAACCTCATCTCTTCTGATCTCACTGTGTTTTCCCCATGCCAGTGCCAAAGTCATTCGGGGATGGGACAATACCTTCTAAAATGTCAGCTTCATTTTTAAGTCCTGTGAATCATGCAGGGTTGCCTGGAAATTTGTTTACATTTATTTAAATGAGGCTTAAATAAAACCTTCAATAGTTCTGTACTTTGGGAAACAATGGTAGAAGAGAGAAGTTTTGGGCTGCTGCCTAGGTGCAGGTATCCTATGACTCATGGGGGGAGAGACAGGAAGAGAGATAGAATCATCCAGAATGTCAGTGAGGTTGTATGATTTCCTCAGAAAGGGAAACAAGCCAATCAGGGAGAAAAGGTCATCAGCAGAGTAGTTACAACAGTCAGGATTGAAGTAAAGAAATTCAGAATGGCTTAGAAGTTAGAAAGCAACAAGTTGCATAAACAGAAGTTTTATGGTTTCATGGAGGTGATCATCCTGTAAGGCTGTTGAATGATTGAGGTTGTACAACATGTGCTCAAGAGTAAGTAAGCTGTGTTAGCAATTTGTTCAATGATATGGAGAGACATTAACTAAAGAAGTTGTATTGAGTAAAAGCAAAAGTTGGCTGGATGAAAATACAGGACAGCCATGGCATCAGAATAAGGAATTTTGAAGTAGAACCTAACCATGTGATTAGGTTTGAGGATCAATACATATACTGTTGAAGGTGAAAACATTGAATTTTAATTTCTGATACTTGTAACAAGATCATTTCACATAGTTCTCTTTTTCTCATTTCTTCATGGGGTATGGATGTCTATGGTTGGGCCAACAATTATTGCCCACTCCTAGTTGCCCTTGACAAGGAGGTGGTGAGTTCTCTTCTTGACCTGCTGCAATCCATGCGCTGTAGGCAGATTCATAATGCTATTAGGGAGAGAGTTCCAGGAAACTGACCCAGTGACAATGAAGGAACAGCAATATACTTCAAAATCATCGTGGTGACTAGCTTGGAGAGGAATTTGCAAATGGCCGTTTTCCCATGTATCTGCTGCCTTGTCCATATCTCTGGTTGTGGTTGTAGTTTTGGAAGGTACTAGCTGAGGAGTGTCAATAAATTTCTGCAGTGCATCTTCTAGATAATACACATGCCTGCTAATCAGTGGCAGTAGTGGAGGGACTAAATGTTTGTGGATGTGGTACCAATTAGCCAAGCTGGTTAAAAACATAGAAACATGGAAGATAGAAGCAGGAGGAGGCCATTCGGCCCTTTGACCCTGCTCCGCCAATCTTCATAATCATGGCTGAACATCGAATTCAATAGCGTAATCCTGCTTTATTCCGATAACTTTTAATCCCATTCACCCTAAGTGCTATGTCTCATCGCGTTTTGAGTATATTCAATGTTTTGGCATTAACTACCTCCTGTAGTAATGAATTCCCCAGGCTCACTACTCTTAGGGGGAAGAAATATCTCCTCATCTCCGTCCAAAATTGTCTATCCCGAATCCTTGTACTGTGATCCCTGATTCTAGACACACCCAGTATTGGGAATATCCTCCCTGCAGCTACCCATTCCAGTCCTGTTAGAATTTTATAAGTGTCTTTGAGATGCCTCCTCATTTGTCTGAACGCTGATGAAAACAATTTCAACCTAGCCAATGTTTCGTCATTTGTCAGACCCATCATCCCTGGAATCAGCCTGGTAAACCTTTGCTGCGCTCCCTTGACAGCAAGAGCAGAAAACAATACCAAAGGATACCATGATTTGCTCCTAGATAGTGTCAAACCTCTTGAGTTTTTGGAGCTACACTCATCCAGGGTACTGAGGAGTATTCCATCAGGGTCCTGATTCAGCAACAGCAATGCTATTGAATGTCAAGGCACAATGATTAAATGCTCCCTCCCATTCATGATTTTGCTTCCTGAATCTGTCACTCACAACCCCTGTTTACTCACTGCCTCACTCCTCTCTTGAGCCCTTAATCACAGGAAGGTCTCAGTATAGAAATGAATGAATGAGAGGGCATTGACAGGGAAGCAACAAGAGAGATAGTTGCGGTGAGAAAATTGGTGAGAGAAGGAGAATCGATATATAGCAGATATGACTGGTTTCTAAGAGGAAATCGGAGCTTTTGGCAAAACTTTGGAGTCAACTTTTACTTTTGATGCTTGAAAAATTAAAAACTTCTTGGCCCAAAGATGGGGATCAATTTTTATATAAGTTTGAATACTACTTCATATAAATGGGAATAAAAAATGATTAATATGATTTTCTACAAGATGTTTGTACAGTTTTAGTGTAACACAAGATTGAACATTACATGCCTTTGCTCTCCCCCATTAAAATATTATTAAATGAGACTAGTATGTCAAAGTTCCATTTTTAATAATCACCACACAAGTTCATACAATATTTATCCAGAAATTTTCTCTGTAGCTATTTAAAGAAATGAATCTCCGTCAGCTTTGTGATAGATGCCGAAAAGCCTTCTGTTCCTTTCAGTTATTTTGAGTTTCAGTAAGGCCAATTCGAATTACTCCTGAATTATGGAGAAAGGGAAATACAGAAACAAAAGACACAACAAGCATTCTTTTGGGAAAACCCCGCACGTAAATTCTTCTCATTTTACATCAGCACTGCTCACTATGAAGCTAACTGCTTCCTCACAATGTCAAATTACCTTCACAATGAAGACAAGAAAACTGGTTTTAGCTTTCCACACATCAGTATTTGAGTGTTTAGAATATGCAATGCGCACTGTGTGAACACAACCACAGGCTGAGGTGTTAATTGGTGCAGACGAACTGTTTTGTGCTATATATTTCTTTGATTGTTGCTACCATACCACGTAAAAAATTATTACCGTGTAACAGAGGAATGGTTATTAAAGAGCGAATCCAAAAATAAAAGGCAAACTGTGCAAGATTCTAGAGCTGTAATAAATTGTGCTTTTGACATTCAATCTGATGTAACAAAGAAAAGCTCTCTTGATTGCTCTGGAGATCCCAGCGTGTGATGAATTCAGCCCTTAATATAAAAGATACCCTTCACTGATATTTTGACAGTTAATTTTTGAGCCACCGATTTCCTGGCAGGAAACTTGGCAGACTCCAGATTCTCTGTGGACAATCCCTCCAACCTTTGAATCGCAAGAATTGCAAGTAAGGTTGAAAACAGCATGGATTTCAATGTTGAAGATTTGAGTGTTCAGGAATTGTTTACATCAAAAGAAAAAGCCCAAACTGAACTTAATCTTCATTGCATTGACATTAGAATAAACATTGAGTTTATGCAATTATTTTACATGATTCCGAACTATTATTTCCAATTATTCCTAAACATGCACAAGGCATCCATAACATTTTAAATGGCCTGTTAACTTTTCAAAATATGTATCAACTTGTCAGCAATTCACGGGCAAATTCAATTCTCTCGCCGAGAACAAGGAATTATTCCTATGTGCCAATCATTAGTTGGAAGGCATAATCCAGGCTTGTCACAACTAATCAGAACACTGGAAGGTGGAAATGGAAACTGTACAATCATTCATTTCCTTCCCTCCTGCTAGATTTGCAAAAAAAATTGACCCAAAAAGCTCGACAAAAAATTTGATCATTCCATGAGTGTCAATTGAATAATTTCTCTCATGACTGTTACTAATATTGACATTGATAATATACCAAATTATTTAAATGTAGGTTCTAAAAATTATAATTTTCAGCAGAAGGACTTTGTTGGGATGTCCAGCTGCTGCTTTATATGATTTATATTTTCTTCAAGACCAGACTTTGCTCATTGTTACAGACAAGAATGATAATGAGTTATAAACACAGAGAATGCTGGACAAATTCAGCAGCTTTTGTGCTCCTGAGATGCTGCTAGGCCTGCTATGTTCATCCAGCTCCACACTTTGTTGTCTAGAAGCATCTGTGTAGACAGAAGCAGAGTTAATGCTTCATGTTAGAGCTCTGAAGAAATCATACTGAATTTTTTGTATCTATTTTGGATATCGAGCTTCTGCAGTATTTTGCCTCTAAAGGAGGATATATGCCTTTTCGTAATTCTCACAACATAGGCAAGGCTGGTATCAACCATACCTAATTGCTCCTGAGAAAGTGATGGTGGCCATCTTCTTGAGATGCCGCAGTCTGTCTGATGAAGATATTGTCAAAATAATGTTAGCACTGGAATTCTAGGATTCTAATTCAACATTGAACAAATATCACTACGTCAGTATGATTTTAGTTGATGTGAAAGATGGAGGGCATGCCAGTGGTGGACGGCTAATAAGCCACCAATCAAGCAGACTGACTGAAGTAAAACAAAGAAGTGTGGATATTGGAGATCTGAAACATGCACAGATATTATTGGAGAAATTCAACAGATCTGGCAGCATCTGTGGGAAGAAGCCAGAGTTAATGTTTCGACCCAGTGGATCTTCCTCAGAGCTAAAAGAAGACTGATTTTCCCTGAATGCTGTGAAGCTCCTTGAATTTTGTTACACCAAGCAGAGAAGTAAACATCATTCCATCATATTCCTGTGAATAGTGAACATGCTTTCAAAAAGCAGGAAGTGAGACTTGCGATGCATAATACCCAACATCCAGTAGCTCGGCACTTATGGGCTGGTTTAGTTCTACTTAGAACATAGAACTGTACAGCACAGTACAGGCCCTTTAGCCCACAATGTTGTGCTGAACTTTTATCCTAAACCTAAGGTCTATCTAACCTCCACCCTTACCTTATACTATAATCCATATGCCTATCTAATAGCCGTTTAAATGCCCCGAAAGAGGCTGGCTCCGTCACCCTCTCCAGCAATGCATTCCATGTCCCTACCACTCTCTGAGTAAAGAACCTACATCTGACGTCTCCTCTATATCTACCTCCACTCGCTTTAAAACTATGTCCCCGCATAATAGCTACCTCCACCCTAGGAAAAGGGTTTTGGCTGTCTACTCTATCTACTTCTGGCTGTGATACCTGAGATATTGATATGGAAGGGGTGTGGTGGCAGAAATATCATTGAGTATCAGGGTAAGTGGATAGGCATTTTTGTGAGGGTGATCATGACACAAAAATATTATTTACCATTCTATCCTTGAATAGTGCCGAGCTCTTGTTGCATCAGTGCATGGGCTAATTATGATGGCATATCATAGCTGATCTCTGTGCAGTCACAAGCAAACAAACTCAATTTTGCCCTTATGGAGGAGGGAACATCGTTGATGCATTTGAGAAAGTTTGCTGAAGATAACAGACTGAGAAACTTTTACAGCGATGTCCTGGATGGGAGGTGCTGTCCACTAAAAGCCACGGTCATTTTTCTTTGAAACACATCTGATTATTTGGAGAGTTTCTGGAGCATATGTAATCATAGAGTCTGCTAAAAGTTCACTGTCAGTTATATGACTGAATAGTTAATAGAAACAATAATGAGCTTTAATCAAAACAATTACCCTAAAATTCCAGCTGAAGAATTTAATTCAATCTATTGCTATGATATCCGCTTCAGAACTCCGACTTCCTTGATATCTGAGACACAATTCATATATATGCTCACTAAATTATGATTTTTTTTGTATTATGGAGAGACCAGTAAACAGGTATAATAATAAATTAAAATTAACACTTGCAAGAAATAATGAGAGCAACATCGTAATAGATTTCTTCTTTCAGAATGAAGGCAAACAGTCAGATGCAATACAAGCATAACTTTTAGCTTATCACATTTTTCTTATATATTTATGACATGTGGATATCACTGACTGACTGAATATTTATTACCCACCCCTAGGTGGCCTTGAGAAGTTGGTAGTCAGTAATATTGCCATAGTCCTACTGGACCAATAGCTGCTTTCTCATTAGGATATGAGATGACTGTTAACCTGAGGGTCACCTTTCTTTGGGCGAGGAGAGAGGTGAAGAAGGAAGGTCTTGCATGGTAACCAGAGCTGATATGGTGAACGACCTTCATGTATCGTTGCAGTCTGGTTTAAGTAGATCCATAATGCTGTTAGGGAGACAGTGTGTTATGATGGGGATTCCATGGGGTGCTCATGCACAACTTCACTCTGCTGAAATACTGACTGCCTGTACATTGGAAGATCAGTGCCCTCATTTTTATAAATACCTTCTGCTCCTGGCAGGCTCTCCTGCTAGAGATTACATTTTAACAGCCTTTTTGTTAATGATTAGAGTGCGTAATAACACTTACTTTCAGGAGAAGAACATAAATATTTTTGACAGGTTTAAGAAATCAATATAGATTAGAAATTACTATTTGTTGCCAATAATGACAATATCATATTTTTTGGATTTTTCACTGTTACTTTAATGGAGGGTGTTAATGCATCTACTTTAACTTTACTTTGTAACTTTTTTTTCAGCATGTGAAACTAGTTTTTATTTTAAATATCTTTGAACCCTTTAGGAAGCTATTTTTGCTCTGAAGATGGGATGACAGCAGGTTCCAAAATTATAGCAAAGACACAAAGTGGCATGGCATGTGGGAAGAAGGGGTATACCAATAAAAAGGAAATTAAAAATAAAACATTAACATTCCCATTCACATGCACACCTCATAAGCAGTGTCAGCCAGAAGTCTGTCTAACCCAGCTTCGATTCTGGTCATTGATACAGCCTCCAGTGCACTTCTGAGAAGAGAGTTTCAAAGCTTCATGGCCGTTTGTGAGAGGGAATCTATGTTTTCTATCAGAGACCGATCAAATTAGGTTATCTCTCGAGTGGCAAGCATAGTCAGATTACAACTCCACTCCTTTTTTATCTTAAGAACAAGCTCCACATTTCTGGCAGAACAGACAGCCAATTGGGAAGGATGAGTATGCAATGTAAAGGTAAAGTTAGGGTGTCAGGGCTTGAACGGTGTCAAGTGAGTATGGCGTCAAGTGCACAGAGTGCCAGGGTGTTAAGTGGTTTGGGTGTCAAGTGGGTAGGATGCCATGTGAGTAAGGTGCTAGGAAGGTATGTGCCAGAATGCCAGGTGGGTAGGGTGGCAAGTAGATATGGTACCATATGGATAGGTGGTCAGATCTTGCAGCCACCTTGCCAAGATCAGCAACTGGATCTGGCCAAAGGGGAGATTGTCTGGTCTGGTGGAAGGCTAGAGTGGTGTTGGATCCAAGGGAACATGGCGGTGACTTTGGGTCTCCAGGAGGTTGGGGGTTTGTTAGGTCCCAGATGGAAAGAAGGGTGTTTGGTCCCAGCACAAAATTGCTGAATGTCAGATGAATCTTAAAATCCCTACAATGTGGCAACAGGCCATTCTGCCTATCGAGTCTACAGTAAACCTCTGAAGAGCATCACACCCAGTCCCATCATCCCCATAACCCTGCATTTCCCATGTCTAACTGACCCAGCCTGCACATGCCTGGATACTATGGTAAATTTAGCATGACCAATCCATCCAACCTGCACATCTTAGGACTGTGGAAGGAACCCAGAGCACCCAGAGAAGATGTGCAAACTTCACACAGTCAGTTGCTGAGGCCAAAATCGAACCCAGGTCCTTGGCGATGTGAGGCAGCATTGCTAACCACGGAGTCAGCGTGCCACAGGGTAATTTGTCACATCTGCTGGAGGAGTAGGAGCTATGTTGGGTACTCAGAGCAGGTCAGTGTTGGGTCATTGTGGGGGAAGGGGTGTGGCAAGTTCCCAGATGAGAGAGGGATGTGGTGTCAGTGTTTTAGGGTCATCAGGGGTCAGGGGACAAGTATGTTGGGAATGTGCGTGGTATATTAAAGAGCCAGTTTAATAATTACCCAAGAGTTAGAAAAGTTTTAGAAATTGCTGATGTTTCCCGGGCAACTGTAAACTTATAAGGGAAACCCTCTTCATTCTATGATTAAATGAATGCTGTCAGAGAGATCCAGCTGCATGGGAATTGGCTATCAGAATTCTAAATTTCATAGCAATTCCCTCAGAGGCTGCTAGGAGGAGAATTTTGCAGAGTCCCAAAAAGCAACTTCCTTCTATGTTGCAGAAATGACTAGCAGGCCATCAGAAAATCTGGACCAATATTTTTACACTGTATCCTTCGCTCTAGATTCTGACAAGAGAAGAAATATCCTTCAGCTTTAGTATGCCGAGCCCCCTTCTGAATCTTAAGCCTTCCAATAGTATCACCTCTCATTCTTCTAAACTTCAATGAAAATAGGTCCAATCAACACTATAAACTGTGATCTGCTCATGTCCCATTGTTCTTTCAATACATCTTCCAAGATCATAACGCACATATCAGAATGTGTTTTGCATTATTACATTTGCTGGAGCTGTGCCAACATTTGTGAATCTGTTGGTCCACTTTTGCAAGTTGACAAATATACACTTACGACTAATTTGATAAAGTGCCATCTGTCTATAACACTGACCAGCCGCTAATACATTGATAGGAAATAGCTTCCATTAAGTGCTCAATGTATTTTGCATTCCTGTAACTCAACCCTGTCATTTTGCATTATAATCATGGAATTGCACCTGTATGCAAAACTGTCGAGGAGCAGGAATAGATAGGAGTATATATGCCAGTTCTAAAAATAGCTGACAACTCAAGAACAGCCTTGACATGTTAAAACAATGAGCTATATAAGGCTTGTATTGTAATAAGTTGAAGGTACAAAGGACATTGCTTCCTTTGTATTAGAGAAATTAAGAACATTCCTACATGAATATCTGAAAGGACAATCCATATTTTGAATTCAAAAATTGTGATGCAATTCCAGATGGGTCCTGTGTATAATACCCTCAAAAAACTTCTGCATTTTTGGAGATTTTGGTTAGACTTTATGACTTCAACAATTCAGATCCCAAATCTTCCACTGTGCAGAACAGAAAAATCTGGACATTAATCTCTATTGTGCTTTGGGACCCTGCAGAGCCCCTGCACAAATGCACTATTATTGCCTGAAGAGTTCAATTTTTTCATAGGCTGGTTTGGACTGACGGGAAGCCTTCAAGGAAGACTATGACTCTGAGCTCAAAGCAGAGACTTAGACTAGAAATGTGATTTCCCTTAATATTTAACCTAGATATATTATTCTGATTGATATCTAGTCTGACGCAATGATTAGTTGTTGTAATTGAACTGAGCCATTGCAATCAATCCCTCCCATTTTCCCCTCCTTCACGACAATTAACCCTCCTACTTAACGACAGAAAATCCAAAACCTTCTCCAACCACCAGCATAAGGCTACTACCCCTCCTCCACCCAACCACCCCCTGTCATATCATGACCAAACCCCAGATAATGTGCCCAACAACTTGATCCAACCTTCTCTCTGACATGGACAACACCTAACCACCCTGCCCCTAACTTAATCAACCTCCTGGCCTGACTATAACCCCTGATAGGACATCCAATCCGATTGGCCCACTATCCGACAGCCACTGCTCATTCACTCACTCACACTCACTCACCCAGTCATTCACTCACTCACTCACTACTAACTCATTTGGTACCGACCAAAGTTTGTGCTGAAAGTGGGTTGTTCATTTTCGAGTGCAGACATTTTTACAGACAGTATGACCACGGCATATTAGCCATAATGTTTAACTTTTTAAGAATAACAAAAAAATTCTCTTCCGTCCATGTGACAGAGAGACCACACTCCTTCTAACATATCAATCTTTCACAGTAGTATTCTTATTCATTCTTCACAAAGATATACACATTTTGTCTGCTCATTCATTTGCGCCTTTAATAACATTCCATGATCGCCTCTTCACTATCATTTATATTAATGACACCTTTTTTGACTGGCATCCAAACCCCTGCTGCCATTTTCTTTCACACCTCTCTTTTTCCCTCCTTCTTCCTCAAGTATTTGCTTCCCATTCCATCCCTTTAGTTTATGCTTTCTTTCTGTCCCTTCTTCTCCAATTTCTGAACTCTCAAATTTTTTATCCTTCCCTGTGTTCCCACCTCTTTGTCCTGTTTCTGTGTGTTCTATCCTTCTGTAACCGTGCTTAGAATCACCTTTTACACTTTCCCCCGTAGTCTGATCCTTCAACTTTTTTCAGCCATTTTTTCCCCTGCATTCACTCCCTATTGCCCTCCCCTTGTGTTCAATCATTTCCTGGACTTTTATTTTCTCATGAAGCTCTTAATCAAGTTTAAAGCACACAACATAGTCTAAATCTCATCTTCATGTGCTTCACATGCTAACAATTGCATTTCACACTTCTATATATGAGAGAAATTTCTGCTTTTGAGAGTTTCTACCTCTAATATACAAAGGCCGGGGGCGAGGTCAGTAGCTTTAGGAGAATGGAAAAGACAAAGGAGGCATGGCATTAACCGATTGACTCAGGAGAAATGGGATTAGAGATAATGAAGCTCATGGTTGGAAATGGATGGATTGATCCGTGTCAGTAAATGCTAACACACTGATTGGGGACATGTGTCACTATCTAAATCCATTAGCAACAAGGCAATTCAAATAGTAAATTAACACTGCAGCTTGGTTTAGCTGCTTGGTGGTTTAGCATTAGCTTACATTTTAAAAAAATGACCTTTATCTGGAAACAAATGATCTCTGGTAATGAAATCAAATCAGAACGTTTGCAAAATCATTCATCAGTGGTAGCATTATCAAAGGCCTTGAAAATGTCATTACACAAGAGCTGGGAAAAAAATATGTTTAAAGTCAAATATATATTGTTGTATAATTCACAAATTCCTAATCATAATCAAGTGACACTTTTGAGAATTAAGGACAACACCAGAATTGAGTTGGTTCATTTTACAAAACGCATATCTTTTGCTGATACGAATAAACACTTTTTATTTCAGGATAATATATTTGAATGTTCTAAAGCCTTTAGTCCTAAGTCTTCTTAGGACAACAATATGAATAGAAATTAAACAACAAAATGAGAGTATAGTTGCACAATCTTCAACAAAATAAAGGCTAACAGTTTTGTACCAATTAAATTTAGATTACAATTTTAATCTGCTGGGGTATTTGAGTAATGAACTGTCAGTTACAACATTTCAGACAGCTGCCAAATATTATAAGATTATAAAATCATAAGTCTTATGAGCAAAAGTAGCCTATTCAGCCCATTTAATTACCTCTGTCATTCAACAAGATCTGGCAGATCTGATAATCCTCAACTCTAATTTCCTGATTTATCTCCATAACCCTTGGTTCCTTTATTGATTAAAAAAAATCTAACTGAGCCTTGAATAAACTCAATGACCTGGCCTCAACTACTCTCCCTGGTAAAGAATTCTACAATTTCAGTACACTCTGAAAGAAGAAATTCCTCCTCATCTCTTTCTTGAGGGGTGACCCTCTTACTCTGAGGTTATGCCTTCTAGCTCTAGATCTTCCTGTTTGGTCAACAACTTTTCCCTCTGTTTTCCCATTCTGAGGTTTGTAACTACCCAATGAGAACTGTTAGAGCAGGTGGACAACCGTATAGCTGTTTTAACTTGGTCAGAGCTCTACAACAGTCATTGCTGCCTCAAAATCTGCGACTCCACTTGGGTCACATCCCCACATTGGGAAACTTTTGCCTAAGATATTTCCTGAGAAATTCCTGCAGCAATGTCTTGGAACTGAGATGACTGACCTCGGTTTTCTTGATTCACATTGATCAGTCACTGTTACCTCTCTTGTCCGTGTTTCTTGTGAAGTTACATTGAACTGTCGGCAAGCTATGTATAAAAATAAAAACTTCTTGTTTGCAGTATGTACTCCAGTTCCAGGATGTTGGTTATGGTATCAGACTGTCTGAACCGATCCCTCATATAAGTGAAATGAGGTAAGATTTTCTACACTCAATCATCCTATTATGGAATATTAACCAATGATATTATCAGACGACATAATAAAATACATCCTCTCATAGACATTTCTGAAAGTAGTGTAGAGTTCATTTACACAGAGGCTTGACACTTCATACTCTCCTACAGATCTCTTGCACCATATTCTCTGGACAATATCATTGGACAAGATATTGTTATATCTTCACAAATGATATAACCAATGTAGCTTTGCTGTACCTTCAGAGATGATATTGATGTAAATGTTTTTAGGAAGTCACAATATTCAATTGTTTTGATTATCGATTCCTGTCAATATACAGGAATCATGGTATACTATAATTACAGTCTGCACATAACCTTCTGGAATAAGACTGAGAAAAGCAAAGACTTCTTTAGTCTTTGTAATTCTTCTTTAATGGCTCCAAATTTCCCTTGGTGATTAAGTGTATGGTTTATGACATATATTGAAATAAATATCATATATTGCAATTATTTCCTTTGGCTATAATATCAAATCAAATATCAAGCAGTGAAGGGGAATTCACAACAAAATGGGGGAAGTCACATAGATTTATTACAGGATGGCCTAGAGAAAAAATAGTTCATGGTTTATAAACTAACTGGTTTTGAATCTATAAATCGTTAAGATTACAGGCTTCATAGATCCTTTCATTATGTTGCAGATAATCTTATGTTGCAGAGAGGAAAGTTTGAGACTTTGGATCAAATCTACTGGAAAATTGTATCGGAGATAAAAGGAACTGCAGATGCTGGAGAATCCGAGGTAACAAGGTGTGGAGCTGGATGAACACAGCAGGCCAAGCAGCATCTTAGGAGCAGGAAAGCTGACGTTTCGGGCTTAGACCCTTCATGAGAAATGTATCTGCAGTCCAGTTACGAGAAAATGTTCACAGATAGTGTGTCTGCCATGACGGCACTCCAAAATGCAAGCAGATTTGACAGGGATTCTATGACTTCAACTGGAAGCACTACTTGATTGCCTTGCATTTTTATTTTTAACTGTAACATGCACAAAATGACATTTCTTCAAAAGTTAAGGTGTTGAATACTATTAAATAGATTTTTTTCAAGCATGTAATCTTTAAGATTACTTGATTCTTTTACCATCTAGGTAAAATTTGTAAATCTGTAATTGATCAATTTGGACATTTGTCTCTGTCCTGAATAGGACTATTACTTTTGCTTCCAATTTACGAAGCATTAAAATCTAACATTATGAATATAAGAAAAATTCAAAGGTCCACAGTGCTCAGCTGATACATATACAGAAATGACCACAACATAACCTACAGATAACCAGGAAGGATATATTAATTATCAAGCTATTATTTGATTTTATTAGCTTCTATTTTGGAATAAAAGTAAATCTCATTGGAGTAATACAAATATTCAACCCTTCATTATTTTTTCCAATGTTTTGTAACCATGTAATATTTTGTAACTGGTATTTCATATCAATGTCCACTTTTTCACTAAAATTAATCATCAGACAAGACATGCCCCAACCAAGAGAATATTGGAGACAAATTACATTGGACAGTGATAGGATTATTCATTAGCAACGATGTACCAGCTACCAATACAGAAACAAACACATTTTTGAATTTTTAAAGTTTCATCAACATTTGCAAACAATATTTAAATGGTTTGTAATTACAAAAAGTTCTTTAAACTGGCAGGAGCTTTAATTAATAAATATGTTATCTATACTAAAATATTATTGTCATAAGAGGAGCAGAAAGTTACAGTTCACTGAAAGTGAACAGTTCAGAATTTAACATAGGACGAACAGAGGACACTTGGATATATAACCAGAAAAGAGATCTATAAAGGATAAAAACTAAATCAACAAATGATTCTGCTGTAACATATCCTGGTCTAATATATAAAAAAAAGCTTGAATGTTTGCATTCACCTTTTCAGTTCGCTCACAAACAGGAGTAGTTCTTGACACATTAGAAATACCTCATTTGAAAGCCTGATTTAAAAATATACACAGCTAATCTTTAGATGAGTAATAGCTGATATGAAAGCAATTTTAATAATTAGAGATGTCTGCAGTTTGATCTGTGTAGTGAATGTCAAGCTAATAAGGTGATAAGATAGGGGCTAAAAGAAACAGTTACTGGCATAGAGAAGGAGCCCATGTAAAAGAAAACTATTAAAGATACAGAAGATTCGCAAATCTTCTATAATCCTTGCTGTGGTGTGGTGACTAAAGAACTTCTGATACGAGTGAGCATGGCTGCTGAAGTTAGGCTTGTTTGGTTTCCTTTTTTTTTAATCTATAAGATCTTATTGAATTTGTGTGATGATTCAATTCTACATTATTGACATTTTGGTGGTGTTTTAGATTTAAAAGCTTTGCAACAAATTGAGAGTCAGGAGTCAAGATGAGTGGAATGGTCTGAGGTGACTTGAGGCTATAATCATAACATTAGTCATCGTGCAGTACGGTGACTTCTGTGTTGATTAGATGTGTGCTTATTGTCAAGGTAATAGCTGAGGAAGTCTTATGTATGACAAGCCTGATTCGAACATCTCCTAGGGACCATTAGCCAGCCTGTCAGTTGCACAGCAGTAGCCTCCATATTTGCTTTGAATATAATTCAGCAGAAACCATATACACAAGATGTTATTAATAACAAAGATCAGAAGGTTGTTCTAATAAACATAAGGATAGAAAATTGTCACAGGAACCGGTCAAGGATTTTTTATTGCTTCTTTTCCGTACGTACAGCTCACTTTGTTCCTCCTTAATGTTCAGTCTTAAAATATGTTTTCATCTTTTCTCTGTAAGTAGTTAAAAGTATTCTATCAAGTGTAAATAATATCAAATATTGAATGCCTGAGAAAAATAAACTCACCACAATGTGTTAAGTACTCACACATGAGAAAATAATTCTTAATTTTGAAACTTATGTATACAACTGATCTTTTATCTTGCAACACCTGTGAAGAAAAACAAAATCAGAGTAAACATTTCGGGTCCAATGACCCTTACTTAGTTCTGAGGAAGAGCCATCGGATCCAAAGCATTAACTCTAATTTTTTCTTCGCAGATGGTGTCAGACCTGCTGAGACTTTCCAGCAACTTCTGTTTTTGTTCCTGATTTACTGTTCTTCCTGTTTTTATCTTTTTCATTTCTTTGTACTTTTGTAAGCAATATTTTCGTTCCCTGAGCAAAAATGAATTCATTTCACTTTTTGGGAAGAGCAGGGAGATTTTATGGTTCATAATCTAATCTTTGAAGAGTGAAGTTAGGTTCAGAAAATTCTAATGTATTTATGGATATTAGTATTTTGGGAACTATTTGATACCTTTCCACAAACTAGCTGGATGCATGATGATCAGTCAGATCAGCATTTGGTTCAAATGTCTTCTGGAATTTTAAACCACAAATTATGGAGAAAATTAAATTCATACTCTTGGAACAAATAAGAAAATAATTGAAGTGCTATACTTATTAGAAATAAAAGTGATTTTCATCTATTTTGTTGAATAAAGATTTAAATGCTGTGCAGAAAATAATTGAAGTACTATACTCATTAGAAATAAAAGTGGTTTTCATCTATTTTGGTGAATAAAAATTTAAATGCTGTGCAGAATGTTGTGCAGAAATCTCAAACATCAGGTCTAATTTGGACATTTTGACGCTGATTGTAACTATGAAAATTAATGCCACCTGATGGAAGTATTTCTACATTTTCGGAATGTAAATGTTATGTATTTTATTTCCCTGGGGCTATTATTGACCAGGACAATGTATGGGAGGTGTCATCATAGATTTTATAGGTTTCATATCACAATCAATCTCTTTTGAGGAATTATTCAACCACTACCATTGCTATAGTACTGCTAAAATGGTATTAGGTTTCAGTATACTCAAAACCTCACTAGACTCTACACAAAACTGACTCACAAAGTATTGGGATAATAATTTCTCCATTATTTGGCTAAATTAATGCAGAAATGAATAGAGTGGATATTTGTGTCTGGTGTACTTTCATAGGAAAATGAGCGAGCAAGATGGTCAAATTTTGCAATGACAACACCCAGTGCCTGAAAGACACTATACTACATATTTGGTATCTTGAATTTTCAAGGATCTAACTTAACAAACACCCATAGTGATGGGTAAATTTTATTTTAAAACAAAATGTTCATGTGGATGCAGAGGGGCAGGAACAACCCTTCAAGCTTAAAAAATGTTTGGGCATTTGTCAAAATCATACTTCCTCCTTCTGAGAACAATCTAAAGGTTATTTGAACATTTTAGTGAAAGTTCACAAAGCCCCAAGCAGCGAGCTGCATTAGGGTGGTCAATTGACATGTGCAGCTTTCTGCTTTCTGCTAACACTGACAAAGGCATAATTTTGATGCCTCAGGAGCGTGTTGTCTTTGTAGTATTCATTTTGTCACAGGAACTAATACTAGGCAAATTTCAACCTTGACTGTTCATACAAAATTTTACTCAAAAAACAATTGCTAAAACTGTGGTCATTTTGCAAATTTACTTCTTTCTTTCTATCTCGATAGCAGATTGGAGAGATTGAGAGTGAAGTTTAGAAAGTGTCATTTTAATCTGAAAAATATATCAAATTATGGCCAAATGTTGCAATCTGGGTTGGAATCTGTTATGGACCAGATCAAACCCCCACAAAAATATATCAAGGAGATAGTCTAATTCCTAACTTTTATCTTATTTCAAAGCAAGCATAAGGCACTGCGTTCCAGATGTGACTTGATTCATCACACAACTAGGCTTTAAGCAAAATACAATTTGTTCTTACACTACAGTTAAAATACAAACGAAAAACAAATTGGCATAAATGTAACTCTATTAAAATACTTAATAAAAAGTGGTACATTACTTAACTACTTCTCATCAACTGTTCCAAAAAATGCAGTATCCCATAAACACATTCTTGGCAAAGGCAAATTCAGCAAAATAGATTTTCCTCACTTTGTCACTTCCTTTAGTCTAGGAGAAATGAAAACCAAAGAATGGTTCTAACAGCAGAGAAAGAACTCAAGATTTTTCTAGCAACAGAAAGGGAACTGTATCTTTCAGCTTCAATTCCAAAAATCCCACCTTCTTCAACAACTGAAACCCTGGGTCTGTGTGAGCCTGGCTCCATCCACTTATGCTTCCTTTGTCTAGATTTTTAAAAAAACTCAAAGCTATTGTAGGAGTGCTTTTCCTGGCCTGGGACAAAGACTCAAGAGGCAGGCAGGATTCAGGCTATTGGAGTTTATTCAGCCAGAAACCGGTTTATGCTGGGAAATATCAAATGATCTTCCCCGAATCTGGTTTCTGAAGCTAGATCAATGACACACATTCTGCTTTTACAAAGAGGTATGGCATTTTTATACATTTTGTGTTGCAGTAATCAAACACAACATATTCTCTGTCTTTCCCCCTAATCCAAACATTCAATCTTGTGAAACACCTGATCAGTGATGGGCACTTCTATGAACGCCCTTAGGTTCCCATAAACCTATGGTATTAGCTAGACATTGTAATCACCAGAACTTGGGATCTTTCTATGCATCCTATTCATTTGCATTCCAAATGTTAAATGGCTATGTTTCTTCTGGTCTTTCTCAGGGCTTTTTTTGTCCATTAGGGCAGCTTGGATTCTATTACCCATTGTATTTTGGTGCTGTCTTTTATCACATTCACTCTTTCCTTTCATTTTCCCACTGGCCCATTTACATAATGTAAAAGTAAAATATCAGTTAGTTTTAACTAATTGCTATAAGGTTAACTTCTGATATAAAGTTAATTATAAGTGTAATGCAATTCAACTACTTCTACTGTCAACAGTTTGCAATTTATGGGTTGTGATCAATCTATCTTGTTCACGGCATAAGAGAAGGTGTCTCCTAGGGTTTGTTAATCTTCTAAGCTTAAACATTTTTTGAAGGCTTTGTTTTATATTCTGGTTATGTATTGAAACCAACTTCTATGATTAGAGCATTTTTAACTAGAAACTATGTAATATCGCTGGCAACTTCAAAGAGGCAACTATTTACTATGAAATAACTTTAGTTGTTAACCTTGCAGCTGCTTAAGTTCCTAATCTAGAACCTGATGTTATTCATTTACTGGGACAATCATCCTTTCAAAAGTAAAGCTGGATTTGGTCATTTATCTGTCCTAAGGCATCCTTTTATCAGAACCGTCTCAGAAGGGAATATACAGCAGTCTTTTACTGACCTTCTAGTAATTCTGCTCAAAGGTACCATTGCATTTCACTGTGTGAGCAGATTGCTTAGTTTTGCTTAGCTTCTGTCTGCCATCTTGTCAGCAGGCATGGGCCGCTTAGTGTGTTCAGGTACAAGTCACCTTACATAGCCAGGTACAAGTCACCCCTACAGATATTTGCACTGCTTTCCATAAAGCAGATACCTAAGCACCAGCTTGACGACAACACTCTGCAAAAGAAACATCACAGGATAAATCTCTCTCAAAGGCACATATGATCACAAATCTTATTTGTGGGATTGTGGATGATATGTGGTAGTTTTGGCTCAGGTAGTCAGGGGGCAATTGAATTGGTTTAGTGAATGGGTTGGGAGATTGTGGGTTGTCACAACAGGCTAGTATAGTTAGGGATGAGGAAAGGGAATGCTTGAGTCAGGGGGTTTTGATCGGTGTTAGGGAGCCCATTTGGGAGTCATGTGGATCAATTGTACATTTAGCCAGGAGTTAGAACTGGTTTTAAGCCTTATAACATTTCCAGGGTAATTATTTATGTAAGTGAATCAGAACTCCCCAAAGTCTACGACCCCAAAACAGATAGGAATTGGATGGAAATTAATTGCCCGTGAAGTTTATTTCCTTGTCATCATTGCATCAGGATCACCCTGCATTTTTAGGGTACAATATTGGTGATTCCGAGACTGGAAGGTTGGGGCCTGAGTGTGACACTTTTGGAAGAACTAAAGTCACATGCATTCGAGACATAATGGAACTGTTCTCGTTACCTTGGTTAATTGCTTTGTTAAGCAGTGCTATATATTTGTCTAGTTTGGAGGCTCAGTTACAAACTGCTGGTGTATCAGCCATTGATCTGCATCCTATTTCCATGTATTTCATCTTGGCTAAGGCTGATAGGTGTGCCACTTTTCTTCTGTAGAAAAAAATTCCCATGATGCATAAGAAAATTTGTATATTTATATCTACAGAAAACAAAGAGAGTGGTCCACTTCCATATATCATAACAATAACATTAAATGACTGCAAATCTTCCAAAATTTGTTATGTGCTGTTCCCATTAGGATAAACTCCAAAAGCTTTCAGTTTCATGAGCTTCTCACTTGAAGCTCTTAGAGAAGACTAAACATAATGTATATTCAAGTTGGATGTTAGCAATGTTTTTCAGACCTTCTTTGTTAGGAGGACCACCAGAAACTATTATCAACCCCTGAGGAACACCTGCCAATAATGAATAGTCCTGGATGCCCCTTAATCAACTTCCAAAAAGCAGTTTTCAGCAGCTGAATTGCTTGCAGAGTAAGTACATTAAAGTCCATAAACCAGACAAAGAATATACAGAAGTCTGATGACAGAAAATTCTGACCATAAAATGTACATACATCAGGGATTGCCTCATGGGTGCCTCATGATCTTGGAAAACACATGTTAGGATCATGTTCTTGAAAATAAGGAATGATTTTGCCCTTCTATGCATTTCTACTTTTGCTTTCATTCAAAATAGAGATTAGGTTTAAAATTGTGAGTTAAAAATTGTTGTTGCTATTAGTGGTTGAAAGTTCATTTGCCAATGTCAGTAACATTAGTTTTCAACCCAATACTAACATATGAATATGTGGTAACTGCCCATTACGGCAACAACTATTATTGATTTCTTTTAACACATTGCCACTGCAAGAGTATCATTGAACATACTTAAAACATTCCCTCCCTCCCACAGAACGTGCAACCCTCTGCTCCCCCCGCTTCCATCCCAACCATACCATAAAACCCGTGGACAAGGTAGGTGCAGTTGTAGTATGGTGCTCTGACCTCTATGTTGTTGAGGCCAGGCGCCAACTCTCTGACACCTCCTCCTCCTGCCCCCTTGATCATGACCCCACCCCCGACCACCAAACCATCCTCTCCCAAACCATCCACAAACTTATCACCTCAGGTGACCTCCTACCCACAGCCTCCAACCTCATGTTGCCCAACCCTGCACCGCCCACTTCTATCTCCTTCCCAAAATCCACAAACCTAACTGCTCTGGTTGACCCATTGTCTCCACCTGCTCCTGCCCCACCAAACTCATCTCCACCTATCTTGACTCTATTTTCTCCCCCTTGGTCCAGGAACTCCCTACCTACGTTTGTGACACCACACATGCCCTCCACCTCCTCCAGAACTTCCAATTCCCCAACACCTCATCTTTACCATGGACATACAGTCACTATACACCTGCATTCCCCATACAGAAGCCTAAAGGCCCTCCGCTTCTTACTGTACCAGGGGCCCAACCAGTCCCCCTCCACCAACACCCTCATCCATTTAGCCAAACTCATCCTTACTCTCAACAACTTCTCTTTCAATTCTTCCCACTTCCTACAGACAAAGGGGGTGGCCATGGGTACCCACATGGGCCCAAGCTATACCTGCCTCTTTGTAAGTTACATGGAACAATCCCTCTTCCGTAGCTACACTGGCCCTAAATCCCACCTCATCCTCCATTACATTGATGACTGTATCGGTGCCACCTCGTGCTCCCATGAGGAAGTCGAACAGTTCATCCACTTCACCAACACCTTCCACCCCAACCTTAAGTTCATCTGGACCATCTCTAATACCTCTCTCTCCTTCCTGAGCCTCTCTATCTCCATCTCAGGCAGCCACCTAGAAAACAATATCCATTTCAAGCCCACAGACTCCCACAGCTATCTAGAATACACCTCCTCCCACCCACCTTCCTGCAAAAATGTCATCCCCTATTCCCAATTCCATTGCCTCTGCGAATCTGCTCCCAGGATGAGGCGTTCCACTCCCATACATCTCAGATGTCCTCATTTTTTAAGGACCGCAACATCCCCCCCGCCCAGTGGTCAAGAACACCCTCGACCGTGTCTCCCGCATTTCCCACAACTCATCCCTCACACCCCTTCCCCTCAATAATAACCAAAACAGAATCCCCCTCGTCCTCACGTACTATCCCACCAACCTCCAAATCCAACACGTCATCCTCTGACACTTCCACCACCTGCAATCCGAACCCACCACCAAAGACATTTTTTTCCTCCCCACCTTTATTTGCTTTCCGGAGGGATTACTCTCTCCGTGACTCTCCCACACTCAACTTGCGCCCCACCATACCTGGCATTTTCCCAGCAACTGCCCCCCTCACCTCCATCCCAGGCCCCAAGAAGACTTTCCACCTCAAGCAGATGTTCACCTGGTATACTGCATCCGCTGTTCCCGTTGAGGCCTCCTCTACTTTGGGGAAACCAAGCGGAGGCTTGGGGACCACTTTGCAGAACACCTACGCTCGGTTTGCACTAAACAACCGCACCTCCCAGTCACGAACCGTTTCAACTCCCCTTCCCATTCCTCAGGTCCATCCTGGGCCTCCTGCAGTGCCACAACAATTCCACCCGAAGGTTGCAGGAACAGCAACTCATATTCCACTTGGGAGCCCTGCAGCTCAATGGTATTAATGTGGACATCATAAGCTTCAAATTAGCTCTTCCCCCACCGCATCCCAAAACCAGCCCAACTGGTCCCCGTCTCCCTAACCTGTTCTTCCTCCCGCCTATTCCCTCCTCCCACCTCAAGCTGCACTCCCATCTCCTACCTACTAATCTCATCCCGCCCCCTTGATCTTTCTGTCTTCCTGGACTGACCTATCCCTCCTTAACTCCCCGCCTACACTCACCTTTACTGGCTCCATCCCCGCCTCTTTGACCTGTCTGTCTCCTGTCCACCTATCTTCTCCTCTATCCATCTTCTATCCGCCTCCCCCCTCTCCCTATTTATTTCAGATCTCCCTTCCCCTCCCCCATTTCTGAAGCCGGGTCTAGGCCCGAAACGTCAGACTTCCTGCTCCTCTGATGCTACTTGGCCTCCTGTGTTCATCCAGCTCTACATCTTGTATGTCTCAATTTCATATCCCTGTTGTGACAGTCCCTTTTATTCCACAAACTTGAACTTTGCACAAAGTCAGACCTGCAGCATCTTAAGAACTGTCTTTGATCGAGCATGTGCAGCACATCAAGGGGTAAAATCTTCAGCACATCTTCATCAGTCCTCTCCATTGCCTCAAACAAAGCTCAGCACGTTAGATAATCATGATCACCTCTTTACAAATGTGTGTGCCTTTCCTAACCCACAAGTGCCCACTGAATTTTAATTTCCTCCACCAGGATCCTGCTCATTCTGACCTCAGATTTCTGCCTGCTTAATATGAAAATGAAAGAAAAGTTAATTGTATCACTTTACCACACATTCAGGTCAACAATTGAGGAATACTGAGATAACAAGGTGTAGAACTGGATGAACACAGCAGGCCAAGCAACATCAGAGGAGCAGGAAAGCTGGGTCTAGGCCCAAAATGTCAGTTTTCCTGCTCCTCTGATGCTGCTTGGCCTGCTGTGTTCATCACCTCTACACCTTGCAATCTCAGATTCTCCAGCATCGGCAGTTCCTACTATCTGTAATTGAAGTTAGTGATGAACTGGAATTGCCAGGTATCCACTCTGACTTTTATGCTATCAACATGTTGAGATGTGTTATGACACACCTCTGGAGCAGGTAGGACATGAAGCTAAGCACTTCTAGTCAGAGGTAGGAGCATCACCACTGCACTACAAGCATCCTATGATATTTCAACTTACTTTCAAAGTAGGGACTTTTCACATGAGGTGAACATGACATCCACAACATGACACCAGTACTGCCTGAGCATGACTCTAAAATGTTCTTTCAGTAAATCAACTGTAATTTTGAGAAGGTGCTGTCTATTGGTTTAATAAATAAACTACCGGTTGATGCAAACAGCCAATACCCACTGATGGTAACCGCAGAAACATGTGAAGCTTTATTATACAGCAGGGAATAATCCCTGGGGTGCACATTATTTGGGGTGAAGCAAACATACAGTAAGTATGATGGAAATATTCTCTGATTGGCAGGATATGACAAATAGTTCAGTAATTTGAAGCAGGATTCAATTTATTTTAATGGTTTGAATGAAGGAGGTGATGGAGTGTGCACAGATTTATTAGACTGATACCAATGCATAAAGGATTAAATCATTAGTACAAACTATGTGAATTTGATCTTGCAGAGACATTCAAGTTAACCTGTTCAGAGATGTTGTTACACATCCACTGGAATAGGGACATCTTGAACTGGGCCTCCTGATTCAGAGATAGAGACTTAACACTGCAGTGAAAGAACTCTAACTTGGCCTTGTATTTCCTTGAGTTTTATAAGTTGAAGGGTGATCTAATTTTAGTCTTTACAAGGTGATTAAATCACATTAATTTTGAAGTTGTTAGAGAATAATTACAAATCCTTTCATCTCCTGCATCATGTGTTTCAGGTCAATTAGCACAGGCAGATTAACTTGCTCAGCACACCTGTAAATCTTTTTCTCATCGCTGTTATTATCACAAAATGAAATGATGAAGGAAATCTTGAATCTGCACCTGAGCACAATGAATGTTTGCTTGTTATGTTTCCTTCATCTCTGTCCACAGTAAATGAATTGCTGCTCCTAAATCAACAAATGAATACTTTATTGACAGATATCTGCTTGGTAACAAATATCATATAACAGCAAGGAGCAAGGTGGCGGTGTTTACTGAAATCTGAAACATGCAACATTGTGAGAGTTTTTTAAATGATTGTTGCATGTTCAAAGTATTGTTTAATTAAATAGAGTGAAACCTTCACAATCTTTGAAATGCAGTGATAAGTGGTGATAAATTTGCAAAATCAGGTGAGATATTGAGTGTGGCTTTTCTCAACACTGACAGCAAACCATCACATTTCAACCAAGTCCTGGACAAAGATGAAATTCTTGCCAGTAAGTAGTGAGAGGTCTATTAATTGGGATTATTACTAATCATTACCCTCATTGCTATCTCATCTTGCCTTGCTGACATGAAGGTTCCCGTTCTCTCAGCCATTGTATAGAAACTAGATGCTGCAAGTTCCCAGCATGAAACTCAAAGTGCATACCTGGTAATTTCAGTTCATGACTTGCTCCTCCAGACTGTCACCTCAGACACCTGCACCAACATCTCAGGGCAAGCTCCATGGTTCACGCACCCCATGTCCATCAATATTTGCACCAGACAAATATCAACCCCCTGTATCATTACAGTACATTTCTACACTTCAATGCCACACTTGGAGGGCGTTGGCAGTTTTCATTTTAATACTGTTGCAAGGAGGCACAGATACGCAGCTCATAGAGTTGACCAGCTTGAATCTTGGAGCTGTTCACTCAGTGGCTTAGCATGTTTGCCTACAGCATCCCTGCCTGACCTTGCCTCAGCTTTTTGTGCCTGGTCTTACAGGCTTATGGCACTGCAACAAACACCGAATTTGCTGGAGGAAGTCAGCAAATCTGCCAGCATCTGTGGTGAAAAATCAGATTTAACGCTTCAAGTCCAGTGACTTTTCTTCAGAACTGAACTCAAAACGTTAACCTGGATTTCACAGATTCTTTCAGACCTACTGATTACCTCCAGCAATTTCTGTTTTTGTTTCAGATTTCCAGCATCCACAGTTCTCTTTTATTTTGAGTTCATAGTACTTCTGCCTTGCCTTGCCTTGCTATTAAACGCAGACACAAAGCTAAGTAACTTGTCCTAGCTGTCAACACTCATCATTCAAGGGGGCCAACGTTGCTGCTGTACAGCAGAACGCTATCTCAATCTGGCACATGCAGCATGTGCTAGCAATGTACATGCCAAACATATTGCATGCACATCAACCAACTCAAAGGAGAGTAGTCTTCAGTCAAGTTAAAGGGAGCTGTTGTAGGTAAGGTGTCCTGGCCCTGTCAGTCAAGAGCAGCATATACTCGCAGTCCAGGAGTTGTCTGAGGTGGTCAGAATCAGGAGCTCAGTCTCACTACAGTTCAGGGAATGAGCCATAGCGAGTCCAGCATGTTTAGTGCTGGGACTAAAATCAATTTTAAGTAAAGGCAAAGAAGCAAGTTGCAAGGAGTGAATTTATACATTTATCCAAATTCATCAGGCCTGGTGGGAAATTAAGATGATGTTTACAGATTTCAGAAGCAAATCTCCTCACTATTACCTGCATTTATTGTGAGGCTGATCAAGTATGGCATAAATTTAACTGAAAACTATTACATTCCACTGAACTCACTCATTGAACATTACTTTGTTTTGCACATGCTAGTAACTGTGGAATAACAACCTGTTGTTCAGGCTTTCCACCTACTATTAATGTATTTCTTAGTGGATCAGTGGCCATGGATGCAGAAGATAGCTCTGGTCTCCTAAGGATCATCTTACTCCCTCAACTAACGCGATCATAATGGACTGTTGTATAATGAAAATACATGGCTTTTCATTTAGCTAATATCATTGATGTACCATTAATAATTTTATGATCAGATATTATGAAAAATTTGTGCACAAACTTTTATTCATCATGCAGATTATGAGGCTGTTAGTTTGCTATATGATTGTTCTGAACATAGGAAGGATATTATTAAATTGGAAAGGGTCCAGAAAAGATTTACAGGGATGTTGCAGGGATTAGAGGGTTTGAATTATATGGAAAGGTTGGATAGGCTGCAACTTTTTTTTGCTGGAGCATAGAAGGATGAGGGGTGACCAGATAGAGAGTTATAAAATCATGAGGGGCATAAATGAGATGAATAATAAAGGTCTTTCCCCAAGAGAGGTGAATTCAAAATTAAAAGACATAGTTTTAAGATGAGAGGGGAAATATTTAAAAGGGACCTGTGGGACAACTTTTTCACACACAGGGTTGTGCATATGTGAAATGAACCGTTATATGAAGTGGTAAATACTGATACAGTCACAACATCTAAACGCTATGTAGACAAGCATATGAATAGGAAAGGTTTAGAGGGATATAGGCCAACCTGAAAAGTCCTTTTTGGTGCTTCTATGACTCTATTACTGGATAGTTAGAGCCAACAGGAGATGACTGTTAGTCTAGCCAGCATTTTAAGCAGAGAAAATATCAACTTTTTTCATTCATGACATGAAATAGGGTGAATTCCAGTAGTTTGTGGCAAACTTTTGGTGCTGGTCCCTAAAGAAATGAATGAACCTTTAAAATAAATATAATGTGAACAGGAACTCTTATGAAATATAATTAGTAGAACTGAGTTCATAGCAAATGTTTTGCTAACTACGTGTAATTATGTATGTAGAGTTATGTTAATAATGCTTGCTTTGCTCAATTCTTTTTCATATTCAATAATGTTTTTCTGTATTAAAAGGTAAAGTCCTGTGGCATTATTCTCTCATTTAATTACGGGACGTTTGAATTTCTCTTTAAGTATTAAAAGTATCTGGTAGAATGTAGCAATCCTCTCTTGTGCCTTCATATCCTCTTACAATATGGTGTCCAGAGCCAAAAGCAATATTCCATTGGAACAAGAAACATCGGAACAGTCATAGGCCATTCAGCCTGTCAAGTCTGTCCTGCCATTCATTATGAACTCAGCTGATTGAAAAACTCTGTATTACTTTTATTGGAATGTTAAGTTTGATGTTGTAGTTCTCCTTCTTGAACAAAAAGCAAAATTGTGCTTTTTTTTGCTTGTGTCTCCATTTGATTCAAACGAATAAAATAACACATGGCAGCAGGAGAAGGCCAAATGGCCCATTGAGTCTCTTTCACCAAACAATGAGTTTATGGAGAATGTTGGAACTCAATTCCACTTTCCCGCCTAATATCCATCTCTGATTTTGCTACAGTCAAAGATTCTAGCCATCTCAATTTTAAATACACATATCAATTGAATATTTATGACTCACTGGGGTGGAGAATTCCAATGATTCAGAGCCTTTTAAGTGAAGAGATTTCTTTATCTCTCAGCCTTAACCAATTTTGTTCTTTATCTGAGACTATGTTCCCGAGCTACAGATTCTCCAGGAGGAGAAAGAGCCCCTTGACTCCAAAGAAGTTGTAGTTGCAATGTGATCCAGTTGAGGATAAACCACTGTTTTATATGTGTTTAACGAGGATTCCTTGATGTTGTATCCTATGCTCGAAAGCATGGAGCCAAAATGCAATATGTTAGGCTGCTCTCTCAACGTTTCTTGCCACTTTCAGTGATTTGAACACCTATTACGCCAATGGCTTCTGCATCAAATTTTCATTTTGTATTTTACATTGTTTCCTTCCTTCCTGCCTACCAGATTAATAATTCCACACTTAAACTTCATCTAACACTTGTCAATGTGTTTCACCAATATATCTATGTCCTTTTTAACTTTCTTACCATCCACCTGAAAATTCATAATGCTTTCAAGTTTTGTATTGTTCATAAGTTTTGAAATCGTGCCCTGCAGAGCAACATCAATTTTGTTTATATATCAGGAACAGTAGGTTCCGATCATGTTCTCTGGGAAACTCCAAAATAAACATAACTAGGTGTGAAAAATGGTCATCAACACTCTATTTCATCAAACAGCCAAATTCAAATTTCTGAAGAAGGGTCTAGGCCCGAAACTTCAGCATCCCTGTTCCTCTGATGCTGCTTGGCCTGCTGTGTTCATCCAGCTCTACATCTTGTATATCTCAATTTCATATCCCTGTTGTGACAGTCCCTTTTATTCCACAAACTTGAACTTTGCACAAAGTCAGTCCTGCAGCATTTTAAGAACTGTCTTTGATCGAGCATGTGCAGCACATCAAGGGGTAAAATCTTCAGCACATCTTCATCAGTCCTCTCCATTGCCTCAAACAAATCTCAGCACGTTAGATAATCATGATCACCTCTTTACAAATGTGTGTGCCTTTCCTAACCCACAAGTGCCCTCCAGAATTCCTGTATCTAAAAGTTTCCCCACCACTAAAGTTAAAATAATTACCTATAATTGCTAGACTTATGTCTACACATTTTTTGAACAAGAGTTGACATTCTCTAATCCTGTGGCAGCAAGCCTGAATTTAAAGAAGATTTTAAAATTATGATTAGTGATTTTGCAATTTCCTTCAATATCTTTGGGTGCATCTCCTGGTGCCATATCAGCTTCAAGTACAAATAATCAATCTAATACTTCCTCCTTCTCAATTTTCAATACTTCAAATGTTAAATCTCATCAAAGATTGAAAAATTTTAAATGGAATCTGTTTTAAGTAACTATTCCATTTAATATGATGTTCAAAAAAGTCTGTGGTATGGCTTAATTTTCACCCCAAACATAGTTGGTATAAAATGCAGACATGCTAAGTTCGGTATTTCATGTTGCAAGTCAAACTGTCCTCAGCAAATAGTCTTGCCCCAGAGCCACTTATTTGGAAAATTATCCCTATGTCCTGCTGTGGTAAGTAAAAGAACTGAGGTCTTTTGATCTTTTAGTGTGTTGCCAATGTTTGATTGTATTAGGTTTTAAATGACAGTATCATCCGTGGAAAGTGAATATCAGAACCAAATGATATCGTTCATCTGGTTTAACTGTTGTCCGGGAACATATCTCTACTGTTTTCAGTATTCAGAAAGAAACCCAAAACTTTTTTTTCTCTGCTGGATCATTGGCCTGCAATTGATTATGTGTTTCTTGTAATAAGATGTGAACTGAATCTTACGTTATTTTGATTTGATTTTACTGTCATCAGGTTTCATAAGGAGTCACAAATTTTATCATTCTCCCGTATCAAATTTGTCTTGTTGATTACATAACCCACCCATATTGCACCCCTCTCATCCACTGATAGCTGGATTCTACTGCTCACCATAGCTGGAAGTTCTTGCCATGGGCCAGATCTCTCAGAATAGCCCAGTATTGTTGGTACAGGTGCCACCTTTAAAATGCTGCTGTGCAACAAATCAGGTGCTGGCATTATAGAGTTGTCTGAATTACTGCACACAATTTCTTAAACACAATGGCGACAAGGGAAACTTGGCACCCTGCTTTGTGAGCTGGGTGTCCTGCTGGACTGTATGGTGCAGGACTGACTGAGGAGGTCACAACAGCAGACCTTGTTAGATAACAAGATGTGGAGCTGAATGAACACAGCAGGCCAAGCAGCATCTTAGGAGCAGGAAAGCTTATGTTTCAGGCCTATGCCCTTCATCAGAAATGGGGGAGGGGAAGAGGGTTCTGAAATAAATAGGGAGAGAGGGGGATGCGGATTGAAAATGGATAGAGGAGCAGATACGTGGAGAGGAGACAGACAAGTTAAAGGGTCGGGGGATGGAGCCAGTAAAGGTGAGTGTAGGTGGGGAGGTAGGGAGGAGATAGGTCAGTCCAGGGAGGACGGACAGGTCAAGGAGGCGGGTTGAGGTTAGTAGGTAGGAAATGGGGGTGGGGCTTGAGGTTGGAGGAGGGAATAGGTGAGAGGAAGAACAGGTTAGGGAGGCAGGGACGAGTAGGCTGGTTTTCGGATGTGGTGGGGGGAGGGGAGATTTTGAAGCTTGTCAAATCCACATTGATACCATTGGGCTGCATGGTTCCCAAGCGGAATATGAGTTGCTCATCCTGCAACCTTCAGGTGGCATCATTGTGGCATGGCCTGGTTTGTGATTTCCAACTGGGTCAATGTAGTCTCCATGGTCAAAAGCGACGCCCTGCCATGCAGAACAAAATCAATGAACATCTCTGCTCAATCAGGGTACGTGTCACCATTTTTTGTCAGCTACCTCACACTCACTCTAATCTCTGCTACTGCACTCACCTCCCACCAAGATTCATGCTTTCACACTCTCACTATTTCCTGTAACATTTTCCTCATTCACTATCATTCACCATAATGCCTGACACAACTAATCCTGCATGTCTTCTGCGCATTCAATCAAATTGTTTCTCAAAATGATTATGCTTAGGAAGATCATATTGTTGCATATTGATTTAAAAAATGTTCTGCAATACATACAACGTGACTGTGTCCCCGTCAAAACTGATCAAAAAACAATTCTTACCATAAAATATTTCCGAAAATGAATTTTCCATTGTAAAAGTATTGTATGAGCTAATTTTATACACTTTAGAAAGAAAATCTTGCTAATTTTATGATCAATAAAAATATGAGAAAATTGAAAAAATTCTTAAATTTTGAGAATTATACCAAGTGATCCTTGGATAAAGAATTGTTGGATATATTGGCTGATGGAAATGATAAACAGTCTTGACGCTTCTTCAACAATGCGATCAAAGTAACATACTGAGAACAGAATTCCTAATTATGCCAATTAAGAACTCCCTGCGTCAAGATTCACCTGTACACAAAGATTGACATCCATTAATTTGGTGCATATTCTGGATTTGAGGTTGACACTGACAACCTCCTTTATAACTGTGATTGATTTAAAATGCTGAAGTGTAAGATGTTAAGTAGACAGTTTATCCTGCAGCAATAATTGTTAATTCCCTTTTGATTTATATTTACAATTGCTTTCCATCTTTTGTTTTGCAGATGTATTTCTACCTTTGTCATTATAATCTACTCAATGCTACACCAATGCTGTATTTTCATTGCAGAAGTACAACTCCCTTTGCATGCTAATATTATTTTTTAAAAATTAGCATTCAATGGCCTTTGGCAGTGAGTACAATTCTTCTTGTCTTCAGATTCTTTAAATAAAAAGGAAACCAAACATAAGAAACAAAAACAAGCTTTTATCCAAAGTGTTCTATAGTGAATTATCCACAAACAAACCAAATAGAAGGGCAAATTATCTTGTTCTTCAATGGCTTGGTAACGGGTTAGAAATAAGAGTCAATAGCAAGGGAGGAAGGGATTTAAAGCTATTAAAGTGAAAGTTAAAACAGCAAAAGATGAATAAGACTTACTGTGTATAGTCATATTTTTGTGTAACTGCAGTTGCATTTTTACAGTGTTCTGCTTCAAATATGCAACATATTTTAAATATATCTTAGTGCACATCTTTTATTCAGTACAAAACGACCAGTCTATGTTGCTGTGTTAATGGAGTAAATTAAATGTTTAAATGATACTTGATCAATACGAAAAATACAAGGCAAGGAAAGTATTGATATAAAACAGGACCTAAATATAGATTGAAGAAGAAACTGGATAACATAGGGAGCGAGAAAAGTTAAGTGGCTAGATTATTATTCAAGGAACTGAAAGGAAAATGGTTGGATGAGAACACAGACTGAACAGGAAGGATCAAAGTGGAATGTAATAACAAAACAGGTTATTCAGAGACGAACTGCAGTGAAACAAGAAAAATACATTGATTTTTGAAATCGTCACAGAACGGGCAAGAAGTTTGCTATACAGTGAAAAAAAAAGATAAATCAATGAGGAAATGCACAAGATAACATGAAATAGAAGGGGAACAGATTATGTTAAAGAGACCTGCTAATTAAAACTGTTTATTTAATTGGTTTGAAGGTGGGGTGTGGTATAAATTCATTGCCATAGGTTACAATCATATCACCAGTTGTATATTAAAAGGGAGTGGTTGAAGGTACACTATAATAATAAACTGGCAATATAACTCAGTGATTTGATTCCCAAGTGCACTAAGCTGTGCATTTCTTTTAGTGCTTTTACAGTTCACGTGTAAGATTGACTGGCTCCTTGTATTCACATTGCTAAGTTTAACTCATTTGCCCACCAGCAGATTGATATGTATTTTGCCCATGTGTCTAATTTTGCAACCAGGATAAGCAGTATAATTTAGGAATGTAAACAACACAGAAATAGTACATGGATATTGGTCTTGATCAATCAAAACACACAGATATTTCAGATGACAATCTCTAAAGTGAGAGATGCACAGCTGTATCAAAAATGGATACTAACACAATCTGGCAACATGTTAAACACAGTATAATGCCTATATATGCCAAGGCACATTTTAAACCTAGACTATAAGAGGATCGTATTTATTGGGGCACTGGTATACTTGCAACATCCCACTCAAGCCATAGTTATTTAGAGGTGCACTAATCGGTTTAGTACATGACTTCTGCCTCTATCTGAGCAAGACATCATAGCCTGAGGGCTACCAGTCAACTAAGTGGCTGTCAGCTATCTGGCCCAGGTAGTGCCACCAGGATCAGGAGCCACAGCTGGCATAACAACAGTCCCAACATTTGAGGAGATGCAACCTATTGAAATGGAAGGTAGGGGGAGGTGTTTGCTGGTAGTGTATCATCATCAGGGCCAGGCTGGGAGGGCATAGCATCAGGGCTGTGAGTCTGACATACACCCAAAGGTAGAGGGGAACCAGGGATTTGGGGGAACAAGCACCCCACATTGCCCACCTACTTCATGTAAAAATTCTATTGATGACAGGATAGGGTCTTAAATAGAAGTAACATTTTTATTTAGGGGTCTAATTGGCCTTTGGGGATTTGGGGAATAGACCACCCAATGACTCCAGCAGCACTGATATAATTGTTGCTGGTTTGGGATGGGTGAAAAACTTGTTGTCAGAGGATCCATAAGCTTCAACATTCAGCATTTTAATGATAAAAGAAAGTAGATATTCCGATCTAATCCTCTTGCACATTAAAAATGGCCACTTGGAAACAGCTCAAGAAATGTGTCCAAGTTAAACAGTATTCCTTACTTGTTTCAGAGATAATATGAACTGCAAATGCTGGAGAATCTGAAATAACAAGGTGTAGAGCTGGATGAACACAGCAGGCCAAGCATCATCAGAGGAGCAGGAAAGCTGATGTTTTGGGCCGAGATCCAGCTTTGCCGCTCCTCTGATGCTGCTTGGCCTGCTGTGTTCATCCAGCTCTACACCTTGTTATCTCAGTATTCCTTAATTGTTGACCTGAGTGTGAGGTACTGTGATCATTAACTTTTCTTTCATTGTCATAGTAAGCAGACAGAAATCTGAGGCCAGGATCAGCAGAATATCAGCACCTTGGTATCATGACCCCTAATTCTCAGGGTTGTGAGTACAGTTGTTGCAGTTTACTAACCTGAGAACTAGTTCAAATCCTGGGTTGGCTTGGGTGAAACCACCGTGACAAATTGTTTTCTAAATTTCATATACTTTCCGCATATAATCTCAATTCTTGTTACTCTGTTGTTGATGCCCAGCTAATCCAAAGTTTACATTTTTGGCTCTGCATTTTACATTCCAAGGTGCAGAACTGTGCTTGTTATTGACTAGTTGTTGACGTTAGAAATGGTGAAGGTGGGAATGTGAACCAGCTCCTATGTTCAAAAATGCATTTCACATGCACCCAAGATGAAGCAATGCACTACCCTGGAGAGTTAAAGGTGACGTTATGCAAAACTAGAATTATACCATCCTCGGTACAGAGTTCTAGCATTTCAGATCAGCTCCTGAAGGTGAACTTAAACTTCTTGGATTCAATGGACTCGGGAAGCAGAGTATCAAACTGAGTCCTGAGTGGCATTATTGTTTTTTCATTAATCAACAACCAAAAGTGTTTTCAAGCAAAGCAACTAGTAGCATTTATATATTGTGTGTAACATTATAAAATATTCCAAAGTCCTTCACTGGAGTATTTGGCACTCAGTGACATGAGGAGATATTACAGCAGCTGAACAAAAGCTTGGTCAAGCAAGAATGTTTTAAAGAGTGTTTTAAAGGAAGATTTCAAGTGAACTTTAAAGAGGGAATTCCATAGCCAGGGATCTTGGGATGTGAAAGTACAGCCATTTACAATGGAGCCATTAAAATCTATGATGTGCAAGGGATGAGAATTGGAGAAATGGAGCTATCCTAGAAGAATGTAGGGCTCTAGGAGACCATAGAGATGGTGTGGGAGATGCCAAGAGTTGGATGAAAAGAAAAATCTGCCAGCATCATACGGTGCAATTTTCCACTACTATATTGTTAAACTGTAATTGCAGACATTCACTGATAGGTTATGCTCATGTGAAGGGATTAGCTAGCTCAGTTGGCTGAATAGCCAGTTTGTGATACAGAGGAATAGTAATTGTATGGGTTCAAATCGCACACCAGTTGAGGTTGGTCTGAAAGATTTTCCTTCTCAACTTTTTCCCTCATCTGAGATGTGGTGACCCTCAGGTTAAATCACCAACAGTTGTCTCTTTCTGTCTAATAAAGGAACAACCTTATAGTCTGTTTTAAAAACAAAAATGAAAGAACTGTGGATGCTGGAAATCAACAACAGAAATTGCTGGAAAAGTTCAGCATGTCTGGCAGCGTCTGTAGACAGGAATCAGGGTTAACTTTTCTGACCAGCTCCCGAAGGTGCATTTAAAATTGGCAATTTTTTAATACCAAGTTTAGCAAGTATGCAAGTTGTGGCATACAAACCAACATATAATTATCTGCAGGCCAAGCAGCATCTCAGGAGCACAAAAGCTGACATTTCGGGCCTAGACCCTTCATCTGATGAAGCTTTTGTGCTCCTGAGATGCTGCTTGGCCTGCTGTGTTCATCCAGCTTCACACTTTGTTACCTTGGATTCTCCAGCATCTGCAGTTCCCATTATCTCTGATATAATTATCTGCCATCAGTTCTGAGGAAGAGTCACTGTGCCTGAAATGTTCACTCTGATTTCTCTCCGCAGGTGCTGCCAGATCGGCTGAGATTTTCAGCAATTTCTGTTTTTGAGCCTTATGGTTTGGTAAGGCTAAGGCAGCTTGACCTCATTCTATTGTGAAAGAAACTGTCAACTTTCAGAGACATTTTTTCTTCTTGATATGTACATGTATGTAGTTTGGGCATACGCCAGCCAGTTTGCAGATCTGAACATCAGAAAAGACCCAAATATTATTTATTAAATACTGAAAATCATACAAAAATGCTTATCCTCCTTTTTTCATTGTGACCTGAGCATAACGCATGGTCTTACATTAAATAGCTGCAGATTATTGAGCTTTCTATAAGAAGCACAATGTTAAAAGGGAAATGTGTGAAATAAATGCTTAATTTACTTGCATTGTTTTGAATGTTGTTTATGACAGATAGATCATAGCTTCTGTTTCCCTATCATCTACCATCTGTCCACCATCAGCAAAGCATGAGTTAGAAGCCTGATGGAATACTTTCTTCTTCTGTGGCTGGGTACAACTCCAACAATACTCAGGAAACCCAACACTATCTGGGACAAAACAGCCCAATTGATTATCACCACATCTTCAAATATTAACTCACTACACCACTGATGAACAATGCAGCAGTGGTGTAGTCAATTAACATTTGAAGATGTGGTGATAATCAAGTGGGCTGTTGATGAACAATGCAACAGTGTGTAACATTTACAAGAAGCGATGTAGGAACTCACAAAAACACTTTTGACAGCACTTTCCAAAACCTGTGACCACTACCATTTAAAAGACAGGGCAGTAGATGCATGGGAGTACGGCCAACTGCTACTTTCTTCCAAGACAATCACCATCCTTGTGTGGAATTATATCAATGTTCCTTTACAATGACAGGGTCAAGACCCTGTAACTCCTCCCTGACAGCATTGTTGGTGTACTAAATTCCAAGGACTGCAAAAGTTCAAGAATGCCATTCATTTGCGCCCCTTCAAGGACATTAAGATGAGATGGGTAATAAATGCTGGGTCATCCCATAAATGATTTTTTTAAAAAGCTACATTACTAAAATCTCAACATGTGTGCTGGTATATAAATGCATGTAAATTTTACAGTATAAACTTCTAACTCACTCTCACATGAAATTTCTGTATTAACAATAAGACATTTATGTCCTCTCATGTAACTTGGATGCAGACACAAGTAACCATATCAGCAGTAAGGAAGATTTTTTTGTTTCCATATAAAAGCACAATTAAGAGTTAGCAAAATTACAGGGTTGACTCGTCTCAGTGACAAAGCAAGATTATAAACATAGTTTTAAAACTTGCTGAAAACACCAAATAATTTTAATAAAATTATTAGAGAATATAACACTTACAATGCAAAATAACTTTCACTTATTTTGTTTCTGAGCACTGAAATTTTTTGCCAAGTAGTATTAATTTATAAGGAATTGACTTCTAATCAGCAATAGTATATGCAGTCCAACAGAACATGATTTGCATTGCCTTTGTGTTGAACCTAGGAATGGCACCAAATTTATGGAAAACTGGGCAAATGTGAGGCATTGGCTTGGAAAATGAAACCAACATTTTCATAAATTTACAAATGGCAATTTACACTGGAAGTCAAAATAATCAGTTCATAATCTTTTACATTCAACAAAGTAGTTTTCTAGTAAATGCGTATGCCTACTGCCCTGAAGTTGTGTCTCAGGGTATTACTCTGTGCATGCTCAGTACATGAATTTGAAATGTCCCTGTTTGGAATTTTAAATAAGATAGTGGAAAGAAGACTTCCCAATTTTATAGTAAACATGTGAAAATTGGTGTCCTAGGGCCAATGTTTAAAATCAAACACATGCTTTCCATTCATTTATGTACTGGAGAAAATGATACCATAAACAATAATGCCTCCCTTAGCAGCTAATAAAATTGGCCTCATTCTCACAACCACAAAAGTGATAACACAATGGCACTTCCATTGTTTTGAAAAGACATCCTATGGGGATTTTAGTGAGGTCAGCCAACCAGACCACATTGAATAGGAGTTATCTGATTGTGGCTTTTAATCTGGTACAATTAGGGACCCCTGGATGACAGATAAAAAGAGGAGTGCCAGAGATTCTGACATTCTGGTTGCTGACTCTGATGAGGCTGTGCCAGAATCAAGGACTTTCCACATGTAAATAAAGGGTGACTTGGTGATGAGATGCCAGCCTCTGTGGAGTTATTTCAAATTAAATCTTCTGTGACATCATGTAACATGAGTTTAATCCAGTATAAAAAGACATGTGAGATGATTTGATTTATTAGCCTATTTGAAAAATATTACACGAACTACATAATTTGCTTCTGTGTAAATGAGTTGTATCACCCCAGCATGTGTGATTCAGCTAGGCAATATGATTAATTGTCAGAATGAACTACAAATCAAAACTAATTTATTTGCATTATCAAATCTATTCCTGACAAACGTAGCACTACGGCTCAACCTAACAAATTATTCTTCACTTCTTTTACTATTATCCAAAATAAAAAAGCCTTTGAAACAATGCCAAATATTTGCTAACCTTCAGCATCAATACATTGACATTAAATTGTGCTGAATATATTTAATTGTTAAATTGTTAACACACATTTGTTATTATTTGTTTTCCCTTGAATCATTCGCTTTCATTGATTCATAAAGGGAAGAAAAGATTCACTCCTGGAAATCTACATAGAACAGAGGACATAGAGCAGGACAGCACAGGAATGGGCCTTTCAGACCTATGTTACAATAATTTGGGTGACATCACTTGTATTTTTAAATCAACTTGATTGACAACTTTTATTGCATGATCCGTCAAACCTCTTAAGATTACTAACAATTCACTAATGTGCCAAATTTGATGATCTAAAATAGCTTCAGTATGACTTTGTCACATATTTCAAAACGTCACTACTATATAGTTTTTATTAACATTGCAGTGCTGCAGGATTTACTAGAATAATTTTCTTAGCAAGTAAGTTTGAAAGATTCAATATAAAAACAATTTCACAATCAGAAGAGGAGTATGAATCCATGTGGAATGTACATATATAAATAAATTCTGGTTTCATTTTAATCTCTTCAAATATTTGTAAACAATTTATTCTACTTACATCAAAATTTCTATAACTTTGGTTTCCTTAAACAATAGCGCTTTATAAATAATTTTCAAAGTTTCTTGGAAATAAATCCATTTGATTACATCTAACTAGCCACATAAAAGGTGAATCAATTTGAGTTTACTAAATCAGAGCAGCTATTAATTTAGCAACTGGAATGTTAAGTTCAAATGAAATTACTTGAGAAGTATAAGATTTGCATCTCAGGGCTTACTCCAGGCAAAGTGACAATCTAACTATTATTCAACATCATCCTGAAAATATAGTACTGCTTGACTTTTGTACTGCCGTGTAAATGTGTTTGTGAATGACAAGGCTATGGCAAAACTGATGTTCTTGAAGTTCATGTAAAGCAGTTATTAGCTTTTACTTGGTATTTTTCTTTGAATAAACTGTCTTTAAACTGAACATTAGTGAAAGATTAAGTAGCTAAATATACTCCTGCATGAGTCTCCAAATAGTAGGTTTCAAACTCTGATCTACTGTTCAATATCTATTTCATGAGGAATGGAGGTTGTTCTGACGTTTTGCTTTACAATCTAAGTTTAAATCCAGACTTGATTGATGAAGTGAAACGACTGTCTGCCAACTGAATTTTAACAGTAGTTAAGTCTTCTTAACTAATTTCTATTGGGTTCAGGATTGAAATCCATGTTCAACATGAATTGGCAATCAGATTCAGCAAAGTTAGTAAGTTTTATTTATAAAGGATTTTAAAGCCGCTATGTGAGTGCAGTGTGATGAACTATTTATAGTTTCAGAACTCAGCGTGTTGCAGCATGGAAATACAAAGAGTTTTAATCAATTTCTAGTTCTGATACATCGACAATGCATTTTCAATGCTTTTAAATTATTTAGTTTCTCTGTATTAAATCACTGATCTCATAGAAACTACCCTTCATAAAAGTAAATTTGAAAACAAGCAACATAAACACATAATATTGAATGTATCAAACTTGGAAATGTGCATTTTCCCCAGAACTCTCAACGTCTATGTATTCTGCTAATGTTTGCCTGGAGGTTTTCCATTAAGTATTCTTGCATTAATATTCATATTACTTAAGTACATCATAACAGATTCCTTCAAAATTGTCTCTGTTACACGTTACAGTGAAATGTAATGGTAACAGATTGCAGGTAGTGATTTATGTTCTCATTTAATAAATCCCAAAATGCTAAAATCCAAGGTTGGTTTGTGAGCAGATGTGTTTTACACAAGCCTGTCTTATATCAACAGTGTGTGTATGTTTCTGTAATGGGCATAGAATCCCTACAGTGTGGAAACAGGCCATTCAGGCTCAACAAGTCCACACCAACCCTCTAAAGAGCATCCCAACAAGGCACATTCCTCATGTCTAACTCACAGAACCTAAACATCTCTGGGCACTATGGGCGATTTAGCATGACCAATCCATCAACACTGCACATCTTTGGACTGTGAGAGGAAATCAGGGCACCCAGAGGAAACCCACGCTGAAACAGGGAGAGTGTGCAAACTCCCCACAGGCAGCCTCCCGAGGGTGGAATTGAATCAAGTCCATGGCGCCACGTGGCAGCAGTGCTAACCACTAAGCCACCAATTCCACCAATCCATTTGTTGTTTCGTTTTCTAGTGTTTGTTTTTGTCCTTGCTGCCTTCTTCTATGACTCTTTACATAGGTTCCCGCTGGCATATTAGTTTAAACCCTCCCCAATTGCGCTAGCAAACATTTCTCCTATACGTTGTCCCCAGTCCCATTGTAACCCGTCCAATTTGTACACGCCCCACCTCCCCAAGAACCATACAAAGTGAAAATATATAATCTTTTGCAAAGAAACTATTTCACTCACAGAATTTTGTTGCACAATAAATCTTAGCCCTCTTGGCCATTGAGTTTATAAAAAGCTCTATCCTGATATATTTTTTAGTCTTTAGTGAGCTGAATAATCTTGGCTAGAATGGTAGTATGACATCACAATTTATTTTTATGTTATTCAGTCTAGGAGGCAAAACCAATCAAAATTATTGTTCTCAGTCAACACCCTTTTGGATAGCAAATGTGGTTGGATGTTGGGCTAAGACAGAACTTTATTCTTTTACCCTCTGCCACGCTTAAATACCTAGGAGCCATTCAGTTAAAAGATGGCTTGCTGAGTGAACTCATAAAGGATTGCCAGCAACTGGAAAATCTGAGCTAAACTAATTCTGGAAATTATAGATAAAGCTAGGAGAACATTAAATGCAAAAAAGTAGTTTGTATGGATTGGAAACTTAAAATTGTGTAACACAGGATGGCTGCACTAATATTTTCTTTTAACAGAATCATAGTCAACAAAACTACTGTGGATGAACTTAGCCGTGCAAAGCAAGATACGCTGTTAGAGAAATGGCAGCCAATTCATCACCACAGGAATTTTTATTTAAAATTGATTTATAAAAAATATACGTGAATTTAAATTTCAAACTGAGTAAAAGTGACAATGAGATTGGAAAATACGTATTCAAAAAGATTTTGGACTGTTATTCTATGAATTTCAGTAGAAAGAAGATTGAGCACAGGGAAGCAATTGACCTACAATTTGCTAAGAATCCATGTTATGTTGATGACAAAGAGCAATTCAACCCATATAGTTTCACAATGCTCTATATATCTTTTGTTATTCCATAGAACAACATTGTAAAATAAGACACAAGTGCATATTATCAACAAGAGCAATAATAATCTATGAACTTTGTTTCATTCAACATTAAAAGTAGTCATTGTAGGGAACATCAATAAAGGATCTTTTCAAACAATTTCAACTTCTGTTGAAAACCCAGTAAGCAGATTTTTGTGCTTCTGACTAGAAATAAATAAGTTTAATTGTTGTTTGGAATAAAACCTGTTTTGGTGCATCTTTGTTTTACGTATTCTCATCCAAATATCAACAGGAGTAATAGAAAAGCAATCGTTATTCATCTGGTCATTTGTGGGCAAAAAGTGGGCAGGGATTTTTAAACTGGCAATCAATTAGACAGAATCCTCAACTCTTATTTTCTGTCTTGTTCTATATTCCTTGACACCCTTATCAAGCAAAGATCTGACTAACTTTGTCTTGAAAGCATGAATTATCCTGTTAATCACGTTTTAAAAGAGAGCTCCTGATTTCTGAGAAAACATTGTATTCAAGAAAATGCTTCCGAGATAGTAGGAACTGCAGATGCTGGAGAATTGAAGATAGCAAGGTGTAGAGCTGGATGAACACAGCAGCCAAGCAGCATCAGAGGAGCAGGAAGGCTGACGTTTCAGGCCGAGACTCTTCTTCAGAAATGGTGGGGAGGTTGGGGGGCTCTGGAATAAATAGGGAGAGACAGGGAGGCAGATAGAAGATGGATAGAGGAGAAGATAGGTGGCGAGCAGACAGACTGGTCAAAGAGGCGAGGATGGAGCCAGTAAAGCTGAGTGTGGATGGGGAGGTGAGGAGGAGATAAGTCAAGGAGAGGAGTCAAGGGAGGACAGACAGGTCAAGGGGGTGGGATGAGGTTAGTAGGTAGGAGATGGGGGTGGGGCTTGAGGTAGGAGGAGGGTATAGGTGGGAGGGAGGGCAGGTTAGGTAGGTGGGGATGAGCTGGGCTGGTTTTGGGATGCAGTAGGGGAGGAGAGATTTTGAAGCTTACGAAGTCCACATTGATACCATTGGGCTGCAGGGTTCCCTAGCGGAATATGAGTTGCCATTCCTGCAACCATCTGTCAGCATCGTTGTGGCACTGCAGGAGGCCCAGGATGGACATGTCATCTGTGGAATGGGAGGGGGAGTTGAAATGATACGTGACTGGGAGTTGCAGTTGTTTAGTGCAAACTGAGCGTAGGAGGCCCAGGATGGACATGTCGTCTGAGGAATGGGAGGGGGAGTTGAAATTGTTCCCGACTAGGAGGTGCAGTTGTTTGGTGCGAACCGAGTGTCAGTGTTCTGCAAAGTGGTCCTCAATCCTCCACTTGGTTTCCCCAATGTAGAGGAGGCCATAACAGGAACAGCGGATGCAGTATACCACATTAGCAGATGGGCTTGCGATGGGGGTGAGGGGGGAGATGTAGGGGCAGGTGTAGCACTTCCTGCGGTTGCAGGGAAAAGTGCTGGGTGAGGTGGGGCTGGAAGGGAGTTTGAAGCGGACAAGGGAGTCATGGAGAGTGTGGTCCCTCCGGAAAGCAGATAAGGGTGGGGAGGGAAAAATGTCTTTGGTGATAGGGTCGGATTGCAGATGGCGGAAGTGTCGGAGGATAATGCGTTGGATCTGGAAGTTGGTGGGGTGGTATGTGAGAATGAGGGGGATTCCATTTTTGTTGTTATTGCAGCGAGGGGGTGTGATGGAACCTTCTACTAAGGTGGGAATACTGATGTGGTACGCTGCATCCACTGTTCCAGTTGTGGCTTCCTCTACATCGGGGAAACCAATTGGAGGATTGGGGACCACTTTGCAGAACACCAACACTCGGTTCGCACTAAACAACTGCACCTCCTAGTCGGGAACAATTTCAACTCCCCCTCCCATTCCTCAGACGACATGTCCATCCTGGGCCTCCTGCAGTGCCATAATGATGCTAGCTGAAGGTTGAAGCTTCAGCAACTCATGTTCTGCTTGGGAACCCTGCAACCCAATGGCATCAATGTGGACTTCGCAAGCTTCAAAATCTCCCCTCCACCTACAGCATCCCAAAACCAGCCCAGCTCATCCCCGCCTCCCTAGCCTGTCTGTACTCTCACCTATTCCCTCCTCCCACCTCAAGACCCACCCCCATCTCCTACCTACTAACCTCATCCTGCCCCCTTGACCTATCTGTCCTCCCTTGATTGACCTGTCTCCTCCCTACCTCGCCATCTACACTCATCTTTACTGGCTCCATCCCTGCCTCTTTGACCGGTCTGTCTCCTCTCCACCTATCTTCTCCTCTATCCATCTTCTGTCCGCCTCACCCTCTCTCCCTTTTTGTTTCAGATCTCCCTTCCCCTCCTCCATTTCCAAAGAAGGGTCTAGGCCTGAACCGTCAGCCTTCCTGCTCCTCTGATGCTGCTTGCCTTGTTGTGTTCATTCAGCTCTAAACCTTGTTATCTTAAAAGGAAATGCTTCCTGATTTTATTGTTGATTGGCTTTCATTTTAAGGTTTTGGTCCAAATATTCCAATTGAGGTGAAATAACATTGTGCACCACTGATTCCAAAGGAAAATGCCGCAAAGATCTATCAATTCCTGTGGCAGAGAATTTCCCCACCTTTTTACAGATCAGCGAAATCTCCAGGTATCTTGAATCAGTTATGTTATCAAGCAGATTGAAGTATTTTCATGCACAGTAAACTAGGAATTAAATGAACGAATGCCCTTTCATGTTTAATATCAGTAAATATTTGGGACAAACACATTAATTTTATACGAGAAACAGAAACTAACAAGCACGTTTATAAAAAAAATGTAAGCTTAAAATGAAAAACTAATTCAATAAAGCAGAGAAACCAATTAGCAAGTTAGGTTTTCTAAGCCATTGAAGTTGTTCAGCAGGAATTATAAACTTTGTGTGCTGTTGAAAACCCCTGTTACACCACTTTCAACAAAGCTTAACCTTTTCATGCGATTTTACAGTGAGGCCATTAGTGGAAAAATGTAAGTTATTGTCTGATCAGTTATTTTATGTTGATTGCAGTCTCCGGGGATTTCATGGACAAGAGTAGAATCACTGTCAACACATTCTGCATTTTCACATCTAACTGCACATGTGCAAACTCCAGAAGCCATTAATTTCAAAGGCATGATAATAGAGAATGCTGCCAATTTGTCTACATTACTATGTCATTGCTTGGGCCAATAAAACCTAGTACTGGATTTTTCCATAGAGAAAATGGTTTTCCTTATCTATCCTATCAAATGTTTTTAATATTTTAAACATCTTGATTAGATTATCCTTCAATATCAAATGCACATGAGAATTGGAGTTAGGTTTATGCGACCTTTCACTATATTTTGGATTGCAATTTATACCTGTCAACTAACTTTAATGATTTCTGTACTAGGAGTCTCACATTACCACATCTCCTGGTCTCTCACTATGAGTAAAATACTCTTACTTGTCAGATCTACTTTTTCCCCTAATGCACTCTTTTTGCCATGGTTTTAACCATTCATTTAATCCAGTTATGTTTAATTCCAGCTTTTTGGATGGGTGAACAATACGCATATTCCAATGAATCTAGTACCAACTTAAATGTGTATATGTTTTTCCCTATTTCTTCATTCGAGTCTTAATAAATAAAAAAATAGTGAGAAGCTGACTTATCACAGTCCACCAATCACCATGCCTAACTTTCCATTTCTGACCTTCTAACCAATTTTGAACCCAAGTTATTTTAATTTTTGGAAATAAATGTAAGTGATTTGCTAGCTCAGATGTATGAACAATGAAGTGCTCATCTCACAATGGCATAATTGTAACTTCTTTTGGGATAGGATCTGTCCATGGTGGGTTTATAAATTTTGGCAACTCCTTCTTGAAAAACTATGAAGAGAACAGGAAAATCAAATATTACATTCCAACAGAAATTGATTTGGTCTGCTTTATTCTGCTTTAACTACAGCTTAAATTGCCTGATTGATTTAGAGCATTACTAAGGAGGCTCCTTGGTGCTGTGACTGAATTTAATTGCACTACATTAATTCCACAAGCTATATTCAAATTGTCACCAACATCTCAATCACTCCACAGCAGGAAAACTGTCCCAAAGTGTCAGTTCTTTGATTCTCGGTGGATAACTTCAATGACTCAATCTGACTTTTGACTAATTGAGAAAGTGGCTTATTTTTAATTACAATAGTTAACCACAGTGAATGTGATTGAAAGATCTGAAAAATGTTTATTGAACTTCAAATGTTTGAGAAAAGGGCTACACTGTCACGAAATTTACTGAAGTCTTATTACAATTTTTCACAAGCTATAAAATTATGGTTATAAAAACATTCAAGCTGGTATGGTCATATTAGAAGGATCATCCTCCATGAATTTAGACCTAACTCTACCTTTTAGTTTCTACAATTACAGTTGAGTAGCTATGTTATTCACTGTTGTGTCCATAAATTAATTAAATTATCCAACACATTTTCAAATGAATTTTAGTGAACCACTGTACTTTTTTTACACAGTTAAGTTTAAAATTTAATGTAAATTCATTTCAATCTGCCCTTTTGTGTTGGTTAAGTACAAGTTATAAATTGAATTAATTCAGGACATTCTAAGTAAAATTGCAATTCTTCATCCTACCATCCTTGCGATAGAATATGACATCCACTTTCCTCTCTTCTGAGCCAAGCAGGGCTTGGGCAATCTGGGCAATCGCATGTCGCTTGCTCTCTGGACCATGCAGGAAATCACAGGTACAAGGTTTCTGCATAACATCCGGCCTCGAGAATCCAGTCATCTCACAAAAGCCATCATTGCAGTAGATAATTGCACAATTCTGTACCCTTGCATTGGCAATGATGAATTTTCTGTCTGTAAAGAAATTGAAACATAATGATGGATAATGCAAAACACTAGCCTGTTCTTGAAAATCATGATTAATAACTAGCTAGTCGTGATAATTAACCACTACTGTTTGTATAGACAATCTATTAGGTTTGTTTTACATGATAATAAAAACAATTCCAAAATTGTTGAAGTTTGAAAATATTGCTCAAACACAAAACGTACAGTATCTTTATGCCTATTTAACGTTTATATTTAAGTGTTCTATCAAACAATCTTTTAGTAATACAAACTTGAGTATTGCATTAAACTTATGAATTAAGCAACTTGCACAGAGGAGTTCAATTTTAACATCACGCATGCCGAAAAACATGATGTTTCCATGATATCTCGGTAGTCCCAAATCTCACAAACACATTGCTTGGATTCCACAGGAAATGTGCCTTCAATACAATATTGCTTAACCTCCAATCACATGCATATTTCCAATACACTGATGATACATTTGATGTACGTTAGTCTGCAGCTGCATGTAAGATTTTCTTTAATGGACTCCATTCTGCAGTCAAATTCATCTTTGAAATGGAATCGTTGAGCTCCCTTTAGTTAATGTCCTAGTTCACAATTCAGCCAGGACTTCTCTACTTTCGTCAATATTCACTAATTGCTGTACTTGTTGGAATACTTACAGTTTCATGCTATATGATTAGCCTTATCAGCAACCTCATTATTAGAGCTCAAACCAATTATTCACCATGCAAGCTTCACACAAAATGGGGCATATCAAAGACATCCTGCAGTATAATGGCTACCCTAATCAGATAAATTCTCAGCCTACATTGCACAAACGCATTAACAAACCTAAGGCTGTCACTTTTAATCCTGAAAAGTACTCAGTCGACTTCAGATTATCCTAAATTATCGCAAAGGTTTGAGAAACTGGTGAAACTAGCTCCTCCAAGCTATTTAAATGCAGAAGCAGTGCAAGTGATGTTTGCCACCAACAAGATGCTGCTGTTAAGGCAAAGTGATGTTCTGCCTATCACACTAATGAATAATGTGGTATATTAATTTCATTTATGTAAGCCATACATTCCAGAGACTTGCAGATTGTATCATGAATAACATCTCTTTAGTTGTTAGCAACAAGTAAGGTACTGACCATATTCAACTAATGTATCCTTGTAAAGCTCACAACACACAATGATAAGTTTGATTTTGCTTTCAGTCAACATTTTCTGGCTAATCCTGAGTGTGCAAAAGAATTGTACTGACAACAATTTAGGAATGACAGTTAGGCTCACAATGTGGTGCACTAGCGTGTATTGGAATCTACATGTGTTAATGCATAGGGTCCACATGTTTGCATTCAGAAAGAATATGTACTCATTTCCACTCAACAAAATATGAACAGCCATTTACTGGTTCTTTTACATAGCAGTGCCTTGATCAATCAAAGTCAAGCATTCTGGTTTGAAATTTAAGCAAAATATGGCAGTTAGCTGTCGATCATCATTTTCTGTGGCAATACCTCTGCCGAGCAAAAAGCATTCTCCTCTCATAAAGTATAAACTGCTGGTTTTGTCTTCAAATTATTTTTCTCACATTCTGTCATGATAAATCTTTGAGAAAATGTGCCTTTATCAGCAAAATTTTATGCCAGCAATGTAAAAATGTATAATGATTTGATAATCACTAGGATCCATTGTAATTCCACAAGTATAGGGCTACATTAAAACAGCATTATTGTATTGAAGGCTGTGATGAGAAATTTCCCTGAACAACATCCTACAAATTTATTTTTGCCAATTCTTTTCTCCTGCTCAAAAAGGTGTGAGATGACAAAACTACTATGTTTTGAGTATATATTAATTACATGTTCAACAAAGGGAATTTCACAGGGAATATGTCCTTCTATATCAGTGCTGCTTTGACCTGTATACAAGTCTTAAATTGCCTTTCACAATTAAACCAATACAATCAGAACAACTGCTAAATGAGATTAAAACTCTAAAACAATTTGAGCTTGTCTTGGTTAGGTGCACTCTCAGAGGTAAATAATTTTCATGAAATCATTTCAAACTCAGTTGTGCCTTTCCTAGTGTGAAACATAAAACTCATATTCCTCTGTACATCTCTATGTACATGTTGGTTTCAGTGTATTGCCAAAAGTTTTCCAGATTTTAATTTATATTTTAGAGGCACATTAAAAAAAATTGTCAGTGATAAAACATTATCATTTTGATAAATGCCAAGATCTTAACGGGGTTACAAAGGTCCGTTGGTGTCTCATCAGGTTGGGCTAGAGTTCTAAAAATGAACCTGAATATTATCTGTGAGATATCATTATCAATTGAATTGTCCATTCCTTCATTGCCGTTTCTGCCATTGCAATACTAACAAGAATCAGACACAAGCATGGGTAGGAGTTCAATATCAATTGTCTTAGAAAAGAGGATACATTACTATAACGGGGCACACGTATTTATCTTTCAGTCAGCATGAGAAATTTTTTTGTTACATCTGGGAGGGAAAATTTAACCCTGATCTCTACTCTTTCCCTGGAAGCTACAGGCATATACCTGAACAGTCTTGATGGGAATATAATCTTTGGCAATCGTAGCTGGACAACAATATAGCTGATCCCTGGTAGCTTCAATCTGAGAATTGGAAGTATATCCATTATCTACGCTTCCTTGTTGGAGGAGGAAAATGATTGCCTTGGCCACAGGTGGTTTAGCTGAAGGAAAAAAAAATAACGTGGTGGACATGATCATCAGCCATTCTATATCAGAAAGTTATAGACTTGAGAACACAATCTAATCTATCACTAGAATATAGTGCTATGCTGTTGGAGGCACCAACTTTTGGGTGAAAATAAAATTAAACCTGCTTGATCAAGTGAAGGAAAAGAATCCCATGGTATTATGTGAAAAACAACAAAGAGGTTCTATTTGTATGCTGGAAAATAATTACTTATTTCTCAACAACAAAAGTAGGTTAAATGACCATTCATCTCAAAACTGTTTAGTGGATCCTGCTGCGTGTGATTTAACTTCTGTATCTGGCTACACAATAACAGTGGCATTAAAATAATTAAAACATTGATTGCAAATATCCTCTTGTCTTTCGAACATTGCAGGAATGCAATAAATACTATTCAAATAAGGGTTTGACTTATCTAGCTTTGCAGAATAAATATCTATGATGTGTAGTACAATGTTGTAAAAATATCTTGCTATTGGTAGTAAGGTTGGAGAGGATATAGTCCTGTTCCATGGCAGACTATGTGTGATTGGAGAATATGTTTACGTTCCAGTTGTCCTATTGAGGTCACTGCTACAGCTTTGATCCTCAACATCAGTTGCTGAGTCCATCAATTCTTATTTTTCATACTGTTGAGAGATGACTATATATCTGCAGTAGGACATTTTTATGTTACATACCATGGACCTAATGATCTCTCACACTCTGCTTGATTTGTGCTTCAGGGGTAGCACAGTGATTCAGTGATTAGCACTGCTGCCTTGGGGCATTCAATTCTATCCTTAAGTGACTGTCTATGTGGAATGTGCACATTCTCCCCATGGCTGTGTGGGTTTCCACTTGGTTTCTTTGCACCGTCCAAAGATGTGCAGGCTAAGTGGATTAGCAATGTAAATTGTCCATAGTGTCCAGGGATGAGTAAGTTAGGTGGGTTAGCCATGGGAAGTGCAGGGTTACAGGGAATGGGTAGGGTGTTAGGTCTACGTGTGATGTTCTTTATAGGGTCAGTGTGGACTTGTTGGGCTGAATAGCCTGTTTCCACATAATAAGGATTCAATGGTTCTATGATACTAAAAAGGCAGCAGAAACTTTCTATATCAGTTTGACTGAAATTCATAGCTTTACCTCATTGTTTCAGGCTTGGCACCCCTACAAGGCTTACATTCACAGGCTCAGAATCCCAATTATGAGTGTAGATACCAGTGCTTGTTAGTGGTTTGGAGGCTCTCACAGAACTTTAGTAAATTACTAGAATGACTCAGGAACCTCAGCATTGTTTTTATCACCAAGCAGACACCCTCTAGCTTTATGTGGTGGCTGAAAGATTGCAGGAACAGAACTTACACAAAATGAATACATCATGACAGTGGTCAAGCTAGCAGGAGTTCACCAGCACAATAGTGCTGGGTTGTTCATATGCCAACTACACATTGAGGGAGTTGTACTCTTTGTGGTTTCGGCACATTCTGTCATCAAAATACAATGCAGGCAAAGTTATGTCTGTAAAGTAAATGACACACTGTCATAATAGGAAGACTGAAGCATTGGCAAAGCCAGAACCAGAGGCCAGAGTTTAGAGGAAAGACAATGAAGAGACTTTTCCTGACACAAAGATGTCTCAGACACAGTGATGGGTGTTGAAATTGAAGGATGTTTTCTGAGCCACATTTTCTAGTTTGGAAGGATACCCTGGCAAAAAAAAATTCAGAGCCACAACTTCCTAGCTGCTGGCTGCGGTATTCTCACTCTGCTCTGTGGCTCAAGAGGTGGCACAGTTCTTGGTGAAGCACAGACGTGAAACACATGACTTCAGGCTTAGTTACAATGGGGAAGTGTGCTGCCTGAAGACTTTAGGCAGTTAAGCCCCTCTTTCTCCTCCTCTGTGAGCAGCTCATTTTAGTCAATGCCCCTGCTCCATCTCCCTCTGATGCTGAGACTCAAGGCCCATCGCAACTCTAGCTTCATAACTGCAAGCAAAACATTTACTTCACAACCCTGCTGTCGGAACAAATTCCTTTGCATCATTCAAAACAACTCCCTACAGAAGTTTTTAACTTTTCTGAATTCCTCCAAACAACCTGTACTACTAAAATTTCTGCAAGAGACGGTAGAAATTAATAAGAAAAAGCCAACTAGTTGGATAGTGATGTTCTTAATTAGAACAGTGCCTTATTCTACTAGATCAGTTATAAATTTTAAATCTGTAATAGATAATTTTTTTATTAAGCTAAGGTGTAAAGGGATATGGGCCAAAGGCAGATATAAGAATTAGACTACAGATCAATCATGGTTCCATTGGGTGGTAGAACAGACTTGAGGGGCAGAATACATAGAGAGGAAATGAGTAAAGATGATGCAATAAGCAGCCATCAAATCAGTGTTAGACATACCTAGCTTCATGATCTTCATAATCTGCACACTTCTGGTACATCTATGCTATCTTATGTGAATGTCTCCTACAAAATTGTGTTTGGCATGGTTTGCAGTAAAAGTGAGTGAGAGTGAAGTGGACTCTAGTTTTCCCATAAACTACCATCCTTGACACTGAAGCTGTAGGTACGGAGGAGCATATTTTTTGAAATATATGACTATTGGAGCTTTGACAGATTCCACATTTGTCAATGACAGGATATATCCAAATTTTGTTTTGGATCTTTCTCTTTCTGATCATCTTGCAATCTATCCTTAAGTTTAAATATTGCGGTGATGCACATTGCAGATGTATGTGTTCAACAATTTGATTGACTGTGCATTATCCAAATGGATAGGGACTTTCATTTTTTTTTGGTTGGGATGTGGCTATCAGTGGCAGTGGCAGAATTTATTATCCATCCCGAATTACTCTTGAGAAATTTTTGGGAGCTGCCTTTGTGAATTGGTGCAGTCCATGTGGTCTAGGTAGATCCATGTTGCTGTCAGAAAGTGTCAGAGAGCCATAGAGATCCACAGTAGAGAGCAATGCAACATAGTTTTCCCAGATTGTGCCAGAGAATACAGCTTCCAAATAAATAAAGTGTCAATGAAACCTGCCCAATTCTAATTTGGAAACAGAAGTCACTATTTCTATATTATACACGTAATTCCCATATTTTTTGGATTTATGATGTTGCACCTTTCTAAGAAATTCAGTTGAAAAATGAATAAATCTGCAGTGCTAACAAGGCCTGAAATGTTATTCAATAGCCCTTTACCTATTACACCCTGAACACAGTTAATCAACTAATGAGATGCGAAGATGGGCTGAAACAAAACAACTGTGATAACTGCATGAAAAGTGAAATTGCTACTCAATAAATGTATTTAAACAGGTCCAGTGCAACATGGACATGTCTTCCATGGCAATCAGCTGCTGGGAGATCCAAACTTCTTTGCACCTGTTGTTACCTGGGGACATGGCAAAACGTGCCATGTCAGTTTAGACATAGATTATTATGGAGCACAGGAGCTCAAAGTAAAACCCTACACTGTATTTTAAAAAATATGGCTACACAACTGATCAAAGCAAAAGGGAGATGAAATTAACATATTACTGTCAGGTTTCAGGGCTTAATTCTTATTTGGGATTGAAATGTTCTCTGTCTCCAAGCCATGCAAAAAGATAATTGGGAGTACAGGCTCCTTTGGGGCGGTGAATGTTCATTTCCAGTACGCACACAATCACAAAGCTGTTGACAACTGAGCAGGAATCCACACTGGACTCACTCAGAGACACTCAGGGTTGGTAATATTGGAAATTGAAAAGAAAAAAAAGTGAAACAATCATAGCTGCATCACAGACGAGTGGTTCTGAGATTGAGGTTAAGTGATATTGCTTGACATATGACTATGCTGTAATTTATGAGAGTTACTTAAAGCTGACATGATAAAAGTGGTGTTCAACATTGAGTATTAACACCACTTACTTATCCAGTTCCTCTAAAATAAAAAGAAGCCAACAATAAAACAAGTTACTCTATAACAGAGAAGAAGGATGTTCTGTACATATTGTGCTTTGTGCCAACCTTAGTTTCTACCTGACAGCAAAAAATCTGAGTCAACTTTGTTGTAATTTGCAGCAAGTTGACGTCACAGCATCTAGATGTTGCTGCTTTTGTACACGTTCATCAGTAAATAGCAGTCACAATCAAGGAATTGATGTTTTCTATCTTCAAATTAAATTTAATGAACGTTATGTTCACATTAAATTCGCTTGCATTTAGTCTAGCTCATTGGTTCACCACGCCAACTTATCTCCTGTATGCAAGCACATTATATTGGCAGGTTTATGCTCTTGATTCATGTCCACAGAGACGTGGACTAACATTGTAAAACCCTCAACAACCATAAACAGAAAGGTCACTTTATTTATCTTTAGCTGATCGACTCCGAATCTTGGTACCAATTCCCGGAAGCCACCCCACTGTGTTACTCAGTTCACCTTACAAAGAAAAATGATACAACTTTGTTTTTTTTCCCCCAAGTACAAAAGCATTATACTACAACATCATTTCAACCATTGCTTAATATAGAGGCACATGATATATACTCCACACATGACAGGGGAGTACTGCTTTCAACGTTCATTGCTGTGTTCTTTTTTCAAATTATAGTTTATTCCTGCACATTGGTTTGTTTAGTTATCTGCTGAGAGCGACCCTAAATTATGTAAACCGTGTATTAACCGAGGGTCCCTCCTTGCGGTTTTCCAAAACGAAACAATAGTGAAATTCTCGATTATCATCTGGATTTTGGGAAGACCAAAACCAAAAACCTTTTGCAAACTAAAATAAAAATATACATTGGAATTGCAACCCCGCCTTTACATTCCTAATTAGACTGCCACAAAAACTCGAAGATCAATTGTGAAAGGGCAGTCCACCGCCACACATCCGGACTGACTAGACGTTGAAACGTGGCAGTAAGTGTATTTTTCTACTTACTTTGGCCCTCGAATTTCCGTATAATGGTCCCCAAAAAGGTATTTTGCGGCGCAACATGCCCCCTTCGCACAGGCATGTTTGATATGATGTGGTTGCTTTGCCCCGATTGAAAGAGCCTTTGCGATCCGTTCGGTCTGTGCTCCTCTTAACAGCCACTCTGCCTCTCTCGGATCGTCCCTTTGTCATAAAAGCATCATCAACAACACAGTCTCTCACCGCTTGGCAACACCAGACCTTCCGCGAACATCCAGAACTCAGGGTCCCCCAGCAGACCCGAGCACCAGCGCGGAGAATGGCAATGAACAATGCCCCGGTCCACCTTCTCGGAACAAAAGCATCGCAAATTTCCAAAGGATGTTTTCCTCAAAACGCTAGGGTGCTGTTGAACGGAAGATATCAGCAGCTTTGAGAGCCCGGGTGACGCTCCCCTCGGCTCCACACGCAGCTCTGATTACCCGAGCGTGTCTGTACTCAACTGATCGCTCCCCATTCCACTTTATGTTACAAATCAGGTTCACGAAACAGCACACGGGATTGAAAGGAAAGTCCTGCAGACAGCAAGAAGGGCGGAACATGCCCACTTATCCGATGTTCGCCAAGTCGCTACAATTAGTTGTGAAAACAATCACTGCTCGAGAACCGCTGGTGGCTGTCCAAGGTACTGAAACACAACTCCAATTTAATTTGAAATGACGCAAGTGTTTCAGAAAAGTAAAACACTACCCTACACACAAACAGCCATTATCGAGCACCCTTAAAATAAACAGGTGCGATTAACAAGTAAACAAAATAAATGTCCTTAGATGCAGGCGATTCTGAATGTGAAGCTTTATTACACATTAAGTCCCCAATAACGGGAGTGGAATTTTGCTCAGTTAAGAACAAGAATTTTACAGCGTGATACAGAAATATTTATCCGGATGTTACAAAACTAATTTGATGTCAACCTAATTCCCCTTTTTCGATATATGTGTAAACCAATCTAAAGTGAACCCGAATAAACAAAGGTTTTCTGAATTATAACTGAATGGCTTCTTCCATTTAGGCGATGAAAAGAACGGTAAACATTATTCACAACTATGGAATGGTAGTAAGTGCAGGTGACTGCAGATAGAGACGAAACGACACCAGGGTGAAGAAAATAACTAATCTTGAGCTGTGAAAGGACAATTGTAACTTTAGCTAGCCAAAGATATAGAAATGGTCTATAGTCACCAACAAACACGAATCAAATATTCCTACATGCATCAATTTAAGTTGAATTATCTGTCAGAGAATTCGGAAACCAACCCAGAATTGGACTCAAGATTTTTATGGGATAAAATAAACATCTAGGCGAGACGGTACTCGTATTGCTAACTGGAATGGGCATCATGGTAAAATGCGATATTGGGTCTGGTGATGTGAAACAGAAATTACAAAATAAACTGAATGATGGAAGCAAAGATTTGACTAGTGATAAAGTCGGTTTTTTATGAGGTGGGTTTGATGCAACGAAGGGTTCTGTCTGCCAACTTTGAGTGGGAAATTTAGGTGAGACATATGAAGTGACTTCACAGTCCTGCAGTGGAGATTAAAGTCATCAAAGTAAAAATGATAGCAAAGTCAAGTGACAGGAATTAAGTTTTCTGAGTGTGTTTATATGTGTTTATGGGGAGGGGAAGCAGAAACACCAATCGTATAATTTTTGGCATTGGTGGTCTTATATTAGAGGTCAATGAAAAGCCCATCCTCAGAAGTTAAACATGTGAAAGAGAGAGGGGCAAGATTTGAAACTGACCTCAGGAGGAACCTTTTCATGCAGAGGGTAATGTGTCTATGGAATGAGCTGCCGGAGGAAGTGGTGGAGGCAGGTACAATTACAACATTTAATAGATTAATTTAGGATATTTGGTCAGCATGTTGGACTGAAGGGTCTGTTCCTGTGCTGCACTACTTTATAACCCTGTGACTGGATCAGATCAAATTTCTTCTAGATTTGCCATGTCTGTTTCAAATATAACCAGCTACAACTCTGCAACATTTTTTTGTTTTAGCTGTTGTTAGGATGGGAGGTATCACTAGGGAAGTGCCTAGTTTATCTACCATTCCTAACTGCCATAAAGAAGATGAGGTGATTTGCCTTCTTGAAGTGATGCATTTCTTGTGGAGTTGGTCAACCAACAGTTTTGTTAAGGACAACTTTGAAATTTTGGCCCAGTGCCTGCAAAGAAATAGCCACATGGTTCCAAGTAAGGATATTATGTGATTTGGAGGGGAAGTTACTGGTAGTATTCTTACTTTGGGCATATGCCATTTACCTTCTATGTGGTGATGAGCATGCATTGGGAGATGCTGTTGAAGGAGTCTGAAGAGTGGTGAACACTTAACCAACTAATTAGAGCAGTCAGCTCCATTGATCCCTCTATCTTCAATGATGTCAGTGCCCAGTATGATTCCAATAGCAAAGGCTGGAGTGCTTGCAACCACATTCAGGCAGAAATATTAAAACAATAATCCAATGTGCCTCATTCCTGAGCTCATTATTGAGAAATCAAATACTTCATCCCACTAATCCATGCCTTCTATTTTTTCCCATCTATTCCTCTACTTCAATATTATTTCTTTAAAGCTACAATAGCTAATGCTGTAACCTCACAGTTGAAAGGTATCTTTATCAATGAACCACTGCATTTAAATATTTCACTTAAATACTTTCCTCCCGATCTTAATGATAAAATATTAATGTCGAATCACTGCTCATGTGCAATTGTTTACATACTCTCCTTTACAAAACACTTAAACATAAGAAGTCTTCCATTCAAATCCATCTTTGCCTTTTTGTGGAAAGATGTCCATTAGTTCAAGTCTCTCCCAAACATCCATTCTAATACTCTATGTAGATGTCACATCCTTTCAATCACAAGATCACCTATATTTATCTTCATAACACCATTTTTTTGAATTGTGCCTCAGATCATTTCCTGTTAAAGTCTTCATCTATGCTATTGTTAGTTACAAATGAAACTATCTTAATGTTCTCTTAACAAGGCTTCCATCCTTCACAAACTTGAATTCATTCAAAATTCTGTACTTTTTATCCTAACCTGTACTTAGGTCTACTCACCATCACAACTTGCTGACCTTTGCTCCTATTCCATCTACAACACAAGAATAGAATTTTAAACCTCGTGTTCACATCCCAGCATGCCCTTTGAAATATCTACAATCCTGAAACCATTCAAGAACATTGCATACTTCCCTGGATTATTTTCTTTATACCTCTTGATGGGGAAAAGTTAACTTATTTAGCTAAATTGCTGATACTTCAGATTATACAAGTGGTATTGTTTCAATTTTGTTGTAATGCTAAGTTCTGTCTGGTCACCCTGTCTTTGAAAGTGTCAATGTCAACCTACCGCTAAATAAAATCTGTCAAAGAAGCAACTCAGCTTGAAAAATCAGCAAACAATGAGACAAAGGATTTGTCCCTGGGCAGAGCACAACGGCTCAGTGGTTAGCACTGTTGTGTCACAGCGCCAGGGACCTGGGTTCAATTCCACTCTCAGGAGACTGCCTGTGTGGAGTTTGCATATTCTCCCCGTGTCTGCATGGGATTCTGCTGGGCACTCTGGTTTCTTCCTACAGATGTGCAGGTTAGGTGGATTGGGCATGCTAAATTGCCTGTAATGTTCAGAGGTGTGTAAATTAGATGGGTTAGACATGGGAAATGCAACATTACTGGTAAAGGGTAAAAGGATGGCTCTGGGTGGGGTGGTCTTCAGAGCAGCAGTGTGGACTTGTTGCACTGAAACAGCTGTTTCTACACTGTAGGGATTCTGTGATTCTGGTCCATCAAACATGAGACCTTTATATCACCTTTTGCCCTCATAAAACCCACTTTTTTGACAAAGCTTCCAAACATACAACACAGAAACAGACTCTTTGGTCCAAATTGTCCATGCTGACCGAATATTCTGAATTAATTTAGTTCCATTTGCCAGTATTTGGCTTATATTCCTCGAAATGCTTCCCATTCAATACCCAGCCAGGTGCCATTTAAATGTTATAGTTGCACCAGCCTCCACTATTTCCTCTGGCAGTTCATTCCATACATGCATCACCCTCTGCATGAAAATATTGCCTCACGGGTCATCTAAAACCTTTCCTCTCTCACTTTAAACCTACACCCTCTAGTTTTAGACTCCATACCTTCAGGAAAAGACCTTGACTATTCACCTTATCCATGCCCCTCATGCTTTTATAAACATTTATAATATTACCCCGCAGCCTCCATTGTTCTAGAGAACAAAGCCTCAGCCTATTCAACCTCTCCCTATAACTCAAACTCTTTAACCCAGGGACATCCTTGTAAATATTTTTTGAACCCTTTCCAGTTTCAACAACATCTTTCCAATAGCTGGGAGACCAAAATTGAATGCAGTATTCCAAAAGTAGCCTAATCAATGTCCTGTACAGCTGCAACGTGGCCTCCCAACTCCTACACTCAATGTTCAGACCAATAAAGGCAAACATGCCAAATGGCTTCTTCACTACCCTGTCTACCTGCTACCCTGCTTTCAAGGAACTATGAGCCTGCACTCCAATGTGTCTTTGTTTTGCAACACTCCCCAGAACCCTACCATTAAGTGTATAAGTCCTGTCCTGATTTGTCCTACTAAAAATGCAGCACTTCACATTTATTTAAGTTAAACTCTACCTGCGACACTTCTGCCCATCTGCCTATCTGATCAAGGAGTACATGAAGGTAACTTTATTTGCTGTCCACTGCACCACCAATTTTGGTGTCACCTGCAAACTTACTAACCATTTCTCCCATAATCACATCAAAATCATTTATATAAATGACAAAAAGCAGTGAACCCAGCATCGATTCTCGCAGGACACTTTTGCTCAGAGGCCTCAATCTGAAAAGCAACCCTCCACCACAACCCTCTGCCTCTTACCTTTGAACCAATTTTGTATCCAAAAGACTAGCCCTCCCTGGATTCCATGTCTTACTAACCAGTCTATCATTCAGAACCTTGTCAAATGCCATACCGAAGTCCATACAGACAACGTCCATTGCTCAGTCTTCATCAATCTATAGTAATGTCTATTTTCTGTTCTTTGCTTCAGTGCAAATTGTTGGTATTTGAAATGAAATGAAATTATTTACAGTGCTCTTTATTTTTTGCCAACTTTGTGGTTCTAGCAAATGTTGAGATTGTGCTGCCTGAGATCAAGTCCTAAATACATCAAGAGTAACAATGGTCACTGTATTAACTTCTGGTACATCACTTTGAGGCCTTCTACAATACATGCAATATCCACTCCTCCGTAACTCTTAGTTTTCTAATCATCAGCTAGTACTGTATCCATGCTGCATACTTTATTTTATAACATATCTGAATTTTTCTACCAATCATACTATCAAAAAACACCCTTGTGTAAACAATATTTGCTGTATTCTCTTTATCCAACCAATTGTCTATTCAAAAAAAATCTAATAAAATTTTAAATGCAACTTACATTTAATAGACGTGTGCTACCTGTTAATAATTAGTCTTAGCAAAATACCTACTAATTTTATCCTAAAACAGATATTCCAAGATTTTGTATGGAACTGATGTTACATAGTTTCTGAGATAATGGGAACTGCAGATGCTGGAGAATCCGAGATAACAGGGTGTGGAGCTGGATGAACACAGCAGGCCAAGCAGCATCTTAGGAGTACAAAAGCTGATGTTTCGGGCCTAGACCCTTCATCATATGAAGGGTCTAGGCCCAAAAAGTCAGCTTTTGTGCTCCTAAGATGCTGCTTGGCCTGTTGTGTTCATCCAGCTCTACACTTTGTTATATAGTTTCTGATCTGTCTTTGTCACCCCTCTTGAAAGATAGGGGATACACTGGCCACTGTTCAGTCCCATTGACAGATTTTGCATATTATATGTAGTTTTATTTTAATTCTACAAATATCCCCAAATGATGTCATCACCTTATCAATTATCCCTTTGTTTCTGTTTGTACTATCATTTTTAAGAGCCAGCGCAAAGAATTCATTTAATATTGCTACTATCCCTCATTTTCCACAATTGTAACTTTCATCTTCATTCTTGTGTAGTACTGCCCACTCTTTCACCGTCTTTATTGTTTTCTGATGTGCTCATCTAAGCAATTATTTCCAATTAAATGATTGCTAACCTTTTCATATTTCTGTTTTCTAATCTTTTTCACCAGTCCATTATGCTGTGAATTTCCTAAGGAGAAGATGTTATTGTTTTTTGTTAATAGCTACAATCAATTTTTACCGATTGTTATTGGTGAGTGGCTTGGAAGGGAATTCACAGGTAGTGGTGTTCCATGTGTCTGCTGTCCTTATCCTTCTAGATGGTAGTGAATGTGGATTTGGAAATCACTGTCTGAGGAAATTTGGTGAATTTCTTCAGTGCATCTTGTATTCACTTCTACTACTGAGAATCAATAATGCAGAGAATGGCTATTTTTTACTGTGGTACCAATTAAGACCATTAGACCATAAGACATAGGAGTGGAAGTAAGGCCATTCGGCCCATCAAGTCCACTCCGCCATTTAAATCATGGCTGATGGGCATTTCAACTCCACTTCCCTGCACTCTCCCCGTAGCCATTGATTCCTTCTGAGATCAAGATTTTGTCGATCTCTGCCTTGAAGACATCCAATGCCCCAGCCTCCACTGCACTCTGTGGCAATGAATTCCACAAGCCCACCACTCTCTGGCTGAAGAAATGTCATCTCATTTCAGTTTTAAATTTACCCCCTCTAATTTTAAGGCTGTGCCCATGGGTCCTAGTCTCCCCAACTAACGGAAATAACTTCCTAGCGTCCACCCTTTCTAAACCATTAAGTGGGCTGCTTTGCCCTGGATGGTGTCAAGAGTCTTAAACATTGTTGGATCTCCATCCATTTCGACATGTGGGAGTGTTCCATCACATTACTGGCTTGTGCCTTGGAGATGTTTGACAGGCGTTGTGGAATAATGCAGTGAGTTACTCACCGCAGGATTCGTAGCGCCTGACCTGCTCTTGTAGCCATTCCATTTAAATGGTTAATCCAGTTCAGTTTTTTGATTGCTGATATCCCTCAGGATGCTGATAATGGGAGTATTCAGCGATGGTAACATCATTGAACATCAAGCGGTTTCTGTTGCATGAATGTTACTTGCCACTCATCAGTCTAAACTGATTTGTCCAGATTTTGCTGCATCTGAACATGAACTGCTTTAGTATCTATGGTGCTGAACAATGTGCAATCATCAGTAAGCATCCCCACTTCTGACCTGCTAATGTCATTGATGAAGCACTGAACATATTTGGGGCTAAGATACTACCCCAAGGAACTCCAACAGAGATAGAATCATAGAATTCATACAGTGTGGAAGCAGGCCAATCAGCCCATCAATTCCACATCAAACCTCCTACTAGCACCACACGTAGACCCTGCCCCCTATTCCTGTATTTCCTTTGGCTAATCCACCTAGCCTGCACACTTCTGGTCCATGTGTGCAATTTAGCACGGCCAATTCAACTAACAAAGGTGGACATCTTTGGACTGCGAGAGGAAACCAGAGGACCTGGAGGAAACCCATGCAGACTTAGGGAGAATGTGCAAACTCCATACAGACAGTAGCCTGAGGGTGGAATTGAATCCAAGCCCCTGGTAATGTGAGGCAACAGTGCCAACTACTGAGATATTGTGCCACACAATTTCCTGGAGCTGAAATGACTGACCTCCAACAACCATAAGCATCTTTCTATACGTCAGGTATGTCTCCAACCAGCAGAGGCTGGATCACGGGGTCTAGGATAACAGATGAATGAGGCTGTAGGATATTAGGTGGATTTTTGGTTAGGGTCAACAGCTTTGGTGGATGAGGTGTAAGTGTGGATGTTTCAGTGTTAGGTTAGATTGGGCTCAGTGCTTCAGTGTGGGAGACAGTTGGATGTTGATTCTGGTGTGATGCATATTAGAGTGCTGGTGAAGATCAGGTTAATTGTCTGTTGGATTAATGTGGTGTCAGGTACCTTTAAGGGCGGTGGGGCATACAAGGGATTGTCGAGACCATTTGGTGTCACTTGAGGCGGTGTTGCCTATGTGTCTGGAGAGGGTTAGTCAAATATTTTCGACTGGGAAGGCTTTGTAATAAGTGCTCAATGCGGGGGCAGTTGGACAGTCTACATATTGGGCTGGTGAGTCAAGAGTGAGTGCATAGGGTTATCAGTTTTATAGATAACCAGGAGTGTGAGCAGGTTTTAGTTCTTCTACCATATCATGGCTGACAGAGATAATTAAGTCAAAAGCCTCTGAGTTGGAACCTTCTCAAAGGATTCCTGATGTCATGTAATTTCCTTTTGGAAGTTCCCTGACATTTTTTTTATTGCGCAGTTAGTGCTTTGGAAATAATGAGAAGTCTTGCAGTGCATCTTGCAGGGTACATCCAGTCTCTGACTCTCCAGGGATTCGAATATATTGGCCCAGAGACTTTTATTATAGATGAAAAGACCTCTCAATGTGAAGATTTGTCAAGTGTTTGTTTAATTGTTTTGTGATCTACACTTCTCAGTGAAGTTGAATCTGTGCAGTATCAAAATACAATAGGGTGTGAAGTACAAACAAATTAAGCATTTCAGGATTGCATCACTCCCAATTTTCCTAAAACCTAAAAAAAAGTGGCTCTCAAGTTTGAGGATCATTTAAAATCCAAGAATGACACTTTACTTGTAAAATTTCCTAGCTGTGAGGTTTTAATGTTGAAAATTAACAACAGTATTAAATCGCTTGTGTTCTGAAATGGTGTTACCAGATGTTACTCATTTTACTACATTCATCCATGACAATCATTCAATGGTGGAATCATTACATGAAGTAATGATATCAGCCAGGTATTCACGAAGGATTCACCAATTCTTTACAATTTGCTGCTTCCCAAATTAGGCTAATGAAGGCATCCACAATATTCAGGGGCATGAAAGGCTTTTGCTCCTGCCATTGTGATTCTGTTCTGATGGATTATATGCCAACTTGTAAATAACAAAAATAAGCAGAGCACAAATGATGGTAAGCAGTTTCAAGGGCATACTGCATACATTCGGTTCACTTACAAGCTACATTTATCTGAATATTCCTTAAAAATCATTGCTAAACTTACAGCTTGGTGAAAGCACTGCTTTTCACTAATGGACCCTTGGCAGTCAGGGACTTCTGCTCCCTTGTTTTTTTTTCTGCACTAAATGCTGATCTATGTTCCTGGATTGAGAACTTTTCCATCTTTTGAGTGATTATCCGTACCATTTATCCTCATTACATTACCATCTTGTAAAGCAGTAACAGCAGAAATTAAAGTTACACAGGGAAGAGTTTAAGCAGAAGAAGTGATAAATAGTTTAAAATGCCACCTTTTAACTATGTTGGTGCCTGTTTTGTAATCAATTAGTTTACAATCAATTAAGTGATATAGGCTCTGAGGAAGGGTCATCAAACCTGAAACATTAATTTTGATTTCTCTTCATGGATGCTGCCAGACCTGCTGAGCATTGCCAGAAACATCTGTTTTTGTTTCTGATTTACAGGATTCTCAGTTCTTTAGGTTTTTAACTGATATAAGTGCCCTTTCAATGCCCTTAGCAAAGCTAATCACTGAGATGTACAAACATCCCTTGAGTCATGTGCGCAATTTCAGGAAATGTATCATACAGCTTATTTTCTCAGCTGAGACATCATAGCACATCCACTGTTGTGTGAATGTGAAACTGGGATGGAAAGCAGCTAAGTTCTGCTCAAATTCCTGCTTGCACCTGTACAAATTAGAGAGTTTTCATTCAAACTCAAAGAAGAAATGTGAGACCACAGCTCCCAATAAATGTTTTGAATTGTACTTTAACTGAAAGTTTAAAATCTAAATATATTTTTTGCCTCACCTCACACCTAAATTATATCAAATGTTTTAAACGAGGCATAGATCAAAATTATTTCTAGTCAATCAGTTTTTATTTCAAAGAAATGTTTCTGCCATTAAAATAGGCAAGATGCAATTAATTTTTTTTAACATTTAAATTCACTCTGTGGATAACGGTGTTGTGAAGCAGACCAGCAGTTTTTCCCCATCCTATGTTGCCCTTAGATATTGACAGTGAACTGTCTTTTTGAGCAATTGAGGTTCGTTTGTTGTAGGTTCATTCTCAATGCTATTAGGGAGCGGTTTTCAGGATTTTGACCCAGCAACAGTAAAGGAATATCAATATATTTACATAGAACATAAAACATTACAGCACAGTACAGGACCTTTGGCCCTTGATGTTGTGCCGACCTGTCATACCTATCTCAAGCCCATCTAACCTACACTATTCCATGTACGTCCATATGCTTATCCAATGATGACTGAAATGTACCTAAAGTTGGCGAATCTACTACCGTTGCAGGCAAAGCGTTCCATTCCCTTACTACTCTCTGAGTAAAGAAACTACCTCTGACATCTGTCCTATATCTTTCACCCCTCAATTTAAAGCTATGCCCCCTCGTGCTCGCCGTCACCATCCTAGGAAAAAGGCTCTCCCTATTCACCCTATCTAACCCTCTGATTATTATGCCTGTTTCAATTAAGTAAATTTCTGTAGTGATTAGAACTAGGTGGATTTTGTTGGCTATGAGACCCTTGATTAGGGTTGTTCATCTGGGCCATTTAGGGAGCCCTGGCTGACAAATATAAACAAGCGATTATCACTATGGCTGATGAGAAGAAAGCGCAGCAAATCTCCAAAAAGGGTGCAAAGAAAATCATCAAGATGGCACCAGAGAAGGGTGGCAAGAAGAGGAGAAGGTCCAGGAAAGACTGTTACTCCACCTACATCTACAAGGTAATGAAATGGGTACACACTGATACCGGCATTTCTTCCAAGGTCATGAGCAGCATGAGCTCGTTCATCAACAATATTTTCTAGTACATTGTGGGAGACACTTCCTACTTGGCCCATTACAACAAGTGCAGCACCTTCAACTCCTGGGAGATCCAGACCACTGTGCACCTGCTGCTGCCCAGAGAGCTGGCCAAGCATGTCATGTTGGAGGGTACAAAGATGGTGGACCAAGCACACCAGCTCAGAGTGAAGCACATTTTTGTGAAAGATAAGAACAGGGGAAGGAGTCCTCTTGAGGAGAAGTAGTAGTGTCCCTACCCCTGGATTGAGAGACCCACCTGCTCCAGAAATGCGTTAAAACATATTTGAACATGGTGAACAGGAAAAATAATTTAAATTAAAAAAAAAACGAAAGAAAAATATATAAAGACGGCATTTAGAATCTCCTCAATTCAGGGGACCGACCCTGAGCTGGGTGGCCACATCCAATGTATTGTGCACAAGTAAATAAAGGGAGTCATGGTGCTGGGATACCAGCCTCTGCGTAGTTATTTCAATTTCCAAGTCAGGATGATGGCCGGCTTGGAGAGAAGCTTGCACAAGGTTTATGGTTTGTTTGTTTTGCTTGTGACTTTTTTGGTGGAAGTGGACAAGGGTTTGTAAGGTGCTGCCTAAGGCGCTTTTGTGAGTTTCTGCAGTGCATCTTGTAGATGGTATCTACTGCTACTACCGTACATCAGAGAATTGACAGCTAAACTGAACAGGCAGAAAAGAAGGCTGGATGAACACAGCAGGCCAAGCAGCATGGTGCTTGGCCTGCTGTGTTCATCCAGCCTCACATTTTATTATCTTGGAATTCTCCAGCATCTGCAGTTCCCATTATCTCAGGCAGAAAAAAAGAGTTGAGAATTGGGGCCAAACAATCATGATCGTTCCCATCTCTTATGTTACTGTGATAAGTCTCATAGGTATAAGAAACATCAGATGAGTGATGTTCAAGACTGACCCTCCTACTAACACCCAGCAGTTGCATACTCAAACAACATAATAACATTGCTAAGTGAAGTCTGTTATCTGTTGCTGTCATTCTGCTAGTGCAATGCTAATTATTTGTCCTTTGTCTTTCTTCAGGACCTACTCCATTCATGGACTTATTAAAGAGGATTCAGGTGAGCACAATGCTCCAATTGAAACACTTTCATGTGCTCTGTCGCATAACTTTGGCAGACCAGCTAGATCAGTTTGCAAGTTAGAGGAAAGAACAGAAAAGAAAGAACTTGCATTTATACAATGTCTTTAATGACTTAGGACATCCCATTGTGCTTTTCAGAATATCAAGTATTTTTAAAATGTAGCTCTTATTGTAAAACATGGTATTCTGTATCAAATTTATGTTCAACAACCTCCACACCAGTGAGATAATAAACGGTTAAGCTGCTTTCAAGATATTGATTGAAGGATGGCTGCTAACTAGAACACAAAGAATGTTATCCAGTTCTTGAACTTTTAATATACGTTCTTCAAAGGCAATCTGAAACAGCAGGTGGGGCTTTCAGTTTATCGATTCTTCTAAAAGATAACACTTCTAGCAGTGCCAAACTCCAATACTGCACTGAAGTGGTAGCTTAGGTACTGTGCTCAAGTCTGTCAAATGGGTCTTGAACTCATGACATCTGACTCAAGAGGCACAAATATTACTTACTGAGTCATACCATACACCTGTCATACACTCAGCATGAGTGAGGAAAGGTAGGGAGTAATGGAAAGGACAGTCAAGGAGACAGTTCACCAGAAACTGAGTTCTACCATCCAGCATTAAGTGAGACCACTGATACAGTGAGAATTTCACACCAGGTACGTGTGTTGCCAGCTTTTCATCTTGGTAATAGTTCAAATTGCTGTTATTCGGTCATACAGCTCTAACAACCTTGGACAGCCTTAAAAGACACCTCTGATTTCCTGAAGTCAACTCTCTCACAGATATGTATGACTGATGAGTCACAGCCCTGAGGGAATGGCAAAGGTGCAATAGGAGTGGTAAACCTAGCCATGTCCGAGGACATCAGCAAGCCTGCTCCATTTGCACACCCTCAATAAATATCTGACATAATGCCAACTGGATAGTTTGTCTAAATTATCCATGCAATACTCTAGGTGCTACAATCAACAGCTGAGCTCATTATGGCTCCGATTCTCATTTTTCACTAGATATCTCAGTTAAATCGCAATAACATTTCACCAGATATCCTGAAGTCAGGGTATCCTGAGAAAGCACCTAATAGAAATCACAACATCATAAGTGAACAGAATTTTGCAAAGAAATGTTTTTAGGATGTGGATTTAAATTCCATCACAGCAGCAAGTGGAGTTTGAACTCAATCAATAAGTGTGATTTGAACTGTCAGTGATAATGGCCATGATAACTGTTATTGATTGCTGTAAAGTCGCCAACTAGATCACACATTCCATTTAGGGAAGAAAATCTGCCTTTCATACCTAAGATAGAGACAGAGTGGAAGCTGGGAAGATGGCATTTGTAGATTGGTAGGAGAGACTAGGACCCGAAGGGAAGACCTTTTTTAAAAATGGAGATAAGGAGAAACTTCTTCAGCCAGAGAGTGACGAATCTATGGAATTCTCTGCCACAGAAGGCTGCGGACGCCAGGTCATTGAATACATTCAAGACTGAGATTGATAGGTTCTTGATTATCATGAGGATCAAAGGTTACAGGGAGAAAACGAGAGGATGGGGTTGTGGAACGTATCACCCACGATTGAATGGCAGAGCAGATTCAATGGGCCAAATGGCCTAATTTCTGCTCCTATGTCTTATGGACGTATGGCCTAATCGGGCCTACATATGATTCTGGACACTTCTCAATTTCTGGATGTGAGTTTGCTTGCTGAGCTGGAAGGTTAGTTTTCAGACGTTTCATCACCATTCTAGGTAACATCACCAGTGAGCCTCCGATGAAGCATTGGTGTTATGTCCCGCTTTCTATTTATCTGGTTAGGTGTCCTTGGGTTGGTGATGTCATTTCCTGCATTGGTGATGTCATTTCCTGTTCTTTTTCTCAGGGGATGGTAGATTGGCTCCAAATCAATGTGTTTGTTGATGGAGTTCCGGTTGGAATGCCATGCTTCTAGGAATTCTCGTGCGTGTCTCTGTTTGGCTTGTCCTAGGATGGATGTGTTGTCCCAATCAAAGTGGTGTCCTTTGAAAGGAAGGACACCACTTTGATTGGGACAACACATCCATCCTAGGACAAGCCAAACAGAGACACGCACGAGAATTCCTAGAAGCATGGCATTCCAACCGGAACTCCATCAACAAACAAATTGATTTGGAGCCAATCTACCATCCCCTGAGAAAAAGAACTGAAAATGACATCACCAACGTAGGAAATGACATCACCAACCCAAGGACACCTAACCAGATAAATAGAAAGCGGGACATAACACCAGTGCTTCGTCGGAGGCTCACTGATGATGTTACCTAGAATAGTGACGAAACGTCTGAAAACTAACCTTCCAGCTCAGCGAGCAAATTCACATCCAGAACTTCAACCTGAGCTACAAATCTTCTCAAAACTCGCTAACTTCTCAATTTCCTTCACTACCTTCTAAAAATATTTAGCAATCAAGACCAATTACAGATGGGTAATGTCAGGCTCCGATTTATTGACTACAGCTCTGCCATCAACACCATAATTCCAAACAAACTCATCTCTAAACGTCAAAAATTGATCTCGGATCTCCCTTCTGTAACTGGATCGTCAACTGCCTGACTAATAGACTGCAATCTATTCTATCCTGATGTGCTCTGTAAGGTACAATCTGCCTGTATAGTATGCAAAACAACACGTTTCACTGTATCTTGGTACATGTGGCAATAATAAATCAAACTACAAATGTTGGCCTTGCCATTAATGTCCATATCACATTAAAGAATATAATTTTTTTTTAATTACAGCACAAAAGAAGGCCATTTAGTCTATTTTGTCCAAATTGGTTGTTTGAAGAGGCATCCAACCAGCCCATTCTCCTGCACTTTGTCTGTACTATTATACCTGTTTTCTTTCAGGTTTTCACTTAATTATTTTTTAAGAGTTGTTGAATCAGCTTTCAGACACTGCATTTTAGGGCATTCTCATTTCCCATCGTTAATAAAAAGAAATTGAAAACTGAAACTCCAGGTACATAGATGTGTGAAATATTATTTTAAGGCTATAATAGTTTTAGCCATTAAATAGTTCACTTTTACTAATTTTGAAATTTTATTTATAGCATGATTTCATAGAAGCCACTATGTCAGAAGGTTTATTTTATTAAATGATGAATGCTCAGTACTCTTCGGTGCAGAATTAAAGAACTGGTGAAGAAGGTAATAAAGTTTTCATTTAGATACAGAGGTGTATTGTAGACTGCTTGAGAGGAACAGGTCAACTGAAATACTTTGCAGTTAACTCATTCCTGCCATTTTTGCATTTTGCACTGAACCTTCCTTAGATTTGACTGGATATTCCTCAGATGATGTGTGATCCAATTAGTGTTTCTCTCCTATATGCAAACCTCTTTGGTTTATGAGATTTCACAAACTGCCACATGTGAGACTGTTTTTGGAGTTTCACTGCAGCATCACTCAGATCTAGGCAAATGTCTAGCATTGCTTCAGGAGCTGAAGTGTGCACAATGGCTATCGAAGTGATTTTGTCGTTCTACTTTTATCTTATTTCTATAAGTGTGTTTGGGTTGTGGAGGAATGTCATAAGCAATGTTTGTTGGGGTAACCCTTTAAAATTCCACGATTTGTGAAATAGTGGGTCCAAGGAATGGTGTGGTCGAAGGTGCAGAGCAAGGGAATCATGACAGATGTCTGGAAAGCTACAGTACTCTTGTGTATTATTTAATGGGCAGCAGCATATTGATGGAATAAAGTCCTTTCCAATTAATGAATGATCAATCTGGTGTTATTGGTGCCATTATGTTCTTTTGGGAAACTAGCTACTGTGCTGTAACTAAAGGCTTCTCTCTCTGTCACCATCATTTAAGAAAGTACATAATGGTCCCCGCAAAGGACCATTAGATGATCTACTTGATACTTGATACAACCCTGCTAGAAATTACCCAATATTACTTTGGAAAGCGGCAAAGGAGAAAAAAAGTGATTAGTTTCACTGTCACAGGCAAAGCATGATGATATGGTCCAGCAGGCAGTAAGTCTATTTTCTGGACATTTTCGAACTCCATGACAAGATGTCTGGAGAAACATAGTTTGCACTGTTCCTCAGGCAATTCCAAATAAAATGATTTTAGGCTTGTAACCCCAATGGGCAACATAATTCCTTTCTTCAAGCAGTCCTGCTAATGCTTGTGTTTTGATTGCCAGTGACTCTTGTTTCTCTTCCTCCATTTTGTGCATTCTCAGAATAGCATCCAGTAAGTGCTGTGCGTGTACTGAGGGAGTAGAGCAAAGTAATCTTGAAAGCAAACACTTAGAACAGAGAACATAGAACATAGAAAAGTACAGGCCCTTCAGCCCACGATGTTGTGCCATGGATAATCCTAATCCAAAAATAAAATAACCTAACCTACACTCCCCTCAATTCACTGCTGTCCATGTGCATGTTCAGCAGTCGCTTAAATGTCACTAATGACTCTGCTTCCACGACTAGCACTGGCAAACATGCGCTAACAACTCTCTGGGTGAAGAACCTCCCTCTGACGTCTCCTCTATACCTTCCTCCTAACACCTTAAAGCTATGACTCCTCGTGGCAGTCAATCCTGCCCGGGGGAAAAGCCTCTGGCTATCAACTCTATCCATGCCTCTCATTACCTTGTACACCTCCATCAGGTCACCTCTCTTCCTCCTTCTCTCTAGAGAGAAAAGTCCCAGCTCAGTCAACCTCTCCTCGTAAGACAAACCTTCCAGCCCAGGCAGACCTCCTTTGCACCCTCTCCAAAGCCTCCACATCTTTCCTATAATAGGGCGACCAGAACTGGACACAATATTCTAAGTGTGGTCTCACCAGGGTTTTTTAGAGCTGCAGCATAACCTCACGGCTCTTAAACTCGATCCCCCTGTTAATGAAAGCCAAAACGCCATATGCTTTCTTAACAACCTTATCCACTTGGGTGGCAACTTTGAGGGAGCTATGCACTTGAACACCAAGATCCCGCTGTTCCACCATACTGCTGAGAATCCTGCCTTTAATCCTATATTCAGCATTTAAGCTCGACCTTCCAAAATGCATCACTTTGCATTTATCCAGGTTGAACTTCATCTGCCATTTCTCAGCCCAGCTCTGCATACTGTCAATGTCTCGTTGAAGCCTGCAATGGCCCTCGACACTATCAACGGCGTCTCCAACCTTTGTGTCTTCAGCAAACATACCAACCCACCCCTCAAGGGTGGCTTGTACACAAGCCTGAAAAATGTTACAGCAAACAGATACCTGTGATGCGGCAGGATTGTGCTGGTCTTCAGAGGAGTATGATTTGCAGGAATTCATAAAGTTCCTACCTTTTTTGAACTGAATCGTTGGATGCCTAAAATAATTATTTCAATGTTAAAGGGATGGTCATCAGAAACCAAACAAATATAGGTCTGGAAGTCTGTCCATTGAATTTTAAATTTGCTCCTGCTCCATTGGTACAGCACAAGGGAATGTTAGATTATTCCACCATTTAATTAGAGCACAGCTAATCAGAACTTCAGCCCATTGCCTAGCCTTTGTTCCTTACCCTTTAATATCATTATGTAAGTGGAAATCTTATGAGGTCAAGCTTGAAAATGTAAATATTTATGTAAAAAAAAATGCCTCTTCATCTCATTCTGAAGTAGCCCAGATCTAATTTTAAAACTAAACCTTTTTCTTCTGGTTTATTCACCAGAACAGCCACAACTTATGTGCAGGTAATTCTTTTAACATAATGAAGTGCCTTTAACAGAGGCACTTCACAGGAGCATCATAAGACAAATGACACTGAACCACAAGAGGAGATATTAGGTCAGGTCACCAAAAGCTCTACTGAAGAGGAATGCTTTAAAAAAGCATCATGAAGGACAAAAGTGAGGTGGAGAGATATAGCATGGAAATTTCACTGCTAATGACCTAAGCAATTTGCCAACCAATGGTGGAGCATTTATGGTTGGCAATTCACAACATGTCAACGCAAGAGGAGTGCAGATACCTCAAAGGCTTTGACGTTAGGAGAGATAAAAGTGTTAGGGAGTGGAAGTCCTGGGAGGGATTCAAGAACAAGGATGAGAATTTATGAATTAAGATGATATTTGATGTGGAGAGGAAGCAATTTCTGGTTTCTGCATTATCAGATTGTGTTCTTATTTAAATAGCTCACAGGCCAACGTCAATTCTGGAAATTCAATGAATACAAATTATGCTCTGGAACCAACATAGACAATGCTGGTGAAACTCAGCAAATTTAGCAGCATTTGTTGAAAGAGAAATAGAGTGAATGTTTCAAGTCCAGTGTAACATCTTCAATTTTTCACAACATTCACGAGGTAAAGGACGGAGGATTTGCCTCTTGATCAACATGTCCTCGTGCTTGAACTTGATGACCCTGTTGATTCACTGCTCCCCAGACCTAGAATAGCCAATGATGAAGTGCTGTCCCTACCACCTGCCGCAGACGTTTACTTCTGCTATCCTGACAGCAGTTTACATCCGAACCCGTACCAAAGTAAAGAGCATACTTGATGAAATATGCATTGTTATAAATGGCCTGGAGATTGCATTCTCCAAGGCCTTGATCAACAAGCAGGTTAACCTCAAGAGTATGCTACCAACACATTTCCTGTCTCACCAGAGGCTCAAAAATCCTGGACCATTGCTACGCAACCAGTAAAGACAGATTCCACACCATTCCCCACCTGCATTTCGGTAAATCAAGCCATAACAGAAAGCTATGCAATGTTGGTCTGTGATAACGGATGAGCTTCAATGAGACTGCTTGGTGTAAGTGGGCAGGTCGTATTCAAGAACACAATGGCCAACAAAAGTATGTATGCAACTACAATCACACAGACTTCATTGGTAAGTAAGTAGAGGACTGCACGCCAAACAAGTTAATCCAGGTGTTCCTTAATGGGAAACCATGGATGAATCGAATGATCCACTCCATACTGAAACCCACGTGTGAGGCATTCAATTCGGGTGGCCCTGAACTATACAGGAAATCTAGGCATGATCTTTGCCAAGGCATTAGGGATGCCAACAGACAATAGCAGATTAAAATAGAGTCCCAGACTAACAACACAAACATGCTGGAATGGTCTATGAAGTGGAATTGCATAGTATTGTTGACAACAATGCATGTTCCCCAATGAGCTCAATGCATTCTATGCTTTTGAAATGAAATTATGTCACGTCCTTAACCTCTCAATGCTGTGAAATTCTTCAAGAAGACCGCTATTTTCCTAGCGCCAAAAGATAAACCAGGTAATGTGCCTTAATGACTGCCATCCAATGGCTCTGACATCCAACGTTATGAAGTGCTTTGACATGTTGGTAATTACAGAATCATAGATACCCTACAGTATGGAAGCAGGTCATTCGGCCCATCAACTCCGCACCAACCTTCCAAAGAGCATCCCACCTGACTCATCTCTCTATCCTATCTCTGTAATCCTGCATTGCCCATAGCTAATCAAATAAGCCTAGGCATCTCTGGTCACTATGGGAAAGTTAGCATGGCCAAACCACCTAACTTGTACATCTTTGAAGTCTGGGAGGAAACCAAAGCCCCTGGAAGAAACCCGTGAAGACATTGGCGCACATCCACTCCAGCCTCCCAGATTGCCTTAATCAACTACAATTTGCCTACTGTTGCAGTTGGCCCTGGGCAGACGCTATCACCCTAGCCCTACACTTATCCCTGAAACATCCGGATAACAAGGACACCTATGACAGCCTCTTATTTATTGACTTTAGCTCCAACTTCATCACCATAATCACAATAAAACTCAATCCAAACTCTGAGATATAGGACTCTGCTCCCTCCTCTGCACTTGGACCCTCAATTTCATGACCCACATATCACAATCAGTAAGAATAGGTGACAACACCTCCTCCACAATACTCCTCAACACCAATGCCTCACCAGGCTGCACACTCGGCCCCTTACTGTACTCTTTGTACAGTCTTGACTTTGAGGCCAAATTCTGTTCTAACTCCATTTACAAGTTTGCTGCCGATGTTACCATAGCAGATCAGATGTAAAACAATAACAAGCCAGAATACAGTAAAGAGATAGAAAGCTTAATGGCATGGTGTAAAGATAACAGCCTGTCCCTCAGCATCAGCAAAATATAGGAGCTGGTCATTGACTTCAGGAAAAGGAGTGGAGGACAAACCCTGTTTGTACCAATGGTGTTAAATTAGAGATTGTTTTTTCTTTATTTGTTAATGGGATGAAGCCGTCACAGGCTAGGCAGCATTTATTGTCCATTCCTAATTGTCCAGAGGACATTTGAGAGTCACCACATTGCTGTGGGTCTGGAGTCACATGATATGCCAGACCAGGTAAGGATGGCATTTTCCTTCCCTAAAGGATGTTAGTGAACCAGACATGTTTTTCTGACAATCAACAATGGATCCACATTAGATCATCATTAGGCTCTTAGCTCCAGAGTTATATTAAATTCAAATTCCACCATCTGCCATGGTGCGATTTGAACTCTGCGTCTCTGGATTAATACTCTAGTGATAATCCCACGAGGTCATTGCCTCCCCCAGTATTCAAGAACTTCAAGTACCTTGGGATAAAGATCAACAACACTCTGCCCTGGTCCACCCATGTTCATGCAAACCAACCATCCTTCTATTGAGCCAGTCTATACTTCCCATTGCCTTGGGAAAGCCGCCAATATAATCAAAGAATCATCCCACCCCACTTATACTATCTTCCAACCTCTTCCATCAGGCAAAAGATATAAAAGTTTGAGAGCATGTACCAACTAATTTTACAACAGCTTCTTCCCTGCTGTTATCAGACTTATGAACAGATTTCTCATATATTAGAGTTGATCTTTCTCTGTACCTTCTCTATGGCTGTGACACTATATTCTGCATTCTGTTTTATTACCATGATATAGCAATGTAAGGTATGATTTGTCTGGTTAGCACACAATACAATACTCTTTACAGTATCCCAGAGTACGTGACAATGATAAATAAAACAAACCATTCTCTGCAATAAAAACAAAAGATTTTGTTTCTTATTTACAACATCCACAGTTCTTTTGGCGAATCATTCTCTGTATTTGTTTCAGATTTTTGGCATCCACTGTCTTTTTTTTATTTGAATGATCTTTTGTATCTGTGCTATGTCTCTCCCAAAGCCAATACGCAAATTTCTGAGATTCAGTGCTCAAAATTAAACACAATATTTCGGATTGAGTCTGAAAATAACCCTGCTGAACTCAAATATCTTGTTGTCCCTTCTGAATTTCAAGTTCCTTGCGATAAATGTCAGCATTAGCCTTTTGATGGCATCTTGTATATACATTAGTTTTTAGCAGTGTGTGCGCACGAGAGCATAATTCTCTTGGTGCTTCCACACTTCCTGTTTTGTTTTCTGCATTAAGACTATATTCCAAATTGACCTTCCGAAGTCAATTTTGAAGACTTAACAATTTGCCTAATTAATTTGATCAGCTATAGATTTGCTCACTTACTTAAACTCTCAATGACCTTTTGCAACATTCTACTCCAATCCACACAAATGACAATACCTCTTCACTCATTGATATGTGTAAACTTGGACATACATCATTATATTCTTACAAGTTATTACTATGTGTAGTGAAAAGTTGAGACTGTAGTGCAAATCACTGGGATGTCCCTCTTGCCTCATCTTGCCAAACAGAGAACAAATCTCTTATACAAACACAGAGAATGCTGGTGAAACTCAGCAGGTCCGACAGCATCTGTGGGAAGAAAGCAGAGTTAATGTTTCAAGTCTGGTGTCTCTTCATCATAACAAATATATTATCACAAATCTCTTATCCCGAGTCTCTGTCTCTAACCTCCCAAGAAAATATTGATCCATGTCACAAGATTACTTCCAATTCCATGTGTTTTCAGTTTTTTAATAATCTCCTGTCTAGAAATTTTAACAAATGCCTTTTGAAAGTCCATAAGAGAAAAAAAGAGAGACGGGCATGTCCCAATCCACCAAACACAAAAGGTAGCTATATTGGCCAGATACAATCTAACAACTGCAAATAGACTCATAGAAATTTACAGAAAAGAACGCGGCCATTAAGCCCTACATGTCTGTGCTGGTCAACAAAGATTTGACTGAAATAATTCCATTTTCAGTCATGACCCTTTGTTCTGGAAGTTTTAACAATGCTAGTGTGTATCCAAATACTGCTTTATTGTTACATAAGCTTCTAACACAATCACCCTTTCAGACAGTGTGTTCCAGACTCCAACAATCGCCTTGCTCAAAACAATTCTCCTCAACTCCTCAAATCCGTGCTAATTCCCTTCAGCCAGACACTCAGTAACAGTAGTGTGTACTGCCCACAAGACACACCACAAAAATTCACCAAAGACCCTTAGACAATACCTTTTAAACCCATGAACAAACTCAATTAAAATCACCACGGCAACAGAGTCACAGGAACACCACAATCCGCAGGTTTCCCTCCAAACCATTCACTATTCTGTGCTGGAAATTTATCAACGGTCTTTCACTGTTGCTGAGTCAAAAGCCTGGAATTTCCTTCCTAATAGCATTGTGCGCTTATGTACAGCACATGGACTGCAGTGGTTCAAGAAGGCAGTTCACCATCACTCGCTCAACGGCAACTGGGGATTGGTAATAAATGCTGGAACAGCCAGCGATGCCTATGCCCAGTGAGTGAATAAAAGAGATAATATTTCTGGTAATTACAACTTCTGTATTAGTTAGGATTAAAAAGCAATACAATTTCACCCTAATTTTGGCTAGCAAAATTATTAGTATACTAACATTAACTAACCAATTACAGTTCAATAATACATTTTTCAAATCATAGATTGTTCACTCTAGTAAAAACCTTTTATGCATGCTTAAAGAAGCATAGATTCGCGTATGGATAACCAAATGTAAAACTGCAGTTATTACTCCAAACTTCAAGAATAAGAATTGATCTGCACATTCATCTTAATGCCTGCTGCAGTTTTATGATATTCCAGTTGTGCTCCAATGTTTCTCCCATCACTTATTGTTGGACACTGAAATCTCCTCAACATATGGATGCATTTGATATTGTTACTGAATCTGTGTATTAAAGTTTGTTTAAATGTATGCAAATCATTCAGACAGTCTATCCAAATCCCTTTGCCTGCCATTTTATGAGTATTGTGCTAATGAATACTTATTGCAACATCAGAGAATGATAGCTTTGTATAAGTAGCAGACCGCATAGCATCACAGAGTCTAGAGTACAGTAACAAGCTTTGGCCTATCTGGCCTATCCTATATAGCCTCGTCCCAGCCTCAATTTGCTTTCAAATACATATGTGTTGTTTGCCTGAATTAGCCTTTCTGGTAGGGAATCCCACATTCTGATCACTTTCTGGTTATAGATATTTCTCCTAAATTGCCTATTAAATTTATTAGAAACTGTCTTGTATTTTTGGTTTCTTGCCTTGCTTACTCCACAAATGGAAACATCTCCTCTATTTCTACAATATGAAACCCTTCACAATCTTAAAGGCTTTTGTCAGACTTGACAACAATGAAAATTGGTTGCAGTAGTTTTACTGCACTATCCATAGCAAAGGGTCATAAGAAAGACTCAGGAAAACACACATGCATATTCAGCTTAGCCACCTAGCCTGGGCTTCTGGAACAATTCTTCATTGGCTATTGTTGTGCTCAGAAAAACAAGAACCAGTGCTACTCTTGAAAGGTAACGGTAACTTACTTTTATATGGCATGTTTATGTATAAAGCCGTTTATATACTTCGTAGAAGTGTTATCAAACACAACAGGAAGACAGGAGATTTTAGGGATGACGATCAAATTTTCGTCAAAAAAGCAAGCCTTAAGTAACACCTAAGAGGAGAAAGAAAAAGTAGCAAGGAGAAGAGTTTTCAGGGATGTGTTCCAGAGCTTTGATTTATGAAAGCATGGCAACCAATGATGGAGCAATTATAATGCAAAGAGACAGGAGAAAAAGTGCAGAAATGTCAAAGACTTCTAAAATGTAAGGGATTATAGACAGGAGGAAAGGCATGGTTATAGAGCTATTTGAAAACTGGAATAAGAATTTTAAAATTGAGCTGCTGCTTTATTAGGAGAAAACATGGGTCAGTGAAAGGAGGGGTGATGGGTGAATGAGATTTAATGAAAGATGGAATATGTCCACCTGAGCTTCACTTGACCTCACGTTTGCTGAAAGAGATTAGAACAGCCTTTGGAGAGGAACCAATCACAATTTTAACAGAGTCAGAAATATATTCATGTTTTTCCTGCATAAAATATTTTAATTTACCAGAATTCAGTACTTTCAGAAATCACTGAAAAATCCTGAGTGAAGCCCATTACCTAGACCTGACCATTACCAACTAAATTTTCTGCTTGAAATGCCAAAAATGGTTCCCAAGAATACTGCACATTGTGTGCAGGATGACCTACATTTGTACACATCGCACTCATTTTATATTCAAAGAATGGTCACCACGCAAAGCAGTTGGTACCCAATTATTTCAAAGCTTCTAAATCTTAACTTACCATGAGGATATTATCTTTGCATGTGTGAAATAGCTCGTCTGGAAGTTACTATTAGGAGCGTATGTCACATGCGTAGGAAAAGATAATGGGCAGAATTCAATTATCACAGTTTTTGGAATTGCACTAGTGTCATAAGGTGTGCTTCAATGTACTGAGCACTGGTGTGCTGCGAAAGGCCTATTCATGCCACAATGTTATTTGTGTCAACATCTTAGAACACTTGTCAAGTACATTAAACAAGAAAATCTCATTAAAATGCATTGAAACATTGCACAGAGCTCTGCAACAAAACAAAAAGGAGCAAGGATCAAAGTGCAAAAGTAGTCTTTAGAAGGAAAAGTGAAAAAGTTGTTTCCAAAGTTTGCCAAACAACAAGTGAATTTCTTTAGGGAGATTACTGAAGGAGAATGATGTCAAAATATGACTAGACATAGTTAATGTATTGGTATAAACCATTCTTTAAAAGATAAAGGAAAAATGATGACATCAGAGCGGATCAGAAAATCAGTCTGAACAACAGCCTATTTCATTCAGTTCAGACCAGTATGAGAAAAATGACCTTATTCTCTAATATTAAATATAACCATGACAACTTACTCATTCAGTCTCCAACATGCTGGGAGGCAAATAATCAAAATCTACTCTGAATGAACAATTTTCACCACAGTGAGAATCAGAGACAGGGCTTCATCATCCATCTGAATTACTGGCCAATGGAAGACAAGTATTCTTTTCCCACCAATTTATGACCCTTAGGACACATTAAATGGAAATCAGATCCATTTAAACAGGGGTATCCGGAACTGTGAAAGAAAATGTGCAACAAATGAGAAACTGGCTGAAATGGAAGCTTGATAGGAATATTGTGAAATAATATGTTAACACGTGGGAGACAGTTTTCCAAATAAGGGAAGGTGTGTTTGGCTGTATGCAGAGAATTTAATCCCTTAAGATCTCTTGGAAGTGATCCTCAGTCAGGATCATGACACCATCTCATCCTTGTCTGTGCACACAAGTCGACATGAAAGTGAACGTGTATAACTGTTAGCCAAGGCTTTAAATTTAGTGATAAGTAATGATGTTCTGTTTCACTTAAGGATTATTGATTTGAAAAAAGGTGGACCTACTTCTTGAACTGGATGGAAATCATCAGGGCCACTGATATTAGTGCAGAATGGAAAATAATGTTTCAGTAAAACTGACTGGCTAGGAAGCCTGTTAATAAGTAACAATGAAAAGCTGCAGCCATTGCTACTGTTCATGGCATTCCTCTTCAGAGATGGCTTTAATTATTGACAGGTAATTGTTAACTTTCTGAAAATCGCCGTACATGTCTTATACAACACTGAACTTGAGCTACAATTCCCCGTTATCAACCTTCACTCTGGCATGGCAGAATCTTATGTAGCTTGACATTTCATGTCTGATAATCAGCAAGAGAATTAGCAACACGAATAGCATTAGCAGCAGCAGGAACAAAATTAATACCCCGCCCCCTTCCATATACGTTCCTCGGGACATAGGGAATGGACAGAAAGATCTGGCTTTCAGAAAGTGAAACCCCAAAGTGTATGTCTATAACCAGTGGATCTATTCACTTGACAAACAGAAGCATGAGTGTTTCATCAAACACACATCTTCACAACAGGTTGTTGCCGACATATGTAGCTTCATTGGACAAGATTTCCTTGGCAGTGGACCTGATGAACACATAGGACCTGTGGCTATTAAAATGGTTTTGACTGGATAAGTCCCTACATTTCTGTTTCTTCCTAACATTGTATATTCACTTTTCCAGAAATCAGAGAAAACAGACAGCAATTTGTGTTAGCAAAGTATGGAGCTAGAGGAACACTGCAGGAGAGGCAGCAACAGAGGAGCAGTAGGTTGACATTTCGGGTCCGGACCCTTCTTCAGAAAAATTGAGCAGCTGCTCTACTGGGAGACAATGTGGGTCAATGAAAAGCGGGGTGATGGGTGAGTGGGACTTAATGATATTTTTTTCTGAAGAAGGGTCCCAAACTGAATGTCAACTTTCCTGCTCCTCTGATGTTGCCTGGCTTGCTGTGTTCCTCTAGCCCCACACTGTGTTATCTCTGACTCCAGCATCTGTGGTTCTTGCTATCTCAGCTATTTGTATTAGTAATGGCTTGTGTGGACAACAGGAACAATGATATTTGTAGGAATAGTCAGTGTGAATAATGGCGTGAGAGATGGAAATTTTGAGTATGAATGAATGTTGGATTTCGGATAAAATTATGACATATCTGGAAAAAGTAAATGAAGATGTAAGATGTAACAAGGTGTAGAGCTGGATGAACACAGCAGGCCAAGCAGTGTCTTAGGAGCAGGAAAGCTACAGTTTTGGGCCCAGACCCTTCATCAGGAATGATGAATTTCAGATGAAGGGTCTAGGCCTGACATGTCAGCTTTCTTGCTCCTAAGATGCTGCTTGGCCTGCTGTGTTCATCCCGCTCTTCACTTTGTTATCTCGGATTCTCCAGCATCTGCAGTTTCTATTATCTCTGAAGTTGTAAGATGTTTTGGTCTGAAGAGTGATGTTCAGGATAACGTCGTTCAGGGTTCAGAATATCAAGTAACTACAAGTACAACAGAACAGGGCATAGACCAGTATTTAACAAAAAAATTTGCTAGATCTGCTTATCATGAGGCTTAGCACTTGAAAGAGCATTTTTATTGTATCTCATGTTCACTTGAGATATTGGATCCCCTTCGTCCACTGTCCTTAGGTTGAGGGCCAGTCTGTTGTGGTTTTCCTTGCTCACTTCCGTCTACACTTGCTTGGTTGGAAAGCTTATCTTTTCCGTTCCAGTCACAGGAGAGCTCAGTGTAGATAATTGCTTAAATCCTAAAGCAGTACATTCAGACATAAGTGGGACAGCAAGGAAGCAACCATGATAACAAAGTGTGGAGCTGGATGAACACAGCAGGCCAAGCAGCTGTTTGGCCTGCTGTGTTCATCCAGCTCCACACTTTGTTATCATGGATTCTCCAGCATCTGCAGTTCCCATTATCTCTGATACAAGGAAGCAACCATCCCAGGTGTCCTTTCCAGCCCTGTGTTTTCTATGTATACAGCCACAAAATCCACAACCATGTAGGCATTTCTGATTGGCTGAGGAATGCAAAGGAGGGTATCTTCTAACATGGCTCAATTAAATTTGGTTGCCAGATCCCCGAAGCTGCCAAAGGCTTCCTAACTCATTAGCAACAATTGTTTCAGTAAAACCTATACTGATTCAATTCTGACCCATGCTTCAGAAGTCAATCATTCCACCTGTTCCAGGATTCAAACCATTTGATGTATTTGTGGAAAAGATATGGAAATGATATGAACGGCTCTAAACAAGATGAATCTAGTTCCTTCTTTACCAAAATCTCAACCAACAGGTAAGACATCTCCAGCCGATTTAAATTCTAACATTTATTCTCAGAATATCTAAATTCTTTATTTAACTAGCAAAAAATGTGGGTTCACACATCCATTATTATTTTAAATGAAGCAACTCGGGCTGTCACAACAACGATTTAAGAATTATCTAATGGCTAATCAACCTCACTCATGCTGCTATCCTCTAGATAGTAGCAATTGTCATAGACACTCGAGTTTATCAAAGTATAAATGGTTGTTGTCATTTTAATAGATTATAGCAATTAGCATATCTTTGCTCAATATTAATAATAGTGTACAGAAATTTACCTAGCTAATATAACCAGTATAACTATGTCATCAATATCAAGATAATACAATTTGTCCCAATCCTATATCTCCTTCATTCATTTATGGTACTAGAATTGGTCTTGAACTATTAGTTTTACATTGCAACATTTGACAACTGTGAAATAAGCAATAAGGGGAGGATTATTTTATATTGGAGAAATAGTGTAGATAAATTCTGAGGTGTAGCAGTTTCCTATGTACGTGCTAAAAGCTTAGTAGAGAGTAATTGGATGGTTCTGTTTAAAGTTGTTAGTGCTTTTAACAGTGTGCGTGATCATAACATTTGTTCAGAGGTAGTGTAGGAACAATCAAGAAACAACCAAGGTAATATGATATGAGAAAGCATAGTATGTGGGAAGCTTGGAGAATTTCATTGAGTGATGAGAACAATGCAGAAAGCTATAGGCTTCCCTGATGAGAAAGTGCTCCATACCATTAACATCCCACATGAGGTCCCAGGAGATGTGTTAACAATTATATCTTCTTACATTTCTAAGGTTCTGTATGCAAAAAAAGTAAAATACTGAAATTGCTGTCAAAATGTTAACTTTGTAGTATGTGTTCCAGATTATTCCCATTTTACTCATTAACCAGCCAACAGCAGGATAGCTGAAACAACGGTATTAAATGTAAGTTGCAAGAAAGAAGATAGGCAAACATCTGGTAAAAATAATGACTGTGATACATCAAAATGGCACGTTCTGAAGTGAATATTGGATGTGACTATGACACTGGGATCTCAAAAATACTTGTATGCTTTGTTCCCTTTTTATTCTATTGTAAATTATAAATTTACAGCCATATTGATAATGTTTTTGAGCTTATGGGATGACAAAATGTTGTGCAGACAAGCATCAAGTTTTATAAATTTAGCACAATTTTCCCAATAATATCCACTCTGAGCTCCTTGGACTAAGGAATTTGTCAATTCTCTTAAAAATTTACACTCTTTGCTTCAGAAACGCAGGCCATTCCCTAAAGTGGATCACTTGTTCAATGGGACATAATCACTTCCATTTAAGGCACAAAAACAGAAGGATCCCAAAACCAGTCCAACCTGTCTCTGCCTCCCTAACCGGTTCTTCCTCTCACCCATCCCTTCCTCCCACCCCAAGCCGCACCCCCAGCTACCTACTAACCTCATCCCACCTCTTTGACCTGTCCGTCTTCCCTGGACTGACCTATCCCCTCCCTACCTCCCCACCTATACTCTCTCCACCTATCTTCTTTACTCTCCATCTTCGGTCCGCCTCCCCCTCTCTCCCTATTTATTCCAGTTCCCTCTCCCCATCCCCCTCTCTGATGAAGGGTCTAGGCCCGAAACGTCAGCTTTTGTGCTCCTGAGATGCTGCTTGACCTGCTGTGTTCATCCAGCCTCACATTTTATTATCTTGCTAAGAAAGCTCAGCAGGTCTGTGAAGAAAAACCAGAGTTACCATTCTGGGTCTGGTGATGCTTCCTCAGAGCTGAAGGTAGCTTGGAAAATATTGGTTTATATACAGAAATTAGGATGGGAGGAGGGGGAAAGGATTAAACAATAGGTGAGGATAGAGCCCAAAGAGATAGAAGAGCAGTTGCACAGATAAAAGAGTTATAATGATCTGGCTAGGAGGGTGAATAGCTGTTATTGGAGTTTTTCCAGCTTGCGCTGAGCTTCTCTGGAGCACTGCAGTAAGCCAGAGACAGATGTTGGCCGGGGAACAAGGTGTTAAAGAGGCAGGCAACTGGAAGCTCAGAGGCTTTTTTGCAAACAGAATGTGAATCTGACTTCAGCAGGGACCATTCCCTTTAGGGCACCCTTGTTACTCCTCCTTCATCCCCAACACTCCCCCTCAGCCCACAGCACCTTCACCTGCAACTGCCAAAGATATAACACCTGGCCATTTACCTCCTCTCTCCCCCAGTATCCAAGGCCCCATACATGCATTCCAGGTGAAGAACACCTTACCTGCACTTCCCACAATCTAGTCTACCGTATTTGCGACTCACGAAGTGATCCCTCTACATTAGGGAAACGAAGCATAGGCTGAGTGGCCACTTTGCAGAACATCTACTCTCTGCTTGCCAAAATGACCCTGAGCTTCCAGTTGCCTGCCACTTTTACACACCACCATGTTCCCAGGCCAACAGTTCTGTCTCAGGCTTCCTGCATTGTTCTAGCAAGACTCAGCACCAGCTCGAAGAACAACATCACATTCTTCACTTGGGGACCCTGCAGTCCTTCAGACTCGATATTGAGTTCAATAATTTTAGGGCCCAAACTTTCCCATGTCCTAACCCCTCCTCACACACCAGACATTGTTATCACATATCTGCCATTATGAACTACCTATTGTTGGCCACTAACGTTCTCCATTAACAGCTATTTAGCCTCCTAGTCAGATCATCATCAACTCTTTTGTCCGTCCAACTGTTCTCTCTCTTTGGGCTCAACTCCCATCTATCATTATTTCCTTATCCCCTCCCTACCATCCTATTTTCATAGAACCATAGAATCCCCACAGTGTGGAAACAGGCCCTTCAGCCCAACAAGATCATACTGACCTGCAGTGAAGGGGACCCAGACCCGTCCACCTATAACCCACCTAATCTACACATCCCTGAACACTATGGGTAATTTAGCATGGCCAATCCACCTAGCCTGAACATCTTTGGACTCTGGGAGGAAACCGGAGCACCCGAAGGAAACCCATGCAGACACGGGGAGAATGCGAAAAACGCCACACAGTCACCTGAGGGTGGAATCGCACTCAGGCCTCGGCACTGTGATGCAGCAGTGCTAATCACTGAGACACTGTGCCACCCACGTAAAGATTAGAGAACCAGACAGGTTTTCAGTACACAGCTATGATTAGACTAGGTTTGTAATTCCAGATTTTTTTTGAACTGAATTTAAATTTCACCACTTGCTGCCGTGGTATTTGAAATCTTGTCCCCAGATCTTCGGTAGCCCAGTGATGGTACCACTACACCACCACCTCCCCTGACAATTTCCTAGCCACCATCAGCTCTGAGAAAGAGTCACTGGACTCACAATTTTAAGTCTAATTTTTCTTCACAGATGCTTCCAGACCTGCTGAGCTTTTCCAAGCACTTCTGCTTTTGTTGCTGGTTAAGAGCATCTGCCATTCTTTCAGTTTTTATTTAGTATTTAACTCACTGCTGCATCTCTTCTAGGCATGCCCACCTGGAAGACATTCTGACCTCTCTCCAATGGGATTTTTGTATCAATCTTTTCTCTTGTCGACTGACATTAATATTGCTGTTACTCCTGGTATTTGATAAGGCTCTTGCTAAAACTCATTTCCACAGCCATTTCACATTCCTCAGTGACAGCCTCCAGCTCAGACTCAGCCGACATTCCAGCTGAAGCTACATCCCTCATGCTTTGAATCCTCCCAGGATCACAGATATCTTTGTGATGTTCACCATTGCACAGACAGCTGTACTTGCCGCATCCTGAGATCAACACTCAGCACTATGTGGCATCTCATGCTCACTCTCAACCTCTTTCCCCAAAAGCATTGCACCACACTGGCTCAGGGATGAACCACTCCCCAATTCCACTTTATCCTCCAGCTTATTCACTGGGCTAACTAGAAACATTTTCTTTTCCTCTCAGACATTAAAGCCCACAACGTACAACAATCCATAGATATCCATGGCCCTCTGGAACTTTCCTCTCCTCCCCTTTCCTCTGACTCCATCCCCTCCCCCAATCCCACTGCCTGTCAGGTGTTCACCACCCTACCCAAAATCCTGCTCTCCATTGCTGAACATTCAGCACTCAGCTAAGGTCTCTGCCTTATCCCTCTGCATCCCCACTTTAACACATTTTGTTAACGAGCATGACATGATTAGAATAGATTAGATTTCCTACAGTGTGGAAACAGGCCCTTTGGCCCAACAAGTCCACACCGCCCCTTGGAGTATCCCACTCAGATCTATCCCCCTATAACCCACACACCCCTGAACACTACGGGTAACCTAGCATGGCCAATCCACCTAGCCTGCACATCTTTGGACAGTGGGAGGAAATCGGAGCTCCCGGAGGAAACCCACGCAGACACGGGGAGAATGGACAAACTCCACACAGACAGTCGCCCGAGGCTGGAATCGAACCTGGGTCCCTGGTGCTGTGATACTGCAGTGCTAAACACTGAGCCACCGTGCCGCCCCCTGAACTTGTGTGCCATCTTCACCTCCGTGCCCATTTCTTTAGACAAGAGTCCTCTACCGGTGCCACGGACCCCTTCGTCCATTTCCAACACTCTCCCTCTGGTCTTTTTCCTGCACATGATCTGTTCATTAAAAATTGTTGACAATATCGGTCACCTCAAGCTCTCTGCCCATCAGCCCCACCCAATTAGACCTGTCTGCCTCTGAGCTGACTATATGCTTAGACCCAAACCTGACTTTGTTATTAAGCCTGCCAAGAAGGGTGGTGCTGTTGTAGTCTGGCATGCTGACCTTAACCTTGCAAAGGCTACCTCCTCCTACCTTCCCCTTGACCATGACCCCACCATGACACATCAGGCCATTGTATCAACTACAGTAACTGACCCCATGTCCTCTGATGATCTCCCCGCTACTGCTTCCAAGCTGATAGTCCTCTTACCCTGCACAGTTCATTTCTACCTCCTTCCAAAAATCCACAAACAGAACTGCCCTACCAGACCCATTGTTGCAGCCTGCCCCTGCCCCACGGAACACATCTGTTCCTGTGATGGCTCAGTCTTTTCACCCCTGCTCCAGTCCCCATTTACAAACATCCATGATTCCCCTGACACTTTATGCCTGTTTCAGATTTTCCAATTTGCAGGCTCCAGCTGCCTAAACAACTTCTCTTTTAACTCCTCTCATTTTATTCAGGTCAGAGGAGTGGCCATGGGTATCCCCATGGGCTCCAGTACATGAAACATTTCTTGTTCCAGTCCTATTCCAGCCCCCACCCACAACTCTTTCTCAGATATATCGATGATGTCATCGATGCTGCTTTCCTCACCTTCCGGAAATGGCAAAGCTCATTAATTTCGCTTCCTTTTTCCACCCTGCCCTCACTTTCACCTGGCCTATCTCTGACTCCTCCCTTTCCTTCCTCACCATCTCTGTTTCCATTTCTGGGGGTAGACTGGCCACTAATATCCACTATAAACCCATTGACTTCCACAGGTACCTGGACTATACATCCTTGCACCCTGCTTCCTGTAAAGACTCCATTCCATTCCTACAGTTCCTCAGTCTCTGTTGCATATGTTCCAATGAAGCCAACTTCAACAAGGGAGCCTCCGAAATGGCCACGTTCTTCCTCACCTGAGGATTCCCCAGCACTACTGTGGGGAGGGACCTCAACTGGGTCTGACACATCTCCCGCACTTCAGCTCTCAACCCCTCTCTTCCCTTTCACAAAAGCCCTGTTCCCAGGCCAACATCTCTGTCTCAGGCTCGCTGCATTATTCCAGTGAAGCTCAGCGTATTCGGAAGAACAACATTTTATTTTCCACTTCCACTCTGCATCCCTCTGGACTCAGGATCGAGTAGAATGATTTTTGGGCCTAAACTCTCCCATTTCCTAGCCCGCTACCTCACACACCAGGCTTTTTTTATGATGATGTAGTGTGCCATTACACGCTACCTGTTATAAGCTACTAACAATCTCAGTTAGAGATAATGGGAACTGCAGATGCTGGAGAATCCAAAATAACAAGGTGTGGAGCTGAGTGAACACAGCAGGCCAAGCAGCTTCTTAGGAGCAGGAAAGCTGACGTTTCGGGCCGCGATCCTTCATCAGAAATGGGCTGCTTCAGGACATGGTCGAGCAGTTTCAAGACTGAAGAGATTACAAGAGAGTTGCCGTGGGAGAGAGATCCCCTGAGGTTTGTCCATTAACAGCTATTCACCTTTCTAGCCAGATCGTTATTAATTCCTTTCTCTGTCTAACTGTTCTTCTCTCTCATTGGCTTTATCCCCAACTATCTTTTATACTTTTCCCTTCTCCCCACCCTACCTTCTCCATACAAACCAACATTTTCTGAGCAACCATCAGTTCTGAGGCAGGGCTAACTCTTATTGCTGTTCACAGATGGTGCCAGACCTACAAAGCTTTGCCACCAACTTCTGCTTTTGCCCCTGAGTTACAGTATCCACAATTCTTTCAGTGGTTTCCTTGAATTTAAGGCTGTTGCTTTTTCATTCTTGATGTGTTGCCTTTAGTGTTTTAAGAAAAGAAAGAATCCCAATTATGTGGCACATTTGTTGAGAATGGGATATTTTAAAATGCTTTACCACTATGAAAGCAGGTTTTTTTGAATTACAAAGATAATGGGAACTGCAGATGCTGGAGAATCCAAGATAACAAGGTGTGGAGCTGGATGAACACAGCAGGCCAAGCAGCATCTCAGGAGCACAAAAGTTGATGTTTTGGGCCTAGACCCTTCATCAGAAAAGGGGGATGGGAAGACGGTTCTGAAATAAATAGGGTGAGAGGGGGAGGCGGATCGAAGATCGATAAAGGAGAAGTTAGGTGGAGTGGAGACAGACAAGTGAATCCCAAAACCAGGGATAACAAAGTGTGAAGATAGATGAACACAGCAGGCCAAGCAGCATCTTACGAGCACAGATGCTGCTTGGCCTGCTGTGTTCATCCAGCTCCACACTTTGTTATCTCGGATCCTCCAGCATCTGCAGTTCCCATTATATCTCATCTCAAAACCAGCCCAGCTCGTCCCCACCTCCCTAACATGTTCTTCCTCTCTCCTATCCCCTCCTCACACCACAAGCCGCACCTCCATTCCCTACCTCCTAACCTAATCCTGCCCCCTTGACCTATCCATTCTCCCTGGACTGACCTATCCCCTCCCTACACCCCATCTATACTCACCTCTACAGGCTCCATCCGTGCCCCTTTAACTTGTCTGTCTCCTCTCAACCTATCTTCTCCTCTATCCACCTTCGATCCGCCTCCCCCTGTCTCCATATTTATTTTAGAGCTCTCTTCGCATCCCTTTTTCTGATGAAGTGTCTAGGCCCGAAACATCAGCTTTTGTGCTCCTAAGATGCTGCTTGGCCTGCTGTGTTCATCCAGCTCCACACTTTGTTTTTTCGAAGTACAGTCTCTGTTGAACTGCAGTGACTTTGATAACCAATTTATATATATGACACGTCCATAAACAGTAATATGATCACAAATACAGTCTCTTTCATGTGATACCCATTAAGAGATAAAATATTATACAGGATATCATAGATATCATAGTGGCACAGTGGCTCAGCGGTTAGCACTGCAGCATCGTAGCCCTAGGGACCCAGGTTCGATTCCAGCCTCAGACGACTGTCTGTGTGGAGTTTGCACATTCTCCTTGTGTCTGCGTGGGTTTCCTCCCACAGTCCAAAGATGTGCAGGCTAGGTGGATTGGCCATGCTAAATTGCCCATAGTGTTCAGGGGTGTGTGGGATGCTTCAAGCAGCAGTGTGGACTTGTTGTACCAAAGTGCCTGTTTCCTCACTGTAGGGAATCTAATCTTCTTTGAACTAGTCCTCTGGGATGTTTCCAGCAGATTGGGCAAATAGAACCTCAGGTAAGGTCTCTTCCAAAATATAGCACCACTAACAATGTAACCTTCCTTCAGTCCTGCTCTGGATTATCAGTCTTGAATTTTGCGCTTAATCTATGAAGAGGCATTTGAACCTAGCTCTGTAGAGAGTAGTTTACTGAGAACTGATTACGTTAAGGGACTTGGAATTTTAAAACTGAACTTAAACAGAAGATAAGGTGGGAGAGGGGATAAGGAGGAAAGGATTGGTGGAGACAGAGCCCAAGGAGAGAGGAAGTCAGTTGGACAGACAAAGTTGTTCTGAGGAAGACCTGAAACATTAACTCTGACATTTTCTTCGCAGATGCTGCCAGAGCTGCTGAGCTTTTCCAGCAACTGCTCTTTTTGGACAGACAAAGGAGTGGATAACAATATGGTTTGGAGAATGAATAGTTGCTGATGGGGACAATTAATGGGTTGTGTGTAATAGCAGACCATGTGAATAACAAGGCCTGGTGTGTGGGGTTGGGGTGAGGACATGAGAGAAGGTGCCTCAAGTCCTAAAATTGTTGAATTTGTTTTGAGTGCAGACGTCTGTAGAGTGCCCAAGATAGAAATGAGGGAGCAGTGAAGGCAATAGATTAGATTGTGGAAAGTGCAAGTAAAGTGCTGCTTCACCTAGAAGGTGTGTTTGTGCTTTTGGATACTGAGGAGGGAGGAAGTAAATGGTCAGGTGTTACACCTTCAGCAATGGCAGGGTGGTGGTGACATGGGGCTGTGGGGGTCTATTGAGTGTGAAGGAGTAGTGGACCAGGTTGTCCCAGAGTGGAAGGTTGACAAGGGAGCGGAGGGGAATGTGTGTGTCTGGTGGTGGCGATCCATTGGAGGTGGTGGAAGTAGCAGCTAACGTGCCTACGGATGTTGGTGAGGACAAGGGGAACACTATCGCTGTTGTGGGAGGGAATAGAGAGGGTGAGGGTAGAAGTGCGAGAGGTATTTCAGGCCCGGCCGAGGGCCCTGTCAACTATCATGCTGGGGAATCTTCAACTAAGGGAGAAAGTTGACATTTCGGAAGCCCACTTGTCAAAGTTGTCATCATCAGAACAGATATGACAGAGACAGAGGAGCTAGGATAATGGAATGGAGTCTTTATAGGAAGCAGGGTGCGAGGGTGTATAGTACAAGTAGCTATTGGAGCCAGTGGGTTTATGGTGGCCAGCCTATCCCCAAAAATGGAAACCGAGATGGCAAGGAAGGGAAGGGAGGAGTCAGAGATAGACCAGGTGAAAGTGAGGGCAGGGTGGAAAGTGGAAGCAGAAATTGATAACATTTCCAATTCCAGGTGAGAGAGGGAAGCAGCACTGATGGTATAATTGGATATTCCAGAAAAAGAGTTGTGGGTGGGGGCCGTAATAGGACTAGAATAAGGATCATTCCGTGTACCTTACAAAGAGACAGAGAGAACGGTGGCCTCTGCAGGTATCCATGGCCATCCCTCCAACCTGAAGAAAGTGAGAGGTGTTAAAAGAGAAGCTGCTCAGATTTAGGGTGAACCCAGCAAGGTGGAGGAGGGAATGGTGGATGGGCACATTTCAAGCCTTTGTTCCAGGAAGAAAAGGAAAGCCCTAATGCAATCCTTGTGGGGGATGGATGTGTAAAGAGATTGCACAGCTATGGTAAAGAGGAGGTGGCTGGAGCCTGCAAACTGGACATTCTGAAACTGGCATAAAGCATCAGAGGAATTGTGGATGTAAGTGGGCAGGGACTGGACAAGGGGAGAAAAACTCAAGTTGAGATGGGAAGGGATGAGTTCTATGGGATAGGAGCACGTAGAAGCAATCGGTCCGCTTGAGCAGTTCTGGATTGTTGATTTTGGGAAGGAGGTGGAAGCGAGCTCTGTGGGGTTAGAATACTATGAGTTTGGAAACACTGGACGGGGAGATTACCAGACGAAACGAGGTTAGCAACCATTGTGGACACAACAGCCTGATGTTTCATTTTGGGATCAAAGTCAGGAAATTCAGGAATTGACGCAAGAGTAGCTGTTATAGTTAATTCTTGTCGGAGTCTTGGGAGAGTTCAATTAAACCCACAGATATTGAGGGATAGGATCCATTTATCTGAAGCTAATGAGCCACGAAAATAACAAGTGCTCCAAAAATAATTACCACAGGCTATAATTCTTTTTTGTGCATAAAACATAGTACTCAATTGTCTTGGCATAGATTTTTTTTAGATACATTCAGTTTCCCAGATTTGTGCCTGAGCCAGGCAGAATATATAAAAGTCTGTGCACAATTGGGAAGTATTGATCAACATTTAAAGACTTGAAATGACAAAGTGAATTAATTAGCAAACTTAAGAAGTGGCTCAGCACATTTTTGAAGTATGTTCTACAGTTCAGAACAAGTTGTGACTCAGTTGCACTGGTAGAAATTGTACAAAAGCAATAAAGTTCATTCCTGTGAGTATGTGAAAGAGGGAATATTTTTGCCTTTTTTGCCGCTTGCAATTAAAAGCAACTGCCTCAGTCATTATACAAATAGATAGCCCACTGTACAGCAAGATTGTCAAAATGCTCATCACAAGGATGATCTAGACTTTAAAAAAAGTCTACTAAGGGATGACTAGAAGAGTATAAGATATTCCAAGGCAGGAGCAGAAATTTAGCTATTTTTACAATGATATTATACGCACTAAGCCATTACCTGGGGATTCAATATTATTGTATTTTGTTGAACTAGAATAAAATCAATACCTTACTAGACTTTGGTAAACCCTGTGATCACAACTCCTGTATTGCTCTCAGTTGCTATTGGGGTGTTGAAATGAAGCAGCTATAATAATTCACATTGCTAACATGACAGCAGGGACTTGAGAGAACCATATTTACATTGATGCTTGACTGTTGCAGAATATACAAGACAGATGTTGGGACAGAAGTAAAGTTCATTGCCATCCCTTGTGGCACTATCAAAGAGGGCTTCTGTACAATGCCGAGCATCTGGAGCAAGTGAGAGAACTATTTGCTGGCAGAATCAAAAATAAGTGGCAGAATCTTAATATTAAAGCCAGGCTATGCAGAACTGAAATTAGGAAGTACCTTTGAGATAAAGATACTAAAAATCTAAACTTTCTCCTTCAAGCTGTCGATGATGGGTCAATTTCATTTTAAAGATCAAAATTGATAAAGTTTTGGGTGAATGTATCAAGAGGTATTGATAAAATATGTTCAAATCCAACAGGTTTGAGAGGCTGAATGATTTACACCTGATCATATGTTACTAGGAAAGTAACAACCCAAGAATGTTTGTGTATATACTATAGAACACAAGACCTTGTAGCACAATATTCCATGGGTATGCTGAAAGATTACCTGGAGTTACATGGCCTTGCAGTCTGGTTATTTGTTGGAGGAGCTGATTCTTCTGTAATGTTGTTTTACATACTTGTTTTCCCAGATTATCAACTGTTTCTCCTTCATTCATCCAACAAATAAATTATAATAATGGTAATGCCACTGTGAGAAAAACACTGAGTCAATCTGAGAATTAATTACAAAATTGTTTTTTAATTGTTCATTCACATCATTTTGGCTTTGCTGGCTAAGTCAGTATTTATAGTGTTTTTCTAATTACCCAGAAACCAGTTAAGAATCAACCTCACTGCAATAGTTCTGGAGTCATATGTAGGCCAAACCCTGTTAGGATGGCAGATTTCCTTTCCCAAAGGACTCTAGTAAATATGGAAAGTTGTACAATAATTTTCAGACGATTACATGGTCACAGTGTTTCATTCTAGGCTTTTATTGAATTCAAATTTCACCATTTAACATGGTGAGGTTCAAACATATTTCTGAAGAAGCATTACAGACACAAAACATTGGTGCTGTTTTGTCAACACAAAATACAACATACCTGCTGTGTTTCTCCAACAATTTCTATGTTTGTTTGTGACCAGAACACTCATTTGGGGTTTTGGATTATCTGTCTCGGGCTAAAATAAAGAAGGCAAAGAAAATTGTTCCCATCAATTTAATGTACAAGGACAAGGGAAAACATACTTAAGGTTTGCATATCCAAGGGCAGGGGGATGCCTAAGGAAGAACTTTCTTTTATACACTGAATGATAATGATCAAGAAGTCACTGACTGCAAATGTGATTTAAGTGGGCACTTGACGAAATAATGTACCAGATACCTGGTTTTCAACCTTGGTCAGATTAAAAATTACTCACTTACCTTTAGAGGACTTCAGAAATGTAGAATTCTAGGAAGGAGACTTCTGTAGTGAAGCTGTATAAGAATCCTCAAAAACAGTAGTGGAGAAGATCTTTGTGGAAACTACACAGTCTGTTGCAGTAGTCGGTGTGCTGTATTTTGTGATAAAAAAATCCAGCAGCACCGCCAGATATTTGACAGCTCCTGTGTAAGGGTAAGTACGGAAGGTAAGTGAGGAAATTAGGATGCCAAGTAGATGAGAGCAATGTGGTGCCAGGTGGCTGAGAGGTTTAGTGTGCCAAGTGGGTACTGCAAGTACACAGGTCTTTACAAAACCATGAGCTATTTCGGGGATTCTGCATGATCCAAACTCACAACTCCAGTCTAGGCTGTTCCAATGACTTTCTGACTGGCAGAACATTATTGTTAATATTGCCAAGCTATAGAAATGAAATGGAGAAATCAGTCAGACTGAACTGTTCTATGGTGAGCTGGCATCGATGGGACAAATGGCCCTCTGTGGTAACAATGCTATTGACCTTTGCCAAGGGCACTTTGGGGGCAAGTAGGCTGGCAAAACATATCCCTACCATCAATGTTCTGGCTTCTCAGCTCCTATTCTGGCCCCAGACATATGTGGAAATGGCGTAAGTACAGCTGGGCCACCATCTCACACGCTGACATGATGAATGATTAACTTGTTGAGACCAATTAAATGAATTTGATTGAGATTTTCTGTTAATCCTCCAGCATGCACTAACGTAGGTGCTTGCAGGCAACTTTCTATCAAGTGCCACATTTTTTTGGCTATGCCAGACAATATTGTCTTTGAAGGAAGGAAGGAGGGAGGGAAGGCAAGAGAGGGAGAGAATTTGAGACTCAGCAACCTTAAGAGTCTTTCGGTTGTAAATGCCCGAGTAGTAGAGAAAACCACAACACCCAGCGGCAGAAGAGGAAGATCAGTGTTTCAGGCAGGCTGATATGCTCTCCATGTCTACTGAAGGGCAGGAACAGCCAGAGGTTGCCCGTTGAACAGTAATGGCTGGTCTGTATTTACATTGAAAGGAAGGTGCTTCTATTTTGAACTGACCTTCTATATCCCCTATGGCAGCTTGCTACTTTTATCAATCCTTTTTTTTTGTTTTTATCCACTCATCACAGACTCGGCAACATTTCCTACCCGTCCATAATTGCCCAGAGGGCAGTTAAGAATCGACCACATTGCTGTGAGTGTGGACTCAAATGCAGGCCACACCAGGTGGAAACAACAAATGGGATTTTTCTGACAATTGACAATGGTTTCATGGTCACATTGGACTCATAATTCCAGATATTCATTAAATTCAAAAATGGTAGGCATCTGATTAGATCTCTGGTGGACCGACCAACACTCCCTGTCTCTCACACACACACACGCACACACGCGCACACACGCGCACACACACACACACACACACACACACACACACACACACACACACACACACACACACACACACACACACACACACACACACACACCACTCACATACAAGGTAGACAAAATGCCAAAATAATTCATTAGTCTCTGGTTAAAGTCAGCAAATGAATCTTCACAGGATATATGCCAAAAAAAATGTATCAGGACTGTGTCTATGAGTGTGACTTTGGCAATTTCTCAAACAGATGTACTTACTTCATTTTTAATGCATCAGATCAGCCTATTCCCCATTAAGTTGCTCTCTTTCTAGGAAATTGTTTTAATTTGATTGTTCGTTTCTTTGGAAATTTGTGATCATTCAGAAGTGGAGTTGTGATTCATGTAATCATATTAATAGTGATGATGGTTTCATTCTGTTGTGAAGACCAGTGATGGGAGTTCAATGTTACATGGTAGCTAGTCTAAATCAGACCACTCTACAATAGCCATTGCACATACATCGGACATTAACTTGATCAAAGTTGGGATCTTGGCTGTTCAAGAGAATTTTCCACTTCTGACCATTCGGAGGCTGGTAAATCTTCAGAGGCTATTGCTAGTACTATATGAAGTCCAGGCAAAGGATCATCAGTAGCACCTCAGAGGTGAAGTAAACAAAAATAATTTCACTGGGGCCATAACAGGCAAGTGCTTTGTACGTAGAGTATGGTCTGCCCAAGTAGAAGTTACTTCATTTGTGAGTCACGGATATGTTAACATGGTATTTCTTTTATTCACTCATGGGACATGAGTGTCGCTGGTTGGCCAGCATTTATTGCCCATCCCTAGCCGCACCTTGAATTAAATGGCTTACTAGATTAGTTCAGAAGGCAGTTGAGAGTTAACCACATTGTTGTAGATCTGGAATCACATGTATGCCAGACCAGGTGAGGCCAGTAGATTTTCTTCTCTGAAGGACATTAATAGCCAATGTTGTTCCTTTGTTTAAGAAGGGTGGCATGGATAATCCAGCTGATCACAGGCCGGTGACCCTTATGTCAGTGGTAGGGAAATTATTGGAGAGGACTCTTCGAGACACAATTTACTCCCACTTGGAAATAAGTGGGCTTATTAGTGAGAGACAACATGGTTCTGTGAAGGGGCAGTTTATCTCACTAACTTAGTTGAGTTTTATCATGAAGGTAGAGGAGTGGATGTTGTCTACATGGAATTCAGTAAGGCCTTTGTCAAGGTCCCTCATGGCAGGCTGATTTTGAAGGTAAAGTCGCACGGGGTCAGAAGTGAGCTTGCAAGATGGATAATAAACTGGCTCGGTCATAGAAGACAGAGGGTAGCAGTGGAAGGGTGCTTTTCTGAATGGAGGGCTGTGACTAGTAGCGTTCTTCAGTGTTAGAACCTTTGCTGTTTGTAATATACATGAATGATTTGGAGGAAATTGTAACTGGTCTAATTGGTAAGTTTTCCAATGACACAAAGGTAGGTGGAATTGGTGGCTCAGTGGTTAGCAGTGCTGCCTCACAGCACCAGGGACTGTGGTTTGATTCAATCCTCGGGTAACTGTGTAGAGTTTGTATGTTCTCCCCGTGTCTGCATGGGTTTCCTCTGGGTGCTCAGGTTTCCTCCCACAGAGTCCAAAGATATGGAGGTTAGGTGGATTGGCCATGCTAAATTGCCCTGTAGTGTTCAGGGATGTGTAGATTAAGTAGGCTACAGGAGGATGGGTCTGGGTAGGATGCTCTGAGGGTCGATGTGGATTTTTTGGGCCAAAGGGCCTGTTTCCATACAGTAGGGATTCAATGAAAGCTCCTTCTATAAAAAGATCATCTCCATTTACTACATTCTCTTCAGTTTCTATCAAGCAAAACTTCACTAGATACTCGTACAGATAGCAGTATTGTAAACCTCACACTCACCTTCTGTGCTCCCTAACAGCTATATAACCATGACAAGCACATTTTCCAAACACATTGTACCACATTTAGTGACAGCTTCCTCTTTTTTTTAATAGCCTAAAGTGGGCCAAAATTGGAGCCACCAGAACCTGATTAACAAGCTCAAGCATGGCTATTTTTTTAAATCTAATAAAGAAGCCTGTGACATTGGTTTAATGTTACAATCTGTTACTGCTTGGTACTTACATGATTGTGTAACTGCATAAGAAGTGCTGAGGTGGTGAGTTCATTCCTCATCTAGAGCAAGTTTTGAGGGGCTGTTATGGCACAATGGTACTGTCCCTACACCTATACTGGGAGGCCCATGTTCTAGTGCCACATGCTGCAGAGGTGTGTAATAACATCTCTGAACAAGTTGGTTAGAAAACTCGTTTAATGAAAAATAATTAAAGGAGACTATGCTGACAATCATTATGGCACAAGATCTGAGACCGCTCAATGGAAGAACTAAACTTTTATAGAATTGCAACACGTTTCTAGTTAAATCACCTTCTCACATCTGACTTCAACCCTCTTTCCAAAAATTCTAGATTTCAGAGCTCCATTTAGAATAATTATGTATCTGTGACTTCATCTGAATTCTCACCACCTTAATCCTACTTTTTTAACTTTATCATTTCAGATACAGAAGAAATGCAACTTGGAAAATGTTCTATATAAAACATTATCATGTAAAGTAGGAGCTGATGGTATAACAGCTAGTGTACAACATGGATGGATAATTGACTTGTTGGTAGTAAACAGAAAGTATGCATAAGTGTGACGTTGGCCACTTTGGCTCAAAGAGAAAGAGAGCAGAATATTACTTGAATGGACAAAGTCTGCAGAATTCTGAGATGCAAAGAAATTTAGTGTTTGGCGCAAGAAACACAGAAGCTTCATTTACTTGTATCGCATATAATCAGGTGGGCTAATGGGATGTTAGCTTCTATTATGAGAAGAATCAAACAGAAAAGTAAAGATCTTGTGCTTCAGTGAGACAGGGCATTGCTTAGACCACATCTTGAATACTCTGGACAGATTGGGTCTCTTTATTTAAGGAAGTATGTAAATGATTTTGAGACAGTTTTGGGGAGGATTCAAGAGCTTGGCCCGAAACATCAACTTTTATGCTCCTGAGATGCTGCTTGGCCTGCTGTGTTCATCCAGCTCCACACTTTGTTATCTTGGATTCTCCAGCATCTGCAGTTCCCATTTTCTCTGATCACAAATTCCTCCTCATCTCAGTTTTAAAGGGCCAGCTCTTTGCTCTGAGTCTGTGCTGTTGGGTTGTAGTCCCTCCTACTGTTAGAAACATCTTTTCCACATCCACTCTATCCTGGGTTCTCTCAGCAGTCTGCAAGTTTCAGTCAGATCTGTGCTCGTCGTTCTAAATTCTGCCAAGTACAAACCAAGAGTATTCAACTGCTCTTCATATGAAAAACTCTTCATCCCTGAGATCTTTATTTTAAACCTTCTATTGTCTCCCTCCAATGTTAGCACATGCTTTCTTAGATCGCAAGCTCACAACTGTTCACAACATTTCAAGTGCAATCTGAGCAGAGCCGTATACAGCCTCAGCAGTATATCCCTGTCCTTGTATATAGATTTTTTGAAATGAATACTGACATAGTACTTGCCTTCCTAAGTCCAACTGAATCTGTATGTTAACCTTAAGAGATCCTTAATTGGGACTCTTAAATCTCATGGTCCTTCAGATTTCTGAAACCTTATCCCCATTTAAAAAAATAGTCTACATCTCTTTTATTCCCACCAAATGCAGAGCTTCATATTTTCACACATTGTATTCCATCTGCCACTTCTTTGCCCACTCACATAGCCTATTCTTTTGCAACCTCCCTTCTTCCTCATCACTGCCTGTCACTCCATCTACATTTGTGTCATGAGCAAACTTAGCAACAATGCCCCGAGTTCCTTCAATCATCTTGTTCATGGATTAAGTGAATAGTTGTGGTCCCTGTAGAACTCCACTAGTCACATCCTGAAAAAGACCATTTAATCCCTACTTTCTGCTTTTTGCCGGTCAGCCAAACTGCTGTCTATGCTAATACTTTGCTCCTAAGGCCATGGGCTCCTAAATTATTTCACAGCCTCTTGTGCAAGCCCCTTGCTGAAGGCTTTCTGTAAATCCAAATAGATCACATGCACTGACTCTCCTTTGTTTAACTTGCTTAAACAATAATTCCAACAGATTTGTCTGGCATGACCTCCCCTTGATCAAGACATGCTGGCTTAGTCCTATTTTGCTGGGGGCTTCCAAGTACTCCATAACCTCATTATAATTATCTCTTAAAATGTTTCCAATGACTGAAGTAAAGTAACTGGCCTATTTAGCCATTAGCCAATATTGTTAAATAAATACTGAAAGAACTGTGGATGCTGCAAACCAGGAACAAAAACAGAGGCTGCTGGTAAAGCTCAACAGGTCTGGCAGCATCTGTGAAGAAAAAATCAGAGTTAATGTTTCAGGTCTGGTGACCCTCCCTCAAAAACGTTCACTCTGATGTTTTCTTCTCAGATGTTGCCAGTCCAGCTGAGCCAATATTGGTTATATTGTTTAACCAAAATTGGAATGGTTATTTTGTAACGGTTAAGTGATGATCTACATCAGAGCAACAATAAGGTACATGCCTGGTGCACAATGGTGATTTGGGTTTGAATTCTGTGGAACTGCAGTCAAATAAAGTGATCATGCTCAATTATTGAGAAACAGAATGTGGTCATTGACTTCTCCCAGTCCTTTCCTTCCTCCTTCACTTCTTTCTCCTCTTGCACATCCTACTGTTACTGATCTGCTCACCAAATCCCTGGTAGGGCAGGAATTGGTCAGATTATGTGGGATATAATCGACTATCAGAAATCAGGACGCCAATTCCAGTGAGAATTGCAGTTCATCTCCAAAGCAGTTCAGGTGTCAGAAACATTGACTTCAGTCTCAAAGTGATCTTCTCTATGTGGTTTTGTATGATGCATAGACGCATCTTGTGTGCATGCTGGCCAGATCTAGCTGTGGCATAAATTACCAATTAACCAAAAAGTCCATGTCACACAGTAACTACCCTTTGGTTTGATGTCATTGTTCAAATATTGAGCAATCAGTGGGCTTGTGAAAAATGAAATCATTTGTAACTGTTGCCAAGATCGCAAGCATTAACCAGCACGATAGGCTAATGACGGCCAAATATCAACAGAACATTTAGTGAATTGTAACTTTTGCTGTGTACATCTGTGTGGTCTGTCTTTTGAGTTCTTTGTGGACAACAATTGGCTATTTAATGTTGCTTCGTCCCCAGACTCAATTTTGATGCTAGAAACAGGAGTCCAGTGGCAGGGAAGACACAGCAGGTTGGTTCTTCGGGGTAAAGTGGGTCTACCTCCCTTTTTCACTCCAAGTACCCACTCTGGAAAGTCTGTAGCTCTCAGAAACTCTCTACTTCCCCAAATTGCCTCCCCTCCCTCCCCATCCCTAACATGAGATACTCTACACTTGCCTGGTCTCAGACTGCAGGGCTTAGAATCTGAGGGTAGCTGGCAATCCCAGGGGCTATTGGTCCCACTGATATTTTTGGGACTAGGGTACCACTTCGGACTAGAGCTGCTAGACAATCAAATTGGCCAGAAGCTCTCTGAGGCAGGACTTATGCCTGAGTGAGGCACAAAATGTCATTGAGAACAGCTGTTTCAGCCAATCGACACTTCCAAGAGTACTAATTAGTTGTGAAGTTGCTGTGTTAGGCCAAGATGTGCTCCTTGTTGACTCTTGCAATAATGAATCCTGATGTGTATGTGCTGTCAATGACACGCTATCCCTTGTGGATGCCTGCTATCCTGGCAAAACCAGGTAATGTTGCCCTCGAGTCACAGAGATTTTGGAATATTATAACCAATGGATCCACTATTCTGATGCTTTACAGCCCTAGGATGCAAGCCATCAGGCCATGTGGAGTAGTCTGCTTTCAATCCAAATAGTTTGCTCCATACTTTTTCTCATCGTGAAGATAATTGGTCTAAGCTCCTCCTTTCCTACTATCTCTGCAGTATCTGTTTTCATTGCAATTGGACTAGTATCCACCACCATGAAAACTGAAATAAAGTATTGATTCTGTCACTTTGCCATTTCTGTGTTTCCCACTATCAACTTCCCAGTCTTATCCTCCGAAGGACCAACATTCATTTTATCTGGTCTCCTTGCCTTTTTGCGTACATATAGAAGATTTTGCTTCAGAGATAGTAGGAACTGCAGACGCTGGAGAATCTGAAATAACAAGGTGTAGAGCTGGATGAACACAGCAGGCCAAGCAGCATCATAGAGGAAGAAAGCTTGATATTTCTGGCCTAGACCCTTCTTTAGAAAAATCTGAATCATCATTACAATTGAGCAAAGTTAACTACAAAGGTATGATGGAGGATCTTGCCTGAGTTGCTAGGAAGGGGATCCTAGCGCAGAGGACAGTGGAGGAGCAATCCTGAAGGTTTCTGGAGGTCGTCCGGAAGACACAACAGTAATTCATCCCAAGGAAGAAGAAAAGTACTAAGGGGAAAATGAGGCAACTATGGCTGACAAGGGAAGTTATAAAAGCAGAACTAACCCTAACCCTATCGCAGTCCCGAAACATCAGCTTTTGTGCTCCTGAGATGCTGCTTGGCCTGCTGTGTTCATCCAGCTTCACACTTTGTTATCTTGGATTCTCCAGCATCTGCAGTTCCCATTATCTCTGATCATATAACATAGTGAAGATTAGTTGGTCTTTAAAAATTTCCCAATCTTCCAACTTGTCACTTGCTTTTGCAATATAGTAGGCTTTAGTTTGTGTCTTTACACTACCTTTAATTTCCTTGCTTAGAATCAATCACTATCAACATCCTGGAGGTTATAATTGATCAGAAACTGAACTAGATTATATGTACTGTGGCAACAAGAGCAGATCAGATACTAGAAAAACTGCAGTCAATAACTCGACATCTGACTCTCCAACATCTGTCCACCATCTTCAAGGTACAATTCAGAATTGCAATGGAATACTCTTCGCTCCTCATGGAGGTATCTTGTGGTGCAAGATTATAACTCCCTGAAAATGCCAACCTAAGTTGACAAAGTGGTAAAGAAGGCATATGGAATGCTTTCCTTTATCAATTGGGACATTGAGTATAAAAGTTGGCAAGTCATGTCGCAGCTGTACAAAACTTAAGTTAGGCCATATTTGTAGTATTGCATGCAGTTCTAGTCACCACACTACAAAAAATATCTGTAAGTTTTGGAAAGCATGCAAAAGAGGTTCACTTGGATGTTGCCTGGACTGGAGTGTATTAACTAGGAAGAGACGTTGGACAACCTTGGATTTTTTTCACTTGAACATTGGAGGGGTGACCTGATAGACATAAATAAAATTATGAAAGGCATGGATAGGGTGGATAGATGGAGTCTATTTACTGGGGAGGAAATGTAAAATGCTAGGGGTATAGATTTAAGATGAGATGTGGAAAGTTTGAAAATATGTGCAAGGCAAGTTTTTTACACAGTGGGTAGGAGGTGCCTGGAAGCTGCCAGGGGAGGTGGTAGAAGCACATATAATTAGAATGATTACGAGGCATTTGGACAGATACATGAATAGACAGGGAACAGTGGAGTATAGACCTCGTGCAGGGAGATGGCATCGTGATCGGCACAGACATTGTGGGCGAAGGTTCTGTTTCAAAAACATACTATTTAAGTCTTGGAAATAAACTGTTCCTTCAGTGTCACTGGGTGAAAGTCCTGGGTCTCACTCCCTCTGGGCATTGTGGGGCTTGTCTAAAGCAGTTGTACTGCAGTAGTTCGTAAAGGTAGCCCACCACCTCCTTCTCAAGGGCAACTGGGAATGGGCAATAAATGCTGGGCCAGCCAGTGATGCCCACACCCCATAAAAAACAAAAAGAAAAAAGAAGATCTAATTAATGAGCATCTCCAACCTCTGATCAGGGGTTGTAAGTCTAATTTTAAGAGATGGCGGAGTTTGTGAGCACCTCTGCTATACAACACAAAGGATTCAGACACCATTCCTGGCTTCAGTGACAGTAACAAAAATATCAGAAGGGAGTGGGCTCCTCCTGCTATGAGACTTTGTCCCCTTTCTCCTGACCCTGCTATGAAATTCCTTTCTTATTCTGTCAATGGCCTAACTTTATTTCATATTGTAAACCAAAAAGATAGTAAGTTTCCTTAACAAGGAAAAGCAATGGTGCAAGGCAGCACATTCCTCTGTTGAACACATGTTTAACAATGCTTGTGTTTAAAAGTGGGTATAAGCTGGAGAAATGAGGTTGAAAATAGCAGCATGAGGGTCAAATTAATATTGCACACTGATCATAATCACAACCTGGCTATTCTGCAAACTTCCAGTACACTCTCCCAGTCCTCACATTGATGCCCTGACAAGACAGCACATTACTAAAGCCATGCCAAAACTGTGTGTGTCTAATGCAGATGATATTTTGACACTAAAATTTCAGTTTCTATGGACCCCAATTTTGTGGGTAATGAATTGTGCTTCCAATCCAAGTACCAGAAACAAAAACAGAAGTTGCTGGAAAAGCTCAGCAGGTCTGGCAGCATCTGTGAAGAAAATATCAGAGTTAACGTTTCTGGCTCATCAATGGGCATGGGTGCTATCCACCTCCGACAACCCTGTATAAAAGGATGGCAAATTTTTAGTTTGGTCCTCTGCAATGCCTTTAAAGAAGCTAAGAAGTACATGAAATTTTAAATGCAAATTGATTAAATATTTACAATAACGTAAGTATAAAAAAATCAGTAATAACTTTAATTGGAAGCTTTAGACCTTTACCTGACTGGACCAAATGCACAGTCAGTGAACAAGAAATTCTCAATGGTCCATTGAGCCCATTTCCACTGCATGTCATGTATAATTGATCAAATCCATTACATCCAACAAGGAAATACCTGACTGCTGGAAAAACCTCTTCTTAAAAAGATCTTCCGCAAATGCTTATTCGCCTCCTCCCATTTAAAAACATTAATAATTGATGTAGATGGAAATTTATTTTGCATATCCTAATTCTTTGGCAGAAAAGTTTCATTGAAGCACTTGAAACTTTTGTCCTTGGATCCTCGTTTTTTTTCAATCTTCAAATAAAATCTGGTAATTTTTTAGGTATCTCAATGTAAGTAATGTTTAGGCTCAAGTCTGATCAGGAATTATAACATTGTCTTTGATTTTTTTGACTAATACTCCATCTTTGTCCAGCTGGAGCAACAAATTCTGCAAACATTACTCCCCTTTTTGAAGCAAACAATTCTTGTCCTTTCAAAAACTCTCAACTATCTAAAACAAACTTGTCTAATATTGGCATATTTCTGCTGTCAATGTCAAACAAGTCTGTGCTCTGACATCAAAATAACAATTTGACCAGCTGATAAACAAATGGTCTTTTATGAATATCCTCCAATCATAAGGTCCCTAAAATGCAGGAAGAGGCCATTCAGCCCATCATATCCACACTGACCCTATGAAGGGCACCCCACAGTTGCATCTTTTCCTTGCATTTACTCTAGTTACCCCACCTAGCCTGCACATCCCTGGATACTACAGGGCAATTTAGCACGGCTAATCCACCTAAACTGCACCTCTTTGGACTGTAGGAGGAAACTGGAGCACCTGCAATGAACCCATGGAGACACGGGCAGAATGTGTAGACTCCACACAGACAGTGGCCCGAGGCTGGAATGTACCAGATCCCTGGCACTGTGAGGCGGCAGTGCAAACCACTGCGTCACCTTTTACTTTTCTACTCTCTCTAACCCAGGGTCATAACATCTCTACAACTCCATCGTTTCACTCATTCTTCCCTTGCTTTTACTCTCTTTAGATTTTTATAATCCAAAATTATTACTAACTAATTACTGCTTCTTCATTTACTCTCTCATCTTTTCATCCTACTCATGCATAAAGTAGAGTTGAAAAAGTCAATTATTAAGCAATATATTTTATTTCATTCCAAAGTGTGGATTTTTATATAAGCATTTCTCATTGGATGGGAATCAAGTGGAGTGAACCTGTAGCCTGCTCGAAGGAAGTAGCTTAAGGTCCATATTCTACATGTCTCATCAGATAAGAATAAGGTCAGTGTGACAGAGATACCAAAGGAGACAACACTAATGTTGAGAAAGCCAGAACAGTAAGGAGGTGATGCAGACAGGCCCAAGAGAATCTCTAAATGGCTAGATTTGAAGATTTATGACTTTTCTTGAACATTTCTGGACACTCAGAAGTAATAGCCAGTTGTGATGCAGAAGCTTCACTGCTCCTGAGGGACTGTTCATCTTATTATTGTGGAAATTCATGTTGAAAATTTATATTTCCTTTATTTCAATGAATTCCTGTTGGATTTGATGGCCAGAGTATCAGGAAGGAGATCTGTGGGCTTACATGGTAGATGCACTTGTATCACACAAACCTTTGTTTGCAAGGAACATTCATTCATGGCAGAGATGTTGTGACGCTACACTATAGTGAACGGACTGATGAAACATACCATGTAGATTCTGGATTTCTGAAGAAGGGTCTCGACCAGAAACATCAGCCTTCCTGCTCCTCTGATGTTGCTTGGCTTGTTGTGTTCATCCAACTCTACACCATGTTATGTAGATTCTGTTTCTGCTTTCCAGAGCATTTTCACATTCCATATGAGACCTATGAATAGGAGCATCTATGTTCTTTTCACCTGAAACAAGGATTCCTCAGTGTAGTTCCCTAGTACCAACCATCTTCAGCTGCTTCATCCATCGCCTTCCCTCAATTATAATGTCAGATATTTACCAATGATTGCCCAAACTTCAGCACCATTGATGACTGCACAGGCAAGGAAGCAGTTCATGTTCAAGTGCAGCAAGACCTAGACAATATCCAGGCTTGGGTTGATAAGTGACTTGTAGTATTTATGCCTCTCAAGTGCCAGACAACAACTATCTCCAGTGAAAGGCTATCTAACCATAGCGCCTTGATATTGAATGGTGTTACCATCACTGAATTCCCCATGATCAACATCCTTGGGTTCACCTTTGACCAAAAACTCAGCTGGATTTGCTGTGTATATGCAATGGTCAGAAGAACATGCCTGAAGACTAGCAGTACCAGTGGTGAGTAACTATCCTCCTGACTCCTCAGAGCCTGTTCACCATCTACTAGGCACAAATCAGGGGTGTGATGGAACACTCCCCATTTGTCTGATTGCATGCAGCACCAACAATACTCAAGATGCTTGGCACCATCCAGGACAAAGTAGCCCACCTGATATGGCACCACATCCCAAGTGTACATTCCCTACACCACTGTGCTAAGTAGCAGCAGTGTGTGCTAACAAGAGTTTAGTAGGGTTCTTGGTACAAGGTCCATGGATGGTTCTGGGTTGTAAAGTGTAATGTGCTAACTGGGTGTCTTTTAAAAATGGTACCTAGAAATTGGGCTACGAAAAGTCTAGGGGTGGGGTGGCACTGATCATACTTCCCTCTCACCACTAAAATTTGGTGTTGTTCCCTTGCTTGAATTTGCCACAAACTGAATGGAACATAATCAGGCAGGAAAACGTGCCATGCCCTTGAGGAGAAACTTAATCCACTTTTTGGGGTCATTTCCTAGCTTCAGAAATATTCAGAAGTCACATGTCACCAGGTTATAGGCCAACAAGTTTATTTAAATAACAAAGCTTTCGCCTCCTGCATCAGACTCCAAAAGCTTGTGATTTCAAATAAACCTATTGGACTTTAACCCCGTGTCTGTGACTTCTGACTTTGTCCACTCCAGTTCAACTCAGGTACCTCCCCATCATTGCTTCACGAGTGAAAGCCACCAACTCTTCTACATGATAGAAATAAAAACGGAAAATGTTGGAGGGTGCTCAGCAGTCCAGTCAGCATCTGTGAAGAGAAAATCAGAATTAGCATTTCTGATCTATGACTTTTCATTGTGTCAGGGTATTGGGGAGAGCATAGAATAGGAAAGGGGAACAAAGGGAAAGGTCTGTAAAAGAATGGGTACCAGGGAGATTAAATGACAAGAATGCTCATGGTACAAAAGGCAAAGGATTTGGAAACGGGCAAAATAAAGAAACAAAATGCATGTTTTAGATAAGCTATGAATAGACAGATAGCAGCTATCTGAATGCAAAGTCAAAGAATAAAGATAGAAATAAGAAACCATTGAAACAGCAAGAATATACACAGAAACCAAGATGACGAAGAGGTTTAGTCTAAAATATTTGAAGTCAGTGTAGAGTCTGGGCATTGACAAGAGTTGATTTGAAAAATGAGGTGCTATTCTTCATGGTTGCATTGAGGTTCACTGGAACACAAATAAGCTAAGCGTAGAAAGGTCAGAGTAAGGTAAAGTGGAAAATTGAAATGTTGGGAAGTTCAGAGTTAAGTTTATGAACTAAATGGAGATTTTCGGCCAACTGACTCCCTAAGTGGTGTACACTGATACCTGAGCACCAGGATTCCTGGGGCCATCACAACTGGTAAAAATTTAATTGAAGTGTTCAAAGTCCTCAATTTAACTGCCTAGTGGATTAAGTTTAACAGAAAATGGTGACCAGATTCTGCACTTAAGAAGAACTGTTATTTATTACAAGCAAATAAGCGTGAGCCTTGGACAAGCCAAATTATGAACTGTCAACCTATATCTCTATTTGTTAAATCTTTAAAACCCTCGCCACCTTCCCCTGCAGTGCCCCCCCCCGCAACATCCCACCTCCCCAACACAAACAATAAAAAACAAATGTCGTTATAGGTGAAGGAAAGAAAACTGGATACACAGTTCAATAACACCAGTCCGCAGGATTTGATGAGATATGCCAATTGCTTCATAGGACTTTCAGCTGTCTAATTTCCTTTTCCAGGTTCTTTCACTTTTTCACAGGGGCATAGGCTGATTGGTACACGCTAGTTATGAAGTGCTTTAGGTTAATTTTTTAAGGGAACACCTTACAACAAATGACGAGAGAAAATGACTAGCTTTGTTGAGATTCTGGTTACTGTTCCTTCACAGAGATGGAGACATTATTTGATCCTTCAGCAGTCGAGAGTTTTCTCTCGCTTTATTTGATTTGATTTGAGTTATTTATTGTCACATGTATTTTGTTACAAAAAAATGTGAAAAACGTTGTATAGCACTGACACTCTCTGCACCATCTTAACACAGAAACAAAAGCCAAAACATCGAATATAAAGGCAGAAGAATAATAATAAAAAAAAGAAAAAAGTGTTCACCTTTACAGTCTTTCTTGTTAAGTGCTCCACCATTAGCCATGTGTCTGGTGGGAAGGTACAAGTTCCTTTGCCAGGTTCACTCCTGGAATGAAAATTGCCACTCTTCAGCACCATCTTGCCTCTACTGGCACCCTCACTACTATGCATTCTTGCAGGACCTCACCAATGCCACTGGTTACTGCACCGTTACAATCCTGGCTCCACCATTTCTGTGAGTCTCCTTTGGGCTCACCTTGCTGATATAGTCGCTATCAATGCCACAGGGTCTTGTACTGGGCCCAGACTTGCCTGCGCTGCCACTTTCATAAATCTGTGCTGGGCTCAGATGCTGCCGGGATTCCAAACTCGACTCTATTGTGGCAGGCATGAGTGTGCCATGAAGCACTGAAGCTGTTAGCCTGCCCAGCAGCCAATCAGAGGCCGGTCACTTCCGGCATCCACAACTGGTCACAATGACACAAACCAACTAACAGTCTGTTGCTGGATGAACCTTATGCTACACCCCCCACTATGGTTTCTTACCTGTCCTCGCCCACGGTTTGCAAAGTAACAGTGTAAACACACATCAAATGGGTACTGATAACTTGTTTTGAAAAGTGCAGTAATTCCATCCACCATCCTTGGTTTTAAAATAATTTGTTTCTCATTCCAGTCCACAATCAAAATTAAATAATAATGTAAATATGTAGTCTTTACAAAATTGATAATCGGTTTACATTTAATCTATCCATTGTAAAGGAAGTCATATAATGAGCAATAAATACAGGATATTAAACTAAAGGAAGTATAGGCAAATCATTAATTCACTTCACAGGAGCATGTGGAGCCTTGGATTTGCTTGAAACAAGGATATAACAGGGCATGTGCTTGTAAAGCAATCATTGCAGGAAAGGGAAGTGGCGTTTGGAGTGACAGTGGCGGCTCGGTGTTCAGCATTGCTGCTTCACAACGCCAGGGACCCGAGTTTGATTTCAGCCCCGGGCAACTGTTTGTTTGGAATTTACACATTCTCCCTGTGTCTGCGTGGGTTTCCTTCAGGTGTTCGTGTTTCCTTCCTCAGTCTAAAGACATGCAGGCTGGGTTTTTTGGCCATGCTCAGTTACCCATAGTGTCTAGGGATGTGCTAGCTAGGTGGATTAGCCATAGGAAATGCAGGGTTACAAGGATAGGTTAGGGAAGCTGGTCTGGGTGGATGCTCTTTGGTGGGTTGGTGTCGACTTGTTGGGCTGAATGGCATGTTTGCACACTTTAAGGATTCTATGTACTGTTTCCTTAAAACTTCACCCTTCTTCATAATTGAGAGAGAAATGTCAATGGACATTATTCGGAAAATAATGATGGAGGGAATTTATTTAGACAAAAGTAGAAATATTTGGATGAAGGAAATTTAATTGGTCTGCCTTTTATGTCTGTAAAATGTGAGAAGTCACACAACACCAAATTATAGTCCAATAGGTTTATCTAAAACCATAAGTTTTTGGAGTGCTGCTCACTTCACCTAACAAAGGAGCAGTGCTCTGAAAATCTGTGATTTCCGATAAACCTGTTGGACTATGAGCTAGTGTCATGTGACTTCTGATCTTGTCCACCCCAGTCCAACACTATCACCTCCATGATAATAAAATGTGAGGCTGGATGAACACAGCAGGCCAAGCAGCATCTCAGGAGCACAAAAGCTGACGTTTCGGGCCTAGACCCTTCATCAGAGCTCTGATGAAGGGTCTAGGCCCGAAACGTCAGCTTTTGTGCTCCTGAGATGCTGCTTGGCCTGCTGTGTTCATCCAGCCTCACATTTTATTATCTTGGAATCTCCAGCATCTGCAGTTCCCATTATCTCTGATACTATCACCTCCATGTTATGTCTGTAAGGCAAAGCACTGTAATATATAAATAGCTGATCTAGTATATCTATTCTTTTCAAAAACCACGCAGAAATGCAAACCTATTTAATTTTTTTTGTATCAGAGATAATGGGAACTGCAGATGCTGGAGAATTCCAAGATAATAAAATGTGAGGCTGGATGAACACAGCAGGCCAAGCAGCATCTCAGGAGCACAAGTGCTCCTGAGATGCTACTTGGCCTGCTGTGTTCATCCAGCCTCACATTTTATTAATTTTTTTTGTAGATTAGAAATATGGTAGCAACGTCAAGGTAATGTGATTTATTTTTCTGAAGAAAGGTCTAGGCCTGAAACGTCAGCTTTCCTGCTCCTCTGATGCTGCTTGGCCTGCTGTGTTCATCCAGCTCTACACCTTGTTATCTCAAGGTAATGTGAGTTAGGTTATAATTCTGATCCCTTAAATAATTGAAAGTAATTGAACATGAAATTAAGTTTTAAAAATGAAAATAATCATAAATAAATGAATGGCCAGGCAGTGAAATCCTACTTGATACATTTCTCTTAACAAATTAATTGGAGTCTTTTTGATTTTTATAGATATATTCATTCAGAGGTGGCAAATCTCATTAGAGCATCAAGTCAAGCCAATGCACTTGTTGGTTCAAATCTTCTCATTTCTAGATGGTCAGAGAATGGACATACCCTCGCAGATGTAATACAAGACCTATAGAATTCCCAATGCATTGAATACTCAATAATTGTCTGGGAAGTTAAAGGCACTGATAGACAGTCACTTAGCATCTGCAATTTGGCTAGCTGCCCAGGAAATGTAATGGCGATTAAAATCTGCTCTAACTCTTGGGTAACTATACAACTGATCCATCATCCTCAATCAAATACACAGATCCTGCCCAGCACCCCCATGCTGACCCGAGCCAAACCCAAAGACATAACCCTTTATGATATCTACCCCTTCCCCAACCAGCAATCGACAGCATATCTCTGATATCCAACAAAAATTGCTCCCAGTACCCAACCAGACCCTCCCTATCTCTGAACCGGCTCCTAAAATGCTTCTGTTCCCAGTACAAGCGAAAACCTGTTCAACACTCAACCTACCCTTTATTCCCATCAACTTACCCATTCACTTACCCACTAAAGTTGTAATTTTCCCCCTTACACATCTGACACTGTGCCCCCTCCCACCCATATCTCCCATCCTGTTCTCATCATCCACATGGAACACTACCCACCTGCCACATACTGACTTGCCTGCAACAGTATTTGCTAAACCAAATGCAACTCTACCCTCTTGCCACCATATCCCTCCAACCCTTAAACGTACCATTTTGAAACTCACCCACCTTGCATGGAACCCATACTTCATCGTCCATCTGATGCCTTTATCACTGGTAACGTGAGGCATCTATCTGCCATCCTTTCCCTTTGTGAACTTACCCTACACACTTAAATTCTAACTGTAGCTTGCACAGAAAGCTTTTGACCTTTAAATCCCAGTTACTGCACTGAAAAATTGACGTAGGTTAGTCCCCAGTAGTGAGGTGGAAGCGTTCTGGAGTCAGATGTTTGAACCACGGGCACAGAGCTCTACATCAGGGAAAATGAATGAGACGAATAACAATCTAGCATTGATTGCTATCCCTCAGAATATCTGGCCAATTGTTTTGGAATAACAGAAGATTTTTAAGATTAAATTTAGCATTTGTTTTTCGCAGCTATACCTATGATTTATCCAAAATAGTAGATGGAACTTCAGTAAAGTTAACAATTAACCAAAATTAGATGGTGGTAGCTGGGATCTGTCATATATATTTCAGGGTAATACCTTGTAAAAACACATAGGCATAGGAAGCTATCCTGCCTTAAGGAAGAGAAGGCATGATATCTGCAGGTTTTTGTTCCCATGTTCGTGGATAAAACTCTATCCTAAAACCACTCTTTTTGAGATTGTGCCATGCTTCTTTAAGTAAATCTGGTCATTATCCAGTTACCAAATTATTACCAAATCTGTGCAATTGATTCAATCATGCAAGCACAATTCATCATAAACAGCAAGCAAGTAACATAGCTATTGAAATTGGTGGACGTCATTCACAACAGTCATTAAAATTGCATTCTGCAAAGCAAGAGGGGCAAACATTCTCTGTGCAAATTGGCACCAATATTAAACTATAACTTTGTTCGGAGAAAGGTCAAGTATAGAAACAGTAAAATTCATTAAATGTAACCATAATAAGACCAGCACAATTAGATTGTACCCAAGTAACCTTTCAATTTATCTTCAACAAAAATTATCATTCCACTTTTATTTTAGAAGTGCCATTTTGCTCTTTCTGTACAATTTCACAATGCTGATTACTGTAAGGTCACATCATTTTCATTGTTTTTTGCTTATACACCCAGTAGTAACTACACTGTGGCCAAAAAGATAATTAGGCAATCTGTCTATCTCCATCCTGTTGACAACACTATTTTGAAACTCAGCACTTGGAAGGGATGAAGGTTTGCTGATTTAGTTTACCATGTGATTTCCCCACCTTCTTGTGGGGAACTATGGGAAACTCCTGCTACATCTTGATATTAGAGAAATATTGGCATGAATCCATGTTATCTTATTAAAAGCAGATGAACTAGCCAAAACAAAGCTTCTCTTGATCTTGGAACATTATACTGCACAGTGCTGTTTGCTGAGCCTCAATCCCCTTGTCCTTAGCACACTTCAAAATAAGCATTCACTTAATGAGTTTATAATAGTTTTAAGGTTTTTCACGTTGCCATTGCCTGCAGAGATAATGCCATTAAGTGCCTATTTTTGTCACATCCAAGATTAAATTTCCTCTACCTCCTTTTGCTGTCATCTAATATATCCAACAAAGGCTTCTGCCAACAAGGTATTTATTTCCAAAAAAAATTCAATCTGGAGATTTTTGAAGTGTTTAGCATTGTATTTCACAAGTTAAATATTACACTTAATCATAATGAAGGTTGGTAAATCATACTCATGATTATTAAATATTAATTAGGAGAGGAAATAAATAGTATCTCCTGATATAATAACCTAAAACGTCTTAAAGACATGCTAATTTTTAAAAATTAAATATATTTTGAAGTATAGTCACTGTTTTCATATGCACCAAATCAACAGGTGATTTTCAAGCAGTGAATGTCCAAAAATAGCAAATGAGTCAAATGATTAGAATTTTTTTAATGTTGTGATAGCAAAGTGCTCTTCAGGATGGCATGAGAATTCCCTGTTCTTTAAATAGCATCATAGTATTTCTTATATCTACTTGAATGAGCTGAAAAAGCAGATGATGCCTCTTTTGAGTTTATCATCAAAAGAACACCACTTCAAAACAATCCCTCAGCACCGAATTGAAGTTGAGTTTGTAAACCTCCCGGGAACTTGAATACACATCTATTGCCTTCAAGTACAATAGTGGATCAGATTCACACTTTGATAGGAATGACAACACATAAGCATTGATGATTTGTTTTATTCAAATTTGTGACAACCTTTAATGTTATAATGTCCTGGAATTGGAAGTGAAATACTAGTACTATGGTTACGTCTACAACATCAGCCACAATTTCCATAAAACCATAAAATATAGGAGCAGAAGTCGGCCATTCAGCCCATTGGATTTGCTCTGCAATGCAATGAGATCATGACCTATCTAACAATTCTGAATTCTATTTTCCTGCCTTTTCCCCATAACTTTTGATTCTTTTATTGATTAAAAATCTCCCCATCTCAGCCTTGAACATACTTAACAATTCAGCTTCTACAGCCCTCTGCTGTTAAAAAATGCTCTCTGAAAGAAGAAATTACTTCGCTCTGGCCTAACTCGGAAAACGTTTACTATAAGACTATTCTCTCTAATTCTAGACTCTCTCACAGCTGCGGCACCTTCTGCAGAACTACCCTGTCAGACCCTCTCAGAACAAGATATGTTTCTTTAAAGTCATCTATTGTTTTTTAATCTCAACCATACACGGGATCAAACTTGCGAACATTCTCTGATCTGTTCCAGTGCCAGTCTATCTTTACTGAGATAAGGAGAACAAGGCTGTTCACAGTATTCTTGGTGTGGTCTAACTAGTGGCTCGTATTGAATCCAAGAACACTGATCTTTTATGACTAAGTTATCCTATTATACTTTTAACCTCCAAAATGGAGCATAATCATCCTGAATTATACACTTAGGGGTGAATTTTATATGAAAGTAGACATATTGCTCGGATCAATTCCCTGTCTCCCACCTCAGATGGAAAGTCAGCCACAAAATGACTGACTTTTAAAATAGCTTCCTCCAGTAATTTAACGCTTCAGTGGCTTTAGCAAGATAAGAGTTGGAACTAAGGGAAAGATAATCCAGCTTTGACTGTTGCTGGCCATTCTACTTAGCCACATTCTCTTACAGTCCCAGCAACACCACATGGCAGTAATGCTCACCGATGACACTGCAAGTAGTTCCACAAAGAAAGCAGCATGGAGACTGGAATGAGTTGAGGTTGGTCTTTTTTGTTTGGCTGGAGTTTGGGGCTCACTAGGTAGGGATGGGATGGTTGGAGAAAGTCAGGTTCGAAAGGCAAGGGTGGATGGCACAAAAGGCGGAGGGGGGGTTGGATGAAGGGTGTTCGCTTGAACCATACAAGGCAGCCCTTGCCCCATGTTCTAAAGAGCTATGCTCCTCTTCTTTCCTGCTTTTGCAGGATGGTTGTGAAAAAGCAGTCTTCCTAATCTCATTTGCTTTCACTGCCCAGCACATTATAGCACTGAAAGCAGAAGAAAGCCATTAATTGCCACTTAAATTGGTCATTAACAGCCTGAACAGACAAACCAGTTGTATTCTGAGGAACAGGCCAAGGGAGGTCAGGAAGGTGGAGGGTGAGCCACCTATCATTCCTACTTGACAGCTCTTAAAAGTAGCTATGATGTTGTGTTGGGAAGTTTTCATTATTCTCTATATACTTAATTGTACTGGCAAATTTATGTGCAATTTAATGTAATATTCTCCATTACAATGCATAAATGCAAATAATAAATAGGTGTAATGAGTAATAAATTACACTGGTCTAGTGTAGACAAACAAATTGATTAGCATTACAGTTTTTCACTCTTGGCAGTAGAAAGGAGAGTTATTGAAACAAATAATTAATCTCATAGACTTTTATCTTTGGAAGCCCACTATTTTAAGCTAAAAATTATTACAAAACATTGATTTATAATCTTCTGCAAAACTGGGACTGTTAGATTTTGGGGGTTTGTGATCATAGTTACCTAACATAGACAGGCAATCATTTGTAAATAGCTTTCAGGTGGTTTATTGAATGTGTTAGGAAGTAGTAGTATAGATATTTTCCTCACCAAGGTGTACACAATTGTTATCACACATCTCTAGAGCAGTTGGGACTGGAACACAGGCCTCCTGGTTAATACTACCACTGATTCAAACCAGCTCTCATGCAGCCATTTAGATGTGATTAATTGTGATCTAAGACCACAGTTCCTCAAATTTAAAGCAAATTAAACTTCAACTTAGAGTTCAATAATTTTAGGATCTAAACTCTCCCATATCCTAGCCCCCTGCTCCACAACACCAGGCTGTGATACAACTGCCCAAAGAGGATCCCCCTCGTTCTCACACACCGCCCCACCAACCTCCGGGTACAACGCGTCATCCTCCAACACTTCCGCCATCTACAATCCGACCCCACCACGCAAGACATTTTTCCATCCCCAGCCTTGTCGGCTTTCCAGAGAGACCACTCTCTCCGTGACTCCCTTGTTCGTTCCACACTGCCCTCCAACCCCACCACACCCGGCACCTTCCCCTGTAACCGCAGGAAGTGCTACACTTGCCCCCACACCTCCTCCCTCACCCCTATCCCAGGCCCCAAGATGACTTTCCATATTAAGCAGAGGTTCACCTGCACATCTGCCAATGCAGTATACTGCATCCATTGTACCCGGTGTGGCTTCCTCTACATTGGGGAAACCAAGCGGAGGCTTGGGGACCGCTTTGCAGAACACCTCTGCTCGATTCGCAATAAACAACTGCACCTCCCAGTCGCAAACCATTTCCACTCCCCCTCCCATTCTTTAGATGACATGTCCATCATGGGCCTCCTGCAGTGCCACAACGATGCCACCCGAAGGTTGCAGGAACAGCAAACTCATATTCCGCCTGGGAACCCTGCAGCCATATGGTATCAATGTGGACTTCACCAGCTTCAAAATCTCCCCTTCCCCCACCGCATCCCAAAACCAGCCCAGTTCGTCCCCATCCCCCACTGCACCACACAATCAGCCCAGCTCATCCCCTCCACCCACTGCATCCCAAAACCAGCCCAGCCTGTCTCTGCCTCCCTAATCTGTTCTTCCTCTCACCCATCCCTTCCTCCCACCCCAAGCCACACCTCCATCTCCTACCTACTAACCTCATCCCACCTCCTTGACCTGTCCGTCTTCCCTGGACTGACCTATCCCCTCCCTACCTCCCCACCTATACTGTCCTCTCCACCTATCTTCTTTTCTCTCCATCTTCGGTCCGCCTCCCCCTCTCTCCCTATTTATTCCAGAACCCTCACCCCATCCCCTTCTCTGATGAAGGGTCTAGGCCCAAAACGTCAGCTTTTGTGCTCCTGAGATGCTGCTTGGCCTGCTGTGTTCATCCAGCCTCACATTTTATTATCTTGTTATCACATAGCCTGCCACTACCTCCACCTATCGTTAGTCACTAACAGTCGCCATTAACAATTATTCACCCTCCCAGCCAGATCATTGTCAATACTTCTGTCTATCCAACTGCTTTTCTTTCTCTTCAGGCTCTACCCTTTCATTTACTCCCCAGCCCAAACCCCTCCTTATTTTCTGCACATAAACCAACATGTTTTCAGGTACCATCAGTTCTGAGGAATAGTCACTGGACACGAACCGTTAACTCTGATCTTTTCTTCACAGGTGTTGCCAGACCTGCTGAGCTTTTCCAGCAATTTCTGCTTTTGTTCTCAACTTTTTTGTGATTGCCTTTCTGATATCACTGTTAATTTATTTCATTTTCAGGCTGGCAATTTGTACTATGTCAATCAACTGTCTTATCCTTTTGGCCAATGACTACAAAGAGCTACTCAAAATGTCAGGAAGACCATTGTCCAAACAATTTCATTTGAGAATTAGTTTACCATTCTTTCTAAGTACAAACACTTATTTTTCTAAATGTTGTACCAATTTCAAAGCCAATATGGTTTGGAGTGGTGGGCTGTTTGTCCCTGATGCTCACAGGCTTTCGGGGTGGTAGTCTTTAGTGACAATAATTATTGTTCTTCTTCTTGAACCCCTGATCTTCTCCCAAGAAATTGATTGTTTATTCCTCTGGTCTCTCCCTCACTCACTTACTCCTGTTAAGAGAAAGTCAGATTCCTTATGTTCCTCCTTCTTTGAAAGATACCTGAAAAAATTAATGGATAATTTAATACAGAACATTCATATTAATAATATCTTATTTGTGGATGTTTGAGAATATTGTATCATTAAAATGAATGTTATACAAGTAGAACTGAAATAAACGGGGAAATACGAAAAGAAAACAAATGGGGATTACACAAAGGGAAGACTAAAGAAAATAAATGTTCATACTTTCATTAAGAATAGGAAATGCAAAAATGAATTCGCGTCATTTAAGATTGACTTTGATTACTGCAGACAAACATAAAAATATTGATATAGAGGTTTAAAATACTTTAGTATGGAATGTGTACTCTGACCAAAGAATCACATTTCCAAAGATAAGTTCTATAAATAGAACAAATGATTCTAAAGCAGACAGTGTTCTATGTTGCTCTGGGTGTATTATGCAAAACAGTAATTGATTTTTATTGCTCTCGTGAAACTGATGCCTTTAACATCCATATTCTCTTCTTGCAGTGGTCAATGTGTTCTTTAAAGAGACATGCATACCCCCCTTAAATGTTCACAACAAAAATAGTCAAAACAGCTTCAGCAATCACAAGAACAACAGAAATACCAGGCCGGGACAGAAAGAATTTGGAAGCGAGCCATCCCTGCTGATGTAGATGAATGAGATCATACATGTTTAATGAAATGAATATCAAAAGACAAGCATGCACAGACCACAGATAATGGGCCTTATTTTCTTTGATTTTTTTGAAATTATTATTTGCAGCAACATACTGCAATTTCCATTCAACAAATTAAATATTTGCATATTAATAACAACAGAAAAATGTGGGTTCCAAACATTTTGTAAAAACTGCAAAATATTTTTAAAAAATAAAGAAATCCTCCCTGTACAGAAGCTTAATCTGCCTTTATTGACTAGACTAACTGAAAGTCATCTTGTTTTCTGACTTAATCCAATAAAATGAACTAAATCCATTAGCTAATCTGACACTGCGAGGAAAGGATCACACTCCTTTTGTACAGACAGATGGAATGAATTTGATCTTTTGACAAAGAACGAAAACTCTATGGGCTGAATTTTCCCATGAAGTTGGCAATGGTGAGTCAGTTGAGAAAACAGTATAAGGTATGGAAAATTAGATTCTCGGTCCAATTTCCTACCCTACATTTGAATAGTGGGACAAGAATATTGCTAGTGAGTGCCAAGGGGCTTAACTGGACACATTTACATCTCCTTATTATCAAATCTTGCATTGTTCATGTACAGTTTCCTATTCTTCCAAGGGGAAAATAGAAACTAGAGGGTGACCGTTCCCAAAATGAAAAGTCTGAGGTATTGGCTCCAGCTCTCCAATTACTCCTGCAGGACTCCTTCCTGACCAACAGCCACAAGCCAACTATACCTCCAATCCACAGAGAATGGCATTGAACGTGCACCAGCTTTATCATATTACTGTGGCTCTTTTCAGAATATTTTTGAATACATTTTTTCACTTCAGTACTGCACTTTAAAGTGTACTGACTCTTTACGTTGCATTGCTGGTGCCAAGTAGCTTTGCATGCTGGGATAGGCACTGATCTGTGCACCAGAGCAGGGAGCACCTCAGGGCTTTTCATTTTCTCTCTTAATATTCTGTCATTTCACAACTACTTAAATACTCATAACACCTCTGTCTTGCCTTGAATTTCTGTGCTTTTCTGCCTCATTCAGAACTTACAGATTTACAGCCTTGCCTTGTTTTTTTGACACAGACACCAAGCCAGGAAGCTTGTGAAGATAGTCGGCAGTGATCAGTCAGAGGGATGGAAACATATGCTGTATGACACCATGTTAGATCAATGTCATACCTATAACATATACCAACAGCTTACAGTCATCAGTTCTGGACATCTAACTCCATCAGGAGGCCCATGGTCAGTCCTGATGGTTTGCTAGCTTTTTCTTAAAATAATTTGGTCATTGGATGTGGACCAATATGTCAAGGCCAGCATTAATTGGCTATCCCTAAATGCCCTGGGACTGAGTAGCTTGCTAAGCTATTTCAGAGGTTAGTTAAGGGACAACCACATTGCTTTGGACAAGGACTAGATAAGATTGGCAGATTCTCCTTCCTCAAAGGGCATGAGTGAATCAAATGGAATTGTACAGCAATTAGACAATGGTTACACAGTCATCATTAGTTTAGCTTTGTGTTCCAGTCATTTTTTAAAATTCAAATTTCATCATTTTCCATGATGGGTTTCAAATCCTTATCCCCCCAAACATTAATCTTGGGCGCTGGGTTATTAGTCCAGTCATATTATCACTATGCCACCACTGGCCGATTAAAGGGAGAGGAGGTGGGTTCACATACTCTACAAATAATGCAGAAATCTCTGAAAGTTGTCGCAATGACGAGCACTTCTGTTGTCATTACAGTGAAGAATTGCTTGAGTAACCTTCTAGAGCTCATGGAGAGAAAAAGCCTCCATTAAACTCCCAAAATTAACACTTAGATGAATTCTAGTAAAATTCAATCATTTGATTCCATGCAGGATCTTCTATAACACAATAATATAGAACTCCTGGTTTGGACCAGTCTGTGGACTTTAATGGAACTTTGTTATTGTAAAGAGATTAAATCACATGCATCAAACAGGATTTTAACATGAGCCATTATGGCTTTGACTGTTTGTTCTTCCATGTTCCTGAAGAAACTTTCCCTGCAGTCAGGACTGGGTTGGAAGAACAATGTGTTCTAAAGTGGGTTTGGGAGAGCAGTATGAACCTGGGCTGAGAGCAGTAAGATTTGTTTGGATACCATGTTATTGATCAATTTCATTCAAAATCAATACAAGTCAGCCTTGGATGAAATACAAATGCAGTTATAATAATTACATTTGACTAATTTCAAATACTTTATAAATTAAATTTCTTTTTGAAATGTAGCGGTTCTTCTGACATAGAACTTCACAAAATTCAGTAAATCACTTTTTGACTCAGATACCAATATCCTTGTTATTTCAGGTGTAACAATGTAAAACTTTAATTTTTTATATATTCTAGGTTGTGACATTACACTTTCCATGTTTACCACATACAATACAATATGTGCCTAATCCTTGATTTTCAAAAAATATCTTTAAGCAGTCCACAGGGAGAATCCAACTTTCATTAGCTGTATTGCAAGAGATCAAACAAAGAGTCTCCTTTGTTCGAGCATTGCACTGATATTTGAATCACCAAATAAAATATTTTCAATTAAATATAAACAAAATGGGTAGGGATGCAGTGGCTTAAGGTCTAACTGGAAATTGCATGGCTTCCTCATGCCTCTTGTCAGGCACCCAGAAAAACCATATTTGGGTTTCTAAATGCCTGCCAGAGTAACCATTCATTGCCAGGCAGCCTGACTGACAGACCCAGAACCAGCAAAGGTGGGACCATTGCAGGCCAACTCTGCCCTGATCTTCCAAATCCTTTCATGCCCCCTCTCAGCAATGGAAAGATGCCAACCTCTGGTCAGCAGCTTTCGAGAATGGGATTTCTACTTCAGGAATACTGGTTACAGTTAAGGCCTGATGCTGATCTGATAGGTGCCTAAGAAGCACTTAAGTTGTTCATCCTCCCATATAGAAAAGAGGCAAAATTTATACTTGTTCTCCAATCAATCGGCAGGCCTGGCATTGGAACATCAAATTACCTCCAACTGCCCTATCTATGAATCAGGACAGGAATGATAAACTGAATTGATTTTTTCAGTGCCAAGTCATTTGATAATTTTGTAAAATAGCTAATTAGCATGGAATCTAAGCATTTGCAAAATAATCAACTCTTCATCAAAGAACAAGCCAGAAAAAAACATAAATTTAATCAAGAGACAACTAGAATTCAATGATAAAATAGAATACAGCAGTGCATTTCAAGGAAAGTGGCTGGTTTACACTAGACAAAATTAAAGTAAAGTCCTTGTACCATTTGAACATATTATTTGCCAATTGGACTCATTTAAAAAAGACACACAGTAATCATGGCATCTGCTAGGTTCTCTATAACAGTGTAATTCTGACTATTCCCTGTTTTGTTGATCATTTGTGTACCGTCATTTCATATTTTTTAAACACAGAATTAGATTTTACTTTTGCAATTGGCATTAAAATGACATTCGTGCTCAGGGAGCTGTTTTAATGTCATGTAGCAAAATATAGCTTCATTCTCTGGCTGAAAATTGAGTTATTCAACAACATATGGATATATTCAAATGTAAAACATAGTAGTGGTATGATTTATCTATTTCACCAAATAACAATTGCCCAGAATTTGTGGGCACTAGTCAAGGATATTCACTTCAAAGAAAGCTGCCCACAATCAGCCTTTTTGGCACAGCTTCTTCTTCTCTCCTGACAGTTGTTTAAATCTGGCTTTCTGTCAAGGATACGTCTTAGGGTGCAACGGCATGCCATCAGCAATAAGGCATGGAGCCAATCACACTGAAGGATTCAGAAACACTTAACATCGTTTTCTTTTAAGGAGTAATTTGATGATCCACAAGAATGCAATTGGATTCTCATTTTGGACATGTGTTCGCAATTCTGAAGTTCAAAACTCAAGTGTACCCCATTCAAAGCAGTATAAAAGTGGAAGTTTTGTCAAACTCTGAATGCATTGGTGCATGCCAGTGGAGAAGTATTAGCTTACTGAGAGAAGCTTCAGGATTTCAGCTTAACTCTTTACCTGTGCAGGCTCTGGAAATTACTGTTGGATTCCATGGAGTAAGTGATGATGAATGCTGACAGTTTTGTCATTATTACTACAGCAAATTTTCATTCAATATTTGATGTGGCCCTGTGTTTGTTATGATTATACAATGCTCATGACTCAATGTGTGCCAGAGGCCATGGAACCTCCTTGTTTAAAACTAATATTGTCAAATTTCAGAATAGCAATATTACATACTGTTATGTCAGTGTCTGGCATGATTATTCATTGATTTTTAAAATACTGGTATTTTTGAAAAAAAACATGAAATACAATCAGCTATTCTGTTCCAAAGTTTAAGTCTGAGCATTGATGGCACTTAATTATTTTAATAGCATTTTGACAGTAACATGGCACTGCATTAATCAATTATTTCTACTTACTCTTTCCACACCAGTGCTGTGTCATCAGCAATTGATTTTGAAATAAACAGGCAGTTAACCAATGCCTCAATTTGTAATTTGTAATTTTTTAAAAGTTTTTAGTTTAACCCCCCCCTCACTTTCTGACTCATTGTAGCCATGGCTCAAAAACAGATTTTAAAAAACAAAGCTGAATTTCTGTGTGAAGATGAGTGACAGCTTGTGACATCCAAGGCCACATTCAATGAATGTGGCATCACTGAGCCTAAGCAAAACTGGACTCCAATGGGAATCAGGGGTCACTCTTAGTTAGACTCATATCTGGCACATAGAAAGATAATTGCAGTAGTTAGATATCAGTCATCTCAGCAAGAGTTCCTCAGGATAATGTCCCAGGTCCAACCACATTCAGCTGCCTCATCAATGGCCTTCTGTCTCTTGTCAGGTCAAAGTAGGGATGTTTGCCAGAGACAGCATGTTCAACACCATTTGTGACTCCTCAGATATTAAAGCAGTCCATGTACAAATGCGACAAGATTTGGACAATACCCAAGCTTGGGTCAACAAGTAACAAGTGTCATTTGTGCCACACAAATGTCAAACAATGTCTATCTCCAATAAGAGACAATCTAACCACCACCATGTGACATTCAAATGTATTACCATCACTGAATTCTCCACTGTTGCTAAAGTGGGTGTTACCATTGACAAGAAACTCAAAAGATCTCTTTGTATAAATAAAGTGGCTACAAGAACAGGTCTGTAGCTTATAACATAACTCCTGACTATCCAAAGCCTGTCCGTCATCTACTAGGCATGAGTCAGGAATGTGATGGAATACCCACCGCTTGCCTGGATGGTTACAATTCCAACAATACTCAAGAAGCTTGACACCATCCAGGACAAAGCAGCCCAATCGACTGGTATTACATACATAAGAATCCATTTCCCATCTTCCCTTCCCCCCCACCCCCAGCCATTGTTGTTCCGTCACAACAGTGTATACTAACTTCAAGATACAGTGCAGAAATTCAGCAAAAGTCCTTGGACAACACCTTCCAGACCAACGAGCAATTCCATGTCGAAGGGTCATGGGAACCCCACCACCTGCAACTTCCCCTCCAAACCATTCACCATCTTAACTTGAAAAGAGATCACCACTCCTTCAGAATCACTGGGTAAATATCCTGGCATTCCCTCCCTAATGGCATTATCGGTGAATATACAGCACATGGAATTAAACTGCTTGCATTTCACTAAAGCACTTTTTAGATATTTTATCATGTTGAATGTATTAAATTGCTGTAAATGGTTTCATTAATGGGCCATAGATATTAAAATTTCTGTGGACGTTAATACAATATTGTTATTAAGATGAATAGCATACTTGCCAAGTGATAGTAGTAGGCATGTATTTAACTAGTTGATATCTGCTGAAAGCACCAGAGGATTACAAAGCAATAAAAAAACAGAGAAACTTGGATGCTGGAAATCAGATGCAAAAGAGAAATTGCTGGAAAATAACTCAACCGATCCAGCAGCATCTTTGGACAGAAAGCAGAGCTAAGTTTTTAGGCCCAGTGGCTCTTCTTCACAACTGATTGTAGCTCAAAAATTTTGGTGTATATGCTGAAGCCAGGGTAGGGAAAGGTGGAGGGGTAAATGATAGGTGGGCATGGAGCCCAGAGAGAGATGACAACAGTTGGGCAATCAAAGGAATGAGTAATGGTCACTGTGGGGGAATGAATAACTTCTAATGGGGGAATACCTCATCTTATCTTCAGCTTATATATCAACCTTTTCTCAGCTACAATCAGTTCTGAAGAAGGGTCGCCGGATTTGAATTATTAACTCTGCTTTCTCTCCACAAATGTTGTTTGACAGGTAAGTGTTGTGGATGAGAAGGCATGGCCCTCATAGCAACCTCAACCAATACAGGAATTGATCCCATGCATTGTCATCATTCTGATCGCAATCCAGTCATCCAACCAATCAAGTTAACCAGCCCCAAATACTGTGTATATTTAATACCTCTCATACAGACTATTAGAGGGTGTTTCTGTGACATGCCATGACATGTTACTTTGTTTTGTATTTTTTACCTACAGTTGAAAGATCATTTGAGTTAGCCGTCCAAAAAATACAATAACCATTACTATTTGTATAGAACACCACATAACATGTAACTTGAGCTTGAGAGGTAATTTTACTGTTAAAAATAATGCAGTTCCCAAAAGAACCGGCTAATTGGAATCCAGAGAATGATCACATGCAGAAGTGAAGGCTCTAGTATAATAAGTAAATATTTTTCAGGACTAGAAATTCTTGCAGGTAGTGTTTTCCTCATAAATTTATGTTATTTCATACCAGCCAGTTGCATAAATATTTAGCTTTTCTTTCAAGCAGCTGGTCCTCTGAGATAAAGAATGCAAAGTGCTGTGGGATGCTAGAAATTTGAAACAAACATGTTGGAGAAACTCAATAGTTCATAGGTTATGTGGAGGGAGAAACAGTATTAATGATTTGAATCCAGCATGACTCTTCCACAGAATCAGCATATCACTTCTGTTTTTCTCTTTGCGATGCTGCCAAAACTTCTGAGTTTCTTCAGCATTGTTTGTGTTTGACTCTGAGGCGAGGAAGTGTGGCTCAATTGTAAGAATAGATTTGCCAATGTGATATTCTTGGACAGAGTGTTACTCGCAGTGAGTGCTCTTGGGGTCTCATTGGTATGCAGTCGTTGACTTCAGTCATTTATTTTAATGGTGCACGAATTTGAGACTGGTCATCCACAATTTTCTAACTGCCTACTCAATGGGAGTGCCAAATCATAGAATTCTTCCCACAGTACCTACAAGGATTTGTGAATATGAAAAAATAACAAATTGTACTATACATCATTATATGCAAACATATATAAGTTGCATACTGTTGATTACAACTGTATTTTAAAAGGCTGACTGTGGACTAGCTAATAGGAACAGACATAAAGCTCTGAAATTCTGTGAAAGCTGAATGTTATTTATGTTATGGAGCAGATGAATAAATGAAACTCCATGATAATGAGTGCTTCTCTTGGCTCCATAATAAAAGCTGTCAGCCATTGACTGTCTCCCACCAGTCCATAGCTTCCACTTGCTCCTACCCTTACGGCCTGTCCTCAGGTCCTTGGCTAGTGTCAAATACTGTAGTCTCTCAATGCGTGGTTCAGTACCATGGAAGTAGTCTAACAAGTCAGTTGCTTGCGTAAAATTGCTGGTGCTGTTCTCTGTTTTAAAGATAATGCCAGTGTTGATGGGTGTTCTCATTCTGACACTGGGAATCTCTTCAGTGAGTAATTGGATTTGGCAGCTGGTTTCTGTCCTTTTGTTGTTAAATTGTTTTCAGCTATTTATGTTATTTACATGTGCACATTTTCATAAGCCAGATTTTGAACACTTAATCGTTTCTGTCAATTGGTAGCTCTACATGTTTAGGCTGCTCCACATCCGTTGGAGGTTGCTGCTGGCTCTGCGGTCCTTAAACATGGTGGTCCTTATCAAATTCTATGGACACTCATGGTGTAGCAGCCACTGAGACAACAACTTCTGTGCCTGGGTTCACTAGGACAGCAAGCCTGTGCGGAAAATATGTCACACCTTAACTGGGAAGAGTGCACTGACAATCGAACACCACTATTTCACAACCTGTAACAAGATATGTAAATACCCAAATAAACCACCTGGATGACTACTTTATCTGACTGGCTGCTGTTCTCGACAAAAGCAGTTCCTGTCGGTTTTCATCATTAACAGGAAATAATTATTGTAAAAACACTTAACTTTAACAAATTGCGGAGAAAATGATGGATTATTAATCGACGATTATGCAACTTAAACTATACCTACTTACAACCCCACATTCACTTACAGATTCAAGATTAAGACAGACATAAGGCAGACAGTTTGACACAAATACTAAAAGTCAAAAAATAGACAGGAAAAGTAAAATGCTGAAAGCCAAAAATTCAGATTACAAGGATAGTTTATGTTATCTCTCTCTCAGTTGATTCTGATTTTTTGTAATTGTGGAACGCCGTTTTCTGTGAAACTGCATGGTAAAATAGGACTGACTCAGCAGGGCTTTGTCAAAGGGATGTCTTGCCTGACAATGTTGTTAAAATTCTTTGAGGAGGTAATGATCAAGTCAGACAAAGGACAGCCAGTGGAAGTGATTTATTTGGATTTTCAGAAGGCCTTTGAAAAGGTGGGCACAGAAGGCTGCTAGATCAGTTAAGAGCCAATAGTGTTAGGGGCAAGGTACTGGTATGGATAGAGGATTGGTTCACATGCAGAAGGAAGAGAAGGGATGTTTTTCAGGATTGTAGCCAGTGGCTATTGGAGTTCCGTAGGGGTCAGTGTTGGAACACAACTGTTCATGTTGTACATTAACAATCTGGGCAAAGGAACTGAGGGCAATGTTTCTGAGGGTGCAGATGACACAGAGATAACTGGACAGGCAGGCAGTTTTGAGGAAATGGGGAGGTTGCAGAAGGACTTGAACAGGGCAGGAGAGTGGGCAAAGAAGTGGCAAATCAAATACATTGTGGTAAAATGTAGGGTTATGCACTTTGGTAGGAAGAAGAGAGGCATAGATTATTTTCTGAATGGGAAAGGCTTCTGAAATCTGAAGCACAAAGGACTTGGGATTCCTGGTTCAGGGTTCCCTTAAAGTAAATATAATGGCTGTGTTGACAGGATGGCAAATGCACAGTTAGCTGTCATGTTGAAATGGCTATAATACAAGAACAGAGATGTATTGCTGAGGGTGCATGAGGTTCGGGTCAGACTTCATTTGGAACTTTGTGTGCAGTTTGCAGTTATCTTAGTAACCTACTAAAGCTGGCATTGGAGGAAGTCCAGAGCAAGTTTACCAGAATGATCCTGGTGATGTAGGGCTTGTCATATGAGGAACAGTTGAGGATTCTGACTGTGTACTCAATGGTGTTTCGAAGGATGGGGACGGATTTAACCAAAACCTACAAAATGCTGAGGGGCCTGGATGCTAGGAGAGACTAGGGCCTGACAGCACAGTCACAGAGTGAAGAATGGTCACAGAACTGAAACTGAAGAGAGGAGGAATTTCTTCAGCCAGAGTGTGGTGAATCTTTGGAACTCATTGCCATGAGGGATGTGGAGGCCATGTCATTAAGTGAAGTTGAGACTGAGATAGATAGGCTCTTGATTAGTAAGGAGATCAAAGGTAATGGGGAGAAGTCAGGAGAATGGGTTTGAGAAACATAACAGCCATGATTGAATGGTGGAGCAGACTTGGTGGGCCAAATGTTCTAATTCTGTTCCTATATTTGATGGTTTTATGCAAAGTGCCAGTCATATTTCACTTTAATACTTCACCAGGTGAACTTTGGTCTTTCTTCATTTTAGAATTCTTTATTTGAATTTTCTTGTTTTTATTTGTATTTTCACTCACACCGAAAGAAGGGGTAAGAATATTGATTTCTGTTTTTCAGCTGTAGAGGTCTCCTACTGCTCTGCACTTACAGGCCTGTAATACACTGCAACTGGACCAACATAAGGGCTGGTGCCAGGGACTATTTCCTCAACTTACAGACTTTTGGTGTCGCTCTGTCTCAAAGCAGCTACCTCACTGTCAAACAGCAACATTGTCTTACATGGTTAAAGATGAAGACCACTTGATTTTTCCAAGTTGTAAAACTCCATTCCAGTTTATCATCTAAGTTATAATGTAGTCTCTTACAAGAATCAGATGTGATCAGTCAACAGCCACAGTATGCATAAATGGCATTTAAACATTGTTCCGCACATATTAGTACATTGGGGCTTCTGACACTGGAATGTTTATACATGGACCTTTTACACCATAGATTTGATTAAGATATTTGCTGCACAAGTCATTGAACACATACAGCAGGAGATTAGCCTTATCTCATCTGTTCTATGTGTGACTAAGATCCACAACAATATCATTAACTCAAACTCTCCTCTAGGCAATTTGGAATGGGAGGTAAATATTAACCTAGCCAGCGATGCCTGCATTCCTTGAACATATTTTTTAAAAAGATAATGATGAGAACATTTTATAGCCCTAGGGCATGTTGAGCAGTTCCAGGGCCTCATGTAGGCTATATATGACCTTGGAATATATTTGCGAACTGTGGAAGGTAGGTGAAATTTTACACATCACCTGACATCACCTCTGCTTCACAGTCATTACAAGGATTAATTTCTAATGTTTAGTGACATGGTCAAGTTTGCTTATGGCCTGGAGTTTTACTCAGCATAATTGTTCAATGCATGTAGTTGATTGGCAGAATTCTATGATTACAAATAACTTTAACCTGTACTGGGTGAATGCCTAATTAACACACTTGGTCTTTGAAGGGCCTCACGTTATTCACATGGAGGGCCCATTCTCTCAGATGAGGAAAAATCACATCATTTTTCATTTCAGTTATGTACTTGTGATTTGGGAGATGCAACATGAATAGTGTTTCCTGAGCTAAGTTGCAGGCACAGTCAATCAATCTAGATCACTCAATCTTTTATGTTATTTTCTTGTCTTGCCTTTTTATCATGTTTGATCTTCTACATATTCATAGAATCCGTATAGTGTGTATTCCATCCCATCAAGGCTCATGCTCTTCCTGCAACATCTACTGCCTGCAATGTCTTCCCTCATTCACTCTCATTCCTCAAACCCCCATGCAGCTAACCACACAAATTTTCTGCATCGTCTCCTCAATCCCAGAACCACCTCGCCCTTTCTATCACCTTCACTGGCTTTAAATGCTATGCCACCCACTTTCACCTGGCTCGATACCTCTCTTCCTCTCATTACAGAAGAAGACAGTCCTTAACAAAGCAGCATTGGACCTCTGGGGGTGGGTGGGACCAATATTCAATGCCTTACCACCTATGAGGACAGAAGTTAAGCTCTCTCAGGGGAATACTGGGAACTCCAAGCAGGGATGCAGAGGCATCTATATTCTAACAAGCGAGTAAGTCCCAATCTTCATTCTGCTGCAACTGTCACATTAATTCCATTGTCAGTGTCCTTCACTGCATACCATTTCTAGCCCTGACTGTGACTCCCCTCTTTTGTGTCTTACACATACAGTCAGCAACTCCATAGCCAGTGCAGAGAAATGCCTGGCCCAACCAGAAACCTCCTCTTTGATCCCTGAAGATCGATGTGCTGAAGCCTCGGAGGCAGCATCAGTAAGACCTCCTCCTACTCCCTTTAGCTCAGTTACTGACACCTCTGAAGGGATGTTAGAGTTTGAGAGTGTGGGTGCACAGTCTGATGAACATCTCTCTGTGCCAGCAGGCTGAGGAAGAAATAGCTCAAGCCGTTGGCACTCATTGGTCTGCTGGAGACTAGGTACCTGCTCAGCCCCGAGCAGGAGAGAACCTAAGGACTTCCTCCACATGCACAAGAAGGAGTAGAAGCAGCAGACAAGTATTTGGTTGGCAGTGGTCCTGGTTGCCTAGAACCTGTGGGAGAGCAGCAAGACATACATCTGTTTTTCTGCTTCCACAGACAGGTTGGCAGTTGTCGTTGGAGAGCCAGCTCGAGCACCCTCACGGTCTGCTGGAGTAGCTCACACACCTACACTTCATTGTCTCGCCTATTGGTCCTCAGGACTGAAGGCACGGTGACAGAGAGATGAGAAACCTGGCACGCACTGCTGGTGAACCTTCCTCACAAGGAGACAAGGCAATTCCAGAGGGCATTCAGTCTGAGGAGAAATTGGCATGCAGGCCTCTGAAAAGTCTCTGCAAGTGCACTCCAGAGGTGGCCAGGCCCTCAATGCTACCCTTGCAGACCCCCCCCTGCCTTTGGACGGTCAAATCAACTTGCCTATGCACCCTCCACTCCAGTTGCAGAACCAGGCACTACAGTAAGATGTACCAGGAAGGAGAGGAAATAAATTTATTGAGGGCAATTTGGTGGCACGAATGACGATGGCTTATAAAATGATTGTGAACTTTAGAATAAATTTATGTGCTTAAACCATACATCTGTTTGTTTGTCTCTCTATGAAGGCCAAAAAGGCATAATGACACAATCCAGCATCACTTCATGATGAACAGGCAGCCTTCTATGAATAGAAGTCTGTGCTGACATTTTATTGCTTCGTATGGAAATAAGACTTGCAATGTAGAAACATGGAATTGGGTAATGCTGATACCTGTACCTCCACCAAAATGTGACAATCGGCTCTCTGAACATCCAAATCTTTTTCTCCATAGCCTACCGTGTAAATTCCACAGGCTTCACAAATCCCCAGGATTGCACACTTGACTCATTTACATCTGGCAACGTATGCATATGCTTCTGACACAACCCCTGGCATATGAGGTGGCCATGCCAGGTATGGTCATTCACGGCCATCCTCAAAGCTAGGGTTCAAGTGTGGCCAAAGCCATCTTCTGCACGGCCTTCTTCCCAGCTATGTCACACCGAATTCCCTTTGCAGGTATTGTTGACCTCCTTCACATTTGTAATATGCCCTTCTGCAGAGCCTGCAGGCCCCAATCATAGAAAATAACTTTTGGTGATTCATTCCCATAACAACAGCCACCCTTGAACCCCCTCCGAAGTCCCTTTCCCCTAAGCTTCTGAGGGCAGATCCAAAAAACTGGCCTGCCTCCTTGAATAACTAAAATGTACAACCTTGGATGTGAATTACCTAAATTCCTAATTTCCTACCTTAACTAGGTTATCTTCCACCACACAAGATGGGCTGCTATGGGGCCACAGATTTGACTGTGACCAACTCCTCAGGCAGCAGAGGCATGGACTCCCTAAACAAATCATCCCAAACAGATATCTGACCATGGTCAATCCCACTGACTGATATCAAAGGTTGCCTTTCACTTACTTTGCCAGGACCCCTTGACTGAAGAGTGCCTCCATGGACTTCAGTGAAGACCACACCCCTAAGACTTTGAGTTGTGGCTGCTTGTTTCCTTGACATACCATGTGTTTCCTCAATAAGCTGCAGGCACAAGGTATAGTAGAGAGATTGATGAAGCACAATGCATTACAACAAGGTTTTCACCCCTGAAAATATGCAGCCAGGAAAGCAAGCTGCTTGGTTGTGTCATGCAATAATTTACACAGCACAACAAGGCAAAGTGTGGATACTGTAATTTGCACGTAGGCACTAATTGAGAAATTGTTAAGAGAGCAAGCAAGCAGCTCTGATATATGATGCAACCTCGTCCAATCCTTGAGCTGTGTGTCTGTCCGTTCATATCCCTGTTGCAGGCTTTCCAATATAACTACTGCGATGTTCTTCAATGCTGTGGTTCTAAAGGGCCCTGCCAGTGTTTCAGAGAGGTGTCAAGATGGTCGTGATAAGCTGGCAAATGTTAAATGCCAAACTCGGTAGATGAAGGGTGCATGCAATTGATGCTATGATTGTGCCCTCGGCTGCAGTTTGGTTGTACACAACATGGAGATTGTTTGTAGTCAGCAGCAAGCTGAATCCACATGATACCCACTCTGCTTCCGTTTGAATTTTCTCAACATCTAACTTGTTTGGGAGTTTGAAGAGGCATGAAGCTGAATATTATTGTGGCAAGTTGGGTCATAAACAAAGGGTTCAGCAAGCAAAAATCTAACTTAATTGGCAATTTGCTGCTGCCCAATGAGAAACTCACCATGCTGCTTATGAAACACAAAGAAGATGAACCCTCTGAGTCAGAAGACCAAGGTACAAGTCCTACCACCTCTAGAAGTACTTCATGGTAGCCTGAACTGGTTTATCAGAAATATCTAAAAGATGGAACAGGTTGCCCCTGATGTCGAGGTGAGTGACGTCGGTCTTATCTGGTTCTGTCACAGATCTTGCCACAGCCCATTCAATCAGACATTGAAAAGATGCTATCTATTGTGCTTTTCTTATACTTTCATAGGATTTGGTTATTTCAAGCCTACATTTCCATGATTAGAAGATGAGTCAAACAGGACTCAAAGCCTTATCTCTGTTTCTCTCTCCATAGACACTGCTAAACCTGCTGAGTTTCCCTAAGTTTGTTTATTGCACATCTCATGTTAATATTGAGAATGTTTTGAAAGGCAAGTCACTTGAAAGAGCAATTTGGAAGGGAGCTTTAGGATTTTGATTCAGCCAGAATGGTATATAAATTCAAGAATAATTCACAAGTGGTGATGCTCCCATGCCTCAGTCTTTGTTATTCTTGGAGGTAGAGGATCACAAGCTTCGGAAGTGCTGATGAAGAAGTCTTTGGGAGATACATCTGTACATGTGATAGTTGGTATAAGTTGCAAACATGATACACCGGTGATGAATGGGATACCAATCCATCCATCCAAGAGTATTTTTGAAACATCGTTGCATTCAGATTTAGAGATGCTTTCATACATAGCACTGTTTTGGCTGAGATCATGGTTGCCCAAGTATTGAGGTCTCAGTTTTAAATTGCCAAAACCGGCTCCTGGACAATTGTAGATCCAAAACATGATGATAGTCCACCTCATAAATATTATTCTGCCAAAGTCTGAGCTAAAGAATTCTTAATACAAATTTTATCATTTGAATAATTTGGAAGGTGGATCTATTATACATAAATGAGGAAGATTCATACCAAACATCTGACTCACTGTAAATAATTACAGTAAAAACAATAAAATGTATATTGCCAAGAAAGTTATGTTCTATTTCAGTATATTGGCATAGGACTTGTGCATATGCTATCTCTCAGACATTTCTGATAAAATGAACCTTTAAATTAACATTAGCCCTCAGCCATATCACAAAAGATGGCTGAAGTTCTGTCTACAACAAAATGGTTCTACTAATCCTGTAAATTCTGTAAAATCATTAGAGGTTATGTTAATAATTCATTCAAAAAGTTCTGATCATTAATTAAATCAGAAATAATTTTGTTTAAATCAGTAAAATCATGGGAGGAACTTTTTCACAAAAGGGAAGTCCCGTATGTATGCTAAACCACTCAAATGATTTCAAATGGTAATTATCAGCTACAGTATTAACAAAAGCTTTGTATGACTTTGAATTTGTGTGCAGATAAGCTCTTCAGTGTCACTCTCTGGCAAAATTATCTTTGGGGGCTATTTCTGTCTGAAATTAGTACAGAGTCTCATGGTGTGTGCATGTGCAAACTGAGATAGCAAAGCTTGTCATGTCCAGATAGTCTGAATTCTGATGTATACTGATCGGTTTTCTTTTTATCACTGTCAAAAGCAACATAACAAGCTGCAACTTCACCACTCATCACAGCGAGAGCTGTCATTTTGAGACATACTGACTCACACGGGTTTTATCATTTGTGTTAATAGATCTGTTGTTCAGAGGTAGATTGAAATGTATGTTCAAGGCAACTAAAATAAATAAAATATTTTAACAGCAAAAGATTCAACTGATGGACCATTATGTTCCATAGAATCGATTGGATCATTCATGTAATATGTTTAGCATTTGGTAAAATCTAACATATCTTTAAACGAATGGAAGTACTGAGAGTAATTGATTTTGATTGCATGTAATTTCATGTTAGTTTGATTATGACTATTTTGTGACTAATTGCATTCATCAACTTTCCCTGTATATAAAACATGTCATGTCAGTGCAGATAGCATTGCGTATGGAGGAGCTTAAACAGGGGGCTTTGCACTGTCTCTTACAGTGGCCTTTAATTTATGGTACTAGAGATACACATGTTTTGGTTTAAGGAGATTACACAAAGTCAGAGTTGAAGATCTGTCAATAAACATGATCCATAAACTGCTAAAAATACAGATGAGTCTTTCTCCAACCTCTGGGGAATACCGGGACACAGTCATCTCTGCCTCAGCAACAATCAGATTCAGATGGCACTGACATCATTAGACAGATTGTATGGTTCATTCAGCTCACTAACAACATAAAAATCTGCTCTCCCATTAAACCGTCAAAGTAAAGGATGGCATGGAGTACTCTGTCTGTACTATTCTGTACGACTGGTGATGAAAGATTTATCGGCAAATTTTAAAAGAAGAAGATGCCAGCAGTCAGGTGAGTATGTGTTGTCATGTGTGTCAGGATTCCCAAGCTGTGAGCAATTCGGAACAGATAGATGGTGTTATTGAATTTATTTCTGTTAGACTACAAAACTGGGCAAAACTGTTTATTCAAAAGCACAGATAACAAGGTGTAGAGCTGGATGAACACAGCAGGCCAAGCAGCATCAGAGGAGCAGGAAGGCTGGCATTTCAGGTCTAGACTGAATTTCTGAAGTGGGGTCTAGGCCTGAAACGTTAGCCTTCCTTCTCCTCTGATAATACAGAAATAATGTCAGGTGGCTTGTAAAAGTTCCATGCAGGTTCCACTATTCACAAGCACATTCCAAAATCTTGCACACTGCACAAAATACAGGCAGTGCTCACCCCAAGGCTCACTATAAAGATTCCACAACATTGCATTATATACAATGCTACATTTCTTGGGTAATGTGGGAGTCAGGGTAAATGGGGCAGTATATCTGCATCATTCTTCATTCTTCCGCATTTGCTGCCCCTACAGTAGGTGTGCCAAATGCTTTATGCAGCACACACCTGTGTCTAGTCTGTTATGTGCATCTCATTGACTTCCTCACCAGAGACGTCCATGTCCCAATGTTTGGATGTTGACTGATAAATGTCATTGGGGTGTATTACATTTATAGATTGATCAGATTACTGAACAACTGTTATTCTCCACATAGGCTCATTTGAATTGTTACCCAGTGGATCCAGGCATGAAAGCTGTTGTTGCCTTTGCAGCCAATACACTATAAGTTCCTCAGAAATTAAGAACCCGTGACGAGAAGCCCAGGACTAACAGCAACCACCAGTGGACATAGAACAGCCTGGGAAAAAAATTTCCCCTTTTGTTCAAATGTTTGACCTCCCACAGAGTGAGGTGCAGTGGATAAGTGTGCTTTCAGCTGCAGAGTTTGAGATGCAGCATGCTATGGCATGTATAGAGATGGGACTCAGAACATCATTTCATCAAGTCCAGCGTGTGTGCAATGCAAAATCTTCTTTCACTGGGGCTAACAAGTGCCATACAATGTATCCTCAACATGAAATCCCCATGGTTGCTCAGATTTGAGTTTACTGTATTACAGTACAGACAACTGGATCACTTAAACATTGCACACTTTGCTCCGGACAACTAGAGGACACAACAAGGGTATGCGTTCAGTGATGAGGATCTGTGAGAGCTACAGCATTGTAGCGAGTAGGAAAATTATGATCTTCATCAGAAGGACATCACTCACCATCCAAAAGCATTGCTGCATTGGTTTCAACCTCGTATACAGGATGCCTTTGCAACTGCTTCAATGGGACTAATGGTGAATAGGGTGAAATTTGCATTCATTTATTGTGGATATAATGATGCTGGAGATGCATGTACCTTCTGTTTAAACCAAACTGTGAATGCAGTTTATTGATTTATTCATTCTTCACTTTTCCTGTTGTTAAATAAACATTAAGGGTACAAATTGCCTTCTCAATATCTGAAGCTGTTTTATGCTCGTATGGGCTGTACAAGAAAAAAACAATGTTATCCTTCAGCCAGGATTAGAATATCATGAAAGGATGGCTACACTTTCTGCCTTAATTCTCATGGATGCAGTTAAAATGATAGTACATCACACAGACAATGTTATGAAGTGAACATATTTTTACACACATAACATTCTATTTATAATGAAATGTCGTCCATACCATGTATGTGTCCTCAGAAACTTTTCTGATTTCTTTTCCTCCCACCAATCTAGATGCAATCCCAGGGTCTGCAGTTGGAGTGGAATGGAACGTTTTGGCCTTGGAGTTTTGGACAGATGGCCTGGGGTATCCTGGCCAAATGCACATTCACGGTCCTCAGCATGAACTTCCTAATGTTGAGGTCAAAGGTATTGTAGGGGCTAGGTATCTCTGGAGTCTTCTAAGAGGAAACTTCTCAGAAGCCTGCATTTGATTCCTCCTTCAGCTGATTGCCTTCTAGTGCCATCAGAGGAGCAGGAAAGCTTGACATTTTGGGTCGAGGCCCTTCTTCAGAAATGATTCAGATTTCTGAAGAAGGGTCTCGACCCAACACATCAAACTTTCCTGCTCCTCTGATGCTGCTTGGTCTGCTGTGTTCATCCAGCTTCACACGGTGTTATCTCAGATTCTCCAGCATCGGCAGTTCCTACTATCTCTGCCTTCTAGTACCACCCAGTTTTTATTAGGAAAGCCCACCTGGGATAAGAATAAGGTCCTTTAGCCCTGTCACTTTGCCATTGATGCTAAGTACAAAAGGCTACAGCAGGTCACATACATCTCTGGCAGCCATTGAATATTCTGCTTGAACTGGCTTTCCATGGTGATTACAAATCTGTCTATGGAGACAGCCAGCTACGTGTATGCCACTGTACTTATGACATTAGTGTACTCCTCTAATCTTTCAGCAGTTTTCCCAATGTCTTTGAGCTTCTTTGCTGACTCCTGTGTCAACTTGTGCACTTGACAAAAGTATTAAAGGCCAATTCCATGGTGTTCACTTCTGCATGGGGCCAGTGCCTGGTCTCCAGCAATCCTCTGTAAACCTGGAATGTTTCTTCCTAACCCTTCTGCCAAGATGTGCCAGTGATGTGCATTGACTCTAGCTGACCTTGTGGAGTGTGCAAGAGACAGCCTTGTTGGTGCATCCTCTGACGGATCTAAGGCTTCCTCAGAAATAGAGGAGGGGATTTAGGCTGGAGAGATTGATCTCTTCACAGCAGAAGCTATACGAATGCCACTCACACCTACAGGAAACAAGTGGGAATGAGCTGTGAAATAAGGCTAGAAGCTTGGTCATGCAAGGAGTACATTCATATTTGTGGTAATGGGACAACAATTCATAATGACTCTCAATGAGCAGGCAAAGTTTTCCATCAACATGTTAGGAATTCTATCATAGTCTCATACAGTCAGAGAGTAATACAGCATAGCCCTTCAGCCCAAACTGGTCCATTCTGACCATGGTGCCCACTCAACTAGTTCAATTGCCCGCATTTGGTCCATATCCCTCGAAACCCTTCCCATCCATGGACCAATCCAAAAGGTTTTTTTTAATTATTTAGAAGTTGCTATTTTACCTGCCTCAACTACTTGCTCTGGCAGTTATTTCCATATATGCACTACTCTTTGCATGAAGAAGTTGCTCCTCAGGCCCTTCTTAAATCTTTACTCTCTCACCTAAATTTATGCCCACTAGTTTTCCATTCCCTATCCCTGGGAAAATGACTATCTGCTTTCATTCTATCTGTGTCCTTCATGATTTTATACACCTCAATAAGGTCGCCCCTCATTCTCCTACATTTCAAGGAATATAGTCCTATCCTGGCCAACCCTCTCCCTATAACTCAGGCCTACTAACCCTGGCAACATCATAGTAAATCTTTGCACACTTTCCAGTTTAACTATGTCTTTCCTCTAACAGGGTGACCAAAACAGTACACAATACTCCAAGTTAACAAAGTGTGGAGCTGGATGAACACAGCTGGCCAAGCATCTGCAGCATCTAGTGGAAAACTAGTGGGCATAAGTTTAGGTGAGAGAGTAAAGATTTAAGAAGGACCTGAGGAGGAACTTCTTCATGCAAAGAGTAGTGTGTATATGGAATGAACTGCCAGAGCAAGTGGTTGAGGCAGGTCAAGCACAGCAAGCATCTGCAGTTCCCATTATCACTGACACAATACTCCAAGTACAACCTCACCAATGACTTATACAGCTGTAACATAACTTCTCAACTCCTCTACTCAATGCCTTGATCAATGAAGACCAGCATATTAAATGCCTTCTCCACCACCCTGTCCACCTGTGATGCCACTTTCAACGAACTATGTACTTGTACTCCTAGGTCCCTCTAATCCACAATACTCTTCAGGATCTTACCATTCACTATGTAATTCCTACCTTGATTTGACTTTCCAAAGTGCAACACATCATGCGAATCTGCATGAAATTGCATTTGCCAAATCTCAGCCCACTTCCCCATCTGATCAAGATCCCTGTGTAATTTTTGATAACCTTCCTTGCTATCGACAAGACCTTTTAATTTTGTATCATCCGCAAACTTACTAATCATGCCATGTACATTCACATGTATATTTATGTAAATAACAAATAACAAAGGTTCCAGCACCAACCCCTTTGGACCACCACTAGTCACAGGCCTCCTGTCTGAGAAACAACCTTCAACCATCACCCTCTGCTTCCTACCATCAAGCCAATTTTGAATCCAATTAGCTAGCTGTCCCTGGATCCCATGCGACTTAAACTTCATGACTAGCCTGTCATGCGGGATCTTGTCAAAGGCCTTACTAAAGTCCATATAGAGAACATCCACTGCCCTACCCTCATCCATCGTCTTGTTTACCTCTTCTAAAACCTCTCACAGACTTGTCAGACATGGCTGCCCATGCACAAATCCAAGCTGACGTCCTTAATCAGATCTTGATTATCCAAATGGTTGATCCTGTCCCTCAGTATCCTTTCCGATAGCTTTCCTACCACTAATGTCAGGGTCACTAGCCTGTTGTTCACTGGCTTGTCTTTGCTACCTTTCTTAAACAATGGAACAATATTAGCCACCCTGCAGCCTTCTGGAACTTCACCAGTGGCTAAAGGTGCAGCAAAAATCTCTGCAAGGATCACCACAATTTCTTTCCTAGATTCCCACAACGTCCGAAGATGGATTTGATCAGTTCCAGGGCAGTTATCCAACTTAATGCACTTTAAAGCTGCAAACACCTCCTCTCTGGTAATATGAACACTATCCAAAACATCCCCACTTGTTTCCCTTCTTTCCTTTGCATCCACCATCCCCAGTAAACCTCATTTTCTATGGCTCCATACATTGACAGCCATTCTGATCTTTAAGGGGGCCTATTCTCTCCCGAACCAAAGTTTTACATTTAATTTAGCTATAGAATCTCTTGGGATTATCTTTAACCTTATCTGCCAGATCTATCTCATACCCTCATTTTGCTCTTCTGATTTCTGTCTTTAGTGTGTTCTTACATTTTTCATAGTCATCTCGGGATTCACTCGATCTCGATAGCTTGAACTCAATGTATGCCTGACCAGATAGAGAGTGAACAGACAAATGTCAGGCAATCTATCACCTGCTTTGGCCCCCTCTGCATGTTGTTTTCCCTTGCAATGAGAAAAGGACAGGGACTGAGTCAAACAAAAGTGGCTGTCTCAGCTATTAGTGTTGGTGCTGGAAGAGGAAGGGTATCCAGTGTGAGTGAGTCAGAAGTGTAGAGAGCAGGAGTGTTTCTAGTTTTTTTTGAGGGGGTAAGTTAAGGGAAAACGTTGCATTCAATCTTTACTGTACTTGGTGGTAGATGTTTGTAGAATCAGAATTAAGGTTAATATGATGTAGCAGAGAGGAATTCGTGGCACTTTCCTTACATGGAGCAGAAGCTCATTAACTTTCTCGTGGCATAACTGGATGTTCCTCAGGAGTATGGACACTGCACTGCTTGAGGCCACACCCTCCTCTGGTGGCCTGGGGAAAGATGGTGGCCATGCTGTCCACCAAGCTATCCACCAGGACGTCCCAAAATTGACATTTTGCCAAATTATGGGAAAATCCACCCTTATGTCCCCAGTGTTTTCCAGTTCTCATATTATTGATTGGGCATTCTAAAGTCATTCTATAATCCAGAAAATTCTGAAATTCATAAATGAATCCATCCAATTCATTTGTTGCTGATGAGGTTGCATTTACAATATCTTCCAGTTCACCTCCCTCATTACTATTGTCTGTTTTACAACAACTGTGGAGGGGAAAAAACGTGCAGTTATATTCTGCTTTAATATTTCAAAATATTCTAAATTGTTGAATGGAACAGGTGTTGGAGTAATGCATCACAAAGTAGAAGTTGTCACATTAAGTTTTACCACCCATTTAATCATAAGTATTGAAAAATGTGTCATTCCATGATCTCATCTCCCTGTAAGCTCTATTCAACACAAATAATTCCGCAAATGGCTTTTCTTTTCTCAAAAAAGGACTTGAATAGGGAAAATTTTGTCTCTGCTCTCATCAAGCGCAACTTAACAGGAGTAATCAATTTACTTCTAAACTAATTATATTGAAACCCCATAGAAAAGAGAAAGATCTGTCCAGATTATGTTTTTACTGGTTATTCCACTACATCTTCTGATGCCAGAAGGAAGAATTTGTTTTACTGCTGACTTTGGAAATAAAAAAGAATATAATTATAAAACAATACTTGGATTAACATGACAGCTTCACATATCAAAGTGCCTCAAAACATTTTATGCAATGCAGAATGATTTTGGGGATGCGACTTTTATCACACAGATGTGTCAGCAAAGTTACATACAAACAAATGATGGACGGAGTTGCTGCAACATAATATTATATCATGGCTGATCTATTTATCCCAGATTCCTGCTTATCACCAATAATATATCCAATTCAGCCTTAAAAATATTCAAAGGTACAATCTCCATTTCAGTTTGAGGAAGAAAATTCCACAGAAACATGACCCTCTGTGGAAAAAACAAGCTGTCTTAAATGGCAACACCTCATTTTGAAACAGTGACCTGTAAGTTTCCTTCCACAAGCAGAAACATAATTTCTGTATCCACTGTCTCAATATTCTTTTGGGATCTTTTATGTTTTAATCAAGGTGGCTTCTACTCTTCTAAACTTGCCCTCAATTTCCTATCTTCAAAAGTCACTATATAAGCGTGATAAGGTGTTTTTCGAACTGTTTCCAAAGTATTTTCATCCTTCCTAAAATAGGGAGACCAATTCTGTGCTCCAGATATAGTCTTATCAACACATTGTATAACTGAAGCATAAGCTCCCTACATTTATATTCAATGCCCCTCACAATAAATTACGATACTCTATTAGTTATCCTGATTACTAGCCATACCTGCAAAATTGACCTTTTGTGATTCATGCACTCAGTCACCCACATCGCAGATCTTTGCCAAACCATGTTGATTCCGTCTGATTAACTTTTCCAAGTGCCCTGCTATAACATAAAGATTACCTACTAACATATTCATTTTGACAGTTTTTTAAGCTAATTGGCCCATATTTTCCTGCTTTCTGTCTCTGTTCTTTTTAGAATAAATGAGTTACTCATTATTTCCCAAACTAATGGAACATTTCCAGAACCTAGGGAATTTTATGTAAACTATTCCACCAGCCACTCCTTTTATGACTTCAGGAAGAAGTCCACCACAAAATATCAGCCCTCTCCCATTTCCTTATTTATAGCTCTTTCTGGAATATTCCTGGTATACTCCACAGAGAAGACTGATTTTTAAAATACATGTTCAATTCATTTACCATCTCTATTTTTCATTATTAATTCTCCTGACACACTTTCTGTGAGACCAATGCTCATATTATTAGCTATTTTAAAAAATATTTGTGGAAAGTCTTCCTTTTGTGCTTCTACATTTCTAACTTGTTTTCTTTTATGTTCTAACTTTCCCCTCCATTTTACATTTTTAATTACTCTTTGCTGTTGTTTTTCTTATGACCTGTCACCTGTTGCTGTACAGTTAAATTTATTTTAATTCAAATTTGATATTATCTGTAACTTTCCTTGTTAGTTACAGATTGTGGTTCCTCCCTCTGGAATTCTTCTGCCTCATTGAAATGTTCAGTTCTGTATATTCTGAAGTATGCCTTTAAATGACTCCTACTGCATTTCCATTGACATATCCCATAACCTAAAGTGCCAGTTCAACTTATTCCACCCTCCTGCAAAATTCCATCCCCTATTCCCAATTCCTCCGCCTCCGCCGCATCTGCTCCCACGATAAGACATTCCACTCCCGCACATCCCAGATGTCCAAGTTCTTTAAGGACCGCAACTTTCCCCCCACAGTGATCGAGAACGCCCTTGACCGCGTCTCCCGTATTTCCCGCAACACATCCCTCACACCCCGTCCCCGCCACAACCGCCCTAAGAGGATCCCCCTCATTCTCACACACCACCCTACCAACCTCCGGATACAACGCATCATCCTCCGACACTTCCGCCATTTACAATCCGACCCCACCACCCAAGACATTTTTCCATCCCCTCCCCTGTCAGCTTTCCGGAGAGACCACTCTCTCCCTGACTCCCTTGTTCGCTCCACACTGCCCTCCAACCCCACCACACCCGGCACCTTCCCCTGCAACCGCAGGAAATGCTACACTTGTCCCCGCACCTCCTCCCTCACCCCTATCCCAGGCCCCAAGATGACATTCCACATTAAGCAGAGGTTCACCTGCACATCTGCCAATGTGGTATACTGCATCCACTGTACCCGGTGCGGCTTCCTCTACATTGGGGAAACCAAGCGGAGGCTTGGGGACCGCTTTGCAGAACACCTCCGCTTAGTTCGCAACAAACAACTGCACCTCCCAGTCGCAAACCATTTCCACTCCCCCTCCCATTCTCTAGATGACATGTCCATCATGGGCCTCCTGCACTGCCACAATGATGCCACCCGAAGGTTGCAGGAACAGCAACTCATATTCCGCCTGGGAACCCTGCAGCCATATGGTATCAATGTGGACTTCACCAGTTTCAAAATCTCCCCTTCCCTTACTGCATCCCTAAACCAGCCTAGTTCGTCACCTCCCCACACTGCACCACACAACCAGCCCAGCTCTTCCCCCCCACCCACCGCATCCCAAAACCAGTCCAACCTGTCTCTGCCTCCCTAACCGGTTCTTCCTCTCACCCATCCCTTCCTCCCACCCCAAGCCGCACCCCCAGCTACCTACTAACCTCATCCCACCTCCTTGACCAGTCCGTCTTCCCTGGACTGACCTATCCCCTCCCTACCTCCCCACCTATACTCTCTCCACCTATCTTCTTTACTCTCCATCTTTGGTCCGTCTCACCCTCTCTCCCTATTTATTCCAGTTCCCTCTCCCCATCCCCCTCTCTGATGAAGGGTCTAGGCCCGAAACGTCAGCTTTTGTGCTCCCGAGATGCTGCTTGGCCTGCTGTGTTCATCCAGCCTCACATTTTATTATCTTGGAATTCTCCAGCATCTGCAGTTCCCATTATCTCTGATTTCATGCCTTCATAATGGCCCTTGTTTAAGTATAAGATGCTAGACTTTGACCAACTCTTTTCACCTTTAAACTGAACATAAAATCTGTTATGGTTGCTGTTAACAAGCATGTTCTGTCATTATGGGGTCATTAATTAAAGCTACTTCGTTGTGCAGCACCAGGTGTAGTAAAGCCTACTCTCTGTTTGGCTCCAAATGATACTGTTCTATGGAGCTACTCTGCAAACATTCCATTGACTCTTCTTCTAGTTACCTTTTCATACATTACCAACCCTGTGAAATTGGAAAGTGCCATGCTCAAGGTGAAACTTGCAATTTTCAGCTTCATACTTCATTTCTGTTATCGAGCCAAAAGTGTAGGCATGAGGATTGTGGAGTCATACAGCATGGAAACAGACCCTTTGATTTAGCTCACCCATGTCAACCGGATATCATAAACTGATCTAATTCCATTTGCCAGCACTTGGCCCATATCCCTCTGAACCCTTTGTGATCTTGTACCCATCCAGAAGCCTTTTAAATGCTGCAATTGTACTCCTCCACCACCTTCTCTGGCAGCTCATTCCGTCCACGCACTAGTCTGAGTGAAAAGGTTGCCTCTCAGGTCCCTTTTAAAACTTTCCCCTCTCACCTTAAACCTCTACTGTCTAGTTTTGGATTCCCTGGAGAAAAAGACCTTGGCTATTCACCCTGCCCATGCCCCTCATGATTTTATAAACCTCTATAAGGTGACCCCTCAGACTCTGACACTGCAGGCGAAATAGCCCCAGTCTATTCAGCCTTTCCCTTCAACCTTCAACCCTGGCAACATCCTTGTAAATCTTGTTTTGCACCCTGTCAAGTTGAACAACATCTTTGCTACAGCAGGCAGACCAGAATGGAATGCCATATTCTATAAGTGGCCTCACCAATGCCCTGTACAGCCACAATATGGCATTCCAACACTGATACTTACTGTGCTGAGCAATGAAGGCAAGGGTACCAAATGCCCTTTTCACCACCCTGTCCAGCTCTGACTCCATTTTCAAGGGACTATACACCTGCACCCCTAGGTCTCTTTGCTCAGCAACACTCCCCAGGGTCTTACCATTAACTGTGTGATTCCTGATTTGCTTTATCAAAGTGCACATGTCACATTGATCTAGGTTAAACTCCATCCACCGTTTCATGGCACATTGGCCCATCCAATCAAGATCCCACTGTACTCTGAGATAGCCTTCTTCACTCTCCACTACACCAACGATTTTGGTGTCATCTGCAAACTTACTAACCATATCTTGGATTTTTGGATCTAAATTACTTATATAAAAGACAAAAAGCAGTGGTCCCAGCACTGGTCCTTGCAGCAACCACTGATCACAGGTGTTCAGTCCATAAAGCAACCCTCCACTTCCCCCTGCGCCCCCCCACCCCCAATTGTCTCCTATCTTCAGGCTAATTTTGTAACAAATTGACTAGCTCCCATTGGATTCTGTGTGATCTAACCTTGCTAACCAGTTTGCTGTGAAATTGAACTCATGGCAAAATAATTCTTTCTGAATAGACAACCAAAAATGGTCATGAAATGAGATGGTAGACCATCAACATATAAACAATTTCAAGTTAAGTTAAATGGGAAAAAAAATTAAAATTGCTCGAAAAGCTCAGCTGTCTGGCAGTATCTGTGGAGAGAAACCAGAGTTAACATTTCAGATCGCGTGACCCTTCCTGAGTCTAAGTAAAATGGAAAATCATCTCAGGACTCCTTAATTCTACTTAATTCTTGAAATATCTCTGTATACTTTATTAGATTATGTCCTTGAATCTGAATTGGTTCACTTCATATTTATATAATTCAAGCTGTTCATTTCGATTGGGTGCTTATTATTCTTTCCTTATCAAATTGCGATTGTGACACTGACTTTAAGAATGTAGTCAGATGGATGATCATCGATTATGGAAATCCAAGCAAGTGATTTTTATAATAAACAGGCATATTCCATGTATCTCTTTGCCATACTCAATACATGCAGGTAAGTAAGAATCATTCATATTTACCTTCCAGGGTAATTCTTTATTGTTGAAAAATAATCAGCCAATTTTAATGCCATACTACCTTAAATGACATAATCTGTACTATGAACAACTTTTCTATTCAGTTAGTCATTGTGCAGTGTTAGAATGATTAATCTGTGCAAATAACAAAGGGTTTCCAGACGTAAATATTAGGAATTTCCAAATTAATATTAACTGCAGGTTGCTGTTGCCCATTTCTGACAGACAACGGTATACACAAAAATGAAATAAAGAGACATTTAAACCTCTATAAAACTTAGTTAATTTACTATGTACTTAAATGAATAACACACACTTTTAATAGATATTTCTATCATTGTCTTTCACTACCCTGGGTTGTCTCACAAACCTGAATCATTATTATCCAGGACAGTTGGCAGCTGGCCAGGCTGGGACTCTTCTTGATGTGTTCACCATGCCCTCAATATACCTCCTGCAGTGTTAATGTTCGAAGTTATGCTGAATATCAAGAATTTTCTCAGGCTCTTTATACATGCATCTCTGTGCCAAGTGTATGCCTTATTTTGAATTATCCATGCACATGGCCAATCCTGAATGTTTTGGCCTTATTTGGTGGAGACAGCAGTTACTGATTTCTTGTAATTTTAGCTCTTTGCAAACCTGAATGACTCAGTGTAAATCTACTCATTCAACAGCCAATTGTAAAGCCCCTTATCAGTTTCTGTTATCTTCAGCCTTATCCAACATTACTTTGAGCATAAAGAGCAGATCATACATGCATTTAGTTCTTGAACTTTAATGAGTGCCATATCATGGTTTGTTATCCCCAATGGCAAGAAAGAAATCTTGGAATCTCCAGTGGAAGTATGATAGTCGATCACTTCATCACCAATGACACTTTTTCTGGAAAGAAAATAATTATGATCATAATTAATTAATGATAAATGTCGATGTTGCACACAATGCCTTGGTAAACAGTGTATCAAAAATAGCTTCAGTTTATTTATTGGCAAATCATTTTATTCAATGGTGTTTAAGCATTTCAGCAGATGCTTTGGGAACCATAAATTGTCCAATCTCAGGAAATTTTAGCCTTTTAAACAAATGCCAATATCCATACAGTTAGGAAGAAATACAGCCAAAGCTGGCACACAAAAATTACTTCCCCATGACCATTTCTTTAAAAATTATTAAAATTTTTGCTCTCAAAAATGATAAATCCACTCAAATTAGAAATCTGTTGACTACATTAAAATTGGAACATAAATGTATTAGAAAAGAACATTGTGGAGAATGATCCAATCTTGTGTCTTATCAGGCATTAGTTGAGCAGTGGTGCATTAATAACTGTTCATATGCAGTCCCACTCATTTGTTGTAGATCAAGTTCATTTACCTAGAACCGCCAAGCTTGTCAATGTGGTATATTAGGACAGATTCCGAATGATTAACTTAAAATCTTGTTGTGCACTTCCATTTAGTTTTAAGGCCATTGCTGCAAAAAAAACCCAACATCAACTAAATATTTTAACAACTAACTAATTCTCCATTTTGCAGATTGTATTGTTCATTGTAATCAAACATATTCAAGATTCCCAGGTTGTGTGTGCATCTATGTATGTTAAAGAACACCTTCTGCAGAATTGCAGTCTTTACAGAAAAAGAACAACTCCCTCCGTAAGTCTCCCTCCAAAGCAAACCAGAAGCTTTGTTTTCTGAAATCCACATGCCAGGTTTAACTCTCGAAAATAATAATATGCTCTTGGTAACTAGATCAAAAGCAGAACTAACAGAAGGTCACATACCTTTTCATTAAATTACATTATCCTTTTTCAAAAGAGACAGACAGTCAACAAATGTGGTTTAAAACCTTGATTTCACAATACTTTACAAAATGTGCTGCCATTAATGGGTAAAGCATTTTAGAGCACTTAATTGTTAGCGCAAGCTTATGACACTGGAGCCATTTATCATGAAAAGATGAGGAAATTATGTTTTGAGTGCCCTAAATTTTCTCTATCCAGTGATCAGCTATTTGTCCTTGCTCAGCTGGAGAAAAACAGGAGCATGGAGTTAGGTTAGAACTTTGCATCCAAAAAGACAGTTTGGGAAACAAAAATGGCGAACAAAATTTGTGGCTGGTACAATAATTGTAAAGGCAAGAAGCCAAGATTAGGGTTCATTGATGAGACAGTATATCTTTCCAACTCTCTGTCTGGAGTTGATATAGTGCCAAAAGAGGTGAAAGTGAGAAGGATGACCTTCCTTGTCAGGCTGGATCCTCACTTCAGGATATCACTGCAAAATGCCTGGAATGAAGCAAAGAAAAAGGACTTAAACATATGTCAGTTGTAGTATCAAATGTAAAGTGAATCTTAGCTATAGATATTCTTGAAATAGATGGCCATCTGCTGAACAAGAGCCTTAATAGATGTTTTCTAAACAAGCTGCTCAGAGATATTATTACAAACCACCTCTCAGTCTAGGGGTAGGGACATTACAACTATGCCACAGTAGCTCTAACTAGTGCCTCAATAACCAATTCTGCATTGGCAGGTGTGAGAGTCACTGCTGGTTATGTGAGATGAATAGGTGAGTGCAGTCCATCATTGTTACAGTATCAACTGCCTGGAATTCTCTGTTGCTTTCTGCCTTCCAAAAAAAAATCAATTAAAGGAAATTCCCAGTATGAAGCACAATGCCTAAATATAAAGCCAACACATGTGACGCAAAGGCTGCTGGCCAATTAAGTGAAAATAAATGGGAAACAATAAGTGTCTGAACAGTATCAGAAATAACCTTAAAATACTACTGTATCAGAGATAATGGGAACTGCAGATGCTGGAGAATCCAAGATAACAAAGTGCAGAGCTGGATGAACACAGCAGGCCAAGCAGCATCTCAGGAGCACAAAAGCTGATGTTTCGGGGGTAGATCCTTCACCAGAGAGGGGGATGGGGAGAGGGTTCTTGAATAAATAGGGAGAGAGGGGGAGGCGGACCAAAGATGGAGAGAAAAGAAGATAGGTGGAGAGCAGAGTATAGGTGGGGAGGTAGGGAGGGGATCGGTCAGTCCAGGGAAGACGGACAGGTCAAGGCGGTGGGATGAGGTTAGTAGGTAGGAAATGGAGGTGCAGCTTGAGATGGGAGGAAGGGATGGGTGAGAGGAAGAACAGGTTAGGGAGGCAGAGACAGGCTGGGCTGGTTTTGGGATGCAGTGGGGGGAGGGGAAGAGCTGGGCTGGTTGTGTGGTGCAGTGGGGGATGGGGACGAACTGGGCTGGTTTTGGGATGCGGTGGGGGAAGGGGAGATTTTGAAGCTGGTGAAGTCCACATTGATACCACTGGGCTGCAGGGTTCCCAAGCGGAATATGAGTTGCTGTTCCTGCAACCTTCGAGTGGCATCATTGTGGCACTGCAGGAGGCCCAGGATGGACATGTCATCTGAAGAATGGGAGGGGGAGTTAAAATGCTTCACGACTGGGAGGTGCAGTTGTTTATTGCGAACCGAGCGGAGGTGTTCTGCAAAGCGGTCCCCAAGCCTCCCCTTGGTTTCCCCAATGTAGAGGAAGCCACACCAGGTACAATGGATACAGAATACCACATTGGCGGATGTGCAGGTGAACCTCTGCTTAATATGGAAAGTCATCTTGGGGCCTGGGATGGGGGTGAGGGAGGAGGTGTGGGGGCAAGTGTAGCACTTCCTGCGGTTGCAGGGGAAGGTGCCCGGTGTGGTGGGGTTGGAGGGCAGTGTGGAGCGAACAAGGGAGTCACGGAGAGAGTGGTCTCTCCGGAAAGCAGACAAGGGTGGGAATGGAAAAATGTCTTGGGTGGTGGGGTCGGATTGTAGATGGCGGAAGTGTCGGAGGATGATGCGTTGTATCCGGAGGTTGGTGGGGTGGTGTGTGAAAACGAGGGGGATCCTCTTTGGGCGGTTGTGGCAGGGGCGGGGTGTAAGGGATGTTATTGCGGGAAATGCGGGAGACGCGGTCAAGGGCGTTCTCAACTGCTGCGGGGGGAAAGTTGCGATCCTTGAAGAACTTGGATATCTGGGATGTGCAGGAGTGGAATCCTCTTTGGGTGGTTGTGGCGGGGGCGGGGTGTGAGGGAAATACTACTATAAGCATTTCAACAGAACTTCCAATGTATTGCTTTAAATAACACCCATTAGCATTCATAGCAGCTTATGTTATATGTGTGAGTAAATGGCTAGGAGTTATATTAGCACAAATCATACTAATATTATCAATATAAGTCACTACAAAATGGGAGACAGTATTGACACAAATAAAAAAGCTTGACCTGTAAACAATGTTATTGGATGGATGGATATCTAATGTAATTGATCTCTGCTGATTTTGTTTTTATCGGTCACTTTCAATAATCAGCTATAATTGATTCATAAATGTAGCATTATTATTCTGACAAATGCATCTCATGGCAGAGTAAATTTTATGTAAAAATAGTTAGTCACTTCCAAGCTATACTTTCTTATGAGAAATGTTATTAGACTAATTTTAACTTACTCATATCAAATCCCCCCTCTGCTATTTTCAAAGGGTTTAACTATTTGTTAAAATGGATTGATGTTTCAATTAGATTTGCAGAGTGAGCAATTTATAAACATGGAAAGAAAGGTGAGGGGGTGTGGGCGGTGAAAGGATTTCTTGCATCCATTTACTTTGCGACATCTGACATGGCTTAATCTATGTCTATCATAAACGACCTTTCAGTTAGTTAATAATCTCTTCTAAGAGGGGATAATAAAACAAAATAAAAGAAATTTCAGATAATTCATGGAAAGAATCATGAAATTCTTATTTACTTCCAAGGGCAAACGAGCAAGATTCAAATCATGATATCTGATATCTCAATTCCTAATCAATGCAATTGTCTCCCACAGTTCAAGGTATCTTGCATTAACATCCTTTCGAAGGCCTGCAGTGAATTCATACTCGCCATATGTTTTGCTACTTTGTCAAATGACAACAACTCTTGAAGGAAATATTGCGTGTCATCTCGCCTAACTTGAGACTGTCCGAAATCAAACTGAAGATCTTGCTGTGACCAAGCAAACAGATTCAAACAATTAGTCATTTAAACAGAATTAAATTTAAATATTTAGAATGTTTCTTGAAGATTACGATTTTCTCAGCTGAGATACACATTTCCGTAAATGCATTCTTAGAATTATGAATCTTAAACCAGGGTCCAGACATTTTCTAATCAATGTCCTCTGGAGTAGGTAGGGCTTATACCTACTACAACTATTAGGGGACACTACTGCACCACTAAAGCCCCATTTAAGTTATGGCCTGTCCTTCCCTGCAACTGAAAATGGTGGAATTGACCCAAAAGTTTTATGTTCCACCTACAAACACAGCATTCCCCATTTTTGCTGTAACAGGCATTCGGACGAGGCCTTTTTATGTGCCTGCATGTATTGTAGAAGCTGCTAGCCATGTAAATCATTGGCCACCTCAACTGAAATGAGACTTTGGTAACCTTGGAGTATGCAACGTAAAATGTGTGAAGTTGACCTGGTAAGAACCAATCTTAATTTTGTGGTTTTGTTTGCACTGCCCCATAGATCTAGTCCTGAGATCCCTTTGAAGCAGGTCAGTTGCTCTTTGGGGAGATCAAGTGCCCTTTGGAATGTTTAAATTAGACACATAGGAGCATGAAAAATGCATGAAATCTTTACAATAAAAGTCAGAAAATGTAATCAAATGTAACCTGTCAAAATTGACTACGAAAACTTTCAGACATATCTGTTAAAAAGGCTCTGTCAAAGTATCGAGAAGACCTCCCAAAAAGTATGTCTCAAGTAGATTTGTCATGATGTCAAGACATTTAAAATACCGGCTCTTTAATTTGTGAAAAGGTGACAATGTTAAAAAGAAGCACTTGTGACTTCATTCTGGTTGTTGACTGAGGATTTTATTTCCTGCATCAGTACTGCAAAACTGATTTCAGAACCATCCATTATCACACGAGTGCCCATCATTTTTCAGTTCGATCAATAGCTACATATGGTTATAGTCTCTTTGATGTGGGTCCGGTGAAATTCCAATGCTCATTCTTATAGGGATTGCGTTGAATAAAATATTCATTGCCATATAGATTAGTTGAGCTGAAAGAATGAAAAAATATTTGATGGATGAGACAAGAAATGTTTGCTGTGACCAAGCGAACAAATTCAAACAATTAATCATTTGGACAGAATTAAATTTAAATATTTAAAATGTTTCTTGAAGATTATGATTTTCTCAGCTGAGATACACATTTCCGTAAACACATTCTTAGAATTATGAAACTTAAACCAGGGTCCAGACATTTTCTAATCAATCTCCTGAGAGATTGTTTTTGTTTTTGTTTGTTACACTTCACTACTGCTCTAATGCACAGCAACATATCTTCTGTACAATCTACTTCAGGGTCCAGAAGTGTCTGCATTCAGTCCAGGACTGCTCAGCTTATCTCCAAGGTTGCAAAACTTTAGCTTAGGATTTTTGGTACCATCAAACTTTAGAAAAAAACATACAACTGCAGAAAGGTGAATGGCCATTCATGGGAAGCGAGGGGAAATTACGCTGTCACTTTCCCATAATTAGTCTAGCTCTTTATGTAAATAATTAATTTGCTTTTGCAAATGCCTTAAGACACTAACAATTGGACTATGATGTTTCTACCGCTCAAGAGCCTTGACTAAAAAAAGTCCTGCATGTTGAATACATGCTTAGTTCTACCCTGATACAAATGCACAATAATGCATTTGCCTATGTGCAAAAGACATTTGTCTAAGGTCCTATTGTATGTATTATTTCATAAGTGCTTTACATTTGAAACAAGGCATGATAATTTCTAGACTTATAACTGAAAATTCGTGAATCTCTATTTAGAATGTCCTTGGATTGAATGTGTTCTTTTGGCAGGCTTTCTGAAGGGTGACAATGCTATCTTGGAGCCTACCCAACTGACCGTATCAGAAAACCTGCTGACACTCCTTATAGCAGTGACTAATTTTGGATTTCTGTCAGCATTGCAAGTTGGATTGCCTGTTTCAATATTATGTGCCCCTTGGATTGAAGAAAGTGTGACATGTTCTCATCTCTTACATCAATGCTTTACAGTCTCTAATTAGTTAATCCCTCAAAGCTCTGTACACACAACATTCTGCTGGATGAAACAACTCCATCCAAATACTTCTATTGATTTTCTGAAATGCCGAGATCACAGATTAAACCTCTCACATTCTATTAATAAATTTCTTTCAGGGCTAAAGTATGTGTTGAATGCTTCAAATAATGCATCATAGTCAACAATACTTTCTTCTACATATTATTTTAATAGAACAATATCAGCAGTTATTAAAGCTAAAGCATATAAAAATGAGCAGACTTGATGGGACCTTTCTTTCAAGTGTAAGCCTAAATTTGATCTATCGTAGTGAAACTGCGCTTGCAGAGCTCACATTTATAGTTTTGTTGCTTTCTGCATTATCAAATGATTGAGGTAATAGCAAGGTTTTTTCTCTCCCTGTGGACTATCATGTCTGACTGACCAGAGTATGAACATGGATTTTCCTCTTTATTGTCAAGGTGTTCTGACCCTGTGTGTTTCCTCTCTAGAGTATTGTCAGTTCATGGCTAGGCTTCAAAATCTTCTGAGGTTTTATTCCCACCATGCAGAATATTCCCACAGTCTAGTCTCTAATCTAAGTCAGTCAAGACCTTTTCACTGCCTTCAAAGCCTCCGATTTCATTGTAGTCTTGGATTCTTTTTTGACTTCAGATCTTGGCTCTGTGTTTTTTTTCTCCAGCTTCCATTTTGTTTTATCTTGTGCTTTAAGCAATACTGACAGGTGCACATTGAGAAACCAGTCTGAAGTAGTTCATGATATTGCTGTTTTCCCATATAATTTCCCAGAGGCTGTTTGCTCCTAATCACTAAGAGCTCTTCAAGTGTACAGGACAACACTCCTTTATTTATACAGGTACATTGTAGGTTCTGAAAATGGAGCTTTCTAGTACTTGTCTAAGACCTTTCGCTTCACATGCTTATTCTATACTGCCGTCTTCTCTCTTACTCATGTAAGTTTTATGATTAGCGCCACCACTATAATCTACATGAATCTCACTGTACACTCTCATATCAGATTTACATGTTGTTGGGACTAAGCGGTCTCACTTATGAATGTAAATTTCAGCCCATCATGAAACTATTTCCATGCAAACAAAGCGCATGCAGCTGAATCTGTTCCAGAGATCTTCTGAGAAAATAGATCAAAGATTATAAAAGTAAAGCTATTTTAAACTGGAAATATTTATAATTATTTTAATCTAATCAAAATACCAGATACAAAATGAGAACAAATGAGAATCAGTCAATGATGGGTAAAAGATACCTCATTACATAAATAATAAAATTTGAACAACATATTGAATTGAAACATGGTTCTGTTACTCTAGAATTTGGCTTGAATCCAAACAGAAAAAGCTTTTTTGTTCTCTCCCTAACACCTGTTAAGTGTTTTTAGCCAAAATGTGTAAAGACAACTTCTATCTATACTGTTGTGGACCTGAGTCAACAACAGAAAATAGCTTGAAATTCACCACTAACAATTATTCTCAGCTAAACCACAGAGATACGCAATATAGAAAATACAAGTGAGGGCTCTTGAGGCCCAATGTAAGTGTCCCTACCTCTAGGACACTTTAGGTTCAGTAAGGACTTCAGTAAGGCATTTGATAAGGTTCCCCATGGAAGGCTCATTCAGAAGGTCAGGAGGAATGGGATACAGGGGAACTTAGCTGCTTGGATACAGAATTGGCTGGCCAACAGAAGACAGCGAGTGGTAGTAGAAGGAAAATATTCTGCCTGGAAGTCAGTGGTGAGTGGGGTTCCACAGGGCTCTGTCCTTGGGCCTCTACTGTTTGTAATTTTTATTAATGACTTGGACGAGGGAATTGAAGGATGGGTCAGCAAGTTTGCAGACGACACAAAGGTCGGAGGTGTCGTTGACAGTGTAGAGGGCTGTTGTAGGCTGCAGCGGGACATTGACAGGATGCAGAGATGGGCTGAGAGGTGGCAGATGGAGTTCAACCTGGATAAATGCGAGGTGATGCATTTTGGAAGGTCGAATTTGAAAGCTGAGTACAGGATTAAGGATAGGATTCTTGGCAGCGTGGAGGAACAGAGGGATCTTGGTGTGCAGATACATAGATCCCTTAAAATGGCCACCCAAGTGGACAGGGTTGTTAAGAAAGCATATGGTGTTTTGGCTTTCATTAACAGGGGGATTGAGTTTAAGAGTCGTGAGATCTTGTTGCAGCTCTATAAAACTTTGGTTAGACCGCACTTGGAATACTGCGTCCAGTTCTGGGCGCCCTATTATAGGAAAGATGTGGATGCTTTGGAGAGGGTTCAGAGGAGGTTTACCAGGATGCTGCCTGGACTGGAGGGCTTATCTTATGAAGAGAGGTTGACTGAGCTCGGTCTCTTTTCATTGGAGAAAAGGAGGAGGAGAGGGGACCTAATTGAGGTATACAAGATAATGAGAGGCATAGATAGAGTCGATAGCCAGAGACTATTTCCCAGGGCAGAAATGGCTAGCACGAGGGGTCATAGTTTTAAGCTGGTTGGTGGAAAGTATAGAGGGGATGTCAGAGGCAGGTTCTTTACGCAGAGAGTTGTGAGAGCATGGAATGCGTTGCCAGCAGCAGTTGTGGAAGCAAGGTCATTGGGGTCATTTAAGAGACTGCTGGACATGCATATGGTCACAGAAATTTGAGGGTGCATCCATGAGGATCAATGGTCGGCACAACATTGTGGGCTGAAGGGCCTGTTCTGTGCTGTACTGTTCTATGTTCTATGTTCTATGTTCAGGTCATAGGTGTCCTGGATGTGGCATCACATTTCTGAAAAGATTGATAAAAATAAATAGAAAACAGAAATAATCCCATTTGCAGAGTAGGGGAACATCTTGGAAATTGGGGTCTCGTCTCAAAAATTAGATAAATATTTCAGGACAAAAGTATCTGATAAAGTAGGACAAATATGTCAGTTAACATTATTGCCATTGTCTAATGGAAGTATACATATATTGTTAACAGACACTTTGTAAGCTTTTCTTTTTTATATATGTATTTGAGGTTGGACTGCAATAAAGACAACTATTAGTCATGTTCAACCCACTACTTCAATGTCTCACTCCTTCTCCTCCCTTCTAGACCATGATAGGTTTTACCTTGTCTTCATCGGCCACCCCACCAGCCTCCCTATTTAACAATTCATCCTCTATCATTCTATCACCTCCAGCATGATGTTACCACAAACACTGCTGATTGCCTGACTGGTAGCAAACCCCATAAAACTCCTGATGACACTCATGACAAGAATACTACATAGAATAACACAAAAAAAAATCCAAGACTGACAGAGATGCACAAGAGCAGAAGAAATCTGCAGCTCCAAACACAAGTATTGGCAGGTAGTGGTCCCAAGTTAAGACTGAGTTAAAACTGACCCAAACAGACATCAAAGATTGTCTGAGTTAAAGCCAAAATGTCAGGGAAAATCTGAAATAGTACAGTAGCTCATACTGAATTAACTTTTTTTTAGAAACCTTAAATATCTAATCAAGCATTGCTACCATAGCCCACAGACACTTGGTGGCAGAGCTGAAAGAAAAAAAAACAGAATGAAAAAGGCCATGAGAGAGAACTCATAGTCCAGTAGCATAGAGTCAGGGAAATTGATAACCACGATGCTTAAAGCAGGTCAGCATTTCACTGAACAACCTAGGAAATATGTGATTCCTAATACAAAAATGTTCTTGGGAGATACGAAGGAGACAAAGGGAGTCACAGTCGACCTTCAAAAGTACGGAAAAACCTCCATAACGGTTTCAAAGTCATGGAAAACTCTCCAATACATAGGTAAGGAAGAAGTAATGTGGTCATATTCACGTAATCTACAAAGATTTGCATTATGCAATAAATGTCCATCTACTCAGATAGACTCTTCTAGTTAGGCTGCAACGGTCTAATCAACATCTACATTATACCACTTTGGAACTTGAAAATTCCTGCAGAGAGAACAGACTTCACTGGAATCTTTTTGAAACAGGTACCAGTAATGATCAGTCTAGTGATTAGCACATAGCTAATTAGCTCATATAATCAATCCCATATTATGCCAATAAGGAAAGCGCATACAAGGACTGCCTGTGTAGTTCAATTATTGCAACTAAAGGCTGCTCATGCCGAAAAATGCCAGTTAATCCTTAAATCCTTTATTTAAATTGTTAGCTAATGTAAATCTATTTGGCATTACTTAAAGCAGGCACATTTTTTGAAATAATCTTACTATTTCAGAGTTTATTTGTCGTGACATAATTTTTAGGACTTAATGTAAGTTTTGGCCACTCCATCTATAAAAATATAACTTCTGTTATTTAGTGAAATGTAAAATTAGAAGAGTAGTGACATTTTGCACCAAACATTTTTCTGTTTTTTACGAATAAGCTGTGCCACATTCAGCTGCCATCTGTTCCCAGAAGGCCGCTGGGCAGACCCCTATCTGGGATATGGAAAATGATGATGATGAGGACAGGCAGGAAAGTTATGTTTCCTCTATTGAATGGAACAATTACTTGGAAGACAAGTTGAAGAACTGGGTCACCTTCACTGTGCACCTGTTTAGCCTCCCTTTGCATCCCTGTTAGCTATCAGCTTTCTTTTGTCTACAATAGTCAAAGACTATCTTGAGGCAGATAACAGATTTCCAATAGAGGGAAACAGATCGGTTTCATTAGTGTGCATAGCAGGGAAATAGCTGCTGCCAATAGGACAGCTCTTCTCCCAGGAGTTAGAAAGATATCAGAGAGTCAGAGGATTCAGGTGACATGATGGCTTCCTGAAACGTGGGTAATTGTGGACCTCAGACTATGCTCATATTAAAAGAAACCTGAGCATTAAAGGAGTGAAAATTCTCGTAAGGCTTCTGGATGCTTTAGGGAAACATTTTTCCAAAGAAAAGAAATCAACCTGTAACACTGGCCTTGATTTTTCCTGAATAAGGATGATCAGGTGCACTTTAAAGAATAGCTAATGGGTCCCAATACCAAGATGCATAACTCCACACCTGACAACCCAACCTGACCAGCTTCATTAGAGAATTGCATTGTTTAATCCTACACAATTTAAATGGAGTTGGGCTCCAAAGTTCACACAACCCAGAGGTATCATTAATCACAGTCTACATTGATGAAACTTTTTGAAAGTTATGTTCAATAGATCTGCCTCACATTCCCCTGTCAGGCCACGCCCCTCTAATCATCTCTCATGCCAACTATGCCAGGTCATGCCTATTACGCACTATTCATCATGCTTCATACCTCCATACCAATCTTTAGGACATCACCCATGCCCCAAGGTTTTCCATCCTTCCTCTGCCAAGCTCTGGGACTTTTCCATGCCCATTCATCCACTATAGACTGCAGAAAACTGATCATTGTAGAGAATACTTAATGTGTTTTTAAAAAAAGCTTGTAACAGTCATTAGTTCATTACACTCAATGTTAATAGAGTCATAGAGTCATACAGCATGGAAACAGATCCTTTGGTCCAACTCATCCATGCCAACTGAGTTTCCCAAACTAAATTTGTCTCACTTGCCTGCATTTGGCCCATATCCCTCTAAACCATTTCTATTCATGTACCTATCCAAATGTGTTTTAAATGTTGTAACTGTACTTACATCAGCCACTTCCCCTGGTAGTTCATTTCAGATAAAAATCACCCTATCTAAAAATAATTGTCTCTCAGGATCCTTTTAAAACTTTCTCCTCTCACCTTAAAAATGTCACCTAAAAGTAAATTCTTACAAGTCAAAAAAAATGCATCAATCACCCAGACCCTTTACAATATCAATTTCAGAAACTGCAAGCACTAGAACTTTCTTAACCTTTTATAAATACACATCATCAAATTGACAGCACAGCCGAGAGCCAGAGATGTCAATCACACAGGAGTTTCAACAGGGTAATAGGTATCTCAGCTTTCAGCCATGCCTTATTATGCAAAATTTTCAATTTGTAACATACATACCATTTTGATATAGTCATTAATATGGAAAATTATATTCAACTTCCACCACCTGGCTATTAGATCTGAGGCCTTTCATGTAATTTTTTTTAAAGGAGTAGCCTGACCTGGGTGCCATGATCACCTGACTGCAGACTGAGACAAGTCCAGGAGACCCAAGTGAAATAAATAAAACTGCCTACAATAAAGATGCCACTTTATCTAAAGAAGTTGAAATGATGCATTAAGTCAGCATCCAGAAATTTACATTTACAGCTTTCGTTCATAATTGCATGGTAAATGATATTGAACATCAAAGTTTGCCTATACCTGCTTTGTTTAGAAAGAAAATGGAGCTAGGCTTTACAATATATAAACCAACCATTTTTCAGTAGATGTATTTGAGCAGAGAGAGTTAACGATTTTGTAACAATAAAAGCTGGAAGTCTCTCTCTCTTTCTTTGTTTTAACTTTCAGAAGTCAACTCCCAGTGAGAAAGCAAACTGAGAAAGCCTTCACCAAGAACACAAAGGTATCTTTAGGTTCCACTACTGCCAACAATACAAAACAGCAATTAAACAGCTGTGGTCTTGGGTTGAAATTTAACATCACAAAGATTCTAAGGACTAAACTTGACATCCTTTATTCTTCTTGTCCATATCAGATAATGTATTTTTGAAATGTATTACTTATATTACAGTCAGAGAGTCATATAGATCTACAGTGCAGAAAAAAAGGCCCCTTTGGCCCATTGAGTCTGTGCCAGTTCAAAACAACCACCAAACCTACCTAATCTCCTAAACTTGTGTTGATTATTTGTTTAATATTCCATTTGTATTCCGGTCACTCCTAGTGTTTTTTTAGGAGCATCAGAACTGTAAGCTGTATGGAAGTGTGTGGCTTATTAAAATGAAAATGTCATGACTCAATGAAATCAGATACAAAGAGATTTTAATTCAGGCTCATGATTATCATGATTAGTCCTGAAATTGGGAGCTAATAGGAAAGACCCAAGTCTGAAAAGGGTTTTTTTATTAATTGTCCTACTAAGAGTCCTCGTTTATATCCTGCTAGAGGTTTCTCCTCCTCTTTGTATGCCACTTCTCTTACCTTGTGGAGGCAGTCTTCTTTAATCCACATTAACTTTAACTGCACAATTTCCTATTCCAATCCACTTAGAAGTAAAGCTTAGCTTCATTTTGATGCTATTATGAGTGCGTCCCTTCTGCACATTTCATTCCTGACCTGGCATATAATCAACTCATTTGAACAAAGTGCTGCTTAGTCAGAGACCATGTCATTTAATATAGATTGCCAAACATGTTGTGTCCCTCCAAATTGTTGCATATTTTAAATCAAATTGTTTAACACATTTCCTGATATACCACTATCTAAAATTATATTAATAGTCAACAACATCCAAGCACATTGGGTTGAACACAGAGCAATATGGGCTGTGACAAGATTTGTGGCAGATTTACATAAGAAGTCCAGCAAGTTCCACCTCAATGACAGGAGCAACACTCTGCACCTTTTACATATCTGCCAGGCATCAAGGCAAGTTTCACGCTAGACAGTGGAGAGTTGCCATTTAACAGCTTACCTTTATTAGCAACCTTACTAATTGCACATCTTGCCTCATTAGTTTGCAGCTTCCTATCTTACCAAATGCACTGAACAAGCTGGATGTCGAGAATTTTAGACGTGGAAGTCAGAACAGGCAACTTGTCATTTCAGTTCATCACTGGCTTTAAAGGGCCTCCATATTCATTACCAGGCTACATGCCGTCCACATCTATGGACATTGTCATCTGATATGTGCCAGCCTTTAGGAATCCTCAAGGCACATTTGTGATCCACATACAGGATGCTTCTGCAGTTCAAATTTATGACTCAGACTGTAGCATCAACTATCATTTGCAATTCTCTCGTAAAGGCACTTTGAATGCAGGAACATGCACCCAACTCATTGACTGGACCAGGTTACAACTCTGGTCTCTTCACTTCCTGACATAGCATTTACTCACTCATGCTTGTGACATTCCAACCTTGCATTGCCTTGCCTTTTTGCCTTTTGCCCATTCAGCCAGGGGTACTAGGCTGACACTACTGCTTTGTTGCTGTACCATTTAGCACTGACACAAAACCAGGAAACTTATCACAATTCTCATTGGTCCTTCATCAAGTGAAGGGAGATAGCTTGCAGTCTGGAGTTCTGGCACAATATGTCAAGGCTAGCTTCCATTATCAGTCTAGGGAATTGGCAATGGTCAGTCAGCTACCCTCAAGATTCAGAATCAGGATGCTCTCCAGATAAAGGATGAGGAGATGATGTCTAGCAGCCTACTGCCTGTCTTTATTCTTTATGTGCTATCATGAGGCAGATATTAAGAGAGATGAAAGTAGTTGGCACACTTAGGGTGCTGGTGGGGAGTGAGTAGGCCGTGCATAGGGTATTCAGGGATAGTGGTGTTGAGAGTTGTGCTGGGTTAGAATGAGTGGTGCAGGCAGGAGGGAGAACGGTAGTGCCTGAATCTTGGTAGGAGGTGACAGAGAAAGAGTAAGTGTGTGATATAGGAAGGAGGAGTATCATACTTACATTGGCAATGTGTAGAAGATTATCGATCTTCTTCAGACTTGCTGTGCATTCCACAGGCTGGCTAAGATTGTAGCGACCCAATGGCAACCTCAAGCCAGTCCAGTTTCTGGCCTTTGCTGCTGGTCCTGGGGAAGAGGATGTCGCACCTCTGCACCACCCTGTGCAACAGTATGCCAGATTTCCCTTCTCTACCATGTCCTGGGCAAATGTCAGGAAATGTGAAGAGCAGCTCCAGGCTCACAATACTTGTCCAAGAGCATAACAGCCTTATAACTATTGCACTGTCGTCAGGGTTGCAGGTCAACTGTTGGAAGTCCCAGCAGTGGCAACTTGTTCCAGGACCCACACATAGTAAGATGGGGCTAAAATAGGTGAAGGGGTGGGGGGCATGAGTGAAATAGAACAGGGTTAGCTCATTGATGAGGTGAATGTTTAAGATACAGCGAGCAATCCCACTAGGCCTCACAGAGAAAACACTGAACATTTTTCACTTTTTTTAATAAAACAAGACACATCTGCTCAAAGTTTGAATGCGCTCTTTATGGACAAAATATCTCCCCATACTGTGTTTGAATGAAAATGTGGGTGCTTTATATTTGGCGATGCAGCCACCAGACAACTAAAGAGCATATGATTATCCCAACATGAGGACTGCTCCATTTCTAACAATGAACTGAACATGAAATGATTATATACTGCAACATCTCCTACTACAGGTAAAAAAAAATACAAACAGTGTGGCAGTTTCATGACTGTGAATATACATGTTTTCATCTAATTATCTATAATGTATTATGCAATGTCTCTGAAAAGTTAGTAAAGTGAGTCTCAATCCATGGATGGTTGTGGTTCAGCAGTATTTACACAAGTGCATTTCATGTTCAGTATGATCCATAGAAGTTTACATTATAATTATGGCAAGCACTTTACTGCCTGAGACCGTTTTAGCAGTGGCCCCACAGCTGAGAATTCACAAATTACCAAGTTCAAACATGAAGCAACTAAGACACAAATGTTACATTTTTTGGGTCTCCCTTGAACCTTGTATTCTGGGCAACTGGCTCGAGCATCTTAAATTAGTCTGATTATCAATTTCTTAAAATATCAACAATATCAACCCTCACGTCAAACAAAGTTTTTGGAAATGTGCTTAGGAGCAAAGATCTTAGCAACTGGAGTTCCCATTTCTTCACAGCATCTTTTCCCATTGAGGATAAACAGTAGAATATCACAATATCATCTATTACTCCAAACTATTACAATTAAGGAACTTTATTTAACAGCAGAAAAATAAACAAATAAAATAATCTGTAAAACTCGAACATTGTCCACAATTAAAACAATCCTGTTGGTGTTAATGTGATTCTTTCACACTTGATAGTAGTTGCTAATTCTGGTTGTAATAAAGCTACATTTTGAGCATAGCAAAACCATACACTTGTAGGAAAAGTTTTATAAATCTTATCTCAGTTATAAACAAATTTTAGTGAAGAACAAACAGCTAGGTGTAACTGCTTGAAGGAATGAATGCCGGAAATCAGAGAATTTTTTATATCAGTATAGATAGCAGATTAAGGAGGTGTGAATAATTTACAAAACTGTGCAAAATACACACACGTTTAATCTGTTATAGTTGGTGGCTTGAAGTTCACTTCTGACAAATGGTCAGTGCCAATTGCTTGAAACTGGGAGTGGCCCATGATGAATACATATAAGTCGTGTGAATTTCACTCTACTGTTTGAAAAGAACACAACAAATGCTTGAAAACTCAAAATTAGGTTATTAGTCTTTTTCTTAAATGGTCATGTTATCGGTACAGTGATGTTGTTTTTGCTTTATTTCTCAATTACTGTAAAGTTCCAACCAATAATGCATATTTTGAAACTTTTGCACTTATTAATTCAACTGATGTGAGTGATGTCACTGCAAGATTGAAGTGGCTATTTTAATTGGCAAGTGTATTTTGACTGACTGAATGGGGTGCTGCCCTTGCTTGATGTCAGCTATGTGAGGGCTAGACCATTTTAACTGCTTGGGCTAAGATGACTATGATTGAGAGGCTTCCCATAGGAGGCATGTTGGTCACTTTGGCTTGTGAGCTCCTGTGGGCCAGCTGTTTCTGTTTTACACTGTTCGCAAATTATTGACAATAATAGTACACAAACTCTTGTAAACCACAGATTCATGACCTTATTAAATATGTCCTTCATGCATATATGCCAGCAACTTATTTAAGCTGCATGTTTGAATACATTGCGATTTTGAATAACAAATATTAGCAAAAGAGTTGAGTCACTTTTACAAGCCTAACTCACATATGCCTTTGTGCAGATTGTAGTATAACCAACTTCTCATGGAACCTAAGAAGGCTATAATCCACTTTTCTGCTGCTGAGACATTTTTTGCACTTGGTTGCTTTAAGAATGTCTTGCCTCATCCCTTAAGGAGCTTTAATAAGTGTAAAATCAATGCCTTCTAATTTGTTTTTAAGTGTTTTAATTATTGAAATTCACGCTAACAAACGGTCTGCACTCAATGATGGCATCTTTTTCAATGAATTGAATAAAACAGAGATTAGTGTGCATATGCTATTTTTAATGTGTGTGCTGCAATGTCAAATCAATATATGTAACTATTTTGCATGGTAAATGATGGTAATTAAATCTGAAAACTTTTCTATGAGTATCTCTTGTATACATCTGTGCATCACATATGGTGCACTTAGAAAAATGGGGTGGTTGCCATCCATCTGATAAATGATTTTAGCTCTGATTGTGTAGTCAGATAAGGAATGATGTCAGTATCCTACACAGAAATTTGTTTCAAATACAAGACAAATTTCTGAGACAGATTTTGCTGAGGGGACCTTTTCAAAAAAAAATTCAGAAAATTCAGTAGTTAGTAAGACAATAAAGTATGTAGAGTGAAATAATGTAGTGTAATATTGACATAGTTAAAATGAAACCATCATTGTCAAATTATTCAATATACTGAAAATAGTGCTAAACCTGCCATTTACATTCATTAGAAAGAGGGTCGATTTTAATTTTGGCAATGTTGGAAAAGAGATGGTAGCAGTACTTGTGAGTGAGTGAGTTCTTTATTTTCTCAAAGATGCAGGGAAAAGTGTTGTGTGCCACAGTCTGACACTATTTTAAGTTACAAAAAGAATGAAACAAAATTACATTCATTTTCTGTACAAGGGGCCTTCAAACACAGCTCCAGAGCTTCTGCAAGGTATCCCAAGCCTCAAGGATTCCTAGTGCTTCAGTCCCACTGCAGCAAGAACTCCTCACTCCGGGCATCATTTCACCAGTGATCCACCAAACACCACTACAGTGACCCACCAAGCACCACCACAGTGACCTGCCAAGGAGTACCACAGTGACCTGCTGAGGCCCATCACAGACAGTGACCCGCTGAGTCTGCGCTTCAGCTCTACCACTGCCAGCGCTGCTGCCAAAGACCTGCCAAATCTTTGATTCCACACTCCAGGCCTACTATAACCAGAAGTCCTCACTCCAGGCTCCGCACCCAATGATCTACCGAGTCCATGCTTTGGGTGTCCCGCAGTGGGAAGTCCTCACTCCAGCCACCGCCACTGTCGCAGCCAACAACCCACAGAGCACAGCTCCAGCTTCCCCACAATATTAGAAGAGGAAGAAAAGAGAAAACAAGAAAGAAAATTATGAGAAAGAAGAGAAAGAATGCAGCCACCAAGATAGCAGCTATAAAATCACATGGAAATCAGGTGGGCTAACTAGATGGATACAAAACTGGCTTGGTCATCGAAGACAGAGGATAGCGGTGGAAGGATATTTTTCAGAATGGAGACTGGTAAAAAGTGGCGTTCCACAGGGATCAGTCTTAGGTCCTCTGTTGTTTGTTGTATATATAAATGATCTGGAGAAAAATGTGCACAGTCTGAATAGTAAGTTTGCAGTTGATAAGAAGAGTGGTGGAGTTGCTGATATTGCCAATGATAGGTAGATTGACAACTTGGGCACAGAAATGGAAGATGGAGTTTAATCTTGACAAATGCAAGGTGATGCATTTTGGAGGATCAAATTTAGGTGTAAATTGTAGAATGTTAATGTCAGAACGCTTAGGAGTATTAATATGCAGATGGATCTGGGCGTGTAGGTCCACTGTTCCCTAAAAGTGGCAACACAAATGGCCAAAGTGATTAAGAAGGCATATGGTATACTTGCCTTCATTGGCTGGGGAATGGTGTGCAAGAGTTGGCAAATCAATTTGCAGCTATATAAAACATTTGTTGGCCTATATTTGGAGCATTGTGTGCAGTTTGGTTGCCACATTATCAGAAAGATATGGAAGCTTTGGAGAGAGTGCACGAGGATGTTGCCCGGTCTCGAGGGCATTGGCTCTGAGGAAAGGTTAAAAAGACTAGGATTGTTATCACTGGAATGACAGAGCTGAGAGGAGACCTGGTGGAGGTCTACAAACTTGAGAGGCATAGATAGGGTGGAAAATCAAGGACTTTTTCAGGTTTGAAGTTTCAATTACAAGGGGGCACAGGTTCAAGGTGAGAATGACTTTTTAAGGGAAAATGTGTGAGGAAACCTTTTCACACAGAAAGTGGTAGGACCCTGGAACCACTGTTAGAGGAGGTAGTGGAGCAGGAAGTTTGGTGACATTTAAGAGGCATCTGGATAGTTACATGAACCAAGGGGAAATAGAGGGATACAGACCAAGTAAGGGCAGAAGGTTTGTTTGTTAGTTTAGTCAGGACATGATGATTAACACAGACTTGGAGGGCTGAAGGGCCTGTTCCTGTGATGTACTTCTCTATTGTTCTATAAATCGGGTTCTAAACTCTGGGAGCAGCAACAAACCACAGCACCGGAAGATCATGTTGGGGTTTGTGGCTGACCCAATACGTTTATAAAGTTTCTCTATCGAGCCATCGAATCCAGTGGCCACCTCATCCCGCTGAATTGTTAATGTTCCCACAGCTGAGGGACAAACCACATCCCATCGCCCTGTATAGCATGGTAACCTTTTGATACAATTCAAAGTTAGCAAGATGTAATGGCAATAGGAGTGGGATACACAAACGCACATTAATTCACTACCAATTCCAGGTACCACCATTCCCAAAAGTTAAAATTGCCAAGGCTTAAGCTGTCATTGAGTTCTGGAATTATATTGAATAAGCCTGTTAAAAAAACACCATGCTTTGTAGAAATGTTCAGTTGAAATGAGTGTTGGGAGATGGTCATGAGTGGTCATTAGTAGTGAGAAGCAGTGATGCCGACTAGACTAGATGGGCCTCAATATCATTATATTCATTTGGCAAAACAAGTATAAACTGCGCCATGTGATTTTCAAGTAGGTGAGTATCAAGAAGAATTATAGAAGACAGGAAAGTCAAGAAATCCACTTATCACCTAGGAATAAGTCTTTTCAAAAGAATTTGGCTCCCAAAAATATACTTTTTGATGCTTGTAACAATTCATTGCAATCAAAAACACAAGGGAAAGTTATCTATAGGTGTTCATTGGTTCACACCATACCACAGCAAATAAATCTTACCAGGTATTTTCAAATATTTTCCCCAGTGCTTACTTCATCATTCCGTTTCAACTGGCAGGTTGTCCTTCCTTCTGATCATTCCATTGCAACTCTGTTTCCGCACTGCTGGGATGACCAATTCTTGGGGAAAGGTGACAAGTGGTCCACCATGGAAGCAAGGGCAGGGAAGCTGATTAGCAAAAAGTCAACAAAGTAAATTGTGAAATTAAGGTGGTAGCATTGGGAGGTATAAGAGTTTAGTGGAAATCAATTCAAAAGTATATCATGAAGAATAAAAGCTAGTAACGCATCAACTGTGCAAGACTCCCATATCTTTGAAACTCATGGCCTCTACCAGCTAGAAAAACAAAGGCAGCTGATGCATGGGAAAATCTCCACCTGCAAGTACACCTCTAAACTATGTGTCATCTTGACTTGGAGATATATCGCTGTACCTTCTCTGGTTAAAGTCATGAAAACCCTTTCATAACAGCTTCAGCTACTTGGTTGTTATTTTCAAGTATCTGACTGCTGAGATCCTTATCGTGGAGGTTCAACATGTTCCAGGATGATACAGAAGACCATGTCATTCCTGTTGTCTGCAACTCACATTCAATGCGAACAACGTAAAACTCAATAGGCTGCAGGTAGGAATCGCCATCATACATCATCCAGGCTGTGTTCCCACCCAAAGAAAGCAGATATCCTAGCAAGGTTTTCAACTCAAGAAAAAAGATGAGAAAAATGCCTTGTCAATAAAAAATAATCCTTTAAAGAAATGATTTACCTGACTTTTAAATCTCCAAGGTACCTGAAAGTCAAGCCAACCCTACCTTTCAGATTACCCTCTTCAGGCCAGGCAGAAAGGTCCCTGTGTCGGCATTTGTGCCTGACCCGCACACCCCTGCCCACTTGTCTGAGTCTTGGGACAACACTCACCTCTCTTTCACAGTCTTGAAACCCTCTGTATCCAACAGTCTGGTGATTAGACCCACTCTTGCTCCCACAGTCTCAGGACTCCACACACTGTCCTTCTTACAGTTTTGGAACTACACCACCCCTTTCCCTCTCTTGTGACTACTATCCACTTCCCAGTTCTGGATTTGTATTATAACAATGCCTCCACCCTGCTCCAAGATCTGGGTCCCTTGTACTCTCAATGAAGCTCAGAGGCCAGAGCATGACAGGAGAGCAAATGGACATAACAACAGAACTAGGTCGCCGTTCCTTTTATGCCACAGTTTCTCTCAAGAACCCTCACCTGCCACCAGCTTCTGACCTGTTATCTCACCAAGCCCAGTTACCTATATAAACTACCTCCTCTCTGCACTGTCAACTATTATGGATCCCAGATCAATCTGAGCCAGCATTGACTATCCCCAGGTTCTTGCTGGCTAGAGTGGAGTTGAGGGGGCACAGAGGATGAGGAAAGGAAGGCAGAGGGAGTGGAGAAGGGGAGATGAGGGGGAGAAATTGAAGGGAGATGGGAGAGGAGATAGCAAAAGTGTATGAGATGAGAAGTGGGTGATGGGTTTTGAGGAGAAAGGATAAAAGGCTTGAGGAGTCACATGGTGCCATGGATCAAATATGACACTGTCAGGATAATAAAGTTTATGTGCCACCCAACATGTTAGTTCATGTAAAATATACCACAAGGATCAATTTCTTGCTGAGACAGATGTCTTGAAGGTTATTAACATTAATTATTCATACTGCTGTAATATCATAGTCTGGAATTTGTAGTCACCAATGTTACTGCAGTGTACATGCACATAACTGATCAACTGATTCCATTGCACTGAGTGACTGAAGGTGAGGGAGGCTTCTTTATAGAAAACATTACATGTAGTGCAGCACAGAAACAGACCCTTACACCCACAAAGTCTGCGCTGACCATGATGCCATTCTAAACTAATCCCATTTGTCTGCATGTGGTCTGTATCCCTCTATTCCCCGCCTGTTCATCAGTCTGTTTCAATGCCTCTTAAATGTTGCTTCATATCTGCTTCTACCATTTCTCCTGACAGTGTGTTCCAGGTGAGTTCCAGCCTTTGTACAAAAAAGTTTCCTCACACATTTCCTTTAAACTTTCCCCCTCTCACCTTACACCTATGCTCCTCAGTGTTTGACATTTCGACCATGGGAGCAATACTCCAACTGCCAAACCTATCCATGCTTCTCATAATTTTATGTATTTCTATCAGGTCACTCCTCAGCTTTCAACGTTCTTGCAAAAACAATCCAAGTTTTTCCAACCTCTCCTTACAGATGCTACTCTCCAATCCAAGCAATATCCTGGTAAATCTCTTGTACCCTTTCCAAAACATCGACAATCTTCCTCTATTGTGACAAGCAGAGCAATACACAATACTCTAAATGTGGCCTCACTGAAGTTTTAACAGTTGCAATATGGCTTGCCAACTTTTATACATAATCACCTAACTAATGAAAGCAAGCATGCCTCATGCCTTCTTTACCACCTTATCCATTTGTGCGTTACCATGTTCAGGGAGCTATGAAATTGCAATCTGAGATTTCTTCGGATATCAATGCTCCTAAGGCTCCTACCATTTATTACATATTTTCCTCTGGCATTTAGCCTCCCAAAAATATAGTACCTCACACCTGTCCAAATTAAACTGCATCTGCCACTTGTCACCCAACTTTCCAAATGATCTACATCCTACTGTATCCTTCGATAATCTTCCTCGCTATTCACAACTCCACCAATTTTCATGTCATCTGCAAACTTAATCATTGGGTCACCTACATTTTCATTTAAATCATTTACATAGCTGACAATCAACAGAGGTTCCAGTACTGATTCTTGTGAACACCACTGATCACAGACCCCCAGTCAGAAAACTATCGCTCCATCACCACCCTCTGTCTCTAATAACCACTGCAATTTTTTTTATTCACCTTACCAACTCATGGTGGATCCCATGTGATTTAATTATCTGGACCAGCCTATCATGAGGAACCTTGCCAAATGCTTTTGTAAAATCAATTTGGACAATAGGCACTAACCTGCCCTCATAAATCATCTTCACCATTTCCTCAAAAAACACAGTCAAATTTGTTAGAGACAACCTCCCCCACAAATAGCCATGCTGACTATCTCTAATAACACCATTCATTTGCAGGAGTCCTAGCCTCTGATCTGTTTTTGTAACGATTGTGTTTATGTGGCAAGTGCAGTTGAGTTTCTGGCCAATGATAAATCACGGGATCTCAATAATGGGAGATTCAGGGTTGCCAATGCCAATGAAAGTCATGGGGTGATATTTAGATTATTTCTTATTTGAACCAGCAACTGTGAGGCTCAAATGTTACCTGCAACTTGCTTGTCCTCACATGGATAGTGTCCATATCTTATTGCATTTGAACATGGACTACTTCAGTATCTGGGGAGTTGTGAATGGTCCTGAACATTGTGCAGCATTGGTGAACATTCCCAGTTCTGACCTTATGATGGAGGGATAGTCATTGATGAAGCAGCTGAAGATGGGTGGGCCGAGGACACCAAGCTGAGGAATTCCTGAAGAGATAGCCTGGATCTGAGATGACTAACCTCTAACAACCACAATCATCTTCCTCTGTGCCAAGTATGACTCCAACCATTGGAGAGTTTCTCCCAGATTCCCATTCATTCCTGTTTTTCTGGAGACTTTTGCAGCCATACTCAGGTAAACATAGCAGTCATTCTCCCATCAATTCTGGAATTCAGTTTCTTGTCCAAAGTTGAGGTGGGAAAAGAGGATTTTGGGGGTTTGGATCAGGAGAAGGGATGTGTGAAAAGGTGTTTTGGGTTAGTGAGAAGAGGCAGGATATGAGAAGGAGTGAGGAGAGGGTGGTTGGTGATGAGATGGAGATAATTGAGGGTGGCATTGGGTGAAAAAGAAGGTGATGTTAGGAGACATGAGCCGAAGAGGTGAGAACAGGTGAAGAATAAGAATAGCACAGCTGGTGGTGATAGTAGTGTGGGAAGAGGAGTTGTATGCACAAGTAGAGATGAGGAAAGCAATGAGAGGTGAGGGAAGGCAGGAGGGGTGTAGGGAGGAGGAGAGGGGTAGGACAAGAAGGGGGAAAATGAGGAAAAGGGCTGGATGAACAGAGGCAGCTGTAATTGGAAGAGTTGGTATTGAGAGATGGGAGTGGAAGTGGGCAAGGTGGATGAGGAATGATAGAGAGCTGGAGAGAGTGGCATGAAAAAACACATGTTCAGGAGAAGGGGTGTGATGTGCAGCCAGAGGGAATGAAAGGCGGAGGAAGGTAGGGCTGGGGGAGGATTGAGAGAAAAAGTTAAATTTAACTAAGTTAACTAATATTAATGACAACATAAGGATCACTGTTGTGATTTCTCTGTATTAATCAATTGCACACTACTAAGACTTAACTGAATTTTCTCCTTTTTGATCACTTCTAGAATAAGGAGACCTTTGTTTCACCTTGATTCCCTGGTAGTTGGTTTCCGGTTATATCTGTTGAATACCATTGAGCACTTTAAACAAAAATAATTGTTTGCAACTGAAGTCCTTCGAGCATTGTTTGATTTTGGATCAGAGTCATTATTTTGAACACATCATTGCTAGATGTCAAACAATCACTAAATGAACAATGTGGAATGCAGAGCATTATCAATGAGCGTGATCAAACACTGTTGAGCTCAGGAGATATTAAAGTCTTCTGATTGGGAATGATATGGGCTAATGTATTATGGGGTGAGGAGAGTGGCTGGTGTGAGCATCCTTGATTTATTGTGGCAGTGAAATTTGAAATGTGTTCTTGGTAGTAATGTTTGTAATTCTGCCACAAACAGCAAAAGAAATCCTCCCTTGCTTGTAGCAAGCTGTCTATTTAAATATTGAGAATGCTGATTGCAAGAAGGTGCAAAAATATTTTACAAAGCATTTCCTATGTCATAAACTTTCAAGTTAATGGGTTTATATTTTGTTCAGGTGTTAAAGAGAAATAGGCCTAACATCTAATGCATTGCTGAAGTTGAGTAAGAAGCAGAGAGTCTGGAATAGAGTACATCATACATGCTTCACTCCTTTGGAAGTTAATGAGTATGAATTTCCCTCGGCCTTCCTTCTGGTTCTCTCCTGTCACTTTGCAGGAGACAAGATATATTTTGAACAACGTAATTATTTGAAATCACTCCAGAATCTGCCCATATATGTTTTTAAATCATTGTTGCTGGATAGGCCACCTGGAGAAGTTGGTAATGAGATGACTTTTTCAACATCCACAGTGCTGTTGGAAAGGGAGTTCCAGGTTTTTGACTTGAAAGAATGACAATATAGTTCAAAGCAAGGATGATGTGTTGGTTGGAGGTGGTGGTGAAGTTCCCTTGAATTTGCTTGCCTCATCCTTACAGCTGGTAAAGGCTTTGCATTTTTGAAAATGTCATTGAGGATCCTTGGAGAGTTACTGCAGTACACACTATAGATGGCCCACACTACTGCCACTATGTGTCAGTGGTGATTGGACTAAATGTTGAAGGTGGTACATGGGTTGCCAATTGAACAGGCTTCTTTATCCTGGCATCAAGAGTCTTGTTGGGCCAGCATTCATCCAGGCCAATGGAAAGTATCCCATCACATTTTTGAGCTGTGCCTTGTCAAGCTTTCTAGCATTTAGACCCCTGATTTCTGTCATTCTCTTTTTTATTTAATAAAGGATTTATATTAATTATTTTCCAATCTAAGGATATCAACCAGGAATCAAATTTTGGAAAATTAATGCCAAAGCATCAACTTTCTCACTAACCATTTCTTATCAGATCTTAGCATGAAATTCATCAGGACTTAACTCTAACAATTTACTCAGTGTGACTCCCTGTTGATTGCAATTTTCATGGGTTCCTCCTTCCCTTCCATTTCCAGATTTACAGTTTTGGATAGGTTGTTGCTTATAAGATATGTAGGATTTTTAAGATTTTCTGTTTTATGGTTCTGCATTTATTCATTCTCAGAAACCAAACTGCTGATTACGCAGATAGCAGGTAACAGAAGTTTAGAAGATGAGCAACTGAGAGTCATAATCATGGAGTTGTAGAGCATGGAAGCAGACCCTTTGGTCCAATTCATACATGCCGACCAGATATCCTAAATTAATGTAGTCCCATTTTCCACCATTTGGCCGAGATCCCTCCAACCTCTTCCTATTCATGCACCCATGCCTTTTCAATGTTGTAATTATACCAGCTCCACCACTACCTCTGGCAGCTTGTTCCATACATGCTCCACCCTCTGCATGAAAACGTTGCCCCTTAGGCCTCTTTTAAATCTTTCTCCTCTTACCTTAAACCTATGTCCTCCAGTTTTGGGCTCCTCTACCCTGGGGAAAAAAAGATCTTTGCTATCACCCTATACATGCCCCTCAAGATTTTATAAACCTCTATAAGGTCATCCCTCAACCTCCAATGCTGCAAAGAAAATAGCTCCACCCTATTCAGTCTCTTCTTATAGCTCAAAACCTCCAACACTGGCAACATCCTTGCAAACCTTTTCTGAACCCTTTCACATTTAACAGCATTTTTCCTAAAGCTAGGAGAGCAAAATTGAACACATTATACCAAAAGTAGCAATGTCCTGTATATCACAACATGACCTCCCAATCCCTATCCTTAATGAACTGACCATTTACAGTAAGTGTACCAAACACCTTCTTCACTGAAGAAGAGTAACACCCAAAACATTGACTTCTCCTGTCGTCCAGATGCTGCCTGGCTTGCTGTGTTCTTCCTGTTTTCCTCTCTTGGATTCCACCAACTGCAGATTTTTCTGTCCCTAACCTTCTTCACTAATATGTCTACCTGTGATTCAACTTTCAAAGAGCTATGAGCCTGCACCCCAAGGTGTCTTTGATTGGCAACAGGCCCCATGAGCAGCACGGTGGCTCAGTGGTTAGCACTGCAGCCTCACAGCACCAGGGACGCAGGTTCGATTCCAGCCTCGGTTTACTGTGTGGAGTTTGCACATTCTCCCTGTGTCTGCGTGGGTTTCCTCCAGGTGCTCCAGTTTCCTCCCACAGTCCAAAGATGTGCAGACTAGGTGGATTGGCCATGCTAAATTTCCCGTAGTGTTCAAGGTATGTGGGTTATAGTGGGATGGGTCTGGGTGGGATGCTTCAAGGGGCGGTGTGGACTTGTTGGTCCGAAGGGCCTGTTTCCACACTGTAGATAATCTAATCTATCAATAAGTGTATAAGTTCTGCTCTGATTTGCCCTACCAAAATGCAGTCCCTTACATTTGTTTAAATTAAACTCCATCTGCTACTCAAATAAAAACCAAATGAACTGTGAATGCTGTAAATCAGGAACAAAAAAAAAAGTTGCTGGAAAAGTTCAGCAGGTCTGGCAGCATCTGTGAAGGCGAAAGCAGAGTTAATGTTTCGGGTCCGGTGACCCTTTTTCAGAGCAAATTGTTTTCCCTCCTAATAGCTTTGCTGGCAACTTTGTTTTTGTTCCATCTGCTACAACTCAGCCCATTGGCCCATCTGATCAAGATCCTGTTGTACTCTGAGATAACCTTCTTCACTGTCCACTACATCACTAAATTTTGGTGTCACCTGCAAACTCACTAACTATACCTCCTATATTCACATCAGAACCATTTGTACAAATGACAGAAAGCAGTGGACCCAGCACTGAGGCAATTTGTACGGCACAGATTTGAATCTGTCAATGTTGTCTATTTCATGACACAAAATTTTAAAAATTTCACGACTGAACTGATGAATGAGTGATTGAAGGACTTCTTGCACAGTTCTTGACATAATTCAATACAGTTGATGACTCCATGAACAGGCAATCAATTGCAAATGCTACATTTTTCAAATCAAGGCAAACATCAGTTATAGTAGTAGATAAGTCCATTGACGGTAGAATAGAACTAGCAGAAATTCTACCCATAGTAGTAAACCTGGCATGTTTGGCACACCTTAGGAATACAAATTTGTTATAAATATTGTGACTAATATTCCTATACTTTGTTAATTACAGCTTCAAATTTTATTCTTTGCTCATATTTTTTACTGATGTTCGTTGGAGAAGAATCACATTTCACACTGTTTCACCAGAAGAGTAGTTTTTTGGTTTCTTCTTCTTCTTCTTATTATTATTATTATTATTATTATTATAATATCTTAAATAAAAACTTAAATGTTTTGTTCAATTTAACTGAATTTCTAAGCCCAATCTCAAACCAAGTATAGGAAGTGCATATAATTTTATGCAATGCAATCTGCTGTACAAATGCACTGTACTCCCACTGCCAATGGCTTGGTTATCTCATGAAATTAAAAAAGGTATACTGAATTTTCATATACCCATTATGTAGATGAGTTTTTTCCACTATCACCTAAGCAAATGGTTTAATATCGTATAGTACACTAAAAATTGAGAAATTCTAGATTCAATGCATTTTCACCTGATAGCCGAAGAATAATAGAAGTCTTATCACAAAAGAAGTCATGTCATTACTATTAATGCCACTTCTATGTCTTTTCTCTGCAGTCCTTCAAATTTTTCCTCTTCAGATAATGATCCAATTCTTCTTTGGTAGCCAAAATTGAACCTGCCTCTATCACATTCTCAGACAATGCATTCCAGTTCCTAATCACTTGCTGTGTGAAAACAAAATCCTCACATCATAATAGAGAGATAGTAGGGAATGCCGATGATCCAGAATCTGAGATAACAAGGTGTAGAGCTGGATGAACACAGCAGGCCAAGCAGCACCAGAGGAGCAAGAAAGCTGGCATTTTCGGTCTGGAACCTTCTTCAGAAAAGAAGGGTCTCAACCCAAAACATCAGCTTTCCTGCTCCTCTGATGCTGCTTGGCCTGCTGTGTTCATTCAGCTCTACACCTTGTTATCTCACATCATAACAACTTCTTTGTCAATCACCTTTGGTTCTTGATCTTGCTACTAATGGGAACAGGTTTCCCCCGACTATTCTGTCCAAACCCTTCATAACTTTGAACACTTTAGATCTCCTCTCAACTTTCTTTTCTCTACAGTGGACAGTTCTAGCTTCTGCAACTCTTCCTGTGATTCTCTTCTGCACGCTGTCTAATGCCTAACATTCTTCTTTAAGACTGCTGCCCAGAACGAGATCAAATACCCTAATTAAGGCTAAACCAGTATTTCATGCAAATGTATCATATCTTTGTTACTTCTGTATTCTGTGCCTCATTCATAAAGCTTAGAATCTCACATGCTTTATTAATCATTCTTCCAACATGCCCTGCACATACATATACCTTAAGACACAAGACTTAAAGACAAACCTGTGACGGTAATTAATTTGAGTAGTGTCTATTTACTGGACTCTATCTTGTCCTCTGAGCTCCAGATATGATGGACAGAAAGAACCTATACACTTAGGGTGCAAGTACACCAATCATTATTTCGGTAAAGAACAACAGCAGAGCATCCTGTATTAACATTGAACAATACACTACATTAATTAGAGACCTGCGCACCTTCCAAAGTTCATGATATTTAATACTTCTGTTGTTCTCCCATTTTCTAAGCTTGAAAAAAAGTCAAAACTCCCACTTGGTGATTATTTTCCTTTTTTCCTCTATTTATTTGTGGGATGTAGGCGTCTCTGGCTGGTCAGCATTTCTTGCCCATCCCTATTTGCCCTTCAGAAGGTGGTGGTGAGCTGCCTTCTTGAACCACTGCAGTCTTCCTGCTGTAGTTTGACCCACAATGCTATTAGAGAGGGAATTTCAGGATTTTGACCTAGCAACAGTGAAGGAATGGTGATATATTTCCAAGTCAGGATAGTCAGTGACTTGGAAGGGAACTTAGAGGTGGTGGTGTTTCCATACATTTTATGCCCTTGTCCTTCTAGATAGAAGTGGTTGTGGGTTTGGAAGGTGCTGTCTAAGGATCTTTGTTGAATTTCTGCATTGCATCTTGTATATAGTAAACACTGCTGCTACTGAGCATATTTTCCTACAATTTTTACTTCTTGACTTCACTGTTAAGATGTTAAATGGTGACCATTAAAAGTGTATTGTTGATCCTGACCAGATTTTACATCCTTGCATCAGAGATATTGACAGTATTTCACAGGATTTTAATATTGCTGAAAAAAATACATTTCGTAGAAGCTTTTTGTCTTCGACATATCAGGACAATTCATGAGAAATGCCAATATGAAAAGACAACAACATTGATAATGACTCTGATCATGCTTATTAGTTGAAAGGGGACTTCTGATGGAAAATATAGCAGTTAGTGATGACTGATAGTTGACTGCCAACCATAGTTTAAATATTAAACAAAGCAGGTCAACTCTGATTGGTGAAGCTATTTCTTATGGCAATGTCCTGCCTTAATTTATAAGATAATCTAGTTATAGCAAAGAAAAAAGTAAAAAGGAACAATTTTGTTATATTTTAAATTTTCATTAATTGATAAGAATAGGCTGAGGCTGTATAGGAATCCAAGAACTGAAGTTTACTGCACTGAATGTCCAACTGAATTTGTTCAATACTACTTTTTTTTTGGTTCTGTTGAAATGTGATGTTGTTAAGCCCAGAACAATATACTGAAACAGAAACATGTGGCCTCTGAAATCTTGTAATTGGATAGAAGTTATAAAGTCTCCAGGCTACCTTCTTTACAGGAACAGCTGCAATTTCAGTGATCACATATTCTAAAATTGCATCAGAATACCAGCATGTCTTTAGTGTGTGTTAAAAAAAATGCATTTCTACCAAATCTGTTTAAATGTGTTCATTGCTGAACTAGATTATCTTTTCTGTTATTACGCTGGAGTTTCCCAGTGTACCTGGAGTGAAATATTTATTCATTGCACCTGACATGGTGATCCTGATATTCTTCCCCTATAAACATTAGTTTTCAGGCATATTCGGAACATGAATATTGACTAAGGTTTTTGTTTGTGTGAGTTTAATGGCACTTATTATGACTTACACATAATTGGTTCAGCAAAATAAGCCGTAGGATTAAAAGTCAGTCCCAAATCTTGCAATTCTCTTCACTTTGCCTTCATTGCCTGTCTCTGCACTGAGCTGCATAGATGGTGTGTAGTTGCTGTATTTGCATGATAGGTATGCATTACACTCAGTACTCCAAGTTAAGGATCACCATTACAGGCTCAAGAGAAATGCTGAAAGTGTGAAAAGTGTCAATTACTATCCTTCACCCACTGAAAACTAACTCCTGTAGCTGCAGGGTCTTACTTATTTGACTGTTGTTGTTGGTGACTTTGCACATTTTTAAGTTAAAAACTTCTTGAAAAAAAAACTTTCCTTCCTCCCTTAATCTAATCTTGCCTTTCCTTTGGGATGATTTTAATTTAAAAATAAATGGTGGGTTTGGATTTTTTGGGTTAGGGGTGGCAGAAAGGTAAAATCTTGAAAATTAGGTTTTGTTCACAAACACAGCTCCAATTTAACATTTACAACATGAACTGGTGTCATAAGGTAGGCAGTTGACTAACCCAATGTAAGGTAGTGGGGTAGATTGCAACATTAAATTAGATGTGAGTCTTATTGCCATTTAAGATATAAGTACACAGATTTTCCACTGGTCAGACAGTTGTTATTTCAAGTGTAGATGGGAGATGAGTATTAGGACAGTCCCCATCATAGCAGACTCCAAAGGATTTGCCTGGGAAATTGAATTTTCCACAGGGCAATTCCTCTATGCCCAGGATTCCTCCAAAAGTCTCCACTTAAATTGAAGACTTTGGATTGTTCCAATGAAATTAGGTAAACTTGTTACTCCTGAAACATTAAGACAATTAAATACATAGTCTAACTCCTGAGAAGTGATTAAACTGGTCCTATACTTACCTAACACACTCCCAAATAATACCATCCCCAGAGGCTTACACTTCTCAGACTGACCCAAACCCACGCCCCCTACTGCAGAACCAGAAAGCAACTAACCCCCCTTCAACAACCAGAATTCTGTGTCACCCCAACTTCCACCCCTGCCAGATTATACGCAACCCCTCGATCATTGGATCCAACCTTATACCAGCATCCCCACTGAATCCAAATTGCTCATGCTCCCACTTGATCCTGAGACAACTCTCTCAGAACTTGGCCACTCACACCATCCTGCCAGGCCCCGTTAAACCTCAACTGTCTCTTCTGGACTTGACTCAATCCTCCATCTCTTGCTGCCAGACCTGATTTCTGCCACACAGCCCCACTTGGCATAAATACCACATTGCTTATCTTGTCAGAATGCAAACTGACACCCTACCCATTCAGCACCTGTACCCACCCCCAAATCTGGTAATCTCACCTGCCAATACCCTATGATCACACCTACCTCATGTACATGCAGTTTGACAATGGCAGCAGCTGTCAAATTGAGTGTCCAGACCTTTAGATTCCTGAATTTAGCAGCTGACTGCTGTGAAAAGGTGGGTGGGGGGTGGTTTCACTTCCTCTGACAGACCTGCACTGCAAAAGATATGTCTAGCAGCTTCTTTGAAGTGAGACGTTATTGGTTTGAGGGGACAAATGCCTTCCCATCAACCTCCTGAAACCAGGCACCTGCTTCTGTCCATCAGGCACTGACCCTGCTGCTAAACTCCACTAGGCCTCTTCACATCAAGGTCCCTGATCCAACCAAGAACACTCCAATCTGTTTACACAGCCCCATCAACAAACATGGAGTCTTCATGCACCCAGCAAATCCTGTTCTGCCCCACCACAACCAAATAATGATTTCCTCATTTCCAGAAGTCTTTCCAACCCTCTGACTCCCAACTTCCATCAGATAGATAATGCATGCAACCTATCTCACCTCAGGCTGACCATCATCATATTCCTCTGTTCAATTCACCACTTACCCCATGACCAATTTCTTTACTCCTCCAGTCAAACCAGCAACTCTGGTATGGACTTTGTTCATGCTGTGGCTATCACTGACTACCTCCCTGTTCAAATAATGGCCCCAGCTGTCAAACATGGCATCCTCTGGGCAGGAAACCAATCAGTGACATTATTGACAGTTGTGGAGTTAAAGCTTCACATTGTATTTGGAAATGCTTTCTAACAGATCTGTGTGCTAGGGGTCAGGTCAATAAATGCTCTCCCCTTTAATTCTCTTTCTGTACCTGGCCTGATATTGATTCCATTTGGTCTAATTTAAACCTGCTTCCCAATACTCTCCCTGTTTATTTCACAAAGCTTCAAGCTAATTGATAAATGAGGTAGTCAGACGCTTGGCCTGTTCACTCAGGTCCTAATGTTCTGATTTTTTGGATGTGCTCTTATCAGCACATACTTGAAACAAAATTTAAAAGCTCAAAAACTGTGCAAGGACAAATCTGATGGCAGTTACATTTTGATGGCCTGCTACAGCAACATTTGAGTCATTGGGCAGAATCTTCTGCACTTAGCCCCAGGCAAGATGAATGGCAAAAAGACTTTCAAATGCTGAACCCTGCACTCTGACATTTGCACAATTCTCATGCAAAGCACTTCTCACAAAAGAAACCTGACAACACTGATCAATTCTATCTTATGCAGGTACCTTATATCCCCATCTAAACAGCTAACTGTCACACTGTTCTTTATTGTCCTATTGCATATAAGCCACAGTCAGCTGCCACAAATATTATCTTAGTCTCCTTTCTCCACAAGCCATTTAGGCCAACATGCTCATCTCTGCTTTCAACTCCTTGCAAGAGGAAAAAATTGTAACCCTCTAGATATGCAAAAGAGATCCAATTACTTAAAAAAATCAACTTACCTAACAGATCTAAGAGGTCACTTTCAATCTCACTCTGTAGATATTTGAAAGGGAGTGGGGTAATGTTGTGATTCTAGCCCTACATGTTTTTCAGGAGATTTACCTCCCAACATCCAAAGGTACATTTATATACTAGCCTGCGAGCATTCATCACATGCCACTCACTCACTCACTGTCCAACATTCCAAACATCCATTCTTTCTATGAGTGATCATGGGAACTGCAGATGCTGGAGAATCCAAGATAACAAAGTGTGAAGCTGGATGAACACAGCAGGCCAAGCAGCATCTCAGTAGCACAAATGCTGACGTTTCGGGCCTAGACCCTTCATCAGAGAGGGGGATGGGGTGAGGGTTCTGGAGTAAATAGGGAGAGAGGGGGAGGCTGACCGAAGATGGAGAGAAAAGAAGATAGGTGGAGAGGACAGTATAGGTGGGGAGGTAGGGAGGGGATAGGTCAGTCCAGGGAAGACGGACAGGTCAAGGAGGTGGGATGAGGTTAGTAGGTAGGAAATGGAGGTGCGGCTTGGGGTGGGAGGAAGGGATGGGTGAGAGGAAGAACAGGTTAGGGAGGCAGAGACAGGCTGGGCTGGTTTTGGGTTGCAGTGGGGGGAGGGGAAGAGCTGGGCTGGTTGTGTGGTGCAGTGGGGGGAGGGGACGAACTGGGCTGGTTTTGGGATGCGGTGGGGGAAGGGGAGATTTTGAAGCTGGTGAAGTCCACATTGATACCATTGGGCTGCAGGGTTCCCAAGCGGAATATGAGCTGCTGTTCCTGCAACCTTTGGGTGGCATCATTGTGGCACTGCAGGAGGCCCATGATGGACATGTCATCTAAAGAATGGGAGGGGGAGTGGAAATGGTTTGCGACTGGGAGGTGCAGTTGTTTATTGCGAACCGAGCGGAGGTGTTCTACAAAGCGGTCCCCAAGCCTCCGCTTGGTTTCCCCAATGTAGAGGAAGCCACACCGGGTACAATGGATACAGTATACCACATTGGCGGATTTGCAAGTGAACCTCTGCTTAATATGGAAAGTCATCTTGGGGCCTGGGATAGGGGTGAGGGAGACCACACCCAGCACCTTCCCCTGCAACTGCAGGAAATGCTACACTTGCCCCCACACCTCCTCCCTCACCCCTCATGGGCCTTCTGTAGTGCCACAATGATGCCACTCGAAGGTTGCAGGAACAGCAACTCACATTCCGCTTGGGAACCCTGCAGCCCAATGGTATCAACGTGGACTTCACCAGCTTCAAAATCTCCCCTTCCCCCACCGCATCCCAAAACCAGCCCAGTTCGTCCCCTTCCCCCACTGCACCACACAACCAGCCCAGCTCTTCCCCTCCTCCCACTGCATCCCAAAACCAGCCCAGCCTGTCTCTGCCTCCCTAACCTGTTCTTCCTCTCACCCATCCCTTCCTCCCACCCCAAGCTGCACCTCCATTTCCTGCCTACTAACCTCATCCCACCTCCTTGACCTGTCCGTCTTCCCTGGACTGACCTATCCCCTCCCTACCTCCCCACCTATACTCTCTTCTCCACCTATCTTCTTTTCTCTCCATCTTCAGTCCGCCTCCCCCTCTCTCCCTATTTATTCCAGAACCCTCACCCCATCGCCCTCTCTGACGAAGGGTCTAAGCCCGAAATGTCAGCTTTTGTGCTCCTGAGATGCTGCTTGGCTTGCTGTGTTCATCCAGCTTCACACTTTGTTATCATCCATTCTTTCTAACTTAGTAGTCATATTAATCTGATTCTTCAGAAAACTGATGCATTTTGGATATCTGCAAGAACAATGTTAATAATTTTTAGAGCTTAATTTTTTTAAAAAGAATTATATTACACAATACGGCTCCTGTACTGAAATACTGTTCTAACAGCACCTGTACTTGCAAGGAAGGAAGGAAGGGTGGATATTCAGTGTAACATAAATTATATAGGTTAGTCATAGTAATAGTGAAAAATATCTGTGCTCTGACTAGAGAAAAAAATCTGAAGTTAGTAAGCAGTTTCCATCATGAAATGTTATCAGTTACCATACAACAGTCAGTTAACATTTAATGCACATGTTTCCTGGGTAAATAAAAACTATGAAATAGCTAAATGTTTATATTTTTATCATCACATTAAATTTTCCTGACAGCAAACAACCTTTTCCTCTCTTCAATGGTCCATTTGTTTCTTTAGTGATTGATCTGTTTAAAATTCCCATTTTTAAACTGAACTGATCACAGTGTATGGCTCATAGCCAGCCACTGACCAACATACACTCGGTTATGCAACACTATAAAGACTAAGAAGCTGAGCATTTTAATTATTAAGAAGGTTCATTGCTCATTAAAAAGTTAATGATGGAAAAATTGCTGGTGTGATACTTTGGTGCATATCGTGTTTGCAGTTTCCCTTTTCTTTTTATCAACACAGAACAGATTTAGGAGTCAAAATTCAATCAAAGGATTAGCTAGATCCTGCTCCTAGGCTCAAAAATAATCAAAAATAGCCAGATACATTATATGGAAAATACCTGCTCGCATTGAAATGAAACTTAAGTCTTCCATTTGTGCATGGAAGACTTCAAGTGTTAAAACTATCCAAGCAGCTATTTCAGCTAAATAATTACATTGGCTCTCAATTTCTTGATACCAACAATATCATTGAATGACACTTATACACTATTATAATATTTTTATTTGTAATTCTATTTTAGTTCATCCTCTATCTAATCAATCTTAGTTTTACTATTTTGGAAATAAGGCAATTGTGAGTTGTTTTAAAAAGACCCCATCATTTTCTTACAGAACTCAGTCAAGACTTAAATTTGGTTTTAATTTTAGAATTTACATTTAAGTTCAGTGTTATTGGGCCGACAAATTCAGCATAAACTAATTGGCAAAGAAACATAAAATTCATTTATGAAGGCTCAGATTATAGGAAGCATATATGCTGTGGTGTCATCATTGATTTGTTTTGGGCATTTTTCCAATATTTTTACACTGAATGTAAGTTAAGCATTAAGATTGTAATATGAGCTATGTAACACTAAAATAATAATCTAGTTTTTTTAATGGAGAGAGAAACAACCTAAACTAACTCGGCTTCTTTAATTAATAGCAATGAATGTTAAGAAATAGATGTTTGCTGATGGTCACACATAGTTAGGAACCACCTACAATTCCTTAGACACTGTGCCCATTGTAGTAAGACCGGGTCAACATTCATGCTTGGGCTGGAAGGCTGATTTGTCATACCCACATGTCATGGTCTATGACAATTCAGGATGATGGTTCACCATTACCTTCTTGGGTACAATTAGGAATCGGCAAATGATGGTGGCCAAGTCTCATGACTGAAGAGAAAGGATTTTGCCAGTCAGCAGTGAGGATCAACACTGTTCCACTGAGAAGAAAGTGCAGGCTACCAGAATCTATGAAGGATCAGCGACCTTAATCCATAAATGCTCCTTGACATGCTAAGTATTCTCAATATTTCCTATTATCCGATATCTGTAGTATTTTGCTTTTGTATTAAAATAAGTATGATTTTTTTCAGAAACACTCCTTCAGATTATTCAAACCTGATCAAGATCAAACAAATTCTTGTATTGGAAGATCAAATTCAGAAGCGAGTCTGCAAGTATAAACAACTTCAACCAGTCTAGATAACACAATGTGGAGCTGGACGAACACAGCAGGCCAGGCAGCATCAGAGGAGCAGGGAAGCTGACGTTTCGGCTCTGTAAGATCCCAACCTGAAACATCAGCTTCCCTGCTCCTCTGATGCAGTCTGGCCTGCTGTGTTCCTCCAGCTCCACACTGTGTTATCTCAGACTCCTGCATTGGCAGTTCTTACTATCTCTCAACTACTCTAGAGCTTTGCAAAACAAGATTCAACGTAATTAGATAAAAGCACAGGATGCAAATAATGAAGATCTGAAATAAATGCAAAATGAACTAGAGAAACTCAAGAAGTCTGGCAGCATCTTTGGAGATTGAAAAAGAGTTAATATTTCAAGTCTAACATGACACTTATTCAGAACAAGTCAGTTAGATTTAGGAATGATAGTACAGTGGTACTCTTATTGGATTAGGAGTCTCAGCAGATAATTGCACTACCTTCTCCGGGGCCTGGTTAGGTCATGCTTTACCTGAGAATGTTGATAGGGTTTGGACATAATCTGTGAAAGTGGCACAAATAAAACAGAGTAGAACCCAGAGGTTCACCATAATGTTCAGAGTACAAGGCTTCAAACCCCATAGGGCCATTAGGGAAATTTAAATTTGATCAATTAATAGATCTAGAACAAAATGCTTGTCTCATTGATAATATTCATGAAGCAACTGGATTTTGTAAAATGACCACCTAGTTCATTAATACCCTGCAGGAGAGAAAATCTGCCATCCTTGCCTAGTCTGGCTGCATGCAACTTCAGCCCACAGCATTGTAATTGATTTGTAATTGTCCTCTGAAATAGCTTACACCCCATTCAGTTCAAGGACAATTAGAAATGGACAATAAATGCTCACATCCCAAGTACAATTGTTTTTTTTTCAAAATTGCTTAAAATGATTTGAGGAATACTATTTTATTCCTCAAATACTTCAGTGTATGGTGTGTTTTTTTTTCAGTTATTCACACTGGGTCATGATATATTCTCGTCCCTTCCTAAACCCCTTACCCTCCACGTATATCTGTGAATCCACCACAGTGTCTCTGTCACTGCAGGCAGAAAACTTGAAAAGGAGCAGAGTTAGCAAACAGCCAAAGACAGTGGGTCCTTAAGGCATTTTCCACTTCAGCTGATTCCAGCAATGCCATCGAACTTCACTGTAAAATCTGTCTTTTCCTTGTGCTTTTCCCTCTGAGGACACACAAATTGATCACTTTTTAACAATGCAGTTGCCCTGACAGATTTCAATTTGTCATTGTTGTACAGTGTTCATAAAAAATGCACTTTGTTCTACACCTGCTATCTCCAGGCTAATTGTAGCAACCAAAGCCCCATTCAAACTTCCAGGGTCACAGCTGAGCTATAAATTTCTATAAAGGAATGAACTTTAAATTGTCTTCTGGATTGTAATTGGATGAGTCTTTTGATTCCATCTCATTGATGCTATTTTACAATAATGGCAGGTTGTTAAAACAGTAAGTACAATAAACAAATATATACTGAGAGTGTGGAAATATCTGAAATTTTAAAAATCAACAAAAATAGATGAAACTGCTCAGTGGATCTGGCAATACCTTTTGAGAGAGAAACAACGTTAATTGTCCAAATCTTCTCGTATCCAGATCATTTGAGATGACAGGTAAGTTGGGAGATGGGTGTCGGAAACCCAGAAGTCCTGACACACATGAGGAATTTGCCTGAGAGGTTTAAACTTCTGTTGGACTGATTTCTGCTGTGTAACACACCGAGCTCAGGTTCAGATACCTGGAAAGGTTTGCAGCACTTACCTGGAAACTTACCCTGGAAATGAGTTAAATGCCTGGTTTTGCACACCTACCCCATAAAGTCTCTCATCTACATCACAGGTGGTGTCCTTGCATACTTACAATTCAATATGTGAAGGTCACAGCTAGTAAGATTTTCCTTCCAGTACTAACTGTATAATGTGTTTGTGAAATAATACACACAGTTACTGCTTTTAAGTGCCTTTGGCTGATTACACGTACTTAGCTGCCATGTAATAAAAGCAATTAGCCCACGCACTATAATGGTCATGACTGCTTGATGCCATATTTTATAATGAGCATTCATAGACAATGAATAACTTGCTGATGATGGATAAATTGAACTCACATTACTGAATCTGTGAAGGCTTGATTAGTGCAGTTCCCCAGCAGGGCCTCAAATACCAAAGATTTTGCTCCACCACTGAAAAAAAGCAAAAATTTACTCTGCCCACTTTCTACATTGTATCTGTCATTTTGTGTAGTTACAATGCAGTTGAATTTTAATCCGACAAGGCAAGGTTCAAATTTTAATTCAATGTAATGACTTGGAAATTTGCCAATGATGCTTGAAAGTTACCCCATTCTTTACGTTCCCTTTATGTTGCTGTTCCTGAAGCCCTATGACCTTTCAGTCTCCCCGTTGTGTTGACCCTCCTTTTATAGCTACTAACCCGAAAGCCTTTGACTGTTGGGTGTTCCCATGTCCTTGCTGGCCATACACCCTGCCATGGAGAGGCCAACTTATTGTGTTATGTTTGGAGCCCCCCTCCCAGAGATCCCAGCTCATTCCAGTTCAATATGAGACACCACTGTATTATTTCTGACTACGCACTACCAGTGTCAACATTCCCTCGGCATCCCAGTATAATGAAGTGAGTGGGTGCTTTAATGAGATGTAACTACATGGAAATAAGGTAATTGCTCCTCAATGGCAATATTCTGGAGTTGGTATTGAAGGCTTCAGTGAAAGATCATAAGTATATTTTTCACATTGATATTCTATTTTCTCACTCTTATCATATTTCACTAAAATCCTGCTATTGTTGACACCATACCATGTGTAAGCAAGGGGAAATTTCCAAACCATCTCTCTTTTCAGCAATATTCAAGTGCTGAACTTTCAAGTGAATCTTATTTTTAATCCTATTCTCTTCTTTTAGCATATCTCACCTTACTTAGGGTCACGTCAAAGCTGTTTGGTCACCCTTCTCATTTCCTCCTCCCAGTCACTTACTCTTCTATCCAAGCAGCTGCACTTAAGTCTCTCTCTAACACATTCTTCCATCTAATTTTAAACTTTCCTCTTTTCCTAACTGGCTGTCCTACCTCAATCAATCGTCATGTCACATGTCCTCCCTTTCTCCACAAGAAATCACCTCACTATTTTAAACACTTCTCAGCTACCTTCCTTAATGCTTTCCCAATCTTCAATGAACCCCTGTTGTTCTCGTTCCTCATATGACCTCATCACTCTACATATACATGTCAATAGCCTCACCTCATGTGTATCCAATTCTGTTTTTAATTTTGTGTACATTTACATTTGTGAATCCTACATGAATTTTACATCTTGTCCTTGTCCCTTGTTTGAACTTTCTTTTTCTGGGCTGTTCTTTACTCTGGTACTATTTATCCTTTCTTGTTCTCTGTACATATTTCTTGTCCTCCCTAATGTTTTATTCTGGTGTTTAATCTCCTACAAAACTAGTTTAAATCTTTCCCCAGTGGTTAACCAAATGCTAGAGTACTGAAGCACCGTAGAGCAGTTAATTAATGCTCCATTAGAGCATCTATAGATTAGAGATTTGAACAGTATTTAAAATTAATCACAATTGGCTTATTAACTGCTCACTGCTTTGTGGGTTGTAAGTGACACTTCAATTTATTGTGCCTCTATAGGCAGTTGCAATAGCAATAGCAGTTGTGTATTGATCCATGTTTCTTTGCATGTACTGATAAATCACCAGTTGACAACACTGACTTTTCTATTTAATGGCATTAGATCTGCAATCTTGACCTTTTCTTTGATGCTAAACAAACTACACTTATTTAGTCCTCAATTATAATTGTCAACAGGATGAATCAGATTAAATTGGCTCTTAAGCACAATTTCTCTTCACTTGCACAATAATGGGTAGTGATACCATGTCAATATCATTTATGGAAAGAGGGTTCGAGTAGTCAGATTTTAACATAACTTTCAGGCTGCTTGCAAACAAAGTGGTTATAAAATATATCTTACAAGATTGTGTCATAAAAAGCATAAAAATGTGTAGGTTAGGTGGATTGGCTATGTTAAATTGCCCATTGTGTCCAGGGATTAGATTAGATTAGATTCCCTACAGTGTGGAAACAGGCCATTCCGCCCAACAAGTCCACACCGCCCCTTGAAACATCCCACCCAGACCCATCCCCTTATAACCCACACACCCCTGAACACTATGCTCAATTTAACATGGCCAATCCACCTAGCCTGCACACCTTTGGACTGTGTAGGTGCAGTGAATTAGCCATGGGAAATGCGGGGTTACAGGGATAACATGGGGAGGTGAGTCTGCATGGGATGCACTTTAGAGGATCAGTGTGGACTTGATGGCTGAATGCTTTCACAAGGTAGGGATTCAATGATTCTATGATGACAAGGTTTCTTTCTTGGCAACAGTGCACACTGGAGGATTGGGCACTAGGATCAGCAGCCAGTTCATCAGTATTCCAAATTTTCCAGTCTTTGATGATTTCAGCCTTTACCGTTCTGACCAACAATATAAGCACCCAGGATATTACAAATCATTAGGACAGATTACTTCCTTTGGCCCAGTTGATTAGCTATATAACGTTGCAGAATACAGATGTTGTCTGCAATAACTTTCTGAGAGAGGCACCAAAACATCCTGCTCTGTTAAAAAGATTTTAGAACCTTGAAGCAACCTTGCAACGATATTGTGGAATTGCTCCTCAAAGGGCATTAGTAGCTCCATGTGGGCAGAGTAAAGAGACAGAAACACGTGGAACATTTAGACAGGAGCCTGAAGTCTGGCTCTGTGAATGCTGGTAACGGGTGCAAAGAAGCATGTGGAGCAAACTGACACACATTAGATGGTAGAGTTAATGGAACTGTCTTCCAATAAAGTGACCATAAGATTAGAACCTGATACTTCTCAGAATACCATGAAAAAAGGTGTTTTTAATCCCTTACTCCCTCTTTAGACCAGACAGGGTTCTGGTTTCTTTTTTAAGTATTTATTTATGTGAGTATGCATATGGGAGGTGTGAACATCAAAATGCCATATAAGTCACATTTTTGCCACAAAAACAATGGTTTCAATGCTATTTTTACAGATAGCAAGCTCTCAATCAAAAGTTTACACATTTACTCATATTTATATCTAACCATATTTATTCCATTTTATATTTCATGTTAGTACACATATTTGTATTATTCAATTATGTTCAAACTAATATTCATAATTATATTATTAAAACACTATCAAAACAAGTTCACCGACTATATGGACTAGTAATTATCGGAAACTTACCCCCTCTCCCCCTTTCATGGTGTTTCATGTTAATATGGATTAAACAATATAATAATGAGGTCCAAGCCTGAAGACAATTCTTTCTCCATGATAGGCCTGCCTTGAGTGTGGGAATAATACCATACAACTAAAGATTTTCCATCTAAATTCAATTAATTTTGGGGTTTAGTTCATAGCCGTGCCTGATTCGGAGCTCCTCTGAAGTTAAGCCACGCAGATTTTGTTTTGGATTTCCAATTGAGTAGCCATAAAAAACCAACAAAGAAATCAATAAACCATATTTTTAAAAAAAACAAGTAATGGTTCATATTCAGGAACGAATATCCAACTGTTGGATTTTTTGCAGCTCATTGATAGGACACCTATTTTGTATTGTTAATATAGCAAATAGTCTTCAGAGTGTTGAAAACCAATAAAGAATTATTGCTTTCTCCTTACAATAAAATGAAAATGTACATTTGTAACTAATAATTTTCCCCACACAGCTAAGTCAATTATTCCGTGCATTTAATAAAAAAAAGAAAAAATACTTGAAGAAAATTAAGATACTAAAAACATGCTGAAACAATTACAATCAGAAATAAAATAAACATTCACAGCTAAGCCCCCTTTAGGAACTCAATTACAAGACCAAATTGCTCTGTGTCCGTGAAAAATGGGCTTTGGAAGCAAAAACTGCAATTTCAGCACAAAGGATGAGAAATTGTAGAATGTGTTCGCTTAAATATTTTGAGTTCATTCTGAGCTTACTGAAACCATTGCTCATAAAAACTCTTGGGCACCAAATAATGCTCAAGAGAAAACTAAGTGCAGGAAGAATTTGGTACAAAACATGCCTAAGGCTCACTTGGCCAATTTTCTGATCAATTATACCTCTTCTGTTCCTGTTGAATACAGCACCAGCTACAGAATGAATTTGACACACTTACGATCCTGTGAACAACATCTTTATGTACTCCATGCATGAAAACAACACCATCATTGACCTTACCCCTAAAATACTGGTACAATTATTTCCATATTCCATGGAAGACTTTTAAAATACTGTTATTTGTTTCATTAACTACATTACCACTTAATAATTACAGCCTTAAGATTACTGCTAGAAATAGAAAAATGTTCAATATGTTTTGAATAAAATTCCTGAATTCTTCATTTCGCTACGACAGTGGGTTAATGCTTTTATTAAAATAACATACAGAAGGATGTCACGGAAATATATTTTATTAAAATAGTCTAGAGCATTTATGTGGTTTATGTTAGTTAATCTACACATACAAAAAGAGCACCGAACACAATTACTTCAGCGGTACAATCAAAATTTCAAAGGAATACTATTAGCATTATTATTCCTGTAATATTTTACATTCCTGTAAAATCGTCTAAATTCAGAGTTCTTTATTTCTTTATCTCATTTACTGTATGTGTAGGAATTTGTGATTGTGAAATCCAATTTAACACATATTTATATTTTTGACCACAGCTAAGACTCTCATGTTAGCACATAGGTGCATTGTTGGTCATTTTGTACATTGTAGACTGATCATCAGTACTTTGGAGCAAACTGTAAAACATAGCTGGTCAATGAGATAATCAGAAAGTACTCAAAATTCTAACTAGGACCTCACATGACAAAAAAAATTATCAACTACCAGCAAAGTTTATGTTCAGGCTGCCTGGATGTATATTACTAAACATATTACTGCTGGTTTAAAGATATTCTCAATTTAATAAGTGTCTACAACAATACACATAAATCGAAAAGTCATTTGATTATAATATTTGACAATAACTGAGTAAAAATGTCACACAACTCAGAACTACCCAAAGTATGCTGTCAACAACAGAGAAGTCCTGAATTCATGCCTGCCTCTCTTTTGTGCTGCCTGGGCTTGTGCAATTTCTGCCCACAACTCACCAGACCAATATAAATAAGGACTGCACCTCAGCCTACTTGTTCCAGTGCAGAAATTGTTCCCTGACCCTGCTTTCTTCATGATCATTTTGTGATCTCCCCTTCCCCCACTGCATCCTAAAACCAGCCCAGCTTGTCCCCTTCCCCGACTGCATCCCAAAACCAGGCCTGCTCGTCCCCGCCTCCCTAACCTGTTCTTCCTGTCACCTATCCCCTCCTCCCACCTCAAGCCGCACCTCCATTTCCCACCTACTAACCTCATCCCGCCTCCTTGACCTCTCCATCCTCCCTGGACTGACCTATTCCCTCCCTACCTCCCCACCTATACTCTCCTCTCCACCTACCTTCTCCTCTGTCCATCTTCGGTCCGCCTCCCCCTCTCTCCCTTTTTATTTCAGAATCCTCTCCCCATCCCCCTCTCTGATGAAGGGTCTAGGCCCGAAACGTCAGCTTTTGTGCTCCTGAGATGCTGCTTGGCCCTCTGTATTCATCCAGCTTCACACTTAGTTATCGTGGCAGGTGGTGGAGTTTGAATGCAATAAATACGTGGAATCAAGAAATTTGTCAACGACTATGAATCCATCATCAATTGTCAGGGGTAAAACCCATCCAGTTCATTAATATCCTTTAGGATGGAAACTGCCATCCTTACCTGGTCTGGCCCACATGTGACACCAGACCCATAGCAATGTGGTTGACTCTTAACTGCCCTCTGAGCAATTAGGAATAAGCAATAAATGCTGCCTCGCCATCCCACAAAGGAAAAACAAAACAGCGGCCATGCTACAGTTCTGGACCAGACTTGAAACTTTAATGCTGTTTCCCTGCACAGATTCTCCCAGACCTGCTGAATGTCACCATCAATTTCTGTTTTTGTTTGTATTATTATGACAACATTGATAACCTATAAAATCATTGAGTGATAGTCAGTAAAATTACCGCAACACTCACAGCTCTTCCAGGCAATGTGATGGCATAGCGTTTATCCACCATGATGTTGTACATTTTGGGTGAGCAATAATGGTGATTAATAATGTATCTTAATGACACAAATCTATTTGCCAGTGCAACCATTGCCTAATCAGTCCATTGCATTTACCAAAGTGTAGGATTTAAATTTGCTCTGAAAAAAAAATTTTAAAACATATAAATTAATAAGATGCAGAATGTTCTTTGGTGTTATAAATTTTTTAGTGATATAGGAATGCAATGCTTGTACTCCAAAATCACATTTAACCTAATGTAATTCAGAATGACAAAAATATAGGTATTAATACATAAATAATGTGCACAGTCTGTTTTTGTTTTATGCTTGGCAGATCTCCAAGAGCTATATATAGGTTTGTCATGGCAACGTATGACATAGTTTGTGTGGAGACATTGCAAAGCTCAGCAAATTTACAAAATTATTTTCAGAGACCACTTTTTCAGCTTTTGTGCCAGCATTCCAATATTTTGTTTCCTACAAGGAATGATGTTTATAAATGAATCTCCCTTGCACTTTATTTCCATTGTCTACCTTCTGTTCTACTATTCAATTTATAGAAAGTTGCACCTGGTGATATGAGCGAGAGAATGAAAGGAAATTTTATACAATTTGCACAGACAAGTCTCCATTTCAAGCATCACAATAATAGATCAGGTTATATTACAAAATCAATGACAAATCTGAAAAATGTAAATTAATTGTAATATCACTTACAAAGAAGCGTCTGCTACAAATCACTAGACTTTGTTTTTAACTTAATGTCTATATAATTAACTGAGGTGACTCATCTTGCCTTCAACCAGCCACTTAATTGCATAATGATCAAAATTGGCGAGATGCAAAGCATTCTGTAATAAAAATATTCCTTAAAGCAGATTATCAGACAGTAATACCACAACACATTAAAACAACAACTTGCGTTTATTTAGAATTTTATTCTAAGGTACTTAAATAAATGCATCATAGCAAACAAAAAGTTCTGAACAGGGGTGACCAATGCTAAGACCAATGTGGAATTCTTTACCACAGAGGCCTGTTGAAATTGGGTCTATAAGCACATTTAAGGCTAAGATCAACACATTTTTAATCAAAGGCTATGTGAAAAGGCAGGAAAGTGGAGTTGAGGGTTATCAGATCAGGCATGAGCTCATTGAATGGTAGACTAGACTTGTTGGTAAGTCTAGTAAGTATGTAAGTAAGACTAGACTGAGGTAAGGATCTCCTTACAAAAGATCTTGAAGGCAGACTGAATGATGGACAGCGGAGTGGCTGAGAGAGGGGATGATTGATTGGAGAGCGTAGGTAACTGAATGCCAATGGCAGGGTTAAGAGACCAATAAATGGCAATAGTTGGGACAGGAATTGAGAATGGAAGAGTTGGGTTAGTGTAGTAGTGAAAGATGAGTCAAGATGATTGGAAGGAACAAAACCATAGAGATTTTGAACACAAAGTTTGTGAAATTTAAATTTGAGGCTTTATGGTAGAGCCACTTAGAATAGGGGTAGTGGAAGAGCAGGATTTGTCAGACATTAGGAAATAAACATATGAAGTTTGGATGGATGAACTGATGTTTAGAATGAGGGAAGAATGTCTGTCTTTAAATGATGAAGTAATGAAAACATAGAACATAAGAGCATAAGAACCAGGAGCACAAATAAGCTATATAGCACTTCAAGCCCGCTCTGCCATTCAATAAGATCTTTTCTTGGCCTCAGTTCCATTTACCATAACCCTTAATTCCTTCATTGTTAAAAAAATTATTTATCTTAGCTTTAAGAACATGCAATGAGGAAGCTTTGGCTACTTCACTAGGCAGGGAATTCCACAGATTTACAACACTTGGGGTGAAGAAGTTCATCGTCATTCAATCCTAAATCTGATCCCAATAATTTTGAGGCTATGCCCCCGAGCCCTAGTTTCATCTGCTAATGGAAACGACCTCGCTGCTTCTGTCTCATCTATTCCCTTCATAATTTTATAGGTTTCTATAAGATCTTCCCTCTTTCTTCTAAATTCCAATGAATATCATCACAGTCTATTCAGTCTCTCCTCATAACCCAATAATCTCAACTCCGGAATCAACCTAGTGAATCTTCTCTGCACTCCCTCCAGTGACAGTACATATTTTCTTAAGTAAGGAGATCAAAAAAGCACACAGTGTTCCAGATGTGGCCTCACCAGCACCTTATACAGCTGCAACAAAACCTTGCTGTTTTAAGCTCAATCCCTCTAGCAATGAAGGACAAAATTCCATTTGCCTTCTTACTTACCTGTTGTGCCTGCAAATCAACCTTCCGCAATTCAAGCACAAGGACACCCAGCTCCCTCTGCACGGCAGCATCTGCAATTTCTTACCGTTCAAGTAATATTCCTTTTTACTGTTATTCTTACCAAAATGGGTGACCTTGCATTTTCCAGACTGGAGATAACAAAAACAATGCTTGATTATGTCAGCAGCAGCTGAGTAAAGATAGGGGAGTTGGTAGGCAATATTTTGAAGGTGAAGATGGGACAAGGTCAAGATTAGCCTTGGAATAATCAAGTCTCGGGGTATTAAATGTGTTACTTAGTGTTTCAGTGGCAAATATACTAAAGTCAGGATAGGGGTGGACAATATTCTGAATATTGAAGTAAGTAATCAATGGGATCAAGAGCTCATGATCAATCAAGAAATGGAAGTTTGGAACAATGGATCAGCCTGAAATGGTCACTATGCATTGGAATCAACAATGAGGGGACACTGTTGGTTGCACACGCTAAAGGTGCTGGCTTTAGCTTCGTTAATGTTTTGCAAGAGGAAATTGTAGATCATTTAAGACTGACAGTTGAACAAGCAGTCAGGCAGCACAGAAGTGATAGAGACATGGAGCTGTATGCCTTCAGCGTATTAATAGAAATAGTAGGATGTAGATGAGCAAGGGAAAGTGAGGGATCGATATTTCGCACCCTTAGGTGGCAGTATTTATTAGGAAGAATGTTATTTGTAGACTTGCTCTGGCTACAATCAAATGTATAAGATGTAACTCAGACAGCACCATTCCATCAAGCCACTTAGCAACCTTGTCATTGGATGGAATGTTACCAGAAAATAGCTAAGTATCAATTTTGTTGAATTTCATGTAGTGTTTTTGTCCCTGAGGACCAACGAGTTTTCTCACAATATTTTACCAAAGGCATATTGTGATCTATGCACCATGGCCCTCTGCTGCCCTACTCATTGTATCCTTCCTCTTGCCACTGGCGAAAATATTTAGCACTTTCAGGACCTTCTGGCAGTCATGGTACTGGCATCATCTTTAAAGCCAGCCAGGCATCCAGTCAAGTCAAACAGTACCTTTGACATGAGTGGCACGGTGGCTCAGTGGTTAGCACTGCTGCCTTACAGCGCCAAGGACCCGGGTTTGATTCCCCCTCAGGCAGCTGTCTGTGTGGAGTCTGCACATTCTCCGGGTGCTCTGGTTTCCTCCCACAGTCAAAAATGTGCAGGCTAGGCGGATTGGCCATGCTAAATTGCCCATGGTGTTCGGGGATGTGTAGGTTAGGTGAGTTATAGGGGAATGTGTCCGGGTGGGATGCTCTGAGGTTTGGTATGGGCTTGTTGGGATGAAGGGCCTGTTTCCACACTGTAGAGATTCTATGGAAGTCTACTGGAAGGACAGCCACAAACACTTCATTGCACATTGGTGCATCTATGGCTACTCAAGAAACAAGCAAAGCAGATTACACATGCATAGGCTCATCCCACTTTAGATCCCTGCCTAAGGGAATGCCAGCCTTTTCCCAATGCCCGATGTGGTCCAACATCCCCTCAATGTACAATATGGAACCATGACAATCAAGTAAGTCTTCTGATATGATCCCAGTTAATATTATTTTTGGAAAAGCCAAATTCTGAAATAAAATTTGGCTTAATAGATTTTTTTATTTAATGAGATGGTGTTTCATTGAAAGAGAAACAAAAAATGCAGCAGATTTGGTTTTGATTTTAAAAAAACCTGAAGTTTATTCCACAACATAAAATTAGATGAAATAGATCAAAAAAAGGTATTTACTCGAAACACAATTTCAAGGAGTTCAAAATGCATGGTCAATATACAATCCTTTCTATCGTAACACCATCATTGTGCAATTCTCAAATACCGAAGAGAGGTTAGTTATGCATCACATTTAAGTAATTGCATTTACTATTTCTTCCCATTTCCAATATTGAGATTTGTTAGCCTCTTTCTTGATTAACTTTGAATAACCTTGTCAAGGTTTTAACCGAACTCTTCCACTCTGGAGCTTCCAGCTAATACCCTTATACTGGCATAACCTATTTCCTAACTTTTCTGAACTAGCTTCTTCCTCTGGGTGAAACTTTCATAGCTCAACTCTCAACAAGGACCTTTGCAAACCGACCAATAAAAGCTTTCCAAACTATAGGGTTTTTTAACTAAGCAAAAAAAGAAATTCTTGATTCTTCAAAACAGAAAGCGAACTCATGTTCCTCAATATTTGCTTCCATATCTAATCATAAAACTCTCTCAATGCAAACAATTTCCCATTAATGAGACAAGAAATATCTCTCTCATTCTGGTTTTCTCTCTCATTGTGGTTTTAAATTGTCATTGTTGCAGAAAGTTAATTATTAATTCCCTTCAGCACTCAGGCCAAACTCCACATGCCATTAGTTCAATATCCAAACTCTAAATGATTGTTAGAATATTTACATATAAATCGCACGTTACAGCACACTTCAAATGGTTCAAAATATTCACCTCTATTCACAACAGCAAAAGCAAACAAACAGAAACAGTATTTGTCTCTGGGAACAGAAAGGGATTGAGTGTTTTTCAAGCACCAACAAATTTACAGTCAATGAGTGATTGCTATGGCTCCCTCAAATGTGCTGGAACTGGGCTGTTAATCAAATCCTGTCAAGCTTGTTACTCCTGCTGCTGCAGTACACTGTTAACAAGAAGTTGATGTTCATCCTTCTCAATGTCCTCATCTTCCCCCTTGGAGCTGCTGTTGAATCTCTCCAAGAATTTTAGAGCCTAATGCATCTCCTCATTGTCTGTGTCAGGTGTATAGAGCGCAGCCTGCAAAGATGATGTGGCACATTCTTTCTGTTGTGTTGCAAGGTGCTACCCTAGAACTATGTTAACAATGGAATTTTGTCTTTGGGAGATCTATCATCTATTCTATAATGACCTTGTTTGAAGTTTGGCTTGTGGTGCATCTATGTTTGACCTTGGTCCAATGTTGTGTAACATAGTCAGCAACCATCGTCACATCATATCATCCTTGTTTCCATCCTTTGTAAAGGGTCTGGCCTTTAAAGTGAGGCAACAACATGAAAGTTCTCAAAATGCAGTTCACAGATGTGGGCATCACTGTCTAGGCCAGCATTTATTGCCCATCCTTAATTGCCCAGAGATCAGTTAAGAGTCAACCACATTGCTGTGGTCTAGAATCACTTGCAGACCAGACCAGGATGGCAGTTTCTTTCCCTAAAGGACATCAGTGAGTCAGATTATCTTTTCCTGACAATCAGTATTGGATTCATAGTCATCATTAAACTCTTAATTCTAGATTTTTTATTGAATTCAAGTTTCATCACTAACCATGACAGGATTAAAATGCGTCCCCAGAACATTACTTGGTTTGTGCATAAACAGTCCAGTGATAATACCACGAGGCCATCGCCTCCTCTTTTTTTAATGTAACTTCCGGAGTACCTGAAGTATATTTTCAAGATGCGATACCAATGATCACAGATGAGTTGGACATTGATGGAATGGAACTACTTACTATTGATAAACTCAGATGATTTAAAACTGGACTCTCTAAATGCAATATGTGTATGGTCTATGGTGCCCTGCACCTGTAGGACACCGTTTTTGTTGGTAGTGCCTCAGCTATACCGCAGATCACATCATGAGGAACTGAGATGTAGCAGTGTGATCTGTCACATATTGCATTGGTAACAGCCATGATAGATTTGCCGGTGGAAGATTGCGAGGTCCCATGCAGATCCCCAGTGGATACATGGATGTAGTTAGTTGCATAAAAATTTAGTACCATATTTACCTTGACAGCCACTGGGATGACAAGGCCAACCAGTCCTTCATGTCATAGGTTCTGCCCCAGCACTTGACACAATTCCCAGGTCATCTCTGTCTGCAACAACACTTCATCTTGCTCATCTAGAGGACATAACATCAAGAATAATTGACTGCAGTAACTTTCCTCTTCTGCCTGACTGGAAGTCAAGCTGTGGAGTGAGATCCTAATCAAGCTCAGATGGAGGAAAGTGGAAACTTCACTGAATCCAGAGGTGAACCTCTTGAAGAGCCATGAGGATTTAAAAAGTGATGTGGAACAACAGGAAGGTGCTGATTAGGTAAATAACATTGGGTGAGTATTTATACTATTTTTATTGCTTTTAATTATAAGGTCTTTATTTTGGATTTATAATTTGTAAGCGTGAGGGCGTAGAGATCCAGAGAAGAAGAGCCCTGCCTTCACATTGAGGATTCCCTCCATCCTGTTGTGGATTACTATCACCATGCTAAATGGGACAGAGTTCAAATATATCTAGTAGCTCAAGACTGGGCATCCATCAGGTGCTGTGGACCATCAATAGCAGCAGAATTCCACTTCAACACAAATTGTAACCTGATGACCCAGCATATCCCCCACTCAACCATCACCAGCAAGTCAGGGATCAAGCCTGTCTCAATGGACTGTACAGGGGAGCATGCCAGGAGCAGCAGCAGGCATATAAAAAAACGAGGCGTCAAACAGGTGATGCTATTAAAAGGACTACTTACACGCCAAGTAGCATAAGCAACAAGTGATAGACAGAGCTGAGTGATCCCACAACTAATTGATTAGAGCTAATGTCTACAACCTGGCCACGTCTGGTTGTGAATGGTGCTGGATAATTCAACAAGTCACTGGGAGAGTAGGTTCCACAAATATCCACATTCTCAATGATGGAAGAGCTCAGTACATCTGTGCAAAAGATAAGGCTGAAGCATTTACAGCAATCTTCAACCAGAACTACAGAGTGGATGATCCATCTCAGCCTCCTCCAGTGGTCCCCACCATTACAGATACCAGTGTTCAGCCAATTTGAATCATTTCACATGTTATCAAGAAATGGTTGGAGAAACTGGATACTGCAAACGCTACAGGCCCTGACATCATTACAGCAATATTGCTTAAGACTTGTGCTCCAGAATTTGCTGTTCCAATTGCCAACTCTTCCAGTACAGTCACAACACTGACATCTACCTGACAATGTGAAAAATTGCCCAAGATATCCGATACGCAAAAGCAGAACAAACCCAGCCCAGTTAATCATTGTTCCATCAGTCTACTCTCGACCATCAGTAAAATAATGGAAGGTGTCATCAATTGTGCTATCAAGCATTACCTGCTCAGCAATAACCTGCTCAGTGACAAACAGTTTGGGTTCTGTCACAGCAGCTCAGCTCCTGACCTCATTACAGCCTTGGTTCAAACATGGAAAATAGCACTGCATTCCGGAGGTGAGGTGACGATGACAGCACTTTGATAATCTAGGCTGCATTTGACCAAGTATGGCATCAGGAGCCCGAGCAAAAACTGGAAACAATGGGTATCAGGGAGAAATCTCCCTGCTAGCTGGTGTCATATCAGACATATAGGAAGATGGTTGTGGTTGTTGAGGTCAGTCATCTCAGTTCCAGGACATCTCTGCAGGAGTTCTTCAGGGTAGTGTCCTGGGCCCAATCATTTTCAGCTGCTTCATCAATGACCGTCACTCCATCATTAGGTCAGAAGTGGGGACGTTTGCCGATGATTGCACTATGTTCAGATACCAGAGCAGACCATGTTCAAATGCAACAAAACCTGGACCATATGCAGGCTTGGGCTGACAAGTATCAAGTAACATGTGTGCCATACAAATACCAGGTGTTGACCATTTCCAGTGAGAGACAATATAACCACTACCTCCCGGCATTCAATGGTGTTATTGTCATAGAACCCCCCAGTATCAACATCCTGGGAGTTATCATGGACCAGAAACTCAAAAAATCTTACCACATAAACACAGTGGCTGCAAGAGAAGGTCAGAGGCTAGGAATACATTGACATAACTTGCCTCCTGACTCCCGAAACACAGTCCCCCATTTACAAGGCACAAGCCAGGAGTGTGATGGGATACCACCCCCACCCCCCACTTGCCTGGAAGAGTGAAGCTCCAATAGCACTCAAGAAGCGGGACAAAGCAGCCCGCTTGGTTGGCACCATATCCACAAGATTCCAATCCATCTACCACTGATGCTCAGTGGCAGCTGTGTGTACTATCTTAAAGACGCACTGCAGAAATTCACTACAGATCCTTTGACATCACATTCTAAACTCACAACCACTTCCATCTAGAAGGACAAGAGCAGCAGATCAATGGGAACACAACCACTTGCAACTTGCCCTCCAAGTCACTTGTCACCTTGACATGGAAATGCATTGATATTCTTTCACTGCCGCTGGGTCAAAATCCTGGAATTTTCTCCCTAAAGGCACTGTGAATCTATATACAACATGTGGATTTCAGAGGTTAAAGAAGGCAGCTGATTATCACCTTCTCAAGGGCAACTAGGGTCAGACAACAAATGCTAGCCAGACAACAAAGCTCACGTCCCATGAATGAATAAAATTAACTAATTTTATTTGATTTTATGTGCAATGCAAGGGTTTAATTTAAAGAGGCTTGATGCAATGGATGAAAGGAGAGCTCAAGGTTGTAAGAACATAATAAACATAGGAAATAGGAGCAGGAGTAGGCCATCTGCCCCATTGACCCTGCTCCACCATTCAACAAGATTGTGGCCGATCTTTCTGTGGTTTTAGCTCTGCTTACCTACCTGCTCACCATTAATTCCTTTACTGCCTGAAAAATATTCAATGAGGTAGCCTCAACTGCCTCACTGGGCAGGGAATTCCACAGATTCACAACCCTTTGGGAGAAAAAGTTCCTCATTAACTCAGTCCTAAATCTGCTTCTCCTCATTTTGAGGCTAAGGCTCCTTGTCCTAGTTTCATCTGTCATTGGAAGCAACACCCCTGCTTTTATCTTATCTATTGAATTGAATTGAATATCCTTTACTGTCACTACATTCAAAATAAAATACAGTGAAATGTGTGCAACGTCTCCGGCGCATAAGTGCCATTTTCAGAATAAAGTAAAGGAAGATAACTGGAAGAGAGTCTGACTTTCCGACTTGGCTGCTTTAGCACCACCAGAGTTCAGTTCCAGGCTTTCTAGCCCACATTATGCCACCGAGAGTGTCCTGCTTCAGGCTACACTTCCGTGCCAAGCCACTGTCGGGGGCCTGCTCCATATGGAAAATGCAAGACCCTCTCCAGGTCTTGCAGGCCAACTCAGTAGCCACCTCCAAAAATGCCGCTGTTGCTCTGGAGCCCAACCAAGCCATTTCCCATCGAAAAGCTCTCTCGGCTACCTGTTGCAACAGGACTCGACCCCTATTCCATACTCCTCTTATTCTACATAGGGCATTGAGCAGAGGTCCGTAGCCTGGGGCCAGAACTTACGCAGGAAATATCTGCAGTTGCAGTTCCTGGAAGCCTGAGTTTTCAAGCTGTAGAGGAGGTGGCTTGGAACATAGTGGAGCATCCACGAAGTTAACAGTAGTGTGAAAAATGTGTACCAGATAAGGGGTCACTCTGCACACTAAGCCTCCACAGGAGGCAAAGAATGGGTGACACTAGGCAGACTAAGAAAACTAGGCAGATAGTGCAAGAATCCCTTGTAGTCAATCCTATGCAAAACATATGTGCGATTTGGATACTCTTGGAGCAAATGGCCTGTCAGAAGAAGGTAACAACACTCAAGTTTATTGAACAACAGTTAGATCCACTACACTAAGTTTAACAATAGGTACCGGAGTTCTATAATACTACACCATTCAATTGTAAAATGAACAGATAGACATTTCTGTGGCCACAAATGAAACTTCAGGAAAGAATGTTGCCTCCTGGGTACTCAAGTCAAGGATGTCTCAGAGAGTCTACTGGACATTCTGTAACGGGAGGGTGAACAGCCAGCGGTCGTGGTGCATCTTGTTACCAATGGCATAGGTACTAAAAGGGATTAGGTTCTAAAAGTAGAAAATGAAGAGTTAGGAAACAAATTAAAAAGTCCAATTTCAAAGGTAGTGACCTCAGGAATTTATCAGTACCACATGCTAGTCAGAGTAGAGATGGCAGGATATATCAGATGTTGGGGCAGAGAGGTAGTGCCAGTGGAAGGGTTTCAGATGACTCGAATATTGGGACCAGTTCTGAGGGAGGTGGGACCAGCACAGACTGGACTGATCTCCAATAGGTGAAGTACATGCTTCTATGGTTGGGGAGAATTTAATTTAAAATGACAGAAGGACAGGAACCTATATAGGGAGACAGAAGAGAAGGAAACAAGGCAAAAATGAAAGACAAAATGGGAAATAAGATTAGTGATAGGCAAAGAATTAAGGGCAAGAATCAAACAGAACCGTAATACAAAATAATGCAAATACAACTTAAAATGTTAAACAGACAAGCCTTAAGGCATTCTGTCCTAGTGCCATTCTGCAAATAGATATAAACAGACATAACATAGTTAGGATCATGGAGATAACAAAGTGTGGAGCTGGATGAACACAGCAGGCCAAGCAGCATCTCAAGAGCACAAAAGCTGACGTTTCAGGCCTAGAGCCTTCATCAGAGAGGGGGATGGGGAGAGGGTTCTGGAATAAATAGGGAGAGAGGGGGAGGCGGACCGAAGATGGAGAGAAAACAAGATAGGTGGAGAGGAGAGTATAGGTGAGCAGGTAGGGAGGAGATAGGTCAGTCCAGGGAAGATGGGCAGGTCGAGGAGGCGGGATGAGGTGGTAGGTAGGAAATGGAGGTGTGGCTTGAGGTGGGAGGAAGGGATGGGTGAGAGGAAGAACAGGTTAGGGAGGCAGAGACAGGCTAGGCTGGTTTTGGGATGCAGTGGGGGAAGGGGAGACTTTGAAGCTGGTGAAGTCCACAATGATACCGTTGGGCTGCAGGGTTCCCAAGCGGAATATGAGTTGCTGTTCCTGCAACTTTCGGGTGGCATCATTGTGGCACTGCAGGAGGCCCATGATGGACATGTCGTCTGAGGAATGGGAGGGGGAGTTGAAATGGTTTGCGACTGGGAGGTGCAGTTGTTTGTTGCGAACCAAGCGGAGGTGTTCTGCAAAGGGATCCCCAAGCCTCCAAGTGGTTTCCCCAATGTAGAGGAAGCCACACTGGGTGCAATGGATACAAAATACCACATTGGCGGAAGTGCAGGTGAACATCTGCTTGATATGGAAGGTCATCTTGGGGCCTGGGATGGGGGTGAGGGGGGAGGTGTGGGGGCAAGTGTAGCACTTCCTGCGGTTGCAGGGGAAGGTGCCGGGTGTGGTGGGGTTGGAGGGGAGTGTGGAGCGGACAAGGGAGTCGCGAAGAGAGTGGTCTCTCCGGAAGGCAGACAAGGGTGGGGATGGAAAAATAGCTTGGGTGGTGGGGTCGGATTGTAGATGATGGAAGTGTCGGAGGATGATACGTTGTATCCGGAGGTTGGTGGGGTGGAATGTGAGAATGAGGGGGATCCTCTGGGGGCTGTTGTGGCGGGGGCGGGGTGTGAGGGATGTGTTGCGGGAGACACGGTCAAAGGCATTCTTGACCACTGCGGGGGGAAAGTTGCGGTCCTTGAAGAATGTGGACATCTGGGATGTGCGGGAGTGGATTGCCTCATCCTGGGAGCAGATGCAGCGGAGGGTGGGTGGGAGGAGGTGTATTCCAGGTAGCTGTGGGAGTCAGTGGGCTTGAAATGGACATCAGTTTCTAGCTGGTTACCTGAGATGGAGACTGAGAGGTCCAGGAAGGTGAGGGATGTGTTGGTGATGGCCCAGGTGAACTTGAGGTTAGGGTGGAAGGTGTTGGTAAAGTGGATGAACTGTTCGAGCTCCTCTGGGGAGCAAGAGGTGGCGCCGATACAGTCATCAATGTAACAGAGGGAGAGGTGGGGTTTGGCACCTGTGTAGGTGCGGAAGAGGGACTGTTCCACGTAATCTACAAAGAGGCAGGCATAGCTGGGGCCCAAGCGGGTACCCATGGCCATCCCCTTAGTCTGTAGGAAGTGGGAGGAATCGAAAGAGAAGTTGTTGAGGGTGAGGACGAGTTCGGCTAGGCGGATGAGGGTGTCGGTGGAGGGGGATTGGTCGGCCTGCGGGTCAGGAAGAAGCAGAGGGCCTTGAGGCCATCTGCATGAGGAATACAGGTGCATAGGGACTGGACGTCCATGGTGAAAATGAGGTGTTGGGGGCCAGGGAATTGGAAGTCCTGGAGGAGGTGGAGGGCATGGGTAGTGTCACGGACTTAGGTGGGGAGTTCCTGGACCAAAGGGGAGAAAATGGAGTCCAGATAGGGTGGAGATGAGTTTGGTGGGGCAGGAACAGGCTGAGACAATGAGTCGACCAGGGCAGACAGGTTTGTGGATTTTGGGAAGGAGATAGAAACGGGCCGTGGGGGGTTGGAGAACAATGAGGTTGGAGGCTATGGGTAGGAGGTCCCCTGAGGTGATGAGGTCATGGATGGTTTTGGGTCTAGGCCCGAAATGTCAGCTTTTGTGCCCCTGAAATGCTGCTTGGCCTGCTGTGTTCATCCAGCTCCACACTTTGTTATCTTGGATTCTCCAGCATCTGCAGTTCCCATTATCACTATCAGCGGATCATGGAGATATGGCTGTAAGAGTGATCAGGAATAGGAGCTCAATAACCAGTTATTAGGAAGGCAAAAAGGAAGAGGAGGGGTTAGCATTGATGGTTAAAGAAATAATTAACACAACGGTGAGAAAGGATATTAGCTCCATTAAAGGGGAATCTGTACATGTGGAGCTTGGAGATACCAAGGAGCTTAATATAATAGTGGTGGTTATATATAGATTGTCAAATATGGTGATACTGTTGGTGAGGTATTGAACAGTAAACTGTTAATGTTGCTAGACCTGCCGAGCTTTTCCAGTAACTTCTATTTTTGTTCCTGATTTACAGCATCTGCAGTCCTTTTGGTTTTTATACATTAACAGTCTGGAAGAAGGAACTAAGGGCACTGTTGCTAAGTTTGCAGGTGACACAAAGCTAGGTGAAGGGACAGGTAGCATTGAGGAAGAGGGGAGGCTGCAGAAGGACTTGGACAGGTGAGGTGAGTGAGCAAAGAATTGCAAGATGAAATACAATGTGGGAAAGTGTGATTCAATGCATTTTCATAAGAAGAATATAGGCCTGGGCTGTTTGTTAAATGGGGAAAGGCTTCAGAAATCTGATTCAAAAGGGTGGTGGGATACCCAGTTCAGGATTCTCTTTAGGTTATAATGCAGGTTCAATTTTCAGTTTGGAAGACAAATACAATGTCAGCATTCATTTTGGGAGGACTCGAATACAAGAGCAGGGATGTACTTTTCAGGTTATATAAGGGATAGTAGGAACTGCAGATGCTGGAAAATCTGAGATAACAAGGTGTAGAGCTGATGAACACAGCAGGCCAAGCAGCATCAGAGGAGCAGGAAGGCTGACGTTTCGGGCCTAGACCCTTCTTCAGAAATACTTCTTGGCCCAAAACATCAGCCTTCCTGCTCCTCTGATGCTGCTTGGCCTGCCTTGTTCATCCAGCTCTACACCTTATTATCTCAGGTTGTATAAGGCTCTGGTTAGAACATATTCGGAATATCTTGAGCAGTTTTGGACCCTGTATCTAAGGAAGGGTGTGCTGGCATTGGAGGGCATCCAGAGGAGGGTTACATGAATAATGCTGGGGATGAATAACTTGTCATATGAGGAGTGGTTCAGGGCTGTGAACCTGTAATTGATGGAATTTAGAAGGAAAGCATGGATCTTGTTGAAACTGACTGAATACTGCGAGACCTAGACAGACTGGACATGGGGAATATGTTTCCACTAATACGAGATACTAGGACCAGAGGGCACAGTTTTAGAATGAAGGTATGACCTTTTAGAACTGAGATGAAGAGGAATTTCTTCAACTGGAATGTGGTGAATCTATGGAACTCGTTGCCACAGATCACTGAGGTGACCAAGTCATTGAGTGCATTCAGTACAAAGATAGATAGGTTTTTGATTGGTAAAGGGATCAAAGGTTCCAGGATATGGCAGGTGAATGGGATTGCAAGACATATCAGAACCAGGCCCCCAGTCCATGGAAAGGCCATTTTGTGTCGAGATAAGGAGAAATTTCTTAGCCCAGAGAGTGGTGAGTCAGTGGAAGTCTCTCTCACAGAAAGTAATTGAGACTTAAACATTGAATGCTTGCAAGAAGTTACAAATAGCCCTTGTGGCTAAAGGGAGCAAAAACACTGCTGAGAAAGCTGGAACAGGGTACTGAGTTGGATGATCAGCTGTGATCATATAGAATAATGGAGCTGACTTGAAGGGCTGATTGGCCTGCTCTTGCTCCTGTTTTCCATCTTTTGATACCAACAAAAGTGGCAGTGATTGGGCATACAAGTGGCAGATTCCTACTCCAATACAGCAATCACCACTCCAAAAGGGCAATGTCAAAGAATGAACAGCTAGAGCACAAGTCACAGGAATGCAGTGAAACGCCTATAAGCTCCACTGAGCCACAGTCATGATGCAAGTTAGTTGACCTACATGGCAGTAGGCATTGATCTCATGGCATCTGTCTGAGCTTCTACTGCAGTACTGAGACATTGGGTGACTTCTGTCTCTGTTGCAGTAGAAGGTGAAACCATGACTTTACATCATTACTGAACCTACAAATGTCATGCAACTCACCACAGCTTTCAAACTGGAATGCTGTACTCAATGTTCTGTGAGATGCTGAAACTGGACTCCCTGTGTTCCTTCACCATAACAGGAAACTGTTTGGTAGCCCACCAATACACCAAGCATCTTGATATGGTCCTCACTTGTTCTTCCTTACACTATGTCACTGAAGTGCTTATCTGAGACCCTTTTAACAGAACACAGGCACATCATTCTTTGTTGAGCTGATGCATGAGCTGTGCTTTCTCACTGGTCTTGCAGCAGCTCAGTCATGACAGTCGATTCAGTATATCAGGATCTGAACTCCTTATAAAGTTTGCACTGTGCTAATAGCTGATCTATTGGCTATGAGTCTCAGATCAAGTGACAGCTACTTGCTAATTCATCACTGCTCATTCCTCCTCCTGGAGCTGTTGCATTTGGGAAGGCAATAAGATCTTGTCTATTTTAAAGGCAACAAATCAGAACTGGAGGTTCGGGGAGATGAAAGGTGATAGGGATGCTGAGTGAAAACAATCATATACAAGGTCACATCGTTTGAAGCTCGTATTTCATTCAATCTACAAGACAAAAGTGAGGTGGGATTTCAGAAGAGACACATAAGGCATCAACAGTGGGAGGGCTCTGGTACATTAAGCAGTGAAATGGTGACTGGTGTGATGATGAGGGATAACATTTGAAGATGCATTCAATGATCTTGACCACTCACTCTGTTATGTCCAAACCTGGGGCGAAGTTCCCCAATTATTTATGATTCCAGGCAGGATAGCCAAACTATTAAGCCCTTGGGTGAGGAGGGATGAATTGGCTCCATTTTCTTATTCACCCAACAACATGGTTAATTACAACTAAGTTAATTTTAAAATAGAAGTATGCCCTTGTGGATATCTTTCTCCTTGGCCCAAATAAACTAATGTTTTAAAAAGAACCAATTTAACTAGGCTTTCTTGAGTTAGTAAGAGGGAGTTTGTTAATTACTAAATGCAAGCAGAATTAGTGACACAAACATAGGCATCCTGATTAAAAATAGGAGATGAGTCCAAAAAGATATAAATAAAAAAAGAAAACATAGATCAGTCTCTGAATTATTTGTTACAGAGCAGATAGTTGAATGTTACAGCTGGAGGTTGCCTTCAGTGGAAACCTGTTTTGGTGCCCCATTTTATTTGTTGCCAATTTCAGAGCTAGGACTCAGCAGGAACTTTCTTTTAACCAATGCAGCTCCTTTTGAACAGGGACAGACTGCCCTTAGGAAATGGAAGGTGGTTGGAACATGTGTGTCAGCAAGTTTTACTACCAGAAACAATAATGTGATGGATGAAGAATGTTGCAAACGCATCTCTTCATAAAAGCTGTGTTGGAAATGTTTCAGAAGGAAATATGGTCATGTTGTCAGATTAATAACAGTAGCTTAATTAGTAAAAAGTTTGTGTTTAGATTGGGTATTTCACAATGACAGGACATGCCGAGGCAATTTACAGTCAAGGAAGTATTTTGAAATGTGGTCTCCGTTGTAATGTAGAAAGCACAACAGTCAGTTTGTGTACAATCAATTTTCAAAACGAGTAATGTGATAATGACCAGTTTTTTTTTAATATTATTGTACGTTAAGCATTGTCCAGGGCACAGGGAACAACTCTCTTCCTCTTCTGAGAGGGCAAACAACATCTCAATTTAATACCTCAACTGAAAGACTAATGAAATGGGGGGAAAAAATGAAGAAATTGAAATTCAATTAATTAAAGAAGAAGTTGTACTTTAAAATCAGTATCCATAATGGTTACTGTGGAAATACCAAATTGTTCTGAGCCAGGTGTAACTCCAGACTCAAAGAAACGGTGGTAACCCTTAACTGCCTTCTGAGAGTACCTAAATCAGTTGCATACAAAAAGATGACTTGCTACTGCCTTCTCAGGGGTAGAACAGTGGCTCAGTGGTTAGCACTGATACCTCACAGTCCCATGGACCTGGGTTCGATTCTAGCCTCAGGTGTTTGTCTGTTTGGAGTTTGCACATTCTCCCCGTGTCCGCGTGGGTTTCCTCACAGTGCTCCAGTTTCCTCTCATAGTCCAAAGATGTGCAGATTAGGTGGATTGGCCATGCTAAATTGACTGTAGTGTCTGGGGTGGGAAGTGCAGGGATGGGATAGGGGTGAGTCTGGGTCGGATGCTCTTTGGAGGATTGGTGTGGACTCAATAGTCTAAATAGCCTGTCTCTACACCATAGGGATTCTACAAAATGGCAGTAAATGCTGGCTTTACCAGCAATGATTGGATACAATGAAAGTTGCACAAAAATGCAAGAATAAATAAATGACAGAAGTTCTAGCTACAGGAAGGTTGAAACTGTACAGTTTTTTTTCATCTACCAAGAAAACAAACAGGCATATTTGTCATCAGTAGTTTCCTTTTAATCATACACAGTGGCAGAAGTTGTTTGCAGAAAGCAGCCATTCAGGCCTCAGATGTATATCCACGATGTAACAGAGCGCTTGTAAACAAAAAAATAATTGCGTTGGACAGGCAGCACAGAACCGGCCATTTGGCCTAAATAGCAGATGCCTATCTTTATGCTGTACTGCAGAAGGAGGCCATTTGGCCGATCAAATTTGCTCTGCCATTCAACTTGAGCATGTCTGATCTGATAATCTTCATGTCTACTTTACTCCTCTTTCCTTATAACCCTCAGTTCACATGTTGAGTAAAAATCCACCTCCGCTTGAAAATATACATAGCAACTCAACCTTGATCCATTGATTCACTGCCCATTCAGAGATGAATTTTCTCCTCATATCTGTCTTAAAATTGTGACGTCTTAATGTGACATTAAGCCCTCTGCTCCTTGATAGGCACAGAAGGGGAAACAGCCTCTTAGCATCTAAATCTTGTCAACTCCACTAAGGACCTTATATACTTCAATAAGGTTGTGTCTTACTCTACTAAACACCAATGAATATAGGCTCAACCTACTCAACCTCTCCTCATAAGAAATTCACTCCTATGCAGGATCAATGTTAAGAAACTCGTCTGGACTGCCTCCAATGACGATGTAAATTTCCTTTGGTAAAGGGACAAAAACTGCTCACAGTATTCTAGATGTGGCCCAGCTAGTACCTTGTATTGACTCTATTCCCTTTGAAATAAAGGCCCCAATGGTCCATTTGCTTTCCCTATTTCCTGCTGAACTTGGGCAATAGCTTTTCCAGGATTTAAGCAGAAGGACCCCAATCCCGTTGTGCCATATCTTTCTGTAGTCTTTCTCTATTTAAGTAATATTCAGTTTCTCCATTCTTCACATTATATATTTGCCACATTATATTACATCTGGTATGTTTTGCCCCACCCATCTAATCTTTCTGCATCGCACTGTAAACTGTGTTATTCTCACCACTTACTTTTGTTTGTGTTTTTATGAAGCTTGCAAACTTACTATCTTTGATCTGCTCCCACTCCCTATTTATTTCAGAACCCTGTTCCCCTCCACTATTTCTGATGAAGGTTCTAAGCCCGAAACGTCAGCTTTCCTGCTCTTAAGATGCTGCTTGGTCTGCTGTGTTCATCCAGCTACTCACCAATCAGCTACTTTTTTGGGGGAAAATATCAACCAAAGAGATCTTTCTTACTTTGCTTCCCTACTTGAGGCACTTAACTCTAGTACTGTATTGCAAGCAACACTCAAGTGCCAAGTTGCACTAAGTTGGCTATTTATACATGTGCCCAGCATAAAAGGTCTCACTGACTGGCTTAAGGAGGATCCAGTTTCAGCTGGTTCTTAGCTGAGCTGTTCTTCCACTGCAACCATTAAGACAAAACTGGACAATTATGAGTGTGAGGCTATTCAAAGGAAAGCCCTGGCTGATCAATATAAACAGGAGATTCAGAATCTCCTTAGTTCAGGGGACTGACTCTGAGCTGGTTGGCCACAGCCAGTGTACTGTGCACAGGTAAATAAAGGGTAACGTGGTGATGGGATACCAGCCTCTGTGTCATTATTGCAGTGGTGACTGGAGAAAACAGATCATACCTGAAGAACATTCACTTACAACAGTCATCTCTGAGTTGGGGTAAGCATATCTGTCACCATGCCTTTATTTGGGAACCTTGACTCATTTGATCCTGCTGTCAAAGATTGGGCCCAGTATGTGGAAAGAATGTGTTATTTTTTCTGGGCAAATAACATTGCGACAGATGAGAAGCAATGAGTAATCCTTCTGATTGCTTGCAGAGTGGCAGCATTTTTTGGTTTAAGGGACTTAACTTTCCCCAAGACACCAAACACTAAAATCTTCCAAGAGTTGACAGAGTTGGTTAAGGAATACTCTGACCTCAAACCTCCTCTCATTCTGAGATGCCATCGGTTTTATTCAGCTGTTAGAGAACCAGGGAAATCCCTACTGGGATTTTTGATGAGTTTGAGATGACTGGCAGAGGCATGTGATTTTGGGTTAACTTGAATGAGACGCTGAGAGACCATTTGATATGTGGGATTAACAATGTTGCCGAGCAGAAGCACCTATAAGCTGAAGTCCAACTAGACCTGAAACAGGCAGTACAACTGCAGTTATCATTCGAAAATGCAGCAAGTAAAGCATGGGAGCTACAAGGCATCCAAATGGAAATAGACTCCCTTGCCTCCCATACATCTCCAACTGAGCCTGGGGATCACCACTTGAGTGTCGGAAATGACAGAGCCTCACACAGGGCATATCATAACCAGAGGCATCCTAGGCCAGCCCACAGCAGAACCCCAGAACTAAGCCGAGACTCGGCCAAGTGGCTAAAATGTTCTGTGGGATCTGGGCCGGCAAGCCATTGTAGTTGCTGCCAGTATGTGGACTCGAGGCAGCAAAGGAGTTGTACAAGGCCTGACTGAATAAGGAAAACTCATAAACTGGTACCTAGGAGAGTGCACATGCTGGGATGTCCCCGTACATGTGGGCTGGAACAATTAAATTGTTTAGCAACATTCAAATCAGAGCAAACATAGAACATAGAACATAGAACATTACAGCACAGTACAGGCCCTTCAGCCCTCGATGTTGTGTCGACCTGTCATACCAATCTGAAGTCCATCTAACCTACACTATTCCATGTACATCCATGTGCTTATCCAATGACGACTTAAATGTACTTAAAGTTGGCGAATCTACTACCGTTGCAGGCAAAGCGTTCCATTCCCTTACTACTCTCTGAGTAAAGAAACTACCTCTGACATCTGTCCTATACATTTCACCCCTCAATTTAAAGCTATGCCCCCTCGTGCTCGCCGTCACCATCCTAGGAAAAAGGCTCTCCCTAACCACCCTATCTAACCCTCTGATTATCTTATTTGTCTCAATTAGGTCACCTCTCAACCTTCTTCTCTGTAAAGAAAACAGCCTCAAGTCCCTCAGCCTTTCCTCGTAATGTTTGGTTAAGCAGTCACTCAGTTCCCATTGAGGTTAATACTGGTGCAGCTGTATCTATGGCTGCAGAATCTGTCTTTAACAAGATTCACTCAGGACTCTAAGTTTAGACAAGACCTCAGCCAGATGGAGAACATACACTGGGCAACCACTGCAGATTAAGGATATGACTTCAGTCCAGGTCTCCTACGAGAGGCAGTTGATACAATTACCACTGACGGTAGTAAAAGGCTTGGGCCAAAGCCGATTGGGGGCGGAATTGGTTGAGAAAGCTTGACTTGGATTGAGTAAACATTTTTCAATTAGAAAATGGCTGCCTCTATGAAGTCTGAGTGAAATACCCAGGAGTTTTTTCAGGAACAGCTTGGGACTATCAAAAGGGCCGAAGCCACCTTATTTATTGTCCTGGAAGCAATACTGAGATTTTTCAAGGCCCACCCGGTGCCATTTACCTTGTAGGAAAGAGTAGAGGCAGAAATCAGGAGGCTGGAGAGCGAAGGGTTCACCAAAGCAGTGCAGTTTGCAGAATGGGCAGCAGCAGTTGTACTGATTATGGAAGGGAAACATGTGTGTTCCAGGTGCCCCAAGTGATCTACTTGGTTACAGAGTCAACAAAACCGGGTTATACATGTTGGAAGATGAAGTGAGGGCAATCAAATGTGCCCCGGCTCCTTCCTTTGTACCGGAGCATAGGTCTTTCCTTGAGTTAATGAACAATTAATGAAAATTCATACGTAACCTGGTCTCCATCTTGGCACCCTTACACCTGCTACTGAAAAAGGGTCAGCCTTGAAAATGGTCATGTAGCCAAGAAGTAGACTTTAGAGAAGTGAAAAAGCAGCTTTCATCCTCTAAGGTGTTGGTCTACTAAGATCTAAAGTGAGAGGTCGTGCTGACAATGCCTCCCAATATGGTATCAGGGTAGTGCAATCAGTGGCCCAATAGAGAGGAATACCTGATACCATATGCTTCCCGGACTTCGGCTTGTGCCAAACACAAATATGTCCAGATGGAGAAGGAGCTTTCGGTGGTCATCTTTGGTGTGAGCAAGTTTCACTTTTATGGATAGGAATTTGTCATAGTAACATATCACAAAACCCTGCTGGGGCCACTGAAGGAAGATAGGACAGTAGAGCCCATGGCTTCTGGTAGACTTCAGTGCTGAGCCTTTATTCTCAGTGCATACATGTACAAGCTAGAACACCGTCCAGGAGGCCAAGTGGTGAATGTGGATGCCTTGAGCCACCTCACAATGGCAGATATTCCACTGGTGCTTCCCCTGGAAGAAGCCATTTTGGTTTTGAACTTCCTGGACACTCTTATGGTCACCGCTGACAATATTCAATTGTGGACACAAAAAGATCCTAGGTTAATGAAACTAAACAGCTGGTGGCATTGGAGAAATTAGAAGGGCCATCACAACCCAGACTGATATATTTCTGGGCCCATGAAAACAGATCACTGTAGCAGATGGCATATTACTGTGGAAAGCAAGGTTGGTTGTCCCAAGTCAAGGTCGCCACCAGATACTGGCAGAACTCCACCAGGCTCATCCAGGGGGTTCCAAGATGAAGATGCTAGCAAGCAGCTATGCATGGTGGCTGGCCTTGGGTGCAGACACAGCAGCATTGCTGGGGCAGTGCCCAGCATGCTAACAAGGACAAACATTTCCATTGGCAGCACTGCCACCTTTATGGGAATGGCTGGGAAAACCCTGGACTTGGTTGCATGTTGGTTATCCCGGTCCTTTCATGGACTCAATGCTCCTGGTCATTGTCGATGCCCTTTCAAAGTACTTGAACGTGCATAAAGTACATTCGGCAAACTCAGGGATGATGATTGAGAAACTGCAAGCATTGTTTACAATACATGGACTCCCAGAAGTATTGGTCACGGACAATGGGACATCATTTAGCAGCAGTGAATTTGAATAATTCCTAAAGTCAAATGGTATTCAGCATATACGGACACTTCCATACCATGCATTGTCCAATAGTCTAGCAGAAAGAGCAGTCCAAATGTTGAAGGCACGTTTAAAGAAGCAGCCTATAGCATCATTTGACGGCAAACTGTCCTGGTTCCTGTATGATAGTAGGACCGCCCCACGTGCAACAACAGCAATAGCTCCAGCAGAGTTGCTGATGGGGACAAGACACTTAAACCTGATATTCCCAGAGCTGGGAAGGGAGGGTGGAAAGACAGCAAGAATATCAATGCCAGCCAGATGCCTCCTCTAAGCGAGAAAGACAATTTAATTCAGGGGACAAAGTTTGGTGTCAGAACCACAGGAAAAGCCCCATATGAGTACAAGGCAAGGTTGACAATGAGGTCAGGTCCTACCACTTACAAAACTGGATACATGATACAGTCCTGAACAAATACATGGGTCAACTGAAAGGTGTTACCTCACTAATAAGGCCTCAGCGAAACATACTTGACCCCTCAGGACAGCCAGAAGGCCAGTCAGAAACTATAGTTTCTCCCCCTCCACCTCAAGTCAAACAAACCTCGGAGACTGAGATGGATGCAGCCTCAATACTGTTACTACCAGAAGAAGAGGAGGAAACTCTCCCGAGACATTCTGGATGCAAGAGATAGGCTACGGTCCAGAACATATTGCTCATGTCACCATCCGAATCAGAGGAGCTGGACTTGGGGTGAAAACATCACAGGAAAGGCTATAAGGCCTACTAAACCTACATCCCCAGTTTTGAGGATGGGGAGAGGGATGTAATGATTGGAACTAAGTTGACCTCGCTGACTACAAGGTAATTGATTGAAGTTGTGAACCTGGACCAATCAGAAACCCTGGCTGACCAACGTAAACGGGAGATGAGAATCTCCTCAGTTCAGGGGACTGGCTCTGACCTGGCTGATCACATCCAGTGCTCTGTGCACAAGTAAATACTAGGTGGCTTCCTCTAAGTTGCTTCATGAGGACTCAGTTTCTTAATTAACCTTCTCTTTCACTGTAATGCTTGATTTTTTTTAAAGCAGCTTAAACTCAGTAACCACAAAATTCAATCCACAAATTTCAGTGTAATATCAACTGCAGACTAAATTAGGTTTATGCAAGATTCATATTTAAATTGTTGTCCCCAACAAATTGAACTAAGTTTTCCATTTGAATTTTCTCTGGTATATCTCTACTTAACTTCCCCTCAAATCTAAACCTGTAATGATTGCTGTATTTGTATTTGGAAAGGACGTTTAAATGTAGAAGTTAGACCCATTATCGGTGGCTTCAATTTTCACTAGAACAATTTTTTTCATTATTTTATTCCCAATGTTGAAGAGAAACAAACCTTCAGGGTCTTTGTGGTGCTTTGGTCAAATCCCTACCTCTGGGCCAGAAGGTCCAGGTCCGGGTCCCATGTGCCCTCAGGTTTGTCATAACATGTCAATTGATTAAAAATGCTTTTTAAAACTTAAAAAAAACAGGCTTTCATCTGTCTTTTCAGAAACAAGACCACCGGACATCTGCTCATGAAATCTGACAGCCCCCAGAAACTTATTCTTTTGAATAGCATTCCACTGTTCTCTCCAGTTCGTTACCCTATACATTAAATTTACAACTAATTCACCTGCCTGGTGAATATTTGTTGACAGTTTCTTCGCACTACCCTTTGCTTGCGGGACAGGCAAAGGGGAAAAAAAAAGATTGCAACAAGCCTTAACTGGGGAAATCATGTGATTTGAATAAGCAAAGTTGCTTTGAGAACAAGTCATGTAAGTATCCTGGAGCAGACAACAGCACAGAGATGAGCTACAATGATCCATGATGTTTAAAACCATTATCCTCCCTTTCTCATTTTTTTAAATTCAATCATTCCCTCACTTATAAACAGCTAAGCAAATTACCAGCACACCTAACATCTGGATCAACACCTCTAGTGGTAAATCCTTCACACAGTGGGAAGGTCTCCCAGGGATGCTAACACTGCTGAATCAGAAATCTTCACCTCCTATCTCCAAAAGCTGTCCTGCTCATCTTCAGCATGCTGGATAATGGCTTCACTGCTCTCATTATTAGCACAAATCAATGGACATGCTGAGACTGGGCTCAGCAACAGGACATGGGTTAGAATAGGCGCAGACTGCTGTCCCTCAATGAGAAACTATATTTAGACCATCCAATCCCTCTTCTCAGACGAGAGGTCTTTATTTAAGCCTAAGGACATTTTCAGCCGAGATTGACTGAGTGCTGGTGCTTCCACAGATTCATTCATAAATCTTCCATTTCAAGGCTGCAGAAAAATGTTTTCTTTGAACTCAGCATTAGTATTGCAAGAAAATGGCTTTCTATGGTCAAAAAAAAATGATGAAGGTGTAAGAATTTTGGATTAATTTTAACTTTAAGTGTAAGACCTAAGACCATTGCAATTATAGACTGAGTTTGAGAGACAATCTAAAACAACAGGCCACTTGAGAAGTAAGATACAATATTACCAATATGTTACATATCTGCCACTACTCTCAGTGGCAGAGGCTTTCACAATATCATTCTGAAGGCATATGTTGAGAAATTTTAATTATCTGTCATATAGTTCAACAATCAGAATAACACCACCTTTCATTTAAAAAAACTGAAGTGTTCACACGGATCTTGAGCAGTGTAGACAGCACCATCTAGTGGTTAGAGATAATGGGAACTGCAGATGCTGGAGAATCCAAGATAACAAAGTGTGAAGCTGGATGAACACAGCAGGCCAAGCAGCATCTCAGGAGTACAAAAGCTGACATTTCAGGCCTAGACCCTTCATCAGAGAGTCGAGGCCCGAAACATCAGCTTTTGTGCTCCTGAGATGCTGCTTGGACTGCTGTGTTCATCCAGCTTCACACTTTATTACCATCTAGTGGTTGTTTTATTTTCAAATGTTAATAATCTGTTGCTTTGTTTTCTCCGTCAATGCTTCTTTTCTACCATTTCAATATACAACTTAATTATAAGTGCTAGCGTCAATTCAATGAAAGTTTACAACAAAGTATTGTGATTTTTTGAGTTCCAGCATAGTGCCATCATCACTTACATTTGTGTTACAGCATTATAAGTCAATAAACATGCATCATGTCGATATAATTTACTGAATGTTTGTTATTTTTCAGGACCGTACTTTCAGTCAAACATCTCAGCTCAGTCACAACAATGATTAATGATATTAAACACAAAATATTAATGATTTAATTGAGATAGACCAAATTTTTCTAACTGAATGTATGAAATAAGAATATAAAAATATCTGCAATAGGAACAAGAGTAACATTGGTAATAGGAACTGCAGATGCTGGAGAATCCGAGACAACAAGGTACAGGGCTGGATGAACACAGCAGGACAAGCAGCATCAGAGGAGCAGGAAAGCTGACATTTTGGGCCTAGGCCCATCATCAGAAATGCAGGGTCCAGGCCCAAAAAGTCAGACTTCCTGCTCCTATGATGCTGCTTGGCCTGCTGTGTTCATCCAGCTCTGCACCTGTTGTCACAGGAGTAACATGGCTCCTCAAGCTGTCTCCGCTATTCAGTCACGTTTAGTTTTAGCTTCAAACTGAGAATCATTGATTCCTCTATTGTTCAAGAATCTGTCTGTCTCGGCATGGAGTATATTTGAGGACTAAGCCTCTACTTTCCTCTTGTGTTGAGAATTCCAAATATTTCCAAGCTTCGTAAGAAAAACATTCCTCCTCATCCTCATCTTAAATGGGAAATCCTAATTTCTGAAACTAAGCCACCTGATTTTTATTCTTCTTTCCTGCTGTACAGCTGGTCTTTTTTTTGACATGGACTCTTTTTATTTTAAGGTTTTTGCAAAGACTTGTAGATTGGGTCACGGACGAGGTTGTTGACTCGTTCGTTGAGTTGGCTTGTTTTCATTCATTCATGAACAAGCCAGCTCGGCAAACAAGTCATCAGCTGGATCTTTTTCTCCTTCATTGTTTTTTTCACTTGATCATGAGGGAATCGATTAGCTCAGTTGGCTGGACACTTGGTTAGCTTTGCAGGATGACATCAACATTCATAGACCAGCTGAGGTTGCTATTTCGGCCCTGCTTTCTCAACCACACCCCTCACTTGAAGATGATGACCCTCAGGTTGAACTCATGACAAGCTGGTGAGCAGCCCTCTGGGACTATGGTGATGTCACCTTTATTTGATGACTCTTCCTTGTTTGCAGTTTCCTCACTCCTTGGTTCTTAGTTGCACCATGTTCATTGTTTTTCTTCTCTTTTAATTCACTTGTGGGACATAGACATTGCTGGCTGGCCAGTATTTATTGCCCATCCCTTGGTGCCCTCATGAAGATGATTGTGAGCTGCCTTCTTGAATGGTTGCAGTCCATATGCTGTAGGTTGACCTACAATGCCTTTAGGAAGGGAATTAGGGAGGTTGACTCAGCGACGGTGAAGGATTGGCAATATTTTTCGGAGTCAGAATGGTAAGTGACATACAGGAGAGTCAGGAATGGAGTTGGCTTACAGGAGAGTCAGGAATGGAGTTACTCACCGCAGTATTCCCCACTTCACCTCTGGAATTCACCTCTTACGTCAATGTTTGAGCCAGGCTGTAATGAGGTCAGAAGCTGAGTAGCCCAGCACAACTCAAATTGAGTGTCACTGAGCAGGTTATTGCTCGGCAGGTGCGCGGCATCAAATCAAAAAGGAAAATTTTCATTACATTCCTTCTCAGATAATGCTGAGATTTTCAATCTCAAAGACGTTTAACTCTTTTTTTTTTAGCTTTATGATTAGGATCCTTAGTAGCGTGCCTAAGGCCTTTCCTGAAGTTCCGTTGCAGTTGTCATCAAACCAGACCTTGGTTAGTTGCTGTAACTGACAATTCAAAATATTGGGGTGTTCCCTCCCACGGTACATGTGTTCTATTTGCTCGTCACTGATTCAAGATGGGACCTGTCCTTAGCTAGTCTGCTCAAGGTTCTCCCTTAACTGTTCTATCTCTTACTATCTACAGATACTGCACAGGATTAATTTCTGCTGCCTACTGTCATCTATTTTCTATGGGTGATTTTACTGTCCTTGCATGTCCTTCTAGCGCTAGTACCAAATCTTAGCTGGACTGATTTCCCCCAAGTCCCCTTCAGCAACTTGCCAATTGTCTTGATTGATTTTATCCCAAGACCTGTTTAACTTGTCGGGTTAAAATCCTGAGATTATTGTCCAAATTGGTCAAATCGAGTGTACTAAACTGTGGACACTCATGCTCTGTAAACTGTTACCAAATCGTTAATTGTATCAAGTGTACTGTGCCCCATTGGCTAGGGTCTGGCCTTACCTGTATCAATTCCTGTTCACTGTCCTACTAATCTACAGTGCTAAATATAGGTACATTTTCTGACATTGGAGAGGGTATCATTCTGACAGCTGACTTTCAGATGTGTTTAACACTACAGTTAACAATTTGTTTTAGAGATAGTAGGGACTGCAGATGCTGGAGAATCTGAGATTGCAAGGCGTAGAGCTGGATGAATACAGCAAGCCAAGCAGCATCAGAGGAGCAGGAAAGCTGACGTTTTGGGCCTAGAAAAAGCTAATAATTTGTGGTGGATGTTTTCATACAAGATTTTGCCTGTGTATTTTAAAACCAACCGTTTTGCCACCCCTTGGTATTTCTCAGACAGATATAGATGGATGCACTTACAGCTGGCTTCGGTCCATTGCTTATTTCAAAGATTAAGTATGTATTATCAAAGAGCTTTCCAGAGCATCTTTGACCTAGCTCCAATCCTTTCTCTGGACCAATGGCCAAAGATCCCAATTCAGTGGAGTTCCCACCAGTCACACATGGGTTTGACACTTACATGACAACATCCTGAATTCCACTTTATTCTCCTGTACATCGCTCGCTGTTTGTTACATCCATGCATTGTGGTGTCGCTAGGACAGACCCAGAGAATTCCATCATTGCAATCAGCTGCTGTGGTCGGAGAGAACAAATACAGCCAGGATAGTTCTCCCCTGGTTTAACTAGTTGCTGTAACTGACAATTCGAAATATTGGGGTGCTCCCTCCCATGTAACATGTGTTCTATTTGCTCGTCACTGATTCAAAGATGGGACCTGTCCTTGGCTAGTCTGCTCAATGTTCTCCCTTAACTGTTCTATCATTGACAGTCTGTAGATAGCAAGTGTTTTGGCCCAAATTGTTGAATTGCCTGCTATTTCAATTCCACTGGCACCGGAGTACCCGTGAGAATGGCGATGAAAATAATGAAAAGACAAAAAGTAGCTGAAATTTTAAACATTTGATGAATCCTACAAATACAGAGACCATGTTGTGGGGTTATAAATATGAAAAATAATGGCAGAGGATCACAGACATTAGGAATAGTGTAGGTCAATGATACGATACTTGTATCGTGATGTGCCCCATCGATAGTTGATACTAATCATTCATGTGGGGTACAATAGTGAGCTGTGACAGCAGGAGTCCATGCTCTTATGTGATTAAGATGGATATCTTTTCAGGGGTTGTGGACATGAATGACAAAATAAAAGACTAACAGTGACCGCTGGCTGTAGGCTAGTTTGAAAGAAAATGGACATGAAATGAAGGGTAGTTGAGGGTGTGTTGACCCTCAGTACCAGGCTCCTTGTGCCTATATGTGTGCTGACAGAGGCTCCCTGTCTAAGTGGGAGTGCTCTGTCTTACTGCGACTTGTTCCTCCATGATGTTTTGACTGAAGCGCTGCAAAAAATGCCTCAGAAAAAGGACTGTCTCTTTTGTAGGCTCTGGGCTAGAACACTATACTGGACACTTCTTTGGGCAGACAACTATTATCCATCTCTTTCACTTCAGAGTTGCTGCACACTAAGGCCTTACTCTCCCAGCAGGGGTGAGTGGAGTCAGTCATGAACCAGGCTCTGAGATCAATGCCTCAGAAGGGTCAAGGCCTGGACCAGTGTCTGAGGCTTACCCAGGTTCAAGTTTAGGAACAGAGACGGGGACTGGCAACGGACTAGGATCAGGAACAGAGACGGGGATTGGCACCAGACCATGATGGGAAATGGAGGCTGGGACTGCCACTAGATCAGGATTGGGAACAGAGATTGGGACTGGGTCCTGGAGGGGCACTGGATTAGGATCAGGAACAGACAGTGGGACTGGCATCGGATCAGCAAGGGCACAGGATTAGGATCAAGATCTGATTTGATAAGGTTCCCCATGGAAGGCTCATTCAGAAGGTCAGGAGGAATGGGATACAGGGGAACTTAGCTGCTTGGATACAGAATTGGCTGGCCAACAGAAGACAGCGAGTGGTAGTAGAAGGAAAATATTCTGCCTGGAAGTCAGTGGTGAGTGGGGTTCCACAGGGCTCTGTCCTTGGGCCTCTACTGTTTGTAATTTTTATTAATGACTTGGACGAGGGAATTGAAGGATGGGTCAGCAAGTTTGCAGACGACACAAAGGTCGGAGGTGTCGTTGACAGTGTAGAGGGCTGTTGTAGGCTGCAGCGGGACATTGACAGGATGCAGAGATGGGCTGAGAGGTGGCAGATGGAGTTCAACCTGGATAAATGCGAGGTGATGCATTTTGGAAGGTCGAATTTGAAAGCTGAGTACAGGATTAAGGATAGGATTCTTGGCAGCGTGGAGGAACAGAGGGATCTTGGTGTGCAGATACATAGATCCCTTAAAATGGCCACCCAAGTGGACAGGGTTGTTAAGAAAGCATATGGTGTTTTGGCTTTCATTAACAGGGGGATTGAGTTTAAGAGTCGTGAGATCTTGTTGCAGCTCTATAAAACTTTGGTTAGACCGCACTTGGAATACTGCGTCCAGTTCTGGTCGCCCTATTATAGGAAAGATGTGGATGCTTTGGAGAGGGTTCAGAGGAGGTTTACCAGGATGCTGCCTGGACTGGAGGGCTTATCTTATGAAGAGAGGTTGACTGAGCTCGGTCTCTTTTCATTGGAGAAAAGGAGGAGGAGAGGGGACCTAATTGAGGTATACAAGATAATGAGAGGCATAGATAGAGTCGATAGCCAGAGACTATTTCCCAGGGCAGAAATGGCTAGCACGAGGGGTCATAGTTTTAAGCTGGTTGGTGGAAAGTATAGAGGGGATGTCAGAGGCAGGTTCTTTACGCAGAGAGTTGTGAGAGCATGGAATGCGTTGCCAGCAGCAGTTGTGGAAGCAAGGTCATTGGGGTCATTTAAGAGACTGCTGGACATGCATATGGTCACAGAAATTTGAGGGTGCATCCATGAGGATCAATGGTCGGCACAACATTGTGGGCTGAAGGGCCTGTTCTGTGCTGTACTGTTCTATGTTCTATGTTCTATGTTCTATCTATTTCTTCCAATCACTCTAAAAACTACGTTGAACTGGTGGCTATTGCTCTGAGTTCTGTATCCCTTTAATAGGTTCACTCCATGCCATCTAGTCTCTCTGAGTCTAGCCTGTGCAGTCTGTACATTGTTGAGCAGGGTTTTTGTAGTATTTTTGAGGCGAAGGCTATGACTTTGGGCTCTGACAAGTCCAGTTGTATTAGGAGTCTGATACCTTTCATGGAACATTCGGTCATTAAAACATGGGGAGTGAATCCAGGTGGGCTGGAGAGTTGGTTCCATAGGATTATGAGGACAAAAGGCAGGACTATGTTTCAGGATGAGTTACTTTGTTGGACGACCTTTCTCTGTACCCCTTTGAGAGTGCGGTTGACATCTCTACAATGCTGCTCAATTACGGATGGTAAGCAATGTGAAACCTTTAGCGATACATTCATCACCACCTGCATTACCTGGGCATTCTGATCAAATTCTATACTAAACAGAAGTCTCCATCTGGTGAACACATGCTACATTAAAACGTCTACTGAAATTATAACAGTGTTTGTCCGGTTTGGGAAAGCTTCTATCCACTTACTACTACGATGATCAAAATGTACTTGTATCCACTTTACGGTGTGGTAGGGTTCTGACATAATCTACTAGGAGGTCTGTCCACAGTCCTGCGACTGGCCTAATATGACTTAATTCTCCCTTATTGGCATACATGTTGGGTGTTGTTCTGGGCACAAGTAATATAATTTTCAAGACAATGTTTTATATCTTTACTCATTTCTGGCCACCAACACATGCCTTAATTTTCTCTGCATTGGCTTCTATTCCCTGATGGTGTTGGACATCATGACATTAATAAATTATCTGGTTTCAGTCTTGGACCAGTACCAAATATTGTCATCTTTAGGGATGTGTTCTTCTTTGTTGGTCAGTCTGTCCTTCCATTTCCTATCAGAGGCAGGTTCTTTCCTGTTTTTGTTTTAAATCATTGTCACTGCTCTGAGCCGGTGTAAGATCCTTGACTTTAGTGTCATTCACAGCAATGGAGCCTATCTGCTCCTGCCATGCTTCACCACCTGCAGATGCCTTGATGGGCCAATTCATCAGCCCTTCTTTTCCCAGTTTTGGAAGTTCTATGATGGATCCTAACTTTAATCATGCCATACTCACAGCCTGGTGCAGTCTGGACAATGAATTTAAGTAGAAGTATGGATGGCAAAGGTTTTCCATACGCTGAAGCAAATCCTCTAGTTTGCCACACTGGCAGAAAGTCAGTTAAACTGTCTGTCTGTGATATATATGTCACACCCTGTCTTTCACTGGCATCCTCCACCATAGAGGATCTAGCTACAAATATTTTTACAGGTCTGTTTTTTTTCATGATTTTCCTTGAGCCCTTATATGTTTTGTCTCGATACAAATAGTCCCTTGATGCCATCTGTAAACAAGAGTTCCCCTCTGTAGCTCAAGCTGTTGGCCAGGGAGAGATGGACAGCTTGATATGATTCGTGATAATGTTGCAGCCTGCATCAAAGGGTCCAGCATGATATGCCGTTGTCGCCAATCTTACCATCTTTAATCCAGCTATCCAATAAAAGTTGGAGGGGAGTGTGTTCCATGAGGATGCTTAAGGAATTCAGTTCAATGATGCAAGTCCACTGCCTAGAATATGGCTAATGATTTCACACACAGAGAAGCCTAGTTCGATCGGGGAGAGCAGCTGAGACATATAGGCTATCTGTCAGAGTTTATTACGGCACATTTTGAGAAGCATGGCTGCAAGAGTGGCATCCATGGCTGTAACTTCCATGCAAACGGAAACCCTGGGTCAGATACTTGCCATGTTGGGACCTTCGCTAGGGCCTGCATCAGTTCTGAGACAGCTTCTGCGTGCTGCTCAGTCTATTTCACGGATTGCCCTTTTTAAGGTCAGACAGAGGGGTGACTTTACTGGCAACACTATCCAATGTGGTTTCCGCAATATTTCACTAAATCCAGGAAAGTATCTAGCAAACTTATATTTATGGACAGGTGCAATTAGGCTAGAGTCTCAATGTACTTCTTTTCCATCTCATGTTTCACCTGGGTTATCATAGTTTCAAAGTATGAGATTGGGGCCTCATGATTTGTGTATTCTTTGGCTTAACCTCTAATCCTAAAGAGTTGAGGAGGGTGAACAGTTTCTTCAGTAATTTTAAATGTCTTGTTTTTAATTGGATTAGATTAGATTCCCCACAGTGTGGAAACAGGCCCTTCGGCCCAACAAGTCCACACCGCCCCTTGAAGCATCCCACCCAGACCCATCCCACTATAACCCACACAGCCCTGAACACTACAGGCAATTTAGCATGGCCAAACCACCTAGCCTGCACATCTTTGGACTGTGGGAGGAAACCGGAGCACCAGGAGGAAACCCACGCAGACACAGGGAGAATGTGCAAACTCCACACAGACAGTTGCCCGAGGCTGGAATTGAACCCGGGTCCCTGGCTCTGTGAGGCTGCAGTGCTAAGCACTGAGCCACCGTGCCGCCATGTCAGTCTATAAGAGTAGGTCATCTACAAACTGTATTAAACAGTCTGTAGACTGCTTTAGCCAATCTCTGGTGAAAGATAGAGGGCGAGTTAGAAACACTGGAGCAAGAAGGTCCTTGCATACTGCTGGCCCTAGAATGTGAAAGAAAATTTATATTGGCATTGCCTGTGAAGTGGTAGAGAGAAAAATCTGTTGCTGATGTCCAGCGCTGTAAAAATGTCTTGCTCATAGGGCTTTTTTTCATCATAGTCCCGGGCCTGGATGCTACTGTATTGCTGTAATTCGGGTGGTTTCATCTAATTCTCCAAGTGTCACCAAGAGTCGTCCAGTTTGGTGAATTTTTAGTGGGTACCACAAGACATTGGACTCCCCATTGCAGTTAGCTGTTGATGTCGTTGGCTACATAACCCTCTGCCTGCTTCAGGAAAGTGTACTATCTCTGCAGTTTTGGGTCCTGTCCCTCAATGGGCTCCACCAGTTCCAAAGGCATATATCATGGCCTTTACAGGAATATCCAATGGCGTGACTATTTTCCAAATTTGGAGGTCATAGAACATTGTTTTAAACCTTCAGCTGTTAAGTGCTGTCCTTGTCACACGATGGCTCTGGCTCCTACTGAGCTCGGTGCCATCAAGTCTACATAGAATTCTTCTAATAAAGCAGCTTCACAGGACGTGGAAGCAGTGGTTCATTCTGAAACAATGTGGCTATTGGCACCTGGCCAGTCAGTTCCATTCCTGTCTGGTTTCAACAGCAAGTTGATTGTCCAAGGCCTGCCCACATGAATACTGTCTGTTCCAGCTCTGCAGTTTGCAAATTGCAGAGTTTGGCTAGATTTAAACTTAGCTTCCACACTTCCACATAGCACTTGCGTCAAAAGTCTTGAATCTGAAATCATGAAAAAAAGTCACTATTTCTGTAACAGTCTAGATGTCACTTGACCACAATGGCTTACTCCTGCTCCTAATTTGTATGTTTGTCTGCTTATATCCTCACTTTCCTGGTTGTTAAACATAGAAACTTGGAAAATAGGAGAAAGTACAGCCTTTTGAGCGTTCATTCATTATGCTATTCATTATGATCGTGGCTAATCATCCAACTCATTAACCTAATACTGCTTTTCCCCCATATTGTTTGACCCCTTTAGCCCCAAATATATCCAACTCCTTCTTAAAATCATACAATATTTACACCTCAGAAAATTAGAAAAATAAACTGTGGATGCTGGAAATCAGAAACCAAAGGAGAAGTTGCTGGAAAAACTCAAAAGATTTTGCTTCTGAAGAAAGGACCAGACCTGAAAAATCAGCTTTCCTGCTCCTCTGATGCTGCGTGGCTTGCATTGTTCATCTAGCTCCATACCTTGTCATCTAAGACTCCATCATCAGCAGTTCCTACGATCTCTTCTTTACTTTGTTAGTTTCACTCTGCCTCTGATTTCGTCTCCACTCTCACCTTTATTGTCCTTGTATTTACATAGATCTTCATTATATCTCTAACATTGCTTAGTCTCTTCACTTCTTGTGATTTATCACTTTCTCATCTGTCTAAGAAAGAGGGAAAAGAGAAAAAGATAAAGAAAAGAATGAGAAAGATCATAAGGGCAGAAAGTTGGGAATAAAAAGGGAAAGTTGGTAAATTGAGTTGAAGTTTAGACCAGTCTTGATCTCTAATAAAATGGTGACATAGGTTCAGTTGCCAAAATGGCCTCTTCCTATCTTACACTGTGCATTCTCTGAAGCTTATGTTTGTTGCCCTTGTCCATTTTTACTTTATCCCCATGCACTCCATCTGCGTTTTTCTTTGTTCATTCTCCTTTGTTTCTGTTTCATCAAATTCCCTCATTTCATTTGTTCTTCGTACTTCCATTCTGACACTTCTCCATTTCCGCTCCTCTTTTATTTTCTCTGCTATTTCATTTCATATTCCATCCTTTCTCACTTTTCTATTTCACCCTTCATTTCCAGCCTTTGCCATTTATTGCTGCAACAAATTTCAACCTTGCTTACTGCTGTGTCTGCACAATCTCATGGGACTCCCTAGCAGAGGGGTTGGTGGCCCATTAAAATGTCTTTGGAAGGTCTAGAATTACTGACCATAGGAGTAGCAAGGAGCAACGAGAATGAAGCAACCCCTGGTAGCCCCATTCAGGGATCCACAGAGAATTGCAATTGTGGGATCTAAATTAAGAGTCAGACAAATAAACTCCAGCAGAAAGACTCCTGGGTATGGTATGACATAAAGGGGAATGCTTGCTCTGTGACTTCTGTGAGCTCAAATGCAAAAAGCAGTCATAGTGGCTCCTGAGAATTGTACTCCTGGGGATTGACAGATTTAAGGCAAGTTTTGTTAGCTTGTTTACTCATGGCATTTGGCAGGATATGCCATGTATTCCAGTTGTTATATTAATACAAAATAGAGAGTGCAAAAGACCTTTAATTTTTATTATTCATTAAGGAGATTTCCATTTTGCAACATGGTGTCATCATTTGTTTAATGAAATGTAAACATTTTACAAATTTATGATTTATTATTAAACACAGATTGAACAATCTTGATAGACTGCTAACTCAGATGCACATTTTAACGCAAAGATATCAAGTAGTTTGAAGCAATTGAGATTAGGCAACAATGAAGTAGTTTCAAATCAGGATGATACATGGCTTGGTATGGAACTTTCAGGGCAGTATTTTCCCATGCATCTGCTGCTTGTGTCCATCTACAAAGTTGAGGTCATTGTGCCTGGGTGAGACACTGCTATGTGATTTGTAAATGGTGCACATTGCTGCCACTGTGCATTAATAAATTTTGCATAGTGAATAAATGTCCTTGGCTTGATTCATGAAGTTACTAATATGGCTAGTCTTAAGGAATGATAGGAATTCTAACATGTAATGTTAAGTGAAGTTAGGTTTACGATAGACAGCATTACAGAACATCTAGCCAATCTTACAATTAGGATTTTGGTGAAATTCAGCTAGTTTGAGCACAGGACGGTGCAGATTAAGACATCTAAGGAAATTCTTATACGCAGCTGCAGATTCAAATCAGGCAAATGCATCATCAACAAGTTAGAAATATGAAAGATGTAGGAAATAATGTGTTATTTTATTGAAGACACATTTCTCATGGAATCTAAGGTGGTTGGTCCATGCTGGTCCCATGGCAACACCATCTATTTGGTATACATGGTGTCATTGAAACTGTGCGACTTATTGAGTTCATAAGTCTAACAAATATTGATGCATATAATGGTGAAAAGACTAGAGTGCTATGATACAATGCTAGGGCACAGATGTAAATATACATCTTCTTTGAAAGTCTTGCATAAGAGTACCATAAGAGACTGTGAAGACGGGTTGTGGTTTAACCTAAGGGTCATAATAGCCCAGACAAAGGGAGGGATTGAGAAGGAGAATCCGTCACAGCTACCTCAGCCAGTACAGTAATTAATCTCATACTTCTGGCATAGCAGTCCAGCTATCCAGCCGAATGAGCTAATCAACCTCTTCATATGAAACCTATAAATTACCTCAATCTCCTTTTATACTGTCCTTCGTTTCAGAATTCTTTAAAAGGTATGTTAGTGAATTGGTTAGCAATGTCAAACAAATGCACAGATACTGCACTGTTATCAATTGACAAGTCCTGTTTGGTCTTCACAAAAGTGAAGGAATCTATAAGTGGACAAGTTCTGAATGTCCAAAGAATTAAGCTGAAGTCAAATTTAGGATTAAAGACTGAAAGAACTGCAGAAACCATAAATCAGGAACAAAAACTGAAATCACTAGAAAAGCTCAGCAGGTCAGGCAGCATCTGTGAAGAAAAAATCAGAGTTAATGTTTCAGGTCCGGTGACCCTACCTCAGAACTGGGTCACTGGGCCTGAAACGATAACTCTAATTTTTTTCTTCACAGATGCTGCCAGGCCTGACAAATTTAGGGTTGTCAGTTGGGCTCATAGTATGTATGTACTGGAGGCTGCATATATCAATACACAGGCCACTGTTCTTTATAAGCAGAAATAACATGTATACACACTGCATCCATTTCAACTGAACAAAATAGGTGACAGCCATTCCCTGGTTCATTTCTTAGGACAATGCTGTGACCAATGGAGCCAACTTGCCTGATTTAAAATGTAACAAAATCTGGCTGCTTATTGTCAATCAGCAGTAATAGGTTCATTCTCCATAGCAACATCTCTACCAATTTGAGTCCTTTTGCCAACTAATTAGAATTCTTTTCTCAGGCAGTATAAATGTTGGCTTTAGCCCTTGAATTTGTATTTTTCTAATATGTCCTGACGTGTACAAGGTGAGAAGCTTTGACAAAATAGAGTTAACATTTTGAGTCCAATATGACTCTTCTTCGGACCCTAGGAAGAGTCGTATTGGACAGAAAATGCTAACTCTGTTTCTTCCTCCATAGATGTTGTCAGACTTGCTGAGTTTCTCAATTTTTGTTTTTTAAGGTCTAACTTTTCTTGTCCTGTTTGGAAAATCAAATAATTTATTCCATTGTAGCAAATGCACAATGCTTTGTGCTCAACTTCCAAGTTATTTCCAACAGTGAGACATTGCTGAGAAGTTCAAGTTTCTTCTTCCCATTGCTTGGAAAAATATGTTTCTCCCGCTCCTGACTGCAGCCAGTAGTGATTCAAGAGAACCATCAAAGAACCTGAGCCCTGTTGTTGATAATTATGTAGCCATTTTCAACAGCTTCCGTTTCTCCAAATGTCATTTCTGCATCAGTCCTTTGAATTGTGATCTACAGATCACACCTCACTGGTGTGCAGCACAACTAATGTGCAGCTTAGAGGGAAGAAAACCAGACATCAAAATCTATTACCTCAATCAATGATGAACTCAGAAGTCAGCACCAATGACTTCTGGGTATTGCACAAGCAATTCTGATAACCCAAATCCCACCATCCCTTCTCCCTACTCAGAATCCCCCTACCATTAAAATTGAGATCAGTAACTGTACCGTTTATATTGGACAAATTAACATGAATCAACTTCAAATTCACAGAAAATAAAAATTGCAGGTGATGTAAAATGAAGATATTTGACACAATTACCCTCAAATCACCACACGTTTACTAGGTATGTACTCAATATGACACCGTTCTCTACCTTCCTGCAGAGTCAATCAGGCATCCACTACATGCTGATATTGTATCAGGCCATTATTAGCACTGGAAAGAAAATCAAGCAATCAAGATGAATTTACTAATGAGCTGGAAATGTCCTCTGCAAACACAGTGGCAATACTACAAGAATGAGAATTAATCTGAAGAATGCAGACAAACCCACAGGTTTATGCTTTAATTTTCAATCACACTAATAGTGAACTCAATACCAATAATATGTGACATTTTGGTGCTTAAATAAAAAGAAGATTAATAAGGGTTATTTTTAAAATTAAAATACATTGCAATCAATGTCACAATTTCATGGTGTCCTGTCATGTACTTCCTAGAAACTCCACAAGATGGCACCACCGTCTTAATAGAAAGCTAATGTTTTATTTTTAATTTAGATTGCCTTAGTTGATAAAATGTCATTGTGATTTGTTAGACAAGAAAATGATTATTTTTAATTCAGAACAAAATTCAACTTAAAGCCTTTCATTTCCTTCTCATTAGTATTTAAACTATAGCAACAATAACATATTTACCTAGATTTCCTTATTTGTAGCATTGTACTTAGGAAACCATCACTTTTAATGAAAGACTTATTAAATAATAGGAAAGCTCAAAACAATAACCAACTCACCATTTCCCAATGATAGGAATGCAGCAACAAATGATAGCAAATCTGTTCAAGATAAATTTAGTAATTGTATCAAGTGACTTCAAACACTAACTAATTGCTTGACATTTTGCATGCCCCTCACCTTACCACTCCCCCCCCCCCCAAAAAGGGCTCATTTACATCCAGTTTTTATGTAGTAACGAGATGGTGATGCATGGAAAATGCCAATGCACTATTTACAACTCCAGTTCCCCAAACATCCCTCTCCAGAATCAGTAGCCCATCAGACCAATCCCAGCTCCTTTCCAAATCACACAGTAATAATTGGTGTCTAATGTGCTTTTCCTCTTAGGTACGGCAGCTCCAGATTAGGTCCACAACTGATCTGAAGGTTTTTTTTTAAAGAAAAAGCCTCATTAGATGAATGACACTGCTTCCAGGATGAAGGTGTGTCCTTCTGTCAATGACACTGCTGGATCAGTTCTGGAGAGAAAAGCAGAAATGGCAGATGGAGACAACGGCTTGATTTTATTTTACAAAGACAACTTACACATTTGGGATAGCATTCATTTTTGCATTATAGGACAGGCTTTTGAATAGCTATTACCACTTCACGCTTCCCTTCAAATATAAAGTGAACATTTTAAACAGGAATTAATTATATTTTAATCGTTAGGATTAACCATACCATCAGAATCATACTGGCATCTGTGTTTCTTTTAATGTAAACTCAGCTTGGAATGAATAGGATTCATTGAGTTCCGTATTTAATTCAGACTGATTCTTCTGCCTCCTCCTACTCCAAGTTAAATTGAGCTGGGCAGAAGGCAATCAATAACAATCTTTCAAAGTGCATACCCAAAATGCAGTTGTGTGTGTATTTTTTAAGACAACTGCTTTTTTACGTCTCTAAGGCTCTGCTACACTTTCATGTTGTTCTATTTATTTGCCCCTGCAATACGTGCAAACGTTTTACCTACTGCTGAACATCTCAGTTCCAAATTGCCATTCCATTGTACTGTGTTTTGGCACCATTCCTCTGAGATGGACATCGCTGGCCTAGAAGGTTCCAAAATTTTAACAGCAAGTTGCATTTGGCACATCACAAGAAATTGTGATCTTTTGCACTAGTCTAAGAGATGCTGTGCACCAAAAGATTCCAGATTTTGTGGAAAATTTCTTCAATTTGTGCTTATTTCCACATCTTTAAAGAGGCTCCAAAGATTAACATGCAACTTCTGTGTTCACTTATAGGTATGTTTTTAAAAGCTTTGAATAATATTCTACCAATTTATTAAGGAACGGAGTGTGGTGATCCAAAGAGCTACAAAGTAGTATTTAAAAAGCAGATTAATTCAGCTGGCGAAAATCTGAAATAAAAATAGAACACTCTACACTTAGCAGGTTAAAGCAGTTTCTGTGGGTGTGTGAAATAAATTGTGTTAACAGTTCAGGTCTGTGACTTCAGAAAGTGAGAAAATATTTTGGTGTATTGTTTAGAAATGGTTTTTAATAACTTAAGATCAGACACTGGGTTACTGACAAGTGATGGAGGATGCACACTTGTCACTGGAATTTTGAGATTGCTGTTGTTAATTGGCACTAGAAAGCTCGGCATAGCCCACCTCAGCAATCTGTGGGGCCTGTGCCCACATTTAGTAGGGATCTGGTGATTAGATATAATCAAGGTGCCATTCTTTGAGGGACTGCTAGTCAGTCTGAGGGTACCAGCTCAGCAGTGCAACCAGGTGTGTGAAGATACGACCTCCTCACTCAAGTACATGTGGCTGGGATGGGGTGGTGAGTGGTCAGCAGGTACCAGTGAGTGTGGAGAATTGGTGAGTGCAGGCAGGTGAATGACACTTTCCCAGCCAAAGACCATCCAAATAGGAGGGTCCCACTCCTTGCCAAGACCAGGAGGAGGCTGCCGTGGTCAAATACCAGTGGCAACAAGATGGTGTCCTGCACTCAGTTCCAGCCCCACCTCCACATCCCACTGTCTTGCCTGATCATTTTACAGCCAGACCCCACTTTCTCAAAAGTGTTAACCTATTTTACTAAATTAACTGCAGCCAAAAATATTTTGAAAGTATTTTAAAAACTGTTTAAATTCCAAATCCATAAATTTGAAACTGTCAAAAAATTTCCATTTATTTCAAACAAATGTCTCGAATTTCAGTTGACCTTGGATTTGTGCCGATGGCTGAGCGAGATTGGTGATTTATTAATCAAAAGCAAAAATATTTCCTTTAATTAATGCTGTTGTCTTTACTGGACTTAATGAATTCATTCTAGAGCATTTATTTCTGCAGCATTTCATCCAGCAGAAATGTTCACTTTTGTGGAATTTAGCAGAAAGAAACTAATAACAATTGCCTAATGTACATTTTTTTATTATGTTTTAAAGAACTGGACAAGGTATCCGACATATAAATTGTTTGGTACGGTCATCCAATACTTAGAGTAATGTGATAGTTATTATTAAACTGTGACAGAAGTGGCTACTGATCTGGGATTAGTATCTATAGATTTGATCTGTAGCTAGCAGCACTTGATTTACAATGTCAGGTAACAATCCCATTGTGACAGCCAGGGAAAGCTCTGCAAAGTGCTCGTCAAGGTAGAATTCCACATCCTATCTGACTTAAAATATTGTGGAAAAAAATGAATGACAAGTTCTATTCCTCAAAATGTTTTTGCAATCTTTTGCTTTAAACCTTTGATTAAAAGAAATTATTAATCAACCAATATTCTATTTGTTGGCTGTGTTCTTGACTTTCTGTTTTTACTGTTATGAACCATAAACTGTATCAACTCTATTATTCTTCTGATTTAATGTAATTTGGAGTTCACTTTGGCTTTAACACTTGCAGATTTAATTATTTTTATTCCCCTTTCATCATTTTTTCACATTTGTTCAAAAGCTTTATTAGGGAGATGATAAAAAGTTTTATCCTACGGCATGTCTCTTTGTGTAAATGTATGTTCCAGATAGTAATGAACTAGTAGTGAGTCTTAAATTCAATGATTCACTAATGTACTTCTGATTGCCTTATTTAAATATCCAGCTCAGTTACAGGATAAGTGCATGTTTCTGCTATTTGTCCTGTGCTCTTGTAGACTATCAGGATTGTAGAGGCAGGATTTGACCTTTGGTTGAACCTCACTGCCCTTTGAAGCAGGTTAGCACTGAGTCCTTAGTGTCACACGACAGCTATGTTACATGCAATGCCATCTGCAGCTCTGTACTGGTCATCTGGCCAGGAACTGAGGCAGCGCCTTGTTAAACATGATACCCTGAGATCTAAATTTTAAGAGCTTCTTTTAGGATGAAATTTGCCCTTCAAGGTCAAGCCTACTCCTGCCAGTTCTTGACATCCACAGCCAATGAATATGAGTAACATAATGGTGCGGGTTCATGAACTCCGGCCCTATCACTTACACTAAATCAGGATCTGAATACAATATCAGTTGTGGCTGAGATTGGGGGTGGGGACGTGGGGATGGTGGGTGAGGGTCAGAGGGTGCATACATTGATAGTTTGTTTTCATTTTCTTGCAACAACAATGTTTACAAGCATTTCTGTAGACAATCTTTAATTTGTTCCTTTTATGTTATAGATAATGTAAGATGAAAAAAAAGTGCTGTTATTATAAGGCTATTTAAGGAACACCTGGGAGTGATTATAACATAACATAAACCACATAAAACTGAGAATTTTGAGATTAATGTACTGCCATGTAATTGTTTCAGGTTTCTGTTATTCCAACAATCTGAGCATTTGTATCATGGGGTGTTTTTGGTCAGGTTCCACACTAAATAGCAGTGCAAGTATTATCAGCACTTGCCCATTACTTGATTTGAAGTGACATTTACGAAAAATGTTATAACTATAGGAGTTTAATAAAAGAAAATTGGAAATTAAAATTCTATGTATGATAAAGTAAATATCAATAGGCCTTCAGGGTTGGATGGCAAATGGATGGGCTGTAAAATTGAGAACCATGCCAGCAACTCCGCTCTTGTGCATCCACCCACAATCCCTCCACCAATTTTACTTGAGGCAACAGAGGCATCAGGTGGCCCACCTACCCATGGGCCAATTGAAATCTTTATGTGGCTAATTAATGGTCTTTGAAGAGTCTTCCTCCACTGCTGCAGGGCTTTTACCCATGGTCAGGAAGACTAGCACTAAATGTCCAGCCCACTTACTAAAAATTGGCAAAATGGTGACCAGGAAAGGGGAAGTTCTTCCTTTCCTTGCCTCATTTGCCAATTAGAGGCCCTCCCAATTTATTCTACAGCTGCTTTTCCCTTTCCACCAGACCATCCCCCAACCTACCCTTTCCACCCCAGCTCTCCACCCTTCTTAACCCTCATATACCTTGCAGTCAGAGTTGGAAACCTGACATTAGAGGTTCACAAAATATTCTTTCAAGTACAGCTAAATTGCAGCATGCTTCCTTTGAGGACTTGTTGCAGTTCCAGCAGGAGCCAGTGCTCCTGGTGGCGATGCTGCGATTAGAGGACAGCTGCACATTTGATCAGCCAGCAACTCTCAACCATGAAACCTCCTCCCCTGTGAGAGCTAAAGTCTTACCTTAAGCCAATTAGCTACTAAATGGTTTGGGACTTGCCAGGTAGCTTGATGTGAATTTGCTGTCAACTTTCAAGCTGGAAGACAGGGGCACAAAACTCAACATAAAATTGAGGTGCTAGCTACTAAAAGTTGGAAGAGGTATGAATGTGAGAGGATAATAAGATGTGTATGGGCAGTAATCTTAGCTGCACAGATTGGGATGTGAATTATCTGGAGAGAGATAGAGAGAGAGATGGGAGACAGGGATGAGAGCAGCAGCCAACTGCAATGTCCTGATGGGTGCTGAGCAGGGAAGTGCTGGGAAATTTTCCTGTCCTTCCTACCCTCCTGAGATCCTGTGTCTTCTTGGTGCATTGTCTTTGGGGTAGAGGAACCAGCCTCCTGATATTAACCTCAGCACTGCAGAAGATGGTGGGAAGCTAAGTTGTTCAATCTATGCTGTGTTAATACCCTCAACCCATAGTGTTGTATAATAACCTCCTGTGTAATAGGTTATTGCATGCTTTTCAAAAATCCAAACGTACAATAACCATCGGTTTTCTCTTAACTGCAGACAAACTTCAACTTTGAAAAACTTTAAATATGTAAAATACAATAAGTCTTCCAAAAATACATTTTGGCTGTTCGATGAATGTCCTGTTACTATGTTCTTAATGGTAGATCAGTACTTCCCCCCCTATTGATATCAGGCTAACAAACTCTTAATTCTCTTTCTATTTTCTCCCTCTTTAATGATTAGCAGTGTTAGATTTTGCTGCCTTCCTATCCAGAAGACTATTCTAGAATCCAGGGAATGCTGAATAATCAAACTCCACTTCTTTTAAAACCATATGGTAAAAGGCTATCAGGTCCATGGGATTTATCAACCATTACACTTTCACAAAAACTAAAGTCTTTAAGTTCTTTATTTACTCTGAACCCATTCAAAGGAATTTTGTTCACTTAATCTCTGTAGGAATGGCGGGAGCATTTATGGGATGGGAATCTGATTTCATAAGGCTCTTTCCCAGAGCAACAGCGTTGTCATCCTGCTCAAGACTCCAACAGTCAACATCTACTTCCAGCTGATGAGATCCTAGAGGGTCCTGTCACCTCAGCATACTGTCCCCTGCCTCAATTCTAACATGCGTTTCACTATCTGTCAGTCGAACTATATGGTTTTCAGGCGCACAAAGTGATTTGCACTGTTGGAAGGTGCACATGAGTCACGTGATGGCCTATCTTCAACATAGAGGCATTTATCTAAGCCGTTTGCATCCCCCTTAAGCACCATCTCCAAATAGATGCTTGTCAGAGCTGCAGGAAACAAAAGATATGAAGTAGAACTGACAAGGTGAGCAAATGCTGAGCCATCATTGTGCAGATCTCTCTATGTCAGTGACTGCTTAAATCAAGTCAATATGAGTGAGTGTTATAAGCCATATGTTTGTGCTATTATTTAATTCTGTCACCAGATATTTGGGACCTGTCCATCCCTCCCTCACTATTGGCCATACTTGCTGAGACCCAATTTATTGCTATTGTCTCGACCTCCACAGCTGAAAAGGTATGCATGACTTGAGGGTCACCTTTGTGTCTCAGTCTTTCCATCGTGCTCTGTGCTGTCTCCACCTGCAATGAGAGAAGGAAAGACTTATGAGTATAAGTGAAATACTTTGGAAGAATGAATGGGTTATATTTGTGGGGGATCCATGTGTGACATTGTTAGAAAATAAGAGTGGCAGTGGTGACTGGTTAGATAGGAAATGTGAAGAGTTTCCTCCAGAGAGATAGAGAGTTGGGTGAACCTGTGAGGTCTGCTGGTATGAGGTGCAAATGTAGGAGAATACTGAGGAAGGTAGAATGAGGGATTTTACACTTGATTGCAGCACTGACTCAAGGAACATGACAGCACAACTCTGCTACTGAACTCCTTGGCCATTTAGAGCCATTTCTTCTTGTTCTCTGAGGCTATCTCATTTCTCCCATATAGGCAATATGATAGCTCTATGGACCCAGCCCTGGGCACAATGATATTTGGTGTAAGGGATAAATGCTGGTGCTTTGTCTTGTTAGAATCCATCTCTGCAGCTCCTAACTTTGTCATAACATTTCTACAATGACTTGGTTTCAACTCTTGTAGATAGCAAGAACTGCAGACGCTGGAGCCAGAGATAACACTGTGTGGTGTTGAAGGAACACAGCAGGCCAGGCAGTGTCACGGGAGCAGTAAAATCCCAACACAAAACATCAGCTTTCCTGCTCCTCTGATGCTGCTGACCTGCTGCGTTCCTCCAGCTCGACACTATGTTCTCTCAACTCTTGTAGGGTGTCTTTAAAGATTGGAGTTGAAATGGTGGATGTATGCCTTCATCATATCCACCTGCTGTAATTGGTCACGAGGTGTGGAAGTCAGATGTGAATGAAGTGGTTGACTGCCAAACACACTGCTAAAATGTTTGGGTTCTTCATGTGCTCTTAGATTTCCTTTCCGTGAGACTGTCAAATATTAGCTTACAAACTCTGCCATTTCCAAATTCCCATAATAGTTTCCCTGGTTCTGAAGAATCACATTTAATTTTGCTAATCACTCTCTTTTTTTCATTCCTATAGAAGCTTTTACAACTTTTTGGTTTGTTTCTTGTTGATCTATTCCCATTTTGAGTATTTTTTCTTTTGTCATCAACCTTTTCATTGTCATTTATTGACTCCTAAATCTTTCCCAATGCATAGGCTTGTTACTGTTTCCAGCAACATTACATTCTCTTCCTTTAACTTAATACTATCTTTAACTGCTCTTGTTGGCCATGGTTTGACCACAACAGTCCTACGGAACGAAACATGAAAATTTCCGATGAGGATTTTGTTTCATTAATAATGGATAAAGACATATTTAATGTTACTTATTCTATTCCATTCTGGACAAAAGATTTAGCGACAAATAATGACGTGCCACTGAACTGATTAACAATTAACAATCTTCTTTTAATTTAAGACTGAAACAGTAGCTCCTCAACTGCTTATCTGCAGGGTATGGTCTTTATTAATAATTTTGAATGGAAATGCTCTGTTCCCAAAGGTCTTTTTTTCTGAGACATGATCATTATACTTTGTAAAGATTCACTGCTGAAAATAATGTTTTCTTTTACAAATATATTGGTCGATACATTTCTGCTGCATACATGACTAACGCTATGTTTCTAAAAATCTGAATAATGTCATCTTTGTCTTTAGGATGGGGAAGCAAATTAAATACTTTCACTTCCTTAGGAGAGGTTAAAATTGAAGAAAAAATCTTAGTCACAGTGCTCGCTCCCCAGAGATGTTTGACATGCATGATGTGGAGATTCTGAACTAGCAAGGGAGATACTTCAGTAGTTTTTGACAGATGGAATGACTATTGTGTAGAGGGGATATGTAGGAACAGGTGTGGTGCAATAATGTGATGGGCAGACTCCATTCCCGTTATCATCAGCGTCTGGGAGAGCAGATGGGCACAGAAAAACCATCAGAGAATGGAACTTGTCAGTCACCAGGTGGCGCCAGTTAATAAACTGTGATCCAGGAGGCTCTGTTTAGAGTCATAGTCATAGAGTTACACAGCATGGATAGAGACCCTTCGGTCCAGCCAATCCATGCTGACTAGATATTCTAAACTGATCTAGTCCCATTTACAGCATTTGGCCCATATCCCTTGAAACAATTTCTATTCATAAACCCATCTCGATGTCTTTTAAATATTGTAATTGTACATTCCTACACCACCTCGTCTGGCAGCTTGTTCCGTACACGCACCACCGCCTGTGTGAAAAAGCTGTTCGTCAGTTGCTTTTAAATCTTTCCCCTCTCACTTTAAACCCATGTCCTCTAGTTTTAGACTTCCCTACACTGGGAAGAAAGACTTTGGCTATTCACAATATCCATGCCCCTCATGATTTTAGAAACCTCTATAAGGTCAACCCCTCAGCCTCTGGCACTCCAGAGAAAATAGCCACAGTTCATTCAGCGTCTCCCTATAGCTCAAACCCTCCAATCCCGGCAATCTCCTTGCAAGGCTTTTCAGAACTCTCTCAAGTTTAACAACATCTCTCCTACAGCAGGGAAACCAGAATTGAATGCAATATTCTAAAAGTGGCCAAACCAAAGTCCTGCACAGCTGCAACATGACATCCCAACTTCTATATTCAATGCACTGACCAATGAAAGCAAGCGCCAGCCCCTTCTTCACCACCCTGTCTACATGCAACTCCACTTTCAAGGAACTTTGCACCTGCGTCCCTAGGTCGTTTTCTTCAGCAACATCCCCAGGGCCCTACCATCTTCTGTGAAATCACTGTCAGGCCTTGGGTTCTGCATCTGAAGGCAGACAAGTGGATTATTTGCCGCCTGTACTGTTGGGCGTACAATATAACATGCTCATTAGGAGTGCTGAGACATAGCTCTCTGTTAAAATAAAGGCAGGGATCACAGCAGGAAAGCGATGGCTCAGACTTCTCACATTCCCGCTCTACTTCAGCATTGCCTTGCACAGCCTTTCCTGTCAGCTCATTAGTAGGTTCACTGATGCATGAGAAACAGTCATTAGTGAGTTTTCAGCACAGGCATCTGATCAGGTGATTGAAGAAAACACAAGGAAAAATATCCACTACAATGTTGTCAGCAATGTCACTACCATTCCTAGCATATTAGGTGTAGATGGGCAACATATAAACCCAGTTCCAAGATTTCCCAAAGCTCTTTGTATGACATAGCAACATGAAAACTATCTACTTGCAATAGTTTGCTCTTAGATTTTATCCAGGTTCCAACAGCATCGATTCTATCCCTAAAGCTTCAACTTATGTCGCAATCAAGTAAAATATCAGCCCAAGATTATGTTAAGGATGCATAAATTAGCAGCTTGTGGAACACAAAATATCAGCATTTTTTTAAAAAGCCTTTTCCTTAGAAGTTGAATCTCTTCAGAATAAATCTGTGAGTAATCATGTCTGCAAAGTACTTTCCCTGAGTAGGCTAATGCAACGTAATGAAAATAACTTCATTAAAAGAATTGAGCAGAACAAATTTAAATGGAGACCAGATTTTAGTTTAAGAAAGATTTCACGTTGCTCTAAAGATCTAAAAAGTGAAAATGTAAGTTCAACGTACACTTTGATGAATTTCATAATCAGGGCTTCACTTCAACTTGATGTCATCTGTGTACAAAAAAACCAAAATAAATCAGCACAGGTACTTTCAGTTTCTGAAATGATCAATTGAATTTAAAAATCTGGAAGTTGAGCTTATCTGAAGTCATTAATAAACAGACTTTCCTCTGCAATCTGTACTCTGCTTGCTAGAATATATATTATATGATTCTAAAATGAAGCAAACCAGAAGGAACTAATTATGGGGTTAAACCTACAATACAAAAAAAATGCTAGAAAAGAAATCTCCAAAGACTGTAATTGTTTCCTAATTTAGAATCTATTTTAATCAGTTTGAAAGCCAAATTGAAATCTGTGCTCCTTGCACTCTTTCTTTCCATGCTTCTAAACAAAGCTTTCAGTGCAGAAGAAAAGCCATGACTTATCGATGAATAAAATAATAATTAATACTTAATTGATTAATGACTGAGAAAGAGAGAGAGACTTGGGTTTTGAATTACCAGTTAGAGTAATTTTTTTTGAAGGAAACATCTTACAATAATTAGGAATTTTGGGCAGTTTGTATTTTGATCGAAAGTATCAAGTAAAGTGCTTGTAAGTTCAGCACTTTCCCCATACTTGCTGCAATTTGGCAGCCTGTCCTTGTCTTGACCCCTTCCACTTGTAGGCACTTCATTTTCACAGTTTTTCCTTTTGTGCCAAACTGGAGAAGTGCTTATAAATTTAATTGGGGTCAGGTTGGGCCCATTTCTTTGACAAAAGGAAAGAGTCATAAGTTAACGCAGTATGACGTGAAAGCAGATGAGAAGGGAAAAGCCCTCTTTGTAAAAGTTTACCGAAACAAATCACATCAGCTTAATCAGGTCCGGCGTTGCTATGTTAGAAACTTTGCATGCCAATTACATAAAGTTCCAACTGCACCCAACCTCCTGCTGACTAATTCGCTGTTGATTGTTTTCCGCTACATGGATTTCAGCATTTGTTAAAGAAAAAAAAGACAGACCACAATCGGAAGAACTGATTAAACTGTCTTATGATCGCCAACAATTAGTTAAGCTTCTCGGCAGTAAAATGACAAGATGAGACTTGGTCAAGTACAATGTGTAAAGAACATAGGCATCTGCCCCAGCTGAAAGACTTTACAATGTTTGTTAACCTCATGGGTCAGCCCTGATTCACTTCTGTAGACAGAAAACAAGATTTATATAACATAGATCAATACATGCTTGAAGACTTTCACTATTGAAGATGCTGGATCTAGGCACTTCTCTTTATCAGTTTACCATGACATTAATGTATTTTTTCCTATTTACCCGGGCAGTGATGAATCTGTTGGCAGCAAAAGCAAATAAGTTCTATTGTTGAGAGACGTTCTGTTCATGATTTTGCTCAACAGACATGCAACTCTGCTAGACAATTCATTAGCCATTTACTTCAAGTGGTGTATTTTTCTTCCTCTCACAGTTAGGTCCTTTATCTACAGTGTACAGCAATGCCAGATGAATCGAGTTTGCTTTTCATCTTTCAGCAATGGCTTGATTGCACATTTAGAGGAACTGAGCTACTCATTTTTATACTCAGACCAGGAATATATTTTAAGTATAGAATAATCAATTTCTGGGCACTAAGCCAATACCCTATTGGGTGATACACTATGAATAGTAAATTCTGAGCTCATTTTGAAAATTTATTTTTGCACCAGTCACGTGAATCTATCAAAAGTTCTTCCTTCTAAACTGTGTTGCTTGTTTCAACATTTTAGTATTTCCATGTGTTCCGAAACATTTGAAATCTTCACCCACACTTCATCTAGATCAAGAAACAGATTACACTGGAGTGGGATATAGCAATACTTAAATTTATCAGATTGGTGAAATGAAGCAATAGAAAATCTTAGACGCAATCATTAATCTTTGCATTAACTGATTTCAGCAATGGAAAAAATGCAAAACAATAATTATCCTTAGTGCATTTGAGCTAAGGAAGAAAAACATTAGCCAAAATAGCTATTCTGATTGCTTTCCAGTCACCCATACTGGAAAGTCAATGTCTACTATTTCATGAAGGCAGGATTGAATTTGACAGTGATAGAGGATATGATTCCTATCACACCTGTTTTGGGATAGACCAATTTCATGAGGCAATTTTCTCTCTCCAATTCTTAATCAAGTATACAAAGGACAAGTGCCCATGAGTGCCCATGATACTCACTTGAAGCAGTTGATTGGCCTCCTAAATAAGATAATGAGAATCCTGATGAGTTGAGCAAAGTTAAGTGGGACATGCCATTACTTTTGAGTCTAAACTAGTTTGGCAGTGATCTTTAAACAGACTGCTGGAGATTTGAAAAGAGAAAGTCATTTTTCCAGTTTCCTGATCAACCAGTAGCCAGAAGAATGAACAGTGCATTTCCTGACTTCAGTCTTATATGTTTTTCTGTTATCAGCTTGACTCATTCCTCCGCTTACATGTCATTTCCCCTCAACACTCCCTCACTTCATGGAATGATGCCCAGTTTGGGACTATGAGGTAACAAAGAGCTGCCAGGTGCTGCTGAGCTGTATCTCTACTTTTCAAGTAAGGATACATGGTAAAAAGTAATAGGGATTTTTTTCTCACCATTTACATCCAGCAATTGCCCTCATTCAAGAGGTACTTATTCAAAGTTACAGTGTGTGATAGGAGAATATTTCAACTCAGGAAATATCATAGCTTAGGTTAATTGTACTCTCACCTGCTAATTACAAACGCACATTTCCAATATGAGCTACCAGATAAAAGGCAGGAATGGGAAAACCAACAGATATTTTAGTTTCCTTTATCGAGACACATTTCTAACACTAGACCAGCTACAATCATCAAGAAATTAGCAGAAACAAAAATTGAGTCTAGAATTCTGCTTGCTTTTGGAGAGCAGATATTGGTCAAGTTTTCTACATTATCAGGTAATGCACAGGAACTGCTTTTCTTAAATAACTGAATATGAATGATAACTCTGAAGATTACATCAAAACATTTATTTAGGTGTTAAAGGGCACATCAGAATTATGACTTTCAATAGACAATGATGAATTGTTGTGATTATCTTCAAAATCTATCATTTTGCAGTAAAGATGCAAAACATAAATACATTTCATGCATGTTAGATGACCGAAAATGTCCATCTTTGAAAAAGTGCAAATATAGTTATTGTTCAAAAGTATACCTAGGTACTGATTTCAAGTTTGCCACCTTCATCTGCTCTGTAAAATGCATTTGTCATAACAATGGCTTTATCTTTTTTTAATCACAAAATTTCTTATTAATATTTTATACTTTGTAAGATGTGTTGCTTGCCAATTGGCAAAATTTACTCAACAAAATTTAATCTTTTGAGATTTGCAATGCAAAAAATGACTTATGAACCATGACAGCAGTATCAAAGCTTATGAGTGCTTTAGGAAATGCTTTAATTACATGCAAATTACAATATGTCTTAGCAACATATTCATTAAAGGTATAGCATAAAAAGGGACAACAAAGCAGTAACTTCCCTCCTGATACATTGGTTCAAATTTTGCATACGCAAAGTTTAATTAAGCAATAGATTTTGTTTGAAAGGAGTGTTTAAGGCAATGAATCCCCTGAGTAGATGTGTGTCAGACCAAAGGTAATTTGTCCTTTCACTGATACCAGTTGCAAGCCTCACACAAAAAAATAGACATTCAATGTTCACGGCATAGGGTATATTTATAAGAAAAATACATTGCCATTGTAAAGATATTTCAATGAAATGTTAACTGCTGATTAATCTGCCATATATTTATAATATCAAGAAATCACTTTCAGTTTCCCCAATCCTGGTTTTGTTTTGTATTGAGCAGTAATTTTCACTTTAGTTGCCTAGCATGAATTTGAATTAGACAATGCAAACACTTTAATGCTATATTTCCATCTTAATTCCAATTGTAAACAAATCTAAAAACAGAAATTGTGATAGGATAGATCTATTTTGATAGTTCTTTAGTTTGTCCTTATTTGTTTATGTTTAAAATTTGGTAGAAAGTAAATGAAATTATATTGCATCATCACAATAGTAAAGTGTCCACATTTGCTCTTTTAAGTGGTTTTGAATCAAAGCATCAATAAGTTCATGCTCACAAGAAATTGCTTGTCTGCAGAACTGATTTCTAAACCCAGATCGATTAATTCAATTTATTTAGATTTCTCTATTCAATTGTAATCTAATCGGGTTTAAATTTTGTTCACACTTGATGTGATCTGAATCATGCTTCTCAGGCATGCAATTAAAACAAAAAGCCAAGGAGCCAGTAAGAAGGATTTTTTTTTTTCCTCAAGTATACAAACGCCGTTCCTTTATTTATTTTCACTCCTATTTTTCTGAGTTTCCCAAAATGTTCTTAATTGAAACTGTTCTTCAGGGGCTGGAATTCACGGCAGGTATAAATACTCCATTCCTAGCATGTAAATCACACATGCAGGGTGCTGGGATACACATTTGAAAGATGATTTAGAAAACTGGTAAAAAGAATGGAACTGTTACATAAGCATAGCTCTGCTTTCCATCATTTACTCATGTTGCAAAGTTTATAATTTGCCCAATAATGGAAACATTTCAGCACTGTTTGACACTAGCTGTGATCTCCATCTAATCAAAGAGAATAATGGACTTTATGAGGATGGCCTATTGATGTCTCCATGACTGTATCCAACTCTTTCAATCGTCAAAGAGATAAGGTTCAGCTGTCAGTTTTCTACATGATGGAAAGATCACCATAGTTGCTGCACTTACAACAATCTGCATGTTTATTTCAGGAATCCAAGAGCTGTTGCAGCTGTATGTCAACATTCATTATCAATCCAAAGGTTCTACAGAAATAACAGTCAGGAAACGTAGTGATTCTCATGCTTGTGAAATTCTTTACTGGACAATTTTATTGCTGAGAACGCTGTGCTTTCAGAATTTGGAATGCAGAGTTAATCATTACTTTCTGAATAGGGTTACTGGAGCATGAACTAGACTATAATAAATCTGTAATTGTCCGTTGTTGTTCACAAACAATTACTCCAACTTTTTCAAGCTGCCCTTAGCATTATTTTGTGAAATATCTGTCTTTGTTTTGGTATTTCCAAATACATGCTGCTGTTATGCCGACTGGACTGTAGGCCTGGGCTTTCCGTGTTTCCCAGTTATTTGGGAAGATTTGTGACAGGCGAGGGGTGGGAAGAAGAATGGAGAAATTCTGAAGAAGGATCCAGACCCGAAACATAAGCCTTCCTGCTCCTCTGATGCTGCTTGGTCTGCTGTGTTCATCCAGCTCTACGCCTTGTTATCTGGAGATTAGCTATGCTGTGTTATCAACTTGGCATACTTCCCCATTTCTGGGTCCAGTGGCTTTGGGGCAGAGTATACCATCCCTCTTTGAGTGATAATAACATGTTGATTCAGCGCTTAGGACATGATTCCCACATGTGCATTGTTTAAACACTGAGTGCTCCCACGAATTGACTGTTTCACCAAAGCTCCTGGTGTATCATAGTAAATGAAGATAAATGCTTGTAATCAAAGTCAGAGTAAGCACTCAAAGAGGGGAGAAGACCTACCCAAACAAAATGTTGTAATACAAGTCATAACCACTGATAATTTTGCTGCCACCATCCTCTTTCCTACTACGAATTTGTAGGGCCTACATGATCTCATGTAGTGGAAAAAAAAGTAAGTCTTCTAACAAGGAGAGTTTCCTGCCCTAAACAAAATGTAACTTATTGCACGACAGTAACTACATAATATGATTGACATTTTGGTAGAAACTATGATGAAACCCAGATGGTAAGTTTTAGTCCTTCGACACCCTAAACTTTTCTGTGACTGAGCCCACAGAGCAGCACCATACTGAGTGGCGCTCAAGGCATTCTTCAGTATTAATCCTTTCAGACCCTTACATGCTTAAACAACATCTCACCCAAGCTTTTATTTCTGTTATGAATATTTATACCTTTATCAAGAAAAGATCAGCCATGATCATATTAAATGGCGGGGCAGGCTTGAGGGGCCAGATGGCCTACTCCTGCTCCTAGTCCTTATGTTCTTATTACCTTTAAAACCACCCAATCTCCCCTCAAGTCTCTGACTTCCTAAATGCAGATGGACTGGAGTTTTCACTATTTTTCCAGAAGCGTTTTCTTTAGACATAGAAGATTAGTTGGTTGCTGAGTAGAATATTATTCACCTGATTCTATTCTTGACATTGTGTAGTCTGAAAGTCCATTTAAACTATCTCTTTAAATTCCTTCAGTAACGATGTCTTTCACACTACAACAGGTAATTTCACCATTTTAATATTTGGTGATTTTAGCCTCATTAACCTCCTTCATGGAGGACAGATCCCTTGTCAAAACAAGCACTTCCTTTACAATATCCTGGATCTCTGGACCTGGCCATTTCTATGCTGTGTCCTGAACCTGTAGATATTGGTTGTCACATCTCACTGCTAATTTCCACGGAATCGTTTGCACCACATCTTCAGTCAGCTTGAGTAGGTTTTCATTCTCAAACTGCTAATAAATCTGTGCTGAAGTACTTGTTGCTTAACCTTGACACTTGCATTCAGTCTTGAGGATTGCAGTTTTGGGGAAGGCTTCTTGAAGATTGCTTCATCTCTGTCACAGAAGCAGTGTATTCTTTCATAGGAAGATAAAGAAATTTGTGTCTTATCAGCATCTGATATCAGAGTTGAATTTGTCATTACTTTTTGCTCACTAAGTCAAGGGACGTTCTGAGTTACCTCAGTTGTAGATTCATCAACTGGGACATACTGCTGATTGGCTATTTGATTGCTTATGTTTTCTTCCAAACCTTGCTGATTCTTACAATTAAATGAATTTCTAATGACAACGTGGCTAATCCTGATAAGTTGTGTCTTTTCTCTGTGTTCGGCTGTAACTCGGAACCCTTTTACCTGTTGTCCTTTGATCAGTTATTCCACAACGAGATAAATAATAACCGAATGTTTTGGATCTGTTGTTTTGTGGTTGCTGTTCTTTGACCAGTGTTTTCTTGATTTTAGTCAGGCTTCTGCCATATGAAGAAGATGCGAAACAAAAAACACACACATGCTCAAAAGTGAGAATCTTTGATTGTAAGGCACATTTATATTTTCTACTACCTGTTCTTTGCATTACAGAGTTGCTTATACAACACCTTTAAACATAAGTAGTATAACTCTTGGACAATGTAGCTGCCCCGCTGTTAGCTTTAAACAGTATTTCTTCAACAATTTTGGCTTCTCTGTTACTATTCTTTGTTCAAACTAATGAACTTGGCGTGAGTACCTTTTTGATGTCTTGTTGCTCTGTTGTTGAGTCCCACTTCTCCACAGTGAGTGAATGTGACCTGTTGTTTTACACGTAAAACATTGTTTTCAATGGCTAGGTATGTGCCACTGATGTTTCTTAGCTCTACAGCACTGGCAATGACAGTTGTCTGTCTTATTCATTGGACTGGCTTCTCATATGTGTCTTTAGGAGCTTTGTGCCTAAAGAACTGAATGGATTCTGCGAATCTCCTTTGATATTTGCCCATTAGGACTTATCTGATATGACTTTTGGACATCTGCTTTGTATACCATCTGAAAGGCTTTATCTCAGGTAGATCCTCTTTTAAAGTATTAATTCTGACAAAGACGCATTGATACTTTTAATAACAATTTATCTCTGAAATCTGATTTTAAAGCCCAATAGTCAGAATCTCCACGAATCAGCATAGATAATTAATGAAATTATGTATGGTTTGTCCCGGTTTCTGAACTTTTCTAATAAATCTTGCTCTAACAAGAATTTTATTTGTACTGAAGTAAAGTAAATGTCACAGGATTTTGGAACTTTGTCAAAAATATTTGTTGCTTCCTTCAGATTTTGGCAAGCTAGAAATTCAGTTGCAACACTCCAATTGTATACAAATATGTACTCATTTGTTCAGCTTCTGATTTAGTTTAGAAACAACTCTGTATTGTAAGAATTCTCTAAAATGTGCAATTCTGTATTCCATTCGGAACATCTCTAATGTTAATTATTTTTCTTTGATGCCATATCTTCCTTATGAGGTCATATATTTCCCTCACTTTAAAGGGTTTAAAATTTGCCCCTACTGAACACTCCTATACTCGAATGTGTTCTCATGATTTTGGGTCAAACTGGAGTATTCCCACCTTTTTATGAGTAAGATGAAAGATTCCTGCTTTTTCTACATTTTCTGTAAACGAATAGCAGCCTTAGACAATTGTTTCCTTTTTGGCTTAACTGGATGAATCCCATTTTTTTGCAGCTGTATAAAATTAATCCTTATTCCTTCATGTTTTATCTTAGATGATTCTCATTACCTGCATTTCTAAATAATGACCCCTGTTGTTTAATGGTTCTCTGAATGATTCTTGCTGTGTGCGGTTTAAATAAATGCTTCCTACTATTTATTGCAATTTAAGTAATGGATCTCCAGCCTTTTCTGTGGCCTCAATGGCCTCCTAACCTCTTTATTCAATTAGATTTTGGTCTATGCATATTCTAAATAGTTTCTTTATAGCTTAGTTCTTTAAATTTAATGTAATTATTAATTCTTGTGATGTTCTCAGTACTGCAACTATATTTTTAATTTCTTCAGTGGCCTTGATTTTCTTTACTAAAGCTGAGCCTCGCATCTCCCACTTGGAATGGCAGCAATACTCAATCTGAGCTGCATGCACTTCGCTTACTTCCAACTTGTCCAACTCGTAAATATATTGTACTTCTAAAGTTTTTCCCTTGACCACAGGGGATTTAACTGCATCCATGGAGTCTCTGATGTTTGTTTACTCACCAGGTGAACTTTTCCTTGTGGCCATCTCTACAGATTGCCAGTGCCTGATACAATCTATAACTGATTTGATACTCGTGCTCCGGCTTCATGGAGATTCTGGATCACACTTGCTGCTGCAGATCTTTTACCGGGTCTGAATGCTGATTCATGCCATGAGGTTCTCATATGTAGCGCTCTTGAATGATCAGCTCTTCTAGCCAGTGACCGTCCGCACAGTCGTCTTAAAGCTGTGCCTGCAGAAATCTTCAGGCTCCCATTGCTGCCAGTATGTAACAGGTGACTAACAAAGACTCCACACTGCCAGCCATCACATTGTAAGATGAATCTTCACCACCGCTCATCATGTTTTCAGTAGATTTGTTGCTGAAATCCTCTTCACTGGTAGGAATAGACAGAGCCTGCTACGTGTAATACATTGATGGAAAAGCATTTCATTGTCAAGCTAGAAGAGACTCTAGTCTTTAAACAGAATGTAGTTTATTGTATGATAGCAAGCACAGGCAAGTTGTTACTAATAGGTATGTTCAAAATACAATGAGGAAGACCCAGATTGTAGGTCTTACTCTTTCAAGATCCTCAGCTGGCCTTCCACTCAGTGTGTGTGGCATCACATTGTAGATGGTGCTTAAGATATTCCACAGCATTAATTGTTTCAGACCGTTGCACCCTTATAAAACACAGAGATATATGTTGTAGGCAATGCAGAGTCTATCTGCCAATAGGACACTGCAACAGCCTCTCCAAGACCCATCATGATGAAATATCTCAGATAACAAAGTGTGGAGCTGAATGAATACAGCAGGCCAAGCAGCATCTTTTGTGCTCGTAAGATGCTGCTTGGCCTGCTGTGTTCATCCAGCTCCACACTTTGTTATCTCAGATTCTCCAGCATCTGCAGTTTCCATTATCTATGATGAAATATCTCCTTCATTTTGGCAAAGCTCCAGTGCAGTAATTAACCTAAGACAGAAAGTTAGCCAGGTGAAAGGGCATGTCCTTGGAGATTCATCGAGTCAACAGGAAATTGAAAACCATAGGCTCTATGCTTAAAATACCTTGCCCTTGTCAAAATGTTCACTTAATCTTTTCTAATCATTAAGCAGCAGTTTAGATATGTACTTCATAAAGGCAGAAATGTAGCACTAAAAAGATCACAATTTCCAGCAAATTTTGATTAGTTCTTTGCCGTGCTTTCTGTCAAATTTGATAGCTGTCCTTTCAGTCTTATGTTCTTTGCCACTAAAGCATTAAAAACAGTTTGCAGACAACATCCAGCTTTTTTTGAAGGTTGACTTTCGGTTCCATCATGTTGCCTCTGCATCTAACACTCAACAGTTGTTACTGAAAATCCCACCTACAGCTTCACTGCTCCAGGATTTAAATTTTCATAGTCATCTCCCTGTCTAAGCCTTTCAAACCTCTGTTGAACCAAAACACCATTCCCTCATCTACACTTAGTAACAGTTCGCTCACCCATATCTTTGCCAAATTCCATCTGTATTCCATAACTAGTTTCACGATTCTTCGTAAATTTATAATTCCAAGCTTGTAATCCTTCCTTGGCCTTGCTCCACACCTGATTCTTCAGTAATTCCTATCTACATGCAGGAATCTGACTGGGCAGCATTAAAAAAAAGTGTATCACTTTCTGAATAGAACTTCGTGGGACTTAAATACACCATATAATGGGGTGATATGGTGGCTCAGTGGTTAGCACTGCTGCCTGCAGTACCAAGAACCCAAGCTCGTTTACACCCTGTGTGGAGTTTGCACATTCTCCCTGTGTTTATGTAGATTTCCTCCAGGTGCTGTGCCCAGGGGCAGGGAGCAAATGGACACAGACCCTTAGAAAATAGATGATAGGTTAGACAGAGGATCTCGATCGGCGCAGGCTTGGAGGGCCGAAGGGCCTGTTCCTGTGCTGTAACTTTCTTTGTCCTTTTCTTTGTTTGCTCCCACAGCCCAAAGATGAACTGAAGGGGAGGTGGCCTAGTGGTGTTATTGTTGGTTAATCCAGAGACCCAGAAAATATTCCTGGGGAGCAGGGTTCAAATCCTGCTGCGGCAGATGGTGGAATTTTAATTCAAATAATATCTGGAATTAAGAATGTAATGATGACCATGAATCCATTGTCAATTGCCACAGGAAGCCCCATTTGGTTCACTAATGCCCTTTAGGGAAGGAAACTGCCATCCTTACCTAGTCTGGCCTCCAGGTGACTCCCAACCCACAACAATGTGGCTGATTCTCAATTGCCCTCTGGGCAATTAGCAATAGGCAATAAATGCTGCCTAGCCAGTGATGTCCTCATCCCGTTAATGAATAATAAAGAAAGAAATTGGGTAGATTGCCCATAGTGTCCACGGATGTGCAGGCTAGGTAGGTTAGCCATGGAAAACGCAGGATCACAGGGATAGGGTCTGGGTGGGATTTTCTTCAGAGTGTCAATGTGGACCCAATGGGCTGAATGGCTTGTTTCCACAATGTAGAGGTTCTATGACATTCTCACTTGAAAGGAGGAAAGCTATCCCTAGTGTTTTGTTCACTATTGGGTGCTTGAAACATCACCATTCCACTAGAATTCTCCTTAAAATCAACTCAACTACTCATTCCATCCACTTGTCTTTTTAAAAAAAAATCCTGGGAATCTTTCTCTTTTATCATTCCTTAATTTCACCCCGATTCACACACCTAAGGCTTTCCCCTTACTTCACTCAGTGCCTCTCATCTGCCTCAAGTGTTTTTACATTTATTATGTTCTTCTAAAGATCTCTACCAGGATGGCAACATGCAGAACACAAATTCAGCTCATTACTTTGACCTAGCCTTTTAATCTGGAATGCACATCACAAGGAAGAGCAGAGAGTGATCAAGGTAATTTTAAGGCTACTGTGGGCATGCCAAATGGGCAGTTAAGAAAGGCCCCACTGTGTTTGGATTGCCAGCCTAAGGTAGATTCCTTTCACAGCCCTCAGCTACTTCATGGCCTCAAAGCAGTTTTGTCAAATATGTTTGCTCTCAATAGCTTTGCATTCTTTAGCATTAGTTGGTTCCAGCAATGAGCGTAAGTTTGCAAATAATGAAAATATGATAAAGATGTAGAAAAATTTGAAAAAAAAGGAAAATTTAGTAGTTTTCTAACACAAATGAATAGCAAGTTGTAAAGTGCAAATGAACTGATCTCAAAATAGTAGGTTTCATATCTACAAATTTCTAAATGGTCTTTTATTCAGTACTTATTGGTGATCTTCCAGTGTAAACATCATTGGATAGTTAATAACATGCTGCTCTGAAAACAAAAAGCAGTGCATAAATGAATGATTCAATTAGATTTGCTAACAAAACAAATTAAATGGCAATGTTACAAAAATAGAAATTGCTGGAAAAGCTCAGCAGGTCTGGCAGCATCTGTGAAGAGAAATCAGAGTTAGTCTGTTGACCCTTCTTCAGAAATGCGGGAGATGTTTGAAAACGTGATTCACTTCTCTCATCCAAACAGCTTATATTTGTTTTTAAAGTGATAGTGAACAGTTTTTCATAAAAAGTAATGGTTAGAACATGAGAAATAGGTCAAGGTTAGGCTATTCGGTCTTTCAAAACTGTTTCCTCATGCACTAAGATCAAGGTTAATACAATATGATTCCTGTCAACATTCTTGTAAATCTTTGCACACTTTCCAGTTTAACTATGTGTTTCCTATAACAAGGTGACTAAAACTGTACACAAAACTCCAAGGGCAGCTTCACCAACAACTTATACAACTGTGATATAACATCCCAACTCCTATACTCAATGCCTCAATCAATGAAGGTCAGCAAGCTGAATGCCTTCTTCACCACCCTGTCTACCTGTGACGCTGTTTTCCATTAACTATGTACTAGGTCTCTCTGTTCCACAACACTCTCCAAGACCTTACCATTTACTGTAGAAGCCCTACCTTGGATTGACTTTCCAAATTGCTACTCCTCCCACTTATCTGCATTGAATTTCATTTGCCAATACTCAGCCCACTTCCTCATCTGATCAAGATCCCTCTGTAATTTTTGATAACCTTCCTCGCGATCAACAATACCTCTTAATTTTATATCACCTGCAAACTTACTAATCATGCTTTGTACAGTCACATCCAGATCATTTGTGTAAATAACAAATAACAAAGGTCCCAGCACTGACCCCTCTGGTACACCAGTAGTCACAGGCCTCCAGTCTATGAAACAACCTTCAACCATCTGCCCCTGAGACAGGCAGTTAAGTAGAATTGTGAAGGAATAGATTGCACTGGTGTAAGGAGAATTTGGTTTGACATTTCCAGACCAGAAGTATTTGCTTAATCCTTGGAGGAGTTAGTTGAAGCTGAAATGTTTTAAGCAGATCATCTGTATTGAAGAAAGGACTATCAGACTCTTAAGACCAGAAACTGGAGCCAAAGCTAAGTCAAAACTGTAGGACATAGAAGGGCATTCCCTCTGATGGTTGAGTGCTGTAATGGGATGGATGCTATTAGGATTAATGGGATTATATTTTTACTGTGTGTTTTGAAATCTTTAGATGTGTTGTAAGCAAATGGTTTGTTTTATTCCATTTTATTTCCATGCTTTTGCATAATAAAATTCTGTTTTATTGTTAAACCAAATCTGCAAAATTATGTGCTTATATTTGAATGAAAGGTTACCCTGATAAAAACCAAAAAAAAATTGTCTATCCAATAAGATTTCAGACTGGGACGTAACTTGTCCATTAATAAGTCGGCTGGGATCATAACAGTATTCCATTAGGGATGTCCATATATATATCCACATCTGGGAGTAAATGATTTGTCCAAAACCCTTGAAGTACCAAAAAGTTCTATATCACCTACAGCACCACTCACTGAAGACTTCAGCTCTTTCAAACAATGATAGAATACACTAAGCACTTTAGAATCATAGCAAAAGCTAGGAAAAAAATAACTGACATTTAAATGGTTGATAGTTGTTTTAAATGTGGCTGGCAGAGGGCATGTTCTAAAGTTGTATGCATGTTTGCCCATTCAAAGTTAGGATAAAATGCTAGCTGTAATTTTGAGCCCAAAATGGCCCAAAGAAGTTAAAGCAGCTTCGTGCACTGATTTAATGATTGGTCAGCTCTGAATACTTCTGATGAACATGCATTCCACGTCTTGGATCTACCTTAATATTGCAAACAGCAGGATGTGGGTCCACAAATAAGCTCACATACCACAGACACCATTCTGGGTCTCTAAGGACAATTGTTGCACACAAGAAAATGCATAACAAAGCTCAGTTGCTCATACTTTGTCTGATCATTATCACCTTTTTGTTTGTATGATTTTGCTGTCCATAAATTAGCTACCATGTTTCATATATTATAACCATGACTCTATTTGACATTGTTGCTCATGAAGTGCTTTGAAATGTCCTTGGTCTATGAAAAGAAACAAGCATGCAATTGTATTATATATATTTTTAAATGCCTATCAATTAATTTAACTATTATTTCACCAACTGGTATTATGTACTTTTGGTATACAACTTCCACCAAAAGCTAATAAGACGGTGACATTGCTTATATCTTAAAAGAACGGAATGGGAAAGGCAACGCTCTGAACCTCTGTATAGTGTCTAGCTCTCATCGTGCCTATTAAGACTGATTCATTTAGCCTGAGTTTTTATTTATTTTTATGTGCAGATGGTGGTGTTTGACAGAACCTACAAATTAACTGTCATGTAACATTTTCTCTATATACATATCGGTTATCTCTTTTTTAACAGTAATTTCTTGGCTTAGCTCATGTTCACAAACATGATTTTTTTTCTAGGCAGCTTTTCAATTCTTTGTGAGACAACAGCAGGAATTTGTACTTTCCTATATCAGATCCTAAAATTCTTGATATCCAGAACATGTTCATGGGTGGCCCTGTTTGATGATAGAGGCGTTATCAAGAGGCAATCCACAAGGACCTGCTTGGTGCACTCAGACATGAGCGTTTTGAATTTGACATTGAGATATTATTGAAAAAATTTGTGCGCTCTACAGCTGGGTCATCAAAATTTCATCAGTTGCACAGGTTAAGTGGCTTGTTAACTCCTTCAGAAGAGTACAAGTTGTTTCACGATTAGTTGCTTTGCTGCTCCTGCTAACAAAATTAAACACAAAATCAGCGGCAGCAAATTCACTGTTTTCATTGACTAACATTGAAATCCGAAAATAAGATTAATAATCATTTATTTCAAAAAAGAGGACAATGAAGTCCATTTCAGTTTTTTATCAGTCAGCTTAAAGCATTTTCAATGATGCAGTGTGACCTCCTTCAACTGTATAATTTTTAAAATTCAATTACAGGATACGGGAACTACTGGCAAGGTGAGCATTTATTGTTCATCTCTAACTGCCCTTGAGAAGGTGCTGGTAAGCTGCGTTCTTGAACTAATATGATCTGTATGATGAAGTTATTCCCACAATACTGTCAGAAGGGGAATTTCAGTATTTTCCACCCAGCAAAGGTGAAGGAATGGTCATATATTTCCAACTTGGTAAAGCATATCATTTTGGGGAACTTGCAAGTGAATGATCCTCCCATGCATTTGTTGATCTTATTGTACAGCAAAATGACCCTCACCCCAAATAGACCCCACCTATCTGTGATACTGTGAGAATCCAGGTAGTTGCTAAATGAAAGAACACTAAGAGAGCAAGTGACCAGACCAGAGATGAAGAGAGATAACAGTGTGAAGCTGGATGAACGCAGCAGGCCAAGCAGCATCAGAGGGGGAGGAAAGTTGACATTTCGGGTTGAGACCGTTCTTCAGAAAGACCAGAGATGAAACCTGGTTAAATCCGTGACCTGGATGCTTATCCATGCAAGTAAAATGTCCTTGCAGCAACGTTTCAGTGCCAGTTGCCAGTGCAGCCTGCAAAGCAAGTCTGTGCTTACTAAATGACTAGTGAGTGGATTGGATGGGTGTCATGATAGTTGTGAGAGGCTAACAAATCTTGGACGCTAATGTCTTTGGATGAAGGGTGCATGTAGCTGATGCCTATGAATCATGCACTGAGATAACATTTGGTGCAAAGTTTGGTGCCAGGGTGAGCTGAAGACGCCAACCATCCATGCTGACATCCACATCGAGATTTTTTGAATGCTAAATTGTTTGGTGCATTTGGTAAAACAAGAAGCTGAATATCATTGAGATAAGTTGTGGTATTGACCAATTTATAATCTCCTTAATGGGCAATTGCCACTGCCCAGCACAATGCTTGCCTCACTGCTCGACAAACGCTCCCAATGTGGAAGTCGTCCTTGCCGGACATCTTGTCTGATCCTGCCACATATCTTTGCATTATACATATCAGTCAGACACCTCAAAGATTCTGCATTGTGTTTTTGGGGTGAACCTCAATGAGATTGATGATAGGGGCTTTGAAAACATCAAATGCCACAAATGTTAATGGGACTGATTGATGTGTATTGCCAGGTACTTGAACAAATATTGCCACTTATTAGCCCATTATCTGAAGAGTTGCCAATGAAACTGAACACAATGTAACCATCAGTGAACATCCCCAATCTGATCTGTGTTGAAGGGAGGGTCGTTGTTGAAGTGGTGGCTTAGGACACTGCCCAGAGGAACTTATGCAGATATGTCCTGCATCATCAATCCTTTAACTAAATCAGATTCATAAAACAGAAACATAAAAAGCAAAGAAGGAACAAAATCGCAAAGTGAAATGTAGAGCATATTAAACTGCTCAGTTTTTAAGCATCAGAGAGGATTTCCCACTCAAACATTATCCAAAGGTGTGATGATGAGAAATTTGCAAGTATAAGGCTATTAGATATTAATATACAAAGAAGGCTTCCTTAGCATTATGCAATTGATTTATTTTTCATATTAAATGCACCATTCGAAATGAATCAGCTCCGGAGATTCATATCCATGAAAATGAACATTACAATAAGTGCTGATCATCCATAGGAGAATTTTTTGTATACACATGTGTAATTACTGCAAAAATGTTCCAAAACTAGTAAAACTAAACAAACAAACATCACACAAATGAAGAACAGGTTAGAAGATAACTTGTTTTTTTATGTTCTTTCAGGGGAACTAACTAATAAATAGACATTATGTCCAGCTGTGTGGCAGGACTTGATGGAATTCTGTCAAGGATGTTCAAATTTGGCAGCGAGTCATTTTCTCAGTGATACTGCAGCATTTTTCATTGTGCCCCTTGAGTTTGGAAAAATCTAGTGATCTTCAGTCTTCTTGAAGGTGAAGGGGCTAATATTGTGAATCTGCTGGCAGCCCATTAAACAGTCTTCTGTACCACTGCTGCCTGACTTTATTTAAATATGAACACTTCTAATGCACACATTATCCAGAATGGACTGGTTTGAAACCAAATCAGTTAATTGCAGCTTACAAATTGTATTTCATACCTTATATCTTCCAGCATGAGTTCTCATCTTGCAGAAGTTCTAAATTCAAAATACTTCCTATTGGATTCTACAAAATGCTTAATTTTACAATTGAAAGCATTCAAAATTTGTCTTTCACGTATTAACAAAAATTTTGAATGATGTGATACCAATTTCGTAGATGGTCTTCTCTCGATAATTCTCTTTCTGCTGTAGGCAATCAGTATTATCCCCTAGCTGATAGAGAAAATACATTTGCATGTATTCTACAGCAAATTATTCAATTCAGTTCAGCTTTTTATTAGAAAGCAAAATTCTACGGATGCTGAAAATCTAAAAGAGGAAATGCTGGAAATATTCATTACCCTCAATAGTAACTTGGAAATATATCACTGTTCTTTCTGTATTACTGAGTCAAAATCCTGGAACTGCCTCCCAAACAGCACTATCGGTGAGCCTTCAATAAATGCATTGCAGAGGTTCAAGAAGGCAGCTCACCACCACCTTCATTGTTATCATCATCACACAATCCCTACAATGTGGAAATAGACCCTTCGACATGACATTTGCAGGTCAATAGGGTGGTCAAGAAGGCATATGGCATGCTTTCCTTCATTGGGCGGGGTATTGAGTACAAGAGTTGGCAGGTCATGTTGTAGTTGTATGGGACTTTGGTTCGGCCACATTTGGAGTACTGTGTACAGTTCTGGTCGCCACATTACCAAAAGGATGTGGATGCTTTGGAGAGGGTGCAGAGGAGGTTCACCAGGATGTTGCCTGGTATGGAAGGCGCTAGCTATGAAGAGAGGTTGAGTAGATTAGGATTATTTGTATTAGAAAGACGGAGATTGAGGAGGGACCTGATTGAGGTCTACAAAATCATGAGAAGTATAGACAGGGTGGATAGCAAAAAGCTTTTTTCCCCAGGGTGGGGGACTCAATTACTAGGGGTCATGAGTTCAAAGTGAGAGGAGGAAAGTTTAAGGGAGATATGCGAGGAAAGTTCTTTCCACAGAGGATGGTGGGTGCCTGGAACGCGTTGCCAGCGGAGGTGGTAGGCGCAAACACGTTAGCGTCTTTTAAGATATATTTGGACAGGTACATGGATGGACAGGGAGCAAATGGACACAGACAGTTAGAAAATAGATGACAGGTTAGACAAAGGAGCTTGATCAGCGCAGGCTTGGAGGGCCAAAGGGCCTGTTCCTGTGCTGTAGGTTTCTTTGTTTCTTTGTTTTGTTTTGACATGTACACACCGGCCCTCCAAACATCTTACCAGACCCATTTCTCTATAACCCACCTAACCTACACTGTGGGCAATTAAACACGACCAATCACTCTAACCTGCACATCTTTGGACTATGGGAGGAAACCAGGGCACCTGATGGAAATCCATGCAGACATGGGGAGAATGTGCAAACCCTACACAGAAGGCTACCTGGGGCTGGAATCTTCGCAAGGGCAATTAGAAAGGGACAATAAATGCTGACATAGCAAGTGAAGCCAATATACCCCCGAATAAATTTTAAAAAGGCAGTTAGCATCTGTGGAGAAAGGAATGATCTTTCTGATATCTGGCGTTCTGATGAAAGGTCAGTAACTGAAATATCAATCCTACTTTCCCTCTAAAGATGTTGTCTGATTTGTTGAGTGTCTCCAGCGTTTGCTATTTTAATTTCAGTATATCAAGTTAATCAACTATAATGCAATTCTTGGATCTAATTCAAAATAGGATTTAAAAACTAGAAATATCAGATCATTGACAATGCATATTTGGTTTTAAACAACAGTTTAGCCATGAAAGTATTCATTGATAATCTAATGAGCACTTAACAACGTAAGAGATTCACTGTTATTTTTAGGTTTTCTTTCTTTATTTCTGTTTTGGATAGTGTTCTCCAGACTGCAACCGTATTTAAGTGGAGTGTTCATAATCTTATTAATATATAATTCCTAAAATACTGGACCTAGACAGATACCATTATTTTATACTACACTATACTCAGAGACCAGGTCAGCAATACTCAATAAGCCATCAATCTTGATGACTCTTAGGCAGTTGTCCATACAAGATGTTCTATCTCACAGAGTTGACCTGATTTCCTTAGCGTCACATTTGCTGTCTTTCATTTCTATGTGAACAGCACTGGAATTCAGCTCTCTGATTTGTGATGATACTATGGTTTTAAGATGTGTATTTTGTCCTTTTATTTCATGAAGTTTGAGACAGATGTACCATCCAGTCTGCTCCAAAGCCAATAAACAGCTTGTGAGATAACTAAGCATGGAGCTGGAGGAAAACAGCAGGCCAGGCAGCATCAAAGGAGCAGGAAAGTTGATGTTTTGGGTCAGGACCCTCTTCCACTCCTCCTCACTCTATTTATTTTTCAGCTCTCTTCCCCCCCACCCTCCATGTCTGAAGAGTGGTCCCAACGTAAAACATCAACATTCCTGTTCCCCTAATGCTGCCTAGACTGCTGTGTTCCTCCAGCTCCACGCTGTGTTATCTCTGACTCCAGTATCTCCAGTTCTTACAATCTCTAAAACAGCATGTGGCATCTTGGTTTTTTTTTGAAGTTGTAACAGAAGTAGCCTGGTTGGAGGGGTTCAAGTTGCGCAGAACCAGGATATTTATTTTAGTTTTAGCCTTCGGTCTTGAAGCTGAATGTGGAAGCTGTTATTCTTCTCTCTGTTGCAACTAAAAGCTAGGATTTTCTTCCTGCTGCTAGAATTGCATGTGAGACAATCTATTTTGCGAATTTGCCTTTGCTTTTGTTTGTTTATGAGATGTTACTATATTAGAACAGTTAATTAATAGGAATTAATATATATTATTTGTGAAGCGTTTTGATAGAGTTACAATTAAGCCAATTCTTTTCTTTTATGTTGACTATGTTTTAATTCTAATGTATAAATAAAATGTGTTTGTTTCAAGCCTGGTTTGACAAATCAGATTACATCTGGAACACAACTCATTGCACTTATTTTTAAATTAGAAAATGTTAGGATCTAGACTATCTTCTTAATATATTTTTATGGAGGTTTACAGATTTACAATCCTAGCAGTTGCCTTTTCTAGAATAAACAAATTGTCATCCCATCTCTGCACTCACCAGCTATTTAGAGAGGGCAGGTAGCATGATGTGTCTATTTTGCAAAGAAAGCATTTCTCATTAAAGAGACCACAGCATAGAAATGTTCACTGGCATTTTAATTGCTGAAGCTGCATCTACTGCAAGAATCAAGAGCAGATCAAGGAAGGTTACTCCACCAAGTCTTTCCTTTTTGCAGTGGAGCCTGGAGGTTGTAAAGAGATGAGTTCTGCCGTGCAAGGGAAGACAGTACAATCTCTCCAATAAAGTCGGCATGGATGGAAATTGTCGAAGAAGCTACAGCGGGCGTTTCTTAAATCTGCAGATGGCGCATCAAGAGGATCAAGAATCTCAATGTAAATTACTTGCTGGTACAAAGCCCCACAGCCTGACTGGATAGCCTACGCTCACACTCAGACTCAGCCTAGTGCCCTTTCAAATCCATGTCTCCCAACTGCAATCTATATGTGGTATTATTGCCTTCTTTCCACACAAGTTATTATGAATACTCAAACGTTCTACTTTCACCCCTTAGTGGGAAAAGAGTGTGAACAGTCTTGGTGAAATATTTCCACGGGGTAGATGAGACATAAGGCACTCGCCTCAGTAACCCAGCAGAATTGTTAACATGTTTATTTGTTTATTTATTTATTACCCATCGCTGACCACCCAGAGGGAACTGTGGATCTACATATGGTAGACCAGACCAAGTAAGGACGGCAGTTAATTTTCCTAAAGAACATTAGTGAACAAAATGAGTTTTCTGGTGGTCTCACAGTCAGCATTAGACTTTTAATTCCAGTTGTATTTTTATTAAATTTATATTCCACCAGCTTCCATTCGCAGGACATGAACCAAGGTTCCCAAATCATTAGCCTCCACGTTGGACAAATAGTCATAATACCACTGGACCATTACCTGAACGGAAACATCTTCCATAATTGTAAAATCCAGAATTTAGGACAAAAGATTCTCAATGCTGGCTTTTTAACAACGATAACAATTTCTTGCTTACTTACATGATTCATCCAAGAAGCTTTTCTGTTCACCTTTGGTGTTGCCTGGGGAAAAGCTTGAGATTATGGCAAGGTCTTGATTCAACTTGCCCACCAATCTCACCCTCAAACTGCTTCTAATAGCATGAAAAAATGCAGCCATATATCTCTTGTTATTCCCTGTTTACAGCTTTGTAATAGGCAGAATCTTGTAGAGTCAGACTAACTAATATTACCAAAATGTTTAACCAGGTTAAGGTCTTCAGACATTTGCTATGCAGTTATAAAAGTATGGAGTACAGTGAAAGAATGGATTTCAGGACACTGCATTGTTGGCATCGAGATATCTATAAAATCATGAAGCTCACTTTCACGTTGGGTTGAACCTACAACCCAGTCACAGATCTATTAGATATTTGGGAACAATTTTGTTCAGTTCCAGGAACATGCTCTCATAACTCTAGTGCGAATGATTCAATTTGTCCAGAGCTTCCAACCAACATCCACAATTGAGGAGGTTCTATTAACTTTCAGTTATAGGGCAGAAAATGTGATATTAATTCAGAGCAGCATTTTCATGCATATTGTTTACTTAACACAATTCCTAGAACAATGCACACAGAAGAAAACCATTCAGCCTGTTGTGCCTGTGCTGGTTGTTTGAAACAAAAATCCAATTAGTCCCATTGTCCCAACTGTTTTCCAATCCCTGTAAATGTTTATATATGCAATTATACAGGCTTCACATGCAGGCTTGTTGGTGCTTCACATAAGCTTACATGCATAGAAGACATCTAATTATGAGGCCTTGTATCATGAGAGACAGTTAATTTTAAAAGTCATGCATGTTGGACAATGCAGAGTAATTGTAAGGCGTTTGCAAAGAGAGACAGTAAAATATTTCAAAAGAAACAACATTTTGCATGTAATGTGAGAAACACTCAACCCTGGTTTTACTTAAACAGCTTCATGAAAGACCCTTCGGTCAAAAAATTAGCCTGCAGCTTAGCATCTGTCAAACAGGAAAACATGTTGGTGCTCCTTTTATGTCAAAATGAAAGAAGAATTTGAGCAATGCTAAGTTTAACTTGTACAGACGAAGTTGCTGTAGAGTAAAAAGAGAGAAAAAGCTGTAAACGAAGGATAGAATTGTTAGTTTGTTGTTTACTTTTTGCATTGTAGCATTGAATAACATCAGCTTCTTATCCACTTGTCTATGTGTATTCTCATCTACTGGCTCGCATTCCATGTACGTTGTTCTGTTACAAATTATAATTTTAGCCATACAGATATATGGAGTAAACTGCTTAGGACAATTTTGCAACTGCATTTATATGAATCAGACTTCATATAAGCAATTATAAAATAAATTGAGAAAAAGATAGAGTCGAAATTTAACAAACACAAAAAAACTAAAAATAAAATACTGTGCAGAGGTAAAATGCAAAATGGAGAAAATAAGAGTTCTCGCAATGCTTCAGAACAGTTAGGGGATTAAAGGATTAACTCCATGGTCACGTCTATTCACATGCTAATATATGCAAGGAGCTAATGAGAGGGCAATTCACACCTAGACTAGGTGTGAAAAGGTTTAGGTGTGTGTTTGCATATTAAATCCTAGTTAGCTATGGCTAACTAGATTGCATTATGAGATTAAATTAGTCCTATGAAGACAAAAAGTGCTACTAAAGAAATTACTGGCAACATACTAGTATTTTGGAATTCCATGCTAATTAGCAATTATAACATAAAATAATGTAATAAGAATAGGCATCAGAATATTGGCAAATAACATGTCCTAATACATATTTATCAGATAAAATGGCACTGGTCAGCCTTTAATTATACTTGTCTTGATTTTGCATGCCCAGTAGCGATAAAGCACCAGTCGTCTTTTAAATAAAAGCTAAAAACATAACATTACTGTCTGGCAATATAGATGTTAATGTTGTTACACTCTAACTTGACTCACAGTGAGTCATTGAATTTGATGTCACTTTGCAGCTGAGCACTAAGGTGTGGGTTTGTGGGCTCATTTTAAACCTTCATTCCACTAGTGAACATTGAAGAATAAATACATTTGGTTATTATTAACCTTTTCACCTTAGCATCCTGGAATCTTAGTATGCTATCACCAAATATTCCAAAACTCATAATACCACTGGCCAGTTATTTGACAGAAAAATTGTCAGAAAATCATTTTAAATTTTGTAGTACTCCCTTTCCTATGCACAGGTGTATCAGAACTGATGGTGCTAAGGGGACCTGCTCTTTTATGTATCATATTCATCCGCAAGTAACATTATTTATCAAATGTCATATTCTGCTCTGCCATACTCATCTGGCGCTAGTGGCCACAAAAGTTAATTGCTGCGAAAGGCCCTCATTGCAAATCACTATCTGAAGGCCTTATTAGCTTCCGAATGCAAACACAAGTCATACTGCAGAGATAGCTGTACACTAATGACACTAAGACTAGGTAATTGCAATTTTTTAACCTTTTAAATGCCACATATTATGCACTACAGCTAGGACAATATTGAACAAAGTGGTAATGATTGAAAATGTAGATTTATAAAATATCATGCATATATTACCATAGATCTTGTGTGGACAATGAATAAACAAGTTAAATGTTAAAATAATTTAATAATCTGCATTACTACAGCAATTAAATACACTTTTGCATTTAAAAGAATTGGATTAAAATTCTTTGTCTCCTACTGACTTTGCAAATGTTGCCAGAATGCAAGTGGTTCCACATTATAGCATGCATATAACCACATCATTTGCATGTGCTTTCAATATTTCATTAATATTTATCATTATGTAAAATATTCTTTTTAATTATAACATATTTCCATGATGCTTTTGCAATGTTTAGCTATTCACCTGTTTGTTTTATTTTCAGCAGACCGTTTATGGTCTTGGGATAGTTTATTTTCTTCTACTTGGTGGGATACGCTGTTCATGGGTAAAGAACTTCACAAAATATTATGCTAAAAGATTGTTTTTAATTACCTCTTATTGTTATTTGCTATGCCTTGAGGAACCCAATTCAATTTATTATTGAATCACTCAATTTTTAATTGTATAAAGTTGTTAATACTAAGACTCAACAATACTGCTTTATTTTCTTTTTATGCACTTGAACGTCGATAAGTAGGTTTGCATTTTACTTTGCTTTATCTTTTAATTTTCCTTCTTTGTCCCTTTTCTATCTTTCTTTGCCTTTGTTTTCATCTCTCCCTGCATCATAATTCTAATCTCAATGGCTGGCGGTATTTTTCCTCCATGAAAATTACTTGCCTGTTATTTTCTTTCAGGCCCTGACCCTGAAATCATCTGATCAAGCTGTTGATGCTGAGTGCATTTGCACATCCTGTCAATGGGATGAGAATAAGTCCCCAGCTTTTTTAATTACAAGGATAACATATTCACTCATCTAATAATGTAGATGGTTAGCAATTTTAAATTTTAATAATCAATTACTAGAAGTAATTCTCCATTAAATCACAAGAGAGTCATTAAATCTCAAAAGACAGAACACGGCTGCATGCAAAAGCAGCAAATGCGCTATTTTTAACTACCATTAGGGAATATCTTATTCTCTTTCATTTCTATGCATTTCTCATACGTTTTCATGCAAACTGTCTCAATTACCACAGAAAGAGAATGCCTGATCACATAAATAATGAAGGAAAAAACAGGAAAGCATACAAGATTTGTGATTATTCCTTTGTTAAAGTATTGGAATAATTCAAAATGTGAATATATTTGGAGTGAAAGGCTCCAGTATTTCAACATATAATGACACTAGCTATCACACTTAATTCTCCACAATCGCTTCATATGTGATGTTAAGCATTGAAATGGTGTGACACATGCTAGAAGGAATATTATTATGTTTTACAACTTTTTAGATCCTGGCCATTCATATTTGAGAGTACTGATTATAAAATGGCAGAGTGCCAATTTTGTGAGCTGCAAAATTTCAGCTATGACTAAAAGTCATAGGCAACTTTATTCAGTGGGTACATTTTTCATTTGCCCCCCATTCCTAATATTAAATAAGTAGTAGGCTCAGGTGAAAGTAAAAGAATATTAGTTAGGAGTTTAGAGATAATGGGAACTGCAGATGCTGGAGATTCCAAGATGATAAAATGTGAGGCTGGATGAACACAGCAGGCCAAGCAGCATCTCAGGAGCACAAAAGCTTTTGTGCTCCTGAGATGCTGCTTGGCCTGCTGTGTTCATCCAGCCTCACATTTTATCATCTTAGTTAGGAGTTTACACAGCTTATTGACCATCTTGCTTTTGATAAGGGATTGACATTCCAAATGGACATTGGGAAACAGTTTACTTCAGCAGAAAATATTTGAAAAAATGTTATTGTGGATGCTTAAGATTAAAATATTTGGTATACGGTTTTATAGTTAAAGTAAATAAGGATTTCTCTGAAAAAGAGAAACCATGTTTAGTTACAATTAATGTAAGGGAAACACTCCAAAGTAATCCAGAAAATGATGCTGAGGCTTTTATTTTTGCTGGCCTATGGAAGTAATCAGGACACAGAAACAAAAATACAAGTTAGTCAAAGTCACTAATTACTGTAAATTTGGAATTAGGGAGGGGCACTAGTTTCATGAAAGAAACAGAGTGAGAGAAGGATGCAAATATAAGGTAAAAAAGTGCTTGTATATATACAATTAAATGCTGATAGCAGTAATGTTGCATATTGTTGAAGAAAAGATGAAATACATTTGGAATGGTTGCTTTTGAATTTACAAGGACAAAGAGAGGAAAAGCTCCAAGAGTCATTGTAGACTCAAAACTGACTATGTTCATTCATCAGAGAGCCACAGTAACGAAACAGAAGCTTGTACAGAGTTTAGTGCAGGCCATACCTTGACTATTCACTTACAATTCTGACCACAGAGGTACAAAAGGAATGTCTAAAAATAATGAGAGTTTGTGTAGAAGGGCCATGAAGCTTACTCAGGTGTTAGAGAACTGAAAATCTGAAAAAGGATGGGTGAAAATGGACTCTAGAATGATGTAGAAAAGTAGGTTGAGGGTTATTAATCAGAATTACTGCAAGTTATAGTTACTACGGTAGGATTAGGTGACACTGGCAAAAATTGATAAGAATAAAATTTTATGAAAGCAAATCAATATTAATACAAAGTTTATTGCTTGCAATTACCTTGAATGTAGGCACAAAGAACAAGGATTCTGGAACAATATGACGCAAATTAGGTGGTATTAGGCTAGAAAAGGGGCCAGGTATGTGTGATGTTGAATGATGACCAAATCGTTTCCTTCATTTGTCTTAACTTTACAACATAAGGGCAAAGATGGTGGTGTGTGTCCACTGGAAAAAAAGACTTGTTATTAGCCAAGTTACAATGCTTTAGGGCAATGAAGGAAACCTTTCAAGCCATTATGCAATCACAATTCTCACTAATCATAGAATTTTTTTTCGAATCTTTATCATCTTGGTGGATGCATATCAGCAGTAGAAGCAGTAAAATCAAACAAGAATTTTGTATAAGTTACACTTATAGCAACATAATAGCAATGTGTGATTCCTCGTGTGTAGTTGTCATGTCAAACTAGCTGACTTAATTTCACCAAAATCCCCACAAGTCAGTGTTTCATGACATATTGTTATAACATTAATTAAACAAAAAGTTCTCCACAATAAAGGTAAGATTGTTTTTTCCTGAGGGTGACATGGTGGCTCAGTAGTTAGCGCTGCTGCCCTGCAGTGCCATGGATCCGGGTTCAATTCCAATCGTCGGTGACTGTGTGAACTTTTCAAGTTCTCCCTGCGCTCCCTGTGTGCTCTAGTTTCCTCCCACAGTCCAAAGATATGCAGAATAAGTGGATTGGCCATGCTAAATTATCCATAGTGGCTGGGGTGTGAAATACAGGGATAAGGTAGAGGTTAGGATACTCTTCAGAGGGTTGGTGTGGACTTGATAGGCTGAATGGCCTGCTCCAAAACTGAAAAGATTCTAAAGAGATGAGTAGTGCTGAGTTTAACTGAGGGTCACAGCACTTCAGGCAGGGGGTGAGGATCAGAAGGCAAGACCTTCATTGTACTCTCAGCCAATGTGGGAGTTGAACCCTCACTGTTTAAAACATTCAGCAGCATAGACCAGCCATCCAAACAACTTGATATCATATCAATTTGCTTAACTAGTTCAACTGAGGTGACATGTATCATTTGACGATTAGCATTAAAATAAGAGAAGGTGATATAGACTAAATGTGACATTGAATTTGACAGATGCAATTGAAAATAATACATGTTGGAGCTTAAAGTAGCATACAAGTCAGGACATTACATAATTCCTTTATGAGACAACAGAAAAGAAATCATTGGTCATGTCCATGTCATGTCAGGAACTATTTAATCCATTAACTCATTGGTGACACCATGGTTGCTGGAGAAATGTTTGTTGTTTCGGATATTTTATTCTTCAATGAAAGGATAACTGCCGTTCAAACATAAGACTATTTATTCGCTGTTACTCATGCCGATGTAAAGACTGGAAATTATAATTCTTGGACTTAAAACTCAGGCTGTAATATGTGTAGTATATACCACGTATTGTAGATATAATTTTCTTGAAGTGCTTGTATTATTAGATTTTTGGAATTACATAGTTAAATTAGTTAGTACATTAACAATGAATGGGAAGAAATCTACCCCTGCATTCCCAGAAGTAACAACCTATACTGTCCCGTTTGAGTGGAAAGCAGAAAATATCATACATACCTGCACAAAGGTGTCAGAATAAGGCCTCATTGAAGAACAGCGTCCATATTACCAGAGTTCATCTTTTATAAATTCTTAGAGGTATGACAGTGAGTTTGTCTTTGGCAAAACTGTGACTGGACCAGCATTAAAAGATCAATACTGTTCTAGCTCCGTCTCCCAAATTGAATCTTGTATTGCTCTCGGAATGGGGTAAGGCAGGCAGGAAAACTTAATTGCGTGAGATGCTTAAAAAAACAGGCTTCAGATGGCAGAATAACTTTTGCAATTACTTCTTGGAACTTTGAAGTCAGGACAAGCTCCCTGACAGCAAATGGCAGGAAGCCCTTTTACATATATTTGTATATTATGTATGCTCATTAAAAGGCCATTTCACTGGAATTAAGTTCCCCTTCTCAACTGAATTCCACATGAGTAAGTAATATATTGCTTCAGGTTCAAGACTGGATATAAGTGGCAAAGTAGTCAAAGTAGCTAACTTCTCAGCCTTTTGGGTGAGTAACTGAAGGTTTATCTACTTTCCCATGCAATAACTGCAAATTTGTGTTTGTTATATAAGTTGCGTAGGACATGAAAGATGACTTGAAGGAGACTGCAGTATAGCGAGCATGGATTCAGGAAGCTGACCAAGGGTAGAAGTCTCTTTGGGGAAGGGAGTACATCCGTCCAGGGAAGAGAAACAGGGCTGAATGGGAAAGGGTGAACAGCCAATATGTTTATTTGCAGGTGTCCGCTCCAGAGTGAGGTTCCTGGCTTACAGGGTATGGATGACTGTCCAATTGCACTTGAAATATGTTGCCAGGGCCTTTGACCTCTTAAAGAAATAGCAGGGGTGTCAAACTTCTGCCTAATCTGCCACAAGGTTTGATATGTTCCTTATGTTTGTATTTAGAATGAGTTGTAAAGCATGTAATTCTGCAAGAAAAGTTGACCCACCCTGAGCAGGCATCCACTTCCGTATGCCCTGCCAAACTTGTACTCCAGAAAGGAAGATTCCAGCTTATGTTGATATCATGTAAGTCTGCTGCTGGGAGTTTTTGATTAAAATCAGAATATCTCAGCAAAACTTCACTTGAGTTTATGAGACTGCCCCAGGCTTTGTCGTTATATATCCTTTTCAGGAAAGAAGTCCAAATGTAAAGTTCCTCTTCACTTGATGAATGGAAGTTGAAGAAACATGCATTTGTTTATGGGAGACCAGTGATTTGTGTGTTGAAGCATTAGAGGAATTCCATTAATGCCTTTTGTGTTCTTTGCATCTACCAGGATCACTTTTGTGAGTGTTTCTTTTTATTACTGTTGCCCTTGATACCAGCATCTTGACAGCTTTGAGCATGTTTTTCTATGTGTATGGATTAATAATCTGTGGCCTTGTACTGTGCATGCAAGATGGTTGTTGAATTCCTGTGTAATAGTTTATTGATAAAAGATAAATAGATAAAAGTGGTAAGTACTGGTAAAATTGATAAAAATGGTAAATATTTTCGTAGCTGTGAAAAATTGTAATCTGATTATCTCTACAGCTAAGAGTGGGTTGTAATGGTTTTTTTAAAATTAAGGAATATTCAGAAGGTCCACAGATGCAAGTTGGAGAACATTACCTCATTTTCAATCTGGATACTTTACAGCTTTGAAAACTGAAGATTGAATTCAACAAATTCTGAACACGAAAGTTGACTTCCACTTTGATGGCAGCCTCTTCACACCATGCTTCTCCCCTCCTCCGTCACTGCCAGCAACCATGCCTTGTTTGTGTGGGTTTGTTCTCAGTCGAACTAACCTATTTTCTTGATCATTATTGAATATGATCATATTTTCTGATCATTAACACATGTTCCACATTGATATCACTCCTCTACTACCATGAATATGCCGTTTCGCTTTTGCTCTGGGCCCATTCACCATGTGTTCCACTTTGTCCACTTCTGTTTGTCAGCAGGATAAAACTCTTCATTTGCTGGATCTCTTCAATTCTGATGCGGTCATTTCAGATTTAAAATGTTAATCTATTTCTCTCCACCTATCTGGTGCTAGGCCAATTGCATTCTAATTGTGAATTCTATCAAGTGTTTAACACAAATCAGGAAGTCCAATAATCATCTGTCCCTCTCAATTAATACTAAACCAGACACAGCTCACATAAACATCATTCACAGTTTTGAAATGGTCTATCATAAATTTCAACTGGAGAAATAACCAATACATGCAGCAGTAAAAGTTTTATGACTAAAATACACTTAAAATTTTGCATACATTTTAAAATGCTTAATTTTTACAAAATAATAAATGATTTCCACGTTTCTTTAGATAGTTGCAATTTGTTGGATAAATTAATATTGTCCGGAAGAATGGTTTCAGAGCTGCTCTGTGGTTAAAATGAGTAAGATTTCTTATGGTTTGTTTTGGAACTGAAGGATTTCAAACTTGATCTGGCAAATGATCTCCAGTGTGATGTGATACTCAATGATAACTGAGGTAAGTAAGAAATAATATTTTTATGAATAGAAGTATAATAAAAACATGATTGCCTAGGGACATACCCACATGTAAATAGTCAATAAATACCTTGGTTTTACCTTTATGTTTTTACATTTGTTCAGGGGTCATTCTTTTGTACATTCCCCAGACACGGTGGTTTATCGCTTAAACATCCAATCAATGCCTCACCTGGAAGAATGTGTATATTTATTCAATAACAGGGCGTGGATGTAGTGTACAGAACTCGTTAGACATGCCCACAGGGAGTGTCAGCAGCCCCAGTGTTTCCTTTGCCAGAAGGTAGTCTAAAAACAGTCTAAAAATTCAATATCACATTGACTCAATATGTTGTACAATCTCGCTTGGCTTCTTAACTGTTACTGCTTCATTGCAAAATCTGCAAGTGAGAATAATCTTTGAGACAAAAGGTACACAGAGACAAAATTTTCATCTTATATCACAGATTATAGAATAATTCAAAATATAGACAATGATAAAATTATTTAATTGCAGCAATTAATTTCTTTATCACCTTGGGTGCTACAAAGCTAATTGGGTGCGGCTCAATCTAGATTCCCAGCAGTATTGGAACGAATTGAAGATTTTCAACCTTAATACTGAATTTAGCACAATTCACTTCTGTTCGTATGGTTCGTGTGGGTATTCTTGAAACATACAGACTGAAAAGGTTTTTGGTTAATCCCTGGTTTGTGCTGAATGGGCTGATTCCAGGTAAGTTGTGGGTGAAATGCTGCAGTTTGTATCAGTGTCCTAAGGATAGTGGGATTCAAAGTCAGCTTTCCATGAGTACTGCTGCAATGCATATGCAGAGGTTTTATCTGAAGTTCAGGTAAGAACAAGAACAGATTCACCTCTAAAACCAATTCCTTGCTCCTCACTGCCAGTGTATACAAGCACATGTGCAAATACACAGATGAATTCACAGAATTAACTGCCAAAAACCAGTATCTGAATGACCAATGTGGAATGTTACTGAAGGTTTTCTCAAAACATAAGTTACTTGAATCATATCCTTCAGGAAGCAATAAGTGAGAAAGTGTGGAGGAAAAGAAAGACCAACATTCCACCCCAACCTGCAGTTCACCTGGGCCATCTCCAGCACGTCCCTCACCTTCCTGGACCTCTCAGTCTCCATCTCAGGCAACCAGCTTGTAACTGATGTCCATTTCAAGCCCACCGACTCCCACAGCTACCTAGAATACACCTCCTCCCACCCACCCTCCTGCAAAAATTCCATCCCCAATTCCCAATTCCTCTGCCTCTGCCACATCTGCTCCCACGATGAGGCATTCCACTCCCGCACATCCCAGATGTCCACGTTCTTCAAGGACCGCAACTTTCCCCCCACAGTGGTCGAGAACGCCCTTGACCGCATTTCCCGCAACACATCCCTCAAACCCCGCCCCCACCACAGCCACCCAAAGAGGATCCCCCTTGTTCTCACACACCACCCCACCAACCTCCGGATACAACGCATCATCCTCCGACCTTCTGCCATCTACAATCCGACCCCACCACCCAAGACATTTTTCCATCCCCACCCCTGTCTGCTTTCCGGAGAGACCACTCTCTCCGTGACTCCCTTGTTCGCTCCACAGTGCCCTCCAACCCCATCACACCCGGCACCTTCCCCTGCAACCGCAGGAAATGCTACACTTGCCCCCACACCACCTCCCTCACCCCTAGACCAGGCCCCAAGATGACTTTCCATATTAAGCAGAGGTTCACCTGCACATCTGCCAATGTGGTATACTGTATCCATTGTACCCAGTGTAGCTTCCTCTACATTGGGGAAACCAAGCGGAGGCTTGGGGACTGCTTTGCAGAACACCTCCGCTCGGTTCGCAATAAACAACTGCACTTCCCAGTCGCAAACCATTTCCACTCCCCTTCCCATTCTTTAGATGACATGTCCATCATGGGCCTCCTGCAGTGCCACAATGATGCCGCCCAAAGGTTGCAGGAACAGCAACTCATATTCCGCTTGGGAACCCTGCAGCCCAATGGTATCAATGTGGACTTCACCAGCTTCAAAATCTCCCCTTCCCCCACTGCATCCAAAAACCAGCCCAGCTCTTCCCCTCCCCCCACTGCATCCCAAAACCAGCCCAGCCTGTCTCTGCCTCCCTAACCTGTTCTTCCTCTCACCCATCCCTTCCTCCCATCTCAAGCTGCACCTCCATTTCCTACCTACTAACCTCATCCCACCTCCTTGACCTGTCCGTCTTCCCTGGACTGACCTATCCCCTCCCTACCTCCCCAGCTATACTCTCCTCTCCACCTATCTTCTTTTCTCTCCATCTTCGGTCCGCCTCCCCCTCTCTCCCTATTTATTCCAGAACCCTCTCCCCATCCCCCTCTCTGTTGAAGGGTCTAGGCCCGAAACGTCAGCTTTTGTGCTCCTGAGATGCTGCTTGGCCTGCTGTGTTCATCCAGCTTCACACTTTATTAACCAACATTTAATATGTGCTTCTGTGGTAATTTTGTGCATCAACGTCAGTATTTCCATCAATAAGTAGATGATAAACAGGAGCTAATAATGGTTAAAATTATTGTAACAATGTTAAGTATCTTCTTTAATTTCCTCACCACAATAAGTGAAGAGTGGAGCCATTATCTATTGGTCTACTCAGAGGTTTTATCAAAAGAGAGTAAATGTAGTAGGAACTCATCTGGTTTCTCATATTATGTGGCAAATTATAAATCCTGTTTTGCTGTAGTCACGGTCTCCATATATTTATGTGGTGTGAGATACAATTTTCCTTGGGAGAGAGGAAAGTATCTAATTTTCTGCTTATCTTTGTACACTGTTCCAGTAGGTAGATGTCTGCAAACAATCTCTGCTATTATGGTGCCGTCTGAGTTTGCTCCCTATCAAAATGAAACACGGGCCTACTGGTATTGTTACTGGACTATTAATTCAAAAACTGAGCTCACATTCTAGGAACCTGTGCTCAAATCCTGCCTTTGGCAGATCATGCAAATTGACTTCAAAAAGGAATCAGTAATTTAGAATCTAATGATGACCATGAAACCATTGTCAATTGTTGGAAAAATCCATTTGGACTCATTAGTGTCCTTTAGAGAAGGAAATCTGTCATCATTACCTGGTCTGGTTGTATAAGGTGGGCTAAAGGTTAATGATGATATTCAACAGCTGCATGAGAAACTAGATTGTACAGGATGGGTAAACAGGTTGGAAAAGTTAATGATGGTACTTTTCAAGTCGCATGGCCTTGAATGAGTCCTGTGAACTTTCCTTTTCAGGCTGAAGACGACACCTGTAGCTTGTTTCTCCATTGCTGTTTTCTGAACTGGCTGGATTGTCTTCTGTCATTGATTTTCAGTGCTCTGTAAGAGAGAGAGAGAGTTTTGTTCTAAGTCACTGGACTTCACCTCTGACTGGAATCGTGAACGGTGCCAAGAACAAGGTCAGCCTCCAGAGCAGCCATTGATCGAGGGATCCCCATTGGCCAGAAATGCGTGAGGCTTATTGCTATTTTCCTGTCTTTTTCATTCTTTTTATTTACTTTATAAATGCTCCTCTTTTCATTTTTTTATTACACAATAAATGTTCATAATTAAGCAAAATGCTGTTGTCAAGTCTTCTCTTAACTTTTAAACAAATCTAAACGAATCTGAAAAGAACTGCTTGGATACACTCGGTCACCTAAGACACTAGCTTACGGGTGACTCCAGACCCACAACAATGTGGCTGATTTTTAACCACCGTCTGGGCCATTCAGAATTGGCAATAAATGCTGGCCTCCATGGAAATAGCCAAATACAGTGAGTGAGTGAAAAACAAATAGTGTAAATTTTGGTGTACAAATATATTGTATTACCAAAATTATCAGGAGCAGTATGCATTTGTGTTGTTCTGCTACTGATATCAATCAGAAAACAAACACACACATATCTTGCTACAATTCATCTAAGAAGTTATTCGTATGCCATTTCATAACAATTTCCCTTGTCCTAAAAATAGCTTTTAAACTGAGATTGAAAACCAAAACAGTTCAACTGATCTTGTAGACTAGTTTCTGAAGTAGTCTTAAAATGTGCTTCAATGCAACTCCTTTAGTTGCCAGAAAATGAATCAAATGCTTTGTATAGCTTTGTAAAATAAAATTCAGAAAGCAGAGCATAGAGCACAGTTTCTGAACCTGTGGTATCACTAGTGATGTTGCCAGTCAAATCCTTTCTGCAGGGGGGGGTGGTGGTGCTTGTGAGGGTTATATGTACAGCTCAGACCCTATTGCTTTTGTGAAGTGATGCAATTTATTTGCACACACAAGAGAAACGGATTGTACCCATGCTACTTTGATAAAAACAGTTTAAGGCTTTGGGCACAAGGACAGATTATCACCACAAAATGCACTTAAACTGAAAATGAGACTGAGTTTTTGATGGGTGCTCTGATCTGCTTGATTAGAACTCCACCAATTCACCCAACCAGAAAAATGCTTACTTATTGTACTCTTGGTCAGTACAGTTGCTTTATAAAAAGAAGAATAGCACATCTGTTCCAGATCATGTACTATTTTTATTTTTTAATAATAATTGAAGCTTTGGAAAGATCTATAATTCCAGAGTAAGTAATTCATGTTATTACACGTATGTGCTGCACAACAAAAAAAATCACAGCAGAAATGCTATACCAGCCACACAAGGTAGAAATATAATTACATGTTGATCAAGAAACCAAAAACACAGAAATCTTTACATCGATGCCACTGAAGACACACTGTTCTGGATTCCAGGAACACCTTGGATAGAATGACACTAAGTAATGAAGGAAATTGCAGGCAGTGAGGCTGACTGGTGCTTTACTACCTGAATTGCCACCGTCTCCTACCATCTCTGTTTGGGCTGCCACTGGCATGTCCGTCACTAATAATTGCAGATAAGGCAAGTACCCATGTTACTGCTGCTTCTTGGTGGTATGATGAGATAAATGATGGCAGATCCTGAAAAATACCGGTCATTCTTGTGTAAGGTGCCCCATGAAGGGAGATCATCTCCTCCATCTCCAGCAGAATCTAGGTTCACTCTTAGAATCAGGTAAGGATTGGGTCAAATTTGGATTGTTTGGTGAAAATGACTAGAACACCCGGGACAGTATTTACATGCATTTGGAAGGGCAAGGACTGGCTAGATATAGTCAACATGGCTTTGTGCATGGGAAATCATGTCTCACCAACTTGATTGAGCTTTCTGAAGAAGTAACAAAAAGGATTGATGAAGGCAGAGTGGTGGACTTCAGAAAGGTGTTAGATGAGGTTCTGCATGGTAGACTAGTTAACAAGTTTAGACCACATTGACCAGAGGGAGAACTAGCCAACTGGATACAGAATTGGCTTGAAGTTAGGAGGCAAAATGTGATGGTGGAGGATTACTTTTTGGACTGGAGGCCTGAGATCAGTGGTGTGTTGCAAGGATTGGTGCTGGGTCCACTACTTCTTGTCAGTTATATAAATGATTTGGATGTAAACATAGGAGGTATAGTTCGTAAGTTTGCCGATTAAATTCTAAAATACGTGCCAATTTCAAGCACACTTTGCTGCTGATAAATGCCTCTTCCCTCAAAGTGGTAAATGCAAAAAAATGATGAGATAATCAAGACAGGATTCCAACATTTATACCAATGCAGCTCCTATTTTAAGTTACACTTGTAGAAAAATTAGAGGGGGCAAAATTAGTGGACAGCAAAGAAGGTTACCTCAGAGTACAATGGGATCTTGAACAGATGGGCTGGTAGGCTGAGGAGTGGTAGATGGAGTTTAATTTAGATAAATGTGAGGTGCTGCATTTTCGAAAAGCAAATCATGGCAGGACTTATACTCTTAATAGTGATGTCCTGGGGAGTATTGCAGAATAAAGAGACCTTGGAGTTCAGGTTCATAGCTTCTTGAAAGTGAAGTCACAGGTAGACAGGATAGTGAAGAAACTATTTGGTATGCTTGCCCTTATTTGTCAGTGCACTGCATATCGGAGTTGAGAGGTAATGTTGTGGCTGTATGGGACATTAGTTAGGCCACTTTTCGAATACTGCATTCAGTTCTGGGCTCCTGCTTTAGGAAGGATGTTGTGAATCTTGGACGTATTCGAAAGAAATTTACAAGGATGTTGCCAGGGTTGGAAGGGTTGGGCTACAGGGAGAGGCTGAATAGGCTGGGGCTATTTTTCCTGGAGAATTGGAGCCTGACTGCTGACCTTATAGAAGTTTATAAAGTCATAAGGGGCATGGATAGGGTGAATAGCCAAGGATTTTTCTCAAGATAAGGAGAGTCCAAGACTAGAAGGCACAGGTTTAAATGAACAGGGAACAGATTTTAAAGAGACCCAAGGGGCAACTTTTTTCCCACAGAGGGTGGTACGTGTATGAAATAAGCTGCCAGAGGGAAAATTCCCAGCCTGTTATAACATTTTTTTTCTCTAAAAATAGGTCTATTGAGTGTTAATATAGAGACATTCAAACATGTTATAACATTCTTCTTCAATTATCTATTTGTATACATGCATCAACAATGTCTGCTTTTTGTTATTCTTGTTCATTTGTATGCATGTATTCCTGGTTAAGCTGATATCAGAATAACTGCAGCAGAAATTAACAAGAATGAGTTTAAATCTAACATGTCAGATCTTCCAACCAGACACCAATTTCTATTACAGTGATTGATTGAACAGCTAATCACATTCCAGTAAATTTTGACCAAAGCCATAACATGATAACACTTCAAGACATTCCAATCTGCACATGTTTGTATCTGTGTATTTCAGATCTTTAATGGTTTTCCTCATCTGCCAAATGTTTAACTGCTACAGAATTCCCTAGAAATTACTCATGGTATTCACAGAACAGAACGGCATAAGTTCTTTTGCATATATAGTGTAATTGAAACCATGAACGAGACAATGAGATTGTTTGTGCTCAGTTTTTGGGCTCAACAAATTCAATTGAAACAGGAAAATGGTATCCACAGATTGTGGATACATTATTCTGATGAATTGTACTGTATATCTTATTGCTAAAACCATTAAGCAGCACAGTAAGTGTTGGCTGGATGTGTAGTCCTAGGTGCCATTTACTGCATAGGTATTCATACTGCATTCACTCTGCTGCTACACTGCAACCAGAAGGGACCCCATTCCTTTAATGTGCATTTAGTTTCCTGATAGCAGTTATGGTGCTTTCCTTCTGTTAATGTCCACTGTTCCAAATGGCAAATTATTGGATGGCAAGGGCTGACCATTGATGACAAGATTGATAGTTCCAGTATATGGTTCATGCATACATACAATGTATACATGCAATGAAAGCCATGTTATTACATGCTGTGAACTGAATTTTACCAGCAATGACTAAGTATCAGTTTTGATGGATTTCATGGTGGGGTCCTCTCCGTGAGCTGGAAAGTTTCTCATGGTATTTGCTGCAGCTCGCCTTAATAATCGTGTCTTATATTTCTATGATATTCTACTCTCACTATTTGCCCTTCATATGTAGTGAACGTATTTGTCACAGTTGGCACTTCCCAGGATTCCTAGCTGTGTGCTATTTTGTTAAAGCTAAACCATGCACCAGGCCAAGTGCTGCCAACCAGAAGTTTCCTTTCACCATACATGTAATGGAAAGAAGACAAAAAATGCTTTCATGGCCACATTGGTGACACAAATGATGCTTCATTGCGAATATAAGTGCATATTCATAAATGTATCGCTATTTAAGAGCTTGGTTTTACAAGTTGCCATCCTTAACATCATCCATGCTAGAATCCTGTCTAAAGGAGTTCTGCTCTTCTCCTAATCCTCAGTGTAGCTAATACCTTCTCATTGCTAAATGTAGGACCATCACATACAGGTAAGCCTTTAAATAGTGGAAAACATTTACTTGCATTCAGCAACAGGAAAAGAAAACAAAAACAAACAAACATAAGTTATATTTGCATGGAAACAGACAGGGCCTACTTGCCTTCTGAGCAACAATAAATTTGCATTTGATGAATGATCATTTGGCCCAACTCTCATGTATTGAAACCGGTGTCAATTAAGTCCTGTCTGGATTGTTGCAGTCAATTCTGCAAAAGGTGATGTTCCTCCTGTTCAATGACCTCACCTTCCTCCTTGGAGGATTGCTATCTCTTAAACATCCATCACATTCCCTCTTATTCAGTTCCAGTTTTAGAGACTGCAGCATGCTAGGAGTAAACAATACATTTTGTCTGGAGTATACTGCAAGGACCCCAGCAGCAACCCCAGAACCCACCGTCCATAACCAGATCAATCCAAGTATCACAACCTCATTTTCAACAGACCTATTGTCCCTCCATAATGGTCGTGGTCAGGAATGTGCAGCATTGTGTCTACATTCAGCCTTAAGAGATTGCTTAACCAACAGCTGCCATAATTGCAGACTTAGCCCTCGACTTCTGGGTGAAGAAACTTCACTTCATCTAAGTCCTAAAAGATTTACCCCTTATTCTTAAACAATGATCACGGCCATTTGCATAAAGTTTTAGCAGATGTTACCTTGATGACCGCTGGGATGATATGGCCATCCACACTTGGAAGTCATGCATCCTGCGCCAGCAGATGACATATATATGTGGCAGCATTCCAGAACATGCTTAATTTGTAGTTTTCACTGCACTTTACTCATCTGGAAGAAATAACTTTTAGGACAATAAACTTTGGGCCTCCTTTATTTCCTCCACATTCTGAGGGGACCTTCACTTGCAACTTCTTCAAGTGAAGGCTGTTCAATAGCTATTGGAAATGGCTGCTGGTACAGGGCTTGTAGGTACACTTGTTCCTCTTCCATTCCTCTGCACTTTAGTCGCATCACAGCAGCAACAACAATATCACAAACTGTTGTTGAATGTATTAGTTATGCTTCCAAAAAATTTGTGTGGGAAACATAAGAAACAAATCAGCTCCTTAGTAATGAGAGCAGTCAGCATTCACATCACTCACAAATCATAGTTCAGCATTGTCCTCTACATAGTAAGACATGGAGGAACAAGGAGGGCTCTTTTAAGCTCATCCAAGAATAATTCTGCTTCTCAGAGATGCTTAATGATCATTCTACAATGTCGTCATCAGGATTGCTCATGACCAAGATGTATATATCTCATACAGTTAGACACTGCAAGCATTTAAAACACGCAAGTGCAGCAATGTATTAGGAAGATAGTTTGAGCACAGGAGTAGTGAAATCTTGTATGAATAGATAATTTGTTAGACCCACCTGGAGTACTGTCTGCGGTTTTAGTCTCTTTATTTCGGGAAAGTGGTTGACATAAAGGGAACGTTTAGCTGGGAGATGGTGGGAGTGTTTTATGGAGTGAGATTAGGCAAGCTGGGCCTGAAACCTTTAGAGTTTCAAAAAACTGAGAGGTGATCTTATTGTAATTTTAAAAATACTTAAAGGTACATAGAACATAGAACAGTACAGTACAGAACAGGCCCTTCAGCCCACGATGTTGTGCCGACAGGTATGGACAGAGTAAATGCAGATAAGATGTGGGTGAAGAAGTTCCTCCTGACCTCAGTCCTACATCTGCTTCCCTTTATTTTGAGGGGATGCTCTCTAGTTCTAGTTTCACCTGCTAAAAGAAACAAACTCCCTGCCTCCACCTTATCTATTCCCTTCATAATCTTACATGTTTCTATAAGATCTCCCCTCATTCTTCTGAATTCTAATGAGTATATTCCCAGCCTACTCATTGTCTCCTCATAATCCAACCCTCTCAACTCTGGAATCAACTGAGTGAATCTCGTCTGCACCCCCTCCAGTGCTAGTATATCTCTTCTCAAGTAAGGAGACTAAAACTGCACACAGTACTCCAGGTGTGGCTTCACCAGGACTGTATACAGCTGCAGCATAGCCTCCCTGTTTTTAAACTCCATCCCTCGAGCAATGGCAGACAAAATTCCATTTGCCTTTTTAATTACCTGCTGCACCTGCAACCTACTTTTAGCGATTCTTTCACAAGGACACCCAAGTCCCTCTGCACTGCAGCTTGCTGCAATTTTTTACCATTTAAAACATAGTCCATTTTGCTGTTATTCCGACCAAAATGGATGACCTCATACTTATCAACATTGTACTCCATTTGCCAGACCTTTGCCCATTCACTTAGACTATCTATAATCAAATAATCATGGCTATGTATTATTGTGTGCCAGTGCCCTCTCAGCAGTCCAACAATATGTCCTCCAGCTGATTACTAGGTTTGCTGATACACTGTCTCAGGGGAGTGGCAATGGTTCCAAAACTTCTGTCCTTCCACCACAAGTGTGTGAATTGAGTTAGCTCCTACTTTGTCAATGCTCCTTTAGTTGCATGTGAATCAACAAGCTTAGACTGCTGCTGTCTGTGTATTTGGGTCTTCAAGATCCAAAATTGTTTGAGATCATCCTCCAAGGTTACCTGCAGTCTTCCCCATAAAGTTCAGCAACTTCCTGCAGCCATGCTTTAGCTACTGCACAGAAACTCCAGGCTGGGCAATGGCATCAGCAATAAAGGCGCTCAGGATTACACAAGAAGAAATAATTCATTTTGTAACTGTTATTGGAAGCATTGCTGGTTAAAATTATATTGGACTCCTTTTATTTTGGGTTTTTGCCAGGAAGATATTATAAGGGCCTATAGGAAGGAGATGGAAAGGTGGAGAATTCTGAAACAGCATTAACGTGGGAGTGAGAGTTCAGAGAAATTAGAGTCTCATCAGCCCATCTGCAGCAAAGAATCTTGGATGCCTTCTTTCTTTCTTCTCTTCCTCCCAAAGTGCAAGTGGTGACATGATCAACATGATAAGATTTCGGTGAGAAATTTTTTGTCATGTTTATTTTAGTGCAATTTTTATTTTTACATTCATTTATCACGTCCTTATCTGCTGATATTGTGGAAAGAGGACATCCCTCAGACTGTCCAGCAGGATCTCCGGGATTCTGTGTGCAAAGTGAACACTTTCCCAGCAGTTTCCCCTGATCTGCCATGCTGATTGAGTGCAAATGGCCTTCTAAAAATGGTCATCACCATGATCTTGGGATATCAGGCAGTGTTGAAAACTTCTGGCTGTGGTGACAGGAGAATTAGGGTAACGTCTGATGGGATGGGTGCTATATGGGCATCGGGGGTAGATAATGAGGTTTATTTGGAATAGTAACACAAGGAAGCTCGTGAGGTCGCACAGAGGAATTCCTCCATGAAGTTCAATGAAATCAACAGTTTTCCAAAATATGGTAAGATTCACCTGAAAGATTCCAGTATATTTCATGAATATTTATCGTTAGGGACGGATGTGGAAACAGAGAACTTAGGGAATCATAACATGATTGGGAAGTGCTGTCACGTATTTATGAAAGAGAAATGACTTTTTGTGATACTTTAATGAGCAGAATAGATAAGACGGTGTCCAGTGAACATAATATTTTTGGAATTTTAAATATCTTTAAGGTTACATGCAAAAGATTATTGGACAAAATCTGGGTTTAGAGGATTGAAGTTCATGGATTGAGGGCTGGCTAATAGACTGAAAACTAAGTACGAATAAATCCATTATTTTCAATGTGAACACATTGTAACTAAGTGGGCTCCATAAGAATCAGAGCTCATGCCTCAGCAATTTACAATTCATATCAATGACAGAGGTGAGGGGACTGATTTTTTTTTCCAATATTGCTAATGATACAATGCTGGATGAGAAAGTAAACATAATGAGTGTGCCTAGAGTCTGGTAGAGAATATAAGTCCATAGGAAATAAGAGCAGGAGTAGATCATTTGGCCCCTTGAGCCTGCTTCCCCAATCAATAGGATGCACCATTCCTCAAGCCCACTTTCCTGTGTTTTCCCCATAACCCTTGATTCCATTACTGTTCAAGGACCTATTTATCTCAACCTTAAATATATATTACTTTGCTCCCACAGTTCTCTGTGGCAAGGAGTTCCAAAGACTCAAAACCCTCTGAGAAAAGAAATTTCACCTCATCTCAGTTTTAAATTGGCACCCCTTTATTCTGAGACTATGTCCTCTGGTCCTATACTCTTTCATGAGTGTAAACATCTTCCCAGCATTTATCCTGTCAAACCCCTAAAGAATCCTGCATGTGTCAGTTAAATTACCTTTCAGTCTTTAAAGTTCAGAGAGTAGAGTCCAGATCTGTTTAGCGTTTGAGTCACTCTCAGGTTTTGGGTTTATAACTGGCCTTTGTCACTTTTTATGCTTTTTCTTTCAACTTTATACCATCATTAACTTCTTTGGTTAGCCATGATTGCTTTAGCTCTGTAATAGAACCTTTCTTCCTTACTGGGATATATTTTTGCTGAGAGTCATGAATTGCATCCTTTAATGACTGCCACTGGTCTTATGATTTCTGGTACTTCTCCCAAATCCAAGGAAAATCACAATCAGTACATATAAACACAAGATAGGATTACATAGGAATGTGGCAGATTTAAAATAGTGTGGAAAAATGTGATGTAATCTACAGTGAGAGAGAAAATATTTTGACAAGGTGAGAGATGAGGAAACGGTAGAATTGAATTGCATGTCAGCAAAGAGCAATACTGGGGCCAAAAGTAGGAGGCAATCGTCTCCAGTGGATGATGGGACCCAGGGGAGTTTATTGATATGGCAGGCCATTATATGGCCACCACTGAGGCTCTTGTCCAATGAATGAATGCCGGAGGGCCAGCAGCTCAGCAGCCACAACAATGCCTCCATCAGTGGTGATCATTCCTGAGGCTAGATCGCTAAAGTGAGAGTAGCTTAACAGTGCGACTCTTTTGAAGATGAGTGGAACGGTGTAAAGGCATTACAAACCTCCTGAATTTACTGATGAATGATTGGTGCCATATGACCAGACAAAATCAGGTATCTACAGACTGACCTTATTTGGCCCAGTGAAATTGAAATTATAATTCACAACCTAAAATTGTCTAGACCATTGCACTAACTTTGGTTGCGGTATAGGATGTTTGTGCTGCTGTTCCATATCTACACAAGTGAACTAAGGTGGGGGAAACAGGGCTGGCAGTCAGGTTCAGACTTTAGGGGCACATTGTGTGGAGTAAGGTACAGTAGGATACAGCTCAGGGAGAGGAATGCTGGGGCACTCATGAAGCTTGACAGCAGTGGTTTACCATGATAGTGGCCTATGTCACCAAAGGGCCTCTTTGTAGACCATGAACCATCTTGAGGAAGTCCTTCTCCCCGACTTGGAGTCCACTAGCAAGGCACCTGGATTTACCTAATGGTCTCAATGTTGTAGAGATGAGAGATAGCCCTTAATTGGCTATTAAAGTAGATCCATTTTCCACTAATTCCTGCAGCTGACAATGTAATATGTTAAAGGGAAAATGTGAGGCACCCCATTCTGGCACCTCCAATCATTCTGCCAAAGCTGTCTCCTTAATCTCCTTCATTAATTTGACAGGGAATTTCATAGAATTCCTACAGTGCTGAAAGAGGCCATTCAGGCCATCACATCTGCATCCACCCTCCAGAGAACATCCAATCCATGCCCAACCCACACACTAACCCTGTAACTCCACATTTCCCATGGCTAACCCATCTGCCTGCACATTCCTGGACCTATTGAACAGTCTAACATAGCCAATTTGCCTAACCTACCTTGGACTGTGAGGGGAAACCGGATCACACGACGAAAACCCATGCAGACAACGTGCAAACTCCACACAGCTGACAGAGACTGGAATTAAGCCAGGCTCCCCAGTGCTGTGAGATAGCAGTGTTAATCACTGAGCTGCTTAGTTAAGTCTTTGATGTTTAGAGCTATCTGAGTTTCCTTGAAAATAAATTTGAGATAGTTATCTTGCAGGCACAGGAAACAATTGGGAAAGCAAATGGAAAATTAGCTTATATCATAAAGGAATTATTTTAATTCATTTATGCGGCATGGGTGTTGATGGCTGGATCTGCATTCATTACCCATCACAATTTGGCCTTAAGTTGGCAGAAGTGAGCTGCCTTCTTGAGCCGCTGGAGTCCACCTGCTGTAGCTGGACCCACAATGCCATTAGGGAGGGAATGCCAGAATTTAGACCCAGCAACTGTGAACGAATGGTGATATATTTCCAAGACAGGATGGTAAGTGCCTTGGAGGGGAACATGAAGATGGTGATGTTCCCATGTATCTTTTGCCCTTGTCCTTCTGGATGAAAGTTGTCATGAGTTCGGAAGATGCTGACTAAGGATCTTTGGTAAATTTCTGAAGTGCAACTTGTAGATCAGACATACTGAGTGTTGGTTTTGGAGAGCGTGGATGCTTGTGGATGTGATGTCTAGCAAGTAGAGTGCTTTGTCCTTTTTGGTGTCAAGATTCCTAAGTGTTGTTGGAATTGTAACCATCCAGAAAAGTAGGGAGCATTGCATCACCCTCCTGGCGCATACCTTATCTATGATGGACAAGGTTTAGGCAGTCAGGAGATCAGGTACTTGCTGTAGTAATCCTAACTTCTGGCCTTCTCTTGTCACCACTATGTTCATATTACTAGTCCAATCCAATTTCAGGTCTCTGATAACCCCCAAGTGGGGAATTCAGTGATGGTATCTCATTGAATTTCAAGGGATGATGATTAGATTGTCTCTTATTGGAGATGGTCTTTGTCTAGCATTTGTGTGACATGAATGTTGCTTTCCACTTGCAAGCCCAAACTTGGAATGGATCCAGATCTTGTTGCATTTAAGCAAGGATTGCTTCAGTTTCTGAGGAGTCGTGAATGATGCTGAACATTATGCAATCATTGGCGAACATCCCCACTGCTGACCTTATGATGGAGGGCATGTCTTGATGAAGCACTGAAGACGGTTGGGCCTAAGACACTGAGGGACTCCTGCTAAGATGTCCTGGAGCCGAGATGACTGACCTCCAACAACAATGATCATCTTCTTATGTGCCAGGTATGACTCCAATCAACACAGAGTTTGCTCCCTGCTTCTATTGATTCCAGTTTTGCTAGAGACCCTTGATTCATTCATTGAATGTGGCCTTGACGTCAAAGACTGTCATCTCCACTCACCTGGAATTTAGCTCTTTTGTCCATAATTGAAACAAGGCTGTAATGAGTTCAGGAGCTGAATGACCATGGCAGATCCCAAACTGGGCAATGCTGAGCAGGCTGGATGAACACAGCAGGCCAAGCAGCATCTCAGGAGCGCAAAAGCTGACGTTTCGGGCCTAGACCCTAGGGTCTAGGCCCGAAACGTCAGCTTTTGTGCTCCTGAGATGCTGCTTGGCCTGCTGTGTTCATCCAGCTTCACATTTTATTATCTTGGAATTCTCCAGCATCTGCAGTTCCCATTATCTCTAATGCTGAGCAGGTGCTGCTTGATAACATTTAGATGACACCTTTCATTACTTTACTGTTGATTGAGAATAGACTGATGAGGCAGTAACTGGCCATGTTGATTTGTCCTGCTTTTTGTGCGCAGAACATCCCTGAGCAATTTTATGATTATAAGAACCAAAAGAACTGTTGATGCTGTAAATCAGGAACAAAAACAAAGTTGCTGGAAAAGCTCAGAAGGTCTGGCAGCATCTGTGGAGGAGAAAAAAGAGTTAATGTTTCTTCAGAAATGCTGGTGGTTGGGAAAACGTCAGTTTATATGCAGAAAATAGGGAGGTGGGTGGGGTAGGTAGTAAACGATAGGATAGAGCCCAAAGAGAGGAAAAGACAGACAGACAAAGGAGTTGCTAACGATCAGGCTGGGAGGGTGAATAGTTGTTAATGGGGACTGTTAGTGGCGAGCAACAGGAGGTGTGTAGGGGCAGGCTATGTGGTAACAAGGCCTGGTGTGTGGGGTCGGGGCTGGGACATGGGAGAGTTTAGGCCCTAAAATTATTGAACTCAAAATTGAGTCTGGAGGGCTGTAGGGTCCCCAAGTGGAAAATGAGGTGTTGTTCCTCCAGCTTGCGATGGGCTTCACTGGAACACTGTAGCAAGCCAGAGACAGAGAAATTGGCCAGGGAGCAGGGTGGTGCATTGAAGTGTCAGACAACAGGTAGCCAGGGTGTTTTTTTGTGAGTAGAACATAGATGTTCTGCAAAGCGGTCACCAATTCTGCACTTCGATTTCCCCAAAGTAGAGGAGACCACATTGTGAGCAGCGAATGCAGTAGACCAGATTCTTGGAAGTGCAGGTGAAGTATTGCTCCACCTGAAAGGTATGTTTGGGCCCTTGGATACTGGGGAGGGAGGAGGTAAATGGGCAGGTGTTGCACCTTCGCCGGTTACAGGGGAAGGTGCCATAGGGCTGTGGGGAGGTGTTGGGGGTGAAGGAGGTATGGACCAGGGTGTCCCAGAGGGAACGGTTCCTGTGGAGGGTGGACAAGGGAGGGGAGGGGAATATGTGTCTGGTGGTGGCATCCTGCTGGAGGTGGCGGAAATGGTGTCTGACGATCTTCTATTTTATGCAATGTTGGGTAGACGCCAGTGTTGTCACTGTAGTGGAACTGCTTAGCTAGGGGAGTGGCAAGTTCTGGAGCACAAGCCTTAAGTAGCATTGCCGGAAGATTGTCAGGGCCTGTGGCCATTGCAGTATCCAGTGTCTTCAATAATTTTGTGATATCACATGGAGTGAATCCAATTGTCTAAAGACTGGTATCTGTAATGCTGAGGACCACTGGAGGAGGCCAAGATGGACCACCCACTGGGCACTTCTGGTTGAAGATTATTGTGACTGCTTAAGCCTTAACTTTTGCATTGATGTAATGGGCTCTTCCGTTACTGAGAATAAAGATATTTGCGGAGCCTCCTCCTCCAGTGAGTTGGTTAATTGCCCACCACCATTCACGACTATATGTTGCAGGACTGCAGGCTTAGATCTGATCCATTAGTTGTGGGATTGTTTAGCTCCATCTATCACTTGCTGCCTATAATATTTGTCAGTCCTGTTTGGTAGCCTCACAGATTGGCAACTTTTTTTTTGAGGTAAGCCTGGTGCTGCTCCTGGTATGCTCTCCTGCACCCTCCATTGAACCAGGGTTGATCCCCTTGTTTGATGTTAATGGAGGATATTTTGGGTCGTAAGGTTGAAGATTGTGCTGGAGTACAATTCTGCTGCTGTTGATGGCCCACAGTGCCTCACAGATGCCCAGCCTTGAGTAGCTAGATCTCTTGTAGTATGATGGAAGAAACATTATCACAGATGTATATAGTTTCTTAGCAGGAACACACCTGCAAGACTGTATACGTTTTACGGTCTCTTAACCTAAAGAAAATCATTCCTGCCTGATCTAATCACCACATTGAGGTGATTTTCCTTTCAAAAGAGACTGAGTAGATAATGCTTATTTTTTTTTCCCTTTGGTTTGGAAGAATGAGAGTTGATCTCATCGAACCATATAAAATTCTGAAGTGAATTGACAGGACATATGTCGAGAGGATGTTTATCATCAGAGAATCTAGAGCATGGGTCAAAATATTAGAATAGGGAGACAACCATTTGAGATGAGAAATTTCTTCACTCAAAGCACAAGAAACTTTCGAAATTCTTGTCCTCAGAGGACTGAGGCTGCTTGGCCATTAAGTGTTGAAGTCATTGTTTGATTGATTTTTGGATGCTACGATCAAGGTTACAGCATAAAGTAGAGTTTAGGTAGAAGAACATTCATGACCTTCCTGAATATCAGCAGCTTCCAAGGGCCAAATGGTTCCAGCTGCTATTTCTAAAGCTCACTTCTAACTATATTCCCGCATTCAATCTCGATAAATAACTGGCTTTAATGTGTAACAATATTTAAATTGATTCATTTTAATTTATTAATGACTGAAAGGTGCTTTTACAATTTGTCATTCCTCTGTAAGAATTGCCTCTGATTAAAAAAAACAAATAAAATAAAATAGTATTTGATAATCTAAATTTAACAAAGATATTTTGCAAATGCCTTAATGTCACAAGGTAAATTTGACGACCATTCACATTGTACTCCCTTTCATTCAAGTTCATTGCTATCCTAATTTTCTGCTGATTTCTGCTTCATTATACATCTATATGCAAGCCTCAGGCAAATAACAATGGATAAAAATGTAATTATACCTTTCTCACTGAGTTCATGGTAATTGCAACGTGGTGTTTTCTGATCACAAGGGGGCAATAGCAGCACTGAAAGGAGGAAAACTGTTGCTGGTGAAGTTGTTTTATTAATATTTTCTCTGCAAATTCTAGTCCTAAAACTGGAATGGTCAGAAGTCAAAATAAGTAGTTCATCTACATTTAACCCTTGCAACATAACACAGCAAAAATACAGTTAGAAATTTGATTAAAAAGCCTAAAATATATATGCTAGTGAAATTTGTCCTAAAAATTAAATTTGCTTACCTAAGTTACTTTCTTGTTTAATCAAGAAAGATAAAATAACAGAATATTTATATGCTACTACATTTTCTGCGATAATACTGTTTCAACAGCTTAACTCTTATTTTACTTGTAGCAAGCTGCCTTTGCAAATATCAAATCTGAAAGCCTGGAAAGATGATTAGTGGCATGTTCAGTGAGACTGAGCTCAGGTTGCTTACTTTTAATGATTCTGTTACTTTGAAACTAATAATCACCTTGAAGAATGGGATTGTCTTCCATGATTAAAGTGGGCATCTCCAGACGCTAAAGACAAAATTAGTAGAGCAATCCATAGTAGGGTGGTGGCAATTCTTATTTTTATCTAACAATGAACTTATATTCTCTTACACAATATGGCTCTATTAACATATTTCAGATAATTTCCTGTCAGAAAATCGCCCACTTACATCAATTAACACTTATTGAGGAGTGAAGAGTAAAACATAAGCAGTAAGAACTTACTTTGTATAAGTTGAAATTGCTGTTTTAGCAACAATAAATATTGTCACCTCTGCCTGCTTTAGTTTTTTCAGGTAACAGTATTAATCATAGTTATTTACTTATGGAAAATGGATCAAATGAAGAAGTATGTTTGGTTAAAAATATTTTTAAGAAGTTGATATTCTTATTTAAGGCAATGTTGCATTTGCCATTGTCATTCAGCAAGCCAACATTGCTGATCCTTTCAAACGATTTCCCGACTTCAAACAAAAAAAGTCTCTTACATATTCATATACTTAAAGGCTGCCATTACTTGAGATTCAAATTCATGTTAAATCAATTTAAAAAAAGTTCTTCCAATTCTTCAAGTTTCTTCTTTCCTGTTTGCTTCGACAAATCCTTCCGACTCTATTTCATTAATTCCTCATTATAACATTCTTTCAGACTCATCTTTAGACAGTGTTCTCCATTTAAGGCTTTGTTAAATCCTGGCTTCTTCAGTACCTAAGTTATGAATTAGCATTTTGTTATTTTTAACCTTTTCTAATGTGGTCCTCATCACTTCCCTGGAAGCATTAGATTTCATAATGACAATTTTCTCTCTAAAGCAAGGACTCAGATTGGTTCATAACATAGTAGAACAGTATATCTTAAATCTGATGGTAAATTAATCACTAAAAGTTCAGCCATAAAAAGTTGTGTAAAAGGATGAGGTACAGTATTGAAAGGAGTATACTTACCATGTGAATTTGTTTTAAGTTTTGGAAAGCATTATCTTTGCTAAGTTTAGCCCATTTTTAATATTGACCACTTTGTGTTTCAGCTAAAAAGCAATCTGGACTGGATGCTTGATACTAAACATGCAATAATTATTATGTGATGGTGTAGAGAAATTTTTAGTGATGTTTATGATAATAAATTTCACATAGGATAGTTTACACTGCTAACTTGTCCTCAGAATTTGACATGATTTATTTTGAAAGTCATCTATTGATCACATCCAGAAACAACTAAGATCAACAGTTAACAATATCAGATTGAAAGATCTGTGTGGATTAGAAATTTAGTCTTTTAGCTCTGAGAAGATCCACACTGGGGTAGGAAAATATTCCCAATGCCCAGAGAAATAAGTTATCTTAGTTCAGTTTCTGTTGCTTATGGGCAATAGCGGGTATTTTAATGTAAGCCCCTATTTTCTGATCCACATCAGCTTACCTGGTGGAAATAATTTTTAAGTTAGCTGTGGGATGAGTCACCCCATACTTAACTGTTGACTTAGTTTTGTGCCTTAGTTTCTTTGATGGACCAGAGTTTAGAGGTCGAGTGGTAAACTCGTTTATTTTATATTCCTACATTATTGTTGATGGCTTCCTGCCAACTGGTTTTCACAGCTGGGCTGCTGCCATCTATTGGCTTTCAGGTCATTTTCACCAAGGCAATGGCATACTTTGGTCTTAAAGTCTCATGAAAACTAGCTTTTAAAAAACTTATCCTAAATTCTTGGGTGAAGAATTCCTGAACACCTTCAAAGACACCAAGATAGAAGAGGATGAAATAATGGTCTCCTTTGACGTACAGCCCTGTTCACATCCATCAACATCAACCTGGCCAAAAGAAACAGTGACTACACTATTAGAAGAACCAAAGACACATACACCAAACACCACCAACCTCATCAGCAAGGACAACATCATCAAGCTCGTGGACCTATGCCTTACCACCCACTTCACTTACAATAACAAAACCCACAGACAAACCAATGGTACACCCATGGGATCTCTGATATCAGGGTTCTTAGCAGAGGCAGTAATGCAGAGAATCGAACAAACAGCTCTGCCAATCATCCAACCCAAACTTTGGGTCTGCTATGTGGATGACACCTATGTCATCACTAAACAAAACAAATTAGAGGAAACCTTCAAGACCATCAATAATACCCTTTACTGGCATAAAATTCACAAAAGAGGAGGAAAACAACAACAAACTGCCATTCCTAGATGTCACAGTAGAACGAACAGCCAATGGGGAACTTCAAACCAGCGTCTACAGGAAAACAACACATACGGACCAAATACTGAACTACAGAAGCAACCATCCCAACACCCACAAACAAAGCTGCACTAGAACATTATTTCAACGAGCCACCACTGCAGCACAGAGGAACTATGAAGACCAGAAGAAAATCACTTATACAGCATATTCAAAAAGAACGGGTACCCTATGAACACAGTCCGCCGATTTCTCAGCAACGAACCCAAACAAATAGACAAAACGTGGTCAGAAACCATAACCCTCTGTCCTACATCAAAGATATCTGGAAATGACTGCCAGACCACTCAGACCTCTTGGCATTAGGGTAGCCCACGAACCCACCAACACACTAAAACAGCAGCTAATGAACTTAGAAAACCCTATACAGGCAACAAGCAAAACGAACGTCAGTTACAAAATACCTTGCAAGAACTGTGATGAACACTACATTAGACAAACAGGCAGAAAGCTAGCCACCAGGATACATGAACATCAACTAGCCACAAAAAGACATGACCCACTATCACTAGTATCCTTACATACAGATGAGGAAGGACACCACTTTGATTGGGACAACAAATCCATCCTAGTACAAGCCAAACAGAGACACGCACGAGGATTCCTAGAAGCATGGCATTCCAACCGGAACTCCATCAACAAACACATTGATTTGGAGCCCATCTACCACCCTCTGAGAAAAAGAACAGGAAATGACATCATCAACACAGGAAATGACATCAACACAGGAAATGACATCACCAACCAAGGAAACCTAAACACATAAATGGAAAGGGGAACATAACACCAGCGCTTCACTGGAGGCTCACTGATGATGTTACCTAGAATGGTGATGAAACATTTGAAAACAAACCTTCCAGCTCAGCGAGCAAACCTACATCTAGAACCTCAACCTGAGCTACAAATCTTCTCAAAACTCGCTATCCTAAACTATGTTCCCACCATCCTTTCAAATTGACTCCTTCATTTGACACCAATTGGCAGTCAAACTCAGAGCCTAACAGATAGTTCATCTGGGAAATTAAAATGTTACCTGTTGCTAAAGGGAATCCTTTATTAAATTATGCTCACCACACACTGTTGAGGTAACATGGAGGAAGAGCTATCTTGCTCCCACCTTGTTTGGAAAAATTTGATAAAGATGTGATGATTAAAATTAATCACTCAAAGAGTTTTCCACAAATTTCCCTCTGAATAAAGATAACTATTAAAAAACAATAGAAACTTCAGGCTTATTTCACTTGGAAAACAAATTAAAATCTTCCAGCGATTGTGCATTCAGGTGTTCTTATTGCTTTCTAGTGATGTCAAGAATCTCAAATGTTAACCTTACAAGAAAAGCATATATCTTGTGACTGAATTGAATGAAATAATGACTTTTTTTTTACTTTGGTGCCACTTACAGTTAAAAATTCAAAACAAAACATTTGATTCTCAATGAATAATGGTTGCTAAGAGAGAGTTAATTCTATTTTTTCAATAATCTTAAACTCGCTGCAATTTTTCCAGACTATTTGGCCATGGGTTTTTTGACTTGATATTCTCCTATTTTTTTCTTGAGTGCAAACCAAATATTAGCTGGCATGATCCTCACATTAATTAGGTACAAGGGCAGTTGGTCAAGTCTTTCATGTTAAATTGTTCAACATGTTAAAGTTATGGACTTCAGTAAGGCATTTGATAAGGTTCCCCATGGCAGGCTGATGGAGAAAGTGAAGTCACATGGGGTCCAGGGTGTGCTAACTAGATGGATAAAAAACTGGCGAGGCAACAGGAGACAGAGGGTAGTAGTAGAAGGGAGTTTCTCAAATTGGAGACCTGTGACCAGTGGTGTCCCAGATCTGTGCTGGGACCACTGTTGTTTGTGATATATGTAAACGATTTGGAGGAAGGTGCAGGTGGTCTGATCAGCAAGTTTGCTGATGACACTAAGATTGGTGGAGTAGCTGATAGTGAAGGGGACTGTCAGAGATTACAGCAGAATATAGATAGACTGGAGAGTTGGGCAAATAAATGGCAGATGGAGTTCAATCCGGGTAAATGCGAGGTGATGCGTTTTGGAAGATCAAATTCAAGGGCGAAATATACAGTAAATGGAAAAGTCCTAGGGAAAATTGATGAACAGAAAGATCTGGGTGTTCAGGTCCATTGTTCCCTGAACGTGGCAACACAGGTCAATAGGGTGGTCAAGAAGGCATATGGCATGCTTTCCTTCATTGGGCGGGGTATTGAGTACAAGAGTTGACAGGTCATGTTGCAGTTGTATAGGACTTTGGTTCAGCCACATTTGGAGTACTGTGTGCAGTTCTGGTCGCCACATTACCAAAAGGATGTGGATGCTTTGGAGAGGGTGCAGAGGAGGTTCACCAGGATGTTGCCTGGTATGGAGGGTGCTAGCTATGAAGTGAGGTTGAGTAGATTAGGATTATTTTCATTAGAAAGATGGAGATTGAGGGGAGACCTGATTGAGGTCTACAAAATCATGAGGGGTATAGACAGGATGGATAGCAAAAAGCTTTTTCCCAGAGTGGGGGACTCAATTACTAGAGGTCATGAGTTCAAAGTGAGAGGAAGAAAGTTTAAGGGAGATATGCGAGGAAAGTTCTTTATACAGAGGGTGGTGGATGCCTGGAACGTGTTGCCAGCAGAGGTGGTAGACGCAGACATGTTAGCGTCTTTTAAGATATATTTGGACAGGCACATGGATGGGGAGGGAGCAAATGGACACAGACCGTTAGAAAATAGATGACAGGTTAGACAGAGGATCTTGATCGGCGCAGGCTTGGAGGGCCGAAGGGCCTGTTCCTGTGCTGTAGGTTTCTTTGTTCTTTGTTCTTCTTTGCTAAAGATTACTCCTGTATATGTAAGGCAGGGCTTTCCTTGTGGGTTTGGAACCCTGCTGTCAGGCTGAAATGGGAGTCAGGGACACTATGCAGGTAACAGGCAGCCTTTGGGGCTTTCATTGGATACTAGTGGACCAGTTAAGCCTTCAAAGATGAACTGCAAGCTGATTTTCAGAGCTAGAGGCCTTGGTAAAAACTTTCCGGTTTGAAAGAAGAATTAACATCAATGGATGGTAAGTAAGGGAGAAGGCACTCTAAGAAGGAGCTGCCTTCTATCCAACTTGATAAAATTTGACATTAAATAAAATCATATTTGTAGCCAGGTAACTACTGTGTGGGTCGTAGATGAGGAGTCACTCTACAGGGAAATATGTGGCTTCTTTAGCTCCCAGGCATGCAGCGGGAGTGTCTAGCTCTGCTTTGGATGCTGTTACCTTGGTGTGCCACACATATGACCACCTGCAGGTACCTAAGTTAGCCCTGTTATTTTTGAACATATTTAGTCATTCATGGATCATGGGTGTTAATGGTTGGGCCAGCATTTATTGTCCATCTCTAATTGCCCTTGAAAAGCTGAAAGTGAGTTGCCTTCCTGAAGAACTTATAGCCCACCTAATGTAGATACATCCGCAATATTGTTAGTGAGAAAGTTCCAGAATTTTGACACAGTGATAGTGAAGGAATGGTAATATAGTTCCAGGATGGTGTGTGGCTTGGAGGGGAACTTGCAGCTTGTGGTCTTTCCATACATCTGTCCTTGTCCTTCTAATAGGTAGAAGTTGTAGATTTGGAAGTTGCTGAAGTGGTCTTGTGAGTTGTTGCAATATGCCTTCTATGTAGTAAAAAACTGACGCCAGTGTGCATTAGTGAGGGAGAGAGTGAATGATTAAGGTGATGGACAATGCGCTAATCAAGTGGGCTGCATTGTCCTAGGTAATTTCTTGAGTGTTGCTGAAGCTGCCCTCATCCAAGTAAGTGGAAAATATTCCATCACACTCCTGATTTGTGCTTCGTAGGCGATGGTTAGGCTTTGGCAAATCAGGAGGTGAGTTACTCCCATTTTTCGACCTGGCTAGTGCAGTTCATATTTCTAATCAATGGTGACCACCGGGAGTTAGATAGTATCGCAAACTTTGTTTTAAAAATCTCTCTCACTACATTGGCAAAAAATACAGACCTGAAATATCAGAGCTTGTTGTATTTTCATGATCATTGTGATTTCTGAATAGACAGCTGAGGGTGCAAATAAGAAGGCTCCCCACCAGAAAGTTCTATGTAAGGTAACGTTCCATTATTATTCAAATGATTTATGCTGTAAATGAAGTATAACAGTGATGTATAATCCTTGCATTTTTTCCCTATTACTTAGTGTTTGTTTATGCAGTGATTATATGGACCTCTTGTTCAACTGGCACTCTCCTGGTTCCTGGTGAGGTTAATAAAAGGTTTGTTGTATTTTTTTCAGTAAGGGTAATGCCATTGAATGTGGAAAAGTATTAGGTTCACTCTTGTTGGAAGTGGCTATTGTCAGCCCTTGTGTAGTATGAATGTTAATTGTTACTTATCAGTATAAGTTTGACAGTTGTCCAGGTCTTGCAGAATTTGGGCATTGACTGTTTCTGTACCTAAGGACTCACAAACAGTGCTGAACATCATGCAATCATAAATGAATATCCCCACTTTTAGTGTTATTTTGGAGGGAAGGGCATTGATGAAGCAGCTGAAGGTGGTTTGGCTTAGACACGACACATCCTCGGACCTGGTTAAATAACCGCCCTGCAAGACCGCTGGTGGTGGTGGCTTGCGATGAATGTGGTAGCCACATAAAATTTAAGTCACCTGTCTGATCACAAACAGATGGAGAGATGCCCATAGAAACCTGGCCTTCATTTATACACAGATGCAAGGTAGCAGGATTAAATTTTAGGAAGATGTGAGATCTGTTGTAGAAATGAATGATAGGTTAGACCCCTGTCCAACAGTGTTAAGACACCGATCTTCTACAACAGCAAACTTTAATGGGCAGGGCAAATTAAATGATATGGTCTCTGAGCATAGACAGAGAAAGGATCCATTCAGTAACTCTACAGTTATCCCACCATCTCTGGATAGAAGCAGGTTGGAGGAAGCTCTGATGCAATCACCAAAAGATGCTTCATTCTGTGATAGGTGCCAGATCCTGTACCCTACAACGGGAAAATTTCATTCTCGTATTAATAAAAAGCATGGTATGAAGAGCATTAGAATGAGATGTTTAATGTACGGTAGACCAGGAGAATACCGTGCTATTGCATGACACTGTGCAAAATGTAGAAATGATTATGGAGATAAAAGAGAGGGAATGTTTAAAGGTTCCTTTTGGAATTAGGTTTCAGTATTAAACTAGGTTTAGGACAATGTGAATGGTGTAGGCATGCAGACAAATGAAATCAAAGGAGGATAGAGAGTTTAAGCAAAGAGAAGAACGCAGGGAGGAAAGGTAGCATCTAGTCAGAGAAAGAAGTACATCTACTTTATGAATTAGAAAAAAGGTTTAAGGGGAAATAAGCAGATTAATAAACAGATAGCTGATGTTTTAATGATGAAAAAACCTAAACAAAGCTCAGATAAGAGAAGAGCCCTTCATAGATTAAAGGATATTGTGGTAGCTACACCAGTTGTTTTGGAGGAGATAATGTTGAGGAGGTAGAAGAGGAAGATGAGATTCAGAATCAGCAAGATACTTCAATAGATAGAATAGGATTGGTGGCTCAGATGCCAAAATGTTTGGGGCAGGCAAAGGAGTATATTAATAGAAATGGGGATCCTGAAGCTATAAAATTGGGTTTGCTGTCAGTGAATAATATTACAGAGAGGTTGGTTGAAAGAAAGGTAGATAAGAAGGGTGAGGAGCAAAAGGATAGAACTTTGTGACAGAAGAGAAATAAAAGTAACAAGATGTAAAATAATGGGGCACCCACTCGACGAGGAAATTTTATAAGACAAAATGGAAACAACTCATGAGAGAATTGATGGGGGGAACCATCAAACCACTTTTGCTCACCTAGTAAAAGTGAGTTAGAACAGGTATTTGAGGAAAAACTCTCGCGGTTCAACAATAAAGCGAACGTTACTTGGTTTCAGGCTTACAATGGAGAAATGAAATTAGATCATTTAATGAACCTATAGATAAAAAGGAGGTGGACAGAGCTATTGATGATATGGAATCAAAGACAATAACTGGTCCTGATGGCATAAAACTTAAGAATATTTTATCAATCCATGCAAACAATATAATTTGTCTGCCTAAACTTTTTACCCTGCGGCTTCAGACAGCAGTTATCCCTCAAGCAGTGAAATATAGCAGGGTGGTGCTGATTCCTAAGACAAATAATAAAGATAACCTCAGGAATATCAACAACTGGCAGCCCATAACAATCAGGCCACTTCTGCTGTGGATATTTACTAGAATTATGGCTAAAAAATTGAGCAGATCTGTAGAATTTCATTCTCAGTAAAAGGATTTACGCACAGCAACTTCCAGGTGTTGTGTAATGAAAATGTATCAATTTTAGAAAATATTATGGGAGAGGCCAAGAAAAACAGAAAGGATTTAGCAATTATTTTTATTGACCTGGCAAAAACATTTGATTCTATTGGGCACAAAATGTTACTTGAGGCCTTGCTGAGAGTAGCCCTTCTTAGAGATTTTATCCAATTAATAATGAGTCTCTATACTGATAATTTTATGGAGGTTCAGTGTTTTAACTGCAAGATCAACGTTCTAAAGATAGCTTGTGGTATGAAACAGGGCAACTCTTTGTCCCCCACTTTACGTAATGCGATGGATACTCTAATAAGTATCTTGGAATGAGCATGAAAGGGTATATCTATGAAGTTTAAGGAAGTGGATGTCTACTTTTTGTCCCTAGTGTTCATGGACAATGTCACTCGTTTAAGTCTCACTTGGGGCTGACTGATAATCTGAAGATCGTTCAGCATTTTTGTGATAGTATTGGCCTAGCAATAAACATCAAGAAAACAAGAGGATTTCATCTTTCTTGTAGGGGCAAGACACTGATTTATACTTATGAGAAGAACTGAAAACTCACTATGAGTGAGATTCAGTAGATCGCCTCAGAGGTGACAGAAAATACTTAGGAACTCTGATTGATCTGTGGCCAGGAATAAATGGGACAAATTGGGAGGATAAGCTGAAAGAATGGGCTAATTGTGTGAAGGACATCAACCTTCTGACCAATGCAGAAGGTTAAAATTTTCAAGAATTACATAATACCTAGAATGTGCTACTTTCTGGTCCCCACAAAGGTTTTGCAGAGTCTTTTACAGTGCCTTGACTATTATTTGGGGTTTTTTTAAATAACTTATACATCTGCCTCATTATAGTTTGGATGGCAAATTGTATTGTCATAATAGGGATGGAGGATTAGGAATACTTGAATAAGAAGCGTAAATTCTGGTAGTGGTCATGAGAAAACATGAAGACCTTGACCGATCCACAGACAAGATTGTCCATGCCTCTTTCCAGTTTAGTGAGGAGAGTAATGTAGAAGAGATGAAGGCATTTTTGAAATTTGAAGATTTTCGTAATATACGGGCACCAGAGGATGTGAGTGAACAGAAAGAAGCTGGAATAGAGATGGAAAATGAAAGGGAAAGGATGAGCATGTTAAGTGTGAGGTATAGACATTGGAGGGAGGTAGAAATTTTGAAATCCATGTCCCTAGAGAGCCAAGTGCTGGGAGTCTAATATTTTAAGAATGATAAGATCTCAAATGTGTGGATCAAGACTGCTATGTATAGAAAGACCTCCAGACTGACAAACATATTACTATTATGATGTTATTTATATCACACCAGAACAATGTTGACTCATGGAAGATCCTCTTGTGATAAAAGATGTTGATGATGTGAAGCCCCATATGAAACACTCCCCCATATATCTGGGTTGTGTGCAGGAGTGAAAAATGCAAGGATTAAAAGGCATAATAAGATCACGGAGAAGGTGTATCAATACGTGGAAAAGTATGGTTGGATAACTTTGTTAGAACACTGTTCAATGGACAATTATTGAAGCCAGATTGACCTTTCAGAAAGATGCTGCGGTAATGGTTGTAGATGTTACAGAACGATTTGAGAATGAGGACGAAGTACTAGAAAAAGCTTGGGAAGAGAAGGTGGAGAAGTACTGGCATTTAAGTACACAGGTAATGAGATTGACTAAAGGAAAAGAACTGACATTTTATGACTTTACAATGGGTGTGAGGGGGAAATGGGCAGGGAAAGAGAATAATCCCACTTAGAGATTCAGAATTTTAAAAACTTCACCCAGTAAATAGCCTGCCTGACTACCTCATTGACTCTCGAAATGTTGCAGGTTTTTAGTGACTGCTAAGGGTATGAAACGCTCAGAGGACAATTTTAACTGTTTGTTGAAATTTTAGAATTTTAATATTTTCTTTTGGTTGGTGGTTTTTAGTTAATTTTGGAGTGGTTTGATTGTAGATTTTATGCATATTAGTGTGATTTTAGATGTTAATTATTTATTTTAAAATTATTTTAAAGTTTTAGCAAATGAAGTTGAATGATTTTAAGATACAGATAATGGTAGTGGGTAATGGGTGCTAAATGAATGTTTACCGAACACATCATATGATATTTAAGTGGATTTTATAACTAAACAAATGTCGACCAGCTCATGTTCGAATCCAGCACTTGGCGAACGACTAATTCTGTTCTAAATTGCCGTCACTGTACTATCTAGCTGTGGTCAGCTGTACAGAGGTACTCATTGTGTGTCGGTGAACGAGAATAAAACTCAGCATAGGTGCTATTTTGTAATGTTTTAAATGGCCTTATGTTGTCCTCATAGAATGAGGGAGGAGTTAAGTAAGGTAAAATGGGAACAAAAACTTTATGGTGGATCAATTGAGGAGCAGTGGGGGACTTTCAAAACAATTTTTCACAGTCCTCAGCAGAAGTATATTCCAGTGATAAGAAAGAACTGTAGGAAAAGAAATAGTTAGCCATGGATATCTAATGAAATAAAGGAAAATATCAGATCAAATAAAAAAAAATCAAAGATTAGTGGGAATTAGTAGACTGGGAAAAATTTAAAGGCCAACAGAAAACCACAAAAAAGGTATAAAGAAAATTAAGATAGATAATGAGAGTATACTAGCTCAAAATATAAAAAAAACAGGCAGCAAATGTTTCTATAAATATGTAAATAGTAAAAGAGTGGTAAAAGTAAACATTGTTCTTTAGAGGATGTGAAGGCCAGTTTAATAACTAGGAATGAGGAAATAGCCGAGGCATTAAACAGTTATTTTGTGGTGGTCTTCACAATGGAAGACACAATTAACATGCCGAAAACTGATGGCAAGAAGGTCATAGCAGGTGAGGATCTACAAACTATCATTATCACTAAGGAGGCAGTGCTGGGCAAACTAATGGGGCTAAAGGTAGACACGTCTCCTGGCCCTGATGAAATGCATCTCAGGGTACTATAGAGGTGATGGGGGAAATAGCAAATGAACCAGTAAATAGGTACCAAAATTCACTGGACTCTGGGGTGGTTCCTGCAGATTGGAAAACAGCCAACATGACGCCACTGTTTAAAAAAGGAAGCAGACAAAAAGCGAGTAACTATAGGCCAGTTTGAATCTATCATTAAGGAAGAAATGGCAAGACTTCTGGATACAAATGCTCCTTTTGGGAACACTCAGCATGGGTTCATGAAGGGTAGGTCATGTTTAATTAATTTGGTGGAATTCTTTGAGGACATTACTTGCATGGTGGACAATGGGTAACCTGTGGATGTGGTGTATCTGGATTTCCAGAAGGCATTTGACAAGGTGCCACACCAAAGGTTCCTACATAAGATAAAGTTGCACTGTATTACAGGTAATGTATTGCCATGGATAGAGGATTGGTTGACCAATAGAAAACAAAGACTAGGGGTAAATGGGTATTTTTTCTGGTTGGCGGTCAGTGGCTAGTGGTATGCCTCAGTGATCAGTGTTGGGGCTGCAGTTGGTTACAATTTACATAGATGATTTGGAGTTGGGGACTAAGTGTGGTGCGTGAAAATTTGCAGATGACACTAATTTTTGTCCAATGTGTGCATAAGAGGCGAGGCCACATTGGATTTGGTACTGTGTAATGAACCAGGCCTGGAGTTAGATTTGTAGGTAGGTGATAGTGACCACAATTCGGTTACATTTACTTTAGTGATGGAAATTGATAGGTGTATATCACAGGGCAAGAGTTATACCTGGGGGAAAGGCAATTATGAGTTGATTTGGCAAGATTTAGGATGCACAGGATGGGGAATGGAACTGCAGGGGCTGGGCACAATTGAAATGTGGAGCTTGTTGAAGGAACAGCTACTGCGTGCCCTTGATAAGGATGTACCTGTCAGGCAGGGAGGAACTGGTCAAGCAACGGAACCATGGTTTACTAAAGAAGTTGAATGTCTTGCCAAGAGGAAGAAGGAGGCTTATGTAAAGATGAGGCATGAAGGCTTAGTTGGTGTGCTTGAGAGTTACAAGTTAGTTAGGAAGGATCTAAAGAGAGAGCTAAGAGGAGCGAGGATGGGACATGAGAAATCTTCAGCAGTTAGGATCAAGGAAAACCCGAAAGCTTCCTGTAGAAATGTCAGGAATAAAATAATGACGAGAGTAAGATTAGAGCCAGTCAAGGACAGTCGTGGGATGTTGTGTGTGGAGTCCGAAGAGATAGGAGAAGCACTCAATGAATATTTTTCATCAATATTCACACAGTAAAAAGATAGTGTTGTCGAGGAGAATACTGAGATACAGGCTATTAGACTAGATGGGATTAAGTTTCATCAGGAGAGGGTGCTAGCAATTCTGGAAAGTGTGAAAATAGGTAAGTACCCTGGGCTGGATGGGATTTATCCTAGGATTCTCTGGGAAGCTAGGGAGGAGATTTCAGACCCTTTGGCTTTGATCTTTATGTCATCATTGTCTACAGGAATAGTGCCAGAAGACTGGAGGGTAACAAATGTTGTCCCCTTGTTCAAGAAGGGGAGTAGAGACAACCCTGGTAATTATAGGCCAGTGAGCCTTACTTTGGTTGTTAATAAAGTGTTGGAGAGGATTATAAGAGATAGGATTTAGAATCATCTAGAAAGGAATAATTTGATTAGGGAAAGTCAGCATGGCTTTGTGAAGGGTAGGTTGTGCCTCACAAACATTACTGAGTTCTTTGAGAAGGTGACCAGACAGGTGGATGAGGGTAAAGCGGCCGATGTGATGTATATGGATTTCAGTAAACCATTTGATAAGGTTCCCCATGGTAGGCTATTGCAAAAAAAACGGAGGCATGGGATTAAGGGTGATTTAGTGGTTTGGATCAGAAATTGGCTAGCTGTAAGAAGACAGAGGGTGGTGATTGATGGGAAATGTTCATCCTGGAGTTCAGTTACTTGTGGTATACCGCAAGGATCTGTTTTGGGGCCACTGCTGTTTGTCATTTTTATAAATGACCTAGATGAGTGTGTAGAAGGATGGGTTAGTAACTTTGCAGATGACACTAAAATCGGTGGAGTTATGAATAGTGCGGAAGTTTGTTGCAGGTTACAGAGGGACATAGATAAGTTGCAGAGATGGGCTGAGAGGTGGCAAATGGAGTTTGATGCAGAAAAGTGTGAGGTGATTCACTTTGGAAAGAGTAACAGAAATACGGGATTCTGAGCTAATGGTAAGATTCTTGGTTGTGTATATGAACAGAGAGATCTCGGTGTGCATGTGCATAGATCCCTGAAAGTTGCCACCCAGGTTGATAGTATAGTTAAGAAGGCATATGGTGTGTTAAGTATTATTGGTAGAGGGATTGAGTTTTGGAGCCATGAGGTCATGTTGCAGCTGTACAAAATTCTGGTGCAGCCACACTTGGAGTATTATAGGAAGGATGTGGAAGCATTGGAAAGGGTGCAGAGGAGATTCACCAGGATGTTGCCTGGTATGGAGGGAAGGTCTTATGAGGAAAAGCTGAGGGACTTGAGGCTGTTTTTGTTAGAGAGAAGAAGGTCAAGAGGCAACTTAATAGAGACATACAAAATGATCAGAGGATTAGATAGGGTGGACAGTGAAAGCCTTTTTCCTCAGATGGTGATGGCTTGCATGAGGAGACATAGCTTTAAATTGAGGGGTGATAGATAAAGGACAGCCGCCAGAGGTAGGTTCTTTACTCAGAGAGTAGTAAGGACATGGAATGCTCTGCTTGCATCAGTAGTAGGCTTGCCAACTTTAAGGGCATTTAAATGATCATTGGATAAACATAAGGATGATAACAGAATAATGTAGGTTAGATGGGCCTCAGATTGGTTTCACAGGTGGACACGACATCAAGGGCCAAAGGTCCTGTACTGCGCTGTAATGTTCGCTGTTCTATGTCCTATGTTCGAAGATGAGTCGTAGAGCAATATGTACAGAAAACACTGAAAGTCTGCAGAGGGATATAGATAGTCTAAGTGAGTGGGCAAATGTCTGGCAGATGGAGTACAATGTTGATAAGTGTGAGGTCGGTAGGAATAACAGCAAAATGGACACTGTTTTTAATGGTAAAAAATTGCAGCAAACTGCTGTGCAGAGGGAATTGGGTGTCCTTGTGAAAGAATCTCTAAAAGTAGGATTGCAGGTGCAACAGGTAATTAAAAAGGCAAATGGAATTTTGCCTGCCATTGCTCGAGGGATGGATTTTAAAAACATGGCGGCTTTGCTGCAGCTGTATAGTGTCCTGGTGAGGCTACACCTGGAGTACTGTGTGCAGTTTTGGTCTCCTTACTTGAGAGGAAATATACTAGCCCTGGAGGGGGTGCAGACGAGATTTACTCAGTTGATTCCAGAGTTGAGAGGGTTGGATTATGAGGATACACTGAGTAGGCTGGTGTTATATTCATTGGAATTCAGAAGAATGAGGGGACATCTTATAGAAACATGTAAGATTATGAAGGGAATAGATAAAGTGGAGGCAGGGAGGTTGTTTCTGCTAGCAGGTGAACTAGGGCTAGAGGGCATCGCCTCAAAATAAAGGGAAGCAGATGTAGGACTGAAGTTGGTAGGAACTTCTTCACCCAAAGGATTATGAATCTGTGGAACTCCCTGCCCAGTGAAGCAGGTGAAGCTATCCCACTGAATGTTTTTAAGGCAAGGCTCGATAAATTTTTGAACAGTATAGGAATTAAGGATTATGGTGAGCGGGCGGGTAAGTGGAGCTGAGTCTCAAAAAGATCAGCCATGATCTTGTTGAATGGCAGGGCAGGTTTGAGGGGCTGGATGGCCTACTCCTGCTCCTAGTCCTTATGTTCTTATGTCCGTAATATACTATATAATAGGTAGTCCTGCTGTCCATTCTAACAACAATTCTCTTTGTCCTTTAACAGTGATGGCCTTGGATCAGGATGGATCCACAGATTGAGCACATCTATTTCAATCAGCTTCTGTCGTCCAGCCCTGCAGTGGGCTCAAAATCCTCTCCTTGAATCATACTGTGCCTTTGAATCAATTCTTTTCTTCTTATAATTGTCTTTGGATGATTCTATTTACATATCACTGTGTATATGTTCAATAGTTTGAGAATGCATAGTTGTGTTGACAGTTTTGAGGAAACAAAAAGCCTCTAAATTTAAAAAAGAAAACTGCATCGTCAAGTTAAGAACCTATTTGGATCAACTTGGTACGATCAGTGAAATACTCGCTTTCAGAAAATACAGTTCTCAGTCATCAGTCTGCGCTGAATGATCTCTCTCAATAAGAATCAATTTTATGAGTACTGAAAGGAAACCCCTAGGCAATTGTGGAAAATGGGATGATGAAGGATGGCAAACTAATAACATACAGTTCTTTATTGATTAACCATTGATTGACTATTATTTTGCTAAAATGACAAAAAACAATCTGGGTAAAGGTAACCGAAGCCTATTATTTACTTATAACTCAACAGAGGAAGATTTCCTCTAGGCAAGTTCCAGTGACTGAGTTGTATAACCAGGCAAGAATTAAGATCATATATCAAAGCCATCACACACAATATTTTCAGATCACAGTCATTTTACTGAATTTTGCCAACATTTTGAGCATGGATTAAGAGGCGGGGATTCTGGCTTAATAGTGTGAGAAGATATGGTTGGCAAGCAACATCTTTCAGTTGCCAACTATTTTGCCAAAGCCTGAAATTGGCTGAGCCATCTGTCTCCAGCCTGGCCCTGACAATTTCCTGCTCTACAGACATTTTACCAGTGATGAGGGAGCTCAACACTGTTTAGGATGACTGTGAACCCACTGTTGATTGTCAGGAAAAATGGTTCATTAATGTTTTTTAGGGAAAATACCTGCAAAGTCATACAGCACAGAAACCGACCCTTCAATCCAACTTATCCATGTTAACCAAGTTCCTCCAAAATAAGCTATTCCCATGTGCCCGTGTTTGGCCCATGTCCCTCTGAACCTTTCCTGTTCATGCAACTGTCCAAATGTCTTTTGAATATTGTTAATATACCTGCACCTACCACTTCCTGTGGAAGTTCATTCTACATACGAGCTACACTGTGTGTGAAAAAGTTGCCTCTCAGGTCCCTTTTAAATACTTCTCTTCGCACCTTAAAAATATGCCCCCTACTTTTTACTTCTCCCACCCTCGGGAAAAAGATCTTTGCCATTCACCTTATTGAAGCCTTTCACGATTTTATAAATCCCTCTAATTCACCCCACAACCTCCTACAGTCTAGTGAAAGAAGTCCTAGCCTATCCTTACAATTCAAACCCTCTAGTCCTGGTAACACTTGTGTAAATCTTTTCTGCACCTGTGCAAGTTAATAATATCCTTCCTATAACAGGGCAACCAGAACTGTACACAGCACACGGGCGTCCTGTGCAATCTCAACATGACGCCCAACTCCTACAGTCAATGGCCTAAGTAATGAAAGCAAACATGAAATGCCTTCTCAACCACCCTGTCTACCTGTGATGCAATTTTCAAAAAACTATGTACCTGAATCAGAGATGATGGGAACTGCAGATGCTGGAGATTCCAAGATAATAAAATGTGAGGCTGGACGAACACAGCAGGCCAAGCAGCATCTCAGGAGCACAAAAGCTGACGTTTCGGGCCTAGACCCTTCATCAGAGAGGGGGATGGGGGGAGGGAACTGGAATAAATAGGGAGAGAGGGGGAGGCGGACCGAAGATGGAGAGTAAAGAAGATAGGTGGAGAGAGTGTAGGTGGGGAGGTAGGGAGGGGATAGGTCAGTCCAGGGAAGACGGACAGGTCAAGGAGGTGGGATGAGGTTAGTAGGTAGCCCACTCCAACCTCTCCCCCGCAGAACGGGCAGCCCTCCGCTCCCTCCGCTCCAACCCCAACCTCACCATCAAACCCGCAGACAAGGGTGGCGCAGTGGTAGTATGGCGCACTGACCTCTACATCGCCGAGGCCAGACGCCAACTCTCCGACACCACCTCCTACCGCCTCCTCGATCATGACCCCACACCCGAGCACCAAACCATCATCTCCAACACCATTCACGACCTCATCACCTCAGGGGACCTCCCACCCACAGCCTCCAAGCTCATTGTTCCCCAACCCCGCACGGCCCATTTCTATCTCCTTCCCAAAATCCACAAACCTGCCTGCCCTGGTCGACCCATCGTCTCAGCCTGCTCCTGCCCCACCGAACTCATCTCCACCTATCTGGACTCCATTTTCTCCCCTTTGGTCCAGGAACTCCCCACCTACGTCCGTGACACCACCCACGCCCTCCACCTCCTCCAGGACTTCCAATTCCCTGGCCCCCAACACCTCATATTCACCATGGACGTCCAGTCCCTGTACACCTGCATTCCGCATGGAGATGGCCTCAAGGCCCTCCGCTTCTTCCTATCCCGCAGGCCCGACCAGTCCCCCTCCACCGACACTCTCATCCGCCTAGCTGAACTCATCCTCACACTCAACAACTTCTCTTTTGACTCCTCCCACTTCCTACAGACTAAGGGGGTGGCCATGGGCACCCGCATGGGCCCCAGCTATGCCTGCCTCTTTGTAGGTTACGTGGAACAGTCCCTCTTCCGCACCTACACAGGCCCCAAACCCCACCTCTTCCTCCGGTACATTGATGACTGTATCGGCGCCGCCTCTTGCTCCCCAGAGGAGCTCGAACAGTTCATCCACTTCACCAACACCTTCCACCCCAACCTTCAGTTCACCTGGGCCATCTCCAGCACATCCCTCACCTTCCTGGACCTCTCAGTCTCCATCTCAGGCAACCAGCTTGTAACTGATGTCCATTTCAAGCCCACCGACTCCCACAGCTACCTAGAATACACCTCCTCCCACCCACCCTCCTGCAAAAATTCCATCTCCTATTCCCAATTCCTCCGCCTCCGCCGCATCTGCTCCCACGACAAGACATTCCACTCCCGCACATCCCAGATGTCCAAGTTCTTTAAGGACCGCAACTTTCCCCCCACGGTGATCGAGAACGCCCTTGACCGCATCTCCCGCATTTCCCGCGACACATCCCTCACACCCCGCCCCCGCCACAACCGCCCCAAGAGGATCCCCCTCGTTCTCACACACCACCCTACCAACCTCCGGATACAACGCATTATCCTCCGACACTTCCGCCATTTACAATCCGACCCCACCACCCAAGGCATTTTTCCATCCCCTCCCCTGTCTGCTTTCCGGAGAGACCACTCTCTCCGTGACTCCCTTGTTCGCTCCACACTGCCCTCCAACCCCACCACACCCGGCACCTTCCCCTGCAACCGCAGGAAATGCTACACTTGTCCCCACACCTCCTCCCTCACCCCCATCCCAGGCCCCAAGATGACATTCCACATCAAGCAGAGGTTCACCTGCACATCTGCCAATGTGGTATACTGCATCCACTGTACCCGGTGCGGCTTCCTCTACATTGGGGAAACCAAGCGGAGGCTTGGGGACCGCTTTGCAGAACACCTCCGCTCAGTTCGCAATAAACAACTGCACCTCCCAGTCGCAAACCATTTCCACTCCCCCTCCCATTCTCTTGATGACATGTCCATCATGGGCCTCCTGCACTGCCACAATGATGCCACCCGAAGGTTGCAGGAACAGCAACTCATATTCCGCCTGGGAACCCTGCAGCCATATGGTATCAATGTGGACTTCACCAGCTTCAAAATCTCCCCTTCCCCGACTGCATCCCTCAACCAGCCCAGTTCGTCCCCTCCCCCCACTGCACCACACAACCAGCCCAGCTCTTCCCCCCCACCCATTGCATCCCAAAACCAGTCCAACCTGTCTCTGCCTCCCTAACCGGTTCTTCCTCTCACCCATCCCTTCCTCCCACCCCAAGCCGCACCCCCCGCTACCTACTAACCTCATCCCACCTCCTTGACCTGTCCGTCTTCCCTGGACTGACCTATCCCCTCCCTACCTCCCCACCTACACTCTCTCCACCTATCTTCTTTACTCTCCATCTTCGGTCCGCCTCCCCCTCTCTCCCTATTTATTCCAGTTCCCTCCCCCCATCCCCCTCTCTGATGAAGGGTCTAGGCCCGAAACGTCAGCTTTTGTGCTCCTGAGATGCTGCTTGGCCTGCTGTGTTCGTCCAGCCTCACCTTTTATGTACCTGAATCGTTTGCTTTCTCTGTTTGACAATGCTCCCCAGGGCCCTACCATTAACTGTCCAAGTCCTGCCTTTGTTTGTCTGCCAACATATCTGCAAGACGTGGCTTTCTGTTGGTGGCGTTAGGGGTAATAGGGTGGTGACGGTCAGCTCCCTCATTATATCTTCTTGGTGACACTTTTTCTATTTGAAGTTTCACTGATGTTTTAAATGTGCTATATTCCATTGGCTTCTCATAGATTTTTACTAGCAATCCACTAAATTTACATTTGCAACTTTTTTGTAGCAATCCTCCTTTGTAAACTACATAATTTGGAATTCCAAGTTAAAATATCTTCCTCAAACCCATTGCTTTCCATGCTCAAAACTTAAACTTGTGGCACATTGTTCATCTGCTAATAACAACAACTTTTCTTTGTGAGATAGTAGGGACTGCAGATGCCGGAGAGTCATGTCTGAAGAGGGGTCTAGGCCCAAAACGTCAGCTTTTCTGCTCCTCTGATGCTGCTTGGCCTGCTGTGTTCATCCAGCTCTGCACCTTGTTATCTCAGGTTTTCTTTGTGTAATACATCTAAACCTGAAGTAAACCTGTATAATAATAAATAAAATCAAAAGCTGCCAGAAATACTTAATTGATCTGGTGAATAAGCTTTCATCAAAATTGGAAGTCAGGTTAGAGAAGATTGAGTGGAACTGAGAAATTGAGGCTGTTAATGTTTTGCTGACAGTTCTCAAAGAATCAAGACATCAAAAGGGTTAAGAGTCTAGAGGGAGGTTAAATAGAGCAGGGGGAGGACACCGATCCTCTTCGTTTCAGCCGTGTTAATACCACAAAAACTCACCTTTTCTGTGTTTGTTAAGGCCAAGTTTCCCAGTGAAACATCATAGAATCATAGAATCCCTGCAGTGCAGAGGGTGGCCATTTGGCCCAGTGAGTCAGTGCTGCCCTCCGAAAAGAATCCCACCCACACCCAGACCCAAACCCAGACCCTCTCCCCATAACCCCATATTTCCCATGATTAACCCACGTAACCTACACATCACTGAAAACTATGAGGCAATTTAGCAAGGCCAATCCACTCAAAATGCACATCATTGGATAGTGAGTGGAAACGAGCATCCAGTTGAAACCCATGCAGGCACAGGAAAATGTAAAAACTCCACACAGTCATTGAGGCTATGTCGACAGAGTGAAGCTTCTGGTACAGCAGAAATTCCTCATTGATGCACGTATCTGTGCTTGTGTGAATTCAGAAGTCGATGTTCAATTTACTTCAACCTTTATGTTGTTTTCTCTGCAACAATGAGATGGTAGTTTTCCTGGAATTTTCTTCATAATAATTAATTTTGCACTTGCAGTGTATTAGAATGCTCAGCAGCTCCAATTTTCCTCTTGAGAAGCTCCTTCCAGAGGTAGAGATGTGTTACAATTGGGAACCAGCATGCTGGTGAGAGAAATAGTATATTGTTGCAGGGATTAAAAGCTTACAGGAGTTTAAATGTTTGAAGGTTTATTTGCAAAAAGTGCATATCATATCAATAAGTTCGCTGCTAGATGTGTCATTTTTGGGGGGGTGGGTGGTAAGGCATGGGATAGAAATCCTATTTGACATGCAGCAGAAGAGACCATTATGGACATTTGTTGCCCATCTCTATTTATTCTTGAAAAGTTGCCAATGAGCTGCCATCTTATATCGGAACAGTGGGAATAGAGTAACTGCCATAATTGCCAATGTTAACACGGCCATGCTGCAACTTATTGTCAAAAAAATCGTGCTAAGGTAAACTAAGAAGGGCCAATCACATCATAGAAAAATACAGTTTTTAGAACATCAATAACGACTTGCTGTCACACTGTGTTAATGTGTTTAAATTACTTAATATCAATTTCAGAGGGAGTTTGCTTCAGGCCCCAACTATTACCTGGAAGCATTAAATGGAATATAAATGTTTTGAGATAACAAAGTGTGGAGCTGGATGGACACAGCAGGCCAAGCAGCATCTTAGGAGCACAAAAGCTAACATTTCAGGCCTAGACCCTTCATCAGAAAAGCAAGTCATTTTCATAATAAGGACTAATATGGGATTCATGGGAGAGTTTGCAGACAGGCAATGTGAGATCCAGAACACTGGGAAGAAAGAGCAAAAAATTCTCCTGATGTTTTGGCCATGCACTTGTTATCAGAGCTACAACTTCTACAATTCAAGGTTAAAGTAGACAGATATTTAGTCAGTAAGGGAATTGGGGGTTATAGGGAAAAGGCAAGACAATGGAATTGAGCATTATCAGACCAGCCATGATTTCATTGAATACTGATGGGCTGAATGGTCTACTTCTGCTTCTATTTCTTATGGTCTTTGGGTTCTACTGAATGCCTTGATAATTAAGATCTGTAAAACCAGAAAAATAACCTCTATGAGTAAGAGTCTCCAGGTCTCTGTCCTGTCATTTCCTTGAGAGGGTAAATCTCTAAACTCTGCAAGGTGAGACAATGGATATATGGATATTGTTGAAATGAAGAAATTTAAGCAGAGTGCCTGTTCTGGACTATCAGAAGAATTTTTGATCTTTCCTCCCAGTATTCTGGATCCCACATTGCCTGTCTGCAAACTCTACCATGAATCCCATATTAGTCCTTATGATGAAAATGACTTGTGAAAAACTGCAGAAGTTCGAAAGAAGACATGCCATCAAGTCCTCCATGTCAGGGACACTTGCAACATGAAAGTACAAAAAAATGCAAAACTTAAGTATATCTATAACAAAAGACACAATTTGTCACAATTATGATATGTCTAGATCAGCATGATATAATACAGCAGAAAGATAGTGTGGTGGTAGTGTCACAACCTCTGATCCAGAAGGTGTAGGTTCAGGTCTGGAATTTGCATAAGTCATTAAGAGGGCAGGCATGTTAGTGATATTGTCCCACTTACTAAGGGTGAAAATTCCATTTCCTTTGTTAAGTTTACTGATGCACACACCCATAATGATACATATATTGGATTTGAAGCTTCACAATTCTCACATTCAAATTGCATATTAAAATTGGAAAGCTGTTTGAAGTTCCACAATGTGCATGCGTTAGATCAGCTAGGCATATTCTCAAGTGCTCACCATCTTTAACAGGCACTGGTTTGTGGTGGTACAGCCGGGGCCGGAGATTTTTAAGTCAGTAAATATCTCCTCCTGTTTAATGTGGGATGAAAGCATATGAAAATTGAAGCCAAAGACAAATGCTTGCTTTTGGAGAGTATGTAGTCAGAAAGATTTATTATGCGTTTAATGGTAATGTTAATTGTGCTGTCAAACCACTTTCACTCAAGTGAGTTTATAATACAGGTGTGATTTAAGTGGGTGTTTTTTATGGTGCAGACATCTATTGAAACAGTATAATGACATAAATGGATCAAATTGGAAAATGAAAGAGATTTGGAAACTTCAGATAAAGTCCAGCACAGGCCATGGCGTAAATTGGTAACACTATTAGTGATCTTTTCATTCTCATCTCATATTAAAAAAATGCCCATTCAATTGTGGATTGTGTCTCATTTTACTACTATCAATGCTTTCAGATATGAAATGGCATAACTTTGAGTTTAGTATACTGTTGAAGAATAGAGTTTTCTGTTCTTAAATTCCCTATTCTTGAACTATCTGTAAGTCTAATAATGTGACTGATGTCAGAAATTTAGTCATGTTGTAGGCATTTTAGTTATACAAAAAGTTGTTTAGATAATAAATGTTAAGTATTGCTGAGAAAAAAGCACATTTAACTGGAAATTTTTGTCTTGCACTCATGAGGACAATTTGTAAGAACTACCAATATAAAGGAAAAACAACATTTATATTATATGATAGGAGAGTGTTGATTGATTGGCAAATGGTTTCTGATTGGCAGGTCAGTTGTCACAGGGAATGCACCAGTTAATGATGACTGGCAGTTAACTATTAGCTTCTTTTAATTCTCAGAATGGATGGGTTAGCTCTGTTTTATCAAGGCATCGCCCTGAAAAACAAACCAGTGAATTGCTTTAAAAAAAGGTTCATTTTTCAACAATATGCCAAAACAAAACTGTTATTTCTTTTCCCTCATTTATGTGTGCTAGATGTTAGGAATATACTTTAAATTTATACAATATGTAAGAAAAATGCTAGATACGGAACTGTGAGGGAAATTTCTGGATTGCAGTAGTTTCTTGAAAATAAAGTCAACAGTTAAATGTGTACTTTGGTTTATCTGCTATCTACAGCAATATGGGTGATTTTGGAACAAAGATGAGCAAAGGTTTTAGAGAGACAAGAGGTTAGGTTAATGGTCATCAATTGCTGGAGTATCTGGCTAGAAATTATCGGGGAAACACTTTTAAAGATGGTTGCCTAGCAACATATATTGGCTTGAGTTCTGTTTTAACTGACTTAATTGTTCAGTGAGGAGAAAAACTCAAGAGCTACAAATCTTTTTCACCCTCTCTCAGCATAAGTTCTGTGATGAAGTTTCTAAAATTGTTTTTTTTTTCTGCGTATCTTATAAACCCTCAAAAACTGAACTGTGACCAAATCCCAAAGATATAGATCCATCTTTATTTCAATCTGAACTGAAAGTCTTCTGTCAATCAAGAATTAAACTTCATCAATAAGAAATTCAGTGGAGCATGTAGAATCATCAGGGTCTTTCCCTTCTCTAACAAAAATGTTTTTCTTCTTCTTTTCAAAGAAGCATTATTTCTGCACAAACTATTATCTTTTGTGCTGTCTAATGGTGCCTGCTTTTGGGAAAAAGAGGGTATAATTTGAATTCTGAATTATAGCTCATATTTAGACCAGTAATTACTACTTGTTTTTAAGAATGAATTTTGTTTTATATAAACAAATTATTTTGATGCCTATAAAGAAGCTTGGTGAAAGTCTCTTTACTTTGGATAGCAGTATGATAGAGAATCAATTGGCCATTTTGGTGACTAAATCAAAATACTTACATTAATGGTGTGACTGGCAGAAGAATGGTGCTGGATTACTCATATATTCCTCCAAATGCTGTTGTAATGCAGTGTAAGTGCAGCCAATCAACAATGGATTCAGTTTGCAGTCACTTCAGGATGTGTACCATTTCATACCAAGGACTTCCAAAGAGTGATGACACAGCAGACCACATTAAAGTAAAAGCCTTGTAGTTGATTGGAGCAGTTAGTAATCACCTGACTACAGTTGTGTCATCAAACATAAGCAAGTTACATGTTGAAACAGCTAAATTATTTTGTGTTAATGTTGATGTAGATATGATCAATGGACTACACACTGCACCTAGATGCAATTTGTGGCTACTTACACGCTAGAAAGTTCACATTACTCTGTAATGTTGCAGCACTCCGTGTTATTGTTGCTGGTTGTCCATAGGAAAGGGGCTGAAATTTGGATTTGGACATCAATCTATACATAACTTCCTTCATACTGGCATATGCAGCTATTTGTTTAAAGTTGTGGCAGTTCTGTGTGTGAGTCTGAAATTACAATAGCAACTAGCAAATAGAAATTAAAGGCAGTGGCGAGTTTACCTGCCTACGTTAGAGGTGGAATATAAAATCACCTGCAGGTGTGAAATTACTTACTGTCTACTTACTCTGAAAAGTAAGACTTATTTATTTTGAGACTACTCCATTGCCAAATAAAGGAGGAAGGAACATCTCCACCCAAATTTCCGATGTTCAGGATTATGATGGGCGGCATCATGAATTGGTGGTGCAGCCCCATGACCTCATTCCTTTCATTATTCTGCCTGTTTTTCACACAGCCAGCAATCAAACAGAATTTTAGTGGGCAAGGTGGCACATTCTATTTGAAGTGAAAATAGGACAACAAACAAAAATAACCCTCGGAAAATGACACAAAATTAGAAGCTAAAATGAACAAGAAATAAATTACTTGCCAATCATGGCCCAAGGACATCCCAAGTGCTTCATAGGCAAGATAATAAAGTGTGAAGCTGGATGAACACAGCAGGCCAAGCAGCATCTCAGAAGCACAAAAGCTGACATTTCGGGCCTAGACCCTTCATCAGAGAGGGGGATGGGGTGAGGGTTTTGGAATAAATAGGGAGAGAGGGGAAGACGGATCAAAGATGGAGAGAAAAGAAGATAGGTGGAGAGGAGAGTATAGGTGGGGAGGTAGGGAGGGGATATGTCAGTCCAGGGAAGATGGACAGGTCAAGGAGGTGTGATGAGGTTAGTAGGTAGGAAATGGAGGAGCGGTTTGGGGTGGGAGGAAGGGATGGGTGGAAGCCCATATTCCAATCTACTTAGCCTGGTCACAAGGTGCTTTAGCTGTGGGGTGGACAATTTCCAAACATTTTCTTCCCAACATTGGTGGGGAGAGTTAGACATGGATGTGGGGGACTTGGCGAGGGCTGTGGGACTGAGCTTTCTGCCTCCCTATACTTGTCTGCTCAGTTGTTTGATCATGATTTTGTGGAATCTCTAACACAATGATTCGTACAAATTTTCCTCTTTGAATTGATATGTGTGATTTAAATAGATTTTAGTGTTCTCATTCAATTTTCAAGAAAACAACCTATTAAATTGTTTAGAGAATTAATTGAATGTCCTGTATTTGTAAGTTTACCACGATAACCATTAAAAGGCACTTTAGAATTGCACGCTAGTTTAGAGTTTCATAGAATTGTCAGTTCCTTAATTGGAATTATAATAAAACCGAATCACTAGTAAGGTTATCAGATTAGGTGAAAAACAAAGGCTTAACATGTAACTGAATCAATCAGAAAACATAGGTCATTTACTGGCTGTGGTTAATTGATGAAAAAAGTACCACGGGTGATGGAAAAATTAAACATTCAATTGTTCATAAGAGCACTTCTGAATATGTAAAAAAAGGAAAGAATAATTTGAAACAGTATTCCAGTCTCTCATGAAAGATCTATCATTAGATGATTTGTATATTGTTTTGTTTAATATATGAACATTGTTTCACTCAACATTCTTAATTTGAACATTATTGAAACCTATACTTCTGTTCAATTGAAGCAGCTATCTGAAACTCCCATTGTGTAACAAGTGAGTGTCAAAGCGTACTCATCACAATACATTGAACAGATATGACAAAAAGCACTGCTTACCTTAACATTTTTCAATGTTTAGACACCTAAGCAAAAGCAATGTTTGAGGAAGGATTTATCCATTTTCAACACTGCAAAGACACTGTAACATAAAATCTGCCTTCTCTAATAAAATATTTCAGCTTGTACAATTCTTATTGCATTGAATATTTCGTACACCCCACAGAGAACAAAATGATTTGAATGGCCAATTTCAGATCCAAGTGATTAAAGAAACTATCATGTTAGCTCCAGCATGGAGGTCAACAGGCTTACTAGTACTTGGAAATGAAAGTGAGTCATTCCATTGGGAGAAGCCACGTTTTGATGTTCAAAATGGCATCAGACTCAAAGCACAATTTTTTTTAATATCAATAGACACATTGTTTCCCTGGAACTTGTTGAAAGATATCAAAGCCTCGATATTCACTGGCTTTCAATACTAACATGCAAGCCAATTTACATTTTAGAGGAGGCATTAATCCAGTTAATCTAAATATATGAATACTTCCATTCATTTAGTGGATAGACAATTTAAATATTTGGCCACTGAAATGACAAACAATATTTTTAATGCTCATGACTATTCAGAATGAATTATTGAAAATTGGCTTTAATACTGTACAATTCTCCTTATGTCCTAAGTATAGATTTTCTGTTAGCTGCTACTTTAACCAAATTAGCTTCAGTGAGGATGCTGCAGTTTGATAACCTTCCTTCCCACTTTGCTTTGAGTATCCTATGGAGACACAAAAATGGAAATTCTCCAGTGCCTAATGGTGCCTTACCACGTGGCCCCAGTCTCACAGTTATATCGAAGTGTGATAGCAACAACAGCATTGTAGAATAAAGCCTTTGTCCTTTTAAGGAGATTTGTGCTGTCAAAGACCCATTTGCACAACTTTTGAAAACCATTTGGTACAGGCAATTCTGCTGGACCTCTGTTTTGATGGTGATCAAAATACTACTGGTAAAGCAAATCAGAAAAATAAGCGACTTCTGTATGTCCAGCAGGTGTGTCCACCATGTGGTCAGTAAACTTTAGATTAACATCACTCATGTAGCCTCCTTTTAAGAATTCGAGTTAAAGCAGACCAGCAATTACAATTTTAAGTTACTTAAAGGTTAATTTATTACAATTTGCTGTTAAATATTAGTTGTGGTTAAAAATAAGAAAGTTATTGACAAGGAATTATAACTGCCAGCATAGAAAGTAGTATTAATAAGACAGAAGAATGCTTATAGGAAGAAAGTTCCAATTATGTTTGAGCATATTGCCGGGGCTTGAAGATTGAGCCAATGATGAAAAATTGTCTGAGCTAGAGTTATTTTCCTCAAATAGAGAAGACTGAGAGTGCTGTAGAGAGATATTTAAACTAATTAGAGGGGGATGGTTTGGGACAGGGAAAATTCAGATATACAAAGCAAAAGGATATGGCAGCACTGCAAGGCAGCTATTTGATTAACTATACCCAGAATGGGACAGGAAGGGACAGATTCTACAAGCATAGAAAAATAGCAGTAAATAAGATATCAGAAAATATTAAAAAGGCAAAGTTGGTTGCTCTTTACTTGAAGGAGAGTAGTAATCGGAAAAATAAATAGATGAATTATCCGCACAAATACAGGTAAACAGATATGTTAAGCCATTGCATTATATAGTTACAAAGAGATGGAAGTAGGGAATTAAAAATTCAGGGGTATTTGACTTTTCAAGGGGTCAGGCAGCAAAGAAAGGGTGGTAGAGCAACATTTTTGGTGCTGAATGGACTAAGTATGACAGGAAGAAATGATTTTAAATTAGAAGATTTAAAATCCATGTGGGTGGAGGTAAGAAATCAAGTAATAGGAAAGAAGAACAAAAACAAAGTTGTTGGGAAAGCTTAGCACGGCTGGCAGCATCTGTAAAGGAGAAAACAGAATTAACGTTTTGGGTCCGGTGACCCTTCCTCAGAACACTATTCTGAGGAAGGGTCACCGGACCCTAAACGTAAACCCTGTTTTCTCCTTTACGGATGCTGCCAGACTTGCTGAGCTTTTCCAGCAACTTTGTTTTTGTTCCTGATTTACAGCATCTGCAGTTCTTTTGTTTTATTTTTAATAGGAAAGAAGACACTGGTAGGAGTAGTCTAAAGGCCTTCTAACTAGCTATACAATGGGAGATAGAATAAATCATAAGATAAAGAAGGCCATTAACAGAGGCAGTACGTTAATCACAAGTGACTTTAATCTTCACGTAAATCGGGATCGTCTGCTTGGCAGAGGAAGCCAAAGGAACAATTCATAGAACACATTTAGGATAGTTTCTGAGAACAATGTGTTGCAGATGCAATCATGGATCAGGCTATTTCGGATCTGGTGGTACCAAAAGGCAGGTTTAAAAATAAAGTCAGAGTAAAAGAACTCCAAGGAAGCAGTTATCATAACATGGTAGAATTTAGCATTCATTTTGAGTGGGAAGAACTTGGGTCAGAAACAACTGTGCTAAAATTAAATAAGGGCAATTACAAAGGAATGAAGGCAGAACTTCATTGAGTGGACTGTAAAATGAGTTTAGCTGCAAAGATAGTTGAAGAACAATGGCAGGTGCTTAAGAAAACAGTTTATGTCTTGCAAAAAGACTTGTTTCAGTGAGGAAAAAGTATTCTAGGAAGGCAAAAGCTAACCATGCTTAATTAGGGAAGTTAGGGATAGCATCAATTGAAAGAAAGTAAAGGCACATCATACGGCAAACTTTCATGGTAAAGAAGGGTATTGGAATTTTTTTTAAAAGAAAAGTCAAAACAAAGAGGTAGACAATAAACTTTGAGTGTGCATTTGCAAGCATTATTGAGCCAGACAGCAAGGGATTCGCTAAAAATACATAAAGAAAGAGACAAGCCTACATAAATTCAGGTCTATTAGATAATGAGATATGGAAACAATAATGGGGAACCAGTAAATGGCAGAAGGGTTAAATAAATACTTTGCATCAGTCTTCATAGTGGAAGGCATGAATAGCATTCCAAAATTGCTGAATATTCAAGGGGCTAACAGAGGATTTGAATCAATACAATAACTACCACTAGAGAAAATATGCTAGATAAATTAATGTGACGAAGGGCCAATGTGCCCTTTTGACCTGGTGCAATGTTTCTTGGATATTGTATAAAGTAAATGCAGAGTAATGGATGCATACATAGTAAGCTTCCAAGAATCCTTAGATTCTGGAAAATCCCAGAGGATTGCAAAATGTCAATGCAACATTTATTTAAAAAGGCAAGGAGACAAAAAGTACAGGTACCTACAGACCAATTAAATTTACTGTTTTTTTATCTGCTTATCTGTGAATGGGAAAATGTCAGAGTCCATTATAAAAGGTGTAACAGCATTTAGAAATGCATAATATTTTTAAGCAGATTCAGCATGCGTCATAGAACATAGAACATTACAGCACAGTACAGGCCCTTCGGCCCTCGATGTTGTGCCAACCTGTCATACCGATCTCAAGCCCATCTAACATACACTATTCCATGTGCGTCCATGAGGAGAAATATTGCCTGAGAAATTTACTACAAGTTATTGAGGAGTAAAGAAGCAGGAGAAATAAAGGGGAAGCAGTAAACGTAGTACATCTAGATTTTCAGAAGGTGTTTGAAAAAATATCACACATTCCTTAATAAGATAACAGCCATGGTATTTGTGGTAGAATATTATCATGGCTACAGGATTAGCTAACTAACAGATAACAGACAGTTGCAATAAAGGGGGTGGTTTTTTTTCGCAGGCAATCTATAACTAGTGGAATGTCACAGGAATCAATACTGGGGCTACACCTATTTACAGTATATATAATGACTTACATGAGTGAAATGAAAGCACCATCACCAAGTTTGTGAATGACACAAAAAGTGGTGGGAAGGCAAATTGTGAGGCTGACACAAAGAGGCTGCGGAGTGATATAAGCAAGTTAAGCATTGGGACAAGGCTGGGTAAATGGAATATAACGCAGGAAAATGTGAAGTTATGCAATTGGCAGGAAGAATGGAGGAGCTGAATAGGATTTAAGTGGTGATTGAATTTCCAATTTCAAAATAAGTACATTTATAACTGAGATAAGGAGGAATGTCTTCTCTCAGAGGGTAAAAAAATCTATGTATTTTTTGTGTAGAGGGCTGATGAGGCTGGTTTGCTAAATATACTCAAAGTTGATATTGACAGATTTTTAACACATTAAGGAAAGCAAGTTTTCTGGGGTAAAGGTGGGGAAGTGGAGTGGAGGATTTCTGATTAGCCATTATCTAATTTGAATGCCAGAGCCAAATCAATGGGCTGAATGAACTACTGCTGCTCCTGTCTTACTGTCTTATGGTTTTTGATGATTTAATTGAAATCTATAAAATTATGACTTACCTGCATTGAATAGACAAGAAAGACCTGTTTTGTCTCACGGTGAGTGCAATGACCTGGAGGCATGGGTTTACGATGATCGGGAGAAAGATTAGAGGGGACATGAGGAAAAATCTTTTTGCCCAGAGATTGATGGGTGTCTGTAATTCACTGCTCAATTTTGAGGCAGAGGTAAATACTCTTAGTTCATAGAAAATGGACCTAGATCTGCACCTGAAGAGCTGTAGCCTACAAGACTACAGATTAGGTGCTGAAAGGTGGGATTAACATAAAACGGCTAGATTTTGTCTCTCAGCAGGCGTCTACATGATGCATTGAACAGTCTGTTTCTGTGCCAAAACTTTTCCATGATTCTATTTATGTCTGTTTAATTTAACAGATGAATGATAATTTGAAAAAAAATTACATGAATGATATAAATTTATAATTTACAACATACCATTCATAGTAACTACCTACACAATATTACTGAGAACATGCATTTAAAGAAACAACAAATTGTGTTCGATTTGATGGTTATGCGTTGCTAAATGTTTTATGGTTAAGAAGCCCATTGTCTCACTTATAGCCTTGCTGCTTTCCAATTTTTAAAAAAGCCATATCTCACATTTAGTTTGTCAGCAGTTGTAAAGGAGCAAGCATTAATAAGCTAAAAATAGTTATTGAGAAGAAGTTACTCCCTGCAATATTGAGGCAAATGAAGATTGTCACTAAACAGACTTGCTGTGGAATTGGGCTTAAAGGTGGAGGAATACTTGTTTTTAGGAAAGAAATCCTTCTGCATCTGGCAGACCGTTATGAGTTGAATAGACATTAATTTAACAGCATCGGTGCACAAAGTATAAGAAGAGGTGGATTTCCGTAGACAGTGCTGGTTGGCCAACTTGATTTTGGACAAAGCTGATTCATATAAACACTTGCTGTGCATTGCCTAAAGAAGTCTTAGGCTTGAAGAGTCTCAAAATATTGTCGCTAAAACACTAAAGCTACTTTTCAACGTAAACCACGTACAACTGTGCTACTGACGAGAGGTGGTAGGTTAAGTATTATGCGTCTGAAACAAAGTATGCCATTTCAAACAGCAAACATTCCTATGTTGTGTATTGAGAACATGAATGCAGTACAATTGAAGATTTTCTTCCTGCATTGTTCTCAATTGCTTCCAAGTTTTTGGTGAGATTTGCACACTTACGCTCTTTGTTATGCAATAATTTGACATCCTGGTCATCAACCTGCATGCTTAAGTTATTTTCAGAATTAAGACATAGGACGAAAATACTATATTTGGATATGATCTTGAATACTGGGAATGTGCCATTAGACTAATAGAGTGCAATCTTCATACTCAAGATGCAAATTTGCATATTAAATATATATTTGCAAATAATTCCTGCCTGAAATTAGTAATATTTAAAAACCCTTACAGTTCCCACAGAATGCAAGGTGCTGTGGAGTGACCCAAATTATATCATGAATGCAGCTGATGGTCTTTTCTTTGCTGTGAGTGCCGCCATGTAACAACTGTGTGGAATATAATGATGCTGCTGTTGCTGCCCCATGCCAATAGCGATTGGTCCTACTGAATAATGCATCTGTGGTCTCCTTAATACATTTGTGGGCAGCAAACTGGCTGACATTCAGATGTCCCCGGTGGCTGCCCTGGAATGAACCAATGTATAAAAATTGAGAGTCACACTGACTTTGACAGACATCATTGATAGCACTGTATAGATGTTACATGATATTTGTAATCTCTATATTGGTGATGGCACAGCGAGCAATCAGGAAGGCAAATGATATGTTAATCTTTATTGCAAGTGGCTGGTGTGTGAGAGTAAGGAAATCTTGCTGCAATGAGGCAGAGCTTTGGTGAGAACACACCTGGAAAACTGAGCATAATTTTGTTCTCTTTACCTAGGATAGGATATATATGCCCCAAAACAAATGCAGTGAAGGCTCACTGGATTGATTCCTGGGATAAGAGGAATGTGTGATGGTAGAATTATTCTATATTTCCTGGAGTTTCAGAAAAATGAAGGGTGATCTTGTTGAAGTGTGCAGGGACCAGCTATTTAAATTGAGATAAGCTGACATTCCTTTACTTAGAAGGCTGTGAACATTTAGAAATGTCTGCTTAGATGGCTATGAATCACATATTGATAATTGCATCCAAAACTGAAATTGACAGATTTTGGGAAACTAAGGAAACAGAGGTTTATGGTGATAGGATGAGATAACAAAGTAAATGTAGTTGAGTCTTGATTACTTTCAATGGCATAGCAGGTTCCATTGCTGTCTCATACAACTTAGGCTTCTTTCTGTCTTATCGCATTGTTGTAGCACTATTTCTATTATATCTTAGCCGTGTTAATAAATAATTCTTAATTGCACTTAGAACCATAAACAAATCAAATATTCACTGCCTGTTCAAGAGTCATATTATAACATGATGGTAGTTTCTTAGGCACATTGATTACCTGTTGCATCAATGTGAGATGATATCCATGCAGATGCCCAAACTCTTTATAGAAGGATACATGGGAAAGCAAACAATTTTATTGACAGAAATAAAGCTTGCGTGACCAGCCCTCTTAAAGTTTCAGATTTTTTTATGTTTGGAGAAAGCCCATACAAAAACTGATATATCTTGGACCTTTCCATGACTCCTATGCGAACCCAGCATTTTTTTTAAAGTACGTTGCCCTGTTTTTCTCCAAAATATGATTTTTTTGCATATCTATGACGAGCTTTTGTCTCAACTTCCTCCCTCTCTTTATTTAGTTATGTTTTTTTTTAAATAGTTGTCCCAGTTCACTGTGCCACTCTATCCTTTTGGGCTGGGTTCGCTTAGATACAATAATGCCATCTAACTCCCCACCTTTCACATAGTTCTTCCTTCCACAGCATTTCACGTTCCCACTTTCTCTGTTTTTTGTTCAGGTCTACCTCAAACCCCATTCCCTATCCCCCAATTCAACTTTGCACTTGTTTCCCTATACAACACAGTTCAAATTGGTGCCCTTGTTTCATTCACTCCAGCTTAGACTTGTATTTGTTCTTGATAACCTGTATCCTGCTCCAATCTAAAATGTCGGGATTTTGTGAATCTATGGAAATATTCCTAACTTCTCCTGCACCTCTTTATGAGTTTTCCAACTACCCTTCATTTTCAATAAATTATGTTCACCCAACACAATTTGTTAAGAGCTCTTCCTGTTTCAACTTAATAAATAACGATTATTTCCGTTCTTCAGACATCTTGGTAATGCCCTCATTATGGACTATAGATGGGCCACAATTTCCAAACTATGGATTGGCATGCCTCCAATATCTAAATATATTAAACTACATGGATACGCTAGATCTTAATGGAATGGGATGTAGCCCTCTCCAATCCACTCTCTCAAAACAATTGCCTTGTAATTGTGTTGGTGTTGAGGATTATGTAATTTATGTGTTAAAGTAGAATTCTCAGAAATAGCAGAGAGCCAGTGGAATGATGCCTCAGGAAATAAAAGCATTCTTGCATTTATGGAGTACCTTTCATGACCTCAGGTTGTCCCAGTTGCATTGTATCAATGATAAGAGATAATGGGAACTGCAGATGCTGGAGAATCCAAGATAATAAAGTGTGAAGCTGGATGAACACAGCAGGCCAAGCAGCATCTCAGGAGCACAAAAGCTGACGTTTCGGGCCTAGACCCTTCATCAGAGAGGGGGATGGGGTGAGGGTTCTGGAATAAATAGGGAGAGAGGGGGAGGCGAACTGAAGATGGAAAGAAAAGAAGATAGGTGGAGAGGAGAGTATAGGTGGAGAGGTAGGGAGGGGATATGTCAGTCCAGGGAAGATGGACAGGTCAAGGAGGTGGGATGAGGTTAGTAGGTAGGAAATGGAGGTGCGGCTTGGGATGGGAGGAAGGGATGAGTGAGAGGAAGAACAGGTTAGGGAGGCAGAGACAGGCTGGGCTGGTTTTGGGATGCAGTGGGTGGAGGGGATGAGCTGGGCTGGTTGTGTGATGCAGTGGGGGGAGAGGACGAACTGGGCTGGTCTTGGGATGCGGTGGGGGAAGGGGAGATTTTGAAGCTGGTGAAGCCCACATTGATACCATTGGCCTGCAGGGTTCCCAAGCGGAATATGAGTTGTTGTTCCTGCAACCTTTGGGTGTAGTCAATGAAGTACTTTTAAAGCACAGCTGTATTTTCCCATGAGGCTCCATTGTTTCAAACTAAAGTTGGAACAGAACACAGGAATTCCAAAGAATCACATCCCTGGCACTCCCACCTCCCCACACCCCCATCTTTAACTTATTGTTTCACCATTTTGTCACAAATATTTCCTTCATTTTTTTTCTAGTCTGAGTTACATTCTATTCTTTAATTACTAGAAGGCTCTTTTACAAAGGTAATGTTATATATTTCAGTCTAATATTCTAAATTATACAAGCTACTTATTTCTGTAGGTATAAAGCATTTTATTCACAAATTCCTGAAGCCTTCTCAATTTTCTATCTATATATATATAAGAACGGTAAATTATATCTGTTTCACTACATAATCTTTCTCGCCAATCATTGGTGCTAGCATTTAATCAACATAATAGTAGTGACCATAAATCATGTAGCATCATATTTTTTTTCTATATTTCAACCTTGGGATTAACTTTATACTTACAATCTACAATTGACTATCGCCCGAATGATTGATATCAATGTGTGTAATTATTAGATTTTCCCTAGGCTCTTTTAGCATGCAGTCAATGCTCTGTGCAACATCATTCACATTATTGCAAAACTGAGTGATTCATTTTATTCCTTTAACACATGTCTCTGTCCACATACCTAATGATGAATCTCTTAACACAATAACTGCAATTTATTTGCCACCCTTGATATGCTTTTCCTCCCCTTATCATCATCCAATATCTTAAATCTATTCACTATTTACAGTTCTTTAAATGGTTCCTCGTTATTTTCTCCTCTATGTGCTGTTTTTCATATAACCCTTAGCAACCTTTCAAAATTAATCATCTTAAATGTTCATTCTTCACGAGCATAACATATATAGTTATCGATCTAATAATTTGCTATTCTTCTGCCCTTACTTTCCTAAAAATAGTCTGATACTAAGCGATTATCTTTTTTTATTAAATTTACATAAATGTTGTACTTTTCCATATTCTCCAAACACAAAAAAATTATACTTTTACCTAGACATAAATCCTATAATTCTTTTTATATCCCTAACTGATGATCCAATCATTCTGTTTGTATCTAGTAAATGAAGTCTGATTAATGTAAATACAATACTGCAGTTCAAACTACTTTGTATTTGTTAAATTTTGTCTTGTATCTGCTGGTTCTGCCAAATCTCATTTGTATTGAATTCCAGAGGTGACGTCAATTGGAATTTCCCCTGCTTAGACTTCATTGAATTGCCCATCTTTCAAGCTGAAAGGATGGCAGTTAACCTGTTCCCAGGGATCTGAGATGTTGCACTCTTTTTAACTGCCAAGAGGCATATTGGACTGATATGGACTGGCTTACTTTCTATATTTCCTTCTCACTCTGCAAATAAATGGTTGATTTCCACTTTACATCCTCCCGCTTGCTCACTCCACCCCACTTTGAGATCCTAGCTAAGATTTGAAATATATTCTGTGGAGAAATGCAGAACCAACTTTTCTGTGATGCACCACATTAGTATACCAATGAGCTGTGGTGTTGACCGATTGTTCAATTCTTCGGTTCTAAATAATTTGTCTACAATACGGTGACAAAATGTCAGTAGAAGACCCTCATAATAGTAGTTTTGCCTGATATGAAATACATGTTTTAATGAGAAGCATACGTGTATTTCTTATCATTTTTGTTTTCTGTATTAGTGAACCATAAACAAATGCATATTATATCAGAATGTCACAATGAAGGGCCATAGTATAATGAATACCTATACATGTACATGGCAGAAATCAATAATTCATTTACAATTTCTTGTGCCTGTTATCCAAACTGTCACCCTTAAATATTATAACAAATACCTATAGGATGTTGATACATCGAGGCATCATTCATTGATTGCCTGTCATGAATAACAAAGAAGACATAACAATTGGTTAAGATTCGTTTTCAAATTAATGATGATCGTCATTTACTGCCAACATTTGGATGACAGATGCAAGCACTATTTACAAAAAGTTATCCTTTTGACCTATTTAGGCTTCTGCAATAAGTCAAAACTGTCAATTTATACAAAAAGCTTTTAAAAAAAGTTTTACCTTTTCAGTTGGCTTTGAAAGGCAATTACATTGATAAAACTTTGAAAAAAATGCTCACAAAATTGGACAGGATGTGCAGATGGTACAGGGATACATTTGCATTCTCAGCTATTTTAACTGATCGTAGCACATCATTGAGTTGATGTGTGACTGAGTAGGGGTGCAAACATGTGACAGTTTAGTAACTTAAAACTAGCCTGTGCTACTTAAAGCTTTTCTGCATTTTTTCATGAGGGCGTTCACTGTGGCTGAAATAGATGTTTTTTTGGAACAAATACTGCCTTAGAAAAGCAGGAGAATGACAAAACATGCCATAACTTTCTGACCCTGCAACGGACGTTTTGGTGCAGGAACTGGTGAGGAAGAGAGATACCACCTATCCGAATAGGAGTAGGATGCTTTCTAGAAAAACTTTGCACAGAAGGTGTGACTAAATGCCATGGTGGTCAATACCAGTAGGTTAGTTCCAAAGACCTAATGCAATGTCTCAAAGTGTTAATTGAACTCGCATGATTGGGCGAGGTTGGCGAACGCAACTTCAACTCCTGGATCAAATTAACTGTGCCTTTACCCTTATGTCCTTCAAAATACAAATTGCACCCCTCGTCCAACAATCTCTTTTGCTAACAACATAAAGGTTACATCCACAGCTTCACCTCACTTTCACATACTTGGCACTGTTGCAAGATTCACACCTGCATCTCTTAACCTTGCCAGCTATTTAATCATGGTAGCTGCATCCTTAAAACAAATTCCATCACATGCAGACTGACATTACTTCATCACCTTTGCATAACAGCATTCTGCAGAACAGGAGGCAGCAGCTTTCAACAAGTTCATAAGATGTAGGAGCAAAAGTAGTTTATGCAGTCCATTGAGATTTCTCTGCCATTCAATGAGATCATGGAGGATCTGACAATCCTCAACATTATTTTTTCTGCTTTTTGCCTATTACCTTTGATTCTCTTACAGATTATAAGCCTCTCTACCTCAGCCTTGAATACACAATCTAGCCTCAGCAGATCTCTGCAGGAAAGAATTCCGTAGATTCACTATGCTCTGAGAGAAGAAATTCCCCCTTAACTAAGTCTTAAATTTTCTGCCCTATGTTCTGAGATTATGGTGTTTGGTCCTAGACTCTCACATTAGGGGATATAGCCTTTTTGCATAAAGTCCCCAAAGATTCTTGTAGATTTAATAAGGTCTGCTCTCATTCTTCTAAATTCCAATGAATATTCAACCACTCCCACAAGCTGGCCATACCAAGTATCAGCCCAGTGAACCTTCTCTGGACTGCCAATATATATTTCCTTGGATAAGTAGTCCAAAATTGTATACAGTGTTCTATCCCAACTTATATACTCTATTCCTTTTGTAACAAAGTTCAACATTCCATTGACATCCCCTCTGACCTGCTGAACGTGGATGCTAGGCTTTTGTGGTTCATGAATGAGTACTTCCAACATATGGGATAGTGGGACGGTTGGGTGAAGGTTGAAATGGGGAGAACATATACAGTTGCATGTCCAAATAGCAGTGGAGGAGGCAGTCCTTGCATTCATTGGAGTGATCACTTCTGAGGTAATAATAAGAGGTTGGACTGAAAACATCAAAGATGACAGAATACTATATCCAATCTTCCCCTCACATAAAATTATTCTCCACCCCATAATCTTTTTTACAATTTGCAGATCACAAAAATACCTTTGTATACTAAATAGTAGCTTTTGCTTGTCACACTTTCTCATTGTCACCACCTTGGCCTGATGTGTTCCCCTTTTAAGATATCTGGAAACTGAAACCTGGCCAAGTAGTAGTGAAAAAGCAACTGGTTGCAAATCAGGAAGCTGGTGATGAAGAAGAAACACCAATATTCATATTCATCCTCACAGACAGTAGCTCAGATGCTAACAGCATAGATACATAAAAGGATAGTTCCAAAGTACGATCTGAACACTGTGAAACAGAAGGTACATATAGTCTGCAGCCAAAGCAAGGGGCAAGAAAATCACAATTCTGCAGGAGAAATCCTATAGGTATGCCAATAAAATGCTGGCATCAACAAGCCTGGTAGTGAACCTAAGATCAAAGACAGAAAGTAGGGAAGAGTCCACAGCCAAGGTTTTGTGCAGAGCTTGGAGTCTGTCTTCAACGGCTTGAAAGTAACAATGTAGTCCATTAGCATACTTGTTGATCCAACCTTCATGCAGCATTTGGTCAGCCAACACTAAGCTCCTAACGCCACAAGCAAAAGCAACCCAACATTTGTGTCCTGCATTGGAAGTTTGGATTGAAGACATGCAAAGTGTGATTACTACCATGCAATCTCAGATTGTTGCCATCATAATCCAAAGTGTTTTGCAAAGAATCACAAAAATTCAACCATCTGCTGTTGAGTAGATTACTTGGGTTGCTGCAGCGCCTCAAAGAATGTTGGTGGTACAATGGAGGATAAAGCCACTAACCTCTCTTATGTTAACATCTTTTGTTCTCCCACCACCGCAACTTGTGGTTGCCTGTCAGCCAGCTAGCCCGGGCTGTTCCTGCCCAAACCAATATTTTGCATTTTAAAGCCCGGACTCTTGAGGTCAGTGCTATTTGGAAGCATATTACTGAATCTTAAAAAATGCAGAAGCTTTCAACCAATCATATTTTAGCATTTTTTTTCCTTTCCTCATTCACAGGATGAGGGTGTCGCTGGCTAGGCAGCATTTATTGTCCATCCCTAATTGCCCAGAAGGCAGTTAAGAGTCAACCACATTGCTGCAGGTTTGGAGTCACATGTAATGAACCAGATGGGTTTTTCCCAACAATCGGCAACAGTTTTACCAATACCATTAGCTTCTTATTTCTACATATTTATTGAATTCAAATTCTACCATCTACCATGGCAGGATTTGAACGTGAATCCTAGAACATTACCTGGGTCTCTGGGTTAACAGTCTAGCGATAATACCACTAGGCCGTCACCTAACAATTTGTCACAACATTACTGGGAACAGTGAATTGATAATTGTGCCATTCTGCTCCACAAGCTGTCCCAAATCTATGACAGCCAACCGGACCACCAAAGTGACCAATTTAAAAGCCAAAAGAACTATGGATGCTGTAAATCAGGAACAAAAACAGAAGGTGCTGGAAAATCTCAGCAAATCTGACAGCATCTGTGAAGAAAAAAATCAGAGTTAACTTTTGGGTCTGGTGCCCCTTCCTCAGCACTGGAAGTGCATGTGTTCTGAGGAAGGGTCAATGGACCTGAAATGCTAACTCTGATTTTTTCTTCACAGTTGCTGCCAGGCCTGCTGAGCTTTTCCAGCAACTTCCATTTTCGAAAGTGACCAGTTTGCTTGACTAACTGCTATTCAGGACAAAAGCAAGTCCTACCAGGTTTTGTTGTTTGGGATGTTTCAGGGTGTTCTTGCAGCATTTTCTTTGTACTATGAGCGATCACCTACCATGGCAGAGCTTGGAGTAGAGCACTTGCGTAAGGAGTTCTGTGTCATGCATGCAGATAAATGTGTCCCAAAGTGAATGACCCGGGCCTCAATACTAGGGATATTAGGCTGGGTGAGGCCATTCACATTGGTATACCTATCCTGCCATGAAATGCACAGTATTTCATGAAGATAACATTAGTGATGCCTCTCCAGCAATTTGAGATGGCTGCTGTATATGATCCATGTTTCTGCATGCAGGAGGGTGGTGATTGTGGCTTTTGTAGACCATGAGCTTGGTACTGAGTTTGAGATCTCAGATATTGAATTCACTGTTCCTCAGGCATATGAAGGCTACTCTGGCACACTGAATTTGATCGTGGATTTCATTGTCAATCTGCTTGCACCAAGTGGAGGTTCCCAAGGCACAGGAATGAGTCACATTTTCCAGGGCCTCACTGTGGATTTTGATGAGTGGGGTGCAGTGTTGTATGGTAGGATCAGAATCTGTGGTATTCATTGCTACAGAAGACTGTGAAAGCAAGTTATTGACAAGACAGATAAAGAGATTCTTGATATTTAAGGAGATCAAAGATTAGAGGAGAATGTAGTAGAGTGGGATTGAGATACCAATCAGGCATGATCAAATGGTGGATGGAACCTGAAAGATTGAAAAGCATAATTCAGCTCCTATGTATTATGACCCATTGGTTATATGGTGGAAAGCTTCATAATTTCCATTATATGGCGCACTAAAGCTCACTTTCAGCGGTTCACATTTTAAATGCAATAAAACCACTATCAAAGTAATGCATAAGGGAGAACTGTTGACATTTATATGCAACATGGCATGAATTGATTTAAAAATTTGTTTTGAAATTCTTATTTTGAGGTAGTTTCTATTTCTGCATCTTGGCCAAGCAAACATTGTGATGGCCAGTTAAGGAAGAATGGGAAGACTTGGGACTGTTGGCAAATTGAGAATTGGGATTGTAGTTCATGGTATAGTAGTCAATGTGTCAATATCATGGGCGTCTGGATGCCCTAAGCAGCGGTGATCATTTCCTAACATCTTCCAACTCCTTAGCTTCCTGCATCTCCTCCTCATTCTCCCACCTATGTTGCTCTTCCTCATCTGGTTGCAGTACAGTTTTTGGCAAGGGTTGTGACTTTAAGGTAGTGAGGTGCCACAGTCTGCACTGGCAAGGATCCTCCAAAGCAGTCCAGACAATGGAAGCCTTGTTTAAACACCTCAGTAGTCTGCTCACTCATCTTTTCTGTCACAGCACTATATTTATGCTGCTGACATGTGCATAGGTTGTGCACCAGACTCATTAGCCATCACATCAAAGGACTACCCTTATCACTCAGTTGCCATTGTCTAGATTTTCATGTCTGTCCAATAGTCCAACACAACATGAGGCATATGCCTGTTGCCAGGGCAGGATGCATTGAGCTGCATGACATAATGTATAAGAATACACACAACTGGACATTCAGTGGGTGGAATCCTTTTCAGCTGTGGGAGCTTTCATAGTTTCCATGCCTCAACAACATAGCAATGTGCATGTAGTCAATAGCATTTTGTACCTTGCTGATCTTGCCCTGTATTTAGATTGCAGTTGTGGTTGCAGCAGATGGCAAATTTCAGCAAGGATTGCATCCACTCAAGGATGAATGAGACACTACTTTCCTAAAGTTAGTTACAAAGGTACATTTTCTTCCTGAACACCCTAGGTGGATATGTCTGCCAGCTGAGAATCTTTTTCTCCTTCCTCTCTCAGTAGGTTGTCCAGCTTTGCATCATCTTTCTTTGCTCTCCATGTTGTGCTGTAGTCCGAGGGTAATATATACGACTGTACCCATGTCTTGAAGGAGCATATGCCACTCCACTCCCTATAGATTTCAGTAACTTTGAACAACTCTTGAAACCACTACATACTTCTACAATTGCAGCAAAAGTCAGTAAAAATCAATTAGAAGCTAAACTAGAAGTAGTTAATAATGCTTCTAAGTGTTGTCAATAGGGGTAGAAGTTCATCCTGCTGTTTAATTCATATAAAGTATGAGGTTAAGTGAGGGTGTTTGTTGATAATTTTAGCTCCAAAATGGTAGCAATAACATCAGATCACATCTAGACAATGATTAAAGTCACAATCTACTGACCCTGTATATTTCTGGTGGACACTCCTGTGTGCTTATATCTGGCCTGCCTGACAACATAGCCTAGCTAACATGTGTCATGGATGTCAATTTGAAGGCAAAATGCTACACATACGAAAGAAATACCTTTCCATTGAACAACTTTTACTTCATTGACAAATACACAACACACCTCACAGTAAACGTAGGCTTTAAGAAATTACTATTTAGACTTATTTTCAGTAATTTGTAAATCTAATCCAGATAGGGACACAAAGAGGATATTATCTGTTTGAGAAAATGATCTTTACTACATGAATGGGTGATACATTTTGTATTATTTCTCCAAGATAAAGTATTATTTTGAAATATATACTCACTCACTAAAGAGCTTCACTTTCAGAGTGAAGTTACAAAACTAGCTTTGTCGAATTCACTGCTTCTCTAAAATGTGAAGCAGCACTTGAGATAACAGCAGTCTTTCTTCATAATTGACAGAATACCAAGAATACCATTATTTTCCAAGTGTGTATTGTGAGTTCATTGTAAATGATATATTGAAATTAAGGGACATTATATCATACAATTGAAAGCGTAATTGCTGGGGGAGTGTTTTGCTTTAGCATTCATGAAAGACTCCTATTCTTTCTTGTCAAACATGTGATAAGCATTACAGAAAACTATTTAAATTTGATCCAAACACTTTTATTGTGAATCTATGCTGTTAAGATGAGGAATGATGATTCCAGGGAATAAAATTTTTCTTTACTTTGTACCCAGTGATACCAGCAAATATTTTTTCACTTCATATATTGTTTCATGTATTATGCCTGAACACACAGAACGTCTAGTGCCTATTATTTACAAGGTGCTTTTGCATTTTGGGATCTTGATCCTTGGCAATGGCATTTGAATTGTCCAAACACATTTTGTTTGGGACCCTTAACAGTGACAGAAAATTGCCATCTTAACTACTTAAATTGAAATTCCAACCACATCGGAAGTGTGGACAGGCAATTGTGCCAATATAATTAGCCTTGTTTATGAAGATCCAGATTAAAAGTATTGTCAAGTATAAAGTTAATACTTAGAAATACTATGCAAAAATCAATACAGATACTAAGGATATGTCCTTCAGACAGATTTGATGACCATTTTACAGAAAAGGCCAAAGCTAAATTACTTTGAATATTTTTACCTTTTATTTTGAAGCCCAAACTATTGCTGTAAGTCTATGTGTGTTATACACAATAATCCAAGCAACTACATGATGAGAGCTGTCAGACTATAACTAATACCCTCTTGTATTACACTTACAGTCTTGACGATATTTGGAAGAGCAGAAGTGAGGAATGCTGAGTAATTTTATTCACTCATGTGTTACAACAATGGGGATTAGCTGCAAGTTCTTAGGGCTGTGTGCATGGTGAGTTAATTGCGCATTCACACACACACACACACACACACACACACACACACACACACACACACACACACTTCAGTATCGCTGTTCCAATTTGCCTTGAACAGAAACAGCCAAAAGAGGAGCCAGACAGGACAGCTTATTCTATTGCATTAGAACAAGACAAAATTACTGTTTAAGAACCAGTTCATGACTTTCTCCCATGGTTTATCCTTTCCTTTCTGGAAGATAGCAACTCTCGCTACCATCTGATCCAGGCAAAGGAATAAGTGTTAGCTTCTTTTAATGTATAAGATAACGAAAATACAGCAAATTCTGTGGCAGTTGGGTAGGTTGACTTTTATCAATGACTGAAGAAACCAATCCATGTCAGCTATGAGGTGATCATCAGATATTGTAGTGGGTTGCTGCTTCAGTGTGGGTACTTATTATCAAGCTACTATTGTTACTGATTGTTACAGTGGCAGTACTAGCCCACAGGCAGTGTCACAATCTCCCCTATTGTTAGTTCAGGGACAAGAAACATTGTTTAGAGTCATTGTATAACATCCTTGAAGTGGAGCTTTGAGCCTCCAACTGGTCTTCTACCACTAGCTATTTCTCCATCCATAAAAAGCTTGGGATTGCTTCTGTGTTCCATCTTGTGAACAGACAAAAGCCGCTAAAGTCAGCCATGCTCAATGAGTGTGCGCATACCTGGGAGATATATCTTTAACTGTGGCATTTGTGATTTTGTTCTTTCACGAATCGTCAAGTAAGTGCCATACGTAGTGAGTGTAAGAGCTTCGTGTGTAGATAGCTGTAAGCCATTCTTGCTTTACAGTCATAAGACAAGGTGGTAAGATCACAGGTGTCAAAAATTGGTATTTTGCTCCTTACAGTTAGTTTGATACTTTTCCATTCACATTTTGTGAATTAGCCTCGCTTATCACCCCATTAACCTAATTAACCCCATGAATCCAACGCATCATTCTCCACCACTTCTGCCACCTGCAAGCTGACCCCACTATGAAGGATATATTTCCCTCCCCACCCTTATCTGCCTTCCGGAGGGACCGCTCTCTCCACGGCTCCCTCATCCATTCCACACCCCCTACTAGCCCCATCACCTTTCCTTGCAACCACAGGAGGTGCTACACTTGTCCCTATACTCCCCCATCACCTCCACCCCATGCCCCAAAAAAACTTTCCACATTAAACAGATATTCACCTGCACATCTGCTAATCTGGCCTATTGTATCTGCTGTTCCCAATGTGGCCTCCTCTACATCAGGGAGACCGCTTTGTGGAGCACCTACGCTTGGTTCACGACAAATGACAACACCTCCCAGTTGCGAACCCTGCAACTGCCCCTCCCACTCCTGGAATGACATGTCCATCCTGGGCCTCCTCCAGTGTCACAACCATGCCACCCAGAAACTGAAAGAACAGCACTTCATATTCCACCTTGGAATCCTACAACCCAATGGTCTCAATGTGGACTTTACTAGCTTCAAAATATCCCTAACCCCAAACTCATCCCAAGACAAGCCCCCCCGCCTCATTCCTGCCTCCTTGACCTGTCCGTCTTCCCTCCCACCTATTCACTCTTCCCACCTCACTGACCAATCCCCATCCCCACTTCCTACCTACACTCATCTTTAATAGATTCACCCCCGCCTCCATGTCCTGTCCATCTTCTCTCCCACCTATCTGCTCCACTATCTACCTGATATCACCCCCACCCCCCTCTCTATTTACTTCAGAGCATCCTTCCCCTCTCACATTTCTGAAGAATGGTCCCGACCCGAAACATCAGCTTTCCTGCTCCTCTCATGCTGCCTGGCCTGCTGTGTTCCTCCAGCTCCACACCTTGTTATCTCAGACTCCAGCATTGGCAGTTCCTACCATTACCTTGAGAATCAGCCTAATGCTTTCCTGTACTGTATGGAATTAGGCATCAAGAAACAGATTGACAGTAACTGAGAACCCGACATAACAGGACTGCCAGCCGTTTTCTCTTGTGTTGAAGGGCAGAGATAATGGTAGAGAGGGTGTTGTGCCAGGGCAAGGAGGTTGCAGATTGTGTTGGAATGTGATTCTGCTGCTGATGATGGTCAATGCCATTATCATCGATGTCTATTTTCAGTTCCTAGATCTAGTCAAAGTCTATCTTATTTAGCACATGATAGTGCCACAAAACACAATAGAAGGTTCTCAATGTGAGGATTGGGCTTTGTTTCTACAAGGATTGCACGGTTGTTATTCTTAGCAATAATGGACAGATGCATTTGCAACAGCCAGATCATTAAGGATGAGGTTAAGTTTGTTTTTCTCTCTTGTTTGTTCCCTCACCAGTTACTGATGAGTGAGTCTAGCAGATATGCCCATGGTCAGCCATGGTTTGGTGGAGCCACTCATGGTGGGCATTGAGGTCCCCCACCCAGTGTGCAATCTGCACCCTTGTTACATTCAGTACTAGTTCTGTGTGGTGGTCAACATGAGTCCTTAGCCAAGGGGGCAGTATATGGTCGTTAATAGGAGTTTTCTTTGCCTGTATTTAATCTGGTGCCGTGAGATTTCATGGGGACCAAAAGCAGTGCAATTGATGTCTAAGTTGCTCAATGATCTTGTCAATCTCTATCTTAACCTTTAAGAAAGAAAAAGGAAATGACATGGGAACAAAAAACTGAAAAAAGGTTTTCTTTTATTCCTCTCAGTTGTTAATTAAATATTTGGCCATGTTGTGAGAGAATTCATTTGGTTCTTCTTTGAATAATAGTACTTAATATTTTACATCGGCCTTAATGGACTTCCAAAATTTTGATTTACCTCCCATTCAAAAAACCAGCCCTCCAAATTGGCAGGACAAACTTAGGCTTGCAGAGGAGTACCAAAATAGATACTGTGCTCATTAGACTCAAATTTCTGTTTTTTTTAACACCTGTTCAAATATCCAAACAAATTAGCACTCAGAAAACATGTTACACCCTCACCTTTCAAATGTGAATATCTTCCATATACATTTCTTCATGGGGTCTCTCCATATTACAAAGAATGAGAAAACTATTTTTGTGGTATTTGAATTCCAAATTTTTCAGTGTTTTGAAGAATTTTTGCTTTCACCAAAACCTGTTCTGACTTCCTTTTAATAAATATTTGAGGTGACGCATTATTGACATCAGAAAATGAAAAGCTTCCTGATTGCTGTTCTTTAATATTCTGTGTAGGGATGATGGTTCAATGATTCGAAAGCCAAAATAAAAATTGCAATTGACTAACTACTCTGGCCAGCAGGGACTTCATCATTCAGTGTTCTCAGTGTAGCAGAAACCCAACCAGCAGCCAATCAGCTGCTTAATTGCTGGAAGGCCCAGTAGGATTTCTAACTTTACTCTGCAGTGAGTTTCTGTCCTGAAAAGGATCTTGCTTTCAGACATGTTCCAAAAATGGATGGATTCTGGTCATAGCTTAGGATTTCAATCACACAGAGGTCAGACTAGTGAGCGGTGTAAGAATGTTTTTCCTGAATAATAATGAAGCAGTTTCATTTTTATATAAAATCCATCAGCCTTCTTTCTAAAAGGTCCTAGCTCACAAATTATAAAATTTATTAAAGCAAATTTCACAATTTGTTGTTTCAGGATTTGAACTCACTGTGCTGAGGTTCTTTTTTCCTACTTCTTTGGGTACAGAGTGGGACTTGTGTTTACAGCTCTAATCCTACCATGAACCTAATCCTGATATGTATGGCAGGGGCCGTTAAACATTCATTGCAGGTTTGTGACCAGCAAATAGAAGCTTGCCCAAAGTTTACAAAAATCCAAGGCAGTATTACTTGTAATTGCTACTGCAGCATTAGAAGAGGCAATATTCATTTAAGGGAGACAGGAAAGCCCTGAATGTATTAACTGATGCCCTACTAAAGTGTCAGCCCTGGAACTTAAGTAGCTAAACTCTATGAATTGCCTCAAGTCCAGTTTTGTCATTCGGCAGCACTAGGAACTCCCGATTGTTAACTCAATGTCTATCACTTGCAATGGCCATCAGCATGGAACAGTGAGGTATTTGAGATTCATGCAGCAATGCATTATCCAGTTCCTTTGCATTTAACATCGAGAACACATCTCCAAGGACATCTGCTCCCATTATCTCTGGACTACCATCTGGAGGACTTTCTGCTCCCCTTCAGATGTGGGACACCTCTTCTTTGCACATTCTTCATTAAGATCTGTGGTGTGCACTTTTTGGAATGGTCAGACATTGCTGATTTTGCATAGAACAATTCCAAATGATATCAGCATTTCCAAAGAACGTAAAATATCTGCTTTCAAGATGTACAGGCTAGCTTTTAAAACTACAAACTATAAAGAATATTCACAAGTGACAGCATTACGTCCTCTATTGATCATTTTGGCCAATGAATAGTGCAGTCAGCATTGGCTACATACAGGAATCAGCATTCATAACATGTGTGGCATACAAATAGTTTTAGAAACCCTGTACCCATTATTGGGGCTGTCCTCTTTAGTGCTCAATTGTTCTGTCTGTTATATCACTAATATTAATTTAGCTTTAGCGATTGTTACTTTATATGTCATTTGTTGTGTAATCCTAAAATAACAGTGCATGTCACTCAAGATCATGTTAGATTTTATATAAATTGAGGACATACAGCATAGTAGTACAAAAAGATAAATTATTTGTCAATGCTACTTTTCTGCATTTTGTAGTCAGTGACAGGTTCTGATGATCAGCAATACAAACTTACACATCTTGAGCATGAACTGTCAGCAGCAAACACTCTAGTATCAAGTGTAGCACAAACAGATGCAAAATAAAGTTTCCTCTACTTTTACCAAACATTATAGTAGACACCTATTGTAAATGTTTCAGAGATAATGGGAACTGCAGATGCTCGAGAATCCGAGATAACAAAGTGTGGAGCTGGATGAACACAGCAGGCCAAGCAGCATCTTAGGAGCACAAAAGCTGACATTTTGAGCCTGAACCCTAAATGTTTGATGGTTTTCATATCAACCATTCAGTGGTGTCTGAGTGATACTGTTGATTGAGAACAATTGAACAGCACACATTATGAAACAGGTTAACGTTGCCTAAACCAATTCATCATTGGGCCCTTCTACCAATTTTGGGCTTGTTTCAATTCCAGGTCCCATAGGGGATGAGAACAAAATGCCAGGGGAATAGGAGGAGAAATTAAGGCCCACTTTGGTGACGAGGTCTACATTCTCTTTGTGGCAGTTTCACTGGAGAAGCCGATGAAATATGTTGCCGCATAGGGAGGTACTAATACAGGACAATATGTTTCTACTATTGCCCAAGTTTCAGTCAAAACCATAGGCCCAAATATTTATAAAGTGCGAGAAAAAATACAAGATAGCGGGTTATCAGTTGGAAAACTCTGGAAAGCTTATTTGATTGAATGCTTGATTGATGTCACGTACTGAGATACAGTGAAAAGTGTTGTTTTTGAGTGCTATAGAGGCTGATTGAACCATATAAAGTACATCGACAGAATATAATATTACAGTCACAGACAAGGTGCAGAAAGAGAGAGAGAAAGAGATTAGGATTAACTTTTGAGATGTCCTACCAAAAGTCTGAGAACAGTAGGGAAGAAGCAGTTCTTGAATCTGTTTGTACATGTATTCAAACTTTTATATCTTTTGCTTGACGGAAGAGGATGGAAGAGAGTATTGCCAAGATGGGAGGGGTCTTTGATTATGTTGGTTACTTTCCCAAAGTGCAGGAAGTACGGATGAAACCAATGGATAGAAGGCTGATTTGCTTGAACGAACTGGGCTTGGTTTATGGCTCTCTGCAATTTCTTGAGTAAAGCACTTGCCGAACCATGCTCTGATGCATCTTGGTAGGATGCTTTCGGTGGTGTATCCTTAAAAATTGTTAAGAGTCCTTGTGGCATGTTGAATTTCGTCAGCCTCCTGAGAAAGTAGAGATGTTGTTGTACTTTCTTGACTGTAGCATTGATGGAACCAGGCCAGATTGTTGGAGTTCATCACTTGTTGCTCTTGACCATCCCCACCTCAACACCATTGATGCAGGCAGGGGCGTGCCTCCACTTCCTGAAAGAAGCCTCTGCTTCCTGCTTGGCTGTTGGAGACCTGTTAATCTGAATGAATCTCATTAGAATATAATAAAAGCAGAAGTTGCTGGAAATGCTCAGCATCTATGAAGAGAAATCAGAGTTAATGTTTCAGGTCCAGTGACCCTTACTTAGAATTGCCAGACCTGCTGAGCTTTTCCAGCAGCTCCTGTTTTTTTTTCTGATTTACAGCAGCTACGGTTCTTTCGGTTCTTAGAAAATAGTTGGGTCTGAAGAGCAAAGAAGCAGGGTATTATTTAAATGAAAAAAAATCACAGAATGTTAATGTGCAAGGAGGTCTAGGTATCCTAGATCATAAGTCACAAGAGGTTAATACGTGGATGTAGCAATTGATAAGAAGACTCGTGGTATGTTCTCTATTATTAGGAGAGCAATTGAATACAAAAGTGAAGATTTTATGCTTCATTTATACAGGGCATTATGAGTTGACAGTTGAACACTGTGTGCAGTTTTGGTCTCCTTTCAAAGGAAGGATGCTAATGTGTTGGTGGTGATTCAGAAAAGACTTAAAACATAGTTACTTAGAATGAATGGGTTGTCTTATGAGAAAAGTTTGGACAGGCTGGGTTTGGTTCCATTCGAGTTTTAAAGAGTGAGAATGATTTAACTGAATTTATAAGATCCTGAATGGGGTTGAAGAGGTGGATGTGGGAAGGACGTCTTCTTATTTTTTCCCTTTTTTCCTGCAAGAGGGGAACAATTTAAAATTGGGGTGACCTTTCAGGATAGACAAGAGGGGAAATCGTTTCTCCAGATTGTTGTGCAGCTTTGGAAATCTGCCTCAGAATGTTTTTAAGGTAGAGGTAGATAGGTTCCTGTTAGGCCAGAGAAACAAATGTTATTGGCAGTGGAATTCAGAACACAGTAGTCAGCCTTAATTTCAGTAAATGGCGGAGCATGCCTGAAGGCCGGAAATCTACTCCTGCTCCTATGTTGTATGTTTATACGCATCTGCAGCATTCCACTTAGCAACAGATCCAATGGGCTGCCTGGAGGAAAAGTTGGAAACAGAAGGCTGCAGCCAGGGTTTCATGGAGCCAGTCCACAGGATTTGGAAAGCATCCTAAGCTCCAGGCTCATGATCAGTGTTGAGTGTTGGAGGGAAACTACAGAATGGTTAACACACTAGATTCATGGTCAACTGAGTGAATAGGAAAGCTCAAAATCAAAGGGGAGGAGTTAGACTTCAGACCTATGTTCGGCTATGGATAACTATCATCCATTCTACGGTGGTTGCCCAAATAAATGACTAGTTCCTGCTCACCCAGAGTGTTTCTATCTTGGGGTGAAAAGCCAAGTGAAAATCCGAGCTAATATCTTTCCACTAGAGCTCAGTTTCAAGGTAGGTCATGGAACCTGAACCTTCATGTCCTTTTACAGTATGTCTGAGCAAGCAGACAGCTAGAACGGTAAACTATCTAGGCAACACCGTAGAGTACCATGTTTCTCACATATTAACTTTTGGAAGTACCAACAAGGCTAACAAACGTCCCAGGATATTCAGGCAATTTGATTGAGGAATTGGTACAGGGTGTGTTAAAAATCCCAATTGAGAAATAGTTCCAGAGTAGGAACACCAACTTACAAGCATCTGTATTTTAGGAAAGGTATCAGTCCTCTGATTATGGTACTGGATGCTAACAGTCTCTTTCCAATTGTGGGTAGAGATTCTTACCAGCTCCATGCTGACCCCATGGACTCAGCGTTCCTTGATAACTGGCGGGCTCTGTAGCATAGTACTGGGTGATTGCAATCTAGCTGTGATTTCTGTCAATCACCCTGGCATGTCCACTTTCAAATTTTACCACTTCACCCATGAAACTTCCATGTGAGTGGTTTTAAACCTATCCGATCATTAATTATAACCTTATAATGATTGTCACATAGGATTAATGCCTGCTCTTTTATTTCCTGTTGCTCCCAGAGCTCCTCTGAAAATTTATATTTCAATCATCCCTTGCTACAGTTTTTCTTTTAGCCCTAATGAAAACTGTTAAATGCTTCAATTAAGGTCAACATTAGGGAATACTTTGCAAGGCTTTCAGCTTTCATTTAAATACACGTAATCTCTAAATGTTTAGGAAAGAACACAAAATAGAGGGCGTCTAAGGGAAAAGTAAAGACAACACAGTGGTGCAGAGTAAAATTGATGAACTTACATGAAAAGATGTCAAATCTTTAAAGAGCTTTACCACAGAGGGAGCTTTGCTTTTGCTTGCTCCCAATAGGTAGTCAGAATGTGCAAAACAAGTCTATCTAGGAAATTGCACTGTGCCTCACTGATCATAAGTTAGAAAGAGTTTTATTTAATTTGGGAAGAGATGTTAATTAAGAAACTATTCATATAAAACATTTATACTTCTTGCTTTTTGACTTTGAGCTCTTACCAATGGGATGCTGAGATTGAGACTTTGAAATAAAATCATCAAACCATACCAGTCCAGAAGGAGTCCATTCAGCCCATTACATCCATCCTGACTCTCCACAATTACTGAGCTAGTTCCATTCTTAGATAGCAGGAATTGCTGATGCTGGAATCTGAGATAGCAAGATGTGGAGCTGGAAGAACACAGCAGGCCAGGAAGCATCAGAGGGCAGGAAAGCTAACGTTTCGGGAATGGGCCCTTCAGAATGGAGCAGACCTGAAACATCAGCTTTCTTGCTCCTCTGATGCTGCCTGGCCCTGCTGTGTTCCTCCAGCTCCACACCTTGTTATCGCTTTATTTAGTTCTATTCTTGATCCTTTGTTCTTTGCCCTGCAAATTTTTTAACAGATGCTTATCTGATTCTCATTTGAAAATCATGATTGCATCTGCTCATCCCAAATGCTCACGTTGAAAATTCCAGGTAATAAACTCTCTCTGCATAAGCAAAAGTGATTTTTTTTCCCCTTGAGTGACTTTGTTTTTTTTCCACTCAACTTACTATCACTTCTTGATATTTCCACCATTAATAATATATTCACCTTGTCCACACAATCCAGACACTTCATGATTTTGAACAGCTCTATCAAATCTCCTTCTAACCTTCTTCTCCCTGAGGATAACAGCCCCAACTTTTCCAATGAATCCATGCAGTTTAAGTTCCACTGAAATCTTTCTTTTAAATCTTTGTGCACCTTGTTTAAAGCCTTCACATGTGAATGATGTGCATAGTCTTGGATATAATACTCTAGTTGAAGTCAAAGCATTGTTTTACAATGGTTCAACATGACAATTCTACTTTTGATTCTACACTGCAAATTCTAAGAAGTAAAATACTGTAGTATTAACATAATTTAAATGTTATTAGAAGAAATATGGTTGTAATAAAGTTTAAAAACTTGAAGAGACTTTAAAGAAAATATAGCATTAAAATACTGCAAGATTAAAAGCCAGCAATTTACAAATAACATTGAGTTACTACAGATTTTAAACATTTATGAGATAATAGAATTAAGGAGAAATGGCAGGATAATAATCTTGCCATCAATACCTAATGTCAATGATGGGCTAAACCCAGGATCAGACAGCTTGAGTAGCACAATGCTTAAGATATAGAATTGATTTAAAGTAAAATACTAAATCTCAGGCTGAACAAGCAAATACCGTACTCTATTCAGTAGGTCATACAGCTGATGATGTTATAAATCACTAAAATGTCATAGAATGCATAGGTACTTTTATTGAAGTTCTAATAGCTTTTTTGTTAATTAATTCAATCTAGAACAAATACAATTCTATTAAGGGTAAGATTTTTTTTAAAAAAAGTGCTCAGGATCCACAAGAATCCATAGAAAATTTAATTTATGTCCTGTACAGAGTAGTGGAAAGCTATCAACACAGATCTTTGGGAGCAGCCTTCATAAGAGCCTGTTGTTGGAATTATAGATGAATTATTGTCAGATTTGCTCAAAACCAAAGGAGATTCGATTTTGGTGAAAACAATTTAAATTGTGCTGGAAACAGAAATCCAGAAGACTCAAGCAAATCTTGAGAGGAAAAGGCAAACCTCACCACAGGAGCCACATAGAACCTACCCACTTTAATGTAAACACGATACAAACAGATGTAAGAAACTAAGACTAAGTGTAGGCCAAACAGCAAATAGTGCCAGCACCATCTAGCAAGAAAACTCACAAACACAACCAGAGCCAGCTATAACAAAATAAACTATCTAAATATGAAACTATTGGTCATTTCTAGAATATGCGCAGAAGTATTCATTTTCAGAGCAGCAAAATTCTATTGTTTACATATATAAAGCAATTAGCAATGTAGAACCTCCTCGTTTAGAAAGGATTTCCAAATTATATACTAGACTTCTATTAGAAAAGAAACCAAAAGCTTTCCTGGAGAATTCAGTTATCCAACCAATTTAAGTTTAACAAAATTTGTGTACATCAAAGGGTAACCTATTAATTTTAAGCTTGATACATTTGTAAGTGTCACTGTCCTATCAGATAAAATACTGTAGCTGAAGAAATAGAAGCCACAGCCTATAGAGATTAAATTATGTGGCCAGTGTAAAATAACTCCTGAGAGCAAACGTATGCTATAAGTAACACTGCAACAAATTTAGCACTAGCAGATTGGAACTGTTTCTATAATTTGCAATCAATATTTCCTAGTTTTGAGTCCAAGTTCATGCCTTAACCTCAGCATCCTAAAAATGGCAAAAAATTTAATCAGTTCCAAGATAACAATTGGTCCAGGAATAATCTACTATTAGCCAACTAGTCAACTTCCAGCATTACAAAATTTCATTTTTATTTTCCAGACTCAAAAAGAAGAAATAATTTGCTGAGATTACTTATTTTGATACAAGATCCCTGTTTCATGCTGTCAGCAGAAGTTAGTTACAGACTTTACAGGAGTTGAGGAAATGATTGGTACTCCTATTGTCATCAAAGAATCTTTAACTAACAAAAATCAGCAATATTCACCAGAAGAAGACAATACTGAAAACAGAATGAGCTGCCCAACGCACTTGAGGCCACTGAAAAATGTGTACCTGAAGTTTTTCAGACAGTAGAACAGACCATTCAACAAACTGATACAGCAGACTTGGCTTGCGAAAATTACAGGCCACCCGAATTTATGGGATAAAGTCTTAATGGAGATGGGATTGTGGTAAACATAATACTGTTTTGTACCTGAGCATATAAATATTAATTATGAAACATTTGTTGTGGCTGGGAAGGTGTGGAGTAGATGTTGTTTGAGGTAATAGTTTTGAAAGAGTACTTTGTTGAAGCCACATTAAGCTCAACCAATTGGATGATGCTAAACAATTTTTGGGTATAGACGCAGCAGTCTAACATAAGGTTCTGATGGACGTAGATGTGTCATTTCTGGTTGTTAGTAGTCTTAATTACAACATTTAACTAGTTAAGATAACTTGTATCCATTACATGTAATAAACTCCATCTGTGTTAGACAAGAGCCTGTTCTTGTTAATAACGAATGGCATTTCATCCTTTATGACTTCTAATTAGACAGGCCATGAGGTTATGATTAGAAACGAATATTTTGGCAGCACTCTGTTCCAAACAAAGCAACCTGCGGTAGGTGTGGCAAAACACAACATGCACCAAATCTAGATCAGCAGTACATTATAAATTAAAGCATTGTTCTTAGTAATGATCCCTGGGTGACATAATTTTGTCTCTTTCTCCAGTCTGAAAAAAATGAGCCTTCACAATGCTCATATCTATTCTGTCACTCAGTCAACGTCATAGCCATGCTGCCACTATCAATTTTATTTTGTGGGATTTAATACTGCCCACAAGCTTACTATGTGGCGACATCTATAACAAACTTGTTTTCAGAAAGGTTATGAAACGAGCAGTGCAGTGGACATTGTCTACATGGATTTATAAAGGCATTTGACAAGGCCCCACATAGCGCACAATGGAAACATTTGCTGGGTAATTGATCATATGGCACGTAGCAGTTGAATGCAGGATGATGTCAATGGTTTGGTTAAGTTGACTGAAAAGTGGTAAACTGAGTTCAATCCAGAAAGTGCAAGATTTTGCATTTGAAGAGGACAAAACTAGAGAAAACTAATTAACAGGAAGGTATTAAGAAAGTTAAAGGAAGTGAAAAACCTCAGAGAGGATGTCCACAGGGCTCTGAAGATGGCAGGATGGTGCCATAAGTTGGAAGCGAAGGCATATAGAATGCATTTCTTCATTGGATGTGGTATCGCATACAAGAGCAGAGATGTAGTGCTGATAATATACAGGACAGATCAGGCCAAAGCCAGAAGTGTGTGGGCTGTTTGTGTTATCACAAAGCAGGAAGGACATGATTGCCGGAGAGAGAATATAGAAGAGACTTGCAAGTTACTAGGACTTGAAAATTATGAAGTACAGAGGGCTCTGGGTGCAACTTAATTAAGGTGTACAAAATGTTGAGAAACTTGGATAACCTGGACAAGGAAGGTTGTTTCCACTGCTCTTGAGGATAATTACCAGGGACTACTGATTTAAGATGATTGGTGGAAGAGTTAAAGAGGTCATAAACCTATTCATCCAGAGCATGGAGGGTGTCTGAAATTTGTGGTTCATTTTGGTGATTGAAATAAAAATCGTTAATGCAATTGAAAGGAACCTGGATCTACTTCTGAAACACAGTGACTAGCAAAGCTACAGTTCTCTAAAATAAGATTAAAATGAATGCTAGTTTCTTTAGCCAAAGCAACCATGATGGCTGAATGGTTTCTTTCTGTCCTAGAACAGTTCTATGATTTTATTTATACATAGGTGTGAACATAAAAAAGAAATGTTTGTCTGGAATTATAAAAAGGAGAAATTAGTCAGAGAAAGAGAAAAAAGATAATAGTCAAGGCAAGCAGCACGAAATAAGGAATCTAGTGGATCAGTTGTAAATAAACATAATCAGCAGATAATCCATTCAATTTATTTCTATGGTTCCTGTTTGCTCCCCAGTGTGACAAGAACAGAACATAGGGCCTAACTAGCAAAGATAACTGTGTGTTGTAGCTAGCCTGCAGCTCTTTAAGAAAGTTCCTCTTAAATGAATGCTACATTGAATCAGAGGAGGTTGCTCTTAGATGTCATTGCTGCAAATGGAAAGAATTAAAATGCAATTTACAAATGTAGCACTGAAGATCTTTGTCATGGAGATGACAAGGATCACAGACATCACTTTTCTTCCACAGGGGGCCAGGGTGCAGAAAATCAGCTTATTCTGGTTCTTGTTCCTGTTGCCTTTTATTTCATAAAGAACCATTGAAAATATGACACACTATAATTAAAGTGTTTCTGAGTAATCTTCCCATAATTCATTTGGAATCACATAGCATTATGGTTTCAGTGAGTCTGCTGGTCCAATAATCATTGCAAAAAAGAAGCTTGCGCTAATTGTCCACTAAAACAAGGTCGAGGCTCTTCTATTTACTGATATACATTTAGAATTCCTTGGGAAGATTATGGTGTAGTCATTGTGCAGCTTGTGGTACCAAGCAGCACAGAAAGAAACAGAAAAATTCAAGGCATGTTTCAAAAAATACTTATATTTTAGAGATTAATTATGGTGATGGTACAGAAATCTGCAGGCATTTTTATTCTGACAGACAAGTCCCAGACATGGTTGTGTTAAAATGTGTTTTGAGCAAAAAAGCAATTTAATTCTCAATTGAATCCATTTCTGGGTGGCTAGAATGTTCAATGTTTATTGTTGTCCAATACATTTGCTATGCACTACATAGTGGTTAACCTGCTACAGAGATGAGTGTGGATGTCATTAGACAGTTATTTGTTATCATCGCTAATTAAGCAAGGAAAGATCAACCACGTTGTGGTTAGACAGAACTCAAATGCCAATCAGATAGTATTGATCAGAATATAAAAGAAAAATGGTGCAGCCACTGCAAATCTAGGTGTTAAAACAAAATATTACAGAAAGTTGACCATGGACCAGTGGTCTATTAAGTGTCCAACTACTGTCTTCAGAAATGGTAGGTAACAGACAATAAACAAGGCTACAGTTAAAGCACAGAAGGCAATACATCAAGATTTGTTTATTCTTCCCTGTCCTTAAGACTCTTAACATATCAATTCTGATAAAATAGAAACTGTTTTGAGGAAATATATTTTGTTTTAAATGCACTGGAGTACATTGTCAAAAACTGAACAGATAACAGATTGTCACCACTTCTGAGCATGTAAAGCAAGTTTACTTTGTGGAACAGTTGAATTACCAAACCCTTTTAAAACTTTTCTCTTGGCTCTGGCAGTGAGTCTATCAATCTTGACTGGGGATGACTTAAATCCTCAAACCTATTTTCAAAACTTTACAGACGTTTTCATTAGTATTGTTCAAACTGTCTATCATGTGATGAATATGGTAATCTGATTGCTACCAGTTTGTTGAGCATCAAAATCCTATTAGCTAGTACTGCTGTGGGTATGTCTGTATTTATCTGTAGGTGTATTAATTGTAGCCAGTATGTGATGTGGAAACAGAATCAGAACATGCTGGAAATAACTTGCATATCAAGGAATATTTGAAAAAAGAACAAATATGTGTTTTTTCAGATATAAATTCTTTATCATAATTGCAAGATATTAGAGCGAAAGATCATTCTTAAAAATGAATAAAGAAAAGGTAAAAGATAATAAATTCATCGAGGCCACACCACATGTAGAAAATAAATGGCATGTCCTTTAAATTGCTTAATGTTGGAAACTGGAAACAGTAAAATGGCAGAAGTGATATTTGCAGGAGTCAAAAGAAGATGAGATCAGAGAAAACAAAAAAAGGCTGATCCATATGAGAGACAGATTGTGTGAATAGTTACAGGGGAAATAAGCAGTGATAAAGGGATGCATGACAAACTAGTCAGGCTGAACAAGCATCTTTGATGATGACAACTAGTGGAAGAAAAAAGCAATTTGATAAAAGAAAACTCCTTTCAGCTAGGTTGGTGCTTGGTCATGTGTTTGCATGGTTGTATGGCTGTATTGCAATCCAGGCTAAACCAAACCACATGCAACAAACAAACTGTATACAACAAAGAAAAATATTACAGATATTATTGCTTCATCTTAACTCTGAATGACGCAGACCTGAATATATCTGATGGACAGATAGTTAGCTGTTCATCATCATACCTGCCAGGGCCACATGGAGGATTTTAAAAAATTCTCATTACGTTCCTAGGAATCAAAGAAATCCAATGCCTCCTGTCTTCTACCGCAAACCATTGTTTTAAAACCACTCCCCCCTGTCTCTATCAGCATGGAGTATTTTCAGATAATATCTCTGCTGGCATGATATCTGTTGTGATCTACTTGAGTACTGGATTCTTTGTAACCAATCCTTCTTACGGGTACTAGTCTAAGCTACTGATACCCTCTAGGGAAGGACAGCTGCACAATGCCTTCAGCAGAAGTGAGACATGGTCCTCCAAAAGAGAATATGCTTCTGAAACACTTCTTAAGGGCTAGTTACTTTATATAAGAGTTCCTTATATACATACATTACTATTAGCCACAAAGCTCAACACTTGAAGTCATGCCAGACTTGAAATTTTAACTTTGTTTTTCTCCCCACAGATGCTGCCAGACCTGTTGAGTTTCTCCAGCATTAGAATATCGAACATAGAACTGTACGGCACAGGAACGGACCCTTTGGCCCACGCTGTTGTGCCGAACATGAAGCCAAATGGAAATAATCCCTTCCACCTGCTATTGGTCCATATCCCTCCATTCCTTTCATATTCATGTGCTTATCTTAAAGTCCCTGAAATGCCTCTTCTGTATCTGCCTTCCCCACCACCACCCCGGCAGTGCGTTCCAGACTCCTACCACTCTCAGTGTAAAGCCTTCTCCTCATTTCTCCTTTGAACTATCTCCCTCTAACCTTAAATGCATGACCCCTACTTTTAGACATTTCAACTCTGGGAAAAATGTTCTCTATGTTAATTTCAGATTTCCAGCATCCATACTGTTTAGCTTTTATAGGCTTAGCATGTAAGTGGAATTGAGCTGGTACATACTAGTTAGCTGCTCCCAGGAACAGTTCTGAAATTCTGATGGACAAAGCTTATCTTGTGATGTCAATTAACACTTGCAAGGTCTTATATAACAATTTCCCCCAAGCTTTCAACTGGTTATTTAATTATTTATTCAATTGTTTGAAAGAAGTAAAGTAAGTTCATCAAGGTTCTAACTTAATATATTCTGTAGAGACAGTTTTGACCATCCTTCCTGATTAGACTGGAAGTATTGATTTATTGATCATTTGAGGTTAGCTGATTTGGATATTGGGGTCGTGTTAGAGTTGATTGTGGCTTATCAGATTCTTATTCATTAGGTTCATTCCCTTGAATTTGTAATTGGTTATGATTCTTTTGTGAGATAAGGTACCCACAATGTGGACACACTGCTCCTTCTGGTGTGTGATTCATGTGTGGCCATTGTTGATTTGATATGTGTTGTGTGACAGCACCATTCCTGTTGAGATCTGTGAAGTGTACTGGTTGATCTTGTTCCAGATTTGGCAAGGTTTTGATGTGAATGCATTCGGTGTAGTTATTTGCTTCTAACTGATAGAAGTTCTTTCTGACAAACATTTTTTTTTAAATCCATGGACATCATATGTGAAATTAATAGTTTCAGAAGGGTAGGGGGCTGAGATTTTAAGTTTTCTCCCCATTGGTGATTCTGACAGTGAGAAACCGCATTGAAGTTCAATCAAGCAGTAATGTAATAGTGCTGCAAAGAAGTTTATGTTCTTCTTGAAGTGGCCTTTAATTATTCGGACTCCTTGTTCAGCTTTTCTGTTTGACTGAAGGTATATTGATGAACTAATGACATGCTGAAATCTTTAAATGATTGCAAATTTCTCAAACATCTCATTGGCAAATTGTGGTCCACTATTGGATATAATTGTATTCGGCGTTCTACGAGTGACAAATATTTCATCTAGAACCTTGATGACTGCAAATGTGGTGTGGAGCACTATTTCTTTATTCTGATCTATTGGAGAAGTTGTAAACTATTACTCAAGAGAGTTTTGAAACACAAATAAGTCACACATTGTCATAGCCTGGTGTTCAGGGTCTGTGTCCATGCACTCCCCTTCACCTGAACTGTTGCATTCAACTTTGCTTTGTTTTTTGCTTTGTTTCTCATTTCTGTTTTTGTCCAAGTTCACCTTTTCTTTCTTGTGCAGCTAAGGTGGAGGAAGGCAATTGTGAGTGCCTGCTGAAGCAGCAGCAGCGTAGTGGAACTGGATTGTATTCCTCGTGGACATAGTGGCCGCGACTTCATCGATGGCTTCACTGTCGGTGGGTCTGGTCAATTCTCCCTGGTGGCAGTATGGCGGTTTCAGTGGTGGCTGTAGTGGTGGTGGCATGGTGGTTCCAGTTTGTTAATCATGGCTTTGCTGGCAATATGGCGGCTTCAGGCAGCGACTGAAGTGGTGATGACTTGAGTGATAGCTTCAGCGTCGGTAACTTTGTGGGTCCATTCTGTCCCTCCTTTGAATGGCGGCGATGCAGTGGCTTTGGTCTCAGCTTCAGCAGTGGCAGTGTGGTGGGTCCAGTTTGAAAATCCTCACTTTGGTGGCGTCGGGGATGGTTTTGGTGGGGGCCTCTAACCACACCATGAACCCAGATTGCTATCCAGGAAACAAAAGATGAACTATGTCCTAATTTTGAATCAATTATTTCTTTTTGTAATTTCGATAACTAAAATGGCACTGAATTGTGGTGACTTTTAGACATTCCATTGTCGGAGACACAAATGGCAATAAATTGCGATTGTATTCTATTCACGAACTTCTAACCATTTAGTGATTCCGGGCCATCATACCAAAGCCTTAGATTTATTTAGACCATACGACCATAAGACATAGGCACAGAAATTGGGCCATTCGGCCCATCAAGTCTGCTTCACCACATCAATCATTGCTTTTAAGTTTCTCGACTCTATTCTCCTGCTTTCACCTTGCAACATTTGATCGCCTTGACAATCAAGAACCTACCTAACTCTGGCCTCCATAGCCTTCTGTGACAATGAATTCCATAGATTCATCACTCTGTGGCTGATGATGTTTCTTCTCAAGTCTGTTCTAAAGGGTCTTCCCTTTACTCTAAAGCTGTGCCCTTGGCTCCTAGACTCTCCTGCTAATGGGAAATATCTTCCCAATGCCCACTCTGTCCAGGCCGTTTAACATTCTGTAAGTTTCAATTAGATCCCCTCTCATTCTTCTAAATTCCACCCAGTATAGTCCCAGAGTCCTCAAACATTCCTCATATGTCAAGCATATCATTTCTGCAATCATTCTTGTGAACCTTCTCTGGACCCACTCCAGGGCCAGTATGAGGTTTGGGGCCCAAAATTGCTCAAAATACTCTAAATATGTTCTGACTAGAGCCTTCTAAAGCCTCAGAAGCACATCCCTGCTTTTATGTTCCAATACTCTCATAATAAATGCCAGCATTGCATTTTCCTTCCTAACTGCTGACTCAAGCTGTAAACTTACCTTAAGAGAATCCTGGATTAGGACTCCCAAGTTCCTTTGCACTTCAGATTTCTGAATTTTTCCCCATTTAGAAAAGAGTCTATGCCTCTGTTCTTCATACCAAAATGCATGACCTCACACTTTCCCACATTGTATTCCATCTGCCATTTTTATGCCCACTCTCCTAACTGTCTGAAGCATTCAGCAGCTTCCTCACCTCCTCAACACTACCTGTCCTACTTATCTTTGTATCACCTGAAAACTTAACAGAATGCTCTCAGCTCCTTCATCTACAAGATATCCATCATTCAAAATACTTTGGACCAGTTCCTATTCATATCAAGTCTCAGATTTCCACATTTTCACTCATCCGCAAATTCCATTGGCTTACATGTGCCATTTTCAAATTCAAAGTTCTTGCCCTCATCTTCAAATTTCTCCATCATCTCACACTTCCTGCTTTAGTAGATTTTTCTCCCTCTGCCTTGTAGTTCTGTGCTCAGCTGTGACTCGTCTAAATGTAAGATTTCTCATCACCCCTCATCATGTCACCACTGCCCTTTGGAATTCAACATCCTGTTTTATCTATCTGTCTACCTCCCTCCTTATTTTTCAAATGCTTTGTAAACAGGATTGCAGTGAACAGAAGGCGATGCCTACAACACTTGTGGCCTGTGTCTAAGGAGTGTTTGGAAGTAAGCATAAATTCTTTGTCCATTGGTTTGGCTCCTCACCACAACCTTTCCATTTGCTTAACCTTTTGCTATCTTTAGTCTCAACTATACTATTTATCTTGTTACTGAAAAATTCTCTGCGGCATCTTTTGGATTCTGAGGAGCATTGTTTAATGCAAGTTGTGGCTCTTACGCTCTTTGTCATTTTTTGCCCTTATTTTGAACTGAAGTTAAGATGGCAGAATTTTAACAATAAGCAGCATTGCAAATGCTCATTTAAATTCAATTCTTGTGCAGAAAGCAGAGAGCTCAAAGTAGGTGTAGGCAGCGTAGAATCATCACAGCCCCTGACAACACATATTAATGGAAGTAAGTCAACTACTACAGCATTAACTATCTTTAGTTGACTAGAGAGCTTCATAGTCAATGCCAGTGATTAGCTAAGGAGATGGTTATTGAACTGTACAAACTTAAAGGGATAATTCATTATGAAAACACTTTTCTGTGGCTCTTTAAAACTCTGATTTTTTTAAATGTTTCTGAATTATTCTTGAGTTGATGTACAACAATGTATCTAGTTTCACTGATCTATGCAAATATATGCACTTCTGTTAGGCTAAGGCTTGCACTGCGGTCCAAAGGAGATGATATGAGGGAATCAAGGCACCTTTTAGATAGGCAAATAACCAAGTTTGCATAGCGTTATTAATTGTATACATGCATATTTGAATGTCCTGCAATAATATAAAAGTAAGACATTAGTGTAACGATGCGTAGCTAATGGCCCTGATATTCTGATTTCCATTAGAATAGACCATATTAGTGATTTTTTTCTCTAGCTAATATAATGAGTCTGGCCTATCCCAAATGTGTCTTTTGGCTATCAACCAGGAGACGTCCACTCAGAGCTTGAATAGTTATGCAGACCAAATATAACACTTCTTGCCGCATTTTGGGATTTAAAGGTCTCAAAGGCATTTTGAGATGACTGAGGACAGATAAGTGCACAAATTTAGGGAGTAGGGTGCCAAATGTATGAGTAAGGGGTTAGTATTGTCAGGTAGGTAGAGTGCCAATGGGTGTATGAGGTTGATTGGGGAGGGTGAGATAGATGCTGGGTTAGGTCAGGTTGCATTGGGTGGGGTGGAGGTGGCATGGTTGGGGTGTTGGGTAGTGCACCACCTGTCAGTTCAGACTTGCTCAGGTGAGTGAGTGGCTTTCAAGTGCCAGCAGTGGTGAGTTAGGGTGGGTATCGGCTCCAACTAGACCAGGGATAATGGCTGCAGTCACCGTGAGCAGCACCAGGCCTGAATGGGTGCAGTCTCCAGCAGGTAAGGATGAAATTGAATTGTCAGTTCAAGCAGAGACAGGCCAGAAGGGAGGTGGCAGTCATCTCCAGTGGGGCTGGGTTGCTGGGGTGTCAGGCCAGGCTGTGGGTGAAGGTATTGGTATTAGCCAGGGATCAAATTAGGTGATCTAGAATGTCACCTTTTGTTGGTATCTAACACTGGGGAGGTGTTTGTGGGTGTGGGGGGCTGGTGTGGGGTTTGGGGCAGTAATGAATTGACAGTCAGTTTAATAGTTTAGCGGCTTTTTAATCCTCTAACGTTTTCTGGATAACTGTTATGTCTGAGTGAGTCAGAAACCTCTGAGTTCCATGGCCTTAAAGGATTATTTTAGAAGTGTCCAGACTCAGGGATATTCCCTGTTGCCAAGTTAAAAGTCCCAGATATTTCCTACAGATTCTGGTGTGTTATGGATTCCTCATGTTCCAACATATAACTCCAGTTTATGCTGCTCCACTGATGTGCTGATCATAGATAGGCCTGGACCAAAAAACATTGTCAACCTGAGCATTCACTATCTGAAGTTATGTCCAAAATAGTGACACTGTACCATATTACATATAATGCCATAAACAATAGTGGCATTAATGCGCAGTTAAAAACAGGAACCTTCAGGTGTGGCTTTGTGGAAGAGGCACTTTTGACATGCATTCAGAGCACAATTGCTTCATATTTCTGTCGCCATTGAAATATTGAATGGGCAATGATGTTTTTGATTCTTTGCTTCTCCTTTGCAGTACTTCTAGTTCTCCTCAGTCCATAAAATGGCATGACTTCCTCACTTAAACTGAGGATCTGCAAACTGCGTCCGAGCAAATGTACAGCATTCCTGTAATCCAGCTCTGATCTTAGTTTCAACATTGTTATGTGCATGAAGCCCATCATCCCGGTGATCAAAAAGTCACTACATAGCAATCTATCTGAGCTCAAAAAAAAGCAGTGTCCCATTGAGTATTGAGATGGCAAAAAACTGTAGAATTATTATAATGTGAAGGTCAGTGCCACATAACTCTGTAAAAATATGGAGGGAGACAAAATCTCCACTAGGGCCTTAAGAAAATGTGTGTTTTAAATATGGTGCAAATAATAAGTTTTAAGGAAGGCCTCAAAAAACATATTTGGGAGACTAAAACTAGTAATATTTCTACATGCACAATAAAGCATGATGACAGATTTAAATGGAGCACCAAGGCAATTAAAACTAACACTTGAGTCAGAGACTGACAATAACCCACCAAAGCAGCAGGCAATTGGTCAAACACAGCTATAGTCAAAGGAGCAGCTCCTGGGCACAAGTGAAGCATGGAGGCTAATCTTCAACTCCCAGACCCATTCCAGGTACCAGACTCAGGGATTGGAGATTTGGAGAAAATGATTTGTGGGGTATAGAACAGCTTCAAGTTTAGAAAAAAAAAGGCAGAAGGACCAGACCAATCCATTAGTGTTATACAATTGGGCCATTTTCAATGCTTAATTGTAAGTCAATGCATCAATGAAAATATTGCATTATATAAAGACATATTTACTTCAGTGTGTGGAAGAATGTAATAAAGAATATACAAATTTACACAGAGAAAACAGGATAGCAAAAAGTATGGATTAATTAATAAAACTTTGCTGGATAGTAGAAAATTGTGCATAAGAGCAGATGAAGGCAGAACTAATTTGTGATCACATGTGCAGAGTCTCAGCTGAGGCCTTGTAAAGTCAGAGAGGATTTGACACTAGGAAAAACATTACAGATTTCTAGACAAGCAGAACTTCAGAGGCTGAACATGGTATCTGTGCAATGGAGGAAACCCAGTGAGATGATTCCATTCTTTCGTCACAGGGAAATAAGTGCCTATTAAGTGCTGCCTGCCAAAATGGTGAGAACTGTACCAACTGCCATCTTGAAGTGTCTAAATATGGAGGGAACAAACCAATAAGGGATAGGATTTGCCATGAGGGAAGCACCATGTCACAACTGTGGAGAGTGATACAGTTTAGAAAAGTTTGCAGTACTCCAGTAGAGAATACAGTTCACAAACAGAGAACATCTATGAAATAAAAGCAGGTTCAAAAATTGGTAGCATCACAAAATCAGAGAAAGAAGACAAACAACTAGAGGGCATAGGTTTAAGGTGAGAGGGGAAAGATTCAAAAGGAACCTAAGGGACAACTTTCACACAGAAGGTGGTACCTGAATGGAATGAGCTCCCAGAGAAAGTGATGGAAGTGGGTACAATTACAACATTTAAAAGGCATCCAGATGCGTATATGAGTGGGAACGGTTTAGAAGGATCTAGGCCAAATGCTGGCAAATGGGACTAGATTAATTTAGGGTATTTGGTTGGCATGGACAAGATGAATCGACGGTTTTGTTTCCATGCTGTACATCTCTATGACTCTATAACAATGCTGAGAGAAACCACTGAATATGTGAATGAATTCTGGGAATGAATGAAATTGAGTGTGAATCTGCAAGCGAATGGACATGCAACCGATTTTAAACTCAATAGATACTGGGGCACATGCCGCTGTACTATCAGGCCAGCTAAACTTAAAAAGATTAAATTGCAACCATTCTTCAATGAAATAACAGCAGTGGAACATCATTGAGTGTAGAAGGCCAATTCACAGTAGAACCCTTATATAAGTCAAGAAAACTCATAGAATCCCTTTTTATCATCGAGAATCAGGAATGTTCTCTATTAAGCAGGAATGTATTGTTTAAAGCTGATGTTAATTCACTAGATATACCAATGAATTATTTTACAAAAGAAACTCCCAAAATATTTTACAGATTTGGGCAAATTAAAGGTGGAATGCCATATTAACCTCAGGGATAATGCAAAGTCATTGGTTATATAATAGAATCCATGGAAAGCGTTGCATAAATTCTTGAATAAGGAAGAAATAAGTACCATGCTCAGATACGCAACAAATTAAATAGTTATTGTATCAACGACATGGTTGCAATACCAAGCCAAATGGCTTAATAAAAATCTGTGTGGATCTAACTCAGTTGCAAAAGCAGAGGAAATTGAGATTCATTCAGAGGCTTCAGTGCATGAAATTCTAGCAAAACTAGCTGAGGGTATCCTTTTCACTTATATGGATGCAAACAGTGAATTCTGATTATTGCCTCTGGATGATGACTCCAGAAAGCCGACTATGTTTATTACATTTTGCAGCATTATTGTGTTGGCTATTTATTCTTTTGAATAGGATCCACATCAACATTTTTTCTAAGAACAACGTCAAATACATTGAAAGGCATTGATGGGGCAAAAGGTCACATGGACAACACATTGAATCATGAAGAAGAACATGCCCAAAGAGTTTGAGTAGTTATGGAAATTTTCAGAATGTGGGTCTAACTTTATGTGAGAAATGTAATTTTGCACAACCAAAGTAAAATTTCTTGTAATCACAACTACTGGCGTTGCAGTAGACGGCAGGAAATCAATCCCATTATTGATTTTTTACCTCCAAAAAAACATCTTAGGGCTTCAATGATTACTTAGGATGTTGACCTATTTAGAAGATTATTCCTTAATGTAGCAGATATAAGTAAGCTGATGAGACATCTTTTATACCAAGGCTACCAATGGTGCTAGAATATCAGCCAGGAAAATCTGTCCAGCAAATTAAGCAACCACTGATCTCAGCAATCCTAATATACTGATTGACAAATGCTGACTGCGATAGCTGCTTATCCATATCCAATAGCTTTGGGGAAAGAGAGATAATGGGAACTGCAGATGCTGGAGAATCCAAGACAATAAAGTGTGAAGCTGGATGAACACAGCAGGCCAAGCAGCATCTCAGGAGCACAAAAGCTGACGTTTCGGGCCTAGACCCTTCATCAGAGAGGGGGATGGGGTGAGGGTTCTGGAATAAATAGGGAGAGAGGGGGAGGCGGACCGAAGATGGAGAGAAAAGAAGGTAGGTGGAGAGGAGAATATAGGTGGGGAGATAGGGAGGGGATAGGTCAGTCCAGGGAAGACAGACAGGTCAAGGAGGTGGGATGAGGTTAGTAGGTAGGAGATGGAGGTGTGGCTTGGGGTGGGAGGAAGGGATGGGTGAGAGGAAGAACAGGTTAGGGAGGCAGAGACAGGCTGGGCTGGTTTTGGGATGCAGTGGGTGGAGGGGACGAACTGGGCTGGTTTTGGGATGCATTGAGGGAAGGGGAGATTTTGAAGCTTGTGAAGTCCACATTGATACCATTGGGCTGCAGGGTTCCCAAGCGGAATATGAGTTGCTGTTCCTGCAACCTTCGGGTGGCATCATTGTGGCACTGCAGGAGGCCCATGATGGACATGTCATCTAAAAAATGGGAGGGGGAGTGGAAATGGTTTGCGACTGGGAGGTGCAGTTGTTTATTGCGAACCGAGTGGAGGTGTTCTGCAAAGTGGTCCCCAAGCCTCCGCTTGGTTTCCCCAATGTAGAGGAAGCCACACCGGATACAATGGATGCAGTATACCACATTGGCAGATGTGCAAGTGAACCTCTGCTTAATATGGAAAGTCATCTTGGGGCCTGGGCTAGGGGTGAGGGAGGAGGTGTGGGGGCAAGTGTAGCATTTCCTGTGGTTGCAGGGGAAGGTGCCGGGTGTGGTGGGGTTGGAGGGCAGTGTGGAGCAAACAAGGGAGTCTCGGAGAGAGTGGTCTCTCCGGAAAGCAGACAAGGGTGGGGATGGAAAAATGTGTTGGGTGGTGGGGTCGGATTGTAGATGGCGGAAGTGTCGGAGGATGATGCATTGTATCCGGAGGTTGGCGGGGTGGTGTGTGAGAACAAGGGGGATCCTCTTTGGGCAGTTGTGGCGGGGGCGGTGTGTGAGGGATGTGTTGCGGGAAATGCGGGAGACACGGTCAAGGGCGTTCTCGACCACTGCCAGGGGAAAGTTGCGGTCGTTGAAGAACTTGGACATCTGGGATGTGCGGGAGTGGAATGCCTCATCGTGGGAGCAGATGCGGCAGAGGCGGAGGAATTGGGAATAGGGGATGGAATTTTTGCAGGAGGGTGGGTAGGAGGAGGTGTATTCTAGGTAGCTGTGGGAGCTTTGGGAAAGAACTCTCTTAGGTGCAAAATTTTGGAAAGAGTAGACCTATGTACTATGCTTTTCCATCATTCACTAAGGAGGAACAGTGGGGTGCAATTGTTGAGAAGGAGGCTTTTGCAGTCATGTCAGCTGGTGAACATTTTTTCTGATTATTTTATGAGCAAACAATCTAAAATAAATACAAGCCATAAAGTTTATCCATATGAATACAAAATAAATTGCTAAGGTGCCACACAGGACACTGAGTTTGATTGAGGATAATAACATATGACTAAATAATTGAATATGTTCAGGGAAACTACTGGGCAACAGCAGACGCACACAGCCGAGGATACCAATGTGTGCAGCAGAGCAAGCAGATATAGACTTCATAGAAGAGATTAAGCCTACTTGTCAAAATTTACAAAGCTGTTTTTTTTTAAATTAATTTACAGGATGAGGGCATCACTGGCTCAGCTAGCATTTATAGTCTATCCCGAATTGCCCGGAGGACAGTTAAGAGTCAACCACATTGCTGTGGATTTGGAGTCACATGCAGGCCAAGCCAGTAAGGATTACAGTTTCCTTTTCTAATGGGTATTAATGAACCAGATGGGCTTTTGCAACATTTGACAATGGATTCATAGGCATTAAACCCTCAATTCCAGATTTTTAGTGAATTCAAATTCCACCAGCTGTCGTCGCAGTCATCAAACCTAAGTTCCGTGAAAATTACACGGATTTCTGAAATGACAGTTCAGTGATAATACCTCTAGGCCATGAACTCCCATTTTCCAGCCTACAAAGCAAAAAAGAATGAAATTCAAGACGACAGAAGTACAATGCAGAATATATCCAGACGAGTGAATACTGTTTTGAAGCTACCTGGGAATTGTAATGAATAATTCCATGCTGTGGAGAGCTTGAAAGAACTCTGGCCTTAGCCACTACATAGCATCTGAGAGAATGTAAATGGCTGTATCCATTTCAAGTTTAAATCTTGTCCAGTGTCTGTTAACAAAGGATTCTGTTCGCCAGAAATCTTCCTGCATCTGAGCTTCTTTCAGAGGAAAGGCTCTTCAAATAGCCTGGAGTCTGTTTCCAGTGTGCTAGCACATGTCTGATAGGGGTCTGTGTCAGAGGGAAAGCTTCTTGTTGTGGCACACTACCTGAAATGACCTCTTCTTCTGTAGAGACAACAGAACATGGTGATAGTGAGGCATATTTTGTACTCATAGGCTCCTTTTGGCAATACATCTAGATCAAGAGAAATCCTGCTGTGGTGCCTCCTTCTGGCCATGGTTGTGTTTTAGTGGGAAAGTTGAAGCCCTTCAGCAAGCTGAAGGCAACTGTACCTCCTCCATAAACTGGTCAGAGAAACCTCATTCTCATCTAATTAGGTTCTTTTTCTGTTTTCACACCTTCCAATGTCTAGTTAGCTGCATTGCTCTTGACAGCATAAGGACATCTCTGGACTGCAAGGTGTCTGAAATAGGACAACGAGTCATGATATTCCTTCTAATATCAAAATACTTTGCAGGAACATTCAGTAGCTGGTTGTATGTTGCTGAGTCCTCAGCAATTCCTTGTTTTGTCAATAAATCATTGATATGAAGGTGATTCTAGGGGCTTCATGATCACAGTTACCTAACCTAGGTAATGATGATTTATAGCAATTTTTTGACAGATTCTTGAGAAGCAGCCGTTTAGATGTGGTACATTGGTCAATTAAGCAAAGAAAGGAAATAAACAACCTATGAGAGATGAGAATGCTTTACCGATCCCAGACCCATTCTGTAGAATGGACGAATAGAGGCAGCACATCCCAATGTCCCAGTGGTCCTTTTGTGGTGGTCCCTGGTTGTCTTTGCTGGTTTTGATACCAACAATATTCCTTCTTCCCTCTGGTTGATGTCAGGGAAAATCTAGTCCACCCCAGGGAGATTGTGAACTTTCCTCCTTGGATCTTTTTATCCCTCCCTCTCCTCCAGTCCCTGTTAACATGTACTATTTTAGTGGCTGCCTCTCAATCCTCATTCAATCATTTGTCAATGCTTTTGGCCATTGAACATAGCTCAGCTAGTCTTGAGTCAGATGATCATTGCCCCTTATCTACTTCTGTTCGAAGTTTAGTTTGCATTCCTCCTAAGAATAAAACCCCATTTTTCCTAAAACAAAACACTGATAACAGAGTACAGCTAAACAATTGACGCTAGTTCAATGCACATTGGGACATCTGTGTCTTGTGTACGTAGATTTCTTTGCATATGCACAGGTTAGTTACAAATGTAAAACAGTTAGATGAGGTTTCATGCTACATGAGAAATATCAAATATGGAATTCTGAATTTCTACATGTTTAAGGAAGCCCCCAATTCTCAACAACAGCTACCTACTGACTGTACGAACCTATGTTCTCTGTGTGACTTGTGAAAGAGGCCCGAGACAATGCTGAAACATTGGAACTCACAGTGTCACTTGCTCTCTTACGTGATCTAGTCTTGATGATTCATATGATGAACCAATTCAGGTGGTGGAAGGAAGGTCTCAAATATGATGTAATCTTACAGTTTATGGTGTTGTGAGTTGGGTTAAACTTGCTTCCACCTGCCTCTCATTCGATGTGGAATGGTTTATCAAGACTTATGTTGCTTTTACTTGTTGCCAGACTCAGCCTATGTCATTGTCTGCTGATTGCTCTTGCTGCTGAGTATGTCTGCTCATGCTTTGCCAGCTCTCATGGCATCCTGCCAGTCTAACTTATCACTGGAATACAACTGCTTCAGGGTTTCACTTACGCTGGAGTCTGTCCACTCCACATTTGCCATTTCCTTCCTGGAATTTGCTGGTCTTCATCCGAGACTGCTTTGGCCTCTTTTGTTCATCATGTAGCATTTGTAGCTTTCCTTTCCTGTATTGCTGTATTGTTGCTTTGTTCTGCCATCCCACTTCAGCATTGGAACCTTCCTGCTGGTACTGTTCACCTTTGTTTCAAATGTTTAGGTCAGTTTGGGTAGCACCAGGTGCCGAATGTTGACAGGTGCCAATTCTTTCCTCCAGATACAGTTTCTTTTGGTTTTACAGTTGCCACCATTTTGTAAGTATACTTTGACACAGGCATGGTGCAGGTCTCGGCAACCAGAACTGCCTTAAAGACTCAATCAGAAATGGTGCTGATTAGTCAATCTAGGTGATTGACATTGAAATTCCCTCATCCAGAAAACATGTCATGCCCAAACTATCCTCAGACCTTTGTTTAAGTGTTTTTCAACTGCGGCAATGGGAATCAAGTATGTGCTGATCATTGGGTGGTTTCCTTACTCGTTTTTGACTAGATACCTTAAAACTTGATATGGTCCCAAGTTAATGTTGGGTGACTCCCAAGGACACTCCCTTCTGACCGTACCACTGTTTGGGGTTAGTTAGCTCAGTTGATGGATGGCTGGCTTGTAATGCCATAGTTTGTAATGCCATAGTCTCAATCTCACCCTTTGCATGAGACGTGTTGATACTCAGGTTAAACTTTCAATTGAGTGAGCATCCCCATGGTAGTCTGGCACTGCCTGGTACTTTACCTTATACTGCTGAACCGTCAGCTCAGGTGAATCTGTCCAGCCACTGAGACAGTAATGGTGGCGAAAATGTTTGGAACACTGGACATAAGGTGTGACTGTCTATGACAAAGACAGTAGCAGTTCAAAAACATCTTTACAAGGATGATCAGGAATGGAAAATACATGATGGCCTAACTGTTGGCTGTCCATATTCTGTGAATAAACAAAACAAAACTGCCAGACTGTTACCTGACAAATCTATGGGACAGCTCTTCCAATTTTGGCACAAGTGCCTAGTTTTTCAGCCTTTGCAGTGTGAAACTGGCCTACACGTACCTTTGCTTTGTCATGTCTCAGTGGCTTGCCTGTTTTACATCCTGTTAAACTTAAATATAGTGGTCGGATCACCATGTATCAGGACAGTTAAGCATTGACCAAGATGATTCGGGCCTGCAGTTTGTGTTCAGATTTCCTTCTCAACCATGCAGTGACTCATTGTATTTTGAGCTATTACTGATGTTAGTTCTTCTTTTTTACTCCATATTTACTTAGATGACTGAATTTAAGTTACCTAGCTGGTGAGGTGGAATTTGAACTCCTGTCTCTAAACTTTCAGTCCAAATCTCTGGATTATAAATCCAATAACATAAACAATACATTGACATATCCTTTACAAATTCTTGTCACACTTTTTTGACTGATTAGATTTGAAAAGGAAAATGCAAAGTCTATCATTTTCTTGATGGCAAAATGTGAGTAGTTTTGATGGTGGAATAAACCGTATTCCATTTTGGGGATAATGACTAATTACCTCATATAGGCAGTTGAACATCCATAAGGAGTTTTCAGATAATTTATGAAGTTTGTTCAAAAACAATAGTTTATATTTTTGATGAAAGAAACAATCTATGACAGTTGATAGTTCATTGATAACAGTGGACAGACAGGCAGTTGGTACAGAGTGTATCCATCTCATTCAAGTTGTGAAGACAGAAAAAACAGAAATTGCTGGAAAAGCTCAGTAATTCTGGCAGCATCTGTAGAGTGAAAGCAGTGTGAGCATTTCAGGTCCAGTGGCCCTTAGCTAGGAAAAGGTGGTCCATAGGCTGAAGAAAGGGGTTGGGGGTTAAAAGTACACAATCTGTGAAGTTGGAGCACAGAGAGAGAGAATGACAGTTGGGCAGGAAAAGAGAGAGATAATGGTGAGCGAGGAAAAAAGAAAAGTAGTTGGCTGCGATGAATGCAGCGCATGTTAAGATAGGACCAGAGGTGTTGGTTTTGTAAAGGATGTGGAAGAAGGCACTCAGGCCCTAAAATTATTGAAGTCAATATTGAGTCCTGAAGCCCCATTCTCCCCAGCGGAAAGTGAGATGCTGTTATTCCAGCCTCCACTGAGCCAAGGCTTTTCCGCAAAAATGCTAGGGAGAATTTCCCATTGGTCTTTTTCCTCTGTCCTTAGTGCTTCTTCATCAGAAGGAAGCTGCTGCCTGACACCCACTGCCACCTGCTGAGGACAGCCAAACTACTCATGGATATATGTTATTTTTGGGGTGGACAATGAGTGCCAATGACTTATCTGAATTTTTTTTAGCCTAGAGGATGAGATTCTACTCATGATATCAGAATAACCATCTTCCCTTGACCACCTTCCTCCGTAGGTTAGTTTTAATTTTTTTGCAACAATTTTTTTTTACTTTCTTGAACATTGCATTTTGAAGCAAAATTATCCTAAACATTACATTAATAATAAGGTATATATGGTGCCAGACAATTATTGATGTCAACTTATGGAAAATCGTTGTTTCTGTGGTATTTGTTGATATCTTACTTTGCTTATTTTTTAGATATTGCTTAATTTTGAGGAATGTATGTAATAACATATATAGGAGATCTAAAGCCTCACAGGAAATACAAATAAAAAATCAATTTTAAAGGGGGTCCAAATTTCCAATGGCTCATCCAAAGCTGACTCTTACATGTTTAGGATAACAAAGTGTGAAGCTGGATGAACACAGCAGGCCAAGCAGCATCTCAGGAGCACAAAAGCTGACGTTTCGAGCCTAGACCCTTCATCAGAAGGGTCTAGGCCTGAAACGTCAGCTTTTGTGCTCCTGAGATGCTGCTTGGCTTGCTGTGTTCATCCAGCTTCACACTTTGTTATCTTGGATTCTCCAGCATCTGCAGTTCCCATTATCTCTCTTATAAGTTTAGGGCCTGCCTTAGGTGCATTCCTGGACATGGCTGGTCATTTTCATAAACAACCTAAACATCCAATGGCCATAGGCGTGCTCATGTAGCTCAGTCATTAACACAGCATTGCAACAATGAGGCCTGGGTTTTACAGCATCAAAAACAGGGGTGGGGATAGTGATGTACACCTAGGCCTCACTTGTTATTTGTGATTTCGGCAATGCACAAATGTTGAGCTGTTGAATCATTCCAATGACTGCAACATCCAACCACTGGTATCTTTACTATTGATTAACTGAACTCATCCTCAATGGACGATCTTGAATGGCTATCAGTTAAATTTGACCCATCATGCTTAAAATTAGCTTGAATCTCTTAAAGTGAAAATAAATTGTGGCTGGAGCATATGCTGACAGTTGCACAGGATGTGTCTCTAAATTGAAAAATATTGATGAATGAGAGAATATGTTCCATTGTTTACAGGCACTACCCTGGAGGCCTTGGAATAGATGGTGGAAAGGATGAGAGATATCTTATACTTACAGCAGGCGTTCCAGACAATACTCAGAAGGAGGAGGAACAAGTAGTGTCGAGATCAATGCTGAGAACTTCGATGTAGTATTCTACAAACTCACAAGATGGTCAAAGTCTTGACAACGGCCTCAGATATCATGCTGTGTTTTACAGGTGTTAACAATCACTATCAATATTTATTCTTCAAGTTAACACAAAGAAAATAGACAATGTTGTCATTTATCTCCTTTGCTGTTAGCAGGAATTTGTAGAGCACAAATTAGTTGTGTTTCTTGCAATAAACAGTATTTCATTGCAGTTTTAGATAACACAGTGTGGAGCTGGAGGAACACAAAAGGCCAAGCAGCATCAGAGGAGCAGAAAAGCTTATGTTTTGGGTCGGGACCAGAAAATGTAGTTGTCATTGCAGTTCTGTAGTTCCAAAATAATTTGCAGGCATTCTCCAGCATGATAAAAAAAATGCTTCATATATTTATTCAGTTTCTTAATGATGTTTCAGTCTCTATCTTATTTCATATGTATGGGTATTTAACCCTGTGTAATGATATTTGATAATAATTAGTTCATTAGGTATCAATCAAGATTCATATGTAATATTCATACATACCATCTCAGCCTCACACACTTAGCATTGATGCAAGCCTCATGATCACTTCTCACAGCTTGATCTCACTGTCAGCTATTCAACAACAGCAGTTGTATCAACTAAATCTACACTCAATCCCTTCTTTTTGCCATTGCAATTTGGCTTACAACTGGAAGCAGCAGGAGCTAACCAATGCTTTTTCATATTCTGACCGTGGAGAAGGTAATGTGGCAAAGGCTGAGATACACATTGCTAAGGCCAAAGTCAGCTCTGGACAGAAATCATTCATCAATCTTCATAAGTATTCACCTCCCCACATTCCAGCTCTCCTCAAATGGTACAAACTTGTGCCATATATTTTATCCTCTCCTGCCCTCACAACCTTACCTTGTGTTTTTTCCCTTGTTACATGCAGGTATCTTAAGCATTGTTGCTTCCTGGGGATACAGGTGAATTCCCCTTAAACACAACAAATGGAAATTGCCTTCTCCTGAAAACTCTCCTAATCCTTTCATTTCCAACAGCTTCTTCTGCTCTTCTGTCCAAACCTGTTTATTGTCCAAAAGATGTTCACTCACATCTTGGAACATCTGGTTTGTACAAAGGCTTTGTAGCCAAGAATAAATTTTTCAGTCCTTGACACACCACTGTGGCAATGAATTCCACAGATGAACCACATTTTGCTGAAGAAATTCCTCCTCATCTCAATTTTAAAAAGTCATCCCTTCACTCTAATGTGGTGCCCTCGGGTCTTAGCCTGTCCTGCTACTGGAAATATCCACACATCCTCTCTATTCAGACCTCTCAGTATTCTGTAAGTTCCAAAGAGACGCCCCTCATCCTTCTAAATTCCATTGAGTACGGATCCAGAGTCCTCAAATGTTCCTTATAAGACAAACTCTTCATCCCATGTGCCGCAGTCATCAATGGTAGTGGACAATTGAGCAATTTGCAGGCATAGGCTCTACATGATGCAGGAGAGAATGACATCAAAACAAAAGACAAAAGTGAAACATTTAAGAGGTTAGAATGCTGAATGGATTAGCCATCTTGGCCTAATCTGCAGGTCCCTAGCATGCCAGTTTTCAGCAAAATAATTCACATGTTACATTAAGAAAATGCTGAAGTCATTGTATTCTGCAATTTCAGTGATCCCCTGACTTGCAGCGCAGGTAGGATCAGCCCTGACTGATGAGTGACTGGATCCTTGACTGATCTCTGTGTAGCTCCCTAACTGACTTACCACTGATCCCCTATCTGATTGGACTGAACCTACAGAACTGAATATGAGCACATTCCTCAGACTGTAATGTTATGAAATCCATGAACCTATCTACACTAAGTGCCCGACTAATGTCCAAGCTCCTGAACCAATATCAGATGCCGCGCTTGACTTACTATGGCAGTATCTCATGACTGATGACAGTCTTGACAAAAGATTGCTCCTCTTAGACTTTGAGACATGACCATTTGGTTGAAACATATGAGGTATATTTGCCACATAATCTGCTGCCATATGCTGTGACATTGATGTAGCATGGTGCCTCACTGCATTGTATTCAATCCCTTTACTGATCATTGCTGACAGCCATGACCTAGCTTTGTGGCTGGGTTAAAAGGCAGAACAAGACAGAAGCATGGTTACCCTGTAAGTTCTCAAAGAGGTAGTGAATCACAAAAAAGAATGGGCACAAACGCTGTGAACCTTGAAATAAGTAGAAAGTGAGTGAGTGCTAAGGCAGCAAGCTAGGAACCCCTGAGATGAGCCTTGCTCCAATTTGTGAGATGGATGCCTGTCTTCATCTGGATATGGCCTGGCAGCAGCATTACAATACAAGGTGTTGGTCCAAACTGCAGTATTGAAGCAGGGACCTGTATTCAAGTGAGTGGGAGATATGCCACGATGATATGGTGAGGCTGGCGCATTTCTGATGTTAATATTTGAGGACAGAAGTTGCAAGAAGCAGCTGCCTGGAACATGCTCTGAGATGTTGGGGACTGCTGGCCAAGATGGAGGCCCAGAGGAGTGAATGATGAACTGGAGCTACGAGGTATTTGTTCTAACTTTCACACCGAAAATTATCATCTCTTGCTTTTCCATGTTAAATGAAAGAATAGTCAACCTAATAAAATTGAGGGGAGAATAGCCATTTGCAACTCTCTAGTGCGATTGTTAGGTGTGATTCTCACAATGTTGAGAGCTTGTTTTGCCAATCTCACCATATTTTCCCAACTAAGTCATCTTTGCCCACATTGTCTGGGGCTGGGAAAATTCTGCCTTATATTCTTCCTCAGGTAAAGAGACCAAAACTGTACATAACACTTCAGAGGAAATTCCACCAGTGCTTCATACACATAGCAAGCCATTTTTAACTCTGTTGAAATAAAGGTCAAGAAGCCATATGAATTCTTAATTTCTTGCTGCAGCTGCATGTTAGCTTTCAGAGAATTATGCACAAGGGCATTTAGGACTCTTTGGATATCAACACTTCCCAATCTCTCACTGTTTATTAAGTACTGTGCATTTCTGTTTTTCTTATCAATGTGGACAACATCACATTTTTGCACGTTATATTCCATCTGCAATGTTCTTGCCCACACACTTTAGCTTTTCTAAATCCCCTTGAACACTCTTTATGTCCTCTTCACAACCCACATTTGCATCTAATATTTTTGCCATCAGCAAACTTTGATATACTTGTTTCATAATATTAATGATAATGGCATAATATTAATGTCACTTGACTAGTAATCCAGAGCCCAAAGTTCATGATTCTTTTTATTTACTTCTTCACGGGATGAATGCATCTCTGGTCATGCCTGCATTTATTACCTATCACAGGGGGCAGTTAAGAGTCAACCACTTTGCTGTGGGTCTGGAGTCACATGTAGGTCAGACCAGGTAAGGATAGCAGCTTCCTTCCCTAAAGGGCATAATGGAATAGATGGGTCTTTTTGACAATCGACCATGGATTCATGACCATCATTAGACTCTTAACTCCAGACGCTTAAATTCAAATTCTACCATCAGCCACGGTGAGATTAAAACCTGAGTCCCCAGAACATTACCTGGGTCTCTGGATTAACTATCCAGTGACAATACCACTAGGCCATTACCAGGACAATTATAAATTGGTCCATCAAATCTACACTGACATAACTTCCATTAAAAGTGTGCTAATCCCAATTTCCTGCACTTGTCCCATATTTTTAAATGTTATGATATTGAAGATAAAGATTATAAGGTTTCTAGTCTCCACTGCCTTCCCAGGCAGTACATTCCAGACTCCCACCACCTGATGAGTGAAAGCATTTTCGCCCAAATCCCCTGTGAATCTCTTGGCTCTTACCCTAAAATTATGCCCTCTCACAATTGACCCCAATTGTAGCCTGATCAGTGGTGCACATTTCATTTCTGTAAAGTGTTCTGTTCTATGTCATAAACCTCTGCTCTTTATAACCAGTTTAGAAACCAGACACTTTTATGTCAATCATTAGCACTATTAAAGCATGACATAGGTGCCAAATAATCCACATGGTGATTGGCCATTTTATAACAATTAACATCAATGGCAGAGGAATAAAAATTAATATCCAGTGGAGGGCATGGGCCAAAATAAGATTATGTCAGCTGTCACTAGTTTATTTCATTATTTGTAATGTTCCTATCCATCCTGCCTGAAATCGATAATTTAACCCTTGGTTTTGCAATGTTCCATTCAATTGATATTATGAATGGGCTTAGAGACTTCAGGGAGTCATTCGAGAAAAGTCAGCCAGCAGTTTCCAAACATAAACCACAGTAATGGAGGCAATTTAGGCTGACAAAAGTGTCATTACCTGGCTTTGCAATATTCAAAACCTACATGCTAAGCCAACAGAATACAGCTGCATTTTAAATATTTATGTGGTGACAGATAAGTATTTAACTATGACCAAATTAACCGGCCTTTCTTTTTACATAAATACAGTTGATAACTTTAAAAGTATTAATTCAGTTAGAATGATTAATGAACTTGTAGGATTAAACTGCCCGAGGGTGAAAGACTTTATACACTATCTCTATACTTCTACTCTTTTCTGTCAGATAAGTATCAGGTTTGAATAATAAATATGAGTAATATTTTTACTCAGTGTCACAACCACAGTAGGAGTGCGATGATTTGTGAATTCTGGTTAAGGAGATCCTGTCATGTTTTATCTTCACAAAATGAAAACAAAAAGGAAAGGCGGGGTGCTGGGTGCAGCAGTAAGATTTCTTCTCTTTCAGAGATTCTCCTGATGACAAGTTCTTGGCTGCACAACAGTAACACCTGCTACTAATGCACAGTGATATTAGTCTGTGGAATGGTTTCATTCTCATCTCACACCTCAGAGATCCTGAGGTGAACCCTGAGCTTCCCTTGTGTGTTTAAATCAGCTTAGTGTCTCTTGCTGTTCAGTGATTTTCAGTGCTCTGTTACCTCCGTGATTACCCAGTGCCTTTAGGATTAAACGGGGCAGCATACTTTTACTGTCAGCATTGCACCACCTTCCTTTGTAGTCACTAAAAGACTAACGAGAAAAGAATTAGCTGATCTGGGAATCAATTTGCAGCAAGCCTCCCCACAGTTCTCTCAATTCTGAGCATCATATGTCATTTGCAATTGTAACCTGTAGAATGGAGGTCTGTACATTCACATGCTTTTCAAATCCAAGTGACTTGAAACAGTAGCAGTATATCATTTGTTTTTCTTTGCAAAAGACAAAGGGAAAGTTATATTCTAAAATTTAATTCTCTGATCTTGTGAAATCAGTTATACATAATCCTTGCAATAATTCACCTATTGGCAAAAGATTTGATTAACAAATCATATTTATATTGTTTAATGAGTTATATGCTTGGACCATCACCGAACACTATCTCCTAACACTGGTTGACCAAATCATAATGTTTCCCCTTGGAGTCTGCCTATTCTTTTGTGACTGAACATAACCGTAGGCATTACTCAACTTGGAAAAAAACAAATCTGAAATTTTACTTTAACAAAGTGGATTTAAGAATAAGTAGAAAACTCTGCATGAACTAAAAACATCTACGTACACAAGACACAGATGTCCCAATGTGCATTGAACTAGCGTCAATTGATTATTTTATACAAGTATAAATAAATTTGTTTTTTCTGTTCTCTTGACATCTTTCGATCAAGCTGAGTGATACTGCCCTGCTCATTATTTTTCTAGTCAGGAAAAAAGCAGTGTTCTCTGCACACATACTAATGCATGCACAGAATTCTGCTCACCAGACTTCACCAAAGTGTCTGAATTTTTTCATAAAATCCCAACAGTGTGGAATCAGGCCATTTGGCCCATCTAGAGCACACCAGCCCAATGAAGAGTATCCCACCCAGATCAAGCCACTCCTTATCCCTGTAGCCCTGCCTGCATTTCCCATGACTAATCACCCAGCCTGCACATCCCTGGACAACATGGGCAATTTAGCATGACCAATCTACTTAAACTGAAAATCTTTGGACTGTGGGAGGAAACCAGAGCACCTGAAGGAAACTAACAGCTATAGAACCACTTACAGGCGGTTGCAGCATTTTGTGTAGCAATTACTTTCCATTTTTTAAAATTCATTCACTGATGAGAGCTCGCTGGCCTTGTCTTTATAACCCAGAGGGCAGTTAAGAGTCAACTACATTGCAGTGGTAATGGAGATAATGGGAACTGCACCTCCCAGTCGCAAACCATTTCCACTCCCCCTCCCATTCTCTTGATGACATGTCCATCATGGGCCTCCTGCACTGCCACAATGATGCCACCCGAAGGTTGCAGGAACAGCAACTCATATTCCGCCTGGGAACCCTGCAGCCATATGGTATCAATGTGGACTTCACCAGTTTCAAAATCTCCCCTTCCCCCACTGCATCCCTAAACCAGCCCAGTTCATCCCCTCCCCCCACTGCACCACACAACCAGCCCAGCTCTTCCCCCCCACCCACTGCATCCCAAAACCAGTCCAACCTGTCTCTGCCTCCCTAACCGGTTCTTCCTCTCACCCATCCCTTCCTCCCACCCCAAGCCGCACCCCCAGCTACCTACTAACCTCATCCCACCTCCTTGACCTGTCCGTCTTCCCTGGACTGACCTATCCCCTCCCTACCTCCCCACCTACACCCTCTCCACCTATCTTCTTTACTCTCCATCTTCGGTCCGCCTCCCCCTCTCTCCCTATTTATTCCAGTTCCCTCCCCCCATCCCCCTCTCTGATGAAGGGTCTAGGCCCGAAACGTCAGCTTTTGTGCTCCTGAGATGCTGCTTGGCCTGCTGTGTTCATCCAGCCTCACATTTTATTACATTGCTGTGGGTCTGGAGCCACGTATTGGCCAGACCAGGTAAGCATGGCAGTTTCACCTCCCTGAAGGATATTAAGGAAGCAGATGGGATTTTCCCAACAATTGACAACAGATTCATGGCCATATTTAGACTCCTACCTCAAATTTTTTTTATTGAATTCAAATTCCCCACCATTTGCTGTGGCATGATTCCAATCTGGGTCTCCAGAACATTACCTGGGTCTCTGGATTAAGAGCCCAGTGGGAATACCACCAGGGCATTATCTCCCCATTTTAATGACTTAATATATTAATTCTTTGCAGTACACGTGCAGAATTGACACTGGTACTATTCTAACACAGTGGCCCAACCAGAGCATTTAGAAAGGCAGGGTGGTGCACTTAACTGGGTGTGTGACAAAAAAGTGCATTTCCAAATGGTGGACTAAAGTCTTGTTCTTAATTCCTGAGAACTTCTCAGCCTTGCCAATCTTCATGGTAAGGAAGTTCTTTTGCAACCATTAGCATTCTGTAAATGCAGACTGACCCCCCAGCCCACTGGAATTATGTCCATGGTTACAAACATATTAAGCAAAAATGGGAAGTGTTTGTTTACAAGCAAACTACTATATGTCTGTCTAAACAAGGGAGGCACACTGGGTGGCCACCAACAGATAAACAATGTTTAACTTAAAAGGTGGTTCAACTCAAAAGGGCAGAAAATACATGGGAACATAATCAACTGAAACTTCCACTTTAAGGCACACACCATCCTGACTCGGAACTATGTTGTCACTGCTTTATTGTCTCTTGGTTAAAATTGCAGAACTCCCTTCTTAAAAGAACTGTGAGTGTTCCTAAATCCCACACTGGGTCAGTTCAAGAAGGTAGCTTACCATACCCTTCTCGAGCAATGAAGGATAGACATTAAATGCTCAGCCATTTAGCTGCATCCGGTAGACAACTGTTTATAAAAGTGTACTTTGGTAGAATGAACTGGTGGAGGTTGGTACAGAAAGGGTGTGGTTAGCAGACATACAGGAAAGATCTGGGGAATGGAGCAAGGAAACTAAGATGCTGAGGGGAAAATTGCAGTGATGGCAGCAAAAGATATAAGAAGAGTGGAAGTTGCATATTAAGGGTGGGATTCACAATGGGGTGATTAGATGCGTTGGGCAGGGAGAGAGAGCAGGTATATCAGTTAAGAGTTGGTGTAAGAGTGAGGTTGTCCATAGGGTTCCTTTATTCATTCACAGGGTGAGGGCGTTGCTCGTTAGGCAGCATTTATTATCCATTCCTAATTGCGTACAGGACAGTTAAGAGTCAACCACATTGCTGTGGGTCTAGGGTCACACATAGACCAGACCAGGTAAGGATGGCAATATCATTCCCTAAAGGATATTAGTGAAGCAGATGGGTTTTTCCAACAATCGACAACGGATTCATGGTCATCAGATTCTTAATTCTGGATATTTATTGAATTCAAATTCCACCATCTACAATGGTTGGATGCAAACTCAGGTCCGCAGAATGTTATCTGGGTCCCAGGATTAACAGTCCGGTGATAATACCACGAAGCCATCACCTTCACCCATGTGAATCTGAGTAGGATTGGAGGAAGAGGTGGACTATCAAGGGAAATCATGAAAAACCAACCATTACAGGCTAGGATTAAAAGAACAGATGGAGGGAAATACAGGGAAACAAAGGCTATCCGCAATGATCGTGGAGTTGATGATAATATGTGTGTGGAGGGTGGCTAGTCTTAGTAGATAGAGGGTGAATGAATCAAATGAAAAATTTACAACCCATCCTTACCTAAATAATTTTGCAAAGGAAGGGCTTATGCCATAAAAGTGCCGAACAATCCCAAAGAAAAACATAGCCATCACCTCTTGATTTTCAATAGCATTAACCATCACTGAATCTCCCACTACCAACATTCGAGAAGTTAACATCGGCTCAAAACTGAACCAGGCCAACTATGTGAAAACTGTAGCCACAAGAACAGATCAAAGACTGGGATCATGCTGAAAGTTATCTCCTGTGTCCCCAATGCCTGTCAGCCACAGGTTCAATCAACAGTTTGATGGAATGTTCCCAACATGTCTAAGTGGATGCAGCTCCAACAATGCTCAAGAATCTTGACACCATCTGAGTCGAAGCCGCTTGCTTGTTTGGAATGGCAGCAACCACCCCCAACATTCACTCCCTTCATAACTGATGCTCAGGAGCAGCAGGATGTACCATCTGCAAGATGCATTGCAACTATATGCCAACTTGCCTTTAACAGCACCTTCCAAACCTATGACCTCTACCAGTTAGATGGACAAAGGCAGCAGACAAATGGAAACATTATCTTTTGCAAGTTCTCAGCTGAATCACAGGGCATACTGACATTGAACTAAATTGCTGTGCCTTTACTGCTGCTGGGTAAAAATCCTGGAAATCCTGGCTAAACAGTCAACAGCTCTGTGGGCGGCACTACACCCCAAGGGCTACTGCAGTTCATAAATGCAACACACCATCACCTTCTTAAGGGCAATAGAGATGTGGAATAAATGCTGTCTAAGCCAGGGGTGACCATATTCTATGTAAGAATAATTAAAAGAAAAGGAATTCAGGGATGGGGCCTGAAGTGAGGCCAAGATCCCTCAGGGAAGATAATGGCCTACTGGTATTGTTGCTGGACTGTTAATCCAGAGACCCAGGTAATGTCCTGGGGAATTCCAAGATAATAAAATGTGAGGCTGGATGAACACAGCAGGCCCAGCAGCATCTCAGGAGCACAAAAGCTGACGTTTCGGGCCTAGACCCTTCATCAGAGAGGGGGATGGGGGGAGGGAACTGGAATAAATAGGGAGAGAGGGGGAGGCGGACCGAAGATGGAGAGTAAAGAAGATAGGTGGAGAGGGTGTAGGTGGGGAGGTAGGGAGGGGATAGGTCAGTCCAGGGAAGACGGACAGGTCAAGGAGGTGGGATGAGGTTAGTAGGTAGCTGGGGGTGCGGCTTGGGGTGGGAGGAAGGGATGGGTGAGAGGTTTCAGAGAGGGGGATGGGTGAAGCTTTTGTGCTCTTGAGATGCTGCTGGGCCTGCTGTGTTCATCCAGCCTCACATTTTATTATCTTGGAATTCTCCAGCATCTGCAGTTCCCATTATCTCTAATGTCCTGGGGACCTGGGTTTGAATCCCACCATGGCAGATGGTGGAATTAAGAATCTAATGATGACCATGAATCCATTGCTGATTGTTGGAAAAAACTCATTTGGTTCACGAATGTCCTTTAGGGAAGGAAACTGCTATCCTTACCTGGCCTGGCCTACATGTGACTCCAGACCCATAGCAATGTGGTTGACTCTGAACTGCCCTCTGGGATGGGCAATGAATGTTGCCTGGCCAGCGATGTCCTTATTCCAAGAATGAACAAAGGAATCCCCTTTGAGGTAGAGAATGAATGCGCCAAGGCTCGAGCTATGGAATGAGATCTATGGACATGCATACTTGTCAGATATGTCTGTTCTGTTAGACCTGATTCTCCATAATATTTACCAACCAGTTCATGCAAGCACATTCCAGAGCTATGACAAGTTTCACTGCCTTACACTCCAGACTGTGCGGATCTCCAGCACCCACCAGACATTCCTCTGATTGTCCCTGCATCACCATCAGCTCATTAATGGCCAAGTCCAGAGCCCATCAATTATATGTGCTCAACAGAAGCCTTATTCTCCAGCAGTCCTCCGAGTGTCGGAGACACTAGCTATTTCTTCCTCCTTGACCTCTGACCCATTATCATTTCTGTACTCATTACGATGTGATCCTAAGCCTATCCTAGATACATGATCCACTGACGTGTATATTTCTACATTGCTGAAGGTGGGGAGGAGGAAGGTCTTGATGGTTCATCTATGGAGGCTTGGATGGTATGGTTTAAGAGGCTGGTATAGAGGGTTTAGGCGCCTCTGCATTTCTTTCTTATCTTCTGGCTTACTAGCTGAGACCCTGAGATTGCAAAGAGGAGTATAAAATTTTGCAGTGTCATTAGCCACTGCCCTTACCAAAGGTTTCATTCAGATGCTGGTGTAAAAGCAATGTACTGCATACGCTAAAGATCCAAAATAAAAACAGAAAGTGCTGGAGAAACACAATTGGGCTGGAAACATTTGAGGTGGGAGAAAAAGAGTCTTGTTCGGAACCAGACCAGTCATTCTGGACTCAAAGTGTTAACTCTGTTTTTATCTTCACCGATGCTACTGGACCAACTAAGTTTCTCCAGCTCTTTCTGTTTGTAATTAAGATGTTGGTGCTTGAAGTGCAGTTGGGGCTAGCAAATTGAAGGATTTCTCACTAGATGGCTGTAAAGGCCCAACCTCCCCATCAGCACAGGTACATTTCATAATCTCCTGCCACTTGGTAGTCTGGTCCCCGAGAAAGTTCAGGAGTTTCATGACCATTATCCAATCCTTCACAAATCCCAGTGTCTGAGCATGAATGTGCTTATGTACAGAAACACAGAAGCATTAAGAGGCATAACCATGGGTACATGACCATTTTCCCTGCCTTGATAGATAAAAATAGAGATGTCAACACCCCAAACTATGATTGCCCGTATGCATTATGAGTAAGAAGAATGGGTACTTGGGGATGGTTAGTTGCTAAAGCATTCTGAATGATAGATATTTCAGTATCAACAAAAAGCCACAGTTGAAGAAAACTCAATAAATCTTTACATGATGTGCATGGCAGAGATACCTGTGAGACATTTATCCTGAAGCCACTTTTGAGGGTGCATTCTTGACCTATGCAAATCTTTAGTGAAAAATTATTAAGTGTGTGAGCTGTCCTCGTTGGGAAAATGGGTCTATGAGTTGCAAATATGTGAGTCCATGAATTCTCAGCTCCTTTTGTGCTTTAAGAGTGAACCTTGCAGCTATTTGAGTGGCCATTCCATGTGGTGCCTGCAGTGCTACATTGGTACCAGCGCTCAAGTACAGACATTAATTGCACTTGAAGCATTTCATGAAGACGCTTAGCACACAGCATTCTGGATGGCAATCCTAACTTACAATGCAAACTCACAATCGTAGGGGCAAGGAACAATGATGCACACCCTTGTGGAAAGTGGCAGATCATTCAGCTTCTTGTGGCACCAAAGCCTGATTCTCTTAAGCTGCCCGTGGGAGGTGACCTCCACAACCACCTCTGTCTCGGATGCATTTGTCAGTTGAGATGGCTCCTTGTTTCCATCCAAGCGTAAAAAAACTTCCATTCTCTCCTGGATAGACTTCAAGAGAAATTGTAGAGAGGTGTTTCTAAAGCATAACTCTACTTTTTGCCCAATTTCCATCTCCAGAGATGTTTGGGGATGATGAACAGAGGTTGAGTGATGCTCCTGGGTTGCAGAGAGTCAAATGCTGCCCAGGTGCCTTTTAAATATGATACCCAGAAGCTGGGCCCCAGAAACTACAAACAGGGGTTATAATCTGCTGCCTGCCTGCCCATAAAATTTAGAATTTTATCTGTGTTCATATGTAATGAGCTGAGACGATTGTCAATATACAAAGAAACCCGACCCAACGTCAAGTGCAGGACCATCTGCTTTGAGACTGCCCTTCAGAATTTTGATTGGTTTGGATTGGATGTTTACTGGAAAAAATAGCTAAGGTTGTTCAAACATTTTGCTGGGACTGAGGGTGTCTATGAAATAGGGGATCTAGGAGGTTCGGATACACATTTCAATTTTTCTCTTACTTAGAGCTTGATGAGAAAACTTTGCAAAGATACATGTGCAACAGAAAGCATGTGTTTCTGAAAAACAAAATCCAAAGCAATAAGTCAACAAGTGGGATTATAAGAGTTAGGTGGTTATTTTTGATCAGTGCAAACATGATGAGCTGAAAGTCCTTTTTTTGCTGTGTTGTCGATCTCCATGACCCTAATTAGATGAATGCCTAATTAATAAAAATGATCTCTAAAAAGTGTCCAGCTGAACTAACTAACCTTTTTGTCTTACATTCTCATTATTAAGTAGCACTACAGACAGACAAACTAGATCCTTTTTCCCGATCACCAGGAAAGGGTAGGGGATTAGGGCCAAGCTAAAAAAATTGAGTTTAATCAACATAGATCCCACAGTCACGACTGGTGGCTCACGTTCTGAGCTGGCCATCATGGAAATCATAAGAAAGTGGGGTCAAAAGTGGTTTATTTTTCAGCCTTGGTTTTTCTTCTCTCTTTGCCGCTTTATGGACAAGTTTTTGAAGAGGGAGAAGGAGGAGGAGAACAGTGAGTGTATGCGTTGCTTTCCATCTCTCAGTCTCAGCTTCAAATTCTCTGCCTCTCAATCCCTCCCTTGCTTTCACATTCCTTTCATTCACTCTCCATCTCTCACACATACATTCCCCCTCTCTCTCTTTGCCAATTTCCTTCTCTCTCTATTATCCTTTCTTCCTCCCTCGACCAGTGCCTACTTCTCTTGCTTACCTACATTTCCTATTCTCTCTTATTCCTTTTATCTTCTTTCTGAACCATTTTTGCTCTATCTCTTATCTCTCATTTCCCAATTTATCTCTCATATTTTGACCCCTTTAACTGCATGAAAATGATCCATGAGTTTTGGCCTTGAACACATTTCCACCACTATCTGTACCATTGTTCTACCTGCAAACATTTCATGTTGAAATTTTTTTTGTCAGAGAGACTTAAATGCACTTCAGTAAAATAAATCCCCATTTCGCTCATCAAAGCATTGAGATTAAATAGCCAACTTGTCTGCTTTAAGACTATTTGGCCAGGGTAGTGAAAAGCTGTTCAGCACCAACTATACTTCAAAAGAAGAAGTGTGGGCACCCCATTCCACCATCTCTTTAAGTGAGCAGCACCCACATAGAGTGTCATCTTCTCTTCTCAACTAAAAGACTCTTTCTCCTGCAAATGCTCAGAGCCTCTTTTCCCCGCATAGAATCCCTACACTGTGGAAGCAGGCCATTTAGTCTAATGAGTCCATACTGCACTGCCAAAGATCATTCCATCCAGACCACCTCACTACCCTACTGCTATAATATTGTACTTCCCATGGCTAAACCCCTAGCCTGCACATCTCTATGGTACTATGGACAAGATAGCACAGTTAATCCAACTAACCTGCTCACCTTTGGTCTGTGGGAGGAAACCCATGCAGACACAAGGAGAACAAACTCCACAAATTCACCCAAGGTTGGAATTGAACCCAGGTCCCTGGTGTTGTGAGGTATTAGTGCTAACCTTACCACTGTTAATGTCACAGCATAAAAGGAGGCCAGCTGGTGCAGCATACCTGCACTAATTCTTTTACCTAGCACCAATCTCCTACATTTTTCCCATATCCTTGCACACCAATTCTATCCAAATAATCATTCAATTCATTCTTAAATGTTTCAATTGAAATTGTTTTCGCTGCATTTGTAGGCAATGCATTTCTTACCCTAGCTATCTTTTATGTGAAAAGGTCTTTTTCTCGTGCCACGTTTGCTTCTTTTGTACACCATTTTAAATCTATGCCCTCTCATTTCTTTTTCCTTTGAAACGTGTGAACAGTTTCCCCCATTTGTCCTCTCTATCAGATCTCCTTCTCTCCAAGGTGAATAGCCCTAATATCTTCAATCTATCTTCATAACTGAAATTCCTCATTGTTGGAACCATTCTTAAAAGATAGCTTCTGCATTCTCTCCAATGTATTCACATCTCTTTCATAATATGAAACCCAAAACTACACACAATATTCCAGCTGAGGTATAACAAGTGTCTTGCAAAGCTCATCGTAATGGTGGCATGGTGGCTCAGTGGTTCGCACTACTGCCTCACAGCACTAGGGGCCCAGGTTCCATTCCACCCTTGGGGGACTGTCTGTGTGGAGTTTGCACATTCCCCTTGTGTCTGTGTTGGTTTCCTCTGGCTCCAGTTTCCCCCACACAGTCCGAAGATGTGCAGGCTCGGTGGATTGGCCATGCTAAATTGCCCATAGTGTTCAGAGATGTGTAAATTAGGTGGCTGAGAGGGGGATAGGGCCTGGATGGGATTCTCCAAGGTTTGGTGTGGATTCGTTGGGCTGAAGGGCCTGTACCCCTATGGTAGGGGTTCTAGGATGATCATCTACTTGCACTTTGTGTCCCTATTAATGAATCTGAGAACACTGTATGCTTTAATTATCTGAATTCCCCACCTCTAATATCACCTTCATTGACCTGTGCACATATACACTCATTCCCCCCTTTAGAATTGTATACCCTTTGTAATACTGTCTTCCAGTGTTCTTCCAACCAAAGTGCATCATCTCACACATTCTGCGTTGAGCCCTATCTGCCCAATCCACCAACTTGTCAATATCCTTTGGAGTTCCTCACAGTTTACAATTCTTCCAAGTGCCGTGTCATCTGCAAACTTTGAATTTGCCCCTTGCATACAGGATCCAGATAATTGATATTGATATCAGGAAAAACAAACATGTCAATCCCAACTCCTGGGGAACTCCTTTACAGACCTTCTTCCAGCACCCCCCCCAAAGAAAAACTCCATTAACCATTGCCCTCCATTTCTTATCATTAAGCCAGTCTTGTTTCGATATTGCTCTTGTCCCTTTTATACCATGACCTATAAATTTCTTCACAAGCCTGTTGTGAGGCATGGCACCAAATGCCTTTTGCACATGCATGCATGTCACATCAGTAGTGTTGTCCACTTTAATCCTTTCTGTTATCTCTTCAAAACATCCAGTAAGTTAGATAAACATGAACTCCCTATTGAAATCCATGCTAGCTCTTCCTAATCAACCCACCTTTTTCCATGTGATTACTAAACCTATCAGTTTGTCAGGTCAGGGCCTGAGGTTATGAGGGTTCTAGGGATGGCATAGTTGGGGATGTGTGAAGTAGGTAAGGGATCAGTCAAAACTTTGGAGTTACAGTATGTATTTCATCATCTAACTTTTCAGAAGTAACTAATTATTGAACAACAATAGAACCATCCAAATTCTTCACTTTAAATGTGTGCTTTCAGAGGGCTCAGGAGTAAGAGAATTTCCCTGAAGGCTGTTTTATTTCCCATGTAATTAACTCAAGGGTTTGCTACAATTGAGATTTTGTAGGATCCCGGTGCACAACTGCTATCCATCTTTCAAATATGATTACCTAGCCATTGGAAAATCCAGGCCAGAATATTGTGCATGAATAAACAAATTCACAAGTGATGAAGGTGTGAATGGCACGGCTTTATTGCATTCTCATATTGAGCTCAAGGTTCCACAGTAATCTGAAAATGGTTTTTGAAAAAATGTCGCAGCGCATTGGCTTGGGCGATGCCCAAAAGTAACTGATCAGAATGTGACCTTAACTCAACTGAGACAATTAATTTTGACTTCAGCTTCAGGTCTCCAAGCTTTAAAACATGCATGGTGCTTTAAAACATGCATGGTGCACATCTGCATAATGCAATCTCCCTTGTATTTAAAGGAGAAATGCACGTATGGAAATTAGAGGCATTCATTAGAGAAAGGGCAACACGCAGATTGTTATAAGTATAACCAGGTACAGTCAGCAGGAAGGGGGGGTTGACTAAATCACAACAATATGCAAACAAAACCTATGTTTCTCACTAAGAATCTGTGCCAATGGCAGCTGAGGACTTTAACAGTAGGATTATTGTTCTCTAGGCTAGGATGCAATGTTAGTGGGTTTTGAGAAGATTTGTAGCTCAGATTGAGGTTCTAGATATAAGTTTGCTCACTGAGCTGGAAGGTTAATTTTCAGACGTTTCGTCACCATTCTAGGCAACATCATCAGTGAGCCTCCAGTGAAGCGCTGGTGTTATATTCCGCTTTCTATTTATGTGTTTAGGTTTCCTTGGCTGGTGATGTCATTTCCTGTGTTGATGTCATTTCCTGTGTTGGTGATGTCATTTCCCGTTCTTTTTCTCAGAGGGTGGTAGATGGGCTCCAAATCAATGTGTTTGTTGATGGAGTTCCGGTTGGAATGCCATGCTTCTAGGAATTCTCATGCGTGTCTCTGTTTAGCTTGTCCGAGGATGGATTTGTTGTCCCAATCAAAGTGGTGTCCTTCCTAATCTGTACGTAAGGATACTAGTGATAGTGGGTCATGTCTTTTTGTGGCTAGTTGATGTTCATGTATCCTGGTCGCTAGCTTTCTGCCTGTTTGTCAGGTGTAGTGTTTGTCACAGTTCTTGCAAGGCACTTGCAACGAACGTCATTTACAAAATACCTTGCAAGAACTGTGACAAACACTACATTGGACAAACAGGCAGAAAGCTAGCGACCAGGATACATGAAGATCAACTAGCCACAAAAAGACATGACCCTCTGAAAAAAATCAGGAAATGACATCACCAACACAGGAAATGACATCAACACAGGAAATGACATCATCAACCCAAGGGAACCTATACACATAAATAGAAAGCAGAACATAACACCAGTGCTTCACTGGAGGCTCACTGATGATGTTACCTGGAATGGTGACGAAACATCTGGGGACAAACCTTACAGCTCAGTGAACCAGCTTACATCCGGAACAAAATAAAGACCCACTCTCTTGTGGACTGAGAGGACGAGAGTGCTGTCTTGGAGGTGAAAGGAGGACGTCGGGTTGGCTGTGCACCCTTGCAACCAGTGGATCTTAATGCTGGCTTCGGCCTAACGCTGGTTCAGGGGAGCAGCCAACCTGCAATGATGGCTGCGGCAAGTGCTCGTGCCCCAGGTCAGGGGGTCCGGAACACCATCCGTGTTTCTGTAAAGAAGATGGATGAAGGTGCACCTGTGGACCGCACCTTCTTCGTGAAGAGGGTCCTGTTGGACTGTTGCGGGTTCGCTGCTGCAGACATTTACTGCCTGCAGGATTTCCCCGGAGGGGGTTTTTACGATGTGACCTTCCGGAGTGCCAAGCTTTGCGAGCGCTTCCTGGAGGTTTTCAAGGAGAAAGGAGGTGAGGGCCCCCTCTCTGTTTTGACCGCTGTCCCACTGTTTGTGATGCCAGCACAGAGGAGCCGTATGGTGACTGTACACATGTACAACCCGCATGTGCCAGCAGTTGATGTCCTGGCCTTCCTCAGAAGGTATGTGAAGGTGGAAGGGGACCTAACTGACATGGTGGACCCCTTTGGCATCTGGACGAGTAAGAGGCAGGTCAAGGTGACGCTGAGGATGGGCGCAGACGGGAATGTCGCACACCCACCGTCCAGCTTCGCGATCGGCGGGAGCAGGGGCTACCTGACCTATGCAGGGCAACCTAAAGTCTGCCATGCCTGTGGTAGGTCAGGTCACATGGCGGCCGACTGCAAAGTCACCATCTGCAGGGAGGAGGGACACCTTGCAAAGGATTGCCCACGAGAGAGAAGCTGCAACCTTTGCGGGGAAGCGGGCCACTTCTATAGGGCATGCCCGCGGCGGGGTACCACCTACGCCCAGGTCGCCGGCAGGGGAAATGCGGGGCCAGCCCCCCCGGAGGAGAGGAAGGCACCAGGGCCCAGCAAGGACCCCACTAATGTGCAGGAGGGCCAGGCCGTGCAGGAGGGCCCAGCCCTGCAGGATGGGCCCGAGGCCAGCAAAGCACCCCTGCAGGCTCCGATCCCCCCCGACAACCCGGAGCCAATGGAGGCGGCGACAGGCGACCCAGGGGAGTGGACTACAGTCCGGAAAGCGAGGAGGAAGGTGCGTCGACGGACCCAGGAACCGCAACAATCAGGAGGGAAGAGACAGCTACAGGGGGGCTATAAGAGCTTCTCTGACGAGGAGGATTCGGAGAGGGCCCACCCGAAGCAGAAGCTAAAGGCCTCGAGGGGGAAGAAAAGCAGCACCCCGCTTCCAGGTGACGGGAGGCGTCCTGAGGCTCACTCCGACACCCAGTCAAGTGCCGCTGGAGCACTGGAGGGCCCCCCGGAACTTCCAGGCGGGAAGGAGGAAACAGCACGTCCCCAGCCTGATCCGGAGCCGGACCCTCCTGCCTCCGCACCCCTGACGGGGGGATGCCACCCGGAAGGCAGCACAGACGGTTTCCTGAGCCCAGAGAGCGTCCAGCAGTTAGCCCGGGCAATGGGCATGAAGGGACAGATGGAGGGGCTGGACCTTGGACCTGGGGAGGGTACTGCGGTCACTGCCCACAATGGGGGTACGAATTGCGAGCATTAATGTGCGCAGCGTCAAGTCAACCGCGAGATGTGTGTCCACATTGGCCTACCTGACCACCATCAAGGCGGACCTCCTGTTTCTGCAGGAGTGCGGGATACCGCACCTCGGCAGGTACGGGAAATGGTCCGGCGCCTGGACCTGTGGGCCTTCGATCTGGTCGGGGGGTAACGACTGTCGCTCCTCGGGACTGGCTATTCTGCTGCGGGGGCACAACTTCACCATCTCTCAAGTTCAGGAGGTGGTGGGGGGGCGCCTCCTAGTGGCTGACATCACCTACAGGAATGCTCCCCTGAGGCTGATCAACGTGTACGCCCCAGCGGTACCGAGTGAGCGGTTGGACGTCCTGCAGCGGCTTCCACCCCTGCTGGCTACGTCCAGGCCGGTCATCCTAGGCGGAGACTTCAACTGCATCATTGATGCAGATGGAAGATCCAGCGTGGGGACAGCGGGTGGGGGGATTCAACTGGACGTCACGTCCAGATTCCTGATGGGCACGGTGAAGGACGCCAAGCTGCTCGACGTCTTCAGCACCCCTGCAGACGGAGCGCAGCAGAGGTACACCTGGTCGCGGCCAGACGGGTCTATCCGCTCAAGGATAGACTTCCTGTTTGTGTCACGGACGTTCTCGGTCAGATCCACTGGTGTCGAGCCGGTGTTCTTCTCTGACCACTGCCTCCTGTTGGCCGACTGTCACTTACAGGACGACCAGCCGGCCGGCAAGGGGACGTGGAAGCTCAACACGACTCTGTTGACCCCAGAGAACGTCGAGGAGCTTCAGAGGGAGTACGCCGGTTGGAGAACCGTGAAACCCTTCTTTGAGTCTCCAGGCGACTGGTGGGAGACGGTGAAGGAGAACATCAAGAGGTTCTTTGTCCTCAAGGGTGTTCGGAAGGCAAGAGAGAGGCGGGGAAAGCTGTCGCGACTCCGGAAAAGGGTGCAGAACCTGCTCCTTCTGCGGTTGATGGGGGTCGATGTCACGGAGGACCTCCGCGAGGTGAGGGGCCAGCAAGCCTCGCTCTTCGCCGCGGAGGCCTCCAGGATAATCTTCCGGTCCAGGGTCCGCTCTGTGGAGCAGGACGAGACGTGCTCGCGTTTCTTCTTTTAGAAGGTGCACAAAGAGAGCTCTGTGCTTAGCCGGCTGAAGGGGGACGACGGCTCGATGACGTCGTCTCGGCCCGACGTTTTGAGGATCAGCAGATCCTTCTATGCCGGACTGTACGACACGAAGCCCACGGACAGCACGGCCTCCGAGTCGTTCCTGTCGTCTATCACGGAGGTCTTAGACGACGGCACGAGGGAGTGGCTGGACCGGCCGATATCCCTGGACGAGCTGGCCAGAGCCCTCAAGTCCTTGCAGAGGAATAGGACTCCCGGAAGTGATGGCTTACCGGTCGAGCTGTATTCTGCTCTGTGGGGCCTGGTCGGCCAGGACCTGCTGGAGGTGTACGATAGTGCGCTTCGGGCAGGGAAAATGTGCAAGTCCATGAGGAAGGGCATCATCACCCTGATTTACAAGAGGAAGGGGGAGAGGGAAGAAATTAAGAATTGGCGTCCCATTTCACTTTTGAACGTGGACTACAAAATCCTGGCCAAGGTCATAGCCAACCGGGTCAGGTCTGTCCTGGAGTCGGTGATTCACCCTGACCAAACCTGTGCTGTGCCGGGCAGGAAGATCGCTGAGAGCCTCGCGCTCATCAGGGATACGATCGCCTACGTACAGGACAGGCGGGTGGACACCTGCCTCGTCAGCCTGGACCAGGAGAAGGCCTTCGACAGGGTCTCTCATGCTTACATGAGGGACGTCCTCTCCAAATTGGGGTTCGGGGAGGGCATCCGCAATTGGATCCGGCTGCTCTACGCCAACATCGTTAGCGCAGTCTCGATCAACGGGTGGGAATCAGACAGTTTTCCTGTTAGATCTGGAGTCAGGCAGGGCTGCCCGCTCTCTCCTGCCTTGTTCGTGTGCTGTGTGGAGCCCTTCGCCGCCTCCATCAGGAAGGACGTGAGCCTGAAGGGCGTGACTATCCCAGGCAGCGGAGGCCTTCAGGTCAAGACCTCCCTGTACATGGATGATGTCGCCGTCTTCTGCACCGATCGTCGGTCGGTGAGTAGGCTGTTGGACATCTGCGGCCAGTTTGAACTGGCCTCGGGTGCCAAAGTCAATAGGGATAAGAGCGAGGTCATGTTCTTTGGGAACTGGGACGACAGCTCCTTCATCCCCTTCACCGTCAGGACAGACTACCTGAAGGTGCTGGGTGTTTGGTTTGGTGGAGCTGGGGCGTGCACTAAGACTTGGGAGGAGCGTATCTCCAAATTTAAGCAGAAGCTGGGCAGGTGGACGCTCCGGTCCCCCTCCATCGCGGGTAAGAACCTGGTTGTCAGGTGCGAGGGGCTTTCGGTACTGTTGTATGTGGCGCAGGCCTGGCCTATTACCTGGACCTGCGCCGCTGCGGTCACCCGGGCCATCTTCCACTTCATTTGGGGGTCGAGGATGGACCGGGTCCGCAGAGATACCATGTACAAAGACCTGGGAAATGGGGGAAAGGGCATACCGAACGCCACCCTCACCCTGACGGCTACCTTTGTGTGTGGCTGCATCAAGCTGTGCGTAGATCCTCAGTACGCAAACATCAAGTGTCACTACTTACTGAGGTTCTACCTGTCCCCGGTGTTGCGAAGGATGGGCCTGGCCTCGTTGCCGCGGAACGCTCCGAGTAGTTGGACCGTTCCGTACCACCTGTCCTTCGTGGAGAAATTTTTGAAAGGGAACACCTTTGACCACAAGGCCGTCAGGCAGTGGTCAGCACGTAGTATCCTCGAGACCCTTCGGGAAAAGGAGAGGGTGGATTCCGTCGTGTGGTTCCCCACGCAGACTGCCAAAGTCGTTTGGCAGAATGCCTCATCGCCAGAACTTTCAAACAAGCACAAGGACATTGCTTGGCTGGCGGTGAGAGGGGCTCTGCCAGTGAGATCCTTTATGCATGCCCGGAATCTCTGCACCACCGCACGCTGCCCTCAAGGTGGCTGCGGGGGGGACGAGACTGTCGATCACCTCCTACTGGAGTGTGCCTATGCGCAGGAGGTCTGGAGGGGGATGCAGTGGTATTTGTCGAGGTTCGTCCCGAGCAGCTCCGTGACGCAGGACTACGTGCTCTACGGGCTGTTTCCGGGGACGCACACCGAGACCAACATCAACTGCGCCTGGAGGACCATCAATGCGGTGAAAGACGCTCTTTGGTCTGCCCGCAACTTGCTGGTCTGCCAGCTGAAAGAACTGACCCCGACCGAGTGTTGCAGACTGGCGCAATCGAAGGTCCAGGGCTACGTGCTGAAGGACGCGCTAAAGCTTGGGGCAGCCGCCGCCAAGGCGCGGTGGGGAAAGACCACCGCATGAGCCCCCTCGTCCAGAAAAGGGAAAAGAATCCTATCTGGTAACTGGGCCCAGCTGGCGCCTTCCCCAACTGGTCAGGGGGCAAACTGGGACTGTGCGGGGTGACGACTGCCGGGGCGGTTTCTTTGCTTGGTTTCTTTTTTCTCTGTTTTGTTTTTTTTTCCCTTTAGTTGGTGTACGTACCCCCAGGTAACCCGGAGTGGCTTGCATGACTGGGTAGGTGTATAAATGTTTTATTTTTTGTACATTCTATGAATAAAGTATATTTTTTCAAATAAAAAAAAGGTGACAAAACATCTGGGAGCAAACCAGCAAGCTCAGTGAACTAGCTTACATCTCGAACGCAATAAAGACCCACTCTCTTGTGGACCGAGAGGAGGAGAGTGCTATCTTGGAGGTGAAAGGAGGACGTCGGGTTGGCTGTGCACCCTTGTGACCAGTGGATCTTAATGCTGGCTTCGGCCTAACACTGGTTCAGGAGAGCAGCCAACCTGCAACAATGGCTGTGGCAAGTGCTCGTGCCCCAGGTCAGGGGATCTGGAACACCATCCGTGTTTGTGTAAGGAAGGTGGATGAAGGTGCACCTGTGGACCGCACCTTCTTCGTGAAGAGGGTCCTGTTGGACTGTTGTGGGTTCGCTGCTGCGGACATTTCCTGCCTGCAGGATTTCCCTGGAGGAGGTTTTTACGACGTGGCCTTCAGGAGTGCCAAGCTTTGCGAGCGCTTCCTGGAGGTTTTCAAGGAGAAAGGAGGTGAGGGCCCCCTCTCTGTATTGACCGCTGTCCCACTGTTTGTGATGCCAGCGCAGAGGAGCCGTATGGTGACTGTACACATGTACAACCCGCATGTGCCAGCAGTTGATGTCCTGGCCTTCCTCAGAAGGTATGTGAAGGTGGAAGGGGACCTAACTGACATCATGGATCCCTTTGGCATCTGGACGAGTAAGAGGCAGGTCAAGGTGACGCTGAAGATGGGCGCAGACGGGAATGTCGCACACCCACCGTCCAGCTTCGCGATCGGCGGGAGCAGGGGCTACCTGACTTATGCAGGGCAACCTAAAGTCTGCCATGCCTGTGGTAGGTCAGGTCACATGGCGGCCGACTGCAAAGCCACCATTTGCAGGAACTGCAGGGAGGAGGGACACCTTGCAAAGGATTGCCCACGAGAGAGAAGCTGCAACCTTTGCGGGGAAGCGGGCCACTTCTATAGGGCATGCCCGCGGCCGGGTACCACCTACGCCCAGGTTACCAGCACGGGCAATGCGGGGCCAGCCCCCCCGGAGGAGAGGAAGGCACCAGGGCCCAGCAAGGACCCCACTAATGTGCAGGAGGGCCAGGCTGTGCAGGAGGGCCAAGCCCTGCAGGATGGGCCCGAGGCCAGCAAAGCACCCCTGCAGGCTCCAGTCCCCCCGACAACCCGGAGCCAATGGAGGCGGCGACAGGCGACCCAGGGGAGTGGACGACGGTCCGGAAAGCGAGGAGGAAGGTGTGTCGACGGGCCCAGGAACCGCAACCATCAGGCGGGAAGAGGCAGCTACAGGGGGGCTATAAGAGCTTCTCTGACGAGGAGGATTCAGAGAGGGCCCACCCGAAGCAGAAGTTAAAGGTCTCAAGGGGGAAGGAAAGCAGCACCCCGCTTCCAGGTGACGGGAGGCGTCCTGAGGCTCCCTCCGACACCCAGTCAAGTGCGGCTGGAGCACTGGAGGGCCCCCCGGAACTTCCAGGCGGGAAGGAGGAAACAGCGCGTCCCCAGCCTGACCTGGTCCGGACCCTCCTGCCTCCGCACCCCTGACGGGGGGATGCCACCCGGAAGGCAGCACGGACGGTTTCCTGAGCCCAGAGAGCGTCCAGCGGTTAGCCTGGGCAATGGGCATGAAGGGACAGATGGAGGGGCTGGACCTTGGGCTTGGGGAGGGTACTGCGGTCACTGCCCACAATGGGGATACGAGTTGCGAGCATTAATGTGCGCAGCGTCAAGTCAACCGCAAGATGTGTGTCCACGTTGGCCTACCTGACCACCATCAAGGCAGACCTCCTGTCTCTGCAGGAGTGCGGGATACCGCACCTCGGCGGGTACGGGAAATGGTCCGGCGCCTGGACCTGTGGGCCTTCGATCTGGTCGGGGGGTAACGACTGTCGCTCCTCGGGCCTGGCTATTCTGCTGTGGGGGCGCGACTTCACCATCTCTCAAGTTCAGGAGGTGGTGTGGGGTCGCTTCCTAGTGCCTGACATCACCTACAGGAACGCTCCCCTGAGGCTGATCAACGTGTACGCCCCAGCGGTACGGAGTGAGCGGTTGGCCGTCCTGCAGCGGCTTCCACCCCTGCTGGCTACGTCCAGGCCGGTCATCCTAGGCGGAGACTTCAACTGCATCGCTGATGCAGATGGAAGATCCGGCGTGGGGACAGCGGGTGGGGGGAGTCAACTGGACGTTACGTCCAGATTCCTGATGGGCATGGTGAAGGACGCCAAGCTGCTCGACGTCTTTAGCACCCCTGCAGACGGAGCGCAGCAGAGATACACCTGGTCGCGGCCAGATGGGTCTATCCGCTCAAGGATAGACTTCCTGTTTGTGTCACGGACGTTCTCGGTCAGATCCACTGGTGTCGAGCCGGTGTTCTTCTCTGACCACTGCCTCCTGTTGGCCGACTGTCACTTACAGGACGACCAGCCGGCCGGCAAGGGGACGTGGAAGCTCAACACGACTCTGTTGACCCCAGAGAACGTCGAGGAGCTTAAGAGGGAGTACGCCGGTTGGAGAACCGTGAAACCCCTCTTCGAGTCTCCAGGTGACTGGTGGGAGACGGTGAAGGAGAACATCAAGAGGTTCTTTGTCCTCAAGGGTGTTCAGAAGGCAAGAGAGAGGCGGGGAAAGCTGTCGCGACTCCGGAAAAGGGTGCAGAACCTGCTCCTTCTGCAGTTGATGGGGGTCGATGTCACGGAGGACCTCCGCGAGGTGAGGGGCCAGGATCCCTCGCTCTTCACCGCGGAGGCCTCCAGGATAATCTCCCGGTCCATGGTCCACTCCGTGGAGCAGGACGAGACGTGCTCGCATTTCTTCTTTCAGAAGGTGCACAAAGAGCGCTCTGTGCTTAGCCGGCTGAAGGAGGACGACGGCTCGGTGACGTCGTCTCGGCCTGGCATTTTGAGGATCAGCAGATCCTTCTATGCCGGACTGTACGACACAAAGTCCACGGACAGCACGGCCTCCGAGTTGTTCCTGTCGTCTATCACGGAGGTCTTAGACGACGGCACGAGGGAGTGGCTGGACCGGCCGATATCCCTGGACGAACTGGCCAGAGCCCTCAAATCCTTGCAAAGGAATAGGACTCCCGGAACCGACGGCTTACCGGTCGAGCTGTATTCCGCTCTGTGGGACCTGGTCGGCCAAAACCTGCTGGAGGTGTACGATAGTGCGCTTCGGGCAGGAGAAATGTGCAAGTCCATGAGGAAGGGCATCATCACCCTGATTTACAAGAGGAAGGGGGAGAGGGAAGAAATTAAGAATTGGCGTCCCATTTCACTTTTGAACGTGGACTACAAAATCCTGGCCAAGGTCATTGCCAACCGGGTCAGGTCTGTCCTTGAGTCAGTGATTCACCCTGACCAAACCTGTGCTGTGCCGGGCAGGAAGATCGCTGAGAGCCTCGCGCTCATCAGGGATACGATCGCCTACGTACAGGACAGGCGGGTGGACACCTGCCTCGTCAGCCTTGACCAGGAGAAGGCCTTCGACAGGGTCTCTCATGCTTACATGAGGGACGTCCTCTCCAAATTGGGGTTCGGGGAGGGCATCCGCAATTGGATCCGGTTGCTCTACGCCAACATCGTTCGCGCAGTCTCGATCAACGGGTGGGAATCAGACAGTTTTCCTGTTAGATCTGGAGTCAGGCAGGGCTGCCCACTCTCTCCTGCCTTGTTCGTGTGCTGTGTGGAGCCCTTCGCCGCATCCATCAGGAAGGACGTGAGCCTGAAGGTCGTGACTATCCCAGGCAGTGGAGGCCTTCAGGTCACGACCTCCCTGTACATGGACGATGTCGCCGTCTTCTGCACCGATCGTCAGTCGGTGAGTAGGCTGTTGGACATCTGCGGCCGGTTTGAACTGGCCTCGGGTGCCAAAGTCAATAGGGGTAAGAGCGAGGTCATGTTCTTCGGGAACTGGGACGACCGCTCCTTCGTCCCCTTCACCATCAAGACAGACTACCTGAAGGTACTGGGTGTTTGGTTTGGTGGAGCTGGGGCGTGCACTAAGACTTGGGAGGAGAGTATCGCCAAATTGAAGCAGAAACTGGGCAGGTGGACGCTCGGGTCCCTCTCCATCGCGGGTAAGAACCTGGTTGTCAGGTGCGAGGGGCTTTCGGTACTGTTGTATGTGGCGCAGGCCTGGCCTATTACCTGGACCTGCGCCACTGCGGTCACCCGGGCCATCTTCCACTTCATTTGGGGGTCGAGGATGGACCAGGTCCGCAGAGACACCATGTACAAAGACCTCGGAAATGGGGGAAAGGGCGTACCGAACGCCACCCTCGCCCTGACGGCTACCTTTGTGTGTGGCTGCATCACGCTGTGCGTAGATCCTCAGTACGCAAACACCAAGTGTCACTACTTACTGAGGTTCTACCTGTCCCCGGTGTTGCGAAGGATGGGCCTGGCCTAGTTGCCGTGGAACGCTCCGAGTAGTTGGACCGTTCCGTACCACCTGTCCTTCGTGGAGAAATTTTTGAAAGGAAACACCTTTGACCACAAGGCCGTCAGCCAGTGGTCAGCACATAGTATCCTCAGGACCCTTCGGGAAAAGGAGAGGGTGGATCCCGTCGTGTGGTTCCCCACGCAGACTGCCAAAGTCGTTTGGCAGAATGCCTCATCACCAGACCTTTCAAACAAGCACAAGGACATTGCTTGGCTGGCGGTGAGAGGGGCTCTGCCAGTGAGATCCTTTATGCATGCCTGGAATCTCTGCGCCACCGCACGCTGCCCTCGAGGTGGCTGCGGGGGGGACGAGACTGTCGATCACCTCCTTCTGGAGTGTGCCTATGCGCAGGAGGTCTGGAGGGGGATGCAGTGGTATTTGTCGAGGTTCGTCCCGAGCAGCTCCGTGACACGGGACTCCGTGCTCTACGGGCTGTTTCTGGGGACGCACACCGAGACCAACATCAACTGCGCCTGGAGGACCATCGATGCGGTGAAAGACGTTCTTTGGTCTGCCCTCAACTTGCTGGTCTGCCAGCTGAAAGAACTGACCCCGACCGAGTGTTGCAGCCTGGCGCACTCCAAGGTCCAGGACTACGTGCTGAGGGACGCGCTAAAGCTTGGGACAGCCGCCGCCAAGGTGCGGTGGGGAAAGACCACCGTATGAAACCCCTTGCCCAGAATAGAAAAAAGAGCCCTATCTGGTAACTGGGCCCAGCTGGCGCCTTCCCCAACTGGTCAGGGGGCCACCTGGGACTGTGCGGGGTGACGACTGCCGGGGTGTTTTCTTTGCTTTGTTTTTTTTTCCTTCTTTGTTTTTTTCCTTTAGTTGGTGTATGTACCCCCTGGGTAACCCGGAGCGGCTTGCATGACTGGGTAGGTGTGTAAATGTGTTTTATTTTGTACATCTTACGAATAAAGTATATTTTTTCAAATAAAAAAAAAAGTGACGAAACGTCTGAAAATGAACCTTCCAGCTCAGTGAGCAAACGTACATCTAGGATACAATGTACTTGCAAATAGTAGCAGTTCAATTTTGACCTAACCCGGTCAGGAAGTATGAGTACATTTGCTGTTCAACTATATCAAGTGCAATAACCCGCTGTGATCTCTCACTTTGTCTGTGTGAGTGCTTTTCATCATATTGTTCCTCACACCCTTTCAACTTTCAGTAATATTCAGCCTTTACTTTCTTCACTTTCCTATCTATCCATCCACTCTAATATATTCAAATGTAATATTTAATGTGATGTATGCAATATTATTGAATATGATACACGATTCTCATAATTTCTCACGCCAAATGTATTATATTCATTGGGCGACTATCGATCTTCTTTCACTTGTGGGCTTTTTTTCACAAAGCAGACAAGACTGAAGTTGGGATGCCATGGCTGGCCAAGTTAACTGATTTAGGGGAAGATGCCAGGCTAAAAGTCGAGCTGTTGCATTTCTCTCAGTCAGTGATGGTTAGTCTCAGGATGTGCACAGATGGCTGATGTGGAATTACAAATATCTCTTACACATTAATATGCTGTAGCTGAATTTTGTGAAGTCTTAGAATAATGTTTATCAAGATCGAGATTTTGTCTTGGCCAAATCATATGATTATTATTTGTCTTCCAGAGTCCAACCATGCGCAACAAATGAAGTAGGCCATCATTGAGGATGATTCCACATGGGGCCTCATTCCTTCTGAGGATGCACCATCACAAGATGTACTAGAATGTGAAAAATAGGCGTTCACACTTCCATGAATCCAGTTAGTTAGTTAACTGAGTTTTCACTTGATGATTCGCAACTCCAAAATAGCCTGAACACACACTAGTGACACATACATCTGTGGGAAGCTCACATCAGAGGCTGCAATCCTCACTAAGCTCTACTCAGTTGCACATAGATGCTAAATCTAGATACCATCACTAAAGAGAATAGAAAGTCCATTCGCAACTTAGCCAGGTACTTAAAGACTTACCACAGACACTTTGCACAATGCAGGTGAGGATGAATTAGTTCAATTCAATCAGTAGAAGGTTAATGGAAAGGGGAATTTGTAAGAAAATGTGTCATGGAATGATAAAGTGCATATATGGAGCATCACACATAGCTCTCAAATGAGAGTATATAAATCATGTGCACTGCAAAGCAGGAAATGGATGCTACTTTCAACTGTTTGGCAGATTCTGTACTCAAGGTCTTACCAGAAGATCTCTAACAAGCTATTTTTGCAAAGTAGCGGTAGGAGTGATGTGATACTGAGCCAGGGAAGGGATGATGGCAAAAGGTGACATGAAGTATCAAACTGCATTCAAAGAGCTGACAACACTCCTAAATCACAGTTTGTACCAAATTTATTACTTCAGTCTTGATGGTCTAGTGTGGTGTTGCTTAGGTAAAAGTTGAGCCGTGTGGTGAACCACAAGGACTGCCAAAAACAGACAATATTTGCTTAGGTATTCTAACAGTCAAGGCAGAGATATGAAAAACCAGATTCAAATTCCACTGAAACCATCTAAATGCATTATGCAGAAGTGGGAAAAAATGTAAATTTAAATAATATGTATAGTTTCCTTCATCTAAAATACCACACAAAATTCATTATTAGTCATTCAATAGTACAGAGCTTGGTAATTATGAGAAACAAAACATGCTTTTTTTTTGTTTTGGACTTATCAGAATAAATGCAAGAATACCAAATTGCAAAGGAAGAAACTGTATATACTGCATCAGAAAAGGCTAAACTTTTGGACTCATATTTGTTGAAGTGTTGCCAAGGAGGATACACCACAGATCAGTTGTTCCCCAAACATTTGCTCAAATTCCAAAAATGCACATCAATTATGATTGGTCAAGTTGTTGTCATTGGTAGCATCATGCATGGCAGCACCATGGCCTATCATATGACACATCAATCAATTCGCACTGTTTGCTCATTCAGAATAAATTGATGTTTCCTTTAAAATTTGATATTTCTGCATCTATCCTGATGAGTGCACGACAAAATTCATTCATCGACCTTCCTTGCAATGTTCACAGGTGTTTGTAAGTCATATTTGAAAGAGTTATCCCACATTTTTGATAAATGAGCACTAGATTCCAGAATACGATAGCTAAACTTACACTGGTCGGTTCTAGTGTAGTAACATAACCCTTGTATCTTACTTGGAGGAAAACCTTTCTTTTCATCTAAACTGTGGAATTGTTGTTAGATGCCTTAATATCTGTGTATGTGTCAGAGATACTCTTTACATTTGGATTCCTTATCTATTGATGAAACAGCTGAACATTCTAGTCTTTTTTCGCCATAAGGAAACTTACAGAAGTATTCCTTTTGGCAAGACTTCTGCTATTTGTTTAATGATTAGTATTCTGAAGTTCAGACGCGGTGAATGACATTGTTAGCCTAGAAAGACCTGTTGATTCAATGTAGATTATCCGCAGTTTTAAAGAATTTTAAAGTGAAGATGAGATAGGGACAGCGAGAAGGACACTACTTCCAATAGTTGATGGGTATTGAAAGAAAGGCGTCAACTCAAAATTAAGTATAACAGGTTTAGAACAATGACCATACAAACGTGTTTACTGTGGAATTGTGAGAATCTGGAGGTACTTCCAAATTCAGTAGATGAGGCAGTCAACATTGAAGGTCTTGGTGAACGAGGGAAAAAGGATTTGAAAATAAGAAATGGGAGGCTACCTGTAATTAGGAGCAGATGCTTGCATGAGTGCTGTTGAGCACAAGGACTGAACTGCCTGAACAATCTCCTTGTATAATTCCTCAACAATTTTATGAAAACTGTATGCTTGGTAATCTTAAAAATAGAAAACATAATTGTTCTTGTGATTGTTTTTCTTTGGAAGTTTGTATTGAGTAAATACTTTAAATTCATGTCAATTAATCCACAGGGGCTAAAGATGGAGTCAGCGAGTCATTTTAGCAAATCCCAAATAAATGTGGCTATGCCTGAAAACTTAACCCCTTTACTGGTGCATGTTGTATATATGCCAGATACTGAGGGATACAAGCAATATTCTGTACTCCCTACTCCACAACCTGAACTTAGTTCTGCACCTGTCACTGAAAATCTGATTAAATCACTAAATTGTGCCAAATGCTTTTGTCAATGAAGTAGCTCCAGTTTACCATGGCAAAGTGTGTCTGCAACCCAGTTATACAGGGCAAAAAAAAGAAAATTATGCTGTGAAGATAATGCAGGTGCAGTGAGATGAAAGTAAACTGTCACTTACATCTTTTAGGACTGTGTAAATGCTCTCAAATTCACTGCAGTTCCTGTTTTTGAGCAGCAAGAAAAGAATAACTGATTAAAATTTTTGAAAGATATTGTTTTGGATCCCTGCTTTGCCTTCGAAAGTGAGCAAACATTTTAAGTTGCTGTTGTAGGGTCAGGTCAATGCACAGTGGTATTTAAGCTGCTGCTCATGATGAAGGTTGTTGCTACCATCCTCTTTACATTAGGAAAACGCAGGGCCTGTGTGGTCCAGCATGGTAGCACCTCCTGGTTTAATGGGGAAAGTGTCATGGAGTTAATAAGTTATAGTTTATTGCATGGTAGCTGCTAGTTATATGTAATAGTGATAATGATTGATGCAGAGATTTTGAGGAGGCCTTAATGTAAGGTCTTACTCTTTTGAAAACATAAGCTATACTGCCTACTAATGTGGCTGACATTGCTATATCAAATAATGCATATGCCACTACTCAGCATGAACCTTTTCAAACCCATATACAGGAGTTGTGATATTTGACAATTGTGAATTGGGCTTAAGAGATATAATCTTCTGTCTAATTGAATGTGTGGGTACGGTCTTAAAAATGACCCCTTGTGGAAATTCTCCAATATTCCACCTCCTCTACTCATAGTGATAAGAATAACTATTTTTAAAATGTATCAGTTATAGTCCTAGTATTACCTGAAATAGTGCTTGATATGACTTGGACCAGGCAAGCAGATAAACTTCAGGAAAGACACAATGTGTAATTGATGTACATGAGGTGCTTTGCAGTTCCCTGCTTTCAGCAAAGACATGTTATTGAAAAAAAATTTTGCATGATGCAAAAATAAATATTAAAAAAAGAAAAATAATTCTGCTGACCTTGAAGTAAGCTGAAGCACTTGAAGAATTGCAACTAGAAAGGATGTTTTGCTGATTTGCCTATCAAATGTTGCAGTTTCATAGAACAAAACTACAAATACATTTATTCTGGTTGTTGCAGTCTCAATGCCCCTAATATATGCCTCAAGTTTGAAGTTTGTGTTGTTGTGATTTTTCCAGATAAGTCTGCCAAAAACAACAGTGGTTGTTTTTTTTGCATATAGCTTTTATTATCTCCTTGCAAAAACTTTCATTCCTGAATTTGCTTCATTTAGAATTTGCTGATGGTTTCAGCAAGCTGTGGGTGAATCGCGCACTCAGCATTACTGTATTGTAATCAATAATTAAATTTAGCGCTGACATGCATTTTGTTCTGGCAGCAATCTCTGACAATCAAATCTAGGGAAATAAATCCATTTTTTTTGCTCGTTTGATACCAATTTTAACAGTAAAATTATATGAATAATGATTGTTATAGGAACAGCTTGCTTGGTTTTACATAATCGTGAATTTTTCACACCTTTGCTAGTAAATGAACTGTCAAATTTTAAAATAAATTTCTCCTGTTTTAAGATAGTTACTGGTGTTGAAGGCAAGAAAACACTTAACCTAGTTACCTTAACCAATCGTCATTTTAACTTTATGCTGATGACTTAATGTTTGCTCACTGAAAACAACAAACTACAAATAATATACATCACAAAAATAATAGGATGTTGAGGCTAATTTATTTGAAATGAATTTTCAGGCAGCAATCTGATTCTCATGTACTTTTAAATGTAACACTCATTGTTTAAGCATTCATCAAATAAAAACCAGAAAGGTCCAAATTTTAATCTTTTGTCCATTTTGCACTGAAAACTTTGATTCTTCTATTTTTTTCTTACCCTTTACAATACAAGCCTTGATTAAAAGTTAGTTTGGAAGTTGAATATAGCTGAAAGAAAACTCTTTTTAGTGCCTTATATCCGGCACACATCAGAACAATTCACAAGAATACCAATTCAAGGACTTTTTTATTTTAACAATTATACCATATGAAAGGAGAATGCTAATTGCTTGTCAAGAAGACTCTAATTAGCGGAGGTATTGCCATGAAGAATGTATCAGTTAATGAAGATTGACACTTAACTGCCAGATTTTGTTTAAATCTTAAACAGGCAGGTTGACTCTGATCAGTCAAGGTGTTGCCCTGAGATCTGAGCCAACAAATAACTATCATCTATTTTGTTGCATTAAAATGGCATTCTTAAAAATTGTCTTGAGTGTAAGATAAAAAGCTTCAGCAAGTGTATCTTTCTTAGCAATAAAAAATTAAAAACTTGAATCAATAAAAATATCAGTAACCTAAAGTGTATTTGTAAAGGATGCAGAAACCACTATTCTGAATTTCGCGATAGGTTGACACTTAATCTGCCACCATTGATCATGACAAGTATTGATCTTTCATTGGCTGTTATGCAAGAACATAAAGATTTTCAAGCAAAGAAGCAAGCCATTATGGTAAATAGCTCCATTATTTTGTCATAACAACCTTATTTACCCATTTTCCTATCAGATCCTCAGCTTATTTACTCTCTTCAAATACATTAATTAACATCTTTGACTGCTCCCTTGTAAGTAGGCCACAAGTCTGGTATTATTTGTGTGAAGAAAGTTCCCTGAATTTCTGGATCTGGAGTCATAGACAAGTACAGATATACAGCATTGAAACAGACACTCTGGTCCAACTTGTCCATGCCCGGGTATCCTAAATCAGTCTCATTTGCCAGCATTTGGTCCATATCCCTCTAAACCCTTCCTATTCAAATACCCATTGTTCTGATGTGTGCAGGATATAAGGCTCTAAAAAGAGTTTTCTTTCAGCTATATTCAACTTCCAAACTAAATTTTAAATTTTGTAATGGTGCCAGCCTGCGCCACTTCATCTCACAGTTCATCCCATACACACACCAGCCTCTGTGTGAAAAAAATGCTCGTTAGGTCCCTTTTAAATCCCTCTCCTCTCACCTTAAACCTATGCCCTGTAGTTTGGACTCCCCTACACTACAGAATAGACCTTGAATATTCAGACTATTCAAGATGGAGGATGGGAGAAAATCGTGGCTTTTGAGGTCTTTTTCAATGTTGGAACTTATTTGCTTGATTGCTTGGCACAGTAATTACTGTTATAATAGCTGTTGCATTGTTCTGGAACTTTGGAAGAAAAAGGTCAAAACGATGGCACTTTAAAGCAGGAGGAAAGAAAGAGAGCAGGTATCCCACAGGAGGTAAAAAAGAAACGGAGAATCTGCACAGTTCACTGATCAGGCAGTGAACTTTCACAATTGACGGCCTGTGCAGTGTTGTTACAAGCATCTCTGGACATTGGAGTTCGATCTAAGAAACATGAAAGAAATCTATGCCACCCTTTTCACTCCAGTATTTTGGACAATTTTCCGTAATGAATAAAGATGGTTCCTTCATGGGATTGCTCTACCAATTCCAAAAAAGAAAGGTATAAATTATCATGTAGTACCATTTAAGTATACTTACTTTCAAGCAATCATTAAACACCCTAGATGCTGCCAAAGGATAAATTTGGAGTTTAGACTGCTTTCACTTTCCTGGCTGCAGTAGGATTGAAATATTAATGTGGTAAGAGGAGCCATTGAGGAGCTTGCAAAAAGAATTTATTGGAGAATCAAGTTTTCTATATGTATATAAAAGTTAACTGATACTTCAGATGCTGATATAAAACGAAAGATACGCAAGCTGATCACCAGCATATGCTCCACAAATGGAACATCCCTGAGATGTATCATTACAGCTGTGATGTTTTATGATGTTCTAAATGATGAATTAAAGAAATTAGGGGTACAATTTCAAGGTTTGTACTGGTGATGAGATATTTTACCTGCCAACAACATGTATTATGAGATCCTGGGCAATGCACTTATAATACTACAGAATGAACCGATAGTTGCTGATGTACCTCACCGCTGATGAATGCTTTGTGAAAATAATGGTTGAAATCTTATGTGAAACTGAATGACATGAGCTACGGCTACGGAAATCTGAGTGAGTACCTGGTGGGACAACTTGACATCTTTTTCCAAACACTTTCTTCATGTTGTCAATCATCAATCTGCTGAGCAGTGCTTGACCCACAAGCACCAGCAACACACAAACTTTCACCATGTGCACTGGCACTGGTTTTCGGGGGGCCATCATCATCATCCTGATTCCTGGCATTAATGCATTTTCCTAGCATTGCGCCCTATAATCCCACATGTGAAACAGGTCAAACCTGCATATGGCTATATTGGTTACAGTTGGCTTGCAGGGGCAAACACCCAGCCTGCGGGTCTGAATCAGGCTGCCAGCCATGGCTGCTCTCTTTCTATCTAAGTGTGCATTTACTTTTCACCTACTGGCATACCTGTAGTAGGCAAACATTGACCTGCTGTGTCTTGTACTGGCCATTGGCACTGTCATACAACCAGGCAGCTGGCTATCCCGTACAGCCATGCTCGGCAGGGGGCACCTATATCTTTTTGTACATCAATGAGCAACATCAGACTACCACCTGTATCAGTTGGCAACAAAAGTTGCACCAAACTGAAAGCATCTGCGACAAGCAGTGAGACAGTCTAAAAGTCTTTCAGAAGCGGTCAGCACACAAATACATGGAGTGAGAGTGTAGTATGAGTCAAGGGTGTCCAGAGAAATTAGTCAAGAGTAGCTGCCCATACCAAAAGCGGTAGCCCAAGGACAGTAGTCCAGTTGGGGTATCTTCGCACAGTCATCATAGACTTATTAGACCATAGGGCTGCTCTTTCATTCGAGGCAGATGACGGGTAATTGTTTAATATTCTGGTCACCACACCTCAGGAAAAGGTTGAGAAGGAGAATCCTTCATGACAGCCTCAACCAGTGTGTGAATTGAACCCCGTGCTATTCAGCCATCCAACCAACTGTGCCATCCAATCCCTGAAAGTCAGAGGAAGGCAAAGGCCTAGTGGTATCATTGCTGGACTGTTAAAATTTAAATTCAATAAGAAAAATATGGAGTTATAGATCTAGTGATGACCATGAATCAGTTGCTGATTGTCGGAAAAATCCATCTGTTTGACTAGTGTCCTTGTGTGTCTCCTCCTCTGGCGGGATGCCCCCTGGTATTACCCTGTTTTCATGTGAGAATGGGGCATCTGGACCCTGGCCAAGGAAACCCATACCCCTCTCACCTGGTTTCAGTCCTAAGGAGCAATGCCTGGGGCATTGGAATGAAGGTGTGCATGACTCTGCAGCATCTCCTGAGTAGACTCGGTCTTTCTATTCCAACCATCAACCTGTTGATGGAACCAACCAAACTCTCAGCAAGGAGAGCTACAACATTCTGAATGACTACCTGCTGATCCTTCTCATCTCTGAACATGTCAGCAAAGTCCCTGATTGTTCACAGTCTTCTCCTGCTGTGTCTTCTCTCCAACAGAATGTACCAATGACCTGGGGCATTTCTCCCTCATTTATCTACACCACTATTGGTGTGATATCCTCAGCAGCCTCCTCTCCCACATTCTCTTCTTGGGCCCACTGTTGTTTCAACGTCACTGCTGGTGGGAGGTGGAAAGTGGTTCAGTGTCAATGAATGCTTCAGGCTTTGAATTGTCTCTTCTTCTGAAGTTGAGGAATTGTCTGCCAGAGAAATGGCTGCCTCTCAGCTGATGTCTTTGGCACATTGGCTGCAGATGTAAGGCTCAAAATGCAGAAGAATACGGACATCTCTACATCCTTGCAGGACCTGTTGCCAATCATTTCTAGCCAGGCCAGGATTTTCTCCTCATGAGGGTGATTGAATCTGAAATCTGAAACACCTCATCACCTAGCCCCTGTGCTGATCCAGCTTCACTCTGCCCTGTTGTGGGATGTCTTCTCCAGTAATAACATAAAGGGACAAATAGGTAGACACAAGTGAATGGCACAGTTATTAATGCTGGTGTGTGTGGAAGAAAAGTGTTGAGGTATTCAGGGAAAGTGAGGACGCAGTGAACTGGATGATGATCTCTGGTTATTATGCAGTGATGCAGCCTCCACTGTGTATTTTCAGGAATGGACCCAACCTCCTGTATGTCATCCATTCAACCAGGACCTCCAAGTTGTCCTGACAGAGAGGTGTAAACTTGCCAGGGTCAGCCATAGAGTGATACAACACAGAAGCAGACCCTTCATACCAACTCATCCATGCCAATCAAGTTTCCCAGAATAAACTAGTCCCATTTGCCTGCATTTGGCCCATATCCCACTAACCTTTCCCGTTCATGTATCTATTGAAATGTCTTTTCAATGTTGTAACTGTGCCTGCATCTACCGCTTCCTCTGGAAGTGCATTTCACACATGGATCACAATCCATGTGACAAAGTTGTGACCTTCTCTATTCACCTTATCAATGCCCATTGTGATTTTATAAACCTCTATAAAGTCACCCCCCCAACCTCTTACCCTCCATGGAAAAATGTCCAAGCCTATCCAGCCTCTCTTAATAACTCAAAATCTCCATTCCTGGCAACATTCTTGTAAACCTTTTCTGAACCCTCTCCAATATAATAATATCCTTCCTATCACAGAGTGAATAGAACTGTACACAGGAGTCCAAAAGTAGCCTCACCAACGTCCTGTAAAACCTTAACATAATGTTCCAACTCCTTTACTCAGTGGTCTCAGCAATGAAAGCAAATGTGCTAAACACCTTCTGAACCACCCTGTCTACCTGTGATGCAACTTTCAAAGAACAATGGCCATCTCTGTCCTGCCACTAGTCAGAGTGTTATCAGATGCCAATGACACTCCAGGTACACTTCAGGCTTTTAAAAATGGCATGACTATAAGGGATGCTGGTCTTGCGGCAGAAAACTGTTGAGTGGCGAGTTCCTCTGGATCCAGCACTTAGCACTTTACTTATGATACTTTATTTAAGGCTCTTAAATAAATTTAAGATAATCAAGCAGTCAACTTTGCTTTGTGAATGAGAAATCATGTTTAACCAATTTATTAGAGTTCTTTGAAGAAGTAACATGTACTTGCAGAACCAGTAATGTAGAATTCATGTAGAATTCCACAAAGCTTTCAATATGATGTCAGTCCAAAGGTCAGTGAGGAAAGTAAATGCTCATGTTGGAGGAGGTAGCATATTGGAATGGATACAACATTGCCTTTCTAACAGGAAAAGAAATGAGTAGACATAAATCGTTACTTTCTGACAGGCAGGTGGTGACGCCTCGCACTTTATGGTATAAATGAATGATTTGGATTAGGGGATGAATGTTTTGTTGTTAGATTTGCTGATGATACACGTTGGAAACTAAATAGTGAAGAGGACACAAGGAAGTTATGAAAGAGTGTAAGCAAGTTAGACAAATTGGAAATGATCCAGCAAATGGAATGCAATAAGAAAAATGTGAGAATGTCCATGTTGGCAGCAAGAATTGATAAAAAGCATATGATGTAAATGGTGAGAGATTGCTCCAAGACACTGAGTTCCTAGTGTCCTTGACTATAAATCGCAGAAAGTTATTATGAGCAAGTAATTAGAAGAGCTATTAGAAATGCTGTTGCATATTGTGAAGGGAATCAAATTGAATGCTAAAAGTAGAGAGGTTATACTTCAGTTTGTATAAGACATTAATGAGATCAAATCTAGGATATTATGTACAGTATTGGCCTCTTTATTTATGGAAAGAAGCAAATGCATTGAAAGTCATTCGGAGGTTTGCTAGACTAATAGCTAGCATGGGCTGATTGTCTTATGATGAAAGGTTGGACAGGCCAGGCTTACATCCATTTGAGTTTAAAAGAGAAAGAGATGACTTGATTAAAATATACACATTTCAGAGTGGAAGTGACAGGGTGAATATGGAAAAGATTTTTTGCTTTGGTGGACAAATCTGGAACCAGAGGTTGGAACGTAGAACATAGAACATAGAACAAAACTGCACAGAGCAGGCCCTTCAGCCCTCGATGTTGCAACAACCTGTGAACTAATCTAAGCCCCTCCCCCTACACTATCCCATCATTATCCATATGCTTATCCAAGGACTGTTTAAATGCCCCTAATGTGGCTGAGTTAACTACATAGGCAGGCAGGGTGTTCCACACCCTTACCACTCACTGAGTAAAGAACCTGCCTCTGACATCTGTCTTAAATCTATCACCCCTCAATTTGTGGCTATGCCCCATTGTACAAGCTGAAGTCATCATCCTCGGAAAATGACTCTCACTGCCCACCCTATCTAATCCTCTGATCATCTTGTATGTCTCTATTAAATCCCCTCTTAGCCTCCTTCTCTCCAAAAAGAACAGACCCAAGTCCCTCAGCCTTTTTTCATAGGCCCTGAACTCTAGACCAGGCAACATCCTGGTAAATCTCCTCTGCACCTTTTCCAATGCTTCCACATCCTTCCTGTAATGGGGCGAGTAGAACTGCACTCAATATTCCAAATGGGGCCGCACTAGCGTTTTGTACTTTAAAGCAACTTTTAAAAAATTGGAGTTGCCCATTTAAGACAGACATAAGTTGATTTTTTTCCGCATTGAGAGTAATGAATCTTTAGAACTTTATTTCAATAGAAGGCAAATGAGGCACAATCATTCAATGTTTTCAAGGCAGATATAGATGGATTCTTGATTAGCAGAAGGATGCAAGGTCATCAGTCAGAGAAGTGGAGTTGAGGTTAAAATGAGATCAGGCCTGATCTTAGCAAATGGTAGAGCAGGCTTCTGCTTTATGTATTTGTCTGCACATTGGTATTCTTGTAACTATCCTGATGAGTTCAGTACAAGAATCTTCAATAAAATGTGTTTGTCTTCAGCAATACTCAGGTTCGGGATGACTGCATGCCTAACAGTAAGGTAGATTGAAAGAAATCCAATTAAACTACTGTTTTACCTGGAGGGAGATTTTGGGGAATTTGACCAGTGAGGGGAGAGGAGCTAAAGGGATTATGTCAGGTGCTGCTAACTACTATTTCCGCATGCCCATTTTCTGCTCCATTGTAAACAAGAGATTGTCATAAGTTTCAGAATTTCTCTTATTCCATAAGACTATTAGACCATAAGACAGAGGAGCAGAATTTGGCCATTCAGCCCATTGAATCTGCTCTGCCATTTGGTCATAGCCGATATGTTTCTCAACACCATTCTCCTGACTTCTCACCATAACCTTGGATCCCCTTACTAATCTACCTATCTCTGTCTTAATTACACTCAATGACTTGGCTTCCACAACCCACTGCAGCAATGTGTTCCACAGATTAACCAACCTCTGGCTTAAGATATTCTGCACCTTTGAGTTCTAAAGGGTTGTCCTTCATCAAGTCCCTTCACCCCAGGTCCTAGTCTCCACTACTAGTGGAGACATCTTCTCCACATCCAGTCTGCCCGGGCATTTCAGGACCTAATCTGTAGATTGGTGTTCCAGGTAGCGAGACTATGGGTCTGAGGGGGGTTCCTGTTTTGTGAATTTTTGGTACTCCGTAGAAGCGTGGTGTGTTGGATCCCTCGGGTTTCATTTTTTGGAAGTCTCTCGTGTTTAGTTCTCCAGATTTTTGAAGTTTTTCGAGTAAAGCTGTGATTCGGTTCTCTAGTTGTGGGGTCGGGTCTATCGCCATCTGTTGGTAAGTGTCAGTATCTGCAAGCAGTGCGTTCGCTTTCTCAATGTAGTCTGTTCGGTTTAAAATGACTGTCAATTTGAGCCCCCCTCAGACCCATAGTCTCGCTACCTGGAACACCAACCTATAGATTAGCCAAGGAACTACACCAAAGACTAAAACACCTAGTAGAAGACTCACGCCACTTCATTCGCTCCACCCAAGAATTCCTGAACACCATCAAAGACACCAAGATAGAAGTGGATGAAACAATGGTCTCCTTTGATGTAACAGCCCTGTTCACATCCCTCAACATCAACCTGGCCAAAGAAACACTGACTACACTATTAGAAGAACCAAAGACACATACACCAAACACCACCAACCTCATCAGCAAGGACAACATCATCAAGCTCATGGACCTATGCCTTACCACCCACTTCACTTTCAATAACAAAACCCACAGACAAACCAACGGTACACCCATGGGATCTCCGATATCAGGGTTCTTAGCAGAGGCAGTAATGCAGAGACCCGAACGTACAGCTCTGCCAATCATCCAACCCAAACTTTGGGTCCACTACGTGGATGACACCTTTATCATCATGAAACAAAACAAATTAGAGGAAACCTTCAAGACCATCAATAATACCCTTTACTGGCATAACATTCACAAAAGAGGAGGAAAACAACAACAAACTGCCATTCCTAGATGTCACAGTAGAACGAACAGTCAATGGGGAACTTCAAACCAGCGTCTACAGGAAAACAACACATACGGACCAAATACTGAACTACAGAAGCAACCATCCCAACACCCACAAACAAAGCTGCACTAGAACATTATTCCAACGAGCCACCAAAAGTTGCAGCACTGAAGAACTACGAAGAGCAGAAGAAAATCACTTATACAGCGTATTCAAAAAGAACGGGTACTCTATGAACACAGTCCGCCGATTTCTCAGCAACAAACCCAAACACACAGACAAAACGGGCCCAGAAACCATAACCACTCTCCCGTACATCAAAGACATTTCCGAAATGACTGCCAGACTACTCGGACCTCTTGGCATCAGGGTAACCCACAAACCCACCAACACACTAAAACAGCAGCTAATGAACTTAAAAGACCCTAGACAGGCAACAAGGAAAATGAACGTCATTTACAAAATACCTTGCAAGAACTGTGACAAACACTATACTGGACAAACAGGCAGAAAGCTAGCCACCAGGATACATGAACATCAACTAGCCACAAAACAACATGACCCACTATCACTAGTATTCTTACGTACAAATGAGGAAGGACACCAGTTTGATTGGGACAACACATCCATCCTAGGACGAGCCAAACAGAGTCATGCACGACAATTCCCAGAAGCATGGCGTTCCAACCGGAACTCCGTCAACAAACACATTGATTTGGAGCCAATCTACCATCCCCTGAGAAAAAGAACAGGAAATGACATCACCAATGCAGGAAATGACATCACCAACACAAGGAAACCCAAACAGATAAATAGAAAGCGGGACATAACACCAGTGCTTCGTTGGAGGCTCACTGAAGACGGTACCTAGAATGGTGACGAAACCTCTGGGAACAAACCTTCAAGCTCAGTGAACCAGCTTACATCTGGAACAAAATAAAGACCCACTCTCTTCTGGACCGAGAGGAGGAGAGTGCTGTGTTGGAGGTGAAAGGAAGACGTCGGGTTGGCTGTGCACCCTTGCAACCAGTGGATCTTAATGCTGGCTTCGGCCTAACGCTGGTTCAGGAGAGCAGCCAACCTGCAACGATGGCTGCGGCGAGTGCTCGTGCCACAGGTCAGGGGGTCCGGAACACCATCCGTGTTTCTGTAAGGAAGGTGGATGAAGGTGCACCTGTGGACCGCACCTTCTTCGTGAAGAGGGTGCTGTTGGACTGTTGTGGGTTCGCTGCTGCGGACATTTCCTGCCTGCAGGATTTCCCCGGAGGAGGGTTTTACGACGTGGCCTTCAGGAGTGCCAAGCTTTGCGAGTGTTTCCTGAAGGTTATCAAGGAGAAAGGAGGTGAGGGCCCCCTCTCTGTATTGACCGCTGTCCCGCTGTTTGTGATGCCAGCGCAGAGGAGCCGTATGGTGACTGTACACATGTACAACCCGCATGTGCCAGCAGTTGATGTCCTGACCTTCCTTGGAAGGTACGTGAAGGTGGAAGGGGGCCTAAATGACATCATGGACCCCTTTGGCTTCTGGACCAGTAAGAGGCAGGTCAAGGTGACGCTGAGGATGGGCGAGGGCGGGAACGTCGTACACCCACCGTCTAGCTTCGCGATCGGCGGGAGCAAGGGCTACCTGACCTTTGCAGGGCAACCTAAAGTCTGCCATGCCTGTGGTAGGTCAGGTCATGTGGCGGCCGACTGCAAAGCCACCATCTGCAGGAACTGCAGGGAGGAGGGACACCTTGCAAAGGAATGCCCAAAAGAAAAAAACTGCAACTTTTGTGGGGAAGCAGGCCACCTCTATAAGGCATGCCCGCAGCGGGAGACCACCTACGCCCAGGTCGCCGGCAGGAGCAATGCGGGGCCAGCCCCCCCCCCACCCCCCCCCCCCCCCCACCCCCCCCCCCCCCCCCCCGGAGGAGTGGAAGGCACCAGGACCCAGCAAGGACCCCAATAATGTGCAGGAGGGCCAGGTTGTGCAGGAGGGCCCAGCCTCGCAGGACGGACCTGAGGCCAGCAAAGCGCCCCTGCAGGCTCCGGTCCCCCCCGACAACCTGGAGTCGATGGAGGCGGCGACAGGCGACCCAGGGGAGTGGACAACGGCCTGGAAAGCGAGGAGGAAGGTGCATCGGCGGGCCCAGAAACCGCAATCATCAGGTGGGAAGAGGCAGCTACAGGGGGGCTATTAGAGCTCCTCTGACAAGAGGGATTTGGAGAGGGCCCGCCTGAAGCAGACGTTAAAGATCTCAAGGGAGAAGGAAAGCAGCACCACGCTTCCAGGTGAAGGGAGGCATCCTGAGGCTCCCTCCGACACCCAATCACGTGCCGCTGGGGCACTGGAGGGCCCCCTGGAACTTCCAGGCGGGAAGGAGGAAACAGCGCGTCCCCAGCCTGACCCAGAGCCGGACTCTCCTGCCTCCGTACCCCCAACGGGGGGATGCCACCCGGAAGGCGACACGGACGGTTTCCTCAGCCCGAAGAGCGTCCAGTAGTTAGCCCGGGCAATGGGCATGAAGGGACAGATGGAGGGGCTGGACTTTGGACTTGGGGAGGGTACTGCGGTCACTGCCCACAATAGGGGTACGAGTTGCGAGCATTAATGTGCGCAGTGTCAAGTCCACCGCAAGATGTGTATCCACGTTGGCCTACCTGACCACCATCAAAGCGGACCTCCTGTTTCTGCAGGAGTGCGGGATACCGCACCTCGGCAGGTACGGGAAATGGTCCAGCACCTGGACCTGTGGGCCTTCGATCTGGTCGTTGGGTAACAACTGTCGCTCCTCGGGCCTAGCTATTCTGCTGCGGGGGCGCGACTTCACCATCTCTCAAGTTCAGGAGGTGGTGTGGCGGCGCCTCCTAGTGGCTGACGTCACCTACAGGAACGCTCCCCTGAGGCTGATCAACGTGTACGCCCCAGCGGTACGGAATGAGCAGTTGGCCGTCCTGCAGTGGGTTCCACCCCTGCTGGCTACGTCCAGGCCAGTCATCCTAGGCGGAGACATCAACTGCATCATTGATGCAGATGGAAGATCCAGCACGGGAACAGAGCGTGGGGGCAGTCAACTGGACGTCACGTCCAGATTCCTGATGGGCACGGTGAAGGACGCCAAGCTGCTCGATGTCTTCAGCACGCCTGCAAACAGAGCGCAGCGGAGGTACACCTGGTCCCGGTCAGACAGGTCTATTCGTTCAAGGATAGACTTCCTGTTTGTGTCACGGGCGTTCTCGGTCAGGTCCACCGGCGTCGAGCCGGTGTTCTTCTCTGACCACTGCCTCCTGCTGGCCGACTGTCACTTACAGGACGACCAGGCACCCGGCAAGGGGACGTGGAAGCTCAACACGACTCTGTTGACCCCAGAGAACGTCGAGGAGCTTAAGAGGGAGTACGCCGGTTGGAGAACCGTGAAACCCCTCTTCGAGTCTCCAGGCGACTGGTGGGAGACGGTGAAGGAGAACATCAAGAGGTTCTTTGTCCTCAAGAGTGTTCGGAAGGCGAGAGAGAGATGGGGAAAGCTATCGCGACTCCAGAAAAGGGTGCAGAACCTGCTCCTTCTGCAGTTGATGGGGTCGATGTCACGGAGGAGGGGCCAGCAAGCCTCGCTCTTCGCCGCGGAGGCTTCCAGGATAATCTTCCGGTCCAGGGTCCACTCCGTGGAGCAGGACGAGACATGCTCGCGTTTCTTCTTTTAGAAGGTGCACAAAGAGAGCTCTGTGCTTAGCCGGCTGAAGGAGGAGGACGGCTCGGTGACGTCGTCTCGGCCCGACATTTTGAGGATCAGCAGATCCTTCTATGCCGGACTGTACGACACGAAGCCCACGGACAGCACGGCCTCCGAGTCGTTCCTGTCATCTATCACGGAGGTCTTAGACGACGGCACGAGGGATTGGCTGGACCGGCCGATATCCCTGGACGAGCTGACCAGAGCCCTCAAATCCTTGCAGAGGAATAGGACTCCCGGGAGTGACGGCTTACCGGTCGAGCTGTATTCTGCTCTGTGGGACCTGGTCGGCCAGGACCTGCTAGAGGTGTACGATAGTGCGCTTCGGGCAGGGGAAACGTGCAAGTCCATGAGGAAGGGCATCATCACCCTCATTTACAAGAGGAAGGGGGAGAGGGAAGAAATTAAGAATTGGCGTCCCATTTCACTTTTGAACGTGGACTACAAAATCCTGGCCAAGGTCATAGCCAACCGGGTCAGGTCTGTCCTGGAGTCGGTGATTCACCCTGACCAAACCTGTGCTGTGCCGGGCAGGAAGATCGCTAAGAGCCTCGCGCTCATCAGGGATACGATCGCCTACGTGCAGGACAGGCGGGTGGACACCTGCCTCGTCAGCCTTGACCAGGAGAAGGCCTTCGACAGGGTCTCTCATGCTTACATGAGGGACGTCCTCTCCAAATTGGGGTTCGGGGAGGGCATCTGCAGTTGGATCCGGCTGCTCTACACCATCATCGTTAGCGCAGCCTCGATCAACGGGTGGGAATCGGCCAGTTTTCCTGTCAGATCTGGAGTCAGGCAGGGCTGCCCACTCTCTCCTGCCTTGTTCGTGTGTTGTGTGGAGCCCTTCGCCGCCTCCATCAGGAAGGACGTGAGCCTGAAGGGCGTGACTATCCCAGGCAGCGGAGGCCTTCAGGTCACGACCTCCCTGTACATGGACGATGTCGCCGTCTTCTGCACCGATCGTCGGTCGGTGAGTAGACTATTGGACATCTGCGGCCAGTTTGAACTGGCCTCGGGTGCCAAAGCCAATAGGGGTAAGAGCGAGGTCATGTTCTTTGGGAACTGGGACGACCGCTCCTTCATCCCCTTCACCATCAGGACAGACTACCTGAAGGTGCTGGGTGTTTGGTTTGGTCGAGCTGGGGCGTGCACTAAGACTTGGGAGGAGCGTATCACCAAATTGAAGCAGAAGCTGGGCAGGTGGACGCTCGGGTCCCTCTCCATCGCGGGTAAGAACCTGGTTATCAGGTGCGAGGGGCTTTCGGTACTGTTGTATGTGGCGCAGGCCTGGCCTATTCCCTGGGCCTACGCCGCTGCGGTCACCCGGGCCATCTTCTACTTCATTTGGGGGTCGAGGATGGACCAGGTCCGGAGGGACGCCATGTACAAAGACCTGGAAAATGGGGGAAAGGGCGTACTGAACGCCACCCTCGCCCTGACGGCTACCTTTTGTGTGCGGCTGCATCACGCTGTGTGTAGATCCTCAGTACGCAAACACCAAGTGTCACTACTTACTGAGGTTCAACTTGTCCCTGGTGTTGCGAAGGATGGGCCTGGCCTTGTTGCCACAGAACGCTCTGAGTAGTTGGACCGTTCCGTATCACCTGTCGTTCGTGGAGAAATTTTTGAAAGGAAACACCTTTGACCACAAGGCCATCAGGCAGTGGTCAGCACATAGTATCCTCGAGACCCTTCGGGAAAATGGAGAGGGTGGATCCCGTGTGGTTCCCCACGCAGACTGCCAAAGTCGTTTGGCAGAATGCCTCATCACCAGACCTTTCAAACAAGCACAAGGACATTGCTTGGCTGGTGGTGAGAGGGGCTCTGCCAGTGAGATCCTTTATGCATGCCTGGAATCTCTGCGCCACCGCACGCTGCCCTCGAGGTGGCTGCGGGGGGGACGAGACTGTCGATCACCTCCTTCTGGAGTGTGCCTATGCGCAGGAGGTCTGGAGGGGGATGCAGTGGTATTTGTTGAGGTTCGTCCCGAGCAGCTCCGTGACGCGGGACTCCGTGCTCTACAGGCTGTTTCCCGGGGCGCACACTGAGACCAACATCAACTGCGCCTGGAGGACCATCAATGTGGTGAAAGACGCTCTTTGGTCTGCCCGCAACTTGCCGGTCTGCCAGCTGAAAGAACTGACCCCGACCGAGTGTTGCAGACTGGCGCACTCCAAGGTCCAGGGCTACGTGCTGAGGGACGCGCTAAAGCTTGGGGCAGCCGCCACCAAGGCGCGGTGGGGAAAGACCACCGTGTGAGCCCCCTCGTCCAGAAAAGGGAAAAGAACCCTATCTGGTAACTGGGCCCAGCTGGCGCCTTCCCCAACTGGTCAGGGGGCCACCTGGGACTGTGCGGGGTGGCGACTGCCGGGGTGTTTTCTTCGCTTTTTTTTCCTTCTTTGTTTTTTTCCTTTAGTTGGTGTATGTACCCCCTGGGTAACCCGGAGCGGCTTGCATGACTGGGTAGGTGTGTAAATATGTTTTATTTTTTGTACATCTTACGAATAAAGTATATTTTTTCAAATAAAAAAAAAGGTGACGAAACCTCTGAAAACTAACCTTCCAGCTCAGCGAGCAAACTCACATCCAGATACCTCAACTCTACTCACAGATTCTATACCTTCCAATTCTATAACACTTCTTGCTATCGATTTAATTTCGTTTCTTATCAACAAGACAATCTCACCTCCCCCCGCCCCCCCGCCCATCTGCCTATCTTTTTGATAGGGTGTGTGTCCTTGGGTATTTAGTCCACAGCCCTGATTCCCACAGCCACCTCTCTGTGAAACCCACAACATCATACCCACCAATCTTTCAGTGCTACAATCTAATTTACCTTGTTTCATATATGATATCATTTAAGTATAACATCCTCAGTCCTGCACTGACTGTCCCCCTTCTCATTGTTGTCCCTTATCTATTGTGCCTGATGTTAGGTTGCTGATCCTTTCCATATTCTTTGACCTATTACCTGTTCAGGAAACTTTAACCACTGTTTAGCCCTGCTCCCCTTAACACTTTCCATACTTTGCCATGCAACTGAAGCCACCTCCCACTATTTAGTTTAAAGCCCTCTCTGTGGCCCTAGTCATGCAATTTGCAAGTACTCTGGTCCCAGCGTGATTCAAATCCCATCCCTTAGGAAAATCTCCCCCCTCTTCAGGGGTGATATCATTGATCTTGTCCAAATGCTTTAGTAGGTCGCTATACATTTTGGGTCAATGATCCCACTTTGAACTTTGAGAGCTGATTTTGCTGTGTATGATGACATCTGAGTCATTTGCATTGCTAGAGCCTTCTCTCTTTTCATTGCTTTACAAACTTCTTTAAAACTCAGCTCCTGAGCAATACTGGTGGAGTCTGTTGCTGATTCCTGCATCTTTGGTTCAGTATCTATTTCCTTCCACACTTCTGTGAAGTGCATTTCCTGGAGTTACAGTGTTCTATAAATACAAATTATTATTGCAGATACTTGGCACAGTATAGCTAAAGATTGATATTAGAGGCTACTGGCCTCCAATGAGATGGTAACTTAATCCAGTTGAATCAATGTCATTAGCTATCATTGAATTAATTCTGTGGGAGGAGTGGGGGGTTGGGTTGTGAGTGTTCCTGCTTTAGAACGTCTAATCAATTTCCTAACTCATTCTTCATTTTATGATTTTATTTCCGCTTTTGTGTATCAATGTAGTCATTGAGATTTTTGCCTGAGTGTTATCTTTCATTCTCAGTGTTACAGATACTTTTATTCCTGTTTGGAGAATTTGTTTCAGGAAAAACACAAGCCAAAGGTAGTCAGAATGCCAAAAAGCTCTGTGCTGTACTGACACTTTTAGTTTCAAAACTACTTAAGCAAGGAACAGCAAGCATTGTGACATTATCATGTCCTCACAAAAAAAGGCTACTTGTGATTTATTTAAAGTAGATTGAAAAGTGCTTTTATTGTGCAAATGAAATTATGAAAATGAATTAATGCTGGGACATAGACATTGGAGAATTTTTCATAGTTTAAACTTCTGTAATTTGGTGCCCCAAATTTTCCTGAACAGATCTTCAAAGGCAAGAGCAAAGTAATGAAATTGAATAAAATAATGATTCTTTTCAAGATGAATTACTCTCTGAATGATGCTGAATTTTCCATTTATTAAGTGTTTAACTAAGTGTTTAACCGTAATAAAATCAAAGAGGATCTTCGTTGATATTTCCCATAAAGCATTTTAGAAGCTACATGGTCCCACGGACTTCAAGGGGCAATAGCCCCTTTCAATATCCAGGATTTGGAGTTGTTGACACAGAGGTGAACTGTTGCTCAGTACTGTCAGAGTGAGCAAAAATCTCTGTCATTTAGAATACTGGACGAAAATCCCTGGGTTTTTAACAGAATTTTTAAAACCAAAAAAAAGGCAGCTGGGCAATGCTCTGGAATACACAATCATGGGGATAACTGTCTGGAACCGTAGCTCAGTTAGAAATCCTCTTCACACCTTAGCCCTAAACAAACAATGAACCAGGAGTAAGACAACATCTTCAGACATCGTGGACTTTTCAGAGGTACCACGGCATTCAACTTCAATTAATATTCATTCACAGAAATACAGGATATTCCACTTAATCAAAACACATTTACACCTACTCTAAACTATCAGGAAGCCAATTCACCACAAAGGGGACAGCTGAAGTGCAATGGGTACCACAAATTTGGTGATAATCGAACGCACAGTTTGTATAACTGCTCGCCCTGATCTGGGAGAAAGCAAGAGAACCACTCCACAAGCCACCAGCCAATGAGGGATCCCAGACAGCTACTCTGCCCAAGAGCTAACTGCACATCTATCTCCCTGAAACTTACTGTACCAGGGGAACCAATGGCAACTGACCATGACCAGCAGATGTGACGACCGATGGCCTCCAAAAGCCACCGTCATAACTAAGAAGGCCCCAGACACATTCTGAGGTGAAAAAAATGATCACAAAACCACCACAAAGTAAGAAAAACCCGAGTTCTCAAACCAGAATGAAGGCCTGCACTGTCCAAAGTCTTCAATGAAGCACCAGCTACAGGAAGTGAGAACAGCCAACTGTATTTCAAAATTGTAGATAACAAAGTGTAGAGCTGGATAAACACAGCAGGTCAAGCAGCATCGCAGGAGCACAGAAGCTGACGTTTCTGGCCTAGACCCTTCATCAGAGAGGGGGATGGGGAGAGGGAACTGGAATAAATAGGGAGAGAAAACAAGATAGGTAGAGAGGAGAGTATAGGTGAGGAGGTAGGGAGAGGATAGGTCAGTCCAGGGAAGATGGACAGGTCAAGGAGGCGGAATGAGGTGGTAGGTAGGAAATGGAGGTGCGGCTTGAGGTGGGAGGAAGGGATGGGTGAGAGGAAGAACAGGTTAGGGAAGCAGAGACAGGCTGGGCTGGTTTTGGGATGCAGTGGGTGGAGGGGAAGAGCTGGGCTGGTTTTGGGATGCGTTGGGGGAAGGGGAGATTTTGAAGCTTGTGAAGTCCACATTGATACCATTGGGCTGCAGGGTTCCCAAGCAGAATATGAGTTGCTGTTCCTGCAACCTTCGGGTGGCATCATTGTGGCACTGCAGGAGGCCCATGATGGACATGTCGTCTGAGGAATGGGTGGGTGAGTTGAAATGGGTCGCAACTGAGAGGTGCAGTTGTTTGTTGCAAACCGAGCGGAGGTGTTCTGCAAAGCGGTCCCCAAGCCTCCGCTTGGTTTCCCCAACGTAGAGGAAGCCACACCGGGTGCAATGGATACAATATACCACATTGGTAGATGTGCAGGTGAACGTCTGCTTAATATGGAAGGTCATCTTGGGGCCTGGGATAGGGGTGAGGGAGGTGGTGTGGGGGCATGTGTAGCATTTCCTGCAGTTGCAGGGGAAGGTGCCGGGTGTGGTGGGGTTGGAGGGGAGGGTGGAGCGGACAAGGGAGTCTCGGAGAGAGTGGTCTCTCCGGAAGGCAGACAAGGGTGGGGATGGAAAAATGTCTTGGGTGGTGGGGTCGGATTGTAGATGGCAGAAGTGTCGGAGGATGATGCATTGTATCTGGAGGTTGGTGGGGTGGTGTGTGAGAACGAGGGGGATCCTCTTTGGGCGGTTGTGGCGGGGGCGGGGTGTGAGGGATGTGTTGCGGGAAATGCGGGAGAGGCGGTCAAGGGCGTTCTCGACCACTGCGGGAGGAATGTTGCGGTCCTTGAAGAACTTGGACATCTGGGATGTGCAGGAGTGGAATGCCTCATCCTGGGAGCAGATGCGGCGGAGGCGGAGGAATTGGGAATAGAGGATGGAATTTTTGCAGGAGGGTGGGTGGGAGGAGGTGTATTCTAGGTAGCTGTGGGAGTCAGTGGGCTTGAAATGGACATCAGTTTCTAGCTGGTTACATGAGATGGAGTTGTGTTTATTTTAGTGGTGAGCCTATTTCCTTGAGACCCAAAAGTATGCAACCTAGCTAGCAGGGAGGGGAAAGTAGCAGTGACAGTGCAGGACATCCCAAGGTCAGGAAGTCTGATTAACATGTCTGTATTTGGAACAACTGTTTAGTTTCTAATAGTAATTAGCCTGTGTTAAGTTAATAACTGAGTATCAGTTTCAGTATTTTGAATTTGTCTTTTTATCTCTTGTATTTTATTTACCTTTTGTGTTATTTCCCTGTTTATTACTTTTACCTTTTTATTTCATGTGATATGCTCACCTTTGCATTTAATAAATGCAGAGACTCTTTGCCCTGAAACACCTGTCTACTGCCTTCTTCACTTCACATTCCTAAATTAAGTCCAGTATCAGAACCAGGGACTGCCTGAGAGTTCCAGCAGGCTTACTGATTGCACAGACTAGAACTCCCGACAACACCAAATTTCCTCTACCCACTCACTCCATCCAATAGACATCTTTTTGTGTTTCATACATTCAGTTAATTAATAGGCTGTTGAATTGGAAACTATTTGCCGGCTTTGCCAGAGTCAATTAATTAAGCAACTTTTTCAGGCAGCCTCAACTTGGCCTGCACACAGAATTATAGCCATTGGATTCTCCCAGCTAAAACTGGGTGAAAAGGACATAAAACTAATAGTGAACAACCTGGGAAGTGTACTGCACTTATAGTTTTCTTGTGCTTTTTTCAGACATCTGGAACGTTTAAAATACATCTGAGTTCTTCAATGCAAAAAACGTGTTGACACATAGGGCAGAATCTCATATCGGCAATAGGAGTCTTGAGCATTGGCTGCAGTGACAACCACATGTCTTCTCTTTGGGAAGACCCATTATGCCATTCATATATGAACAAATAGTGGATATTCCCATAGGATTAAGCACATAGCAGTCAAAGACCTGCTTGTCAAAAGTCGTCAATAAAGACTGACATAAAACAAAAACTACGGATGCGGGAAGTCTGAAACATGAACAGAAATTGCTGGAGAAATTCAGCAGGTGTGGCAGAATCTGCGAAAAGAAAGCAGAGTTAATGTTTTGAGTCCAGTGACCCTTCTCCAGAACAAATGCTGAGAGCACCAATGTACTTAGTGGCCACGTGGAGGAAGTGATGGCTGGCTGCAGCTGGTACTACACTCAGCTAAGGCCTCAGATTGAAGGATGATCTAGGTGCAGCCAAGTGATGGCAGGAATAAAGTTGTGGAAAGGATTATCATGAAGCAGATGGTTTAGAACATGGGCAGGGGAGTAAGAGTCTCTCAGTTGCTTCTCCTCCCTGCCTCAGCTCCCAATGCTGGGTTTCTTATTAAGGTGCCGATTGCCTCTTGGATTAGATTAGATTACCTACAGTATGAAAGCAGGCCCTTCGGACCAACAAGTCCACACCGCTCCTTGAAGAATCTCACGCAGACCCATCCCCCTATAACCCACGCACCCCTGAACACTACAGGCAATTTAGCATGGCCAATCCACCTAGCCTGCACATCTTTGGACTGTGGGAGGAAGCCGGAGCATCCGGAGGAAACCCACGCAGACACAGGGAGAATGTGCAAACTCCACAGAGACAGTCACCCGAGGCTGGAATTGAACCCGGGTCCCTGGCGCTGTGAGGCTGCAGTGCTAACCACTGAGCCACCGTGCCGCCCTTTGATACAAGGCCGTCCGGAGAACATGCAGAGAAACATGCCAGGGTTTGCTTGTTATGCTATGTGGCAAGACCTTTCCCACAACTTGGTTAATACCAGTGGAAGTGGGATAAGGGACCTCAATTAGCAGTGAGGTGGAAAGGCCATCCACAAGCTGACCACATACTTCATTGTGTGAGGGTGGGAAGGGTGTAAAGTCCCATCCACCAACCTCCTGCCTCTTTAAAAGTCCCCCTGACATCAAAATAACGACTGGAAAAGATACAAGATTCTGCAACTGCAACTAAATCTGCTTCTGACCCATTGGCATTTTAATTTTGGGTTATTCTACTGTATACGTATGTGCTCAAGAATGTAAGGAATGTAAGATCTATTAAGAAAGTCACAAATACCTACTAAAATGGAGCAGAGATCAAAGGCAAAGTCTGAAATTTTAAAAATAATCATAATTGCTTTAGTGCATCAGAGTGGATGAGATATATCTTCTTTCTGCTAAATGTAATAGAGTTAATGCCAATTCGCACTCCCAATGTTGCTGTCACTTCTCTCCCAATTACTATCAGTCTTATCCTTTAGCACATATGGAATACTAGGCATTCATTTCTTGCAGGGTGCTATATATATCAATGATGTCACCTATAATGACCCATCTGAAATATTATACACACATTAGTGTGTAATAGTTGAAGGTCAAAACAAATTGCCTGAAAAAGAATAACTTGTTTTTCATCTGTAGTTACTTCAGCAACTCATATTTGCATGCATGAAATAGGAATGAAAGAAGTTGTGATTTAAAAGAAATATTTTATTATATGTACAACTGGTAAATCAGGTTTACATCTTGTAGTAGCGATCTTCCCGACCCCAACAACATCAGTACACTAGCAGAAGTAACTTATTCATCTGGTGATTATTACTTAGTTCTGTGGAAATCATGGGTACATTGTTCATATGATTATCGCCATCCAAGCTTGCTTATTTACATAGCAATTTAGATGTTTTAAGTTGAAAATCATTGCTCTCCCAAAGTATACAACAAAATGATATATCATTTCCATGGCATTGCTGCTGTGAATTGTTGCATTAGGTCTCAAGATTTTATGCTTGGAATTCATTGAACTGTTAAAAATCATAAGATTTATCTCCTGCTTTTTGTGAATATGATTCAAACAGCTGAGTTCCAACTGGGTGATTTACGCTCATAAACAGTTCATCTCCCTCTGCTACAGAGAACAAACATCAATCTTTCCTCTTGGAATGGGTCACAGGAGCAACCCCACTATTTGCAAATATGCCCAGGTGCTTTCAAAGTACGGCTAGTGAAGTGTCTGCCATTGACAAAAAATCAGTAAACCTCCGAATCATCCTAAAATTCTGCCATGGTCGCCTATGGTGGTTCTTAGTGCACACGTCTCAGCGCCACAGCTGTGATGCAACCCACTGTGGATTTTTGGAGCCAATTGAAATAATGTTATTCCTACTGGGAAACTGACTTCGGTGAAAAGCAAACTCTGACAGGGTATAAAATAATGAACTATCCAATGTCATGGGTCCTCCGTGATTTGATTCAGTTTAAAATGGCCTACTCTATATCTAGAGTAATACTGACAACAAAACATTTAGGAGCAAATTCTAGCAGATGCTAGAATCTGTACTGAAAACAAAAAGTGCTGGAAATCACAGCAGGCCATGGAGGGGGATCCATGGAGAGGGATCAAACTAATGTTTTGCATCTCGATGGCTCTTCATCACAGCTGACCAGCATTTTTGCTTTAGTAAAAAGTTAATTGTTGCAATACCTAATCAATGGAATGTATTTGGTTGAAGTTACCATTGAGAATTGTCCTTCTCAACCTCTTCCCTCGTCTGGGGCATGGTGACCCTCAGGTTAAACCACCAGCAATCACCTCTCTCTAATGAAAAAGCAGTCCTATGGTCCTGTGGGTCTATGGCAACTTTACCTTTACCTTTACTTATGATACAATGCAGGAGGACTGTAGCATTTGGAAATGTTTTTTCAAAATAAAATTTGTTCCATTTCTGTCAAAGATTTGACTTTAGCTTTTTTATCTCTGTGCAATTAAACTGCATGATTTAAATGTGAAGCTGGTATTATTATAAACTACTTTCAAGAGCAGTGTGGGTGTTTGTTCTAATAGTAAATTATACACAGATTACTCATCACACAACTAAAAAAGATGCTTCGAAAAGTGATGTTTTCCAGTGCCATGGTCTATAATAACTTTGTCCCTCATTGCCTGAATGAACTGCAGTCTATGAAGATAGCTTCAGTAAATGGACAAGCATAAAAATGGTGAATTGATGAATAATTATAAAGCTGGCAAAAAACTGGATTCCTCAGGCTCTTAATTTCCAATCAGGCTTTTAGGTGTCCTTGGAAAATATTTCTATGGCAGGAAGGTTTTGACAGTTATAAGATCACAATAAGAAGTGTATTTACAAATTTGCACAAAAATCAGGGAGAGCGGCTGGTGGACCATTCAATCAAAGTGGCTAAGTGGGTTGGGAAGGCTGTAAAGGTAAAAATTCTCAGACCTATCTCCAGCATGCATATAACTTCTGGGCTTAACAGATGTGTGCTTTGGAGGCTGACGGGTAATTTCTTCTCCAGAGGAGGGTTGATCTTTATCAAATGCTAAAGTCTGCATTTTAAAGTGTTTCAACTGGGATTTGAGCTTAACAGGCCCCATATGTTTTTTTGCCTCTCATAGAGCTCTGGTATCTATGAAACATCTATGAAATGGAGACATAATCGAACAGCACTCTGAGAAGTTGTTTAAAGTTCTGAGTACCTGCTTTAAAAACTCAGTGCTTACTTTGATTTTTCAGTTCCCTCCTGCAAATATTCTGGAGGGAGCTGCTGTGATCATAAGTATATTTGAGAAGGGTGGATGCTTTCAAACGGGATATACCTGGCTGGTGGTGGTGGGGAGGTGGCGGGGTGGGGAGGGGGGTGCGTGGTTGCAGTTGCTGTTTGATAATATGTTGAATAAAGAAGGTAATCATTAATTATGGTGAAAATAATGCACAAGTGAGAGGTGAAATCTGAACAAAACAGGTCTGGCTGATTTGTCCTAGGCCTCATTTCCTCCTTTGTGGCAGCTCCACATAGCTCTCAATTTCTCAATATTTCAATTTTAAATAATGTTTAAATAATGTCAGTGATGTAGCGTTCACAAGCCTCTGGCGTTGCAGAGATTAGCAATCACTAAGAGTATGATTGTCCATCTAGGAAATTCACTTGAAAAAAAACCTGGAATGATAATGATAACCATGAATCCATCACTGACTGCCAGAAAAACCCAAATGGTTCACTGAAGTCATTTAGGGAAGGAAACTGACATCCTCACCTGGTCGGGCCTGCATATGACTCCAGACCATAGCAATGTGGTTGACTCTTAACTGTCAACTGGGCAACTAGGGATGAGAAATAAATTCTGGCCCAGCCAGTGATACTAATTTTCTGTGAACAAATTTTAAAAATGATGTGAGCAGTGAATTTTACTAGATAAAGCAGCCACTCTTGACAACCAGTGGAAACATTAAGAGAAGAATAACTGAGAAGCGGCATGACGTCCAATCACAAGAATTGTCTCAGAAACCACTGAGCTGCCTTCCCAGTCTTTCCTTCTGAAGTAGCTGAAAGAGGCCGGTAACCCATGTTATGAAGGAATGTTTGACACCTTTCTGATAATTAAAATTAAACCCCTCAGAGAAGCTTGCCTCACCTCGTAATCTGTGAAAGGAAATGTGAAAAGTGGTATAAGAACTACTAGAAGTTCTGAGGAAGTGTAACCAGACCCGAAACATTAACTCTGTTTTCTCCTCCAAAGGTGTTGCCAGACCTGCTGAGGTTTTCCAGCAACTTTGTTTTTGTTCCTGATTTACAGCATCCACAGTTCTTTTGGCATTTATTTTGAAAATGGTATATCTGCCTCTCAACTCCCAATCTGTTATAAAGGAGAGGTTAAATAAAATGAACCCCTGACAATCACTCTACAATCAACAAGTAACAATTTTATTTATCTAAGTCTAACAGTAAGCAAATTAAACAAACAACAGGTAAACAAATTAACTTAACTACTAACAAACTGAACAATTCCACCTTAACTACTAACTACTCATGAATAAAACAAAAATATAACGGCATTCTGTTCCAATAAAAGTAACCCCACTTACATAAACCAAATTAATAATTTTTAAAAATTAAAGCTTAATCTCTTAAAATTATATCCAGGATAGGTCTACTGGAATGTCCTTTGCCTCCTCTGCTGTCTTCCATTCAGGAATGCCTTCCTCTGTTGAATTCATGTGTCAGGAATATTAGCTAAGAGTGCTGTAGCGCTTTTATTTAGATGGTGCTTACCTGAGATCTTAGATCTCTGTAAGAGCCAGTGATTTTCTCTTTCTTTAGAGCTGATGGCTGTTGAGAGCTTTTCTCTTAACAAATGGCAGTTTGATCTCATAACCTCTTCTTTTATACCCTTTATGACCTATCAATTTCTTATAATATAATTGGTCTGACATTGTCAAAACCATCAGATTTAAATTTAATTGGGCTTTGGTATCTAGGGCCTGGTTTAAATTGTTTTGTTAAATTCAAAAACCTGTTGTCTTGTTAAAAATGCTGTGTTGCCTGCTAACAATATAGCGTTTTGATACAATATTTCAATTTCAAGTACTCTCTGTGCATCGGCTGCTGCCTACAGAATTTTTTTAAATCTCCAAGCCTTAAAAAAACACACACATTTTAAAGGGACCACACATTCTTCCTCCCTATAATTTGACAAACAAATTCTAACATCCTACCTTCCAATCCACAAATTCTATACCAACTTCATCAAGCCATCCTTTATTTACATGTAGAGAGTCCTTGATACTAATCTAGCTCCTCCTCCAATGAACAGGCTGCCAGACACTCCAGTTCTTACCTATCAGCCAGGGCTTCATGATTATCAGCCCCAATCTGGGAACTCATATTCTGTGGGTCCACCTGGCTCATCTCATTGCAATCACTGCACCCTCTGACCATGCTTATCCCTGTCCGTATGTGTGTGTAAAGCAGAGTTTATAAAGAGGTTGGAGTTATAATTAATAGAATTAGATGCTGATGGTTCACAACTGTTTAAGTATAGTTAAAGTCTAACCAATTGTAATAAATAATGCATTTTGTTAAGTACAAAATCTTGGTCTTTGCTTCCTGTCAACCTTGACTATAGATAGGGGAACTTAATCATATTTTTAAATATCTTTTAACCTTTGTGATGACTCTGAGAATTATGGGGCTTAATTTCCAACATACTAACTTAGTGAGGCATGACACTAAGCTTGAATTAATGCCAACAAGTGTCTCATTTACTTAAGCATAGAGAAACTGCAATGCAGCTGTATTTTGTTGGTTATATTCACAAATTAACAGTAAAAGTAAAGTCTTTCTGACAATATTATATACCCATTTCCCATATTTAAATTCAATACGCTGAATGTTAGTAATAACTATTCACACATGATGATTGTTTCCTGGCACAATGCATGCAATTAGAAAACTTATGATGTGTACAGTTTAAGGCACAAGTGTCAATCAAAATCTGTGTGATACTAAGTAGGTGAGTAAAAATAAATGCAAACTGCATAGATTTACCAAACAAATTTGTTTTCCATTATTGCTCATCACTAGAAAATTATATAAAATGCATGTGTCGGGGAGTTGATTTTCCACAGAGGGTTCCTGATTTTTCTTGTGACTTGAATGCAAGATTGATGCAGAAACCCTCATGAGACAGTGGTATCTGGCATCTTTAGCAGCGTTATTGCTCTGATTTTCTGTAATCAAAAGAACACCAGGAGATTTATACAACAATAAACTGACTCAGAACTGGCTCTGTAACACAAATACACTGTATTCAGTAAAGACAACTGAATCCAGATGGATCTTAATATGACAGGGATACCAAAGTTTCCCAAAATCCAAGGACAAAAAGGCTCTGTGCAACATTTGCTGACAACCAAAACATATACGTTTTCTCCAGTCAACACAACTCGAAGACTTGACACCAAAAGGGTAATGTTCATGAGGCTCTCTGACTCTCCTCGAAGAGTGGTGAATTTTCAGAAATCCTGGAAAAATTACACAATGAACTCTTTCTAACACTTAATGGCATTGCTCTAAGAATTCTGCTATAAAGATATACTGGAGGATAGGAAGACCACTCAGGAAACTTCAAATGCAGAAGTCTCAATGTGCTCCCTGATGAGTGAAAACTGCAGTATTATATTACGCAATGAACCGTCACAGAATTTTTTTTAAAAATTCACTATATGACAACATTGCTCATTCAGTCAGCATTTATTGCCCATTCCTAATTGACCAAAGGGCAGGAAAGAGTCAACCACATTGATGTCTGGAATCACATGTAGGCCAGACTAGGTAAGGATGGCAGCTTCCTTCCCTAAAGGACATCAATGAATCACTTCAGTTTTTCTGACAAGCGGCAATGGTTTCATGATCATCATTAGACTCTTCATTCCAGAAGTTCTATTGAATTCAAATTCCACCATCAGACATGGAGAGATTTGAACCCATGTGTCTATGAATTAACAGCCCAGTGATAATGCCATTAACTCTGTTTCTTTCCTAAGAAATACTGAAAGACCTCCTAAGTACATTGAGCATTATCTTTTCTGTGTCCAAATCTCTTGGCAATTCAATGCTATGGCTGATTTTTGTCATCCTCAGGTCAGGAGTGGAGAGTGGATGTTTCCTGGCTCTGCAAACTTGGCCCCAGGACAATATGCCTGCAAGAATTCACTTTTGTTGCACAACTGAGAAGGCAATTGAAGAAAGCAGCCTTCACTCTTCACACCCTATCATAACTCACACACTACCCGTAGCGTTCCTTTGATAACAAATGTCACTTTATGCCCTGAAACCTTCCCACCACACCCAGCATGTTCCTATATGCAACCATCATAACCTCTCATGTTTAAAGCTAGTCAATGCACATCTACTCACCCCAATGGATCTTCATTCATTCCTGTTAACTTATGCCTTTTTCTGATCTCCTACCTTCTCTCACACTCTCCATGCCCATTTATGTACCTTCATCCACCCACAAAGCCTTTGAGAACCCTATGCCAAACCAGTATCCATGGATTGGACCCATGCTGAGATTAAATAGAATAAATTTCTAAGTGCCTACTCCCAATTTTAGTTGTAAAAATAAAATGTCCAAAAAATACAAAGCCATTACATCTAACATCCTTCAGCTACATGATCCTTTATGACCACAAAGATTTCACTCAAGCATGCATTTATGCATAATTCCTTATAACAATAAGCATAAGAACATAGATAGTCCTACTTCAAAATACCTATTGCCACTTGGAGGGGGAAATAAAGCTGTTAATTGGCAGGGAGCCCCATTGTTAAATTTTAGGTTGTGAAATCAGTCATGCAGTATTAATCCAGCAGAGATAGCCCTTAGGTTTATGTCAACAGGCAGAATAGAATAACAGGTGCATCTGAGAGCAACTAAGATGTTTTTACCAGACGTAAATGGTAGGAGTTTTAAATTACTTAGGACAGTTGCTTTTCACATTTTTAACAGTTTGTGTTGGTAGTTTCTCCAGACATGTTTTTTGACAGATTCTCTCAACAGTTCCAATTACTTTATAGACTTCTAACGCACATTTATTTCAATGTTTTAAACATATGAAAGGACACCCTATCACTGCCAAAGTGCACCTTACTTCTATTACATGCAGTTGACCTCCGAGATGAATTTCCATGCACTCATGCCTGTTTTACTTATAAACAGACTTTACAGCCTCTTTATGTTTTCTTGAAATGTATCCGGGTGAGTTTTTTTGCATCAATAATCAATAAAAGTTTCAACAAGGGATGGTGGATCTGGTTCCTAAGAAAGTAGGCAGACAAGTGTTTCACATGGCAGAGGATGCACATTTAGGTGATAGCGACCACAACACAATCCAGTTCAAATTTGTTCTGGACTAAAGATGGCCTGAAAAGATGGATTTGAGGAAAGGCAGATTTTATTTTACAAAAGTAGGTTCTGGTATCAGTAGAGTGTGAACTGATCCTTGCGGTAAGCCTACGTTGAAGCAATGAGGGGCAATCAAAAATGACCTGTGGAGAATACAATTCCAACATATACCCTTTAGAAGTAAATATAGGAGCAATAGGTTCAGAGAACGCTGCATGTCTAGGACAATTCAGAACTTGATAAAGTAAAGGGGTAGGGCTGTTAGCAAGTGCAAGGGAGCAATTCAGCTGAGACCCTATAGAGGAACAGGAAGGGCAAAAAAGAACTTAAGAAAGCAATTAGAAGAGCAAAAAGGGAAATGACAATGGGCTTGCGTACAGGATTGGGAAAAATCTTAATGTATTTTATAACGACATTAAAGGGGAAAAGTTAACCAGGGAAACTGTAGGGCCCATCCGGGCCCAAGGGGGCAATCTGTGTGTGGAGCCCAAGGATTGAAAGTGTATCAAATGAATACTCCTCTTCGGTTTTCACTCTGGAAAAGGAGAACATATGTATGGAATTCAGGAAAAGGGATTGTAAGGAACTTGCACGGTTTGACACAGGAATTTTTTTGTAAATGCAATAAAGTGTGTGAATGAGGGAAGTCAGTTGATGTAGCTTAATGGATTTTAGTAAAGCTTTTGAGAAGTTTCAACTTGAGAGACTAAGAAGGTTAAAGCACATGGAATTGAGGGAAATTTGGTGAGATGGATCAGAAACTGGCTTAGTTATAGGACACAAAGGGTAGTGGTAGAAGATTGTTTGAGTGACTGGAGGCTGGTTCAATGAGTTGGATGGATGCGCAGACCAATGACATGGTATTTAACCATGAAAAATGTAAGTTGATGCACTTTGGAAGCAGAAACAAGATGAAAGAGTATTTAATGAATGGCAGGGCACAGGGTAACACAAGGAACAGTGAGATTTTCAGGTATTTATTCACAAATCCTTGAAGTCATCAGAGCATGTGAATAGGATAATTAAGAAATCACATGGGACATTTACTTTCGTTAGTCTTACCATAGAGTAAGAGCAAGGAGGAAATGTTGGAGTTGTACAGAGTGTTAGTCTGGGCACAACTGGAGTACAATGTGCAGTCCTGGCCACCTCACTACAGGAAGGATGTGATAGCACGAGAGGAGGCACACAAGAGATTCACCAGGATTTTGCCTGGGTTGGAGAAATTAGGCTATAAGGAGAAACTTGATAGGCTTGGATTGTTTTTAAAGAGCAGAAAAGACTGAGAGGGGATATGATTAAGGTGTAAAAGATTACTTGGGGTATGGACAGGATGAAGGAAAGCAATTGTTCCCCTTTGTTGAGGGAGACAATCATGAGAGGACAAAGTTTTAGAGTAAGGGCCGGGAGACTCAGAGGGGATTCAGGAAAAAAATTCTTTTTAATTCAGTGAATGGTTGAAATCTGGAACGTACTGTCTGGGAAGGTTAGTGGAGGCTGGAAAGCTTACAACCTTTGAAAACTACTTGGATGAATTCTTCAAATATCATAGTATTCAAGGATATGGGACAAATGCAGGAAATTGAGATTAGTGCACTTTTAGCGATGGTTATGTTGGGGCAGACTCAATTAGCCGAAGGGCCTTTCTGTGCTGTATGAATCTATGAATCAATGATAAGGGAGGACATGAATATTGAATATGCAAATTTTCCAATTTGAGGCCTTTGAGTGAAGTAACACTAAGATGTTTTCCCTACAAGGTATTACTTATTCACCAAGGTTTATAAAGGACTTACTTTGATCTCCCTGCCTGTCAGTACATCAAAGCCTGTGTTTTCTGCCAAAGGTTAGTTCACTGTTACATCTGCTGTTAGTTGAAGTATTGCTTCCCATTTCTACCAGAATTGTCTGTCAAAGTTAAAGGTACCAATGCCTTACGTGCCATTGTTATTGAACCTTTTCAGGCAACATTTGGTGACTTAAGCTACATTAGTCAGAACACTGCTCACTTTTGGCTAGGAATTTTCATAGAGTTGCTTTTGTTCTGTCACTGCAAGTTCACCAAAAGAACTGCTCCTTATCACTTTTAATGACTCCTTCTGATAGTATCAGTGAACAAGTCAGATCCCTGACTGAATTCTGACTTGATGGGTCCTATTTTGTGCTCTTGGTTTCACTCTTCTGCTGAAACACATAGATAAGGTGTAGGAGCAGAATTAGGCCATCTGGCCTATTGGGCCTGCTCCGTCAGTTGATCATGGTGGCATTTAAATATTTCAATACAATTGGTTAAAAATACAAGCTCATTAATCCCAGCAGCATCCGTACCAAAGAGTATTCTTTTCTAAACCCAATAGGCTTTGACTTCCATTCGTAGTTTTGAGAATCAGACAGCCTTTTCCTGAACCTTCATACAACTGTGTTTAGACTTTCTCAGCTTCAAATTACCATTTTCAGTGCTTCAACCAAAAAAACCTCTGGCTTAGAACTTTTGATTAATATCCTTATAATGAAGTAACCTCTTTCTTAACAGTTCTAAAACTGTCTCACTTTCTCAGTATTTTACATATTTACCTTCAGGTGACACTTCTGAAAACAGTCCCAAACTGAATGCAGAAAAATTTCCTTTCCAAGCTTTTTGTGCTCTTCCAATCAAAAGAAAGTTCAATCCCTGAACTTCTAAACTGAATGTAAAGTACAACTAAAAGCCGAAAGTATTGCGGCTGCTGCAAATCAGGAACATAAACAAAATTGCTGGAAAACCTCAGCAGGTCTGGCAGCATCCGTGAAGGAGAAAATAGAGTTAATATTTCAGGTCCGATGGCCCTTCCTCAGAACTGATGGTGTTTGGGAAAACGTCAGCTTACATGCAGAAAATAGGGAGGTGGGTGGGGAAAGGAATAAACAATAGGATAGAGCACAGAGAGAGAGAAAGACAGTTGGACCGACAAATGATCAGAGATAATGGGAACTGCAGATGCTGGAAGATCAAAGATAACAAAGTGTGGGGCTGGATGAACACAGCAGGCCAAGCAGCATCTCAGGAGTGCTCCTGACAGACAAATGAGTTGCTAATGATCAGGCTGGGAGGGTGAATAGTTGTTAATGAGGACTGTTAGTAAGTAACAGGGGATGTGTAATGGCAGGCTATGTGGTAACAAAGCCTGGTGTGTGCGGTGGGGAGCTGGGACATGGGAGAGTTTAGGTCCAAAAGTTATAGAATTCAATATTGAGTCCAGAGGGCTATAGGCTCCCCAAGATGAAAATGAGGTGTTGTTTCTCCAGCTTGCATTGGGCTTCACTGGAACACTGCAGCAAGCCAGAGACAGAGATATTGGCCAGGGAGCAGGGTGGTGTGTTAAAGGGGCAGGCAACAGGTAGCTCAGGGTCCTTTTTTGCGAGCAGAACGTAGATGTTCTGTGAAGTGGCTGCTAAGGCTGTGCTTTCTTTCCCCAGTGTAGAGGAGACCACATTGTGAGTAGTAAATGCAGTAGGCTAGATTCTGGAAAGTGCAGGTGAAGTGTTGCTTCACCTGGAAAGTATGTTTGGGCCCTTGGATACTAGGAGAGGGAGAAGGTGAATGGAGAGGCGTTATACCTTTGCCACTTAAAGGAGAAGGTGCTGTAGGGCTGGTGAGAGGTGTTAGAGATGAAGGAAGTGTGGACCAGGGTGTCCCAGAGGGAACAGTCCCTGCGGAAGGCAGACAAGGAACGGGAGGGGAATATGTGTCTGGTGGTAGCATCTCGCTGGAGGTGGCGGAAATGGCACCTGATGATCTTCTGGATGTGGATGCTGGTGGGACGGTAGGTGAGGGTAAGGGGAACCCTATCACTGTTACGGGAGGGAAGAGAAGGGGTGAGGGCAGAAGTGTGGGAGATGAGTTGGACAAGTCTGGAAATAGCAGCGCTTTATTGTCAGTGTGCTATCCCAGTGAAGTGTATTATCACTCATCAAGAGGGCTGTCTGTTCTTCTGTACCCTCACTCCTCCTTTCAAGTGATTATCAACATGGCAAAATACTGATTCATCAGCTGATGGAATTCAGTGGGATGGAAATAACTGGAGATTTCCTTGTCCATGTTTGACTGATGCCATTTTGGATTATTGAGGCCACTCCTTTTGATCTATATATCACTGTGCTGCCACTTTTGGTGGTCAGTCCTGCTACTAGGACAGAACATACCCAGGGATGTCAAATTATTGGCCGTAAAAGTTGGCAGGTTGTTGATTGACAAATCTATAGGGAAACACTCGCAGATTTTGTCCAAGTCCACAATTGTTAACAGGAGGTCATTTGCAGGGTCAATTGTGCTTGTGCGCCTTTATCATGTCTGATCTCTAAGATGATAAAGTTCACTTCTCTTCTCAGTTTAGTTTTTGTGTGGGTTTGTTATCATAGTGGCTTGCCGGATCATTTCAGAAGACAATTGAACATCATCTATTTTTATGCCTGCAGTCATATCTGGGCCAGACTGAGCAAAACCAAAAGATTTTCTTCCTTACAGGACATCATGATTTGTTTCTTTGCTAGCTTTATGGCTACCATCACTGAAGTTAGCTTTCTATTTCAGCATTATCTAAATAAATGAGTTTAATTCCCCAGTTGTAGCAATAGGATGTGAATTTATGTCTCTGGTTAAGTTGTCTATATTAGCAATCTGGTAACCTGACCTCTAATCATGATCACTTGTTTCTCCAAATAAGATAAGCAAAATAAAATAAATGGTAGAAATATAATTTAATTAACTCTAGGTGCCAACAAACAAATGCAAAATAAATCTGGTGGTGCTGCTGGATTTCTCACTGAGTGACATGTGAAAGCTAATGTAACCTTTACATTAAAATAAAGTGTTAAAACCCGAATGTTCGCACAAGTAAATCAAACTAACAAATCATGGTGCCAGATGTCCTATTGGAGCAAAATGTATCCATTATCTTTGTCAATTGCCATAGACTCTAGAAACAGGGGTGTAGTTCGAGTTACAAAATAAAAGGTTTCATATTGTGTATGTACTGTTTTAGTTGAGAGTGATGACCGAAAGATGTGGTCCATCTCTGAAGTAGCAAAGGCAGACTTAGGGAGAAATCAATTGATACTTGAGAGAGCGATTGATTGGAAAAAATTGTTGGGCTACAGGAAAGGACAGCAGAGTGTGACGTATTGCTTTTCTCCAACAGAGATGTGGAATGGCCATGTATGGCTGAATGGCCTCCTTTTGAGCTTTAAAGATTCTTTGATGTTATGATCCAGTAATAAAGAAAAACAGTGCTTTGCATAAACCAGATGGACTGCAGAGTGTTTTCAGTTCTTGTGCTTTAATATGTTTATAATTGTTAAATATTTTGACAGAGAATACATTTATTTATAACAAACTCACACTAAATGGCTGATTGTAGTACTACTGAAATAATATGTGGGAGATCTTATTAAAATTCCTGGAGATTCTCACGGGATCTCAATAGACTTTTGGATGCAATAATGTGGAATCTTATCAAACAATTAAAAAGAGCTAAGGGGCTTTCAAGGATTATAGTTATTTTCATTAACTTTGGGCTCTACCTAATGCTGATTTACTCAGCTTTAGGTGATGTCGTAACAAATTTGAGAAGGAAGAAATTTTGAGGAATATCCATAATGAAATGCTTCCTTTAATGTGAGTGCTATTTTAATGAAACTCCTCTGATGGATTACTAATGTATAACTTTTTTTATGTTGTGGGACAAAGCTGTCTGTTCTGTTGATTGACATGGGCCGACATTATGATGTGGTTTTGGAAATGAGCCCACTGTGGCTCTTCTGAGGCAGGTTTCTGAATTAGTGCTGCCCTCCAAGTGCAGTGGAGCCTTTTTAACCCCACTCATTGGTATTCTAGTGTACTGTTACTGAATGACTTTTTAATGGCTTTGGCATCTCAGCTGGTACCCCTGACACATTACTCAGCAGAAGAATTCAAATGAGATTCTGAAAATAAGCAGCACTGAATACAGAAATTAGAGCAAGGCAACACAATTAATGAGCATACTGTTAATTCTGATATATCATGTGGTGTTATCCCAACTTACAGATTTAAAAGTGGTAAATACACGCATACACAGCCAAAATCTTACTATAATATTAACATCGAACAAGATTTTCAACACTTGTACAGGGAGCTATGAAGTCCTACCTTTAAATTTTAAGAGCATCATGAATAAAGTCAAATTATTTCTTCAGATCAAACAAGATTCAAATTCAAGAGCAGAATATGCCGGACTGTTGCTGTGACAAAACCTGTGTCACCACTTCTGAAGTTTTGATGCTGGATGGAACCAAAATGTACAAAAGCCAGAGGATTAAATCTGAGCAGCAGCATTCTAAATTCTAGTGTGATTCATGACTCCATTTACACATGAGGTCTAATTCACTCAGATCACAGCTTCAAACTGAATTTGATTTCCCCAGTGTTTTTGTTACACCTGTGTTCCATACTACAACATGGGTTTGATGGTATCAAATGAATGATGAATGTATTTGCCATTCAATGCTGTAGATACCCTTGGATTTTAACAAACTGTTACTCACCAACATGTTTCAAACCAATGTGATTCTGAATCTGCTTTAAACTGATATAAAATGTTATAGTATTTTTAACCTCTAGATCCATAATTTTAAGTTGGATAGAACATAGGGAAGATGCAATGCTCATTAGACAGATGAGAACCAGGTCATCTTAATTCTTGGGCTTTACTTAAATGCATCAGAAATGACTGCATAAACAGATGTTGTTGACACCAAGCTGATGGTGAGTTGGGGGGAGATTTTTTTTGATGATTAGTTTAACACAGAATCAACAAGTGATTTGCTTCACCTCATTCTTTGAAAATAGACAATGGCAATGTTACAGTAAACAAGCACACTCGCATTTGTTTTGCCATTATCAGTTAGTGCATTATTAGTGAGATGCATTGAAATATGGCATGTGGGCACAATGCCAAAATAATTCAGACTTGCCTCTGCCATTTTGCCCAAAATCTGGTCTCCAAGTCACAGAGATATACAGCACAGAAAAAGGCCCCTCAGTCTAATTCATCCATGTCAACCAGATATCGGAAGTAAATCTAGCCCCATTTGCCAACATGTGGATCAAATCCCTCTAAACCCATCCTATTTACATACCCATCCAGATGCCTGTTAAGTGTTGTAATTGTACTAGCATCTAGCAATTCCTTTGGCAGGGCATGGTGCACTCACCATCTCCTGTATGAAAAAGTCGCCCCATAGTCCCTTTTAAATCTTTCCCCTCTCACCTTAAACCTATGCCCACTAGTTTTGGACTCCAACACCCCGGGGAGAAGACCTTGCCTATTCAACCTATCCACACCCCCATCAACGTCTATAAGGTCACCCCTCAGCTTCCAACATTCCAGGAAAAATAGCCCCAGCCTATTCAGCCTCACCTAGTCAGCCAGGCACTCCAACCCTGGCAACAACCTATAAATATTTTCTAAATCCTTTCAAGTTTCAGAACATCCTATAGTAGGGATAGCAGAGTTGTACACACCATTCCAAAAGTGGTCTAACCAATGTCCTGTACGGCCGCAACTCCTGCACTCAATGCACTGATCAATAAAGGCAAGCATGCCAAACACCTTCTTCACTTTCCTGTCTACTCACACCTCCACTTTCAAGGAACAATGAGATAGTGGCAATGGCCTAATGGTATTATTGCTGGACTGTTAATCCAGAGACCCAGGTAATGTTCTGGGGACCTGGGTTTGAATGTTGTCATGACAAATGGTGGAATTTGAATTCAATAAATATCAGTCATTAAGAGTCAAATGATGACCATGAATCTATTGGTGATTTTTGGAAAAACCCAGTTGGTTCACTAATGTCCTTTAGGTAAGGAAACTGCTGTCCTTACCTGGTCTGGCCTATATGTGACTCCACACCCGTAGCAATGTGGTTGACTCATAACTGCCCTTTGGGCAATTAGGGACAGGCAATGAATGCTGGCCTAGCCAGTGACACCCCTGTCCAGTGAATGAATAAAGAAAAAAAATGAATAAAGAAATCAGGGAAACAAGAGTGGTTTGCATCAATGCCCAGCCAGGATTTCTCCATCATGCCACTCTCAGGACTGCTGCCAGAATATCCTCTATTATTACATCAGAGTCAGGCATCCAATACTTGGCTAAAACACTTCAAATTCTCTGATTGATAACTACAGCAGTTTGATCTGTGGCGCCAATTTCACAACATTCATTTACCTAAGGTTAAGACCTTACAATTACTTGCAGTTTCTGATTTTGATATTTTAAGCTTTAGGCTGATACATATATGGCTTGTAGTTTCTTCACATAAGTGAAAACTACTGGATGTTTTATTTTAAAAAAGTCCTTTTTATTATCCACGAGAAGGTCATTATTGGGTATATTGCTCACATAATTGCTTGTGGCCCTGCAAACCACACACCATCATGATTTGAAATTATATATCTGTTTCTGCATTCCACTGACTCAATATCCAGGAACTGTCTCCCCAGGAGCACTAGAGGTATACGTACATCACACAGTCTGCAGCAAGCCAAGAAGGCAGCTCATCGCCAACTTCTAAAGGGAAAATAGGAATGGGGAAGAAATGCTGGCCCAACCAGCAACATACAGGATCACATGAATTAATAACAGCAAAAGTAAGGCACAAAACAAAATATAACATGGAAGAAGCTTTTCTGTTAGCTTGAAAGTTCAATGGAAGACCTTTCTAGTAACTTACAACAATGTTGTCCAATAAATTGTCTCAGAGATAGTATGAACTGCCGATGCTGGAGTCAGAGATGACACAGTGTGGAGCTGGAGGAATACAGCAGGCCAGGCAGCATCATAGGAGCAAGAGAGTTGATGTTTCAGGTCAGGGCCTTCTGAAGAAGAGTCCTGACCTGAAACCTGAATTCTCCAGCTTCCCTGATGCTGCCTGGCCTGCTATGCTCCTCCAGCTCCACACCGTCCAATAAATTGTGTTGCATTTACTCAGTTTATTATGGCAACTGTCTCAAAACATGAAATTATTTTACATGATCCAATGAACTATTGGGAATTTGAATATATTTCCAAACGTTTACAGGGACTGAACAATGTCAAATTCTATCTTCACCCCCTCTCCTTGTCCATCCATTCCACTTGTCCATCTTTGTCTTGTTGCAGTCAACCAGAATCAAATTCATTCTTCTAAGGTTTTATTATTAGGCAATTTTGAGATTTTATTCTGAATTCCTATGTCTAAGTCACAGTCAAATTATATCTCAAAAAAATTGGTACTAGCTCTGACCTTTGGGGAATTCCATTGTCACTTATTCATCAACCATTAACCATGGCTCACTGCTTTCTGCTCTATTCTCAGTCCATGTGAGAATTCAGTTCTTTGCTTTCTTGCACTGTAGTGCCATTATTTCTAAAATTTGAGATACTTGTTGGCCTTATTTTTAGCTTTATTGGCCTGCATTAACTTGGAGGACTCAATCAAAGCCGAGTAAAATAAATATTACTGACATGATAGAAATTTCTTGACGGAGACACCAAAATGAGCATTAGCAAGATGTTCAGGCAGTCAGTGGTAGGTCTCCTGTAGTGCAGTTAACAAATTTTGAGAAACATTCCCTTTGTGTACAAGGGTGCTACTTGGCTTCATGAACAAGAATTATGTGCAGTGTGTGAACCTGTTGATTGTTGTCTTATGCCATTAGTTTTTGAGCTCTGTCACCCATATTGACTGTATTGACTGTTTGTTCTTGGCCTTTGTGTGCACAGGGACGCACAGCATGTGTTAATATGTGTTACAGTCTATTTATATTCTGTGTTACGTATGAGAAAGGGAAGTTGTTAATTTGACAAAGTGGTTTACCAGCATGGTGCATTACTGCTACCTGCTATTAGCAGATCTTGGCATTAGTGTCATCCCAAAGATTAGTGTACTTCACGCGTTTACTATGTGGAGATTTATGGATATCTAGGTTCAAGCCTTAGTGTAGGAAATTTAAGTTTGTTATGATGCTGCGGCTGTAAGCTGCTTGTTATTTTAGGGATCAGTACATGATTTGATCCTGTGGTGGACTCCAGCTATTTATTGTGCCCTGTGTGGGGTTTGTTGTAAATGCTCCATGTCACTTGTGAGTGAAACAGTATAAACAATGGAAATAGTGGAGTTCTGAGAAAGAGTCACTCGACCCAAAACATTAACTCTGATTTCTCCCCACAGATGCTGCCAGACCTGCTGAGCTTTTCCAGCAATTTTTGTTTTTGTTCCTGACTTTCAGCATTTACAGAAAAGATGCTATTTAAGCTGAGAGCAGCAGATGATATGAAAGCCAGTAGAAGATACAAAGAGATGGAATGGTGGAAATGGCAGTGAGAGAAACAACAGTGTTCGCAGAGCTAAATAAAGAGTTAGAGATTGTGGAATCCTTGGGGACACGAGGCTTTGCCAACAGATGAAAGCAAATGCAGTGAGGAGAAAACAGTGTCAAATGTGCAGAATGGGAGATCAGGCAAGTTAAACGGCTCTAAGGATCAGCAGATTGGATGGGAACAAGACAGTTAAAATATGATAACAAAAAAAATGTTTTGTTAAGATGCGTGTTAGCCACTACAATGCTTAATGCGATGATGGAATCTAAGAGTGCAGCACTGTTTCTGTACACACAGCATCTTTTGAACAAACTGAAACCTCTATTCTGTGTTCCTTCTTGGTTTGTGAAATAGCTGTACAAATGCTGCCATAGCACTGAAAAGATTAATGTAACAGTGTCCTTGGTTTGATAGTGAAGCACTCACTGCTCAATGCACACAGGAGAAACTTTTCATACCTGACCAATTATTTCTTAATCTGAAAGTCCTAAAGCAATTATCTATTCAACACAGTTACAGTAAAGGTTCAATCATATTGATAAGTTCTCGCTTCACAGTTTAAAATGTTGAATTAGATTGTGTCATTAATGATGGATTAATCAATTATTAGACCAATGAAAAAAATACATAAAAGAAAATGTATAAATATTTGTGTTTTTGAAGTTCATTCCTCATCTTTTCTCTGCTATTGTCCTAAATACATTAACCTTTTTTTTTAAAGGATATGGGTTCAGATTATTATGCACCTCTCCCATGTTGTTATTCTTGAAGTGTGAGCCTAGACTGTTGAGTATTGAAAGGCCATCTGAAAGTGGAACCATTACAATTGACCCTGAATGCTGTTTTAATATCCACAGTGTTGTTGCTGGCATAAGTCACTGAACATGACCAGAATTTCAAATCTTGGCTATATTTTCTCTTCTCTCAAAAAGGAAGTTGACGATAATAGTAACATTCCTCTATTCCTGCTACCATCCCTGAGATTGTACATGTAAGCACATTTGAGATCAAGCTCAGTGCCAAAGGATCGGGGATCACCTTGCATTTGCTTTCTGGACAATTCATGGAACAACATGAAATACACTCACTTTTTCAAAATCAGTCTTTTGCAGCTGATCTACTGATCTGCTACATAATGCGTTACATGTATCTGCCTGCAATTACACGTTTGTCAAATAATTTATATATGTGCAGTATTAATTCCAAAAAAAGCAGATTATGATTAAGATTTATGAAAAGTCAATAAAGCTTTGCAAGGAGTCACTCTGAAATAAAAAGCTGAGCGTGCATAATGAACTTCTGCCATGAAAATATTCCATTATTATAACGTGCTCTAGGATTGATTATCTGTGGTAACATCATACATACAAGGACATTAAGAAAAATTATTCCTTAGTCACTTTGCTCACCTTTGAAATGGTGATAGAGTTTGTACAGTGTTAATTCAAACTAAGCTGACCCTTGTAAACCTCCTGCCAGGAAAGAAATGGGAAGTTTATACAACTGGGAACAATGCTTTTAGGTTCATCATTGGGTTTTATTTTCTTTTCCAGAAATATACTGATTATGGCTGGGAACGTCTTCTCCTGAGAATAATTTGGATGGATAAATGTGAGATTATTCACTTTGGAAGCAAAAACAAGAAGGCAGATTATTAACTGAATCATTGCAAAGTGGGAGAGGGGTGCGTGTAGCACGATCTGGGCATTTTTGTACACCAGTCACTGAAGGTAAGCATGAAGGTGGAGCAGGCAGTAAAGAAGGCAAATGGTATTTTGGCCTTTGTTGCGAGACGTTTTAAGTACAGGAGCAGGGATATGTTGTTGCAGTTGTACAGGGCCTTGGTGAGACAACACCTAGAATAGTGCGTGCAGTTTTGGTCCCTTTTTCTGAGGAAGGATGCTCTTGCTCTCAATAGACTGTAGCTGATTCCAAGGATGTGGGTCTGACATATGAGGATAGATTGACTAGGTTGGAATTTTCTTCACTGCAGTTCAGATGAATGATGAGGTTCTCATAGAGACTTATAAAATTCTAACAGAATTAGACAGGGTAGATATAGGGAGGATGTTTCCAATGGTGGCTATGTTCAGAAACAGGTGTCACAGTATGAGGATTAGTGTGAACAATTTAGGATAGAGGTGAGGAAACATTTCTTCACTCAAAGTGTGGTGAGTCTGTGGAATTCATTAGCACAGGAAATAGTTGATGCCAAAACATTGAATGCATTCAAGAGGTGACTAGATATAGCACTTGCAGCGAATGGGATGAAAGGTTACAGGGAGAAAGCAGGGTTAGGCTACTGCATTGGACAATCAGCCATGATCATGAAGATTGGTGGAGTAAGCTGAAAGGGCTGAATGGCCTCCCCCTGCTCCTATCTTTAAAGTGTCTATAAAAAAATGGTGGGAAAGGTGGCAGGTAATATAAATATATTTGGGGATGGGGAATGATTTAACTCCAGGGAGATAGACACCTTCTCCCCATCACCATTTTTATGGAATGGCTGGTGATTGACTTTTCAAACTCACCACCAGTTACAGCATTTTAGGAGAAAATCAAGCACCACCTAAGGGCCTCATCCACTCTTTGTTCAATTGAAGTTGTTCCCTGCAGGTAAGAAATGTGGCAGGTCTCTCGACTAATAAAATAGAAAGGTTCTGTCCCTACTGCTCAGCAGGGAAGGGGGAAGAGGAGCAGAGCATTAGTCATTGGGGACTCCATAGTGAGGGGGACAGATAGGAGGTTCTGTGGGGACGAGAGAGACTCACGGTTGGTGTGTTGCTCCCAGGTGCCAGGGTGCGTGATGTCTCTGATCGTGTTTTTGGGATCCTTAAGGGGGAGGGGGAGCAGCCCCAAGTCGTGGTCCACATTGGCACCAACGATGGAAGAGACACAGGGATTTAAGGCAGAAATTCAGGGAGCTAGGATGGAAGCTGAGAGCTAGGATGAACAGAGTTGTTGTCTCTGGTTTGTTGCCCGTGACACGTGCTAGTGAGGCGAGGAATAGGGAGAGAGAGGAGTGGAACACGTGGCTACAGGGATAGTGCAGGAGGGAGGGTTTTGGATTCTTGGATAATTGGGGCTCTTTCTGGGGTAGGTGGGACCTCTACAAGCAAGATGGTCTTCACCTGAAGCAGAGGGGTACCGATATCCTGGGGGGGAAATTTGCTAAGGCTATTCGGGTGGGTTTAAACTAATTCAGCAGGGGATGGGCACCAAAATTGTAGTTCGAGTATAGAAAATGTTGAGAGTAGGGTGGTCCGAAATAAAGTTTCAGGGAAGCAAGATGGCACCAGCAAGCAAGAAGTTGGATGGAAGTGTGTATACTTCAATGCCAGGAGCGTCCGGAATAAGGTGGGTGAACTTGCAGCATGGGTTAGTACCTGGGACTTCGATGTTGTGGCCATTTCGGAGACATGGATAGAGCAGGGACACGAATGGTTGTTGCAGATTCCGGGATTTAGATGTTTCAGTAAGAACAGAGAAGATGGTAAAAGGGGCAGAGGTGTGGCATTGTTGGTCAAGGTTACAGTTGCAGAAAGGATGTTTGGGGACTCGTCAACTGAGGTAGTATGGGCTGAGGTTAGAAACAGGAAAGGAGAGGTCACCCTGTTGGGAGTTTTCTATAGGCCTCTGAATAGTTCCAGAGATGTAGAGGAAAGGATAGCAAAGATGATTCTCGATAGGAGTGAGAGAGACAGGGTAGTTGTCATGGGGGACTTCAACTTTCCAGATATTGACTGGGAACACTATAGTTTGAGTACAATAGATGGGTCAGTTTTTGTCCAGAGTGTGCAGGAGGGCTTCCTGACACAGTATGTAGATAGGCCAACAAGGGGCGAAGCCACATTAGATTTGGTACTGGGTAATGAGCCCAGCCAGGTGTTAGATGGGAAGTAGGTGAGCACTTTGGTGATAGCGATCACAATTCTGTTGTGTTTACTTTAGTGATGGAAAGGGATAGGTGTATACCACTGGGCAAGAGTTATAGCCGGGGGGAAAGTCAATTATGATGAGATTAGGCAAGATTTAGGGAGTATAGAATGGGGAAGGAAACTGCAGGGGATGGGCACATTAGAAATGTGGAGCTCATTCAAGGAAAAGCTCCTGTGTGTCCTAGGTAAGTATGTACCTGTCAGGCAGGGAGGAAGCTGTAGAGTGCGGGAGTCGTGGTTTACGAAGGAGGTGGAATCTCTGGTCAAGAGGAAGAAGAAGGCTTATGTTAGGATGAGATGTGAAGGCTCAGTTAGGGCACTTGAGGGCTACGAGGTAGCCTGGAAAGACCTAAAGAGAGAGCTCAGAAGAGCCAGGAGGAGACATGAGAAGTTGTTGGTGGATAGGATCAGGGTAAAACCTAAGGCTTTCTATAGGTATTTAAGGAATAAAAGAATGACGAAAGTAAGATTAGGCCCAATCAAGGATAGCAGTGGTAAGTTGTGTGTGGAGTCAGATGAGATAGGGGTTGCGCTAAATGAATATTTTTCAACAGTATTCACTCTAGAAAACGACAATGTTGTCGAGGAGGATACTGAGATACAGGCTACTGGACTAGGTGGGATTGAGATTCACACAGAAGAGGTATTAGAAATCCTTCAGAAGGTGAAGATAGATAAGTCCCCTGGGCCGGATGGGATTTATCCTCGGACCCTCTGGAAAGCCAGGGAGGAGATTGCCGGGCCTTTGGCATTGATCTTTAACTCGTCATTGTCTACAGGAATAGTGCCAGATGACTGGAGGATAGCAAATGTGGTTCCCTGTTCAAGAAGGGGAGTAGAGACAACCCTGGTAATTATAGACCAGTGAGCCTTACCTCAGTTGTTGGTAAAGTGTTGGAAAAGGTAGAAAGGATAGGATTTATAATCATCTAGAAAAGAATAAATTGATTAGGGATAGTCAGCACAGTTTTGTGAAGGGAAGGTCGTGCCTCACAATCCGTCTTGAGTTCTTTGAGAAGGTGACCAAACAGGTAGATGAGAGTAACCGGTTGATGTGGTGTATATGGATTTCAGCAAGGTGTTTGATAAGGTTCTCCACAATAGGCTATTGTACAAAATGCGGGGGAGTGGAATTGTGGGAGATATAGCAGTTTGGATCGGAAATTGGCTTGCTGAAAGAAGACGGAGGGTGGTAGTTGATGGGAAATGTTCATCCTGGAGACCAGTTACTAGTGGTGTACCGCAAGGGTCAGTGTTGGGTCCACTGCTGTTTGTCATCTTTATAAATGACTTCGATGAGGGCGTAGAAGGATGGGTTAGTAAATTTGCAGACGACACTAAGGTCAGTGGAGCTATGGATAGTGACGAAGGATGCTGTAGGTTGCAGAGAGACATAGATAAGCTGCAGAGCTGGGCTGAGAGGTGGCAAATGGAGTTTAATGCAGACAAGTGTGAGGTGATGCACTTTGGTAGGAGTAACCAGAAGGCAAAGTACAGGGCTAATGGTAAGATTCTTGGTAGTGTAGATGAGCAGAGAGATCTCGGTGTCCATGTACACAGATCCTTGAAAGTTGCCACCCAGGTTGACAGGGCTGTTAAGAAGGCATACAGTGATTTAGTTTTTATTATTAGAGGGATCGAGTTCCAGAACCAAGAGGTTATGGTGAAGCTGTACAAAACTCTGGTGCGGCCGCACTTGGAGTATTGTGTACAGTTCTGGTCACCGCATTATAAGAAGGATATGGAAGCTTTGGAAAGGGTGCAGAGGAGATTTACTAGGATGTTGCCTGGTATGGAGGGAAAGTCTTATGAGGAAAGGCTGAGGGACTTGAGGCTGTTTTCATTAGAGAGAAGAAGGTTGAGAGGTGACTTAATTGAAACATATAAAATAATCAGAGGGTTAGATAAGGTGGATAGGGAGAACCTTTTTCCTAGGATGGTGACGGCAAGCACAAGGGGGAATAGCTTTAAATTGAGGGGTGAAAGATATAGGACAGATGTCAGAGGTAGTTTCTTTACTCAGAGAGTAGTAAGGGAATGGAACGCTTTGCCTGCAATGGTAGTAGATTCGCCAACTTTAGGTACATTTAAGTCGTCATTGGACAAGCATATGGACATATATGGAATAGTGTAGGTTAGATGGGCTTGAGATCGGTATGGCAGGTCAGCACAACATTGAGTTCCGAAGGGCCTGTCCTGTGCTGTAATGTTCTATGTTCTATGTTCAATACCTGGTGTATTATGTTCAATTTTGATCGCCACTTCTAAGGAAGGATGTTCTAACAATGGAATGAGTGCATAAAAGGTTTACAGATCTGAAATATGAACAGTGATTCAATCAATGAGGTTATATTTTCCTGGAGATCAGACAAATGAGGGATGATCTCATAGAAACTTATAAAATTCTAACAGAACTAGACAGGGTAGATGTGGGAAGAATGTTCCTGATAGTATAGAAATCCAGAAACAAGATATAAGAAAACCATTTAGGACTGAGGTGAGGAGAACTTTCTTCACCCAGTCAGTGGCGAGCCTATGGAATTCACCAGAAAGTAGTAAGGTCAAAATATTGTTGATTTCAAGAAGGATTGGAAGTAGCACTTGAGGCTAAAGGAATCATAGAATATGGGTGAAAGCAGGAACAGGCTGTTGGGTGATCAACCATGATCATAATGAACGGTGGAGCAGGTTTGAAGGGCTGAACAACCTACTCCTGCTACTATTTTCTGTGTTTCTACATTTGGCCGCTGCTCTTGGAATTTGGCATTACGTTGCAGCCAGAATCTCCAGTCTTTGAAGTGGCATCTGTGCTCATAGTCACTGCCAGCCTCTGATTGGCAGTAGTTACAAACAGGAAAAACAGTTTCAAATCTCACTGTCTCAGGAGGTGATTCACTGAGGAGCCTGTTTGATGACCTTGTAGCAACCTTATAAGGTCAACCTGGTCTGGCAGGCTTTCTCATTTGTGCAGTTGGGGCTCTGTTTTCACTCTTGCCTCAAACCTAAGCAGAAATAAACAGAAAATCTTAGCCTATTTGTGACTGCAAATCTGTCACATTTTATGGATAGCTGGAACTGCAGATGCTGGATAATCTGAGTCAACAAGATGTAGAGCTGGATGAACACAGCAGGCCAATCAACATCAGAGCAGCAGGAAGGCTGACATTCTGGGTCTAGACCCTTCTTCAGAAATGGAGGAGGAAAAGGGGGTTCTGAAATAAATAGGGAGACAGAGGGAGGTGGATCGAGGATGAATAGAGAAGATAAATGGAGAAGGGACAGACAGGTCAAAGAGGTAGGGATGGAGCCATTAGAGGTAAGTGTAGGTGGGGAGGTAGGAAGAAGATAGGCCAGTCTAGGAAGGACAGACAGGTCAAGGAGAGAAAATGAGATTAGTAGGTAGGAGATGGTGGTGGGGCTTGGGGTGGGAGGAGGGGATTGGTGGGGGGAAGGGCAGGTTAGGGAGGTGGGGATGAGCTGGGCTGGTTTTGGGATGCAATGGGGGGTTGGGGAGATTTTGAAGCCATCCCCTATTCCCAATTCCTTTACATCCGCCACATCTGCTCCCAGGATGAGGCATTTCACTGCCGTATATCTCAGATGTCCTCATTTTTCAAGGACCACAACCTCCCCCTCTCAGTGGTCGAGAACACCCTCGACCGTGTCTCCTGCATTTCCCACAACTCATCGCTCACACCCGCTCCCCGCAATAACAACCAAAACAAGATCTCCCTCATCCTCGTGCATCACCCCACCAACCTCTGGATCCAACACATCATCCTCCAACACTTCCACCATCTGCGATCCGACCCCACCACCAAAGACATTTTTCCCTCCACATCTTTATCTGCTTTCTGGAGGGACCACTCTCTACAGGACTCCCTTGTCCGCTCCACACTCCCCTCCATCCCCACCACACCGGGCATGTTTCCCTGCAACTGCAGGAGGTGCTAATCCTGCCCCCACACGTCTCCTCCCTCACCCCATCCCGGGCCCCAAGAAGACTTTCCACATCAAGCAGATGTTCACCTGCACATCTGCCAATGTGGTATACTACATCCACTGTACCCGTTGTAGCCTCCTCTGCATCGCGGAAACCAAGTGGAGGATTGGGGACCACTTTGCAGAATGCCTACACTCGGTTCGCACTAAACAACTACACCGCCTAATCACGAACCATTTCAACTCCCCCTCCCATTCCTTAGAGGGCATGTCCATCCTGGGCCTCCTGCAGTGCCACAACGATGCAACCTGAAGGTTGTAGGAACAGCAACTTATATTCCACTTTGGAACGCTGCAGCCCAATGGTATCAATGTGGACTTCACAAGCTTCAAAATCTTCCCTCTCCCTGTGGCATCCCAAAACCAGCTATTCTCGTCCACACTCCCCGAACTGTCCTTCCTCCCACTTATCCCCTCCTCCCACCTGAAGCCCCACCCCCATCTCCTACTTACTAACCTCATCCCGTCTCCTTGACCTGTCTGTCCTCCCTGAACTGGCCTATCTCCTCCCTACCTCACAACCTACACTCATTCTACTGGCTCCATCCCTGCCTGTTAGATCTGTCTGTCTCTTCTCCACCTGTCTTCAACTCTATCCATCTTCCATCCACCTCCTTGTCTCTCCCTGTTTAGTTCAGAACCCCCTTCCCCTCCCCCATTTCTGAAGAAATGTCCAGGCCTGAAACGTCAGCCTTCCTGCTCCTCTGATGCTGCTTGGCCTGCTGTGTTCATCCAACTCTACACCTTGTTATCTCTATATCACATTTTATGACTTGTAACTACCGTGTAAATTGTCAGTGCTGGTATTGAATAACTCGTTGAAGCAGAACATTAAAATGTTAGTCACATGATCTCTGAATAAAATTTTGTGGAATATTTTACAGAATAACTAATATGAATAATTCTATAAAAATAGCATGCACATTAATCTTCATATTCACACAATGTACCATACATAGATAAATGTACCATTAAATGATGAAGCTAAATGGTTTACTTTGATTACAACACAAAGTAATTCAACTGCAGTTAGCCTCCTCTCACATCAAAATGTCATGTCTCAAGTTCCAGGCTCTTTATTATTTTGGCGGCCATTTGACTGCAAGTCTGAATGATGTAAGAATCAATAATCTCATCACATGTATGCTAGCATAACTCATGACACCAGCACATAGCTCACAAATTTTACTTCCTGTTTGGTGACTCCAAAGTAACTCTTGGTGTGAATATGTTTACAGTTTGACAGTAGGCTGAGCCTCAATACCTACATTCTTTCCAATTGTTTGAAAGCCGTTTTCTTCAATCAAAGCAATCATAAGATTATAAAATTACAGTGAACAGGCAGCTCGGCCCAACAAGTCTATACTGGCCATAGTGGAGCGACTGGGCTTCTATACACTTGAGTTTAGAAAGATGAGAGGGGATCTGATTGAGACGTATAAGATTAAGGGATTGGTCAGTCTGGAGGCAGGAAGCTTGTTTCCGCTGATGGGTGAGTCCAGAACCAGAGGACACAGTTTAAAAATAAGGGGTAGGCCATTTAGAACAGAGTTGAGGAAAATCTTCTTCACCCAGAGAGTGGTGGTATATGGAATGCTCTGCTCCAGAAGGCAGTGGAGGCCAAGCCTCTGGATACTTTCAAGAAAGAGATGGATAGAGCTCTTAAAGATAGTGGAATCAAGGGTTATGGGGATAGGGCAGGAACAGGATACTGATTGTGGATGATCAACCATGGTCATAATAAATGGTGGTGCTGGCTCATAGGGCCAATTGTCCTACTCCTGCGCCTATTGTCATCCCACATAACACACTTACTCTACACATCCCTGAACACTATTGGAAATTTAGCATGGCCAATCCACCTAGCCTGCACAGCTTTGGACTAAGGGAGGAAACCAGAGCACCCAGAGGAAACCCATGCAAACTCCTCACAGACAGTTGCCCAAGGCTGGAATTGAACCAGGGTCCCTGGCGCTGTGAGGCAGCAGTGCTAACCATTGAACCACAGTGCTGCACAAATTCTACCATTGTGGGATTTAAACCTGGGTCCCAAGACCATTAACTGATTCTCTGGATTAATAATCCAGCAATAATACCACTCGGCCATCACCTCCTCAACTGAACTTGAATAGCAAAGTAAAAGTCAAATTTCTGTGTTTTTTAATCCCAAATACCACAAATGGAGAGATTATAGGAGCCTCACAAACTTTATAGCTAAGTCTATCTCAACAATTATAATGAGGCATAAAACATTTTTGCATCTCACCATCTCTAAATTTTTGTTATGTAAATCTGAAAATTTGGGTCTGACCTGAATACAGAGTTTAATTGAGTGATGTATTACCGTTGAGATAGGTTAGGAATGCGTGAGGCCAATTAAGAATTTAGAAGGTGAGGCAGAATCTCAATTAAGAATGGGTCAGGTGAATCAATAACATCTGCTTTCTGCAATGCCTAAGATCCTGGATTGGCCATTAATCTCAGGCAGGTGCATGGTTAAAGGAAATTCTAAAAAATAATGTTGGCATTTGTGAAACATTTAGTATGCAGGTTAGCATTGCTCAAGAATAAAATGAGTACTGTGAACTGGGAAACTTTACAACAACTTCAGCTATGCAATTACAAGTTGGTCAGGGCTCCTGAGCAGATTCAACACCAGAATGAGTCAACAGTGTTTGTGTCATTGTCCAGTGAAATGTGGTGATCGCAAACCATATGTTTGCAGATGATCTCCAGAAGGCAAATGCTGTCCCTAATTTTGAATGGGCAATGTTATAGTAACCTCTTTCACATCTGGGATGCATACGTGGACAGATCTGTAAAGTTCGTCAAATAGAAATTGATAAAACATTACATTTACATATTAATGTCTACAGTTGCTGTCAAAACACAATCTGCAACGTAAAGGTTGTCTCTTGTGGTAGAAGATACTTTGTCATGATGACCTATATCACTTTGAATGGCTGACTTCCAGAACTAAGAGTTATCACTTTCAGGTTATTTCCATGAGACCTGTGGAAGCCCATGAATAGAGGGATAGGACATTTTCTCTGCTGTAGGTTAAAATCACTCACTGCAGTCCAAAATGCAGCAGAAATACTCATTAAGTTCCACAATTGTCATTTCTTGTACATTCATTTAGAAGTAATGCACATTTCTCTTTGCAGTGATAAAACAGTCTGCATTCATTTATGGCAGACCCTCAGGAGTGTTTTAAGTATAAACCCTCACATTGAACATATTCAAGGTATCTAAAGGCTTGCATTGCTGTAATCATGCAGTTATATCAAGACAATTGAGTACCATTTACAACCTTGCCACAACCACTTTAAAATAACATTACTGTAAATTTCTGAGTGCCCTTCAACATGATGACAACTTCCTCAAAATCCAACAAAAAGTAGCAGTTTAAAACATAGGCTTCTTTATAATTGCCACAATTTTTATTCATTTCTCGACTGGGAGGATTGGCGGTAACATTCACTTTTTTTCTCTTGCTTGCTCATATGTCATAGAGTGCCCCACTTAGTGGTCAAACTAAGAACTGGTGAAATATATCCCAACCACCGAGCTCAGTAATCATTAACCATGTAGTAGAAATTGCAGCCATTTGTTAGGTGGCCAGCATAGGTGTCCCAGACAATGACACACGTTAACTTCTTCAACAAAGAATAAATTTCACAATCTTTTGTGATCCTGCTGCAGGGTCCAGTAGAAATACAGTTTCCATAACTTTGCATTTAGATTTGAAAATATCTTTATCTCAAAAGTTCACAGTTTGATGACCTCCCCTGTCAGCCATGCACTATGATATAACTGGATTTGAAAAGTAAATGCTATGAATAGGCTTCTTTACATTCTGCCCATCTCACTGTTCAACTAGTTGTGGAAGGCTAAAATTGACTCATGACGTAGAGACTAGCATTTAAAAAGCATTATAGAAGGTTGAATGTGAAGTAAAATCCAAAAATTAAACCCTCAAAATTACAGAATGAACAGGATGCTGCAGGAATTGATTGTGTCAACTATCTGGAATAAATGCAGAATTTATTTTCGTTGGACCATTACTAATTTGATAGACAATTTTTGAAATTGGGACCATGAACATTCAATTTCACATGATTGTGCCCTGTCTTCTGCATGCTTTGCTGCAAACTGTGAACTGAATCATGCAATTTTTTGGCAAAGTCCAATTTGCCTAACTTTTTTTTGAGGGCTGCCCTACATATGGTGAGTATACAGGCAGCCCTTCCTCTTCCCCCAGGACTGTCAGTGAATGCCACAATACGAGAATCTGCCATCCTGTTCCACATTTGGCACTTGCCTCAGCTAGTTGGTGGAATGAAGAAGGTCAACAATCTTCTGCCTGGGCACCCTCCAACATGGAGGACTCAACATTGAGTTCTCCAATTTTAAGTAAACTTCCCAGCCATCTTCCAGCTCCTTTTCCAGCCCCACCTCCTCTCTTCCATTCCACCTTCTGACCCTTCCTTCCATCCACCAACTGGATTCATACCTCTCATCGACCAACCAGGTCGTATCTACTACCGGTGTCTACCAATCACTGCCATTCCACTTCCAACGCTCCCCTGTCCTTATCTGCAGGCCCCTCTACCTCCACATCCAGTCCTAAAGAGGGGTATTACCCAAAAAGTTGACTACTCCTTTCCTCCAGATGCTACCTGGCTTGCTGTGTTCTTCCAGCCTACCGTGTGTCTACCCTGAATTCCAGCATCTGCAGTTTTCTTGTCTCTAACCAAGGTTAACAATCTGTTCTATTCTGCCAGGTTAAGTGACACCGTCTTTTCTCTATTGTCTCACACTCACTCTACTTCTGTTATTGTACCTATTTCCCGAAAAGGCTCATGTTCAAACACTCTCACTATTGCTCACAAGATCTTCCAGTCTGACTGTAACCCATTTCAAATCCATGGCACTGCTAACCCTGCATGTCCTTTGCGCTGCCTCATTACTCACTCACGACCTCTCTCCACTGATAACAAGATTAATAGCCATGCCACCCACTTTCATCTCCCGTTGTACCTGCCTCTCTCTCATTCCAGGACACAAAATTTCCACAGCAGGGCAGAAACAGTCAAGATGGGTGATGTGCTACCTACCATTTGACTCCTTACCACTTATGAGGAGAGAACCCTGGCTGTGACTAGTACAAGCAAGCCCATGACTGCTATCAGAGGCTGTCATTGACTTTCTGCAGCAGGAACCCGTGAGCAGATGATATTCCTCTTGACTTGACTGAGGCCTGCTGACAATTATGCAAATCGTTCTGGCTTTGAATCTGCACTGGTTGGCAAAGCAAGATAGAAATAATACAGTGATAATGGGAACTGCAGATGCTGGAGAATCCAAGATAACAAAGTGTGGAGCTGGATGAACACAGCAGGCCAAGCAGCATCTCAGGAGCACAAAAGCTGATGTTTCGGGCCTAGACCATTCATCAGAGAGCATCAGACCCTCTCTGATGAAGGGTCTAGGCGCAAAACGTCAGCTTTTGTGCTCCTGAGATGCTGCTTGGCCTGCTGTGTTCATCCAGCTCCACGCTTTGTTATCTATACAGATAATACAAGCTGAATATCCCTGGCTGAGGTGATAAAGTGCAGAAAGCCAATGCAGAAATGCTCTGAGCACCCAGGTATGCTCAGAGTGAGTGAGTGCTAAGACAGCAAGTGAAAATCTCAGGGTCACAACATTGTCTAGCCCATGAGTTAGGTCCATGTCCCGGACTGCACCATGGCCTTGCTGCAGATAGTTGCTGACACATCCTGAGGTGCAGCATTCAGATGCAGAAGTGTCCTATAAGTGGATTGGAAATATGCGTCGGGGGTTCTCAGAGGCTGGTGAATGCCAGTGTCTGGATGTGGGGTGTGTGTGGCCAGTGCCCATGGATGTTATTGCCCAGGGTTTGATGTGGAGTTCGTTCAGGGAAAATGAATCTCTGAGTCCACGAGATAGTTGTTCTAGTTTCCTTGTTGAGTTTTACCCATGCCATCATGTTTGCCGAGTTAATGGGAGCATTAAAATTACTGAGGGAAGCTGGGCTTCTAAAAGATATTTATGAAGCAGTAATGATAATTAATTGGAAACTTGCTGTTGCCTAGCAAGAATCTCACCATATTGCTTATGAAAAGGATAAAAGATGGAGCAAGGTTATCTCAACATTTCAATCGGCCTTGTGTTATCTGATTCAGCCGGACATCTCATCATAGACCACATTGTTCAGACCACTATAAGATTCAGCCCTGAGTGTATCACTTTAATTCAGAAATGTAAACACAAATTCACAAAGCACATTCCTTATCCCACTAATCATAAATTAGGAAATAGTGAGGAATTGTTGGTTTTAATTTGTAATGTAAATATCACCTATTTTTTGTGCATCCTGAATTGCCCTTGTGAAGATGATGGTGTTTTACCTTCTTGAACCGTTGCAATCTATGTAGTGTGGGTACTCTTGTACATGATTGTGACTTTCCACTTCAGAGTCCAAGGCTAGATACTGCCTGGGTCTTGTTGCATATGGACACAGGCTGCTTCAATTTCTGTTGTTACAAGTGGTGCTGAATTTCATGTAATCATCAGTGAACATCCCCAATTCTGCCCTTAAGTTTGAAGGAGAATCCATTGATGAAGCAACTGCAGATGGTTAGACCTAAAACATGACCATGAAGAAGTCCTGCAATGATATGCTGGAACTGAAATAATTGACCTCCAACAATCCATAACCATTTAACTTTGTGCTAGTTATGCTTCAAACAAGTGGCAAGTTATCTTCTCGAATCCCTTTGATTCAAGTTTTGATAGAGCTCCTTGATGTTGTATTCAGTCAAAAGAGGCTTTGATATCAAGAGCAGTCATTGTCACCTCATGAGCCATTTCCCTTCAAAATGGACACCTACATATGAATGCAGCCACTCCAATGTTCTATGCAAGGTAATTGGTAATATGCCAAGTTAATCATGGCATTGACTTTCAGTTCCAGAGGTCACTGCCAAGCACAGCCCTCAGAGACCTGGTCGGCCAGTGAAAAAATTAGAGGGAATGCTACTCTCATGTTCAGTTCTGTTCTCAGTGTTTTGATGAAGGCTGCAATGAATAGTTTTAATGGAACCCAAACTGTGTCTCAGCATGCAGGTTATTGCATTGCAACTGACACTTAGCAACTTTGTCACATTCATTGCTGAAAATTGACAGCTAACTCATAGCATGGTATTTGGCTGAATTGATTTGTCCTGTCTTTTGTGAATGGGATATATGTCAGCAATTTTTCACACTTCGGGTAGATCCTAGTATTATAGCTGCACTGGAACAGCTTGTCCAGGGGAATGGCAAGTTCTAGAGAACAAATTTTCAATACTGTTGCCAGCATATTGTCAGGGCCCTAGGCCTTTTTTAAGTATCTAATTACTTCAGCCAGTTCTTTGAATCACTTGGAGAGTGTCAACTTGGCAGAAGACTGGTGCTTGCATTACTGAGGACTTGTAGAGGAGTCTGAGATGGATTATCCACTTGGCATTCCTGGCTGAGATAATTGAAATGATTCATTCTTGTCTTTTGTAGTAATGTGCTGCGTTCCTTCATTAGTGAGGATGGAAATATTTGTGGACCCCCCTCTTTCTGTAAGATGCTTAATTGTCCACCACCATTCATGATTGGATGTGGCTGCCTTGAAGAACATTTTCCTTAACCATTGATAGTAGGCTCACTTAGCCTTGGTTCTCACTTGCTGCTTATGGTATTTGACGTGCAAGTAGTCCTGTGTGTTAGCTTCACTGGAATCACACCTCACTTTTAGGTAACAAGATGTAGAGCTGGATGAACACAGCAGGCCAGGCAGCTTCAGAGGAGCAGGAAAGCTGCCATTTCATGTCTGGACCCTTTCCTGCTCCTCTGATCCTGACTGCCCTGCAGTGTTCATCCAGCTCTACACCTTGTTATCTCAGACTCCAGCACTGGCAGACCCTACTATCTCTGAGTCACTTTTAGGTAAGCCTGGTACTATTACTGCCATGCCCTCCTGCACTATTCATCAAACCAAAATCCGTTGGTCTCTGAGGAAGGCCTGCAACACTAGAGCTGGGCAAAAAATATGAGTGCAGGGTCTTGTTGAGTGGGATAATGAGGTCCAGTTGAGATGGTGTCAGTGAGGATGGAATTTAGGAATCTGGAGTAGAAAGAGATTTGTGGTGGTACAATAATACTCTGGGTTGGGGCTCCAATTTACAAAGGGGTCATTAAAATGTAGCATATTACCTTGTGCTCAGCTGATCACATGGCAATGGACGTCCCTGCCACAGAAGAAAATGGCAGTGGAAATGAATAGGGCTCAGTTAGAACTGCATTATCATGATGCCAAATGTAGGCGCTCTGCACCTCTTATTCCAATGCCAGGATCTGTAAAATTCCATAATTGGAATTATTTTTAACAGAAAATGCTCTCTGTTTAGTAACTAAATATATTCAATGAGATTGAAAGAATTTTGAACTCTCTGGAATAAGTAGAATTTGGAATCAATTGGAAAAGTGGAGTTGAGATTAAAAATCAGCCACAACATTAATTGGTGGTCAGAATTAAGGAATCGAATTGCCTACTCCTGCATCTTTTCTTTTATGTTGCTCTTATACTTCCAAGTCATGGATCACCCATAAAGTACTGATATACAAATAAATGCAGCTCAGCAGTAACAATTCAAGGCCTCTTTCTTGGTGTTTATAAATTCCAGTTTCACCTCACATCCACCTACCATGTGCAAATAAATTAATGTTTCTATGTGTTATTGACTACACTAATGAGGAAAATCTGCAATTATCAAAGAACAATGTAATTTGCTCCTAGAGGTAAATATTACTGATTATTTTTGGCAAACAAAAACTTGTAAATAAAGCAAAAATACCTCCAGAAAAAGTTGTCAAAATTTGTGGACCTATTATATGAAATATACTTAATCAACTGATAAATTACAACTCCATTATTTGAACTCAGTATGACTTTATATTTGCAAAAAGCTGCTGCAAAGGTGGAAGGGAAAAACATCACAACATAGGATAATAGCAGCTTGCATTTATATGGGAACGTTAAAGTAATAAAACTTTCCAAGGCATTTCTCAGGAGAGTAACCTAACAATTATTTGACACCGAGCTACTTAGGCAAATATTAGGCAAGGTGACTAAGCGTTTGGTAAAGGAGGTAGGTTCAAAAGACTTAAGAGATGTCAGTTAATTCTTCAAACTACAGAATTTGTTTTGAATGATGTATCTGTGGATCCGTTTAAATGGATGTACGACTGATAACTGTACAAAAATCTCAGGACACACTGTTATTTTTCAGAGAAAAAATAATTTAATATACTTGTCAGGAAATCAGAAGCAATAATGTTGAGAGGTAAAATAAACCAACCAATATATTTTATTTCATCAGCTGTGGAGCGCTTTGGGATGTCCTGAGGTTGTGGAATGCAGTATAGAGATTTCTTTCTTTTTTTATTTGTGCATGTTGGAACACATGCTTTAAGTTGTCATTTTATGGCTTTCTCGTATGGAAGTAACTGTATTAACTCTCGTGGAGTAAGCAAAGCATTCAGTGAATAATTTGAATTTTCTCCAATATGAATTATTGACCTATTTGTAAATTTTGAGTTGTTATAAAGTGACAATGGATCTTGTTTTGACTTAAGTAAGAAAAGCACTAAATTAGTGGATTGCTGCAAATCTGAATGCATAAAGGAATAAAGCAACTTGCCTTTCATATTAAGACAATAAAGTACCTTGGAAGATATATTGTCAGTTACATCAAATGGATAAATGAATGATAGATGTATGAAAATCTTAGGAAACATTTTCTGTAGAAAAATAAGTTATTATGTAGCATTTTATTTGTGAATGCAGATTCTTTTTTCTCACACAGTCAGAGCATATTGTGTTTTTGTTACACACTGTATTTATTATCCACCGAATATTATTATTGCAATAGTAGCAGTGAGCCAACTTCCTAAATATGACAGAATAGCTTCTTACATCATTTCAATGGACATGAGTCAACAAGATTGGGTTGAAAGTTGCCAAGAGGCCAGAATAAAGAATAATGGCAGATTTCTTTCATCAAAGAACTCTCTTGAACCAGATCAGTTTTTATGAAATTTCAATAGTTCCATGGTGACAATCCTAGGTATTATCCTTTTATTCCAGATTTAAAATGCTTTAATTAATTATATGTAAATTCTCGAGCTGTCATGGTGAGATTTGAATGCTCAAGATCATATTAGTCACATAATATATTTCTAGAAGGCCTTTGACAAGGTGCCACACAGGAGGCCTAAGTAAGATTAGAACCATGGTGTTAGGGGCAAGGTACTGGCATAGGTAGAGGATCAGCTGACTGGCAGAAGGCAGAGAATAGGTATAAAGGAGCCTTTTTCAGCATGGCATCTGATGACTAGTGGAGTTCTACAGGGGCCAGTGTTGGTAACACAACTATTCATGTCATACATTAACTATCTGGAGGAGGAATTTCTTCACCCAGAGGGTGGCGAATCTGTAGAACACATTTCCACAGAGGTTTGTGGAGGCCATGTCACTGAGTGTATTTAAGTTAGAGATAGATAGTTTCTTGGCTCGTAAGAGGATCAAGTATAACAGGGAGAAGGCAGGAGAATGAAGTTAAGAAACATATCGGCCATGATAGAAAGGCAGAACGGACTCAATGGGCTGAATGGCCAAATTTTGTTCCTTGTCTTATGATTTTATGGTCTTATAACCACTATGTTACCATACCCCTGTAGTTTAGCTATATGGAAACAGCTTGCTTTCTTAAAATACTACAACTTTGATTGTGAATAAATTGATCATTGCTGTGTGTTAATTCACTTAGAAATGTTGATAAACAAAACTATTTTTAACTCAGTAACTTTGTTTTTAATGAATAATAATCCACTCATAATGAGATATATGGCTTTAATCAAATCAAAAACCTTAAACTAAACCAAAAAATGCAAAATTATAACATAAATGTGTTATTAGGGTTTCTAAGATGTTTCAGCCCTTAAAATTTTCACAGCTAACAACTATATTATATTTTCTATTTTTGCAATCTTCATTTGGTTTTAATAATAACATTTCTAATAATTTCGTGCCTCCATGATTTGCTACATTATGGAATTCATACAGTCCACATTAACTCCCTCATTGCTAGCTTCCAAAGGTTAGAAATTTCCTTAAAGCTGCTGTCACTCCACTGCTGTAACTTTGCCTGCAATGTGACAGAAATGCCAATTTCATTCCTAATAAAGTTACAACAGCAGGCCAGGAACAGCTCTGAGAAAATTCCTGGCCAATATCATTACTGCTTCATTAATGTGAGCTGTATTTTGACTGTCCTTAAAGTACTGCAGTGATTTCTGGAGGCAAGATAGGGTCTCCTCATTGATTTTTCTCCATTTAAGAATGAGCTTTCTCCCATTGTAAGGTGTTCGATGTAATAGCCTGGTTGAAAAGTGATGAACTTATACATTTTCCACCATCTCTGAATGTCAGTTAAAGGGATTTGACCTATGTTCTTAACATCACAATAGGTATTTAATTAGCTTGCTTGTGATGTGCACATTTCTATGGTTAAAAATGTCATATGCATACACATGTTGTGAAGACAAATTCCTTTCACTAATAGTATGAGCATGGAGTCTATCAATAATCTATTTGAGGGCACTAAGTAAATAAATACAATTTTCTACCTACATTCTGACTTTATAACAACAATGTATATTCTTATGTTATTGGCACTAGAATGTTGAACGGTAATATTCTAGCAGTATGTTACTGGGTTATTATTATGTTACAGGCTGCTTTTTTTCTGAGGAAATGTTACTGCATTTACATTTATACAAATTATTTTCTCAAGCATTCTATAAATCCATATTCAATCTGGATTTCAAAGCCCGACTTAAAGATCCAGAAAAGCTTTCAGAACTGTACGCTTTGTCAGAACACTACTTTAAATTAAGATATCATGTGAACAATCACACAAGCAGTGATAGTTGATTTCAAGTTAATGTTATCTTCTATTTAAATGAAGAATTGCACAGCCTTGATTCCACATAATATGTATAGTGCACATATTGGTTATTAAAAACTCAATAACGACAAGGACCATTGATCACTGCAGGTTTCTATATCCTGCATTTAGGCTATCAACCACATAACTAGAGACTATATGTGTTGTAAGTGTATTGCACACACAATCAGAACAATTGTTTCCAGTCCTCTCTGCTGGAGCTGAACTAAAATCTGGAAGTAATCAGTGACCAATGAACATAAGAAATTTACCAGAAAACACTTGAGCACAGTTGGTGTCTTTCTGGTACTCCTGCTAGTACGTAGGTACATAATCCCATCCCCCATCCTCCTTGTTTGGCAGCAGCAGTCTGCTGTATGCAACCACAAGCCTCAGGGTGTTGATGGTTGCAAAGAAGCTGTGGCGTCTGACACCTGCTGGGATCCAGAAATATAGAACTATGGCTTCCATTGTTAGCTCACTCCTTCCTAACTCTCTACTCTTCTTCCAGTCTCATCATTGTGAAAGCTGAAGAGCTGGAGAACTGCCAGGGCCTCATCTTTGATATCAACAAAAATGTGTCAAAGCCAAATTTATTAGCCTAGGTTATTAGTGTGAGAAAGCAGGACTGTTTACAAAGCCTAATTCTCTTCTAATTACTGACACTATAAAATAATTACTATCCACAGGCTGGCAGCACAAGACAGAGTGGGTAACAGAAGAAACTGCGGGGGAGAAGAGAAACAAACGATACAAAGGATTTTGTCGTGCTGAGGTGATTGTAAGCTGGCACAAACAAATTAACGCAACTCATTAAAAAATTACATTTTAACATCATTCTCATTTTACTTTCTCTCTTAATTGAACATTGATTACATTGATTTATCACTACTTTCCTAATGAGGAAACTCCTTCACAGCATTACTTGAAATGCTGAAATAGGTTTTTCTTCCTGTTAGTCTACGCGAAGAAAAACTGATCATTTCCCCTCCCCCATCTTCCCACTGCCCCCTCCCCCTCGCAAAAAATCCATGTTTTTTTTTGAAAAAAAAACTTCCACTGCAGATTCCTGAATTACTGCTGCTCCAGTTAAGCCATAGGCAACTCACAGGGGCTGCTAAACTACGAAAACTATGAGAACTCCTCAACATAAATATTGCCGTTGGCGTAGGTTAGGAAAACAAATGGAGGATGGAAAAACACCAAACACAATTGATAGAAAAAAAAGGACCTCAGCAGGAATGCTACAGTGGCCCCATTAATGGAAACTGAGAAACATGAAAAATCAATAAAGTAATAATTAAATTGTGGCCTACAGCATCGTGTCCAAAACAGCAGCTGCATTAGTTTAAATATGAAAGAGGACCAAAGGATTGCAATCTAAGGGAAAATTGACAACAATGTTTATTTAAACAATGGAGAATTTAGACATTTAGTTACTTGCTACTTTACATCAGCAATTCTTTTCGAAATACGGACGGTCCTATTAGCAGAAGGTTAACAATACAAATTGCCAAGCAACACTCACAGATCTTTGATTGACCTGCATTCTTAAAAACATCCCTGTCCTCACTACCACACCTGGGGCTCTACTTTAGTGTGGCTGTCACTGGTGTTATATGCAGTACTGAATTGATGACATTCATTCAGTGATGAAGAAGTATACATCATGTCTGTCCGGACTGCACTGGCCAGATGGACCCTGACCATCCATCGCCTGTCAGGGCCACATCTGTTCACACTGCTGGTTAGAGTACTAACAAGTCCTCTGCTTTAGAAAGGATGGTGTCAGCTATGTAAAGGTACATGGAAGCTCACAATTTCTTTAAGAGAGCAAGGGACACAAATTCCAAACCTGAGCAGCACAAAAAAACTGACACATGAACAATAAAACTGTGCCCTGCCAGCAGGCAACATGCTATTGTATAGTCTCTGTATTCCGAATACACTGTGATAGAATCCCGCTGTGTATGGTTTTAAATGACAGGGGCTCTCAGATTTTCAGGGTATTGGAAGATGCAAAATTTATCTGAGGGTGAAGTAAATACAACAATCCTAGACCCTTCCACAGAGAGCAAACTTTATATCCACCTATTTATTTTCTAACAGAGTTACTGGGAGAGTTCATTACGTTCCTTGTGAGTTGTGAAAGAAAAAGAGGAAGTCTGTGTGAAGTTATTCATTGTCTTACGACTCAATTCTAATCACCTCACTCAGCATGACTGACAGGGAAGCGCTTTACACCATGATTGAGAGTATTGATTTCTTAGCCTCTTTCGGGGCATGTTGGAGATACACAATCAGAGCTTTCACTTTCAAAAAAAACCTCTTCATCTGCCTTAATCATCTGATCAATAATTAGCATCCGCATAGTGTGTCTTCGACAAAGCCATCTCTGCAGCCATTCTCTCCACTGGTTTGCAAATCTGCTGAGTCAAGGTGATCCATTAGCTAAAGAAATGATCAGTAAGCATTGCAACCAGACCTGCAGCGCAGACAGCACTGATAGGAACCCCTATTTTTTATTACACCAGTGCTCCTCTCGTCCCACCCCCATCGTTCATGGGCCATTGGCCAGCAACCCATCACCTGCATAAACAGCTGGAAACTGAGACTCCCAGTGAATGAAGCAAGCTCTCTTAGCTGCTCAACTGGAACCTCTGTTGAAAGGCCTGAAAAATAAAACAGTACCTCAGCTCTGGCTCAAACTGAGCGATATTGGAAAAAAGTGACTGCAGCAATCAGATCCAGTGGATTCAGTGTGTTAAAGATCAGATGCCATGGATAGCGCACTCAAGCAAGATTGAGCTAGTTGTATTAGAATGCAATTATTCAGTGCCCTACTGTGCAAATGATACAGTAGTAATATAATTAATAATAATTAACTTCTTTCATACTATACACTGAAAATAGTCACCACAGAACATCTTCCATTACCTTCTTCAGTGTGTAGAGACTATTAAAGATTGACTTGTCTTTGAACTATAAGTGTTTAGTTTTAGCTGTATTGTGTTACAGAATTCAGTGCTATGCCATAAATCTAGAGAGTGTGATTATTGTGAACTGACAAACTTCAAATTAGAATTGCACAAGGAAAGCTTTGGTATGTCAGTGTACAATTTTTTATACAAGGCTAACTCAAAGTAAGTTCTTCCTTCCTATTAAATCAAAGCCAAATCTGGATATAATCAAGATAATACTGTATTTTTATCAATTCTATTATCCAAATCAATACTAAAATAAAGTTACACTTCATTTTATATTTCAGTTGAATGATTAGAATATAAACTATGATTCATTGTTTTAAGAAAAAACCTGCTTTACCTTGTTTTAATGAAATTACATGTCTCTGAGCCATTGATTCTGTGCCTAAGTTTATCATTATCCCTGGAAACAGATCACCTCTCAGTTACACACTCTTAGAATGGATCTTTCAGTTTGTTTGAAAATGCTGTTCTTATGGGTTGTGTGTATCTTTCAGTTCTACTGCAATCTTTGATACTTCTGAAGTGTTGGTATCAATAAATTTTTTTTTCTGACCCTATGTCTTTAATGGAACAGAAGTTTTACTGTTTCGCTGATCTTGTTACTGCATAACATAAAGTCATATGGACCCTGAAATTGCCACAAAATAGCTGTCCAGAACTTCACTATAAAATTACAAAAGGAAAGGTACAACAGACAGTATAACTGTCTCAAGAGAAAGTTGTAGTGATTTCTTACAATGCCTGCTTGATTCTGATTACAAACTGCATTTGTAATATTCAGTTCCCACAGCAGTGAAATACTGTACCTCAGCACAGTAGCTTTGTTCTGCCACTTTCAAACCCTTTCTTAAAGTGTGACTAATCTAGTGCTGGATGACAGCTAACTTCAACATCAGACAACATGAAAATTGAAGACACTTTTTATCCTCTCACCAATCTGTGGCCGTCTGAATAAGCCTCGTCAACTTCATTACAAACTCATCATCTCTAGTGCAGATAATGATAGCTTGGGCTAGTGCGGAGCTCAGCTTCTTGTTGTTCCATTGACTCTCTCTGCCTCCAGGCCAGGCATCTGCAGGGATAATGAATGGAGCAATTCTTTTGGCACAAAACAAAAGACTCTTGGGGTGGGAAAAAAAAAGACATGGTGAAAACCTATGGGTCTTACAGCCTGAAATTCTTTCCTGTGAATTAAAAGTAAAATCAGCCCAGTTCCAAAATTAATATACTGAAAGCTCTTGATATGAATGATATTATTGGAAGTGAAAACCAGCAAAGATGTCTAAATATTTCAGAGTTTTCTGCTAGAATTCATTCTAAATGCAAACAGATATTAAAAGCAGCAACAGTGTCGGTATTTGCTAAATGATTCAAAAGAACAAATTTCTCTTTTTTAAACAAAGCAAGACCAAAACTAAATACAAGATTTATTGTTCTGAGCTGCTTGTTAAGATTAATACTATTTTTACTTATGATATTTGTCATTTTCTCGGACTTTTTTTCCAAATATTAAAGTCTTTTCAGGTCAGTTCAAGGAAGTAGCAAAATATTAATTCAAACATTATTTTTTCACTTAGTAACTTATAAAAATGTGTTAAAATAGTTCCTAGTTTAATTTTGATGCAAGACTAGAATGTTATATAATAGCAATAAAAAATGAAATTAATATTTTTAGTTGCTAAAAAATCTGATTAATTGTGAATAATTTAGAATCTACTTTACTTTTTTTCATTATTATGCAACAAAAATGAAAGTGGTCTGCTATACAGAATCATTTCTTTAAACAGCTCCCCATTGTTGATGGAATTACCCTTAACCTTCATTTTTTTCAACAATATTAATCAATAATATATGCAGTACATTTTATAAAATTGAATTGTTTTTTGAAAACATGATTAAGTCAAATAATAACAGCTGTAGTTGTGGTAAATGCTAACAGTGAGTTTCTGTGATAAAGCGAATTTCCTACTGATATTAGCATAAATACAAGAGGACCACAGAAGAGAATTTTCTTCATTCGTTTGATGAGTGCACAGATTTGAAATGGGCCAAGGCATTAATCTACCTTAGTTAGTGTTTAGAAACATCAGATGTCACCTAAGGCTGATATGATGGATCTCCATAGTTTCCAATATTGATGCTATATGGAAACGTGGTAATGGTTCAAATCAAAGTGAATTTGCACCACACTCTTCTTATCAATTAGCATAGCAGAGTTGTATCCATTTCAGCTTCTATTTTTATATTGTTCCCTTCCTACCCGAAAAGCTCTGGTTGTCATCTTGAACTTTGTCACCCAGATGGTAACCTGAAAAATGCACAGCAGCAGGAAATTCAACTGTGGAAGGCAATATATCTGAACTTGATCAGCCGACACCTATAAGCTGCATTATTCAGCAGGAATCACTGGACCACAACCTGGACTGGGAGCTCAAGTTGTTTTCTTTTCCCATCACCCGGCCATCCCAGAAGACAGAAGTCAGTTATCACACTCAGCTAATTGTATAATCAGCAATGCTCCACAACACACAAATTGAACTTGTTCATCTTATCTTCTTGCCTGAAACCTCAACCAAACTGCAAGTGCCTTCATCTAGAGTTCTATTTCAAAACATTGTTGATATGTCTATTCTTTTAAAATGACCAAAACATTCGTATTTTATGATTATTTTCTTAGCATAATCTGCCTGAATTCTAACTTGAATAGCCTCATTAATAATGTTGGTGTTGACTCAACTTCTAGCCTGGATTTTTCCTTGAAATGTTTCTGATAAAGTTGCTCCTAATTTCCAACGTAGCCATGTTAATTTTTGATTTGCATGTTATTTGTTGATAATCTCACTTCTAATCAGTCAAAGCACTCAGAGTTAATTGCAATTGTATGAATTCGAGCTAAAACGGATAAATAGAATATAGCAAAAGAAAAGAAGATTTCATCTGAAGTGTGTTATAATTTTGGCTCTCAGACAATTTTTTTTCTTTTTTTAAAAAAGCATTAACCATGAAAAGGAGACATTTTTCTAAAAATTAAAAGAATAAACTCGATAAATGGACCTTCTACCTTTGCTGGCAGACTTGCTTGTGTCTAAAACCAAAACAGATTAATGTATTGTTTTGCTGCCTTTGACCCCACAGCCTTGGATCCCTCGATTCTGTGTTGTCAAACATACCTCTGTAATAGACTTGGGGCCTACCTAATAGTGTGTGCTATTCTGACTGTCATGCTCCATCACTGTAACTTACTGCTTGTGGTCTTTAAAGCAGTCACATGTGATGAATGAAACAGAACCTTAGAAACAAACCAAAGCTACAATCACTGGAAAAGTTCAGGGTGTCCATGACTGGAAAACAGAGCAGATTTTTTTTAAAGTGAAATAATTACAGCTGCAAATAACTTCATGCTTTTGGTACAGTATCATCAATTTCACATAAAAACATGTACCAGACAGAATGAATCACGAGAAATACAGCAATTTACTTTATGTTTAATTTGCTTGAAGAGAAAAATAATGAATCCAAATCGATTTTATATCGGTCTTCCTCTACTTCCAATTCCAGGAACCACTTCGCAGGTTTTATGCTACAAATTCTAGTTTATGTAAATTATGAATACATGGTCGCTAAGTTTTTTGACTTGATATTAGCCAATTTAAGGGTTTTGTAGAAAGTAATATATATTAAACAATAAGTGAGGGCCAGGCCAAGTGACATGGGGTGAGAGTTACAGCCGTTGACATCGAGGCCACGTTCGACCGAGTATGACATCAAGGAATTCTAGCAAAACGGGAATAAACGGGTATTAGGGGGCAAAGTCTCCTCTGCGTGGACTCATACATAGCACATAGGAAGGTGGTGTGGTCATTGGAAGTCATTAATCTCAGGTCCAGGACATTTCTGCAGGAGTTCCTCAGGGTAGTGACCCAAGCCCGACCATATTCAAATGCTTCCCTCCATCGTAAGGTCAGAAGTGGGGTTGTTTGCTGTTGATTACAATATATTCTGCACTATTTGTGACTTCTTAGACCCTGAAGCAGTCCATGTGCAAAGGCAATAAGACTGGACAATATGCAGGATTGGGCTGATGAGTGGCAATTAACGTTTGTGCCAGGCAATGAACATCTCCAATAAGAGAAAATCTAAACATATCCCATTGGCATTCATGTTATCATTCATTGAATCCCCCACTATCGATATCTTAGGTGTTACGTTTGACTAATAACTCAAGTGGACCAACCACATAAACACAGTGGCTACAATAGCGGGTCAGAGGCTAAGAAAACTGCAGCGAGTAACTGACCTCCTGACTCCCCAAAGTCTGAGCACCATCTATCAGGCACGAGTCAGGCATGGGATTGAATACTCTACACTTAGCTGAATGGGTACAGCTTCAACAACACTTAAGAAGCTTGACACCATCCAGGACAAAGCAGCCCATTTGATTAGCATCACATACAGAAGCATCCACTCCCTCCACCACCGACTCTCAGCAGTAACTGTTTATATTATCTGCAAGATAGAACTTCACCAAAGATCCTTAGACAGAATGTATCAAAGTGACAACCACTTCCATGTCGAAGAACAAGTACAGCAGATACATGGGAACACCACCACCTGCAAGTTCACCTGCAAGCCACTCACCAACCTGATTTGGAAATATAGGATAACAAAGTGTGCAGCTGGATGAACACAGCAGGCCAAGCAGCATCTCAGGAGCACAAAAGCTGACGTTTCAGAGCTGAGAGCTCTCTGATGAAGGGTCTAGGCCCGAAACGTCAGCTTTTGTGCTCCTGAGATGCTGCTTGGCCTGCTGTGTTCATCCAGCTGCACATTTTGTTATCTTGGATTCTCCAGCATCTGCAGTTCCCATTATCTCTGATTTGGAAATATGTTGTTTTTCCTTCGCTGTGCTGCATCAAAATATTAGAATTCCCTCCCTAAGAGCATCGTGGGTCAATCTACAGTACATGGACCTCATTGGTTCAAGAACGCAGCTCATCATCACTTTCTCAAGGGCATCTTGAAAAGGTTATCTCAGAGTGCACCAGGACCTTGATCTGATAGGGCAATGGGCTGAGAAGCAGCAGATGGAGTTTAATTTGGATAAATGTGAGGTGTTGCATTTTGGTAAGGCAAATCAGGGAACAGGACTTATACAGTTAATGGTAGGGCCCTGGGGAGATTTGCTGAGCAAAGGGACCTAGAGATGCAGGTGCATCATTCCTTGAAAGTGGAATTGCAGGAAGACAGGTTGGTAAAGAGAGTGTTTGGTACTCTTGCCGTCGTTGGTCAGAGCGTTGAGTATAGGAGTTGGATGTCATGTTGCTGCTATCCAGGTCATTGGTGAGCCCGCTTTTAGAATACTGCATTCAATTCTGGGCTTCCTGCTACAAGAAAATGTTGTTAAATTTGAAAGGGTTCACAAATGGATGTTGCCAGGATTGGAGGATTGAGCTATGGGGAGAGACTGAATAGGCTGGGCTTTTTCCCCTGGAGCATCAGAAGCTTATAGGGGTTTATAAAATCATGACAGACATAGATAGAGTGAACAGCCAAGATCTTTCTCCCAGGGTAGGGAGTCCAGAACTAGAGGTCATAACTTTAAGGTGAGAGGGGAAAGATTTAAAAGAGACCTGAGGGACAATGTCTTAATGTAGAGGAAGCTGTGTGGAACTAGTTGCCAGAGGAGGTGGTGGAGATGGGTACAATTACAGCATTGAAAAGGTGTCTAGATGGGTGCATGAATAGGAAGGGCTTGGAGGGATAAGGGCCAAATGCTGGCAAATGGGACTCGATCAGTTTAGGATATCTGGTCAGTATATGGATGAGTGGACTGAGTGTTTGGGGGAGCATATATCTTTTTGATTCTGTAAATTGCTGGTCAGCCAGCAATGCCAACATTCCACGACTGAATAAAGAAAAGTGGTCAAAAGCAGAGTCAAGGATCTCGGTTTGGAGAAGCAAGTTTGAGTAAAAGAGAGACATAACGCCTCAGAGATGTTTAAGAAATTGAGGTACACAAATGTGCAGAATTGGACAAGTATAGACATCTGGAGTATTGTAGTATTGGAAAAGGCTACAGAGATGAGATCAATTGCCTTTGATACAAAGCTGTATTGAAAGCGAATGGTATAAAGGAGCCCTAGCAAAACTAGTGTCACTGGAAATCAGCAGCACGACATTCTGCTTGTTGCAGTCATACCTAACAAAAAGAAAGAATTTGAGAGAAACCATTCCCGTTAGACCATTCCTCTGCTCACTCCAGAATTATGCCTTCTTTGTGGAGATAAGTATTGCAAATGTTGCAGATGAATTGGTAAGGGTTGGAAAGCCCTCAATGCTTTTTATCTGGCTTTCTGACTCTATCGAATACAATAGCATCCAATTCCTGAACATAAATCCTTCCAAGACAGAAATGTCGATGTTTAACCCAACACACTTTCAGGTCAAGTAAAAGCTCCAGGTTATGTGGAATAGTTTAATTCAAGCACTACGAATATCCAATGTATCCTACGGTGATATGACTCTGATAGTTTATACACAAATTGTCATCTGGTAATCTATAATCTCATGGCTAATATATACGGAATATGGGTTTGTATTCAAATTTGAATTCAATAACATTCTGGAGTTCAAAATCTATCCGAATGATAAGCTACTGTTGATTGTTATTAAAAAATTACTATCATTTATGGAAGGAATTCTGCCATCGCCCATCTGGACTGGCTCACATGTGACTCCTGACCAATAACTTCTGATCAGTCTGCAAGCCAAGTTGTTGAATGAAACATCTAAAGATTAGAATGATATCAGATGGACTAGCTAATATTGACTATTCATCTTAAATGACAATGGCAAACAGAGTCCTGTTGACCCCACAAAGCCCTCCTTACCAATACCTGGGGACTTGCGGCAAGTGGGAAAACTGTACCACAGAATAATCAAGCGACCTCCTGACATAAGCATAGTCATATCTTCCAGTGTCTGAGGCATAATTGTCATCATCACATGAGGTGGTTCAGTGATTTTCAGTCACGAAGGAGTTGCCCTGGAATATTGAATACCCCATGAAGCCTCAAGACACAAGGTCAAAGACAGAAAAGAAGCCTTTTGCTTATTACCACGCACAGTGATACTATCAGAACGTCTTTTGGGTGAGGAACTTCAATGTCCTTCACCAAGAATGGCTTGGCATTAGCACTGCAGACTGAACCATCCAAGTCCTTTAGGACATATCTGTTAGACTAGGACTGCAACAGAAGGTAAGGGAAGCAATAAGAGAACAACTACTTGACCCCATCTTCACCAATCTGCCTACTGGAACTGGATATTACAAAGGCTGTGAGCTCTGACAAGTTTTTGCAATAGTATTAAGGACTTGTGGTCCAGAACTACCTGCAATCCAAGTCAAACTGTTTCTATACAGCTACAACACTTACAGCTACCTGATGATATATAAAAAAAAACTGCCTAGTAAAGTCCTGAACTTAAAATGCAAGAAAATTCTAAGCTGGCAGAATTAACCACCAAATCAGATAATATTCTAAATCGACAAAGTGACAGAAGAGGTCATCAATAATGCTATCAAGGGAATACCCTTCTCAGTGCCACTCAGCTTGACTCCTAACAGAGCCATTCAGCTCCTGACCTCATTGTAGCCTAGGTCCATACATAAAAAAAGAGCTGATCTCCAGAGGTGAGATAAGAGTGACTGTCTTTGACATCAAAGTAACATTTGGCCAGGTGAGGCAGCAAGGAGTCCTAGCAACATTAAAGTCAATGGGAAAGAGGGGGAAAGCTCTCCAGCAGTTGGAATCATACTGAGATAAAAGAAAGATAGCAGTGGTATCTCTGTTATCTCAGTCAGCATTCCCAATGATTTTTGTTTCTTCTGTGCAGACTTCGAAAGTCCATGTCCAGCAACAATTTCCAGAAATGTATATCAGTGCTGTGAATAACGTCAACTCACCACGTGCATACCCTCAAAGTGGCTTTGCATGCATGCAGCTGTGCAGTTCAGAGGGGAAGTTGATCCAAACTCAGACATGTCCACATGTAGCAAGGCTTGGATATCTTCCAGGTTTGAGCAGATGAAGGCAAGTAACATTGCACCAGTCACCTGCCAGGCAAGGCCATCTCCTAGAGGAGAGAATCTAATTTTGTTTACTGGTTTTATCATTTCCAAATCCCTCAATAATAATATTGTGGGGCTAATTGAGATAAGCATAAAATGAAAAATGTCCTCAGAGATGGAACTGGAGAACACAGGTAAACATATGTACACGGTTGGATGCACTGTTCCCTGTAAACATCCTGTACTTCTGTGGAAGAGTCTAATGTAATGAAAGCATTAGGTGCTGGGTGCATTTTTAGAGTGACGAGCTATGATAATGATAAGTACAAGAAGACAAAGAATAAAATTATTGACCAAAGATAGTTAGGTTAATGATGCACATTTGCTGCAGATTTAATTTGAGTAAATAGTGTAGCCATTTATCAACTGTCTGCTAACACAAAACCTGTGTAAAACAAGAACAGGCTGCCTTTATGTAGCAGCTTTAATATGATACAATGCCTCAAGGCACTTCTCAAGAGATACAGAAACTAAAATTTGACAATAAGGCACATATAGAGATACTGCAGTGGGACAAATGACCAAAGATGCATTTAAATAAGCCAGTTTTGAAGAGATTCTGGATGAAAAGGGAGATAGAAAGCTGGAGTAACTGTGAATAAATTCCAGACTTAATGCCTAGGCAGCTGAAAGCACTGTAAAGGGTAAAGCATTTAACATTGGGATGTTTGAAAGGACAGAATTACCTGAGTTCAGGTACCTTGAGAATTGAGGAGCTATAGGAGATCAGAGATAGAGAGAAGTTGAACTCAAAGGATTTATTTGGAAACAAGGAAAAGAATTTCAAAATCAGTTTGTTGCTTGATGGGGAGGCACAAAAAGGCCAACCACTGCAAGGAGAATGTGTGAGCGAGACTTGGCTAGAGTTAGGAATGAGTAGCAGAATTTTTGATCACTTCAAGATTACGGAGAGTGGAATATTGGGGCCAAATCATGGCAGTTCCGTGAGTATCTTTCACAAACAAGATGCATAATGTTTTGTTCCAGGATTGCAGCCCAATTTGGCAGAGTGAAATCCCAATGTTTCATAAATACTCCTTGGTACTCTGAGGTTATTTTTATTGCCACATGCATAAAATCTATAATTCCATAGAACGATAAGAATGCAGCCAGCTTAGCAAATCCAAGAAGCTTCTTGGTCTGACTGGCCTTGCTCAGAGTAAAAAGTACATAAATGCCCTACCAGTCACCAGTGAGATGTGGGATTATAGGTAGCAGATAATGAGATTCTATAGGTTTCACCAGTGAATCCCTGGAAGGAGCTGGAGGTGAAAAAAAATTAAATGTGTAATAACCTTGACTGCAAGTTGCAATGCACGTCCACATGGAAAATACTGTAAAATAATAATTAGCAAATGGAATAGTGCTAGAGGGCTTGTAGATAGTTGATGTTATTCCCATATTTAGAAAGGGAGTTAGAAGAAGTCCAGAGAGATCAACTAACTTAGAAGTGGTGATAACATAATGAACTCTTCACTCAGTGATACAACAAGAAACTACAAGAATATTTAACTTGGATTTAAAAAGGGATAGTTATGTTTGACAGAACTTATTACATTCTTTGAAGAACTAATAGAGAAAGTAAGTAAGGATAATGTCACATGCAAGCATATAAAGTAGGAACAGATGTGGTCCTTTCAGCTCTTTGAGTCTGCTTTGTCATTCAATAAGGTCGGGGCTGAATTGTGTGTGTTTCAAATTCCACCTTCCCATCTACTCCCTTGATTTACCTGCCTAACAAGAATCTATCTACCCCTGTCTTGAAAATATTTTGTGAACCTGTTGCCATCACCTTTTGAGTGAGAGAGTTCCCAAGATTCACATCCCACTGCGAGAAAAACATTATTCGCAATTCTATCCTGAAAGGAATATCCTTCATGTGAAAAGTGTCCCTGAATTCTTGTCTGATCCACAAGAGCAAACCTATTTTCAAAACTACCTTATCAAGTTCAATCAAGTCACTCCTGACTCTTCTAAACATCAGTGGAAATAGACCCAGCTTTCTAACCTATCCTCATACGACAACCTTCTCATTCAGGTATCAATCTAGTAAACCTCTTCCAAAATACGTCCAATCCATTTACATCCTTCCTTTAGCAAGGAGATGAGATACACTTGGGGTTTGATAGGGTCTTTGACAAGGGGCCATATGATAGTGTAATAGAGCACATAGTGTCAGGAGTAGTAGCAGAATGGGTACAATGTAAGTGTTAAGGGTGACTACACAGTCAGGCAAATTATGGGAAGCGGTGTTCCACAGCAATCACCAATGAAACCATTGTACTGCTCATCATTGAAAGAATTAGGACAATTTCAAAAACTAAGTTTGGTGTAAAGTTTATTTTGCTGAAGAGTGTAATGTCCAGAAAAAGTAAAAGCTGCAGAATACCTTACCTCATTGACCGCTATGATCGTAACCATGATGCCATAGGAGCAGAATTGTTTTAAGATCTTGAAGGATTAAGATTTATCATCTGGGTCTTTTTTTTAATAGAACCTCTTCTTGTTAAATTTTCCTTTGCTACACTGGACAAATTAAATCTTGTAGATCCCTATCAGGAAAGAGGATGATCATAGCAAATGACCAGGCAGCTCTTATGGCATGTAGAGCAGTAGTGAAGATTCATTTTATGATAGTTAATACCTGGAAAGATTGCAACATTGTATGAGGAGACTATAATTCATTTGCAGCATACATGTGTGGTTAGCAAATGAATTTCAATATTAAAAAAAAGTCAGCTGTTACCCAGTTAGGAGCAATCTTGCCTCTGAAACTCTAGTTTGAACTTCATTCCAGGACATGAGCAAAAGTGGTAAGGCTGACACTCCAATACAATATTGTGTGAGGTCAAGTCTTCTGGTTGCAATGTTAAACTGAGACCTTGTCTGCTGTCTCATGCAGATGTAAATAATCTCAGAGCAGAGTTTGAAGTAGGTGAATTTTTCCTCAACATATCTCTCAATCAACAGCACAACAGGTCCTCTGGTCATTGTCACGTTGCTGTTTGTGGGAGTTAGCTGTGAGTAACTTGGTGTCACAGTTCCTACCTTACAACAAAGACTACATTTCAAAAGTACATCATTGGATACTGGATATAGAGTGCATTAAAACCTTCGGTGATTGGCTGAAGTGTTGTATAAGCCTTTTCCATAAATTAGTGCTCATTAGCAGGAGGTATAAAGAAACCACATTATCTTTGTAAATAAGTCAAAAACAGTGGGAAGCAAACAGATTTAGTAGCACAAATTCACATCTCATCAAAAGCAGTAAAAAAAAGCTTAACAAGGTTATAAAAATACAAATTCTTTCTGGAGAAATATGTTTGAGAAGTCATATTAAACTTTAAAAGAACCTTGGTTAGACCTGGACATTTCAGGTTTCCATAATTCAAAAAGGTTATAGAGCAACTGGAAAGGTGCAATGGAGATTTACTTGTATAATATTATAACTAAGAAATTTTGACTATCAAAAAGACAACCAGCTGGAGCTGTTTTCTGAAGGCCAGAAAAGACTATGAGGGAGCATACTGGTTCTCAAGGAAATTGCTCTGACAGGATAAAGATTGAGAATACATTTCCATCTGGTGATTCCAATAAAGAATTTCAGTGGCGTTTCTTTAACCAGAAAGTGGCTAGAATTTAGAATTTATTACCACATGGAGTAGATATGGTGAGTAGCATGGCTGCATTTCAGGTTAAGATGGATACGTCCATAATGAAGTTTAAAAAAAGGCTAAGAAAAACAAAGCTTTTGGGAAAGCTCAGCAGGTCTGGCAGCATCTGTGAAGGAAAAATACAGAGTTAACGTTTGGGGTCCGGTGAGGAAGGGACCAGGTCTGGAGTTCTGAGAAAGGGTCACCAGAACCAAAACGTTAGCTGTATTTTTTTCCTTCACAGATGCTGCCAGGCCTGCTGAGCTTTTCCAGCAACTTTGTTTTGTTCCTGATTTACAGCATTGGCAGTACTTTCAGTTTTAATTTTTTATAAAGAAATCAGGCTATTGTTGATAGGGTTAAATGAAATAAAGTTGGAGAAAGCCCTGTCATTGACCAATTGGCCTGAATGGACTTTTGCCATGCTATGTGTTATATATAATACAAGGAATATGATTTGTTCAAGTATTTAAACAGATTTAACACACACTTATATCCTGTACATCAAACTTTGAACTCACTGTCACTACAGTGGGAGGGAAATGAATGCCTGTTTCCTAAGCAACGTCCACAAGTTTATTTTTAATTCTCAATCCAATAGCTTTGTCTGTTTAGTGCTCCTTTTAGAGAAAAAAGGGAGCTTTCAAGATTTACAATCCTTCAGAAATGAGATGATAGGTATTAGCATGTTTCTGCATTCAAATGGCCATGATTATTTCACAGATTAACATTTCTATTCTTAAACTGAGCGAGGCCATTTAATGCATGGATCAGATTAATGCCAGTAACCCCGGATTCAATCCCCTTTCCAGCTGAGATAGGCTCAGGCCCATCCTCTTTCCGTTGCCTACCATAATGGCAAAGACATTTTGTGTTTTACACAGGACTGATTGGGCCTGGAAGGGTCAATTCTGATGAATGCCGTAAGCACCTCCCACTATAATGATGTCACATGGGCAGAATGTTGTAATATCTCAAGACCTAACTTTTGGCCCTCTTCAAAGCCTCTGCAATGATTCCTATCATATCAATGCTATCCAGAACTGATAGCTAACATTCAAAACCTATATCTTATTAACTATAACAGACACTTTTAACTAGATAAGTGATGCGCTTTGAAGTTTGTTATACGTTACTCTGCATAGATAGAAAGTTGAGTTCTTGATGAACCATACATCTCAAAGTTTGTTACAACATCAAATATTTACATAGTTACCATGTCACAGACTTACACACACATTTAGCTTATGTGCTTACTGATGTCACTATACACAAGAAACACAAGTTTGAAGACATTACCCTGACTCCATGACACAGGGAAAAAGAATCAAGGCAATATTGCAAACAGTACACTGGAACTCTGATGAAGGGTCTAGGCCTGAAACGTCAGCTTTTGTGCTCCTGAGATGCTGCTGGGCCTGCTGTGTTCATCCAGCCTCACATTTTATTATACTGGAACATTGCATGCTGTGATGTTATGTAATTGTTTTAAAATTACAAACCCATTGAATTTATGCCATAATGCAATACATGAAAGTGTTTTTTCTCCCCTAGCTCATCATAGAAAGCAGGCCCTACAGTTTACTACATTTAAAGACGATAGTGGCAGAAAGCTTCGTCATGAGGAGCATGCCCATGCAACACTATTGTGGTCCTGTCTAAAATCATTAAATACCTGCCTTCAGGCAAGGAAATGAAGAAGATTTCTAAACTATCTGCAGATGTGACAAAAATTGGCAGAACAATTGTAATGGCTGCTCTCAGTTATATTTGCTGGTATGAGCTTTAAAATTCTGCAAGCATCTACAAATAATATTAATCATGGAGAAAATTAATTTTGTTATTATAGTTCAAATTAATGCAATTAATATAATTACACATTATGTCCAACTGTTCTTCATTCAAGTACAAGATAGAAGTGTTTCCTTTTCGGAGTTTCCATTGTTTTCCTATTCAAGTCTCATATATATAGGAACACATGGTTGTCCGCTTATCAATCAGAGCAGTAGTTGTGAGGAGCATAAAAGGTCAATCTGCCATGCTTTGTTTTTTTTTCCAATCTTGATACTGGCACATGTGCATGAATGAACGCCTCTTGAACTTTCTCAGTTTAAATTTGCCTTACGGCTCAAATTTATTGAATTACTTAACAAGGGAAGAAAATTTTCAGTTCAAAACATTTTCTGAAATGATTGCTGAACCAATATACAGATAGATATATAAATTACTTTTATGTTATGTTCTTAATTTTATAGCGTATTGGAAACCAGCATTTGACATTTCCACATTTGCATTCAGCAATGCTGATGATATGGGTTTCAGGGCAGCCCTTCTGACCAACATGAGAGCTGATCAAGAGCCACCTAACCCCTCTAAAATCAATAGTCAGTCAGTAAAGGTCACAGGGTTTGAAGCAACTGCTCCCATTAAAGTCCATGGAGCCACTCTAGAATCATGTGAGCTGTCCTTGTAACACACATCACTGAAGCAGCTGATGAGGGGATCAAAAGGATGAAATGAGGATACCAATAATGAGGAAACTGGAGGCCATTTAGTGCAAGCCAGTACATATATAGCTATACAAACTTTTTAAATAGACAGCTGGGGCAGTACTTTAATTTGAAAGTGCACTTTCAAGACTTCCTTTTGCTTTTAATAATGAATCAATGGGCCTAGGAAAAGCTTCTAGCATCAGAAGAAGTAATGAATATATGAAACGAGGTAAAAATGTAACACTTCAAAGCAAAACAAACTGGGAGACATTTGTGCAATCTGTGAAGACAAAACATTGATCAATCTAATTTTAAATGTTGTTAATCACGAACACCATACTCCTACATGACAAAGATTTGGATGTCCCTTCTAAAAGATGCTGAAATATTCCAGATGGTTTTTAGCCATCTATCTCCATTTCTGTTCAACAGAATCGATTGCATTAAATTACAGCCTATTCTATCCATCCATTAATATGTGTTAAAGCTATAAAGCTGCATGTTTCATTCCGGTTGCATGAAATTCCTGATAACATGGGGCTGGAAAATAAGATCAGACCAACAATTCACAATCAGCCTTTTTTTACCATACTGGCTTCAAATTACTTCACCTCCATTTCTAGTCTCACACATTGGTGTCAGGGTTCCTGACTGATTCAAATGTAAAAAAATTGAAAATTTGCACTAACAAAATATAAGCAATAGAAATGGGCAGGATGTTTTTAGGGGGAACAGGAAAGTTGCATGGTCAATCTTCCCGAGTCAGCAGAACTACCTCCTTTAAAAGCGCATGTGTTCTTGTTATCTTAATTCCAAGGAGATGGGACTGGGGTAGAGTTTGGCCCAACTCCACCAGAAGCAAGCCTGAGGTGTCAACAGAGGCAGGTGGATGCTGAAGCTGGCAAGCTGGAAAACTATTGTCACAATTTACCGGGATATTTGCCCACTCGTAATTTTCAATATCAGGTCCTCCATTACTCCTTACATCTCCTTTATATCCCCTATGCCACTTAAATGCTTCCTCTACACTCACCCTTCCAGTATCCACAGTGTTCAGAACTAATGAGATCTTGGTACTAATGAGTCTTTGAAGTAGTCCAAAGAGAGCCTTTGAATAGTTGAAAGAAAAGGCTAATTTACAATCTATTAATTGTGTTAATCAATCATAGACCTTTATTGTATCAATATGAGAAGCATCATCCAGCTCACGCCTGTCAAACTTTGTGTGAAATAAAATACACATAGGGTGTAACAAAACTCTTCAAAAACTGGAGTTTATGACAAAGTAATGAAAGTGTTAATTATGGAAAGAGCTCCCATTCATCTGCAGCCATATAAACATTGTTTATAAAGATCATAGATTCCCTGCGGATTCGGCCCATATCAATCTTCCAAAGAGTATCCTACCAGACACACCCTTCTGCTGTGTCCCTGTAACTCTGCATTTTCCATGGCTATTCCAGCTAGCCTGCACTTCCCTGAACATTATAGGCAATTCAGCAGTGGTCAATGCATCTAATTTGTATATCTTTGGAATGTGGGAGGAAAGAGGAGGCAGAGGAAGCCCTCACAGAGGGTTGCTTGAGGGTGGAATTGAACTCAGGTCCCTGGCACTGTGCGGCAGTAATGCTAATCGCTGAACTACTGTGCTGCCCCAAGATCTAGGTATTTTGCCCACTATTAGGGTTCAGTCAAATACATGTTATATGGCCATCTAACAACCATATCAATAAAAAAAAACAGACTGAACAGATTGACTGAATCTTTTATCTTTGTGGCAAAGTGGAAATCATGCTGAGTTTGGTAGAACGTTTCTTGTTATGAGGCTGAGCAAGTTTTCTTACTGTATATTAACAAATTGATGTTTCAGCCTTCACAGCATGAATCATGTCTAATTTCCATCCTACCTACAATGCACCAATCTCAAACCAACTTGCCAATCAATGGAGTTCCTCGCAAAACTAACACCCCTTGTAGCCATGCCATTTTCCAAAGGCCACTGCATGCCAACAGGAATGTTGAAATCTAGAAATTGACCAACTCAATCATGGAAAGATTCATTTGGGGAGGATGGGGTGATTGAGCTGATCTCTTCCCAAAGGTTCAGCAAAATAAGACATGCCACCAAACTATGCCAGCTTGGCTGGAAATTAACAACCAGGTTAGTGCCATCTCCAGAGTGAGAAGGATCATGGAGAAAGAAGGTGAATATAATAACTGTAATACTTTGCTGTCTGCTATCTTACAATTGCCTGTGCCACCACTTCTACCGCCAAATCGGCACTTATGCTCTGACACCACTTCTCTTGCATGAAACACTTTCCCTCACTCGCCCTCATTAACCCCATCCTCCCACACCCTATATGCCTTCCAGACTGCATCATCAAAGCCTCAGAAGACCCAAAAACCTTTTAACTACATGCATTAGCCCTAAAAGCTGTGTCACCCAGTTGCATTTTACTTTTTGGCCCCTTTATGTCATGACAGGAGGTAACAATCTATAACAGGGCGGAGTGATGTTATCAGGTGGTGTGATACTGAATACCCATGTCTTAACTACTTCCAAAGAAGGGATACTGACCTCACAGGAATCTCTCCTGCAAGAATGTAGAGAACACTTGTCATTGACTGCAACTCTCATATTAACCAGGCATCAAACATGATTGTTAACCAGTTGCTGTGGCATTGGGTCTGATGATGATTGATGAGGGGTTCACAGGTCTGGAGGAGGGTTGAATTGGAGTCCACTGGCAGGGGCTTTCAAGTCAAGGCTTGGCAATAAAGTGGGTGTTGTTGGCTCCAGCATCGGGGAGGAAGTTATTTAGCGCTGGAGGTTGAAGGGAGTTATTGAGTCACAATCGGAGTGTTGTAAGAGTTTTGGGGAAGATGTAGTTGGGAATGTACCTGATATGTCAGGGATCAGTTACTCAGGATTTGACTAGGATACTAATAGTCTAACTTTACCTTAGTAATTATAGTGGAAACCTCCAAATTCTCTAATTCAATTTTTTTTTATTATTGATTTGTGGGGTGAGGGCATCACTGCTGCCTGTCCCCAGTTGCCCTTGGGATGGTGGTGGTGAGCTGCCTTCTTCAACCACTATACTCCACTTACTGTGGGTTGAGCCACAATCTGATTTAAGGAGGGAATTCCGGGATTTTGATCCAGCGACAGTGAAGGACCGGCGATATATTTCCAAGTCAGGATGGTGAGTGTCTTGGAGGTGACCTTGAAGGTGGTGGTGTTCCCATGTATCTGCTGCCTTTGTCCTTCCAGATGGAAGTGGTCGTGAGTTTGGAAGCTACTGTCTGAGTATCTTTGGTGAATTTCTGCAGTGCACCTTGTAGATAGTACACACTGCTGCTCCTGAGCTTCATGGTGAAGAATGTGGCTCTTGTGGATATAGTGCCAAAAAAGTGGACTGCTTTGTCTTGGATGGAATCAAGCTTCCTGAGTGTTGTTGGAGCTGCAGCCGTCCAGGCAAGTGGGGAGTATTCCATCACACTCCTGACTTGTGCCTTGTAGATGGTGAGCAAGATTTGGGGAGTCAGGCGGTGAGTTACTCACAGCAGTAGTCCTAACCTCTGACCTGCTGTTGTAGCCACTATGTTGATGTGACTTGTCCAGCTGAGTTCCTGGTCAATGTTAATCCCCAGGATGTTGATAGTGGGGGAATTCAGTGATGGTAACACCATTGAATGTCAAGGGGTGGTGATTAGATTGTCTCTTATTGGTGATGGTCATAGCCTGGCATTTGTGTGGAGTAAATGTGGCTTACCAGTTTTCAGGCCAAGCCTGGATATTGTCTAGATCTTGCTGTATTTGAACATAGATTACTTCAGTATATGAGGAGTCATGAATGGTACTGAACATTGTGCAATCATTGGCAAACATCCCCACTTGTGATTCTATGATGGAAGGAAGCTCCTTGTTGAAGCTGCTAAAGATGTTTGGGACTAGGATACTATCCTGAGAAACTCCCGCAGAGATTCCTGGAGCTGAGATGACTGACTTCCAACAACCACAACCAAATGCCAGGTATGACTCCAACTACAAGAGATTTTGACCCCAGATACCAATTGATTCTAATTGCTAGGCCTCCTTGATGCCATACTCAGTTGAAGCAGCCTTGACTAACCTCTGAAATTCAGCTCTCGTGTCCATGTTTCATAAAAGGGTGTAATGAGGTCAGGAGCTGAGTGGTACTGGTGGAGCAGGTTATAATTGAGCAGGTGTTGCTTGATAGCACTGTTTATGACACCTTCCATAACTTTACTGATGATTGAGAGTGGGCTGATGGGGTGGTAATTGGTTGGGTTTGATTTGTCCTGCTTTTTAAGTACAGGACGTTCTTGGGCAATTTTCCAATTTATCGGATAGATGCTAATGTTGCAACTGTAGTGGAACAGCTTGGCGAGGGAAGAGGCAAGTTCTGGATCACAAGTGTTCAGTTCCATGGCTGGAATGTTGTCAGGGTCAGTAAACTTTGCAGTATCTAGTGCCTCCAATCATTTCTTGACATGCCATGGAGTGAATCGAGTTCGCTGAAGACTGCTATCTGTAATGCTGGGGACCTGTGAAGGAGGCCAAGATGGATCATCCACTTGGCACTTCTGGCTATAGATTGCTGTGAATACTTCAGCCTTACCTATTTTGCACAGATGCCCTGGACTCTTCCCATCATTGAGGATGGGGATATTCGTGGAGCTTCCTCCTCCAGTGAGTTGTTAACTGTCTACCACCATTCATGGCTGGATGTGGCAGGATTGCAGATTGAGGATCTGATCATTTGATTTTGGGATTACTTGGCTCTATTACTTACTGTTTCTGTTGTTTGGCATGTAAGTAGTCCTATCTTGTATCTTCACGAGCTTGACAACTCATTTTCAGGTATGCCTGGCATGCCCTCCCGCACTCTCCAATGAGCCAGGGTTGATCCCCTGGCTTGATGGTAATGGTTGAGTGGGGGATATGCTGGGCCATTCGGTTACAGATTATGCTGGAGTACAATTCTTCTGCAGTTGATGGCCAGTCTTGGGATGCTAGATCTGTGAGAAGTGAGTCCCATTTAGCACAGAAACAGTGCCATACAATACGATGGAGGTAATTCTCATGTGAAAGTGGGACTTCATCTTCACAAGAACTGTGCGATGGTCGTTCTTACTGATACGGTCACGGACAGATGCATCTGCAGTAGGCAGATTCGCAAGATTAAGCTCAAGTTTATTTTCCCTCCTGTTGGCTCCCACACCACCTTTTGCAGACCCAGTATAGCAGTTATAACCTTTAGGACCTGACCAGCTTGATCAGTAGTACTGTTGCTGAGTCACTCTTGGTGGTGAAAATTGAAATTCCCCACCAGACCAGAGCCCCTGCAATCCCTTGTGCTTCCTCTAAGTGTTTTTCAACATGGAGGAGTACTGATTCATCAGCCGAGTGAGGACAGTATGTGGTAGAGTTAGTAGGAACTGCAGATGCTGGAGAATCTGTGAGAACAAGGTGTAGAGCTGGATGAACACAGCAGTCCAAGCAGCATCAGAGGAGCAGGAAGGCTGACATTTCAGGCCTAGATCTTTTCTGAAGAAGGGCCTAGTCCCGAAACTTCAGCCTTCCTGCTCCTCTGATGTTGCTTGACCTGCTGTGTTCACCCAGCTCTACACCTTGTTATCTCACAATATGTGGTTATCAGGAGGTTTCTTATCCCCATGTTTAACCTGAAGATGTGAGACTTCATGAGGTCCAGCCTCAATACTAAGGACTCCCAAGGCAGCTCCCTCTCAAGTGTTCACCACTGTGCCACCATCTCTACTGTGTCTGTCCTGTCAGTGGGGCCGGGCATATCAAGGATGGTGAAGGTGATGCCTGGGACATTGTCTGGGAATATGACTATACCAGGCTTTTGCTCGACTAACCTGTGAGACAACTTTCCCAGTTTTGGCACTAGCTCCCAGATGTTAATAAGGAGAACTTTGCAGGTTAGACAGGGCTGTTTCTGCTGTTGTCTTTTCTAATGGCTAGGTTGATATCAGGTGATCCATCTAGTGGCATTTCTTTGAGCAAAAACGAAGTTGCTGGATCTGTGAAGGAAAGAATCAAAGTTAAAGTTTCGGGCCTGGTGACCCTTCTGATTTACACCATCTGCAGTCCTTTTGGTTTTTATTCATTTATGTTATTCATTTCCTTGATGCTTAGTAGCATTTTTTTAGTGTAATTGAATAGCTTGCTACACCAATTGAGAATGAACCACATTGCTGTTGGTCTGGAGTCATATGTAGGCCAGATCAGGTGACCATGACAGATTACTTTGCCTGAAAGGCATTAGTGAACCAGGTGGGCTTTTCTAACAATTGACAATAGTTTCATGGTCATCAATAGATTCTTAATTCCAGATTTTTTTTCATTGAATTGAAATTCTATCAACTGCCATGGTGGGATTCGAACCCAGGTCCCCAAAATATTAGCTGAGTTTCTGGATTAATAGTCAAGCTATAATTTCAATAGGCCATCACCTCCCTAGTTGGGGGCCATTTGTGCAGAATCCCCCATTTCTTGTGCAAGTCTGTCAGAGTTTATTAGGCTGGGGAGTCCCCATTTAAAAGACCCATCTACTCTTCAGAAATGTTTCTCAAGCCATCAGAAAAATTGGGTCATTGTTGCAGTGCAGAAGAAAGAAGTGGGAGATTTGAACAGAAATGTTACATCACCACCCTGGACAAGAGGAGGTAATACAGTGTGACAAGATTCATTGGCGCAATTTATCATAAATTAGAATATGGCAACTTAGAATTCAAAAAGCCTGCACTAAGATGTCACAGACATGACAACAGGAATTAATGTCTTGTTGTTAAAGTTTGCATACTGATCTCTTCACCTTTGAGCTGCAGTTGAAGCCCTGTACTTTACTATCCCCCCGACAGTCATTAGTAACTTCATGTATAATTCAGCAATTAGATTCTGCAAGTTCAAACAGGCCACCCTATTCTCAGCCTATTTCTGTTCTCCCCTTCCTGTCCCTTCTGCCATCCTCCCAACTAATATCTTCACACAGGTTTAAGACTAGGAATTAACTAACAGAACCAACATGACAAAGTAGCACAAGGCTCTTCATAGTGAAATGTCCTCCCTTAGCTTAGCAGTTTTTGTGACAGCAGTAAGTAGAACCTCGGTGGAAGCATGACTATCCTTAACAAGGAGATAAAAATTGGTTCTCTCTGCATGACAGAAAAAGAATCCATCTGGTATATCACCTTAAATTTTTCAGGTCTTTTCTGTTCCTAAATTATAACATAGCATGCAAATTTGTGGTAAATTACTAAAATGTAAGAGGCTACACTATTAAGTGGATAAATTAATTAAACATTTAAAACTCATCAACAATAAAAGTTCAGAAGGTGTGTCAAGGCTGCTGCATGTGGGAGATCTTGGATGCCATTGTGATCCACAACAATCATGTCTACAGTAAATGTTTATGTCCAATTAATTTCAAGTAAAGTTTACTGGATGAAGGTTGAACTACAGACATTGCAATGGGTCAAAGATGGGATTCTCTGTATTAGGAGGTAGTCACACTGATTAGGTCTGAAAGTAAAGAAGCTGTTCTAGCTTTGCACTGATAAGTATCTCCAGAATGAAGATAGCCAGTTTATTTGCTAAATTATGACAAAGTTAATTAATAAATCTATGACCTTTGTAAGGATGAAGTAGTCATCTTGCACCTCATGTAATGCAGTGAAAGCACCTAGAAAAGGATGATTAAAAAAATCAATATTCTGATCAGCAAAAAGATCATCTCAGCAAGCCCTGTGTCTTCCCAAGCTTTTTCTAAGTCCATGGCACTGATAGGAATTTTTTTGTGATTGTTTGTGTATATGTAAAGGGAGAGTTCAGAAGTGGATTAGAGTTATATGTTGACAATTTACAATTATTTAACTATAGCTAGAATATATATATTTGTTTAAAAACCGTCCTATTAAGTTCAGAAACCTGGTCTATGCTTTCTGTCAATCTGGGTCTGAAAGAGAGGTATATTTAGGAATCCTGTCTGCTTCTTAAAATGTGACAATTCTGGCAATATCAGGAACCCCAGTGAGGTATGCCATAAACTGGACTTCTGGTGTTTGGACTCTCCAACTATCTCTCTCTGGGACTTAAAAGCTGAGCTGAGCGAACACTTAAAAAATTATTTAGCTAGGTAGCTTGAGTTGTTACTTAGCTTAACAAAGAAATAAAGAAACAAAGAAACCTACAGCACAGGAACAGGACCTTCGGCCCTCCAAGCCTGTGCTGATCAAGATCCACTGTCTAACCTGTCATCTATTTTCTAACGGTCTGTGTGCATTTGCTCCCTGCCCATCCATGTACCTGTCCAAATATATCTTAAAAGACGCTAATGTGTCTGCGTCTACCACCTCCGCTGACAACGTGTTCCAGGCGCCCACCACCCTCTGTGTAAAGAACTTTCCACGCATATCTCCCTTAAACTTTCCTCCTCTCACTTTGAACTCATGACCCCTAGTACTTGAGTCCCCCACTCTGGGGAAAAAGCTTTTTGCTATCCAGGGATAAGTTATACAATTCCTTGGAAATTCCATTCTGATCAACTTGTTAAAGACAATAAAAGTTGAGGCATTTTTAATTTCTGTAAAAATTTCCTCATTGCCATTTACTTTGACATTGCAATATAGTTACATAACCGCAGAAGGATTTACAAAATAATCGTATTCTACACAAGTCCATTTTAATCACATTTATTGTCTTCCAATATTTGCTTTTGACAGATTCTTCTCCTGAGCCACCACAATTTCTTTCGTCCTTTACTCTTTTCTCTAGCATAGTCATGGTGCCTGATTTCACTCCTTTTTCAAGAATTCAAGTTTTTTAAATGCCATTTCCTTTTTTTTTCAAACTCAATTTCTAGTTTAAGTTTTTGTATTTGCTTCTGATCCTTTGCTCTTTTCATATCATTCTTTATTCTTTCATTTCTCTTTTTACCTTGATCTTTTCTCTTTTTGTTTCTACTTCATGATTTTTCATTTCAAACCAAACATTTGCTAATATCTGCAGCAACATTCATTTCAGATTTCCTTCACTTTATCTGTAAATGCTGTGTAATCACATTAAGCATTTTATTCTTCTTTTCTTTCCAACCACAAGTTATCCACTAACTCTCTTAGTTTAGATTTAGACAAAAATTTCAAATAATCTCCAATTCTATTTTTCACTCCCAGAAGCATCCTAACAACAGTCAAAGACATTCTAAGATATCAATCTGTACAAGATTCTTCACGATTCTTTCTGTTTTGTTCTCAGCATTTCCACTCTTTGTGATGATTCCAGCTGACTAGACAAATCAAATCCCAGAGTGAAGACTGATGGAACAGGCCACGTGTTGAATCTTACTTTTTTTCTCTATAAGTGTGAAATGTATTTTTTTTGAGGGATTCATGCTGTGTGGTCAAAAAGATTTCTTAGCCTATGGCGTTCCACAGACACTCAACCTATGGCATTGCCCACATTCAATTCTAGCTTAATGCTACAGTGTGCAAATCACGTGACAACTTGCCATTCACAGGGATATCTGCCAAAAAACCAGCATCTCTTCTGCTAGTGCTGTCTTTGAAAGGCCATTGTACATATTGTCAAGTGTTGGCAATCAGGTGTCGCCACTCACTGCCAGTGTAATGGGACAGCGGACACAAGGCTATGCTGCTCACAACATATGTCCTGTGTGACTGACACTCTCTTAGACATACTAGCCCTTTCTCTCACCTGAGTTGTTCTTTGAGTATAATGCCATACATTTACATGGCTGTAGCTACATTCAATCTAAACACCTTCTCTACATCACCACTATTCTGTTTCCACTGTCCATTGTGGACCCTTATTATCCATTGGAAGAATATCACATACAGCCAAGCGATCAGGCAATTTCAAACCTGAGCTTCTATTTACAACCATCAAAATTGAGCACAAATAAAATCAATAGAGGCAGCAGTACATTCCTAAAATGCAAAAGCAAGTGCTGGCTTCATGACTTGATCATTCCACTGTCCATGATTGTCTTCTGCATCAAAGTCTCACGTACTGCAAATGTGTGTCAATCAGGTCCTGTCTGGCTTGTAACACCTGACTGAGAGCTTCCTCCACCACAAAGTCCTTTTCATTCTCCTCAGGAGAGTGCTCCTATTCTTTCAGTGCCTCAGCATCCAGCACATCACCTCCTTGCCTGCTCCAAGTGGGCAGATCACAGCATGCCATGATTATGAGCCATACTCTGTCTGGTCTATACTGGAGGCTCAGTGTTTCAGCATTAGAAATGCATCTTCAGCAGCCCTACATTCTGCTCAACATTGCTGCTCCAGTATAGCCTTGCTCGAGGCATGGGAAGTATCACATCTGCAAACTACTTCAGTTGGGGGGTGCACAATGAAGTCATGAGCCATGGTTGCTGTGGGTTGCCTTGTCCATCCAGTTCCTGGCCTTGTAAACCATCTGGACATTTAAATGAACCAAGATTGCTCCTGAATATATGAGACATGGCAGTTGCCAAGGTAGGAATGTGGTGACAGTTGTCAAAAGTATCCAGACCCTTAATCAAAAGGAACTCCTTCCTATTAATGAATTATACAGTGTTGTGATATGATCCTGTCAATGTCATGTCTGTATAGTCGTTAGCACCCTGCACCCACAGAACACAGTTAGGTTTCCAAATCTTACTGCCCTGGCTGCAGCATTGACTGTATCTTGAGAAACCAAATGAACTGATGTGATCTTGCAGAGATGGTACCAGTCACTGTGCTGGTGCATGACTGATAGATCCCACACAGGTCACCCATTGCTTCACGGAAGGAATGAATTGCGTAGAAGTTATAGTGGCAGTTACTTTCACAGTCTCTGTTCTCCCACTCTAGCAGGCAGTGTAGCTCCATGTCGTATTGAGTCTGCGTCAAAATGGCTCATTGTTCACCCCCAGGAAATGGAGTTAGGACTAAAGATTCTCGGCTTCCTGTGGACCGCATACATCCTGAATGGCCCTGTGGCTGTGACCTCTCGCTGACCTGGATGTCCCTTTCCTCCATGGCAGTCTGCTTCTTCCCTGGATTGCCACCAGCCCTAGCCCTACTACATCTTCCTTTGCCATTTTAGGAAGGCAGTGACCAATATCCTACCAGTGGCAGGTGATAATGAACTGCACTGGGAACACAAGGAGCGAAAGGCATTTTTTAGAAGAGTCATTGTTGCCTTACCCTCTAAATAAGGATGCTGTGCACACTGCCCCATACAGTGAGGCTATTTGAAAACACCAATAGCCTTTGACCAGCATTCAAACACTAAGCACATTTACTCTGTATGCATAGCAAATGAACAAATGAATGATTGCAGGTTAAAGATAATGAAATGTGAGGCTAGATGAACACAGCAGGCCCAGCAGCATCTCAGGAGCACAAAAGCTTATGTTTCGGGCCTAGACCCTTCAGATGAAGGGTCTACGCCTGAAACGTCAGCTTTTGTGCTCCTGAGATGCTGCTGGGCCTGCTGTGTTCATCTAGCCTCACATTTCATTATCTTGGATTCTCCAGCATCTGCAGTTCCCATTATCACTGATTGCAGATTAAATGTAGCTGGAATTTGTAACCATATTCTTTGTGTATTTTTCCCTTCATTGTCTTATCATCTGGGAGATGTGGATCCTCAACATTTGCTAATCAAAGTGACACTGAGCCCACTAACTCCACTAACTCTTGCTTTTGTCCCAGTCATTTTCCAATTGCATTTGCTTCTACAGAATGGAAAATGATGGCAATGAACACACCTCATGGTGGACACTGTCAGCATCGGGCTCAGCATCAGGCATCACCCACCATCCAAAACTCCATGTTCCCTTTTGCCTTGTGCTTTGCCAACAGTAAATTCCCGCCTCTCCATTGAGGTAGGCCTTGCCAGACTCCTCATTCAATTGAAACATTCAATTTTTGTCCCAGCAATATTGTTTATAGTGGCAGGGCTGGTAGCATGATGGCAATGTCATTGAGCGAGTAATCTTGAATCCCAGGCTACTGTACTGGTGACATTGGTTCAACTATCATCATGGCAATTGGAATTTGGATGTAAAATGTTTAGAATTAAAACTAGTCTAATGATGACGACGTAACCACTAATGATTATTGTAAAGCCTTATGTGGTTCACGAACGTCCTTTTAGGGAAGGTAATCTGCCTTCCTTACCTGATCTATCTTACATCTGACTTCAGAGCCACAGCGATGTGGTTGTCTCTTAACTGTCCTCTGGGCAAGAAAGACTGGCCTAGTGGCAGCACCCACACCCATTGAAATAGCATATTTGCTGGTTTGTATTATTTCTTCTGAACCAAAACTGCTTCTGGCCTCTCCCTCTGTCTCTTGCTGGAATATTAAACTCGATTTAGTAAAATCTTCAGCAACTAAATCACCGGGTAGTTTAACTAGTTACTTAGTTTAAGTCACATGATTTCTTGGAAATTCTGTTTTGACCCCAGGTTGTTCCTTAAAATGAAACAAGTCACCTTCAAAGAGTGGAAGATCAAAAATGTGTTTACATCCATTTTAAAACCCAACTCCCAAACAATAATAAAACATTATAAGACAACAAAATGTGAGGCTGGATGAACACAGCAGGCCCAGCAGCATCTCAGGAGCACAAAAGCTGACGTTTCAGGCCTTGACCCTTATAAAACATTATAAGCCTTCATTACAATACGAAAATTCCAGTTTCTCCACTTCTTTTCTGATTGAATCTTACCCTTCCAACTGCAGGTTTTTCCTCACCAACACGAAATACCTCTGATGTCTTATGACAACACAAAGTTGAACTTGATAATATTATTGTTTCCTAGTAAACATTATGATACCAAGAAATTTATTTGATTTCAGTCAAAAGCAATATCCTTGGAACTTTCGTCAGATCCACATTGCCTATTATAAGCACTAATATAGTGAACAATGCCCTATTACAATATGCCATCTCACTGGATGCACATGTTCCCAGTAATATTTTCCATCATCTTATATTTGGCCAGCTCAAGTGTTCAATTTTTTCAATTTGTCCCCTGACCTGAATTATCCAGAAATGGTTGAGTATTGATGAAATAAGGACAACAAAATGATAACACTCCATATCCTTTATCAAGGCATTCAACAGTTTTTGGTTTAGAAAGACAACAATTTGTCATCACTATGTATTGCAGATCATTACTGTAATTGTTCATTTTGTTTTTACTAATCTATTTGACGCCAGCAGAGATTGAGTCCTAATAGTTTATGACTAAAATGCTACTATATAGTCATGTGCTCTGGAAGTTGCCTATCATCAAGTTGATGACACACTCAAATAACACCAATTCTTTTTGGAATGTTGTTGCCTATGTGGTTATTCTGTGGAGGTACCAGTGTTGGATTAGGGTGGACAAGATCAGAAATCATATGAAAACAGGTTATAGTCCACCAGGTTATAGTCTAACAGGTTTATTTGAAAACACAAGCCTTCCGAGCCTCAGTCCTTCTTCAGGTGGCAGTGAGAGAGAAGTATCAGACACAGAATTTATAAGTAAAAGGTCAAAGGTTCACACCATTGATGAGGATGTATTAAACAAACCTAAGATTCTGTTCGAGGGTTTTGATTGAGTAGTATGTATATGTAAATCCTCAAATTCCTTTCACAGTTCTGAGAGAACTAAAGGTTTTATCAGTGTAAAGAAGAGGTGGCATTTTCGGTCAGACAATACACGTTAGGTATGAGACCTTGTTTAGAATCTGTTTGTGTTTTAGTTTGGAGTCAGACTGGTTTTACTTCGAAAGATGAAATTTACAAAATGCCACGTTGACTGACTGTATATAACTGGTTTGAACACAGCAGGCCAAGCAGCATCATAGGAGCAGGAAAGCTGACGTTTCAGGCCCAGACCCTTCTCCAGAAATGGATGTCACAATGGCAGTTGGAGATGAAGAGGTCGAGGGAGGGTCGGAGGCCTTGGGATGGTGTCCAGGAGAAGGGGTTGCGTTGGGGGCGGGAGAAGGGGTCAGTAGAGGGAGGGTTAGGCTCACAGTTAAAGATAAGCATGGAGGCAGCGGAAAAACTGCGCAATGTCCAAGTGTGACCAGTATTCATTGATGTGTGGGTGGAGGGGGACAAAGGTGAGCCCTTTACAGAGGACTAACCATTCATCCTCAGTCAGGGGGAGATCTGGGGAGATGGTGAATACTTGGCAGGGCTGGGTGTTGTTGTCTGCTCTCAAGGTGCTGGCTGTGGAGGCTGTGGGCGGAGCGACACCTGCTATGAGGGGAGTTGCGGTAGTGTGTGGAGTTGTGTATTGGGTCTAGGCCTGAAGCATCAGCATTCCTGCTCCTATGATGCTGCTTGGCCTGCTGTGCACATCCAGCTCTATGCCTTGTTATCTCAGATTCTCCAGCATCTGCAGTTCCTACTATCACTGTATATAAATTGTGTGCTTTTTGAACAAAATAAAATGTATCTGCAAATCAAATTCACACCATAGATTCACGTGTGTGTGTGTGTTTGTGTGTGTATGAGAGAGAGGCAGCGTGTGGGTGACTGTATGTGTAGTGTGGTGGGCTCACCTGTAGCGCAACATGAAGATCCTGATTGAAGCCGTCCTCATGGGTACCAAACTTGGTTATCGACCTCTGCTTGATGACTCTGTGTTGTTGTGTATCCTGAAGTCTGCCTTGGAGGAAGTTTACCTGAAGATCCGAGGCCGAATGTTCTTGACGGCTGAAATGCTCCCCCACTGGGCGGGAATATTCCTGTCTGGTGATTGTTGTGCAGTGCCCGTTCATCTGTTGTCATAGCGTCTGCATGGTTTTGCCAATGTACCATGCCTTGGGGCATCCTTGCCTGCAGTCTATGAGGTAGACAACATTGGCCGAGTCACATGAGTACCTGTTATGGGCAGTGTTCCCATATATGATGGCAATATCCATGTTGATGATCTGACATATCTTGCAGAGGTTACCACAACAGGGTTGTGTAGTGTTGTGGTCAAAGTTGCCCTGAAGACTGGGTAGTTTGCTGCAAATAATGGTCCATTTAATGTTTAAAGTTGTTTGAAGGTGAGAAGTGGAGGCATTGGGAAGACCTTGGCAAGGTGCTCGTCATTATTGTTAATGTGTTGAAGGCTGCAAAGAACACAGTGTAGTCTCTCTGCTCCCGGGAAGTACTGGATGACAAAGGGCACCCAATTTGACGTATCCCAAGTCTGTCTTCTGAGGAGGTCATTACAGGTTTTCGCTGTGGAACACTGGAACTGGCAATTGATGAGTTGATCATTATATCCTGTTCCTATGAGGGTGTCCTTCAACACCTTCAGGTGGCTGTCTAATTCGTCCTTATCCAAACAGATTTTGTGTATGCAAGATAACAAAGTGTGAAGCTGGATGAACACAGCAGGCCAAGCAGCATCTCAGGAGCACAAAAGTTGACATTTGGGCCTCGACCCTTCATCAGAGAGGGGGATGGAGAGAGGGTTCTGAAATAAATAGGGAGAGAGGGGGAGGCGGAACGAAGATGGATAGAGGAGAAGATCGGTGGAGATGAGAGTATAGGTGGGCAGGTGGGGAGGGAATAGGTCAGTCCGGGGAGGACAGACAGGTCAAGGAGGTGGGATGAGGTTGGTAGGTGGGAAATGGAAGTGCGGCTTGAGGTGGGAGAAGAGGGTTGGTGAGAGGAAGAACAGGTTAGGGAGGCGGGGACGAGCTGGGCTGGTTTTGTGATGCAGTGGGGGAGGGGGAGATTTTGAAGCTTGTGAAGTCCACATTGATACCATTGGGCTGCAGGGTTCGAGGGGATGGCTGTTTTAATACATTTCGGGTGGAAGCTAGAGAAGTGCAGCATCATGAGGCTTGTGGTAGAGTGATGCACTGAGGTGTCCATCTGTGATGGAGGTACACGTGTCCAAGAATGAGGTCAGGTGGTAAGTCTGATTGTGGGACGAAACTTGTTGATATCACTATGTAGTTGTTTCAGTGGTTCCTCACCATGAGTTTCAAGGAAGAAAATGTTGTCAATGTATCTGGGGTATAGTTTTGGTCAGAGTTTCTGTGCAGCAAAGAAGTCATGTTCAAAGCAGTGCATGAAAATGTTGGCATACTGGGGAGCAAATCTGATCCTTGTGGCTGTTCCATGTGTCTGGATGAAGATCTAGTTGCCGAAGGTGAAGACGTAGTTGTTGAGGATGAGGCGGGTGAGTTGTAGGATGGCATCTGCAAATTGGCCCTTGTTCGTATTGAGTACTGAGGTTGTTGTGGCGAAGTTTGCTGAGTTCATCCTCATCAATGGTGTGAACCTTTGATCTTTTGCTTATAAATTCTGCATCTGATACTATCTCACTCACACCTGAAGAAGGATTGAGGTTCCAAAAGTTTGTGTTTTCAACGAAACTTGTTGAACTATAACCTGGTGTCATGTGATTTCTGGCCTGCTTTTTGGTTGTTGCCATACATTTTTTGAGTGAACGAAAGTAGGCATTCCAAGAGATAGATCTTTAAAAGTGTTAGTAAACATATAAACGAGCCTGCAGTATGTAGATAGGTGGCATGGTGCTTCAGTGGTCAGCAGCCCTGCCTCACAGCACCAGGGACCTAGGTTCGATTCTAGCCTCAGACAACTGTCTATGTGAACTTTGCACATTTTCCCTGTATCTAGATCAGGTGCTCTGATTTCCTCCCAAGGTACAAAGATGTGCAGGTTAGGTGGATTGGCCATGCCAAGTTTCCCACAATGTGCAGGCAATGTGTATTAGTCATCGGCAATGCAGGTGTCTGGTTGGGATTCTCTTTGAAGGCTTTGTGTGGACTTGATGGGCCAAATGACCTACTTCTACAGTGTAGGGTTTCTATGATTCGATGATACTGTCTTAAATTTGCTGAGGTCAAAAATCACGCAACACCAGGTTAGAGTCTGACAGGTTTATTTGAAAATGCAAGCTTTCTAAGCTCAACTCCTTCCAAGAAAGAAAAAATAACTGAATAGTCACTAATAGTCTCCATTAACCACTATTCATCCACCTAGCCAGATTGTTATCAACGCCTTTGTCTATCCAATTGTTCTTCTTTTCTTCTCTCTCTTTAGGCTCTATCCCTTCAAAAAAAAGAGTTCTGATGAAGGTTCACCAGACCCGAAGCATTAACTCTGATTTTTTTCTTCACAGATGCTGCCAGACCTGCTGAGCTTTTCCAGTAACTTTGTTTTTGTTCCTTCCAAGAAAGACTTGTATCCAACTTTCTTAATCACTGATGACAGAATGGGGGCTATAGATTTTGTTTTACTTCATATTAGAGGTGGGATATTGTTAACATGATCTTAACTGTGAATTAGATTGTCTAGCAGAACCAACCAACAGCATGAAACACTTATCCCATTGTTTTTCACTGTACTGAACTCAGTGTAAATATTTTTCAAAACAGGTTGACAAAAATGCTATAAACACATTAAAATGTGATATAATTAATGAAAATTCATGATTAAAATTGCATAATGTTTGGTTAGTTTCCAATAATATTGGACAAAATGTCCCTACTTCATCATTATTTTTAAGTTCCTATTCAATCAGATAAAAACTAATCAAAGTACTTCACTGGTAAGCAATAAAGAGGTTTATAGTCCAAAGATCTAATTTGAAGTTGGCCGGACAATACACATTCGCTTCTGTTACGCATCCTCCTCAGGGAATTATTCTTCTGTTTTGCATCTTCACTTAATATAGAGTAGGTTACACTCGTACCATCTGTAGTTGACCTAATCTTATGTAGAATTTTTTGAAGTACATGGTATGTGGAAAAAGTAAACCAGAAAGCATCAGCTATTGAAATTTATTTCTTGTTTAAATTCTGTAGGAAAAGCTCTTTTGGATTTGATCTCTGTAAACACAAGCTCTCATCACTCACAATGAAGTACGCATGTATCAAGGATTACTACAGATCAGGATGATTGCAGGTAATTGCTACTTGTCACAGGGATAGCCTCTCCCGATGTACACTGAGACGGATAATACACATTTACGACTCTGTTACAGTTTTACATTCCAACATCACACTGTGGAATAGAAGCTCTGAAATTATATCACCAAAGTAGCAAGGGACCATTATATACATTGGTCTAAATATATCATTTAATTACAATGGAGACATTACATCCTACTGATGTAAGTATTATTAGAATTCATGATATTCTTAGGCTCCTATGAGTCATTTCATTTACCAGAAGCTATGTTAAAAGATTCAGCACTTGCAGATTATACAGCTTCTACTTACAGTCCATTAGCCTTCACATTTAAGTTATCATATAGTTTGGCATTTTGGTTTCTGGAGGGTTTTTTGTTTAAAAAGTTAATAAATCCAGACATAATTTAAACCCTGCCTGTGACTTGCTGTTAGTAGTCCCTAACAGAATTATAACATTGATTTTCCAATTTAATTGCCAGAATAACAGGTGAAATAAAAATACTGCGTCACAAAATTCCAGTACAATACATCACTAATTAAATAATTTAATGCAATAGTCTCACTGCGATTAAAATGAGAGAAGTGCAGATTTATGAGAGATCAGTGCAATCGTACAATAGCAAAACAAGAGCCTTTCTATTTTAGCAAAATGTACAACATAAAAATCAATGGAAAAGGAAATTCAGCAGTAATGTAGTTTTTGTGGTTTTCTACAAATACTGGAGATTGAGAAAACATGACTAATAATTAATTTGATGTAATTTATGATCTTGACATTTAGAGATTCAAAGCTTCCTCTGAGACGTTCAAATATTTCTAATTGGCGGAATGAAAACTTTTCACAACCAGCTAGAACGTCATGCCTTGGAGTAAGGATTAGTTTCTTGACTGAATAAGAATAATCGGAGAAGCTACAAAAACAGCACTGGGGGGTAAAGTCATATGTCATTATTAGAGTCATACCCCTGATTGATTATATGATACAAGTAACATTCTTGTACATGACAAGTGGGCATCAGCAGCCTTTCCTTCAGATACTGTTTGTTGAACCATATCTGGGGTTTTATTGTTTCATTGTGATTCATCATTAAAACAGCTCCAAATAAAATTGTTAACATTGTTTCAAAGACTCATACCTGAAGAAAAAAATCAGAAATTATGCACTGTCACCCACATCCAATTCTGTGCAGTGCAGTTTATCAAAGGTGTCGTTTCCAAACTGCTATAATTTCAATGTGACATCAACGTAATCTCAAACATAAACTACAAAGTGTTCAGATGCTGGTCAATGTGCTGTTCAAATCTTGAAGCTAATATTTAAAAATATTTTTGCAGAACAAATAATATTAAATTAAAATAAATGTGCTACAACCAGGTAAAAGTGAGTTTGTGGCTTTTGATCTCATGATGATGCTGCCACAGGCACACATTTTACTTTGACAGTCAGTAAATTTGATCAGAACAAACCTCATAAATAAATATTGATGATTACAGATTACTGTTGCAAATGCATCCTTTTAATCTGCATGCAGCACATCAGTCTTTAGGAACAATATAATTTGACGTCACTATTGATTTTTGTACTTCTAAAATTCATTTAGTTACTATTGAATTAGCCAATTTTATGGCTTCCAAATTAGCAAGTTCTGGCTACAAATATGATATATTGAAAAATATCTGTTTAACGTTAAGTAGCAGAAAACTGTGATTGGTTACTGATTTTGAAAGTTCACCAGAAACTCTAAATAAACTGTCAAGAAAGTTTATTCTGACAGGCCATCTCAGACCTTGTCTACTACCTACAGTAGAGTACTGAAATGTTATAGATTCTCAAACAGCTCCGTGTGGTAAATTTATATTACGTACCTAAGATATTACTTGCAATTGTCATCACAGAATGATATACCACAGAGAGGCCATTTTGTCTATTAAGCATACATTACCTCTGAAACAGCTAATCATCACACAATCTAGCCTAATTTTCAATTATTTATCCAACTACCTTTTGAAAGTTATTATTGAATATGTTTTAAATGCCCTTGCAAATAATGCATTTCAGATTATAAGAACTTGCTACCTAAAAATAAAGTTTCATCTCTCCTGTAGTTCTTTCAACAATTTTCCAAAATCTGTGTCCTTTGGTTACTGAAATTCTTACCACTACAATCAGATTTTCCTAATATATTTGATCAAACAGCTTCATAATTTTGAACACATGTTAAATTAACCCTTCACTTTCTCTGCTAGAAAGAAAACAACCTCATTTTCCTAGTCTTGCCATGTTAGCATTGTATTCCTGGTATCATTCCAGTGAATGTCCCCCAAAATCCCCCTACTGTCTGGACATGTATAACCCCGAACTGAACACAATACTTCAGGTGAGGCCCAATCATTATTTACAATGATTTAGTATAATGTGCTTCCTTCTGTACTCTACTCTGATTTATATAACTAAGAATCGACCACATTTTTAACATCATTCTTAACTTTTCCAGGCACCTGCAGTGATTTGGGCAGATACACAGATCTGTGTTCCCACAACCTTTGTAAATTTGTACCATTCAGAAAATATTATCTGTCGTCAGCATTTATACGCAACATGTATCACTTCACATTCTTGTGCTAAATTTCAGCAGCCACGTGTCTACTCAATTTACCCATTTATTTATGTGCGTGTTCCCAAAGACTTTTATTAATCCCCTCAACAGTTACTACACTTCTGAGTTTTTAGTCTTTTGCAAACAATGATACTATACTCAGGTCAGTCTGAAAAGTGACTATTCACCACTCTTCTCAGTTTTCTGCATCTTAGCCAATTTTGTATTCATGTTGACATTGTTCCCTTACATTAAAGCCCTTACTCTAAGGTCACCTGTTTCCTAGCTGTGCTAAACTATTTTCTTCAGGGCACACTGTTAGCACGGCAAGCCCAGTTTCGCAATCTGAGAGCTGAAACCAAAATATTTCCAATCTTTGTGTTTTTCCTGAGCAAAAAGCAATTCTTGCTTCTTCTAAATTAGTAGCAGGTTAATATTTTTTCAAAGGTTGCTTGCTGCAATCATAAAAATATCACAGTGCAAATAAACTCAGATTATCACTTCATCGGGATCCCCAATAGCCTACCCTCAGATGCATTCTGGTTTCAAATCATGGTTCTGTACATGCTGACAAGTTAATTATTAACGCACTTCATACACAGGCATCCAAACACACATGCCACCAGTTCAAAATTCAAACTCTAATGTAAGAGTATATATAGGTGTATATAACATAGGAAAATATATAAATCGTATGCCTTACATGACACTGAGTAGAAAGGAATGTTAAACACCTTTATGGTCTTACCACATCTCATCTTTGTAACTTCATCAAGACCACAATGCTCCCTGCTTTCCCACTGTATCAGCCCTCTGAATGATCCTTTCCTCCGGCTTTGATGTCTTGTACAGCCTTTTGTTTTAAATTATTATTGCTAGATATGCCTTCAACTGCCAATATAGGCTCTATCTTCAGAATTTTCTCCTTCCCATTTTCCTCTCCTTCTCTTCATTTGCTTTCCATAAAACCTATTTCTATATTCAAACTTTTATCAGTCAAAATGACAAAAGTGACCAGATTTTTAAATGTGCCCTCATAAAACACTTTGAGTATGTTTCATCCATAAGAGCTACAAATAAAATGTAAACTGTTGCTGTTTTGCTCTTAAATGTTAAAATAAATGTATCTGATTACAAAATATGAAAAAATATTTGAACCTAATAAAACAATGCAATAAACTAATATTCACATTACTGCAAACTGTTTTAAATATATCACATTGTTTCTGAAACATATCTTTCTGGAGTTGCAATGAAAAATTCTAAATCCGACAGTAATTTTTTTTAAGACGAGGAAGGGAAAGGATAATGGGATGCAGACATTCAACAGTAAAAGCTATTATCAGGTCATTTTACTAAATGTATCACATGCGCCTTGAGACACAATCTGGCGTCTCACAGATCATCTAAAATAGCTGTTGGACAAAATCAGGCTGATCATTTATTGACATTCCGACCATTTTCAATGAAGCTGTTCTGCTCACACTCAACTGCCTAACCACACAGAATCTGTCATAATATTCACACAGTGCAAAGGCAATCATTTGTACACTGCCATGTTTGGTAGATATTGGAGTCGGTCATAAATGGAAATCATCTTTGAGATTATGAAAGTGTTTCGTAAACCTTGCAATAATTCTTTAGCATACTCTGTGCTTTGGTTTAGTTACCATCAGTCTTTGAATGCCTATGTAGGATGCTTAGTTATTGTGTTCTGGCTAGCAGCTACTCTTTAGCCTTTTGTGAAAGCACATTGTGTCCAGCGTGCTTCAGTGAATCATGGTCTGTGACCTAATGTCATTTAATTCACTGCTGCAGGGTAGCCAGCAATATCAAAATACAAGCTATAGCCATAGACTCAAATGGCTAGTGATATTGTAGCAGCCATTCATTTTGTGTATTCTAAAGCAATACTATGGAAGCTGTTGATGCTATGAGACATGCTCTGTAACAACTGAGCTATATGTCAAAAAATGTCATTTGACCGTAATGATCAGCTTTATTCAGGTCTGCCCTTTATTGTAAAATTAGGAATAATATCAGAAATTGAACATTGTGGAATCTAATGAAGCTTATGTTCTGCTGATATGTTTAGTGCTGTATCTTGCTGAAGAAAATAAATAGATCTGCCTAAACCGCTAAACTAAAGCAGTGCAACTTTTTCTCTCATTACATCCAATTGTCTTTTGTGCCGACAGTTGAACATGGGTTTAAGGAGTGAAGTGAGAAAAGAACACTGGTTGAGAGTGAATTTTCTTTTGCTGGGGGATGGGGACAAAGAGAGACAAATATTAAAAAAATTGCATCCTGAGCTTCCATTCAGTACCAAAATTAGTGGTATCAAGGTAAGGTAAGTGAATATAAATTTGTCATTAGCCCAATTAACTGTCAGTATTTATATTATATGAGGTATGACAGATTGCAAGCATGCCCGCATTTGTGATACATCAAAACGAATAGACGTAGGAAGTTTGGACCTGTTCTGATGGAAATGGTCATGGTAATTTATCACAGTAGCTTGTAACACATGACCTGTCAGTTGATGCGTGCAAAATCAGTTCATATGTATTCAATAGTTCATGTTTAGATTCAGGGTATGTTTTATGGAAAGTGAAGTGAGATAAGAATATCAGATTTGATGAAAGAGTTTCAAACCAAAATGTTAATTCTGTCTTGACTTTTCCTGGATCTTTGGAGTAAGGTTGAGAGGAACTGTTGGATTGGCCACAGGCTGGAATAGCCATTAGGGGAAAATCAGCCCCCATCATGTTGTCAGCAGTGACAACCTTACCAATGTGGCCATCCGTCAGATAACTCAACTGAGAGACTTAAAGATCCAATTAAGTGCCCCCTCCTGAGGAGGCCCTGATGCCAGAAGAGGTGGTGGTCAGCCGAGCCCTGGCCACCTGCTAGTATGTTCCTGGCTGGGAGGTGTATTCCCTAATAGTCACAGAGTGTCCACCTGACAATGTCTGCTGTTGAACATAAGTCAGAAGAACCATTCCCACCCTATCATGATTCCTCAATCGCCAGATCCTTCTTGCCTGACCCTGACCCAACCAAAAAATCTCACCAGCCTTGGAGAGCACTTTGGGACTGATGTGTTCTCTCCTTAGCAGCCTCAATACTCGTCACTGAGTATGGTAGTGATGCCAAATTGATTAGTTGCCAGCTCTTTCACTGGACCAACAGACACAAAAGGAATAAAAACTGTGGGTTTGCATAGGGCCTGTTTCTATGACTATGAATAAAACTGGTTAATGACACATTGGTCTCCCTCATCTTGTATGTATCAAAATGGAGCTCCTGTAAGAAAAGTCCTTTCATTTCCAAACATTATTCCGTTTTTGTTACCCCTGATTTCTTCCATCCAGAGCTGTAAGGTGGAAGACTGTCATTCTCAGTTGGCCAGCATTTCTGCTCACTGCCAGAAAACACCAGTTCCTGGGTGCGGCACGGTGGTTCAGTGGTTAGCACTGCAGCCTCACAACGCCAGGGTCCCAAGTTCGATTCTAGCCTCAGATAACTGTCTGTGTGGAGTTTGCACATCCTCCCCGTGTCTGCGTGGGTTTCCCCCGGGTGCTCCAGTTTCCTCCCACATTCCAAAGATATGCAGGCTAGGTGGATCGGCCATGCTAAACTGCCCATTGTGTTCAGGGGTGTGCGGGTTGTGGGGGAATGGGTCTGGGTGGGATGCTTCAAGGGGCGGTGTGGACTTGTTGGGCCGAAGGGCCTGTTTCCACACTGTAGGGAATCTAAAAAATTCCTTGTCCCACTGCAGCGAGGCCTTTTCCTACATTTGGCCATAGTGACAGCATTTGACCCTCTCTAAAAAAAATCATCTTCCAATGTCTATCTCAAGAAATATAGCCTTACTTGCTAAATATTACCAGTATTTTCTGTTTTTTTTTAGATCAGATTTCCAGAATACACTGCATTTTGCATTTGAAAGAGTGAGTTGAAAATTAGCTTTGACTAGTTCCTGGAGGTATAACTGAAAGACTACTCCAACTAGGAAGCCTAAAGCACACCCAAAATTCAGCCTTGGGTTTTATCTGCAAAACTTGGACAAGCCTTCAACCACTATTGGGCTTTCAGCAACACATCATCTGACTGCTGGATCCAGTTCCCCGATGCACACCTCAGAATGGCTCATAGTAAATCCTGTGAGAGAAGCAGAGGAAGGAGCACAGGAGTGGGTGCCATCATGTGCCAGAAGAAGGCTAAGACATGTTGTAAAGTTCGGAAGAACAATCCTGCTACTGGCCCCGCAGGAAGATATGATATTAAGTAGATACCACCAACTTGAAAGTGAGGATCATTTGCTGGTGCAGAGTTTGTGGAAGTACTGTTTTGTGCTTTAAAGAGGTTTTGCTGATGTTTGGGCTTTCAAGGGAGTGATCCTGGATCTTGACAAATTCGGAGGAATTTCCTGCCCGTGTCCAGAGAAAGCTGCTTCAATAATGTATAGTTGCAGCAAGATATGAAAATAGAGCTCAGGTTTCAAAGAGGGGCATAATGGGAGAATGAGGGCTCTCAGTAGGAGACACTGCAGATCTAGTATTTTAGAAAGCATTATCTCTTAGCTCCACCTTATCCAGCAGCACTGAGGTATGCTGCCTCCTGCAATGCAGCCTCACTTTTCAACCAAAAAGCAAGACAGGACCACATTGCCACAAGCATCCAAGTCACTGCCAATTTCTATAGCACATGAAAGCAGGCAAAGTCGTATAACCTGTATTTTCTCACTGACAGGCTGGTTTTAAAGTGGAATGGCTACTGTCAACAACATCATGGTTCAATCAAGGAGTTAATCTTTTGTGAGAAATGAGCCTTGTTTAAACATTACAACTGCTTTCATCCTTGGGTTGTTTGAAAAAGCTGCTCAACTCTCTCATGGATACAACTTAATCAAGTTTGACAGTGGAAATAACAATAAAGTGGACATCTTAAGAAAGTAAGTGAGATAATTTATTTTTTAAAAAGTGCAAATGAAGATACATTTAGAAATGTGCAAGCATGTTGAGAATGATGTTCAACACATGCCACTTATGTGCCTTCAGTAGATTTTCTTTCTTCCTCTCCCGACCGCTACATCTAAGAGCAGAACTGACACTACCTGTATGGGTAAAGGGTTCCTGCTCTGGAGTTAACCTTGTAGCCTAGAAAACTTGGATGGTTGCTCCGAGAGGTCATTTTGGGTAAGAAGGGTCCAGACATTTCTTCTTGAACTAAACACATACTGCCATCAGAAACTCTCCGCAGTAGAATCTAGGAAAGCTTGCTCCTCAATATCCCTTACGCTGCCACTATCCTAGGTGATGTACAGATAATTAAACTTCCCAATTAGATCTACTCTATGATGTTAACACCTATCTGTAATCTCCTTACAGATTTATTCTTCTGTATCATTCTGTGAGCTCGTTGTCTGTATATGACACTAAGAAATGTAATTGCACTCTTTTTATTCCTGGGCTCCAACTCAATCAATCCAGCTTTTGAACGCTCTGACATATCCTCTCTCAGCATTGTTGTGCTCTCCTTAGACAAATATGCTACTCCACCTCTATTTCTCTCTTTCCAATCTTTTCTGAATACTGGGAATGTTTACCTCCCAAATCTACCCTTCATTGAGCTAAATTTCTGTTATTACTTCAACATCATAACCCCACAAGGAATCTGTGCTTGTAACTCTCCAGTCTTATTGACTACACTGTACATGTTAACATGTATGAAATCCTGATTTATAATTCAATACTTTCACCTTTAGTCTAACACTACTTATTAACTTATTATTTTCTAATTTGGTGCTATCTGATTCTCCCAGAATTTCATACATCCTAGACATTTTTTTTTCACTCACACTCTGTGGGATGTTACCTCTTTGAACGGCTGCAGCCCAACTGATGTGATATTCATAATGCTGTTAGTGAGAGTGTTTCAGAATTTTGACCCAGTGACACTGAAGGAATAGCAGTATATTTGCAAGTCATGATAGTGACTGGTTTAGAGGTGAAATTGCAGGTGGTGATATTCCCATGTATTTGCTGCTCTTTTTCTTCTAGAGGTAGTGGTCATTGGTTTTGAAGGTGCTTTCTATGGAGGCATGGTGGTTTTCTGCAAGGTATCTTGTCAACAGTATTCACTGCTGCTACTGAGCAGAAGGGATTGAATGCTTGTGGATGTGATATCAGTCAAGTGGGCTTTTGGAAATCATTATGCCTCTGCTCTGCCTTTGTAGCCAGTTCAGTTTCTGTTAATGGTAATCACCAGGATGTTGATAATGAGGGATTCAGTGATGGTAATGCTATTGAATGGTTTGGGGCTTTGGTTAGATTCTCTCTTATTGCAGACAGTCATTGCCTGACATTTGTCTGGCATGAATGTTACTTGGCACTTGTTAGCTCAAACCTGGATATTGTTCAGGTCTTGCAGCATTTTTGGACATGGACTGGCTCGATGCCTGAGAAGACAAGACTGGTGCTGAACATAGCAAACATTTCACCTCTTTGCTTCCAAGGGCAGGTCATTGATGAAGTAGCTGAAGATGGTTGGGCATTACACTGTGGAACTCCTGCAGAGATGTCCAAGAGCTAAGATAACTGACCTCCAGCAACCATGACCACCTTCCAAAACCAGATACAACTCCAACAAGTGAGAGTTTGCTTCTGATCCACATTGATTCCAGTTTTGCCAGAATGTCTTGATGTCATACTTGCTCAAATCTGGTCTTAATATCAAGGACGATCACTCTCACCTCACCTCTGAAGTTGATCATTTCTGCCCATGTTTGAACCAATGTCAGGACCTAGCATAACCCAAACTCAGCTTCAGTAAGTAGGTTATTGCTAAGTAACTGCTGCTTGATAGTACTGCAGATGACTCCTTCCACCATTTTATGTATAATCAAGGGTAGACTGATAGGGCAGTAATTGGTTGGGTTAGATTGTCCTCTGTTTGGGTACAGGACATTGCTGGGCAATTTTGCACATTGTTAGATAGATGCCAATATTGTAGTTTTATTGGAACAGCTTGTCCAGGTCCACAACTGGTTCTGGTGCCCAAATGTATAATACTATTGGCTAGAATGTGGCCAGAGCCTATATCCTACTCAATATGCAGCACCTCTGGAAATTCTTAATATCACATGAACTCAGCTGAATGAAGGTTGGCATCTGTGCTTCTGGGACCTCTGGAAGAGATTGAGATGGATTATCCACTTGCCATTTCTAGCTGAAGACTGTTTTGTACTGTTTGGCAGTAAAGACTGGTACTATCTATTAAATAAGGCTGGGACACGCTGTTCCTTGAACATTGATGGATGGCTGATTCTTCAGGATCTGCAGTCACCAATTTGGACTTTCTCTTTCATTAGGTCTGGTCCTAGTCTTTGGGTCATCTTGTTGACGTGGCCTCCCTGTTGAAACAGTTGAAGAACAAAAACAGAGAGCTAGCTGGGGCTCTGGGTGACCCTTTTATCCCCCTTCTTCAGGTATGTATCAAAGATTTTGTGGGCTGTATTCAATGCCAGCATCAGGCTGAGCAGAAATATCTAATGATGAGACTACTTTCCATATTTGGAGATCACAGAGCATGTTTTGACCCTTCAACTGTTAAGTGCTATGCTTGTCATGCTATGCTTCTGGCCTCCTACTGATCTGGGTGCAACCAAGTCTGCGTACATTCTTCCTACAAAGCAGCTTCACTGGCAGAGGAAGCAATGGTTCATTCTGAAACAATGTGACCATTTGCATCTGGTCAGGCATGTCGAGTCCTGTCTAATTTTGACAGGAAGTTGATTGTCCAAGGCCTGGCTGCATGAACACTGTCTGTTTCACCTCCGTCATTTGCAAGCTGCTGAATCCAGCTAGGTTTAAACATGGCTTCCACATTTTGAGTTTTTTTTATCCACACTCACACAAAAATATCAATATGCCTGTAACAATCCTGGAGGCCATGCGTGATCTGTCCACAACTGTTTGAGAATGGGATGGGTACCTTTAAGATGTGAAGGTTAGCTGAAGCTTGTGGTAATTATACACGTTGCACAGTGTTTCATGTCGGGTGGCATGCTGGAACCATTTAGCTGAGGGGGTTACAGGAAGTTTACCTGTTACCTGCCTCAACGTAACTGGCACAGGGTGATCAAGTATCATGATCCAAAACAGGTCTTGAATAATTTTGTCCCAAGTGTCTGTTTTGGGCAGTTGTTATTGCTAGCTAAATCATGATATGACCCAGAATCCAGTGAGCATTTGAGTGTAGCTGCAGCTCCTGGAAAATGGCACTCATTGTGCTTATTTTCTGTTGGTAAACCAGGCCTTAAAGTTCATTGCTACCCTAAACATTTTAGACACAATGGCCAAATTTGCATATACAATGAAACAAGAACGGTACATTCAGCTTGATACCATTAGATATATTATGAATTAGAGCGCAAGGAAAACATAAAATTGTAATGTAGGATAAACAATGAAGGAGAGAAATGCTTTATAACAATAATAAGGCCAAATCTAATATCATGGATCTCTATAATATTGGCAAACCTCAGCATTCACAACAATGTAAGGACCACAAACAAGTTACTGAACTTGAGGTTTTTGAGATGGGGTGGAGACAAAGATAGAACATAGAACATAGAACATAGAACATTACAGCACAGTACAGGCCCTTCGGCCCTCGATGTTGTGCCAACCTGTCGTACCGATCTCAAGCCCATCTAACCTACACTATTCCATGTACGTCCATATGCTTGTCCAATGACGACTTAAATGTACCTAAAGTTGGCGAATCTACTACCGTTGCAGGCAAAGCGTTCCATTCCCTTACTACTCTCTGAGTAAAGAAACTACCTCTGACATCTGTCCTATATCTTTCACCCCTCAATTTAAAGCTATGACCCCTCGTGCTCGCCGTCACCATCCTAGGAAAAAGGCTCTCCCTATCCACCCTATCTAACCCTCTGATTATTTTATATGTTTCATTTAAATCAACTCTCAACCTTCTTCTCTCTAATGAAAACAGCCTCGAGTCCCTCAGCCTTTCCTCGTAAGACCTTCCCTCCATACTAGGCAACATCTTAGTAAATCTCCTCTGCACCTGCTCCAAAGCTTCCACATCTTTCTTATAATGCGGTGACCAGAACTGTACACAATACTCCAAGTGCGGCCGCACCAGAGTTTTGTACAGCTTCACCATAGCCTCTTGGTTCTGGAACTTGATCCCTCTATTAATAAAAGCTAAAACACTGTATGCCTTCTTAACAGCCCTGTCAACCTGGGTGGCAACTTCCAAGGATCTGTGTACATGGACACCGAGATCTCTCTGCTCATCTACACTACTAAGAATCTTACCATTAGCCCTGTACTTTGCCTTCTGGTTACTCCTACCAAAGTGCATCACCTCACACTTGTCCGCATTAAACTCCATTTGCCACCTCTCAGCCCAGCTCTGCAGCTTATCTATGTCTCTCTGCAACCTACAGCATCCTTCGTCATTATCCACAACTCCACTGACCTTAGTATCGTCTGCAAATTTACTAACCCATCCTTCTACGCCCTCATCCAAGTCATTTATAAAGATGACAAACAGCAGTGGACTCAACACCGACCCTTGCGTTACACCACTAGTAACTGGTCTCCAGGATGAACATTTCCCATCAACTACCACCCTCCGTCTTCTTTCAGCAAGCCAATTTCCGATCCAAACTGCTATATCTCCCACAATTCCATTCCTCCGCATTTTGTACAATAGCCTATTGTGGGGAACCTTATCAAACGCCTTGCTGAAATCCATATACACCACATCAACCGGTTACTCTCATCTACCTGTTTGGTCACCTTCTCAAAGAACTCAAGAAGGTTTGTGAGGCATGACCTTCCCTTCACAAAACCGTGCTGACTATCCCTAATCAATTTATTCCTTTCTAGATGATTATAAATCCTATCCCCTTATAACCTTTTCCAACACTTTACCAACAACTGAGGTAAGGCTCACTGGTCTATAATTACCAGGGTTGTCTCTACTCCCCTTCTTGAACAGGGGAACCACATGTGCTATCCTCCAGTCATCTGGCACTATTCCTGTAGACAATGACGAGTTAAAGATCAATGCCAAAGGCTCGGCAATCTCCTCCCTGGCTTCCCAGAGGATCTGAGGATACATCCCATCCGGCCCAGGGGACTTATCTGACTTCACCCTCTGAAGGATTTCTAATACCTCTTCCTTGTGAACCTCAATCCCACCTAGCCTAGTCGCCTGTATCTCAGTATTCTCCTCCACAATATTGTCGCTTTCTAGAGTGAATACTGTTGAAAAATATTCATTTAGCACTTCCCCTATCTCATCTGACTCCACACACAACTTCCCACTACTATCCTTGATTGGGCCTAATCTTACTTTCGTCATTCTTTTATTCCTTAAATACCTATAGAAAGCCTTAGGGTTTACCCTGATCCTATACGCCAACAACTTCTCACGTCTCCTCCTGGCTCTTCTGAGCTCTCTCTTTAGGTCTTTCCTGGCTGCCTCATAGCCCTCAAGTGCCCTAACTGAGCCTTCACATCTCATCCTAACATAAGCCTTCTTCTTCCTCTTGACCAGAGATTCCACCTCCTTCGTAAACCACGGTTCCCGCACTCTACAGCTTCCTCCCTGACTGACAGGTACATATTTATCTCAGACACACAGGAGCTTTTCCTTGAATAAACTCCACATTTCTAATGTGCCCATCCCCTGCAGTTTCCTTCCCCATCCTATGCTCCCTAAATCTTGCCTAATCTCATTGTAATTGCCTTTCCCCCAGCTATAACTCTTGCCCAGTGGTATATACCTATCCCTTTCCATCACTGAAGTAAACATACAGAGTTGTGATCGCTATCACCAAAGTACTCGCCTACTTCCAAATCTAACACCTGCCTGGGCTCATTACACAGTACCAAATCTAATGTGGCTTCACCCCTTGTTGGCCTATCTACATACTGTGTCAGGAAGCCCTCCTGCACGCACTGGACAAAATCTGACCCATATATAGTACTCGAACTATTGTGTTCCCAGATCTAGGATAGACAAGAGTGTTGTATGATACACTTAATATATTTAGAAAAGATTATGGATTAGTGGCACTACTAGTGAGTGAAGATCTGGGAGTAATGAAAACAAACTTGTAGACTGGAAATTACCTGAGTGATTGTATTGCACCAAGGGTTCTCTATTTGTATTAAATCCCTGTGAAAATAGCAGAGAAAGGAATTAGATACAAATGTATTTAGTGCTCTTTTGATATCATCACAGACAATAATCTCCAAATTTATTTGACATGAATTGTAGGGAAAAACTGAATCTATCTAAGCAGAAAACCAAGAGATAGATTATGAAGTTAGCATTATGATGAACTGCAAACAATATAAGAAAAGGAAGCATCTCCTTGGGATTAAGATTACTGTTTGTGGAGGATTAATCACAGCAGTATCGACTCAACAGTCTGATTTTGTGTTGGAATTGCTATGTAATTCTAAGTAAACAAAATCAATATAGAAAAATTAAGGAGAACCTTGCACAAGTTTAAAGGTATTGACAGGATTAAAAAATAAGTAGTGAAATATGAAGGGCCTGCAAGTAATTTAAAAATAAGAAAATGTGCAGTGATTTAGTAAAGTGTTCAGGCAGAGATGACACAGAGCAAATAGAAACAGATTATTTTCTGTTGTGTGGCTAGGCTGAGCCCATATTAGACTGTAGACCATCAGATGTCGGGTCAGAATGTAGGCCTGTTGGGCCATCAATTTTGTTCCACCATTCAATGAGACCAAATCCAATTGTCAATTCTATTTTCCTGCCTTATCCCCAGAACCTTTATCTGCTGATTCAGTAAAATTAACTTGCTCAGCCTTGAATACAATTAACGACATAACCTTGGCAGCCCTCTGCAGTAAGAAAATCATCAGAGAAGAAATTCCTCAACCATGTCTTAAAATAGTAACCCCTTATTCTGATACTGTACCATCTGTTCCTAAACTCAACCACAAAGCAAAACAACTTTTTCATGTCAAGCCCCCTAAGAACCTTATATGTTTCTGGAGATTCTATGCCATTCTTACAAAATGCCTTCCCACATATTTTGGTGTCATCTCCAAACTTGGCTACAGTATATTCACTTCTACCATTCAAGTCATTAATAGTATACATTGATCCCTGTGGCAACCCATTAGTTACAGAGTGCCACCTACATGCCCTCTTTCTCCAACTCTCTGGGCCTTCCATGAGACAGCCAATTCTCTAACCAAGTTAATGTATTACCCCAACACTCTGGTTTTTTTTAATCTCATTGTGTAACCTAACAAGACATTTTTGTACAAAACAATGGTTCCTCTCCAGGCTTTTAAATATTGAGGACAACACATCTTCTGAGTTACATAAGTTTATTTATCATATAATGTAAGTGTGACATGAATTTTGGCAGCAATGTGTGGATGATAGCATAAAATTTCGAAATAATATTGATAGAATAAGTGAATGGGCCGAATTGCGACAGATTGAGTTCAATGTCAGCAAATTGTGTTTAGGTGGATAGCCCGTTAAAATGTCACCAGAAGACCATAAGAATATAAGACATCGGAGTGGAAGTAAGGCCATTTGGCCCATCAAGTTCACTCCACCATTTAAATCATGGCTGATGGGGATTTCAACTCCACTTCCCTGCACTCTCTCCGTAGCCCTTGATTCCTTGTGAGATCAAGAATTTGTCGATCTCCGCCTTGGAGGCATCCAACGTCCCAGCCTCCAAAGCACTCCGTGGCAATGAATTCCACAAGCCCAACACTCTCTGGCAGAAGAAATGTCGTCTCATTTCAGTTTTAAATTTACCCCCTCTAATTTTAAGGTTGTGCCCACGGGTCCTAGTCTCCCCACCCAACGGAAACAACTTCATGACAGGTGCAGAAAATAATCAGGAAAGTGAATGGAATGCTAACCTTTATATCTAGAGGACTGAAGTGTAAGGATGCAGATGTTATACTTCAGTTATACAGAACCCTGGTAAGACCCCACATGGAGGGCTGTGAGCTGATTTGGGCACCACACATGGGAAAAATAGGTGTACAAGAATAAGACCTAGTCTTCAGGGATTAAGTTATAGGGACAGGTAACACAAATTAGGTCTGCTTTCTCTATTATTTAGAAAGCTAAGGGTGATTTGATCAAAGTCTTCAAGATATTAACAGGGAAAAATACAGGGTAGATAAAGATAAATTATTTCCAATGGTTCGAGATTCTAGCATTCAGGGCGTAATCAGAGAGTTACAGCCAGGCTGTTCAGGTGCAATGTCAGGAAGCACTTCTACACACAAAGAGTTATAGAGTCATAGAATTATACAGCAAGGAAACAGACCCAAATCATCCGCACCGACAAGATAGCCTAAACTGACCTCGACTCATTTGTCAACATTTGGCCCATATTACTCTAAACCCCTCCTGTTCATTTATGCATCCCAATACCTTTTAAATGTTGTAATTGCACCCACCTCCACCACCTCCTCTGGCAGTTTGATCTGTACAAGCAGCACTGTCTGTGTGAAATCATTCCCTCCCAGGTTCTTTTTAGATCTTCCCCCTCCCATTTGAACATGTGGCCTCTGGTTTTGGACAATCCTGGGAATAAAATCTTGGCCTTTCACCCTATCTATGCCGCTCATGATTTTATAAATCTCTATAACCCTCAGTATCCGGTGCTCCAGGGAAGAAAGCGCCAGCCTCTCCTTAAAGCTCAAACCCTCCAATCCCAGCAACATCATTGTAAATCTTTTTAGAACAATTTCAAGTTTAACATCTTTCTTATGGCATGGGAGACCAGAATTGAATGCAGTATTCTAAAAGTGGCCTCACCAATGTCCTGTACAGCTGCAACATGATGTGCCAACTTCTACTCTCAATGCACTGACCAATGAAGGCAAGTGTGTCAAATGCCTTCTTCGCCACTTGGAGACAGTAAAGACTGAGATGCTGGAAGTGAGAGTCAATAAATGTGGAGCTGAAAAAGTACAGCTGGTCAGATAGCATCTGAGGACCAGGAAAATCAATGTTTCGAACTGAAACCCATCTCCAGATTGGCGAAGGGTTTCAGCCTAAAACATTGACTTTTCTGCTCCTCAGATTCTGTCTGACTAGCCTTTTTCACCACCCTATTACTCTACTTTCAAGGAGCTATGCGCTTGACCCCCTTATTCTCTTTGGTAACGTTGCCCAAGGTTCTGCCATTAACTGTATAAATCCTGCCCTGATATGCCTCATCAAAATGTACCACCTCACATTTATCTAAATTAAACTCCATCTGCCGCTCCTTGGCCCATTGGCCCATTTGATCAGGGTTTTGCTGTACTCTAAGGTAGCCTGCTTCACAGTCCACTACACCACCAATTTTGGTATCATCTGTAAACTTATTAACCATACCTTCTATATTCACATCCAAATCGTTTATATAAATGATGAAAAGCAGTCAACCCAGTGCCAAACCTTGTGGCACACCACTTGTCATAGGCCTTTAGTCACAAACTGTGATAGATGTTTGGAACTCTTTTCCATAAATGGCAGTGGATGCAGGATGAGTTATTAATTTTAAATTTGAAATATGTTGTTGTGAAGCAAAGGCATTAGGGATAAGGGCCAAAGGCATGTATATGGACTTAAGCCACAAATTAGACTATGATCTCATGCTGGGACAGGCATGAAGGGCTGGATGAGCTACTCCTATTCCTATGTAACTACAAGTTATAGGTGAACACACACATGGTTTTACAATGTACATGAATTTAAGTGTTGATCAAGTCTTGTTCCGAAATTTTTTAATCAATCAGTTCGTACAACTTATGGTCACCACACTGCCATACCTGCTGAGTTACTCCAACATTCTCTGTGTTTGTTCTGGATTTTCAGCATTTGCAATATCTTGCTTTCATCAGAAATTGTGATAATTAGGACTAATACTGCATGTTAATACTTGACTTTCAGACATGCATGCTTTCAGAGCAGAACACTCACCATTTTCCCATAATAGTCCCCACTAAAAGCATACTTCAGTGCCCAATTCAGAATCCCTTTCTGATGTTAGTCAGAAACATGTTCTGGGCATGCACTTCTCAGTTTCTCCAGTTCATTTATAAATATAAAGGCATAAGGAAAACATTGTTCTTTTCAAATTGACTTAATTTGTAGCCATGTTTTTTTTTCCTTTATTCATTCACGGGAGGAGGGTGTCTCTTTTTGGCAGCATTTATTGCCCAGAGGGCAGTCAAGAGTCAACCACATTGCTGTGGGTCTGGAGTCACATGTAGGCCAGACCAGGTAAGGATGGCAGTTTCCTTCCCTAAAGGACATTAGTAAACCAGATGGGTTTTTCCGACAATCGGCAACAGATTTGTGATTATCACTGGATTCTTAATTCCAGATATTTATTAAATTCAAATTCCACCATACGCCATGGTGGGATTCAAACCCAGAAAGCTATCTTGGACTTGGGAATAACAGTTCAACAATAATACCACAAGGCTATTGCCTCCCTGAACTGTCAATCCTTAGAAATAATGGACAGTATCAGGGGGAAAAGCGCTTCTGTCTGTTAGTAGCTAAGTTTCCCAATGTTATCACATTTCTGTAGAGCAGTATTTCTTTGAAGCTGCATGGCTGTCCAACTCCAAGGATCCATCCATGCTGATTGATGTGCTGTTGCTATTCCCAGCACTGACTTTCATTTTTAGAAGTTGCTGCTGTCTATGGGTCTCAGAGGTCCAAACAGAAGTAAAGAAAATTAAGCAGGAATGTAGGCCGCAGGTTTTATGAATTGTTGTATTTCCGACTCATGCTGTGTCAGGCCAGGATTTACAAGCCAAACTCAATGTGACAACTGATGAGCTTGGGCCACTGATGAAATTGCTGTTTGCATCCCCTGATTTTTCAACACCCAGCTGCTTATTTTGAGGTGCATTTGATATATTCACCAAAAGCTTTAATTTATTTACCATTATTTGAATGCCAAAAGTAAAACTGCTTTACGAATTTGAAGGAGACTTGATAAGTTTCAAGCATCCTCCAAACAGACTTGTTGCACATTGCTAAAGTTTCCACGTCTGGGGAAGGAACTTGTTTTTGCCTGAAACCATGAACAATTTCATCCAGATGATATCGTCTTCTGATATGGAGAATTCTTTGGCCAGTTCTTCCATTATGCTGTACTGCTCGCATTCCTCCTCACCATTCTCCATTGTGTGTGGAAATAACCTCAAGTCATTCAGTGCACTCTCAGCCATTTCATCAGCCTTCAATATTTCACTTGGCTAACATTTCCATCCACTTTTTCCAAGAAATCTGTCTAAGTGTCATCCTACGTTCTTAGTGTTTTGTCCAAAGCAAGAATGAGAAATTTATAGATATCTTCATACGTCCCCTGCTTGATTCACTCCTGCTGTTCCTTCTCAGCAGCATGGTCCAGCTGAAACACATACAGATACTTTTCTAATCTCTGGCTTTCTCTCTGCCTTTCTGTTCAACCTTCTTACTTAAAGATACTAGCTTGTTGTGTGACTTCATTGTAATTTTTGTGAAGTGCTGCTTGTACTTGTACCTGATGAAGCAGGGCCAATAGATGAAATGCTTGTTAATTTGCTCCAGCGCTTGCTCATAATTCTTAATTAACTTTACTCTCTTTCATAATTGAATGGTGGCATTGTGTGAATCAACAGGGTGACCAAGGGCATTGTGAAATCTAATGTGTCAAAAGGGAAAGTGTTTGAGCAATTCATTCATATCTTACATGTACATATTGAGCTATCATACATTTTGACCAGAAAGTCATCCACCAAACATACGACTGGTTGGAACTTTAGCATGCTGCTGGCCATTTCTAATGGCTATCCAACAAAAATATCAGATGCAACAGCAGGAGAAATCACTAACTGGCTAAATAAACTGAAATAAAATTCTAAAGCAAACATGGGCAAAGAAGCAATAATTTGAAACGGGAATTTGGGTTTGCAATAAGTTGCCAAATTATTACACAGCCCATATCATCTCTACCAGGTCTTAAAAAAATACAGATCAAATGATTGCTTGATGTGAGTACTTATCTGTTGAATGACAACAGAAAGTGGTATGTGAGACACTTGATAATGAGTAAAACTAGGGTATCTCAATGAAGTAATTATAAGGAGATGTTTCCTTTTCTAATAAGTAACCATAATGTTGATCATTTGTCTCATTGAGCTGATCATGCAGAATCACAAACTCAAGTTCACGAATCTCAGTACCACTCAGCAACAGCCTTCCTATTTCAAAGCCCATTTCTTACTTATAGAAAAATATAACATTGAACACTAAGAAACGTACATGGGCTTGTTTATTATGATGTTTTAATAGAGTATTAGGTCTTTTAGTTTTACATCGGGGTTTGGATGTAGTGTTCAATTATTTGCTATTTGATGGTGTGTGTCGGTCAACTGATTTGTGAACTGTAGATTAAGCCTTAGTGTAGTTAAAGGTAAAGAAAAAATTAAAATGAAACAAGAAGCTGTGTGCACAAAACTTAAATAAAGCCCCTGTTTAGAAATGGGAAGTGTTCATCTCTGTATATTCCTGAGACACAAAACACAACATTTAATATCAATGGTCTGAATAATGAGAAAAAAACTGGAGAAACTGAGTCATTTCAGCAATGAAGGATGCCTGAAAGGTGATATATAACAGAATGTATGTTTGCATGGGCGTATAACATAGCAGGAATATGGACAAGGTAAATCCAAAAATCTACTTTAAGTTACAAGATCAGGAGAAGAGGATGTGACCGCAAATTGTAAAAACAAATTTAAGACTGAAATCACGAAGTTCTTTATCATACAATGAGTGATCGTTTAATAAAATGGATTTCTTGACAAAGCGATTCAAAGGAAAGCCTTGAAATCATTTGAAACAATCTGTTACCACAATGGTGGAAATTTATGCACTTCCCAGATAGATCAAATTACCTCATTATTGCTAAATATTATGGACTTTTAATTTCCCTTTTTCACTCAAATATCTTTCTGTGTTTGCCAATTTCAAACCAGCCAACCCAATCCATGCTAACTGAATATCAGACCTGCATTGAAATATGGAACATTTTTAAACAACCAAAATTGATTGGTTTTCACTATCCATGCCATTTGAATTTGCTTTTGTCAGTGTCAGTATTTCAATAGAAGTGTTAACACCTGTTCCTTCTATAGTAACCATTTGAACACTGAATTTAAGAATGTCCAGAATTCTGTTCACAAGAGTGTTTCTTGCTATGTGGGGAGATCTGTGGCAATAGAGCTTTATATATTTCTGCATATATTATGGGCAGGGTTTTCCCATGGGTGGTTGAGCCTGGAACATGAGATCATTGGACATCTGGAACATATATTCACCAAAAAAAAGACTGATGGAGATATGATATATTATTTTCTCTACAAAGAGGAAAACACCCACGTGGCCAATTGAATATTTGTAAGCAGAACCAGTTAAGGGCAATGTTATCATCAAAAAAATGATGGGAAACAGGGATGAGGAGATGGGAATGCTAGGAGGGAGAGAGGGGACTAAATCAAACTGGAATTGGAGGGGAAATAAAACACTGCATCCCCCACAGTGCCCACCTCTATCTAAAGGCATTGAGATCAGTGATGGACACTGCACCATTCCATCTCCAATGACACTTGGGCTTGACCGTGGAAGAGGAGCAGGCTGTCACCAGAGATTAGCACCTGCACAGCACATTGCCTGGACCTGTTTATCGACAGCCTGGCCTGACTCAGGAGCAAAAACACAAGGAGGTCCTCCGATCAGCCTACGCCCCTCTGCGCCGAGTGCCAACCTGGTGGAGATATTGTGGTGGCCTCCTAATTGGTTGTCATTGCACTTTCTATCCTATTAAAGGCAGGTAGATGTCACACATCCAATTACAGAGCCAGCAGCTCTGAAGTGTAAGTGGTCCCACAAAGAGACAGTGAGGGCTACTGAAGCAGTACAGATCCTGGAAAGGCCCATAAAATGGAGGTGCTGGAATTGAATATGGGCAATTCCTGGGTAGGAATCTTATTGTACATATCTGACCATGTCAGAAAGGCATGGTGATAATCATAGGAGACTTTATTCTACATGTAGAATGGGTAAAGATAGCCAAGATGAGAAGTTAATGGAATGCTTTTGGGATAGTTTCTTAGAACAATATGTTCTTGAACTGAAAAGAAAGCAGGTTATACTTGACCTGAGATAACAAGGTGTAGAGCTGGATGAATACAGCAGGCCAAGCAGCATCAGAGGAGCAGGAAAGCTGATGCTTCAGGTCTAGGCCCTTCTTCAGAAATGGAGAAGGAGAAAGAGATTTTGAAATAAATAGAGAGAGGGGGAGGCGGATGAAAGATGGATAAAGGAGCAGATAGGTGGAGAGAAGACAGACAGGTCAAGGAGGCGGGGATGGAGTGTAGGGTGGGAGTTAGGGTGGGGATTGGTTGGTCCAGTGAAGACGGACAGGTCAAGGAGGATGAGGCTAGTAGTTAGGAGGTGGGAGTGGGGTTTGGGGTGGGAGTAGTGGATAGGTGGGAGAAAGGACAGACAAGTTAGGGAGGCAGGGAAGAACTGGGCTGTTTTTGGGATGGGTTTGGGAGCGGAGAGATCTTGAAGCTTGTGAAGCCCACATTGATACCATTGGGCTGCAGGGTTCCCAAGCGAAATATGAGGTGCTGTTCCTGCAACCTTTGGGTGGCAGCATTGTGGCATTGCAGGAGGCCCAGGATGGACATGCCATCCAAGGAGTGAGAGGGGGAGTTGAAGTGGTTCATGACTGGGAGGTGTAGTTGTTTGTCGTGAACCAAGTGTAGGGGTTCTACAATGCAGTCTCCAAGCCTCCACTTGGTTCCCCTCATGTAGAGAAGGCTACATCAGGAACTGCAGATGCAGTATACCACATTAGCAGATGTGCAGGTGAATATCTGTTTGATGTGGTAGGTTTTCTTGGGGCCTCGGATGGGGGTGAGGGAGAAAGTGTAGAGGCAGGTGCAGTACTTTCAGTTGTTGCAGGGAAAAGTGCCAGGGATGGTGGGGGTGGTGGGGAGTGTGGAGTGGACAAGGGAGTCATGGAGAGAGTGGCCCCTCCAGAAGGCAAATAAAGGTGGGGACAGAAACATGTCTTTGGTAGTGGGTTCAGATTGCAGGTGGCGGAAGTGCCGGAGGATGATGCATTGGATCCGGAGCCTGGTGGGGTGGTACGTGAGGACGAGGAGGATTCTGTTTTGGTTGTTATTGCGGGGGGGGGGGGGTGAGGGATGAGTTGTGGGAAATGTGAGAGATGCGGTCGAGGGCATTTTAAACCACAGTGAAGGGGAAGTTACAGTCCTCGAAAATTGAGGATGTTTGCAATGTCCAAGAGTGGAATGCCTCATCTTGGGAGCAGATGTGGCAGAGCTGAAGGAATTGGGAATAAGGGAAGGCATTTCCGCAGGAAGGTGTGTGAGTGGAGGCGTATTCTAGGTTTGTGGTCCTTGAAAGACCAGGTCATCTGGCTTGACCCAGAGTGGAATGCCTCATATACTTGACCTGGTGTCATTAAACGAGTTAGAAGTAGTTAATGATCAAAAGGTGAAGGCTTCCCTTTGTAGCTTGACAATAATGAATTAATTTTACATTCCATACATGGGAGAAACTAATGGGTCTGAGATTATTTCTTAAACATAACCAAGTGTAATTATGACAGCATGAAAGCAGAGTTAGATAAAGTAAGATCCCAAATTACATTAAAGGACAGTTGAATGAAGATGCATCACCTGATAATCAAGGAATATTTCAGAATACACACAATAGATGCAATCTAACAAACAGGAAAAAAATCCAGGGAATGGATCTATCATTTTCGATTAACCAGAAAGATTAATGTTAGTGTCACACTTAAAGAAAAAGTACCCAATTGTGCAAAGACAGATGGGGTCATCAGAAGATTTGACAGAACATAAAACTATCAAAGAATGACCAAAAATGTAATAACAGGGGAAGGATAGAGAATGAGAGAAAGCCAGCTAGAAATATTAAGGTAGATGGTAAGAGTTTCTAAACATTTTGAAAAATAAAGAAAAAAACGTGTTTGTTTAATAGAAAATGAGCCTCGTAGACTAGAAGATAATTAGTTAACAAATTATTTGAACAGCATTTTTGCATCAATCTTTATTATAGAGTATGCAAGTAACACCTCAGAAGAAATGATAAATCAAGAAATGGAAGTCAAGGAAGAGCTCAAGAAAATTACAAGCTCTAGAGAAGTGCTACTAAGTAAATTGTAGGAGCTGTGGGCTAAGAGTTGCCCAGGTCCTAATGATATTCATCTCATGGTCTTAAAAGAAGTGGCCAGAGTGAGAATGATCCATTGGTTTTAATTTTCCAAGCCTTAATTGGATTCAAGATTTATGCCTTGTAGACAGGTTTCAGGAAGTCAGGAGATGAGCTACTCTTTCAGTATTTCTGGCCTCTGACATGTGCTTATAGATGCAGCATTTAAATGGTGCATTCAATTCAGTTTCTGGTCATTGGTAACCACCAGGATGTTGATAATGAGAGATTCAGTGAAAGTAACGCAATTGATGTAAAGGGGTGATGGTCCGATTGTCTCTTGTTGGAGATGGATTGGTGCTGCGTGCACTGCTTTCTATCGTTTATATAAATGATTTGGATATGAACACAGGAGGAATGATTATTAAGTTTGCAGATGACACCAAAATTGGCGGTGTAGTAGACAGTGAAGAAGATTCTCTCACAGTACAATGGGATCTTGATCAGATGGGCTGATGGCAGGAGGTGTGGCAGTAGGAATTCAATTTAAATAAATATGAGGTGTTGCATTTTGGAAAGGCAAATCAGGGCAGGACGCGTACGTTTAATGATAAGATCCTAGGTAGTGTTGCCGAACAAAGAGATCTTGGGGTACAGGTTTATTGTTCCTTGAAAATAGAGTTGCAGGTAGACAGGGTAGTGAAGAAGGCATTTGGTACGCTTACCTTTATTGGTCAGTGCCTTGAATATAGGAGTTGGGAGGTCATATCAAGGCTGTACAGGGTATTTGATAGGGCACTTTTAGAATACTGCATTCAATACTTGTCTCCCTTATATAGGAAAGGTATTGTAAAACTTGAAAGGGTTTATAAAAGGTTTACGAGGATTTTGCTGGGATTAGAGGGTTTGAGCTACAAGAAAACTATGAAGAAAGTTTGAGTAGATTAGAACTTTTTTTTCATTAGAAAGATGGAGATTGAGGGGGGACATGATTGAGGTCTACAAAATCATGAGGGTTATAGACAGGGTGGATAGCAAGAAGATTTTCCCCAGAGTGGGAGACTCAATTACTCAGATAAAATGTATCTGGACAAGTACATGGATGGGCAGGGAGCAAAGGGATACAGACCCTTAGAAAATAGATGACAGGTTTAGACGGAGGATCTTGATTGGCACAGGCTTGGAGGGCTGAAGGGCCTGTTTTTGTGCCGTAACTTTTTTTGTTCTTTGTTCTTTGAAAAGCCTGAATTGCTTGGGGCTTTCCCCCCAGAACATCAGAAGCTCAAAGATGACCTTATAGAGATTGATAATATCATGAGAGGCATGGATAGGGTAAAGAGCCAAAGTCATTTTCCCAGGATTGGGGAGTCCAAAACTAAAGGGTATAGATTTAAGGTGAGGGGGGAAGGTTTAAAAGGGACCTAAGGGACAACCTGTTCACGCAGAGGGTGATGCATTTTTGGAATAAGCAGCCAGAGAAGGTGGCGAAATTTGGTGGCACAATTACAAAATTTAAAAGGCACCTGGATGAGCACATGAATAGGAAGCATTCAGCAGCATATGGATCTAGATTAATTTAAGGTATCTGGTCAGCATGGACAGGTTGGGCCCTAGAGTCTGTTTCCATGCTGTACACCTCTATAACTCTACGACTGTACGAGATAAGTTTACATCTTCTCACTTAATACATCAGACATCAAAGTTTTACCCAGTCCTCTAACTTAGTTATCACCCATGCATGGAATCTTATAGAGGCCTGAATGACCATGGACTATGGTGAGATTTGTTGCAGAATTGTGCGAGAAGTCTGGCAAGGGTGATCTCCATTTCAGGAACCACTTGCTGCATTTTTTACAAATTTGTCAAGTGACAAGGCAGTAGCAGGTTACCAAATAAGGAAGATTATAGCTTGTCAAACGCCTCATTAATTTCACAACTCAACACATTAATATTCAGCTTCCTATCTTTTGCTAATGCTTTGAACAAGTTAGCAGTGAAAATTTATTGACACGGAACTCAGAGTGGGTACCCGGCAACGAGAAAACTGAAATTGTTTGAAAAACTCAGCAGGACTGCAGGGTTAAATTTCCAGCAACTGTGAACCTTCTTCAGACACATCATTGGATGCAAAATGTTAACTCTACTTTCTCTGTACGTATGCTACCAGACCTGCTGAGGTTTTTCACGAATTTCTGCTTTGGTCACAGCAGGCAGTGTTTTAAGATGTACAATAATATTTTTTAAATATTTTGTCTTAAAAAATGATTCTTCATATATTTAATATTGCTAACTTGATGCAGTTTGATTATAGAGCTGAAAATGGGTTTATCACAAAAATTCACATTTTAATTACAAAGTCTAAGCGCATGAATATAACCATATTTTCAACCATTGAAAATTTCTTGTATATAAAAAAAATCATTTGTTTACAATCCTGTTGCAGTGTCATTAATTGCTTAGCTTGTAAATGAAAATTATATAGAAAATATATGCCCAAGACTTCTTTTTATCTTTGTGTCCAACATGAGGCAGCATGTTGGCTCAGTGGTCAGCATTACTGCCTCACAACATCAGGGACCCAGGTTTGATTCTAGCCTCAGGCAACTGGGGGGAGTTTGTATATTTTCCTGTGTCTGCTTGGGTTTCCGCCCACAGTCTAAAGATACGCAGGTTAGGTGGATTGACCATGGGAAACAGTAGGGGGTTGGCTCAGTGTAGACTCAATGGACTGAATGTGGTGTTTACACATTGTAGGGATTCTATGATTTTATTTGAGCCTCCTCAAAGGTCTGCAACAAATAGAATCAGTGGAAATTTGGAAGGGAAATTAATCACTCTTAGGGGATGTACTAATGTTGTGGTGGGGCAGCACCTCACATAAAGTGTCTTTAAACTAGCGCAAAAGATTGTGAATAGACGAACAGGTGGCTGGAAGAACACAGCAAGCGAGGCAGCATCAGGAAGAAAGGAGAAGTCAATGTTTCACGTATCACACTTCTTCAGGGACCCCTAAAGAAGAGTGATACCCAAAACGTTGACTTCTCCTTTCCCCCAGATGCTGCCTGGCTTGCTGTGTTCTTCTAGCCTCCTGTTTGTTTACCTTGGATTCCAGCGTCAGCAGATTTTTTTGTCTAACAAAAGATTGTGGAAAGTGGAGTTACGATGAATGTCGTTAACACTTGATCTGTTACACTGGTTTTGTTTATCTCAGATCATTTGCATTGAAAGAAAGCAGTGCATTCAAGCAGGGATGCCAGTCAATTGTGTTTATGGAAAAGGACACATTACAAAGAGAAAAAAATCCCTTTGCTTAATTTAATACTGCATTATAATGTGGTGTCAAACGTTAATATCATTTATTTACTTGTTTCTAAACTCCTATTCCTTTAAGGAGCTACCTGACAGAGATGAGACTTGGTAGTAGGAAGCTTGCACTAATGTCCCAATAGAATGAAAAATCACAAAGTATTGACAAAGAGTGGGTGATCCAATCTGCTACATTGTCTCCCAAGTGGTGAGGGTAAAATCAACTCACAAGCCTTGTATAAATGAGCTCAGGATAAGAGATAAGTAAAAAGAAGAAAAACAGAAAAGTGGACAGAGTGAATGAGCTCAGGAGCACTGCTATGCTGCCATCTTGATGACATTTGATGACATCTTCACGTAAAGACTTTGGGTGCAATTTATTCCTCCCTGGACATGGCAAAGAAGACGTCATGAAGGACAAATCTTAGGGTTAGGAAAACCTGCCTAAGAGAGATACTCAGAGATAATGGGAACTGCAGATGCTGGAGAATCCGAGATAACAAAGTGTGGGGCTGGATGAACACAGCAGGCCAAGCAGCATCTTAGGATCACAAAAGCTGACGTTTCGTGCCTAGACCCTTCATACTCACCCCATTTTCATGACCTCAGCTATTAAGCGCTAAATGAGAAAGTCCGTTGCGGACCTTGTTGACTTGCCAGCCATTAATATCTTTAAGTAGTCAATTTACAGCCAGAACATTTCTCCCCAACATCTTGACTCTGTGAGACCCAAAACAAAATGACCTGCCACTCATAGTCAGAACTCTTGAAGGCTAGGCAGCCAGTGATAATCTTTTTTTACCCAGAAGCACCTGGCCTCTGATTCTGGCAAGGTAGCACTTCAGCGCTGAGATCTGTGTTTTGCTGAAATACTTGCTGGCCAGTTTTTAACTTGTAAGTTGGCGCTCGATTAGGAGAACGTTCTCATTGGGGATCGTAAAGAGCCCATCATCACTGAACATCATACTCCCACATTTACACACTAAAAAATTAAATCTCAGCCTTGTAGGAGAAAATTACTACAGATGCTAGAATCTGTGCTGAACACAACAAATGCTGGAGACCTGAGTGGTCAGGCAGAATCTATGGAGCGAGAACAAGCTGATGTTTTGAGTCTACGTGACTCTTCATCAGAGCTGGAGTGAAGTGTGGAGGGGACAATGTTTATGCAATGTTTGGGGAGGGTGTGGAGGTTCTGGTGTAGGGTGCTGGTGAGAAAAGATGTTGATAGCTCACCCCTCCCCACCCCAATGGGACTGTCTGCTCTTTCAAGTCTAGAAGGTAAAACTCACCATTGTTCCGCCATTCTCACTTAATTTGAACTATCAACATCTTTTCTCCTCCAGCACTCTACACACACCATCCCCACACCACCGCTCCCCCCCAACAATAGCATAAATGCTGTTCCTTTCCCACTTCACTTCAGTTCAGATGAAGAGCCACCTAGATTCAAAACATTGAGCTTGGTCTCTCTCCATGGATGCTGTCTGACCCACCGTGATTTCCAGCATTTGTTGCTTTCAATAAATCTCAGGCTTTGTGAGAGCTCCTGGTCATTATTTTGAAAATTAGTGCACACAAAAATGTAGTGAAGTGTATTTTCCACAGAATTCATGATCCATCCTTGTGCTAAAGAGACATTGTCAATTGAGTAACTAGTTACGCATGCCACCTGGCAGCAAGTGTCAAAAGATGATTTTGAAACTGAAACCTACTGAGATAACAAAAATTGACAATGGATCATCTTATCTTACTACCGCAACAATATTCTCTTGACTTAATACATTTAGAATTCTACATGATGTACAGATGAGCCAGACAATACAAATGCATTTGGTTTAGAGGGTGTAATTTGTCAAGTAACTGAACTAATTGATTATCAAAGAAATGTAAATCTTTGCAGAGTGAAATGTTCTGAATTACATGTTCTGTAAAATTGCTCCCAACGGAACCCATTACTTTTGTATTTTTTTACTTAATTTTATAACCAATAGCTGGAGCAGACACACAAAATGAAACAAGCTAAAACAACAGCTGTGCTGGGAATTTAGTTTTCAATGTCTTACCTTACTTAACAATTAGAAACTTAATTGAATTTGTTGTATGGTAGACTGCCTGAGAAAATGACTTTCAGCTGAAGCTAGAGCCAACAAGCTAGCTACCATAAAATTTCATTTAATGTCTTCTACATCAACAAATTAGGCACAAAATTACTGATGCAGAAATGCTGAGTATAGATAATGTAGGATTCAGTGCTGGCAAGAAAGTTTAGCTAAACTTTCTTAAACAACTTTTTTTATTATTAATGTTTTCATACAGATGTCAGTTTAGAATTGGCAGAAGAGATTATTGACAGCTTTTCCATGAAGTTCTTAATGTGAAGAAATGAAAGGCTTTTAATATCTTTCAAAAACACAAGACATCCAAAATGTTTTACAGCCAATGAAATATATGCAGTTACTGTTGCTATGTAAAAGCACAGCAGCAAATTTGTGTACAATAAACAGTATGACAAAAACTAGATAATTTTTTTGTTATATTGCTTCGGGGATAAATGTCAGGCTGGATAGTGGAGATGTCTTCTCTGATCTTCTTTGAAATCGCACATGTCATTTTTTATATCATACATTTACCCTAGATGGTAAACAGTGCTTCTGGTGACTAAAATGTTTTGCAATCAAAACTAAAATGCTAAGGAGTTTACATACATTCAGATGATCGTATTAGATTTTCACAAACTTACAGTAGAGTACGTTTTCCTAAGTATGTTGTTTATAATGAAAATGTGAATCATTTGCAAGGAACAGATTACAATTCTGGCCTACCTAATAACTTTGAGGTCTGCTAACAGAACATTGATTTCGGAAATGTTTTTGAAAACTGTGGCAGAGGAGTGGCTAAGGGCTTAACAGGAAATCTTCTTGAATAACATTTTTCACCTAAATTGAAGTCTCTCAGGAGGGCGAATTGTGAAAATGGTAGACTTCTAAATTTTTGCATTAAGTCAACCTGATTCAGCCTTTGTATCAAAAGATGACAAACTGGCCATTTCTAACATTGAAGTTTTGGGCCCCGTGAGGTACAGGCAAAAAAAGTGGAAGGAATGTGCTAACAGACATGCCTTTTCCCTGGCTATATTCCATTGAATTCTGTTTTTCCAATGGCAGGATGGGGAGGGGGCAGCGACATATCTTTTGCTAGGTGGGTATCTAATTCATGCTGTTAAAATCTATATTGCTTGAAATGATTAGAAAAATCTCTGCTTGGCTCCAGCTACAGACAAAAGTTATTTTCTACAAGATAACAAAGTGTGGAGCTGGATGAACACAGCAGGCCAAGCAGCATCTCAGGAGCACAAAAGCTGACATTTCGGGCCTAGACCCTTCATCAGAGCTTTATTTTCTACAATGACTTCCCTTACACAAAGCTGGTCTGACCACTAGATGCAATTTTATTGTAAATCTGAAGGAGAAAATGTGTCTCCGTCATTGAGGCACTGCCTTCCTCACTTACCTTGAAAGTCCAGCTTCTATTGTATCCATGTTGGAAATCTTCTATTTCCCTACAGATCAAGAACCTGTCGTCTTGCCACTCTTTTCACAATTCAGGCTTGTAACTTCCATTTAAGTATGATAGTGGAATTCAGAAGCCATAGAGGAAGTTCTACCCCCAATATCTACACTTTTATTTACAACTGAATATTTACCATTTTTTCTTTGAATATTTTAATATTGAGAGTCTCAATTTTGCAATGAAATGTTTCAAAGTACTTTGCCAATATTTTATTCAAATTAAAGATATTTGAATAATCAGAATCAGTATCAGTAGGAGAGATGGACAAATGTCTTGTCAATCAAGGTTGATCATCCATTGAGAGTGAATCAGAGCTGTGGTCTCACTGTGTTGAAGTAGGTATTGGTTAAAGCAACCCACAGGGACATTCACAGGGGCGTGTGGCTGAAACCCCAAAATAAAATAAGTAAAGGGCTTCTTTCCCATATTGATTAGGGTCCCAGATCGATAAGAATAAGTAGCATGATACCACCTAAAGTGTTTGCAGTGAATAGTATAGAAGGGTTATGTAAGTAGATGAGAGTGAAACAAATCAATGTGTGAGGGGTATAAGAGAAAAAATGTGGGAGAAGAAAATAGAACACAATATCCTGGAAATACAAAGCATCTGTGAAGAGAGAGGCAGTTTTGCAGTTTGATGACTTTAATCAGTCCTGGAAAAAATCTATAAAGGAAACTGATTTAGTAAAAGTAGAGGGCTTAGTGTGGGAAAGAAGTATAGGGAGGGTTTGTGAAAGGATGGAAGACAGAAGGGATTATAAAAAACGGGACGGTGGGACAATACCAAATGAAGTTATTTTTGGAGGAATAAAGAAAGAAAGGATGTGTCCAGAAGAGGTGTAAATTGTCTGTAGCATTGCCACCATTAAGGACAGCACTCTGAATTTCTGAGAGAAGATTCCTGTCATCATGTCCCTTTCAGAAAGGCAGAGCCATACTTCCATTGTGACATTTCTCTCATAGTGCTGAACTGTTGAAGTAAACACACCACACCCTCTTTTCACTACACACAGCTTCCACATTTTGAAATTTACACGTATAGAAACACAGCCACTTTGGCAGCTGCTGTATGTAAGAAAAGTGCGTGGCCAGGGTTGCAGGAGGATAAGATGCCAGATGGCTAAGGGGTTGGGTGCCAATTGGGTACGGTACCATGATGGCAGATAAGGAGAGTGGTAGTTGGGTAAGTTGACAGGTAAATAGGGAGTAGGTACAGGAAAGTGTGCCAAGTAGGTAGAGAGCAGGCAGTACATTGCCAGGGTGCAAGGTAGCAAGAGGGCAGGTAAGTGGCTCAGTGTTATGAGTAGGTTAGTATGAGTGGGAAAAATCAGGTTTGGCAGGGCCTGGGGCAGTTGGGTGTCAGGTCCAGCAGTAATGGGGAGGGGGATTGCAGGGTTAATGTCTTATAGTTGCGGTGCACAATGAAATTTGGCCCAGAGCAGGAGAAGTCAGTGTATGCTCCCAGGGAGCGAAGGGAGGTCAGATCCAGACCAGGTGACATAGGATCGGGTCAGGAGTAGGGGACAGAGAGCTGAGTCTGGATCAGTTGAAGGGGTGTTGGGTCCTGGATGGTGAGGAGAGGTTGAGTCCTGGAGGGTGAAGGGGGTGAAAATCCAAAGCAAGGGAAAGTTGAGGGGGTGTACTGGTCCAGAGCAGGTAAAGGGTTGTCGGGTCCAAAGTTTGGGAGGGTATTGTCAGGTTCAGAGCGAGGGAAAGAGGATATTGGATCTGGGGCAGGTTGTGGGTGTCAGGTCTAAGGGCTGTTAGTTGTAAGTGGTCTGGGGAGGTCTAATGGTGTTTTTTTTTGAAATAGGTATGCGGTCTTTAAATATTGTTCATAAGGCTAACTTCTCATGAATAACTATTTACTTGATTTCATTGTAACCTTGCAAATCTCTGATTTAAATTGATGCTTTCAGAGGGTTTCAAACATTGGAGAGTTCTCAGTGGAATTTTTAATTTCTCAGGTAATTTCTTGGCACTGTATTATGTTGGGCGTTCTGCAGAAACTCACATGCAATTCCCATCTATGCTGGAATAACATCTACCTGGTCATCAGAAAATCCAGGCGAACATGCTTAATTGAAAGAAATACAAGTTAATCAGCATTTCCCCAGGAAGGAGGATCTGACTGATTGGGCTCTGAAATAGGAGGAGTTAAAAGGGCAGATGTTCTATGTTTTGTATGCTGAGGTGCCAAGAGAGGGGGAGAACTTGTCACTGATGATTGATAGTGGGCAACTATTGTTGCAGAGGGAATTCTCCCTTCAGAATGCCTAAAGAGAGGACAGGAGAAGATTTTGTTCGGTTTTAATATCATGCTGGAGGTGGTGTAATGCTGGAGGATAACCCATTAAATGTAAATCCCACAGTGACAAGTATCTTGTTGGGTTTGGCAATGTATTCCCGCCTATTCTAATGGGAAGGAGGTCTTGTTCCAAGAGGCTGCAGGTGTCAGCAGTGAGCTGCTGTGAGCCTCTTGAAGTGGTTATGTGAGCTAACCGTCACCCTGTACATTCTGCTTTTAGACATCCCACTCCTTCCTGCTGAACACGGGTCTCCATTCGCTCTGCTGTGTGGGCAGACTTGCAGCTAGAGAGCAGATAGTTGACGCTGTTCCTGTTACACTTGCTGCTGCTGGAGCTATCGGTGATGGTGCATTTTCTGCTTTTGCCGCTCAACAGAGTTGGAAGGTGGAGCTGCTGACTGTGCTCTCATGCTGTGGTGACGGCTGACAGCAAGGAAGCATAGCTGAAGGTGACTAAAGTGCTGCATGGGCAAAATGCCTTCTAAGATGCTGTAATGCAAATGATAGCACCCTCTGATAGAAGAATTGCTTTGAACAATGGTCTCTCCACTGCCATAGCTGAAGCTCCTCAGTGTAATTGATTAAAGCCTTCCCAACTGGTTAGTTTCACTGAAAAATCTCATTCTATTTTACATTTACCTTGTTAACCCTGATGGTGTGCAGATACAGAGAGAAGTAAGTTCTTTTATGGAGGAAGAACTTGCATCAAGACTGTCAATTGCTTTTCTAATTAACTAAATAATTTATCACCACAGTATTTCCTCACTGAACTTGCAACATGCTGTTAGGAAAGTTATAAGTGGCGGGTTTACATCGGAATTTCAAGGCTATGTAATGGCCCAGGACTTTCCCATATGTGAGAGCCACCTCCACCAAGCTGGTAAAATGTTGTTTCCTCAAATCCCCACCAAATCTCCTGCTCCTTATCTTAAAACTTTGCACCATGGTTATTTACCCCTTTACTAAGGCGAAAAGTTTCACCTCATCTACCCTTTCCATGCTCTTCAGAACTTTATAAAATTCAGCCAGATCCTTCTTTGCTATAAAGAAATTACCTCAGCTGATCTATTCACATGTCATAGTTGAATTGCTCCAGCCCAGACAACATCCTGATTAATCTCTTTTGATTAGATTCCCTACAGTGTGAAAACAGGCCCTTTGACCCAACAAGTCCACACTGCTCCTTGAAGCATCCCACCCAGACCCATCCCCCTCTAACCCACACACCCCTGAATGCTATGGGCAATTTAACATGGCTGACCCACCTGGCCTGCACATCTTTGGATTGTGGGAGGAAACCAGAGCACCTGGAGAAAACCCATGCAGACACATGGACAATGTGCAAACTCCACACAGACAGTCACCTGAGGCCGGAATTGAACCTGGGTCCCTGGCACTATGAGGCTACAGTGCTAACCACTGAGCCACCATACCGCCCCACTCTTGTACCCTCTCTAGTGCAGCCACATCCTCCCTATAGTGTGATGACTAGAATTACACACGATATTTCATCTGTGGCCTAACTAATGTAAATTTCCAACCTAACCTCTTTGCTCTTGCATTCAATGCCTTGACAAATAAACTCAAGTGTTTCGTCTGCCTTCAAACCACTTAAGTGACCTCAAAAACAAAGCTGCTGGAAAAGCACAGCAGGTCTGGCAGCATCTGTGAAGGAAAAAAACGGAGCTAACATTTTGGGTCTGGTGAATCTTCCTCAGACCCTTCCTCCACATCCGCTGTTCTTTCAGTTTTCACTTAATTGACCTGCTTACTTCAAGGATCCATGGATATACACACTAAAATCCCTTTGATACTCTGTACTTCCCAGGATCCTGCCATTCAGCATGCTTTCCCTTACTTTGTTGGCCCTCCCAAAATACAATACATCATACTTTTCAAGATTAAATTTCATTTTGCCACATTCTGTCCAACTGACCAGCTTATCTGCCAGAATGACTGTCCTATAGTCCAAGGCTTTTCTCCTTGGAACTTTCCACATGCCAAGTTCCATGTTATCTGTGAACTTACTGACCATACCACCTATACTCATACCTTGACCATTAATGCACATAAATTGTGTCGATCACTACAAATTCTCAACAAAGAAATGAAACCAGCAGACCACCTGACATTGACATAGGCACCAGAAAAGGCAACAGCAGAAACAGCCCTGCTGATCCTGCAAAGTCCTCCTCACCAACATCTGGGGACTTATTATAAAGCGTAGGCTGCCACTCCCACTGAGAGCTAAAACCAAAACACCCAAAGAGGAGCTCCTTGCACCATAACCTGTAAAAAGAGTGTGAAAAGTAGTGTAACCTGTTATTTGGCAACTTCTAGTGATTAAATAAAATAAATAAATCCCTGACAATCACTTCAAAATCAACAAGTAACAATTTATTTATCCAGCATTAACAGTGAACAAAATTAACTAAGCCATTAATAAACTGAATAAATCCCTTCTAATTACTAACTATTCCCGAATAAAGCAAGATTCTAAGGATATGCTGTTCCAATAAGCACAAGACCCACTTCTATAACAAAATAATAGAATTTAGTCTCTCAAAATTACACTCAGGTTACATATCTTCCAGAATGTTCTGTGCCTTCTCTGTTGATTTTTCTGTCAGGAATATTAACTAGTTGTGCCGTTTGTTTTGTTATTATTTAGATTCTGCTTTCTGAAAGACATAGAGGAGGCTGTGAGACCCAGTGACACTCTTGAGAGCTAAGGGCTATTAGCTCTGGCGGATGGCAGCTAGCTCTGGGGTCTTTGTCTAACTCCCCCCTCTTTTTTATACTCTAGATAATGTATCATTATTTCTTAAAATAGGATTGGTTCTGTGTTGTCGAAACCATCAGATTAAATATAATTGATTTTTTGGTATCTACCTGTACAAATTGTTTGGCTGAATTCAAAAACCTGCATTGTGGTAAAAGGTCTCTTGCTTGGTCTGCTAACTGTATAGCCTTTTGATTCAAATGTTTTGATTCAGGTGCTCTCTGTACACTTGCAAACTTTAAAGCTGCTGCTCACAGACATCTACGTTAAATTACTAAGCACAGAAAAAGCACATGATCTTTTAAAAATGGACAGGCAATACTTTCCTCCCAGCATTTAACAAACACCAAATTCTAACATCCTGCGTCCCAATCCACAAGTACTCTTCCCAACTTCACAACACCTCCCCCCTTAAGAAAAGAATGAACTGTCATTACAAAAAGATGGTTCCATTTTTTAAAAAAACCTTAACTCCAATATATCATTAATCTAGAGTTACACATTTTGTAGTAATTCTATTGATATATAACATTGAAAGCTACCGTTTCAACCTTATATAAGCATTTTTCTTTTAACTCACAATAAAGCATCTGTAATAATATTTTCATGACGCGTAACATGTACACCCTGTAAATTAAATGCTTATAACATCAGACTCCAATGAAATAACCTATTGTTCTTGTCCCTAAATCTTTCCAGAAATGTCAAAGAATTGTGATCGGTATAAAGAATCATCTCTGATGCATTGTTTGCAACATAAACATATAAATGTTGGAAGGCTATTATCAAACTTCATAACTCTTTCTCAACAGTTTTTTTTCTGGTAGATATTGAGTTTTTTGAAAAAAATAACCAATTGGCCTTTCAATTCTACAATCATTCTCATGTAAGAACACAGCTCCAATACCGACATCATTGATGGCGACATTGAAGCGTTTCAAAAAATGTGGCATGGCTAAAACTGGTGCGATGGTTAACACTGTTTTTAAATACTCAAATGCATCCTGGCATGGTTCTGTTCACTGAAACTTCATGGTTTTTTTTAACAAATCTGTCAACAATGCCACTACAGTACTAAAGTTTGGTAAAAATGCCCTGTAGAATCTACTCAATCCATAAATCACAGCTCTTCCTTCTTCGATGGTTGTCTTGGAAATTCCTTGTCTTCTTGTTTGCCAGTGTCATCCATCTGTATCTGATGTTGTGCTCTATGAATTTCACTTCCACCTTCGCAAATTCTGTTCTTGCCAAGTTTATGAACAACTTTGCCTTCCATAGTCTCTCAAAGAGCTCTGCCATATGCTCCATGTGATCTTTCCGTGAATGGCTAAAGATCAATAATTCATCTATGAAGATGGTACAATTAGTCAATCCTGCAACAACTCTGTTAACAAATTCTATTTGTCATTACAAAAGCAGAAATTTATTTTGCTCTCCCCAACAAAGGTGCTTGCCAGTAACCATGAAGCAAGTCCAACTTTGTGATGTAAGTGGCTTGACTTACTTTTTCAACACAATCCTCCAGCCTAGGAAATGGGTATAGATTTGGTCCAGCATTGACCTTCCAATAATCTATGCAAAATCACTGAGTACCATCAGGTTTAGGAACCAACATGATTGGAAAACTCCGTTCACTTTGACTCATCTGTGTGATGTCTTCTTGGAGTATCGCTTCCAATTCTTCCTGAGCCTACACTTCTTCATGAGGATTAAGCCTGTATGGGTGTTATTTTGTTAGAACACCATTCCCTACATCATCCTCATGTACTATGGCATTAGTCCTCCCTATTTTAATTCTACATAGGTCATCATAGCACTATAGTAAGTCTTTCAATTCAGTTCTCTGTTCCTGGGACAGATAGCTCACTACCCTATTTCATTCCTTAAGGACTTCCTCATATTCAATTTATGCTGAGGCACATCTCCCAACTGTCTCTCCGGTTCTTTCTACCTGTCATAGAAATGTTTCAGAATGTTCACATGACATACCTAGTCATTTTTTTTTTCTATCTGGTATCTTTACCAGATAATTTACCTGATTTAACTTCTTAATCTGACAGAGACCACTAAACCTTGCTTTGAAGGGATCTCCTACCACTGGCAACATCAACAATATTTTATCCCCACCGGCAAATATATGAATTTTCGATCTCTTATCTGCTTCTTGCTTCATTAAGTGTTGTGCCACCTTCAAATTTCATCTAGTTTATTCACATACTCTGTTTAATCCTCCTCTCACCTCAGATATAAAATTCAACTTTGAGATCTCTGACTTCAGACCCATCAACATTTCCTTAATTAATTTTAAAGACCCTCTTACTTCATGTATGAATATCAATTCAAATGGAGTAAACTGAGTCAATTCATCTGCAGAATCTCTAACAGCAAATGATGTAAATGGGATAACTTTATCCCAATTATTTGGGTAACCCTGGCAATAAGGCCTCAACATTGTCTTTAGGGTCACCTTTCCAATGCTTCCTGGAATTGGTACACACTTGATTTAAAGTGTTTGATGCTTAAACTATCCATGACCCCCTTAAATAATTTGGTGGTAAAATTGGACCCTTGATCAAACTGAATTTCCCTGAGTAGTCCATAATGGATAAACAAAACAAACAACTCTTCCTCAAGCTTTTCTGCCTTGATATTCCTTAATGGAATTGCTTCCAGAAACTTGGTAGACACATCCATCATGGTTAGCAAATATTTGTTCCACTTTTGGTTTTAGGGACGGGGCCTACACAATCAATTACAACCTGTGCAAAAAGTTCTTCAAATGCAGGATTTGGCATCAAAGCTGCTGGTTTTATCATTGTGTGTAGCTTTCCGACCATGTGACATATATGATAGGGTGACAAAATGCAGCCATGTCTTTATATAACCCAGGTCAATAAAAATGCTTCTGTATTTTAGCCTGATTCACCCCTAGATGACCTCCGACAAGTAATCCATCTGCTATGCACAACACTTCCTGTCCGTATTCTACTGGCAACACAATCTGGTGAACTGACACCCATACCTCACCTGCACTAACCAGCCAAAGTCTCCATTTCTGCCTTAAGATTTTATCCTTAAGGTAATACCATTCTGGAATACACTCAGATTTGTTTTCCAAATAGGATTTGGATATAAGTCCTTTATCATCTCATTTTTTTGTTGTAACTACATTTGTCTTTCAGAACTAAACACTTCTGCCTGATTTGCTAAATGCTTAGGTTTCTCCTTTGCCAGCTCATCAAACAAGATATCAGCTAACTGAATCTCAACTCCTTCATCTTTCTCTCATGTTTTCATAGAACCCCTACAGTGTGGAAATAGGCCCTCCAGCCCAACAAGTCCACACTGACCCTCAGAGCATCCCACCCAAAGCTATCCCCCTATAACCTACTAAATCTACACATCCCTGAACACTATGGGCAATTTAGCATGGCCAATCCACCTGACCTGCACATCTTTGGATTGTGGGAAGAAACCGGAGCACCCAAAGGAAACCCACGCAGATATGGGGCGAATGTGCAAACTCCACACAGACAGCCACCTGGGGGTGGAATCAAATGCAGGTCCCTAGCACTGTGGGCAGCAGTGCTAAACACTGAGCCACTATGCCGCCTTCCCTTCTTTTTTTTAACTTATGGCTGTGGGAGCTTGTCAAAAAAAAGTTAGAGAGTAATTTTCTTTTAACTTCTTGGTTCCCTGTTTTCATTTGGCTTTTCCACTGTGATGGGCATCACTCCCACCAGTGAGCCAAATATGCTGTTTCCAAGGATAAACTGTATTCCTGGAATAATCGATTTTTCCATCACTCACTCCTATTATCACTTCCCCAGTTTTGTTTGGGCTTTCTAGTCTTTTCTTACACAGGGAAAAGGGAAAGCCATTACCTCAATTTTGACTTAGCTACCAACAAGCAGTCAAAATTAAACACATTTTCTACTTCTCTCTTAAGTTTTATGTAAAGATCTAAGACACTTGTTTCCAAGTTTGTTTAAATCTGCTGGGATCTTTTGTACCCTAAATCTGTTCAAATCTGTCTAAATTGTGGACAGAAGCCCCCAATCTGTATTAAAGCAGAAGTTAGCCACTACCCCTCACACCCCCACCCCCACCCCACTGTGAGAACTGAAACCAAAACACCCAAAAAGGAACACTTTGCACCATAATCTGTAAAAGCAATGTGGAAAGGGGTGAGAGCTGGATGAACACAGCAGGCCAAGTAGCAGCAGAGGAGCAGGAAGGCTGACATTTCGGGCCTAGACCCTTCTTCATTTTTTCTGAAGAAGGGTCTCGGCCTGAAACATCAGCTTTCCAGCTCCTGTGTTGCAGCTTGGCCTGCTGTGTTCATTCAGCTCTACACCTTGTTACCTCAGATTCTCCAGCATCTGTAGTTCCTAATGTCTCTGGAAAGAGGTGCAACCTGCCTTTCAGCAACTTCTCGTCGTTAAGTAAAACAAACCCTTGACACTCACTTTAAAATCGACAAGATAAAATTTATTTATCCAACTTTAACAGTGAACAAATTAACTAAACTATGAACAAAGCAAATAAACCCCTTCTAACTACTAACTATTCCTGAATAAAGCAAGATTCTAATGGTATGTTGTTTCAATAAATGCAAGACCCATTTATATAACAAAACAATAGAACTTAGTCTCTCAAAATTACATTCAATTTACATGTCTTCCAGAATGTTCTGCATCTTCTCCATTGATTCTTCTGTCAAGAATAATAACTTGTTATGCTGTTGGTACTGCCGTCATTTAGATGGTGCTTTCTCTAAGACATAGAGGAGACTGTGAGAGCCAACGATTCTCTCTTGAGAGCTGAGGGATATTAGCTCTGGTGGATGGCTGCTAGCTATGGGGCCTTTGACCAACTTCCCCTTCTTTTTACACCCTTGATGACATATCAATATTTCTTCCAATAGGACTGAAACTATGTTGCCAAAACCATCAAAATTAAATATAATAGTTTTTTTTGGTGTCTATGTATTTGTTCAAATTGATTGGCTAAATTCAAAAGTCTGTGTCACATTAAACAAAAACTGCTGCTTGGCCTGCTAGCTGTATGGCCTTTCGATACAAATGTTTTTATTCAGGTGCTCTCTGCACACTTGCGAAGTTTCACGCTGCTGCTCATAGTCATCTATGTTAAATTACTAAGCATAGAAAAACCATATGATCTTCTAAAGGGACCAGGCAATGCTTACCCTCCCCCCTCCCCAGCATTTTACAAGCACCAATTCTAACTTCCTGCCTTCCAATTCACAAGTACTCTACCCAACTTTGCAACAATGGGATAGTGTCAAAATTGGGAGAGTTCTCTCACAGATTAGTCAAGCAACAGCTTGACACAGTCATACTCAAGGAATTATACCTTACCGACAATGTCCCAGACACCACCATCATCATCCCAGGATATGTCCTGTCCCACTCGCAGAAAAGTCCCGGCAGAGGTGACAGCACAGTGCTATACAGTCAGGGGCGAGTTACACTGAAAGTCCTCAACTTTGACTCTGGACCGCATGAAATCTTATGGCTTCACGTTGAACAAGGGCAAGGAAACCTCCTGCAGGTTATCACATACTGTTCTCTTTTGACTGATGAATCAATACTCTTCCATGTTGAACAACACTTAGAGCACTGAGGTTGGCAAGGTTGCAAAATGTATTCTGTATAAATACATTTCAATGCCCACCACCAGGAGTGCTTTGACAGCAGCACTACTGATCAAGCTGTTTGGCTCCTAAAGGACATAGCTGTTAGATTGGATCTGCAGTAGATAAAGAGGGTAGCAAGAAGATGGAAAAAAATATACCTAACCTCATTACATCTGTCCATGACAGTACCAGTAGTAATAACCATCGCACAGTTCTCATGGAGGTGAAATCCTGCCTTCACATTGAGAATACCCTCCATCATGTTGTGCAGCACTATCACCATGTTCTACAGTCCTGCCCAACATCCTGTCATGAATCGTGGTGGACAATTCAACAACTCACTGCAAGAAGACACTCCACAAGTCACAACACATCAGTGCAATAGTTAAGAATAAAGCATTCACAGCAATCTCCAGCCAGAAGTTCCAAGTCGATGATCCATCTCAGCATCCTCCAGAGGCCCCTCACATCACAGAGACCAGTCATCAAACAATTCAATTCACTCCATGCAATATCAAGAAATGGTTGGAGGCATGGCATAGTGCAAAGGTTATGGGCCTGACAATATTATGACAATAGTACTGAAGACTTGCACTTCAGAACTTGACACTCCCCCAGCCAAGCTTGCTGAATACAACACTAGCATCTGCCCAATAGGGTGGAAAATTGCCTAGGTATCTCAAGTACACAAAAGCAGGGAAAATCTAACCCAACCAATTACTGTCCCATCAGTCCACTCTAAATTATCAGTAAAGTGATGGAAGGTTTCATCAACAGTGCGAACAAACAACACCTGATCAGCAATAACCTGCTCAGTGACACTCAGTTTGGGTTCTGCCAGTGCCATTCAGCCCCTGACCTCAATATAGCCTTGATTCAAACTTAGACAAATGAGCTGATTTCCATAGATGAGGTGAGAGTGACAGCTCTTGACACTAAGTCTGCATTCGACTGAGTGTGGCATCAAGTAGCCCCAACAACACTGGAATCAATAGGTATCAGGGGGCAAACTCTCCACTGATTGCTGTCATATCTGGCAGATAGGAAGATGGGTACGCTTGTTGGAAGTCAGTCCAGGACATATCTGTAGGAGTTCCTCAGGTTGATGTCTTTGTCCCAACTATTTTCAGTTGCTTCCTCAATGACATGTCCTCCATCATTTGCCCAGAAGCAGGGATAGTCTCCAATGGATTGCACAATGTTCAGCGCTATTCATGACTCCTCAGATACTGATGCAATCTATACTCAATTGCAACAAAATCTGGCCAATATCCAGGGTTTGGCTGACAAGTGGCAAGTAACATTCATGCTACACAAATGCAAGGTAATGACCATTTGCAATAAAAGACAATCTAACTAGCACCTATTGACATTCAATTGTGTTAAACTTGGGGGTATCATTGACCAGAAATTTAACTGGAATAATCTCACAAGCACTGTGGCTACAAGAACAGGTCAGAGGCTAGGAATAATTGAAAAGTAACTCCCCAAAGAGAGTGCATCAGCTACAAGGCACAAATCAAGAGTATGTAGGAATACTTGCCACTTGTTTGGATGGGTGCCACTCCAACAACACTTAAGATGTTTGACTCTCTCCAGGACACAGCAGTTAGATTGGCAGCACATCCACAAAAATATGCTCCCTCTACTGCTGAACCTCAGTAAGGAGTGTCACTGTGACGCCACCCGCAAACTGGAGAAGCACCTCGTCACATTCTGTCTCGGGAGCATACAACCCAATTGCCTAAATATGGATTTTACCAGTTTCAAAATCTCCTGAACCCTGGCCTCATTCCATGACCAACCCTCCCTCTCATCCCTGCCTCCTTGATCTGACACAACTTGCCCATGTTCTCTCCCACTCATCCACCCCTCCCACCTTACTGACCAATCTCCACCACTGCCTACATGCATTCACATATCACCATTCCACCTACTTTCCCCAGCCCCATCCATCCTCTCTCTATTTATTTCTAAGCTCCCTTCCCCCTCCCCATTTCTGAAGAAGGGTCCCAGATCAAAATGTCAATTTCCTGTTCTTCTGATGCTGACTGGTCTGCTGTGTTCCTCCAGCTACACAGTGTGTTTATTTCTGTAAGTGTGGTGTGCACAATCTACAAGTTACATGGCAAAAATTCTTCAAAAATCTTTCGCTAGCAGCTTCCAAACCCACAAGCACTTCCATCTAGAAGAATAAGGGCAGCAGATGCATGGAAACACCTCACCATCTTCAAATCTCTCTCCAAGCCACTCACCAGCCTGACTTGGAAGAATATCTCCATTCCTGAAATGTTGCTGGTTCAAAGTCCTGGAATTCCTTTGTTAAGGACTTTTAGGTCTACCTACAGCATGTGGACTGCAGCAGTTCAAGAAGACAGTTCATCACAACTTTCTCAAGGGCAACTAGGAAAATAAATGTTTGCCAGCCTGTGGTGCCCAATCTACATACTCAGTCACCTTGAAAAATTAAATCAAATTTGTCAGTGACAAGTCAAAGTGTGTGAATTGAAAGATTCTTTGAAAGTTGAGTTGGTGAACTTGTTAAGTATTTAACAAGATAATATAGAATTTTGTTAACTTCTAGGTGCCATATTGTGCATTATTCTCCGCTAAAGACAATCTCTTGGGATAAAAGATAACTTGCCTCCACTTTGATTCAAGTAAAAGCACATTGTGTGATATGCAGGCCCCAACACATGTAGTGCTGGTAGTATTTGAAGATATTGGTGAGATGGATGGTGAGGCTTATGCACTTTCTCCAACAGTTCAGCTTTACCTCTGCACACTCAATGCTCAAGACTCAAAGTCTCTCAATACATTCAGTGTCATCCCAAGTAAGCCTTCGCTATTTTGATCAGTCACAAGTCAGGATCTTCCATGAGTCAGTGATTATGTTTGCCTTCTTCATAGATGCTTTCAGGACATCCCTAAAGCAGTTCAGCTGCCCATCTGGGAGTACCCTAACATGAATGAGTTTCAAGTCCCCTCCAAAGCCAGCTTGCCCAACTTTGAGGTGCTAATTATTCATAGCCAGTGTGGCTGGGTTGACAGGTCGTTCATATGCATTACATCAGAAACCCAAAGCAATTATACAGAGCTGTTAAACAATTATAATTGAACACTGAGCACTTTCACATTGGTAAGCATGAGGAAATCTTGATTTGTTTTAAATCATGACAGATGCCAATTTTTAGAGAAGAGTGCTGTCAATTTTATTGAGGTGCCTGCAAAATTGCTGGATTACAAAAGTAGCAATAAAAATGTGTTAAAGATGTTGAGACAGTTTTCAGGTGATTATTATAATTCTTTGGAAGCTTAAGTTGAATATTTTTACCAAGGGTTATGGCCTCAATAAGGATCAAGAAATTCAAATGTCTGGAATAAATTCTTATTTATTGTCAAAATATAACAAGTTTAGGTTTTACTGGTAATCTATACTTCAGCCAACATTTAAAGATTTTGTTTGAATTCTTGCAGCCCAACAGGGAGTATGTTGGTTACCAGTCACAATGCTCCATTGTAAAATTCTCCAGATGTAGAAGCATATTGAAAAATCTTATTATTTGTAACAATGCCCTATAATGCTGCAAGCTGCATTTAGCAGCTCAAATTATGGAAGATGGACAACAAGTGCAAATCTCCATGGAGATCAAAGTTGCATACTAGACCACTTTGTAAAGTGCCCACAAGTTTTATGTAGATAAGATTTCAACATTATTCTTGTCTTAATGATAGTCATTATGCAGCCTCACTGATTGGAATTCATTTATTACCTGCATTGAATGTGAGGGAAGTAATTATAATTTATGTATATCTGCGCTAAAATTAATTTACATTTTGGCATATAGTCACCTCTCTCCTTGGTAGGGGCATCAGAAATCATTTGAAAATGAGATATGCTGATTTGTCCCCCTCCCCCGAACTTCTACAGTAGTCACTAGTTCTTAAATTTGAAAAGCAACATTATTACTGTATTGTTCTAATTTATTTAAGCAATAAATTTTGTTATAAAGGAGGGTATGAGGTAATAAAAGCTGACGGTGTTGGATAAATGCCAAGTCCAAAGGCCAACCAATTTATTCAGTAGTGGTAGGTTTTTATTTCAAGTATACTGGCTCATAATGGAATTTATTACTATTTTAAATTACAACACCAAATTATGAAGTATTGTTAGATATGATAAAAAATATACATTTTAGGGAAACACCCTATTTGCTGCATTTTGTATATCATATTTGAGATGGCCAAACCTCTACCCCTAGTCATTATGCCTCCTTAGCTCATTTGGTGATGCACCACAGCCTATCTAAGTCTTGTACAAGTTATTTAATGATATTCAGCTTGCATCTATTGTTAAAGCAAAACGGGCCCTGTTGTGTTTTTGTTCCATTTCTTATCAAAGGGTGATGTCCAGGAATATGAACACCCAAAGTCAAGCATCAAGAAATATTGCTGAGCCCATCTGGTTCATCTTGTTATTCAGATTATCTTTCAGTATTTGTATTAACAATTTTCCCTGATCTAAAGCCTTATCATTCTACTCCTTGATAAATATGTATTCTATTTAACATGAATTCTTCAATAGAGTCAGCATTCTCTGTGTAAGAAGGCAGCTTCTTCCATAAGTTTACAACAACTTTGACTGTAAAGTCATTGCTCTTCAGCTGAATATCAGGTCCTTGTCACTCTTGTCCTACTTTTTGTTACAAGATATGTTAGCCTAGATATTCTTGGATTTTGTCCCAACAACACAAGCATGGCATTGTGCAAGCTTAATACATCCTTGCTCAAGATCAAAGATTTTATTGGGGGGATATTTTGGAGTCTGCTGGAGGAAAATATCCTGTGTAGGATGACTTAATTTTGGGAGCATGCAAGGTTTTGATTTCCCAAAGACTGATTGAGATGCAGAGATAAAGGCAGCAATGCATTTGTGGTGTGCTCAGCCTAACATTAGTCTGTGGTAGGATCATTCTTGCAATGCATTTGCAAACCATGAATATATGTTTTTGTAATTTTTAAGGAGTACATCCAACCTTCAAGACAAACTCAGCGGTGCACACGAATTCCAGCTCACGTTTATGTTAAAGTGGTATGCACCAGTTGATTTACTTGTGGGTAAGATCAACAGTTTTTCTCATTTTAATTCTAAAGTATAAGGGACAGAGCAGGAGTATAGTATCTTGGAGGCTGGATTGACATAGAGGATTGAAAGAGAGAGCCAAAGAAGGACAAAGGCTTTGGCCAAGGACATGGATGAATGCATTTTGAGAGGTCTGACATCTTGGTAGTGGTTGAGGGGAGGGCAGTAATTTTTAGCTATGTACCGCTGTACAACTTCCATTTTCCAGTTTATCGTCTAAAAGGGAAATTGCCTGGTCCTAAAAGCAACTTTGTTATTTGGGTAACATAATTGTCCAATAATCTACATCTATGCTAACGAGCAATGTTTTGAGTTTGATAGTATTTAATTTACCCACTCATTCCGTTTGTCAAAATGGGTTTTTTTGGGTTACAACATGTTTAGCACTGAAAACAACCTCAGGAGAAATATTCAGAATTTAAATTATACATTTAACCACACAGTTGGAAAACATGGTGTTGGGCTTCAGATCGGTATGACAGGCTGGCACAACATCGAGGGCCGAAGGGCCTGTACTGTACTGTGCCGTTATGTTCTATGTTCTATGTTCTATGTTCTACCACAAGTGCAAAGTATAATGAAAATATGAAATACTGTTGTTATATTAGGCTGTAAATTAATTTTGTTGATATCTGTGGGCATAAAGTTCCACATGTTCACATGACATTGTTTATTATTTGGACAGAGGAGTAGACTCATTTAAATTAACATCAATACCTTTGTTAAAATGGTTGACTAAAGAATGCTAAACTAATAAGTTCTGTTTATCCCAAATATTGGTATTTTCTAGCTTTTGTGGCAAGAAAGTAATTAATTAAAGATATTAAAAACAGCCCTTTTCAAACTTGATGCAGCTGAAACATTCAGTTTATACCAGGCCAGTTACCTGAAGTTCTTCATTTACTGACACTCAAGTGGAAACATGTTTATGAAAAAGCCCAAATTTAAAATTTCACATTTCTATTTGCAGACTCAAATAAGCACAATCGAACTCTTTCCAGATATAACTTAAATACTCATTGTAAAATTATTGCTCACCTGGGATAGTTGCAAAATTCTCACAAACTCACAAATGATTTCTAAATTCCAGAATAACCTCTTCAAATTTTAAATCGACTTTTCTTATCATTTCATTTTCAGGAAGTGAGCAAGGTTAGCTTTTACTTTCCCCTCAGAGTTATATATTGAGATTATATTTATAACAATTGTATTTTGATCAGTTGACCAAAGTTAACCATTTTCTGGGGCATTAAATTTATGCACAGGCCAGAACAAGTAAATTCATTTTCTTTCCTCTAAATTACAGTTAGAATTTTACAAAAATCCAATAATTTTACAATCATTTTAACTGACAATGTCTTTGCATTTGCAGTTTTCTTAAAAAAAACTAAATTCAAATTGTCAAGGCGCCATGATGAAATATAAATTCATGGGCTGTGTTATTTTCATGGAGGCATTTGTCCCATCCACCAGCCAGAAAGTCAAGAGTATAGATAATAAAATGTGAGGCTGGATGAACACAGCAGGCCAAGCAGCATCTCAGGAGCACAAAAGCTGACGTTTCGGGCCAAGAGTAGCCTGGTTTCTGTTGTCCTGGAACTCAGTTTGAGGTTCAGGAAGCGAGTAATTGCCTGCAAACCACAGAGTTGTAAGTCAAACAAAGGGCCAATAGCTCTTCAGTTCCAGAGAAGTGGCCAGGTGACCTGGGTCTGTGACAATTCTAGTTCAGTCACATTACAGAAGCATGAAGTGCACATGTATCTCACTAAAGGAGATGGACTAAATGCTCAACAGGGCATGTATCATGTCCACTTAAGGCTCACACTCACCTCATTCTCTATAATCCTAAATCACTACCACATGAGAGATGAGGAAGTGCTTCATGCATCACAAGGATATAAGAAGTTTCAAAGGCTAATCATCATTCAGCTCTCACAAGTGACTGAATCTTTGACTGTCATACATCAGGGGTTCTTGACCATTAACAATAAGGACCAGAGCCAAAGCATTACACATTAATGTAGAGGAAACTGTCCACCACAAACAATGAATATGCTAGCGCCTGGCCTGCCCACAACATTCAACATTTACACCTACTTAATGAGACAGAATTTATGATCAGTGATGATTCCATATACATCAGGAGGGAAATGTTTTTCCAAAGTGTAGGCTTGGTTTTTTAAAAAATATACATTCATGGGATCAGGGTCTCACACCCCGGATGGATCAGCATTTATTATCCATTCCTGGTTGACCTTCAGAAGGCGATGGTGAGCTGTCTTCTTGAACAACTACAGTCCAAATGCAGGTGCACCCACATTGCTGTTAGGGAGGGTGTTCCAGGATTTTAGCCCAATAACAGGGAGGGAACAGTGACATATTTTTATTTCAAAAAATATATTTTAATCATAAAAATATCTTCATTCAAAAACCCAGTCACCAAAGCAGTTTTGTTCTGTACAGTAGCATGTCAAAAAAACAAACAAACATTGGAGATAACACTGTGTGAAGCTGGATGAACACAGCGGGCCAAGCAGCATTAGAGCAGCAGGAATGCTGATGTTTCGGGCCTGGACCCTTTTCAGAAATGGGGGAGGGGAAGGGGATTCTGAAATACATAAGGAATAAGGAGAGAGGGAGAGGCCGATAGAAGATGGATAAAGGTGAGAGGGGACAGACAGGTCAAAGAGGCGGCGTTAGAGCCAGTGAAGGTGAGTGTAGATGGGGAGTTAGGGGGGATAGGTCAGTCCAGGGAGGACAGACAGGTCAAGGAGGCGGGATGAGGCTGGTGGGTAGGAGATGGGTGTGAGGCTTGAGGTGGGAGGAATGGTCAGAGAGGCGGGGACGAGCTGGGCTGGTTTTGGCATGTGGTCGGGGGAGGGGAGATTTTGAAGTTTGTGAAGTCCACATTGATACTCTTGGGCTGCAGAGTTCCCAAACGAAATATGAGATGCTGTTCCTGCATCTTTCGGGTGGCGTCATTGTGGCAATGCCGAGGAGGCCCGGGATGGACATGTCGTCCGAGGAGTTGGGGGGAGAGGGGGGAGTTGAAATGGTTCGCGACTGGGAGGTGTAGTTGTTTATTGTGAACCGAGCATAGGTGTTCTGTAAGTGGTCCCCAGGCCTCCACTTGGTTTCCCCAACGTAGGTGAGGCCACAATGGGAACAGCGGATACAGTATACCACGATGTGGAAAGTCTTCTTAGGGCCTGGGATGGGGGTGAGGGGGGAGGTGTAGGGGCTGGTGTAGCATTTCCTGCGGTTGCAGGGAAAAGTGCCGGTGGTGGTGGGTCTGGAGGGGACTGTGGAACAGACAAGGGAGTCACGGGGATAGTGGTCCCGCGGGAAAGCACATAAGGGTGGGGAGGGAAAAATGTCTTTGTTAGTGGGGTCGGATTGCAGATGGCGGAAACGTCAGAGGATGATGTGTTGGATTTGGAGGTTGGTGGGGTGTTACGTGAGGACAAGGGGGATTCTCTTTTGATTATTATTGTTGTGGGGTAGTGTGAGGGATGAGTTGCAGGAAATGTGGGAGACACAGTTGAGGGCATTTTCGATCACTGTGGAGGGGAAGTTGTGGTCCTTGAAAAAAGAGGGCATCTGGGATGTTCAGGAGTGGAATGCCTCATCTCGAGAGCAGATGCAGCGGAGTCGAAGGAATTGGGAATAGGGGATGGCCTTTTTACAGGAAGGTGAGTGAGAGGAGGAGTATTCTAGGAAGTTGTGAGAGTTGGTAGGCTTATAATGGAGATTATTTTCCAGGTGGATGCCAGAGATGGAGGCAGAGAGGTCCAGGAAGGAGAGAAAGGTATCAGAGATGGTCCAGGTGAACTTAAGATTGAGGTGGAAGATATTAGTGAAGTGGATGAACTGTTTGAGCTCCTCATGGGAGCACGAGGCGGCGCCAAAACAGCCATCAATTAAACGGAGGAAGAGATAGGGGATAGGGCCAGTGTAGCTTTGGAAGAGGGATTGTCCCACATAACCCTCAAAGAGGCAGGCATGGCTTGGGCACGTGCGATACCCATGGCCACTCCCTTTGTCTGTAGGATGTGGGAGGAATTAAAGGAGAATTTGTTGTGGGTGAGGATGATTTCGGATAAGCAGATGAGGATGTCAGTGAAGGGGACTGGTCAGGCCTGCGGGGCAAGAAGAAGTGGAGAGCCTTTTGGCCATCTGCATGTGGAATGCAGGTGTATAGGGACTGGACATCCATAGTAAAAATGGCGTGTCAGGGACAAGGGAATTGGAAGTTCTAGAGGAGGTGGAGGGCATGGCTGGTATCATGGACGTAGGTAGGGAGTTCCTGGACCAAAGAGGAGAAAATGGAGTTGGGATAGGTGCAGATAAGGTTGGTGGGCCAGGAGCAGGCCGAGACAATGGGTCGACCAGGGGAGTCAGGTTTGTGGATTTTGGGAAGGAGATAGAAGCGGGCGTTGCGGGGTTGGGGAACAATGAGGTTGGAGGCTGTGGGTGGGCGTGGTCACCTGAGGTGATGAGGTTGTGATGGTTTGGGAGATGATGGTTTGGGCTCGGGTTTGGGGTCATGATCAAGGGAGCGATAGGAGGAGGGGTCAGAGTGCTGGCATCTGGCCTCAGCGATGTAGAGGTCAGTGCGCCATACTACAACTGCGCCTCCCTTGTCTGCGGGTTTGATGTTGAGGTTGGGATTGGAGCAGAGGGAGCAGAGGGCTGCACTTTCTGTGGGGGAGAGGTTGGAGTGGGTGATGGGGGTGGAGTTTGAGGCGATCAATGTTCTCAATGACAATTGGAGATGAAGAGGCCAAGGGAGGGTAGGAGGCCTTAGGGTGGTGCCCAGAAGGAGAGGGTGTGATGGAGGCAGGAGAAGGGGTCAGTAGAGGAGGGTTAGGCTCACGCTTAAAGAAATAAGCATGGAGGTGAAGGCGGCGGAAAAACTGCTCAGTGTCCAAACGTGAGTTGTATTCATCGATGTGTGGGTGGAGGGGTACAAAGGTGAGTCTTTTATTGAGGACCGACTATTTGCCCGCAGTAAGGGGGAGCTCTGGGGGGATGGTGAATACTCGGCAGGGCTGGGTGTTATTGTCTTGTCTGGAACTGCTGGCTGTGAAGGTTGTGGGCGGAGCGATGTCGGCTGGTAAATCTAGGGTGTTGGTGGCAGCAGCAGCTTCGATGTCTGTGTCAGCCACAGAAACGGAAGTCGCGGCATCAGCTGCGGTGTCGATGGCATCAGTTGTACCAGAAGCAGTGTGCCAGGTGACAGCAGATGTAACATCATCTGTGGAAACCGTTGGTGCTCCGAAGGTGGGCACATGGTGGGGAAGGTTCTGGGTATGGTGGCAGGCACCAGGGAGTTTAAGGGGTGATGGGAACTGCAGATGCTGGAGAATCCAAGATTACAAAGTGTGGAGGTGGATGAACACAGCAGGCCAAGCAGCATCTCAGGAGCACAAAAGCTGACGTTTTGGGCCTAGACCAGGGAGTTTAAAGTACTTTTGGTTTTTAGTGTCTGATAAAGCTGAGTGGAATTGTGTGTTCAGTTTGTGGACCTTACGAAGGATAAAAACAGGAGAGGTCCTTTGTAGGTCTGGGAGAGGGAGGCTGTGAGTTGGGGTAGGCTTGATTGGAGTATTTGGAGATGCCAGCACATTGCAGCAAGTGTGTCTTTCAGAAGTCACAGCGAGAAAGAATTCTGTAAGAGATCAGTGTTTCCAATGCAGCGGTTATCACAGTTGGGGCCAAATTTGGAAGGCTTAATTGTAGACTTTAGTCTGTTGGGAATGATCTAGTTTCATAGGCAGGTACTCAGAAAAGTAATGTGGCTGTAGTCCAGCTTGCTTTCGGATGTGGTTGAGCAGTTTCAGGACCAAAGAACGCACAAGAGGGTTGCAGTGGGAGAGGGATGCACTGAGGTTTTTATCTGTTACAGAGATAGTAGGAGCTGCTGATGCTGGAGAATCTGAGATAACAAGGTGTGAAGCTGGATGAACACAACAGGCCAAGCAGCATCAGAGGAGCAGGAAAGCTGACGTTTCAGGTCGAGACCCTTCTTCAGAAATGGCGAAGGGGAAGGGGATTCTGAAATAAATAGGGAGAGAGGGGGAGGCAGATAGAAGATGAATAAAGGAGAAAATAGGGTGAGAGGAGACAGACAGGTCAAAGAGACGGGGATGGAGCCAGTGAAGGTGAGTGGAGATGGAGAGTTAGGGATGGGATAAGTCAGTCCAGGGAGGACGGACAGGTTAAAGGGGTGGGATGAGGTCAGTGGGTAGGAGATGGGGGTGGGGCTTGGGGTGAGAAGAATGGTTAGGGAGGCAGGGGCTAGCTGGGCTGGTTTTGGGATGCATTGGAGCTTGATTCTATCCATCAAATAAAACCCAAGGCATTTCTTACTTATACAGAATTAAATCCGAGGGATCGGAGCGTGTGACAACTGAAAGAAACCTCATTTAACTTTGGCAGAAAGACCTCAGTCTTTGCCCACTGTACTTTGGCAGTATCTGCCCCAAGCTTTACTGCATCCCTCAGCACGTAGTTCTGCACTTTGGAATGTACAAGTTTGCAACACTTGTTTGTGGAAGACCAACAGGTTTTGGGCAGACCAAAGGGTGTCCTTCACTGAGCTGATGATCCTTCAGATACAGTTGATGTTTGTGTCAGTGTGCATTCCAGGGAACAGACCCTAGAACAGTGTCACGGAGCTGCTCAGGATGAACATTGACAAAAACCATTGCATCTTTCTCCAGCCTTCTTTTGCAAAGGCACATTCCCGCAGGAGATGTGTGACAGCCTCTTGTCCCCCGTTGCTGCTTTGAATGCAACACACAGCAGTGCAGAGAGTTGGGGTATAGATGAAGGATCTCACGGGTGGCTCATTTCTCACCACAAGCTACATGATGTCTTTGTGCTTGTTGGCAATCTGCCAAATGATTTTGACAGTCTGCTCAGGGAACAACCCTTTCCCACAGGACCTCAAGAACACTACATGCTGAACACCTCCTGATGGACTTGTGATCAGTGGGGTTTTCCTTTGCAAATTTCCCCACAAAGGACAGATGACATGGAATGGTCCAACTACGTGGAGTGTTCCGTGGCAACAAAGCCAGATCCATCCTTCACAACACTAATGACAGGTCGAGCCTCAGTACGTAGTGACATTTGGTCTTGTGTTCTGAGGGTCTATGCACAGCTTGATGTAGCCACACACGAAATTATATATTACCAAGTCAGAATGGTGAATGCTTTAGGAGGAGATTTTGCAGACAAAGGTGTTCCATGTATCTGCCACACTCACCCTTCTAGTTGGTCATGGCTGTGGGTTGATGAAGGTGCAAGCTAAGAAGCTGAAGGCACAGTGCATCCTGTAAGTGGTGCACACTGCTGTGGTGGGATTTGAATCAAGCTCGCCAGAAAATGACTGCGTCTAGTGACTGGGTCTAGACAGTACTACTACAGCAGCAATTGGCTATTGCCTCCCCGGGATCAAGTGCAGTGATATTCAAGACTCAGAAATATTCAATGGGCAACTCACATATGTGTTGTCTCTTATAGTGTTATAGAGCCCTGGTCTGCAAGGAAAAGCTGCACTAAGTGCTGTCTCTCAAGGGCTAAACCCCCACAAAAGATTTTCATGGATATCAAGGCAACAATACAATCTCTGTGTATTATGAATCATTGAAGGGGCACAGATGAAAGAAGGGTCGAAAGAGCTTTCTCAGGAATTATGTCAACATGGTGGTGCTTGTGAGGGACTCAACTACAGATGACTCATATATATATCTTCACAAATATTTTCTACATAACTTTTGCACCATGCACTCTCTCATTGCTGTGGCTCTCCTAACAGCGATATAGGACATTTTATGCACGCCAATTTTAACATTGGTTCAGTTGCACATATAATTCTCAATTAAAATGGATAATGCAAGATTTAATCTGCAAGACAAAAAGTGAAGAACAACAAGTTAGACATGGTCTTTATACTTAAACATGCTGCTATCTGTCGGATAAACAATAAAGTCTGAACCCAGATCAAACATTGTGGGAGGAAGTAGCAATACATTTGCCTCTGGCCTCTCAGGCTTTCTGAAACATTGCTCTGTCCTCCTCTTGTAGATGGCCCTTCTGGTTGCTCCGCTGATTCTCAGTTTCATCATTATCCTCAGAGGATTGCTGTGACTCCCAATTTTGTTTGCATCCAGATCATCCATGCTTTGTCAACACAAATTATGAAGGTCAAAGCATACCACAATGATGTGGGACACCGTGTCTGTGGTATTCGAAAAGACCCACCAGAACAGCCCAAGCGTTGAAATCCCATCTCCAGCAGGCATGGGGTCTGTGTCCCTGGTAGAAGCATGAGCTGCATTATATCTTAGGTCCGTATCTGTCTGAGCATTTCCAGCTGACATCTTGAACCAGGTTTGGAGGGAGTACCCTTTTTCACACAGCATCCACATCTGTATGGGCTGAGGCAGTTACACAGGGTCAGGCACCTATGAGTGCTCCAATATAGGTGATTCATGGCTTGCATTCCCTCTCATTTTCTTACCAAGTGCACAGGACTCCAAAGCCCATGTGTGACTGCAACTGCTGGAACTGGAAGCCAATGCTGTGATAGCTGTGCATGGAGCATCAGAGCAGATGCAGTACAAATGCCCACCTCAGGAAATTTTGCCCACGGTAGCTAGCAGGATACCTTGTTGTATATCTGCAAAGTGTGGCTTTGATGGTCACAAATTACTTGAACATCAAGGGCCTGAGATTCTCTCTTGTCCACAAATGTCACTAGATGAAACTAAAGCTCTCTCAAAGCAACTTGGGTGGAATCAATAGCATTTTGCACATGGGGGAAGTCTATGATTTCTGATAATCTGAGTGATCTAATTATTAAACATCTCTTCATTAAGCTTTAAGACAATAAAAAGATAAGCTCTTGCGAAAATGCTTTCAGTAATATCCCAGATGCACATATAGATGGACAATTGAGAAATGCAATAAAGTCTACAGTTACTCCCTGAAATGAGTCTCTAGCTTAAAATTTAAGGAATGTTTTGAGCTTGATGGCCATCAGGTTGGATTGCCATCCAGTTGTTTTGAGTGCAAGTCCTCACCCAACAGTTGGTATAACTCTGAGATGATGAATAAGGACATAGTCAATCTTCTGCAGCATTACCATTCTGAAAATTGCAGATAAATGCAGCAAAGCATACAAATTGTTTGGTCTCATTCTGCTGATTCTCCTTCTCAAGGCTCAGTGGCAGCTGCTGGTGACTATTCTCACTGGTCTTACTGGAACGGTTGTCTCTGCCGTTTCCTGTTCCTGTTACTTTTCATTAGAATCATGGCCGTAAGAAAGGAGGCATTGGAAATTTCACCACAGGCAGAAGATAATCAATGAGGAACATCAGAGAGATCAAGGTGTGTTTATGAAGGGATGTCTGTGCCCTCACATCCCCTGTGGCTATTCCTCTGCAAACAGAGGCTTTGGATGCTGTTGAGGGGAATAGCCTCTTGCGGTAATATAGCAACAGCCAAATTTTGTTGTCCCATGCTACATGGGAGAAGAGGAATTAGTGTAGGAAGACACCATTAATAGGGAATTTAACTGTAAAGGTTATAGGTTAACATTATGTGAATGCAAACAAGATCCCACGATGGTATGATGCCTCCCAAGTGTTAGGGTCAAGGATGTTTTTGGAGTGGCTGCAGTGCATTTCTGGGTGATGGGTGAACAACCAGAGGTGATAGTACACAGGGAAAATAAAGGGAGGAAGTTCCAAATGCAGAGATCCCAAATTTTCAAAAATCTTTAAAATGTTTGAATTTCTCCAGCATTTCCTTTATCTTTCCTTTTCCAATCTGAAAGCAATTATGCCTTGCTATTCAGTCTGTATCTGATTGCTACTGAGTTTCATATTCCAATGTACACGTCTTTCTCAATCCTTCAATCTGGTTGATTAAATAGATACACAAATAGTTGTCCTACTGATCAAGATCCTGAATGTCCTGTTTTCAACAAATTTCCATGAAAAACAAAAGACAAAAATGCAAATAAACAATGGCAAGTCTAACTTACAACAGATGCTGTTAGGGGTCCCATCAAAGCAAACGATGGTCTGTTGTCTATTTTGAGAACTTGAGGCTATGTGACAAGTTTATCTGTCATTGTGTTCAGCATTAATTCCTCATCAATCAATGTGCAAAATAATATGCTCATATTTACTTCAAGTCCTTAGACACCACCTTCCAAACCTACAATCATTTCCATCCCAGAGGACAAGGGCAGCAGATATATGGGAACACCACCATCTGTAAATTTGCCTCCAAGCAATTCATCATACACAATTGGAAATACCTTGCCATTTTGTCAGTGTCCCTGGATCAAAATACTGGAACTATCTCCTTAACAGGGTTGTGTATGTGCCTCTACGAAATAGACTGCTACAGTTCAGTAAGGCAGTCTACCATCACTTTCTCAAAGGCAACTAGGGGCTGGCATTAAATGCTGGCCCAGTCAACAATGCCTTGTCAGTTTGTTTGTTATATTTTCATTGTTACAGAGACTGTCCTGAAATGTTTTAACTAATAGAGCAATTGAATAGAATGATACACAGAATGACACAGTTAGTGTGACATTATTATTTGTACTCTGTAACTGAACACCAGAGGATATGCAAGGGCGTTGAAAGACTGACTCATCTTCCATTTTTTCACCAGGAACCCTCACTTCTTTGTTCAGAAGAAAAAAACATTCATCCTCATTCACCCCATTCTGAAATGACCTGGCTATGGCTTTGAAACCCTTATGTTGCATCCTTATGAAAAAAGAAATGCTGAAAACTTAAACAAATCAGAAATTTCTGGAGAAACTCAGGAGGTCTGACAGCATCTGTGGAGAGAAAAAAACAGAGTTAATGTTTTGAGTCCAGTGAACCTTCTTCAGAACACAGGGTCAGCGGACTTGAAACATTAACTCTGTTTTCTGTACACAGACGCTGTCAAACCAGCTGAGTTTCTTGAGTAATTTATGTTTTTATTTCAGATTTCCTGCATCCACAGTTCTTTGTTTATCTTTCAGTGCTACAAAGCTACACTGGAAGGCTCTTAACAATTTTTTTAACCTTTATATCTTAATTTATTTATTATGTTGACATCACATTTATTGTCAGATACTGTATTCCCTATAATTAGTCAATAACAAAAAAGCTATAATTAATGTTTAAATAAAACATATCGACACTACTTATAACGTACACGTGAAGGTAAGCTCATTCATGCTGGTTCCTGCTGTGTACCAGAATACCCACCCAGGGAGGGTTATTGGAAGAATTGCATTTCTTGGTATTGTGTTTATGTTTTTTGGAATGTTTGACTGAGTTAAGTATTAACACATTACCTTTTCTTATGTGGTGAGTAATTTGAAAGTATTAGGCACTGGGAAATCATGAGTGATTGCAAAGAGAAAATTAGTTGTGCTGCTGAGCTGTGCATATTAGGTTTTGACAATTGGGTATGTCTTCTGAGAGTTTAAGGCCCCTTTATCATTGGAGTTACATTTCAGAATCATTAACAATTCTTAGACTGTCAAAAAGTAGCTTTATTCATTTCATGTAGCAACTTCTGGTAAATAATGTACAGTGTTTATTGAACTTAGTAGTGACATTTCTTAGCAGAATGCTAGTGTTTTACCATTCTTTTCCATTGCATTGAAAAGCTCTTTCACTCAGAATATTTCTATATCATTGAATTTCAATGTAAATCCAATGTAACTGCATCCAAAATTGGTTAAGGCTTCCTTATTAGTAGAAATGAAAGGAAACCAGTTTCAGAAGCGTTGTTAATCACCAATCATCGGTCCAGAGAAAGATAACTTGTGGTGTTAGTAATACTCAGTTCCAATCCCGTGTATCAGCAACACTAGTACAGAAATAAAGTACTGCTTCCAGGATGGAACTGAATGGGCCATTCAGTGGTACTAACTTAAATTGGCATTTCACCATGACTTACTTCCAGTATTGACGGGGATGTCAGAAATCTGAAGCTGTGCTCATCCTGCCCATTTCCAATGTACTCATGCCACATCCATTTATCCTTAGCACAGTAAAGGAGTCTTTTAGCATTTTCATTAATTTCCCTTGTTATTGAAGCTAAGGAGATAAATACTGAGGAATCAATTAAAATCGAAAGAACTGAAAATTGAGGATCCAAAAAGAGCAGAGAAACCACTATTTCACTTTATCACCCAAGCAGTGAAGGTGAAAATTACTGCTTCCCTCCCAGCAACAAACATTTCCTGAACACATAGAGTGCAGCCACTTAGAGAATAAAACATCATCTGTTACATGAATGCCATAGGGCATTCTACCATGATAAAGGCATTAAATAAATACAAGTTGTTGTTGTTTCGTCAAGTGGGTAGTTAGATAGTACAGGATTTAATGGAGCCCACAAAGTGGACATGATGGTGCAGGTGAAGAAGGGAGCAGGGAGGTTCAAGTGACAGTACCTTTTTCTGATTTCTGGTGTCAACAAAATTGTCTGCAACTTAGTGAGGGATTGGAAGGTCCTGCCATGAGAATCCTACCTGCTCATGAGATGAAATTAGTTAGGCTTATTAGTAAGCCACTTGAAGCTAATTATCCTTGGGTTTCACAAGAATTCAGTCATGGCTCAGGGCTTTATCTGCAAGGCCAGCACAGGTCTTCCATGATTCTTCAAGGCTGCCCAGCAAACCCATTTAGATTTGACTGTGTCCTCAAAAGGGGGATTCCCTCGTTGCTCAAACCAAGAAGATGTTCCAGAAGATGTACTGTCAGTTGCTTCTGCCAGATTCTCCACCAGCACATGTACACCCACCCATCTAGAATTACTGCCACATTCCCATGACTGCAGCACAGAAGTGCTGAGGGCCCTGAGGATTCGGACAATTGTTGATCAAAAGACCCCTGTTGAACAACACGCTGATGATATGTCTTTGCGATGCTCATAACATGCTTGCTGGAAATGTGGCAGCATTTCGAGGAACATATGCCAGGGATTATGCAAAGCTTTGCATGGACCATGGAGGAATATATCTTGGCCACATGTAGCCATGTTCAACCACATCTCATGAGCTCATGGGTTCCTCCATGGAAATATTGGCGTTCTCCATAAAAAGCAGGCCAAGTGATTGCAACCGACTGCATTCTGACCTATACTCCATCACTTTAACTGTGGACCTGTCACACCAGTGGCTTGGTGAGAGACATGCAAAGCACACCAACATTCCTTCCTATGAAGACCAGGAGGTACCACTGGACTCAGATGGAAGAGGAGTGCATACTAACTGCCCCAGGAGTTTCCTCTCAGCACACTGCCAGGATGAGCAGCCTTTCCTCATACCCTCTGCTAATTTCCCTGTTGCCACAGTTGGAATGGCTCTGCAGCAATGCAGGACACTCCCATCAGGAAACCCACCAAAGTAATTGCAGGCAATGGTAATCACATTCAGCAATATGCTTTGCTGTTACTGAAGTCAAACCAAGATGTAAGAGAAGGAAAAGATGCTTAACAATTTATGAAAACACAAATGTGACACAGGTGATTTTATAAAATGGCACATGTAAATAATGCACAATATGTTGTTTGACTCTATTAGTGAGGAGATCATTATCTTTCTTTGGGACTTGCTTGGTCAGAAACCTATACTGAGATGTCACGATTGGCTGAATTTAAGATTACAGGGGAAATCTATAATCTCATTTTGCAAGCGACTTTAGTGTTGTGTACTCACAATCAGGCTTTATTAATATTCATGTGTGTTCATTTTGATATCCACCAATTTGTGTGACATGGAAGAATGTGTGGGGTCTGCAGATAGTCCATTGTATGCAGTGTCCAGGAATTTGTCTGAGATTATGCTCCACAAGGATAAATTAAACCTTATGTGAACCCAAGGATCTGTTTTGATGGTACAGGCTCTGAAATTTCAGTTATGACAGGCTGTTAGGCTTTTGTCTATTGGCTCATCATTTTAACTGGCCAACAGTACTCAGAAATAGGTGTACGTGACAAAGGTCTGTGCTCCCTGGTCTTCTAGGTAGCAACTGAAGCTGGTTTGGAGGCAGCTCCAGGGGAATGGGGCTGGCTGAGGTTGATAGCCATTCTGAGCATGCAAACAAACCCAAATTATTTCATTGTTATGGGACAATAGTCATGTAGGTGCCACAGTCATCAACAAATCTCATGGATAAGGGACTGTCCTTGATGTCTGACTCATTTCTCCATGGCCCTGCCATTCAGTAGAGAGTCATGAACATCCATGTTCTTTTATCAGGCTCATCTCCATTCTTCTGTACGTAAGGAGGAGTGTTACTCCTCCCTGTTACCTGTTAAAATAATTTTCTGTGTTGTATGGCCTTTTGCAGAAGTAAGTCTCACGTCTGTCGTCTGCAAGGTGTTAGAAAGGATTCTGAGGGATAGGATTTATGCCCATTTGGAAGAGCATGGCTTGATCAAATGCAGTCAACACGGCTTTGTGAAATGCAGGTCATGCCTCACAAACCTTATCGAGTTCTTTGAGGATGTGACTAGAAAAGTTGATGAGGGTCGAGCTGTGGATGTGGTGTATATGGACTTCAGCAAGGCATTTGATAAGGTTCCCCATGGTAGGCTCATTCAGAAGGTCAGGGGGAATGGGATACAGGGGAACTTAGCTGCCTGGATACAGAATTGGCTGGCCAACAGAAGACAGCGAGTGGTAGTAGAAGGAAAATATTCTGCCTGGAAGTCAGTGGTGAGTGGTGTTCCACAGGGCTCTGTCCTTGGGCCTCTACTGTTTGTAATTTTTATTAATGACTTGGATGAGGGGATTGAAGGATGGGTCAGCAAGTTTGCAGACGACACAAAGGTTGGAGGTGTCGTTGACAGTATAGAGGGCTGTTGTAGGCTGCAGCGGGACATTGACAGGATGCAGAGATGGGCTGAGAGGTGGCAGATGGAGTTCAACCTGGATAAATGCGAGGTGATGCATTTTGGAAGGTCGAATTTGAAAGCTGAGTGCAGGATTAAGGATAGGATTCTTGGCAGTGTGGAGGAACAGAGGGATCTTGGTGTGCAGATACATAGATCCCTTAAAAGGGCCACCCAAGTGGACAGGGTTGTTAAGAAAGCATATGGTGTTTTGGCTTTCATTAACAGGGGGATTGAGTTTAAGAGTCGTGAGATCTTGTTGCAGCTCTATAAAACTTTGGTTAGACCGCACTTGGAATACTGCGTCCAGTTCTGGTCGCCCTATTATAGGAAAGATGTGGATGCTTTGGAGAGGGTTCAGAGGAGGTTTACCAGGATGCTGCCTGGACTGGAGGGCTTATCTTATGAAGAGAGGTTGACTGAGCTCGGACTCTTTTCATTGGAGAAAAGGAGGAGGAGAGGGGACCTAATTGAGGTATACAAGATAATGAGAGGCATAGATAGAGTTGATAGCCAGAGACTATTTCCCAGGGCAGAAATGGCTAGCAGAGAGTTGTGAGAGCATGGAATGCATTGCCAGCAGCAGTTGTGGAAGCAAGGTCATTGGGGACATTTAAGAGACTGCTGGACATGCATATGGTCACAGAAATTTGAGGGTGCATACATGAGGATCAATGGTCGGCACAACATCATGGGCTGAAGGACCTGTTCTGTGCTGTACTGTTCTATGTTCTATGTTCTATATTCTACAACATGACAATCCACAAAACTCTGTGCGGCACATATTACAGATCTACTTCAGATCTATCAAGGCGTTCAGTGCTCATTTTCAATATGCCAATAGTTGATTTGACTTTGATTCTGGTAGAGCTGCAGGCTGCATTGTTGTACTCTTCTATAAATCTGTAAGGATGCCTCACTAATATAATTAGATGGAGGGAATTAGCCCTTACCACCCACGATCTGCTATCAATTTCAGCAAGTGCCTTGAAAATTTCAGTTGTATACAACCAAATGATGCAGGAACAGAATTGGGCCATTCAACTCATTGAGTCTGGTCTGCCATTTGATCATCACTGATATGTTTCTTAACCCCATTCTCCTGCCTTCTCCCCATAACTCTTGATCTCCTTGCCAAACAAGAACCTATCTATCTCTGTCTTCAATACATTCAATGACTTGGCATCTGCAGCCCTCTACAACAATAAGTTCTGCAGATTCATCACCCACTGGCTGAAGAAATTCCTCCTCATCGCAGCTGTAAAAGGGCATGTATTCATTCCAAGGCTGTGACCTCGAGGCCTAATTTCACCTATTGGTGGAAACATCTTCTCTATGTCCACGCTATCCAGGCCTCTCAGTATTCTGTAAGTTTCAATGAGATCCTGACTCATCCTTCTGAATTCCACTGAGTACAGTCCTTGACCAGTCCTCTTATGATAAGCCCTCCACTTCCAGAATCATTCTTGTAAACCTCCTCTGTACTTCTCTAATGCGAACACACTTTCCTTAGATATAGGACCCAAAACTGCTTCCAATATTCCAAATGCAGTCTGGCCAGAGACTTATAAAGAATTAGCAGTACACCTCCACCCTTGCATTCTAGCCTCCCCTCTTGAAATGATTGTTGACGTTGCATTTACCTTCCTAACTACCAACTGAACCAGCATGTAATTGTAGAGAATCCTGAATGAGAACTCCTAAGCCCTTTTGAGATTTAGATTTACGAATCTTTTCCACGTTTATAAAATAGTCTACACCTCTACTCTTCCTCCAAAGTGCATGACCTCACACTTTTCCACATTGCATTTCATCCATCACTTCTTTGCCCACTCTCCCAGCCTGTCCAAGTCTTTCTACATCCTTCCCGCTGCCTCAAAATTAGCCTCCACCCATCTTTGTGTCATCTGCAAATTGAGCAACAATGCCGTCAGTTCCTTCATCCATATCATTAACAAAGAATATGATTTGCATTTGCCAGGATGTGGGACATCCACTCAGGGCTGGAGAGGAGCTTGCAGTGGGACGGGGAGTTTCTGGTCATTGTTGTCCAAGTGGGTGCCAGCAACGTTTATAGGACTAAAACAGACATTCTGCGGAGGAAGTATGAACAATTAGAAGTTGAACTGAAAGGCAGAACTTCCAAAACCAATAATCTCCAGATTGTTAACTGAACCACGAAGAAATTTGGGTCGGATGAAAAATATTAGGTCATTGTGGTGTTAAGAATGGTGTGGGGCAAATGGGCTTGGATTGATGAGACCCTTAAGGTCGTATTGGGAAAACTAGGATCTGTGCCATTGAGGAGTCATGCTGGTAGCTAGTAATGGTGATTCATATAACTAGAGGGGTAGGTCATAATCAAATATTAATATAAAACAGGGAGAAAGTTAATTCCAGGAATAATTTATCAGCCTCCTATCACTAATGATTCAGTTGGACTGGGTGTGTAGGAAGAAGTAAAGTTGGCATCTAAGAAAGGCATTGCAGTTACCATGGGTTATCTTAATCCACATATAGATTGACCTTGAGGATGAATTTATTGATGATTTTCGGGATTTTTTTAGAGCAGCCAGCCAACCAAAGAGTGAGCTGCTCTAAACCTGGTAATTTGCAATGAGGGAAGATTAATAACAGTGATCATAATATGACTGAAATTTGCATTCAACTTGAAGAAGAAAATAGTGGGTTGAAGACTCTCATTTTAAAGTTATACAATGCCAATATTGGGTATGGAAATTGAGTTGCCTAAAGTGAACTAGGAAAATAGGTTTAAGATTGGAAAGTTGAAATGCAATGGCAGATATTTAATGAGATATTATTTAACTTTCAGCAAGATACATTCTTGGGAGTAAGAAGGACTCTAGGAGACAAATCTATGGCGAACAATGTGTTGCAGATTAGTAGGAAGTCAGAGGAATGAGAAACCTTCAAAAACCAGCACAGGATAACTAAAAGAAGAAATAAGGGAGGAGTAGATGAAATATGACAGTAAGCTATCAAATTCAAAGAAAAAATGCACAACCCTATGAAGTGTAATGGTAGTCCAGAAGATGGGACAGATTTTATCAACAGCTAAGAACGACTTTATAAAAAAGGGAGAAATTAGACAATGAGAGAAGGCTAGCTAGAACTATAAAGGTAGAGCAAGTATTTCTACAAATATTTAAAATGAAAAAAAATCTAAACTGAGTGTGAGTCCTCCATGGATTCAGGGACTTAACAATTAGAAAGAAGAAAACAGCAGAAACATCAAACAAATATTTTATGTCTGTCTTCATTGTTAAAGACAAAAGTAGCAGCCAAGAAACACTTGTAAATAAAAAAAATAGAAAGGGAAAAAGGTAATGAAAACAATTACAATCACCAGGAAAAGGTACTGTGAAAAGCATTAGAACTACAGTTTGAAAATATATTAAGCTCTGCTGGATTTCACCTTAGGTTCCTGAGAGATGAGACTGCAGAGATAATAGATGTATTGGTTTTAATTTTCCCCTTGTAGGCAAGACTAAAACTAGAAAGACTAAAACTAGAGAGCACATTTTAAAAATAAGGACGATTTTATTTTGGCCAGATTATGTTTGTGTGGAATTCTCTTCAGAGAGAAGTGGAGGCAAGTTGAGTAAATATTTTTTAAAGCTGGGTTACAAAGGTTCTTGAATGGTTATGGGGCCAAAGGGTATAGAAAGTAGATAGGAAAGTAGATTTAGTACCACAATCAGATCAGCCATGATCTTAATAAATGTTAGACTCAAAGATCTAAATGGCCTTTTTATATTGCTCATAGTTTGTCTGTATGTTCACAGATCCGTCAGATGTTTAATGACTGGAATCCCTTGAGATTCACATTTGAAATTGTTTGTTGCATGGTGCTCTTGTGGCATTCTATGAGTGCATTAAAATAACAGGTGCATTCTAGGGATGTGAATGATAGCTGCAAATTGCCCTGACTGTCATCATCTGTAGTGAACGTGATAAACTCATTGCCAAAGTAAACAGGACATTAGTCACATCATTAATGCAGTTGTGAGTAGTATCCTGCAAAATGTCATTCATAAAGCCCTGGAGGCAAAATATTGGGGCTATAGTCATATCGAGGGTCATTTGTATTGGGTTCTTAACAAATGCATATGGCTTCAGGTCTTGCTGAAAGGTCCAAAAAATTAAGTGCCTCTAGCATTGCCTGTTGGACACCTAGAGATAATTTTTCCAAGTCATAAAGATGCAGTGAAACATCAATGACCTTATTTTCAAAAGCCTCCCTTGAATGGCTGCTACCAGACTGGCCTTCCCCCTGTGGTTCTGACTGATAATGGCCTCATTGTCTCAGTTGTTGATTGACAAGATCCTGTCTTTCATGCTGCCTGACCTGCTGTGTTCTTCCAGCTCCACACTGTGTTGACACTATCACCTGTCTTTGTTACATCATTTCATCCTGCTCCTAATGTTTGAAAATCAAGGAATTACAGACCAGTTAGCCTAATATCTGTGGTGGAGAAATTGCAGGAGTCTATAGTCAAGGATGGGGTAGCTGAACATCTTGAAAATTTTTAGACAGTCAAAGACAGTCAGCATGGATTCATGGCAGGTAGGTCATGCCTATCTTGTGTAAGAGGTGACAAAGGTAGTGGCAAGAGCAATGTCTTCAGATGTTGTTTGTATGGGCTTACAGAGGTATTTGATAAAGTTCTACCTTAGAGGTTGTTAACTAAGATTAATGCCCAAGAAATGGAGGGCAAATTACTGATATGGCTGGGAAATTAGTTGGCCATAATCAACAGAATGTGATAGTAATGAGTGGGTACTCAAATTGGCAGAATGTGACCAGTGTGTCCCACAAGGATCCCTGTTAGGTTCTCAATTATTCACAACATTTATGCATGACTTGGATAATGGCATAGAAATTCATTTATCTAAATTTGCTGATGACAAAAATTTAGGTGGTGTTACAGACTATGTAGATGATAGTGTAAAATTACAAAGCAAATTAATAGACTAAGTGAATGGACAAACTGTGGTAGATGGAGATCAATGTAACAGTTGTGACATTTTCCAATTTAGACCAAAAAAGGAGAGATCAGCGTACTGTCTAGACAGTATGCTGTTAAACACAATGGATATCCAAACAGGTATGGGGAGTTCAAATTATTTGAAATGGCACAAATATGTGCAGAAAATGACCAATAAGACTAATGGAATGCTGGCCCTTATATCTAGAAGACTGGAGTATAAGGATGCAAAAGTTATGCTGCAGTTATGAAAAACCCTGGTTAGACCCCACTTGGAGTACTGTGAGCAGATCTGGACACCACACCTTAGGAAAGATAAATTGGCCTTGGAGTGAGTACAACGTAGGCTTACAGGAATGATACCTGGCCTTCAGGAGCTAAGTTATGAGGAGAGATTATACACATTATGCCTGTTTTTTTTCCTAGAATTTAGAAGATTAAGGGCAGATCTAATCAAAGTCTTCAAGATATTAACATGAAAAAGACAACGTAGATTAAGATTAGCAATTTCCACTGGTTGTGAATTCTGGGACAAGGATGCATGGTCTAAGAATTGCAGCCAGATCATCCAGGAGAGAAGTTGCCAAGTTACTTCTGCACACAAAGTGTGATCAATGTTTGTACCTTTCTTCCACAAATGTGGATGCTGGATCTGTTGTTAATTTTAAATTCAGGGTAGATAATTTTTTGTTCAGCAGAGGTATTAAGAAATATGGGCCAAAGGCAGGTAGATGAAGTTAAGCCACAGAACAGCTATGATCTCATTGAATGGCAGAACAGGCTCAGGGGCCTGAATAGCATACTCCTTTTCCAATGCTCTATTTCCTTGGTAGTATAGTGGTCAGTATCCCTACCTGTCACGTGGGAGACCAACATTCAATTCCCCACCGGGGAGGAGTTCAGGTACTTATTTGGGGAGGTGAAAGCCTAGTGGTATTATCACTGAACTATTAATCCAGAGACCCAGACAATATTCTGGGGACCTGAGTTTGAATCCTGCAATGGCAGATGGTGGGATGTGAATTCAATAAATATCTGAAATTAACAATCTAAGGATGAACATGAATCTATTGCTGATTATTGGGAAAAACCCATCTGGTTCACTAATGTCCTTTAGGGAAGAAAACTGTCATCCTTACCTGGTCTGGTCTACATATGACTCCAGACCCACAGCAATGTGGTTGACTCTTAACTGTCCTCTGGGGAATTAGGGATGGGCAATAAATGCTGGCTGATCAGCGAAACCCTCATCCCGTGAATGAATCATAAAAAAGTTGGGTGTATGAATGCTTTAGATATTTCATGAACTGAATTCAGTGAGAAAGGCTAACATTGAAATGGGAAACTTTAATACTAAGGGGTTTCATCCATACAATTGCTAACACAGCATGATTTCCAAATCATCCCATTTCCCACAACCAAAATTGCATTCACTTCACATTGGCCTCCTTTCACTTGGATCTGCAGTTCTGACAGGTTTGGAAATGACCATTAAAATTGCTTGAATGGCATTCAAATTATAAACCATGCTTCTTCATCTTCCCGTATCCACTTCAATGTTGTCTTTATTGCCCTTGATACACCCAAAATTAGTGTTTACCTTCCCTCTTTAACACGACTTTCCTCCTCATTGTCCTGTAACATGTCATCATAGAATTGGACACATTAAGTTTCTCCCTGAAACTACACCTTCCCAATCAATATACCTTCTCTGATCTTAGACTCACCCAACATCATCTTTCCTGTTTCCATTCAATCATATGACTTGTCATACCATACCTTCATACATCCCTGCCTTAAATCAACCTGCTCACCTCCCAAATTGAATTCCCCATTGAGACCATTCCGTCTGCCAGCCAGCAATGGAATTTGGCCCATTGGACATGATTTTGGACAGTACTGAGTCCTTTCCTTTAGAAATCACAATTTGTTGAACTTTATTGATTGCCCCCATTTCAACAACATCCAGCATATTAGACACTTTCCACTGAACTTTTCCACAGCCAGATCTTATCCACTGTCTTTCTCCAATCTGTCTTTCAGTCTATATGATCTCAATTTCACTTGCTGTTTTCTTTGGAAGCTCTTTTCCATCCCTCCATGCCCCAGTACAACCCATTATCCTTCTTTGAATACATTTCCCATTCTTCAATGCCCCCGTACAAACTCCCTACCTCTCAGTATCACTAACACGCACCTGCCAGCCCCTCTATCCAAGTGCCCAATATCCTGCTGTTCTTGCTTGTGCCACAGAGTTCAATAAACAATTCACATAAATGCAATTGGATAAATCTGACTGGTGTAGAATCCCTTCAAAAAATGGATATCAATAGTGTCTTGAATGTTGCTAAGTTAGTCTTGAAAACAATAATTAGTTTCAGAAAGTTTTAAGAAAATGAATATTCATGGAAATCAAATATATTACAAGTAGCAGCCTATGATGGAACAGGATGAGGCCTGTCCTATCACTGCCACATAGCTAACTTAATTTTTCATTCCGAACACTGTGATAATTTTGGAAGTTTTGTTCCTGCTTAACAAACTCACCCTGCCCACCATGTTTTGTATTCCCAGAATCAAAATTACATTCCACCCACAGTGTTTTATTCACATGATAATTGCTATTTCATACTTGTCATGTTTACATTTTGCATTGATTATGCCATTGTAGTTAAACTAACATAATTTCTATTTTTATTTGTTTAAAGTTGCCAGTATCTACTTGTGCAGCAAGGCACTGTGTGATCTCAGTCGCATTAAAGATCTAATATCTGCTAGTTTATCATTTATGTATTTGTAAAGGTATTCTGGACTGAGGTTAGGAAGTGAAAACATGGTTATGTAAATACAAGTCGCTTTAACCTAATAAATATTGCAGCTATCTTGCTTGGAGAAATATGGAAAATGTTCTGAAAGCATTGTTTTATCCATTATTTTACTGCAAGCTTTATCCCTTTCTTTCAATAGATAATTGCTGCACGAAAGCACAGGAATGAACCAGCTTGTTAGCCATTCATTAATTGATATTGCTAGCAGCAAACTCTAAGTTCCCAAAGCTGAAAAAGGAAATGGTGTGACAAATTTTGAACACAAATCTCTCACCTATTGTCAAAGTCATAAGGACCTTCCAAATTAAAGCAACTTTTTTATCAAAATTAAATCAGTTTGGAAATTAAATATAAATATTATTTTAGATTTAGAACAGTACTCTGCTGCAAAAGCATCATAAATTAAAACTATTTGTGCTGAAATTACATCAGTAAGAATGCATGATCTATAATGAATCCTCCTTTATATTAGAATTTGTTTGGAATTGCTTTGCTTGAAAATAGCTGGTAAGAAGTTATCTAATTTATTTTTGGTATCAGGGAATACTTAACAATATATCCAACTTACTTTGGCTCAGTCAGTTCAAAGGCAATCGTGAGGATCCTACAATGATCATAATTCAGTTGTCAATATGCACATCCCTTTATAAAGGTCAGTGGAGCATAACAATAGACATTATGCATCATGGTCAGTTTTAGAGCATGAGAATCCTTGACCTGGAAAGAAGTCGAAGAAATTCCAGATAATTTTAGACACATTAGGTAGAATTTTATGTCAGTTTTTAACAACATTCACCTGGCCCAGTGCATTGCTTTGAGTTCTCTGGTCCTGTAGCTCGTGTTATATGAGAACTTATATTAAAAAAAGAGAAATAAATAGCACAACAAAAATCTGTATCATTTGCCTATTCAACCAACTAAAATGCTCTTTTTAAACATGAAACAATATGCTGACATTTAACTTTAATCACCTGCGTCACTGAGGATATTTTACCTTTCCTGCAACAGCAACATTATGATCTATCTTTGTTGTTGAACTAAATCCCATTTCAAGTGGGTTTATGGATAAAATGTGTTAGACATTTGATATCTTGCAGTCATATTCATTATACTGTCACTACTGCTTTGTTTCATGCCCCCTCAATGAATAATGAAATTGCCAAATCAAATTTCATTCAATAACATTACTATATCTCTGGCCTTTTTTGATCCTTTCACTCTAGTTATTTTTGGCTTCTCTGTTTTGAGTCATGCTGATATATGCACTTTTAAGTGTTCCAGCATTCTGGTCGAAATATCACAGCAAGCCCAGGATAACTGTTTTTGTGTTGTTTTGGTTAAGTTGGGATGACCAGGCTGAAAATGTCATTCATTTGATGATAATAAGAATATAAATGGAAGAGGGTTTAGCAGTCACTTTTTAAAGATGTTGATCAAAGAATGCAAATACCTTCCATGAAATGATCTATTGGAGTGCCAGAAAACCCTTGAAGGCATCAATTTATATAATTTTAGTGTTTATAGAGTTTTTAGGTTACTTCTCCTGTTTCTTCTATTTCATGCTTCCAGAGGATCACCTTTCATTTTGAAATTAGCAGGACAGCATTACAATGAGTATTGTTTTAATCTTTACCTGAAGATAAACATAATTGAAGCAATATTAGAATAAGCAAATCTTTCCAGCAGGAAAACATTTATTTTTCAATTATTGATAAATCTTTCAGGCCACAGTTTTCCTGGATCATAGTGACCTGTTATATGCTGAGAAATATATTCATTGAGCAAGGTATGAGAATCAAGAAATGGAGTATCCAAAAGAGAAGAAGAAGGATGCAGCACATAACAAGACTAGGGTTCAGACAATTTGCAGGGTATTCATGCAACTATTGATGAGATCTAGATGGTTAGCTGGAATTAGTTGAATCTGGAAGTCGAGAACTTTGCAGAGATAGGTTGGACAAGCTGTGCTTGATTTCACTGGAGTTGGAAGAATGAGGGGTAACTTGATTACAGTCAATAAGATCCTGAATGGTCTTGACAAGGTCAATATGGAAAGAATGTTTCCTCTTATGGGTGAGCCTTGAACTAGAGGCACTGTTTTAAAATTAAGGATTTAAAATTAAATTTTAGGGCAGAGAAAAGGAGAATTTATTTTCTCTTAGAGGACTGTGCGACTTTGGAACTCTGCCTTGAAAGAATATAGACACAGGATCATTGATTAAATATTTTTAAATCAGAGGTAGATACAAGATTGTTGGGCCAGCAAATCAAAAGTTATCATGGGTATGTGGGGTATGGAGATTAAAATAAAAACTGATCTTGCTGCATAGAACATAAAACATAGAAAAGTACAGCACAGTACAGGCCCTTCAGCCTGGCGGAGCAAATCTAAATTCTCCTCTTTCATATGTCTGTATGTAAGATCTTGAGAAATTTCATCCTGGAAATGTTCTCTAATTTTCTTATCCAGAGAAATCTCCTCATTCAGTCCCTCGTTTTATCTGATAAGAAAACCCTGAAAAAAGAAAGTTTTTTTTATATATTTTCACATTCCCTTTTACCATTTGTCAATCTACACTAAATATCTCAAACTTCATGAACATCAAATATGTGCCACATGTATCAATGCAGCTGAACTGAATTCTGGCAACCTAATTATTTTCAATGTGGTGTTTCCTCTTTCTAACAGTAGTTTGTTTCCTTGAGTTGGGAACAGGCAGGATTATGACATCTGTGTATTGCTATCGGGATTTGGGACCTAAAGTGACTATCAAATTTAGTAACCTTGCACACCATACAGGCTAGCATCAATCTGCAATTCATTTACTGCCCTGGAAATAGCCTGACCCTGTATTCCATAAAGAATGTGGCAAGGGGGTTTCACTGGTAGCAATGGAAGCTGAGCCAACCAGAGAAAGGACCAACAGTTACAAACTGTTTTAACATTCTCCTTTTGTAGACATCCCTGAGTCAGTTCCTGGCAACTTATATAACAATCTTCATTGTAGCAGTCAGAGCCTTTATCTATAAATGTACGACACATGGCCAAATCTAAGCCTAATTACATAGCCTCAGTTCTGAAAGGAGATGCACCTGCCATTTCCTTCAAGTATGTCTGCAAACTCCCATTATCGTGCTTCGGCTTCTCACACATAAGAAGTTGTGATCAGTAAACTGTTTACATAGTCAAGAAGTTGCACAAACATTGCCAATTCCTTTTTTTCCCCTTTATTCTTTCATAAGATGTTGGAATTGCCTGTAAGGCCAGCATTTGTTGCCCATCCGTAACTGCCAATGAGAGGGCAATGAAGCATCAACCACATTGCTGTGCGTCTGGGCTTACAAGTAGACTAGACCCAGTTAGGATATCAGATGTCCTTCTCTGAAGGACTTTAAGGAACCTGGTGGTAGTTGCTATGGTCATCTCTAATATTAGTTTTATAAATACAGATTTAATTAATTGAATTTAAATTCCCTGAGCTGACATGATGCAACTTAATCCAATGCCTTCGCAGTATTAGCCTGGGCCTCTGGAAGACAACATTACCACTGACCACAATCTTCTGTTTTTTTTCAATAAGACTGCAATGGTCCAGAATGCTCGGAAAGTCCATGTCTTTAGATAAAAAAAAGTTCTCCTCCTCCGAAAATGAGCTTTCTCTGTCTTTTCCTGCTGGTCATTCTGCTGATTTTCACAGTTGCATGGTTTTACATTATACCTTCGATTAATATCCACCGAATGGATTTAGTTGTGCTGCAGCATGCTAAGTCTTGGAATTGCGAAAGGTTGTCTGACGATATGTTTCTTGTCAGTTCAGTTGGGTTCTGGTCGCTCTGATACCAAGGGGCAAGTGTAAAGGTAAGGTAATAGTTAGGTGAATATGTACTAATGAGCTTCATCATCACTGTCCCTGTGTGGGTAGAACCTGAAAGTTGACATTTTCAGGCAGCATAACTAGAAAACGAAAGATGGAAAGAGAACAATGCTCCCCGCCTCATCATTTCCTGCAATCCCTCTTGAATTACATTATTAGAGCATTGATGCCCTTTCCTCAGTTGCGATGACTTTCTGCATTATGCCTGGTCCTTCTTCAGTAATTCTGCATTTTTTTTCAGTTAAATGTCACTTTCTCTTACAGAACTACTTAAAATTTCCAATAAAACTTATTTTAATATAATTTCCCCTGTATCATCAGAAGTGCCTTTTTTATAATTTATTCGTGGAATGTGGGTGCTGCTGCCTGGGCCATCTTTAATTGCCCCTCTCTAATTGCTCTTGAGAATGGTGGTGAGCAGCCTTCTTGAATCAAAAAGATTTGAAGACATCCGCAGAACTTTTTACAAGGGAATCCCATAACTTTAATCAACAATGGTGAGATAATGGTAATGTAGCTTCAAATCGGTGAAAATGTATGTCTTGGAGAGGGCTCACAGGTGTTGGTGTTCCCTTGCATGTGACCCTGTGTCACTAGGCAGTAGAGGTTGAGTGCATGGTACTGACTGACAGAGGAACATTGGAACATTGCTCTTGTGTATCTTGAGGATAGTATCTGGCACTGCACTGGTGAAGAAAGGACTGAAAGTTTTAGTTGGTGAATGAGGTGTTAATCAAATGACACTTTACTGAATGGTAGCAAGCTTTTTACATGTTGTAGGAGCTGCACTCATCCGGACAAGTGCAGAGTATTCCACCCCACTACTGATTTGTGCCTTGTCAATGAAAGACAAGCTTTGTAGAGTCAGGAGGTAAGTTACTCACCGCAGAATCCCCACCCTCAGTCAATAACAATATGGCTGGGTCAGTTCATTTTTCAGACAATAGTAACCTCAAGGATCTTCATAGTGGAAGATTTAGTGAAAATAATGTCAGTGAATATGACTGACTCCCAGACAACTCTGTAATGATTGTACTACTACTGTGCTGCTACCTCTGGTGGGTCTGTTCAGCTGGTCAGATCGGACATACCTAGGGAGACTGACAGTAATGGTTAGGACATTGTTTGCAAGGCATGATTTAGTGAGTATGAATATATTAGGTTGTTGTTTAGAGATAATGGGAACTGCAGATGCTGGAGAAGCCGAGATAACAAAGTGTGGAGCTGGATGAACACAGCAGGCCAAGCAGCATCTTAGAAGCACAAAAGCTGACGTTTTTGGCCTAGACTCTTCATCAGACCCAAACTTCAGCTTTTGTGGTCCTGAGATGCTGCTCGGCCTGCTGTGTTCATCCAGCTCCACACTTTGTTATCTTAGGTTGTTGTTTGACAGCTTGTAGAAAAACTCTCCCAATTTTGTCTCATGTCCCCTAGATGTTGATAAAGACTACTCTGCATGGTCAGTATGATTGGGTTTACCTTTGTCTCTTCAGTGCCTTGGTAAATGCCAGGTGGTCCACTTGGTTTCATTATTTCCACATTGCGCAGTTTGATAGAACTCTCGGCTTGAAAGGCCATTTCGGAGAGATGGATGCCATGGTAGGATATATATTCATGTTACCAGGAGCTTTGAAATTATCAATGTCTTTACCACTACATTAAAATCTCATCCAATTTTCTAACTTCATTCCAGCATCAACACAATGACTGTGGAGGCAGGCATTAGACACTTGCAGATATATATGTGAAATGAGCATGACTTGTGATAAGTGAGTTAATTCCTATTCTGTAAGGGACTATAACAAGCCCCTGTGATGCTGTTGCATTGGATTATTACCTTGAATAATGGGAAATACTAGAGGGTAAGTTTCTTCAAGCCTTCATCTGTTGCAGGAGATCAGCAAAGGGTTCAAAGTCATATAAATCCATATCTGGATTCATTCCTGGCACATTGGAAGATGGCTATGGTTGTCAGAGGTCAGTCATCTCAGCCCCAGGACATCTCTGCAGGAGTTCCTCAGGGTAGTGCCCTAGGCCCGATCATCTTCAGTTGCTTCATCAATGACTTTCTCTCCATCATAAGACCAGAAATGGAGATATTTCTTTCATTGTATCACAGACTTTCTCCCTGATTTCTATACCCATTCCGTTTCTCACACTAAGTGAACACCAACCCAAAGTATTAATTTAGAAGCCTACCTTATTCCTCTGGTTCCACACGTAAATTACTGCTGTGGTTCTTAATGGGGCCTACTCTTTGCCTCATTAATCTTTACTGTACTTGTAAAACAATTTAGGATTTTTCTTTATTTTATCTGCCAATATCTTTTCATATACCCTTTTAGCTGTCCTGATCTCCATTTTAAGTTCCTTCTCACACATTCTATGCTTTTCTAGCATGTCTGCTGTTTGGAGCCCTTGATATCTGCTTTATGCTCCTCTTTTCTCTCAATGTAGTGCTGTATATCCCTTGATATCCAGGGCTCACAGGATTTGATGTTCCTACCCCTTTCTTGAGTAAAACACACATTGTCCCTGTACTCTCCCAATTTCTTTTTTGAATGCATTCCACTGTTCAAGGCAGATTTACCCAAAAGTATCCCTCTGGTCAAATCACACCTGAACTTATTAAAGTCCCCTTTCCTCATTTGAGAACTTTGATTTCAGGCCCATCCTTGTTCTTTTCCATAACAATTTGGAATCCAATGGAGTTGTGATCGCTGTCTGCAAATGCTTCCCTACTGATACTATATTGTGGGTGGCACAGTGGCCCAGTAGTTAGCACTGCTGCCTCACAGCGCCAGGGACCCGAGTTCAATGTCTGCCCTGGTGACTATTTGTGTAGAGTTCGCACATTCTCCCCATGTCTGCGTGGGTTTCCTCCAGGTGCTCTGGTTTCCTCCCAGAGTCCAAAGGTGTGCGGGTAGGTGGATTGGCTGTGTTAAATTGCTGATAGTGTCCAGGGATGTCCAGGCTAAGTGGATTAGCCATGGTAAGTGTGGGATTATGGGGTTAGGGTGGGAATTTGGGTCGACATAGGATGCTCTTCAGAGGGTTGGTGCAGACTTGAGAGACTTGAGACACAGCTGGAGAGGCATTCACAGTATGTACTGCTCAAGTACCAATTTAGACATTCGTAAAGTGCATTGCAGAATTACTACAGGTTTGTTCTGATTCACCAGCTATCTTTTATGAATGCCATCAGAATACAATGCATAAAATTTTAGAAACTGATTGATCATACCTTCTAACTTGACTTTGATTTCTTAATTTTTAAATTGCATTAAAATTTAAGATCTGATGCATGTAAAGAGCAAAGGACAAGCCTGATTTCTTCATCATAATGTGTAAAGTGATGCAATGTTTCCTAACACTCACACAACATACATATGTCGTAACTATTATGTAGCACTTCCCTAAGCTGAAGATTGTCAGAAGGAATCGTGGTAAATTGTCTTTTGGTAATATGTGATTGACGGGTTAACAAATCCTTCATAAATATTTTTTTAAAACCATATCTCTCTTTTGAAGTCATATTCTGACCTTTTTTCAGAAGGTCAATTGATGAACGTAATAGAGAGTGGTACTGAACCATAGCTATTGGTTGAGGGTGATGTCTACCCAGAATTGCAGGTTTCTGCCTCTTCATGTCTTCTTGTGACTGAACAAGCCACTCCTCAATGATGCACACCATTGGGCATATACAGAATCATTCCATACTGGGATCCCACATATAAGAGTTATTTCTTTTCTTTATCTGCTACAACTTTGCCTCATAACTAAGACATTGGGACTAAAAGACTGATGCAGCTTAATGGTCAAGTTGTCTCAATTCTGAAGAATTAGTTAAAGTTTTCTCCCAATCTTTAATTCTAAACCACTGCTCTTCAAGGAGTGTTCTGGAATGACTTTAAAGGATTTCTTTGTCCACCCCTGGAATGTTGAGCATTTGATAGTTGAGAAAACATGAGAAGGAAGAGCTGGGAGAGATTGTTTTCAGTTATCTGCAGACGTGTTCCATCTATTGAAGGAGGAGTTTGGCCTGAATGATTGCAGAGTTTGCTTCAAAGATACTAATTTGTGGGTCATCTAAATGAATCCAGAGGCATCACTGATGGAATTTTTCTTGTGCTTTTTATGTGTCACTGATATAAAGTGGTTTTGATTTTAAAATCAATCTTATTTGGTCGGCTGAGAACTCTTGAGGCAACAAACTTGTCCTTCTCTTCCTCACATCTCAATACTACCCAGGAAGTTGTAAAATTTATTTCAATAAAGCTCTTGGTCATTAATCAATTGGGAGATAAAAGTAGGAGACACACAAAGCAGTGACAGTAATCAGTAAACCGTAGGTCAGTTCATTTGGCATCTGTCACTGGAACAATGTTCTTGTCAGTTAATAAGGAGCTAGCAATAGGACAATTAGATAATCATAATATAATCAAACAGAATCAACAGTTTTATGAAATGAAAATCATGTCAGAAAGTTTGGTTCAGTTACACAGATTTTTGATCAGCAGGGGAGATAAGTGTTATGGGGACTGAAAAAAAAGTGAAGTTAAGGCCTCAATCAGATCAGCAATGACCTTATTGAATGAGGAGTGGGCTGAAAGGTCTGTTCCTGCTTCTATTTGTTATGCAACTGAAACACCACATCCTGGAATTTACCACATATGGCAGAAAGCGGTAAAATAAATTATCATCGAAATGCATACACTCAGCCAGCTTCTCTTACTTTTTCAGAAAATACATTTATTTTAATTCAATTACTTCTTCTCATGATTTTTATGATGTTATATTCTTGTTATTTCCGTTGTCATTGCATCCTGCGGATTAATTGTGTGAGTGTTCAACATTCTTGTTTTCTTTCAGGTCAGACAGAAATTGAACTATTTGTAACCAAATTACAGGAATTGGAGAGTCAAGTGTTCACTAATGTATAGTATATACTTTAAACAGGAAACCCTTACTTACAATCAAAATTATAATGAGCAATTTGTGATTTCTCTTTGCTGCATCATAACAGTAAATTATGGTTATTTTTAATCTAGAAATAATGGGAGTCAGGGATTTAGAATTCACTAAATTACAGTGACTCTATAATTGAGACCAAATATTTAGGGAATTTAGAAATCTCCAAGCTTGATGGTCAAAAGTTACTGAATAATGAGCTATTTATGCATTTAATTTATAACAAAGAGTTTGGTTCCATATAGAATAGACTAAAAGGTGAAATATAAGTCTATTTGATAAGTAGCCTACAGGCGAATCCAAATGGAAAAATGGACACTTTGAAGTAACCTCTGCCTTAGAATAACCAAAAAGAAATCAGACTTAAAAACACGATCCCAGTATAACCTAGGCTTCTTGTAAACTCCATGTTTGTCGTCCGGAGGTATGTTCTGTAAAAACTTTGTCTTGTTGCTTCAGTTTTAATTCCTCTAAATCATTCAACCGAATGCTAAATAGCCAAGTTACACTTCAGATTTCCAGGTTTACCTGAAACTGTTTAAAGGACTGTTTTTAACCGGACCTTCCCAGTGCAGTGTGTGCATTCTTGACACCAAGCAAAATTGAGAGTGACCTGTAAAAGAATGAAAGAAACAATTGATTTGTACAGGCAACATTGTACAAATTTACTTTCTGAATAAATGCAACAGTCAGGAGCCTAGCAATATTCGTTTAAATTTTCACTGGTGAATAGCACAGAGCAAAACTGAGCTGTGTGGGATTTAGGCAGACCTAATCAATCAATGACAGATTACAGCTAAAGCCACTTCCATACCCATTAAACCAGGACAAATGCAGAATTGCAACTGAACAACTTCTAGTTTTAAGCCAACAGTGGGACTTCCTAGTTATTTATCAAAGTCAGTCCTTGTAAGCAGCGTGCCTTTCTGTGCGATTGTAGTTCGCAGTAGGCAGAGCTGACTGTAGGCCTGGAATGAAAGAACTGTTTATGCCCTCAGCTGTGGTGCTGTAAGCCCTTTGGAATTTACTGTAAATCACACAGCTTTTATTGCAAGATTTACTAGCTTATCCTCTGTAGGCTCTATTCACTGAAAGCTTGTCCCTATTAGGATGTTAGCCTTAGTCCATAAAGGGACTTACAGACTATCAAACATGAGAGAAAAACCAAAGGTTTCATTTTTCAATTTTCTAAACCTAAATTCCTCTCCAGTTATTCAGCAAGTGGTGCTCAACTAAATTATAGCCCTCACTTTTCTCAACGGAGTTATACACTCACATCACTTTTATTTTCTGTGCCAGTTCTAGGCAGCCTCTCTTAACTGTAATTTTATTACTACCATCATTTCTTTAATTTAAAGGAATTTCCAGATGCTGAAATGAAAAGTGAGACAAATTACAATGTAAATTTTACAAATTCTATTTTTTAAATTATTAATTTGAGGACTTTCCCAAATTTTAATGGGTTTTTTTATGACTCAATACTATAAGGGATATCTGTCATGATGATTACACTAGGTTCACTGGTACAGTTTGACAGTTTATCAATAAAGATAAAGTACTTTTTTACAGGAGGAACAATATTAGAGAACTGGAATACCAACAGACCATTTCAATAAATAAATTGTGATGCATAATAATATAAACTTGTATACCATGTGACCTTCGTCGTCTTAATATTAATTTGATAAACTATCATTCAAGTATTACTAATACGATAATATAATTGTAGTTTTGAGCAAGCCATACATTTTATGCCTATTTGATGTATAGACCTTATTTGTCAGCTGTAAAATAGTTCTTATTCTTAAATTTTGTTTTATTAATGTATTCAAATTTTTAATCAAACTCTATTGAAAGATGTTCCTCAGTCCTCATATTCACACATAACTTTCTTAATAGAATTGCAAATATCATTGCAAGACCAGCTGAAATATATTTCCATTAAAAGCAATTACTTCCTTGAAACTTGTGAGATTAGAATAAATCGAAATTTGTGAACTGTATGAGTATTTTTTTGTAATTGGTCATCCACTTGCTTCAACATATCCCAGATCTCAGTTCGGTTGAGTCACAAGAGTACTATTTATCTCTCAAATGTAAAGGCATCCTTTTCCATTGAAGTCTGGCCATACCATTGCCCTGGAGACGCATGGTAACAACATCATCAAGCCCTTTTTGAATGGCAACCATATTTATCATTAAAGCCTATCAAATTAAATCAAACCGGACAAAGACCATCAAATCTTTATCATTACAAATAAACTGCTAGGATGTCCTTTTTTTCTTAAATAGCTACCATCTTCTCATGTAAATTATGCAATCACTCTGAGTACAAAGTAGAATTTGTAATACTTACAGTTTCATGAGCATGGCTAGAGTGCTACATTTCAGATCAACTTTGCCTTATCAAACTTACACTGGCAGAACATAATTTGAATAATCCTCAAAAATCAATTGCATATAGTGTATACATTTTAAAAAGATAAGTCAAATACCAAAAGGTCAGATAGAAGTCTATAACTGATTTGCAATTTCAGTTCTATTGTTGTGAAGTGCACAATTAATGTTGAGTCTGTGATGCTCTAGATTTGAATAAAATGGACAAATTAGACATAGTTTTTAAATACCATTCACCCACCCATCCCCCACCCACACAATATTTCCTGAGGGTACTCTTAATGTTACAAAGACCACTCATATCTCAATGTAGCCAGTCAAGTGTTACTTAGCATCAGTTAGACTGAACAGTTAAATTTACTGCTACGTTATTTGCCTGAATCTTTTAGGAATAATAAATAGAATATTAAACGGTTATATTATGATTGCTTTATTATCAGTTAAATTGCAGTAGAAATTGGCTTCAGAAGGCTTTCAGAATTTAAACTGATACTGGAACAAACAATTTGTAGAATTTTTATTTTAAACATCATCAATGTACTTTAGTAAATGCATTTTTCCTGGAGTGCGTAGAACACTTACTTTAAATGAATGGATGCTTTTTTCCTGACATCTTCTATTTACTTTGTCATAGTAAAATTTACCAAGATTTCCCAATAGAGTTAAACTGCTCCAAAATGCATCTCCTTTCACTAAAATGCATTCCCTTTTTTCCTGAAATTGTCAGTAACATCCATTGACACGGGGAATTGCTTTGCTGGAGTCCGAGGATAAACCACAACAGTGCTCCAGGATATTGCCAACCTTTGGGTAACATGAACAGAGTTTATTGATATTAAAACATGAAAGTAACTATTCACAAATCAGGATTAAGTGGTGTGATATGGGTCCTACAACTGCATTTTGCTATTTACTCTTAACATTAGCAAATTGTGTGAATTCAGTGTGAGCTCCCATCCACAACAACATGTTGCCATGCAATTGGAGTACTTGGAGAGATAATAGCCATGGCCTATTTAAATGGTTTTAGCAAATTCTTAATAGATGCATTCTCAGGTGCATCTCAAACACTTTAAGTAATGAAATGGCACAGCACGGTGGCTCAGCGGTTAGCACTGCTGCCTCACAGTGCCAGGGATCTGGGCTCAATTTCACCCTTGGGCAACTGTCTGTGTAGAGTTTACACATTCTCCCCATGTTCGCGTGGGTTTCCTCTGGGTGCTCCAGTTTCCTCCCACAGTCCGAAGATGTGCAGGGTCAGCTGATTGGTCATGCTATAGTGTCCAGGGATATTTAGGTTAGGTGGTTTAGACATGGGGAAATGCAGGGGTAGGGGAATGAGTCAGGGTGGGATGGTCTTCAGAGGGGCGTTGTGGGCTTGTTGGGCCAAATGGCCTGACTCCACACTGTAGGGATTCTATGATTAAAGTTCCTCAATATTACAAGCTTCCTACCTGTACAGTGCAAAATTTCTTATGTTGCTTCTGGAACGCAAGCAGTTAGATATGCCCAAATCAAAATGGGGAGTGATTTGTAGGGGAACTAGGATATAATTATATTCCCATATATCTGCTGTCCTAATTTTTAAAACAGTGGATTGGGAGTTATTATAGTGCATCATATAGTCATATAAAATGTAGCCATTATATCTTTGTGTAGAAGGAAATGAATTGAGTGGTAATGACCCAAATAGTCATTGAGTCTTAGGCCATGTCTATTCTTACCAACAAACAACAAACTATATTAATCCCATTTACTTGTACTTTGCCTATCACCTAAATGCCCTGGCATTTTAAGTGCTTGTCCAGATGCTTCATAATATTTAGTGTGGAAGCAGGCCATTTGGCCCATCAAGTCCACAATGACTCTCTGAAGAACATTCTACCCAGACCACATCCCTACCATATCCCTGTAACTCTGCATTTCCCATGGCTAATCCACCTAACCTGCATATCCCTAGACACTACGTGGTAATTTACTATGGGAATCTCTAACGTGTACACCTTTGGACTGTGGGAGGAAACAAGAGCACCAAAAGGAAACCCATGCAGACAAATGAAGAATGTGCAAACTCCACTCAGAGAGTTGTTAAGCCTGATGGCATGAGGCAACAGTGCCAACCATTTGCACCATTGTGCCACATTTAAGATAATTATGAAATGTTGCAAGAGTACTTGTCTCCAGCACTCTTTAAGGCAAAATGTTCCATATTTCTAGAACCCTCTAGGTAAAAAAAAAGTTCCCCAGTTCACCTCTAAACCACTTACGCCTCACCTTAAACTTATGCCGTCTGGTCTTAGACATGTCTGCCATGGGGAAAATACTGCCACCATCTATTCTGTCAATGCCCCTCATAATATTGTATAACTCAAACAGTAACCCCCCCCCCATCAGGTTCTTCTGTAGAATGGTTTATAATAATCAAAATAAGTTGAGTATTTTCTACTGCACTCTAGGCTGTAGACTTGTAGGTGGTAGCACATCAGAGTTAGGAGAGTCACTTCTTCTGTTCTAATTTTTATGGAATATGGTTTATCTCATAAACTTCAGTCACCTAACCCCAGGACAGTGATACCAGATGATTTAGCTGGATAGTGTCATAGAATGTCAAAGGAATACAGTTAGATCCTCAGTTTTTGTTAATTACCTGTGTTAAGTTGATAGATAAGAACTCTAAAGTATTTGTAGCTTTTTTAAACTTTTAATTCCAAAATGTGTGTGTTTTTATTTAGAAAAAGAGGAGTCAGTCAGCGTCTAAGCTTCTGGTCAATACTGACTGCCCCTACCCTGAATATTGATGATGGGCTTGGGAATGTCCAAAGCTGGGGAGACCGTTTATTTTAGTATATGTCAATCCAAGTCTAGGAGTTACAATTTGAGTTAGTATCATGGATATGGCAATTGCGAGAAGGACAAGAATTAACTCTGAACATCCTTGGAAGTGGTCCCTGCCAAAAGTAGGTTTGCTTAGATAGAAGGAATCTCAGAAGGAATGTTAGGTGAGCAGAAAGCTTGGGTCAGGTTGGGCCCAGATTTCCTATTTAGTGTTGAGTCATAAGGAAATGTGTGCTTAAGATGTGCCAAAACTCTTTTGGTCCTTTCCTTCAGGTGTTAAATTGATGGCTAAATAAGCCAACAAGGGCTCAGCAAAGCACAAGGGAACCAAGCAAACCATTCCAAGTTTGCAAGTCACAGGAACACATTTCACCTGAGTTTTCTTCCTAATAAAAGATGCTGCATAATTGTTGCAGTGCGAACAAAGTATGAAGAAAATGAAAAAAATTCACGTGGGTGAGCTTACAATTTTGAAATCAAGCTTGAGACATACTGCATTCAGCCTTCTGGGTCCTGTTGTCCAACATTACATGGTGTCAGATCTGAGAGGAAAATAGATTTAAAATTCCAAGGTCATGGGCGATACAAAGGAAAAAAAGTAGGAAGACTATGGCGGAAAAATAATTTTAAATACAACACAACAGAAATGATCCATGGAGACAAAGTGCACACCAATACTTTATTGTATGAGGAAACAAGCTTATTGGTAACTTTGGATCAAGTGAAGATGATAAATGTATCCTGAAGATAGTCATCCTTCTTTGTGAAAAATATTAATAATGAAAGTTTTAATTCGATGTTAGTGTATGCAAACAACTTTGAATGCAAAGTGATCATTCCAAATCTCTTCTTGGGAGTAGGAATGAAGACGAGTGTGTGTGGAATTTCACATTGGCAGCTTGCGTTTCAGCTCCCAGAGGTGGAATGGGAAGGAACAGCAGTACTATCCACTCACTGAATAGTCAACTGATCTGTTTAAGATAACAAGGCACAGAGCTGGAAGAACACAGCAGGCCAAGCAGCATCAGAGGAGCAGGAAAGCTGACGTTTTGGACCTAGACCCTTCTTCAGAAGTGGGGGAGGGGATGAGGGTTCTGAAATAAATAGGGAGAGAGCGGGAGGTGGACAGAAGATGGATAGAGGAGAAAAGAGGTGGAAAGGAGACAGACCTGTCAAAGAGGCAGGGATGGAGCCAGTAAAGGTGAACGTAGGTGGAGAGTTAGGGAGGAGATAGATCAGTCCAGGACAGACAGGTCAAGGGGGTGGGATGAGGTTAGTAGGTAGGAGGTAGGAGGTGGGGGTGGGTTTTGAGGTGGGAAGAGGGGATAGGTGGGAGGAAGGACAGGTTAGGGAGGCAGGGACAAGCTGGGTTGGTTTTGGGATGGGGTGGGGGGGAGGAGAGATTTTGAAGCTTGTGAAGTCCACATTGACACCACTGGGCTGCAGGGTTCCGAAGTAGAATATGAGTTGCAGTTCCTGCATCCTTCGGGTGACAGCATTGTGGCCCTTCAGGAAGCCCATGATGGACAGTTGTCTGAGGAATGAGAGGGGGAGTTGAAATGGTTCCCGACTGAGAGGTGCAGTTGTTAAGGACGAACTGGGCGCAGGTTCTGGGAAAAGTGGTCCCCAAGACTCCGCTTGGTTTCCCCAATGTAGAGGAGGCCACAGCGGGAACAGCGGATACAGTATACCACATTTGCAGATGTGCAGGTGACCATCTGCTTGATGTGGAAAGTCTTCTTGGGGCTTGGAATGGGGGTGAGGGGGGAGGTGTAGGGGCAGGTGTAGCACTTCCTGCGGTTGCAGGGAAAGTGCCGGGTGTGGTGGGGCTGGAGGGGAGTGTGGAGCGGACAAGGGAGTCATGGAGAGAGTGGTCCCTCTGGAAAACAGACAAGGGTGGGGAGGGAAAATTGTCTTTGGTGGTGGGGTTGGATTGCTGATGGCGGAAGTGTCGGAGGATGATGCGTTGGATCTGGAGGTTGCTGGCATGGTACGTGAGGATGAGGGGGATTCTGCTTCAGTTGTGATTGCGGGAATGGGGTGTGAGGGATGAGTTACGGGAATTGCGGGGGACACGGTCAAGGGTGTTCTCAACCACTGAGGGGTGAATTTGCACTCCTCGAAAAACGAGGACATCTGAGATGTTTGGGAGTGGAATGCATCATCCTGGGAGCAGATGCAGTGGAGGCAAAGGAATTGGGAACAGGGGATGGCATTTTTGTAGGAAGGTGGATGGGAGGAGGTGTATTCTAGGTAGCTGTGGGAGTTGGTAGGTTTGAAATGGATGTCGGTTCCTAGGTGGTTGCCAGAGATGGAGACAGAGAGGTCCAGGAATGCCTAGAATACACCTCCTCCCACCCATCTTCCTGCAAAAATACCATCCCCTATTCTCAATTCCTTCACATCCGCCACATCTGCGCCCAGGATGAGGCAGTCCACTCCTGTACATCTCAGATCTCCTCGTTTTTCAAGAACCGCAACTTCCCCCTCTCAGTGGTTGAGAACCCCTCGATCGTGTCTCCTGCATTTCCTGCAACTCATCCCTCAAACCCCCTCCCCGTAATAACAAAGAAAACAGAATCCCCCTCATCCTCACGTACCACTCCATCAACCTCCGGATCCAACGCATCATCCTCCAACACTTCTGCCATCTGCAACCCAACCCCACCACCAAAGACATTTTTCCCTCCCCACCCTTATTGGCTTTCCGGAGGGACCACTCTCTCTGGGATTCCCTTGGCCGCTCCACACTCCCCTCCCACCCCACCTCACACAGCACTTTTCCCTGCAACTGCCGGAAATGCTCCACCTGCCCCTATACTTCTCCCTTCACCCCCATCCCAGACCACAAGAAGACTTTCCACATCAAGCAGAAGTTCACCTGCACATCTGCTAATGTGATATACTGCATCCGTTGTTCTCGTTGTGGCCTCCTCAACATCGGGGAAACCAAGCAGAGGCTTAGGGACCACTTTGCAGAGCACCTACACCCGGTTTGCACGAAACAACTGCACCTCCCAGTCGCAAACCCTTTCAACTTCTCCGCCCATTCCTCAGATGACATGTCCATCATGGGCCTCCTGCAGTGCCACAATGATGCTACCCGAACGTTGCAGAAACAGCAACTCATATTCCGCTTCGGAACCCTGCACCCTGACAATATCAATGTGGAATTCACAAGCTTCAAAATCTCCCCTCCCCACACCCCATCCCAAAACCAACCCAGCTCATCCCTGCCTCCCTAACCTGTCCTTCTTCCCACCTATTCCCTCCTCCCACCTCAGGCTCCACCCCATCTCATACCTCCTAACCCCACCCCGGTTCCTTGACCTGTTCGTCTTCCATGGACTGACCTTTTCCTTCCCTAACTCCCCACCTACACTCAGCTTTACTGGCTTCATCCCCGCCTCCTTGACCAGTCTGTCTCCTCTCCTCCCATGTTCTCCACTATCCATCTTCTGTCCGCCTCCCCCTCTCCTCTCCCTATTTATTTCAGAACCCCCTTCCCCTCGCCCATTTCTGACAAAGGGTCTAGGCCCAAAACATCAGCCTTCCTGCTCCTGTGATGCTGCTTGGCCTGCTGTGTGCATCCAGCTCTACACCTGGTTATTTCAGATTCTCCAGCATCTGCAGTTCCTACTGTCTCTGAAACAACTGATCTGTTTAATGGTTTGTTAATGCCTGTTATCAATGGCTGACTGAAGTTTATTGAGGCTCAACCTCTAGGATACTTTGGGCAATGGGCTAGCAAGAAGTGTGGAGACTGGGGATCTTATTATGCTATAATTAGTTTTAGAGGACTACCTGGCTTCATCAATAGCGTTGGGCCATCCTGCAACAAATAGTTCAACACTAGAATACAAGGACCTGTCAGAGGTGTGGGTAACTGATGTGTTGAATTGAAACTAGCTGTCTGTTGACAAAGCTGATCAAATAGTTGTCTATAAATAAGTTCAGTTGAGACAATAGGAATTTGGCATCTATGAGTTTCTGATTAAAAATGATTTTTAGATATACAACTTGTAGTAGATGCTGAACAATTATTGGAGTTTCTAATTCCTAACCAAGTTTCTCTTCGCAAATCACAAGTTCCAGTGTTTGCACGACTATGTAAATAAAAAATGTAGAAATGTGAAACTCCCACAAAATTCCAAACAAGAAGTGACAAAATGCAGAAAACTGAACAGAATGTTCACCGTCCTGAGGATTGCCATTGGCAAGAAATTTGATTTACCTCAGAAACCTAAAGTCCATGTATGCAAGAGCAAAGCAGAAACTGCAGGTTCTGCAGTGAATCGTCAGAACCTGAAGGCTCCCTCCTGCATTTAAGTCACAACTCAGAACTGTACTGGAATACTGTTTCCTGCCTGGGCGGCCAATAAGAATTCCACAGATTCACTGCATTCTGAGTGAATAAAAATCTCCTCATCTCAGTCGTAAATGGATGACACCTTACTCTGAGATTATCCCCTCTGGTATGAAACTCTCCCACAGGGGAAACAACCAGTCAAGACCCGTAAGAGATGTTTCAAAAAGGTTGCCTCTCGTAGTTTGAAAACTGATTGAGTACAAGCACAACCTAGTCAATCTCTGCTCAAAAGAAAATGTTTCCATACTTGGGTTCAATCGAATGGACCTTCTCTAGACTTCCTCCAATGCCAGCATTTCCTCCTTACAGAAGGAGAGCAAAACTGTTTACAGTATTCCAGGTGCAATCTCACTTGTGCCTTTAATAGTTTTAATCAGACCTTTCTATTTTTATTCTCCATTGTCTTCGAAATAAAAGTAAACATTCCATTTGACTTCCATTTTTCCAGCTGAACTTGGATGCAAGATTTTTGTGATTCATACACTAGGATCCCTAAACCCCTTTGTGGTGCCTTATTTTGAAGTTTTTCTCCATTTGAATAATATTTTGTTGTTCTATGCTTCTCTCCAAAGCACTTAACTTTATGTAAAGCACTGCCAAAATAATTACATAGGGCAAACTAGAAGGAAACTAGCCATCAGGATATATGAACACCAATTAGCTACCAAGAGGCATGACCAACTATTGCTCATTTCAATACACATAGACAAAGAGGGACACCAATTCAAATGGGACAACATAGCTATCCTAGGACAAGCCAAGCAAAGACATGCACGCAAATTTCTGGAGGCCTGGCACTTAAGCTGGAACTCCATTAACAAACATGCAGAGCTGGATCCCATGTACCAACCGCAAAGAAATAAATTTGGAGGTGATACCACCCACCCCAGCAAACTAAGACACATAAATAGCAAACAGGACAGAACACCAACGCTTCACCGAAGGCGCACTGGTGAAGTTACTTAGCATGATGATGAAACATTTGCGAACAAACTTTCTACTTTGGCGAACAAGTCAACAACCAAAAGCACTTAACCTCATATTTTCCACATGATATCCCATCTGTCAAGCTCAATCAACCTGTCTATATCCCTCTACGACCCTCATTGCGTTATCCTCATGACTTGTCTTCCCACCTATTTTGAATCACTTGTAAATTGGCGATTGTACAAACACTTTAATCATCCAAGTTATTAATGTATATTGACAATAATTGTAGTGCCAACACAGACCCCTATAGCACTGTATTAGTTATAGGTTACCATCTTGAAAACCACTGTTTTCCCAACTCTCTGTCTTTATTTATTAGCTAGTCCTCTATCCAAGCTAATGTACCTCCTCCAACACTAAGGTTCACTTCAAGGGTTCATACACAGTGATTGATGAGCCAGCACTATTCACAGCATTGACATCCAGTTCTGGACATCATGAACAGACCTCAGAGATACACACAAAAGAAAAAAAAAGTGAAATTGCTGCACAAAACATAGCTCTTAATGTATTAAGTAGCCTTATGCACAGTACCTTATCGAAGGCCTCTTGCGAATTCATGTATATAACATCTACTGCTTCCCTTTAACTATCCTGCTTTTTATGTCCTCAAAGATCCATCATAAATTTGTCAGACATGATTTTCCTTCATGAAGCTATGTTGACTTGCTCGATCATATGATGCATTTCTAAAAATTCTGTTATTACATCTTGTATAATGAACTCTAACATTTTCCCAATGACAGATGAGAAACTAACTAGCATATAGTTATTTGTGTTTTTATAATTTCCTTATCTTTTTGAATGTACATTGTATTGGCAGCTTTCCAATTCTTTCTGACTTTAAATATCAGTGATCCCATCTTAAATATTTCTACTTCCTATTCTAACCTTCTCCATTCTCATTGAGATCTTGAAGATGCAAAGATGGGAGAGAATCTAAGACGCATGAAGTTGGCATATCAAATCAATGTCTGTTGAGCTGGACATAGGTATAATAAATATAGAGGGAAGAAACTAATATGGATTAATTAGAGATAATGGGAACTGCAGATGCTGGAGATTCCAAGATAATAAAATGTGAGGCTGGACGAACACAGCAGGCCAAGCAGCATCTCAGGAGCACAAAAGCTGACGTTTCGGGCCTAGACCCTTCATCAGAGATTAATTAGAGTCAGTTTTTTTTCTTATTCTTCAAATAGAGAATAGTTGGTTGCATTTGGCTTCATACACACAGAAGGAGTTAATATATTAATTATGATGCATAAGCATCAGAGGTGGTGCAGTACTGGAATCAGTAAATTATTAAACATTCTGCTGTGATTTGCAATGCATATATTTGCATATAACTGGTTATATGAAAGACGCAATTTTAAAAGTAAGTCTGGCATCACAGACTGATCGGTATGAATTCCAGATTCACACCATTAGCATCGAGGTTATAGCACAGCTCAATTTCAAGACCTTTAAAGCCCTGATGTTCTGATTCCCATCCTTCTACCAGATTACGGTTACTTTTGATCTGTCCTGGCCTGGTATCTGTTTCATCATTTATGTACAGAGCTTGTTTGAAAGTTGATTCTCAGTCTGAAGGTAGTGGCTATTTTTATTTTAGTCAACAATGCTGTTTTATTTTGTATCTGAAACATTTTTTAAAAAGGGGATCAGGACTGGGCTGACACTCCTTTCCCCATTATAATACATTCACTGTCTCTGTTACTACTCACATAAGTAGTACATCAATATGGGCTGTCTAAGTTTCCATAATGTTGCCTATAGCTCAATTTGCTGATATTGTTGCTCCATTAGTTTTATTCATCAATGAGACAAAGGTTCTAAGAACAGCCCTTTACAAACCTCTTGGCACTAATATGCAAACATGGCAAACCAACAATTAAAAATAGTCCTGAATAGACTGTGCTTTGATGACTGGATTATTAGAACTTGGTGACTGCAGTCAGTCCATAGTCACGGTTTAGATAACACCATAATAGAAGATATTAAAAGTTTATTAACTTTTGACAAAGCTTAATATTAACTTCAAAATATGTTACATTCTGTAATAATATGTAAAGTAAAATTATTCCAAATTTTAAAAGAATATTAGCCCTGTAATTGGTATTTATATGGCACCTTTAATTAATAAATCAACTTAAGGTAATTCACATAGGCATTATAAAACAAAATATGACATCAATCCATATAAATAGTCATTTGCTAGGAGAAAACTTAGAGAATTGCTGAAGAAAGACATTTTTCCAAAGCTCTTCACCTTGCACTCATCAGGACATTTTGTAAGAATATCAATTTAAGGGGAAAACCAACATTTATTCTCCGTATGAAGAAAATGTTGATTCTTAGCCAATTGGATTCTGATTGGTGGAAACATTACCCTGAAGAATGCAAGATTTAACTGAGATAACATACAGAAAACCGCAAAGTATGTCAGACTTCTTGGTCTGCTTGCAGGAATGTAGAAATGACTCAAAACTTGGCAAACTCAATCTTAGAAGTTTGTTTACAGGCAGAGTGAAAGGGACAGAGACTGGATATCTCCTACTCCCACTGGAACATTCTGCAAGCTCAAGTCCAAGGTCACACACAAAGCTTGGATAGTCACATGATTTCTCTCTACTAGCCATTAATAGTTTAAAAGTCCATTGCATATTCCAAAAAGCTATGGAACACCTTAGCTTACCCTAGTCATTGTTTCAAGGCCTTCAGTGATCCGACTTTAATATCCTGTTTTCACTCGTTGAATTTCAAGTACTTGTCGCAATGTTTGCTAATAACACAAGAAAGAGCTATTTTTTAACATTTCTCCAGATTTTATTGTCTTTGATCTTTGGCTGTGATCTTTATAGTGTTGCAAACTGGCAATAATTTTAAAGCAAGTTGAGTGACCCTTTGTTTCAGGGAAATGTCCTTGTTTCTGTCAGTCAGAAATGTATCTTTTAAAATTCCTATGGTGAAACCAGCCAATGACGTAAAAAAAGATGAATATAACACATCTTTCATGACATAGATAGGAATGGAAGGAGGTGAGTGCAGGCATTTGGGTGGAGGATGGTGGATTGAATTAGTATAATAGTGGAAAGGTGGTCTTCCATCTTTTTTCACTCTATGTCTAGTAGCACCTGATGCAACCAATTTCTTCTACAAATAGTGAATCGTACTGGAAACAATTATGAGGGGGGGAAGATGGAGAAGTATGTACAAGGGGTAAAGTGAAGTGTATGAGCAGAGATTGGCATCTAACATGGCAAGGAATCCTAAAGTTTCCTACAGTCATAAATAAGAACAGAAGAGTGGTAAGAAGAAAGTGTGGATAATTAGGGAACAAAAAAAAAATCTATGCATGGGGATAAAGACATGTGAGATTCTGGATGACAGAGGCTAGTATGCAAAAGCAAAGAAGTTATTATGAATCTTTAAAAAATGTGTTGGTCTGGCTTATATTGGAGTATTTCCAAATTCGAGGCACTGCAATGTATGCAGAGGGAATGTGAAGGCCTGAAGAGAGGCTGCAGTGAGGATTTATGAGAATCATTTCAGAGATGAGATACTTTGGTTATTTGGATATGTTGAAGAAGGTGAGGTTGTTCTCCTTAAGGTAGATTAAAAGGTGATTTGACAGATGTTTTTAAATCATGAAATGTTTAGACAGAGTAGGAAAAGAAATATTTTGTTTTGGCAGAATGATAAAGACAAGGAGCACACAGATTTAAAGTGATTGGCAAAATAACCAAAGGAGTTTTGAAGAAAACAAATAATGCAGTAATTCATTATGATTTGTATTTCCTAACAGCATGTTGGAGATCACTGAAATCACGCCTGCAAGGAAATAGGTAGCCCCTGCATTGCATCTCACCATAACTAATACTTCATTATGTGTAGGATCATAGCACATGCTGTGCTTGAGTGTATTGCTCACTGATTTTCAGTTGAGTGCTGAAAAGTCTCTCAGCACTTTAGTTCATTACAGCTTTGATCCAAAATGGAACAATAGTGGAGATATTAATTGTCCTTCACATCAAGGCCAAATTTGACTAACTGTGGCATCGAGGAGCAATGGCGAAGCTGGACTCAATAGGAACCAGGGTAAAATTCTGCTTGTTAGAATCATAACTGGACAAAAGAAGATTGTTATGGTTGTTGAAAGTCAATATTCTTAGTCCAAGGTTATCACCGCAGGTGTTCCTTTGGGTAGTGTCCTAGGCCTAACCACCTTCAGCTGCATCAATGACTTCTCTCCATCATTAGATCACATATGGCAACCTTTGCTGATGATTACACAAGTATAAATATCAGCATAAATTGAGACTCCTCAAACACTGAAGCAACCAGTGTACAGAGACAGTAAACCCTGGACAGCATCAAAAATTGAGCTAACATGGGGTAAGTAACATTCATAGCACAAAATTGCCATGTGACAAACATTTCAAAAAACAGGAAATCTAATCACCAGTCCTTGACATTCAGTTACAAAACCATTGTTGAATTCCTATAATCAAAATCTTGAATTTTACAGTTGCCCTGAAACTGAGCAGACTACAAGACCAAGTCAAGGACTGAAATTCTGCAGTGTGTAATTCAACTCCTGACTCCCCAAAGACTGTCTGCTATCCACAAGACACAAGTCAGGAGCGAGGAAAAACTCCCCACTTGCCTGGATGGGTAATGCTCCAATAACATTCAAGAATTTTGAGACCATTCAGGACAAAAAGCTATCCACTTGCTTAGCACTCCATGCTTCAACATTCACTCCCTTCACCTCCGATGCACAGTGGCAGCAGTATCTACCATGTACAAGATACAATGCAGTAACTCATTAGTCTCCTTAGGTACACCTCCAAAACTCACAACCAAGAATGACAAAGGTAACAGATGCATGAGAACAACAAGACTTGCAAATCTCCTTCCAAGTCATACAGCACTAGGCCAATTATTCTTCAAGACTGAGAAATTCATAAGACTTAAACCTGGAAATTCCTATCGATGGTTGTGCTATGACTGGAATTCCAAATATATACCATTCTTTGTTTGTAGAAGTGCTTCCTAACATCTCTCCTGAAAAGTCTGGATCTAATGCTCAGATTATGTCCCCTAGATCTAGAATCTCCAACCAGTGGAAATAGGCTATCTTTTACTCTTCTTTCTTCCTGTTAATACCTTGAAGTCTTCCAGCAGATCACCCCTTAATCTTCTAAATTCTACAGAAAACAAGCCTGATATGTACAATTTCTCCTCATAACTTAACCTCAGAAGTCCAGACAGTATTCTTGTAAACATAAGTTGTACTTCCTCCTAAGCCAATATATCCCTCCCAGGGTGTGATGCTCACAGATGCAAGTGGAGTCCTGAAGAAGGGCATTACCAGAAATATGACTTCTTCTTTATTACAAAGAACAAAGAAAATTACAGCACAGGATCAGGCCCTTCGGCCCTCCAAACCTGGGCCAATCGAGATCCTCTGTCTAACCTGTCATCTATTTTCTAAGTGTCTGTGTCCATTTGCTCCCCGCCCATCCATGCACTTGTCCAAATATATCTTAAAAGACACTAACGTGTCTGCGTCTACCACCTCCACTGGCAACGCGTTCCAGGCACCCACCACCCTCTGTGTAAAGAACTTTCCACGCATATCTCCCTTAAACTTTCCTCCTCTCACTTTGAACTCATGACCCCTTGTAATTGAGTCCCCCACTCTGGGAAAAAGCTTCTTGCTATCCACCCTGTCTATACCCCTCATGATTTTGTAGACCTCAATCAGATCCCCCCCTCAATCTCTGTCTTTCTAATGAAAATAATCCTAATCTACTCAACCTCTCTTCATAGCTAGCACCCTCCGTACCAGGCAACATCCTGGTGATCCTCCTCTGCACCCTCTCCAAAGCATCCACATCCTTCCAGATGCTACCTGGCTTGCTGTGTTCTTCCAGCCTCCTGTTTGTCTACCTTTGAGTCAAAAAAGATTTTCATGTAACTGAAACATAATTTCTACATCTTTGTACTTCTGTCCTCGAGCATTACTTGGTTATTTCAGGAGAGTTTGAAGATTTTGATCCAGCAACACTGAGGTAACCATGACATATTTCCAAGTTAGGATGATGGATGAATTTGACAAGAATTTTTAGCTGATGGTATTCCCATGTATATATTGCCTTTGTCTATCTAGATGGTAGAGGTCTTGGGTGTGGAGGTACTGTCTATGGAACCTTGATGAATTTCAGCAGTTCATCTTGTAAGTGATACATGCTACTGCTATTGAGCATTGATGGTGGGGAGTCAAATTTGGGTGGATGTGTTGCCACTTAAGCTGACTGCTTTGCCCAGGATAGCATCAAGATTTTTGAGTACTATCGAAGCCACAGTCAACCAGGAAAATGGCGAGTATTCCATTACACACCTGACTTATATCTTGTAGCACCTGAACAATCTTTGTGAGATTAGCAAGTCAGTTATTCATTGCAGGATTCTGAGTCCCTGACCTGCTCTGTGGTCACCGCATTTATATAGTTAATCCCATTCAAACTTTGGCCAATGGTAATGCACAGGATGTAGAGAGTGGGGAATTCAGTGATGGTAATGACATTAAATGTCAAGTTATAATAAATACATTCCATCCTGATGGAGATGGTCATTGCACTTGTATAGCACAAATGTTACTTACCACACGTCAGCCCAAGCCTTAACATTATCTAGGTCTTGCTGCGTTTGGATATGTATTGCCCCAGAGGTAGCAGATGTATGGAAACACTATCATTGCACTTTCTCCTCCAAGACATAGGTTTGGGAATTTCTTAAGACTTAAACCTGGAAATTTAGACCATAAGACCGTAATACATTGGAGTAGAAGTAAGGCCATTTGGCCCATCAAGTCCACTCCGCCATTTAATCATGGCTGAAGGGCATTTCAACTCCACTTCCTTGCACTCTCCCCGTAGCCCTTGATTCCTTGTGAGATCAAGAATTTATCAATCTCTGCCTTGAAGACTTTTAATATCCTGGCCTCCACTGCGCTCTCTGGCAATGAATTCCACAGGCCCACCATTCTCTGGCTGAAAAAATATCTCCTCATTTCCGTTTTAAATTTACCCCATCTAATTCTAAGGCTGTGCCCACGGGTCCTAGTCTCCCCGCCTAACGGAAACAACTTCCCAGCGTCCACCCTTTCTAAGCCGTACATTATCTTATAAGTTTCTATTAGATCTCCCCTCAACCTTCTAAACTCTCATGAATACAATCCCAGGATCCTCAGCCGTTCATTGTATGTTAAACCTATCATTCTAGGGATCATATGTGTGCATCTCCACTGGTCATGCTCCAGCGCCAGTATGTCCTTCCTGAGGCGTGGGGCCGAAGATTGGACACAGCATTCTAAATAGAATTTCCAAATTTCTATTGATGTAAGTATTCTAACTGAAATTGTTTTCATGACATCAGAAATAGATAGTTTTATGATGTATTAATTCTTCAGAAAACAGGTTAGCTAGCAATCTATGCTGGCAACTGGTAGCTGAACAAGCATTTCTAGTCTTCCCAACCTCATAAAATAACTCAAATCTAACCTGTGGTCCTGGCTCAATGAACTACCTACTATGATAGGTCAGAATGTGAACAGGTTTTAATGTGAGTTTTTGAGGAGACCTATCATAATAGTGGTGATGAGTCATTTTCTTCAACTGCTACAGTCTACATGGTGAAAGTACAAGCAGAATGCTATTAACCTGGAAGTTCAGGGTTTTAAACTAACAGCAATGAAAGAACACTGAAAACTATCTAATTCGGTTGTTGTGTGATGTAGAGGAGCACTTGGAGATGCTGCTGTACTGGATCCTTAATCTTTCTTACAGTGAAGGTCACAGATTTAGGGGCTGTTTAAAAGAATTCTTGGCGAGTTGGTGTAGTGCGTCTAACAGACGGTGGTTTGAGAGCTGTGATGTGCTAACAGTGAAGACAGTGAGAGAAAAGTGAAGAACTTGTAGTGGCGGATGGGTTGATCAAGTAGGTAGTTTTCCCACTGCTGCTTTGAACCTCTTCTGTGCTGTTCTGCTGTTGAGATGTCTTTTGAGGTTCAGTTGTTTAGCATGTTTAAGGCTGAGCCAGACAGACTTTAAATTATTAAGGGAATAATTGTACTGCGATAAAACATGAAAGTGAGGTTGAGGATTATGAGATCAGTCACAATCTTGTTGAATTGCAGAACAGACTTTATGGGCTGAATGGCCCACTGCTGCTCCTATATCTTGATGACTGATGGTCTAGTTTCTCTTGGATAAGACTGTCAAAAATCGAATTAAAGCATGTTTCTGAATTCATAAATTTAAAAAATCAAAATTGGCAAACCATCCAGCAAATACTTATGCAAAATTACTGCTGCAATCTTCAAAGGATCAAGTAATCTTAATTTAGTATATATATTACAGTGGAAAAATTGGGCTGTCCTCTGTTAAGCTGCTTCAGGTGTACCACACCGCAAATTTACACCAATTTCAAAACTGTATCATCCAAAACACTGTGAAATGTTTCACTAGCATTGGGATTAGACTTCTTTGGGTTAAGACAGCCACATTAGGTGTTGCACATAAGTTAGGTTTGCACTGAAATACCAGCTACATGGAGACTGCCCAATGTAATTTAGTAATGAGTGCTTCCACCGCAGCTTTACAAAGACCTGCAATACTATTCCCTGAACTGTTGGTCCAGGACATCACTCACGAAAGCAACCTAAGATCCAGAATATATGTACTTCACTTTAAAGCTCTTGATGTTTAATCAAGCTATGCAGCACTGCAATGGTATTAAATTATACTGGTACATAAGTAACCTTGTTATACTTGAAGTACTTAGAAATACAGACCAATATACTTCTACCCCAGACTTTACAGCAAGTGATTGATATTAATGTATGGGCTAATGCTGTCCTGTGCATTTTTGATGAAAATTATTTCTTTATGATACACACTCTACTTCATAACAGTTGACCCGAGTATTGTAAGATAAATACAATATTTGAACAGTATAAATCCTATTGTTTAAGCAAGGTGAACTGACCTTTCTATCTTCTGTGATATATTTATACATTTTTACAATGTTACATTTGAAATGAAATTCCCAGCTGATATCATTTTGAATTCTTTAAGAATGACCAGGAGCACACATTTTCAGTTTGTTCATACTTTATTACACAAGCACCACTGAGAATTCCACAAAATGCTATTTGATCTCCAAAGGTTTGTTAAATGATTGCAGATGACTTCAGTACCTAAAAACCACTCACAAAGAATTGGATCATTATTACTGTTCATGGTTACCCACTGATATAAATTTTCCAAATGAATGAATTATGTATCTCATGTTTTCTGTTATCAGGCTAGATGTTCTCATTTTAAGATTTGTCTAGCTCCAAAAGCACTGCAATAACTAGGCCATTTAAGCACTAATTATGCCTCTACTCTTTCTTAAAATGACTAAATCAGCATCTGTTCTATAATTATCATTAGTGAGTGTGTATAGGTGCCATGTACCATGTAAGAAATGACTAAATAGGAATATTTTAAATATGAAGGTCAATAAAAGTGTACCAGTATAATGTTAATGTAATCTTTAAACATTCTTAAGCTTTGATTGAAACATAAATGGATTGAGTTTAAATGCAAGAGGCTATTTTTATGAAAGTATGTTAGATTTGTGTTTGTTCAGTATTTGATTTTTAAGTTGTAATATAGCAAACACCCAGTTGATAAGCAATGAAGCTGCAATTTATGCTATACTAATGTTACACTTGTTACATATTATTGGCTGCATTAAAACATAATGTTCAATTCTGATAAATTTTTTGTTCTTCAATTTCAGGTGAAATTTTTTAAATGTCTGCAAGGTTCTGTCATTTGACATCTAGGTATATTTTTAGAATAATTTTAGCAACAATCATACAATGCAATTAGTTAGAGTGCAAGTAACAGTGTTGTGTAATGGCTTTCTTTCCTTCTCTAATAATGGACTCTAATTGAGAATTAATGCCACATTCTTGATGAAGAGTCAAGTTTAGTGTAATATTTTAATCAAACCTGATATGGAGAAAATATTGCTATTAATTGATTGAAAACTGATGCCTGTCTGACTCTCTTATGGAGATGTCAATACGTTGATAAAGTTGGATATTTTTGACAATGAAACAATGGTAAGTTAACCTTAAATTTTTAAATTCGTGAAAAGGTGTAAATGTTATGTGATGCTCAAAATCTGTGCTTATAGAACATAGAACATAGAACATAGAACAGTACAGCACAGAACAGGCCCTTCAGCCCACAATGTTGTGCCGACCATTGATCCTCATGTATGCACCCTCAAATTTCTGTGACCATATACATGTCCAGCAGTCTCTTAAATGACCCCAATGACCTTGCTTCCACAACTGCTGCTGGCAACGCATTCCATGCTCTCACAACTCTCTGTGTAAAGAACCTGCCTCTGACATCCCCTCGATACTTTCCACCAACCAGCTTAAAACTATGACCCCTCGTGCTAGCCATTTCTGCCCTGGGAAATAGTCTCTGGCTATCAACTCTATCTATGCCTCTCATTATCTTGTATACCTCAATTAGGTCCCCTCTCCTCCTCCTTTTCTCCAATGAAAAGAGACCGAGCTCAGTCAACCTCTCTTCATAAGATAAGCCCTCCAGTCCAGGCAGCATCCTGGTAAACCTCCTCTGAACCCTCTCCAAAGCATCCACATCTTTCCTATAATAGGGCGCCCAGAACTGGACGCAGTATTCCAAGTGCGGTCTAACCAAAGTTTTATAGAGCTGCAACAAGATCTCACGACTCTTAAACTCAATCTCCCTGTTAATGAAAGCCAAAACACCATATGCTTTCTTAACAACCCTGTCCACTTGGGTGGCCATTTTAAGGGATCTATGTATCTGCACACCAAGATCCCTCTGTTCCTCCATGCTGCCAAGAATCCTATCCTTAATCCTGTACTCAGCTTTCAAATTCGACCTTCCAAAATGCATCACCTCGCATTTATCCAGGTTGAACTCCATCTGCTACCTCTCAGCCCATCTCTGCATCCTGTCAATGTCCCGCTGCAGCCTACAACAGCCCTCTACACTGTCAATGACACCTCCGACCTTTGTGTCGTCTGCAAACTTGCTGACCCATCCTTTAATTCCCTCGTCCAAGTCATTAATAAAAATTACAAACAGTAGAGGCCCAAGGACAGAGCCCTGTGGAACTCCACTCACCACTGACTTCCAGGCAGAATATTTTCCTTCTACTACCACTCGCTGTCTTCTGTTGGCCAGCCAATTCTGTATCCAAGCAGCTAAGTTCCCCTGTATCCCATTCCTCCTGACCTTCTGAATGAGCCTACCATGGGGAACCTTATCAAATGCCTTACTGAAGTCCATATACACCACATCCACAGCTCGACCCTCATCAACCTTTCTAGTCACATCCTCAAAGAACTCGATAAGGTTTGTAAGGCATGACCTACCCCTCACAAAGCCGTGTTGACTGTATTTGATCAAGCCATGCTCTTCCAGATGGTCATAAATCTTATCCCTCAGAATCCTTTCTAACACCTTGCAGACGACAGACGTGAGACTTACCGGTCGATAATTGCCGGGGATTTCCCTATTTCCTTTCTTGAAGAGAGGAATTACATTTGCCTCTCTCCAGTCCTCAGGTACGACTCCAGTGGAGAGCGAGGATGCAAAGATCTTCGCAAGTGGCGAAGCAATTGCATTTCTCGCTTCCCAAAGCAGCCGAGGACAAATCTGATCCGGGCCTGGCGACTTGTCAATCTTAATGTTTGACAAAATTTTCAGTACATCAGCTTCGTCTATCTCTATCCATTCCAGCATGCACACCTGCTCTTCAAAGGTTTCATTCACTACAAAGTTGGTTTCTTTCGTAAAGACAGAAGCAAAAAACTCATTTAGGGCTTCCCCTACCTCCTCAGGCTCCACACACAAGTTCCCTATGCTATCCCTGATCGGCCCTACTCTTTCTTTGACCATTCTCTTATTCCTCACGTAAGTGTAAAATGCCTTTGTGTTTTCCCGGATTCCTTCTGCCAAGCCTTTCTCGTGCCCCCTCCTGGCTCTCCTCAGACCATTTTTGAGCTCCTTCCTTGCCTGCATGTAATCCTCTCTAGCTGAACTTGACCCTAGCTTCCTCCACCTTATGTAAGCTACCTTCTTCCTTTTCACAAGAAGCTCCACCGCTCTCGTCTTCCAAGGTTCCTTAATCTTACCCCTTCTTGCCTGTCTCAGAGGGACATATTTACTCATCACTCCCAACAACTGTTCCTTAAACCGACTCCACATGTCTATAGTTCCCTTACCATGGAACAACTGCTCCCAGTCCATGCTTCCTAACTCATGTCTAATCGCATCATAGTTTCCTCTTCCCCAATTAAATATCCTCCCATTCTGCCTAATCCTCTCCTTCTCCATAGCTATGTAGAATGTGAGGCAGTTATGGTCACTATCACCAAAATGCTCTCCCACCACAAGATCTGATACCTGCCCCAGCTCGTTTCCGAGCACCAAGTCTAGAATGGCCTCTCCCCTCGTCGGCCTGTCAACGTACTGCGTTAGGAAACCCTCCTGAACACACCTTACAAAAACAGCTCCATTCAAATCTTCTGCTCGAAGGAGGTTCCAATCAATATTAGGAAAGTTCAAGTCACCCATTACAACAACCCTACTGCGTGCACACTTCTCCAAAATCTGTCGACCTATGCTTTCTTCAATCTCCCTGCTGCTATTGGGGGGCCTGTTATAAACCCCTAACGAGGTGACTACTCCCTTGCTGTTCCTAATTTCCACCCATACTGACTCAGTAGGCAGATCTTCCTCGACAAAGGAAGCTTCTGTAGCTGTGATACCCTCTCTGATTAGTAGTGCTACACCCCCTCCTCTTTTTCCCCCCTCCCTATTCTTTTTAAATGTTCTAAACCCTGGAACATCCAGCAACCATTCTGTGCTTATAAAAATAACAACTCAAACAAACACAACAACAATACAAAAACAAAAACTTGTATGTTACTGGCCAGTGATGAGGGTATAATGTCCTTCCATATAAAACACACCGCATAGAAATTTTTGCTTACGACGATGACAACTGCAACCCATTTGGTAGCATGTGTCATATTGTTATTACAGATTACATTAATACAGATTAAGAGCATGTATTCAGTTTACTTCAAAATCCTTTGCAAGTTTATTTAATAGGTCAGTCTATAAGTTACAGTTACAAGTTGGAGTCATACCTGGCACATAGGAAGATGGTTGTGGTTGTTGGAGGTCCATAATCTCAGCTCCAGAACATTTCTGCAGGAGACCCTCAGGGTAGTATCCTAGGCCCAACCACCTTCAACTGCAATACCAATGACCTTCCCTTCATCATAAGTTCAGAAGTGGGGATGTTCGCCGATGATTGCACAATGTTCAGCACCATTCGTGACTCCTCAGATACTGAAGCAGCCCATGTTCAAATATAAAAAGATCTGGACAATATCTAAGCTTGGGCTGACAAATGGCAAGTAACATTTGTGAAACACAAATACCAGGCTATGACTATCATCAATAAGAAACAATCTAACCACCACCCCTTAACATTCAATGGTGTTACCATCACTAAGTTCCCCATGATCAACATCCTTGGTGTTACCATCTACCAGAAACTCAACTGGACCATTCAAATAAAATAGTGACAATAAGAGCAGGCTAGAGGCTTGAAATATAGCTCCTGACTCCCCAAAGCCTGTCCATCATCTCCAAGACACGATCAAGGAGGGAGAAGAAATACTCCCCACTTGCCTGAATGCATGCAGCTCCAATAACACTCAAGAAACTCAACATTATCTAAAACATAACAGCAGCTTGCGTGAATGGCAATACATTCACAAGCATCCATTCACTCCACCCCCATCGCTCAGTAGCAGCCGTGTGTATTATCTACAAGATGCATAACAGAAATTCACCAAAGGTTCTCATCTTTTAAACTCATGACCACTTCCATCTAGACAGACAAGGACAACAGATATGTGGGAACATCACCGCAGCAAATTTCCCGATAAACCAACCATCACCATCCTGGCTTGGAAATATCATGGAATCATAGAACCACTACAGTGTGGATACAGGCCATTAAGCCCAACAAGTCCACACTGACCCTCTGAAGAGCATCCTACACATACCCATCCCACTACCTGCATTTTCTTTGGCTAACAAATCTAATCTACACCTCTTCTACACATCTCTAAACACTACGGGCAATTTAGCATGGCCAATCCACCTAACATGTCCACCTTTAGAATGTGAGAAGAAATCAGAGCACCCGGAGGAAACCCACACAAACAAGGGGAGAATGTGCAATCTCCACACAGACAGTTGCCCGATGATGGAATTGAACCCTGGTCAGACTGCTGCTACTGAGCGATGGGGGTGGAGCGAATGGATGTTTGTGAATGTGTTGCCATTCAACCGGGCTGCTGTTATGTTTTAGTGCTACCACTGAGCCACCATGCTGCCCAAAGCTACCGTGCCACCCATATGTCACCATTCTTTCACTATCACTGGGTCAAAATCCTGGAATTCTCTCCTGAATGGCATTGTGCATCAAACCACAACAGGTGGTCTGCAGCACTTCAAAAAAGCAGCTCACAACCACCTTCTCAAAGGCATCTAGGGACAGACAATAAATGCTGGCCAGCCAGCTGTGCCCATATCCCACGAATGAATAAGAACAAGTAACTACATACCTGTCTAGAATGCTTTTGCTCAACTACACATGACAGTTGTTCATGTGTATTAGCATGTCCAGCGCTTTAAACAAACCTCCTATAGTAATAAAACAACATCCTTTTATTTTCCAAGATAAAATGACATATATGATGAGAACAAATATGTATACACTAGGATCATTAAAAAAAACTATTTGCACAAATAGTAATCCTTCTGGATTTGTGTTTGTATAACCAAAGATTTAGACATCAGATTTGGATGTTCTTGACCCATAGTTATTTTGGAATCTTGCATGCTGTTAGTGCGTTGATTGCATCCTGATGCTCTTCCACACCTTCATTATCTGAACTTATTTCTGCATGTGTTTCATGCATGCTGCAAGTATTGTGAAGTTCCTGAGCTGACATCTGTTTCTTAGTATTGTTGCTGCATTCAGTGTTTTGATTTCAGACAATCTAGCCTCACTGCACACTCTGGATACTCCTATGGGTGATGATGTTCCCTGTGTAGGATATCTAGCTTGGACCTTCTGTAAAACATGTGGATCAGGTAATTTGACAACTGCATGTTAGTGGTGCATTATCTTTATTCTCCTTTGTTTTTCAAGAGGTTTATCCTGTATCTCAGAGAATTTGGATAGGTGATAATTTGGCAGAGTTGTCTTGACTTGGGATTCCAAACATGATCTCTGCTGGTGATGGTAATCTCATATCCAGAGATGTAGTTCTTAGCTGTAACATAGCAATACAAAATATCTTGTTTCATTTCCGTGTACTTTGTGTCAAGAATTCTGACAGTTAAAACCATTAGTTCAGTTGGATCTTGGATCTGGGATAGTGTGATGAAGCTGTCACATGGCTTATGTCTTATTTTGCACATGTGAACCTAAAAGAACTGTTTATATATTGAGGCCCATTGTCAGATATGATCTCCTCACATTCAGAAGAGATTGAATATTGCACCTACTGTGACTGCCAAAGACATGCTGAAGTGTCCTTTAACTGACAATCAGAATTTTGAAAAGTGCTCAGTAACTAGCAAAGAAATGTCACATGCATAGCAAATCTGTAGCAACTTTGAACCAGGGGATTGATGGAATCTCATGAGAGAACAGCAATTTTTGAAGTCGCTGTGGTTGGTGAGTCAGGCACACCTCACATATCTGAACTATCTTTTCTGAGTGATTTTTGATTTGTGGCCTATGCACTGAGCAAGTTGCTCTATGCCCATCTATTTTGATGCAGCTGTGATAATATGCTTTGGTTAGAGCTTCAGGAACAAGGACTTGTTGTCCTGTGCAAATTAAACGTTGTGAAATACCTAAATCTAGTGGAATTTCTGCATTCTTATTCAGATTTGGTAATCTGCTCACTGCGTATAAGGTAACCACTTGATACCAAGTTTGTAGCAGACATTAAAGGCATACCTGCATACTTTTATCAGAAATCATTGTAGTTCAAGTGGGCCAATTATCAATGGTTTTCACCAAATCACATCCAATGGTTTGTCAAGAATTTCCACAGTGAATTGCTTAACAAACAGGTAGGCATGAATTCTTCTGACACTGAATACTCAAAGAAGCATTTCAAAACCTCTGTTGGAATAATTTGATTCCACTTGTGATAGAAGTTTGAATTTCTGGTTTGCCATCTTGTATGCGGCATGTCCCAGCTCTTTCTAAGTTACCACAGCTTCCATGATTGTCTTCTTCCTCGAGTCATGTGGCTTACAAATTTCTGTTTGACAATGCTTGTTTGAATGATTCCAGTGCGTATTGATGACCCTTCTACCACATGTATGAGATGTCTTTCCTTTTAAAGATGATGCTTTTCAAAAAATTTCGGTAAGTCTGCTGAATGGAATTTTTAAAAATTCTGAGCAATCTCTGCAGATCTACTTTGCCTTGGGACTGGGTATTTGTTGTAGATTTTCAATCATGTCTGGGTTGAGATGGATCCCATAACTTGAATTGATAGAGCCAAAAAGATTTTTTACTATTTTCCAGAAATATTAGAAAATCTGAGCATTGGAGGACCAAGAAACTGGTACTGAAAGGGAGAATAGAATATCAAAGCAATTTTGCAAAACTACCCATAAAAAGTCTGTGAGAGCTTCATAAGTGCAAAAAAGGAAACATGTTACAAAGACAAATGTGGATCTATTGCAAACATACACAACAGAATTGATACCGGAGAATTGAGAAATGCAGAGGACCTAAATGATTACTTTGTGCCTGTTTTCACTGAGGAAATTTCAAGAAATTTCTCATTATTAGAGATCCAAGTGACTAAGGAGACTGAGAAATTAAATGAAATTCGTATTAGTAAGAAGGTTGTACAAAAGAAATTAATGGGGCTGAAAGTTAATTACTAACAGGGATCTGACATTCTAGGTCTCTGAGTATTGAAGGAAGTGACTGTAAAGATAATTGATGCATTGGTGATCATCTTCCAAACTTCTAGAGATTCTAGAATGATTCCTGAAGATTATAAGTTTGCAAATGGTTCCCAACTATTTAATAAAAGGAGTAAGAGAGAAAACAGGGAACTATAGACCTGTTAGCCTTAAATCAGTAGCAGGAAAATTGATAGAATCTATTATAATGGATGTGATAAATTGACACGTGTAATAATTATCTGATTAGCACGGTTAGCATGCATTTGTGAATTGGAAATTGTGTTCGGTGAACTTGTTGAATTTTTTGAGAATGTGACTAACAAAATTTACGGACGTAGTAGAATTAGATTTGGGTGTACTATAACTGTTTTGTGAGAAAAATGGTTTAATAAAAAATAGATTTTCAGAAGGCTTTAGATGAAATTCCACACAGGATGTTTGTTAGCAAAACTAAAGCATATAGTACGTGAAGTAATGTAACTGGCAAGGATTAAGAATTGGTGAACAACAAAAAACACTTAGTCACGATAAATGGTCATTCCTGAATTGGCAAGCTGTAACTCGTGGGCTACCACAACAAGTGTACTTGGGCTCTAGCTGTTCACAATAAATATATCAATTATTTGGATTAGGGCACCAAATGTAATATTTCTAAATTTGTGGATTGTACAAAATGAAGCAGGAATGTGTTTTGTGAGGATGATGTAAAGTGACTTCAGGAGGATTTAGACAGGCTGAATGAGCAGGCCAGAACTTGACAAATGGAATATTATGTAGAAAAATGTAATATTATCAACATTGGCAGGAGAAATAGATGTGCAAAATATTTCTTAACTTATAAGCATTTGGAAGATGTAGATGTACAAAGAGATTGAAGTGTCCTTGCTGAGAGTCACTGAAGGATAACATGCAGGTGCATCAAGATAATGGGAAAGCTGACGGAATATTAGCTTTTGTCACGAGAGAATTTGAGTACAGGAGTATTGAAGTCTTGCTTCAGTTGTGTAGAAGCTTGGTTAGACTGCACCTAGAGTCTGTATGCAGTTTTAGTCAACTCATCTCAGGAAGGATATTATCATAAAGGGAGTGCATCAAAGGTTCACAAAACTGGTTACCAGGAGAGTCTAATGCAGAGAGTTTGGGCAACACGAAGTTTCAAAGAATGAGGGCAAACCGCATTGAAACCTACAAAAAAAATTCTAATGATTAGACAGGGTAAATGCAGGGAAGATATTTCTTTTGGCTGAGAGTCAAGAACTAGGAGGTACCATTTAAAAATATGGGTAGATGCTAGTTAACACCAAGATGAGAAGCCTTTTACTTATGATTTCTTATGAAATCTTACGATTTCTCAAACAAAAAGACTGCATCATAATCCATCATATTAAATGGTGGAGCAGACTCAACAGTCAGCAAGGCCTACTCCTGTTTCTATATTCCTGTCTCGGTATAATTGTTTTATTCCTGAACCTACACAGTGTGAGTGTTATCTGTCTATTCTGCTGGAATTGGTTTATGAATGTTACAATATTATGATTTGTGCATATTGGTGAGCATTCTATTTTTAGTATACTCATGTCCACCAGGTAAAATGTTTGTGGCTTCCTTGCAGAACTGCCATAGCCCAAATTCTTGACCTATTATATATGGTCAATCATGATATTGTAGGTTTTATTGTTGAATTCCAATGATCCAGGAACAGAACCTTCAGAATCTGACTGATAGACTGTTTGCAAAGCTCTCATGTTGACTTTAACTTTGAGTGTTTTCAATTTTCTTCAGGCATATGATCTTAATGATATCAAAAGCTCTTAACGGATTGACTTTGTCCACACAATGTGTAACATTCACAATGTGGAAAAGCTGTTCACCTTCTTGTTGAAGTTTCCTCTACTCTGAATCATCACCTTGCTTAGTATCACTGCTAATCTCAAGTAATTTCACTTAATCTGAACTATCAGCATCTCTTCTGTACCTGTACCCTACAGCCACTACCACCGACCCTACCAACCAAACTATAGCATAAATGCTGTCCCCTCCACACTTCACTTCAGCTCAGATGAAGAGTCATCTAGACTCAAAACGTTAGCTTGCCTTCTCTCCATGGATGCTGTCTGATCCAGTGATCTCCAGCATTTGTTGTTTTTAATCTTATGCATGTGTTTAAATAGGCCTTTTGACACACTGTTGCTACTGCCAGCATGCTGAATATGCTATTTGCATGGCTATATCCTATTCTAGCCTCCGGTTCTATCTTTAGAAGCAAATTTCTTGCGTAGGTGAGCTGAATGCCTTTTTTGCACCACATGCCTTGTAAAAGTTTAGCAATGCTAGATGCTTGTGGTGGATGCAACAGACTGCAATTCCCTACAGCTTGCTTTCTTTCCTCATCTGGCTACTATACAATACTGATAAATGCACCTACTGCTTACAGATGTTGTTTGGCTGCAATGGCTTTTCTGCCAGCTTTAAGCAGTGTACAATGTCTCTCCAAAAAGTCTTTGTTGGAAAGCTTTGGTAGGATCTGAAGTGATAACTAGTTCACTATCTGTTCAGACAGCTTGGTCTCTGAAAGATAATAATCATTGCCATGCCACCTACAAACCAATCAATTGACTTTTACTGAAAGCAACAAATGTTGGAGATCACAGCGGGTCAGGCAGCATCAATGGAGAGAGAGAGTATGCTAGCGACAGCACTTATGCTGCACTTGGGGGGGGAGGGCACAGTGTAATTGGAGTGTAGAGTGCTGGGGGAGAAAGGATGTTGATAGATCAGATTAAGTGATCAGAATATGAGAATGGCAGAACAATGGTGTGTCTAACTGGCAGACTTGAAAGCACAGACAATCCCACTGGGGTGAGGGGAGGGGAGAGAGGACTTGTTGCCTATAAGATATCAGGTCAATTTGGTGAATTCTAAAGTTTACCCATTCAGGAAGCAGAATTTTGAGCTTTTCCCTTAACTTAGCAGGATCTCTTTGGTTTTTGACACAGACATTAAGTGTTGACACTGTGCAACCCCTGGTTTCCAATGGTTTCCTTTATTTTCACTGCTTGCTAAACTTGTTTTGTAATGACAAGGTCTATAAAGCACAGCTCCTTCCTTATTATAAATATTTAGAATTCTTATAGGAAGCCTGTGACCTTCCAATTCACATTAGAGAATTTGGAATTTGGTAGTCATGTGTCAAACGTTCTCTATCTTTTACAAATGCAATCGATCTGTAGGGGGTCGAAAGACGTCTGTTACTATACAGTTGTTCTACTTGAAGATTCAGCAATGCAATATTGATATTTAGTTTACTTGTTCAAAAATTCTGTTCTGTGCTGTTACAAATACTACTTGAACATATTTTGTCCTGAATGCTATTTCAGTCCAATTTAGAAACAATTCATTGTTTGAACAAACTAATAAATCAAGTACTTGCTGTTCCTCATTTTTTTTTGTAAATTTAACTCCCTCACTGCTTCAAGTACTGTCTGAGGCCTTTTCCTGGTGCTTTCAATGTTGCGTCACTGCCATTTTTTTAAAGAAAATTCTGTAGAGCTAATCACCAGATTGTATTTTTTTGGGATATTGGTAAGTGGCACAGATTGAGTAGGGATGATTCCGTTTATTTGAAATTGCATATATGATTACTTAACAATTCAGACTACAACTTGATAATCATGTAGCATCCAGATTCCAGCATATTTCTGCTAGACTGCGTATGACAGGTGGTCATGTGGTTTCCTCCTGGACCTTGGCTCACTAATGTGCTCACTCCTGAAGCTGACAGTTCTTAAAGCTTAACAGTAAAGTAAACAGTAACTGTAAACAGTACTTTTACCTTGAAGTCACAGGTTCTGAATTCAATCCCCACTCCAGGGCTTGAGTAAAAAGACTAAGGCTGACATTTCAGCACTGTAAAAGCTTGAGATGCGACACATTTTTTAAAAAAAAAGATAAGATACCAAATCAAAGCCACATCTGTCTGTTTGAGTGGATGTGAGATGCTGTAGAATTAGTTCCCAGTGTTCTGCCAATAATTATCCCTCAGTCTACAATAGGAAGAAATAGATTATCTGTCCATTTTCACATTGATGTTTGCAAGACTTTGCCATGGACACATAGGCTACTTTGTTTTTTACATTACTATAGTGACTGCATTTCAAAATAACTTCATTGTTGGTGAAGTATTTTGAGATATCCAATGATCATGAAAAGTGCTGTGCAAATATAAGTCTTTCATACAATATCTTTGATATGAAAACCACAGTGTTACCCTTGTGATGGTATTTTTCTGAACTCACTATGATCCTTAACAATATGCTAAAACTTCAGATTACAGTCCAGGACTTTATCAGGTGTCTTTCTCACACTGCTGAAATAATAATAAATATCTACATTAACCTCCCAGTACTGAAGGTGAGGCATCTCCTTTTACTCTACCTGGTTCCCTCGATGATTGATTAGTTAGTCCATCCACAAACCTTGTTTATGATAAGTTCACAATTTCAGTTGTCATTCTAATGACACAATCAGTACAATGTTTATTAAAGTATAATTTGATCAGCTGACGAGAGAGAGAGAACAAAAAGAAGAACAGTATTGAATTTAAAAGGATGTTGACAAGGTGTTGGATGGATAGGTGGTATATGAGGTTCAATGCAAGGAAGTGTCAGGTGAGGCACTCTGATAGGAAGAACATGGAAATGCAATATCAAAATAGGGGCTACTCTTGAAAGGAGGTGCATGAGCTGACGGACCTGGATGTATATGTGCTCAAATCATTGAAGATTGCAGGACAGGTGAAGAGAGCACTAAGTAAAGCACACAGTTGTTTTTCAGGTTATTGATAGAGTACATGAGCAAGGAGATGATGCTGAACTTGTATAAGATACTTGCCAGATCTTAGCTGGAGTATTGTGCACAGTTATGGGCACAATATTGGGGACAGATTGTGAGTGTATTAGAGAGAGAGCAGAAGCAATTTTCAAAAATGATTCCAGGAATGAGAAACTTCAACAATGAGGATCAATTGAAGAAGTTGGGGCTGTTCTTGAAGAGAAGAAAGCTGAGGGGAGACTTGATAGAGGTTTTCAAAAGCATGAGCAGGGCTTGATTGAGTAGATAGGGAGAAGCTGTTTCCACTCATAAAAGGAATATAAATGGAAGATGAAAAGTGTGCAAAAGAAGCAAAGACGATATGAGCAAACAAAACAATGAGTTGATAGGATATGAAAGTCACTGCCTGAAATGTGATGGAGTCAGGTTCAAAGGAGGCATTAAGAGAGTACAAAATAACTATACGGATAAAAATAATGTGGACAGTTTTTTTACGGCAGACGCAAGTGACTATAGAGAGAGTTTCTAAAAACAGAAAATGCTAGAGAAACTCAGCTGTCTGGAAGCACTTGTAGGGAACATAGTGAATATTAGGTCCAATATGACTCTCCTTCAGATCTCTAGACGTGAGTTTCTCCAGCATTTGCTGTTTTTATTTCATATTTGCAATATTTTGATTTTTGATATACATGATTACAGAGGAAGTTAATGTGTTTAATGATTTGTAAATTGTTCTATAGAAAACATTTGGATGATACAAAAGTGATGCAAAAGATACTACAGTGAAAGAAGATTAGCTTTCAACTTCCTCCTTCCAGTGGAAATAGAACTTAAAATACTAACATTAGGTTCAACACAGCAACTCACCCTGTCATTGTGTTTGCCAGTACATTCTGCTGGGCGGCTAAAGCATCTAACTGAGTTGAGTGGGAGCCTCATTAATCCAGATTGGGGTCTTATGGTATGTCTGGCATTCTGAAGCCAAATAAATGACCATTTGGAGAGAATATTCATCAATACTTTCTGCTCCTAAACCCTAGCAAAACAGAAAAAGAGGCCTTTGTAAATACCATTAAAATTACTTTTTGTAAAACTGGGAGAAGTAGAGGTACTCTCTCAGTTCCACAATAAGAATGTGGGCCACCCCCTTCCCTGTTTTAAAGATTGCAACACTCTTTTATCTTTTACACTGACAGGTTAATCCTCAAATTTGGTGCTGATGTGCACAATATCCATTTGCCATCTTTAAATTGATACATTATGGTATCTTGGCTGTCAATGTTGTTCAGTTCTCTTGCTATGAAGGTCAGGTAGCTTGCTAGCACCTAACCTATAAAAGGAGCAAAGAAAGTGAAGATAGGGACATGTGAGTGAATAGAAAGTCAAGGGTGCTAAAAGAATAGAGATATTTGAAATTTGTGAAACTCTCCCATTCCCATTTTGACCTCTATTTTTGGCATTTAACATTATTTCAATAAAGATTGCTATAAATATTGATAACAGTGCCTCATCTTTCTGCTAGGCATTCAACAATTTTCTGGTTTTATTACTGACTTTAGTAACTACTGAACTTAACTCCATTTTATTTTCTTCACATTACCGCGTGCTTAAACTTTGGGTGAGCATGTAATGGTGGAAGAGGAAAGACATCCTCCCTCAGAGCAGAAGAGTATTGGTCACATTATTTTATTTTAATAAAACAAAGAACTGCAGATGCTGGAAATCTGAAATAAAAACAGAAATTGCTGGTGAAATTCAACAGATCTTGTAGACTATTGGGAAGAAAGCAAAGCTAATATTTTGAGTTCAGTGACTCAAGTTTTTATTTTGTTGTTACTTGTTCCAATGTTTGAGGCTGCATCTTTACTGTGTTTTTTTTCCCCTGAATTTGTTTTTAAACTAAAAACAGCGAGTGCTGTAGAAACAAAAAAGGTCTGCCAGCATCCACGGTTAATGTGAGTGAAACCCTTCATCAGTTCTGAGTATCTCCCACCTATACTCTCCTCCCCACCTATCTTCTCCTCGATCCATCTTCGGTCCGCCTCCCCCTCTCTCCCTATTTATTTCAGAATCCTCACCCCATCCCCCTTTTCTGATGAAGGGTCTAGGCCCGAAACGTCAGCTTTTGTGCTCCTAAGATGCTGCTTGGCCTGCTGTGTTCATCCACCTTCACGCTTTGTTATCTCCATCACCATCCTGTTTTCATGTCAGATTTCCAGTATCCACTACACATCCCTTTTGTATACTTTTTTTTCCACTACTAAGTTAGGAATGACATGCAGATGTTTCACAATTGTTAGTCAAAATAAGATTTGACGAATTTGTCGACGTGAATCTTATTTACTTCAAACCTTGAAAATTTTTAACATGGTAGCACAATGCAAAATATGTTTATAGGAGAACTCTTGAATTGATTCACTAAGTTGTTCATTTTAAATTGGTAGTTTGAAACAATTTGCTCATTCAGAGAAGCAGAAGCAGTATTCCCCGAGATGAACACCGACATGTAACAGTGCATGTCGGTCGAGGTAAAGCGTGGTCCAAGAAATGCTGAAGACATATCTAAATATGATGCTCGTTGAGAGGGTGGGGATTCAAACCAGATTTCACAGCACAAACCGAGCCAGAAGGAGGAGAGAGAGAGAGAGAGAGAGAGAGAGAAAAAATAAGTTTGCAGTACAAACTTGGCAACAATGAGATCTTGTTAAGGAACAGTGGCTGTGCCACCGCTTATTTTTCAGAGTGAAGTGCTCCATGAATGACGATCGTGGTGTTTCACTCTTGATGTCTTGTTTGAAATTGCCTCTCCGGTTCTGACGCATGCGTGTCCCCCTCCTCTCCTCGGTCGAGGCAGCTGTTTTGGGTCCGAATTCCAACATGGCAGTCTTCCGAGCGCACTGGTTTGAAAACTTGGAATGATTTCAAATCCTTGTCAGCCCCGCTTCGCCCGCCAGTAAACACCGGGGTCGATGTTTCGAACTTCCGCGGCGACCCTCTGAGTAACCCCAGGTAAGACTTTATTTCGCCCCCGATTGGTAGCAACATTTCCATCTGAATCGAAGCAAGGAGATTAGGGCATGAGGAGCTGGCTGGGTGAAAATAACCCGCGCCTGACTTCCCCCAGTGTTTATCTTCACCCGCAGATCACTTGCACGCTGTGCGCCCTACAGACTACGCGTAAAAAACACACACACGCACACAAAGAAAGACTGGGACTTTTCCTTAAAGTAAGCGGGTTAATTGCAGTAGTGAGAATCCAAGAGTTCAGCGCAGCACCAACCAACCCCCCCCGACCTCTCTCTCTCTCTCTCTCTCTCTGCTCTCCCCTCCCTCCCCATGTGCATGTTCTTTCCCCATTGGAGCGGAGTAGAGTTATTCTGCTGTCGAGTCGGACAGCAGTGAGAGTGCTTTGCAGCTTGGTTTGCTGGGGAAACAACTTCTGAGCAAAGCAGGAGTGTAAATAATAAAAAAAAACAGACCTCTTGACTTGGCGTGGTATATGCTCGTGATTTTAATTTAAAAAAGGCACCCAAGTGTCAGAGCCGAGGCTGAACCTGTGCTGTGACTGTTGGGATCTGGAGAGATAACCACATCATCTATTTTCAGGCTGCAAAGGAAGCATGGTGGGCGTATTGTGCCGTGGAACAGAGGAAAGAGAGAGAGCGAGATGTATAATCTAATGGTATATACAGTACAGTGATCCTATTACTGTCCTCCCCGGAGCTTCTTGTTAGTTTCCATGGAAGTGAGTGAAATTGACAGCGACTTGGATTCGTGATCATGTGCTTGTATTTTATGTGTGTGTGGTGCGCTCTCTGTCTCTCAGATCCCTTTTTGTTGATGTCGCTTCCCCCCCTAATTACATGCATGTAGGTTAAATGAATACCTGACGAAAGGGCCCATGTTTCAGCAGTGAAATTTGATAGCCAAGAGGGGGAAAAAGTGGCTAATGAAAACCCAACGGTCGGAATTCTGAATGTGAATCCAATTGTGTGCTTGCACGAAATGATCAGTAACGCGAGTGTACATGGTATGTTTTTGTTGTGTTGCATTTTTGTCATTTGCAAAGCATCTGAGAGCGGAAGCTTTTTTCCATCTTAAAGATGTTTAATGTGCACATTTCATAATTTAGAGCTTTCGAGATCCTTCAGATCTCGTGCTAAACCTGTAATATATATTCATAACGGATTTGGCAGTGGTGTGCCCAGGATGCTATGGTGAGGCTCTCGCGTTTATAAATTTTAAATCGGGGGCAGTACAAGTGATGAGAGCTGGTATTTGACGGGAATGCGATTTTTGCGATTGGTATTCATTAGTGCGAAATTCACAGCGAGCGGCCAGCAGAAACAGCAGGTTAGGGTTAGCTAACGGTTGCCTGTAGTTAACAATCATATGATTTAGGATTTATTTTAACACGGCTGCGCCATTTATTCAAAATAGCTATTGCCGACAAAACTTGAACGCATCAATCAATTTGCAGTTGATTAAACCCAGTGTGAGAGGAGGAGGGATAGCCAATGCTTCTTCCTAAAGGTTTTGAGAATTTGGATGTCAATTAATTGCGATGCGTAATAACCATAGCAGACCCAGAAATGTTTTGAGTTAAAGACAAGGAAAATGATATGTCCCGCCAATTAATCGCTGGAAAGCGAGGAATTTAAGATACTTGTAAAGGTCTTATGCTGTTAGATATGTGTAGTATGATCTAATTTTTACGCTTAGTTTGTTTTAATGAGACATTTATAGGAATCCTTCTGATCAATAGCACCGTTATGTAAAAGACTTTCCGTTGGTCTCTGTCGAAATAACACCAAGAACTTACTCGTATCACTGGACCCATGAACGTACGAAGCCCCTGTGCCAGGATCCTTGTTTTGCTAATGAAAGTCCATTAGTTGCATCACAGCAGTATTTCCACATATTGATGATGACACTTGGCTACCCCGCCCGAACCCCTTCCATATCCAGGACTGAGCCCTCGCGTCCCCATGCAAAACGTGGCATTTAAATCAGTATGCGAATCAGATGCTGTGAAGTTCGCGAAAGTATTTTGCATGTGAGCGAATAGCAGCGGTGTAAATAGTGGAAAACAATGATTATAGACCACATACCAGCTGCAAACACGGCAGACTTATTTAAGCTGCTGTGTGTCTAGAAAACTCCATAAAATGTATGATTTAATGAATACAAGTATGGAGCAATTCCTAAATATCTAAAGTAGATAACTATAATGCACCTTCAAGAACACTGAACACGTTGTTTATGTATCTATGTATGGAACAGGACAAATGAAGAATTTTCATTTATAACAAAACCAGATGGCTGCATCTGTAACCTTCGTTGTACCTTCAAGTGTAATTGTTTGAACTTTTAAGAATTGGCTTTGTTTTAGTGTATACCTGATTGTATATTAGTTGGGCAGTAAAAGATTAATGAATATCTGAGCAGGTATGTTCATAGAACATTTTACCTGTACTAGTTGAAAGCATAATACATTTTCCAGAATCTGTAAGTCAGACTGCTGGAATAAAATACCATCAACCTCAGCTTGTCAGCTGTAAGCAAATATGTTAAGTGTTGTGTTTGTGCTTTAGATTAGAAAGAAGAGACCCAGGGGAGCTAGCATCATGCAAATATAACAAATCCCATTTCTAATATGCATGATGTTCACCCTTCCAGCAGCTGGATATGTTTTCTTTGTGTTATTTCTGAGTGTGCTGACAATTTTTGTGCAGATCTAGGCTGGGCTACATTATAAAGTGAAACCAGCTGTCTGTCGCTGCTCTGAGGGATGTGTTTGCTCTGCTGAGAAGATGAAGGACCACAAATCCTTGACACACTTCCCTGACATGATCAACATTCAGCTGCTGAGATTGTCTGCTTGGTCAATTTTTTTTTGTTCTGACTGACAGCATGCAGCACAAACAAATTAAAGGGAAAAAAAGTTTGAGCACAAATGCAGTGCTTTCTTGTTATTCCTTCTGTGGAATCTCTGTGATTCTGTTTGAAGCATCAGCACTAGCTTCTCAAAGTCCATTTCACCAGTGAAATATTCACTCCAGTAAGGGAGAATGAATGAAGCAGGAAAAAAAAGTGCTTCTTTTCAAATAATTAAGCAAATTGTGAATTGATGCATCAAGAAGATCAGAATTTTGTATGTTGCCTATTGGCTGCAAACTTTATTATTTAAAACAAAATCAATTCATGGCAGAAAGTGGGGTCTGGATTGTTTGTGTGCAAATTGGGAATTGGCTAGACCAGGCAGTCCCCAATGGAGAAAAAGGGAGGTTTAGTGGTAATGCTTTTAATCTGGACTTGTAGAGGATTCATGAGCATCCATAGATTTACACTAGTAATTATCATATCCCAAGTGGCACAAGAAGGCATTTGCCTAAAAACTGATGTCTTCATTACAGTGTTTACATTTTAATTGAACAGATTACAGTTTCTGTTGTATGCAGAGTTGTAGTGTGAATGAGAGAACTTTTAAAATTATTTAATATAATCTCAGGAAAATATAAATCCAACAACATCTATAATATTATAACAAATATCAAATATTCTGGAAGCCAAGCAGTATGATTTGCAAATGTGGTAGTTTATATTTCAGTCATCTGCAGAATTTCTTCTTTCTTGCTGTCTGTTGAATGCTTTATGCATCCAGGCCCTGAAGCATTGTGTGGCTATGTACTTGGCAGTATGCCAGACATTGACTGCAGGAGCCTTGGTACCTGAGAGCTTATCAGTTCTCTGGTCTGTAAAAATGTGATGAAAATGTTGGTAAACTGCCATGAAGGTTTAGGGAATGTCGGAAAAAGGTCCATGTAATCAGATTCTAACTCCAGCCTGAGACACCCTGTGCTGGAAATAGCTGCTTATTGACCAGAAGTGTGTTTGTGGAAAGCCTACTTGCTGACTGGTGCATTAGTAAATCAACGATTTGTTACGATGACCACAGATTGGTTTGGTAACAGAATCACTATTTATGCAAATGCTGTAAGCAATGCTATTTTTAAGATATAGATATAGAAACTAATCATAAAAGGATAGAAGAATTACAAAATAAATCTGGTGCTACAGTGAAATAAGGGGACAATTAAGCCACGACCGTTTTTTGCCACATTGGTTCACCTTTTCATCAAGAATGTATGAATTTGTTTGATCCAACAACATCAAAGTAAATTCCTACTTATTTAGATTAATTGCACTGCTGCTAAGATCCTTTACTTTCCTTAAATCCTGATAGTGATCCACAGATAAAGTTCAAACTGTGTTCAAATTCTGGACCCTGTATTTTATTTCCAGCTGAAGTGATTTTACTTCAAGGTTACATTGTTATTGCATGAGCTTTTTTTCTCCCAGTTTCTTTGCCATGTTCAATAACAAAAGCATTTAGGAATTTTATTGTCCATCTGTTTCTCGAAGCAAATTTGTCACTCCAGTATTTCATTATAAAAATTTGTTCTCTTTTAAAATTCATTGTTTTGCTGTCCATGACAATAATGGGTGTTTAATTACTCAATAAGAGATTCCATTTTTACTGCAGGCTAGACAAACGGTATTGATTTTTTACTTTGCTGCAATATGAAACTGAAAAACACAATTACAATTCTTTGCCTTTTGAAGTGCATTAGTCCTGTTGAAAATCAGACCTTCTAGTTATAGAAACCTGCTGGTTGTGACTGCAAAAGCACTTATTTTGTAATACTTGTGTTTTGTGTGAATGTTACAAATGTTTTCAGAAAATATTTGACAACAGTGGATTTCCTGCGACTGTGTTTACATGGAATTACTGATGTGACCATTAACCAAATTAGCTTTTAAATTGTGTTAGTTCTGCATTACAAATTCTTATGTAAGTTATTAAAGCATTGTTTTTTTTTAATAGCTCCACCATAATTAAACTGAGCAGCATTTCACTACAATTTGTTCGGGACAATAGCATCAAGGTTTGTGCAAATTATACCCCCTCCCTACCCCAATATCTGGCTAATTTTCTCCATTCTTGTCCTGTCTGGAAAGCATTGACTTCTTGTTGGAATGTGGACACACAGGCATCAGTTACCCTCCAGTACTCTACCACAGTGGCCGTTATTAACATTCTGCCATGACAGTATTTGTTTGTAGCTATTTGGCATCCATATGTGCACCCACCTTCAACAGGAGTCATTGGACCACGAGTGTGAAATATGACTGTTTTATTCCATCCCTAACCCTGAGGCGCTGTAGGCAACATAATGCTTTAGCACCTTTTGGAGAATTAATTCAGCATAGACTGGGATTGAACACAGGATCACCCTGGTTGGTCTAGTTGTTGTTTGTTAGATTGACTTATTAAATAATCAAAGAAATCTGTTCATCCTATTTTTAGTTTTCTTAAATTTAATTTAAACGATGAGACAGAATGACTTGCTCTTAAAGTTTGATGTAGAAAGGTAAAAGAAACAGTAAATATTAGGAATAAGGCGAACATCAGGGTGCTAATGTATAAATCCGATATTATGTTAAATGTGTTTTGGGCTATGTGTAATTAGGCAGGTAGGTAGAGAGCAATGAATTTAAATTTTGTTCACATTTTAGATTTGAAACATAAGTGAACAGGGAATTTTAACTATCAATAATTTCATAGTATATTTGTATGTTGTAATATTTAGACAGTAGGCTTAATTTTACTTCAGTCGATTTAGTAAAGTAGAATACCTTTTTCTAGGTATCAAAAGTGCCATGTACTGTCAAATCCTATTTAATCACTTATAGAATTAAGTGATTCTATGGTTTCTTAATATTCTATTACAATTGCAGAAAGCAAACTCTCTATCTGCTGATGAAATACAGGATATAAAGAAGAAGCAGTATCAATGCAAATTAAGCAGTTTTCATGAAGGTGTTGTTCAATTGCTGTTACTTTTTAGCAACTTTAATACCATTTGCCTCCAGACTGTCTCTGCTCTTCTTGGTCACAGCATTCATTAGTTGCCTAGTTCACCTTTGTTCACAATAGACTTGTGAAATGACCTCCTATTTGAGTGACTGTCGATAACAAATTGCAGCATCTTCGCCATTCAAGCCAAGAGTACTGTGCCTGCTAAAGACTTCTTCAAACCAATAAATGGCTGTAACATCCACTTAATTTTTTAATTAAACTTTAAAGCTTGGAAACTTAATTACTATTTAATACTAGGCAATTAAAGTGTGTGGTCAGGGCTGTCTATATAAAACGCATCAATTTGAACCTGCCATTTGATTAATAGCCTTGCCGATGTAGAAAGTGCACCACAAAAGAAAGCTGCAATAGGGTCATATCTTTAATAGCTGTATAAGGTGTGTTTTAGCTATTATTCTCTGCAACAATTGACTCAAAATAATATATTACATAGTTTCCATTATCTGCTTCATAACTTAAGCAGTTTTGTTTTGAATTCAGTTTAATTTTAATACTAATTTATTTATGGTTAATACATGTAGAGGAGTGTACTTTTTAATATTAAAGCTTTAAGACATTACAAGTAAACAAAATTTATTTGTAACTGTATACTGCTCTGACTGATTTCTCTGAATTATCTGTATTTAAATAACAATTATCATTTGTGCTAATTCTACATTTATTTGCTTGTAATACTCTTTGATTTTACGAGACCAAAGTAAACTTATCAGTACTATCATTTTGATGTTATGTGTTCTATGAGGCAGAAGTATTTCAGGTACAAAAACAAAATTGATCATTATCATGTAAATAAAGCACATTAACAATTTGCAATAACAAAATCTATTAAGTTTTGAATTGTCATAATGGGCATTTTGAAAGATTAAGGTTTGAGCTTGTTTCAATCCCTCAAATTTTTGTGTTTTTAACACTTATTTTCATTTTACTTATTTGTTTACATGCTCATAACCAAAACTAATGACTGAGAAAACACATTCTGTATTTGATACTATGCTAAAAATATTAACTACACACTTACTGTTTTAAGATCTGTTAATGCACTGAAGGGTTCCATGTTAACAATTTAATTGATAGTTGCTTACATATTTTCCATGGAAAGCAGTATAGAATCACCAGTGGTCACGAATAGGAAATGGAATTTAGCTGTTTGTTTTATCATTTAGTAAATCTGGAATGATTTTGTTTTCACTATTTCCATAGTCACTGTTCACAATATATCAGGCCCATATTCACAAAGAAAGCTGTTTGATTGTTCTCTGCTCAGATATCTCAGTGGCAATGGGAAACCTGATCTTCACATACTTTCATGAACATGGGAATCCAGTTCTTAGATATTATAATGAAGCATGAGCTAAGGTATTGAATTTTAAAGCAAATTTTATTTGCTAAACACCAGGAATGATTGGTTATTTTGAGTCTGTTATAACGTGTCATTTATTCAAGTGCAAATGTCGAGTTATGACCCATCTGCTTTCCTCTTTACCAGGGTGAGTTTAGGCTTAGGGGACGACCCTCTTCTGTGCCGTTGTAAGCAATGCTATTAATCACATCCAGTTTCTATACAGAAGATGCAGTCAAATCTAGTTACTTCTCTACTTCAACAGCAAAAATCTTGATTCAAGTTTAAACAGAGTGTATGTTATTGACCTGTGTCTCATTTTAAACTATGATATTATGATATGATGCTTCTATTGCTACAATAATCACTAAAAATCAAAGTAACATATACATGTTTGTGATATGGTGGCATTCCATTAGTCCTGCCATTTAGAGAAAATGGGACTGTTTATGCATGGGTGAAATGACCTTGTCACAGGTGTCATAACTACTTTTACTGCCAGTTTATCCTGATTACCAGAATTGTTAGGTTTAATATTTTTTGCAGTAAGGAATATAGATTACAGTGAATATGTGAGTTTTATTGAACCTAATCTTGTATATCACTGGATTAGCGGGAGTGATGTGGTTGCCTCCCCAGTTTGATATTTTCTTTTTTGTTGTTTAATCAGTGAAAGGTCGCACCTGCATAAAATTAAGTTCAAAATATTCTCCAAATGCAATTATTTGAGGATTTTACACAGGGAAATAAAATAGTTATCAGCAATTAGTGAACATATTTAACAGTCAAAATAATCCAATGATCACGACTGCACTGTGAGGTTCTATTTATGAAAAAAGTTTGTGAAAAGGTTACAAGAGCTTAATTTAAAGCATATGTAGCAGTGAGGTGTGAAGTAAGTTATGAAACAGTATAATCCAACTTTCATTAAAAATGCATTTCTGATTGATATAGCCTTAAAATTATTTGTATCCAGAAATTCAATTTTAAGCTAGTACTTATAATCACAGAATTTTAAAGCGCTGAAATAACTGTAAAGCAATCTAATGGCTGTACAAATGGCAGAGGCGATGTGATTTGCTTATTGTACCAAAATAATATGCCACGAATTAGAAAGTGATGTTTCATGTCATCTGCAGTTCATTACTGGACCAGTCCTGATCTTTGCTGGTTCACTGGGAAAAGTATTGCATTGAGGCCAAATGGTTTCCTGAGGGCATTAGGGGGTTGAGTCCCCCGATCACTCCAGCATTGCAGTGGTCAGTTATGGAGCATTATTAACAAAAGCAGTGAAATGGGTGATATACTGGCTGGCACAGCTGTGCATTAATATGTGTTGCATGTTTATAAGTTTAAAAATTAAACCAAGAATTAAGGGCATGGAGCAAACAATAGAGCAAACAACCTTCTGTTACATCTGTTCGTAAACTTTAAACCCTGTTTTGGCCCAAACAGTCTGTTCATGTAGAATCATGTGTATGAAAGTAAATACAATCTCATGGCTTTTTTTAAAAGTTTTTTTTTTCCCTTTTAAATTCCACAGAATAACTGAAGGTATTCTATGGGAAAGACACACATAGTTCTGTACCTGGAAATCTGAGCACTTTAGTCTTGATTCAGCTCTTAATATTGGTTACTATGGGATTTCCACAAAAGTAAATACTGCAAGGGGAAATGTTTCAGTGCTTTAGAGAATGGGAGCTGTGATATTAATTCTTTTGATCGTTGGAAAGGTAAGAAGCTCTCAGAAAATGCATTTCTAATCTGCCTGACATTGTACGTGTTGCGTATTTTTTAGTATACACCACAATGGTATATCCAATTTATTTGAAATAGCTTCTGTTTCTGCTTTGACTGCATTCTAGTATTTTATCTGTGCCAAGGTTGCCAGTTCTGGCTTTGATTCGTTCCTTATTGTTCAAGTTTTGACACCGAGGGAGATTACTGGCCTTAACTTTTTTTAGGATATATGTTGTTTTAGACCCCCAGGTCTTGAATTATCAATGCTGTCCTTTCTCTTGCATTGAAATTTCTGCTCTTTTTATTCTCTTTAACACTGAATTACTAAACTCATCAGTTTAACAAAAATATATACTGCTGCAGGAGTTAGAACACATGACTGACATTTTCTTCTGGGCTGGGAATCATGAGATGCATTTGTCAATTGCAGTTTTTTTTAATCCATTGAAGCCTTTGGGTATTTTGTTCTAATTATTACTTTAAAATTACATATGAGTAGAACTCAAGATAACTATAACTTTGAATATAGTAAGCATATATGTAATAAACTACACTTTCATTAGTTGATGGACTTTTATGGTTACTTAGCACCACTAGTAGAAACACGTAATCTTCCAGTAACTTGATAAACACACTTCCATGAACTGACTACTTATTAGCCAGTTTGCTTGCACGTTGTCTTTGTGTGGTTGACACTTGCAACCGTGAAAAGATTGTTCTGTTCTTAACTGTATCCCATATTAAATGAAATCTGTGGAATTTTCTGTTGCAGAAAGCAGTTGAGGCCAAAACATTGTTTTCTTGAAAAAAAATTCATTCGACATAGTTCTTAAGGCTAAAGCAATCAAAAAGCATGGGGAAATGTGTGCTGAGATGGGTCATCAAACATGATCATATTGATTGACCTACTCCTTCTAACTACAAAAAATAGTGCATTCTAAGTGCAATCAGCAGTTTTCCATGTGGGAAACCTTAAAATATGTAGATTTCTGGTAGGTATAATTTGAATTTTACTGCAAATAACATCTTAGGATATTTTACATCCCACAGAGTGGACTGTAAACAGTGAGTAGGTATTTTATGTTGGCCTGTTCTCATTCAGCTTTAAAAGGATGTCCCAACAGCAGACAGCTGAACATTGATTGGAATTGAACCTCTAGAAGTTAGAAAATCCTAACCAGAACCTTATCATACCCACTTTACATTTTGGAAAGCGTTCTGTTCGGTGCAATGTTCAGAGTCATTTCTTGTAGTTTTTTTTAAGAATTTCAAAATTTGATCCTTTTCTGGAAAAGTGCAAGGTTAGAGAGAAACCATTTCTTATTCCTCCACCTTTTAGCAAATTATTATTAACACTAGGAATCTAACCCATCAAAGGTACATTTGGTTTGATCTGATAATGTGTATGATGCATGTTTGTAACTTTTAATTATGTCTTGAAGGATGTTATAAGATGCGTATTTGTAAAGTGAATTAATTTATCATTGAAGTATTCATTTTATTTTGGTATGTAATTGTATATCAAGTGACTCACTGATATAGTTCATTAAAATTGAATAAAATTCAAAGCAGGAAAAAGGATTAAGTGTTCATCAAATGAAAATTCTTTAAGTTATTGTGTATTTACTACAATTGAGCTTGGATCAAATGTTTGCTTTATCAGTTCAAATGGATTGCTTTATAAATGTTTCAAAAAAAAACTCACTATCAACCTCTATATTTGAGTTGCTGAAATAAGTAGGACGCATTACAAGAAAGTGACAGAAAATATCTCGATTTCAAGTTATTCTCGTTTTTTTAAGGTGTTGTAAGGACTGTTGTCTCTCTGAAAATCATAGTATTATTGTTTCGGAGATAGTAGGAATTGCAGATGCTGGAGAATCTGAGATAACAAGGTGTGGACCTGGATGAACACAGGCCAAGCAGCATCAGAGGAGCAGAAAGGCTGACATTTCAGGCCTAGACCCTTTCAGGCCTGAAACATCAGCCTTCCTGCTCCTCTGCTGCTTGGCCTGCAATGTTCATCCATCTCTACACCTTGTTTTCTGCCATAGTATTATGATGCTCCTGATTCATTGTCCAATTTTTCATTTCAAGCATTCTTTTTTTCATTTTATTATCTCAGTATGCTTAATTTTGATTTCTTCTGCGATTATATAATGAATTTGTATCTGTATTCTAAGTTATGTGTACACAGGAAAATTGCAGATCAAAGATTAAATGCAACATTTATGTTTCTGTTGTTATTATCCTTTTTTACATTAATAGTATTTGCTTACATTCGTAATATCATTGTGAGTGAAATTGGTTACATCAGCAACACCTAATGAGTTCCTAATGAATTGGCAACCTGTTTTGCATCGAGAAGGGCACAAAGTAAAACAGGTTGCCAATTGGCTATGAGCCTGTATCATTTTACCAATGTAGATCAATTTCACCCCCACTGTTACTCACTGTACCTGATTTTGTTGCATTCCGTCTTTTTTTGTTCTATTCACAGCTATTAATCATATTTACCTCTATCTTTATTCTTTCTACTGTTCGCTATTTTTGTTGTTCCCTTCCTTTCATCCTCTTAGTTACCAACTTTGAAGAACTGTCAGCTATTGTTTCTTAAATACTTCAGAATAAATTATATGAATGCTAATAATGTTAAAAATTGTGTAATTTTGATTAAAAGGCATTTTGATAATAGGACACGAGTCTTTAAAAATTGAAGTTCTCTGAGTGAAATTTAAAGTAATAGCTTTCATTTTTGCCTGCTTGTGGTCTAACCTGTCAACCAAGTCATCTTTGGAGTGACACTAGGGGATTGGAACCACTATTTATTGTATACTTTAAACTGAATACAGGTCATGCATTTTAGATGTTGTCTTTGAATTCTGTGTGGTGGAGGGAGGAAAATGGAGGTTAATGTTGCATCTCAGCTTTTGCATCATTCTCCCCACCCTCCACCCCCCAACCACCCCCGCTACATCTAATTTAACTGTTCTCACATTTGTTTTTTTTATTTTGATTTATCCCAGATTGTAACTCATAGTGCAACTCACCTGCTTCTGCCTCTAATTTACTTATGCACACCGATTTTCTGTTCTTTCTCTTCACCATCTCTGCTAGTAATGATCCAGAATTTGAAACCCTTTGCAAGATGATCTGTTGGCCAAATTCTGGTTCTACCACTCTTAGGACACAATTCATGGCTGTTCTAACAGACAACGGAGCTATGGTTGATCATGACCTGGCTTCTCTGATTAAAAGCTATTGAGAAGAAATTCGTGTTAGCAACCTTAAAACAAAAGTCTGTGTTTCTGCAATATGTATAGTTGTTGCAGTATCTTTGTCCAACTTATAGGCAGATGATGTTTTCGTAAATTGTGCAGTTTTAAATGAAAGGACTCTTGCATTTTATAGGCTTGTTAGTTAAGCAAGTTTTACACAATATTGGGTTCACTATGTCCTATGTTGTTCAGAGATAATTTAAAATGCCTGTGTGTGCATAACTTATTTGTTAACAGGCACTCAGAATGTCAGAGTCAAGCAGAATGGAAACAGACTCTTGGTCCAACTTAGCTATGCCGACCACGCACCCTGTTGGACCCAGTCCCATTTTCCAGCGTGTACTCTATTTCCTGCTAACCCCTTCCTATTCTTATGCCCATCCAGGTGCCTTTTTAAATGTTGTAATTATACCCACCTCGACCACTACCTCTGGCAGCTCATTCCATACATGCACCACAGTCTGTGTTTAAAAAAAAATTACTTTTTAAATCTTTCCTCTCTCACCTTAAACCTATGCCCTCTAGTTTTGGACTTACCCATTCTAGGAAAAAGACCGTTGCTCTTTACCTTATCTGTTCCCTTCATGGTTTTATAAGCCTCAAGAAGATCACCCCTCAGCCTCTGATGCTCCACGGAAAAAAAGACCCAGCCTTTCTGTAGCTCAAACACTTCAGTCCCATCAACGTCCTTCTAAATATTTTCTGCCCCGTCTCTAGGTTAACAACATACTTCCTGTATAAGAGTGGCCAGAGTTGTCTGAACAAGTTAAAATAAAAACAGTATTTTAAAAAAAAAATTAAAATTCTCAAACAGTAAATTTCACGTATTTATTATTAGTTCATATGAAATATAGACAATTATGGGTTCTAAATTGATTGAAAATTCTGTCACTGATCCAGAGTGGATGTCACTCAAATCACTGTGTTAATATTGTCGTAATCATATTGAATAAAATACTAAAACAGCCTGTTTAAATGAAATAGACTGGTTTTTTTTATCTATTAAGTATGTTGATGTGAAAACCCATTTCTGATGATTTATAGTGTAACTATTAAAAAATGTATTGAGTGTACTGGTTTCTGAAAGTCCTATTTGTAGTTTTCAAGTAGATATCAGCACAGTATTAGAATAAACCTTACTTACGGATTTAAAGCTAATTTGTTACTCTTGTCAAATAAATAATTTTATATATTTCTATAGTAGTGCATTGTACATTCCCTGACGTACCTAAGCAGCATTTCCCTGGGGTTTAATTTAATATGCTTTTCTCTTCTTGCTGATCTGGTCAGCAGCAATATGTGAATAAACCAAGTCTGTTTCATGATATAAACCTGTTATTTGTTAATGGACGTTTTTGGCCAAAATTACCAAGTAATTGTGGTTCCCTTTACATTAGAATGTCCACACTTCAGGAAAGGAACAGACGAGAAATGTTTCAGTCAAAGGAAATGCAGTTGAAATTTTGCTAATATGGTTTCTGTGTCAAACACCACCTAGATGAATCTCTGAGAATGACAAAGAATACAAGAACAAGACACTAGTCATGTTTTCATTGCTGTGTTTTATAGAAGAAGGAATACATTCATTTCCGTCTCATAGTTAGGCCTGGGTACTTGCTCAGTGGAGAGAAACATGAAGCAGGTACAGGTACATTTGAAAAAAGAATACAACGCTGTGTGGAATTTTCTATTTATCAATGAATTGATTTAAAAATGTATTGTACAAGGAAATGAATTTTCACAAACAAAGTTTTAGTATAGTGTTTTCCTCATTTTAATAACAATAATTGTCTGCGCTTAATCAGTATAATGATGCTAAATTTAAGTTACTGTTTTCAAAACTGAATTCATTTGATTATTTATTTTTGGTTCAAATCAAAGCAAATCACTTCCTGATTTTTTCCCCTCCTTTTCAAATGGCCATTGATATGTTGAACTCATGCACTGGGTCACATTGACTGGATCTTGATGGAACATGATTTAAGAACAGTGGTATGTGAAAATATACCAACTGGAGTTTGAACTTATGCTCGCGTGTGCCTACAGTGCAAGTAGTAATTCGATCATTTATTAGTTGTGTTTTTCCAAAGAATACTCCTGCTGTCTGTCATGTATTCTCTGATATAAAAATCAAACTCAAGTAGTATAACTTCAGATTTGTTGCATACTCACACATTAACTTAGCCGACAAATTTCCCTGTAGCTGTTATAGTTTAGCATACTTGATGTATGTGAAAAAGAGAGTTGCGTGTCAATATCCATTTACATATTTCCAACTAAATTGTTTTTGTATGTTTCACCTTCATCAATTCATAATACTTCATTTATTTCCAAATTACTTCAGAAACTTTCTTCTACCCAACAAACATGATCGCATCATGAAGTATTTGCTAAATATCAGATTTGCTGCTGAAGCTCATCAAATTTAGTGTTGGCAAAAAAAGATTGAACTTCTAGAACTGTGTCCCCGTTTCCTCATGATATTGAAAACCTTCTGAATTTCCATGTTATTGTTTATAAAGTGCAATGTTGATCTTGTCATTTCAAGTTTGTTCCTGAGCAAGGATTAGCTTGCAATGTGTAAGGTGCTTTGATGACTTCTCTTGCAAAATCCAACCAAATTATACATTTCTCTCTGCTTAAGTGGTGGAAGCAATTTGAAAACAAAATCCTCCAGTTAGACTCAGAACTACACCTACTTGAACACTTTGGTGTTAAACATCTGCAGCATTTGAATGTGCAGGATATCTGTATCATTTACTGTGAAATGATGAAAATGGCAGTACTGATCGGTTCAGAGCTGTGACATTTAGCGCAATACATGAGACTGAGAACAAACATTCCATTGTTCACTGTTACCTGGTGCTAATTCTAAACATGAGTAGAAAATCAGATTGCACATTTATTCTTCCTCAGACTGACATGATTATATTTTTCATGTTTTGAACAATTCGTGTTACTGAATTATAAAATGCAATTTATTTACAAACATCTTTGAAACATTCTTACTTTAAAAGAAACATATTATTTGCTTGTGGCTGCTGTATGTAGAAAAGCTCTGATAATGCTGTATTTGTGATTGACTGCAAAGTTTCGTAATATGTTGTCACATACCATTAGTTCTAATAACTATATTCTAGTGCTATCAATTTAAATGATCTGCATTTGACATGAAAATTGCAGAAAGTTCCAAAAGGCGAAGTCTTATCATTCTGTGCAATCTCTGTAGAACTGGAACATTGACCAGATGACTTGCCTGCTATTTCCACATTATCCTATTTACAGCACTGGAATGTCCATGAACAAATCAGCTCATTGCAACAAGTTTCTCTGATATGTTTCTAGCTGAACCTCAGGAAGATTCGGGAGCACTTGCAGATATTTGTAGAAATTCCTCTGACTCTGACTCTGGAGTTGTGTAGAATTTAAGCATCACGTCAGCTGCAAAATGTTGCAAGGAAAGTCTGAGCAAATGAAGAGTAAGCTTCAGATCCAAATTTTAACTGAGCATGTTATAATCAGTCACTGACAAACCATTATTATTAAATATGCTGGCATTTCATGTTACTAACCTGTTTTGACTACAGATCAAAACTATAAAAATTCAAACAGGGACTTCTGTTTCTTTTACAGATGTCTTGCAAGTGTATGTGCCCTTGTAACCTGTTTCTGTTCATAATAAATCTGAATGTGGAGGTAGTACATTTATAAGACTTTTTGAAATGAATCTACTTAGATTTTATGATTATGCCTGCAAAAAAAAACTGTCAAAGCTGCCATTTGGAGCAATGACTCAAAGGCACTTTTGAAGAGCGGGAAAAATTGTACAGTTATCTTTTGTGATATTCAAAGTTAATCTGTAGAAATGTTTTGCACCAAATTAATGCATTATTGTATGGTGATGACAGGATATTTTTGGCCGATGAAAGTAGTTTGATTATTCATTATTTAAAGTGATACTGACAGTGCCAGTTTAATTGACTGTCATCAGCAGAGATGCATGTTATTAAAACTGAGAAAATGGATAGGTGGGAGGTGTTGCAAGATAACAGAACCAAGTATTACATGCCAAAAAGCATGCTGAATAGATGAAAGTTGACAAATTTATACCAGCTTTAATTTGGCTAACATTAAGTAAGCAAAGTTTGGAATAATTGAACAATTCCAGGCAAATTTCCAGTATCAGTGATGAAATTGCTTTCTATAGTAATGTAGTTGTATGAGATTTTTAAAAAAGTTTTTAGCATTATTTCATTATACTAAAGTATTTTGAGACAGAAGTATTGGAATTCGCCATCTTACAGTACATCTATCATCATAGTAAAACTCGACATTAACTATAATTCTGTTTTTGATTTGTCTAAATTTTATCACAAATTTTGTGTCGATAAAATCTCATTCTTGTCTATTTAATAGTGTTTCCTGAATATTACCTTCAGTTTATTTTTATTATTGATGACAGACTCTGAAGAACCACACTAGTGTTGTTGGCAGTCGTGCACCTTTTAATTCCTGAGCTCGTCATTTGTTTCTTTCACTATTACAAATCCCCGAATGTCGACAAAAACTTAATTGGCTGAGTTATGAAAACAAATGAGTTAAATTGAAAAAAAAGGGCAAAGACACATTCACTGGCTCAAATTTTATTTGTGATAACAGTAGAAGTAGAAGGGAACTATATCTATCACAACTTAATGTGCTTCTAGGAAACAAAGAATCAGTTTGAAATGTAATAATTGTGGTTATGTAGGGAAACACTTCTGCATTTGGGAAGATCATGCGATACAGCAGCAAGATGAATGAGTAGTTCATCTGTTGTTTTGGTGCAGTTGGCTGAGAAGGGAGTACTGGGCAATACACAATTCCTCAAGTCATTTTAAATTTTGGTGATATTCTAAAATGGTGATCATGGATCGACTTAAATGCTGAGGAGAGTTATGCACAGTGTGCGACAGTCTCGTCTGAAGTTCCGTGAATAATGTCAGGTAGGAAACTTCCCATTGTAGCATGTAACACTCGCCATAATGCTCTGGAACATCAGCCTAAATTAATGTCTCTAGTCCCAGAGTGCAGAGTGAACTGAAACCTTGGAGGTAAGAGTGCTATTACAGAACAGGGCTAACGTTGAACGTCTCACACATTGAAACCAATTCCGAAGAAGTGCCATATTGGACTTAAAACTCTGTTTCTCTCGCCGTAGATGCTGCCAGACCTGAGTTTCTCCAGCATTCTCTGTGTTTCTTACATATATTACTGATGATTTATTTTTTTCCCCAATGATAATCGTGAAGGGAGGATTAGTTGAAAAGAGGTTAAAAATATTAGTAGATCATGTTGGGAACTTTGACATGTTCCTGTCACCCACACTTCCAATTTGCCAAGTCACCTTGCATCAGACATAGGAGATGCTGTCCCAGACAGGTCGGGGGCTTCTTTACATCAAAACTTTCTGCCCCATATTGTTTTCAATGTCATTATGCTATTTTAACTAAACCATTTTGTTAGATCGGCGTGGTGCCAAAATTCACCGCAACAACTGATGGCATTCATGATGAGGGCAGAAGAGGCCTTGGTGAGTTTTTTTAAAAACTTTCTCTCCATGTCCTGCTGCAAGAATTCACTGGGCTTTCCCAACCTTGTTCTGGCCTTTTCCCTCCTACTACTTGGCTTCAAAGTTGCAAATATTCATTCCAAACCAATTTATGCTATAGCCTGTTCTTTTTAAGTCTGCAGCATACTTTCAATTTCTGCTCCCGTCTGCTAGTTTTAGGCACAAAACTGGACCACAATATTTAAATTAGATCCAGGAATTAAAATGGCTGTGCCATTGACTAAAGTCTCTGAGGGCATACTGCCCCCACCCTGCACCCAATCCCTTTATAATGTATTCCCAAGTTAAAAGTGACCTTGTCGGAGTTGTATTTTATCCCCAAGTATTAGAGAATAGAGATGCATTCCGTAGTCAGTGGATTTCCATGTGCCAGTAAAATGAAACAGCAGTTACATATTACTTTATTAAAAGATTATAAAGTGTTGTAACAGAACAAGTTCCTCCAGTTTAAATGAAGTTAGTGAATAATTAGTGAGGCTCCCAAGTTATTAGTAAATACTGTCAAGCTTTCACAGAACACAATTTCTGCAGTGCATGGTAGTATACTCATAAAGCATTAACTTTTGCCTTGATCTGCCGCAGTCATTGCGACACTGAATTTTGTTGTTCAGAATTTCTAACCAGGAACAAAGCTGACAAGTTATTTAACAACGGAGCTGACTTTATCGCGGGAAATGGCAGCATAAACATTTCCCTATTACAGGGCTTATAAAGTCTCACAATATGATTTGTTTTCCTGCTTGTCAATTCCTATAAGTATAAAAGGCATTGATGATTACTAATTTTATAAAACAGCGAACCCAGTGCAGCACCTAGATGAAGCTCACTAAAGCTTGGAATGGAAATGTTGTTATACTTTTGTCTCCATTTAACAACTTGTGCGGTGACATAAATACAGTATATGTTTATACCATTAGCAGATTATGCGTTGTCACAATGTAATTCTGATTGATTGACAACACTGTTAAACTAACCGCAATTGCATAATATTCTATATATTTTAATACATAAGCACTTTTCTTTGTTATTGATGCAGTCAGCATCTTCAAATAGGTTTTGATTGACAATTTTTTTGTTGAAAAATAAAACCGATTAGATGGTGTAATCTAATCACAATAAAGGTACAAATTATCACAGATTTAACCGCTTTTCAAAAGCTATTTAACACTTTGTAGATTCAATCCTACTGTAAGTTTTTTTTGGCTCTTTGGTTACGGTATGTACATGGATTTATTTAATGTTATATAGAAATAAATCTCAATGCGTATTTTAGCAGCAGCAAATAGCCATAGCAGCGAGAATTATTGACTTTACAAAATGGCTATGGTTGAAAGGTGATGTGGATACCGGCTACACACACCCTCAGGCAAACACACCTACTCCGTTTACACTTGTTCATTTTATTGTCCTGCAAGTAATATTACCACACAGCATTGAGCCAACTTTTGTCTACAACAGCAGAAGATTCTGGAAATGCAAAAGATTCTGTGGAGGAAAAAGTGGTGTTAGTGGTTTGCATTTTAATTCCCTGGTCTTGACGTCGGGAATCCTGAGATGACTGTGGCAAGACCCTGGAGGAGATTTTTAAGAAGGTGTACAATGAAGAGGTTACTTCCTAGAGATCTGGGACCACCATCCAGTTCGTAACAATGGACAGGCTCCACAGCCCGGAGGGCTAGTGGGAGTGACAAGAATCTGCGCAGCCAGTAGCCAATCTTCTTTGTGCAACAATCTTTTTTTTAAAAAAAATCATTGTTTGAAGATAAACAAAGGCAGAGTTAAAACAGTGATGAGGAATTGCTTCTCCGAAAGGTTCACAAATATGTGGAAGTCACTACCCCTGAAAAGATTGGATGGCAAGACACTGAATAAATTTAAGGAGAATGACTAATTTTAAAATTAGTCATCAGGTTAAAGTATTATGGTGAATGAGCTAGAAAGTGGAATTGAGGCCAATATGTGATTAGCCAAGGTCCTATTAAATTGTGGAGCAAGGTCAAGGGATTGACTTACCTACTGCTGCTCCTAGTTCCCCTGAAAATGTTACCCATTGTTTCATGGTGGTTAATCTGTGTTGACTGTGCCCATAAAGTGGATTGGCCTGTGAAAGTATGTATCCTCGCATATAAACAGAAAGTACTGGGGAACCCCAGTAGAATTAAGAGTAACATTAAAGAGTAAAAAGGCTGCTAGGCAGAGAATAGGTCCCCTTAAAGATTGGCATGGCTGTCTTTGTATGGAGCCACAGGAGATGGGAGAGATTATTAATGAATATTTCTCTTTGGTGTTTACTGAGGAGAGAATGATGGATACTAAGGAGATAAGGGAAACAAGTGGGGATGTTTTGGACCACATACATATTACCAAAGAGAAGATATTTGCATCCTTAAAGTGCATTAAGGTCGATAAATCCCCTGGCCCTGATCAAGTCCATCCTAAGATGTTGTGGGAGGCTGGGAAAGAAATTGCAGAGGCCCATGCGATGATTTTTGCCTTGTCTTTAGCCACTGGTGAAGTTCTAGAAGACTGGAGGGTGGCTAATTTCTTCCATTGTTTTAGCAAAGACAAGACAAGGAACTATAAGCCAGTGAGCCTGACTTCAGCAGTAGGCAAGGGATTGGAGAGGATACTGATAGTTAGCATCAACCAACATTTGGACACTCGAGGCCTGAATAGGGATAGTCAGCATGAATTTGTGCACTGAGAGTCATGTCTGACAAATCTTTTAGCATTTTTGAGGAGCTAACTAAAAGGATGGAATAAAGTAGGGTAGTGAATGTTGTCTAATACAGACTTTAGTAAGGCCTTTGACAACATCCCACATGGCAGGCTAGCCACGAAAGTTGGCTCGCATGGGATCCAGCGAGAGCTAGCAAATTGGATTCAAAATTAGCTCAGTGGTAGAAAGCAGATGGTGATGGTTGGAGGTTGTTTCTTGGACTGGAGGTCTGTGACTAATGGTATGCCACAGTGGCTGATGCAGGGACCTTTGTTCTTTGTTATTTGTTATTTACATAAATGATCTGGATGTGAATGTACGAAGCGTGATTAGTAAGTTCACGGATGACTCAAATTAGGTGGTATTGTTGATAGCGAGAAAAGTTATCAAAAATTACAGCAGGATCTTGATCAGAAGGGGAAGTGGGCTGAGGATTGGCAAATGTAATTCATTGCAGGTAAATGTGAGGTGTTGCACTTGGAAAATCAAACCAAGGTAGGGCACGAATAGTAAATGGTAATGTTCTGAGAAGTCCTGTGAAACAGAGACACCTAGAAGTACAAGTACTTAGTCCATTGAAAGCGATTGTCGCAGGTGGACAGTGTGGTGAAGAAGGCATTCAGCATGCTGGCCTTCATCGGTTAGGGCATTGAGTGTAGGAGTTGGGATGTTATGCTACAGTTCTGTAAATCTTTGAGGCTGCACTTGGAGTATTGGGCACAATTTTGGTCACCCTGTTATAAAAAAGACACCATTAAACTGGAAAGTCTGCAAACAAGATTTATGAGGATGTTGCCGTGATTAGCAGGCCTGAATTATAGGGAGAGTTGGGCCAGGATAGGACCTTATTCCTCAGAATGCAGGCGAATGAGGGGTGACCTTATTGAGGTATATAAAATCATAAGGGGCATAGAGAGAATGAATGCATATCGTCTTTTTCCAGGGATAGGGGATTGAAAACTAGGGGGCATAGGTTTAAGATGAGAGAGTGAAGATTTAAGAAGGACCTGAGGGACAACTTCTTCATGCAGAGAGTAGTGTGTATATGGAATAAGCTGCCAGAGAAAGTTGTTGAGGCAGGTACGATGGCAACATTTGAAAAGAAGACATCTGTATAGATACCTGGATGGGAAGGGTTTAGAGGGATCTGGACCAAATGTAGGCAGATGTAACTAGTCGATTGGGCACCCTGGTCAGCATGGACCAGTTTAGGCCGGAGAGCCTGTTTCCATGCTTTATTACTCTATGACTCTAATTTACGGAGGGAGAGACCGAATTAATGGTTTCAAGTCCAGTCTGATTTCTTAAGAAAATATATGCCTCTCTATACCTCACCATTAATTTTCTGTGGAATGAAATATAAGTGACATACATGGAGAACACAGCAGGCTAGGCAACATTTGAAAGAGAAAAGATAAGTCCATGTTTTAATGGGATCACATTCCCAGAATTAGTTCTGTGGAGTCAATGCAAATACTGGCTGTCTTTGACTGAAATTGCAGCAGCAATAATAGCTGTTCTTAATGTTTTCAAAGTACATTTTAGTGACAGTGGTCTAGCCTTTGGTTGGGAAATTCAAAATCTTATAATCCAGCGATAGTGTTGATTGAAGAATATGGTTTTGAGTTGCCGACTTGATTATTCTTGGGGAAGAGTATGACATCTGTATTAGGTCTTAATGATAGGTTACTGTTTGAAATCAGTTGCTGACTCTGTAAGTGTATGACTGCGTAATTCTCGGAGTTGACTAGAAATATGAGACAAGTCTATCTTCTAAAATAATTCAGGGACTGTTATATCAGTCCATACATTTGAGGTTAGTCTTCATGAACAATAGGTTGAGTTTTCTGTGCAATTCCCTACCATTGAAAAGAATGTTTCAGTTCAGTCAGTGATGCTCTGAATAATATGTCATACAGGTGTGTGGCATGACCAATGCAAAGTGATGGGAAATCATGGCATCTTCCATTGTTCAAAACTTGGGTTAAGCTCCTGTTTTTACAGCCAGTTCTGGTTCATGACTCACAACTGCATCCAGGGGAGATGAGTTTTATTGAATCCTTAGTTACAACTCTGGAAGCATTTACACAAGATTATTTACTCAAAAGCTAAATCCAGTCTGCAACAAAACCCCCCCTGGGAATACACCATTTAATAAAACAGAACAGTGCTTTAAGAATAACCTGTGTACCAGTACTTGACAGGTAGATTTCAATCTGAGACAGGTGATGTTCTCATTATACCTGTCCAAACAAATGGGTGATTTTCATTTAGAAATAGCCCGCCAATAGTTAATGGACAGATACATTTAAAAAAAAAAGCCCCCAACCCTCAGCTGGTACCTGTCCAAACAGATACTAATCTACGCATTTTTTTTAGTATAACAACATTTGTGGGATGTGAAGTTTTCAGTCTTAGTTCTTCCATCTTGCATTCTGGCTTGCATTTATTAATGTTGAAAATAGAGTCTGTTGTAGGTATAGATTGCATTACAGGAATCTCATCTCACTTACTCATCTGCTTCTACTTAGTCACCTTCAGTGTTTCCGAGATTGTGTGCTGGTGAACTCAGAAGTGAACGAAGCAGAGATTGAAGGATAGATACAGATGCAAAAAGAAGTCATCGAACAGGAAATCTGATAGCATTTACTCCTTGCTTGTCAAAATTCAAGGTCAGCTGAATCGGAAGAGGAGGACACGTGGACACTGTATAGTCATTGAGTTTCTATAGCATATTCTGTTGATTTGGAACATTTATGTAGCATTGTAGAAGCATTGCCCTGAACATTTTTTAAGCATTTTTGGTAAGGCTGCAAGTCAGATTACATCTTTTTTTGATTTTATTTTTCCTCTACTTTGTGTTGTCCCATATCTGAGCTGGCAAATGTAATGGGCCACTTGTTCCCATGTTTCAGTACTGTGGTAGTTGGCTCTTGGAAGGTGAATATGGACTCCTGACCGTGTTGTCCTTTTAACTTCAACCTCATCTTAATAAGGGAGATTCTTAATCTTCCTCTGAGAACCCCAGGATGCAGTTCAAGACTAGAGACTGAAACTTCAGCCCTTGCTCTACTAGGAAGTAAGCAGCATCAGAACCCTTTCTGTTGTGCTCCAGGGTTATTGCTTGTGAGTGGGTAGCCAGCTGCATCAATTGAAGAGCTGTGAACAAAGGCTGATTTGGAGGAGGGGTCTTTTGGTGCAGAGAGTGCAGCATCAAGTCTTCACTGCCCTCGAGGTGTGTAATAATGTCCAAAAGGTAGATTTTTCTGAAAAGACTTGTTAACTACTCGGAAACAAAAGGTGGACTAGGATTTTCCAGTTAGCATCAGTGGGGAGCAACAGTTAAATGGAGGTGCCTTTCCACTGGGGTGGGGGTGAACGTATTCTGGGCACACTTAGAAGTATTGCCTGCTGGGGTTTAGTTGCAGCTGCAGAGGAATTGCTCCTCTCCATCACACTGATAACATTGCTACAAAGCTATTTTTTTTCTGAAAAATGTTGAAGAGAGGACTCCTCTATTTTGAATTGCCTTCACCCTCACTTACCTGCCATAGCATCCTGCTGCCGCATTCAAGCTGGAAGATCTCCAATTGGCTCTCCAGTTTTGAGAGCCTGCCTGCCATCCTTAATTGGATGATGAGTTCACCTTCTCGACATTAGTTGGCAACACAAAGGGAAATTGCAATGAGTGACTGTTCCTTACACAGTGCGGGCTTTTGATTTGAGCCTGACAGTGGAATTCAGGAGCTTATGCTGATTATCCTGCCCTCATTGTTTGTGAATGACCTGATTTATTTGTGGAAAAAAAAGATACAACCTCACAAATGTAATCTCACCTCATTTTTCAGAATACTTTTACTTTAATCATTGTATCTCCACCTTAGAATCTTTATTATTCAGAATAAACAAAATGCTATAGTGTATATTAAGAATTGGTCCCATTTTGATTTCCATATTTCTGAAATTCAGTTGTCCTTCAGTATTTGAATTTGTGTTTTGATGATTTAATTCTGAAAATTAAATTCTGTAGATGTGAAATTTGATAAAATTTGATGACATGTAATTCAAAACAGGTTTGCATTCATACTGCCGTACTGAATTTTATTTTTCCTCCTTTACCTTGTTCATTGCCTCAGATGTCTTATATTTGCAAAGCAACAGACTTGCTTCCAATTCACTTAATAACCAACTTGTTTCCTTTAACTGAAATCTTTAACATTGTACAGTTCGGTAAAGATTTTTTATTTGTTTTAGAAAATGAAGCTTTGGAAAGAAAGAAATAACGTGTGTTTTTAAGTTATATTTAATTCCAAGAGAATTCTCAATATATAGATTTTGTGTTTAGTTGCTGCTTTGTTCAAGATTTTATAAATCAATCCAATATCTTGAAGCTCTATTTAATTGTAGTACAGAATCTTTAGAACTGAGACAAGCTTGGGGTACATTTGTTCAATAGTAATTACCCGTGTCAGAAGCAACAACATCACCAGAAGCAACATGTAGACTCCACAGCAGCAGCTGCATGTAATGTCCATTGTCACCTACAGTTGAGGAGGTTTTCTATTTGTGCACTTTGTGGGAAAAAAAAATGAGCATGGGAGTTTTTTAGTGAATTCTAAATTAAATTCTGCTATGCAAAGTGTGTTATCTAGGACTACTCACACTGCCTCAGTAAGTGTCCAGAATTATTTGTGTACCACCAGGGAAATGTGTTCCCCTGCGATCCTAAATTGTTATGGCTAATTTGGGGATGGCGGGATGACCATGACATGTTTGGAAGTATGGAATTTTGATTTTAATAATTCCACTTTTTCGTTATTTGGAACTACGCAGCTTTGAGATACAAAATTGCTTAGCAGATACATTGTAGTTTTATGACAGAGTTTCAATTCACATTCGTAAATCGTAGAAGCTGTTACCCAACTAGGGTTCTAAATTTACCTTATCTGGCTGAAGACATGGGTACAAATATTTTTAAATAGCTTCTGAAGTGGGATCAGCGATGGTTGGTTGTTTGTTTGTTTGATTGGCTTGCGAATGTTCTCCCCTTCTTTTATAAACCTCACACATGTAATCTCACCTGATTTTCAGAATACTTCTACTTTAATTATTGTATCTCCACCTTAGAATCTTTATTACTCAGAATAAACAAAATGCTATAGTGTATATTACGATCATTTTAAAATTGGATATTTGTGGGAAGGAGAGAATGGTGGGTGATAGTTACTCACCAAAAGCACCAGAGTAGCCAATTGAATGCACAGCACAGATACTGTGGTTGCCCATTCCTCTTCCCCCTTTGAATACTTCAGAAAATGAGTAAAGTCAGACCAGAAGTGAGGTGCTTCAGACCACATTTCTAGCCATCCCTGCTCCTACAGTTGACCACAGATGCAGCAAGTGATTTTCTCCCAACTAAGTGGTCTGCAGGTGTGACACAGAAACTGTGCCCACATGTTCAGTCGTCAGAAATCACTTCCATCACTGCTTTCCAACCTGCATCAGTAGCTCCCACCTCTAACTGTAGAGCTGCAGATCTGTAATTGATGAATGATACCTTCTAAACCCTCCAGCCTTGGAAGCCTCCTCGCCATCTTTAGGTGGAGGCCATGCAAGCGTCCCAGACACTGAACAATTTATTTTAAAAAAACGCTCTGCCCAGAAGGACACAATTGAAATTGAAGTTTCATTCCTGCAAGTGGTAAATTGTTCTTAGACGTTTTATGTTCTGAATGATCTTTTTCGTTTTTGCGTGTTGCCTCTTGCTTTTAATTAAATCTTTCTCTCCTCTTTATACTTTTCTTTATATACCAGATTTGACTCTAATGTTCTCCTCCCCAATCCTTAAACTGCATTGATTAAGGAGATAGATGTTGGTTCTATTTTTTTCACAAGGGTCCCAAATGTCTCATTGACTTGTCCCACCTTATCAGTTCACTCTTCTAACAATTAATACACAATTTTTTTTACCATGGAAAATAAGGGAAGAGACCTGACTACACAACAGCTGTGAGATGCTCTGTCACAGTGCACCATAAAATATATTAATACGATACATTTGTGTGCAGCAATGCTAGTGATAATAACTGGGTCATTAGAAAATTAAATCTAATGATCTGACCTTGAGGGCCAGTGTCCGATTCAGCTCGTTGCTTTGGATGTAAGTATGTCCTTCAACTGCCTGAGGTCACAGACCCATCTATCCATTTAAGTGATAAGGAAGATGGCCTCACACTTCTAGTTTAATATACGTGTTTGAAGACAAGCTAAAGCACGGTTTTTATTAATGCGTTCTTAGTATGTGAGATAAAAAATATGACTGTGCCGGTGTCAGATTTCACAATATTTAGTCTCTTGAGCCTGTTACACCATTCGATTATGATCATGCCCAGGTTGTAACCTTATGCCATGCAGCTACTCTCACCTTTGTTTCATGTTGTAAAAATTTTAGCAAGTCAAAAAGAGCACCAAGTATTGGGGAGGTCAGAGATAAAGAAAGGAAGAAGCATGGATGTTTCAATATTTGAAGCATACTGAAGCCAAATACCATCTATATTTTACTGGCAATAGGTTAATGTTAATTACGCACCCCTATGAGAGAGATAATTAAACCTAATTCATATGAGATAGTGCTGAAGTCATAAAAGGTTGCATTATGCCAATTTTTGTCAGTTTCTTTGAGTGAGATTTATGATGCCCAGTCTGCTTTGGCTCATGTTGATATTTCTTATGCAATCTTCTACTCTTCATCTCATTAATTATACAACTGGTTTCTTGAGTACCCATCTTGCAGAATTGTGGTAGGAGAGGCAGAAATGCACAACACTGCTGGGTCTTAGCCACGTTCCTGAAACTAACCAGATTAAAACTGCAGTTCCACAGCACTTCACATATAATAACCTTGGGATTCCCTTCTACACTGTAATGGAGATGTTGGTTTATTCCTGCCGACCAGCAAAGAAGGCCACACCACCTTACCCAGCCAGCCTGCACCAAAAAAACACACTGGTTAAAATGCAATGTACAGCAGTCAGGTAGAGAATCAATGATCTAATGCACTCTGCAAGTGTAAGTGTAATCTCCTTCTGCTACTGCATGCTCACTTACTCAGCCACCAGTCATTCTAATTCTGCCACTGTGCACTCATCTCTCCAAAGCTCATAAAGTAGAATTATTTCATGCACTCAGAGGCTCTAGCCCGCTTCATTCACCAAACTACAAATTACTCCTGTCCTCTGTACTGCCTACGTACTCACTGGGAACACAATCACCTCTAGTTCTGCATTACTACAACCTGTTCTTCCATCTACTGTCATTGTATTCAGGCTCTCCCCTTGACTCACAACAGGAAATAATAGCCCACTGCCCAGGCTGGTGATTCCACAGTATTCCAACTGTAATCCTTGGACTGATTCGAACCTGATCTGCAAGACTGATCATGGCTAATTCCTGCATGAAATCAAACTGGCTGTGACATTATCCCCTAACTAACTATGTTCCCTGTGACATTCAACCATGGCCTTTTGCTTGAAGCACGTACAGTGAGTTTGCCACATAAGCCGATGGCACATGCTGAAAGTGTGAAATTGACACCGTACAATGCCATACAGCAACATGCCCACCTCCTTGACTGTTCAGAACTCTGAACCATGATAAGCTGTACCTCTCCACCTGCACCAAAAGGCCATGCAAGTCACAGAGCCTGGCTGTTTACAAGTTAGCACAGTGAATGAGTGATAAGTATGAACCTAGGAAACATCTTTTGCTCTTGTCTAGATGCATGAGATGTGTGTTTGTGCCTGCGTTTGAAGTGACCTGGCAGAACTGTGCATGTCAAGTGTCTCTGAGCTCTAATGTGAAGTGCTGAAGGTCTGAAGTGTCTGTGAGTTGACCTGAAAGCAGATGTTATGATGATGTGGTGATGATGGTGTTTGACCATTGCCATCTTGCTTGGACAAAGGACGGAAGAGGATGGTTTTGATGAAGCGTGTAGGGATAAAAATAGAAGGTCACGGAGAAACTCAAGTCTGGCAATATTTATGAAGAGAGAAACAGAGAGAAGAATAGTCATGCTTGACTTGAAACATTAACTCTTGTTTCTCTGTCCACAGATGCAGCCCTGTATTTTGTATTTACTTTCAGTTTTCCAGCATATGCAGTATTTTGCTTTTATTTGCATGTGTAGGGATGTTGCAGTAAAGATAGTTGGATATAGCAAAGAAAATCAATTGACATTTAGTTTTTTGGTGAAGGAGAGGAGAATTGGGAACTGTGTAGAAATGAGCCCAGTTTACTTTAGTAATGCATTCCAAATACACAGAAACAAGGCAGTTGTCATTTATTAGTAAGATCTGTCCTCCACCTTTTGGACCCTGAAGGAAAAATTAGAATTCTTTTTCTTGATGTCAAGAATCTGGTTTTCCCATTATTGCTGGATTTTGCCAGCTTTCTTGTCAAAATGCACAAGGGAGCAGAAGATTCTGCTTAGATGGAAGGATGTGAAGTGAAGACAGTCCAGCAGCACTTTTCCTCACTGCAAATGCAATTATTGCTACATGGACCATGAGAAAATTAAATGTGTAGTTTTTGCTTATTTGAATTTGTTCACTGGATGTGGCTGTCTATGGCCACCAACTATTGCCTGTCCCTCACCCAGAGGATAGTTAAGAGTCAACTACGTTGATGTGAGCCTGGAGTTATGTGTAGGCCAGACCAGGCAAGGATGACAGATTTCCTTAATGAAAGGATATTAGTGAATCAGATGGGTTTTTTTAATAACAATGGACAGTGGGTGTCCTTAGGCTGGTGTTTAATTACAGATTTTTATAGAATTCAAATTTTACCTTGCAGCCATGCTGTGGTTCAAACCAATATCCCCACAACCATAGCCGGTGTTTTGGATTGCTAGCTCAATGATATTACTGGACATTGTAGAGAACGTTATTTATAATGGGAGTATAAAAATTAGGATGGTATGTTGAACTTTACATAGGTAGTGGATTATGCCTATGTCCCCTAGTACAAATATCTTGCAACTTCTAAGTTGCTTCACTTGAGAACACCACTTGGTTTTGACATATTGTGCAAACTGTGGTAGATTAATTATTACATTAAAAAAAACATATTTTGTGGCTCTATCGACTCATTCAATCAATGACATTTGATATGTCATTTAAAAAAGGTAGAATCATTATGTGAGTGTCTAGGGGTATTTCAGCGATGCCATTTTAAAAATAAAATCAACTTGATTGTAAAAAAAATAACCTTAATTTGTTAATGTGAATTTTGATCAGTTGTATTGTTGATTTTTGCGCAGTTATGATTCCGTGTACTCACCAACGACTGAATGCACAGATGAGCTCTTACTGAAAAATATTGCAGTGACTTTCATCATTCAAAATAGCAAGAGAAATAGACTGTGTATTTGTGTTATAGTAATTTGAAGCTGATCACAATACAATGTAGCCCATAATATTCTTTTTCAAAAAAAAAAGGATCTTTCATGAAATGAGTTGAAAATCTATGGTTTTTAAGTTGGCTATTCCATACCTATGTCTGTTTCATGAAGTAATGTTGACTCAATCATTGACTGAAATTACGAAATTGAAAGTAATGTGCTAAATTGGCTACAAGAGCAGGTCAGAGGCTAGGGATTCCTTTTCCTCTTTCTCTGTCCAAATACAAAGCCCATGTCAGGAGTGTAATAGGAGCAGGAAATGTTGGATGACTTCAGGTCTGGTGTCATCTGTGGAAATTGAAACAAAAGAGTTAACATTCTGAGTTACTCACTTAAACGTTTCTCCAGCATTTTCTGTTTGTACTTCGGATCGTTAGCATCCGCAGTGTTTTGCTTTAAATTAGGAGTGTGATGAGATACTTGACTGGTTGTAGCTGCAACAACATTCAAGAAGCTCGACAATATCCAGAACAACCTTATTGGCATCCCATCCACTTCCTTCACCATTGATAGCAGCACTTACTTACACCACCTACAAGATGTGCTGCAGTAACTCACCAAGTATCCTCAACAGCATGTACCAAGCTTGTGATCTCTCCCACCTAGAAGGACAGGATTGGGCAAATACATGGAAACACCATCACCTTCAAGTTCCCCTCCAAGCTACACAGCTTTCATATTTGGAAGTATTTTGCTGTTCCTTCATTTTTGCTTAGTGAATGTCCTGGAACACACTCCCTAGCAGCAGTGAGAATGTCTCCACAGTCCAATAACAAAAGTAGTTTAATAAGGCAATTTACCAACACATTCCTCAAGACATTTCGGAATGGGTATTAAATGTTAGCCCAGCTAGCAATGCTCACACCCGATGCACAATTTTTTAAAAACTGTGTAAAGGTAGTGCCCACTCTGTTTATAAGCCACTTTTACATTAATTTAGTTTAATTTAATAGAATCCTTAATTCCATCGCTGAAGGATCAAGTAACTATTCCACAGCAAAGTGGTTGAGCCTAATTTTAATTTATGCTCACCTGTTTCATGTGTTTTCATTTGGAATTAGTTACTGATGTGTCATGGAAATGTTCAACATGTATTGAATATAGTTTTATGATAAACAAGTAAGTGAAATGAGTAAGTAATTATGGAGGAGATTTGGGGAGCAATTTATTGGAGGTTAGACTGGGCGTGGCTCAGGAAATTTCTAAGAAATGAACTCTGTTACATGAATGTTAGTGAAGGCAATTTATACACTTTATTTTGCCTCAGAACTGTTTCCAAATATGCTTTTGTGTCATTGCTGTAATCCCTAACAATTCAACACTCCTTTCCAAAGGCAGGTCTTTTTGTGTATTTCCAGTTGAATATAGAATTGATCATGGATTTTTTTTTTCCACGTTTAGCTCTTGATTAATGTGATAAAATGTTACATAGATTGTTAAAAAAATGCAGAAGTCATTCCTTCATTAATCAGCTATGATTATTGAAATTGATTTGTCTTAGCTGTTGTAAAATGTAGGTGGCCTTATACAGTAAAAGTAACATTTACGTACACATTGGTTTCCTAAGGTAGACAATATCTGTTGTACCGCCTCAATTCTCTCAAATCCTTTTCCCATCCCAACAAATGCCCCTTTAATCACCTCATTCTATTTTTGAATCTTCTCTCTTTCTCTGTTCCAATTTTACATACTCTTACAACTGTATCTGTGCGTAGATTTACCTTTCTCCCTTGATGCCAATTCCAGTAAACTGGTGACCTTTGAATCTTTGAATTTTGACCCCATACTTGTGAATATTTTAAATTGTACACTATCTTCAGACATAGTTCTCCTCAATTTTAAAACTGCTGTCTTTGTCCCTATTTTTAATATTCACGCTTCACCCTTCTGTCCCTCCAAACACTCCCTTCTAACCTAGCATGATAAACAAGTGATTGTCATATTTAGAGTATTAACCCAGAAGTTCTGACTTCAAATCCAATTCTAGCAAGTTTTGAACTTGAATCAAATAAATCTAGCTACTGATGGATTGGCACCAGAAAAAAGAAAAGAAAGCTGTTTGCTTTTACTACATTTTATTGAAGAGTTTCAAGACATAAAAACCTATAATGTACTGAAACAAAAACAGAAATTACTGGGGAAACTCAGCCGGTCTAGCAGCAACTGTGGAGGGAAAGCAGAGTTAAGGTGCTGGATTGTCAGTGTTGCTTACTTGCCAAGAACAAATAAAATAATTTTTTGTCTTTCCTATTTATAGTTTGTAAATATATTTCTCACTCTTATTGAACTCTCCCAACTCCTTTTGCAAACTCCAGTCAGGTCCCTGGTCCTTTCAAAGCACTAAAGTGTTCCTAATCAGTGCTGCAAATCTTATTCTGTGTGACTGGGAGCATGGTGCAATACTCCACTTTATCCTCCTCAACCTCACTACAGCTTTCAATGCAATTGTTCAGCCCATCCTCCAAAAACCTTTTAAATTCTCCTATTTGGTACCATGATGTTGGTCTCTATTGGTGTAAACACAATGTATGTATCAGCATTCCCGAAGGATCAATCCTTAACTTACCCCATTGCTTTCCCAGTTGTGTGCTGCTCCCTCGCAATAACATCAAGAGACATGGGATCAGTTTCCACATGTATGCTGGTAGCATTCAGCTATATCTCTGCACTGCCTCTGGGCTGTTAGACTCCTTGTCTGTTTTGGAATTGTGAATGATCAGTTTTTTTTCTCCAGCTAAACATTGGTGACATTGAAGCCAACAGGTTCTGTTTCCTTGTGTAGCCTGGGCAATGGTGAGAGTTAATATGACAGAAATGGTTTAATCAAATTCTCGGTGTCAAGAGAAAAAGTTCCCAATTATTTTTTCCCCCCCTTGGGTTTAAAGGGTGAATTCTGAGTCTTGACAAATAATTTTATTTCCATGAATTTGCATCCTATTATTGACTCATCTCACCTCATTTATCTGCAATTCTTCATTGTCTCATTCCCACCAAGAAAGTAAATAGTGCCAGCCCTGGACATAGAAATCAAAGAAATTACCTGGTGGCAGTATCAGAGATAATGGGAACTGCAGATGCTGGAGATTCCAAGATAACAAAATGTGAGGCTGGATGAACACAGCAGGCCAAGCAGCATCTCAGGAGCACAAAAGCTGACGTTTCGGGCCTAGACCCTTCATCAGAGAGGGGGATGGGGGGAGGGAACTGGAATAAATAGGGAGAGAGGGGGAGGCGGACCGAAGATGGAGAGTAAAGAAGATAGGTGGAGAGGGTGTAGGTGGGGAGATAGGGAGGGGATAGGTCAGTCCAGGGAAGACGGACAGGTCAAGGAGGTGGGATGAGGTTAGTAGGTAGCTGGGGGTGCGGCTTGGGGTGGGAGGAAGGGATGGGTGAGAGGAAGAACCGGTTAGGGAGGCAGAGACAGGTTGGACTGGTTTTGGGATGCAGTGGGTGGGGGGGAAGAGCTGGGCTGGTTGTGTGGTGCAGTGGGGGTAGGGGATGAACTGGGCTGGTTTAGGGATGCAGTGGGGGAAGGGGAGATTTTGAAACTGGTGAAGTCCACATTGATACCATATGGCTGCATATTGCAACTCATATTCCGCCTGGGAACCCTGCAGCCATATGGTATCAATGTGGACTTCACCAGTTTCAAAATCTCCCCTTCCCCCACTGCATCCCTAAACCAGCCCAGTTCATCCCCTCCCCCCACTGCACCACACAACCAGCCCACCTCTTCCCCCCCACCCACTGCATCCCAAAACCAGTCCAACCTGTCTCTGCCTCCCTAACCGGTTCTTCCTCTCACCCATCCCTTCCTCCCACCCCAAGCCGCACCCCCAGCTACCTACTAACCTCATCCCACCTCCTTGACCTGTCCGTCTTCCCTGGACTGACCTATCCCCTCCCTATCTCCCCACCTACACCCTCTCCACCTATCTTCTTTACTCTCCATCTTCGGTCCGCCTCCCCCTCTCTCCCTATTTATTCCAGTTCCCTCCCCCCATCCCCCTCTCTGATGAAGGGTCTAGGCCCGAAACGTCAGCTTTTGTGCTCCTGAGATGCTGCTTGGCCTGCTGTGTTCATCCAGCCTCACATTTTGTTAACCTGGTGGCAGTAGTTCACTGCTCACTTTTCCAAACCTTACGTTAACTCTGTCTTCACAATAATGTGCCAGTATGCTCCAGGACACTCTGCTGTTACATCCTTCATCAAAGTAAGTGGTCATTGCCAAACCAGTGCCCTCACCGCATCATTGCAGTAGCTTTCTGACCCACTCTAACACAGTGGCATTCCTTCGTGACTTCACTTTGCAACTCACAAACACTTGAGATTTGGATGCTTCTGCTAGATCACTTGAACTGCAGAGGCAAACACTCATCTTATGAATCCTGTGGATCTTAGCCATCATTCTTACTGCTCTCACACTTTGAGTATACTTTGAGGCTAGCAGCCTCTATGGCAAGCTTTTTTTTTAAAAACTGTAGAGGGTAAGACGGGCAACTTGTTGCAGTCCAGAGCACTGAATAGCAAAACGTGGGCATATTACTGAATGACACCATTCTACATCAATGTTAAACTTATAGCGTGTGCCTGCACCGTAATAAGTAAATACACTCCATGTGCCTTAAGTGATTGGTCATGCCTTAAAATGAAAGGGCGGCAGTCCTTAATGGGTTCAAGAAGGTGACTTGCATGAAAGTTAATGAAGGCAATTTTATACATTGCATCAAAGCTGTTTCCAAATAAAACTTTGTCTCAGCTTGTCAAGGGAAACATCCAATTCCATTCGAGCTGGTGGGCCAGTTGTTTTCTGCCAGGAAATAACAGGGGGGGGGGGAGTTAGCATAATGGAACATCAGCTGTCGGTGATTCTTGAGCAGGAGATGTGATAAAGTATTCCTGATGAGTGAATGGAAAGCATCAGATGGCAAGAAGGGTAACTTGGGAATTTGAGGTGGGTGAAAGCCATTGAGTTGTCAAAAGGCATGGAATAATGAGAGTTATAGTCCATGAGCCCTGGTGAAATGAGTTTACAGTGGCACAGCCTGAGACAGTGGTGGTCCTTTGAATGTGAGGTAGTAGAGTGAAGCTGGTGACACTTACTTTTGTGAAGTGCAGCAGGTCATTGACTTCTGCCTGCAGTGCTGTGCATTGCATTTTACCCAAGACAGTGCACTGAGTTGGGGCACTGTCTTGGTCCAAGCTGGCTGATTCTTGTGGTGTGACCTCCTTTGCCAATCAGCAGGAATAAGCTCTCCCCACCTTTCCACCACAGTGTCTACCAGCACCTCCAGGTCCCCGTAGGTGAACTGAGGAGTTAATTTGCAAATCCTTCAGGAAAACAGTGTGGGACAATAGTGTGAATTACAGGTCATGGCGTCTGCATCTGAAGTAGCTGTGATTGTAAATATGGTGCTAGTGGTGTGATCGTTGTAAGGTGTGAACAGCAGCAAGTACCTATGCCTCTCCTGACACGGGTACTGGAGGGGCCTTTAGCGTCCAGCTGAAAAGCAGATTGATGAGGAAAATCACGGGCTGTGGCACATGTGGTGCCATGATTCTTATTGGAGAAAATATTCGGTCAGAAATGGGAGAATTCAGCCAACTGTCTTTTCCACATAACTCAAACTCTTTACCGTTGTGAACGTGTTCCTCTTTTTCTTGGTCACCGATGAAGCTGACTCAGACTGCTTGCAAACAGAGTCTCTGGAGCTAATCTCTGTCTCATATTTTCTCTAGCAATAAGAATGCCGGCTTCCTCATCCTACCATCACTTCCACCCTTAATTCAACTCACTGGCTGCACAAATTTGTCACCTATACTGCTTTCCTGCAGTCTCCCTTCCATTGCTCATCACAGGTTTCAGCTCTTTCCTGCTCTTCTCCTTTCCTGCACAACATCACCCTCTCCCATAAACATTGCCCTCCTTTTGCTCCATCATTCACAACCATGCCTTCAACTGTCTAGACCCTATGTTCCAGCATTCCTTCCATAGATATTATAGTACAGCAATGTTTCCTTATTACAGTAGTGATCACACTAGTTCAGAAATGCTTCATTGGTTTTAAAGTGCTTTGAGACTTCCAGTGGTCATGAAAAGAATTTAATAAGAGCAAGTCTGATCTCTTTCTTTTTTTCAAATCCTCTTGTCTCTCAAAGCAGGAACAAAATACTGTGGATGCTGGAAATACATAGCAGGCATGCCAGTCAGCAAGAGGGAAACAATTTTCATCAGAACTGAAAGAATGCCAGTGATGTAATAGGTTTTGAGTAAGTGCAGAGACAGGGAAAGTGGGAAGGGGTGGGAAAAGCAAATGGGAAAGTTTGGGGTGATCTGAAGGCATGAGACTTTACGTGTTGTGAGGCAAAAGCAGATTCTAATGGGGCAAGTAAAGAAGCAAAGAAATGTCTGTAGCAAGTGTAAATGGGAAAGCAGAAAAATCTATCACCGATTGCCATCCAAACAAAAAGGGGAGCAGAGCTTATGAATTAAAATGGTTGAATTTGAAGTTGAGAATGGAAGGCTGTACTGTGCCTCACCTATTCTTGGAGCTTCTGTTGAGCCTCAGTGAGGATGTGTAGGAAACGGAGGATAGGAAGATCTGAGTGGGAGTAGTGACATGAATTAAAAAGACTGCCAACTGGAAGCTAAGGGCCAAGCTTATAGGCGGATTGAATGTGTTCTACAAAGTTATAAATGATAATCTAATGTGTTTGATCCAGTATAGAGTAGATCATACTGCAAATAGTAAATACAGCACACAACACTTTTTTAAAAAGAAAGTACAATCAAATCATTATTTCACCTGGAATGATGTTTGAGGCCTTAGACAAAGGACAAAATGGAAGGAAAAGGTATTCCATCACCTCCCCTTGGAGATATTTTCCAGTCAATCTGTTGAGGGATGTTAGCTCCCACCTCCTGGAGTAGTTGTGACTTGAAACCTGGGCCTTCTGGCCCAGAGATGCCACTGCGCCATGAGCCCTTTCACCAGTGCTTGCATGGAAAACTACCATGGAAAGGAAAAAGGCATGTTGAAGTGATTTTCTTATATATACTGTGTATATATTTTCCATCATGGGATATGGGTATTATGGACTGGGCCAGCATTTATTACCCGTGAGCTGAATGCTTGCTAGAACATTTCAGAGGGCAGTTAAGTGTCAACCATATTGATGTGACTGTGGAGTCACATGTGGGCTAGATCAAGTAGAGATGACATTGCTTTCCTTAAAGGCCATCAGTGAACTAGATGGGAGTTTACCACAGTTGACATTTGCCCTTAGAACTAAATCAAAATTTTGCTTTTGATTTTGCTTGAATTCAAATTTCACCATCTGTTGTGGTGGGACTCAAACTCATGACCCCAGACCATTATAGTCATGGATTCTAGATTACTAATCCAGTAAAATTACTATCATGCCACTGCCTCCCCACAAGGGTTTGATGAGGGGTAAGGGAATCACTAACAAATTAGTCTCTTCTAATGATGAAAGATAAGTGGGAGTTGTGGGGGCAGGAAGGAGATGATGTGTTTGCTGGTGGCATCATGTGAGACATAGCAGAGGATTTGTAGAACATGAGATTGGTAACTTAAGAGATGAAGACAAAGGGAGACTGTACTGTATGTTTTGGAGGTGGGATTGGAGTGTTGCAAGTAAACGTATGGGAAATGAATGGACGTTGATGAGGGCCATGTTAACCACAGTGGTAGGATGGATGGAAGCGGGGTGAATCTTCACTTGAAGTGGGGAGAAAAAGGTCATACCTGTCATCGAGACCAGATAGGATAGAGAAAAGGAGCTGGAGTAATCCTCTTTGGCAGTAAGATGGGAGTTAATAAGCTTGTAACAAATAAATAATGGTCATCATTCTATTTTCTTTCTCAAAAATAGCCTTCATCACATGTCTTTGAACGAACTTTTGTCACCCTTCCTAATACCTCTTGATAGATGCTGAGTTAGCTGAGCAGAGCTGGGATGACATTAAGGTGCTGGAATTGGATTCAGTGTCCTTGGGCAAGGGAAAGAAAAATCAGCGTTCCTGATTGCTACTCAAGGATCCGTGCTGAAAAAATGTGCACTTGAGGATAGGATTAGGTTTAGCTGTGGGGCCTTTATGGTTGAATAGTTTGTGACATTTGCAATACATGTTCACACATCAAGAGTAACTGCTTGGGCAAAGCAGTGGATGTTACTGACATCTATAAAACTGTATCCCGGTAGAAGTTACAACTTCTGAAATAACGAATAAGCATTCTTCAAGGCTCATTATGTAGTGACTCCTTGAATAACAGTCCTGTGGTTATTCTCCTAGTTCCACAAAATACCGACCATGCTTTCTAATCATTTTATTCATTTCCTTAGTTTAACAGTTGTAGATTCTACACTGTATTGTGTAGTATCAAAACATAATTTTTCTTTGATCTAAGCTGCAAGTCTCAAGGCAGCATGGGATACCAGTTGGTAACATGAAATTGTGCGCACTGCTGTCTTTGAGTGTCTGAGATGGTGGATTTATTAGCAACACCTAGCATGAGCCGTGCCCACCAGAATCACCGCTAGCAGATGATTCTATCTGTCTGTGCAATAAATATACCAGCGATGTGTCAGTGTTTTTTGTGATATTGGGACTGGTTTATGTAAGCAGACAATCCAATTATTTTATTTCTTTTCATTTCTATTCTTGTTCCATCATTTTATCTGTTTGGTTGCTTACTAGGCTCATTTGGATGTATTCAAAAGCTGACTGTACAAGAATGCTTCGTATTTTGGGCCTATTGAAACCCCTTTCAAACAATGCACAGATCAGAAATTCCTGTTAATTTGGACCTTGACCTCTAGTTGGGGAGTTTACATCTGATACAAAATCTCAGGAAGTACAGTGAATTATAAATGTTGCTTTTTGTCAAAGGAGTGCTTAAGGGTAGATGCAGGCTATTTCCTTGTTAAACCTGATGATCAGTAGTTTAGATATTTTATCATGCTCAATACACATTAGCTGAGATTATGCTTGATATGGACACAATATTCCCAAGTAACTGAGTGAAAGATGTCAACCAAAATGCAGTGCTATATGGTTTTGTATTAATTGTGCTGATTGACTGATAACGTCAATTAAATTACCACATAAGAAATATTGTCATTTTAACCTGTGTAGTGAGAGTCTATTTACAATCCCGCAATCTAAAACACATCCTTTCCAACTGGTGGGAAAATGTGACTGCTATTTACCTCGGTTAGGATAGATTGTACTCATTTATCTGCTCATTGTAAATACTTGTCCAACAAGCATAATTATCGTTATTGTTTACTTATAATACTTCCAAGATGGTGGTCAGTTGGGGTGGATACACAGACATTCATTAAGACACTCATTAAACAACATTGTATTTTCTATTCTGTACACAGTTCTAATAAGTGTTTTTAATTCTGTCTTTAATGGCACTGTAATACATTTTAAATAATTCTTAGTATTATCTACATTTTTTTAAATTAAGTGCTAATTCACCATTAAGCCTATATTGTAGTTAAGAAAACAAGACTAGACAATGAAACTTCAGTTTCATGACAGCACTGTTTTGCAATCTGTTTATTACATAGCAGTTTAACATTCATAATCGTGGTGAAAATTGGCTGTTAAGAACTTGTTACATTTTTTTTTAACATGGTGGTTTATTGAACATAGTTACTTAATAAGCATCTTTAGTATTGTAAATCGATGAAAGCAGTAATGAGTCTGATGAGAATGAATTTCAATTACTGTGCTACCCTAGCATAAAATTCTTTTTTGATGTGGTGGAATCCAGCTACAAGGCATCACAAGAACAGCCACCTCTGTGTTTCCTTTCAGCTGTTTCATAATGAATAGTGAATTGTGCAAACGGCAGTCCAATTTACGTGGTGGGAAATTGGATGGAGATATTGGAGGCACAGTCATGTTTGCTTAAAAACAGCAAAGAATACAGAGATTAATGGTACTAAATAAGGTCAGCTTTGTGTTGTTTGCTCTCTGAGCCAAGGTAGTGAAAATATTACTTTGAGTTTGCAAGAAAAATGCTTGTTAATCCTAGAAAACAATTCTAAACATTGCTCACTGTAATACAGGAAATTCTTACAGCCCATCGTGAATGTTTTTTTTTGAAAAGTTAACTTTGCGGCTAATTTTTGCATGCTTTGCTGGAGATTGGCATTAACAAAGCATAAAGAATGTGCTGTAAAATGTTGTAGGTTTTTATCATTGTGCAGAAAGCTCGACCACCAAGCGCCGTTAAATTATACAAAAGTGCATTCTTTTTGAGCCTTTTGAGGTGCTAATCAGTGGAATGTGAGCCGAGGCCCTCGAGCCAGTCAGAAACTATTTCATTATTGGGATGTTGTGTAATCAAAGTGTACCAAAAATGGTGCTGTAGACTTTCTACACAGTTCTTCTTCAAACTAACAGCAGAAATGTGGTTTTTGTTTTGTGTATTTGTGCGTTTGATATTCATGGCAAGAAGTAGCTGTAAGGAAAGAGAATAAATAGCCTGCTTACTGGAACGGTGCACACAGAGCTGACAGTTTATTTTTGCATGCAATATTAGATATTCAACCTGAACCTCGACACCCTCCTCAAAAAGGAATTCAGCACCCAGTCCCACCCAGCAATAACTAGGGTTCTCCTTCCGACAACAGGCCTCTGCTTTTCCTGCTGCAGAATGAACTTTGCTCCTCTTGTGCAGAACGCAGTGCAGCATGCGTCGTTAGTTTCTGGATTCTTTTACATGAGCTGAGAGGCTGCTCTCATGCTGCCAGAAGCTCAGAAATCAATTCCAACAGTTGACTGTCTTGGGATGATTTGGGAGTATGCACGCGACAAGAATAGAGTCCAACACTAAATTAATAATCCACCAGTGCCTCCACCACAGACCACTTGGCTACCCCTTTGTTTGTTTAAATGTTTATAGTCTCACTGATGTGAAGGAGAGAATTTTGCACATGGGTAATACTTGTGTCCATAACTTGAAATGTTTGCAGTGAAGCTAGACTTGCAAACAGTTATGCTTTGTCCATATCCGCAGAGAATGGGCAGAGCCCGTCAGCTTTGGTTCAAGCTATGGTTGAATAGTTTCAAGTCAGTCATTGTGCTTCGTTTAATTTTCTGTTTCCATTTCATTTAGAGTTTGATGTTGTGGGATTGCAATTGTACCTGCTATAAACACACATTTACAGAGAAAGGCTTCTGTGATTGTTGGAGGTGCCTCTTTATGCAAATGTAAAGGAATAGAAATTAAGTAATTTGCTCCAAGATGTAATGTAATCTGCAAATGCAAGGTGTGAAAGTGTGATTTAAAAGGAATGCTCTTCTGCCTGAATTTAAATTAGCATCTATTAGCGTAAGAATGCAACTTCCAGTTACATTCTTCTTTATTAAAATTGAGGTAGAGGTGGGTTGGTGAAGCCACAGATCAGATTAATGCCAATGGCACAGGGTTTGGTCACCATTTCATCTGACAGATTTGAAGCCTCCTTCCTCATCCTATTAATTGTTGAAATCATGGCACTTTGTTATGGCTTGGCAAATAATTGCGGAGAACCTTCCTTCTAGCAGAAAGAAGAAAAGGTGCGGTATTTTTGCATTCAGTTTTGATCAATTAGCTAACTTTGTTGGATGCTGTCTGCCTAACTTGTAACACCCATTTATAAGCCCCATGACCAAGTGAGTATTTGCTGATGTGCTAAAGATTCAGATTTCAACTTAAAGAAGTCTGTTGGTCATGACATAAAATAGCAATGATTTGATGATGTGGACCATGAGAATCATGAAACAAATTTTGGCAGGCAACATGGCTAATAGTGAACTGTGACTGTTTCTAATTATTTATTTGCAAGTATTAATTACATAGAAAGTGCTCGAGATGTTGACAAAATTGAAACTGAAGTTTGTATTCTGTTTAGGGATTTGTTTAAGGAGAGATTTTCCAATGGCTATGGTACATTAAAATTCAAGAAGTATTGCCAACAAAATTACTTTAACAAAATCGCTGACATTTAAGCTGGTTATTGTTCCAAACTCGCAATGGTTTCAGGTTCTAGCGTCAAAATTAAAACTGATGTTTAGTGTAAAAGTGCTATATTTAGAATATTGTCACATTTAAAATGGCAAATATTGAAACTTTAATTTCAGTATGTTTCTTTCTTTGTAACTTTTAATGGTTGGAAATGATATTGTTTTAACCTCACTGCCCTGAAATACTGGTCTTCTATTCCCTCCCTACTGATTCTTGCATTTTTTTCAGTCAGAGAGCATTTTCAACGTTCGCATTTTCATACATTTCTTCAGTGGTAAATTGGAACCATGACAAAGGTGCCAGCTATATTGTGATTTTCTTTGAATTAAACCCTGTAAATTAACACAATTAGCAAAGCATCATCCTGTTAATTAGCTCCCGATGTCTCGTGCAATGGTTTGCTAATGCCAGAGAGGGTGTCAGATGGGAATCGACATGCTGTTCTGTTACCAGGCAAACAGTATGTTGCATTTGTTTAGTGGAACAAGGCTACAGCAGTCGCATCTGATGCCTCAACCAGGCTGTGAACAGCTAAAGAGGGGGAGGAGATGAGGAAGGGGGTGGGAGCTGTTTTTAAAAAAAAGACAGTAATAACTCAAGAGTGGAGCAGTGCCACAGATGCTTCAATTCAACTGGGCCTCCCCCTTATCACAGAATCTGTGCCAGAGGGTACTGGACTGTTTGTGAAAAATCACTTTTTGTAATATGATCAAGATTAAGGAAGCCTGTTGATACAGCTGCACCAAAACACTAATGTGTACCATGCTCAGGTAAGACTTGGACAGAGTTAGCTGATGCTTCCACTTAGTGTCTCTCTATGTATTTGAGATTTGGGGAAATGCAATCTAACATGCCACAGATTGTCACAGATATAATGTAACTTTAAATATCTCTGCTCAGCTTGATAAATAGTGTTTGAGTTTGTGTGAGAACGGCAGGATTAGGCTACCCAGTGCCTTTTGTACCCTGAAGGCTGCTAAAGAAAGAGGACTGGCAGACAAGTGACGCTTGTTTTTTCAGAGCTTCGACAACAGGACTAAGAAGCAAAAGGGCCAGTTGTAATTCATGCCGAGTTGTAGGCTTTGTGTGATGAAAGCGATGGAGCGCTGCCTGGGAGATTGCTTTGCTGCACTCTGTGAAGCAGATTTGAAACTGTCTCAGACCACTCAGATGAGAGTTGGATTATAGAATGACCTGAAATGTCTGTGTCATATTGTTCTGCACAGGGTGCATTATACCGCACTAACTAGGTGTTCAGTATAAAATCAGAAAGGTATCCTAGAAGTGATATGTCAGCTGTGTCTCATTTTTTATATTAAAAAAGAAAACGGAAACTGTACTGAGAAGCAACCAGCAAATGCAGTATCTCTGAAATCTGTTCAGTCATAGAGTCTGTTGTGGAATGGAGTAATGAGATTTGTTTTTACAAATTAAAAAGACAAATGTAATGTTAGCCTTGTATTCCAATTTGCCACAACGATTTTGCATTGTTATATATACAATCGTTATGATAGGCTAGATTTGGACTACACAACAATCATTAGCTAATGACACTTGAATTGCAATTGTTTGATGTAAATATATTATATCATGTAAAAAGGTTGTTCAAATATAAAGTTGTTTAAAGCTAGATGCAATTTAAAAGTGACTAGTATCCAGGTTATTCATTCTCATGTAGGCAGAAGTTGACGAAGGTTACCATAAAAAAAAATATTCCTTTGTTAAATCCCTCCTGAAGAGATGCAACTTTTTCCAATTGGGATTTGGTTTCAGTCACGCAGTTTGTGTACTTGTGCTGCTGACCTTCATCTTCAAGTACCTGCCAATCATCGAGCCTGTGGTGAAGAATGGAAGCTGGTGGCATGATTGGACATTCTTGATTTTAGTCCTCATCACAAGGTGGCTGGCGTTTAGAAAGAGGTTTTTTTTTACAATGAGACTTCTTGCCTGCTGTACATGCAGAAATGTGACTATTAATCTTTAGCTTGAGTAAATAAGGTTTTAAGATAAATAAAAGAAATTAAATACTTACTGAGACATTGCTGACAGTAAGAAGTCAGTAGTCTCGAAGTCCATTAAGTCGCAGTGTCAATTCATGTAAACACTCAGTGTCACAGTAGGTTAGCCAGCATTTGAAGTGTCAGTTTTTAACGGATTAAAATCTTATCTTTTGCAGGCTTGAAGATGCAGTGGACGCCAGAGCATGCCCAGCCTCTGAGCCAGTGGCCGGAACAGCACTTTGACATTTCCTCCACGACCCGTTCACCAGCCCACAAAGCAGATGTGTTCAGAGGCCATCTGCAACGTACTTATCAGTATGCCTGGGCCAACGATGATATCTCTGCACTGACTGCCTCAAACCTGCTGAAAAAATATGCAGAGAAATACTCTGGAATTTTAGAAGGCCCCACTGAGCGATCTATCTTGAGCAGCTACTCGGAGGGGCCACCAGGACTGGTTAATGGGCGGAAAAATGAAGGTGAGCCTTGGCAGTCCTCGCTGAACTCTGAAGGTGTGTATCCTATGAGCTGTGTTCCAGACGTCATAACTGCAAGTAAATCAGGAGTGACCACTACCCTTCCACCTACAGATGCTTCTGGAAATATAGGAACCTCTCCTGGAGTAGCCAGCAATCTGCCAGAACCAAGTTACTCCACCAGTACCTGTGGCAGTCTCCATTCTGGGCTCCCACCAGTTGGTGCTTCTCAGGAATATGCCACAGCTTACAATGGCTCTTATCTGCATTCAAGTTACAGCAGTCAGTCAGCTCCAGCACTTCCATCACCTCATCCATCACCTTTGCACAGCTCCGGCCTTCTTCAGCCTCCCCCTCCTCCTCCACCCCCTCCACCTCCTTCCTTAGTCCCAGGCTATAGTACAGGTTCCTCCAATATTTCTGGCACTGTGTATAATTATCCCTCTGCAGGCTACCCCCCACAGACTCCAGTCGGCCCTGGCTACAGTCCTGGTGCAGCCCCGCCTCCCTCTGCTTATCTGCCATCGGGCATTGCTGCTCCAACTCCTCTCCCTCCAACCACTGTACCAGGCTACAGCTACCAGAGTCATGGCTTACCACCAATTGCTCCATCACCACTTAGTAACAGCTCAGCCAATTCTCTGAAAAGAAAAGCTTTCTACATGGCTGGGCAGGGAGAAATGGACCCTAGCTATGGAAATTACAGTTACGGACAACAGCGGACTGCGCAGAGCCCAATGTACAGAATGCCAGATAATAGCATTTCAAACTCAAACAGAGGAAATGGGTTTGACAGGAGTGCTGAGTCAGCACCTCTTGCATTTAAACCAACAAAACAGCTGATAGTCACCGATCAGCAAAGAAAATTCAGCAGCCAGTCAAACAGGGCCCTCACACCCCCTTCGTACAGTGCTGGTAAAAATTCCTTGGGACCATCAAGATCCACCGAATCTTTCAGCAAATTCACCTCGCCGGTGATGAATGAACGTAGTGATGAGCACAGGCAACTCCTCCCGCATTCAATCCAGGGCCCAGGCATTCGCGCAGCTACCTCATCGAACCGGCCAGCTGATGAACAGTTGAAGAACACTGACTCACACCTCATCGAACTTGTAACCAATGAAATTATAAACCAAGGGCCTCCAATAGACTGGAGTGATATAGCAGGCCTTGAAATGGCTAAGGCATCCATAAAGGAGGAAGTTTTATGGCCCATACTGAGGCCTGATGTTTTCACCGGACTCAGCGCTCTACCTAGAAGCATCCTTTTCTTCGGTCCTCAAGGAACAGGCAAAATGCTATTGGGCAGGTGCATAGCTAGTCAGCTGGGCGCCACCTTCTTCCGAATTAATGGCTCAGCACTTATTTCAAAATGGCTGGGGGAAGGTGACAAGATCATTCAGGCCTCTTTCCTTGTGGCACGCTGTCGTCAGCCCGCTGTCATTTTCATCAGTGAAGTTGATTTGCTTCTTTCATCACAAGTGAATGAAGAACCCAGTCCCATCAGTCGTATTAAAACAGAGCTTCTCATGCAGTTGGACACTTCAGTGACCTCTGTGGAGGATCAGGTTGTGGTAATTTGCTCCACCAGTAAACCAGAAGAAATAGATGAAGCTGGTCGCAGATACTTTATGAAACGACTTTTAATCCCATTGCCTGACAGTACAGCAAGGCACCAGATGGTAATACACTTGCTCTCACAGCACAACTACTGCCTCAGTGACAAGGAGATTGCACTGATTGTGCAGCGTACTGAGAGCTTCTCTGGCTTGGATGTGGTTCGACTGTGTCAGGAAGCAATGGTAGGTGCTCTCCATGCAATGCAGGGCACAGACCTTTCAGCCATCATGCCTAATCAGTTAAGGCCAATCACATACCAGGATTTTGATAATGCTTTTTGCAAGATCCAGCCAAGCATTTCCCAGAAAGAGCTGGATGTGTATGTTGAGTGGAACAAAATGTTTGGCTGCAGCCAATGATAAGCTTGTGAATATGCAGTGATCATTGGTCACAGTAATGTGCTACATAGGGATTAGAAACCCCTTTTTCAGTAGTATTACAGTTGAAAAAGGTACTAAGGAGACAACAGTGACCTTGGCATATGACTGAGAGTCAGGGTAAACTTGAAGGAAGAGCGCAAAATGTCAGAGCTACTCAAATGTAAGCTGTATATGGAAAAGCTTATGTTGATGTTTAGTTCTGCTCAACCAAGACGACGCTCACCAAGGTGCAGAGAAAAGTGGGTTGTTTTCAAAGGACAGGAGCCCTCTGTGTTGATTCCATTCTGCTGTTCTTGAGATTCAGTTGCTGTCAAGTGCCTGAAGTGGTGCTTTATTTTTTTGTTTGCCTCACAATTCAGTAGGTGGCATGTGCTAATACAAGAGCTTTAACTTTAAACAGTTTTGAACTAAATGTTTATTGAGAAATCAACAGTTGTAATAGGAGGTGGCTAGCCAGCTTTTGCCATTCTTAGGACAACAGTATTCCTCAATCCTGTCTGTTCTGCAGTATCACCTGCAAACAGTTAAGCAGGGTATTGATAATCTGGACCTTAATTTTAGCAGTTCAGTTCTTTTAATGTTCTGTCCGCAAATACTCAGGAAAGTGATTGTGATTTGTACCTCAAAGGAATGTGTTGAAAGCACTATGTACTGCTGGGAGTCATAGGCTGGGTTTCTCATTACTAATATTACTGTATGTTTACCTCAAAAAAAATATAGCGAGGAGATGACTTTGAATGTATCCAGGTTTATTCTGAAGTGGTCCGTCAGAACCTTGTACACTGTTTACCTGTTCCAGGCTTAAACAGAAGGATGAATCCTTATTGTGAAAGCGATTGCTTTCCAACTTGGGGGTAAATTCAGCCCAAGCTCCTCTTTATCGTAGTGAACTTTAGCAACTGACAATAATGTTTGTGATCTTACAGTACCCAGTCAGGAGGTGCACATGTCAATTGAAAGCCACTTTAATTATTAAGTATTTGGGGAAATAATTTTTCATATTCTTTATTTAGTGGTTCACTACTATCTGAAAGGCACACTTAGCTGTGAACTATGACTGTTGACCTTCAAGCCACTACCGACTGGTTACAGTTGTAGCTTCTAGGTTATTGAGATGGGGGTGGGGAAGGGTTCATTATATGTCAAAGTTGGAAGGTCATGGGTCACAGAGCTACTACATGTGGCAGGCAGTTGGCTAGCTGCTGGATAAGCAGTAGCTACGCATGAAAATGAGTGGAAGATTTTCAGTACACTGAAAACTTTTATGTTCAGTTTCAGATTAATTTAACTACCATTCCTCATAGATGTGCCCAAGGAGGAAGTGTCCTGCTTTCTGTTCTACCTCAGTTTTGTTATATTCTCTCTGAAAGCAGATTATTAGAGGGTTTTTTGAAGTCAGATTACACTTTGGTATGCTAACCTGCAGAACAAGTTTCTGTGAGCTGCTAATTTTCCCTCAAGTGAGCTTCACGTTTCTCCCTCCTTCAGCCATACATTCTGTAGAGTGTTCTTTCTGGAACAACTATTAGCTGGCATGTGTGGCATTTTTATCACCCCTCCTGTGTTGTCTTTCTTTTTATCCTTTAATGCTTTATGTGCAACTTTTTGTTTTTGACAGCTGATTGATGTTGGGTAATGTCTCTGAACAGGAGTAGCTTAGGCTGCAGCTGCCCCAAAGCTTGTGACTGCATGAGCAAAACAGTCTCGCTCGCTGCTGAATGTATCGTTTTTTTCCAATTCTTTATTTTATACAGTTAAAGAACTGTTGCAAAGCACTGGTACTTTGTGTTGCCATTAAATAATGTAAGTTTAAAAGCATTTTAAAAAAAAAATAATCTGCACTGAAAATGCCAAACTAGAAGATAAAGAATTTAGGTTTTGCCCCATGTATTATTTTTGTGAAAAAGGCTCATTTTAATTAGAATTTCAGAGTATCCTTCTCACAGTTTTTTTTAAACATGCTACAGTCTAAAATCAATATTTCTCTTAAAGTTTGCCAATGCACTGTGCTGACCCTTTTTGTTGTCTTTAGGTTAGCCATTAATTTTGGTGTCTGCTTTCAAACTAGATTTTTATTTCAGTCTTGATGCATTTATTGGAAATGATAAAGTGAAACTTAATTCAATAATTCCAGCAAACCCACCAATTGGAACACCCAATAATGGTTTGCAGTATTTTCTTTAGCTTGGATTATTTGTAGATTAAAATGAAAGGACCCAGACATCAGTGCTGTGGACCATTCTATCCTAATGTGACTTCCATGTTATATCCAAATAGACTTTCGTTTTTGAAGAAAAAAATAGCATTTTAACTACTGCATGCCATCAGACTGCAGCTATTAAACTGATACAATTATCACTGGTTTTCCACATGCGTTTTTTTTTCATTTTCTAATCTGTTTTGAATGCAACGTGGAAACCAAAGTTTGTGGCTTGTTGGTGGAAAAAATAATTTGGTTTGTCCCAAAATAAATTTAATATTTTATGTCTTTTAGAACACATTTTTCTTTGATTTATCAATTTATGAGCAGTAAATGATCAGCTTACATGGGTGGAATTTATTTGTTAGCAGAATTTTCTTAACAGCTCGATATTTCTAACAGTAATTTAAATTCTGACCGTCTAAACTAATTAACAGAATGCGAAATTAGTTTTATTTGTGAAAGCTCTTTAGTCAGCACTCATGCTCTTGAAGTGTAAATAGGTTTAATGTTGTGCTGGAGGTCATTCAGCCAGAGATGCTGGAGTGTGTCAGGCAACGAAAGTCTGTACAGTATTATGTTTTTGAGTCATTGTTAAATTTTACACAAACACCTTATAGCACAGAGATAGGCAGCATTTAATTACAATGGCACATTCTACCTCCTTCCCCAATCCTAATCAGCTGTTCCTGTTACAGCACACAGTCATTGCCTGTCATTCTAAATTCTTCTCCGTTCGTAAATGTAACACTAGTAGTGTAGCACAATACACAGCATTGTTAAACGCAGTTCAGTTTGAAATGGAAGGATGGCACATCCGAGTCCTTACGATAGCTACAATGTAGGCATTTGGGTCAGCCATGCTGAGGGACTGAGAAAAACGAAAGAATAGAACAGAATGTTCAGCATTTAAATGGTCCTACTGAAGTATTTTGAGCACAATCATTCCTGTTTTAACATCATAAAGCTACAATTGTGAAAGAGCTTGAAAAAATTATTTGCAGTTTAGCCACTCAGAATTTTCGTTTAGACTACATCTGTTGTAAATTCAAACATTGTTGCATTCTTTGTAACCATTTCTACCTCATTGCTACATATTGTACATGTAGTATTTATTATTTTATGTCCTTTTTGAATGTCATGCATTTGTAAAATAAAAGACTTGTCCTTGAACTTGGAACAGTCTACCTCAGAAAGACTGTCATTACACTGAACAGTATTATCAACCTAAATGATAGAAGCATTAGGAAAGTGTGGCCGTGTAGATAATGCACACCTACTGGTGATATAGTTGGACTGGAAATAATACTCATGACCAGATCATTTCTGTAAGATGTTTGTTACTGTATATGCCTTTTTGTGTAGCAATAACTGCTACAATTAATTTGTGTGTCATGTTTAATTCTGGCCCATCATGTGAACAATAATTATGGATTGTACTAATATTTTTTTAAAAATTGATCCTTAAATTCACATCTTTAAAGAAAACAACTGTCTAAAGACATAAAAGTCCTATACAGTATCATAAAATATAAATATTTTCAGCAGGTTTTAAAATACATGCGTATATTATTTTGTATCTGCTGAAACCAAATTCGTCTTTACTGCACTGTGTAAAGACTTTGCCATCTTTCAGGCTGCGCAGTATCACCTAATTAAGAAAAAAGAAGTCAGTTAATAAATTCACATCATTTGTGAACATTATTTGTGTAAATTAAACATTTCTGGTTTAAACTTTTTTTTCAGTTGCTGATGTGATGGGATCATTATATGGTTGAATGTATGTGCATTGGAAACTGCTTTACAATTAAACTGGAGGTCTTGACTGAGTTCCTGAAATTGTTGCAATGCATTTTGTCCTCATTGGTGCAGTATCATTGTAAACCTCTGCATCTCAGTCCTAGGAAGTAGTAAGGCACTGTCGTCTGGAAGTTCAGTGCTGAATCCTATTATATTATCTAGCCACATAGAATCTTTCTTTTCATAATTACTTGCTACCACAGGGAAATTATTGGAGTAAATTTTCATATAGAATAACTAGTTTAAGTAGTTACCATTAAAAGAAAATTTGTGGTTCAAGGCAGATATTTTTATGAAAAGTTTTCTCTATTGTACAATTTGTTGTATATGGCTATGCTACTAAATATGGAAACAGAAAAGAACAAGCATACCTCAAATAAAATTCTGAATATGAAAGGTTGTGGATTTCTATTTACTTTATACACATGAAAGTGATGCAATAAAAAAAAACTGGGGAAAGTTGGCTGTTTTTGGGAACTGAAAACTTCTCCATTTCCAAATGTCACGAATGGTTCAGATTTTCCCAGGTGATTGTTGTGTAGTATCTGTCACCTTGCTTCAGAACCATTTCCTAAGGAAAAGTGTATACTCATTTGTGCATTTACAACATTCACAGATTCCTATTGACAGATGGTCGTGTAGCTTTTGACCTCTTGCTATGACAATTCCATGCAATTGGAAAGTGACTTCTACACAGGCAGAAACTGAACAAAATTCACACTCCAGAATGACCCATATGCTTAGTTCATTTAGGTTTATTTGACCTGTCCGTTTAATAAATAGTATAGCACATGTATACAGATGGACATCCTTCTGTGTGTCCAACCATTAGATTCCCACTTAGCAGGACAAATGATGGATGAGCACCTGCTGTTTCATGTCTGGAAACAATGCAGCAAAGGTAGGTCTTATTTTAGTTTTATATTTTTATTCCTCTCCATTATGTTTGCTCTTATTCTAGTAAGATAGCGGATGGTTACAGTCTTTCCGTCTAAAGTATGAGTCTTTTGTCCAATACAGTTTATAGAGAAGAGTATTTAATTATTTGGAAATTTAGTGACAAAAATTACATAAGTTTTTTTTCAGGACATCTAGTGTGCATTCAATCCCTGGAAGTCTTGTGGTAAACAAGCATCCATGTTCCCTGGTGACATTGGAATGCTGATCAGCTGGGGGGAGGGGGGAACGTGTCTGCATCTGATCCCTGCCAGTGTAGAGGTGAGTATGTGTCTGTATTCCCTGGTGAGTCAGGGAGACTGCTCTGCTGGCCGGTGGAATCAGTATTTGATTTTTAGATTTAGCTTTACAAATACCTTCATTTTATGACCCCCATTCCTTCTCAAGTCAAATCCTCTGGAAATCTGAATTTACATTCCCAGAATACTTACTGCATTCTGTAACATACAGAATTACACTCTTCCCAGCATAATTCAATCTGAAATGTGATGAGAAAACAGCACTGCCACTGAGAAATGAAAAAGGTCTTCTAGTCTTCGGGGAGCTTTTTTTAAAACTTAAAATTCAATTTATAATATATCAGATATACATTAAACATGGAATTGGTTGTGTTAATGAAATAATTGTTTTCTGGTGTGAAGGCACACATCCGTATATGACATTACGAAGACAACATATGATTATCTTCAGTTTGTGCTCGGTCATTTATGAGCATTGGGTCACCTCATTTTTGATAAACCTCTGAAGGCCTTTAGTAGCTGCTTCAGGTTCATTTAATTGTAATTAATGAATGATTTGTTGCTGAACATTTTATTTTAAAAACTGCCCAACAGCTTGTCTCAGTTCCAAAAGCCTACACCAAAAATTCCAGTATTGATTGATGCATTTCTAATCAGCAAACAATTTTATGCAAAGTAAAGTTGTTCACTTGCAGCACAATTTAGAGAGACAGACAGACTCACATCGTTCACTGTTATTGCTATAATCAGAATCAAGGACATCTGTCTTTCTTTTCCTGTCCTGCCGATGAGAAGCCATGGATTTTTCCTCTGCTCCCTTTCTAGAACCTCAACACTTCCTGCTCTTTAGTCCTAGCTGAAAGCAGAACTACTATCAGCCTCAGTGGTCTGGAATTCCTGGCCTTCGGGCCATGCTCACAAACAGTATACTCGGCTGTGAGGAATTCTCGTAAAATGTATACATAGGCACAGTATTACTTTCAGTCAAGTATGGTATTCATGAGGTGCAATCAAAAAAATGAAAGCACCTATGGGTGTCCACAGAGCTGAGATAACAGAATCAATGCTTGTGTCAGGCAAATTACATTCTAGTTATTAGTGGCTAGTTTGTAAATATCAAAGATCCACTTGTTACACTCCTTCAAGCTGTATTTGCATGCTGATGAAATGCATGTGGATGTCTGTGAACTGCAGGGTTATCTGTAGCAGAACAGCGCTGAGCTCAGAAATCAGACAGTCGTTCATCTGACCGACTCAAAAGTCCATGCCGCAGACCTTTCTATTCACTTTCTTCTCAACAATTAAAATATGCAAAGTGATAATTTTACTTAAGTAGCCTTAAATGTGCGATCTATTTAAATGTGAGGAAAATTGCCCGAAGCTTGCTGCTGCAAAAAAGAATAAATTATGCAAATTACAAAAGGACTCTACCACTTGAAAGCCTAATTTTTCTGTAATAAGCATACTGTTTCATTTAATTTTTTGCCTCTTATTAAAAGTGACAGTTCCTTTGCACTGTCTGATGGCTATATCTGACACTGGGTAGAAATGACTGCAAGACTAAATGCTAAAGCATTTTGGTAGCTTTTAGATGATGGTTACATTCACAAAGTAATTATGCACTGGAGAGTAGAGAAATAAGGTTTAATTACACAGTAATCGCTTATGATGGACACAACAGAAGTGTGAACACTGCCAGACTGCAATCCATCAATGACAAACCCCTGGCCACTTTTAATTCTTCCTCATTTGCATCATAACCTCCACACAGAGTTGCACAAATGCTGTTAAATGTTAATAGGAGCTGTCTCTCCACTCAAAATGAATGCTTAAGCTGTTTCATTTTCTCAGACCTTCATAACTAGCTTCTCTCTGAGTGCAGGCATTAAGCACAGGCACTGTACATGGTCACTGTTGTGCTAATTGGGAGCACACTTAAAGTTTTATCTCTAAAGCGCTAATAATGCACACTGCTGACAAACCTCTGCATAAGTAATGTAACTGGAGAAAACCTGCTAGGAATAAAAAATGCAGCCTCGGCTGTTGTTTGGTGACCAGCTATTTGATTAAGCCCTGTAGTCATATTTAATTCAGATCCTCTGGGAACTGGGACAAAATTACATCTTCATCTCTTCAAACATTCGGCCATCTTTATCCATTCAGCTGATCGTTTTTATTATTGCCTTTGGATCTGCTTCTAGAGCACAGGGACAATGATGTCCACTGTTTATCATTACATAACCCTGTTGTGGTCAGCACTCAAAATGCCCTCACGCCACACTACTTTTTTTATTCTTTCAGGAAGAGATGCAACCTCCACATTCCAACATATAGATCTACTTCATGCAGTCATTAGCTGTGAGACACCAGAAGAGTCATTCCTTTCTTTCCTGTCAATTCTTAGATTTTTCCATTTTTCAGGACAGAAGTCATGACACTGTAAGTGGCCCTTATTCTATTAGGCACTGGGCAATAATTCTTGTCATGACAAAAGAGGCCTCCTCCTGCCTATTTTTCTGTATTGCCTGTAGCTGTCCACTTCATAGAGACTGGCATAGTAATTGTGAGCAGGCTTGCTTAGTTTCACCATGTATTCTGAATAGGGGCAATAGCTGTCTTCCTAAATCGCGATTGAGAATTATCAACATCTTTCAGCACATAATGGTGAGGCCTTTATCACTTCAGGCACTGCTGATAAGGTTAAGAACACTAGACAAACCACTCATTAGTGCAAAGGTTCTCTACATTAAAGGCTGCTACAAACTAGAGGCCTTCTGTCTCACTGTATTCAGTAGGAAAACCACAAGTGCTGAAGCAGCCAATGTAAAAGAGCAAATTGGCAATGCAACCCCTTTGTACAGCTTGATGGAGAAGACATTCAGTGGAGTAAGAGTCTTCATATGCTGTTTACTAAAGGTCAAATGCCTATGCGGTCGAGATAAACAGGAATTAAAATTGCTCCCAAAATCTAATTACTAATAAACATAACCTCAATTAGCATGTGTTAATTATGATAACTTAGCTTTCTTTAGACTGTATGGTAGGAGCAACAATAACAAAGCCAATACGCATATTATTACTTTGGCAGCAACTGAATGGCTACTGAAGCTATCATTTTGCCTACAAGATTTCGACCAGAAATGGAGAGCAATAACTTCATTGTTTTGTTTTAAACAAATCCAAACATTTTGTCACATTGTTTCTCAGACTTTTCACAGAGCTACTCTAATTAATCCTGTAATACTAAAAGAAAACACAGATCATTATGCTGATCTTTGAGCATGCAGTTGGCTTTAATAATCGGTGGAAAATAAACAGCTGAGTTTAGAATCCTACTATATATTCCCAGTAATAGTACATGCTAATATTACATCATTTTAAGGGGGTTTACTTTAGCAACAATAGGGCAAGAATGAAAAAAATGGCATCTATTAAGAACTATGAAGGAAGTGTAGCATACCCTGCAAGTTCTAGAGCAACATAATACTATATCTTGTAATTTTTTTTATTTAAATTCTTTGCATCTCAATGTGCTGTTTTGAAGTGTCAGGAACATAGTTCAGCAATTATGCAATTCTGATGCAAACTACTATGCTACAGTTGGAGAGTTGGATTTTTAATGTATAAATGTCATAGAAATTTGACAATTTAATATAAAGTGAATAAAATAATTGTCAATACGTTTTGAAATGTAAAACAGTTAATGCTGCAATGTTGCATCACAAATATTGAAATATGTCAAATCACGTGAAGTTGACATGTACTCTTGAAAAGATAACATCGTCTTAGCTAGGGGCTCAAATTAATAGACCAAAATATTTTTGATTTGGAAAATCATTAGCATTATCTGCAATATACACATTATTCGATTTAGATTTATAAATTAAATCTTTTTCAAGGAACATTTTTTATGGTATAATATTAGTTGATAGTCATTTAAGATCAAATTATCTGCCTGCCTTCTCACACCGTGACTACGATGCTATGCAAATTACCATTTAATGTGAGTAAAGTCTTCACAGATGCAGATCAAATATTTAGCTCTTCTAATCAGTTAGCAGTAATTAACAATGAGGAAGTCACAGAAGGAGTTCTTTCAGACCCTGTGAAGACTTCAATGCAGCAGTGACAGTAGATATGAGCAGAGAGTACATCTGGATGTGAAGGGCAGCATTGGTCTGTCTGGGCTATAGGCAAGAAGGCGGGAAATGATTTGAGAGACTGGGAGGTCTCAAAAGGAGTTTGGCTTATAGTCAGAAACAGGGTGAAAGTGCACAGTAACTGTTAAAGGCTAGTGAAAGGAAAGGCTGGAAAACTGGAAGTGCAATCGGAACAGGACCCTGACAGTGGAAAAGAGGTTAATAGCAGGGACAGCTGGAATTAAGTACAAGAAAAAGTGCACAAAAGACATGATTGAAGTTTGTAAATGTAACATAAAAACAGATACAGAGAAAAAGGACTGAAATTGGGGAAAGAAGTTCAACTCCAGGTCTTCAATTAAGTGAGTTTGTGTAATTTCAAAGATATTAAAGTAAAATTCTGATATTATATAAAATCCAATTCAAACCTTCCTTCAAGCTATTCTATTAATTAATTCAAGAGTACACATATGCCAAGAATGTATATGATCTGCTTTACATTAATAATCATTGGCTAGTATTTGACATTGAAGGAAAACAAACTTTAAACAAATGAGTACAGATAATTATTATTAGAACCCAATGTACTTGTGTAGATTGTTTCACAGTTTCCCTCATGGCTAATACCTGGCTAAGGGCAGGCTGTCAGGGAAATGCTGTCAATAGGTCTATTAATTTGCATATCCCCTGGGGGCGCACTCACACACCTCCTGGTGGACTCTTACAGATAAACACTAGGAGGACACAGCAGCAGGTTGCCCTTTCCTCCAGCAAGAGGTGATGTGATAAGACCAAAAAGGTAGGAGATAGGCACATGATTTGCTGACACCACCACCCCATTTTCATTGAACAGATTTTAATGTCATTTCTGTCAATATTTTGTTTTCAACTGAGCTTATTTGCATTATCTTTAATTTTCAGTGTATTTTATTTTCATTGCTGATAACATTTAGTGAATCTGCAAATTATCTATAAATGCATTAATGAATTTATTTGTGCATGTTTTCTCAATAAATTACTATCTTTAAATGAGCACTTGAGAATAAATGTATTTGTGTCATATTTAGGACTCAAATGGTAGAAAAGACATTGGCCTAAAGAGGCTCAAACCATTCACAGAATTCATTGACACAGGTCAAAGAATTATGGGTGTGTTTTTAGAATACAAAATTTTACTGGAACTATCTTGTTTCTCATTTGCATTGATAGCCAAAAGGCACCATGCACCAAGGTAGGCCTGGAGCTGAGAGACTTGGAACAAGTCATTGCTTTAACAAACGTAATACCTCTGCTAATTGTAGTAATATGAAATCTACACTCTTATGAGTGAACTGCAAAAGGCCTTATTAAGCATAACTATATAGGAAAGACGGTAAGAGAGACCATTTTACCTGGAGCTCTACAGCCTCTGGCTCCGGTCCCAGTTGTTTTGATGTTACTCTGACTTTTGCATGTGCTTACAAATGACACCCAGAATAAAGGTATAATTCCTTCTACAGTAATCTCTGCGAGGGAAGGCCTGATTGTATAAATTGCCTGAAGCATGAAATTTCAGCAATTTTTGCCTCTTTAGTAGCTGGACACATGGAGTAGGCAAGTTCATTATCTTCACTGGACAAAGTAGGGCGAACCAGATAAACTGGGAATAAAGAAAATCACTATCAGAGGAGCAGGAAAGCTGACATTTCAGGCCTAGGTAATAAAATGTGAGGCTGGATGAACACAGCAGGCCCAGCAGCATCTCAGGAGCACAAAAGCTGACGTTTCGGGCCCAGACCCTTTATCAGAAATGGGGGAAGGGAAAGGGTTTCTGAAATGAATTAGCAGAGAGGGGGAGGTGGATAGAAGATGGATAGAGGAAAAGCTAGGTGGAGGGGAGAGAGGCAAGTCAAAGAGGCGGGGATGGAGCCAGTAAAGGTGTGTAGGTTGGGGGGGGGGTGGTAGGGAGGAAATAGGTCAGTCCAGGGAAGATGGACAGGTCAAGAGGGCAGGATGATGTTAGTAAGTAGGAGATGCGGGTGGGGCTTGAGGTGGGAGGAGGGGATAGGTGGGAGGAAGGACCGGTTAGGGGGCCGGGCCCAACTGGGCTGGTTTTGGGATGCGGTAGGGAGAGGGGAGAATTTGAAGCTTATGAAGTCCACATTGATACCATTGGGCTGCAGGGTTCCCAAGCGGAATATGTGTTGCTGTTCCTGTAACCCACGGATGGCATCATTATGGCACTGCAGGAGGCCCAGGATGGACATGTCATCTAAAGAATGGGAGGGGGAGTTAAAGTGGTTCGCGACTGGGAGGTGCAGTTGTTTAGTGCAAAACGAGCGTAGGTGTTCTGCAAAGCGGTCCCAAAGCCTCCGCTTGGTTTCCCCAATGCAGAGGGGAAACAACGGGAACAGCAGATGCAGTATACCACATTGGCAGATGTGCAGGTGAACATCTGCTTGATGTGGAAAGTCTTCTTGGGGTCTGGTCTGGTGGTGAGGGAGGAGGTGTAGGGGCAGGTGTAGCACTTCCTGCGGTTGCAGAGGAAAGTGCCGGGTTTGGTGGGACCGGAGGGGAGTGCAGAGTAGACAAAGGAGTCCTGGAGAGAGTGGTCTCTCCGAAAAGCAGACAAAGGTGGGGAGGGAAAAATGTCTTTGGTGGTGGGGTCAGATTGCAGATGGCAGAAGTGTCGGAGGATGATGCGTTGGATCGGGAGTTTTGGTGGGGTGGTACGTGAGGATGGGGGGGTGGGATTCTGTTTTGGTTGTTATTGCGGGGATGTGGTGTGAGGGATGAGTGCGTGAAATGTGGGAGGCACGGTCGAGGGTGTTCTCGACGATTGAGGGGGTGCAGTTGCAGTCCATAAAAAATGAGGAGATCTGAGATGTACGAGAATGGAATGCTTCATCCTGGGAGCAGATGCAGCGGAGGCGAAGGAATTGGGAACAGGGGATTTCGTTTTTGTAGGAAGGTGGGTGGGAGGAGGTGTATTCTAGGTAGCTGTGGGAATCAGTGGACTTTAAATAGATATTGGTTTCCAGGTGGTTGCCAGAGATGGAAATAGTGAGGTCCAGGAAGGAGAGAGAGTTATCAGAGATAGTCCAAGTGCATTTAAGGTTGGGGTGGAAGGTGTTGGTGAAGTGGATGAACTGTTCAAGCTCCTCGTGTTCATCCACTTCACCAACACCTTCCACCCCAACCTTAAGTTTACCTGGACCATCTCTGATAACTCTCTCCTTCCTGGACCCCTCTGTTTCCATCTCTGACAACCACCTGGAAACTGATATCCATTTCAAGCTCTCTCATACCCACAGCTACCTAAAATATGCCTCACCCCACCCACCTTTCTGCAAAATGCCATCCCCTGTTCCCAATTCCTTCGTCTCCACTGCGTCTGCTCCTAGGATGAGGCATTCCACTCTCGTACATCTCGGATGTCCTTGTCCTTGTTTCTCATGGGCCGCAATTTCATCCCCTCAGTGGTCAAGAACACCCTCGAATGTTTTTCCCACATTTCCCGCAACTCATCTCTCATACCCCCACCCTGCAATAACAACCAAAACAGAATCCCCCTCATCCTCACGTACCACCCCACCAAACTCCCGATCCAACGCGTCATCCTCCGACACTTCCGCCATCTGCAATCCAACCCCACCACCAAAGACATTTTTCCCTCCCCACCTTTGTCTGCTTTTCGGAGGAACCACTCTCTCCAGGACTCCCTTGTCTACACCGCACTCCCCTCCGGCCCCACCAAACCCGGCACTTTCCTCTGCAACCGCAGGAAGTGCGACACCTGCCCCTACACCTCCCCCCTCACCCCCCCTTCCAGGCCCCAAGAAGACGTTTCACATCAAGCAGATGTTCACCTGCACATTGCTAATGTGGTGTACTGCATCTTCTGTGCAAGTTGTGACCTCCTCAACACCGGAGAATCCAAACGGAGGCTTGGGGACCACTTTGCGGAACACCTACGCTTAGTTCGCAACAAACAACTACACCTCCCTGTCACAAACCATTTTAACTTCTCCCCATCCCTCCCACCCCACACTCCCCGGACTACATGTCCATCCTGGGCCTCCTGCAGTGCCACAAAGATGCCACTTGAAGGTTGCAGGAACAGCAACTCATATTCTGCTCGGGATCCCTACAGCCCAATGGTATTGATGTGGACTTCACAAGCTTCAAAATCTCCCTTCCCCCTACCACATCCCAAAACCAGCTCAGTTTGTCCCTGCCTCCCAAACCTGTCCTTCCTCCCACCTATCCCCTCCTCCTACGTCAAGCCCCACCCCCATCTCCTACCTACTAAACTCATCCCGCCCCCTTGACCAGTCCGTCTTCCCTGGACTGGCCTATCCCCTCCCTACCTCCCCACCTACACTCACCTTTACTGGCTCCATCCCCACCTGTTTGACCTGCCTCTCTCCTCTCCACCTATCTTCTCTATCCATCTTCTGTCCGCCTCCCCCTCTCTGCCTATTTATTTCAGAAGCCACTTCCCCTCCCCCATTTCTGAAGAAGGGTCTAGGCCCAAAACATCAGTCTTTTTCATCGTTTGATGCTGCTTGGCCTGCTATGAACCTCCAGTTCTACCCCTTGTTATCTCAGCTTCTCCAGCATCTGCAGTTCCTACTATCTCTCATAAAGAAAATCAGGATTCATTGTATTTACTAAATAGACTGGAAATTTCAGTAAGAGAGAGACTAAATTCTGCTCTAATATTTCTTGTTATTGTTTAATTTCCTTATTCCATTCTAGCGGTGTAATTGATAATCACAGTAAAATTCACAGTTGAAAAGAATCAATACCAATCTTGTTCAAAGCACCTTCTTTAAGAGCGAACTACACATCTCTTCATATGCTGCAAGGTGAAGGCAAGGGCCTAGTTGCATTCCCACTGGGATGTTAATCCAGATACCCAGGTGATGTTCTAGGGACCTCGGTTTGAATCCCACTGCAGCAGATGTGGAATTTGAGTTCTATAAAAATCTGGAATTAAGAATCTAATGATGACCGTGAATCCATTGCCGATTGTCAGGAGAAACCCACCAGGCTCATTAATGTCCTTGAGGGAGGGAAACTGCCATCTTTAACTGGTCTGTGACTCCAGACCCACAGCAATGTGTTTGACTGATAACTGCCCTCTGGGCAATTTGGGATGGGCAATAAATGCTGACCTAGCCAGCGATGCCCTTATCCTGTGAATGAATAGATAATAAAGCCAGGAACTGACATTTACACAATGGCACTCAACAATAATGGTCAGAGTAAAAGAAAGCCTGCATCATGTTTAATGGATGGGGACCTTGAAGTGCTGGTGGAGTGGAGGTCCATCCTTTTTCTTCAGGGCTGCTAGAGGAGACCATAGAACCAGACCCTCCCAACCTGGACACAAATTGCAGCGCAGGTCAATATTGTGTCTCAGGTTAGTCTGCAGTAAGTGCCAATATCTTCTTTCTGCTACCTCAACCATTTAAAGCCACCATTCATTCTTAATTCGGACATTGAACGCACCTCTCATCAAGATAATAAAGTGTGAAGCTTTTGTGCTCCTGAGATGCTGCTTGGCCTGCTGTGTTCATCCAGCTTCACACTTTATTATCTTGGATTCTCCAGCATCTGCAGTTCCCATTATCTCTGATACAATTTGCACCTCTCATCAAGGCTTGTTGATTGCAACTCAGTATTGAATACATCATGTCCACTCAATGTCTCTCACTCCTCTCACCCCATCTCATTTTCCAAAACAGTCAACTCCCCCTTCTCCCCAGTCACCTATTACCCACGCACTCACTGGGGCCACCTCATCACCTCTCCTTCATCACCACTAACTGTTTTTCCCTATACCTTTATCATACTCAGTCCCTTCCTTTGTCTCATTGCAGGATAAATTTGCCCATAGCTTGGCCAAGAGATCGAAAACCTGTGGTTTAGGCAAACATAAGACTCCTCATTCCATATGAGGAAACAACTTTCAGGTTAGCTGGAGAAGTGCACAATATCTTATTTAGAGACGGAGGGTCCTCAAAGATCAGTCAACCCAGTAAGTGTTTTTGGTACTGTCCTGCCTTCCATTAGCACAAACACTAACTCATTCCTAATATGCACAAGGTTTTATCTCCCTTCAATAACTAATTCCCTCTCTTTTATGCAGGCAAGAGTGGTATTCAGCAAATCTTTGCAAAGAGGCCAGCACCAGAGACTGTTGACACAAAGAGATGAAGTGGTGAGTGAGGCTGGACTGAAAGCAGGCATAATGACATGGTGAGGCTGGTGGTTTGTTCATGGCAATCCGTGTGGCTGAGGATTCAAGGAGGAAGGGACCATGGAAAATGTTGTGCGGAATAACAAATGGTTGATGTCCAGGACAAGGACTCACAAGCTGTAGCCAGCAGGAACCCACTCTGACTTGCATGTTGTGAATGTATGCCATCTTGTTTCTTTGGGAAGGTGAAGAAAATTGGAAATGCTGTAGAAATAAAGTGGTTAGGATATTCACGAGATGCAGAAGTATGGAAATAAGATAGTCACCATTTAATGGGGAGACTCAGCCATCACTATTTAAGGAATAAGTAGAAAATTGCAAACTCTTTCCACATCAGCAAAATTCTGAGCACTGAATTTCCCCAGTCGCTGAACAAAATGGCTATTGGTGAGTCAGTTGGGAAAATATGGCAAGATTGTAATAATGAGATTCTCAAAATCAAGAGAAAACACAGTTCTGCACCTAAGGTTGCACAGCAAGACAAGAATCTCACTAGTGAGCAGTGAGAGGCCCATTTACATCCATTGTAAAGGATCTTTGATATGAAATGATATGCAGTTTTCCATTCTCCAACACACTAGAGAGAAATTAGAAGGCAACAATTCCTGAAATGAAAGTCAGATCAGGTACATGACGGCATCATCTTGCTGTTTGCCCTCCTGGGTTTCTATCATGGGACTGCAATCACCGACACCTCAGGGCCTGCTCCATGGGCAGTGACTGACTGCACCCCTGGTCCACAGAAATTTGCATCGGATATGCACCAACTTCAACACATCATGGCATATCACTGACCCTCTTAGAATACAGTTCTCCACAGTAACACTGCAGTTTGGAGTGCACCAGAACTTTTCATTGTAATACAACTGCTAGCACATTCACTCACATTGTTCCCACGTAGATTCTCAGAGCATCCCAAAAATGCCTTGTTTTGCCGTGCTTTTTTGCATTTTGCTATCTGATTCTGAACTTAAAGGCTCACAATCACTTTATCTTGCCTTGCTATTTTATGCAGATGTAAGGCCAGGCATCTTGACCTGGCTGTCAATAGTCACCAGTGCCATGTTGTTGTATGGAATTGTGCGACATCATTGTCACACTTAAACCACGTGCTAGCAGCTTACATGGCAAACATACCACTAAATGGAAATATCTCAAAGCCTAATGGAAATAGTCTTCAGTCAAGTCAAGAGGTCTCTTGTCAGTCAAATGGTTCCCACCACAGTAAATCAGGAGCAGCATCTGATCTCAGCTTTTGGATGGTCATTCAGATGTTTGGGGTCATCACGCTCTGGGGTTCTGTGTCACTGCAGTCTAGTGGGAGAAAACCATCAGTCCTGCATGTCCAGTGCAACCAGTCAGAGTGTTTACAGTCAGTCAGTAAGGGAACCGCACAGAGATCAATTAGAGGTTTGGTCACTCTTTTGTCAGGGCTGTCTATCTGAGCCAGTCATGGAGGTAGGCACGATCCTGGAGGTCAGGCAATAAAAGTTAGTGGGGTGGGCGGTTGGGGGCATAATTAGGCGCCACTTCTCCGAAAGGTCCGTGCAAACATATGAAGCTTATTTCCTCTCGACTTGAACTGTCAATACTTGTTGGCATGTTCTTATGTGTAGTGTTGTCTTTCTTGGATGATGTGGTAATGGGGTTTAGGGACAAGTTATCAGTACTTCTACCACACTTGTAATCTCCTTCTCTGTTTGTGGACATGGCTTGTGCTGCATGCATTCCAATAAGGTCACATAGGTCAAAGGTCCATCTTGAGAAAGCCCATGGTGCACAATCCCCCAACATTAGTCAGAGACCTCCATGTTTCACTGTATGGTGAGTTATGTTAAATGGTAATTTGTGTGCAATGCAAATACTTAGTCTGTTTCTAGTATTCCTCGTGCAGGTTTATTAAAATGACCAATAGTTTCAGCCACAGCAGTGATTATCCTCATTGCTGCTGCAAAGGAATAATGGCACAGAGGAATTGTACAGTAACAGATGTGCCAAAAATCCCTGGACCAGCAGCAACCACTAGTTGATGCTGACCAGTCTTTGCACAAAAAGGTCACAGCTGAAGGTCCCATCAGGATGAGGTACAAAAGATTTGGAATCTATTGTCTTTGGTATTGTTTCCTCCAGATCGGTGTAGCACAGTGTTAACACTGAACAAGGATGTCCCAGGACACCATTGATGAACAATGCCAAAGCTAGTAGGGATGTATGAGCTGAAGGGATAGATAGCTGTCCAACTGGATGGCTGCCAAGATAATAGCCGCATTACAGTTTTATGCAACTGGCTGTTCCGAAGGACCACTAGGGATCTGTGTGGGATCTCTCAATCCTCGACCCACAAATATATCAAGGCTGTTACTGCTACAACTTGTGCCAGTTCACACTGTGGGATCTCTCAATCCTCGACCCACAAATATATCAAGGCTGTTACTGCTACAACTTGTGCCAGTTCACACTGTGGGATCTCTCAATCCTCGACCCACAAATATATCAAGGCTGTTACTGCTACAACTTGTGCCAGTTCACACTGTTGCACTTTGTTTCCATATGATGAGATCAGTGTTGCAGCCTAGGCAGTCAGCTTTACTGTTGTAACAGGCTTTCACCAGTTACATGTTGCTAAAGGCTGTATACACATAGCATTGAGAGCACCATATCATGTGACTGACTTCATCAACAGGAACATTTCTAATTCATCAATGTACATATTATTTGTGATCATTGGTACCACATCTTAGAGGTCTGCACCAAATACCCTGGGAGCTGCCATGATGCCCATTTTCATTTGTTAATGTACTCACAGAATGTGGGCAACACTGGCTGACCAGCATTTATTGGACCATCCTTAATTACCCTTGAGAAGATGCTGGTGAGCTACCTTCTTGAATCGCTGCACTCCATTTGGTGTAGGTACACCCACAAAACTGTTTGATACGAAGTTCCAGGGTTTTGACAGGGTGGTACAAAGAATGGCAATATATTTTCATTTCAGAATGGTGAATGGTTGAGAGGAAATCTTGCAGGTGGTGATGTTCCCCGCTATCTACCATTCTTGCCCTTCTCAATGGTAGTAGTCAAGGGTTTAGAAGGTGTTGGCTCAGGAGGCTTGATGAACTTTGGCAGTGCATCTTATAGATAGTACATATAGCTGCTACTGTGCATCACTGGTAGAGAGCCGAATGTTTGTGGATGTGGCTGCTCTGTTCGGGACAGCCTCAAGTTTGAAGCAAGTGGGAAATATTCTATCATATTGCTAATTGTATCTTGTAGATAGCAGATTTTGTAGAGTTAAGAGGTGAGTTACTTGCTGCATGTTTCCTATCCTCTGACTTGCTCATTATTGTACTTATAGGATTTTTTTGACTAGTCCAGTTCATTTTCTGGTCAATAGCAGCCCTGAGGATGTTGATAGTACAAGATTCAATGATCATAATATCCTTGGACATCAAGAGGCCATGTTCACATGGTCATTGCAAAGTATTTATGTGGTGCAAATAATACTTGCCACTTGTCAGCCCAAGCTGGATATTGTCCAGATCTTGTCTCATCTGAATATGGACTGCCTCAGTAACTGGTGCTGAAAATGCTGCTGAACTTTGTGCAATCATTGTTGAACATCTTCATTTCTGACCTTATGATGGAGGAAGGTCATTGATCAAGCAACCAAAGATGGTTGGGCCTTGGACACTACCCGAGAAATGCCTGTTGAGATGTCCTAGGGCCGAGATGACTGACCTCCAACAATCACGACTATCTTCCTAAGTGCCAGGTATGATCCCAATCAGTAGCAAATTTCTGCCTCTGATTTCCATTGATTGCAGTTTTGTGGATATCCTTGATACCATACTTGTTCAAATATGGCTTTGATATTACTTTCAATTCACCTCTGGAATTTAGCTCTTCATCTATGCTTAGATGGAGGCTGTAATCATGTTAGGATCTGAGTTGCCTTGTAGAAAACAAACTGGGAATGAACGAGCAGGTCATTGCGAAACAGTGCTGCTTGGTAATACTGTTCATGACATCTTTCATTACTGATGATCAACAGGATCATTTGTTCAGGGTTTCTGGCTGAAGATTGTTGCCTGACAGCTCCCTCCTGATTGTATTACACTGCAACATCACCTCTGCTGGATCTGTCTTGTCCATTCTTCACCAAATTCATTGTGGAATAAACAATAGACTTCCTGAAGTTGAGGTTCCAATACTTAGATTGTTTTGGGGGTGTGGGGGAGCTTCGCAGTACTGTCCAGACAAGGCATGCCACGTAATTCTAATATGCTGAAAGAGCAGCCGCAGTCTTCTGAGGAAGAAGATGATGGCTTTGAGCAGGCAAAACCGCACCTTCACCATGATAGAGAAGTACAGCATCAGGTGCAACAAACCAAACAAGACTTCAGTGACACTTTGTTCCAGTAGATGTGAATTTGGTGCAGTAAATATTCACTGGCTGCAGCTTTGTTGTTGCTCAAAAGGCAAGTAGTCCATTTCTGCTCCCAGAACCAAATGTGGCTTGTTACTTGTTTTCTTTCTTTGCTTTTGCTCTTGCTGCATAAACATTGCTGTGTTCAACCATTTGAAGCTTTTCTAGCAAGAAATGTTCTCACAATGAGCAATGAGATGATGTTATACTACACTGGTCATTAGGGAGAAAGAGTCGGCCTCCTTTAGATAGGGTTCTGAGACAGTGTAGGACTAAGGATGGACAGCATTGCAAAGCTTGACATTTGTAGCTGCAGTTACTATAATAGTTTATTAGACAAGTGATAATGTAAAAAACCTATACATGTATGAATGTGAGCTTGTGTTTGTAATGAAGTGACACGGTATCATCTGTGCCCTGAGAGGTGAATATTTTTCATTCCCTCTCAGTATGTGAACTGTGGCTGGCAGCACATGACCTGCTGCTTGGTTGGTTTTTAAATATGGCACCACCGCCAGGCATTGCAGGAGGTGCCAGCAGTGGCAAGTATGTGCACCACTGCCAAGCACACGACTGTAAAAACAGGCCACCATGAAGGCATGGTGCATGCATGACAAGATGAATGGCAGAGAACCATGTGAGTACACTCGCTCAAGTTCAGAGAGCTCCATGGAACTTCGGTAAATCAATCTTTGGTGAAATTCAGCCTTGATTTTTTCTTTTCATTCTCCCGTATTTTCCCAACTTTCTGACCATTGTTCACATCACACCAGGAAGTGGAATATTCTGCCCATTTGTTTTTCTCCTCTATAGATCAGGACTGTCTATCAGATTTGTGTAATAATTTGTAGGAACAAATTGTTGCAGATGCTGGAATCTGTACTGTGAACAACAAACACTGGAGATCAGAGCTGATCAAACAGCATTCATGGGGAGGCAGCAAGCTAACATTTCAAGTCTAGATGACTTTTAATCAGACTCTGACGAAGCGTCATCTAAACTCGAAACATTAGCTTTCTGTCTCTCCTTGGTTGCTGCCCGACCTGCTGTGATCTCCAGCATTTGTTGTTTGTGTAATAATTTGATTTTTTTATAATACATCCATGGGATTAAGGCATTTAGGCCAGCATTTATTGCCCATCTCTAATTGCCTAGAGGGCAGTTAACAGTCAACAACATTGCAGAGTCTCATGTAGGTCAGACCAGGTAAGGATGACAGTTTCCTTCCCCAAGTGAACCAGTTGGATTTTTCCAATAATCGGCAATGGATTCATGGTCATCGTTAGACTCCTAACTTCTGATAGTTATTGAATTCAAATTCCACCATCTGCCAATGCAAGATTCGAGCCCAGGTTCCCATACTGTTACTTGAGCAGTCTAGTGATAATACCACGAGGCCTTTGCCTCCCTATGATTTGATTTGATTCATTATTGTCTCATATGACAGAGATACAGTGAAAAGTATTGATTTGCATGCTAACGAGACAAACCATACCTGACAACGTACACTAGTGTAATAGAAAAGAATACAGTGTTGCAGTTACAGAGAAGGTGCAGAGAAAAATCAACTCCAAGATATGAGAGATTCATTCATTTGCTTGATAACAGTGAGGAAGAAGCTGTTCTTAAATTCTTTGGTCCACGTTTTCAAACTTTTATGCCGTCTGCCTGATGGAAGAGAGTATAACCAGGGTGGGAGGGATCTTTGATTATATTGGCTGCTTTCGTGAGGCAGCAGCAAGTGTAGATGGAGCCAATGGAAGGAAGGCTGGTTTTCATGATGGACTGGGCTGCATTCACAACTTCATGTAATTTCTTGTGGTCTTGGGCAGAGCAGTTGTCAACCGAAGCCATGGTGCATGCTTATAGGATGCTTTCTATGGTGCATCTGTGAGAATTAGCATGTATCATTATGGACATGCCAAATTTCCTGAGCCTTCTGAAGAAGTGGAGGTGTTGGTGTGCTTTCTTGACTGTAGGGTCAATGTAGCTGGACAAAAGTAGATTGTTAGTGATCTTCACTCCTAGGAGGAAGCTCTTGGCACCCTCCACCTCAGCACCATTGATTCAGAAAGGGGCTGTTCTCCACTCTACTTCCTGAAGTCGATGACTAGTTCCTTCATTTTGCTGACAGTGAGGGAAATATTGTTGTCATTGCACCATGCCACAAAGCTCTCTATCTCTTTCGTGTACACTGTCCCATCGTTATTTGAGATCTGACCCACTACAGTGGTTTCATCAGCAAATTTGTAAATGAAGTTAAAGCTGAATGTGACCACACAATCATGAATGTATAAAGAGCATAATAAGATGCTGAGTACACAGTTTTGTGGGGTACCAGTGTTTCGGATTACTGTGGAGAAGATGTTGTTGCCTGTCCTTACTGATACCAGTCAGAAAGTCAAGGATCCAGTTACAGAAGGTTGAGCAGAATTCTAGGCCTCAGAGTTTGGAAATGAGTTTTGTTGGAATTATGGGATTAAAGGCGGAGTTCAAGTGAATAAACATGAGTATGATGTGGGTGTCCTTTTTATCCAGATATTCCAGGGATGAGTGTAGAGCCAGGGAGATGGCATCTACCATGGACCTATTATGATGGTAGACAAATTATCATTAGTCAAGGCAATCCAGAAGATTGGAGTTGATATGTGACATTACGAACCTCTTGACACACTTCATACTGATGATGTCAGAGCCACTGGATGGTGGTCACTATGACACCAGACCAGTTGCTTTGCATGGGCTCACCCTCAATAAGGCCGATCAATATCTGCAGCAGTTACTCTGGGTAATGACGAAGCCAAGGCTATCGCAGCAGGTGACATAATTTCTGTTGCCTTCTGAAAACAAGCAAGTGGGCTGTTAAATCAGTTCAGATGAATGTAAGCATTGGCAGGCAATATTTCTTTAAGTAGACTAATACGATAGTCCTATTTTTGTGACTGAATGCTAAAGCATAACAAATTCCTAATTAAACAATCAAATGAAATTTGTCAACTGAATTTTCCAAATTTTTGCGAAGTTTTATTTTGGAGTGAAATTCATGATAGCCAATCCATGACTGTCCATGTCTCATGCAATGTCCCACTCTTCAACTCATTAATTCTGTAAATCTATGCTTCAGGATCCACGTAATGGATTTGTGCGATAGGCGTGAAGGAAGCACTAGCTGTTAACTGGGGCCCTGCAATGTTCAAGCTGTTGGCACCAACTTTAAATCCCAACTTACAACACTCAAGTCACTCCAAGCAAGCAACTTCCCTGCATATGCTGTTCTTGTAACATTATCCCAAACAAAATGGCCCAAAAAAGCAACTTAATTCCTCAGTTTGCTAATGGGAACCTTGCAGTGCTGGAGGTTGCGTTGGCGGGGCGGGGGGGGGGGGGGGGGGGGGGGGTTGGTTAGAGAGGAGGGTGGTCCTTTCTTGAGATGTTCAGCAAAAGAAGCCAGGCCATCAGGCCAAGATAGGCTGAACTGGAATAACAGGCAAGATCAGTGCAATGTCCCAGGTGACATTGGGATGTCCAGCAATGCAGGAAGATAGTTACTGCTCTTCTGCACTCCTCAAGGGTAAGTGCCCAACATCGGCTACCTCACAGTCACTTTGTGTTACGTACTGCTAGGACTTCCAGAAACCATCTACCTGCTCAGCTTCAAGAACAGGACAATCCCATGGTCTCAGCTGCTAATGACTTTGTCATAATGCATAGACAGTACAGGATCAGCAGGCAAATTTGTCAAAGGCAGTCAGTAAGCTGAATCAAACATACAGGATCATAAGACATAGGAGCAGAAGTCGTTTATTCAGCTTCTCGAGTCTGCTCTGCTGTTCAATGAGATCCATTATGTATATACTTACGAATATACAAGTAAGGGAAACTGTATAGGCCTCTTGGATGTTCAGTTCATCCCCACCATTCAATAAGTTCATGACTGATCTGATTTTAGCAACCAATTTACATTCCTGCATACTCCCAATAACCTCTCATCCCCTGGTCATCAAGAATCGTTCTACTACAGCCTTTAAAAAAAATTCAAAGCTTTGGCATCCACTGCCTTTTGAAAGGGAATTCCAAAAACACTCAAATCTCTGAAAATGAAAGAAAAAATGTTCTAAAATCTGATTTAAATGAACAGTACCTTATTGTTAATCTATTCCAGGTATTTGTGTAGTAAGCGAGATAAAAGGAACTGCAGATGCTGGAGAATCTAAGATAACAAGGTGTGGAGCTGGATGAACACAGCAGGCCAAGCAGCATCATAGGAGCAGGGAGGCTGAAGTTTCGGCCTGAGACCCTTCATCAGAAATGCCCGAAATGTCAGCCTTCCTGCTCCTTTGATTCTGCTTGGCCTGCTGTATTCATCCAGCTGTACACCTTGTTATTTGTGTGTAAACCTTCTTTTAACTACTTGCAATGTATTGATGTCCTTCTGTAAGTAGACTGACCAGTACTGAGCACAATATGACAGATACAGTCTGTCCAGTACCCTGTATAACTGAAGAATAGCCTTCCATTCAAATCCCTTTTCCAACAAAACATAGCATTCTATTATCTTTCCTGATTACTTGCTGTACCTTTGTAATAATCTTCTTCAACTTATGTTCTCCACATTTTTGAGCTTTGAAACCTTTCAACATTTAGATAATATGCTCTGCTTTTTTACTGTTTTCTGCCAGAATGAATAATTTTGCACTTTCACACACTGTACACCATTTGCCAGATCTTTGCCCACTCTCCCCCTATTTGTGTCATTAGCAAATTAAGTTGCCATACTTTTGATCCCTTCATCCAAGTTACTTGTACAAATTATAAACAGTTGAGGTGCCAGCACTGGCCCCTGTGGAACACCACGTGTGACATAATGCCAGTGTAAGAAGTCTCATTTATTCTTACTCTCTGCTTCTTGTCAGACAGCCAATCTTCTACCCATGCCAAGATGTTACCCCCTACACCATTAGTATTGATTTTCCACAATAACCTTTGATGTAGCACCTTACTAAATGTCTTCTAGCAATCTAAATCGACGCAACATGCATCCATTTGTTCAAGTTCCTGTGGTGTGGTGTAGAGTCCACACCTCTGAGCCAGGATGTCTGGATTCAAGTCTGACCTGCTCGAGAGGTATATCATGAGATGAGTAGCCAGAGTCTTTTCCTGGGGTAGGGGAGTCTGTAACTAGAGGACATAGATTTAAAGTGAGAGGAGAAAAATTTAAAAGGGACCTAAGGGGCAATTTTATCATACAGTGAGAGACATGTATATGGAATGAGCTGCCAAAGGAAAGGTTAGAGGCAGGAACAATAACAATATTTAAAAGGCATTTGGACAGGTACATGAATTGAAAGGATTTAGAAGAATATGGGCCAAAAGCAGGCAATTGGGACTAGTTCAGTTTAGGAAACCTGGTCGGCATGAATGAGTTAAACCAATGGACCTGTTTCTGTGCTGTATGACTCTGTGACACTAAAACTGTGCAAACTCTGTCTGATTACGTTGAACGTATCCAAGTGCCCTGTTATACTGTCCTTTGCAATAGTTTCTAACATTCTTTCCTATGTGTTTCCAGCAGGTTTTTCAGTACCATGTCAAAACGTGCAGAACTCCAAAATAAGGGTGATAGTTCTGCACCTGGGTAGTATTCTTTTAGCAGACCTGGGTCCTTTCGTCTTAAATGCTCCTGTGGTTAGCCAGCCAAGTCTTCCAGGAAAATATGGTCAACTACAGATGAGTCTCCCTCCCGCCAGCTGTGGAAGTCAGGCTGCACTTAGATGTAATAGAAGGGAAAGGATGAAAAAACTTACTGAAGGCACATAAGTGACACAGTTGCCACATAATTGCAAAGTTTCTATACTTTTGTAAACATATGTTCGTGTGCAGCATAAAATGTCTGCTCTGGTGCTTTTGTCACTATTGAACCTGGTGAAATTGCCATAATTGAGACATGTGCAGCTTCTTCACCTGCCCCAAGGATGAAAGAAGTTGTAATGGCCAAGCATTGTTCATCTCTCTGTCAAGCAACCAACTCCTTGACGATAGATAGCTGGACATATCATAATTTCATCAATTATGATGTAATTGACTGCAGCAAAGTCATTGCAGTTTAATGTGGACATCACTGAGGTGATAAGAAATGTGCTGGAATTATGGTGAGGACTGCCCTGCATAGATCATCCATTCTGGCTCAGTGGTTAGCACTTCTGCCTCACAGAGCCTGGGACTTGGCTTCGATTCTGCTCTCAGGCAACTGTCTATATGGAGTTTGTACATTCTCCTCGTGTCTGCTTGTATTTCCTTTGGGTGTTCCAGTTTCGCCGCACAGTGCAAAGATGTACGAGTTAGGTGGGTTGGCTATGTGGAAATGCAGGGTTAAAGGGATAGGGTAGGATGGTGAATCTAGGTGGGATGTTCTTCAGAGGGTTGTTGTGGACTTGATGGGCCAAATGGCCTGCTTCCACATTGTAGGGATCTATGATTTTTACACCTACATGATCAGTGAGAGCATGGAATCCGCGATGATTCCATTTATCCCAGAGGTAATCTACTAGATTCTCAAATGGCCGCACAGCCATTCGAGGCTAGAGGTACGCAATAGGTAGCTCATCTGTTACCTCTCCCTTATAAAGCTACGGTCTGCCAAGAGAAGTTGTTCATACTGCTGCCTCTCCAAGGATAAAACACTATCCTACAAGATGCTCAAACCTTTCAGAGCAATTTACCAATCCATGCAAACTATGAAACATTGAAGGCTGACTCTTTTACAAAAGCGTGTAGAAGGGGTGTCTGAGGATTGCTCCTGACTTTCTACCTGTCATGAATTGATTCAGTGCCCATCACTGAGATATCCTGTGTTAACTGAAGCTTTGAAAGCAACCTAGCTTTAAAAGCATGCAGTGTTAGTGTCCTGCTTCAATGACTGCTACTTACCCCAAGTGGTGTGTAGGACCTGTAAAATGTAAATCCTTTAAAGTGGGATCACCCAAAGGTACCGAGCATCACTCTGTTCCCAAAATGTGCAATAACATATCTGAATAGGTAGATTAGAAAATATCAACAATTCTGCAGCAAAAATGTTCAAGGACTACAAAACTAACCAGGCCACTTGCACTATGGACTACCAGGGGCTGTTTGCCATATAATCAACGGAAAGGAAGTCCAAACACAGCTCATTCATCCTGGAGGACACTTTCAAGTAGCTTCTGTCTGGGTTCTATCGGTGCATAGCTCAATCATGCTCTCTTGGATGCCCCTCTCGGACAACGTCCTAATCCTCATCTTCACCTTTTATCCTCTGAGGATTGCTGTCAAATTCCCCATATCCAGGACATTCCCCCATTGTTATCGCCCATTGTGAAGAGCCCAGCATGACACAACAATGCAGCATACCTTCACTGGAGTACACTGCAAGAGCCTGACAGAGTGCTCCAGGCACCAAAAGCTCATGCTAAGAAGACCTTTGGTCTGTTGCACATGGACCTGATGGAAGCATGAGCAACATTGTATCTTCATTCTGCATCTGATGGAGGGTTTTGTCACAAGGCATACTGAAGGGGGTAGCTCTTGTCCCAACCAGCCAACCTTATTAGGCCCTAAGATCAAGGAAGGAGGAATTCTCTGATATGAAGACAGCATTGCAATTTCTAGGATATCTGGCTCAGGCCTCTAAAGTCTGACATCAACGGTCACTGATTAGCTCAATATTGATGAGGTGGAATCCTTTTCTATTGAAGAGCTCTGCAGGTTGATAGTAGGACCTGCTTAAAGCAGAGCAGCTGGGGGAAGCTGGTGATCTTGGAGAAACCCATTCCCCAGCTGCTCGGTTCAGTGTCACTCAAGCTATCAACTGATGTAAAAAAGAGGCATCGATGACATCATAGATGTGTTTATGGGTTAAGGATTGAAAGGTGTTATACAGTTCTCCACTTGCTGCTTGAATTAAATTGCTAGTGTAAACATTTGGGGCAGGATTGGACAGCCAGTCTTTCTGAGCAGGAGGAGGCTATTCGGCCATTCAAGCCTACTCCATCATTCTTCACAATCATGGCTGATCATCCAACTCAATAGCCTAATCCTGCTTTCTCCCCGTGACCTTTGATCCCATTTGCCCCAAGTGCTCTATCTACTTGCCTCTTGAATACATTCAATGTTTTGGCATCAACTACTTCCACAGACTCACCACTCTTTGGGTGAAGAAATGTCTCCTCACCTCTGTCCTGAATTGTCTACCCTGACTCCTCATACTGTGACCCCTGATTCTGGACACACCCGCCATCGGGCACATCCTCCCTACAACCACCCTGTTAGAATTTTATAAGTCTCTATGAGATTCTGCCCCCCCCCCACCCCTCCCATTCATCTGAACTCTGGCAAAAACTGTCCTAACCTAGTCAATCTATCCTCATATGTCAGACCTGCCATCCCTAGAATCACCTAGTAAACCTTTGTGATAGAGAAGAAATCTGTGCACTCTATCTAATAGCCATTCTTGCAAAAAGAATGGCTTCGCTGCCAGCAAATTGCAATTTGATGCCGGATGGGTGCAGTTACTAGATATATGATTAATACAATTGTCAGCAGGGCCTGACATTCAATGAATTGAACCTTGCCCCTGAAGAGGGAAACAGTAATTCAATAACTCTGTGTATTGTGGTAGCCCATTTGTCTCATTCTTGCGTAGGTGAATTTGGATTGAAGATGGCTAGCTGTCAGCTTCATGCCCTTGTGAGTAACTTGTGGGTTCTGCCTCAACCATAGACTGATTTCCCCTTATTTCACATGTTGCCGTTTGCATTGATGTCTCTGTGTCCTTGATGACCATTCAGCCACTTCCCATATCTGTTCATCCCTTTCATGTAACAATGTTCCCAAGTTACTCCCTAAGCCACCTCTTTGCATACTGCCACAGACCATCCTCATGTTAAAGGCAAAATGTTTGTGACTTGTGAAATCCTCCCTTTCCTGCAGCTTCCCATCCCTTTGTATGCTTTATGAGATCAAACCCTTCTATCTTGAAGTAACCCTTATACAAACAATTGTTCCCTCAGCAACCCACTCTAATTAATTCTACTCCCCTCATTTGAGTTTCCCAGGACTCCATGGACTACCCACCAAAAACAGGTATAGTGATGTGGTGAGGCTATTGGTTTGGTAATGTTCATTTGCATGGATGTAGAATGGAAAAGAATGGTATCCATGAAACATACATGGGAATGATAGTGAAGGTGGAGCTATCTGAAGGCCAAGAGAAGCAAGTGGTGACCCTTACCTGCCAGATATCCTCTCTGACTTTCATGTTGAGAATTGGTGCCACTTTCTCAAGAAAGCAGTGTAGATTTGCAGGGTCCGGAGAAGTGAGGTGAGTTCAGCTAATAGTAAGATGCAAATGCATGGAAACAAGGTAGTCATTACTCATTGACTAGATTCTGTGCTTATTTTTTAAACCTTAAAGGAAAATAGGAAACTTTATCACGAGTCAAAAATCTGATTTTCTCACCTTCACCGCATTTAAGGACAGTATTACAGTTGCAGAAAGGATGTTTGGGGACTTGTCAACTGAGGTAGTATGGGCTGAGGTTAGAAAGAGGAAAGGAGAGGTCACCCTGTTGGGAGTTTTCTATAGGCCTCCAAATAGTTCCAGAGATGTAAAGGAAAGGATAGCAAGGATGATTCTCGATAGGTGTGAGAGAGACAGGGTAGTTGTCATGGGGGACTTCAACTTTCCAAATATTGACTGGGAACACTATAGTTCGAGTATTATAGATGGGTCAGTTTTTGTCCAGTGTGTGCAGGAGGGCTTCCTGACACAGTATGTAGATAGGCCAACAAGGGGCGAAGCCACATTAGATTTGGTACTGCGTAATGAGCCCGGCCAGGTGTTAGATTTGGAAGTAGGTGAGCACTTTGCTGATAGTGATCACAATTCTGTTATGTTTACTTTAGTGATGGAAAGGGATAGGTGTATACCACTGGGCAAGTTATAGCTGGGGGAAAGGCAATTATGATGAGATTAGGCAAGATTTAGGGAGCATAGGATGGGGAAGGAAACTGCAGGGGATGGGCACGTTAGAAATGTGGAGCTTATTCAAGGAAAAGCTCCTGTGTCTCCTAGATAAATATGTACCTGTCAGGCATGGAGGAGGCTGTAGAGTGTGGGAACCGTGGTTTACGAAGGAGGTGGAATCTCTGGTCAAGAGGAAGAAGAAGGCTTATGTTAGGATGAGATGTGAAGGCTCAGTTAGGGCACTTGAGGGCTATGAGGTAACCAGGAAAGACCTAAAGAGAGAGCTCAGAAGAGCCAGGAGGAGACATGAGAAGTTGTTGGCGGATAGGATCAGGGTAAAACCTAAGGCTTTCTATAGGTATTTAAGGAATAAAAGAATGACGAAAGTAAGATTAGGCCCAATCAAGGATAGTAGTGGGAAGTTGTGTGTGGAGTCAGATGAGATAGGGGAAGCGCTAAATGAATATTTTTCAACAGTATTCACTCTAGAAAGCGACAATGTTGTGGAGGAGAATACTGAGATACAGGTGACTAGACTAGGTGGGATTGAGGTTCACAAGGAAGAGGTACTAGAAATCCTTCGGAGGGTGAAGATAGATAAGTCCCCTGGGCCGGATGGGATTTATCCTCGGATCCTCTGGGAAGCCAGGGAGGAGATTGCCGAGCCTTTGGCATTGATCTTTAACTCGTCATTGTCTACAGGAATAGTGCCAGATGACTGGAGGATAGCACATGTGGTTCCCCTGTTCAAGAAGGGGAGTAGAGACAACCCTGGTAATTATAGACCAGTGAGCCTTACCTCAGTTGTTGGTAAAGTGTTGGAAAAGGTTATAAAGGATAGGATTTATAATCATCTAGAAAAGAATAAATTGATTAGGGATAGTCAGCATGGTTTTGTGAAGGGAAGGTCGTGCCTCACAAACCTTCTTGAGTTCTTTGAGAAGGTGACCAAACAGGTAGATGAGAGTAACCGGTTGATGTGGTGTATGTGGATTTCAGCAAGGCGTTTGATAAGGTTCTCCACAATAGGATATTGTACAAAATGCGGAGGAATGGAATTGTGTGATATATAGCAGTTTGGATCGGAAATTGGCTTTCTGAAAGAAGACGGAGGGTGGTAGTTGAGGTAAATGTTCATCCTGGAGACCAGTTACTAGTGGTGTACCGCAAGGTTCGGTGTTGGGTCCACTGCTGTTTGTCATTTTTATAAATGACTTGGATGAAGGTGTAGAAGGATGGATCAGTAAATTTGCAGACGACGCTAAGGTCGGTGGAGTTGCGGATAGTGACGAAGGATGCTGTAGGTTGCACAGAGACATAGATAAGCTGCAGAGCTGGGCTGAGAGGTGGCAAATGGAGTTTAATGCAGACAAGTGTGAGATGATGCACTTTGGTAGGAGTAACCGGAAGGCGAAGTACAGGGCTAATGGTAAGATTCTTAGTAGTGTAGATGAGCAGATCTCGGCGTCCATGTACACAGATCCTTGAAAGTTGCCACCCAGGTTGACAGGGCTGTTAAGAAGGCATATAGTGTTTTAGTTTTTATTATTAGAGGAATCGAGTTCCGGAACCAAGAGGTTACGGTGAAGCTGTACAAAACTCTGGTGCGGCCGCACTTGGAGTATTGTGTACAGTTCTGGCCACCGCGTTATAAGAAGGATGTGGAAGCTTTGGAAAGGGTGCAGAGGAGATTTACTAAGATGTTGCCTGGTATGGAGGGAAAGTCTTACGAGGAAAGGCTGAGGGACTTCAGGCTGTTTTCATTAGAGAGAAGAAGGTTGAGAGGTGACTTAATTGAAACATATAAAATAATCAGAGGGTTAGATAGGGTGGATAGGGAGAGCCTTTTTCCTGGGATGGTGATGGCGAGCACGAGAGGGCATAGCTTTAAATTGAGGGGTGAAAGATATAGGACAGATGTCAGAGGTAGTTTCTTTACTCTGAGAGTAGTAAGGGAATGGAACGCTTTGCCTGCAATGGTAGTAGATTTGCCAACTTGAGGTACATTTAAGTCGTCATTGGATAAGCATATGGACGTACATGGAATAGCGTAGGTTAGATGGGCTTGAGATCGGTATGACGGGTCGGCACAACATTGAGGGCCAAAGTGCCTGTACTGTGCTGTAATGTTCTATGTATGTTCTATTTGCTTAATTTACTTGACATTCACTATGTTGCTAAAGCGGGTCAAACATTCCAAACCTCCTCCTGATCAGCCACTTCCGTCATTTAATGAACTTCTCCAATATCTAAAGAAAATCTCTTGAAACATTGAATTTGTTGAATTGAATAGGTTGATCTAAAATAAATCTTTGAAGTAGATAATTTATCGTACTATGTTAATTAATCAGCACTTGCATATAGTAATCTATTTACCTTAATAAGCTGTCAAATTTTCATTTAACATTCATTATACATTTCTATTTCTAAGAATATATGGAATGAGACAAAAACTATGTTAAAAAGAAAGCCCAAGAATTTCATGTATAGTCAAGTTATATTGGACAAAGATAAATTAGCTTGAAGTCTTATTATAATATTTTCCTGTTCTTGGCTCTAAAGAAACAGACAAACTTAACAGTGACACAACCTGCGACATAAAGGTTATAATTAGAGTATGATTTCGAAGTTTGGACTTCAATTTTAAAGCCCCCAAAATATAGATACATCGTTTTGATTTGATATATTATATATTGTGCTATGGAAAGTTAGGATGCGTGTTCATGCGCATAGATCTTTATGTCTTGAGTTTCCAACCTGAATGAGATCATCACTGGAAGAGCATTAAGTGATGGGAAATATTTTGTTATAGTGAGCAATGAATCGGACAAATTGAAGAGTGATTATTGAGAATAGCTCCCTGGTGATCTTCTCCGTTAGAAATGACCTCAGAAGTACTCAACACAATGGTTGCTAATTAAAATATAGAAGAGAAATAGTGTACATCTAATTATGTGATCCATGTTTCAGATATAATTAAATGGATACCATTCTCACCCCCTGCATCAGAAGACTGTGGTTTCAAGTGCTACTCTAGAGATTTGAGTTCAAAAGTTTAGGCTGTCTTTTCAGTGCAACACTGAAGAAGTTTTATACTGCCCGAGATACCATCTTTCAGAAAAGGCATTAGACCAAAATCCTGTCTGGTCTCTGACGTGGACATGAAGATCATATATCCTTGTCTTCAAAGATATGCTACGTTGAGGAGGGACAGACAAGAATGAAAAGAAAGTACCATTGTACTAATAGTTAGAGGTGTGATCTGTACATTTGTCAGAGAGGATGTTGGTTGTTAAGAATAATGTGATGGAATACGTTTGAATTGAACTAAGAAACAACAAAGGCAGTGAATATTATTTGGAATTATTTATAGGCCAGCAAATATTAGTGGTAGTACACAGTGTAGTATTAATTAAGAAGGAGGTTAAGTATGTAACACTGGGACAACACAGTTGTCATGGGTGACTTTAATCTGTAAAAAGACAGGATAAACCAATTTAGCACCAAAACTGTGGAGGCCAAGTTTCTGGAGTGTGTTAGGGATGGTTTTCTAGAGCATAATGTTAAGGAGCCAATTGGAGGACATACTATTTTAGTAATTTGTGATGAAAAATAGTTAATTAACAAGCTTGTTTTCAAATAACATTTAGGAATAAGTGACCACAATATGAAAGAATTTTACATTTTGTTTGAAAGTGAGGCAGTTCTTTCTGAAGCAGGAGTATAAAAATTGAATAAAAGAGATTATGAAAACATAAGGTTCAAATAGGCTGAGTTAGATTAAGAAAATACCTTAAAGGGTATGACTGTACATAGGCAATGGATAGTCCTTAAAATAATTATTACATGACTGATAGAACTATACATTCCTTAAAAGTGCAAAACTCAAAATGTCAGTCAGCTGTGGCTAACACAGGAAGTTCAGGAGTGTAAAAGAAAAGACCTATAAAGTTGCCAGAAAATGCAATAAATTTAGCAATTAGGAGATTTATAGAATATAATAAAGGAGGACCATGAAACTAATAAGGAAATGGATAATAGGATATAAATGATATTTAGCAAGATTAAATAAACAGACTGTAAAATCCTTTATATGTATAAAACAAAGGAAACATTTAAATGAATTAAATGTAGATCCATTATAAACAGAGTCAGGACAATTTACATTGGGGTTTAGAGAAATGGTAGAGAAGCGAAATTAATTCTTTGCACCTGTTTACAGTGAGGAAGATGCTTGAAATCTCCCAGAACTAGTGAAACAAGTGGCAGGAAAAATGAGGAGTTGCAGGAAATTAATGTTACTATGAAGATTATCCAAGAGAAATTAATGGGCTCAAATTTATAAATTCCCATGAGCTGATGGTCTGCACTCCCCATGCTGAAGGTTGGCTATAGAGATAGTCAATATGTTGGTAATTGTCTTCTATAGATATAAATTGCATTCTACAGATTTTGGAATGATTCCCCAAATTGGGAGAGAGCAAATGTCACCCCATTATTTAAAAAGGGAGCAAGACAGAAGACAGTGGGCTACCGACCTGTTAGCCTTACATCAGTAGTAGGAAATTACTAGAATCTGTGATAAAGGATGATATATATAGACAATGGTTGATAATGATCTGATTGAACATTGTCAGCAATGGATTTGTAAGTAGTGAGCTAGTTTGTCGAACTTGTGGACTTTTTGATGATGTTGTTATCAAAATTGAGAGAGAGCCAATTCATGTAGTATACCTAGATTTTCAGAGATAGTAGGAACTGCAGATTCTGGAGAATCTGAGATAACAAGGTGTAGAGCTGGATGAGCACAGCAGGCCAAGCAGCATCAGAGGAATGGGGAGGCTGATGTTTCGGGCCTAGACCCTGCTTCAGAAAGGGTCTTGGCCGAACTGTCAGCCTTCCTGCTCCTCTGATGCTGCTTGGCCTGCTGTGTTCATCCAGCTCTACACCTTGTTACCTAGATTTTCAGACAGCTTTTGACTATGTTCCCCACAGGCAACTGGTTACGATAAAGAAAAGACACAAAGGTAGAAAGTTACGTCCTGGCATGGATTATTGACTGGCTAATAGACAGAAAGCGGGGTAGGAACACATAGTTCATTTTTGTCTTACCAGGCTCTAACTACACAAGGTTTGGGCCTAGCTGTTCACAATTTATCAATGATTTTGGAGCTGGGAGCCAAATGTAATATTTCTAAATTTGCTGATGATAGAAAGCTAAGTGGGAATGTGTGTTGTGAGGAAAGTGAAATGTGGCTTCAGAAGGACTTGGAGGCTGACTGGATGGGCAAGAGTTTGGCTAATGGAGTATAAGCTGGAAAAATGAGATTATCTACTTTGACAGGAGATGTGCAGAGTTTCTTAATTGGTAAGAAGTTGGAAAGTAGATGTACATTAGGACATGTGTCCCTGTCAATAAGTCACTGACAATGAACATGGAGGTGTACCAAGTTGTTAGGAAGGCTCATGGATTATGAACATTTATTACAAGAGAATTTGCATACAGGATTATGAAGTCTTGCTTTAATTGTAAAGGAGCTTGGTTTGTCCACATCTGGGTGAAGCTTTGGTCTCCTTATTTCAGGTGGGAAATGATTGCCATAGAACGAGTGCAATGAAGGTTCATCAGACTTGATCCCAGTGTGGCAAGAGTGACTAATGAATAGAGACTTGGTAAATTGGTCCTTGATTCTCTAGAGTTTTGAGGAGTGAGAGATGATTTCATTGAAACTTACAAAATATTTAAAAACGTATACAGGGCAGAAGCAAGTAAGATTTTTCCACTGGTTGGAGAGTCTAGAATCGGGGGCACAATGTAAAAATAGGGGACATGCCACTTGGGTATGAAATGAGGAGTTTTTCTTTACTCAAAAGGTGTAACCTCTGGAATTCTCCATCTCACAGAACTGCGGAAGCTCAGCCTTTGAGTATGTTTAAGGAAGATTGATAGATTTCATAGAATCCCTACAGTGTGGAAACAAGCCATTCGGCCCAACAAGTCCAGACCAACTCTCCAAACAGCATCCCACCCAGACTTGTGCCCCAATCCTCCCATCCCTGCAACCCCCACAGCTAATCCACCTGAACTACTCAGCCCTGGACGCTATGGGCAGTTTAGCATGGCCAATCTACCAAACCTGCACGTGTTTGGACTGTGAAAGGAAACCAGAGCACCTGAAGGAAACCATGCAGACATAAGGAGAATATGCAAACTCCACAGAGTCACTCAAGGCTAGAATTAAACGTGGGTCCTTCGCACTGTGAGCTACTAGTGCTAACCACTGAGTCACCGTGCCATCCTTTCTGAATACTGGCAGTATATGGGGTTATAAGGATGAGTTGGTTAAACAGCTTTGTGTTTGATTAGCTATGTTCACATTGAATGATAGGGCAGGCTCAATGGGCTGAATGGCCTGCTCCCGTTCCCATATTCCTATATTGACTAAGAGCATGCAAGCTATGTCCAGTGTCCTGATAATATTTATCCTTTAACGAACTTCATTTAAAAAAGGAAGAAAAAGAGAATTCTTACATTGCATTTATGAAAATGATGTGCAAAAATTAGTTGTTACGTTTCCAACTTTACAAAATTACTAAATTTCGTAAGTACTCTAAAGCACTTTGGACTTCCCTTAGATCAAGAAGCACACTATATACTTCCTTTTCTGTATGTAGCAAATCATTAATATGGCTGAAAAAGCACATTGCTTTCAATATTTTGGACAGAATTGTATACTTTGTAAAGTGCACCAGGATAAATGTGCTACAGAAATGATTTCGATCTGCCAGTTAGAAATTACAAATTCTTTAATCCTTAATACAGTACAACAGCTATATTAAATATGGAAACTATTAAATGACTCATTTACATTGTGGCACTGGTTGTGTTTTGTGTAAAATGAGCATCATATAAGTTTCAAACCAATGCTGCTGTTCAGAGTATTTTCAGGATCACACTTTCTCACGAAAATACTCTTGTCCCGATGAGACAGGATTCCAGTCAAATGTCTCTAGACAGAATATGAGCACTTCTGTGAGTGGTCATTCCTGGAATACTCAACAACCCACACACCAGCAGTTTAGCAAATCATTTTGTGCATGATTGCTCTTTATGTTGCAACAATGGAAATAGAGATAGATTTCCTTTTTCATTTGTAAGTTAAAAAATTAAACACTTAAATTTCAGAAAATTTGAAAAGCTTAAGTTTGCAATATTTTTGAATTTTTTAAAAAAAATGCTATCTTAAATATCTCTTATTCTTCACAGTCATGCTAAAATAATGAAGTGGATGTCATCAAGGATTATACATCTAGTTCTATGGATGATTGATATGATGTACAAAGAACTAAGAAATTCACATGTTATATAATGCTTTTAGTGTTGAATCTAAGAAATAGGTTTTTGATAAATGTCTCAGCAGCATTTAAAATGAATGATCTAAATTACATTTCAAAGGTTTGAGTTTTTTTTTCTTCACACCATTATACATTTCTGTGCTTTCAAATACTTGTCATATTAACCCCTTCTCATTGATTGTTGTTTTAAATGCCCCATAGGAGGGTTAATGCCTAGCAGCTGTATCCTGCTTGCTAGGAAACACAACATGTGTAAATTATTAATCTCTCTTGGCAACTCCCAGTCTTTCAGGCACCGATTACTATTACCCAACACACACTAGTAACATTCCTGTGTAAACATATTCATTTTTACTGCTTGCAAAATTGTGTTCTTGAGCAGTTTGTGATGAATTTTCAGACTCTCTTATCCATTTTTACAACAATATGTGAGTGTATTTTTCCATCACATGGAATTTTAAAAACATGCGTAGATCTAAATTAAATAGTTGATTGAACAAAGTGAACTGAGAAACCTCTCCATTCTTGCAATGTGCTGTACAAAGATGCAATTCATACTCGCTCATATCTCTTCCAAATATCTTTAGTTTTTCTACCTCTTTTAGATATTCAACTAAAGCTTCAGGAGGCTATAACAATGGTTGTTTGTAGTGCCTGCAAGTTCACAGCACTGTTTTAAAAAAAATCTGAAGTCCAGAAGTCCATTTAATTCCAAGTGATAATATATCTGGATATCAGTGAAGAGTTACCATGCCATGTATAATAATGACATAAGTGTTGCATAAATAAAAGCCAAATTTCTCTTTGTAGTTTTAGTTACTAAAAGGGTTTTTTTCAATTATCTTTATTTAAGTGAAGTAATAATTTGAAGTTCTTCAGGACTTTGTTTCAAATTCCATTGAACTAGCACTTAGAAGAATGAGAATTGAATGAAAGATTCATATTCACAAAAAAAACTATCAGTCTTGTATTCCTCTAATGCTAAATTCTAATACAATGCCAGAATTTCTTTATCTGAACCAGATAACAAGATAAGGAATGCTGTGCATAAGAATGAAGTGACTTATTACGGTAACTGTATAGCTGGTCTTCACAACATGATATGGTCCTGTTCTAACCATCTCGCTTCATTCTAGTTAATTAATTGTCAATGCGTAATTAATTTGCAAGATTGCTTTACCATTTCTCAATTCTTAAATATACTGGAAAAATTGAAAGATTAAGTCATTAACACTACGAAATATCTTTGACTAATCTAGTAAATAATTAATTACCTTTTTAGGAATCTGCTCCTTAAATAGTTTTGGTTTTTTTCTGAAAATTCTCATAGCCAACAGTGCATATAAAGTATTTTAATACAATTAGCTTTATCTTTCAATGGCTTGTGAATGACTTTTTGATTTATATTATATTTAAGATGATGAAGTCACCAAGGACTTATTTGTTAAAATTCTAGTGGCAATCGATTCAAACTATGACATCATTGTTCCTAAAACTGTAGGTCAGTTAGAATCTGCGAACACCATTTCAACCAATCACAAATTATTAAATTCAAAATTTTACAAAGGAAGTGTGCTGAGAAAAAAAACATACAGAATACTTCTGTAACATACTCTTTAAGTAAACTGCAAATGTAACGCTTGACATATTTAGCTCCTAGAAACTGAAATCCTACTTTGTGACTCAGAGTCAGCTAGATACTTTAAGTTTTGTTGCAGCTGAAATCAATAAGTGAACATTGTACAATGATCCTTTCTTGAATGAAAATTAAAACATTCCTTAGGTTAATCAATTAAAATTATTGTAACACACTTATTGTAATGATTGAGATTTTTCAGGTTATTATGTTGAGAAAACAGCCACCATTAATTTACTAGACCAATGATCTATAATTAAAAATATATCACATTCCAAATGACACAAATTAATTCTTCACTTGTGGAAGGATTTGGCAATTTTGATATAAAAGAAGTATATTTAGTTCTTAATTTAAACATTAAATCTTCAGTAGAGAAAATGATTTTGCCTTTTTTTTGCAATCACTGATGACAACCTTTAGACTACAAAGCATGAAAGACAAGGAATTTTAAATGTTCCAGGTTGGAGTTGCATGGTTAACTCAGTTAGCTGGATGGCTAAACTGTGGGGTAGAATATTATCAATAGAATAGTATTTAATATCCTGCAGAGGTAGATAGGGGCCCAGTTTGTCATCCTGCCCCGTACTAAAAACCACTGTACAAACTATATGGTTCAATGACTCTCAAATAATCAAGGATGCTATCTGGAGAAGAAGCTAGTTTTCATAATCTACAGTCAATAATAATGGCAAGAATATTTGGACATATGCTGATAATCATTTTTAGTTCATTGATTGGAAAACTTGCATGTTCATAATGTAATTCTCATGTCTGTTTGTTATAAATGCCATAAGCTGTGGTTCCAATTTGCAGCTGACGCTGAAAGTATGCTGAGCTTAAAGCTATAGTTTAACAAAAAGAAGCAGATGGCTGCCGCCAAGGTCAAATCAGATGGAGAAGTTTGTCAAAATGGGATGACAAAGGCAATCTGTAAACTGTTATTGCGCCTACCTTGAAGTGCTGAAAACATTTTGAAATTACAAAAACACTGGAGTCGTCAGTGTGCTGGTAGAAAAGGTAGCCTCGAGTCCTTCGGCTGTATGGATGAATGCCAGATGTGGAATCCGACATATCTGGAATTAATGATATTAAGCATGCTTCCCTATATACCCAATAATAACTCTATTATGATTGATATAAACCACAGACACTTTATCTAGCATAAATATAATCATCTGTCATGCAGTATATTAAATCATCAATTTCTGCATTATGAAAACCGTTTAAGGTAACTAATCATCTGTCTAGTTCTGATGTCGTTGAGGCTGATCCGATAACACAGAATACTGCTACCACAACCATGACAATCTAACCCCAGCATGAAAGGGCTAAGAAAGACCCATTACCACTTGGAACCCTGTGGCAATATCAGAGCTCTTTTCCTACATAATCCACAGCTGTAAATAAACCACCTTCTGCCGCTAAGTTTATTGATCACAGACAGTTCCACACTTGTGTCAAGCAAATTCTCAACAGAATAAAATGGTGCTTATGTTTTGTCTTGTCAAAATATTAAATTGTTCTGTCATGTACAGTCAGGCTTTCGGAGACTGCAGTGACAGTGTAATCTTGCATTAGTTCTCTGTTGCCAAGTTTGCCTCACAAGATCATTCCAATAGTGTCCAATTATGCTCTTTAAAGTTCAGACCTGGCTCTGTAATATGCAACACTAGAACCTGGCTGCAGCAATCATGATGGATATATCATTATTATTGCTGTAACTGTTTATTTTAAGTTACATTTTAAAAGCAGTTACAATAGATACAAGTATATAAAGGCTTTTGGAATTTTCTAATTATGACGCTGGTCTTATTCCATGGGATTTAATTTCTATTCTGTACTGTTTTAGTATATTGGTTTATTTATTGATGTTAAATTTTAATCTTTAAAGTTTTAATATAACCATGAATCATTTTTTGTTTTCAACAGGTTAATAGCTGTATGACAGACTAAATATTTTGCCTGCATTGAAAGGAAGAGGCCAAAAAATATGATGACCTTATTTTATAATAATATATCCAACTAGACTTCTATTTCATAAATTATGTTAATCATAATCATTATATGCTGCATCTATCATGTTAATTATTGTACCATTAACTAAAAGTAGTGCTATAAAAATGATATATTGGCAATGAACTGTGGTGTCTCTTTTTAATATACCTATAGTGATATAAAAAGAATGGTAAAAGTTCATGTCATTTATAATGACCAGTTTGAACTTGAAACAGGTCCTGAATATTACACTAACAAATTGACTTTCCATTTTGCTGAATTACACATTCTGAAACAACAAATTTTAGTGACAGAACTAAGAAATTCCTGCTTGCAGTTACAATTAACATTCTGCACCCTAAGTTACTGAGAGCAATTGAGAGTTTGGAAAGAAACTCTTCTATTATTACAATAATGATTTCTTTTCAGCCATACAATGTGTATAAAGATAATAAGATTACATCGTATATTTAACTCGTAAAATGAGGGAACACAACAATATATTTCTGTTTAGGTGCCTGATTTCATTGAGATGTTCCTGCCTATACTGCCAGCAGACTATTAAGCATTTCTGAATATAAGTCTTTCAAAGAATCTAACTTATATCTTTAAAATGCAATTCATATTTTGTCCAGTAGGTATAAATTTGTCAGCAAAATTTAATAAGTTTTAACTGAACAGAACCAAATTTGATTTTAAAAAATACATGCACATCTCTATCACTACTTGAAACTCCTCCCTGATGGCTCATTACGGTTGAGAAAGGTTTATTTATGGAAGGACGCTGGACTCGCTCCTAGAAATGGGAATGACCTGATCATGCAGATTTCTGACATTTCCAATGAGTAAGAAAAAATCCAAATAAAACACATTTGTTGGTAAACTCAATGTTAAAGATTTCAAACTGAAAGAACAACCATAAAATTATGCAAAGACAGGTGGCAGCTCAGAAAATTGGGCAATAAACACACACAAAAACTAAGTATGGCCAAAAAAAACGAAAGGTAGAAGAATTAGGGTACATGAGAAAGCTATAAAACAGATAGTAAGAATTTCTGCAACATTTAAGGAAGAGAGTAGTTAGCAAAGTGAGTGATAGGACTATAGGAAATGAACATAGAAAAAAATAATGGAAAATAAAGAATTTGCAGATGTATTGAACAGAGAGCTTAATTTTGTATCAGTGATAATGGGAATTGCGGATGCTGGAGAATCCAAGATAATAAAATGTGAGGCTGGATGAACACAACAGGCCCAGCAGCATCTCAGGAGCACAAAAGCTGACGTTTCGGGCCTAGACCCTTCATCAGAGAGGGGGATGGGGTGAGGGTTCTGGAATAAATAGGGAGAGAGGGGGAGGCGGACCGAAGATGGAGAGAAAAGAAGGTAGGTGGAGAGGAGAGTATAGGTGGGGAGGTAGTGAGGGGATAGGTGAGTCCAGCTTCAGGACATGGTCGAGCAGTTTCAAGGCTGAAGAGCTTACAAGAGAGTTGCAGTGGGAGAGTGATTCCCTGAGGTTGGTCCGGAGGGAGGAGTGTTAATTTGTTGTCACTATAGTCAATAAATGTAACATCCCACAAGCAATGAATAGAAGGGAGTGATGTACTCAAAAAAATCACAATCACCAGAAAAAGTGATACAGAGTAATTTGTTGGAGTCGTGACCAGAAGATTGATGGTGGCACAATTTAAGAAAGGTGGTAAGGAAAAGCCAGGGAACCACAGACCAGTGAGCCTGATATCAGTGGTTGGTAATTTGTTGGCAGGAATCCTGAGGGACAGAATTTACATATATTTGGGAAGGCAATGATTGATTATAGATAGCCAACATGGCTTTGTGCATAGGAAATAATATTTCACTAACTTGATTGAGTTTTTCTGAGAAAGTAACAAAGAGAATTGATGAGGGCAGAGCAGTGGACATGATCTATACAGAAGTCTGTAAGGCTTTCGACAAGGTTAGGCCACATGGAATAGGGGAAGAACTAACCATTTGGATCCAGAACTGGCTCAAAGGTAGAGGGCAGAGGGTGCTTGTGGGGGGGTTGCTTTTCTGACTGGAGATCTGTGATCGAATGTGTGCCACAAGGATTGGTGCTGGGTCCACGGCTTTTTGCCATTTCTACAAATGATTTGGATGTGAACATAAGTGGTTTGGTTAGCAAGTTTGCAGATGACCCCAAAATTGGAAGTGGAGTGGACAGTGAAGGTTACCTCAGAGTACATTGGGATTTTGATCGGATGGGCCAATAGACTGAGGAATGGCAGATAGAGCTTAATTTAGATGAATGTGAGGTGCTGCATTTTGGAAAGGAAAATCAGGGTATGACTTACAAACTTAATGATAAAGTCCTGGGGAATGTTGCTAGACAAAGAGACCTTGGAGTGCAGGTTCATAGTTCCTTGAACGTGGAGTCGCAGGTGGACAGGATAGTGAAAAAGGTATTTGGCATGCTTGTCTTTATTGGTCAGATCATTGAATATAGGAGCTAGGAGGTCATGTTGCAGTTGTACAGAATATTGATTAAGCCACTTTTGGAATACTGCATTCAACTCTGGTCTCTCTGCTATAGGAAGGATGTTGTGAAACTTGAAACAGTTCAGAAAAGATTTACAAGGATGCTGCCAGGGTTGGAGGGTTTGAGCGATAGAGAGAAGCTGAATAGGTTGGGGCTATTTTCCCTGGAGCATCAGAAGCTGGTGGGGGGGGGGGGGGGGGGGGGGTGACCTTCCAGACGTTTATATATTCATGAGGGGCATGGATAGGGTGAATAGCTAAGGTCTTTGCCCCAGGGTGGGAGTATACAAAACCAGAAGGCATAGGTTTAAGGTGAGAGGAGAAAGGTTTAAAAGGGATTTAAGGGGCAACTTTTCCATGCAGAGGGTGGTGTATGTATGAAATGAGATGCTGAAGGAAGTTCTGAAGATTTGTACAATTATAACATTTAAAAGGCATCTGGATGAGTAAATGAATAGGAAGAGCTTAGACAGACAGGGGCCAAATGCTGGCAAATGAGACCAGATTATTTCAGCATGTATGGTCAGCATGGACGGGTTGGACTGAAAGGTCTGTTTCCGTGCTGTGCAAATCTATGGACTCTAAGTGCCTGCGTGCTGATGAGCTTCAGCCGAGGATCTTAAAAGAAGTGACTAGTGGGATAGTTGATAGCATGAACTGCAGATGCATGAGTCAGAGACACACAATGTGGAGCTAGAGGAACACAGCAGGCCAGGCAGAGGAGCAGGAAAATTGACATTTCCTGTTTGAAGATAGCTTCATTAGTTGGGAGACTGTGGATGATTGTAACTCTTTTATTTAAAAAGGGAGGGAGACAGAAATTGAGAAATTATATGTCAGTTAGCTATACTTCTGTCATTTACGAAATGAGAAAAGAAAGTGGTTAAGTCACAGGGCTCTCAGTAACCATGCAGAGTCACTGCAGTTTTGTGAAAGTGAAATCATGATTAATTAATCTTTGAAGAAGTAACACATGCTGTGGATAAAGCGGATCTGGTAGATGCGCTGTACTTGGATTGTAGAAGGCATTTGATAGTGTATCACATCTAAAGGTCATTACAGAAAAGCAAATTGATTGAAATTAAGATCCTGAGCATTCTTGACAGGGTAGATGTGAAGAAGATATTTTCTCTTTAGGAGAAAATTTGGATCTAGGGTCACTGTTTTAAAATTGTGTCACTCGGTTAAAACAGAAATGAGGTGGACTTTTTTCCCCCTCAGAAGATCAGGAGTCTTTGGAACCCTGTTCCTGAAAATGTGGTGGATGCAGAGTATTCTTAAGAGGTGAATAAATTATTGTTATGTAAGGTGGTGAAATTTATCAAGAGCAGGCGTTGCAGGGGCAGAGACACTTAGGTTTCAGCTGCTATTCACAAGTAAACTCCAGAGATGTGCCCAGAAAAGTGTTTATATTTGCCTGTCCCAAACTAATAGGGTTCCCTCTCACCAATCCAATACAATTTTGGTAGGGTGCACGTTGGGGTGAGTACTGCTGGATGTGACCCTACTGCAACTTCTGAAATTGTTACATATCAAAAATCATTAATAGAAATATTACCAGCACTAGGGTAAAACACAGCTGAAAATTACTCGTTTAAACAAGTCAGTGAGAAAAAGAGTAAATAAAAATAGAAAGTACTTGAGAAATTCAGCAGGTCTAGCAGCATCTTCGGGGAGAGAAACAGTTAACTTTTCAAGCCCGATATGATTTTTTTACAATGGTATAGTTGATGATGAAGAGGTTAAATCCATTCCGTTAGGCTTAAAGAATAAGAGGGACTCTCTTTGTCTTTTGAAAGGTTATTATAGACTTTCAATGATTGGCAAGAAATCAGAGGATGAAGAACATAGACACAATAGAAAAAATATAGAATGGGTAATTTTGATTATTCAAATATAGACAAATATAAGAATAGTGTTTCTGACAGAAAAGGAGAGATTTGTACAATGCATCCAGAACGCCTTCTACATCAATATATTTTGTTCAACATAAACAAAGTATGACAAATAGCTGATATAAAGATAGAAAGCCATCTGGTAAGCATCCATTCAGTTATTAAAGTAGACATAAAGAACTGAGAGGAATGTAAAATGAAATAAACAGAAAATAGAAAATGAAGATGAAGCAATAAGATTGACATGTAATATGAGGGGAAAGAGGAAAGGGTTTTATAAACTAGTAAAATGCAAGGCCAACTAAAGAAAGAGGCAGATGATTTTGACGTGAAAAGAAACTTTCTTTTTCAAAAATGAAAGAATATTTAATTACAATATGTATTTTACCATATTTTTCACAATTTTTTTTACAGTGTGGTAACAGTAGGAGGACAACTTGGAGCAATTAGACCGGGCAACTAACTATCAGGGTGTTGTACCAAGAAAGGTTGACAATAATCAAAGTGGAATAAACAATGGTTACAAATGGTATTTGTCCAGCATCCAGAAGGACGACAAAGAAAAAATAATGAAGAAATTGGCCACAGAGTTTCAAACATATTTTGATTTGAAAGCTCTACAAAAAGACTGAAGGATCAGCAATATGACACTTCCCTTCAAGAAGAGTATACATTAGATAATTTAATAACAAAAGCAAGTAACCTTCTGGTGTTAATAAAATAAAATTAATACTTGCATAAAAACATGTGGATTAGTTAGGGAAAGACAACATGGATTCACAAATAAGCAAGTCATGTCTGGCAAATTTTCTGGAGCTCCTGAGGGAATAATGAGTTAAAAAAAATGCAACACAGTGTGTATCTAGATTTTACAAAAAAAGTCCAGCCTGCCAATAAAATTAAAGTACATGCTGGAAAGTTGACTAGAGGTCAAAAATCAGAGATGAATATATCTTGTTTAGATGGGGAATTATAAGCAATTGTGTCACCCACAGTTAAGTGTTATGATTTCTATTTGCCACAATGTATGAGTAAATGGCCAGGACTTGCATACAAGAGAATATGAGCTTCAATATTATTATTTAAAACAACATGAAAAATCAGGAATATTAAATAGTAAGCAATTTAAGGAGAACCTTCTCAATTTCGAAGTTCGGGCAGATAAATATCAGATGCAATTTATTTGTTTTAATGAATTTGAAGTATTGTTTCAGAGAAAAGGTAAGAAGTGATTATTAAATAATTTATAGCAAGCACCTTGGAAAAATTCTAGGTAACCATGGAGAGTTAACACAATTATGTGAAATGGAATTCATGACTAAGTCAGCATTTGTTGACCATCCTTAACTGCAATCGAGAAGCTGACGGTGAATGTCTTTTGGAACCATTGCACTGCGGTTAGCGAGGGATTTCTAGAGTTTTGATTCAGTGACAGTGAAGGAACAGCAATTTAGTTCCAAATCAGGATAGCATGTGGGAATTTGCAGATGCTTGTATGCCATTAATCTGCTGCCCTCGTCCTTCCAGATAGTAGTGGTTCTGGCTTTGGAAGGAACTGTCAAAGGAGCCATGGTGAGTTGCTGCAGTGCGTCTTATATTTGGTAAATTCAGCTGCTGTGTGTGTCAGTGAATGTTTAAGTCAATGGATTGGGAGTCAATCAAGTGGGCTGATTTATTGAGGGCGCTAAGACAACTGGAGAGTATTATATCTTAGAAATAGTAAGAACTGCTGATGCTGGAGTCAGAGATAACACAGTGTGGAGCTGAAGGAACACAACAGGCCAGGCAGCAAAAGAGGAGCAGGAAAGCTGACATTTTGGTTCAGGACGCTTCTTCAGAAATGGCAGAGGGAGGAGGGAGCTCTGAAATAAATAGCAAGAGAAGGGCTGGGACTGGGGAAGGTAGGTGGGATGGTGATAGGTGAGTGCAAGTAGGCAGTGGTGGAGATTAGTCAGTGAGGTAGGAGGAGCGGATAGGTGGGAGAGATGGCAGACAGGTCAAGGAGGCAGGGATGAGAGGGAGGTTTTTATTCCTCTTTATTCATTCACAGGGTGAGGCTGTTGCTGACCAGACAGCAGTTATTGCCCATACCTAATTATCCAGAGGGCAGTTCAGAGTCAACGACATTACTGTGAGTCTGGAGTCACATGTAAGCCAGACCAGGTAAGGATGGCGATTTCCTTCCCAAAAGGACATTAGTGAACCAGATGGGTTTTTCCCAACAATCAGCAAGGGATTTATTAGAATATAAGTTCCAGATGTTTATTGAATTCAAATTCTACCATCTGCCATGGCAGCATTCGAACCCGGGTCCCCAGAACATTATCTGGGTCTCTGGATTAACAATCCAGTGATAATACCACTTGGCCAACACCTCCCCTTCAGGGTCATGTGATGTGTGTGGGGGTGAGGAGATTTTTAAACTAGTGATGCCTACATTGAAACCATTGGGTTTTAAGCTCCCAAGGAATATGAGGTGCTGCTCCTCCAGTTTTCAGGTGGCGTTGTGACACTGGAGGAGGCCCAGAATGGACATGTCTTCCAGAGAGTGGAAGGGGGAGTTGAAGTGGTTTGCACTGGGAGGTGCTGTCGTTTGTTGCGAACTGAGTGCCGATGCTCTACAAAGCCGTCTCCAAGCCTCTGCTTGGTGTCATGGATAGTGGAAGATTCAGTAATAGTGATGCCATGAAATGCTGAGGGCAAATCAGTAGATGTAGGCTTGTTGCAGATCGTTATTACCTGGCATTTATGTGAATGTTACTTGCCACTTAACAACTCAAACCTGGTAATTGTTCAGGTTTTGCTGTACTTGGAAATGTAATGCTTCAGTCTCTGAGGATTGTACTGGTGAGACTCCAATCAATGGAGAGATTCCACTGATTTCTATTAACTCCGGTTTTGCTAGTGTTTCTTGATGCTATGCTAGGTCAAAGGCTCCCTTGGCATCTAGGACAGTCTCCCTGATCTCAATTCTGGACTTTAGCTCTTTTGTCCATATTTGGATCAAGGAAGTAAAGAGGTCAGATGTCATAAGTCAAGAGACCCTGGCAGAATGCAAGCAAGATATCAAAGGACAGTTAGTTCATTGCTGTGCAGGTGCTGCTTTATAATACTGTTGTAACATCTTCTATAACTTTATTCATGACAGACAGTAGTGATGAATTGATCAGATTGGTGTGTCCAGTTTTTTTTGTCAACAGAATTCATCCAGGCAGTTTTCCACATTGATGTGTAGAGGTTAGTGTTATAGCTGTATTGTAGCAGATTGGCTGACAGCATGGCACAAGTCTTCTCTACTATTGCTGAGATGCTATCTGGTTTTTGAAGTGCCCAGTGTTATCAGCTGATTTTTGATAACATGAGGAATGAAGCAAATGGATGAAAGCCAGCATCTGTGATGCTGGAGTCCTCATGAGCAGGATTAGCCACTCAGCATTTCTGGCTGAACATATTTACAAATGAAAACCGAAAGAACTGCAGATGCTGTAAAGCAGAAACAAAAACAGAAGTTGCTGGAAAAGTTCAGCAAGTCTGGCAGCATCTGTGAAGAGGAATCAAAGTTAACTTTTCAGGGGCCCAGGTTTGATTCCAGCCTCAGGCGATTGTCTGTGTGGAGCTTGCACATTCTTGCCGTGTCTATGGTCTTCCTCCGGGTGCTCCAGTTTCCTCCAACAATCGAAAGATGTGCAGGTTAGGTGGATTGGCCATGCTAAATTTCCCATAGTGCCCAGGGACATGCAGGCTAGGTGAGTTAGCCATGGGAAATGTAGGGATGGGTCCGAGTGGGAAGTTCTTTGGGAGGCTGGTGTTGACTTGATGGGCCAAATGCCCTGCTTCCACACTGCAGGGATTCTGTAAGTCATTATGACCATTTTTGACTGGATATGTCAAGTTTGCATAGCTTAGATCTGATCCAGTGATTTTGGGATCACTTTATTTTGTTTTTCATGAGATTTCTTTTCTGTTTTAGCATGCAAGTAGTCTGCTGCAATCTGACTGAGTTGACACCTTATTTTTAAGTATGCTACTCGAGACATACCCTTCTTGTATGTTTCTTGAACCAGTGTTGATCCCTTGGCTTTACGGTAATGATAGAGTGGAGAACGTGCTGAGCCACAAGCCCTCATATATTCATAGGGAGGATTGATAACATTGACAAGGTAAGATGTGACATTGTCATTTCCAATGCCTAGATCAATGTCAGGTAGTCCATTCAGTTTTATTGCTTTTCTGCACGTATTTGACACAACTAGCTAATTAGCTTGGTCATTTCAGAGGGCAATCAAGAGTCAATCACATTGCTGAGGGTCTGGAGTTACATGTAGACCAGTTGATGTGAGGATCGTAGCATTATATAACCATAGAATCATAGAATTCCTACAGCATGGGCACAGGCCATTTGGCCCATTGAGTCCACACCAACCATCCAAAGAGCCTCACAGAATAGCAGATCATTCCCTAAAGTACATTTCTGAACCACATGGTCTTGTTAATGACAGCTGATAATATTTACAAAAATTAGCTTTCAATGCCTGAATTTTTATGAATTAATTGAATTTAAATTTCAAAGTTGCCAGTGTGGGATGTGAGCTCATGTCCCTAGAGCATTAGCCCAAGCCTCTGATTACCCTCTAGTCCAGTGGCACCACCTTGTTTTGAAAAGAAGAATAACAAGAAAAAAAAATGCACCAAGCCATAAAACTTTTACAAAGTACATAAACCTAAAGAAGTTCTTGATTACGCTGAAGTTAGAATTTGATAATGGAGAAAATAATGTGATGTAAGATAATTAGAGGTAATTCTCCCAAACCTGATTATTTCCATATCTCGTACAATAAGAAATTTGGAGGAAATTGCTGACACATTAACTATAATTTTAGAAATCTGACTAGATTCATTAGTATACCTTTACATTGGAAATGATAATATATTTTTTTTAAAATTCACTCATGAAACATGAGTGCCACTAACTGGTCAGCACTGATTACACATTCTTGGTTGCTCATGAGAAGTTGGTAGTAAGCTACCTTCTTAAACCTCTGCAGTCTTTTTTTTTACTCATTGAGATGTGGGCATCACTAGGTAGACCAGCATTTATTACTCGTTCCTAATTGCTCAGAGATTAGTTCAGAATCAACCACACTGCAATGGATCTGCAGCTACATGTAGCCCAGACCAGGTAAGGATGGTAGATTTCCTTCCATACAGGACTTTTGTGAAACAGATAATTTTTCTTTCCCCTCCACCGACAATTGACAATGGTCATCATTAGAAACTTAATTCCAAAATTTAATTGAATTCAAATTCCACCAACTGCCATGGTAGGATTTGAGCGCAAGGCCCCCAAACACTATCTGGGTCACTGATTAAACAGTGAAGGTAACACAAGGTCAAAACTTTCCAAACGCTATAGGTAGACCCGAAATGTGATTAGGGAGGAAATTCCAGGATTTTGGCCCAACAACACTGTAGGAATGGCAGTAAAATTCTGAGTCAGGTTAATCAGTGGCATGGAGTGCAGCTTGTAGGTGGTGGTGTTCCCATGTATCTGATGCCCTTGTCTTTCTAGATGGAAGTGGCTGCAGGTTTAGAAGGTGCTGCCTAAGGATCTTTGATGAATTTCTGCAGGGTACATGCTGTTGCCACTGTGCATCAGTGGTGAGGGACTGAATGTAGGTGCATGTAGTGCTAATCAAGGAATTTGCTTTGTCTTGGATAGTGACAACCTTTGTTAGTGTTGTTGGAGCTGCACCCATTAAAGTAAGTGGGGTGTATGACACCACACTCCTGGCTTGCACCTTATACATGGTGGAGTTGGACATCCTTTGGGAGACAGGAGATGAGTATTCCTCGTATCCACTGTATTTATATGACTTGTCTAATCGATTTCTGGTCAATTGTGATCCTCAGGACATTGATATTAGGGGATTCAGCAATGGTAACACTATTGAATGTCAAGGGATGATGCTTAGCTTGTGTCCTATTGAAGATGGTCATAGGCTGGCATTTTTGTGCCCACTTGTCAGCCCAAGCCAGATATTTTTGAGGTCCAGCCGTAGTTGGACATGGACAGCTTCTGTGTCTGAGGAGTAATGAATGGCACTGAAAATTGTGTAGCCATTGGCACACATTCCCACTTCTGACCTTATGTTGGAGGGAAGATCATTGACTAAGCAGCTGAAGATGGTTGGGTTAAAGACACTAACCTGAGGAACTCCTGCAGAGATATACTGGAGCTGAGATGACGAGCCTCCAACAAACACAACCATTTTTCTTTGTGCCAGGTATGACTCCATCCACCAGAAAGATTTCCCTATGATTTCATTGACACCAGTTTTGCTAAAAACAATTCATTGTTTGAGAAGAGACGGTAATCTAAAACCTATGAATATAGGGGTTTAAAAGAATTGCGTGAAGTTACTAAATTCTGCAATCAGTTACAGAGACAAATCATTTAGGCAAATATGAGCTGAGTAAAGAGAATTCAGATTGGGCTTATAATGATGAGATTATGTCTGATTAATCTAGTTGACTACTTCCATGCTTTCACTAGTCTGGTTCGTGTGGCAGAATAAGGAGATTAATGCTGACTAAGCAGATTTCCAAAATGTTCTGTACAAAAGTAAGCAAAAGTGATTGTAACGATGATAGCCAACTAAACATCACAGGATATGAGTTCCCTGATTTGGGTTCTTAATCTAGCCCAATCAGGGTGCCCTTACTGACAGATAAAAATGGGGTGTCAATGATACTGCCACTCTGAGAGTTTAACACTCTCCATTCGTAAAGAAAGGGTGACTTGGTGACAGGATTCTGGCCTGAACGGAGTTATTTCATTGCCAAAGATTAGACTGCATCTGGGGTGTGTCAGTGCAGTAAATGATTTTCAAATTTGCAATCTTCAAATTGGAACAGTCTGGTGCACATTAACTGTTGGTGAATTTAAAACAGGGAACTGCAAAGTCTTTTCTTAAAACAGTAAAAACGGTTACTAAGTGTTTTACTATGAAGTTGGGCACAGTATCATTCAGGTGATTGATTGAGCAAATACTTGAATGTTGATGGTTCTGACATTCTATGAGTTCCGGACTCATCTCTTTTTTTATGCAGTGGCAGCCCTTTCATGGCTGCCATTTGCTTTTGATGCTCCTGCTGTAATAGACCTCCTGCCTCCTCATGGTGCTTACACCGGTAACTGGGAACCAAGCTCATTTCTGACCCAATTACAGTATTAACATTTGAATAATGCATCTTGTGAATGATGCAGATGTGATGTGAGTTTGGGAACCCAAAATCCAAATTATTTGAAAATCAAGCCTGTGGTGCTCCCCAAGCGTTAGAAGCCTTTGCTTTTCACCATTCTTAGCCATCACTTCTGTGAAATCATATATTTTTTTTAAAAACGGATTTGTGGGATATGTCTAAATCATTATTGGCCATTCCTGATTGTCCGAGAGAAGGTGATAGTGAGCTATTGGCTGAAGTCCATGTTGTACAGGGGGCACCCATAGCACTGTTAGGGAGTAAGTTCCAGGATTTTGCCCACCATCAATAAAGGAACAGTGATATGGTTCTCGAGTCAGGATGATGTTTAATTTGGAGAGGAACTCCAGCGTAGTGGTATTTGCATGCATCTACTATGTTAGTGGTTGAGGTCACAGATTTGGAGCATGCTGTTGGAGGAGGCTTGGTGAGTAACTACAATACATCTTGTAGATGGTATGCATTGCGGCATCTGTGACTCATTGGTGAAGAGAGTGAATATGAAAGGTGGTGGACAGGGTGCCAATTAATCCAATTACTTTGTCCTGGGTGATTTCAAACTTCTTGATTGTTGTTGGAGATGCACACATCCAGGCAAATGGGGAAGATTCCATCACACTCCTGACTTGTGCCTTTGGACTGTTGGACAGTCTTTGAGGAGTCAGGATGTTAATTACTCATCTCAGCTTTCCTAGCCTTAAACCCTATGCTTTTAACCCATATTAAATGCCTGGTCTCGTTTGGCTTAGAACAGAAGGACATAATAAATAGGAGCAGGACTACATCACCTCGCCAATCGACACTGCTGTGCCATGCAATAAGGTCATGGCTGATCTTTTCATGGGCTCAGCTTCATTTGCCCACCTACTCACCATATATCTTAATCTCTTCACTGTTCAAAACTCTATCTATCTTCGCCTTAAAAGCATTCAATGAGGTAACTTCAATGGCTTCATTAAGCAGGGAATTCCACGGATTCAAAACACTTTGGATGAAAAACTTTCTCCTCAACTCAGTCCGAAATCTGCTTCCCCTTATTTTGAGGGTATGCCCCTACTTTTAGTTTGTGAACAATGGCAATACCAGGGTGTTGATGGAGTTTCAACAATGGCAAGCTGTTGACCATGATGACACTGATTAGATTCTCTCTCATCTGAAATGATTGCCTTCTGGCAATTGTGTAGTATAAATGGTACTTGTTATTTAGCAGCCCAAATCTGCATGTTGTTCAAGTCTTCCTGCACATGAACATGAGCTTCTTTTGGATCAGAGAAGTCTTGAGTAAGGCAGATTATTGTGCAATTTTTAGTGAACATCCATACTTCTGACTTTATGGTGAGGGTTGATTATTGATGAAGTGACAAAATATTGTTGAACCTATGACACTACCTTGAGGAACTCTTGCAGTCATGTTTTCAGGCTGAAACAATTGACCTCAAACAACCGAAACTAATTTCCTTTATGCTAACTATGAATCCAATGTATGTATCCCTCCTTCCCATTGACACATGCTTTTCTAAGGCTCCTTCATGACATATTAAACTGATTGCTGCCTTGATATCAAAAGCAGTCGCCCTTACGTCACCTCATGAGTTTGGCTTTTTTACTCAGGTTTGAACAAAGACTGTAAATGGATCAGGAGCTGAGTGGTTCTCACAGAACCTAAATTTAAGGTTACTAAATAGGTTATTGATGAACAGCTGCCACTTGATGGCACTACTGGCAAGACATTCGACCTCTTTTCTGATGATCTAGCCTAGAAAAATAGGTTGGTCACTACCCAGATTGGATTTGTCCTGCCTTTTAATGACAGGCCATAGCTGAGAAATTGTACATATTGTGTTAAATATCAACTGTAACTGAATTGGAATAGTTTAGCTAAGATCAAAGCTAGTTCTGGGTCAGGAGTCTTCAATACTATTTCCAGAATGTTGTCAGAGTCCATAGCTTTTCCAGTTTCCTGGTACTTCAAGAAGATTCATGGTGTCACTTGGAATGAATCAAATTGGTTGAAGACTGGCATCTGTGATGCTCGGGATCTCAGGAAGAGGCCAAAATGGATCATCCAGTCAACACTTCTGGTTGAAGATACATGCAAATGCTTCCTTGACTTTTTCATTGATCTGATGGCCTGACACATCAAGGAGGATGGCAATAGTTCTGGAGTCTCCTGTACCTGTTAGTTGTTTAATTGCCACCTGCCATTCACAACTCGATGGGATAGTGTAGGGGGAGGGGCTTAGATTATTTCACAGGTCGGCGAAACATCGAGGGCCAAAGGGCCTGTTCTGCGTTGTATTGTTCTATGTTCTATGCTCTATGTGGCAGGAATGCAGAACTTAGGTCTGCTCAGTTGGTTGACTGTCACATGTTGCTTCTGCTGCTGGTATACAAGTGGTTCTGTTTTGAAGCTTCACCCAGGTTGATACCTCATTTCTAGTTTTGCCTGGTTCTGTTCCTTGCATGCCCTACTCTGCTCTTCATTGAATGAGTGTTGAACCTAGCTTCATCGTAACTATAGAACGTAGAATATGCTGGGCTATAAGATTGCATGTTAATTGCAGACAAAGGGCATGCTTTGGTGAAGATTTTTGACTTGCGTTAATCTGAACAATCTGCAATACACACCAAAGTAAAGGGAATGCAACCATATTAACTTACACTTTACGTTAATATTTCTTGTGATTGGTCTTGGTTTGCCACAACATGAAAAAGTTCATCCTTAGTATATAAACATAAGAAGCTGTACCACTGACAGAAGTTCTGAGGAAGAATAATTGGATTTGAAATGTTTATTCTGTTTCTGTCTTCACTGATGCTGCCAAACATATTGCACTTCTGTAGCTCTTTATGTCTTTATTTCAGAATAAGACTTTACAGAGAAGGACTGGGGCTGCACAGTGGCACAGTACTTAGCATAGCTTCCTCACAGCACCAGGGAAGTGAGTTTGATTCTAACCTTGGGTGATTGTGTAGAGTTTGCACATTCTCCCTGTGTCTAGCTTGGATTTCCTCCCAGTGTCCAAAAATATGCAGGTTAGGCGAATTAGCCATGGTGAATGCAGGGTCTGGGGGTAGGAGGGGTTGCAATAGGTCTGGGTAGGGCTGAGACTGGCTTTTTGAGAATTACCTAGACTCCGTAGGCTGAATTGTGTCTATCTGTGCTGTAGAGACTCTATGACTGCGCTCTTATTCATACTGCCTGTGCTTCTCAAGCAGCAACACAAATAATGGCACTCTATGTGAGTTACAGGCTGAAGTAAATGGTTCTACACCAGATAAGACACCCAACATAAGCAAACAGAAGCAGCCCATGGTCGCTGGAGACTACTCAGTAGAACAGAGAGTCTAAAATAGCTCTGCTGAGCCAGGCAGTAATGAGAACCTCAAAGAAGTTATGCCACATATTGTAAGGAGGAATCTAATTCCAATCTCTGTAGCTATCTCCAGCAACATTATCACTCTCCAATTTAATCTGAAGAGTGTGGCCATCTCCAGGGTGTTGCAGCACCACCCACACAAAAAGAATTATTGCACTGGCCTTTGTGGCTTTGATGGAAACTCAAGCAGATTCTATACAGGCTCCACTCCTTGGAGAAGACAACTCTCTTGAAGATGGCAGAAAACATGGATTAAAAATTTTCTAGGAATAGGTTGCTGTCTGCACTTTTACAGATTTGTGAATGTGACAAGCTCCACAGAAATGGGATGGTACAATTGGAATATCTTGTCAGGATGCCAGTACATTGGTCCCTCCACCATTCACCTCAAATAATACTCATCATGATGTTAATAAGCCAGCTGAGCCAGACAAGTTTGCTCCAACAATAACTAAGTTGCAGCAATCTGCAGTCCAATTGCTATGAACTCAAGTACCCAGAAACCCCTGACCACAACAATCTCAAGTGACTCAAGACAAGTGACACCAACCTTGCAACAGTTTTGTTATGGTCACTAAGCACAAACTCGACGGAGTGAAAGAGTCAGGCAAAATTATTATGAGACCACTTAAGTTGATCCCTGGCTTAGAAATGAATGGAAGAAAAGTTCATTTTTTTTATCACATTTGCCATTTTGGTCTGCAGTGTAGTTTTTTTTTGCAGCTTCTGAGCAAACCTTGCCAGTGTGCTGTTGATGGAGAAATTGTATGAAACATTTGAATGTTCTTTAATGTAGGATGAAAAGAGGGGTAAAAGATGTATTAGAGAGTAGCTGTGCAAGCTTAGAGAGTGAGGGAATAAGCTGGCCAATGAAATCACTGAGCAAATAGTTCATCCCTTACATCTCTTGCTGTAACGTTCTCAGATGGCCTTCCTTCCTTTTCTGCTTCCTGTTCTTTGTCTGACGGGGGCTACAGCTATGTTTGTCCTATGAGCAGGCCTCTTTGCTTCTTCAATGCAAATCACATCAATGTGATGCAGCAGAGCCTTTGTGGAGCATATTGTGTTGATCAAAAAGTGTTTCATGAGCTTTGCCCTGCCTTCACTAACCTTCTGCTGTCACTTGGGCTTGAGCCATCTCTTACAGACACACCTGTTTTACCTTCCCAAAATTTGGAGAATTTAGTTTCCTGAGGAGTCTTGCATCACAGTGACTTGTAGATCACCATTTCCTTCACAAGAGGAGAAGACAGAAGGATGAGTTTACATGTGTAATGTGCACCAAGCAGGCAGCAAATAAAAAGAGGTGACATTATCCACCCAATGGTACGATCTGCAAGCTATCAGACAATGGAAACCCAACATCGAGACAGCATAGCAAGTTTCCATTCTAAAGGCGAAAGGAATCCAAGTAGGTCACTAAAAAATCACACTTTTTCCTGCTACAGAAGGAGCGGAAGCATGCTTACTGCAGTTTTTTTCCAGACCAGTTTTCATAATTTCCTTTGATCTCGATCAGAATGTTTGTGTGTACGGAACCATTGGACATTGCACACATGGTTTTTGCTCTGCCAATTTGTATATGACAGTGCCTACAATTGGTGTTGAACATGATTTGAACATTTTGGTAGGATAAAATAAGGTAGGGGAGTCCAAACCTAGAGGATAAAGGTTTCAGATGAGGGGAGAGTGATTTAAAAGGGGCAACTTCTTCTTGCAGAGGTATGGTACATATTTGGAAGTGGTAGAGACGTTACAATTACAACATTTAACAGATATTTGGACAGGTACTTGCATAGGAAATATTTAGACGGATGTGGGCCAAATGCTGGCATATGGGACTAGATCAGTTTAGGATACCTGGTCAGCATGGATGAGTGGACCACGGGGTCTGTTTCCATGCCATATATCTCTATGATTCTATAACCTATGGAACAAATGCAGACAAATTTGTCTAGTTAATTTCGAGACACCTGGTCACATGGAGGACCCGAAGGACCTGTTTCCATCCAGCATGACTCCATAATTATATCTAATGCAAGGTTTTTGATTGTCAATATCAAGGTCCATTTGAAAGTAGTGCATGCCTTGGGCAGCCAATGGGTAGCATTTAAAATAAAAAAAAGTTATCTGTTCGTACCCCATTTTTGAGTGATAATTGGATGACAGGCAGAAGGGTTTATTTCCCACCTTTACAGATTTGTAATGAGCTTGGACACTTTTCCTCACAAGAGTTTCCAAGTCCCATGTTGAAGACATTGTAGACTTTGATTTCCTTTAAGTGAAGTGTCCTTGAGAACTAGCAGTTGCCCTTGTGGAAGGTAAAGTGAGTTCAGAGAGTGGTTTTTGAGTTTTGATAATGGTTGAGCAGTTGGAGAGGTTGCCCTTTGCATTAGTAAGTTCCCCTGATGCCAAGGTGTGCAGACAGAAAGAACAACCAAGGTCAAGAGGTGAGTGAAGGCTCAATTAGTGGTGACATGATGGTGGCTTGAATGTCTTGACTTAGTTTGGCCACCCTAGTGAGGTCTTGAAACCTTTTTGTCTCTTTGTGGCAACACCTGAGATGTTGCAAGCTGTACTTAGTGATATTTTTAACGCCCCAAGAATGTAGAACTCTGTTAAAGCTTTATAGTCCCCCCTTCCCTTTAAATCTTTTCAGCAGATCTGTCTGAAAACTTTGTTATTGCAATACAGCCACAGATTGCTGCTGTCTCAAGCTAAAAATACAATATACTCCTTTAACAAGTTGTACCTTTTTAACAGCTCAACCAGAACATCATTTCGCTTCCACCTAATAGGTTTATAAGTGTAACTTGTTACTTCCTTTCTTAACTTCCTTCAGACTGCCATCACAGCTTGAGTACAGCACTATTTCTTTGTAGCGGGACATGAACCCATATAACCACTAAAGCTGGGTGACAGCGATATTTAAATGAAGATTACCATTTCCTCAAATGAAGGGATTGCTGACCTAGATGTTCTCCTGCATTGGTTCTCTGCTGCCAATGTTTTGAGAGATGTTAATGTGATCCCAATTTTTTTCATTGTTCAGAGTTACTCATGTTTTTGGAGCAAACTCCCATAAAAAACCTTCCAATTCTACATCCTACAAGTCCTTCTTTCACAGCCTAACACGAAGAGAATCAATGTTTGTATATATTGGCTCTTGTCCTGGGTTTATTATTAATTCTATTAAAAAATGCTTGTCGACATTTAGTTTATACTCCAAGTAAAAGACCTTCAAAAATATGCACATTGTTTCCAATAAAGATAGTGACCCTTCATTGATGTTGGAGGATCATTATTGGTACTGATGCTCCAAACTCAGTTGTTTCACCCCAAAGGCAAGAAAAAAAGCTTTGAAATCTTTGGCTAAGTATATGAGAGAAGCATCTTGAGTCAGGCACGTAAAAGGTGAGTTCCCAACTGCCTGTTGATCCAAATGTTCGTGACATAATGTATGTTGTAAGATTGTGCCCTGTGCTGAAAATACTATGGCCATTGTCTCACTTATCCTGTGTCCTCTATTTTTTATACTACCATAGCAACAACAGTGGAACAACTACAGAAAAAGGACATGTGCTGTGTTGAAAGGATGTCAAACATTTCTTTATCAAACCTCATTCATTTCCTGCATCATCAACATGAATTCAGGAACCAAGGATAAGTAGTTAGTGTACTATTGTGGTGTACAAGCTGACAGGCATAGAAGTAAGCTATTCAGCCCCTTGAACTGGTTTTGTGCTTGATTAGCAATTTGTCTGAGCTGTGCCTGAATTCAATTTACCCACCACTCATACAATTCCTTTCAAACCATATACAACAAGACAAAATCACTCTTAGTCCAGTATCCATCATCTTTGAGTGGCGAGATTTCCAGTAGTTTTGAATCGAAGAATTGTTTTCTTTCCTAAACTTCTTAACTCTCACTTTAAGACTGTGCCCATTCGTTCTGGATCCCACAACAGCAGAAGTATCTCATTTGTATCTCCCTCTATCGATCCTTTGATCATTTTAAATGCATTGATTTGATCAACCTCGACCTTTAAACCTTGGTAAAGACAAGTCAACTTTATGAGAGAATGTACTCATGTACTCATAATTTGACATTTTAAGGCCTGGTATAATTGTGGTGAGTTTGTAGCAGCTGGGAGTGGAATATGAGGAGGTAATCACTGTTGACCGGAGGGTCAGGAGACATCTGGCCTTAGCTTACGAACATCAGGACCCAGATTTCAACAGTCCTGTAATTAAAATGAGAAAATCATAAATCAGTAAACATATGTACAGACTTTGGGGACAGTGTCCTTGAATGTTCTGCAGATGGTGGCTGAGTTGGAACATTCAGCAGCACTATCTGCAGTACCTTGATAGATATGTATACAGCAGTACTTGAACAATGAGCTTCAGCACATTTTCTTTTTTTGTCTAATTGAGGACCTAATAGCAGTCATAGCTATTGATATTGAAGCTGAGACGGTTGACATGCAGGTCACAGAGCTCTGTTCCTTCTGACTTTCAAGAGATTGGAATTTAAGTACAGAAAAAAATAAATGGTGCTCACCGTTTCAGAGTAAGATTGTTATTATTTGGATAGCTTTCTCAGATTTACTAACTATGCAAATATGTGCTCCTACAATGACCTTGTTTCTCAAGATAGTACCATTTGTGCCCTCTTGCCAACATCCTTAGACATCTACACATGAGCTAGAAACTTACTGGTGCCAAGCTATCTTTGTAACCAGCATATGAGCCTGGGTTGAAAAGAGACACAATGGCACGATGTGAAAACTAAGCCTCCAGAAATGATTGCTTACTACAAGCTGAAGGTTTCCTATTGGGGAGTTGCTTGTTAGTGTTCATAGCTCACCTGTTCAATATTAAAGAGACCCAAGGCCTAATATTGAGCGCATCTTAGGCCTTGCCATGTAAGCACAGGGATTTCTCCTTATACGTCATCTCTCGTTATGCCTCAACCCATTAATGTGTGTTCCCAGCTTTCTATCCCAATCACAGTCGAAAGAATGGGCTGTGGTGTAGAACTATTAGGGAACGAAGGTATATGCATATACACGTGTGTTTGAAATACACTAGCATTTTTACAATGAGCTGAAATTAACCTGTAGTGATGGCCTTCTGGGGGTATAGAATTAGAATTAGAATTAGAATTATTGTCACATACAATCACAGGAGTACAGTGGAAAGTTTACAAGTCACCACTATGGTGCCATCTTAGTTATAAAGGTGCTAATGTACAGAATCTTGACTACAGGCTCGGGAAAAAAATAGAGACTAGAGAAATAAAAAGTCCTGCATCACAGACATTCAAAAGTACAAAACCATCTTAATAAGTTAGAAAGGTAAAGACATAAATTGTTCTGATTAATGGTCCTTCCATGATAGTACAATAAAGGAAAAAGAAAAAAAAATTAATAAAAGACAATTTAAGACAAAGTCCACTTGTTCCAATTTCATGGCTCTCAATTCAAAGACCCGACTCCCCTTGGAATCCCATGGCAAAGCTGAACAAAATGTCACATGGGGTAACAGACTGACTGAAGCCACTTCAAGGAGACCTAGACCGAAGACAATAAGAGGACTCCCACGTCAAAACGGACCAGCCATGCCATCAAAAAGATGCTGCATAAATCTCGAGAAAATCTCAGACTATTGGAATGCCTGACCTGGACCCACCCCATCTTTGACCGTATAAAATGTCCAATCAGAAGATTCCTTTCAGGATTCAATAGAATCTACACGGGGATTTCAGATAGCCAGTGAGTTGTGTTAAAGAATAAAAACCTAAATTGTTTAGCAGAACATTAAGGATAGAAGGACAACAAAGGAAAGAGTAGGGCTCACTAAAGACCACAGCAGTAATTTGTGTGCAGAATCTGAGGATGTAGATGGGGCTTGAATTGAACACCCTGGCTCAGTGTTCATTGGTGAGAGGGACAGAAGGGCTATGATACAATTAAAGAAATTCTGAGTAGCCTGGTGCACCACTCAGGTGGGCCTGAGGATATATAAAGAACAAAAAGAACAAAGAACACTACAGCATAGGAACAGGCCCTTCAGCCCTCCAAGCCTGCACCAGCACATTTTGCCCTTTCATTTTAAAACTGTCTTCATTTACAAGATCTGTATCCCTCTATTTCATTCCTATTCATGTATTCATCCAATTACTCCTTGAAGGCTGCTATTGTGACTGCTTCTACCACACCGTCTGGCAACGCGTTCCAGGCACTCACCATCCTTTGTGTGAAAAACCTGCCTCACGCATCTCTTTTAAACGTAACCCCTTGCACCTTGAAACTGTGTCAACTGGTAATTGGCCCCTATACCCTGGGAAAAGGCCTCATACTTTCCACTCTATTCATGCCATTCACAAACTTCTAAATTATTGTTAGGTCGCTCTCAACCTCCTGCATTCCAATGACAACAAACCCAGTCTATCTAACCTTTCATCATAGCTAAAATCCCCCATACCAGGCTACCCTTTCCTGGTAACCCTTTTCTGCATCCCCTCTGAAGCACCCACATCCTTCTGGTAGTGTGGCGACCAGGACTGTATGCAATATTTCAAGTGCAGCCTAACTAAGGTTCTATAACGTAACATAACTTGTCTATCCTTATACTCAATGCTCCTTCCAATGAAGACAAGTATGTCATAAGACTTGCTTCAGCACCCCATCCAACTGCGCAGCCACCTTCAGTGCTCAGTAGGCCTGCGTAGCTGGATCCTTCTGCGTATCAATACTCCAAAGTGTTCTGTCATCCACGGTATAATTTCCACCTATACTTGGCCTCCCAAAATGCAGCCGCTCACATTTGTCCGAATTAAACACCACCTGCCATTTTTCTGCCCATGCCTTCAACTAATCTATAGCTTGCTGTCTCCTCCGACAATCCTCCTCACTATCTGCAACTCTGCCAATCTTTGTATCATCTGCAAATTTACTGATTAGATAGCCATGTTTTCCTCAAAATCTTTTATGTAGACCACACACTGCAGAGGTCCCAGCGCTGATCCCTGTGGAACACTGTTAGTCACAACCATCCATTCTGAAAAGCATCCTTCCACCACTACTCTCTCTCTCCTATGACTAAGCCAGTTCTGTATCTACCTTAACAACTCACCCCGAAACCATGTGACTTCACTTGTTGTACCGGTCTGCCATGAGGGACCTTGTCAGAGGCTTTACTGCAGTCCATGTGGACAATTTCAGCCACTTTTCCCTCATCAAACATCTTCGTCACCTCTTCAAAAAACCCGATCAAGTTAGTGAGGCATGAACTCCCCCGCACAAAACTATGCTATCACAAATAAGTCCGTTGCTTCTAAATGTGTAGAGATTGTGTTCCTGACAATCTTTTCCAATAATTTCCCGACCAATGATGTAAGACCCACAAGTCTGTAATTTCTTGTATTATCCCTGCTACGCTTCTTAAACAATGGGACAATATCGACTATGTTCCTGTCGTCTGGGACTACACCTATGGTCAAAGAAGATACAAAGATGTCCGTCAATGTTCCAGTAATTTATTCTCTTGCCTCTGTCAATATTCTGGTATAGATTCCATCTGGACTTGGGACACATCTACTTTAATACTTTTTAAGACAGACAACACCTCTTTCTTTTTAATAGTAACTTGGCTTAGAAACTCAACACTCCCTTCCCTGAGATCATCCTGCACCAATTCCTTCTCTTTGATGACAAATGGACTTGAATTTGAATAAATTTGAGGTTATGCACTTGGGCAGGCCAAACAAATCGAGAGAAACATGGTGATCAGTCGGACCCAGAGAAGCATGAGAATCAGAGGGATCTTGGTGTTCGGCCCCTGAACATATCAAGTCATGTGGATAAATTGGTTCAGAAGGCATATGGTACACTTGCCTTTATTAGTCGTGGCCAAGAGTTTAAGAGCGGGGATTTTATGCTGGAACTTTATAAAATGCTTGTTAGGCCACAGCGAGCGTATTGTGCGCAATTCTGGAGTCCACATTTAGGAGGGACATGGTAACACTCGAGGAGGTGCCGAGGAGATTTACCAGGATGTTGCCTGGGCTGGAGAGTTTCAGTTATGAAGAGAGATTGAAGAGACTGGGGTTGTTTTCTCTGGAGAAGAAAATATTGAGAGGGGACATGATTAAGCTGCAAAAAATTATGAGGGGCATAGACAGGATAGGCAGAAAGAAACTTTTCCCTTTGTCGGAGGGATCAATGACCAGGGGACATAGGTTTAAACTCAGGGAAGAAGGTTTAAAAGAAACGTAAGGAAAAACATTTTCACTGAGATGGTGATGGAAATCTGGAACTCACTGCTTGTAGGAGCAGTAGAAGCAGAAACCATGATAAAATTGAGGAAGCATTTAGATGTACACTTAGGATGCCAAGACATACAAGTTGATGGCCTAAGATGCTGGAAAATGGGATTAGAATAGTTACAGTCATAGAGTCATAAAGATATACAATATGGAAACAGGCCCGTTGGTCCAAATCATCCATACCGACCAGACATCCCAAACTTAACTAGTCCTATTTGCCAGCATTTGACCCATTTCCCTCTGAACCCTTCTTATTCATGTGTTCATCCAGATGCTATTTAAATGTTGTAATTGTACCAGCTTCCACCACTTCCTCTGGCAGCTAATTCAACACACGCACCATCTTCTGCATGAAAATATTGTCCCTAAGGCTCCTTTTAAATCTTTCCCCTCTCATCTTAAACATATGCCGTCTAGTTTTGGACTCTCCCACCTTGTCTATTAATTCTACCCATGCTCCTCATGATTTTATAAACCTCTATAAGGTCACCCCTCAGCCTCTGGTGGTCCAGATAAATGTGAAGTGCTGTGTTTTGGAAAGGAAAATTAGGGCAGGACTTATACACTTGATGGAGAGATCTTGGAGTGCAAGTTCACAGTTCCTTGAAAGTGGAGTTGCTGGTAGACAGGATAGTAAAGAAGGCGTTTAGTCTGCTTGTCTTAATTGGTCAATGCATTGAATATAGGAGTTGGGAAGTCATGTTGCAGTTATACAGGATATTTGTTCAGACATTTTTGGAGTATTCTATGCAATTATGGCCTACCGTCTACAGGAAAGATGCTGTGAAACTAGAAATGGTTAAGAAAAGATTTACAAGGATTTTGCTGGGGTTGGAGGATTTGAGCTATAGGGAGAGGCTGAATAGGCCGGGGCTATTTTCCATGGAATGTTGTAGCCTGAGGGTGAACTTACAGAGATTTATTGAAATCATAAGGGGCATGGACAGGGTAGATCAGCAAGCTCTTTTCCCTAGGGTGCAGGAGTCCAAAACTAGAGGACATAGGTTTAAGGTGAGAGGGGAAAGATTTAAAAGGAACCTAAAGAACAACTTTTTCACGCAGAGGGTGTTGTGTATATGGAACAAACTGCCAGAGGAAGCGGTGGAGGCTGGTTGCAACAATGAAAAGGCATTGTGTTGGTATATGAATAGGAAGGGTTTAGAGGAAATGAACAAGTGCTGGCAAATGGGACTAGATTTACATAGCATATCTGGTCAGCATGGAAGAGTTAGACTGAAGTATCTGTTTCCATGCTGTACATCTTTATAACTCCATGACTGTGCAGATTCTCCCTATAGCTCAAACCTCCAACCATGGCAACATCCTTGTAAGTCTTTTCTGATCCTTACAAGTTTCTCAACAACCTCCCTATTAGCAGGGAGACCAGGACTGCATGCAGTATTCCAAAAGTGGCTTAATCAGTATCTTGTACAATTGCAACATGACCTCCTAACTCCTAGATTTGATGCTCTAACCAATAAAGGCAAGCATGCCAGTTGCCTTCTTCGCTCTCCTGTCCACTGTCGACTCCACTTTCAAGGAAATTTGAATCTGCACTCCATGATTTCTTTGTTCATCAACACACCCCCGGCCCTTACCATTAAATGTATAAATCCTGCCCTGATTTGCTTTTCCAAAATGTAGCACTTCACATTTATCTAAATTAAACTCTCTCTGCCATTCCTTAGTCCATTGGCCCATCTGATCAAGATCCCATTGTAGTCTGAGAAAATTTTCTTCGCTCCCCACTACATCTCCAATTTTGGCATCACCTGCAAATTTACTAACCATACCTCCTATGTTCGCATCCGAATAATTTGTATATATGACAATAAGCAGTGGATCCTGAGCCAGTCCTTCTGGCACACTGCAGGCCACAGTCCCCAAGTCTGGAAAACAATCTTCCATCACCATCCTCTGTCTTCTATTTTTGAGTCAGTTCTGTATTCAAATAGCTAGTTCTCCCTGTATTCCATGTGATCTAACCTTGTTAAACAGTCTGCCCTTAGCTGGTTGTTTTTGACCAGTGTGAACACAATGGGCTGAAGGGACTTTTATCTGTTCTGTAGATCTCTATGACTCCACATCCTTGCCAATATTGACTTTTTGTCTTTCTATAATTTAAAAAAAACATGTTCCACATAAATTATAAAACCATAAATAAATTTATACATAATATCCATATGTAGAATAGAATCATAGAATGCCTAAAGTGCAGAAACAGGCCATTTGGCCCAACAAGTCCACAATGACCCTCCAAAGAGCACCTTATCCAACCCATACTCTAATCTGTAACCGTGACTTTCCTGTGGTTAATCCACCTAATTTACAACCCTGCACACAATGGGTAATTTAGCATAGCCAATTTACCTAACTTGCACATATTTGGACAGTGGGAGGAAACCAGAGCACCCAGCAGAAATCTGCACAGACACAAGGAGAATGTGCAAACTCCACATAGACAGTTGCCTGAGGCTGGAATCAAACCCAGTGCCTGGCACTGTAAGGCAGAAGTGCTAACCACTGAGCCATCCTAAAGGTGTTGAGATGTTCCAAGGGAGTGAGGAGACAGTGCAGACGGCAAACGGAGTATAAGAGCATTAGCATTGTGAGAGGTGGGTAGAGTAACACAGATAATTGTAACACAAGTGGAATATTACACTTATGTGCCAGAATAGAAATGATCTTCCTACACTGCTGCCCAATCCCCCTCACCCGAGAAATGGCATTGACTCGGGTGGCGATCACTGACTACGCTGGCATGGTTTGTCAGAATGACCTTATCTGATGGTCATCCAGAATTGGACTTCACTCCACCATTAAATCCCCGTGGACCTCCTCATCTCTGACATATCTCCTCACTCCCCCTTAGCTAAGCAGCAGACTTCCAGATCCCAGCTCTCCTACCAATGTGCAGAGGCCTTTGTAAGATGGTGTGGCTGTAAAAGATGCTGGTCTTAAGAAGGACATCTGCTGAGCAGTGAGTTGCTCCCAGAACAACAGTTGGTAAATTAGGTGGAAATTGGACATGTTTCGCACTGCAAGGGTTTAAACAGTACTTAATAATGGTAGGTTTGCTTGATTCTTTGGTAAGTGTGCCATGAAATTGCTCCCCCTCACAGTGGGAATCACTCCGATGAATTCAGCACAAACTCACACTTTGTCAAAAACCTAGGAATCAACCTTTGATTTTCTGCTCTCTCACACGCAAGAGCACAATAGAGGCCTGAAGGCCTTTGATGGACATTGTGTAATTCAGTGTACACTGAAGTTCAAACTCAATAGATGTACTTGTTTTGCTTGAAAATGGAGCTTCCTTTTGCAATTTTAGAAAAATATTATTTACAAATGAACGCATTTGACATCTGACAAAAGATGTAATGTTGGTTATTATCCAGTTTGTATATAAAAAACAGGACCAAAGTCCTCAATTCAATGCATTATATAAATAAACAAAAGAAAATACATACTGCCAACGAAACAACACACTGTGAAATATTTAAATTGTATTTTTTTAAGACTACTTTAAACATAGTAATCTTGCAGACAGAAATGCTTTTCAGACTCCGTCAGGTGCCCGTAATGAGGGAGCCTCTTTCAATATCACTCTTTATAAACCTAGTCATCCACGTTTTCAATGCTTAATTTTTCCCCCTATCATTCTTTTAAAGAGATACATGTATGGCTCAAAGACAAGTGTGGAAGAAATAGATTTCAATTTTTGGGATACTGGCACCAATACTGTGAAAACAGGAAATGGTACCATTGCGACAAGCTTCACCTGAGTTGCTCTTTTGGAGTTTTCTTGCAAATTACGTTACTAGGGTAGTAGAGATGGCTTAAAACTAAATAGGTAGTGCGAGGGATCATGTGAGAGGAGATATAATAAATCAAAGGGATACTAAGAAGTGATAGAGTAGTATAGTGATAACCAAGTGTGACAGAAGAGGCAAAGCACACATTTAATAATGCTTTCACGGCTGAGACCAAAGTTTGCAAAAATGGGAAAGAAAAAAATTAATGGCTCCCTATTTGATTGCATGTAGCATTCATAACAAAATGGATAAATTGTTTGCCCAGATAGAAATGGAATCATAGAAACAAGGCTCAAAATCTCATTCGGTCCTTCAAATCTGCTTTGCCATTTAATATGATTGTGGCTGATCCTTTATCCCACTGCAATAGTCCCACTTTCTCCTTATACTTCTTAACAACTTGAAAATCTATAAGTTTATCAAGTTCTTTCTTGACTATATTCAGTAACTTGAATAAGTATATATATAGCCTGATAATCTTTACTGAAGCACAGTTTCAAGGTGATCATGGCTAGGACCTAAATGTTGTAGGGTACTGAACATTTTGAAAACACAGAAGGCTCAGAAAAACTGGCAAGATAACTCTGATAATTAAGGATGTCATTAGTACAGCAGTTAGAGACGACCTGAATTTGAATTCTCTCCCCAATGGCACTGTGGGGCTACCTACAGCACATGGAACTGCTGGGTTTCTCCTCTACCTTCTGTTTTGATTGAAAGAGAAAATCTAAACATATCCACTTGACCTTCAATGGCATTACCATTGCTGAATTTCCCATTTTTAACATCAGGGGTGGGAGGGAATACCTTTGTCCAAAAAAATGTACAGGTCATATAAATACTGAGTCAACAAGAGCAAGTCAGAGTCTAGGAATTCTGTAGTAAGTAATTCACCTTTTGACACTGCAAAATCCTGTCTCTCACCTACAAGATATTAGTCTGAAAGTAATGGAGAACATCCACTTGTCTGGATGGGTGCAGCTCCAAATGTGTCATTTCCCTCTTGGGCTGACTGAGGCCTGACTGTTTTATCTTCATTTATTCTACCTCAGTCTGTGTTCATTCTAACAATAACATTTACTTCCAGATCTTTTACACACACAGAAAGAGATCTCTACAAATTTAAAGTGTCTCCTCCAAGAGATCTGTCTACAGGGCTCTTCTGATCATGTGACCTTACATCATCGCTTGTTTATAATCTCTTAGACTTATGCTGTTCACACAAAAACAGTTGTCTGGTGACTCATGACTCCCAGTATTGTTACAGAAATATTAATATTTTTACACGAGACTGGATAATATCTCAAAGTATGGAAGCCCAAGTTTAAATCGAGCCCGACTCTGCAAGCGGCAGAGCTGGAACAGATGGTAGTCATGCAGCCAGGCCTTTGACAATTAACTTCTTATTGAGACCAGACAGGCCTGGAACCGCCCTGCCAGGGCAGTTTCAGAACAAACCATTGCGTCTGCCACCAGTGAAACTGCGTTATTAGAAGAATGCCATGCAAACTTGGTGGCATCAGCTCAGTAGGAGGCCAGAGGCATAGTGTGACAAGGACAGCACTTGACAGTTGATGATTCAAAACCATGTTCTGCAACCTCCAAAAATGGAAAGTAGTCATTCATTGGATCTTCCTGTCCCACCTGATGTTGTTGTTGGATTCAGGCCACAGAATCTCAAGAAGGGCATGAAGAGAGGGAGCTAAAGGGGCCACCTCGAACACTAGCTCACTACTTTTGCATCTTTTTCAATGGCATCTCCAAAGGGCAACTTTGACTCGAGGCCAAACTGCACAGCACCTCTAGCTCCTTGTACCTCGTGGTGACGATCATCAGGCTAACCAGGCCCAGAAGATCACCTCAGTGAGATGACCCGAAGACTAGAACAAGTCCTAGATGAGAGAGGAAGCTCAAGTCAATGAATGCAAATCTTGCAAGATCATGGAACGCTCAAAGAACAAGGAATAGCCTGTCCCAGACTTATTGAATGAATATTACCAGCCCTTTCAGACAAATTGTTCAAATGCAGTGGTAGGGTCCTGAGGATAGGGTGTGGCGAATGCTCAGAAGCACTTGTCAGCAATAAAAGCTCACATAGATTTGAGACTGCTACTTAAGATTTAAGACAGTTTATTGAAGAATTCTGTGAAGAGATTGATAGAGTTTATTAAAGTGCAATAGTAGAATCAGGTAAATATTGTTTCCCCTTGATAAAATGCCCAGTAATGGTGTGCTGGACCTTGCCCTAGCTCTTGTCCCCTTTGTCAAGCTCACGGCATAACAGGCCCAATAAAAAAGGGTTACTGCAAACTGGAGATGATTAGTTAGGATATGTTTACTCACCTTTCACCTTACAACGCAACTATACTCAAGAGGCTTAAGTCAGTATAGGCCAAATAGCTATTCATTGGTATCCAGCCATCATTCACTCACTCCACCATGGTATATACTTTCAAAAGTCTATACTGACCACAGCCTGTCAATTTTTGTGGAAACATTTAAGAACTAGAAATGCCACATTATTTTGTTTCTGCCTCCAACTGTACCACATAAAAAACATCCACATTGCTGGGAAATCAAATGTAACTGCAGATGCCCAGTCCACAGTTTAAAGGCACCCATTACAACTGAAAAGATAACATTGACAAAGGCTAGATGAAGGAGTGTGTACAGTCATTTGCTGTTTATACTTACTCATTTTCCTCCTCTTATAGTGAAGTGAGAACGAATCTCATTTCATTTCTCGTTTGAAGAAAGTACCATGACAATCGGCCATAAATTTGAATTACATTGCATAACAGGTTTGCGTGACATAGGACAGGTGGGAAAGGATATTTGTCCTGGCAGGAGAAGACAGGGATCGTTGCCGTGGGGATGTGGAGACTTCCATGGCCTGACTGCAGAGGAAATAACACTTGTCATCCTACTTACACTGCAGCGGTCTCAGTAAAGAGGCATTGAACATCACAACTAACCAGTATCTACAGCATCTTCTGCATCTTTCAGGTCCATCCATTCTCCCAAAGGCCAACTTATCTTCCACAGATTATAGTGCAGATGCATTAGAGGGATAACTGGCCATCGTCATTACTGTCTCGCCCACTCCCAGTGTCAAAGACAAAGGCATCAGGAAGGCAAAGAACGGATAAGAGCTGGCATTCACATATAAGGTTAAAAATAATCCAAAGAGATGCCAAAAATATGTTAAGAGCAAGTGAGTAGCTAGAGAGAGAGTGAAACTCCTTAAAGATCCACAAAGCCGTCTTAATATTGAGCCTTAGTCAATGGCAGAGATATTAAGTGAATATTTTGCATTGGGATTTACTGTTCTGAAAGAAATGGAAGCTAGAAAACTGAGGGAAATAAATATTGATGCTTTGAAAACAGTTCACATCATAGAATAGGAATTGTTGGAAGTCTTAGAAAACATAGTACATAGAACATAGAACGTAGAACAGTACAGGCCCTTCGGCCCACGATGTTGCACTGAAATTTTACCCTAAACCTGAGGTCTATCTAACCTCCACCCCTACTATACACTGTCATCCATATGCTTATTTAATAGCGCCTAAATGCCCCTAATGAGGCTGACTCCACTATCCTCTCCGGCAATGCATTCCACGCCCCTACCACTCGCTGAGTAAAGAACCTACCTCTGACGTCTCCCCTATATATACCCCCACTCACTTTAAAACTATGCCCCCTCATAATAGCTATCCCCGCCGTGGGTAAAAGTCTCTGGCTGTCCACTATATCTATACCTCTGGTCATGAACTGATTGGCCTCCAACAACCATGACTACCTTTTCTTTGTATCAGTACAGTTGGTGGAGTTATCTCTCTCCTTTCCATTGACTTCAATTTTGCTACGATTCCTTGATGCCATATTCAGTCAAGTGCTGCCTTGATGTCAAGGACAGTCACTTCCATCTGAAATCTTGAATTTGGTTCTTTTTGGCTAAAGCTGTAGTGAGTTCATGAGCCTAGTGGTACTGGTGAAACCTAAACCAATCAGCTGTGAGCAGGTTCTGGCTGTGTAAGTGCTGCTTTAAAGTACTGTTGATTGAACTTTCCATTGCTTGGCTGAATATAGAGTGTGAACAAATCACAGATGGTAATTGTTTGGGTTGGATTTGTTTTGCTTCTTGTGGATCAAAAAATACCTGACCAATTTTCCATGAGGCTGGCTGAACGGCAGCATTAGAGTCTACTGGAACAACTTAACTGAGGGCTAAATAAAAACTGAAATAACTGTGGATGCCATAAGTCAGGAACAAAGCAGAAGTTGCTGGAAAAGCTCAGCAGGTCTGGCAGCATCTGTGAAGAAAAAAGATCGGAGTTAATGTCTTGGGTCTGGTGACCCTTCCTCAGAACTGGATTCCTCCAGTTCCTGAATAAGATAACAAAGTATGGAGCTGGATGAACACAGCGGGCCAAGCAGCATCTCAGGAGCACAAAAGCTGACGTTTCGGGCCTAGGCCCTTCATCAGAGAGGGGGATGGGGAGAGGGAACTGGAATAAATAGGGAGAGAGGAGGAGGCGGACCGAAGATGGAGAGAAAAGAAGACAGGTGGAGAGAAGAGTATAGGTGGGGAGGATCCCCTCACTACCTCCCCACCTATACTCTCCTCTCCACCTTTCTTCTTTTCTCTCCATCTTCGGTCCGCCTCCTCCTCTCTCCTTATTTATTCCAGAACCATCTCCCCATCCCCCTCTCTGATGAAGGGTCTAGGCCCGAAACGTCAGCTTTTGTGCTCCTGAGATGCTGCTTGGCCCGCTGTGTTCATTCAGCTCCACACTTTGTTATCTTGGATTCTCCAGCATCTGCAGTTCCCATTATTTCTCCTCCAGTTCCTGATTGAACTTCCTCCAGTTCTGAGGAAGAGTATCTGGAGCAGAAATGTTAACTCTGACTTCTCTTCCCAGATGCTGCCAGTCCTGTTGTGCTTTTCTAGCAACTTCTGTTATTATTTACTGAGGGCTAGTTTTGAAGACCAAGTACTATTGCCAGGGTGTTGTCAGGGCCCAAATCCCTTGTAATATCCAATGTCTGTAGCTGTTTCTTGATATAGCATGGAGCAAATTAAATTAGCTGTAAAGTGGTAACTGTGATATTCATACTTCTGAGGATTTGCATGATTACGTTTTCGAAAGGTCTTCAAGAATATAATATTTTATGATTTCTTCTCTTAATGGTATACCTTGGTTTGCAAGTAGACAAAAAAGAATTGAGCAGTTAGAAAATATCTGCAATTATAGTGAAATTCATGTTATTACTCTGTGTCCTTCAAGCATGCAAATTTTATCCTGCAAAAAGATCCAGTTGTGAATATCTTTGAAGTGAAGTCTTTTAAGTATTTGAGTGAGAATAGTTACAAACATAACTTCTTATAGGAATGATGGTTGGCGCCAGGCTAGTCATGCAGTAAAGCTTTTACCAGATTGTAAGATGGTGTGAATATGAAGAAACATTTTGCATTTTACCAGTTCTACCCAGATGCTCAGTTTGAGATATGAGTGCGTACTTTTACATGGTTGATCTGTTGAAAATGTCTTTTTTTCTGTCTGCAATTGCAACTACACTTTCTGGAATAGTTGAGAAAGTATTAATATGCAGTGCCATAATTTTCAAATCTGTGCAGTACATCTATGTGGGAGATAGCATTGAGTGCCAACTGACAATACCATCTTATGCCATGCCTCTTCCAACAAGACCTCTGCAAATTTGTCAGCAAACTGTGATGATCTACCACTACTCTGCTTCTTCTGATCTGATCACCTGGAATCAAATATCTCCAAAAGCTTTTTGAAAATTGCATCACAGGTTGACAGGATAGTAAAGAGGGTTTTTATCACGCTTGCCTTCATTATCAGACCACTGAATATGGGAGTTGGGATGCCACGTTGTGATTGCACAGGACATTGCTGAGGCTACTTTTGGAGTACCGTGTATAGTTCTGGTTGCCCTGCCATAGGAAGGATATTATTAAATTGGAGGGGGTTCAGAAAATATTTAACAGTATGTTCCCAGAACTAAAGGGTTTGAGTTATAAGAAGAGCCTGGATAGTCCAAGACTTTTTTCATTGGAGTGTTGGTGGTTGAGAGGTGACTTTATCAAGGTTTATTAAAACATGAGGGACATAGATAAGCTGAACAGCAATGGTCTTTTCCATAGGGTGGAGGAGTTTCAAACTAGGCGGCATAATTTTAAGGTGTGAGGAAAAAGATTTAAAACAGATCTAAGGAGCAATCTTTTGACACAGACAGTGGTTCATATGTGGAATGAACTGCCAGAGGAAGTGATAGATTCGGGTACAGTTGTGATATTTAAAAGACATTTGGGTAACAACTTGATCGGGAAAGTTTTGGAGGGATATGGGCCAAACGCAGGCAGGTGAGACTAGTTTAGTTTGGGAAGCTTGGCCAGATGGACAAGTTGGGCTGAAGGGTCAGTTTCCATGCTATGTGACTCTATGACTCTGTTCTAGTTTTTAAACTGCATTTAAGCCTCTGTGACCACACTGGAATGTTCACTTTCCCAACAATAATCTGTCAATAAAAACAAAAGAATGCTGGCAAAATTAAGCAGGTCTGACAGTATCTGTAGAAGCAGAAACATTTAACGTCCACTATGACTATTCTTTGGTACTGAGAGGTAGGGAGATGTCTTCTCTGTGTGTGTTCAATCCCTCTATGCCTTCATCCCCTATCCGGATGGTCTGAGGGCTTTCATTTCTTCCTTGCAGAAGGGCCTAAATGATACCCATCCATTACCATCTTTCAATGCTTGGCTGAGCTTCCACTCTCATTGAACCATCTCCTGTAACCTGTCTCATTTTTTACAAATAACTAGTGTGGCAGGAGGTTCCTACAGGTACCCTAGCTATACTTTCCTTTTTATGGAGCTTGAAGAACATTGTTTATTGCAGTCCTCTGAATGGGTTCCTCCCACAATTCCTTTTCTGGCACATCAATAACTGTATTGGTGCCACTTCCTGCTCTTGTCAGGAATTGGAAAACTTTCCCAATTTTGCGCCCAATTTCCAACCTTCTCTAACTTTCAACCTGTCCATCTTTGATACATCCATTCCCTTTATTGTGTTCTTTGTTTCCATTTATGGAGATATAGTGTCTGCTAATATTTAATGCAACCCACCAGCTCACACAATTATCTTATACTTTGCTTCATGTAAGGAGTCCACTCCGTTCTTCCCATCTCCATTGCATCTGTTCTAATGATATTACACTCCACAATCATGCTTCCGACGTGCCTTGCTTTCCTCACTGAGCAGGAACACTCACCCTCACCCCTCCAACCACTTATAAGACTTTTCAACCATGTCCAACACATTCCTTGTGCATCTGCTCTCAACCCTTTCACTCCCTTCCAGAAAAGCAATTGAGTCCCCGTTGTAGTCACTTTCCACCTCAGCTATTTTAAAACAGAAAATAAAAATAAGAAAATAAGGTTAAAGCTGCCTCTTCTATAAACAGAAGAGGAGAACAACAAATATAAATCATTCCCCTCTCCCTCTTCTCAGTGACATTTGAATAACATCATAAACTGCAATAGTAAATCTTACATAATTTACAGATACAAACTATTCCTGATAATTTGATCATAATTACATTAAAGAATTATAATTAAGAAGTAATTAAAATTAAACATCATTTATATATATGGATAATTAGGATTATATTGCTAAAAATTTGAATTACCTGATAATTAGTAGATAATTCAATTTAAGCAAAATTAAATTAAGAGTAGTCTGTAACAGCAGATGCCCAAAATTGAATCAGAATATTTAACTCTTTCCATCAAATCTGCTTTTTTTAAAAAAAATAATACATGTACATGTACCTGTTCTTCCTCTCACCAATCCGTTCCTCCCACCCCAAGCCGCACCTCCATCTCCTACCTACTAACCTCATCCCACCTCCTTGACCTGTCCGTCTTCCCTGGACTGACCTATCTCCTCCCTACCTCCCCACCTATACTCTCCTCTCCACCTATCATCTTTTCTCTCCATCTTCGATCCGCCTCCCCCTCTCTCCCTATTTATTCCAGAACCCTCACCCAATCCCGCTCTCTGATGAAGGGTCTAGGCCTGAAATGTCAGCTTTTGTGCTCCTGAGATGCTGCTTGGCCTGCTGTGTTCATCCAGCCTCACAAATATATTATTATAGGCCTTTTGAGAATGTGGGACTTGAACTCGTGTCTCTTGGTCCAGGAGTAATTGCACCTTTATTATTTTCCTTAGGTTCAACTGTTAGTAAATTTGCTTCATCTTGTACTCAACAGAACCTTGTTGATTGGCTCATTATTGTTCACAACAAAAATAGTTAACTGTATTTTAATTGGAGTGACATATATATTCATGCAAGAAGATTTTAAACCTTTGCGGTTACTGACCAAGGAAATGCTACTTAATGTCAAAAGACTGCCCAATAATGTTTCTAGTAGTAGTACAAGTCTAAAGCACCACCTCTGTAGCTGTGTAGCTGGGATGAATGAAGGAGTTCTGATAATGAATTAGCAAGTGTACCCATTTCCCATCATATTGTATGCTCTTTACCTGCTTTGTGGTCACAGCATAAGCACGTCTTAGCCTCAGGTTTGTAGTGTGTGATGAACAACATGGCATAGAGTATACTGTGTACATATAACCTTCCAACTTAGAGATGGAAATATTGCTGCTAATTCAAGGTACATGTTAATAAAATGTGAGGCTGGATGAACACAGCAGGCCCAGCAGCATCTCAGGAGCACAAAAGCTGACGTTTCGGGCCTAGACCCTTCATCAGAGAGCGGGATGGGGTGAGGGTTCTGGAATAAATAGGGAGAGAGGGGGAGGCGGATCGAAGATGGAGAGAAAAGAAGATAGGTGGAGAGGAGAGTACAGGTGGGGAGGTAGGGAGGAGATAGGTCAGTCCAGGGAAGACGGACAGGTCAAGGAGGTGGGATGAGGTTAGTAGGTAGGACCCTTAGGAAGGGTCTAGGCCCGAAATGTCAGCTTTTGTGCTCCTGAGATGCTGCTTGGCCTGCTGTGTTCATCCAGCCTCACATTTTATTATCCTGGAATTCTCCAGCATCTGCAGTTCCCATTATCTCCGATAATATATTTGAACAGGTTGACTTCAAAAATAAAGGTGTAATGCCAAACATACAGGCTTCATGCAGCCACTCAGGCCCGCTCACATGTAAACACACACATGCACGTTCAAAATTAAAGAGGAATAGTGATCAATACAAAGGAAGATTAAAGAAAATTTGGTTCCGAGTCTTTCAGTTGTCTTTGAGGCATAAGATTTCAACCTGTGGCCAACATTTATTTGCTGATTGCTTTTATGCAATCTGTCATTGTAAATGTTATAATCATTGACGATTCTTAGTTCGTAGATTAATTTTCCCTGTAGCCATTTCTCTGGAGCTGTAGCTCAGTAGCTGAAACTGGGTGCTAGCTTTTTTGGAGATGGCGAAAATAGAAACAGCAGGCTCTCTTCAATTATCCAGCTCTCTGTACCAGTGCGAAAATTCAGGGAACTTTCCTTAAAATATTGTTTCTAGTGTGTATTGCTAAAACATTATTTAGTTAGCCTGCGTTGAGTAACCATTTTGTCAATGCCCAGTACTTGGCATTTGTCAATATGATTTAATGTTGAGGGCCTTACTGTTGGTCCACAAAGTGGCTGACCATTTTTACAAAAAATGTTTATGGTCTATTGTTAGAGTTTCTCAGTCATCCTTTGATGTAGATATAGGGCAGGAATTAGTTCTTCTCTCGGTGTAACAAGTTTCAGGTTTATTCTAGCAATACTTGTATTGAAGAGGTCTTGCCTCGTGTGCAGACAACTGAGGCCTTAATTTAGAGCTACACATTTCAGATGATAAATTTTAACACCCAGCCTTTTTCTGGGTGTGGTAGTTAGTCCACCCTTTAGACATTTCTTGCAGCCATAGATGTATCAATGTGTAAACTCTGCGGTTGGATTAGTTTAATCCAGGACAGAAATTAGACTTCTAAAACTCATCTTAATATAGAATCATCATTTCATTTTATTCTTTCCTGAAATTTGAGCTAGGTCTTCATTTTCTTGTCCTTGAGTGTCCTTGAGAAGGTGGTGGCGTATGGCCTTCTTGAACCACTAGACTGTATCTTGGGTAAGGTAATCTCACAGAACTGACTGGAAGGGAGTTCTAGAATTAGGATCTCATGACAGCAAAGGAATTGTGATATCATACAGAGACAAGGTTACGTGTAACGTGGAGGGAATCTGCACATGATGGTGGCGGTCTGGTTGTGTCCCATTAGCTGGCATAGGTTTTGGGTTTGGAAAGTGCTTTTGAAAGATTACTGATGAATTGCTGAAGTCAATTATAGATGATGAACCCGCTGCCACTGTGCATTGGTGGTGGATACAGTGAATGTTGAGCATGGTGGATGGACCAATTAAAGAAACTGCATTGGCCTGGATGGTGCTGAGCATCTTGAGTAGTGTTGGAGCTGAATGCTTCCAGGCAAGTAAAGAATATTCTACCACATTTCTGATTTGTAAAGTGAAGGTGATAGACTGAAAAGTCAGGGGGTGAGATATTCACTGTAGAATTCCCAAATTCTGACATGCTCTTGTAGCCACAGCATGTATATGACTGATCTATTTCAGTTTCCAGTTAACAGTAATCACATGATGTTGATAGGGGGGATTAATCAATGAATATTAATGCTGGCAGTAGTTGGCATGAATCTTACTTGGTACTATTCAGACTGAGCCTGAAAGTTGCCTAGGCCTTGCTGTACATGCAGATAGGCCACATGGTGATTTATGAATAGTACTGATAGTTGTGTTTAAGCACTGGGGAGAAATAAAGTTCATCAATTCACTGCAGGAAAGGATGGAGCAAAATAGACTGAGCATGTTCTGTAACATTTGCAATAGACTGTGAGAATTGACAGAAGCAAGTACCCGGTGTCCTTTGGTGATGACAAAATGCAAGGCAGCCATCTAAACAAGCTCTAAAGATCATTTATATGTATCAATAACATTTCTTCCCGAGGACAATCCCATAGTGAAACAAACTTCCAAAGGAAATAGTCACAATCTTATCATTCAAAATCTTCAAGAGCCACCTCAGAATATTTTCATTTAATAATTTTCATTATTAGACAAATAGATTTCATTGAAGGGTATATTTTAAGCACACATGAGGGCAATTTGACTTAAATAATTTGTTGTGCAATTAATTGGCATTTATTTAATTAAATATGGAAATAGAAAACAGAACAAAATATCTGATGGAAATATTACATTATCTTAATTCAACATCTATTTTCTCAGAAAATGCTGTGAAAACCAAATTTAGTTCTTAAAATTTCATATGAAATGCTTCTAAAAACATTTAAAATGTATCTACTGATGGATGTAATAACTGTCTCATAGTGTACAATGCTAGCATAAGCATCTTTGAGCTAATTACATTTTCATCGTTGCTTTGCTTCTATTCTAATTGAAAAGATCCAATAATATGGTTATCACATGGCTTACTATGTGTCCAAACTGAGGTAATGTTTTACAAAATAATAAGGAATATTAAAATGCAAAATCATACTGTCTCGTAATTATAACGTGACCATTTTTACACAATGTAGAGCTATAAATTGTAATATCCTTCACACTAGAGGGCATTTTAAAATATTGACAACACTGATTGCCACAATTCTGCTGGATAAATGTAGGCATCAATATATGTATTAATATTTTCACTTCATGCAATTTACACACACCTAAATGCATCAGTAGATGTATTGGCAATGGAAATTTTCTTGTTGAAAGGATCGATAATTGGCAAAGAAAATTGCATATTTGTGCTGTGGATGTGCTACTAATAATAACATTAAATATGTAGATCTAATCTCTAATGTACACATAAATAAAATTGATCTGTGTGATCAATCAAATTGCTAACTTGTTTGCTAAAATTACATCAGTGATTTTGTAGGTTTGTACATTTCTGCTCCAGCAATTTACATATGTTTAGAACTTAAGTATCCTGAAATGCTCTGTGAAAATGTTCAACACTTGCTACTTAATGAATCAGTTTCTTTTTTTTTACAAATGTAAGTCATTACATTTAATCACTTAACGAAAATCAGACATCAAAATTCAAATGCAAGAAATCTGTATCTGATGGTTTGTACTAATAGGATGCCGATCTCCTCACAGAATATAAGTGCTACCTTCACAGCTTCATTATCATTCGCAGTTTATTCCATGCTAAATGAATCAGGAACGCAAATGAATTAGTGAGAATTAAGGAGCCTCTGTGGTCTGAAACCTTTCCAAATCTCAGAAAAGATGAAAGGAGCAGAGTGATGCTTTGTGTCCCTCTGTGCCAAGAAATGGAGCCCCCATGCCAAAACAGCTTCTGAAGAGTCCTGCAGAAATGCACATATAGTTAATGTTGCTGAACGTCTTATGACCGCAGGTTCAGCCATGTGGGAGAGGTTTTACAAGGCTACAGAATCAAATCCCACTCACTCACAATTAATTGCAAGTGAATAGCTTTTACATCGCACTGTCAATGATCCTAGTCTAAGCACACTTCCCTCTTATCTCTGCCACTTACAAATAATCAAAGGTATTTCTATTCTTTTAGAATCAGCTCACAATGCAGACTGCTAAATGCTTAATAAAATAAATTGCCTGAATGTTTGAATTTCATTTATGGGTACTGCTAAAAATTATGTTCATTAATATATGTGACATTATCATTTTATGCATTGGAGCCAGAAAAAAACAAGAATTTATTCTCTATAGTGCAATTGCAGTAAGTCATGCAGTAGTACAGCATCTTTTCCTGCCCTTGTGCTGTCCAAAACTGACCAGTGAATTCCCAGGGGTCCTCTCTGGTTTCTGCATTCTCATTTCATCAGCTGCAAAATATCTGTCACTCATGTCCCAGGCTGAACAAAGTGACATCTGTCAGTTTTGGAGCAAGGATAAATGAATACTTCATAACATTCTACAACCTCACGTGTTCCTCACTGCTACCACCCAATATAGCAATTTCATCATGCTGCAATTGGACTTCAAAATTCGCATGTAATTTATAAATCCTCTTTCTGTTAAAAATAACAATTATTGTTATATGAATAGATTTCATATTTATTTATTATAATACTAGCCAGCTATTCGTACAAATAAAGCAGGGAGAATCTAAAAATACTCTGCATTGGTATTGTGCTGTCCAAATTACAGAGAACATAGAATTATACAGCACAGGAATGGACCCTTCAACCTACAATATTGTGCCGAACATGACGCCAAATTCAACTAATCCCTTCTGTTTGCCCTTGGTCCATATCCTTCCAATCCTTGCATCTACATGAGCTTATCGAAAAATCCCTTTAAATGCTCCTAACATATCTGCCTCCACCATCACCCCTGGCAGTCTGTTTCAGACTCCTACCACCCTCTGTGTTAAAAACCACCCCCTCACATCTGCTTTGAAATTTCCCCTTCTCAGCTTAAATGCATGCTCCCTAGTATTAGACATTTTAACTCTTGGAGAAAACATTCTGACCATCAATCCTATCTGTTTATCTCATAATTTTATAGATATCTATCAAATCTCCCTTCATCCTCTGCCGCTCCAAGTTTTTCTAACGTTTCCTTACAGCTCATATTCTTGAATCCAGGTAAACCTCTTCTGCACCCTCTCCAAAGCCTTCACTTCCTCCCTGTAATGTGGTGACCAGAACTGAATGCAGTACTCTAAGTGTGGCCTAATCAAAGTCTTATAAAGCTGTTACATGACATTCTGGCTCTTGTAATCAATTCCCTGACCCGTAAGGGCAAGAATGTCATATGCCTCCTTTACCACCCTAGCTACTTGAGTGGCCACTTTCAGGAAACTGTGGATTTGAAACCCAAGATCCCTCTATATATCAATGCTTTTCAGGGTCCTGTAATTTACTGTATAATTTTCCTTTACATTTGATCTCCCAAAGTACAGAGAATCCTCTCCCCATCCCCTTTTTCTGATGAAGGTTCTAGGCCCGAAACGTCAGCTTTTGTGCTCCTAAGATGCTGCTTGGCCTGCTGTGTTCATCCAGCTCCACACTTTGCTATCTCGGATTCTCCAGCATCTGCAGTTCCCATTATCTGCCTCTCAGCATCTTATACTTACCCGGATTAAACTCCACCTGCCATTTCTCTGTCCATATCCATAACTGATCTATATCCTGCTGTATCCCTTGATAACCTCCTATGCAACCCAGAACTCCACTGCAAATTTACTAACCCACTCATTTGCATTTTCATCCAAGTCATTTATATATATCACAAAGAGCATAAGTCCCAATATGGACCCCTGTGAATCACCACTAGTCATAGACCTCCAAGCCAGAAAAACATCATTCCACCACTGCCCACTGCCTTCTATGGGCAAGCCAGTCCTGAAACCATACGGCCAAGTCACCATGTATCTTAATCTTCTAGTTGAGTCTACCATGAGGGACCTTACTAAAATTCATGTAGACAACATCTTCTGCTCTACCCTCATCAATCACCTTCATCATCTCCTCAAAAAATTCAAGCAAGTTTGTAAGACATGACTAGCCCTGCACAAAGCCATGCTGACTGTCCCTAACTAGGCCATGCTTTTCCAAATGGGAGTAAACCCTATCCCTAAGAATTCTCTCCAACAGTTTCTCACCCACTGATGAGAGACTCACTGCTTGGTAATTTCCTGAATGATCCCTATTTCCCTTCTTGAACAGAGGAACAACATTAGCTACTCACCCATCTCCAGGACCTCTCCCGCGGCTAGCTACTAATTTATAACTAGTATCTTCTGAAATTAAAAGTGAAATAAACCAGTATGAAGAGTACCTCAATGTATCCAAGACTTATGGCAGAAGTGAGTTTGACTTTCTTTTCCTATAGATAAGGTAAATCATCAAATCTTAACATCTTGAGGGAATTATGAGCATAGCACAGGGCAGCTGAAGACCACGCGAAGGCTATGATAAAAAGATTTCTAAAAACTTATTATTGTCCATGCTTTGCACACTTTAACCAGTTTATGTAATAAAAATAATAAGTAAAAAAAGTTTTAAAGTGCTTTTGTCAGTGAAGTGGACAAAGTGACACAGAATTTGGTTGGCAGTTCAACTCAATAGTGAGGCGAGGAACACAATTTTATTAACAAAATATTCCTTATTAAAAACACTTTGTGAGCATTTGCTAAATTCACACTATATTTACTCTTTATCTAGCTCTATCTATCTGAGAAAGGATATTGCCAATAATGATCTGCATGTTTGAGCTGGGCCGTTGGAAACTTCTTCGCCTCTAACATAAGTCTGGCCATCTTGCAGGAATGTTGATTTTGTACATCAGGGTAGATTTTCTCCAAGGTCTTCTTGTGTTGATGCATGGTTTTCTGCCATAAGTCTTGCTTCAAGTCTTTCCCAAGAGTCTTTGCTAAAGGGTGGCTTCCAGACATATGTTTTTATCATCCCCTCACCCTAGGCCCTCCAGAATGTTGTGTGGCCTTTGGCCAATAGAGTCACGAACTGGGTTCCAATCATCTAATGGGACCATGCCAACACCCATCACTGTTGCCATGCTGGGAGATGTAAAGTGTACATACTTAGGCAGTCAAGGTGTCAGAAAGTTTGATCTCTCTACTACACAACCCTCAGGTTGATTGTAACTGGTTCCCCAAAACTTCGTGATCTCATTGATTTAACTTTCTACTGTTCTCTGTAGTCAATAATTGTTGTCTGGCACTTAATTTAAATTGGCCAATTTCTTTCAGGCTCAGTTTTTCTGGCTTTGGTCAACATAGAATGTCCAGTTTTGGCCTGTGGTCACCTGACCACATTATATGAACATTTTGACAGTGAAAATTTGATAATGTGAGGAGCTGAATTTGAATCATGATTGACTTCAGTATTCAAGTTAAAATATTTGCAAGTGAGAAATTAATCAAAATATCTAATTTTTATCACAAGAGAATAAATTGAAAGGCTGATGTATCCAATTCTAACTTAATGAGCAATATACATTATTTCTGGTTTTGAAGAAATGATTTAGCTGCAATAAATACTCTGTCTTCAGGTGACTGTTAACTTGTGGGAGGGAGGAGTTTGGATTTTCTTTGATGGATTTTTTTTTATTCTTCCATTAGCTATGAGCATCAGTGGCTGGCCTGCATTTATTGTCTATCCACAGGTGAAATAGTCACGTTAGTATTTCTAACCTCTGACCTGTTCTTGTAGATACTGTATTTAAGTGGTGAGCCCACTTGAGTTTCTAGTCAATGGTAATTCCTGTTGATGTTGATTTTGATGTTGATTTTGTGGCATTCCGTGATGATAACGCCATTGAACTTTAAGGTGCAAATATGATACAATTGGCTATGGCTATAACCTGGCATTTGTGTGGCACAAATGTTACGTGTCAATCCTGGATATTGTCCAGAATTTGTTCCATTTGAACATGGACTGCTTCTATATTTGGGGAGTTTGCAAATGGTGTTGAACATTTTGCAATCATTGGCAAACATCCCCACTTCTGACCGTATTATAAAGGGAAGATCATTGATGAAGCAGCTGAAGATGTTTGACCTAAGACCCTACATTGAGGAATTGGGGCTGAGATGATTGACCTCCAACAACCACGACCATCTTTCTATGTGCCGATACGACTCCAACCAGTGGAGAGTTTGCCCCCTATACCCATTGCTTCCAGTTTCGTGAGGGCTCCTTGTTGCCACATTTAGTTGAATGCAGTCTTGATGACAAGGGCTGTCACTTTCACTTCACTTCTAGAATTCAGCACTTTTGTTCATGTTTGAACCAATGCTCTAATGGGGTCAGGAGCTGAGTGGCCCTGACAGAACCCAAACTGGGCATCACCGAGCAGGTTATTTCTCAGCAGGTGCTGTTTGATAGCACTGTTGATGACACCTTCCATCACTTTACTGACGATCAAGAGTAGGCTGATGGGCGGTAATTGGCCAGGTTGGATTTGTCCTGCTTTTTATACACAGAGCATACTTGGACAAGTTTCCACATTGCCGGGTAGAAACCAGTTTTGTAACTGTACTGGAACAGTTTGGCTAAGGCAGTTGCATGTTCTGGAGCACAAGTTGTCAGTGCTGTTGCCAGAATGTTGTCAGGGCCTTTGCACTACACAGTGCCTCTAACCATTTCTTGATATCATATGGAATGAATCAGATTGGCTGAAGACTGGTATCTGTAATGCTGGAGACAACTGGAGAAGACCAAGATGGATCATTAACTCAGCGCTCCTGGCTAAAGATTGCTGTGAAAGCTTCAACCTTATCTTTCGCACTGATGTGCTGTGCTCTTCCACCATTGAGGATGGAGATATTTGGGGACAGTCCTCTTCCAGTGAATTGCTTAATCATCCACCACCATTCACAACTGGATGTGGCAGGGCTACAGGGCTTAGATCTAATACATTGGTTGTAGGATCGCTTAGCTCTGTCAATTACTTGCTGCTTTGCATACACATAGTCCTGTTGGTGGCTTCACCAGGTTGAACCCTGTTTTTCGTGTATGCCGGGTGCTGCTGCTAGGATGCCCTCCTGTATTCTTCATTGAACCAGGGTTGATGCCCTGACTTGATTGTAATGATTGAGTGGGGGATATGTTGGGCCATAGGGTTTCAGATTGTGCTGGAGTACAGTTCTGCTGCTGTTGGTGGCCCACAGTGCCTCGTGGATGTCCTGTCTTGAGTAGCTAGATCTGTTCGAAGTCTGTTCCATTTAGCATGGAGATAGTGCTACACAACACGATGGAGATTATTCTCAATCTGAAGGGGGGACTTCATCTCCACAAGGACTGTGTAACACATCTGTAGCTGGCAGAATAGTAAGGATGAGGTCAAGTATGTTTTTCCCTTGTGTGGATTCCCTCATCACCTGCTGCAGACCCAGTCTAGCAGCTATGTCCTTTAGGACCCGACCAACTCGATCAGTTGCACTGCCACTGAGCCACTCTTGGTGGTGGACACTGAAATCTCTGACCAGATCACATTTTGTGCCCTTAACATCCTCAGTGCTTCCTCTAAGTATTGGTCAGCAAGGACGAGTACCAATTCATCAGCCAAGGGCAGACAGTACGTGGTAATCAGCAGGAGGTTCCCTTGCATTGAGATTCAGAGCCCCTGTTGAGGACTCCCATGGCAACTTCCTCCCAGCTGTATACCACAGTCCTGTTACTTCTGTTGGTTTTGACCGGCCAGTGAGACAGGAATGATGATGGTGTCTTGGACATTGTTTATAAGGTATGGTTCCATGAGTATGACTATGTCACGCTGTTGTTTGACTAGTCTGTGAGACAGCTCTCTCAATTTTGGCACTAGCCCCCAGGTGTTAGTGAGGAGGACTTTGCAAAGTTAACAGGTCTGTTTATGCCAGATAACAAAGTGTGAAGCTGGATGAACACAGCAGGCCAAGCAGCATTTCAGGAGCACAAAAGCTGACGTTTCAGGCCTAGACCCTTCATCAAGAGGGGTTGGGGAGAGGGTTCTGGAATAAATAGGGAGAGAAGGGGAGGCGGACCGAAAACGGATAGAGGATAAGATATTCTCCTCTGTCCATCTTCGGTCTGCCTCCCCCTCTCTCCCTATTTATTTCAGAACCCTCTCCCCATCCCCCTCTCTGATGAAGGGTCTAGGCCCGAAACATCAGCTTTTGTGCTCATGAGATGCTGCTTGGCCTGCTGTGTTCATCCAGCTTCACACTTTGTTATCTTGGATTCTCCAGCATCTGCAGTTCCCATTATCTCAGGTCTGTTCATGCTGTTCTCTTTTCCGGTGCCTAGGTTGATGTCAGGTGATCCATTCATTAGATACTGTTAAAGATAATATCTAAACTCAGGTTGTGTTTGTTTTGGTATGCACTTAAAAATCAATATTCAGTACAAATGCTAAATAGGAAAATTTATGTCAAAAATGGGTTGTACACTGACTAAAATTAATACAAATATTAATCTGTATATTATAACTAGAAGGTATTGGGTTTGTGGGACAAAAAGCTAAAGATTCTAATTGGGCATTGCAAAATGCTATTATCTGACTGACATGCATTATACTTGCCATTAAACGTACTACTGTATGAATTTAGCTGTCTGGAATTTGGTTGAAAGAAGTTAAGAATTCCATTTTCTAGTGCTACACATAAGTTTCAACAACTGGTGCTTGACTAAAAGTATTTTTAGTTGACGCAGAGTCAGAAAGCTAAACAGTTAAGCAACAACAAATCATCTCTGACTAAGTTGATCCCCGAACAGCTTCAGGACAAGACCAATATTCCCATTCAAGTCCTTGAAGATTCCCATGGCAGAGTGATAGAAAAGGTGAAGTCATATGGTATCAGAAGTGAGCTGGCAAGATGGATACAGCACTGATACAAGAGACAGATAGTAACAGTGGAAAGATGCTTTTATGAATGGAGGCTTGTGACCAGTGGTGGCCCACAATGATCAATAGTGGGACCTCTGTAGTTCATGGTCTGCATAATTGATTTGGAGGAAAATATAGTTGGTCTAATTAGTAAGTTTTCAGACGATACAAAGATTGGTGGGGTTGCAGATAGTGAGGACGATTGTCAGAGTATACAGCAGGAGACAATGTGCTGAAAAATGGCAGATGGAGTTTAATCCAGACAAATGTAAGGTGATGCATCTAGAAAGGCCAAGTGTGGGTGAAAATTATAGAATGAATTGCAGAGCCCTTAGGCGTATTGATAGGCAGAGGAATCTGGCTGTGCAGGTCCACAGATCATAGAATCTTTACAGGGTAGAAACAGGCTATTTGGCTCACCAAGTCCACACCAACTCTCTGAAGACATCCCAACAGACTTACACAGTACCCTCCTCATCCTATCTCTGTAATTCTGCATTTCTCAGAGCTAATGCATTTAACCTACCTATCCCTGGACATTATGGGCAATTTAGCATGGCGAATCAACCCAAACTGCACATCTTTTGGGAGGAAACTGGAGCACCCGGAAGAAGCCCACACCGACACAGGGCAAATGTGCAAACTCCACACAGACAGTTGCCCAAGGGTGGAACTGAACCCTGGTTCCTGGCGCTGTGAAGCAACAGTTCTAACTACCAAGCCAGTATGTTGCTGAAGATGTTAGTGCAGGAAGATATTGTAGTAAAAAATAGACTCTAGCATGCTTACCTTCATTGGAAGGGGCATTGAGTATAGGCATAGACAAGCTATGCTGCAGCTTTATAAAACTTTAGTTAGGCCACACTTGGAATATTGTGTACAGTTTAGTCACCGTACTACCAGAAGGTTGTAGAGGGATACAGAAAATGTTTACCAGGATGTTGCCTGGTTTCGGGGATTTTAGCTGAAGTAAGATTGGATAGACAGGGAGATAGTGGGAACTGCTGATGCTGGAGTCTGAGATAACAAGGTCTAGAGCTAGATGAACACAACAGACCAGGGAGCTTCAGAGGAGCAGGAAAACTGATGTTTTGGATCTGGACTCTTCTTTAGAAATGAGTTGGATAGACAGGGTTTGTTTCCACTGCAATGCAGGAGGTTGCGGGGTGATCTGATAGAATTTTATAAGATTACGAATGGCATGGATAGAGTGGAAAGCATCAGGCTTTTTCCCAGGGTGAAGGGGTCAATTACTAGGGGACACAGGTTCAAGGTATGATGGGGGAAGTTTAAAAGAGATATGCGAGACACGTTTTTCACACAAAGGGTGGTGAGTGTTTGGAACATGCCGCAAGAGGAGGTGGTGGAAGCAAACACAATAGCAGCATTCAAGGAGCACTTGAATGAATACATGAATAGGGAGGGAATTGAGGGATACAGATCCTCTAAGTGAAGACAGTTTTAGTATGGAAGGGCAAAATGTGTTGGTACAGGTTTGGATGGCTGAAGGGTCTGTTCTTATTCTGTATTGTTCCTTGTTCTTTGTTCATCCTTTTTTGTTAGGGAAGGTGGTTTTCTTTTTATGTAGAGAATGCATGATTTATATGGATAACAGTTTACCAAGTATCATTAAGCATAATTGCTTAATGTTGCTTTATAAAAGAAAATGATTTGACTGCTTAAAAGCTTCAGATGAGTGTCTTACACGTTTAATATGACGTAAATAATTTTTGTCCGTTTGGAATAGGGCTTTTTAAAAAATCAAGATCATAAAATCTTGTCTTTTAGCATTCGTATGATTCTTCTAGTGCAAAGTACGTCATTTGTTATTGCTCACAACTCAGTTTGTTTTTCTTCTTAGCCAGTCAAATTTCACTTTCAACTGTCAGTTATTTTTAAGCCACTGTGAAAACAGTGCAAGATGTAACTGAATATCATAATTTACCTTTGTTTAAAGTTTAGAAATAATTTGTTATTGTCCATTTTTCCATAAAGCTAGTGATTAATAATAGATACCATCTGACCGTGAGAGTTTTTGGGGGTTTTTCAATTAGACATGGAAAACATGCAAGTTCAGGACATTGTGATCATGTTTTGGAAACAGAAATTTAGCAGTCACATCGTGCCAAAAGTAGGGATTCAGGGGTTTAAGCATGGACAGCCTCTACCAGTTAAGTTAAAAGAATGTAATATTCTTACTAATTGCTAAGTATAATCTTCTAGGTACCCAGGCAGTGCTACACATTTTACTTATTGGCTCTATGCCTCTCAGGAACAGGCTGACATTAGGTATCCACGTGTTCAAAAGTAGTTAGTGCTTTTTACACAAGAGGCACATTTTATCTGCAGACATCGTTGGAAAATAATGACTGAAGGCAATTGTGATTGGAGACTGAGGATTTCCAAAACTGCACCAGAGGCTTTGGTGCAGGAAATCCAAATGAGGAGATTTACTCTTCCTCCACAAGAGAAGTCAACTGGGCAGTAAAGATGGAAAAGATCATTGAGCCTGTCAACATCAGGACCACTGCATTAACAATGTGGCTGCAATGATGGAAAATGTTGAATAATCCATTCTGAGTTATTAAAGTATAATAAAGTATAAAGGCTGCTGATATAACCACTGACCATGCTTACACCATTGAAAGTTATGTCATTTCTAATATTGACAGCACATTGCTTTTCTCTCTCCTACAATCATTGAATAATATCAGTAGATTAAAACACCTTCCCTTATGCTCACACACTCACCACTATTACAGCACTCACTTATCCACAACTCACATCCCACACATAAACTATCGGCTAATTTACAATGACAGCTACATTCTCTAAACATTACAAGTCTCTCATTAATGCACTCTTCTCTTTTGTGTGTGTGATTTTCCATACATAACCAAGCAACTGTCTGTTATAGAATGAGCAATTCTCTCTTCCTACTGAAGATAACGTGTTGGTTGACATGTGAAAGGTTAGAGTGGAGCCTGTGACTAGTGCCAATGATAAAGAAAATGTGATGCAGTATTTCTTCATATGTAATCTTCACTGGCTCATTTGATTTCTCCTTTACTCCACAAACTCTGCATGCCAAATGGTAGATGTTTTTAAAACCCATTCTTTCTCTTTGCTTCCTAATATATAAGTTAGCCCTTTTATATGTTTTACATTACAGGCAATGAGAAACTCAACACTCAGTGAAATGCTGAAGAAAACCTTTTCATAACAATTTTCTTAATCTATTGGGAGCAGCTAGTGGGTAGATTCTTCTTTCAACTGCAATCTTTAGTATTTAGCTTCAAGAATAATTTATTCATGCGTCTGTGAGTTGGACTTAAAGTGAGGTAAACCTTGATTCTCATGTTTAGCCTTCACACTTGTTGAAGTTTTTTGAGTTCTAAGCTCTCCAAAATTTGACCTTTCTTAGCAGGACATAAACATTACTGCCTGGAGTGAGAAGGAATCATTGAGCAAAAGTGTGGGCAGGATTCCCTTATAAATTCAGGATCGTTTATACATGGTGAGGATTTTTGATAGTTTTTCTCTTTCACTCCAGTTCTTTGCTTTTTATTTCTTCACGGGATGAGGGTGTCACTACTGAGACAACATTTATTGCCCATCCTTACTTGTCTAGAGGGCAGTTCACAGTCAACCACATTGCTGTGGGTCTAGAGTCACATGTAGGCCAGAATAGGTAAGGATGGCTGTTTCCTTCCCTGAAGGATATTAGTGAACCAGACAGGTTTTTCCTGACAATCGGCAATGAATTTGCAGTCGTCACGAGATTCTTAACTCCAGATATTTATTGAATTCAAATTCCACCATATGTCGTGGTGGGATTTGAACTGGATCCCTAGAATGTTGTCTGTTCTCTGGGTTAACAGTCCAGCAATAATGCTACTAGGCTATTGCTTCCCGTGTGATGCTTTGCTTGATGTGGGAAGGGTGAAGCATGCATGTTTTGCGAAACAAATCTTCATGACAATGATCTCATTAGGAGTGGGATAGGGAGGATCTTAAACTGTTGTCAAGCATAATCAAGCTCAACAGGATATGATGTCTTAGTCCCATGATTTGACAAGCAGCCTGATGCAGCAGTGATAGAAGTCAGATCTACTTAGCTCCCAGTGAACATTTCCTTTAAACAGTTCCATCTTCAAATAAACGACTTACATTGTTATCTTACTGGTCTTTCTGTGTTTCATACATTTATATCTAAGAGAAGAATGTATTACTGAGAATCACCTTGGGACATTTAATTAAGATAAAGTTGCATTTAAAGCATAAATAACCCTCTAACAGTGAAAAAAAAGAAGCTCTTGATCTGTCATTTGTTCTTCAAAGACATTAGCAGTGAAGTTAGCACCTGCATGTGGGGCAAAAGTAAGCAGGAAATGAACCAGAGTGATAGGACATCAGATGTACCAACTCATGGGGCACAAACAGACATACTAAATCTGCTTTGAAGCCTAGATACTGACTTTGAAAGTTCAGATTATGGAAAATAGCAAAAGAAGTATAATCTCTTTCTCTGTCTACTTGGATGATAACAACAATATTAAAAATCACCAAAGTACTGAAAAAGAATTAGGTTCATTTTCAAAGATACTAATTTCCAATTGAAAGGAAGTGAGATGGTTTGCTGGGTTACAACTGTTAAGTTTAATCTTTCTTTCAAAAAATTGGTGATCCACTGCACCCAACGAAGGGGCTGCACACCGAAAGATTGTGTGATTCCAAATAAACCTTTTGGACTAATCTCGTGTCATGTGACTTCTGAATTTGTCCAGGATTCTATGAGCATAAATGCATACAGGTTGAATCATTCACATGGCTTGAAGATTCCAAAAGCTTAATTTGCTGGAAAATATTGTTTCACTTGAAATAATAAGTGTATGTTTCCTATTATTGTCTTATTACATTCACATCTGCTTCTATGTCAATAAATCCACATGGTCAATTAGCCTGGGCTACATGATCAGATGATGTGATCTGTCTATGAAAGAAGAGTTGCAAAGAAAGATGAAAGTACATAGATAAAATGAGTTTCAACACTGGTATTTCAAAGAACTGATTAAATGCTGATACAAAATCTAGACGTTAAGATATTCCTTTGGAATCTTCAATTTTACCAGGTTTGTCTGTGCTTTTCGTTCTAACTTATAGTATTTTACTTTAATTTTCATAATGCTGAATGATACACAAAAGAGCATAGAAATATTTAAACATTAGTTAATTACATTTCAGCTTGATATTAATTATGCACTTTGGGCCCCACACATCAGGAAGGACATACTGGCGCTGGAGCATGTCCAGCGGAGATTCACACGGATGATCCCTGGAATGGTAGGTTTAACATACAATGAACGGCTAAGGATCCTGGGATTGTATTCATTAGAGTTTAGAAGGTTGAGGGGAGATCTAATAGAAACGTACAAGATAATGTATGGCTTAGAAAGGGTGGATGCTGGGAAGTTGTTTCTATTAGGCAGGGAGGCTAGGACCCGTGGGCACAGCCTTAGAATTAGAGGAAGTAAATTTAAAATGGAAATGAGGAAACATTTCTTCAGCCAGAGAGTGGTGGGCCTGTGGAATTCATTACCACGGAGCACAGGGGAGGTTGGGACGTTAAATGTCTTCAAGGCAGAAATTGATAAATTCTTGATCTCGCAAGAAATCAAGGGCTACGGGGAGAATGCAGGGAAGTGGAGTTGAAATGCCCATCAGCCGTGATTAAATGGCAGAGTGGACTCGATGGGCCGAATAGTCTTACTTCCACTCCTATGTATTATGGTCTTATGGTCTAAGTGTAGAAAATATGCATTTCCTAATTATTCACATTGTAGTTGGCTTTGTGAGTAGATTCCAAACTACTAGCTACTAGCATTTGCCCAACAGATGCAGTTGACTATCAAAGTATCTTGTTGTTTTCGTAGACCATCAACATGAAAAAATAGCAGTCAGTGTCATTGACATGGAAAAACTTTAAACTTTTCCATTTAATTTGGATCCTGATAAATGGCCATAGCTTTCATACTCAGCAACTCTAATATGCATTTCTGACAGCATCCAAAAATATAGATTCTACAAATGCGCCTTGGGCACAACTTTTAGCTATAGTGGATTAAAAAAGATACTTTAAATTATGCAATACCAGCTCAGCATCAACGATGGTAGACATACATTTGCTCACATGTTGAGAGAAAGATCTGAAATTTTGGAACCTCAACAAAGGGCAAGCGGGGAACTAAAGTAGTAGTCAGATAACTAAATTATTGATTGGAAACAAAATAAAGTAGCAAAATGAGAGAAAGACTGGTGCGTGGAAAGCTGGGAAAAAAATCAGAATTAAAAAGATAACTTAAAAGTGATGCAACATAGATGTTTTCTAAACAGTTACAGTATCACCCTCAGTTTTGTGCTCAATAGTAAAGCAAAGCATCTCATTGCTGAATTTGAAGATTTCCCACAATGATCTAACCATTTGTGTGGCATAGCTTTCCCCTTTGCTAACAGTAGTTTAAATCTTTTGCCAACTGGCGATATCCAGGCACTCAGCAATTGTGATGTTAGCAAGTAGGAGGCAGTCAATCAGATTAAAATTTTCTGGTACAATGAACAAAGTGAAGACATTTAATATCCTTCACTTGTCTTGTAAATTTTTTTTATCGAGTACATAAAATGATGTGATTGCACCAAAATAAAGAAAAGTGATTTTTACATTTAAAAATTGAACTTTATGCCGCTATACAGAATTTGACAATCCACAAATATAAAATCAGCTTTTCAAAATCAATGAGGATGTTCAGCAAGAATTATAATATTAATACAGTGCCGTCTCAACAGTACTATCTTTGGAGAAACATAACTTCACTGAGGCATCTTCAGGATTCCCATGTTATTCTGAACATATGCAGAATCCAGAGGTGGCTGTCAGGTTCACAGGGACAATGACAGCAAATGCTCATAGTTTCAATGTCATTGTTACCAGAATATCCTAGTTATTATCTTTTAGTTTACTTTCTGCTGGGATAAAGATTTGAAGATGTAGTGATTGTAATGAGGTCAACCAGGTGGACCTCATAGAAAATGAGATCACTGACTGGGGATGTTAATGTGGTCCAATCAGGGAGCCCTGGCTGACAGATATAAACAGGAGCATCAGAGGTTCAGTTTACACTGATAGCTGGCTCTGATGAAGGCAGACCAACGTCAAGTATTACGTATGTGTGAATAAAGGGTGGCTTGGTGACAGCTTACTAGCCTCTGTGGAGTTATTTCAGAGGGCAATAATATTATGTCTTATGATCAATAGAAGAATCTTGAGTAAAGATTAGATTCCCTACAGTGTGGAAACAGGCGCTTTGGCCCAACAAGTCCACACTGCCCTTTAGAGCATCCCACCCAGACCCATCCCCCTATAACCCACACACTCCTGAACACTACGGGAATTTAGCATGGCCAATCCACCTAGCTTGCACATCTTTTGGACTGTCGGAGGAAACCGGACCACCCGGAGGAAACCCACGCAGATATGGGGAGAACGTACAAACTTAACATTGATCGTTTCCTAAGGGTGGAATCAAACCCGGGTCCCTGGTGCTATGAGGCTGCAGTGCTAACCACTGATCCACCGTGCCACATGTAACCAAAACAGATCAGGTCACAGATGATGTTTGAATTGAGTAATATGGTCTTCCTTGGATAGATAATGGAATCATCTACAATTTTACCGCAATAGAATTGTAACCAATGACCAGATGACAGTATGGGGTAATAAGAACGACTGCATTTTTGGAGAATTCTTGTATCCTTGCCAGAACAATCTGAATAAAAACAAAGGGAAAACATTTTGGTAAATGAGAAGATTATAGTTATGTTTAAAATCCATATTTTAATGAAAAATTGCAGGTGGTTTCACAAGTGTTACAATGTTCAGTGGGAGTACAGCTGTTAACATTCCAAGGAATGCCACAGGTCACTGGTAGAAAATGTTCTTACAATTCAAAATAGAAAAAAAATCAGAAAGCTGTAGGGAATCAAGAAATGTGGGTGCTCAGGCTCACCTTGACCTGAAAAATGCTGATGAGTCCAGAATCTTCTTTGGCTGACATCTTCCAAACAGAAGTGAGAAGAATTATCTAACCAAAGATTGAAGAATGAATAACTATTGCAGTAAGCCATCAATCTCCTACTTTCTAGGAGGTCACAAATTTTTTTGAGAGTAATCACTCACAGAATCGATCTCATTATCTCATTGCAGAGATTTGCCAGAAATTATCGACAGCAACAAACTTTGGTCTTCAATTACCAGACCTCGATTCTGAGAGCATAGTGCTGAGGAAAGATTGCTGTCTTTCATCTGAGGTTAAACATTCAATGTCTGATAAACAATTTTATAATTGTATTCAGTGAAGGGAAACAGCCCAGTGGTGTTGGCTACCAATACCACAACCATGTAGCTCCTTCAGTCCACATTGCTATTCTCATCTGAACTTGTGGATAACAACAGGCTGCACTCCTCTGCCCATGATATGAAAGTTGGGGAAGCCAATAATCTAACCCTTCCAATGTAAAATCTAAATGAAATATGGTTATCATTGAGAATATGCAAAAAGATGACATTTGATTTTATTATTGTTATTGTTCAACAGACAGAATTTATATTTAAAGACTCACTTGATGATTGAAAAGAGGTAGGCATTTTTAAGTATTCCTTTGTGAATCTGTTTATCTGCTGCAGTAATTTACAAGTGTTACCTGATGAGTCCAGTGTACCAATTTACAGATTTCTGACACAAAGTAGAAGTTTATGTGTAAGAACAAGTAATATCTATATGGACAAGTTGGGCAAAACGGCCTGTTTCTGCATACTAATTTCTATGGAATTCCACAGACTGTCAAAGATGAATGTTCTGAGGCAAGATCAGATAATGACTTCAAAGGGTCATGATATTTAGCCTTTTAAACAGAAAATGTTTGTCTTTAGATAAGGGAGCAACAGTTGTCATGGAACACCATAGGATAAGGCAAGAGTAGTGTGAACAACATGCCTTTAGCAAATGATATGTCAGTGAAGTCACAGAGCCAGGGTCTCAGAAGTGCCAACTTCACACAAAAAAGAGAAACTGATTAACAAAGATTCAGAGACTTTGAAGAATGTTAGAATGGAGATCAGTATGGGGCACTACCCATAGTCTTTGAGATTTGTTTAGATTTGGGGGAGGAGCCAGAAGACTGGAAAATTGCAAACAGTTTGGCGTCACTCAAGAAACACGGTATGGATAAGCCCAGCAATTCCAGAGTAGTTAATATAACTTCAGGAATGATCATTTGGGATAGAATTAGTAGTCACATGGAAAAAGTGGTTTGGTTAGGAAGAGTCAGAATGACTTCTAAAGGGAATCTTGCTGGTGTTTTTTGACAAGGTAACAGAAAGGCTCGATAAAGGTAACATTGTTGATGTGGTGTACGTGTACTTCCGGAAGATATTGGTGGTGGCCTAGTGGTACGTACTGACTCAAACTGTACTACTGCACCCACGTCCCACCAATGCTCTACCACTCTCACTATTGCCTGCAACATCATCCACCACTCACTCTCTCCCATCTGATCTCTCCAAATTACGAGAAATAATGGGAACTGCAGATGCTGGAGAATCTAAGACAACAAAATGTGAAGCTGGATGAACACAGCAGGCCAAGCAGCATCTCAGGAACACAAAAGCTGACATTTCAGGCCTAGACCCTTCATCAGAGAGGGGGATGGGATGAGGGTTCTGGAATAAATAGGGAGAGAGGGGGAGATAGACCGAAGATGGAGAGAAAAGAAGATAGGTGGAGAGGAGAGTGTAGGTGGGGAGGTAGGGAGGGGATAGGACGAGCTCGTCCCCTCCCCCCACCGCATCCCAAAACCAGCTCAGCCTGTCCCCGTCTCCCTAACCTGTTCTTCCTTTCACCTATCCCATCCTCCCACCTCAAGCCGCACCTCCATTTCCTACCTACTAACCTCATCCCGCCTCCTTGACCTCTCCGCCTTCCCTGGACTAGCCTATCCCCTCCCTACCTCCCCACCTATACTCTCCTCTCCAGCTATCTTCTTTTCTCTCCATCTTCGGTCCGCCTCCCCCTCTCTCCCTATTTATTCCAGAACCCTCTCCCAATCCCCCTCTCTGATGAAGGGTCGAGGCCCAAAACGTCAGCTTTTGTGCTCCTGAGATGCTGCTTGGCCTGCTGTGTTCATCCAGCCCCACACTTTATTATCTCCAAATTACTAACTCTGTTTGCCTTCTATTCTGCCTGTTCTCTCAGTTATGATACTTCGTTACTGTTCCCCTGTCTGAAAAGCACTAACAGCTATGCTATTCACCTTCATATCACTTAATGCCTCCCATTGTCTCATTTCAGGAGAAGCAGCCCATAAAAAGGCTGAAAGAGCCAGAATGGGTGGTGCCTCATCTCCTAGGCAGAGAGGATCTTGGCCATTGCCAGCAAAGACAGGTCCTACGGAGATGCTGAAACATCCATGCCCTGCCAACCAAATTAGATGCATTGCTCATTGTTGTGCTACTCTCCCATTACTCACACTGTGCATTTCATGTTAACATATCACAACTTCTACCCCGGGTCACAACATTCTGTCTTTTTTCTCTCAGCAGGTGCCAATTTTTCATTCATTTGTGAGAAGTGGTCATTGCTGGCTGGCCACCATTTATTGTCCATCTCTAGTTGACCTTGAGAAGGTGGTAGTGAGCTGCCTTCTTGAACCATTGCAGTCCACCTACTGTGGGTTAATCTACAAGGCTATTAAAGAGGGAACTCCAGGATTTTGACCCAGCAACAGTGAAGGAATGGTGATAGATCTCCACATCAGAATAATGAGTGGCTTGGAGCAGAGCTTGAAAGTGGCGTTGTTCCCTTGTCAGGGAGTCAGGAGAGGAGTTACTTGCTGCAGTATTCCTAGCCTCTGACCTGTTCTTGTAACCCTTGTGTTACGTGGTTAGTCCAGTCCAGTGTCTGGCCAGTGATAACCCTCCAAGACGTTATTTTTTGAGGGGATTCAATGATGATAACACCATTGACTGTCAAGGAGCAGTGGTTAGCTTGTCTCTTATTGTACATAGCGATAGCCTGGCATTTGTGCAAATATTACATACCATTTGTCAGCCCAAGCCTGGATATTGTCCAGATCTTGTTACATTTGAACATGGACTGCTTCAGTCCCTGAGCATTCGCGAATGATGTTGAACATTGAGCAATCATTGGTGAACATCCCTACTTCTGACCTTATAATGGAGAGAAGATCATTAATGAAGCACCTCAAGAGGGTTGGGCCCGGAACACTACCCTGAGGGAATCATGCAGCGATGTCATGGAGCTGAGATGACTGACTTTCAACAACAATGACCACCTTCAAATGTATCAGCTATGACTCCAAACACCAGAGAGTTTACCACTCCTGATACCCATCACTTCTAGTTTTGCTCAGTCTCCTTGATGCCACATTCAGTCAAAGGTGGCCTTGATGTCAAGGGTGTCGCTCTTGATGTTATTCTCACCTCATCTCTGGAATTCAGCTCTTTTTTTCCATGTTTCAATCAAAGCTATAATAAGGCCAGGAACTGAATGGCCCTGACAAACCCAAACTGTGCAATGCTGTGCAGGATATTGCTGGACAGGTGCTGCTTGATAGTACTCTTGATGACACCTTCCATCACTTTACAGATGATCAATAGTAGATTGATTGTGAGGTAAGTGGCTTGGTTAGATTTCTCCTGCTTTTTATGTACAGGACATATCTGGGAAAATTTCCACATTGTCAGATAGATACCAATGTTACAACTGAACTAGAAGAGCTTGGCTAGGGGAATGGCAAGTCTGGAGCACAAGCCTTCAGTACTATTGTCAGGGCCCATAGCCTTTTCAGCATCCAGTATCTCCAACTATTTCATGATATCATGTGGAGTTGGCTGAAAAGTGGTATCTGTAATGCTGGGGATCACTGGAGGCTGCTGAGATGGATCATTCACTTAGTGTTCCTGGCTGAAGTTTGCTGGCATTGTTTCAGGTTTATCTTTTGGACTGATGTGCTTGGATCTTGCATCATTGAGGATGGGGATATTTGTGGAACCTCCTCCTCAAGTGAGTTGTTTAACTGTCCAACACCATTCACAACTGGATGTGGCAGGACTGCAGAGCTTAGATCTGATCCATTAGTTGTGAGATCGCTTAGCTCTGTCTATCACTTGATGTTTATGCTGTTTGGTATGCAAGTAGTCCTGTTTGGTGGCTTCACCAGGTTAACACCTCATTTTGAGGTGTGCCTGGTGCTACTCCTGGCATGGCCTTTTACTCTCTCCATTGAACTAGGGTTGATCTCCTGGTTTCATGGTAATCATCGTTCGGAGTTATGCCAGGCCATGGGATTATAGGTTGTGCTGGAATACAATACTGCAGCTGTTGATGGCCCATAGCAACTCATGGATTCCCAGTCTTGATTTGTTGGACCTATGCAAAGCCTGTCCCATTTGGCATGTGATAGTGCCGCACAAGGTGATTCTCAATGTGAAGGTTGGACTGGTCTCCACAATAGCTGTGCAGTGGTCACTCTTGGACATGGACACATGCATCTGCAGCTGGCAGATTGGCAAGGATGAGATCAAGTATGTTTTTAAATCTGGTTGGTTACCTCACCACTTGCTGCAGGCCCTCTATAGCAGCTATGTCCTTTAGGGCTCATTTTAGCTTGATCAGTAGCACGCTATCAAGCCACTCTTGACGGTGAACATTGAAATCCCCATCCAGGGTACACTTTGTGTATTTGCCATCCTCAGGTCCTCCTCCAAACATTGTTCAACATGGAGTAGTACCGATTCATCAGTCAAGAAAAGACAATGTGTCATAGAGTCATAGAGATGTACAGCATGCAAATAGACCCTTTGGCCCAATTCATCTATGCCAACCAGATATTCTAAATTAATCTAGTTCCATTTGCCACCATTTGGCTCATATTCCTGTTCATATGCCCACCCAGATGACATTTTAATGTTGAAATTGCACCCGCGTCCATTACCTCCTTTGGCAGTTAATTTCATACATACACCATCATCCACATGAAAATGTTGCCCCTTAGATCCCTTTAGAAATCTATCTCCTCTCATCATAAACTTATGACCTGTAATTTTGGACTTTTCCACCCTGGGGAAAAGACTTTGACTATCACCCTATCCATGATCCTCATTATTTTATAAACTTCTATAAGGTCACCCCTCAGCCTCCAATGTTCGAGGGAAAATAGTCCCAGCCTATTCACCCTCTCCTTATAGCTCAAATCCTCCAACCCTGGCAGTATCCTTATTAAACTTCTTCGAACCCTTTGAAGTTTTACAACATCTTTTCAATAGCAGGGCAACCATAATTGAACATAGTATTCCAAAAGTGGCCTAGTCAATGTCCCATACAGCCATAGCATGACATCCCAACTCCCGTCCTCAATGCACCAAAGGCTTTTTTTACTACCTTGTTTACCTGTGATTCCACTTTCAAAGAACTATGAACCTGCGCCCCAAAGTCTCTTTGTTTGGCAAAACAACTCAGGACCTTACCAATAAATGTATAAGCCCTCCCCTGATATGCCCTACCAAAATGCAGCACCTCACATTCGTATAAATTAAATTCTATGTGCTATTTCTTAGCCTATTTGCTCATATGACCAAGGTCCTGTGGTACTCTGAGGTAACCTTCTTTATCGTCCACTATACTATCAATTTTGGTGTCATCTGCAAACTTGCTAACTATACCTCCGATATTCACATCAAAATCATTGATGGAAATGACAAAGTTTCCTCCCACAGTCCAAAAGTAGCCAGCAGGAATTTTCCTTGCTCAATTTTAACCTAAAACCATCAAATTTCATGAGTTCCGGAGTCAAAGTTGAAGAGTCCCAGGGCCCCTCCCACCTGACCGTACACTAGGGTGCTGCCAAATCTGCTGTCCCACTGATGGGTTAGGAAAGGATCCAGTGATGGTGATGATGCTTTCTGAGATTTTGTCAGTAACTTATGATTCTGTGAATCTAATTACGTCAGGCTGTTGCTTGACTAGTCTGTGAGACAGCTCTCTCAATTTTGCCACTATCCCCCAGTTGTTATTAGGAAGGACTTTGCAGGGTCAAAAAGGTTGTTTCTGCCATTGTCTTTTCCAGTGCCTTGGTTGATGCCAAATGATCTGTTCCATTTCATTTCTTTGAGACTTTGTAGTAATTGGTACAACTGAATGGTTTGCTAGGCCATACCTGCGAGCAACTGAGACTCAAGCACATTGCTGTAATGTGGAGTCACATGTAAGCCAGACCAGGTGAGGATGGCAGATTTCCTTCCCTGCAGGACATTAATGAGCCAGATGGATTTTTCTGACAATTGACAATACTTTCATGGTCATTATTAGATTCTTAATTCCAATTGTTGTTTTTATTAAATTCACATTGCGCTATTTGCTGTGGCAGGATTCAAACCCAAGTCCCCACAACATTAGAGATAATGGGAACTGCAGATGCTGAGGAATCCAAGATAACAAAGTTTGGAGCTGGATGAACACAGCAGGCCAAGCAACATCTCAGGAGCACAAAAGTTGACGTTTCGGGCCTAGATCCTTCATCAGAAAAGCAATTTGTGTTTCTGGATTAATAGCCTAATGAAACTATCACTTGGCCATTGCCTCCCCTTAGATGTCAACAATGCCCATGGTTTAAGGGGACTACCATGTAAGACATTTTCCCCATCAGCACCATGAACATAGCAGGATGAATAGAAACATCAGCAAGGCCCCCCCTGCACCCCAACCAGCTCAGATACTGGCACTTTGGTGTCTACTTTATCTAGATTAGAATCAAGGGCACTTGCTGCTGAATACTTTGCTTCAACTTCTCTGCAGCTGGCTGAAGAGAAAAATGCCCACAGTCTGCTGGTACAATCAAGTTGGCTAACCTCCCTCTGCTCGCTCAGCCCCTGATGACACCCCATTGTTTTTGGTGGATGGACTCCGTGCCTTTCGTTGACTGTGGCCACCCCAGTTGAGCAACTTACTTACTCAGCCTCAAACAACAAGCGACCAGACCCCTGAATTATACATGTACAGCTCCTGACTGAAGTGCTATGGACACCTTGACAATGGCTGCCTTGACCAGATGACAGATCATATGTAAGCCTCTGGATTGATATCAGAGGTGTCCCTTGACAAACTATCCCGGGAGCTATGTTGATTGATGCATTGCCTCCCTGAGTCTGACTGAAGATTACCCCCCTTAGGCTTTGAGACATAGCCATTCACTTGTAACCAATGCATTGCATTTGACACGTAGGTTGCTGGCACATGGCGAAGATATGACAGTGACCTAACAATATGCGATACAGCAAGATGTCTTCCCCCTTGACTGATCACTGCTGGAAAACATGACAAGCTGCCTAGCTTTGTGCCTATACAAAAATGCAGGGCAACACAGGTGTATGTGAGCCTTTATGATCTGGCTAAAGGGGCAAACTGTAAAACTGTAAAGCAAGCCAAGGCAGGGATGCTGTGAGTGTTTAGGTAGGTGTGAAGTGAATGAGCAATAAGAAAGCAAGTGATCAGCCCTAAGATGTAGCCTGATTCAAACTGTGAGCTCTGGTGCCTGTCTAACCATAAAAAGTGTCCTTGCAACATCATTCCAATGAAGCTTGCAGGTGTGTTCCAAAGTGCAACTGCAGAAGAGTATTGCAAGTATATTAAAGCTATCCTATCGGTCTCCAACGTAGAGATGTTGGCATTTTTTGGATTCAGCACCTGTGGGCGTGCATCTCTGAGACATTGGTGTCAGCTGTCCAATGTGGAGGTCCAAATTCGCAAGCTATTAGCTGGACTCGACAGGTCCACACTCTGTCTTTCATGTCACAAATCTTATGTGTCTTGTCCCTGTCTGGCGGATGGTAGAATAGGAAACTGGATATTAATGAAACGAGGTTAGGCGTAATGAAGGTGATAATAAGCAATAATCAATATTCTCTCTAATTTCCTTCCTAGCTGCATGGGCCTCCAAGGTCCAAACCCAGACATCAATGCTATGATCAGCCTGCAGACACTGATCACAGTGTGTGGAAACTTGAAGTGGCTGTGCTGTCTGTTGCTGTGCACATTAGAGGGAATAATGGCATAATCCCCATTCATTGGCCCCTCGCTGCTCACTGGCAGAATCTCCTATTGACATCCTGAATACTGTTGGAAAACGTGACTCAATTCTCCTAATACAAGAAAGGCCTTGCTCCGCTTCTCATGTGATTCTCCTGAATTTCTCATTTCACATGTTCAGGGCTTGTGTTCCTTTGAAAACCATTCTCTCATTGCTAGATTTTGCAAATCTTCTGTCAAACCTTTTAGTGTATTTTTCTACTCCACCATGGCCAATTTCCAATTCATAGAATAATGGTCACCTATGGTTAAGTTTAAGATCCAAGTTTTAGCTTGAACTACATCTCTTTCAAAAACATATCTTTAACATATTATGGTCACAGTTGCCTTTCAGAACAAACTTATAAATTGATTTCTAATTGCTTAGTCCTAGGCATAGCTGATTCCTCAACATTATGGTTGCCAAAACTGTCTTGGATGTCTTCCAGTGATTCCAATCCTTCCTAAAATATTGAGTAGCCTTTAATATTCAATTCCCAGTACGATAATGTTGGCATTTTATTCTTGCATGCTGTTCCCAACAGCGTCTGTGTCCAGGTAAGCAAATCGCGGATGGTGCTGTCTCAACAGGGTTTCTGTCACAGTTGTGTCTGGCACCCACACTGCTTGTGTTCACTTGTGAGATGGGAATCACCAGGTGAGAACTAAACTAACCAAGTGAACCAAGTGTGAAGCTGGATGAACACAGCAGGCCAAGCAGCATCTCAGGAGCACAAAAGCTGACATTTTGGGCCTGGACCCTTCATCAAGAGGGGGATAGGGAGAGGGTTCTGAAATAAATAGGGAGAGAGGGGGAGGCGGACCGAAGATGGATAGAGGATAAGATATTCTCCTCTATCCATCTTCGGTCTGCCTTCCCCTCTCTCCCTATTTATTTCAGAACCCTCTCCCCAACCTCTCTCTGATGAAGGGTCAAGGCCCGAAATGTCAGCTTTTGTGCTCCTGAGATGCTGCTTGGCCTGCTGTGTTCATCCAGCTCCACACTTTGTTATCTTGGATTCTCCAGCATCTGCAGTTCCCATTATCACTAACCAAGTGAACCAACCTGTGCTTAATCCTGAAATGATAACCGTCAGGAATGATCTCCTTTGAGGAATCACATTCATCAAAGTACTGTGGTAATTGTTAAATGTTTGAAGTCTCAGTAGACAAAACAAATGGATTTAGTCACCATTATGTGACAATCTTAACAATCACCATAGCCTAATTTTCTCAAAATACATTCTTAGGTCAAATGAAATCATCTCTTGCAATGGCGAACTGAAATTTCACTGTATCTCATTTGTTAATTGAAGGAGATGCAGCATGGGCATTCATCTCTGGGAAGTCCTTCTTCACTCCTGAGATTTTTACTATTTGTAACGGTTTGCCTTCAGTGTTACCTATCCCCCTTGCATTTTACAACAGGCGAGTATGAAGTATTCATCTGAAAAAGACAGTGCATAAGTGGGGATGACTATGTGACACATGCGGCATATTGCTTCAGAATTGGGGTCAATAGTGATGAAATGCTCATAAAGTAATGCTAACACAGTGTTATGAAAAGTGATGTGATAAACAACACTTAGGAAGATTGTGGAGAAAGCTGTACTTACATCAATAACTTATATTTGTATGGTAACTTCTAACATAATGAAACTTCCTAAGGGACACTTTTAAACCAAGTATAATGCAAGGTTACATGAGAGAGATTGAAGACATACGGACAAAATTCCAGAGTTTGGGACATAAACAACCGATGCCACAAATAGCTGTGGAATACAAGTTGGGAATATGCAAAAGAATCAGAGGCAGAAGAGTGCAAATCTCTGAAAGGGTTTTGCCATTGGGAGAGATTATAGAGATATGGAGAAGTGAAACAGTGAAAGCAAGACCAAAAAATTTAAAAACAATGTATAACATGTCTGGCAGCAACTATATTTTAGCAAGCACAGGGGTAATAGGGGATCAAGGACTCCCTGCATGTTAAGAGAGAGCAAAGTTTTTAACATTACGGAAGCAAAATGTTTAGTCAAAAGATTGGGTCAACATTGACATCATTAACATTCTAGAGAAGTTGAAGTCCACACACCTCATTGCTTTGCTATCACAGAGTTGCAGGCATGGAGACTGTTCTTGCTAACCCTGCCCCCAAAAATAGTGCAAAAGGAGCCAAAAGTATATACAAAGACACGAGGGACTGAACATCCAAGTCAGTGGTAAGTGCAAGGAGTTTGGTTTTGTTGATTAAAAGTTAGGGGTTGACCTACACATGAGGCAAGTGAAAACAGAATGATTTGTTTTTCAACTGGGGCAGCACAGTGACACAGTGGTTAGCACTGTTTCAACACAGTACCAGGGACTCATGTTTGCACATTCTCCCCATATCTGCATGGGTTTCCTCCGGGTGCTGTGGTTTCCTCCGACAATTCAAAGATGTTCAGGTTACGTGGTTTCGCCATGCTAAATTCCCCATATTGTCCAGGGATGTGCATGCTAGATGGATTAGCCATGGGAAATGCACTGTTACAGGAATAGGCTAGAGGGTGAGTCTGGGTGGGATGCTCTTCCGAGAGTTGGTGGGGACATGATGGGCCAAATGGCCTCCTTCCATGCTGTAGGGATTCCATGATACGATTCCATGAAGGGAGTTGATTTTTATTTGAGACCAACCATAATCTGTTTATATATGGTATGTCTGTCATCCATCCTGAATACCCCAATATATATTTGTGTATTGTCCCTTTAAATTCAGTTTAGATTGTGTTGTGGAACAAGCCTGCTGAGCTTATTGAAGTCTGAAATCTGGGAGTTGAGTTGAGATTAGAGATTCCAACCTTAGTTGAATTTCAGATTTCCACCAAACAGTTCCACCAAACTTCCCCGCCCATAACACACACACACACACACACACACACACACACACACACACACACACGCACACACATACATACGCACACTCCACATGTTGAATCATGATTGATATAGGTTCAGAGTCAATCTTTAGACACTTCATCATGTTTATGCTTGGTATGCAATGTACATTGCCGAAATATGTTTGCCCAAAGCTTTTGATATGACTTGTTTCAATCCATGATATATATGGCCTTTTATTGAGGACATGTTTATGCTGAGATAGATATTTTGGGCCCAAGCTGCGATGATTCAATGGTGCAGTCTGTACTGAGGAACCACTACACTTCCACTTGGTTGGGGTCATTGCAGTAACTCTGGCAGAAGTTCTGGACGCAATTGATTTAATTGAGTTGCAGAAATGCCTGTGTTGAAAATACCGTCAGCAAGACCTAAAGTTCAGTCTGGTTCAGAAAATATCTGGAAGAGAAATAAGAACAATTGAATATGAAGAAAAATGAGAGTGAGGACAAAAAGTGAGACAAGAAAGGAAAGACATGAGGACAGAAAATAAGAGCCAAAAAGTATCTTAAAGGACAGAAAGAGACTTGATACAGCATTTGGTTGTAGAGGCTAACACTTAAAGAGACAAATGACCTCACCGCTAGAAGGATGTTAGGTAAACTGTGGCATAGTTGAAAAGAGCGAAAAGGACCAAGGTGGCCTGCCGTATATTTAGTGGTGTTATCGTGTAATGGTCACACTCAAATATGACAATATAGTAGGCTACTTCTCCATTTAAAATCAAGATTTCTTAAAATAAACTATTCTCAATTGCTTTAACTATACAACTTAAAAGAAAACAAACAATTGAGCACACTCAGCAAAATAACATCGCTTTTTATTTTACTTTAAACAATATCTAAGAATCAAAGTTTCCACCCAATTCACGAGGTCTTTCTGATATTCATATATTTAGACAGGGTCATGTTTTGGACAGTTTGGTTTCAGTTCAGGACTTGCAGAAGATTTCGGACAGAACCTCGTGAAGATCCCAAGAGTTGGAAATGAGAGAAAGAGAGGCATTTTAGTGAGCAGGAGGCAAAATCTCAGGTTCCTGGTGATAGATTGGAAGTTAGATATTAAGTTGGCCGTGGACTAAGGGTTGATCATCCTTCCTGATGGGAACCTCTTTCTACTATATGCTATGAATGCTCATGAAAACACAACTTTACTAAATTAAACTGTACCTTTGGAAATATGTCTGCAACAAACAAGAAATACTTCCCTTTATGTTCACATCTGGTTAAGGGGGGCATGCAATAGGCATGATGGTTTTCCTGGTATATTTCAACTGATGACAAACTGCTTTTCCTACAGGTGGGCTCAGTTGAGACAGGGGAGTGGAAGCTGTGTAAGGAAACTGCAGCACCCCTGACCAAGAGGAGGAGCTGGAAACTCTACACAAATCTTTGGGTGAGAAGAGATATCCACAGAGGATGTGGTTGATGACTGCTGTGCAAAACCCACAAAGCTCAAAAAATGCCAATCAGGGTAACAAAAGAAGGCCATCAACTGCTGAAAATAAGAATCTATTGTCTAAGGTTCCATTGTCTGAATCAATTACCTGGAGGCACTACAGTACAAATCACAGACAGTCTCAAAGACCATTGAGGTCTGCTGTTCCCTACACAACCTCATGCAGCAAAAGAGTGAGGAATTTGAATAGGGGTGGTGGCGAGGCAGGAGGCCTCCTTAGATAAGGATGAAGAGGAAATACCTGATATTCTTAAAGGATAGAATCCAAATTCCATCTAGAATAAGGAAGAGCTTTGGAATTGTTATGGGTTGTATCAACATTTTGACAGCAGTACTGAAGACTCGTACTCTAGAACAAGTAATTAGGCTGCTGTAGTACAGCTATAATCTGTGGCATCTACCTGGAAATATGGAAGATTTCCAGGCATGTCCTGTGTATAAGAAGCAGGTCAAATCCAACCTAGCTAATTGCCACCCTATCACCCTACTCTCCACCATCCTATTGAGCAGCACTTGCAAAGGAATAAGCTGCTCACTGAAACTTAATTTTGATTCTGCAAAGCCATTCAGCTCCTGTCTGCATTACAGCCTTGGTTCAAACATAAACAAAACAGCTGAATTCAAGAGGTGAGTGTGACTTTCTTTCACATTAAGGCTGCATTTTATGAATAGTAGCATTAAGAACCCTAGCTAAACAGGAATCAATGGGAATAAGGTAGAATACTCTCTGTTGGTTGGAATCATACCTGGCGCAATGAAGGAAATTTGAGGTTATTAGGGATCAATCATTTCAGTTCTAAAGCATTTTTGCTTGAGTTCCTCAGGTTAGTGATCTGTGTCAAACCATCTCTAGCTACTTCATCAATGACCTTGTCTCCATCATAAAATAGGGATGTTTGCTGATGATTGCAAATTGTTCAGCACAATTCCTGACACCTCAGGTGTTAAAATAGTTAAAATAGTCTGCGTTCAAATGCAGCAAGTCCTGGCCAACATCCTGCTGACTATTGGGCTGACAATTGGCAAGCAACATTTGTGCCACACAAGTATCAAGCAATAATCATCTCCAACAAGTTGGAATATAACCATTCATAGACAGTTAATGGCATTATCATCACTGAATCACCCCCTATTAACATCCACAAGGAGAGAGATCCCCATGAAACAGAATCCAAACAGGACCATTCATGTAAATATAGTGACTACAAGTGCATGCCAGACACTAGGAATTGTGCACGTTACTCGCATTCTGTTTCCCCATCGCCTGTCGACCTTATATAAGGGACAAATCATGAGTGTGATGGAATATTCCACACTTATTTCGATGAGGGCACTTCTCGCAAAACTCATGAAGCTTGACATTATCAAGGACAAAGCAGCCTATTTGTTTGGCACCCTCTCAATCATCTTCAACATTCAGTCCTTTTATTCCAATGCACAGTGATAGAATTGTGTACCATCCACATGAGGCACTGGAGTAACTCACTAAGGCTCTTCATGTGTACCTTCCAAACTCACAACCTCTACAACCTTGAAGAACAAACTTGATGGTATTGTGGGTGTTCCTACATCTCTAGGACTGCTGGAACTTGAGAAGTCAGCTCACCATTACCTTCTGTGCGGAAATGAAAAATAGGCAATTAATGCTGGCACAGCCAGCAATACGCCTGTCATATGAAACAGTGGAAACAGAAAATGTTTATGTTGATTTGCTGAGTCACCATCAATAATTATTGAAAAATTGTGATCTTCCTTTTCATAGAAGTCGATCTGTTTTTTTTAATGTTGTGTTGACCAGATCCATAGGTTGTAAAAGAGTTTTTAGCAGCTTAATGATGCAGCTTTTAAAATAGTTCATTTGCAAACCAAGGTGATTCTAGACCAGTGCCTAGAGCTGACCAATAAACAAAACCTCTCGCTGTGAATTGCATGCTAACTTTACTTCTGTGTTCAGCATGTAGTTCTGTCAGAATGCTGGCTTTTGAAAAAGTGGGTATCATTACTCTTTGACCCCACTTGATATATCCCTGTTCGCAGAACAACTTATTATATTGATTACCAAACAGTTTCAGCTTCTCATCTTTATACCTGTCAAATTCTGTCGAATCATTCAAAGTCAATTCATAGACTCTTTCTAAAACTAGATCAGTTTGAATTTCAGCTGCAATTTCTTTTCCAGACTCCCATTGTGAAAATTGCACCTTCATAGTCAACTTCTGATTCTTCACATGGCAAATACAACATAGTATTTTCCTTTGAAGTGTGACATTCTGTGTTGCAGTCATATTGTAAGGGAAGTATAGACTACATTCTTGACGCAGCTATTTTTGTTGCTGTAGACTTGAATCTACAATAGAAAAATGGGTATCTGATCTGCAAGTATAAAATTTCTACCCAATAAAAATTGATGAAACAGTTTGATTTTATGTTCCTCCATTTCCACCTGTGTGTAGTTTCATTTGCTCTTTATCAGTGTAGCAGACACAAATACCATGAGCTTCTTTTGACCAACAATCATGAACTGGTTGGTTTCTACTCCAACCCTATAGTTTGAAGCATTACACACTAGTTTCAAACGATAATAGATGGTTAGCACATCACTATTTAAGATGTTCTTACGAGCGTTGTAAGTATCTCATGCTTAAGATATTCTATTTCACGTCATATTTGGACAACTCACGAAATGTAATCAATACCATTGCAAGCTCAAATCTCAAATAATATCGATTAGTGTCTCACACAGATCTAAGCTCATCTTTTTGTTTCAGAGCATTGATTATAATCTTTATCTTCTATTTCACTGATTGTAGCCCCTTTTGCCTGAAATTTAGGTTCAGGTGCAAACCTCAGCTTGGACCGAGCATACATACTCCTTTTCATTATCACATTGTAATCATTAAGCCTTTTTCATTTAACGTTTGAAGATTCGCTTCATCCGTTGCAATAATAATCAACGTTGCATCATGTTTCACAAGCAGTACGGCACTCATCGTAAAATCTTATCAATCATAGCTTCGAAATTTTTGGAGAAGCCTCCAGATTATAACATATAACACTATGTGCATGTTTATCTTGCGGTAGTGTTGACTCTCTTAATCTACACAGGGCTGTGATTAAGCATAGGAAGTGGACTAGTTATTTATCCTAGTTTTACATCAGGTCAGATCTTGATGTGTGCTGTTTTACCTCCATTACTATCTTTAAAATTCTGCCATATTTATTCAATTACTACTAAGAATTTTGGTTGTCTCGACCAGAAAATAACTTCCATTTTAACTTCAGTTTATGCCATTTATCCATTGATTTATTACCCTTTTTTACTTCAACAACGGATAACTTGACGGACTTACCCTTGTACTCAATTTGTCACATTTCTAATATCTTACCAGGGTCATTTTCAATTGAACGGTGTTCTCAGTTAAAACTATAGTGCTGAATTATTTTCTCACATGTGTCTCTATTCGTGACTGAGCAATCAGTAGTCGTATCAATGTGCATATTGCCTCAGTGTTAATTTACCAAAACTTTGTCTAAAAGTCTCCAGTATTTCAGTGGTTGTTAATGGCATAAATGCTATTATCCCTAGCTTTTCTTTGTTTAAACACTCTGGAATCACATTGGAATTGTGAACTCTACCTTTCTGAGGCTGCTGTTTTCTATTACAATTGGAAAGAGTTCTCCTTCAGCTTTCGTTTTCACTCAACTAGCAGTTGCAATATGGCTTATTAAAGCAATTGGTATTACCTGTGACATGTGGTTACCATTACAATGCAAACAAGTTACTAAACCTCTTGTCATGACCGAAAACCAGCTGTATCCTCAGTTTTCCACGAAGTAAAAATTTGATTAAGATTGTATGTAGCCTCCCTTTAATTATTGCTATTTCAATTTAAAAATAACCAGCAGCAGAGTGTTACGCTTTAAGCACAATTAAAGGTTAACTTATTACCCAACTATTGTGGAATGTTATGAAATAAAATGTGATAGAGTAATTAGCTAAATACAGACGCAAAGATTTAATTAAGTAAGGATAAAAGTTGTGCATGAATATAGAAATTAGGTCAGTCTCCTTATTATTGCAGAACTGGGTGCTCAAACATTATTTTTCCAAAGCGAAGGGGTTTAAACTTTGAACTCAGAATCAGCAGCTGCAAGGTCTTCTGTATTTGAATAGTTGGAGGATGCACTCACAGTGGTGCAGAGCAGAGCAGATTCTAGTAGTATAAGAAGAGTCATTTCTACTTCACTTTGAGGGTACAGTATGTTGTAGATGTTTGTTGCTTGGTTCAGTGCAGAAGTAGTTGATGTTCCCCTGTGTGTCCCTATTGCTGTTTCAAAGTCTCTTTTATGGTACTCAAAAGATTCTCCTAAAATAGTTGTTTCCAATGAGCTTTAACACAATGAAATAATGTGGTTGAAAATATTAATATTGATGATAGCAAAGCACAGTCAGTTATACTGAAATTCCTTGTAAAGTCTCCCCACCTCCTGTTCAAAACTACAGAAGGTTATATAACTCAATGGAGAGTCCCGGAATCCTTGAAGAATGTAATGATGTTTTGCGATTGACTGTTAGCATAGATAGATTGTTTGTATTTGGCTTCAGTTGAGCCATTAAGAAAAGTAATAAGGATAGAAAAAAACAAGCCCATTCTCTCACAGTATGAATAGTTCTTGAACTCTCTTTAGAGGAATTCAGCCACTTTGTTCCATTTTTAAATTTAATACTGTCTCAATAAACATTTTGCTGCAAGTGTCTGTAACGGTGACGAGCTGATAAATTTATCATTATGCCACATATTTAGCTTCTTCCTAGACTGCAAATTCTGGATGTTTGCAAAGAGCATTAGCATTTCAATTACATAGGCCGTACATCCCAGTACCTGGCTGACCAGATCAAACACCTTGTATCCTTTGGTTGTTCATTGTAGGCAGAGTACGGACCATTCTTACTTATACTGTGCTTGCAAAAATTAAAGATATGATTCTGTACTTGGTCAGTGCTGGCTGAACAATCCTGAGGGTATAAATAGTTACACTGGCAACCAATTCAAGATATCAATTAATCTCTTAACATGGCTTATTTATGCTTGATGAAAACGATGTCCATTCATAAACAAGATCACTTTCTGCAGACAAAATGAATATGTTCAAGTCTTAGGCATTTTGTTTTTAAATTACCCATGAGCTTGATATCGTATTGTTTTCACTGTGGAAAGGTCTATCCTATCAGAATTGACTTATTGATTAAAGTTATGTATTATCAAATGACTCATTTTATTCATAATATTTTATATCTTAGGGTACAGCCATTGCTAGCTAAATTAGTTCTTGTTAGCCACTTTAATTTCCATAGGAAAGATGGTGTCAAGCATACTTCTTAGACTGCTACAGTCTCTATGTTGAGGACTTTGACCAAGTGCCAGTGAGACCACTGTGATACATTTCTAAGTCAGGGTCGTGTGCAAATTTTAAGGGCAGGTGACATGAAGTTAACTAGATAGGATATAAGGTGAGAAAATAGGATCAAAGCAACAGCAATAAGCCATTCAACCTCTCAAGCCTGCTCTGTCATTCAATATGATTATGGCTGATTTGTGGCCTAAATCCATTAGCCTGCCTTGTGTCCATATCCTTTCATATTCTTGCATAATAAAAAATTGTTTATCTCAGATATAAATTTAACAATTTAATTTGCATTGACTGCCAATTGGGAAAGAGAGTTCCAAGTTTTCACTACTCTTTATATGTAGAACTGCTTTCTAACATCTTTCCTGAACGGCCTGGCCTTAATTCTTAGACTATGCTCCCTGGTTCTTGAATCTTCAACCAGTGGAAATAGTTTAACTTTATCTCATTATTCTCTCAAAGGGCAGTGAATCTGTGGAATTGTTTGTCGCAGAGGGCTGTAGGACTGGGTCATTAAGTATATTTAAGGCTGAGATAGACGAATGTTTAATCAATGAGTAAAACAAGAGTTGTAGGAACAGAACAAGGTGATGAGAGTCATCTGGTCAGCCATAATATAATTGAATAGTTGAGCATAATCGATCGGCTGAAGGATCAGATTCTGCTCCTATGTCTATGTTCTTATGGTCTGTTATTTCATAATTTGAGAAAATGTTTAGAAACACCTTCTAATATGAGAAAGAATTCCACTTATGCATTCTCCCTGAACTGCTGTCCACCTTAACAACCCTGTTCTGTATCATCTATAGAGGTTCAGAAAGGCACCTACTCTTTCTCCTCTGTTGATGCACCATTATTGTGCAATCTTCTATCATTTCCTCTTCCACTATATAAATGAAGTCCAAAGCGAGCTAGTGTGGGTTCCATGACAAAGAGTGAGAATTCTCTTCCTGAAATTGCTGAAAGGCAGTTTTCAGGATCCATTCTTATTTGAGCAGTGGAGGAAAAGCTTTTTCTAATCACTTCCATCAAATCTAATGTTACAAAATAGTGCAAAATTCTAGTACATAGATTTGAGCAATTTCTGTTTCATAAGTCACTATTCTTACTATGCTTTCAGCTTAGATCTAATTTCCGTATAATGATAGAATTTTGACCACTGCAGTTTTTGACATTTACATTTACAAAGAAGTATTACTTTGGAGGTGAGTAGAACTTTTGTCAGCAACCAATTTTCTGCAATTCAGCATTTGTTTTACAATAGCTGTAAATCTGACATGTCTGCCTTCCATTGTGAATTCCAGCTTACCTACATTACTTCTGTACAAAACAAATATTTAGAATTTTGGACATTCCTTTTCTTTTCAAAATAGATTTGGTGAATTACCGTTCTGATAAAGCTCACTGTAGCCCACAAAGAAGACAGTGTGCTGAAGAAAACACAAGCAATTATTTTTTGAATAATACAAGTAGCCTTTAAATTGAATTATTCTAATCGATACGCTTTAAGGAGGCTCGATTGAAAGACATTTAAATTGACATATACTTGTAGTCCTCAACCATAGAAATGCAGAAATAATTAGAGGAACTGCAGTTCCATACGGTGCCATCAGGACTGGGCTGGAGGTGAAGGAGAAAGTATCACGCTATCCTTGTCAGCTGCAAGGGTAATTACTGCTGGCTGAAATTACTCAACATTTGTTTATAAGCTCCCTAGAGCATGCTGTAAATAGATTGTCTGTTATAGTCCAATCACATTAAAACGCTGCTCCTTGCAAACTGCTACCTCCTGTTTGCTGTAAGCTAGATGGGCTGAGCTGAACCGGCTGCTCACTTATTGAGTAGTAAGCACTGAAGGCCATGTAAAATGCAACGGTTTTTCATTATGTACATCCTGACCAATATTTCATTTGTTCTTGGTAATTATTGAAAACTGTCACGTTTTATCATCTTTATTAAGCGATCGCTTGTTCTTGAATGAATAAAAGAGCTTCCTATAGCGAAAATGTTTAGTAAGTGCTGCAAGCCATGGTGACAGGTATAGCTGGGGTTGTTTCAATGCCTCCCTGGAAACCAGTCAAAGTGAATCACATCTCACAGCCACCGTGTCTGATCTCCTGCTTTAGATGTCTTCCTAATAATGGCAACTGCAGAGGTGACTCTGAAAATAAGGGCTTGAAGCAACTGGACATCCATCATTACTCTCTGGAGCAATATTAGATGCAGCTAATGGGCACTCACTTCTTCATTATGGTATTAATTCTCTAAATTTTCAAGGTGATTCCATTTATAAAATGACAGTGCTGAACTAATCCAGAAGAAAAAAATAATTTCCATCCCCTTGAATGTTTACAGGCATTGTTTCCAAATACTTTCAGGTAGGGAAACCTGATAAGATTTGATCTGCTGTGAGATATAAATGCTGTCCAACAACTGCACGGGTTGCCATTCTGCATGTTTCACTGTCGTGTTCAACCTTTGTAAAACAGTGTTTAATGATTACAACACAGATGTTGCTTTACCAAAGCATTATGAAATAAAAACAGGTTAGGTGAAGCACAGCAGATTCACATTCAAATTAATCAATTGAATCATATAAAGGAAGACTGAAATATGCACCAACAGAAAAGATAAGCAATGATTAAATTGAAACAAAAAAAACTTTATCATTCTCTTGCCCACGAATGGAGTGTTAAAACCAATTCAAAACACAAATAAGTCTAAAGTAAGCATAAAACATAAATAGAAAAAAAATACTCAACAGGTCTGGAAGCATCTGTTCTTCCAGTTTATGCTAAACACCAGAGGGAGTTAGCAGAGTTCAAAGATTGTACGGGATGGGAGCTATCATCGTGACTGTGTCAAAGAGAGGAGATCTCAGTGCACAGCAACTTGGTAACAAGTTTGACAGAGATGGGGGTCATGGAAGAAGAGCAAAAGTAGCAAAAACGGACAGTCTCGAAGCCTTGAGCAGCATCTATTGCAAACAGGGTACTTGGTACTACTCGACAAATATTATCAGCTACAGAGCCTTCAACAGAGAACAGTGTGTGGATGCTACAATTTACAAGTGGTACCATCAATCAAGTGGGCCATCATCTGGAATCAGACCTACAGTTAAATAGGAAAGTTTCAATGACTCCACTAGTGGAAATAAAATTGAGTGTTTCATTAAAATCTACAACTTTCAACCATTATCGGTCTTACTGTGATTAGCCAGAATGTAGTTCACTGTTGCATCACATAGACAACAGCTGTTCGGTCTGGATACACATCTGTATGCAGATAATTCAGCACCAGGATGCTGCAGCAGCTGTAGAGACAGACTCAGTTCTATGAGATGCCTGACATTCACAAGACTACTAATTGTATTTGCTTCACCATCTATTCACCTAAAACTAACTTTTCCCTTTTTACCAAAGAAGGACTTTCTGCTTCAGTCTGAGCTGCAGAATTGTACAGTTTAATGCTCAGTTTTGTGCTCATGACTCAAGCATATTTATGTCATCTATAATTCTCTAACTGCACCAAGCAGGAAACAAAATTCATGGTTGGCTACTGAGAATTCTTGTACTGCTCAGTAACATTTAATCCCAAGGTATATATCTTTGGGCTATCAAATCTATGTTTCTGTTGTTTGAACACACAGAAGTAACTTCCTCACTGCCCAATGCGATTAATACTGTGAGTGTACCTCAACCGTATGGACTGTAGAGGTTCAAAAACGTGGCACCACCACCATTTGAGCAACTGGCCAGCAACACCCAGATCCTATGGAAGAATAATAAATAATAAAAAAGCCAGAATATTGGTTTTATTTGCATACTACCCAATAATCCAATTGTACGTTCCTTCAGCTCCTTGCTGATAAACCGCAGCAAACTGAAAATTCCATGAAGAGACTGAGTTCAGAGAGAAATCACTTGCAATGTGATATTTGTTGCCTTATAAGGAACAAATTCTCAACTAACATCGCAACATCACTGCATTATCGCTTCATAATTTTATTGATAATCTGTCCCAATTTAAATATAATTTTCATGAAATAGATTTCCCTATTTTCATTCTTTTTGTGTGCAATGCTGCAGCTGTTTAAAACTCTGGTGCGGCCGCACTTGGAGTATTGCGTACAGTTCTGGTCACCGCATTATAAGAAGGATGTGGAAGCTTTGGAAAGGGTGCAAAGGAGATTTACCAGGATGTTGCCTGGTATGGAGGGAAGGTCTTACAAGGAAAGGCTGAGGGACTTGAGGCTCTTTTCATTAGAGAGAAGAGCGTTGAGAGGTGACTTAATTGAGACATATAAAATAATCAGAGGGTTAGATAGGGTGGATAGAGAGAGCCTTTTTTCTAGGATGGTGACGGCCAGCACGAGGGGGCATAGCTTTAAATTGAGGGGTAAAAGACATAGGACAGATGTCAGAGGTAGTTTCTTTACTCAGAGAGTAGTAAGGGAATGGAACGCTTTGCCTGCAACAGTAGTAGATTTGCCAACTTTAAGTACATTTCAGCCGTCATTGGACAAGCATATGGATATACATGGAATAGTGTAGGTTAGATGGGCTTCAGATTGGTATGACAGGTCGGCACAACATCGAAGGCTGAAGGGCCTGTACAGTGCTGTAATGTTCTATGTTCTATGCTTAGTAAGAGTTAACTTTTCATTGTATCCAGCATTTCATCTATTTGTGCTTGAATATACGTGCAGTCCGTGTTTAATGTGATTTGTTTTTGTCATCTGTTTGTCAACATTAGTATAATGTGTTCAACGCTTTGTACAACTTCTTATCATCATGTAGAAGAATTAAGAGTTATTCACTCTGTTAATCATGATCATAACTCACCCTCAGTTCCCTTCTTAAAACTGTTACAATCTTACAATGTGTTTATCTCTGAACAGTTGCCTTTTTCTAATGGTACAGGTGACCCTGAGAGCAGAGGTAAATGCTGCTGTTCTTACTTACCGGCTTTCTCCTCCATGATATGTGGGCTTTGTGTGAAAAGTGATAGACGAACGATGGGCACGTGGACCTTATTATACATTGCTGATGCATTAACGTGAGTTCTGCAACAGACACAAAGACTGTTTTTAATCGATATCCCTCAGGCTGTTCCAACATCTATGCAGTGATGTTCTGACAATGGATGCAGTTTTATTTGCTCAACAGCACCACTAGTTTTCAGAATGTTACCTGTCACCTTGTTTTCTGCAGAATACATTGCAGAGACAAGGAAAAACTGCAGTGTACAGTGTTTGTTGCTGGATATAGGCAAATACAATTTCAAGTATCCCATCAAGTCTACTTCAAAAAGTTGAGGCACTACATCCATACTGTCAATTACATCTGCATTTGTAATTGTTATCCAACTTTCTCACCAGCACTTTTTCATTCTCTGATAATGTCTATAACAATTCTAAAATGCTCATAATAATCTATAATGCCCATCAATGAAACAATCTTTCAAAATGAATACACAAATACTCCACAGCTGATTGACCCACTTTATATTACTTTCAAATTATTCATATTCTGATTGCATCCTTATTTCTGCTTCTGTTGCAAATATCCAATCTCATAACAAAAGCAATGAGTAAATTAATCCACGCCGCAAAGCAATTTCCATGCCGCCTTTGCATTTCAATGCAACACAATCCCCTGCAAAACATGCTGCTGACAGGCTGCACACTAGAATCATTGAAATGTGAAGACAGCACAAAGTCAATGGATGAGACATGCAGCAGTCACAGGATTAGCACTGTGTAGGAGCATTAGGCCAGACAATGATCATCATGACACAAGCACCAAGGGAATCCACAAAGATGAATACTTTGGATTTGCATCTATTGTTGGTACAGTTATTAGATTATTCTAAAAGTTGTTACAAGTTTTTTGATGGACTTTGTGGTTTTCTATATGTTACTCTTCATAACATTTAACAGAGAGCAAGTTTCTTATTGAAACAGATGTCTTCAAATTTATTAATACTAACTATATGTAATGCTCCAGTGTCTCAGACTTACATACATGATCTGGATTATGTGCCTACTCTTTTACCATACATAACATACAAATAACTGACTGACTGACAACACTACACTCACTTCAGTACATAAAGAGAATAACTGAAAGCAAAGTGCATATCTTTATATTGGAATATCAGTTGTTGTGTTGTTATGTAACTGTCTTAAAGTTATATTGTATAGACTGGTCTGGAATTTATGCCAAAACATAACACATGCTTTTCCTTTTAAAACTGGGAACTTTACCCAATAAAACTATACATATTGACATAGAGATATATTGGGTAGAATGTTATTGGAGTCTGACCACATGGGCAATGGTGAAACATGTGCAGATTTCTGATATATCGGAAATCCAATGAGGCCTATTTCAACTTCAAGAACAACTCACAGTATCTTTCAATAAACTTTTGTGTAGTAAGCTTTGTGTAGCAAACTGTTTATTAAAGAAAATTATTGCTTGCTAACAATATTATTAATTACAGACCTCACTTTATTAGCATGCAGCTTTCTATAGCACTGTCCACCACGATCAAACTAGATATTGACAATTTCAACATGGAAGTCAAAGTGGGTGCCAGCTTTCTTCAAGGACCTCCATGTTGGACACCTGGCAACAACATCTCAAAGCACACTCCATGGCACCAGCCACAAGTAACTTACGTGCAAGAATCCACTTGCATCTGACATATGCCAGCTTCTGTGAACTTTCATTGCACATCTCCAAACCATTTACACTGTGCTCTGCACATCGGTGCTGCACTCAGAGCTCAGTGGCAACTGTCATCGTAATGCTGCAGCTAGGACATTTTGCACCCAGAGACACACATACCCAGCTCATGGACTGGACCTGGCTGTTTCTGTGGCCTGTTTATTTGCTCTCTTGGATCTGACTCACTGTGGACATCAAGGCATCTCTGCCGCATAAGTGGTGAGAAGTCACATGTTGGGGAGCCCATCGCCTGTTTTGACTTTTTCTACCCCAGTATGGGCTGTTTCCTCCTGGAATGAGAGAGATGAAAGTATGTGGCACAAGTGTAACTTTTGGTACAGGTTGGCAAGTGTCCCTTGACAGTGAGCAAACAGCGGGTATGTAGGGTTCATGGTGTCAGGGTTGAGGTGGCTGAGAGCCTGTAATAGAAGAGGTCACTGGCAATAAAGAGAGTGATAGAGCATGAACCTTGGTGAGTGGTGGATGCAATAGTAGAGACGGTATATGAGTTATTGGAGTGAAGATGGTAGCAATTTTGCTGGCAAAGTGGAGAAGGTTATTGATCTTCTTCTTACATTACTGTGCATGCCTCCAGATTGCTGAAACTGCCCTGATTGAGGTGATAACCCTTAGCTAAGCTGGCATGGCAGCTTCAAATGCTGCTCCTGGATGAAAAGGACACCCTGCCTCAGCACCACCCAAATAACAAGATCTTCCTGCACCATGGTTCAGAAGAAAGCTCACACGGAGAGATACATTCTGTCAAACATTGAGGTTGATGGATATAATCGAAGTCCTAATTAATATTGAGTTGATAGTCAACACACCAATCTTTTGGTTTTATTTTTCCTCTGTGCCTATTGCCTATGCGTATAAAGTCTTGCATGTCTTAATGTAGAGCTGGTGGAATTATGACTTGTTTGCCTTTGAAGATTACATTCTTGGAGTGTCCTAGTTCATCACTGAATGGCCAGCAATGTAGTTGACTGCCCTCCACGCAATTAAGGTACACAATAAATAGTGGCCTAGACAATGATGCAAATCATCTGGTATATGAATAAAATAAAAGAACACGGTTTCTCAGGCAGCTGTAAGATATGTTCAAGCCATTCAATGATAATGATCTTTTTGAGCTGTTGGACATCAGCCGATGCTCTGGATGGCTGAGCCCAAAATGAATGAGTTTGATATTGCAGTTTGAAATCTTTGGTTTGCAACTGATGGGGCTGTTTCCTTTGTGCCAAGGCATGGAATGTTGGACCCTTAGTAATCAATTAGTTTAATTTGTGTAGAACAGTTCAGAACAGTTCTGAAGAAGTCATACCACACTGAAAATATTAACTCTGTTTCTTTCTCCACAGTTGTTGTTACAGCTGCTGAGCTTTTCCAGAATTTTCTGTATTTGATTCGCTGTCTTTCTTACCCACCTTGTTTCACTTTAAAATCATGAAATATTGTAGTAGTGATATTTCAAAGGATTATTTTCAAGAGACAAATACAAAGAGTTATAGTAATTATGATACATTAGTTTTCTTTTCAGAATCATTTGGTTAACTGAGTCCACCCACACTTTCTTTGGAAGATTCCAATGAATTCCATTTCACCGGTCTAACCTGAAGACCTGCAAGTTTCTTATTCCCATCCATACTTTCTTTTTTGAAATCATTAATCATGTCTGCTTCCAATCCTTTGTAATCACTAAGTTCCAGGTTATTATCACTCACTGCATAAAAATGTTGTGGAGGTGCCTGCATTAGACTGGGGTGCATAAAGTCAGAAGTCACACAAAACTAGCTCATAGGTGAGTGAACTGTACTCTAAAAGCTTGATTTCAAATAAATCTGTTGGACTGTAACCTGGTGTTGTGTGACTTCTGATTTTGTGGAAAAATTTGCTTTCACACACCCCTACAGTATCTTCACATGAAGGCCCAGACATTGAGTATATTCAAGATACAGTTTGATCGTTTTCCAAATATTAAAGATGTGAAATGATTTGGTGGGAATGAAAGAAAATTGCATTGATTTATAAGAACATACTTAGCCAACTTCAACGGTAGAGTAGGCTCAAGTGGACATATCAGAACATAACAGCTGAAAGGAGGTCATTCAGTTAATTTAGTTATTCCATATATGGTTCTCTAACTGGTATTGTGAGTTACTAAAAAAAATGATATTGGTCCTGCTCAAGGAAATTTTCTTTCTTCAAAAGGTTTGACAACATATATATGTAAAATAGTCTGCTTGAAAGCACCCCGTCCACCACCATAAACATTCATTTCCTTCAACAATAACACCATTGTATAACATCTGTAAGATGCAATGCAGCAGTTCATAAGGCTCTATCAACAGCATCTTCCAAACCTGCAACTTCTACCACTTAGAAAGATGTCAGCAAAAGAATGGAGCACCATAATGTACAAATTTCCATTCAAGCAAAACACAATCTTGACTTGAAAATATTCACTGTTTCTTCATGATTGTTGGGTCAAGATCCTGGAACTCACTTTGTAACAGTACTATGGATGAATCTATATTCCAAGGACTGCAGCAGTCTAAGAAAGCAGCTCATTCCACCTTCTCAAGGACAGTTAGGGATGGATAATGAGTGCTGGCCTAGACACTGGCACCACATTCTGTGAATGTATAAAATACATAACAAACTAGCCAAATTGGTAATGAAAGAATAAACAGCCAACTTATATCAAACTCCTAAATGTTTAGGACCTTAATTAAACTCTGACACTTATGAGGAACAATCATTCTAGAATTTTAAGAAAAATAGGAATTGCCATTCAATAAAGAAATGGGTTCTGGAGTTGTTCATCCAGATCGATAAAGTCCCTATGGACATTGCACAACCATTCTTCTAGTACATGGCATGGCTGAATCTCCTCCAAGTTGTTGTCTTATCCTTCTGACTCAAGCAAAAATAACCAATTAAAGTGTATGTGTCAGTTGATTGTTGTGCAATAAAACAGTGCAGTCTCGAAAGTAAAAACAACAATTATGCAAGGACTGACAGATTTGTTTTTGCCACAAATAATTCAAAACTTTTAACTAAAATTAGAGTTCGTAATGATACAATTCAAAATCGAGTGGGAACACAGAGGAGTACACACTAATATCAGGGGAAAAAAACAGCACGAAATGATAGATTCACCTTATGACTCTTTATGCGTCGTTCCCTAATTGGTAAGTTCACCTCATGTGCCCTCAAAAAGCATGCACACATTTAAAATTCATATTACATTTAATGATCACTCACTGTTGCATTGTAAGGGAGAATATGATTTAGCCAGACTGGGTAATGCCAATGCAATGCTGGCAGTTTGAATTTAATTTGAGGCTCAGCAGATAATGTGAAGATTATATCAATTTTATTTCTCTCTTCTTCATCAGACTGCCCAAAAGGAGACAGATTTTTAATTTCTAGTGATCAACCATCACATGGGGTTAGGGGTAATTTATCACAAAAACATGGGGAAAGTGGCAATTTATTAGCTTTTAGAGGATTGGTTAACCAACAGAAAGCAGAGAGTCATAATAAGTGCGTCATTTTCTATGGCAAGATGTAACAAATGTTGTGCCACAGTGTTTGGTCCCTGGCCCCAACAATATACAAACTATGTTAATGACTTAGAACAGAAAGTACAATGGTCAAATTTGCAGATGACACGAAAATAGGTGGAAAATAAGTTGCATTGAAGAAATAAGACATTTCCAAATAGAAATGAGGAAGGGTCACCTTGAGGAATGGTCACACGACCCGAAACATTAACTGTTTTCTCCTCCACAGGTGCTGCCAGTACTGCTGAGCTTTTCCAAATAGATATGGATGTGATAGATGAATGAACCAAAATTTGGCAGCTGAGGTTTGGCGTGGGTAAGTGTGAGGTGATCGATTTTGATTGGAGGAATAGAAAGGCAACCTGATATTTAATTGTAGAGAAATGTGAGAGTACTTTGGTGCAGAGGGATTTGGGTATCCTTGTGTATGAATCACAGAAAAGTAGAATGTGGGTACAGCAGGCAATAAGGAAGGCTAAAGGCATTTATTGCTGAAGGAACAGATTAAAGAAGTGTGAAGTGTTTGCTGCGAAAATACAAAGCATCACTGAGATCGCTCCTGGAGCATTCTGTACCATTTTGTACCCCTTACTTGAGGAAGGATATCTATGAATTGGAGGCAGTTCCAAGGAGGTTTATGAAATATTGAGAATTCCATAGATAAAGAGAAATTGAGCAATTTAGGCCTATTCTCTCTGCAATTAAGAAGGATGAGAGAATGCTAATGGAAATTGGCAAAGTAGACATAGAGAGGATGTTTCCTCATATGGGGAAGTCTAGGATGAGAGATTATTGTTTTAGGATAAAGGGGTGTCAGACTTAAACAGAGATGAGAATAAATTAACTTCTCTCAAAGGATTGTGAATCTCTGGAACTAATTACCCTGGAGTGTGACAGATGCCAGGACATTGAGTAAATTTAAGAAGGAGATACATTTTTAATTAGTAATGGTTTGAAGGGGTATGGAGAGTGGACAGGAGAGGGGAGTTGAAGCTAAAATCAGAACAGCCATGATCATCTTAAATGGTGGAGCAGGCTCAAGGGACTGAACTGCCTATTCCTGCTCCTATTGCTTATTTTCTTATGTACTAATTAGCATTGTTATTGGGAACCTAACTGTTCTAGCAAAGAAAATACCACAAGTACTGGGGTCCAGGATGCATTTAAATTAAGTTAAGATGCTGCCAAGAATTGTGCAAAATGGGAATTCTGAACAGCTTGTTGGATTCTGGCTGATAATGGAGGAGTAGTGCTAAAGTGTTAACCAACCAGATTGTTTTTGCCCAGTTACAGAAGTCTTTTCCCCAGGGTAGGGGTGTCCAAAACTAGACGGCCCAGGTTTAAGGTGAGAGAGAAAAGATTTAAAAGGGACATTGAGGCAATTTTTATATGCAGAGGTTGGTGCATGTATAGAATGAGCTGCCACAGGATATGGAGGAGGCTGATGCAAGTACTACATTTGAAAGACATATGGAGGGTAAATTAATAGAAAAGATTTACAGGGATACGGTCTAAATACTGGCAAATTGGACTAGATTTATTTAGGATATCTGGTCAGTATGGATGAGTTGGACTGAAGGGTTTGTTTCCATGATGTAAATCTCTATGACTGTATGACTCTATGACATGGGAGTTTGTGTGCATAACTATTTGAACAAGCAAGGCAACCTAAAAGTGCTGTTCAAATGTCGTACTAAGTCTTTGGCTTTACAATCAGATGTATAAAGGACAAAAGCAAGAACACTGTGCTAAATCTTTATAGAATGTTGGTTAGATCCCTACTGGGGTATTGCGTTCAACAGTAGGCAACACATTCTTGGCAGGATGTCAAAAGATTTACTGGAATTATACCAGACAATGAAGGCTTTTAGTTATATGGAGATTCGTGACAATTTGGGACAGTGTACTCCTTAGAGAGAGCGCGAAAGGGTGACTTGTCAGACATGTTCAAAATCTTGAAGGTTAAATAAAATGAAACTGCTTCTAGTTGCTGAAGATCAAGAAAAAGAGGACGTGAACTTGAGGAATTGACAAAAGAAGCTTAGAAAAAAAATTAACAGAAATAATGTTATAAGAACATAAAAAATAGAAACAGGAGTAGGCCATCTGGCCTGTCAAGCTTGCTCCATCATTCAGTAAGATCTTTTCATGGACTCAGCTCCAAATACCTGCCTACTCACCAAAACCCCTGTTGAAAAATCTATTTATCTATGCCTTAAAAATATTCAACGAGGTATTTCTGTAGCACTGTAACCACTTTAAAATTGTATCGTAGTTTATATTGCATACGGCAAAAGGTCCCATTTTGCAACCAAATATTGAACAATGAAATGATATTGTTACTAGTACATGGCAAAAGCCCTATTGCTTACATTAAGATGGCATTATTAGCTAATTTCACCTCATTTACATGTACTTTTCCTATTCTTCCACTTGCCAGATAGAAATTAGATGGTGGCAATTCCTGAAATGAAAGCTAAGGTGGTTACCTGGTGACTCCAGCTTGTCTCTTGCTCCTCTGGCCTTCCAAGTTAAACACTGGTCACCAATATCTCAAGGCACATTCCATAGGAAGCGACCTTGATCCTTTGACATTATCAGTCACATGTCAGTCTCACAGTACCCTCATGGTGCACCTCTAGCCCATATGCAACATAGTTCTGCAGTTCAATGCTGCATTAGACCTGCACTGGCATCTCTCATAGTAATGCTGCTGCCAGCACACTTTGCACAAACTCCCATCTCACTTTTTCTCTTTGTGCTGACTCACATTGTACTTGACTGAATATTCAAAGTTTTGCTTGCCTTTCTGTGATTTGTTCCTTGCCTAGAGTTTAAAAGTTCACAGTATTTCAGTCTTGCCTTGCCGTTTAGTTGGGACACAAAGCTAGGTAACTTGCCCTGGTTGTCAGCAGCTATCGTTCAAGGATGTGGAGGTGGCGGTGTTGGACCAGGGTGGACAAAGTCAGATATCACACAATGCCAGGTTATTGTCAATGGGCTTATTTAAAATCATAAGCACTCAGAGCGCTACTCCTTCATCAGATGAAGTCAAGGAGGTGGAGATGTTGCTGTATAGCATTATGCTTTTGTCAATCTCACACCTGAGACATGTGCCAGCAGTGTACACAGTAAACACACAGAATGTGACAGAAGAAAAACCCTGTACCTCTAATCTAACTGAGTAGCCCTCATTCAAGTGAAGAGAGGGAACTCCAGACTAGTGTCTATAGAAAGGCCAAACATATACACCAGATACCTAATTACACTAGCAACTACACCAACACCTACAAACAGAGCTGCGTCAAAACACTATGTAAAGAGCCATAACATATTGCAGCCACCCAGAACTACACAAAGCAGAACAGGAACACTTATATGGAGCCTTCAAAAGGAATGGACACTCAAAAAGCACAATCTGTCGTAAGCTCTGAGACAGACCACAACAGGAAGACACAACATGGCCAGAATAACTTATCACCCTACAAGGGCATTTCAGAGATGACCATAACACTACTCAGACCCTATGAGTAGTCCACAAACTGATAACCACTCTACAACAGCTACTGACGAACACACAGAATCGCATATCCAAAATCAGCAAAACTGGGGTAAGGTACAAAATACCATGCAAGGACTGTGAGAAACACTACATAGGCCAAACCAGAAGGAAATTGACTGTACGGAAACATGACACCAACTAGCCACCAAGAAACATGACCAATTCTCACTTGTCTTATGACATAGAGAAAACGAGGGACACAAATTTGATTGGGACAGTACATTGATAATCGCATTAGCCAAACAGAGATACACCAGGGAATTCCTGAAGGCCTGGTATTCTAAGCAGAACTCCATCAACAAACATATTGAATTAGACCCTGTATACAAACTGCTGAAAAACAAAGCCGTAAATAATATCAGCCACCCCAGCAAACTGAGACATATAAATAACAAGTGGGACAGAACACCGACGCCTCATCGGCGGTGCACTGACGATGTTACCTAGCAGGGTGACAAAACGTTTACAACCAAACCTACCAGCTCTGTGAGCATGTCTACAACCTTCTCTACAACCTGAGCTACAAATTTTGAAAACCTAATAATCTTATAATTTTATTTGCTAATCAGCTAGCTTCTTGACATTTCAAGGTCATTGTCTAATGATTACTAAAGGGCTCAAATAAATATAAAATACTGTAGATGCTAGAAATCTGAAACAAACACAGATAATACTGGAGAAACTCAACAGGTCTGGCAGCACCTGTGCCAAGGTAAACAGAGGTAACATTTTGAGACCAGTATGACATTTCCTCTCGACCAGCATTTCCTGTGTTTGATTCTCAAATCTGCAGTGTTTTGCTTTTATTTGAGCTTTTTATTAATTATTAGACAGGAGCCTTAGCCTGCTGAGTTTCTACAGAATTTTCTATCATCATTAAAGAGGGTTGATCCATAATGTGGTCATAATAAAGGAGCTGGTTGCAAGGTTTATTTCACATCTGAACAGTTTCATAGGTATTTCTCTGAATATTCAAACAACATCTCCTCAAAATGTAGTGATCAAATGTGTAAAATTGGAGATTATTGATGATGGCAGATGTTATTTTGCATACTTTCTAAAGTATTTGGCACTGAACTAGACCACTCTTAATTTGGAAAGTTTGGAGATATGCCTGACTCCTTTTAACAAATAATAGCACACTTCTTTGATCACTATTATCTCTGGGCTGTATTTTAGGCATCTGTAGTGAAGTTGATTCCTGCACCTAATTCTAGTTTATCTATGCTCTTGGATAATTTCTGAAATGTGTGAACTTTTATTTAAATTGTTGCTTAATTTATGTAATGTTTCACTAAAAGAATCAAAAAATACAATAATGAAATGCACCTTGCTAGCATTTTATTTTTGGAAGGGTGCCTTCCTCCAGCCCTCAGAATAACGTATTTGAAATGTTCTAAATTAATTGATATTCAACACTACACCAGATAGGCGTGTTAGCAATCCTGACAATCTCCTGTTCTGGCAAAAGGAATGAAATAATAGTTTCTCTAAAAGGCCAGTTTTCTTTCAGCTGATCAAATCAGGCAGTTTTTCAGCGGTTAGAGTTAAATCAATCCAGTTGGCTTCATGTGATGAGATTTGACCTAAACATACAACCAGATTGCTCGGGCTTGTGTGGCATGGTGGTACTTCTGAGTTAGAGACCTGGACTCAAGTCTCATTTGATCCAGGGATGTCTTGTCCCCCGTTAGAACAGGTTGATTAAAAACATCTATGACCAGCTTGCTTTCAGTTGAAACAATTATTTTCATATGTGACATCTGGTTTCAGTTCAGAGAATCTGCATGGCAACTGCCTCTCGTTGAATCAGCTAGATGTTAACTACAGCCACTTAATTCCAACTGGTTCCAATTTAAACATGCCTGGACAACAGCTCATCCCAGTTGAAATGTTAACAAGTCAACTGGTTAAAGGTAAGCCTGCTCTCAAAATATTTATACCAAATAGAAAAGGAATCTTAACTGGTTTCCAATTATAACTATCCATTTTTTTGAGTCTAATTGAACTTAGAATTTAATTACTTTCAGCTAAGATTACTTAAAAATTGCACATAGTTTCAAATTATCTTCCTTTCTGAATGTCCAAACATTGTTATGGAAGTATCTAGTTAATCATGTCTTCCGTTTCATGCTTACTGTTGCCAAAAAATTCAAACAAAACGCTTAAAAAAGGCATCTAGAAATTTGCACAGATCTTATAGCACAGTATCAATAGTGGTCCTGTTTCACTATTTCACCTTTTACATCAGCATCCTTGCTATCTTGTTTACATGTGCACTTTCCAGCCCATCTGTCCATAGTTTGTTCAGTTCTCTTTTAATCATTTTTGCCTGTGTTCAACTCAAGAGCACAAAGCCCAGACATCAATTTATTTCCATAATTTTCTGCAGCTGTAATTGTTCCCAGAATCTTCAGTAACAATTTAGCCCTGTTTTATTATATGGATTAAAATATAGCAGACTCTGCACTCATGGAGTAATTAATTATATGAGGTACTTTGAAGCAATTTAATGTGATAGGGAACCATAAAATTGCAAGTATTATAATTATTGTTATGGGTTTTGCCATTTTTAAAGTGACAATAAACAGCAGTTTATGATGTTTAGGATCGAATAGATTTAACTACTGCACTGGGCTCATTTGTTTGATCCACTTCCAGTTATTTCAAGTGGAAGATTTTTTCTCATCTCCTGGGTACATTCAATAAGCTTTATCTTCATTTGTATCTGTTTGATCTATCCTCCAATCTCTGTATCATCCAGATTTCAATCTGTGCAGTGCTCATGTTGCAAATATTTTCTGATCAAACTATTTAGAGGTGTTATTACACACCTCTGAAACAGGTGGTACTTAAACTGGGTCTCCTGGCCTGGAGGTGGGAACATGACCTCTGTACCACAAGAGCCCACAGAGCTCATATTCTAGATATTTACACAACCAACTCGTTCAGAGATATTGTTACAAATGGGACTCGAACCTGAGTCTCCTGGCTCAAAGGTAGGGACAGCACTATAACAGCCCACTGCACTCATATTCTATCAATGTAGTATCCATTGGAAATGGCTAGTATTAATGGCAACATGCAACAAGGACAAGCTTTCAGTTATATATTTAGGCTACCGATAGGGTCTCTGGTTGCCTGGATCATGGCACAAATAGATTTAGTTTTCTTTTTATATCCTTTGAACACGTCAAAAATATTCAAATACGTCAAACACGTCAAGGCAGAGATCGACAAATTCTTGATCTCACCAGGAATCAAGGGCTACGGGGAGAGTGCAGGGAAGTGGAGTTGAAATGCCTAGCAGCCATGATTTAAATGGTGGAGTGGACTCAATGGGCCGAATGGCCTTACTTCCACTCCTATGTCTTATGGTCTTATTAGTCAGTTGCATCTTGATCAATCCGTGAATCTGTGATAATCACTAATACAGTTTGAGAACATTTCCCTCATTACAAAAAAAAATCTAAATCATGGATAGAACCACTCAAGGGCATCGATGTTCACATCGGAATTAAACAGAATTCCTGATTGACATCTAGTTGCTCATCATTCAAAGCCACAAAGCAAACTCTGTAGTAAAATGATGTATAGCAATTGTGATAAACTGAGCTGTGAAGTAGTAGAATATGTGACTGTTGCTATACATGGAGAAAAGAACGAGTTGATGAAGTGATTAATATTTCTCATTTACCATCACTTGAGAAAACAAATATTTTATTAAATACCCATAAAATGAAGGTTTTCTTCAAAAAGCTCCACATTCTGTATATTTTAGTCTTTGAACATCTTTATTAGTTCCAATGTGATTACACATTTTTATGTGCAAATATATTTTTAAATTTCATTTATTAGATGTGGGCAACGCTAGTTACAATTTCTCCAGGCAAAGTTTTAGGTTTTTTTTTAATGTTGGTGGTTCTACTGCATCAACATCTTTGTTTGTGCACCAGTCTGAAACTGCATTCTACATCGGCACAACCTCTGAAGAGATATACAATTTTATCGGCATAGCATTTTTGTCATTACTGAGCCCTACTCGTGCATCTGAGCTTTTTTTATTCCAATCGCTTTGACACTGACTCTTAGAACCTATTAGTTAGCCTTCACCTACCCATCATGCTACTTGTCACATGTCTTTCAGCATTTATATCTTATAAAGTGGATAGGTTCTGTTGCTCTCCAAAGATAAGGTTACTCTTCTCCTGTCAGAAATTCTTTGTGATTTTTTTTTGTTTTCTGCTTCTTGCACATTCTATTCCAAAGAAGATTAATATTTGACTAGAAATGTTAGCTCTGTTTCTCTCTCCAAGGTACTGCTAGACCCGTTAATTTCTTGAACACTTTCTGATTTTATTTTAGATTCAAGCCTCAGCGATACATTTTTTTTATTCCAGCATATTGTGAACAGCTTTCTCCAAAGCTAAATCTTCTTTGAACTTATATTAAATCTGACAAAGACTTGTTCACAGTATCAACAACAATTTTGCTTCTTAATAATTCTGAAATCAAAATCTCCACAGTTTTTCCATGAGTGTGTTCAGACAGTTAATGAAATTGTCAACAAATTCCCCAGATGCTGAAACCTTCTGTTACATTTGCTTTTTCAAGAATTTTATTTTATATTATTTCATGAGGTAAGGGCACTGGCAAGGCGAGCATGTGTTGCCAATTGCCCTCGAACTGAATGTCTTGCTAGGCCACTTTGTGTAGCGGTTAAGGGTCAAGCACTTAGCTGAGAGGCTGGAATCACATGTAGCCAGACCAGATAAGGATGGCAGATTTCTTTACCTGAACATGTTAGTGAACCAGCTGGGTTTTTACAACAAATAATGATAGTTTCCTGGTCCAGAATAATTACCACGAGTCTAGATTTTGACTCCAGATTTTATAAACTAAGTTTAAATTCCACCACCTGCCAGTTTGGGATTTGAACTCGTGATATGACCACTGTGTCATTTTGGCTTATGCATGGATGAGCAGAAAATCTCTGATCACATACAGCGAGTATCTGTATCCACAGGTGTCCTCATAGTCTTAATGACAGTGCTTATCTTCCTAATGTAACATGAGCACGATGGCTATCAGCCTACAAACTGCACCTCATCTGAGATAAGAACATCTCCTTGTTTAGTCTCAGTAGCTGAACAAGCTGCCACAAGCAGCCAATGGTTAAGGTTGACACCTCTGCTCGGTTCACAATAAACAACTGCACCTCCCAGTCGCGAACCATTTTAACTACCCCTCCCATTCTTCAGATGAAATGTCCATCATGGGCCTCCTGCAGTGCCACAAGGATGCCACTCGAAGATTGCAGGAACAGCAACTCGTATTCCGCTTGGGAACCCTGCAGCCCAATGGTATCAATGTGGACTTCACCAGCTTCAAAATCTCCCCTTCCCCCACCGCATCCCAAAACCAGCCCAGTTCATCCCCTCCCCCCACTGCATCACACAACCAGCCCAGCCTGTCTCTGCCTCCCTAACCTGTTCTTCCTCTCACCCATCCCTTCCTCCCACCTCAAGCCGCACCTCCATTTCCTACCTACTAACCTCATCCCACCTCCTTGACCTGTCCGTCTTCCCTGGACTGACCTATCCCCTCCCTACCTCCCCACCTATACTCTGATGAAGGGTCTAAGCCCGAAACGTCAGCTTTTGTGCTCCTGAGATGCTGCTTGGCCTGCTGTGTTCATCCAGCTCCACACTTTGTTATCTAGCCAGTGGTTAATATCTCTTACCAGATGTAACATTTTAATATTGTTATGAAAAAGGAAAAAGGCGCTTCACAAAAACACATTTGGGTTTGGGAGAAGAAAGATGTTATTTTATTAAAATAAGATCTGATCAGGGTAGACTGTGAATAGCTACTTCCTGGGTAATTTTACAGCAGAATAGTGGTGAGTGGTGTGTGGGGTGGCAGTAGGGGTGTGGCATTCAAAATGGAATTGACCAGACCACAGGTCTGACATGTTCACGTTTGGTGAAATATCAGAGTGACAAGTCCAGAGAACCCTGTATATCTAGGAATATTCAGTACTAAACAGGAAGGAAAAGAAAGACTTTTCACAGGTACAAAGGGAACAAATCAGCTCAGGCTTCGTGGAGAATAGGAAGTGTAGGAGATAACTTAAGAAAGCAATTCTTAATTCTTATGGGCTGTTTTCTCCTTTAATGAGGGAAAAGGGGTGGCATTGCTATCAGCTCTGGTGCTGGTAAGGGAATGATGGTTTGGTACCTCAAGTGAATGGGTAGGGAGCACAGACGTCATACAGAGGTCAATGTCGGGTGTTGGAATGTGCAACAAAAGGTGTTCAATGCAATAGTGATAGTGGTAGAGCATGACCCTGAGGTGAAATTGCATGCAATAGCTGCAAAAAAGTGAGTGTGAAGTAGTAGAGCAAAGATGATGGCACTTACCTTGCCATAGTAGAGAAGATCATTCACCGTCTTCATTTACAGTTGCACATTCCTCAGGATTATGGGGACTGCACTGCCCTCGGAGGTGACATCTGATCAGACTGGCAGGTCAAAATTCTCTCTGACATTCTTGTAGGAAGAAGGTGGCCTTCGCTGGCACCATAGTCTCCACCAGGGCTGCCACGTCCCTATCCCCAAGGCAGTGTGTCAATTTCCCTATGTAGTGCACTGCACCTCTGGGATGCCCGGATTTGATCGGCTACAAAATGGCATTTTAAACATAGAGTCAGTGCCATGGATGCTAATCTGTTCTGGGAAAACTGGCCAGTGGTGAGACCTGTGATAATGGGAACTGCAGGTGCTGGAGAATCCAAGATAACAAAATGTGAGTTTGGTTGAACACAGCAGGCCCAGCAGCATCTCAGGAGCACAAAAGCTGACGTTTCGGGCCTAGACTCTTCATCAGGTGAGACGTTCCTGGTTTGGCAATTGGTAGAGTCAGGCTAGCATCAGATGAAAGGGACACCATAGAAGCATGGTAGGTAGGTAATGAGGCAAGTTTGGGATACGTAAGACGAGAAAACATGTTGAGTATTGAGAAAGGAAAAGCCCTCCATGAACCTTGACAAAGTTGACACTGACAATATTTCTTTAAGATTCAGTCTTGCATTTATTTTGGGCAGATTTCAGTATTTTGTTGAAGGCTGGGACTTAATTTAGCACAGGCCTCATTTCTGGAGTAAATTGAGTGAATTAAGTTTCTTGCTCACGCACCATTGTGTAAAAATCCTCCGGGAGTTAAATTAGGGACCTGAGTTTGAGTGAAAAGAGAAGCAGAAAGCAGAATGACATTAGATGATTTAAGAAAAATTAACAGACAAAGTAGAAGCAGAAAATGAAGGAAAAGAACTGACAAGAATTCAAATATACGCTCTTGGAATTAAATGTCAAACATGAAAAGAAAGAAATTGGGAGGAAAGACAAATAAGTACCGTCCACAAGAAATCTTGAAAAGAAAGAAAAGTTTCTGATTTGTATAAAAGCAAAACTATTCAGAGAGGCCAGAAGGCCAGACTAAATAATCCCCAGACTTAGCATCCAATTCTGAATCACATATTAGCTGCTGAGATTTTAATGTAAATATGCCATTACACTGTCATTACAGTGATCAGTCTGCATGGCTCACAGGTCACATCTCAGCCACTGTTAATTTTGCAGGCAAAAGCTTTTTTTTTCTTTTGAAATGTTAATAACTTTCTATTAGTTAATGTAGCGTGACTAAAATTCAGATTAGATATAATTCACTTTAATATCTGTGACTGGCTACCTTGCTGCATATGATCATTTAGCAATGGTTTCCAGCTGAATATATTATTGTGCAATGGCCTATTTACATAGGTAAGTTTAAACAGTATCTTATCAAATGCATTAATTTTTAATATTTGTAGAACATATATTCAAGCACGAGTGTTGAGACATTTCTTTGCTAACTTCTTGATCCCATTATTAGCATGATGGCTGTAGTAATTTTAAATGCTTTTTGAATCCATTTCTTTCACTCCTTCTTTTATCTATGATAAGAGCAGCTCATCTCCATGCAAATTCCTTAAGCATAAACTAGGCCAATATATTTTTTGACATACATAATCAACAATATTCCTGACCAACAAACCAATAATTGGTGGAGGTTAAGCCAAGTCTCATAGGTTTCTCCATTGCTTAAGTTGAGATGCTTCACTCTTAATGTTCAATCCTGTCATATGGCTGAGAACTGACTTAATCAATCAATTGAAGCAAGGATGAGTGAGGGATATTCCAGACATAAGCATTTTGCTAGGAAGTGGTTAGGCACTTCAGCTAATGGAAAACCTCATTGTTCTGTCACTGATATATGACTGACTGGGATCAGTTAGCTTGGATGACTGGTTTGCAATGCAAAATCATGCCAACAGTGTGGGTTCAATTTTAGCACTGGCTGAGGTTACCACTAAGGACTCCCATTCTCAACCTCTCCACTTACCTGAAACATGGTGACTCTGAAGTTAAACCATTATCAGTCAACTCTTTCTAACTAGCGAGCAGCCCTCTGGTTTGATAGGCCTATGGTGGCTTTATTATTACTGACATTTACAGCTTTGTAATTAAAGTGAAGGCACATCATTTTAACAAGCAAGTTGTTGTTCCAGCAGATGACTTTTGAAATGTTATAATAGCTGTGGTATTTCCTACATTTCGAATTCACTAAAGTATAATTTTCAATAAATCCAGTGGAGTGTTCAGACCAAGGGAACCACTTCCAGTTTGCTGGCATTACTCTTCTGAGCAGGCAGTTTAAAAAAAAAACAAATTTAGATGAAACATGATTGTAATTGCAGTGAAATTACTTTGATAGAAAATCTGATTAGTGGGAGGGGAAAAGGAGAAATTTGAATAGAATCGCAACGTATTTTGAAAGATGTCCAAAGATGTGTAGAGTCGGTGAATTGGGCATTCTAAATTGTCTGTAGTCTCTTAAGGATGTGTGCTAAGTGGATTAGCTATGGGAAATGCAGGGTTACAGGAAAAGGGTGGGATGGTCTTCAAAGGGTCGTTGTGGACTCAATGGGCCAAGTGGCCTGCTTCCACACTGTAGGGATTCTATGTTCTGTCACTAAGAATCTAAGTCACTACAATTTGGTGCCATTTTAATTACAGAAATTATAAAAAGAAACAATTAAAACAAAGTTAGGACAAAGTTCATCTGTTGTTGCTGAGATGGCAGCCTGCGTTTATGGAATGGCTGGAGGACCCTGCATCTAAAGTCACCCCTGAGGCCACCAAAACAAAGATTTCCAGACCAGATACACCACACTGCCACCACCAAAGACGACACCGAAGCCCCTGCATCACCGCCACAGCAAAGAGGGACAGACGGACCCAAAAAATTGCTGACAAGTAAGCCATTGGTCAAGCCATTGCCACTTCAGACCGCCACCCGAAGCCACTACCTTGCCAGCATAATCACAAGGAATGAAGTGGAACCACCGTGCTTCCATTGCTATAGCCACTGCCAAGAGGAACGGACCAGACCCACCAGCACTGAAGCCTTTGATGTGGCTGTGACCACTATGGTCATGAAGAATGGACATCTGGATCCACCACGCTGCTGTTGCCACAGCAGTAGGCCCTCGCAGCTACTTTCCTACACCTCAGCTGCAGAAAAGATCAAAAGGTGAACTTTGATAGAAAAGAGAAATGGGAAAAAAATATGAAGAAACAACAATATAAAAACCAAGAAGAATGCAGCTGGGCAGGTGAGTGGGAGTGTATGGGTACAGAGCCCAAACACTTCCTATCCTGCTGTTGCTGTCTTATAATTTTAGCTGACCCAACTGAACCCTGGATTCCTATTAGACCCTGGAAACACCAGATACTACATCTTACTATCCCAATTGTGAGAAAAGTCACCTTTAGAGGCATATCCAAGCCCATGCCCAGGTTATCCAGAAAATGGAACTAGCTGGCAGCCGATAAACCTGGCAAGCCTTACAACATTGAAAATGTTTGAAAACTGCAAAGTTTAGAAGAGAATAGTAAATAATCTGAGACTTCTTCAGCAGTAAGCACAACTTTTTGATTAAATTGCTGTTCAAAATTTTAAACTTAAATGACTCTGTCCTTCAAATTAAAATAGGAGCATCAGCAGCTGAGCACAATAGCAGAGAAAAAAAAACTCCAGATTGCCACTTCTCTCTCTTCAGAACGGATTGAGAATTTTATTAAATTGATTATTTCATGAGATGGGAATGCCATTGACAAGGCCAGTAATTGTTCCCCATCTAGAAATGCCCTTGAACTGAATGACTTCTCATAACATTTCAATGGGCAGTTAAAAATCAAACACATTGCTGCGAGTCTGGAGAGACATGTAGACCAGACTAGATAAGGATTGCAGATTTCATTCCCACAAGAGCAGCAATGAACTTTTTTGTGTGGCAATCAATGCAAGTTTCATGATCACCATTACTGAGTCTATGTTTACATTCCGGATTTAATCACTTGCATTTAAATTTCACCAACTGCTGTGGAATCCCACCAACTGCTGATCCTTGAAGCCATGTCCCCATGCATTGGTTTGGGCCTCTGGATCACTAGAATTAAAATCAGAGTTAAGTTAATTGTCATGTGTATTCGAGTTACAAAAGAACAGGAGTACTGTGAAAAGCGTACAATCTCGCCAACACACGGCACCATCTTAGGTACAAAATTTCTGCATTTTTGGGTGGCACGGTGGCTCAGTGTTTAGCACTGTAGCCTCACAGCTCCAGGGACTGGATTCCAACCTCAGGCGACTGTCTGTGTGGAGTTTGCACATTCTCCCTGTGTCTGCATGGGTTTCCTCTGGGTACTCTGGTTTCCTCCCACAGTCCAAAGATGTGTAGGGTAGGTGGATTGGCTGTGATAAATTGCCCATTGTTTTCAAGGATGTTTAGGCTAAGTGGGTTAGACATGGGAAATGCTGAGGTAGAGGAATGGGTCTGAGTGGGATAATCTTCGGATGGGTGGTGTGGGCTTGTTGGGCTGAATGGCCTGTTTCCACACTGTAGCAATTCTATGATACCTAGGTACAAATCTTAGGCACAAAAAAAAGAGAAAATAAAGGAAAAAAGTTACATTACATTACAGATATACATTGTATGAAAAGGCAGACATTACCGTCTTTCTACAAGGGTTTTCGCATGGTCTGCCTGAGATCCACCAGTTCCAAACAAAAAACTATCTTCACTCTGGTTCGGTTGGCCACCATGCCCTCTCTGCTCCAGTGACAGTAGTTTTGTGATATTCCTTCACTACTTCTTTCAATATTTCTGGGGGAAGATTGCATGCCATTGAAGTTTTTTTTTGCGTCTTCAGAACAGAATTGCAAAAATATCAAGTCCTAAATGGGGCAACAGTTTTTATTGCGTGATGTAAGGGTATTGATTTAATGGAGTCACTTCCATGGAGAATGATGGAAAGAACAGATAATTACGAGGTTTTTTTTAAGTTAAGTACAAAGCAGGAAGGTTGGCAGAAATCACTTGAGTTATATGCACCCAGAAATGATTCAGCCCAGGTTTTTGTTCCGTTGTAAAAAGCAAAGTGTGTTTGCAGGAGGATTTGAATAACCATATGAATATAAATAGCTTCTGGCATGCATAAGTGAGCCACTCTATACGGCCAAGTGATGCACTATCAAGCATTTCAAGTTCAAATCTGAGCACAATGGGATTATGTAACAACAGCTCTTCAAATGCAGAATTTAATCTAATGTTAGAGACTGCACTTCTAGATTTTCAAACATGGACTGATTGTCTGCCTGTTGTAAACGACTGAATGGGTATTTGATTCAATTTGGTGATCATTGGAATAAGGGCCTACATATCTGGCAGCACACCAATACTGAAATTCGTATATCAATATTATTTTAGAAGTAGAACATCTGTTGGCCTTATGACAGCATTCTATTTGTGGGGAAAACTACTTGCATTTCCATCGTATAATAGCAATGTGCAATGACTATCTTCACCTGTTATCCAAATTTTTAAGGTACTTTACTCTTCCAAGATAATCTGAGGTAGACTGGGCACATTTCAGGACGAAAATAACAAGTGTAACGTTATCTTACTTGAGTTCGCACAATACTTAACACAGATCAACAGAAAACAGAATTTAACAGGGATACGTTTCAGAATTTCTTTCAGTGCACATAGTCAGCAAGAATAATACAGGAAAGATTTATAATAAAGAAATTCAACTTGAAGCATTTTTGCTGCCTGTTCTCCTTTAAAATACTCTGAGTCTATAAACCATTCCATGTTACATCCGATGAGACAACATGGCCTCAAGTACAATTTTAAAAATGAGAAGCAATAATATGAGCAGCTGCACATTTTCTGGATCTATTCTGTTATTGTACTCCAAGTAAACCTGACTGAGATAAATAAGGTGAAGCAATTGCCATAATCACCTATTCCAGACAGACATGAGGAATGTGTGAGTTTAACAAAAATGTCGTATAGTGATTTATGCACTTTCAAAATGCTTTTTGAAACCTTTTTGTTTTTTCTTATCTTTCTACCACAATCCGTTCTTAATTTTGATAATCTCACAGTGCCAGTACCAGAAAATATTCAGACATCATGCCCTGGGAAATTTCAGGGCTTGACATGGTTTTACTTACGGGAATCTGAATCTATGTTTCGATAAAGAAGGAAAAGCAACAAAGGATGGAAATCAAAAGATGCAGGTAGCACTCAAAATAGGACATAGGGACGGTGTTGCACAGTCTCTATGAGAACCTCTGCATTAGGAACAAGCCACACTAAGAATATGCAATGGGGATCTCTGAGATTTGCTGCATCTCCTTCTATGACAATAAATGTGGCTGATGCATTCAGCTCTGTGACGCAGGGTCACTTCAAACTGCTATTGTGGATCTCAACAACTTACCTCCAGGATCACGAAGGGGTGTTAGTCATCAGATGCTGAAATTTTACAATGAAGTAGACCAATTCACAAGCTTTTCTTCACAACACTGCAGCAGATATACGGAATGATCGTATCTCCCACATCCACTGAGGACAAGCACCCAATGGCCTTTCAGATCCTCGAAGTGCAAAGGATTCCTCAATGTCTGGAATGAGTTGGAAAATGAGATGATCCTTTTGTGCCAACACATGGTATGCAGTACATTGTCACGATGCTATCATCCTTTGTCAAATGCCTGCCTAACCACTGCAAAACATAGAATTGGATCTATGTTTGGTTCATACACAAACAGATATTCTGCCTGGTCATATGGTTGATGACCAAGATCAAAATGCCATAAACTGGAGTAGAGTAGAGCTGCAATGTAATACATGTAGTTACCCAGCTGATAATAAACAGCTCTGTATGGGTGCTGAAAGTACACATTCACTGTTTAGAGTCTAGAATAGTGACAACATGCTGTGTCATTCGCAGGAACACCATTGAGAAGATACTGCACTGAAGGGGAAGCCCTGGCTTGAGTGCATCCAGAAAGGCATAAGAGAGACTCTATCAGGATCATGGAAATTCAAGAAAATCCTCATTAACTACAGTAAGAAGCATCAATCTCTGTGCTCTACATGACTACATAGACTGCTGGGAGGATGTAGTCTTAAGTCTACTTCCAACAAGATCTTAGTTTGCTTTCCGATCAACTGCTCATGGCATTATCACAGTGATTGATTTTAATTATCAAGTGTACCAAAATACAGTGAAAAGTGTTGTTTACGAGTGGTACAGGCAGATCATACCAAGCAAAGGATGTACAGATCAAAAACACTTAGTGCATACAGGTTACATTGTAGGTTACATTATTTGAGGCTAGAGTCCATTCATCAGTCTGATAATGGCTGGAAAGAAGCTGTTCCTGAACCTGCTTGTGTGTGTGTTCAGGCTTCTGTACCTTCACCCTGATGGAAGAGGTTGCAATGGGTCTTTGATGTTGGCCACCTTTCCATGTAAATAGAGTGCCGGGATGGAAGGTTGGCGTCTGTGCTGGCCTGGGCTGTGCACACAATCTTCTGTAGTTTCTTATTGTCCTTGGTTCTGTTGATAGTAGATGGGGATGTGTTTTCATTGCACCACATCACCAAGCCCTCTATTTCCCTTCTGTGTTTTGACTCATCGTTGTTGGATATCCGCCCCACTATGTTGGTGTTGTCAGCAAACTTGTAGCTGGCATTGTTCGGAATTTGGAAACACAGTTGTAGGCGTACAGGGTATATGGTAAGGTCTGAAGACACGTCCTTGGGGTGTTCCAATGTGGAGTATTATTGTGGAGGAGGTGCAGCTACTTATCGTCACTGGCCTATGAGTCAGAAAGCTGAGGATTCCATTGCAGAATGTGCAGCCGAGACCACAGTCATACAGTTTTGAGAACAGTCTGGAGGGGATAATGGTTTTGAAGGCGGAGCTGTAGTCAACAAACAGGAGTCTGATGTAGGTGGCTTTGTCAAGATGTTCCAGGATGAGTGCCTTGCTGGGGATATGGCATCCTCTGTGGGTCTGTTATGTCAGTAAGCAAACTATAGGGGATCAAGCCCAGTTGGGAGACTGGAGTTGATGTGGGCCATGACCAGCCTCTCAAAGCACTTCATGATTAATGAAGTCAGAACTATTCGGTGATAATCATTTATGCACACTGCATATGTTTTCTTGGGTAAGGGGATGATGGTGGTCTTTGTGAAGCAGATGGGGGCTTTGTCACCCTCTCCCTCCTACAAGCCAATGTCAATGAATACCTCAGCCAGTTGGTCTGTGCAAGATCTAAGTGCTCAGCCGGGGACACTGTCCAGCCCCATCGCTTTCCTTAGGTTGACTCCAGGAAGATTGATCTGACTTCTGAAGCAGTGACCGTGGGTGCTTCTTATTACACTGAATCAAGTATTTAGTCTCTGTTTAACTTAATCTACTTTTGACACTGTAGCTTGATCCACTTTTTCCTCCATTTGCAAATAAACAGGCATTTCTTCAATCCACAAGTTTGTCAGAAATTAAAATGATAGTTTAAGATTTCATCAGTAATAATCATTAGAGTTAATAAATCAGCATCAAGTGAATGTGCCTTTTGTGTATGACTAATTGCTCTGAATTACAAAGCACTAAAACATCACAGTCTATTTTTATATAATGATTCGGTTTGATTTGATTTATTGTTGTCATATGTACCTAAGTACAGTCAAAAGTTTGTTTTGTGTGCAGTGCAGACAGATGATAATACACAAGGAAATACAGATCATAAGGTGTTTAAACGGAATGAGGCATACAAGGTTGCAGCTGCACAGGAGGTGCACAAAATCAAGATCAACATTAGCTTTGAAATTTGAGAGGTCCATTCAGCAGTCTAATAACAGGCACGAAGAAGCTGCTCTTGAACCTGTTAGTACATGTGTTTAAGGTTTTTGTATCTTCTGCTTAACAGAAGAGGTTGAAAGAGAGTATTACCAGGTTTGGAGGGGTCTTTAATAATGTTAGCTGCCTTACTGTGACAATGAGAAATGGAAGATTGGCTTGCATGATGTTCTGGGCCTTGTCTAAAACTTTCTGTAGTTCCTTATGGTCCTGAGCAGAGCAGTTGCCGTACCAAGCTATGATACACTCAGATCGAATGCTTTCTTTGATGCATCTGTAAAAATCGGTGACAGTCCTCATGGACATATCGAATTTCCTTAGCCTCCTGAGGAAGAAGTGTTGTTGCCATGCCTTTTTGGCTGTCGCATCCACATAAGAGGGCCAAGGCAAATTATTGGTTATTATTGCTCCCAGGAACTTTACGCTTCCGACCCTCTCCACTTCAGCTCCATTGATTATAGATAGAGGCATGTTCTCCTTTCTTCCTGAAGCCAATGATCAGCTCTTTAGATTTTCTGACATGTGAGGGAGAGATTGTTATAAATATAACATGCAAAAAAAAACATTTTTAAGCATATGTTCTCCATTGGCCCTAACACATTTATTTATATCTATCGCTACTTTAAATTGTCTTCTAGGAGAGTGGTTCTTCATGTTGTACAATAAACTCATGAAAATGAATTGGGTCTTTTTTGATGGTGGCTGCCTCCTGACGAGGATATAATATTATTGTCTGTATCACCAGAAGATGTTCCCAAGCAGAATGACCTCATCTTCTATGTAATCCCAGTGCTCTGCAGGTGAAGGCTTGAGTTTTGGCGTAGGCTTTTCTTCAGATCGATGGTCTTGCTCCTTTTGGAGCTAAATTTGTAGTCCTACTGATCAATGAAAATGTTTGGTTAATGATAGCTATTAGACACTGAATAATCTGAGACAAAGCAGTTACTTTGCTCAGCTTGGAAGCTGTGATGTACTTTACTCTTCAATTTACTCATTATTCCCTCCAGACTGAGTGAGTTCATGTTTCTGTGCTTCTTAGCAGGGGTCTGCTCCAGATTCCAACGATGTTGCTTTTTACTCCATTGCTGCCTGCCATGAAGATAAAATGCTTTGATAATGTTGCTGCAAATGCGAACTATAAATATAAGAGTCAAACATGGCAGTTGTTACACAACAGTGAGTGGCCATGAGGGGTCCACGTGGATTTGGAGTTCTTCATGCATTCTTCATTTCAGCCAAGCACTTTTGATTTCTGAGCACCAAAGACATTTGTACCTTCTCCTGAGACTCAGCTGGAAAAGTGACACATGTTCATTCATCTTCCATTCCTCAAGATTCTTCTTGTTTTGTGAATCAACCAGTGACACATTCTCACTACAACTGCATAATTCCCTCAAAAGAAGACTTGTAGAGTAAACAAAAATGCAAATCATTGCTTCTCGGCAATCATTTACAAGCTGTAAAAGGCTCTACATGACTACAAATACTGTTAGGAAGGTCAAGCCTTAAGTTTGACACCCATGAGATCTTATTAACCTTCCCACCAAGTCCTCATACGTTATCACAATTAGTAGTTCTTGGCACACTGAATCAAGCATAAGGCTTTTTGTGCGCGTATACAATACTTGGGAGTGAGTGAGTGTCTGTGATACTGTTGGTGGTAAATTGGCAGGAATTTTTGGAGAGTAAGACACGGTGAAGGTGTTGAATGCATCTTCTTTAGAAAGGGAGTGAGAAGTTTAAAAGTGTGTGTGCCCTGAAAAGTATCAGCAGCTGACCACCACCTCCCAAGGTCAACAAGAAATGGGCAACAATCCAGCCACCTGGCAATGCCCATACCCCATGGATTATTACAAAAATTGTTTCTGGATGAAATCATACTTTGCTGCCATCTAGTCACAACTCAAGTTTTTGCACAGATGTCATACCATGGCTGCACCAGACATGAGAAATTCCATCAGTGATAATGGGAATTGCAGATGCTGGAGAATCCAAGATAACGAAATGTGATGAAGGGTCTAGGCCCGAAACGTCAACTTTTGTGCTCCTGAGATGCTGCTGGGCCTGCTGTGTTCGTCCAGTCTCACATTTCGTTATCAATGAGAAATTCCAGTTTATCTGTGTATACCTTCCTTTGTAGGCCACCGACAGGAAGAAACTTAACGAGTAGGGACAGCAGTGATGCATGTCATTTCAAGATTATTCAAGACCAATATATCATGTGTGTACATTATATCCAACTTGTGATGTGTCACTACCTTACAGATGCTGTGTATGTCCAATATTTTCTGACCTTATTTTAACAATCAAATACTGAACCAATAAACCAGTTATGTCACAGCTAACAACTCTCTCTTACATTTTCAGTGCTTATGATTTATCTTATTGCTCCAGTACTGTTGTTCCTGTTAAGTGGTTTATTTGCTATATGCCAGCATTCATCTTCTGTGCATTGACCTCAAGCAACTAATATTTACTCACAATATTTCAAGATCAATCTGACATTTTTAGTCATCTGCATAGCTTAGGAAATAACAAGTCAAAAAAACTTGTGTTTACAAAGTTTGATACTGCCTGTTAATATTAGAACATAGAAGTGTGAGTAGGCCATTTGGCCTATCAAGTCCACCATTCAATAAATCACTGTTGATCTTTTAAATCATGTTCTTCATAGCCAAGTAATTATTTGATAGCAAAAACAGAAATTGCTTGAAAAACTCAGTGAGTCCGGCAGCATCTGTGGAAGGAAATTAGAAATAAAGTTTTAGATCAAGTGACCCTCCCTCAAAACTGATGTTAGCTAGTAAATTGTGAGTTTATATGCAGAAGATAGGGTGGGGATAAGCGGGTATAGAGTAAGCGATAAGTGGGGATAGAATTCAAAAAGAGAGGAGAACAATTAGACTGTCTAAGGAGTGGATAACGATCTGGCTGGAAGAATGAAAAGCTATTAATGGTAACTGTTGGTGAACAATGGGTTGTGTGTAATAGCAGACTATGTGGTAACAAGGCTTGATGTGTGGGAGATGTGGTAAGAATATGGGAGAGCTCAAGCCCAAAAGTTATTGAATTCAATGTTGAGTCCAGAAGGCTGCAGGGTCCCGAAGGGGAAAATGGGGTAGTATGGTCGGCATGGAAATGCAGCAGAAACTGTTAGCTGTCTTATTTAACTGATTTCAATTCAAGCCATGTAGCTTGCATGTGATTGGCCAGGGCATTGCCATAGGGATTCAGTAGGGATTGGCTGCCTCCACAGCTTTTTATGCAAGTGAAGGGCACAATGTGTACATATGTGTGTGGCCATATCCTAACTAGTCAGCATTCTCATGCTGTGTAAACCTTACATAATCTCCTTTATGTTTCAGTCCTGATGAGTACAATGTGTAATTTTTTTTTTGAACCATTTTTTGTGTCTCTCTTCAGCAACGTTCTCTGTACCCTTAATTTCCTTAATACCCAAAAATCTGCAAACTGCAGCCATGAAATCCTTACAAACTGACCACCCACAGATACCTGAGGTTGAGAATTTCAAAGCTTCACAATCCTAGAAGGAAGAAATTTCTCCTCCGGTCCAAATGACTAACTCCTGACTCCTGTTTCCAGATTTCTAACTCTGGGGAAACATTCTCTCGCAATCTACCCTATCAGAAAAAAAACATAGGTTACAGCATGGAAGAAAGTCATTTGTCTGTTGAATCAGCGATCATGGGAACTGCAGATGCTAGAGAATCCAAGACAACAAAGTGTGGGGCTGGATGAACACAGCAGGCCAAGCAGCATCTCGGGAGCACAAAAGCTGACATTTCGGGCCTAGACCCTTCAACAGAGAGGGGGATGAAGGGTCTAGGCCCGAAACGTCAGCTTTTGTGCTCCTGAGATGCTGCTTGGCCTGCTGTGTTCATCCAGCTCCACACTTTGTTATCTTGTTGTCTGTTGAATCACTTCTGCATGATTAATCTCCTGCAAAAGATAAAATGTTTCAATGAGATCACCTCCCATTCTTCAAAACTCAAGGGAATATAGTTGTAGCCTATTCAATCTCTCCTTGAAAAACAACCCCTAACCCTCAGGTTAAGTCATGTTTCTTTCCTTCTAAAACAGAATATCCTTCCTCAGGGAAGGAGGTCAAAACTACATATGGCACTCAAGGTGTCAGCTCACCAGGCACTTTATAATAGCATTAAAGATCTTATTTATTCCTATTGTGTTTTTAAATAAAGACTATAAAAACTAAAAGCTTTCATAATTAGACATAAGACGGTGTGAGGCTGGCTGAACACAGCAGCCCAGCAGCATCAGAGGAGCAGGAAAGATTGACGTTTCAGGTCGAAGCCCTTCTTCAGAAATGGCGGAAGAGAGAAATAAATAGGGAGATGGGGGAGGCGGATAGAAGATGGATATTTATTTCAAAATCCCCTTCTCCTCCCCCATTTCTGAACAAGGGTCTTGACCCGAAACTTCAAACTTTCCAACTCCTCTGCTGCTTGGCCTCCTGTGTTCATCCAGCTTCATACCGTGTTATCTCAGATTCTCCAGAATTGGCAGTTCCTACTATCTCTGTAACAAGCTTTCATAATTGTTGGTTTTACCTGCATGTTCCTGTGATTCATGTTTAAAAGATACCCATGACCCTCCAAAAACCAAACATTTTCAAGGTCCTTGGCATTTTTTTTAAAAACCTCCCTATTTTCAATTTTCCTTCCAAAGAGGATAACTTTTTATTTCTCTACAATATATCTAATGCTCGTGCCCAGTCTCTCAACCAGCAGGATTTAATCTAGGCGTCGGGGGTCTTGTCTATTGGCTGGAAGCCCAGCAAGAATGCCACTTTATCTTCTTTGGGGAAAGACTGTTCTATTAAGTTCTAGTCAGGCACTTTCCTGAGCCTCCCATTCTGAAGATGTGTCATTCTGGGGTCGAAAATGTTAATCCTGTTTGTCTTTCAGCGGATCTGGCAGCATCTGTGGAGTTTCTCCTGTACGTTCTGTTTTTACTTCACAATTCCAGCATATGAAGTATTTTGTTTTTACATTAAAGTGCCAGATCCCTGGGCCAGTCAAAGATGGAAATTCCCTCTTCCCACCTGCTACTAAGCCAGGAGCCTACAAAGTTTTACCCATTGGATTTCCCATGTGGTGACTACTACAAATGCTGATGGGTTAACACCAGAGGCAGCAGGCTTTAAGCACACATTACTTGCCCATAAAGGCCTCAACTGGCAAAAGAGTAGAAATCAGAAATGCTGCCTGCAAGCCTCCCCACATCAGCCATATTTGAGGCAGATTCAGGGCAATGACTAGGGCCCCGCTTAACAACTTCTGACCCTATTAATTGACCGCTGCCTCTAAATTCATCTGGTGGGAGGACATTTAATTCTGTTCAATGTGTCTGTTCACGTTTAAAGCCTCTTTGCATTTATTTCATAGCCTACTTTTCCACCCAACTTTGTACCAGCAGCAATCTTAGATTCATTACATGCATCACTGAAAACAAGATGAGATTACAACAATTAAAAGGGCTGAGAAATGACAGGAAAATATGGTATTGAGTACTGAAACCTCACATTTGCTTTCCTGTCTGTTTAAGTGAAAGGTTTATTTACTACTTTTGTCCTGAGAAGTTACTATGACTATTCTTGGAAATTTATTTGGCAGAATACCAGCTTAGAGACCTCATCTACAGGGTCATCATGGATGCCAATTCTGCTAATTTACTTTGTACCTCAAATCCATTACAATCATACTTTTACTTACTGCTAATTTTCCCACTGATTCCATTTTCCCTTTTATCGGTATAATTTTTTTCTGAGTTCTAATGTCCTCTAAATCCTTTGGCTACTATACTTTAGTTAACATTGTATGTCTTCTTTTAATCTAATATGATCTTTAGATGATTGTGTCACCTATTGTTGGACCACCTTCCCTATGGGGCTTTTATCCCTTAAGGAAGAGTGTATTTGTTGCAATGTATGAAATATTTCTTTGAATGTTCAACTGTGCTTCTCCTATTATCAGAGCTTTAAATCTAGTTTCATAACCAACCTTAGCCAAGTTGCCCTTCTATCTGCAAGAGTTTCATACATACATATTGTTTTAGCATTCAATTTTCGAATTAACTCCCTGCTTTCAAAAACAGATATACTATCATTGTAGTAACAAGAAAATATGTCGAGAAGCTTTAATGGAACAGTTAATCACATGTAACTTTCTACATTCTTTAAAAATAATCTTTTACTAAACCCCTATAAAAGTGCTAATCATCTAGACTTATTGAGTTTCAGTAGGAGCAACTTCAACTCTTTTTAACTTTTATAAACAAGGAAAGAATAGATCACACAAAGAAAGAATGGACAGGCAAGCATTGTTTCCATTTGGGCACACCTGATTGAATAGACAAATAAATGTTTGAGCTCTTGGTCAAGCTTCATTGTGCATTCTTGGCCTAACTACAAATATTAGCCCCCCACATGAATTCTCCATCCAGTAACACAGATCAAACTTCTCAGGTACTGTCTTCCAAAGAGGTTTACTGAGCCAAGAGATCACTGTAATCTAGTTATCTTTCTCTAGGATGGAAGACCAACTATTAATTCCGTGTGCTAACAATTCATTCTCATTTGCCTCCTAAGTGATTAAATAGATTTGAAGAATATTTGTCCCTGAGCATTCAGAATTTTGTTGATGGTGACATGCTTTGTAATTCCTCTAAATCTAATTCCAAGAAAAAGTACACCTCCTGTTGGACATGCTATGACACACTCTGGAGTGAGTGTGAGTTATAATGTGATCTTCTGGCCCAGATATAGGGACATTACTACTGTACCACAAGATCCTTCCATTGAACTGTAGAACTATTTTGATGGAAGTATATAAAATTATGAGAGGCATGGATAGAGTGAATAGTCAGAGTGTGTTTCCCCGGGTGGAAGTGTCATATAGCAGGGCCACAGGTTTAAGTTGAGATGGGGGAAAGTCTAAAGGAGATGTAAAAGGAAAGTTTTCTTTCCTAGATAGAGGATGATAGGTGCCTAGGAACATGTTGCCAAGGTAGGTGATAGGAACGGCTACAGTTGCAAAGTTTAAGAAGCATTTAGACAAACACATGAACAGGCAGAGAATAGAGGTAAATGGACCATGAGCAGGCAGATGTGATTCGTTTAGAATTACTTACTGACATAGACATGGTGAGCCAAAGGCTCTGTTCCCGTGCTATACTGTTCCATGTTCTATGCACAGGTATCATTCAGGTCATGTGCAATTGTGTTTAATTGTAGATCCTCCAAATCAGGTGCAGACCGTTAAAAATGTAATTTTATCTCAAATATTGAAAAATAGCCTTAGAACATTCTACAAATTTGTATGTTCAGCATAATACTGCAATTACTTCACAAGCATTGAAATTCCTATTTACTGCTAATTTACACTATAGTTTCATTTTAAAGTTGCTCATTTACAAAACTATATTGTAGCATGTCTAGGTTTCCCTAGTACTAAAGAAAATTGCATTTTTTATTAACAGAGATAACAAGGTGTAGAGCTGGATGAACACCGCAGGCCAAGCAGCATCAGCTTCCCCTCCCCCATTTCTGAAGAAAGGTCGAGGCCCAAAACGTCAGCCTTCCTGTTCCTCTGATGCTGCTTGGCTAGCTGTGTCCATCCAGCTCTACACCTTGTTATCTCTGATTCTCCAGCATCTGCAGTTCCTACTATCTCTGAAACTTCTTTATTAACAGCATGGTCTAGCTGACTTGCCACCATAATAAACTTGTATACATTTATGCCCAGATCTCTCTGTCCCTGCACTACCTTAAGAAAAGTACGTTTCTTTTGCTGTGGTCCTTCTATTTACTTTGTACCAACATGTGTTACCTAACAATTCTCCACACTGAACTTCATCTGCCAATTTAAGCTCATTCTACAAACTTGCCAATGTCCTTTTAGAAGTTCTATGCTGTAATCACAGTTTACAATTCTGCCATGTTTTGTGTAATCCAAAAATATAAAATTGGCCCTTGCACACCAAGATCATGGTCATTTATATACAAATTTATATTTTCTTTAAAATACTTACATACGAAGGAAAAGCCAGGACTCCAAAATCAACCTGTCGGAACTCCTCTACAAACCTTCTCTTGGTCTGGAAAATGCCCATTAACCATTACTCTTTGTTTTCTATCCTTCAGACAATTTTGTGTTTGTGTTGCTACTTTTATTCCATGATCCATAACTTTCCCAACATTTGAATTGCTTCAATTAAAATACTTACAACCTTCCAAACAATAATACCAAAACTATGACAAGCCTAGTTTATGCAATCTGTCTTCATATTTAAACCCTTCAAGCTGTGGTATTGATTATTCTGGTGAATCTGTGTTGTCCCTACTGCAAGGGACGTGTAAGCGACAAAACAATTTTGTGTATTTGGTTTTATGTGACATTTAATTTCTTATGAATTTTCTCTGCTTTTCCATTCCACTTTCTGTGTCCCTTTAAGCTTTATGATGTCTTAAGCACTTGGTATCTGACCTAAGTCTCCTTGTGTTTGCTTTATCATATTCTGCAGGCTCTTTAGTACATCATATCACCTATTTTTTAGGACTCCCATCTTCTTTTTTTTGTCTTTTTATTTGTTCTGAATGCTCTCTAACTCCTCAATGATAGCTCCCACTGCTCTTGCATTGATTTAACTTCAGGCATATGTTTTCTTTTACTTTTGCCAAGCCAATTTGGCATTGCAAACTTGGCCATTCCTTAACACAAAAATTATTCTTTTGACTTATCTTCGTCCTTTTCTTTGATAATTCTAAATCTATTTGAATTTTAATTTTTGCACCAAAATGATTTCCTGTTGATTCACATTGCAACCTTTTTGAGCTTTATTTCTTAACTGAAACTAGAACTGCCCCTTTTCTCTTCGAGTTTATTTACTTATGCACAGGATGTGGTCATCACTGGCTAGGCCAGTATTTATGCCAACTCCTGGTTGTTGTTGAAAAGTTCTATTGAGATGTTTTTCTTGAATCTCTGTAGTCCATGTGGTGTTGAGACACGTACAGTACTTGTAAGAGAGGAATAACCGAGATTTTTGACCCAGTGACTGTACTACAATTCCACACAATGCCAATCGGGATGGTATGTGGCCTGGAAAGTAACTTGCAGGTGATAAGGTTTCTTGGCATCAGATGGCCTTGTCCTTCTAAGTGGTGAGGTTGTGGCTTTAAAGATGTTGATGAAGGAGCATTGATGAATTGTTGCTGTGCATCTTGTAGATGGTGCTCTGTGCTGCTAATGTGCGGCAATGATAGAGGTTGCGTGAATCAAATGCACTACCTGTATTCAGCCTTTTGAGTGTTGTTGGATCTGCATTTATCTGGGGAGGTGGAGAATATTTCACCACAATCACGTGGATCTTAAATGGTGGACAGGTGTGGAAAGTTGGGAAACATGTTATTTGCTGCAGAACTCCAGCCTCCAACCTGCTCCTTTAACATCTTATACAGCTGATCCAGTTCAGCTTCTGTTCAATGGTAGCCCTCCGGAATGTTGATGGTGGAGGGTACAACAATGTTTATGCATCTGCATGTCAATAAGTGTGGTTGTCATTGAAGACTGTTATTGCTTGACGCTTGTGTGGCATTGATATTATTGTTATTTTTCAGCCCAACCATAAATGTGAACCAGTTTTTGCTGAGTATGGACATGCACAACTTCACTATTTGAGAAATCATTATTGGTGTTGAACACTGATAAGCGATCATCCTTCCTTCTGACCTTATGATGGAGGGGACGTTATTGGTGAAACAGCTAAAGATGGGTGGATCTTACCTTTAGAAATATGTTTTCCTAGAGCTCCTTGATCAAATGTTGTATTCATGTTAAAAGCAGTTACTTTATTACCTCAATACCTAAAGTTCTCCTGATTTAATTTTATAGATTTTACATCCTCTGTATCTCTTACACTGGTTTTATTCTATCTAATCTGAGGGCATTTGTAATTTCCTGGACTGTGTGCAGACTGTGCCCATGACTGATGGCCCTGAGGCATCCCTGGCCAACAATGGCCCCCAGCCTGAACTGAAGACTTGCGGCTGCTCAGTTTCTGACATGGCCATTTGGTTGAATAAATGTCATGCAGACAGCTAGCAGGCAAGGCTAGGCAAGGCTTAGATGCTGCATGCTTGCAAGTAGGCACTAAGTGAGCAAGTGCTAAGAAACCAGTCAATCCTGAGATGCAGCCTGGCCCAATCTGAGAGCTGAGTGTCCATCCCTGCATTCAAAGTGCCTCTGCTACATCCTGGGCCCTGCAATGCAGATCTATGCTTCTTCAGCATTCTGCAAGTTTATTGGAAATGATCATGAGGGGGTTGACAAGTGTCCAATGCCATTGTCCCTGGATGAGGGATGTGTGCAGCTGGTGCCAATGCATCATGCCCTGATTCTGTTCGTCCCTATGCAATATAAAGTTCTTTGGAGAAATCTGTGGGTTGAATTTACCAGGTACCTGCGCTGTTTGCCATGTCAAGATTTCTCAACATCTAGCTTATTTGGTACAATAGGAAGTGAATATTAATGAGGTTATTTACAATGTTAAAAAGATGTTTAAAATTCCCCTGAATTGGCAACTCACTGTTGCTTTGTGGAAAAACTCAACTCACCTCTTTGTGAGAAACTCGCCTCACCTCTCAGCAAAATCGTAACAGATTGAGAGAGATGATCTCAACATCAAAATTGGCTTCGCTGCACTTCTCATTCAATTCTGCCACAAATCGCACCTTAATTCCCCATTGCACAGATCCCATAGATACCACACCCTCAAGCGTCTACTTTCATCTTCGAAGCAGTAACCTGATTATTTAAACTCCTTACATCGTTCAACCATAGGCATTGTTCAATGTTGCTTATTTTCCTAGTTTTGTTTCTTCTTCTGCCAAATAGACATTTCTTTAATTTTTTGCCTTTCATTTCCATTTATGTTTCTAGCCCTTCTGAATCTGTATTCATGAAAATCTCATTCTGCCTTCCCAATAGCATTGCTTTATCAGAATTCTGAATACTTGTGGCTCCTTTTATGTTCCTAGTTGCCTGTCAATGTCCTCTCGCTGTGGCAGCAGTGATTCATGATGACTGGCAATGAATATAGAAATGCATAATATGGAAATTTTTGGCAACCACTATTTTAACTGAACTATTTTAGCACTTAGAATTCATACAAATAATTTCACAGTATACCATCAAGATTAATTATATTTAGTAATATGCTTAATGATATTTAAGAACAAAAGGTACTGACCAAGGAATGGTGGTATCATTGTGATAAGATGATAGGCGTTAGTACATAGCTAGTAAAAAAATCTCCAAGTACGCTGTAAACTATATAGCTAGTTCTTCTTGTCAATTGATTAATCAGACTGATTAAAGCATCTATTTTGTCCAAAGATCCATTTAGTTGTTTTTTTTTCCTATTTAATTTGGGGTTATATTCGTTTTTACTTCATTGATTTTTTTTTTCAGTGCAAGACCATTAACTTTGACTTCATTACCCTTTTTCTTTTCACAAATTGAAGCTAACTATATTATGATCAATATTTCCCCATTGTTTTTCCTACTCATACATCTAATTAATGGCTTCATTTCATTTCCCAGAAGTAATTGATCAATGCTCCTTTCTTTGTTGGATTAGAAACATGCTGATCTCGGAAAACAATCCTGAAAGTATCTAAGAAGCATCCTCAATTGCAACCACATGCTTTAAATATATTTCAATATATTCTTTGGTGAGTTAAAATCACCTAATATATAATTGTTTCATTCTTACGTATTTGTTTCAATTACCTGTAAATCTTCACCCCATGCTGTCCGCATAGCTTAATGGCAAACACCAATGTTTCCCTTTTGATTTCTAAATTCCATTGCTGTGAATTTTATCTTAACACTATATTCTAGGCCGATTCTTATGTTCAAACACCACGAAAGAGTCCTTTAAACACTGCCAACCTATCAGGAAATGTACCAATGTAGATAGACAGGAAACATAAAAAACCCATCAAACAGCAAACTGTTAAGACCTGATCAACATTGAATTAAATGGAAAGTAAAAGAAAATAGGGGCAGGAATTGAACAACAAATTTGATCCCATCATTTTACCATTTAAGGATTCATTGCATTGCTTGGATTATGGATATTTTGGATCTGCTATAATAGATTACTGCTGCACACACTTGTTCACAGTAGACTTGGACATTTGCTGATCACTCCGCAGTAAGAAATTCAACAAGTAATGAGAAGAATTGTAACAAAGTAAAGAAGACAAAAACATGTTAAAAGAATGGACACATACATGTCAGGCATAATTTGATATCACTAAACCTGTACTACTATACCCTGGTTTAAAAACAATTATGTTGATTTCAACATTGAGCAGGTTTCAGTGATAGAGGGCTGATGAGGTGGGGGAAATTGCCAAATTGCACACATTTCAGGCCATATATTTAAATTCTTTGGCTTCATTTACAGTTTTGCGGCAAAATGGGCTTCCATTGCAGAAAGTTGGCAATGAGGGAATGGGAACAACTCTGGAATTTCCAGGCCTGTAATTGTTTTGGTCTTTCAATATATATTAAACAAAGCTGTGTAAAGCATGAATCTTCCAACTTTATTGGTGGTAAATTGAACACAAAACATTTTATAAATAATTATACATGAGGGTTTCAATCTGCTCTGGGTGAGCTAATTGCAAAAATAATGTTTACTTAATGCTTAAGATGCAGACCATTTCTACCCCCACATTATACTTTCCTCACCCTTTTTAAGGAGTTTCACTTAGTTCTAATGTTTAGGTGCCTTCATCCTGTGAGATTCCTGCATTCTCTGTTAACCTGATTTGGAATTGAACATATTATTGCTTTGCCTTATCCTGTACATCACTGAACAAAGAATTATGCAACCATCTGTTTCTGAACTGCTTTTCTGTCTCAACAGGTACCTTTTCTTGCCTGAGTCACGATGTCTGTTATGGGCACAACTGTGTTTTGTTGCAGCTGTAATATATTCATTTCTTTGCTTATGAAAGTAATTGAATTTGTTAAAGAAAATAATATTTATTCATTTCTCTCAAAGAATTCTAAAAACACTCTCAACCTCTGTTTGCATATCTCACACAAGCTGCTGTCCAAGTCTTTTCAGTAGCCATTGTGTCACCTCCCCCATTCCAGCTCTCCATTTTGAAACAGTTTAACCTCTACTTCACCATGAGCAATACCATGAAAAATTAACTAATAAATTAAATTATCAATTCATTTGTACCATCAAATGCAAACACTTGCAAAATGCTTTCATCTGGCATTTCTGTTTACCAAAATCTAGCAATATAAATGAAGTAGGGAATTCAATCAGGTAAATATGGTGCTATATTTTGTGCACATATTCATACATATATTTATTAAATTAATAAATAAAATTACAAAGTAACCTGTAATTCACCTACCTAATGTATGCAACACAAATAACCTCTTATCATTCTGTGCTTTAATATCGAATTGATTACATTGAGGCTTCATCCTTTAGATGCATGCATTTGTTGAAGATGATTTGTACTGTACAGAAATCTTCTTTCATTAAGCATTACTTTCTGCATTTATGTCAAACTTTTTTTTGATAGGAAATTGTGTCAAGATAAAGAATCAAAAACACTGAAAATGTACGTGCAAATAAATGACTGCATTAATAGCAGCCTTGCACTCTACAATCCAGTTACCTGGAAAGATCTCTGAGCAGCACAATGAAAGGTCATAAAATAATTAGCGTTATCAAAATATGAAATAAATTGAAACTTGGTATGTGATATGCTACAAAATCATGACTCAATTAAATATAAAAGTGTATATACTTATATATCAAAGGATGCAAGTAGTCAGACCTTTGACTTTTACAAATCCATTCTCTTTTTTTGTTTCCCAAAATAAGCTGGAACCACAACTTTATATTCTATTTGATAAAGACGGGAAAAGAAGATACAGATTCACTTTTCTCTTATGATGATATCAAGTCATATATAAGAGTCAAAGAAATGGAATAAATAGGACTAAACAATATATTATGGATATTGGCAACAGACAGAACAAAAGTTTAGGATTTACAAGCCTATTTCAGATTTTTACCAGGAGAGGGCACAAAAAGTCACTTCAACACCTTAATCTATTAAACTATAAATATTTAAATTCCATCTTCCAAGAGTGTAGGGACCATCTGCACCTGACCTTTTGGTAAAATCTGTAATGCTACAAGACATAATCTAACTAACCTTTCATGTTCAATGGTATAGTTTTGCATTAACTAACAAATATGACAGCTAATGCAGTATTGATGTATGTTATGAATGTAAACATTTGTTTATATGGATCAAACTTACTGAGAAAAAAAAAATAGATATTAAATTACTTATACACTGTGTAACATTGAATGACAATTTATTTTATGTTATTGGTTACCTGCTACAATTTATGTCCTGGTACAGTTTCATTATCAGCTTTATTTTCTTTTTATCTAAGTCTATCTGCCTTTGCTATACTCATGTTTAAGCTGCTGGGAAGAAGAAACGAAGTTCCATCTCATTGGGCCAATCACTTTTGTGAGTTTCTAATTTATTTATGGAAGCAAGCCATAGAATCTCTATTGTTTGAAAACAAGCCCTTCGGCCCAACAAGTTCACACCTACACTCTCAGCATCCCACCCAGACTCATCCTCCTATATCCCACCTAATCGACGCATTCCCGAACACTACAGGCAATTTAGCATGGCCAATGCACCGAGCCCGCAAATTATTGGACTGTGGGAGGAAACCGGAGCACCCAAAGGAAACCCACACAGACACGGGGAGAATGTCGCCCGAGGGTGGAATTGAACACTGACTTGACGCTGTGAGGCAGCAGTGCTAACCACTGAGCTACTGTGTCACCCTAATATAAAACACAAAGCAATAAAATTTATTCAAATATCAGTAGTGGGTTTTAAAGTAGTCATATCAGTGCTGTACAAGTAAAGTATAATTAGGGAACAACAGTTTAATTTGTATTTTTTAAAATTTTCTACTTTGTTCATTTTCTAACTTGCTTTCATCTTCCTGCAGGTTTTCACTTGTTGCTGTATTCTATCTTCCAAGTTCGGAGGATAAGAATCCCTTTGGGTCCTTGCACTGAGCTATATGAATTAGAAAGCCATTTCATGAGGGGTCAAAATCTTCAGTTTTATTGAGACCTCAGGCAGTAGTTTCTTCTCATCAATATCCAAGGACTCATATTTATAAACCATGCCAGACGAAATCTGCCATCATTGCCTCCACTTCACTGCAAAGGCAGGGATCGGACGATGCCATCTGCTGCTAGCTGACTTACAGGCAACTTTATGAACTAAAACGGCCTTTTCTGTGACTTGAGGTCACAATGCCCTTAGGTTTTTATACAGCAAGATCTTTCCAGCTACCACAGGGGACAGATAAAGTTATCTGCAATTCATACTATTATAAAGCAACTGACTGAGACTCTGTTTGCCAGGGGAAAGACCTTTATAATTTTGACATTGGAAAGGAGACACCAACTGGAGAGGGCACATTGACTTCAACAAAAAAAAAGCTGATTCATTATTGTCAGTTTTTGCTACCACGGAAGACCAGTTTCATACCTGTGAACTATTCTGTTGAAAAATAAATCTTTTAGAAGTGGGGCATTTCAGATGTAAGTCTTTAAGATCATTTAGATGAACACTACTTTTTATAATTCTTCATCATTTCATCTCCGATTATACTGCCATTTTTTAGTCCAAAACTCTTTTTAACTCCATGTTATTTGGTGAATCCAGCATGCTTTCTTAAAAAGTAACTAATATACATTTGAAGAATGTGAGCTTGTTTTCTACCCCAAAAAAGGGGGAAAATTGATTCAATTTTGAACACTTTCATCAGTTAAGATTGATTTTGTTTTAATAGTTTGAATCTCTAAACTTAAGTACCAAATCTTAAAACCTTCTCAGGCTATGATAGACAATGTAATTATTCAAATTAATTCTACTTGCGCTGGCTCTGTACCTAAGTAAAGGCTATGAGCTAAGGTGAGCAAGGTTACTCAGTCCAATGATGGCTTAAATCCTTTACACAATTCCTGGCTATTTATGTTTCCTCTAAATAACAAACAGCCCAAAGATCAATTCATTCCTAATTCACCCCTCAAATGTCTACTATACCAATTTGAACAACAGTGTTTATACAGATCCTGCCTGCAAGAAGCCAGAGGGATAAAAGCCATCTTTGCATACATGGCAATATGATCCTAAATGCTCCAGCTGCTGTTAAAATGCAGATTTTTGTGACTGTGAAAGATGACCTTTCCAATCAAGGCATTTTTACTGAAGTGTAATTGTCGCATACTGTTGCATTCCAAGTTTCAGGAGAATTACTTCCTGAACATCCGGCATATATTTGAGATAGCAAGAACTGCAGATGCTGGAGCCAGCGCTAACACCGTGTGGAGCTGGTGGAACACAGCAGGACAGGCAGCATCAGAGGAGCAGGAAAGTTGATGTTTTCAGGTTGGACCTTTCTCTATTGCTGCTTGGCTTGTTGTATTCTTCCAGTTCCATACTGTGTTATCCATGTATATTTGATGTTCTTCTGGACGATGTTCTCACTTTCCTCCTTCCTTTAATCTTCAGCTTGTCCTGTTCACTCCTGTGTGGTCTCTGGTGATGTGCAGAAATTGTGGGAAATTAACATGGAGGCACAGCAAGCAATTAGGAAGGGAAATTATGCTGAGATAATTAGGACTGAGATGGACAAAATTTATTGAATCTGAGTATTTTGAATTTTGAACCTTCTTTTCCCCTAGAGGTCTGAGGATTCTCAATGTGTATAGTCAAAGCAGATGTGGAGGTAAAAGAAATTAAGGGATATGGGACAGAAGGTGAGAGAAGGTAGATTTGAAATAGAAGATGAATAATGATCTTGTTGAATGGCAGGTCAAGATCAAGTGGCGAAATGATCCAGTCCAGCTCCTTTTTCCTTACGTTCTTACATACTTCTTCTGACTCTCTAATGGCCATGCTGTACTCTTGAGGGTAATAGTATTTTGTATATCCACAGAAGAAACTGGTTGAAAAGTAAGCAAAATTCTGTCAGCACCTACCACATCATTTTTGCAGATGTTTGTAGCTCAAAACAATTATGTGAAGTATCAAATAATTGACAACAGCCAGAAGAAATCAACTACCCTGTAAGTAGTTGACATTCCTCTGCTGCTGAGCATGTGTTTATCTGTGTGAGGATAAGATAGGCTATTACCACATTACCCAGTTCCAAAATAGCACGTTTCGGGCCTCCGCCACACCTCCGCTCAGTTCGCAAAAAACAACTGCACCTCCCAGTCGCAAACCATTTCCACTCCCCCTCCCATTCTCTTGATGACATGTCCATCATGGGCCTCCTGCACTGCCACAATGATGCCATCCGAAGGTTGCAGGAACAGCAACTCATATTCCGCCTGGGAACCCTGCAGCCATATGGTATCAATGTGGACTTCACCAGTTTCAAAATCTCCCCTTCCCCTACTGCATCCCTCAACCAGCCCAGTTCGTCCCCTCCCCCCACTGCACCACACAACCAGCCCAGCTCTTCCCCCCAACCCACTGCATCCCAAAACCAGTCCAACCTGTCTCTGCCTCCCTAACCTGTTCTTCCTCTCACCCATCCCTTCCTCCCACCCCAAGCCGCACCCCCCGCTACCTACTAACCTCATCCCACCTCCTTGACCTGTCCGTCTTCCCTGGACTGACCTATCCCCTCCCTACCTCCCCACCTACACTCTCTCCACCTATCTTCTTTACTCTCCATCTTCGGTCCGCCTCCCCCTCTCTCCCTATTTATTCCAGTTCCCTCCCCCCATCCCCCTCTCTGATGAAGGGTCTAGGCCCGAAACGTCAGCTTTTGTGCTCCTGAGATGCTGCTTGGCCTGCTGTGTTCATCCAGCCTCACATTTTATTATCTTGGAATCTCCAGCATCTGCAGTTCCCATTATCTCCAAAATAGCACTGTTGTCATGGCAAGGTCTGCCTGTCCTGCATACTCCTGTCCACTATGTCTTGCGTGTGGCCTAATACCGCCACCAACTCAGGATCCAGTTCAATTCCCGCCAAAAGTCTATCAGGGAATCATGGATGCCATTTTAAATTGCTTAGGCTCACATCACAGCTGAATAATGAGCATATTCAATTCCTACTACTTGCCTCTCATCTTTTGACTTCTTAAGCAAGGCCACCGCTGAACAACAAATGCCATATTAAAAATAGTATAGTAATTATGAAATTATGCTAGAACATTACACATTTTCACTGAAAGAATTGTAGCCAAAAACCAATTTGTAATTATGCTAAATACTTACCAAATGTGAAACCCTACCAATAAATTGTTCACTAAAACCATATTTCAGCCAGCACTGTTTCCTGGAACCTGTAATTTCTAATGACCAAAAGACAGTTTGTAACTTAGAAAAGTACATACATTGAATCATCTTGTTGTGAAGTATCAATAAAATTGTACTTTCTATTTTTGAATCACTTCATCTATGTTTTCATTTGAAGGCCTTGGCCTTTCTTAAATGTCTGAATGTCAAATTAATGGAGCTGTTTTTTACAAGTATATGCAGCCAGCGGGAGTTGCCTGCTAGCTGCATATATCCACTAATTGTGGGCTGTGCACTAGCAAGTTTCCCAATATGCACAGCCTGGAGGTCAGACTCCCCACTGGCATTCAACACATGTCTTTACACAGAAATGAATACCAACAAGAATAAATTTCAGAGACCTACTGTGATGAAAAGAAAAAAAAAAGTAAGCAACTCTGGTAACTCTTACTTTATATTTTAGTTGTTGTACTCTTACTTTAAGTTCTAGTTGTACTGAAATTTCTGACCTGCCAGAAAGCTCAGTTTTATGCTTAATCATTGCAAAAGGTGTTGCACCTGGAGGGAACATCTTTTTTAACAGATAAATTAAATGTAGTTGCAGAACAGTTTCGTTTCTGAGATGCACTTACCTGTACTCTTGTCAAAGATGAAGTTTTAGATCTATGAAGGGAAAAGTAAATCCAGCTTAAATCTAAATCATTATCATTTATAAAGGGCTGGTAAGGATTTATTTGTGTTTTCCAGGGGATAGTGGCAACACTCCTGCCAGAAATTCCAAGCTTTCAACGATGATAGTTATGCCAGACAAACCATTGTTCCGGTCTTGAGAAGTATGTATTTGAATGGGCCCTTGAAAATGCCCAGATGATTATAGCATCATCAGAAAAGCAATACATGTATATATACTTAAGTGGGCCATATGAAATCTTAAATCCAGAAAAGATTTTTGATCAATGGCTAGTTATTTTACCCACTTTATATGGTGAAAATCCATTGTAGCAGAAAATCACATCTAATCCTGAATGGGATCCTTACAACGATGTCATAATCAAAGTGACTCAGAATTAATTTGATGAACAATAAGTTGGATAGTGAAGACAATTAATTTGATAGAGTTTTAAGATGTTTTGTGATTGAAGATAATGAATTGTAGAATAATTGTAAAATGAATTATTTCAATAAAACACATAACATTGCTTTATTATGAATTTATGTCTCTTCTTTTCACTATAATAGCTGGTGGTCATCCACACCAATGTTGGCAATTCACAATTAATCCACAACATACACATTGACTCTCATTTTTGAAAAAATCTTTGGAGTTTCAAACATTATCTTACATTTGATGATTTATGGTCCTGGATACAAATTTCTGTGCCAAGTTTAACAATTAATGTGTAAATCCAACATGTTCTTGAACATAAAATGGACTAAGGGCAAACTATTCTTTTTGTGAAACAAATATTGGCCAAGCCTAAATCAACAGCAAGTTGAGAAAATTTACAACTCATAACTCATCTTTTAAACTCCTGAACTCATTGGCCAATTTGCACATTAATATCAGGGTTCAAGATTGATATCCATTACCTTCTCAGCAAGTTCCTGTTCAATATGTGCAATAATATGTTAGTATAGCTCTATAAACTTGAGACCATCCAAATCTCATTTACTCATGTCATTACTTGTGTCAAATCCTGCTCACATACATCACCTTTGACTTACTGACATACGTTGCTTCTCAATCATCTGCTACAATTTGAAAATGTTCATCCTTTTCTCCAAGCCCTGCTATAGCCTTGCCTGTTCCCTTTCTCTGCATCCCTGATTTTAATCTCTTATTACTTTATAAATATTACTCGTTTTTGTTTGGAAGATAGCAAAGTATATTGTCGGGTGGGGCACACATTTGTCCATCTTACCTCCAAATGAAGGGTAAATGAATCCTGGAACGAAAGATCAGAAGTGTTGATAACATGAATAAATTGGTCAAATTGATTTTATTTTAGGACCTCTCGTTGCCAGGAAAGGATTTTTTTTATTTCACGAGTTGACATTTTTGGATGGATTTAAAACCAATTACCAGTAGTGAAAGGACATTGTTGTAACCAAGTGGTGCATCCTGAAAATCTCTTTAAATATTGCAGAGCCTTGTAAATAGAAGGGCTAATTTGTGGTTAAGTGTGGGTTATACACGAGTGTGTTTTATATTAAAATGTAAAAGCATTTGGAAGTGCCTACATATGCCTTATACATGAAATAAGCTCACTCATGATAGATTGCAAAGACTAAACTCTTAAATAGGTTAACTGAATTTCAACATTGAAAAATGAGAAAAAGGGGTCTCCTTGTGTTCATTTCATTAAAGCATTCACAGGTTACTGCCACATTAATTAACAAATTAAATTGAAGAGCTGAAAGATACAAAAAAATTAAAATATCCAATAACTGAAAATATGAAATATTCTTTATGAAAGTTTGTATCATTTTGACTCCAATTTAGAATTAAAATTTCCTTTATTGTTGTATGTACTGAAATGAGTACAGTGAAAAATTTACAATTTTGGCAACATCTTAGGTACAAAGGTACCTAAGTACAGATTCTTAAGTACAAATTCTTAACAAAAAATAGAAAAAATAAGAACTAAAATGTCCAGCATTACATATGATAGGAATAATATAGAGGAAATTATTTCTGGACAAAGGTTAAAACAGACTTGACGTGGTTACAGTGCAAATAAGACATGCTTATTTGAAAGTCTGGGTTTACTGCACAATTTTGATCCCAAACTCTAACTTTTTAAAAGCATAAACTGAACTGGAGGTGTAAAGCAAACCTCTGCAGGTTTTAGCCTGAAATTCTGATTTTTTTTTAAATGTGTGGAGCAGTGCAAGGGATCTTATCCACTGAAGGAATAGAATGATCTGGCTGGCACATCATGGAATATTATGGAATGGCTCAAGGACCAAGGAAGATGGCATATAGATACTCAGCTGTGGGACTAGAAGTCCAGAGGAGGGGGTTGTATTATCCCCACTTGTTGAGATGGATGCCATCTCAATAAACCGAATCCCCTCCCAATGGCAAATACCATTGCCCTGCCTGCTGTTTTGTCCTCTTCCTGTTCTTCATTCAGATCAAAAGGACTACAACCAACTGTCTATGATTAAACACTATTCCAAAGATTTCAATTATTGGTGAATTGTAAACAAAGTATTGAGAAAGTATCTTCATTTGCTATAGAAGCTCTCTTCAGAATTTCAGCAGCAATGCCCATGGAATGGCAGAACATAGAAATGGTGCTACAGGCAAGGATGATGGAGACAAAGAGACAAACAAAAAGGGGAGCTACTGCAGTGGCAAGAGACAACAGATTTTCATCCTTAGTAGAGTGCACATCACTGCCTTTTGGGATAGCCCAGCAAACTCAATGCTAATCAGACACTTAAATAGGTGACAGCAAGCCTTGCCCATGACATGCGGCCCATGGACAGAAATCCAGCACCCCTGAGATGAGTCAGTCAGTTGGAGACCAGCAACAGGCAGTACCAGCAACCTAAGATCTAAGATTGCCAAGAAATTCATGCCACAGGTTACTGCTGGCAGGAAGAGGATTGTGGGGTGTGAATTGCAGTGGAGGGCATTTTGGATCAGCAGTGAAGTCCAACCCCTCCTGATGCCTCATTCCATGATCATTCATTGAGTATGCTTTTACCAGGAGCTCCATTAGAAGCAGCCTAGCTTTGTAGGTTTCTTGCGGACTTCTGGCAGTCAACCAGTGGCAGTAGATGAGGACCTTAAGTGTGCATTGATTGCCCACATACATGCTGCAATTGTCTGGAGGGCAGAATGGTCAACCACGAACCTTCCCCCCAAAATGAATGGAGGGTGGTAGGTGACGTGTCCTCATCTGTCACATTCTTAGAAGCTGAAATACCCCACTGCTAACAAGCTTGCATGAAATTCTATTCAGCAAAGGAGAAAAAATGACTTCATGGTATTATCGATTGGCTATTTATTCAGTGAAGTAGGTAACGATCTGGCGACTTATTTTCAAATCCTGCCATAGCAATAAAAATCAATAAAATAATAATCTGGATTAAGAGGATAATAATGACCATGAAACCATTGTTGATTGTCAGAAAAACTGGTCTAGTTCGCTAATAGCCTTTAAGGAAGGAAACTGCTTGCCTTATCCTTACCTTGCCTGACCTACTTGTGACTCCAGACCCACAGCTACATAGTTGATAATTTATCGCCTTCTGAACAATTAGGAATGGGCAATAAATATTGATCCAGCCAGTGACACAACATTAATTGTGAAATAAAGCAAAAGCCCTCGCCGCACCATAGACAGGGTTCAGGCAATATCGCATCAGATTAAAACTTTACTGCTTTATCACATCCAACCATGAATGGTGTTGACAATTAAATAAGAACAAGGAACTGAGGGCCCTGGGGCTTCATCATCCACAACAATGTGAAGCCTGACATGTAAGTCAAAAAGATAAGCCTGAAGTATTTGCAACCATCCTCAGCCATGAATGTCAAGTAAATGATCCATCTTGGTTTCCTTTGATGTCCTCACTATCACAGAAGCCAGTCTTATATCAATTAAATTTGTTCCAAATCATGTTGAGAAATGGCTGAGTGTATTGGACACAACAAAAACTATGTGTTCCAACAGAGTAACAAAGTGTGGAGCTGGATGAACACAACAGGCCAAACAGCATCTCAGGATCATAAACAGTTCCCATTATCTCTGTTCCAATAGAGTGCTGGTTTTATTTCTGAAGGGAAGTGTTTCAGAATTAGCTGCACATTTAATCTATCTGTAACAATGACTTCAATCTGACAAAGTAATATCTCATGCACACAAAAAGGACATAATCATTCCAGCCAAAATCTGCCCCAGCAATGTTCTCTCAGTCATCAGTAACATTACAGAAGATGCACTAAACATGTTATCAAGTGGCATACACTCACTTTAATGATGACCGGTTCAAGTTCTGTCAGGACCAATCAACTACTGACCTCATTACAGCCCAGACACAAGGATAAACAAAAGCTCTGAACTTAAGAATTGTAGTGAGGGTGACTGCCCTTGACATCAAGACAGTAATGGATTAAATGTCCATCTCAAGCCCACTGACTCCCACAGCTACCTAGAGTACACCTCCTCCCACCCACCGTCCTTCAAAAATTCCATCCCCTATTCCCAATTCCTCTGCCCCCGCCGCATCTGCTCCCAGGATGAGGCATTCCACTTCTGCACATCCCAGATGTCCACATTCTTCCAGGTCCGCAACTTTCCCCCCGCAGTAGTCGAGAACGCCCTTGACCGCGTCTCCCGCATTTCCCGCAACACATCCCTCACACCCCACCCCCACCACAACTGCCCCCAGAGGATCCCCCTCATTCTCACATACCACCCGACCAACCTCCGGATACAACGTATCATCCTCAAACACTTCCGCCATCTACAATCCGACCCCAACACCCAAGCCATATTTCCATCCCCACCCTTGTCTGCCTTCCAGAGAGACCACTCTCTCCGCGACTCCCTTGTCCGCTCCACACTCCCCTCCAACCCCACCACACCCGGCACCTTCCCCTGCAACCGCAGGAAGTGCTACACTTGCCCTCACACCTCCTCCCTCACCCCCATCCCAGGCCCCAAGATGACCATCCATTATCAAGCACATCTGCCAATGTGGTATATTGTATCCATTGCACCAGGTGTGGCTTCCTCTACATTGGGGGAACCAAGCGGAGGCTTGGGGACCGCTTTGCAGAACACCTCCGCTTGATTCGCAACAAACAACTGCACCTCCCAGTCGCGAACCATTTCAACTCCCCCTCCCATTCCTCAGACGACATGTCCATCATGGGCCTCCTGCAGTGCCATAATGATGCCACCCGAAGGTTGCAGGAACAGCAACTCATATTCCGCTTGGGAACCTTGCAGCCCAATGGTATCAATGTGGACTTCACAAGCTTCAAAATCTCCCCTTCCCCTACTGCATCCCAAAACCAGCCCAGCCTATCTCTGCTTCCCTAACCTGTTCTTCCTCTCACCCATCCCTTCCTCCCACCTCAAGCCGCACCTCCATTTCCTACCTACCACCTCATCCCGCCTCCTTGACCTGTCCGTCTTCCCTGGACTGACCTATCCCCTCCCTACCTCCCCACCTATATCTCCTCTCTACCTATCTTGTTTTCTCTCCTTCTTCGGTCCGCCTCCCCCTCTCTCCCTATTTATTCCAGTTCCCTCTCCTCATCCCCCTCTCTGATGAAGGGTCTAGGCCCAAAACGTCAGCTTTTGTGCTCCTGAGATGCTGCTTGGCCTGCTGTGTTCATCCAGCTCCACACTTTATTATCTTAGATTAAATGTAGCAGCAGGGAGCCCTGACAAAACTGAAATCAATAGGAATCAAGGGAAACCTCTTCAATGATTGGAGAGATGCTGAGCGCAAGGGAAGATGATGGTGATTCCTGTACGTTATGGTGTTGGCCATCTCAGCCTTAGGACATTACTGCAAGAGTTCCTCAAGGGATTGTTTCAAGTCCTCACATTTTCCACTACCCATCAATGAACTTCCTTCCATCATAAGGTCAGAATCAAAAGGGACAGCGAATGGTATGGATGAGACAAAGAAATTGTAGCGCAATATAGACAGATTAAGCGAATGGGCAAAAACTTGGCAAATGGAATACAGTGTGGGAAAATGTGAGATTATGAACTTTGACAGGAAGAATAAAGGACCTGAATATAATTTAAGTGAAAAATTACCGTAGAAAGCTATAATACAGAGAGATTTGGAAGTCATTATGAGTAAATTACTAAAAGCTAGTATTCAGTTTTCGCAAGCAAAAGGGGAAGGTAAATTGAATGTTGTCCTTTATTTCAAAGCAAATGGAATATAAGCATAGAGAAGTCTTCCAAGACTATGAAAGACACTATTTGGACTGCACCTGGGACATTGCAAACACTTTTGGCCATCTTATCTAAGGAAAGTTAAATTGGTATTTGAGGCAGTCCAGGTAAGGTTGGTCGGTTGATCCCAAGTATCAAGGGGCAGTCGTATGAGCAGAGGTTGGGCAGGTTGGGTCTGTACTCGTTGGAACTTAGAATAATGAAAGGCAATCTTACTGAAACAAAAAAGATTCCTGGGGGGCTTGATGAAATAGATATGAAGAAGTTGTTTCTCCCTTTTGGTAAAGTCTAGGACCAGAAAGCATAATCTCACAGTAAGGAGTCACACATTTAAGAAAGAAAAGAGAAGGAATACTTTTCTTAGGATTGTGATTCCATGGAATTCTTTACCTCAGAGAAAAGTAGAAGTTGGGTTGTTAAGTATATTCAAGGCTAAGATATACAGATTTTTGATCAGGAAGGGAATCAAAGATTAAACAATTGTTGGGTCATAGGCAGGGAAGTGGAGCTGAAAACTATCAGCTCAGCCATGATCTCACAAAGTTGCAGAACAGTCTCAATGAGTTGAATGGCTCCTATACCTTAAGTTCTCAAGGTATTAGATGGCGATGCTTGCTGATGATTGTAGAATGCATTACACTATTCATGAGTCCTCAGATCTCAAAGTGCCTCTGTCAAAATGCAGCAAGACTGAGGCAAAATTCAACCTGTCCTAATAAGCTGCAGATAACCTTTGCAACACAAAAGCGACAGGCAAGCATCGTCTCTGACAAAACAGAGTCCAACCATCTTCCCCTGACATTCAAGAGCATAGCCATTGCAGAATCCTCCACTATCAACTTCCTGTAGTTATGATTGACCAGAACCTGCACTGGGCCAGACATATAAATACAGTGGCTACAAAAACAGGTCAGAGAATGGAACTTCTGCAGTGAGTACCTCACCTGTTGGCACATATGAGCTCCTCAAGTCTGTCTGGTATTTAATAGCATAATGGTTGATCTGATTGTAACCCTAAATTTATACCCCAACTTATCCCTGAGAACCTTCCATTTATTACTTATCAAGAATCTTTCCATCTCTGTGTTGAAAATATGCATTAGCATTCATTTCCACCATCCTTCTGTATGTTTATTGCCAATGGAATTGTAGCCCACTCCAGCAATGACCTCTTGCTTTTACAATTCCAATTCTCTATTCAAACTATTTACCTAATGCAGGGGCTACACTTCAAAAGCTTGTGCTTTCAAATAAACCTGTTGGACTAAAACCTGTTGTATTGTGATTTCTGACCTTGTCTACCCTAGTCCAACACTTGGACCTCGTCATCATAAACAATTTACCACATTTTGGTTTGATGAACTGAGACCACTCCCTCTCTGTTGTGCCAATGCAATCATTAACTACAGTGCCCATCCTCCACTTTGCCTAGTTTTGTATCATTTTGAAATGGCCTCTACCTTTCAGAAATCAGGTCCAAATGCATGTTATCCTGTAGCTAAGATTCTGTTATGGCATCAAGATCATAATTATTCATGTCTATTTGCGTTCTCAGATCATCTGCTATGTATCAAATGTGACAAGCAGTCAGACATAAAATCTTTAATTTTTTTTACCCTTTTTCTCCTTTTTGCTCCTGAAAATGAAGCATAATAAGGGAAATTATGAAGTTGTTCACTTTGGAAAAATTAACAGAGTATTACTTAAGTGGTATGACTGCACACACCTGAACTTCAGAAGGGTCTAGGTATTCTAGAGCATGGTACTAAGAAGTCAATTTATAGGCATAGCATGTAAGAAAGAAGGCTATGGGATGCTACTCTTTATTCTCAATGATGCTGAACATTAAAAAAAATGAGGTTTCATTTATTAAGGAAATTGATGAGGCTACATCTCAAATTTGCATGAAGTTTTATTTTCCTTTAAAAAAGATGTAAATGAATTGAGAATAGTTCAGAAGATGTTTGCTAGATGTCAAGCAGGAATGAGTGTGTTTTCTTATATATATAGATTGAACTAGCTGGACTTGTTTCCACTGGAGTCTGGAGGACAGATAGTTGACTTCATTGAAGTGTATAAGGTTCTAAGTGGTTTTGACAAAATGAATGTGGAAAAGATATTTCCTCCTATGAGCCCATCCAGAACTAACAAACAGTGCTTTATAATTAGGGATTGCCTTTTCAGGCCAAAGTTTTTTTTTCCCTTTAGGGGTTGTGTGGTTTTGGAACTCTCTGCCTAAGGAGTCATTGGAGGTATGGCTTTAAATATTTAATTCTTAAATATTTTTTAAGACAGAGCTGGACAGAGTCTGGTTAGGCAGAAAGCTCAAGTGTTATTGGGGCAGATGAGATGGTGAAACTTGAAATTCAAACAGGGCAGTATTACCAAATGGTGGAGGAGGTTTGAGGGGCTGAATGGTCTACTTTTGCTTCAATTTCCTATGTTTATGGAAACATCTACAAGGTACAAATCAGCTGTCTGATGCATTACTTCCACTTGTCTAGATGTGTGCAGCCCTAAGAACATTCAAGAAACCATCCAGGAGAAAGGATTCCATTTAATTGCCACCCTACATTACGTCTTCAAATTCACTCCTTTCATAAACACTAAAATGGCGACAACATGATTCTTCAACATAATGCATTGCAGTAATTCACCAAGGTTCCTGACACAGCATCATCTAAATCTGTGACCTCTACTACCTACAAGAGCAGCAAATGCATGCGAACACCACTACCTGCAAGACCGCATCCCAGGAAAACACCAACCTGATTTGGAAACAGAGAAGCACAGAAGAGGCTATTTGGCCTGTCATGCCTACATATTGCCATTCCTTCAGCTGGTCAAAATCCTGGAACGTCCTACATAGCACCATTTTAAGTGTACCTATACTGTACTGATTGTTGCACAGCAAGAAGACAGCTCAACAGCACTTTCTCAAGGCCCATCAGGGATAGGCAATAAATGATGGCCTAGCAAGCAATACTCACGTGCTTTGAATTTTTTTTTAAAGAAAGCAGGATACACTACAATGCATAAATCACTTCCTTGCTATCCAAAGCCTTTTCATAATTTACTAGACACAAGTCAGAATTCTTTCAGCTTGCCTGAATAAGTGCAACTCCAAAAGGGCTAAAAAAGTTTGACATCATCCAGGACAATGCAGTCCTATTGATTGACAACCTATTTATTACCTCAAAAATGAAATACCCCCCTCACCAGCATACCTTATCTGGAGTGTATACTGCCTACAAGGTGCATTGTAGTAACTCTTCAAGGTATTTTCAGAAGAATTCTCCACACCTGCAACTTCTACCATCTGAAAATAAAACAAGGGCAACGGGTGCAAGGGAGCACTACCTTCTAATTTCCCACTCCAAATTATATATTATCCTCACTTGGAAATTTATTGCCTTTTTTTACATGACTGAGTTGAAATTTTAGTGTTCCCTTCCCGATAGATTACTTTCATCGCAAGGAATGCAGTCTTTCAAGAAGGTGGCTTGATGAAACTTTTTCGAACATGATTTTACAGGAAATGCCCAGACTCCATCATCATCTCCCCGTGTTTATCTTGTTTAAGCAAAACAGTATTACATAGTCAAGAGGGAGTTGCCCTTAGAACACCAAACATTAACTCTGGACCCCATAAAGTCCCATGGAATCAGGTCAAACCTGGGCAAGGAAGCCTCCTGCTGATCAACAGCTACCATCTCCCTTCAGGTAATGAATCAGCCCTCATTCATGTTGAACACTACTCGGAGGAAAAAATTAAAAATGGAAATTGCACAGAATGTACCTCGGTAAAGGAATCCAATGTCTATCATCAAGAGTGGCTCATTGGTCCCACTACTGCTTGAACGGACCAGATCTTGAAGAACATAGCTGCTATACTGGCTATGGTAGATAGTGAGTGATCTGTGTCTTCTAAGGTCTATCTGTGGAAGATGCGGATGTTTATGCTAGTATCAACTGAAGTGACAACTGCACAAGCCTGTGGAGACGAAGCCTCATTTTCACTTTGAGGATTCCCTCTATTGTGTTGTCTGGGAGAAATTATGAATACATCTAACAATTCAAGACGTGCATCCACTTTGTTGGTCATTGACAGCAACAGAATTGTATTCAGCCATAATTTGTAACCTCATCAACTTTATATCCCTTACTCAATCAATGAAGTGTCCAGGAGGGCATGAAAAGAGCAGTATCAAGGACACTAAAAGTGAGGTGTCAAATTGATGAAGCTACAATATGGGATTTCTTGCATGTCAAGCAACTTAAACAGCATGTGACAGAGAGAACTGGGCAATCTCACATTCAATGGGTCAGGTCTAAGCTTTGTAATCCTGCTATACCTAATTGTGAATGAAGGTAAATAATTAACACACTGGATGAGGAGGCTTCTCAAATATCAAATCCTCAGTGATAGGGGAGCCCAGCATTTTGGTGCAAAAGACAAAAATGAAGCTTTTGCAAGCATCGTCAGCCAGAAGTACCAAGTGAATGATCCATCTTGACCTTCACCTGAGATCCTCAGAAACACATACCAGTCTTCATCCAATTCAATTGATTCCAAATGATATGAAGAAATTGCTGAAAGTTAAGGGCTGGAACAACAACACTGAGGAGTTATGTTCAAGAGCTAGCCACTTTCCTTGTGTTCCAGTAAAGTTACAACAGTGGAATTTACCTGGCATTGTGCAAGATTGCTCAGGTACATCCTGTCAACAAAAAAAAACAAGATGAATCAAACCTTTCAAGTTACCACTCTGTGCGTTTACTCGTTATCATTAATACAGCGATGGAAGATGTTATCAACTGCTCTACTGAGAACATTTACTCAACAATATTCACTTGCAAATGCTCAGTTTTGGTTCTGCCAAACCCACTCAGTTTCTGACTGTTTTATATCCTTGGTTAAAATATGCACTATTAGCAGCTAAATGCAAAGGGAAAATGAGAGTGAATGCCCTTAATAACAAGTCAACATTTTAGAGAGTGTGGCATCAAGGACCCCTGGGTAGGCAAAGGCCCAGTGGTATTATCGCTGGATTATTAATCCAGAGATCTAGATAATTTCTGGGGACCCAGGTTCAAATCCCACTATTGGGTAGTATTTGAATTCAATTAAATGTCTGGAATTAAGAATCTAATGATGACCGGGAATCCAATGTCGATTGTCAGAAAAAAAAATCTGGTTCACTAATGTCCTTTAGGGAAGCAAACTGTCATCCTAACCTGCCATCCTACATGTGACTCCAGACCCACAACAATGTGGTTGACTCTGTACGGGATGTGCAATAAATGCTGCCTAGCCAGTGACACCGTCATCTGATAAATTAATAAAAAACAGCAAAACTGGACTCAACTGAAATCAAAGAAAAACTTTTCCAGTGGTTAGAGTGGTACCTAACACAAAGGAAAATGGTTATGGTCATTGGAGGTAATCATCTCAAGCCCCATACATCACTACAGGAGGTCATTTGGCTAATGTTCTAGGCTACAGCACTTTTAGCTGCTTCTTTCCATCATACAGTCACAATATGCACAACATTCAGCACCATTTGCAACTCTTCATTTACTGAAGCAATCCATGTCGATATGTAACAAAACCCAATGACGTTTAAGCTTCTCCATTTGACATTTATTGGCATTATCATCGAAGAATCTCCCACTATCAACGTATTGTGCACTAGCATTGATCAGTCATACAAAATTGTGAGTACCAGAACAGATCAGAGGCTGAGAACTCTGTGAGGAATAACTAACCTCCCAACTCCTCAAATCATATTCACAATCTACAAGTCACGTATTATGGGACACTTGCTTCTTGCCTGGATGAGAGCAGTTTCAACAACGTTCAAGGATCTTAATACCACACAGGACAATGCTACCTGTTTCAGTGGAACCCCATCAACACTTTAAATGCACCATTTTGACTTGGAACCACATCACAGTTCCTTCACTGCTTCTGTATAAAATCCTGGAGCTCCCTTTCTAACAGCACTATAGGTGTTCTTAAACCCCAAGGACAACAGCGGTTCTAGAAGGCAGCTCACTAACATCTTTTTATGGGCAACTGGGTATGTACAACAAATGTTAGTCTATCCATTGATGCCAAGCTCCTGTGAAAGAATAAATCAAATTAGAAAAAGGAAATAAATACTGGCTTTCACAATGATGCCCACCTCCAGTGAACAAATGAAAGTAAAATTGGCATTTTCATTTGTTCTCCTGTTGTTTTCTGCCACACAATTTTACATTTTGATGCTGGGAAATTTTTGAATGCGTAACTTCTTTGTCTTCTGCTTACATCTTTACCCACTTGCCTGTGACTCCAGCTTGATCTTTTCTCTTTCTTTTCAGTGATTTTCAATGATTTTTAATTATTTCTGTGTATTCTTTTGATTTCCACATGTGATGTTTACAAGAAATGCATGGTTTGGATTTTTAAATTTCAATCTGAGCATGAAACCTGCTCTGTGGTCAACATCCATTGTAGCAGCTATCTGATTTCTACAGCCATTAATTTCAGCCAGGATTCAAATTAGTCATTTTCTATACAGATTGCTGAACTGTAAAGTCAGTTTTACCCGAGGATAACAAGTTGAAAATCTATTCCACAGTGTTTGGCAGTTTTAAATATAACTTCTGATGATCCTTGTGTTACCAATATTATTGAATGTCTTAAAGGAAAAACAGCTAGGCCTAAGACAAGGTGCAATTTGGGTTTACCTGTAAATATATAGGAACCTGGTTGCAACTAATATCAATACGCTAAATAAGGTTATACTCATAATGTCACCTTTGGTGAGGTGCAATTGGAAACTAGTGACCATGTGTCATTTATATAATTGAATGTTGTGTTTTAATTCAACTTATATATTTACCAAATGCACAAATGCATAATAAAATAAATTATTTATACAATTCAAATGTTATTAACAATTAAGTAAACATTGCTATCATCATAAAGCGCACAATTATAAATTCACTTTTTCAACAATTCAAATACTCTGTCTTAGAAAATATGCATAAGAAAATTGTAATTACTGATCAGTGAAGAGTTTTGGGGTGAATCATTAATGCATTTGTCATGACTTGAATTTATTTGATATTCCTTAGGTCCCTACTAACATTCCTGTTAATACGAATTGCACATATTATTAAAAAGTGGATAGTCTCTTGAGGGTACGTTGAGTTTTATCCCGTATAAGTTATTTCATACTATCTGTTGATTTATAGTAGCTCAATAAGTTAAACAGCATTTTTATTTCACAGTATTGGAAGAGTGTATTTAATCTGAATTTCATGACATTAGGGAAAACTAGATTATCCAATTATCCAATTTTTTTTTCTTCTTTCACCTTCCAGTTTAAAACCAAGGAAGGTATAAAAGATATTTCAGAAGGTAAATAGGTAGTCTTCGGATATTGAGATGAATTTAACAGTTGCAGTAAGGGCCGATTCACCACCTGGAAAGCTGATAACAACTCTAACACAGCTATTTCCACGACTGTGATGTGATTCAATCAAGCATTTGCCAGGTCAATGTCAGGGCTTCTAGGTTTGAACAATGGATGTCCAACTTCTGCTGGCCATGAGAGGAAAGCAAGGTTGTTTGACACAGCCAGTCAGCCAGGCTCCAATGAGGAGGACATCATGGTGTCAGTATAAAGTGTCAGGTGGTGTCTTCCTGTAGGGGTAGCGCTAGCTGTCATGGGAGGGTGATCGAACAAGCAGGACCATCTCACCACCACCCCTAACCGGGCAGCAAGCAAGCCCACCTGTTTACCTGGCAAGGCATGATTTTTCCTTCTAATTGCCGGTAGAATATCAGCAACAGTGGGCTGTGATCCTTTCTTGGCTCTTAATTGGCCACTTAAGGAATTCAATTTTCCCCTGAGTCAAAAGACTGCACCTGACGCTACTTACCCTGGATTTAACTGGGATCTATCAGGAAGGGTCTGCACTTCAAGCCTCTTTTCTATAGCCCACTCATGGAATGCTTTGATTTTCAGCCACTGTATGTAACAGCACTATGGTATATTGAGGTCAAAACAACAGTCTTAAATATCTTTGTAACGAGGATATTAGATTGTCATGGATATTGGAACAGGATGGTAGGGTCTGATGTGAAGAGTATGTTAAATTGGATTGTGTGAGTTGTTATGTGGTTTGCTAGAATAACATTGGAAGGATTTCACCTGGGTAACAATCATAATTTCACTTAGCTCAGAGAAAGAAATTCTATGATCCCCAAAGGAAACCCTGAAGCAATTACATAAATAATCACTGATGCTTTTTCTCTGGAGTTTGCATCAATATTTCATTGACATGAAGGTGGGAAATGGAGAACCCCCTACAGAAATCCTAAGTTTAAATATTTAAAGAAATATATAATTTCTAGTCCAAGTTAATGGAAATATTTATGGACAGGTACTTCTTTTTTAAAGTTTTAAACCCACATATGTTAAAAGAGAAACAGGCAGTAACATTTTAATAATATTATTGTGATATTAATCCCACTCTCCAAGAACAACTATTTATTTGATAGTTTAAACATTTATTGTTGTTATCCATCCATTCCACATATTTCAAATATTCGTTTCTGTTTTAATCCAGACAATCTGTTCTAAGCATTTTCTTTTATTTTAAAGGCGAATGATAAAAAAAAAATTCATTGCTTTATCTAACTTTTTGGTACCCAAAGCCCTTTCTTCCTGCAGGGAGATCTTGCAAAAAATCTGGGGAAAGATATTTGTTTCAGGCAATCAACAATCCACTTAAGACTTTCATGTCAGATAAATGATCAGATCACTCTCTAAGCATATGCTAAAGGAAGAAAAATTGTTGAAAATAAAAAAAATAAACTTGTGCTGTAGCCTCTAGCCATACATCAATGAATAGACTTGTGTCCAAGGATTAATTATATTACTTTGGTAAGAAAACATTCCCAATCTTCCATGGTTAGGAATTAATTTTGGGAAAGGTTTATTCAAATTAAGAAACAGAGGCTAATTCCCCCCTTTTCAACAAATGACAAAATAAACCCTAACTGTCTCTTTCCTGTTCATATCTAAAATTCCACGCACTTCCCCTCACTCCACTTCAAACCTATTTTGTAACCAGAAACAACATGGGCTGTACATACTACCAAAATTTCTGATTTTGTTTGGCTCTGTTATATCCTCAAAGTTATATTTTAAACTATGAAGGAGAAAATGAAAACAAAAACTGCTTACAAAACAGGAAATTAAACTGACGATTTTACTCCAATTCGATGCATTGAGCAATTGGAAAACCCAGGCAAACATTCCAGTTCCCAGTTAAAACCTGTAGATTTCCATTCACTGTGATCTGCACATCAATATAGTTTTCCTTGAAAAAGCAGAAATTTTAAAAAATGCTTTGCATGTAATTTTAAAACAGTAAATCTGTGAGAATATGAAAATAGGTGTTGTTATTACGTAGTTTGTAAATGCATTGTATTAGAAAGAGAAAATTTAAAGAAAACCTGAGCTTATTTTTAAAAGCATTCTTTTTCGTTATCTATCATTGCAAAGTGCCTTACTAATTATAATGTATTATTGTGATTTGTCTTCTGCAAACTAAAATACATATAATTGTGCATATTTTAAATTGAATATAAATGGGTCTTTCATACATAACAAAAAAAGACAGAAGTTTGCATATGCTGTGTGAGATTTTTTATGTTATTAGGATGCAGATATACCCATAGTCAATTAGAGGTACACTCTTTTGTTTGTGGCAAATAATTTAATTGTGCATTCCATTATATACGCTGAAAATAGATTTATTATGAAATTTTATGGGTTTTTTGCATGTAATACTTCAGGGCAGTTGAGTAAAAAATTATAACTGATGTATTTGAGTGCACAGTAATTGTTGAAGTAGAATTATGGACCATATCCATTCTCAAATGAAGTACTAGTCATGCATGTGGTTTTCATTAATGCATGGAAATGCACACTTGAATTCCTTCAATGGTTTGATGAGACATTTTTAGAAAAAAAAGTGAACTAGAAATGAAAATAAACCGAAGAGGCCATGCACTTAATGTGTGTTACAGTGTAGTGGAAATGGAAATTCTGAATCATTTCATCTAATTGTCAGCACATCTATCAAAGTACCATATTTGAGGAATATAGAAGATTGTTATAAGAGGGCTGTCACACATACTTAGATGAAAATTTTGCATGGATTCAATACAAAAATAGAGAATGTGCCTCACAACTAAACACATGTAGAAGTGTATTTACGTTAACTTTAATATCTTTAATGATAAAACATCTAACTCCTTGTCATAACTTATTTTAATAACTCTGGAGACTTTTTGCTTGAATTAGAACAAACAGTTGCATAAAACTAGCACCATTTACCTCTGATAACACCTTTCATTCCATTTGAACAATTCAAAATGTTTCATTATTTAGATTCTTTTCATACAAATATGGCAGAGTCATTTTTCTAAGTACACAAATTCTATGCTGAAACCTTGACCAATATTTCAATTTTCATTGTAAAAGGGAACTCCTTCTAATTAAATTTAAAATAATAAATGCATCCAGAATGCACATAACAATACCAGGAGAAAATATGTAATGGTGAGATAAATTGAGCTGCACGTATAGTCTTTTAATTTATATTGATTATATACTAAGTTTTAGACTAAGAATTAAAAATCCATTGTAATTCTGCTGAAATAGTAGAAGTCTTTGACTTCACTAGTACTGAAAATGTACACACTGATGCCGTTGTTGGCGCAATAACGTTGTTACTTCCTGGGTTATGAGCCCAGAAAAGTGAACTTAATTCTCTTTCAATAATGTTTAGATAGCCACAAATGACAACCTCATGATAGTTCACAATATAAAACCTTCCATCTCCATAAAAGTCAGGCCTTGGAAATATTTTCTCCAAAGCATGTTACAGAGTAGTGGATAACAAGTGAACAAAGTCAAGGACAAATAAAGGGGATTGGTTGAGAAAGGGACTAATTCATGATCAAAAAAGAGGGTGAACTAACTTTTAAAGGAAGAATGGGATCCAACAAATTGGAAACAGTGAAACAAGAAATTCCATAAGGTGAAGTAAGTTAGCTCACAGAGTAGCCACCAACGGTAAAATAAACTGATTAACAAATGTGATGGGTGCGCACAAGTGATTAGGCATGGAGGTATGGAGAGCTGAAACTGAGGAGCCATTTACAGATTCAGCAGGAACCTTAAAATCAACTATCAAGGACATAAGAAGGTGAAGAATGATTGGATTTTATGGATGCTGACCTTTTTGTGGGTGAGAACATAAGCCTTGGTATTTTGAATAACTTGTGAAAATGATCTTAAGCTCCTTTCTGGGGGAAATCAAAAGAAATGCTCTGTAACAAAGCGCACAGTTTGCTACATTTTCTTGCTCTGACAATTGCAATTTTGTCAGGTTAGTCAGACTAAGCATTCAATGTTGCTGGCTGAAACAAGCATATAGCTGAATTAAATATTTAAATTGATATCTGAAGAAGCGGCATGCTATACTTGAAATTTTAAATCTTTCTGTTTCCAAAAATACTGTCAGACCAGTTGATGTTCTCCAGCAGTTTCTGTGTTTATTTCAGGTTTCCTGCATTCACAGTATTTTGCCTTTAGTAATTTAACATCCCTATAGGAGAACCTAGAACTAGGGTTTCAAAATATCAGTAGTCTCCTACTTAAGGAGGATATAAGGAGGATTTTTTTCTCTCTCAGAGAATCACTCATGTTTGGAATTCTCTCTCACAAAGAATATTAGAGGTTGGATCTTTGAATAAATTCAAGGCTCAGTTAGTTTTTTGATCAACAAAGGGGTTAAGATTTATGCAGGATAGGCAGGATAGCAGGGAAGGCCATGACAAATCAACCATGACCTTATTGAATGGTAGACCACACTCAAGAGCAGATTGGCCTTCTTGTTTCTATTTCTTATATTTTTATTTCAATAAAACTGCAATATTTTAATTTTGCGCTGAGGCCATCCTTCTCAAGATCAGACCATTTGCTGATTTGCGTTAATCAAGGCTTCATGCCCAATAATGCAGAAGCCCAAAATCAGTAGCTTATCATGCAGCACCTGATTTCCGTACAATCTTTCATCTTGACATTACAATGTTCTGTTAGATTGACCTGTTTTCAGAAATTCAATGTGACTATCAGTCAGGTCTCTGTTAGAGCTGCCCATGACTGAATGGTGCCAAAGGGCTGATGAGTGCCCATAGCGAGTAAAACAGAACATGGCTGACTGTAGTTAGGCAGCATCAAAGGAGCAGGAAAGTTGATGTCTCGGAAACCTTCTACAGAAATGGGGAAGGGGAGGGAGCTGGGAAATAAATAGAGTGAAGAGGGGTGGGACTGGGGAAAGTAGGTGAGTGCAGGAAGGGTGTGATGGGGATTGGTCAGTGGAAGGGTGGGGCGGATAGATGGGAGAGAAGATAGACAGGTTGTGTCAGGCCAAGGAGGCAGGGATGAGAGGGACGGTTGGACATGGGATGAAGCCGGGGGGTGGGGAGATTTTAAAACGGGTAAATTTCATGTTCAGGCCATTGGGCTGTAGGCTCCTGAGGCAGAATGTGAGGATTTGCTCCTTCAGTTTGCAGGTGGTGTCATTGTGGCACTGTAGGAGGCCCTGGATAGACATGTCACCCAGGGAGTGAGAGTGAGAGTTAAAATGGATTGCGACTGGAAGGTGTTGTCACTCATGTACAGAGTGCAGACACTTTGCAAAACAGCTTCCAAGTCTATACTTGGTCTCACTGATGTAAAGGAGGCCACATTTGGAGCAGCGGATACAGTAGACCAAGGTGACGGATGTGCAGGTCTAATTAGGAAGTTTTGTTTTGTGCCTTGAATGGAAGTGAGGGAGGCAGGTGTAAGGACAGGTGTAGCACTTCCTGCGATTGCAGGGAAAGGTGCCAAGGATTTTGGGGTTTGTGGACAGTGTGGAGCAGACTAGGGAGTCGCAGAGAAAGGAATCCCAACGAAAGGCAGATTGGGGTGGGAATGGAAATCCGTCTTTGGCTATGGGGTCAGATTGTAGGTGGCCTCCCCTACATCAACAAGACCAAACATAAACTCGGAAAGCATTTTGCAGAGCACCTGCACTCTGTATGTGGCAATTGACACACCTTCCGGCTGCCAACCATTTTAACTTCCACTCCCCCTCCCTGGGTGACGTGTCCCTCTTGAGCCTCCTCCAATGTCACAATGACACCACACCCAAACTGGAGGAACAGCACCTCATATTCTGCATTGGGAACCTATAACACAATGGCCTAAATGTGGAATGTCTTAAAATCTCCCCATCCCTGGCCTCATCCCATGTCCAAGCCTCCCTATCATCCCCGCCTCTTTGGCCTGACACAAGCTGTCCATCTTCTCTCCCACCCAACAACCCCACCCATCCCACTGATCAATCACCACCACTGCCTACCTGCACTCACCTATCACCATCCCACATACTTTCCCCAGCCCCATCCATCATCTCTCTATTTATTCCCAGCTCCCTTCCGCCTCCCCATTTCTCAAAAAGGGTCCCAGACCAAAATGTCAACTTTCCTGCTCCTCTGATGCTGCCTGGCCTGATCTTCCAGCTCAATACTGTGTTAGCTCTGACTCCAGCATCTGCAGTTCTTGCTGTCTTTGACTGTATTTAGAGTGCTTGTGAAAATATTTGCTTAATGTACTCTTCACAATTAGAACAATAGTAATTTTGTAGACTCAAGACTACTGAGATCGAATGCACCGATGCAGTTGCTTACGCATAAGACATGGATAAGGACATTTCACACAAGTTAGTAATTTCTCTTGAATTATTTAATCATTCTGTTACATAGAACATAGAACATAGAACACAGAACAATACAGCGCAGAACAGGCCCTTCAGCCCTCGATGTTGCGCCGGCTTGTGAACTAATCATCATCCATCTGCTTATACAAGGACGCTTTAAATGCCCCTAATGTGACTGAGTTAACTACATTGGCAGGCAGGGCATTCCACACCCTTACCACTCTCTGACTGAACAACCTGCCTCTGACATCTGTCTTAAATCTATCATCCATCAATTTGTAGCTATGCCCCCTCATAAAAGCTGACATCATCGTCCTCGGAAAAAAGACTCTCACTGTCCATCCTATCTAATCCTCTGATCATCTTGTATGTCTCTATTAAATCCCCTCTTAGCCTTCCTCTCTCCAATGAGAACAGACCCAAATCCCTCAGCTTTTCTTCATAAGGTCCTCGCTCCAGACCAGGCAACATCCTGGTAAATTTCCTCTGCACCTTTTCCAATGTTTCCACATCCTTCCTGTAATGGGGCGACCAGAATTGCACGCAATATTCCAAGTGAGGCCGCACTAGCATTTCGTACAGTTGCAGCATGACGTCATGGCTTCGGAACGCAATCCCTCTACCAATGAAACCTAACGCGCCGTAAGCCTTCTTAACAGCTCTATCAACCTGGGTGGCAACTTTCAGAGACCTATGTACATGGACACCAAGATCCCTCTGTACATCCACACTACCAAGAATCTTTCCATTGGCCCAGTATTCTGCCTTCTTATTATTCTTCCCAAAGTGAATCACCTCACATTTATCCGTATTAAACTCCATTGGCCACCTTTAAGCCCAATTCTGCAGTTTATCCAAGTCTCCCTGCAACTTGCAACATTCTTCCACACTGTCCACCACTCCACCGATTTTAGTGTCATCTGCAAACTTATAAACTTACAATATCAAGAGTGGGTTTTAGTTAAGACTCTTCAGGTAATCACAGATACAGATTCCAAAATAGTTATAGATTCACCTATATACTAAAAAGACTCAACAAGCATGAGTGAAAAAGGTTCAAACCAGTTACAGACAGTAAAAGCCGACCACATATCACTATAAGGAGAAATGAATCATCGGTAAGAAATTAGCAGACATTGGAATGTGGATTGAATGAACACATTAAGACACACCTTGTTAGCTGAAGAATTCTAACAAAAGGTATAACCACATGACTTTGTTGAAACTGATCAAAAATCAATACTCCTTTGTGTTTCCTATAATGAGGACTTTAAAACGTCCTGAAGTGATAGGCAAATATCCAATTAATTGACAGTTAACACAGTGTAGCTGGCAAATGTTACTTGAATACTGTATCCATTCTGAAAAGCCTCAGGAAAGAAGATAAGAAAGTCTGGGAAAACATCATGAAGGACCAGGGGTGGATCACAAATCTGTCCATCTCTTTGCCATTCAGTAATACGATTGGCTTAATTGGAAATGTATTGAAAATGCTAAGGCAAGCCTGAACTGTGTAAGATGCTGTAGCAGAGAGTCAATTGCAAAGGGGTAACTCAGTGCTGCTGACTAACAGTCATCAAAGGAAGCCGTGTACACTCTAAGCTTGAAGTGTATAAGTTAAAAAATTTCAAAACTTGTTATGTACCTTTTTGTTCTGCTGTAACTGATGTGTGAGTTGCAATAAAGGTTGCCTACACCCACCGCCAGACTCAGACTCTCATTGAAAACTATGAGATTTAAGAGTCTCTCCATGTGGACTATTAGTGTGGCCAAGCTATGTATGTTAAAGCTGCTCATTAATTCTAAGATAATTTCAATGAAGGAAGCTTTGAAGATCTTTGAAGGAAATTTCCAAGACCATTTCATCATACCTTCCCTCATGACTGCATTCTACTCCCCATCTGGCGGCTGACATTGACACAGACTCAAGAAAGCAGCATCGCTATCCTCAAAACAGTGAAACCTGCTGCTCAACCAACTTGTTATCGGCACATATTTCTGCTGGACAAACTGTCTTTCCAACCAGGTTTCGCCCACAGGTGTAATCCATATTCCCTGATTTCAAAGCCAATTTCAAACCTGATGGGAGTACTCAGACATAGCATTCATATTGAGAATGGCTACCAACACATGCTCAAGTTAGGTGTTGCATTCATTGAGCTTTCGTTTGTATATGACATTGTGTGATGGCTTTATGTTTGGTTGAAAGCTCTTCTCCCTTACTAGGCTACAATGAATGTCCTTTATTTGATGCTTATCAATCCAAGACACCTAGAAACCAAACAAGTTCCACAAAGACTCTTAGACTTTGTTGGACTTCTAAGATGTAGCTCTAATTTTTCTTCTCTTCTACAAAGACAGTTGCGAAAGCCTGTGGGTGACTTTCTTTCACTCTGTTTCACCTGGTCAAGAATTTCTTAGTTCAACTTCAAAAATTCTGTGCCTACATGCCTCTTCTTTCAAATGAATATTCATTTAGCACTCCACCAATGGCACGTGGCAGATTTTCCATTTGATTCCCTAACAAACAGTACTCTTTTTCTTGTATTTACCTTCTACTTGTTTTACTTGTAGAATAACTTGGGATTCTCCCTAATCTTGCCCACCTTTGTTTTTTTGCCATGCCCCCTCTTTCCTCTCCTAATTGTTTTCTTAAGAACCCCCTTCACAAGTGTTTCAACATAAATTACTAAAAAGCCCACAGGCAACTTCTTCATGCCTGTTTTTAGCTGTTGAAGTATATATCAAAGCAAACAAGCCTAATTAAGGTAATAAAATGTGAGGCTGGATAAACACAGCAGGCCAAGCAGCATCTCAGGAGCACAAAAGCTGACATTTCGGGCCTAGACCCTTCATCAGAGAGGGGGATGGGGAGAGGGAACTGGAATAAATAGGGAGAGAGGGGGAGGCGGACCGAAGATGGAGAGTAAAGAAGATAGGTGGAGAGAGTGTAGGTGGGGAGGTAGGGAGGGGATAGGTCAGTCCAGGGAAGACGGACAGGTCAAGGAGGTGGGATGAGGTTAGTAGGTAGCTGGGGGTGCGGCTTGGGGTGGGAGGAAGGGATGGGTGAGAGGAAGAACCGGTTAGGGAGGCAGAGACAGGTTGGACTGGTACTTCTGTAAGGATTTTGAAAAATGAAGTTTTAACACTAAATAGATTATCAGGTTACTATTTGAAATGTTAATTAAAATGTTCTAACGGTTTGGATTTCTGACAATCATCTGAATTTTAATTGCAGGTTGCATTATTTGTCAAAGATTTTTGTGGAACTTTCAACAAAGGAATTGATCAGGAGAATCTTGATGAAAACCAGTGGGTTTTTTTTAACATCATTCTTTTGTGTTTCCATTTTTTTGCATATTTTCAGCAAATGATCCGTGGTAATTTTGGAAAAGTAATGGTTTCTATTTCTGGTGCTCTTCCATTAAATTTATTATAGAACATAGGATACACCACTGTGAAAAAGTACCACCACAGTCTACACTTTTTGCATGTTGGTTTGTTTGCGCATGTACACGCCTGGGTTTTTAATGCATGTATGTACATATGTGAAAGTGCATGTGTGTGTGTAGACTGCATTCATATTTTGGACATAACTTCAGAGAAATTATTTGAATTCTATACTATGGTTATTCCCTTTTTATGTTACCTTTTTTTCCCTTCCTTCATATTTTCTGCTTATTTATATTCTCAGAATGCAACACTTGTCCAGAAAGTAAGGATGACTGTGGATGTAACTAAGCTACTTACAATATTAAGCAATGCAGGTGCCTATTTAGGGCAATTAGTAATCCAAATTGCACAATGCAATTACAATTTTAAATTTCTTTTTTTAGCAAAATGATTAACATAAAAAAATTATTATTTTTCCTTTTTTTTCACAAATGCTGCATGCGATACTTAAGCCCTGAGAGGAGGACATACTTGTTTCCATAACTGAACAGTCAGAGGAATGAACAAAACAGTGAATAATCACATGGCAGCACTTAACCTCACAAGAGCACGCTTGTTATCAGCAGTTCTCAGTCACACGAAAATTGTTAGTGCACTCCAAACATTAACAACTTTGAGTAGCTGCCATTTTCTGACTGTGTAGAAAAATGTATTGTGATGTATAATTACTATAATTTACATATTTTACATTAGATATAGTTCCATTTGAATATGATGAATACTACCCTGTCCTCGACAAAATCAATGACAGGAATCTTCTCAGTGTGCATAAAGTCTTAGTATTGGAACCAAGCCCACTCAGGGAACAGGGGCACTACGGCAGCAATCATTCTGGTGGACCCCAGTTAAGAGACTGTCACCAGGCTCACCCACAGATAAGGATTGCAGTCCATATCTCCACGTTGCTAAACCAATCTGAGAACCAGCAGCTCTGCAAACTTGGTAATGCACTGAGAGAAGTGTTTTTTGCTGTGACTAGATTCCTCTCCTTGGACCAAGGAGCTTCCAGATGGGAAGGAGGAAATGTCTCTGCGGTGGCAGCCACTCCACACAATGGCAGGCTGGAGTGCCACAGGCAAAATGCCAGCAGCCCGTGAAGAGGGCACTAATTGGACCTTTCAGTCAGCTTAATTGACTGCCTGCCTGCCAGGGCAGCCACTTGGCATTTCACCAATCTTCTTTTCTACATCCCCAGGGTGGTAAACTCTTGCACTTTTTTCATGCAGTAACATTTAGAATCTCAACCTGTTAATTTATAAACAGTTTGATAGACATTAAAAACGTATTTGATTATGTGCAGCAACAAATATAAGCCTAGAATTCAGATAACACTTCTGCCTACGACTAATGTGGTTTGTGGCACCCCTGAATTTGGACATTGGACATCATTTCTAAAATGGTAATGGCTTTTAACTGGTCTGAAATGATCTAACAAGCCATTCGGTTCAAGGGCAATTAAGGATGAGAAATAAGCCAGTGACACCCATAATCCATGAAAGAATTTGGGAAAAGGAATTTCAAATCCTTTCTAATGCAAAGACAGTGTTAGATTGGCAATGTATGTATGTATTTTCCATAAAGCGAATAGACTCCAAAGGAATTTAGGTAAAAATCTTTCATGGAAGCAACAACAAAAAATAATTGCAGTTTCCATTTGGAGCTATTCCTAAGACATGTTATCAATTTTCTTTAGCGCAATAGCAAATGGCATATAAAAATGAGTGTTTTACTCTGAAGAGATAGACCATTTAAAGAGCACTTTAATATAAAATGATACAAATCAGTCGATTTAGATTTGAAGAAACATATAATTACATCAGTTCAATTTAGCTCATAGTTTACAGTTTTCATCCCATAACTTACATATACAAACCAATGCAGTAATGAGAGAATTACAAACAAAATTTCAAAGGCATTATTTAACATTCTTCTACTATTTTAGTATGTCTCATTGCATTGATAGTAATGAGAATATTCAATAATACACCATGCTATCCTAGATCATAGTGTATAAGCAAACTTGATCTACGTTTTCAACAATAACTATCAGTTTTAGGCTTAACCTTGGTCTGAAAATCAATACCCTTTGTCTGCCAAGAAATGCTATGCTTGTGTTAGGAATCTGCTCCAAATTTTCACCTCCGAAGTGTCCATTTTGCACACTTCGTACATCACTGCATGGGATCAACCATACAATACAAAGAATAAGGGCCAGATTGCAAAAATTTATGCAGGACTTTATAAAGTATGCACGCAAAATCTGGGGACTGCCAGTATTTGCTTCTGAGTGGCTTTACAGGGCTTACAAAGCTGATGTGGCACTTGTTCCCAGGTGAAGGGCAAGACTCCTTATGCAACTAAATAACACTGCAAGGGCTACCAGTAATGATGGGACCACATTCCCAGATGATATGTTCAGTTATAAGGCAGGAAATGCTACCATCCAAAAATTCCAACCCAAGGAATCAGCCAAAATTACAGGTTAAAATCCTGAGATGGACCTTGGCCTCAAAATTTACAATTCAGAAGAGGGATGGTATACAGAAGGATTAAGGCACCCAGGGAACAATGTAGATAGTTTTAATCAACCTGTTCAAACACTGCGTATGGATTGACCAGGTGAGTGGCTGAGGCTGATAACATCAACAATTTTAATAGCGAGTTAGTCAGGTAGAGACAGAGAAAATAATTTGACCCGAAATAGCTATTGAACTGTGCATTCTGTTTCTGAATACTGGGGGCAGCTACTTGGGCTGAAGTTGGCTTTTTTATGTCATATACTTTAATTCTCAGGACAAAGAGTTGCTTAGAAAGCTGATTTACCAAGAGTCTCAGCTTAGCTGTGGGATTTATCTTTCATCATTTGAAGATTTGATTTTTTTGGAAGTGAAGTTTTATAGAATCACATTGGAAAGCAATTTGAGTACCAGAGTCAGTCCCTGTACTAGAACAGATTGGTGAACGGCTAGATCACAACTGGACTTTGTGCTTTACTTAAATTTGAGCAGCGGGTAGCAGACACCTGCTGCACACCATCAGTAAAACCGACATCAATTTCAGGCTGATGCCAGCAGCAATTTCTGGAAGAGGTAATTGGGAAAGAGCTGAGTGGGACTGACATCAATCTAAGCCTGCAGGCCAGCTCCTGAAACCCATTGCAGCTATATCTACTTCCACTGTCAGGAAAGTTTTATCTTTTGGAAAATGTATTGTTGATTACAGCCTTCAACAATCCTATTACGAATAGCTGAATATGATGCTTATAGTAAGTTTGCCCTGAATGCAGGAAAATATATCTAAACAGGGTGAAGCTTGGACACCCATTCTGGAGCTGTTCTTAAAGTAGCAAGGGGTCCATCTCTGCCTATAGTTTTTGGGTGATTAAACACCTGTTTCAAAACTGTAAAACAGGAGATACATCCATGTATATATAAGCTGATTTATCCTGCTTTCCTCACCAACTATCTATTTGTGTATAATTGGGTTTGAATCAAATCACTTCACTGAAATCATAGGATATTCTAAGATATAACGCAGCGTATTGTATGATATAACGCAGTGTATTTCTTTTTATTTTTAAATCTTCATTCCACTATTTTAACAAAATCTTTAATTCCTACATGTAAAACGGCAAAGCTAGGATTTGCAGACAAATGTATTGGGATTCATTTGCTAATATAACACAATCCAAGATTCACCGCACTCAAAAAGTTCACTCTACTTTCTTCCCACAGGTGCTGTGTTTCACCAACAAATTTTGTGATTGTTAAAGATCTCGAGCAGTCACAATCCTTTGTTTTATATTACCTCAAGATTACAGTTTTGTTCAGCAGGGCTTACACAGTTACAGCTGACAAAACTTGTTTCTCATACTTCTTACAAATTGTTCCTTTTTGAAAATAGCCTAGATTATTTTTAATTAATGTCCACATTCAACATTCTACTTGAAAATTTTCATTATGTATAAATAATAAATAAACACCTACAAATTTGCTTTCTTATGAAATCACAGACCACGCTTTCTAGAGACTGGATCAGTGAATTTCTTTTGTGATCCTGGGGGTCAAAAAGCTTCTCATGTTTGAAAGAACTCAGCAAGGGTTTTGATTTACCAGTCCACAAGTGGAAAGTCATGTGGTTTCTGGTTGGGAAAAAACTAAAAATTTCATCACTTTACTTCCACTAACTGGAGGCTTAAGCTTTTCAATTCATAATGGGTATGTTCATTGACAACTACACAATGTTCAGCCCTATTCACCAGGTCTGTCAGCATCCATGGAGAGAGAAACAGAGTTAATATTTCAAGTTCAATATGACTCTTCATCAGAACTGTATGTTTTTGGAAAATAGTGTTTTTTGTAGTTTTGAAGAGACAGAGAAGAAGCAAGGATGGTGGGACAGATGGTGTGGAGACCGAGTGCAAAAGGAAAAGGGGTTGCTAATTTTGGTAGAAGAAAAATAAGGTGAGTCTCTGTGAATACGTAATCAAACATTAATAAAGAGACATTAAAACAATGAAGGTGAACAAGTCATAAGATTAAAATGGAAATCCTGCCAGAGAGAAATGCAGAACTCCTTCAAGGTGGGAATATCTGGAAGAAAAATAGGCAGTGAATCAAGCTCTCGAATAATACCAAAATGTAGTAGATGCTGTAAGTCTGAAACAAACTTGGAAAAACGTGGAGAAACTCAGCAGGAAACTGGAAAGCAATGAGGAATATTCACAGTGGACTGGTGACAGTAACTCCATTTGACACACCACAGATGGTCTCAGGCCTGCTGTTTCTCCAGTATTTTCTGTATTGTCAGTGTGATGTCACATTCTCCACTTGACTTACCCGTGCTTCATTCAACCAACTTCACTCAAAGTGGCTCGCAATGTGATTCCCTGTAGATGAGGGGGATGAAACACAGAGTAGGTGACAGCTTTGACAAATACTATAGTCTTCCTGTAAAAATGATTCTGAGCTTTCCGATTGCCTACTACTTCAACATAACAGACCTCCTACAGTACTCCAGTAAGGCTCAATTCAAGCTAAAGGCACAATACCTTATCTTCTGTAGAGATATCTTACAACCGTCAGGACTCAACATTGAGTTTAACAATGTCTGAATTTGAACACCCTCCTCTACATTCACCACCTACCCCAAAACCCCAGTTCCTGTTCTATATGGATTAGCCCTGGCACAGCCAACCCATTTACACTTTTCATGAGCACCCGAATTTCTCTCTCTCTTGGTTGACATCGGCAATCTTCTTACTTCTTTTTTTCCTATTTTCTCTCTCTCTCTCTCTCTCTCACTCTCTCTGTCTGGCCACCACCTCCATGTACTATATTCACTTGCTGTCACCCCCCAAACCGTGTCATCAGTATAAATACCACTTTTTCCCAGATATTTTCAGTTCTTTGATTCAAAAGTGTCACTGGAATCAAAATGTTAACTTGTTTTCTCTCTCTATAGATACTGCCAGACCAATGGAGTTTTTCCAACACCTTCTGTTTTTTGTCTCAAATTTACAGCGCCTGCAGAACTTTGTTTTTATTATCAACCCATGCTGATACATTACCCCAACAATGTGAGCTCCTATGCAATATCCTTTGAATGGCAATGATGAGATTCTCAAGGAGTTCAAGGAAGGAAGAGATGTTTGGTTGCTTCTGCCTACATAAGGCATCTAAATATTAAGTAGTATTGGTGACTATTTCTAATCTTTGTGGAGGAAGGGATAAAGTGTATAAACGTGGAAAAAAAAGCAAATAGGGTCAAAGGAGAAAAATGGCATAAATGCAAAATTAATGGCCTTTATTTAAATGCACATTGCATTTAGAATAAAATAATTGAATTAAGAGTACAAGCTGAGATCAAAGCTATTGTCTTATAACCCTGTCTCTGCATTAGCTATAAAGAGATCAAAGCCAGGAACTAAATATTCAGGTGTATGTACCTTTGCAAAAGGAAGGGCAGTAAGAGAAGGGCAGTTTGACACTGGAGAAGGGTTACTGGATCTGAAACATTAACTTTACTTTCTCTCCACAGATGCTGCCTGACCTGCTGAGTTTCTCCAGCCATTTCTGTTTTTGTTTCAGATTTCCAGCATTCACAGTTCTTTGTTTTATTTTGTTATAAAGACCACACCTGGAATAATGTGAAGAGATAAAAATAACTGCCGATGCTGGAATCAGAGAGAGCATAGTGCAGAGCTGGAGGAGCACAGCAGGCCAGGCAGCAGCAGAGGAGTGGGAAAGTTGATTTTCAGGTCGGGACCCTTCTTCAGAAATGAGAGATGGGGAATGGAGCACTGAAATAAATACAGAAAGGAAAGGTGGGGCTGGGCAAGGTAGGTGGAATGGTGATGGGTGAGAGCAGGTAGGCTGGGTTGGGAATTGGGCAGTGAGGTGGAAGGGGCAGATAGGTGGGAGAGAAGATGGACAGGTTATGTCAGGTTGTGTGAGGTCAGTGAGACGGAGATGAGAGGGAGGGTTGGTCATGGGATGAGGTCAGAGGCGGGGAGGTTTTGAAACTGGTAAAGCCCACATTGAGACCGTTGGGTTGTAGGCTCCCGAGGTGGAATATGAGGTGCGGTTCCTTCGGTTTCCTGGTGGCGTCACTGTGACACTGGAGGAAGCCCAGGATAGACATGTCACCCAGGAGGTGGGAGGGGCTGTTGAAATAGCTCATGACCGGAAGGTGTTGTTGTTTGTCATGAACAGAGAGCAGATGCTCTATAAAATAATCTCTGAGTTATGATCCACTCTTCACTGACATTGGAGGTGGTCCAGAGAAGATTCACTGTGTTTATTCTGGATTTGGATGAATTTTCTTATAAGGAGAAGTTGAGCAGGTAGGGTTTTTATTTATTGTTGTTTAGAAGAATTAGAGGAGACCTTTATTGAAAGATCTCCAGCTTTAGGGGTCCTGACAGGTAGATGTGGAGAGGTTATTTCTACTTGTGGAAGAATTTAGGATGTGAGGATATAATCTCAAAATAAAGACCCACCCATTTAAGACAGAGATGATGGCAAAGCTTTTCCCTTGGGTGTTAGTGAATCAGTGGAATTCTTAACTGCAGAGACCTAAGAAGATCGGGCCATTGAATGTATTTGAGGCTGAGATAGACTTTTCTATTACCAGTGAAGGAATCAAAGGTTATGGAGAAGTGGTGTGTTTGTGGAGTTGGGGATTACAGGATTAGTCATAAATGTTTTGTTGTGGAGCAGTCCGAATAGGCCAAAATAGTTTACTTCTGCTCCAATATCTTATGATCCTCTGGTCTTCTTGTCTGAGCTCATTTTGGTATCCTCGGTTCATGATCATAAAGATGCTTACACTTGGCTTCTGCCTTTAGAGGCATGGTTCAATCCCCTCTAACTGAAGTTCCTTGCTTTTGAATTTGTAACAAAGCTCTGGAACTTCCTTGCAAGATTAAAAATCATTTTCAAGTGTCATAATCCTTGATCTCTCAGTTTCTGAAGTCATTTTACTGACTTCACTCACTTTAGCCCTTCTCTTTATTCACTTGTTGGATGTGGGCATTACTGCCTGGCTAGCAGTTATTGTCTGTCACTAGTTACTCTTGAGGAGGCAGTAGTGAGCTATATTCTTGAACCTCCGCAGTCCACATGCTGAAGGTTGACCTGCGATGCCCTGAGTGAGGGACTTCCAGGTTGTAACTCAGCAACAATGAAGGAGTAGCAATACATTTTTTAGTCAGAATGATGAGTTGCTTCGAGGGGAACTTGGAGGTGTTTTATGTCTGCTGCCCTTGTCCTTCTGGATAAAAATGGTTGTGGATTTGGAAGGTGCTGTCGAAGGATCTTTGGTGAATTTCTGCAGTGTATCTTTTAGATAGTTCACACTGCTACTACTGAATGTTAATGGTGGAGAGAGTGAATCCTTGTGGATGTGTATCCAATCAAGCAGGCTGCTTTGTCCTGGATGGCAGCAAGCATCTTGAGTATTACTGGCACTGCATCCATCCAGGCAGGTGGGAATATTCCATCACATCCCTGACTTGTTCCTTGTAGATTATGGGCAGGATCTGGGGAGTCAGGAGGTGAGTTACTCACCACAATATTCCTAGCTTCTGACCTACTCTTGTAGCTACTGTATTTATGTGTTGAATCCACTTGAGTTTCTGGTCAATGATTACAACCAGAATATTGGTCAGTGAGGTATTCAGTGAAGGGAACCCCATTGAAAGTCAAGGGGCAGTGGTTGTATTGTGTCTTCTTAGACTTAGATATTGTCTGGCATTTGTGCAGTGTGAACGTTACTTGCCACTTGCCTGGTTATTGCCCAGGTCTTGTGGTATTTGAATGTTAAGTGCTTCAGTTTCTGAGGAGTCACAAAAGTGCTGAATATTGTGCAATCATTTTTGAATATCCCCACTTCTGATCTTATGATAGAGGGCAGGCCAATGATGAAGCAGCTGAAGATGAACAGGCTGAGGGCACTACCCTGAGGATCTCCTGCAACATGTTCTGGAGTTGAGATGACTGAATTCCAACAATAACAACAGCCATTTTCCTCTGATCCAGGTATGTCTCCAGTCAGAGGAAGTTTCCCCCCGATACCCATTGATTCCAGTTTTGCTAGGACTCCTTAATGCCACACTTGATTGATTGTAGCCTTGATGTTGAGGGCTGTCGCTCTCACGTCTCCTCTGGAATTCAGCTCTTTTGTCCATGCTTGGACCAAGGCTGTAATGAAGTCAGAAGCAGAGTGGCACTAGTGGAATCCAAACTGGGCGTCACTGAGCAGGGATAATAAGGTGTAGAGCTAGATGAACACAACAGGCCAAGCGGCGTCGGCAGAGCAGGAAGGCTGATGTTTCGGGCCTAGATCCTTCTTCAGAAAACTGAGCAGGTTTGGTTCTTGCTTCCCAGCAGTGGTCTCTCTTTCTACTCTGTGAAGAGCATCTTCATCTAACTGTGACTGCCATCACTGCTGTAGCATCTCTTGGGCATGGTCTGTGCAATAAGTTGACAACTTTATTTCTGCCTCACTTTTTCAAAGAAAAGTCCAATTCTCCTCAAAAGAGACATCTCAGTTTTCAGGAACAGTGCTATTTGAATCCAAAGGACAGGAATGTCAAGAACCAATGAACTCAGTGAATGACTTGAGTGATGGTTTCATTTTTGGTAACTATATCCTGAAAGAGTGAACCACAGTCCAGGCAGCCCTCTGGTGGCTGAAAACTGTTTTCTCTGGCCTCTTCTTTTCCTACTGTTGAAAGAAATAGAGGGTCTGCTCGACTCTCTTTCTTTCAATGATTTGCAGTGGGGGTGATACTTGACACAATGAACCAAGGCCCATATTTACTATAAGAGATTACATGGTGTGAAGCTGGATGAGCTCAGCATGCCAAGCAGCATCAGAGGAGCAGGAAAGCTGACATTTTGCATCGAGACTCTTCAGAAAATTTTCTGAAGAAAGGTCTCGACCTGAAACTTCAGCTTTCCTGCTCCTCTGATGCTGCTTGGCCTACCGTGCTCATCCAGCTTCACACCGTGTTATCTCAGATTCTCTAGCATAGGCAGTTCCTACTATCTCCATATTTACTATGTTTGATTGCATTGAACTTTTTAAAATGTCCTGTTATTTCTTCTTTAATAATTGTCTTTCGCATTTTCCCAGTGATAACTGGCTATCATTTATTGTTGTCTATCTCCCTCCTTTTCACACAGGGGCATCACGTTAGTAGTTTTCCCACCTGATGGAATTCTCCTGAAAACCAGTGAGCTCTGGATTATTTTAGATTAGTTCTTCCACTTTTGCTGTAACAACTTCTTTTAAATTCCTTCGGTGCATGTCATTAGATCCTGGCATTTGTCTGCCCGTTACTTTGTTAAAAGCATTGTCCTCATGATGGAGGCTCTGACAGTGTCTTTCCTTCAACAAATACTCAATTATCTGTTATCTTTGGGATGTTTACAATGTCAAATGTGAAGACCGATTAAAATGTTTGTTCAGATTAGCTACCATTTCCTTAATCCCTGTACGAATTTGCTGCCTGAATATATACCTGTCAATACCTGGAATTCTGAGGGAGGGCCACTCAACCCAAAACATTAACTCTGATTTCTCTCTACCTGCTGAGCTTTTCCAGCAATTTCTGTTTTTGTTTTTGATTGATAGCATATGCAGTTCTTTTGGTTTTTATGTACCTGTTGACGTCTTATTACAACTGAACAGGGTGGCGGTGCAGAGTACTGTGTCCATTTTTAGCCTCTGTATTTAAAAAGGGATGTATTGTCTTGAAGACAGTTCAAACGAGTTTCACTAGGCTGATCCTTGGAATTATAGGAAGTAGTGATTGGAACTAGGTTGATCCATTGACTACGATATCCTGGATTGACTTTGTTAACCTGGGCCAATCAGGGAGCCCTGGCTGACAGATATGAGCAGAAGATTTGCAAGGCCATCTCTGTCTAGGGACTGCCTGGTCACATCCAGTGTACTGTACACATGTAAATAAAGGGTGACTTGGCGACAGGACTGGCCTCTGTGCAGTTATTTCAGAGGGAAAAACAGTTAAACAGCTTAAGCATTTGTTCTTTGGGAGTTGTAAAAATAATGGATGATCTTATTCAAACATACAAGGGGCTTGATGGTATAGACGTTAAGAAGATGTTTCAGATGGTGGGATAATCGTAAACTAAGGGAAGTAATTACTGAATAAGACTACCGAGGTTCAAAGGAATTTTTCCCCGAAGGCATTAAATTCTGGAATTCTATACCCCAGAGAGTTGTGGAGTCTTGATCAATAAATTTAGTTAAAGAGGTGGGACATAGATTTTTGAAGTCTAATGACAGTGTAGAATGAAAGAACAGTTATGGCCTGGGATAAATCACCAATCATCTTATTAAATGGTAGGGGCAGGCTTGAGTGACTGAATCAGCGTTCCTATTTTCTCAGTTCTTATGTCTTTTCTACTCATTCATAGGATGTGAGTGTCGCAAGCTAGGCCTGCATTAATGCCCACTCCTATTTGCCCAGAGGATAGTTAAGAATCAACCACCTCACTTTGAGTTTGGAGTCATATGTAGACAAAATTGGGTAAGGACAGTATTTCCCTAAAGGACACTAGTGAACCAGATGAGTTTTTTCTGACAATCGACAACTGTTTCATGGATATCATTCGACGTTATTTCTCATGTAACAACAGCAAATGGGAAACCCACCACCTATAAGTTTCCTTCAAGCCATTCGCCATCCTGGCTTGGAAACACATCATTCTTCCTTCACTGTAGTTCAGTCAAAATCCTGGAGCCCCCTTCATAACAGAGCTGGAGGTGGAAATGCACCAACTGACTGCAACAGTTCAAATAGGTGGCTTAGCCCCACCTTAGCTAGTATATTTCAGAACTGCCAATAAATGCTGGCCTAGACAGTTCACATCTTGTGAACAAATTAATATACCACTGCATCATTCAATATTTAATGGCACATATGGCTACAATATTCAATTTACGATTGTTGAAAGAAATGTTTTCTCCTTTGCCATTTATTTTACCTTCATTAGATTTTCCTTTCCATTTTGTATTGTTTTGTTTTGTTTTAACCAATTCTTTTGACCTACCAGACTTCAATGTATTTCTTTGCTCATCATGTAATTTTATTTCTGTTTTTAGGTTAGCTGATCTATTTGTGTTGTACTTTTGTCTTTTGCTTTCTTTCTCTAATTTCTGTACTATTTTCCTGCTTGTTGTTGAAAGAAATACACATTGTCAGAACTTTTCAGTACACTTTAATCCAATATCCTTTTCTTGTCATGTGTACTCCATTGCAGGAGTGCAATGAAAAACTTTTACAATGTCTGCCTCCTTATGGTGACATCATAGGCACAGGTATCTAGGTGTAATGCTTGGATACAGCAGAGGAATAAGACTAGTTGCATTACTTACAGTTGAAAAATAAGCTAAAAATAGGAAAATATTAAATGGTTAACATTGCAGTAAGGTAAGAAATTTTAATCAGGCAGTACCGTGTAACACCTCAGCACAGGGCCTCCACACATGGTCTGAAGACTCACACCAGTCCAACAGCCATCCCCTTTCCACTTTCAGCCCCATTCTGCTTCATACCGGAACTAAGGTGCTAAGTGGCAGGATTGCCCCCTCACACCGTCTCTGTCCAGGACTTGCTGCCTGCGCACTGTGCTGGGCCTGCTTCCCCTTCCTGCTCTGGGCTTGCTGCCCACATGCTGCTTAAGGGCTACTAAGACAAGCGACAAGATTACCCCCTCATACCCGTCTTCATCCAGAACTCGCTGCCTGCACGATGATCCAGGGTTTCTTCCCATATGCTGCTGTGGGACTCCTACCCTGCGCTGCTCCAGGGCTCACTGCTCACGGTCCTCTGGGGCTCACAGGGCATGCCCGCAGGCCCCAGAGCACGTGGCCACAATGTTTGTGCTGGTTCTGCCATGGGACACGAACAATGCTCATTCCGTTCTGCCCGTACTCTTTCCTCCGCGAAAGTCAGTCTGTGCTCTCTTCTGCCCGTACTCATTCCTCCACGGGTGTCAGCCTGTGCTCTCTCCTGTCCGTACACATTCCTCCATAGGTCTCAGCCAGTGCTTGCTCTTGTCCACTGCGGGACTGAGTCCGCTCATTCCATTTTGCCAAGGAACACAACCTGTTCACTCGGTGACTCCACTTTCCAGATTGTGGTGGCTGGTGAAGGGGTGGGGGCGCAGGTAGAGTGGAAGATGCAAGAAAGGGAAAACTACAAAGAGGGGAGAACAAAAAATGGAAAAGAGGTAAAGGGATGGGCAGTCAGAATAATTCTGACCAGAGGATCCTACTCTGCCACCATCTTATTCATCTGGCAGTGATCGTAACATATAAGAGGATACGAGTGTAAAAGAGAAACATCATCTTATACTCTACATGTAGAGGTTTTTTGACTAAGAGACTCTGATTGTTAGAGGCGTTCCCAGGAAAAGTGTACTACTAAAATTATGATTGACAGTTAACTGCCGCCCCTTTGTTTGAATTTAAATCATGTAGTTTGACTTTGATTGACGAAGCATGGCAGAATGGTTGTCACTTAATTTGATATGTTGATGCAGATGCAATGTGCTTTTGCAAAATACATGGGTTGTGTGTTTTAATATACAAAGGTTACGGAATACTAAAGTGCAACATACATGAGCCCAATATTACATTTATGGTTCACTAGAACCATAAATAAAACATGAGGTAGATAAAGGATAACCCTGAACAGGGAATACTTTAGTGTGCATCTCCTGAGCTTCGCATTTGTTTTTAGACTCAAGTCCAGGAGCAGTTCACAGCCCAAGTCCCCTCAGTGAATGCTTTCTGAATCAGCCACTCCTTCTCTGGTTGAGTCGGCATACCATTCTTCCTTGGCTCCACCCACAATGCTGTCTCCTTACAATCACTTTCCCATGTGAGCACTCCTCACTTTAGCAATTGGTTGCAGTCCAAGCCCCCTCATGACTGCCAATCTCAGCACACACCTCATTGGATACAGTTCTTCCATAGCACTGACCATAGCTCAAGTCCCCCTCGACCACTTCCCTCAACATTACCTTCACAATCCCCATGCCATTCACCAAGTCTTGGTGACATCTTTCCTCTTACTGACATAAAAGGGTGTTTACACACTGTTTGCAGGCCAGGTATCAATCTTGCCACCAGTCATTTTATTTGTGGTTTACTAGAATCAGAATTGATTAATTAGAAAATCAAAATAGAATTAAAAACAAACAGAACACAAGGCCGATGGAGGGTGGACATGAACATGGAATACGTTATTGTACATCCTCTCAGCTTCACAGTCAGTTTCAGATTGCCTGCCCTAACCCCTGCTTCTGGGTCACCTGAGCAGCATATATCCAATGACATGTACAATGCCTAAATGACATTCTCAGTCTGGTTATCAGTGCAACTCTTGGTGCACTCAGGACTAGATATCTAATGTTGGCCATTGTCTTTTGATGTTTGCAAGCATAAGCTGATTCTGTTTGCAAACAGCTGATGGGACAAGCTGCGTGACACAGTCTACCTGTCTTTGAGATGTATATTCTACATATCAGCATCACAGAAAAACTGAAATTCAATTCAACATTGCTGCTAAACCCATTTGTGAGATATAATATTCAAAACCAGCAAGGTCTTCTAAAGTAAACCTTGGCCTTCTTTTCTCCTCCTATTCTTCTTTACCAATTCCAACCTCCACCTGCTTGCAATACACCTTGCCCCCATCAGAATACCACAGAAGTCTTATGACACAAAAGGAAACCAGTTGGCTAAGCCTTAGATTATCACAATTAATTTGCACCAATCACCTGTCTTTTCACTGTACCCTCAATATTATTTTTACCCAAATAACCATCTCATGCTTGCTTGAATGCCTCAATGGAACTTATTTCCAATATGCTTTTAGGCAGACCATTCGACACCCCTACTGCTCACTGGCTAAATAAAGAAAGTTTTCTCATATTATACTTTCTTGTAAATCACTTTAAATCTACAATATCTTGTTCATGTTCTTAGCTTCTAAGCATACATCTATCCAAAAAGAATTGTCCAAAGCTTTTCAATCTATCCTCAGAATTGAAGTTTCCTATCTGTAGAATAATTCTCGTAAATTTCTTCTGCTCTGTCTCCAATTCATTCGTATCTTACTTGCCCAGAACTGTGCACAATACTCCATCTTAAATATAACAAGTGGCTTGTCCATGTTCAACAATACCTTCTTATTCCTGTATTCAATGTCCTTATTAATAAAGCCAAGGGCAATGTATGCTTTACTTATTGTTCTTTTCGCTTGTCCCGCCACCTTCAATGATCTGTGTACATATCCACCCAGATTCCTCTGCTGCTGCACACCTTTAGAATTGTACCTTTTATTTTGCATTGTCTTTCAATGTTCTTCCTACCAAAATGCATCACCTCATGCTTCTCTACATTGAAACTTATGGGCTACCTGTCCTCTCATTCCACCAATTTGTCTATGTCCTTTTCTAGATCCAGGCTGTCATCCTTGATCCTTCCAAGTTTCATGTCATCTGAAAACTTTGAAAATGTCCCCTGCATCCCAAAATCTAGATTACTAATATAAATCAGGAAAAGCAAGTGTCTCAACACCAATCCAAGGGTAATTCCACTACAAACCTTCCTGCAGCCCAAAAAATATACATTGACAACCACTCTGTTTCCTACCACTCAGCCAATTCTGTATCTGTATTGCCACTGATCATTTTATTCCATGATCTGTAACTTTCCTATAAGTCTATTGAGCAGCATCATATCAAACACCTTATATTAGAATGAATGCTGTTTCCTAACTTTTCCCGAACTGACACTGAATCCACTTGCCCCATTCATTTACAAGACCTTGGTCAAACAGTGCAGTCTATCCTATCGGACTGGACCCATATGCTCAGAAAATTTTCCTGGACACTTGGTTATTGCCAACTCATATCAATCTCCCCAGTATCTATTTGCATAACTGAAGTTTCCCATTATGATTACTCTATAATGTTAGCATCTCTCTGTAATTTCCCTACAGATTTGATCTACTATGCTCTTTTCACTAGTCAGAGTCCTAAGAACTAATTTCCTTCTTCTTCCTTAGCTGTAGTCAAATCAATTCTGTCCTTCTAAAACATCCTTCTTCCCCAGCAAAACAAAGTTATCCTTAGTCAATACTGCTGTCCCTTCTCCTTTCCTTCCCTTTCTATCTTTTCTGACCAGCTTCTACCGAGGAATATTCAACATTCAGTCTTGGCCTTCCTTAAACCAGCTCTTGGCTATCACCATAAAATTAGTCAGCAATCTATGCTTGAACCACCCTTGCCTTATCTACTATACTGTATGTAATTACATGCATGCATGTGATTACCCTAATTTAGACTTCATTTCTTTCTCCCTTACTCTGAGTCCAACTTTATGTTAGCTGACGGTCTTTCCTCATAATCGGTATTTACTTCCTCTTTTCTACTTTCTCACATCCCTGCTGAACCTTTGGTATTTCTCTTGGTTTTCAATTTTATTTTCTACTTAACATTTGTCTTAAGCACATGTTTATTCACCTTTACAACGTCATACAGTCATATAGTCACATAACATAGAAACACACCCTTCGGTCCAACTAGCCCTTGCCAACCACATTATCTAGCTAAACTAGTCCCACATGCCTGCATTTGACTCATGTCTCATCAAAGCTTTCCTATTTATGAACTTATCCAAACGTGTTTTAAACTTTGTAACTGTACCTGCAAACAATCAGTTCATATGGCAGTTCATGCTACACACTTACCACTTTCTGCATAATACAAGTTTCCCTTCATATCTTTTTAAAATCTTTTTCCATTCACCTTAAAAAATATGCCTTCTGATTTTGAGCTCTCGCACCTTAGGCAAAAGACCTTTGCTATTCACCTTGTTCAAGAGTGAACAATACGGTAAATGGAAAAGCACTGGGGAAAATTGATGCACAGAGAGATCTGGGTGTTCAGGTCCATTGTACCCTGAACGTGGCAACACTGGTCGATAAAGTGGGTCAAGAAAGCATACAGCATGCTTTCATTCATCGGACAGGGTATTGTGTACAAGAGTTGGCACATCATGTTAGAGTTGTATAGGACTTTGGTTTGACCACATTTGCAATACTGCGTACAGTTCTAGTCGCCACATTGGCAAAAGGATGTGGATGCTTTGAAGAGAATACAGAGGAGGTTCACCAGGATGTCGCCTGGTATGGAGGGCAATAGCTATGAAGAGAGATTGAGTAGATTAGGGTTATTTACATTAGAAAGATGGAGGTTGAGGGGGACCCGATTGAGGTCTACAAAATCATGACAGGTATAGACAGGGTGGATAGCAAGAAACGTTTTCCCAGAGTGGGAGACTCAATTACTAGGGGTCATGATTTCAAGGTGAGAGGGCAAAAGTTTAAGGGAGATATGTGTGGAAAGTTCTTTACGCAGAGGGTGGTGGGAGCCTGGAACACATTGCCAGCGGAAGTGGTAGAAGCGGACATGATAGCATTATTTAAGATGTGCCTAGACAGATACATGAGTGGGCAGGGGGAAGAGGGATACAGATCTTTGGAAAATGGGTGACAGGTTTAGATAGAGGATCTGGATCGGCACAAGCTTGGAGGGCCGAAGGCCCTGTTCCTGTGCTGTAATTTTCTTTGTTCTTTGTTCTATCTTTGACATTCGTAATTTTATCAAACTTCATCAGGTCAGCCCTCAACCTCCTACGCTCCAGTGAAGGAAGTCCCAGACTATTCTGCCTATTTTTATAACTCACACCCTCTATTCCCAGCAACATCCTGGTAAATCTCTTTTCAATATCCTCCAATTTACCAATATCCTTCCATTAACATAGATATCAGAGCTGCACACAGTACTCCTAAAGAGTCCTCACCAATGTCCTGTACAGCCTCAACATGACATCGTACTTCCTATATTCAAAGGTCCGAACAATGTAGGCAACAATGCCAAATGCTTTTTCAAAATTTCCCTGTCTACCTGTGATGCAAATTTCAAAGAATTATGCACCTGAATCCCTAGGTGTCTCTGTTCTACCATACCACCCAAAGCCCTACATTATTTGTTTAAGCCCTGCCCTTTTTGGTTTTATCAAAAATCTTGGTCTCTATCAGTTTTGTCAGCCAGATATGAAGGCTATACTAAAAGGTCTCTTTGTTTTTGAATGCTTAATTAATTCAAACAAGTCTTAATGTTTTCAATGAACAAAATAAACACAGGGGAATTGTCTTGAAGTATTAAAATCAACTGTCAAAGTTTGGTGATAATAGGAACTGCAGATGCTGGAAAATGCAAGATAACAAGGTGTGGAGCTGGATGAACACAGCAGGCCAAGCAGCATCTTAGGAGTAGGAAAGCTGACGTTTTGGGTCTCGGCCTGAAACGTCAGTTTTCCTGCTCCTAAGATGCTGATTGGCCTGCTGTGTTCATCCAGCTCCACACCTTGTTCTGTCAAAGTTTGGTGAATACCATTGATTCTGCCATAGGTTAACACAGAAACCTGAAATTACAATACATATTCATTTGCATGAAGGAATAATCACAAACTTCAGATGCACTGTGAAAGAGGAAATGTCTCACTAGAAGCCCACAAAGTATCAAACAGCTCAAAAGCAGTATTCATATGACTTTTGTTACTTGTTTGAGAATGAGTTGTATCTTCTACCCACAACCAAAGATTTTAGTGAAACGTAATTGCCAAGAATTCCATAGGATGAAGGTGGCCATAGTTACACTATTAAAAGTGTTAATTTTGCAAATTCATTCAGATGAAACACGCCAGAAAACAGTAAGAAAGAGAAATGATAATAAATTGTGAAGCTGGATGAACACAGTAGGCCAAGCAGCATCTCAGGAGCACAAAAGCTGACGCTTCGGGCCTAGACCCTTCATCAGAGAGGGGGATGGGGTGACGGTTCTGGAATAAATAGGGAGAGAGGGGGAGGCGGACTGAAGATGGAGAGAAAAGAAGATAGGTGGAGAGGAGAGTATAGGTGGGGAGGTGGGGAAGGGATAGGTCAGTCCAGGGAAGACGGACAGGTCAAGGAGGTGGGATGAGGTTTGTAGGTAGGAAATGGAGGTGCGGCTTTGGGTGGGAGGAAGGGATGGGTGAGAGGAAGAACAGGTTAGGGAGGCAGAGACAGGCTGGGCTGGTTTTGGGATGCATTGGGGCGAGGGGATGAGCTGGGCTGGTTGTGTGATGCAGTGGGGGGAGGGGACGAACTGGGCTAGTTTTGGGATTTATTCCTTGACCTGTCAGTCTTCCCTGGACTGACCTATCCCTTCCCTACCTCCCCACCTATACTCTCCTCTCCACCTATCTTCTTTTCTCTCCACCTTCAGTCTGCCTCCCCCTCTCTCCCTATTTATTCCAGAACCATCACCCCATCCCCCTCTCTGATGAAGGGTCTAGGCCCGAAACATCAGCTTTTGTGCTCCTGAGATGCTGCTTGGCCTGCTGTGTTCATCCAGCTTCACACTTTATTATCTTGGATTCTCCAGCATCTGTAGTTCCCATTGTCTCTGATAGAAAGAGCAATGATACTTGTTGTAATGCCACACAGAGGTTAACGCAGATTGTTGGACTGCAGTGTATGCATGATGCAGGCCCAGGACCTTAGAGTTGCCAGCTCTGCTTTAATACTCCAGCCTTCCAGGGATTGAAGGTTAACCTCTAAGCATGGATGGTATGGTGGTTCTGCTGCACCACAACACCCGGGACATGGACCCTCAATTCCAGCCCAGGGAGACAGTGTAGCATTTGTATGTTCTCCCCATGTGTGCATGGGCTTTCGCCAGGTGCTCTCGTTTCCTTACACAGCCCAAAGATGTGTGGGATAAATGGATTAGCCATGCTAAACTGCCCCATGGTGTCCAGGAAGTGCAGGCTAGGTGGATTAGCCATGATAAATTCAGGCTTGTGGGGATAGGGTACAGAGTTAGGTCTAGGTGGCATCCTCTTCAGAGGAATAGTGTGGATAGGATTAGCCAAATGGCCTCTTTCAGCACTGTACGGATTCTATGATTCTAAGGTACTGTGTGGGGTACTTAAGAGAAAAATGATCAGGGCTTATCTCTTTCCCTCAGTTGCCATGCAAAGTCAATGCAATGTAGGGATGATTGTTCTATATGACCAATAGTTTAAGCTTTGTGACAGGCATTTAAAGACAGGAAGTAAGATGATAAAACCTCTAGAAATAAAGGGAACCAAAACTGGAATCCTATCTCCCTTATTGTTTCTTTTTAAGCAAACTACAAAAGAATGCACATTAACAAACTAAGGTAATTTGCTTATACCAGTTCAATACATTATTCTACTTAATAACTCACTAATACATCATCACACTAGCTTGTTTCATAAATGTTTGTATTCCCAAATGCAGACAGCTGGAAATAAAAAATGACAAGTTATTTGTAAATTAAACACTACTGACATTAGATCACCACTGGACTTTACACGGTACAATGCAAATCCCCACATTGCTCACCACAGTGATTGATAGGAATTGCTGCATGAAATGTTTATGCAGTACTTGAAATTTTCTGTCGTGCTGAGAAATCAGTCTCTGATTAAGTTTCCTTATATTTAAATATGTTATTATTGCATGGTATGGGCCATTAATTTAGATTCAAAATTTAGTCTTCTTTTCCTCTTTCCAATTTGTTTCCTCTTAACATAGAACAGTACAGTGCAGGAACAGGCTCATTGGCCTGCATTGACCATGATGCTTTTTTAAATGAATCCTAAATACCTGCATAGGGTCTGTATCCCTCTATTCTCTGCCTGTTCATGTGATTGTCCAAATGCCTCTTAAGCATTGCTGTCATGCCTGTTTACACCATCTTCCCGGCACTGCAGTCTAGGCACCTACTCATCCTCCGTTTAAAACACTTGTCTCACATATCTCCTTTAAATTTTGCACAGACACAAAAACAAAGTTGTTGGAAAAGCTCAGCAGGTCTGGCAGCTTCTGTGAAGGAGAAAACAGAGTTAATGTTCCAGGTCTGCTGACCCTTCCTCAGAACTGAAAAGTTTTTGATCATTAATGAAATTAGTACTAGTTCTGAGGAAGTGTCACCAGACCCGAAACGTTAACTCTGTTTTCTCCTTCACAGATGCTCTGAGACCTGCTGAGCTATTTCAGCAACTTTGTTTTTGTTGCTGATTTACAGTATCCACAGTTCTTTCAGTTTTCCTTTAAATTTATCCCTGTTACCTTAAATCTTTAATCACCTATATTTGACATTCCTGACCTGGGAAAAAAGACTTTAACTAACCTTGCCTCTCATATTTTTATTTATATTTATCAGGTCGTCCCTCAGCCTCTGATGCTCTAACAAAAACAATCCAAATTTGTCTAACCTATGCTTATAGCTAATGCACTTCAATCCAGGCAATATCCCAGTAAAACTCTTTTGCACTCTTCCAAAACTACCACATCTTTCTTATAGTGTAGCGGCAAGAGCTGCTCACAATCCTCCAAATGTGGCCTAATTAAAGTTTCATACAGCTGCATCATGATTTGTCAACTTTTATAGTCAATGCCTGGACCAATGAAGGCAAGCATGCCATACACCTTCTCTATCATCTTATTCACTTGTGCTACCATTTTCAGGGAGCTATCGATTTGCAAACTAAGATCTCTTTATATTTTGTCAGGGTCCTGCCATTTATTGGATATGTTCCTCTTGCATTTGACCTCCCAAAATGCATCACTTCAAACTTTTTTAGATAAAAATCTATCATTTCTCCACCCAACTTTCCACCTGATTTCTATCCTGCTATATATCTGCATTCTTTGACAACCTTCCTCACTATCCACAACTCCACAGCTTTCACGACGCCAAGCAGCATCTTGGGACCACAAAAGCTGACGTCAGCTTTTGTGCTCCTAAGACCTGCTTAGCCAGCTGTGTTCATCCAGCTCCACACTTTGTTATCTCAGGTTCTCCAGCATCTGCAGTTCCCATTATCTCTGTCTACAGCTTTCATGACCATTTGCAAACTTTCTAATCATAACATTTACATTTTTATTCAAAGCAAATAGTCTTGACCCCAAAATTTTATCTTATTTCAAAGCAAGTGTAAGGTGCTGTGTTCCAGAAGTAATTTGATTGGTCACACTGCTCAGCTTTAAGATTTAAGAACTAACTAACATTTATCAGGAGCAAGAAGGTAGCTAGGGAAAGGTTAGATCCACTCAAGAACAAAGGGGGACTTTACGTGTGGTGCTAGAGAAAGTAAACGATTCCTAAATGAGTACTTTGTAGCATTTACCAAGGAGAAGGACATAGATGATGGCAAAATTAAGGAGGTATATTGATATTCTAAATCATGTTGATATTAAGAAGGAGGTGCCGGGTGTCTTAAAGAGCATTAAGGTATATAAGCCTACAAGGCCTGATGGAATCTAACCCAGGATACTGAGGGAGGCAAGGGAGGAGATGGCTGGAGTATTGACAGAGATTTTTCTATCCTCTTTGGCCACAGGTGATGTCCAACAAGACTGGAGAAAAGCCAAGATTGTTCCTTTGCTTAAAAAGGGCAACAGAGATAACCCTAGTTAAAATATAAACAGAAGTAAGAAAAATTGGAAAAACTTAACTCTATTGGAAAACTTAATAGAATAACAGTTTACTTAACAAATAAACAGCAAGTGTTCCAACATAGTGATAGCACATAAGCCCACCCTTGTTAAAGGCAAATTCAGGAAAACAGATTGTCTCACATGCAGTTCAGGCAACAGAGACAACTCCAGCTATTAGCTCTAACAGGGAGAAAGATATAGCAGTTTCCTCAACCAACTTCCAAACCCCAGCAACTGCTGAAATCTAAACTAAAATCTTAGTGCTGTGGGAGTCTGACTCTATGCACTCTTGCTGCTTCTCTTGTTCCAACTTCTTTAGAAAAAAAAAGCCCACAGCCACGTAAGCAGTTTATTTTATTGGTTTTGAGTAGACAGCTCAACACCTATGGCTCAAAACATGTCTCCAAAGCAAAAAATAGAGGACAAAGCTTAGGGCCATAGTATCAAGATGATACTATGACTGAGCAAACTTTGTATCTAACTTATCAACTTACAGTGGATCCCATTTAACTTAATCTTCTGGACCAGCCTTCCATGAGCTAAAATGCTTTAGGAAAGCCCATGTAGACAACTTCCACAGTTCTACCCCTGCCAATCATCTTCTTCAGTTCCTCAAAAAACTCAATCAGATTTGTGGGACAAGAACTTCCCTGTACAAAGCCACTCTCAACGCCCTTAATAAGTCCATTATTTTCCAAATGTGAGGAAACCCTGCTCCTACAATCTTTTCCAATAATTTCCCTAACACTGATGCAAAGCTCACCAGCCTATAATTTCTTGGTTTATCCCTATCACCCTTCTTAAACAAAGGAACAATATTGACTTTTCTCCAGTCTTCTGGGATATCATCTGTGGCTAAAAAGGATACAAAGATTTCTGTGATAATGGGAACTGCAGATGCTGGAGACTCCAAGATAATAAAATGTGAGGCTGGATGAACACAGCAGGCCAAGCAGCATCTCAGGAGCACAAAAAGCTCTGATGAAGGGTCTAGGCCCGAAACGTCAGCTTTTGTGCTCCTGAGATGCTGCTTGGCCTGCTGTGTTCATCCAGCCTCACATTTTATTATCTACAAAGATTTCTGTTATTGTCTGATTGCCTTCCTTGCCTCCCTCAGTATCCTGGGATGGATCCTATCAAGCCTTGTGGACTTAAATGCCTTACTGTTCTTCAAGACACCCAATGCCTCCTCCTTCTTAATATGATTTAGAATACCAATGTAGCTCCCTAATCTTGCCTTCACCCATATCCTTCTGCTTGGTGAATACTAATACAAAGTATTCATTTAGGACATCATCTACTTTCTCTTGCACCATGCGTAAATTCCCTCCTTTGTCCTTGAGTGGATCAATCCTTTACTTAGCTACTGTCTTGCTCCTGATAAACATGTAAAATATCTTGGATTCTCCTTAATCTGACTTGCCAAGGACACTTTATGGGCCTTTTAGCCCACTATAATTCTTTGTTTAAGTTCTTTCCTGCTTCCTGAATATTCTTCAAGAGCCTTATTTGGTTTCAGTTTCCTAAATCTTGGTTGTGCTTCCTTTTGTTTTTAACTAAACTTTTAACATTTCTCGGCATCCAAGATTCCCAAATCATACATCCTTTTCCTTCATCATCACTAGAAAATGCTGGTCATGTATTATGGTCGACTCATCTTCAAAAGATCCCCAGATGTCATATGTGGATTTATCATCAAATAGGTACCCCTAATATAATTACTCTAATTTCTGCTTAATACTGTTATAATTTCCTTCCCTTAATTTAGTAATTTCATCTGATGACAAGTCTTATCCTTATGCATAACTACTTTAAAACTTACTGAATTATGATCACTCTTCCCAAATGTTCATCCACTAAAACTAAAATCACCTAGCCAGACTAATTCCCCAATACAAGAAAGATCTAGTACTGTCCCTTCCTTAGTTGGGCTATCTATACATCGTGTCAAGAAACCCTTCTGGATGCAACTCACAAATTTGTTTCTATCTAAGCCCTTGCGACTAAGGAGTCCCCATCAATATTACGGAATCACCCACAACGATGTTATCTTTCCATGATAACTGTCTACATGTCTGTTTCTCCATTTCCCAAGACCTTTTGACAGGCTATAGTATAACTATCACAGTGATTGCACCTTATTTATTCCTTAGATCTATCCATCCTGCCTCATTGGATGAGCCCCCACAATGTTCTCTCTTAGTGCAGCCGTTCACCTTAATCAGTAATGCAATTCAACCAGGCTCTTTGCACCCATCTCTATCACACCTGAAACATCTAAACCCTGGAACATTTAGCTGCCAGACCCACTCTTCTCTCAACCAAATCTTCATAATGTCTACAACATCATAACTGCGCGTACTAATCCAGGGTCTAAACTCATCTGCCTTACTCATTATACTGTTGGTATTAAAATAAATATATTTCAGACTGCCAGTCCCACTGTTCCCAATGAACATGGTTCATTAACCATGCCCTGCTTTTTCTTCTTACCAGACTTTCTTGACTTAACCTCTATCTTCTCCTCAAACACTCCACATGGTGACATACTACTCTGGCTCCCATCCCCTGCCACACTAGTTTAAAACCCCACCCCTTGCCTCCTGGGTGACATTACCAAACCACCCTGTTTGAGAGGTGAAGAGCCACACAGGACCTCTGTGCTTCCTGCTTGCCATTCCTAGCAGGCACCCCTTTTCTGGCTGAACCTTTGTTATGACGACATCCCTGTAACCATTATCTATAAAACCTTCCGTTTTCTGTGCTCCTCCGTGAGTCCCACTGTTGCTCCAAACAATCCACGTGTCTGAGAATATTTGCAAGAGGACGCACTTCATATAGACATAGTTGTCAGTGATATTTGATTTCTCTGTGATCTCGGACATCTCTCAAGAGGTGCATTCCACTACCACTCTAGTAACTATTGGATTAAAAGAAAAAGATAGAACATACATTGCCTTACCTCTCCAAAATGGCAGCTCTCAAAACAGCCCCCACGTTAGGTGTTATTTCCTCCTGTTAAGCACCATGTCCTCCATGATCCACTACTCTTCCCTTTTTTTATTATTTATTTGTTAGTGAAGTTATGTCATCTGCTCAAGTATTGCCCTTGAAGTTCGCACATCAGTGAGACTTTAGATTTTTCCTTCAGTCCTTTACACATGTTAATAGTGTTGTAAAGCCTGTGCCACAATTTACAATACTAATGCTCTCCTAATTGGTCTTGAAGTTTTTTCAGGTACTTACGTGATCTGGTAATATTATTGGCTTCCTTTACAATGTACATATTCAAACTATAACTTTGTCACTCTAAAAATTACCACAGTAGTTTACCATGATTATTCATTATGCATGTAGAAGTCCTCCAATTTATTATGCATGTAGACCTACAAAAAAACTGTACCTTCTGCAAGAAATATTGCAGTTTTGGAATCTGCATTTTTTAATATCATGAAATATTGTAATTATTACATTAATTTCAATTTCAGGCTATAATATTCATTCCTTTTTATTATATTGACTCATTTGCATGCAGTGTATTTGTAGAACAGTGATGATTCATGATCAGATTATTTTTCATGGGCTAAACATATCATTGGATGAATAAGAGTAAGAAGCTGTTCTCATTTGTACTTAATTAACGTGGGAAAGGGATAAGTTGCAGACAATTATTTTGCCCTTCTTTATTTTGATATTTGGATGTAGATTTGTAACCACGTACAAGTCAGACCCAAGCAATTCAAGATAACACAAACATTCATAATTTACACCAGTCCTCTGTTTATTCACAGTAATGCCACCTCCAAGCCACCTAATACCTACACAATGAAAATGTTTCCATCACTGTTGCACTGTCATCTTTCACAGGACCATTGCAAACAGAGCAATGCACAGTATTCACCAACGTGCGTCATTGACAACATTGAACAAAACTCCAGCTTACCTCCTTGCACAGTTGTACAAATAGTAATATTTGACTTGACAAAATGAAACATTGAAAAATTGAGAATAGCAATTCTCGAAGTAAAAGTACACAGATTGCTAATATTTTTTGTATTTTCAATACACTTAAAGTTTTGATAGCTGTTGCCATAATTATTTTCTTACATTTGATTAATCAAGTTAGCTACACATGCCGGTAGCTTTTCATGTATTATTTGGTGGCGTTACCATTCAGGGCAAGTATCATATCTATTAACTGCTTACTATCTTTCACAAATATACTTGAACATTCACTACATATCTTCAGTGCATTTCATTTTACAATTATTTTATATCATCTTGAAATTCCAGTTCAAAAGGCATGTTTCCATTATACAACTACAAAATAAGCACAACAATAATCAATTTAAGCTACAAAGAGCTATTAATAGTCTAAGTAAATGGACAAAACTTTGAGTTCGAGGTAAACAAGTATAAGGTTATCCATTTTGGATTGCAAATGGGTAGATCAGGGTACTTTCTAGATCATTCAAAAATAGATAAAATGGCTGTCCAAGATCCAGGTGCATAGATTTTTAAAATGTTACAAACACATGCAGAAAATAATCAAGAAATCTAATGGAAATCTGACCTTTTTATCTAAGGGACTGGAGTATAAAGATGTAGGAGCTATGCTGCAGTTATACAAAATCCTGGTTACACCCCACTTGAAGTAAGGTGAGCTAAATGAGGAACTACACCTTAGGAAGGATATATCGGACTTGGAGGGCGGACAGTGTAGGTTTGTAAGAAAAATACTTGGACTTCAGAAGTTAAGTTATAGGAGCAAATATATAAATTAGGTCTATTTTGTCTAGAATTTAGAAGGTTAAGAGTGGTCTGATCAATTTCTTCAAGATATTGACAGGAAAATGTAGGGTAGATAAAGATAAACTATTTCTACTGGTTGGGGAAATCTACAGCTGGAGGGTGTAGACTAGAAATTAGGGCCAGACCGTTCGTGAGAAATTTTAGGAAGCATTCCTAAACACAAAGGACGGTAGGTGTTTGGAACTCTTTTCCACAAAAAAACTGTTGATGTTGGATCAATTGTTAACTTAAAATCTGCATGAGCATTTTTTTTGTTCAAAAAGGTATTAAGAGATACAGGCTGAAAGCAGATGTATGGAACTAGGCCACAGATCATCCAGGATCTCATTGAATGGTGGAACAGGCTCAAGGGGCTGATGGCCTCCTCCTGTTTCTATGTTCCTATGATTGTACATGACATATTTCAAAGTGATCATAGATGCAATATGAGCTTGTCACTAAAGCTACTGAATTAAAATTTAGTTCTACAAGAAAGTAATCTAATCAGACATTTGTTACATTTGCAAGAGAAAAGGAAATACTGTAAAAAAAAGATATTTTGGATAAGCTCAGCAGGCCTGGCTGCATTTGTGGAGCGAAATCAGAGTTATCATTTCTGGACAAACGACCCTTCCTCAAAAGCCCATTGGGAATACACATGGGGAAAATATGGCAATCTATGAAGAAATTAAAGGAATTAGAAAATCTGCAGATGGATAAGATACTTGTTTTAGTTAACAGATAGAGGATGCAAGAATTACACAGGAGAAAAGTTGGAACCAAACAGTATTAAAAAGAAGTTAACATTATTCTGTTGGAGTAATTCAGGGCAAGGCAATGCCAAATGCTGGAAATTAAATGGGAGACTGATTGCAGTAATGCGAATGTCTAAAGAATCTTATGGACAGGATGGTTATAAAGGCATTTGACACACTTGCTTCATTGCTCAGTCCTTTGAGCATAAGAGTTGGGACATTATGTTGAGATTGTATAGGACATTAGTGAGGTCTCTTCTAGAATAGTGTGTCCATTTATGTTCACCCAGTTACAGGAAGGATATTAACAAGCTGGAGAGGGTTCAGAAGAGATTTACCAGGATGTTGCTGGATATGGAAGGTTTGAGTTGTATGGAAAGGCTGGATAAACTGTGACATTTTCACTGGAATGTAGGAGGTTAAGAGGTGACCTGCAAGCAGTTTGTAAAATAATGAGAGGTATAGATAGATTTGATGGTAGCTGTCTTTTCCTGAAGATGAGGAATTTCAAGTATAGGGGATACATTTTTAAAGTGAGAGGAGAGATTTAAGAAAGACATCGTGGGCAAATTTCGTGTATGGAATGACCTTCCTGATGAAGTGGTGGTTGCAGGCACAATCGCAGTGTTTAAAAGGCATTTGGATGGACACATGAAAATAGGAAAGATTTGGATGGATATGAGCCAGGAGCAGGCAAGTGGGACTAGTTTAGTTTAGGTTATGTTCAGCAAGGACTGGTTGGGCCGAAGGGTTTCCATGCTAGATGACTCAATGACTCTATAAAAGGATGTATCAGGAAGGAAATAAGTGCTAAAAATGTGGGAGTACAAAGAAAACATATTTCCTTGGAATGTATTACGAAAGGAGAAATGGCTCAGGGCAGTCATGAATATTCTTTTTCAAATACTGACCACAAGAATCAGACCACTGGAAGTTCTAAATATTTTATCTTAAAAAAAATTTATTGCCTGTCCCAGGTGCCCTGAGAAGGTGGTGGTAAGCTGCCTTATTGAAGTGCTACAGTACACTTGCTAGAGGTTGACCCACAATGCCTTGAGGGAGAGAATTCCAGGATTTTGAGCCAGTGACAGTGAAGAAACGGCAATATATTTCCTGGTATGTCAAATCAAATCAAAGGAAGTAAGTAAATATTGAGAGACGTTTGAGCAATTGACAACTAATCTTTGCTGATTTTTCTCCCAGAAATTTTACTTATGGAGAAAATATTAGTTGGAGGTATACGTGGAGTTTGCAAACAAATCTCATTATACAGAATTGGATTAAAGAGTTTTTTGGTAAATAAACAATATTGTAGGAGGAGTAATGAAACAAATTTTTATAGAAGGAGTTGATTTATTTTGGAAAACAACCTAGAAGGTTCAAGACTGTTGGCCTCATCATGTGTTATGGATCAATCAATGGAGTTAAAGAAATTGAAACATTATGGGAAGAACGCCCAAGATTGTTTCCTGATTAAATTGTGATTATGTCTCAGGCCCATAAAATCAAACAGGAAATGAAAGCCCCTGTGAAACAAAGACAAGATTTGGAAATTCAGTTAATTGCTGCATTTTTTGAACATTTAATGAAAGAGGGTGAAGGTTAAGTAAACGAGGGCCATAAGCTTTGCCGGTCTTTTTTTAATAGAAACGCAATAAATGAATTTTTAATTGAAAGAATTATATCAAACTGCCTATGTATAAATTGAATCAGAAACAATTGCTGAATGCTATTATCAGAAAAATAAAGCACTAATAAGAAAATTGAGACTACCTCAAAATTGAGCCAATGAGAAATGAGCAATAGCTAATTTGATGGTACATCTTTCTGATTATCATAATGAAATTGTATGTGTGGTTCACAAAATTCCTGGGAGTTGACTAAAAATTGTTTGAAGGATACTCAAGAAATAAGGAAAATTGCATCAATTAAAAATGCCCCAAGTTGGAAATATTGTTACTGGAGACAAGCTGTTAATGTTGTTACAAATCTCTGAGAAACAACTTTTATTTATTTATTCATTTGTAGGATGTGGGCATCGCTGGCTGGCCGATATTTATTGCCTGTCCCTAGTTGCCTTGAGAAACTGGTGATGAGCTGCCTTCTTGAACTGCTACAGCACATTTGCTAGATAATAAAATGTGAGGCTGGATGAACACAGCAGGCCAAGCAGCATCTCAGGAGCACAAAAGCTGACGTTTCGGGCCTGGACCCTTCATCAGAGAGGGGGATGGGGAGAGGGAACTGGAATAAATAAGGAGAGAGGGGGAGACGGACCGAAGATGGAGAGTAAAGAAGATAGGTGGAGAGAGTATAGGTGTATACTCTCCATCTTCGGTCCGCCTCCCCCTCTCTCCCTATTTCCAAGTCAGGATGGTGAGTGGCTTAGAGGGGAACTTGAAGGTAATGGAGTTCCCATAAATCTGTTGGCCTTGTCCTGGAAGTGGTCATGGGTTTGGAAGGTGCTGCCTGAGGATCTTTGGTGAATTTCTGCCGTGCATTTTATAAATGGTAAACAGGAACAAAAACAAAGTTACTGGAAAAGCTAAGCGGGTCTGGCAGTATCTGTGAAGGAAAAAAGCAGAGTTAACGTTTCGTGTCCGGTGACCTTTCTTCAGAACTGTAAATATTAAACACTGCTGCTACTAAGTGTCAGTGGCGGAGGGGTTAGATGCTTGTGGATGCAGTGCCAGTCAAATTATCTGGTTTGTCATGAATGGTGTCAAATTCCTAGAGCATTGTTGGTGTTGCATTCATCCAGGCAAGTTAGGAACATTCCATCACACTCCTGACTTGTGCCTTGTAGATGGTGGACAGACATTGGGGAGTCAGGAGTTGAGTTACTTGCTGCAGTATTCCCAGCTTCTGACCTGCTCTTGTAGCCACTGTGTTTATGTGGTGAGTTTCTGATCAATGACAACTGTCAGGATGTTGATACTGGGGATTCAGTGATGGTAATACCATTGAATGTCAAGGGGAGGGGCTTAGACTGTCTCTTATTGGTGATAATCATAGCCTGGCATTTATGTGGCATGAATGTGACTTGCTATTTGTCAGCCCAACCCAGGATATTATCCAGATTTTGTTGCATTTGGACATGAACTGCTCCAGTACCTGAGGAGTTGCAAATGGTGCTGAATATTGTGCAATCTTTGGCAAAGATTCCCACTTCTGACTTTGTGATGATGGAAAGTTCATTGATGAAGCAGCTAAGGACAGTTGTACCAAGGACACTACCCTGAAGAATACCTGCAGAGATGTCCTGGAGCAAAACACAAAATTCACTGGACTTTATTACATCAAAAAGAAACTCAATATGTTCTATGATAACAAAGTGTGGAGCTGGATGAACACAGCAGGCCAAGCAGCATCTCAGGAGCACAAAAGCTGACGTTTCAGGCCTAAACCCTTCATCAGAGAGGGGGATGGGGAGATGATTCTGAAATAAATAGGGAAAGAGGGGGAGGTGGACCAAAGATGGATGGAGGAGAAGATAGGTGGAGAGGAGGGTATAGGTGGGGAGGTAGGGAGGGGATAGGTAGGTCCGTGTATGATGGACAGGCCAAGGGGGCGGGATGAGTTTAGTAGGTGGGAAATGGAGTTGCGACTTGATGTGGGAGGAGGGGATAGGTGAGAGGAAGAACAGGCTAGGCAGGCGGGGATGAACTGCGCTGGCTTTAGGGTGCAGTGGGGGGCGGAGAGATTTTGAAGCTTGTGAAATCCACAATGATAACATTGGGCTGTAAGGTTCCCAAGCGGAATATGAGTTGCTGTTCCTGCAACCTACGGGTGCTATCATTATGGCACTGCAGGAGGCCCAAGATGGACATGTCATCTAAGGAATGGGAGGGGGAGTTGAAATGGTTCTTGACTGGAGGTACAGTTGTTTATTGCGAACCAAGCATAGGTGTTCTGCAAAGCAGTCCCCAAACCTCCGCTTGGTTTCCCCAATGTAGAGGAAGCCACAACGGGTACAGCAGAAGCAGTATACCACATTGGCAGATGTGCAGGTGAACATCCCATGTGCAGGTGGAAAGCCCTCTTGGGGCCTGGGATGTGGGTGAGTGAGGAGATGTCGGGGCAAATGTAGCTCTCCCCACGGTTGCAGGGGAAAGTGCCGGGTGTGGTGGGTTGGAGGGGAGTGTGGAGCTGACAAGGGAGTCATGGAGAGAGTAGTCTCTCTGGAAGGCAGACAAGGGTGGGGATGGAAAAATGTCTTTCGTGGTGGGGTCGAATTGGAGATGGCGGAAGTGTCGGAGGATGATGCATTGTATGGGGAGGTTGGTGCGGTGGTATGTGAGGACCAGGGGGATTCTCTTTTGGTGGTTATTGAGGGGACGGGGTGTGTGAGATGAGTTGCGGGAAATGTGGGAGACACGGTCGAGGGCATATTCGACCACCGTGGGGGGATGTTGTGGTCCTTGATGTGTGTTCCATGTAGAGGAAAGAACCAATATGTGTCATGTTATAAGCTACAAAGATAGAATGGCAGGGATATTGTTAGGAGAAAAATGCACTTAGAGTTGTGAAACAAATAGGGAGTGAAATAGAAATATCAGAGCAACTGGAGAGTTAATCAAAAAGTGAGGATGCGAAAATTAATGGCCCACCAATCAGATTGGAAAACATGGAGATGCATAAAGGTTAGATAGCATTGCATTTTATCTTCCAGAAAACTGTTGAAGTGATTTACAAAGGCTGTTGTGGAACGAGAAATAAAATTGGAGGGATATGCCGGGAAAATGGCTTTTGCTGTTCATTGGGTTAATGTGTTGGATTCATTACCTATGAACAATATCCTTACAGACTCAACATAGAAAGATTAGCTCAAATGAAGGAAGAATTTAAGTTCATGATGGACAATGGTATTATTGAACTGGGTCATAGTAACTGGAGCTCGTCTTTTGCAATAGTACTGAAACTGCACATATCATAAAGATTCCGTACTGATTAGTGGAAATTCAATATTGGAACAAAAGCAGATGTAAATCCTATTCCAAAATTGGAAAATTGCATTGAATAAATTACATGTGCACAATTTGTCACAAGAAACAACTTGTTTAAAATTTGTGCCAGGTTCCGTAGAAACACTGACTTTTGTCATACTGGATGGTCTTTATCAGTCCAAAGTCCTGCCACTTTCAATGAAAAATGCACCAGCAAATGTTCCAACAACTAAATAATAAACTAGTTTAAGAACTATTCAACTGTTTTGTTTATATCAAATCTTTGGCTGATTTTAGCCAAACATTTACACAACTGATCTGTTTCATGAAGGGTAGGCTGTTATGTCCGTTACACGAAGCCAATTTGGCTATAAATCTGGCTAAGAATGAATTTGCCAAAGCAAATAAGCCTTATTTTAGCCAAACTGTCGACAAAATCAAGTAACACCTCGAGAAGTGAAAGCAACAACGATTTCAGATTATCCTGCATCTCGGACAAAGCATGAAAATTTGCATTATTTTGCCATGAGTGGATTTTATTGCAAGCCGGTACCCTGAACTTAAAGATGCATTATTTTGCAACCTCTTTGAATATAACTTGGCAGATTTGATTTGAATAGTTAAGGTGGTAGATTATCATCCTCATATAGAGATGTTTCCTAATTTGTGGAATTGAAAGAACAAGCACAATGTATACAGTTGAGTGTGACTTGGTGTAGAATCAAACATTTGGATTTGGATGACTTCAAATTTGAGAAGGGCAGAATGCCAGAAGCCAGCCAGAGGTGTGTTGGAATGGTCAAATTTGCAAGTACCAAAAGTACAATGAGGGTTTCAGCAACTGATAAGCTGAGGCCACACCAGACCAGTATAGTTTTAAGAAGTTGGAAATATGGGGCTTTACTGATAGCACAGATGTGGAAAGAAGTTCATGTGAAAACCAAAAATAACATTGTGTAGATATCAAATATTGGACAGTTCAAAAGAGAAATATTTGTAAAATGGTTGAAACAATTATTTTAAAGGGTACAAACCAAAAGGGTGTACAGTTTATTTTCTTCTTGTTTTTCTTCAAACCCATGTTTTCAAACCTATTTGTACTCAGCCCAGTGCTAAGTTATTGATGTACAGTATGAAAGGATCTTTCGGACATTCACAAAATATTCATTCTAACAGAAATTTGAATTCGGCATAAACTGGATGCTTAATCTTTAATAAATGATATTTCAACCCATAACACACAGTGCAATTTAGCAAAATACATTAACTGCAGCGTACCAAAGACTGCAAAAGGAGAGGCGTGAATAAGCAATTAGGTTTGTTCTTTCTCTAGACATCATGGATGAAAGTGCTCACAAGCTATCATGTTCTGAGGAACTAATTACTGTCTTACTAATTAAATTCAGTATATAAACATATGGAATTACTTTCACTTCAAAAAATATTTTAACATGCAATTAGTATTTGAGTGCCGCATTCACAATAAAACAAAACAAAGTTGTCTGTTTTGTTTAAAATGCTAATCACAAATGACCATTGCAGAACAGCTGCTATTTTCTAATGAGACTCAGAATACTTCATATGGTGTATAGTGATCAAATTGTAAGTGCTAAACATGTTATGACTACATTTTATAATTTATTACTTGCTGTTAGAAGGAGACTCATTAAAATGCTCTATTAATATAAAAAGACTTTTTTATTTCCCTAATAACAACAGTAAGGAAATATCACTGATTAGATTTTCAACTGAACATCACAAGTTTGGCAGTAACAGGCAATTCTGGAAATAATGAGAGGAAAATAACCACATCACAACTTATTCTGTCCAGCACAACTGAAAGAAAACTAAGTTTTATTTTACCACTCCCTGCTGTTTTGGATTAAATAGGTCGCAATATATTTTCAACAGATGAATAATAATGATCAACTTGAAAATTGCTTTGATTAAACTTTTAAAAAAATTCCTTTATGAATCACATTGGCCAAAAAAGGAATGCTTATACTATATACCCATGTCTGAATAACATAACAGAAGATGCAAATTTTCTACCACATTCCTCCTTGATGCAAGGCATCATTGACTGCACATGTAGACATTGATGCACTGACTGTCAATTCTATGGAACATTTATATAGTTAGAACTATTATACCATCAGTGTGCAAATCATATGCAACTGTGGCCAGAAAATAATTCAGGTCAATGTACTCCTCCCAAGAGGAAACATAATGTTTTTATTCTGAAGTAATCAGATGTCACAACCTTCTTTGAAAGAGAAGAATGGACAGAGAACTGATTTCTCTGCGATAGGGTCATGCTGTGCATTTGTTGTGTTGATACTTAAGTGCAATGCTGTTACTTAGCAGAGAACTGATAAACTAAGCATGCAGATCAGCAATTCTCTTCATTGAGCTAACATTTTTTGGTCCATAAACTATTATTCACATGCTTGAAATACTCAATGAGTGCTTCACTAAAAAAAGAGCAGAATCAAACCATTGAAGATTGTACAACCAGTGAATTACAGAGAATTCCAAAGGACTACAACCTTTGATTTCCGCTGATATACCTGCATTGATACCAGAGATAATGTAAGTGTAATGTGGAAATACTTAGAGACTACATTTTGACTACAAATACTAGTTTTACTGAGGCCTGATGCCAACAATAAAGACGGTAAGTCCTGTTGGACAAAAAAAACTCAGCGCTTTCTTGGCAGTAATTTAAAGTGGACTGCCTCTCCTATCTTCCAATCACAATAGTTATGGTGCTGAAGTACGTTATTAGGCCCATCACAACTGCATCGGCTCTCTGAGTGTTTTGACCTACTATTAACAACCTTGCAACCCAAGTGGATAAGGTTGTTAAGAAAGCATATGGTGTTTTGTCTTTCATTAACAGGGGGGTCGAGTTTAAGAGCCACGAGGTTATGCTGCAGCTCTACAAAACCCTGGTGAGACCACACTTGGAATATTGTGTCCATGTCTGGTCGCCCTATTATAGGAAAGATGTGGAGGATTTGGAGAGGGTGCGAAGGAGGTTTACCAGGATGCTGCCTGGACTGGAGGGCTTGTCTTACGAGGAGAGGCTGACTGAGCTCGGACTTTTCTCTCTGGAGAGAAGGAGGAAGAGAGGTGACCTGATCGAGGTGTACAAGGTAATGAGAGGCATGGATAGAGTCGATAGCCAGAGACTTTTCCCCAGGGCAGGATCGACTGCCACGAGGGGTCATAGTTTTAAGGTGTTAGGAGGGAGGTATAGAGGAGACGTCAGAGGGAGGTTCTTCACCCAGAGAGTTGTCAGTGCATGGAATACTTTGCCAGTGGTAGTCATGGAAGCGGAGTCATTAGTGACATTTAAGTGACTGCTGGGCATGCACATGGACAGCAGTGAATTGAGGGGAATATAAGTTAGGTTATTTTGTTTTTGGATAAGGATTATTCCACGGCACAACATCATGGGCCGAAGGGCCTGTACTGTGCTGTACTTTTCTATGTTCTATGTTCTATGTAACCTGCCTATTCCACATAACCCTACACTGTTTCTATTTTTTATAAATCATCTAATGCTACCTTGAATGCTTTAGTTGTTTCTGCTTCACCATACTTCTAAACATCCCAGACCCTAACTATGTGCTGTGTAAAAAAAGATTTCATATTCATTTGCACTTTTTTTTTGAAAAACACTTTAAATTTATGTCTTCTTGTTCTTGATCCCCTTACAATCAGGATAGCCTCTCCCCAGCTATTCTGTTCAGCCCCATTAATTTTGAAAAAAAAAAATTAGATCTCATCATTTCTCCTATCAATACTGATAAATGTAGACCCCATCCTTGTAACCATTCTTGTAAGTCTCCTCTCCACACTCTCCAATGTGAAATAACTCCATGAAGGCCAGTATCCCCTTAGCAAGTCACCCTTTATTCACACATACATAGGACATGACACTGACAGCTCGCTCAGTGCTACCTGCCAGAGTGAACAGAATCCCTGACTTTCCAGTTTATACCTGCCAGCCTGAGCTCCCTGATTGGACCAGGTTAAAAACCCCACTCAGGGCACTCATATTCAATGAAGACACCTGGCTGACTTCATTCCAATCATTACATCATGCACCCGCAGCTCCCACCAAACCCCATCCTCCAGGATGTCGGCCAATTCCTTTTCCTGTAGCTTCTCCTGAGGTGTTTTTGTACCAGGTCCAGTTCCTCTGAGTCTGTCTCAAATGCTAACATCATATACCAGACTTTTGCCTGCCCCTTGGGACCGGAGCTTCTCGGCCAAAACGCATCTCCTTCTTCAGCAAGGCTGTGAGATCTGCCATGTCTTTATCATCCTCAGAGGTTTCTTCGATGCTAGGTGGAGGGGGAGAACCCCTGGGCTCTGAAAGCCTTGCCAGATGTTCTGAGGGACCAGTGTGTTTTGCTCTTGCCCTGTTTGCATGGTTGCAGCTTTCATGTGGCCCATATATTTGTTCAGGACTGCTCTCCTAACCGAATGGCAGGGCCATTCCTGTGGTTTCGAAGCTAAACTTCAACCCCTGTATTAAACTGCTGCAGGGATCAGCAACTGTTCACAATATAGGTCAGTGACTTGGATGAGGAAATCAAATGTAATATTTCCAAGTTTGCTGCTGACACAAAGCTAGGTCAGATTGTGAGTGCTAGAAGGGGGTCATGAGACATGAGTGAGTGGGCAAGTGGTTGACAGATGCATTATAACATGGATATGTGTGACATTGCTCAGTTTGATAGGAAGAACAGAATGGCAGACTATTGTTTAACTGGTGATAAATCAGGAAATGCCGATGTATAAACTGACCTCGGTGTTTCTGTACACCAATCATTGAAAGCAGGAATGCAAGTGCAGCAAGCATTATGAAGACAATAGAATGTTGGCCTTCAGTGCAAGAGGATTTCACTATACCATTAGTCTTACTATAGCTCTACAGGACTTTGATAAAACCACACTTAGAGTATTGTGTGCAATTTTGATCAGCTTCCCTAATAAGAGATATACTTACTATGGACAGAGCTCAGTGAATGTTCACCAGACTGATTCCTGGATGGTTGGTTTATCGTATGAGGAGAAGTTGTGTCAACTGGGCCTGTATTCATTGGAATTTAAAAGAATGAGGGGGGATCTTATTGAAATGTATAAGATCATTATAGGCTTGGACAGCCTTGATGCAGCCTGGATGTTTACCTTAGCTTATGGAAAAAAGGTGCAATCTCAGCGGGGAGACAGCTTCTTGCCGACTGAGATGAGGAGAAACTTCTTCACTCAGAGGATGGTGAACCTGTGGGTTTCGCTAACATGAAGGCTGCAGGCACCATTGGATATATTTAAGAAATAAATAAATTTTTAGAGTCTAAAGGTATCAAGGGCTATATAATGAATGCAGGAATATGACTTTGATATTGTGGTTCAACCATATTCATGTTGAATGGAGGATAGGGCCAATGGGCTAAAGAGCCTACCTTCATTCCTGTTTTCTATGTTGCTGTGTTTCAATATAAAAGATTGCTGGACTTCCCTGACACCCTGAAAACCTCGTTACACTTTGTAATCCACAGCTATGCTGGCAAAAAGCTGCTAGTGTGCGACAGCAGACTGAACCTCCACTGCGCAATTCAAACATTGAGTGGCTACTACTAGATCTATAGACAACAGACAATAGGTGCTGGAGTAGGCCATTTGGCCCTTTGAGCCAGCACCGCCATTCATTATGATCATGGCTGATCATCCACAATCAGTATCCTGTTCCTGCCTTATCCCCATAACCCTTGATTCCACTAATTCCACAGATTCCGTCTGTAACGGAAACTGCAAAATTAGTCATAGCATAATGTATTATGTTATGGTTTGGATGAAGGTGGCTACTACTTGCAATATGGAAAGGATGGACCTGAAGTTCTGTGCAAAAGCCCTGTGTCAAGTTGATACCAGCATTCTCAACGCTCTTTCTCACTGATTTTTCGAAGCACCGGGCATTTCGTTGTGCACAGATATTAGCCATCATTTGTCTGCAGCTCAAAATTAACCTCCTGAGTCCACTGCAACTCTAATCTGTAGACAACTTCACTGACGTGAGGCTGAGCTATCCTCGTCTTTGTTGCGGATCACTTAGGTTTGGTATCTCAACACATGCAGATTCACCTCCACCATTCCTTAAAGATACATCAGCATCAATCTCTGAACTGTTTTACATGTGAAATAAAGTGATTGTACTGTATCTTCATCATTAGTTTGGTTTTGCTGTTCCTCCACTGACTGACACCTCTTGGATATCTGAAATGAAAAAAAGACTCAGAGATAAGATTGTAGTAAAGAGAGGAATGGAAAATAAGAGGTGCATGATTATACCAGCTGCCGTTTGCCAAAACAAAAGGAAATGTGTGATGAGGCAGATGTGGGATGGGATAAAGATATTAGGTTTAAGGATACCATCTTCCTGAATAGTTTCCATCCCATTGCTGGCCACACCTTCAACAATGGACATTCTAATAATCACCTACATCATCTCTTACACATGGGCTTAATGCAAGGTGGAACACTTGTCTCTCACCAGTTAGCTCTTGCTGCTTTTGGTCCTGCATCATTGTTTGAGAGTGTTACTTGTCGCATTGATAAAGGAGGCCAGTGGATATGGTATGTTTGGATTTTCAGAGAGCTTTTGACAAGGTTCGACAGTAAGGTTAGTAAACAAAATGGTGAACATGGCTTGGGGCCAAAAGATAAAAAAGAATGTCAGAAATCTGAAATACAAACAGAAAGTGCTGGAAAATTTAGCATCAAGTACATAACATTATATACACTATAAAGGCTTAAACATTAAATATCCAAATGAAAGCTTCTTCAAATATTGGATACCCAAAGAATTCTGCAATTTATTTTTACTAATGGTAACCTCAGTTACACTTGTGCAATCCTTTTTTTTTAAATTACATCTTTTACTGTTCATATTACAATTTAATACTGCCTGAATTCACTGACTTCTAAATGTTTAATTAAGCAGATTTTGTAAGTATGAAATTTAGAAGTAAAACATTTATTCACAATGTATTGAAATAATTGCAAATGTCTGTTTTCTTAAAAGTCCTATTAGTCAATACAGGTTTGCAATAAGCTGATCCTTCAGCTCCCAAATGATTGAGTTGGGATAGGCAGTTTTAAGATAATAAAGTGTGAAGCTGGATGAACACAGCAGGCCAAGCAGCATCTCAGGAGCACAAAAGCTGACGTTTTGGGCCGAGGCCCTTCATCAGAGAGGGGGATGGGGTGAGGGTTCTGGAATAAATAGGAAGAGAGGGGGAGGCAGACCGAAGATGGAGAGAAAAGAAGATAGGTGGTGAGGAGAGTATAGGTGGGGAGGTAGGGAGGGGATAGGTCAGTCCAGGGAAGATGGACAGGTCAAGGAGGTGGGATGAGGTTAGTAGGTAGGAAATGGAGGTGCGGCTTGGGGTGGGAGGAAGGGATGGGTGAGAGGAAGAACAGGTTAGGGAGGCAGTTTTAGTTGGCCAATTAAAACCACAAATACTTCTGATGCTGTAAATCAGGAACAAAAATAGAAGTTGCTGGAAAATCTCTGCAGGTCTGGCAGCATCCCTGAAGAGAAGAATCAGAGTTAACATTTCAGATCTAGTGACCCTTCCTCAGAACTGATAGTAGCTGGAAAAACCGAATGAACTGCAGATGCTGTAAATCAGGAGCAAAAACAAAGTTGCTGTAAAAGCTCAGCAGGTCTGGCAGCATCTGTGAAGGAAAAATCCGAATTAGTGTTTTGGGTCCGGTGACCCTTCCACAGAACTGTTAGTTTTGAGGACTCGTCACCGGACCCGAAAATTCAACTTTGTTTTGGTAGCTGGAGAAACATCAGTTTACATGTAGAAGATAGGGGTGGAGAAGGTGTAGAGAGTAAATGGTAGATGGAGATAGAGCCCAAACAGAGAGAAGAGCAGTTGGAGTATAGACTGGGCAACCACTTCACAGAACATCTACGTTCTGCCCGCAAAAAAAGACGCTGAGCTTCTAGCTGCATAGCTCCTTAACATGCCACCCTGTTCCCTGGCCAACATCACTGCCTCAGGCTTGCTGCAGTGTTCCAGCGAAGCTCACCTCATTTTACATTTGTGGACTTTGCAGCCCTCCGCACTCAATATAGAGTTCAATAATTTTAGAGCCTGAACTCTCCTATGTCCTAGCCTCCTACCCCACACACCAGGCCTTGTTATCATACAGTCTGCTATTACATACGACCTGTTTCTAGCTACTTACAGTCCTTTAACAGCTTTCACCCTGCCATCCAGATCGTTATAAATTTCTTTGTCTAGCCAACTGTACTTCTCTCTCTTAGGGTTCTTTCCCCACCTATCATTTACACCTGACCCCTCCCTATTTTCCACATTTAAACCAACGTTTCCTAGCTATCAACAGTTCCAAGGAAGGGTCACTGAATCCGAAACTCTGATTTTTTTTTTCTTCACACCTACTGAGCTTTTCTAGCAACTTCTGTCTTTATTAGCTGACCAACAATTGAGTCGAGGCAGGCAGAATTAGATGACCAATGATGGAGTAGTGGCAGACAGTATTAGCCTATGTCATATGGCACCACATTGTAGTCTAACAGCTTTACTTGAAGACACAAGCTTTCAGAGACTTGCTCCTTCTTTCTGGTGTCAGTAAGAGAGTTGGCATCAGACACAGAATTTATAAGAGAAATTTGATGTCTGTGTTGATGTGCACAATTTTCTTTGAGATCCTCTCCACTTTGGGCCAGCAGTTGGTGATGTCGATGATAGCCATGATGTGGAGGTGCCAACGTTGGACTGGGGTGGACAAGGTCAAAAATCACATGATATCAGGTTATAGTCCAACAAGTTTATTTGAAGGCACAAGCTTTCAGAGTCCAACATCCTCACCTCCATATCATGGCTTCCATCAACACCATAAACTGTTAGGTCAAAGTGGAGGTGATATTCAGCCAGTGTTCTTAACATCTGATTACTATTTTGAAAAGTAAGGAACACTTTGGTCTCAGAGATGATGGGAACTGCAGATGCTGGAGATTCCAAGATAATAAAATGTGAGGCTGGACGAACACAGCAGGCCAAGCAGCATCTCAGGAGCACAAAAGCTGACGTTTCGGGCCTAGACCCTTCATCAGAGAGGGGGATGGGGGGAGGGAACTGGAATAAATAGGGAGAGAGGGGGAGGCGGACCGAAGATGGAGAGTAAAGAAGATAGGTGGAGAGAGTGTAGATGGGGAGGTAGGGAGGAGATAGGTCAGTCCAGGGAAGACGGACAGGTCAAGGAGGTGGGATGAGGTTAGTAAGTAGCGGGGGGTGCGGCTTGGGGTGGGAGGAAGGGATGGGCCTCCCTAACCGGTTCTTCCTCTCACCCATCCCTTCCTCCCACCCCAAGCCGCACCCCCCGCTACTTACTAACCTCATCCCACCTCCTTGACCTGTCCGTCTTCCCTGGACTGACCTATCCCCTCCCTACCTCCCCACCTACACTCTCTCCACCTATCTTCTTTACTCTCCATCTTCGGTCCGCCTCCCCCTCTCTCCCTATTTATTCCAGTTCCCTCCCCCCATCCCCCTCTCTGATGAAGGGTCTAGGCCCGAAACGTCAGCTTTTGTGCTCCTGAGATGCTGCTTGGCCTGCTGTGTTCGTCCAGCCTCACATTTTATTATCTTGAACACTTTGGTCTCAGTTGTAGTGCATTGTGTGGTCAGTGTCTGGTCCAGTTACAGCATATCAAATATATGTTTTGCCAGTTTTATACAAATTATATTGTAACACTGAAGTATTTTATAACATATAAGTATATCGTGGGCATATATATGTGTGTGTGTGTGTGTGTGTGTGAGTGTGTGTGTATTTATATATATATAAATATATATTATGTATATAGGTATATAATTAGATATCTTTGGATAGAAAGAACATGGTGATACTGTACAACACAAAACTTGATAGTCTAAAGGCTTCGCAGGAGCACAGATATCTGGATGTATGAGTGCACTTGTCATGAAAAATGACAGGAGAGGTAATGTGAGCAGCTAATAAAGCATACAGTACCCAAGGTTTTATTAATAGGGACATTGAGTACAACTGCAAGGAGGTTAAACTGAACTTATGTAAGGCACTATTCAGGCCTCAGATGGAATATTGCATACAGTTCTGGTACCTCGAGATAGACAGGATTTGAAGGCATTGGAAAAATTGCAGAACAAGGTTGCAAGGACAGTTCCAGCCATGAGGCAGTTTGGTGGACAGTTTTATAGAATTATGAGGGGCCTTTAGACAGAGTTAACGGGGATAAATGATTCCCTCTCATAAAAGAATTGAGAATGGGAGGGCACAGACAGTACTTAACTTACCATTGAAGGAATTATGATGGAATTCAGGTCTAGAATGAATCATCTGAAAGGGTCGTGCAAGCAGGTTCAATTGAGTATTCAAGAGGGCAGCAGGTGATTATTTTAACAGAAAAATATTCTGCGATATGGGGAAATGGACAGAGAATGACACTAAGCCATAGTATCCAAAAACACTTGCCACTCCTACCCCAACCCCACGCACAGCAGTGCAAACAAACCCAATCAAATCTATTGTCAATTTAAAATCTCAAATTGAAGAAATTTCAGATTATTAAGGAACTTAGCCGGTTTTACCAGCTATAGGTTGGTTTCTATGTTAAAAGGTCTTCCCTCCGGTCCCACTCCCCTCCCCAGGAGTTTCAAACCTGCAGGGTAGAATGTGTCTCAAGGTACATTACAGGAGGAAGAGCATTTTCATATTTACAATATCGGCAAGTGGAATTGTAATTGATGAATTCCTGGAGATTATTGTCTAAATTTGGGTTCCTGAAGATTTAAGTATGAGGCTACAACTCTTTTTTACATGTTTATTAATAGTTATTCAAGAATTAGTTCTAAACTACAATAGAATAACGAATACTCTATCATAGAATATCAAAGATAGTCAGAACGTGACTAGTCTGCTTTAAATTTATACAATCTTGAAATCCACCTGAAAAAAATGAATATTTGATCAAATAGATTTAAAGAAAATTGTACTTACTATGGAATTTAATTTCTTTACATTCTCTACTTTAATCATAAGGGGAAAACTAGACCTTTTGTGTTCTAATGTGCCCACCTGTGTTTGACCTTTATTTTTAATAGTCGTCTGTTCCTTATAACTTGCATCTCTGGCAGAAAGTTTCAGGCTTTAATTGGGTGTCCGTTAAAACAAGTCTTATCAACTTTCCGTATACTATTTATTTTATGAATCCCTACTGTTGAAATTGTTCGCCCATCTGGTTTTGTCACAAATGTTTGACCTACTTAGAGAATCCATCAAAGAGGTCCATCAAATGGTGGATGTAATGTCTTTTATTCAAAACAATTTCAATTAACTTAATTGTTATTAATATTTTACATTAATTTGGCCAACTGGTTTCTAAACCAACATAGCTGCTGCAAATCAGGTGACTTGGTATTTGTACTGATTGTAATGATGTCAACGAGGTGGACCTCATGGAATATGACTTCCCTGATTGGGGCTGATAATCTGATCCAATCAAGGAGCCCTGGCTGACAGATAAGGACAGGAATATCGGACATCCTGTTCACTCTGAGAGCTGGCTCTGAGGGGACTGGATCAGTTTCAAGGTTTCCCCACATATAAATAAAGGGTGACTTGGTAACAGGAAACCAGCCTGAGTTCTTCGAGTGTTTAAACTACAGTACTTGAGCAGTATCAAGTCTCCACCAAATAGCAAATTAGCTATGGACATTGGTAATGGATCCTCATAAGCATCTGGGTAATTCAGATATCTCATTGTTTCAGGATGTGCCAACACCAAAGTGCATAGAGTTTACAGATTGGCTGTTTCCATATTTCATACTGGACAAGATGGAAGATAGAATCTCAGTGACCACTATCAGCTTCTCATTATGTACTCTGTGTGGAGGATTTGAATGTCCACCACCAACAATAGCTTGGCAGCAGCACTACTGATCGAGCTGGTTGGGTCCTGAAGAACGTAACTACTAGACTGCGTCTGCAGTAGGTGGTGAGGGAACCAACAAGACAGAAAAACACACTGGACCTCATCCTTACTAATCTGCCAGCTGCAGTTGCATCTGTCCATGGCAGTATTGATAACCATCGCACAGTCCTTGTGGAGATGAAGTCCCACCTTCACATTGAGAATAATTTCCATCGTGTTGTGAGGCATTATTTCCCTGTTAAGTGGGATAGACTTCGTACAGATCTAGCAACTCAAGAGTGGGAATCCATGAGGCACTGTGGGCCATCAACAGCAGCAGAACCGTATCCAGCACAATCTGTAACCTCATGGCCCGGCATATCCCCAACTCAACTATTATCATCAAGCCAGAGGGTCAACCCTAGTTCAATAGAGAGTGCTGGAGGACATGCCAGGAGCAGCATCAGGCATACATGAAGATGAGGATTCAATCTGATGGTGAAGCCATCAAACAAGACTACTTGCACACCAAACAGCACAATCAGAAAATGATAGAGTGAGCTAACTGATCCCACAATCAACGGGTCAGATCTAAGCTCTGCGATTCCTGTCACATCCAGTCGTGAATGGTGGTGGACAATTAAACAACTCACTGGAGGAAGAGACTCCGCAAATATCCCAATCCTCAAAGATGGAAGAGCCCAGCACGAGTGCAAAAGATAAGGCTGAAGCATTCACAGCAATCTTCAGCCAGGAGCGGCAAGTGGATGATCCATCTTGGCCTCTTCCAGTGGTCCCCAGCATTACAGATTCCCCAGCATTCAGCCAATTCAATTCACCCCATGTGATATCAAGAAACAATTGGATGCGCTGGATACTGCTATGGCTACAGGCCCTGATAACATTCCGGCAATAGTACTGAATGCTTTTGCTCCATATCTTGTCACTTCCCTAGCCAAGCTGTCCCAGTACAGTTACAACACTGGTATCTACCCAGCAATGTGAAAAATTGCCCAGTCTGTCCTGTATCCAAAAAGCATGTCAAATTCAACCCGGCCAATTACTGCCTCTACTATCGATCATTTGTAAAGTGATGGAAGGTGTCATCAACAGTGTTATCAAGCAGCACCTGCTCAGCAATAACCTGCTCAGTGGCGTTCAGTTTGGATTCCACCAGGGCATCTCAGCTCTTGATGTCATTACAACCTTGGTTCAAATATGGACAAAAGCGCTGATCCAAAGGTGAGGTAGAGTGACAACTTTGATATCAAGGCTGCATTTGATCAAGTGTGGCATCTAGGACCTCCAGCAAAACTCGATTCAATGGGTATCAGAGGGAAATCTCTCTGGTGGTTTAATTCATATCTGACACACAGGAAGATGGTTATAGTTGTTGGAGATCAGTCATCTCAACTCCAGGACATTTCTGCAGGAGTTCCTCAGGGTTATGTCCGAGGCCCAACCATCTTCAGTTGGTTCATCAATGACCTTCCATCCATCATTAGATCAGAGGTGGAGATGTTCGCCGAGGATTGCACAATGTTTGGCATCATTCATGGCCTCTCAGAGATTGAACTTCTCCATGTTCAAATGCAACAGCATCTGGACAATATCCAGGCTTGGGCTGACAAATGCAAGTGACATTTGCATCACACAAATGCCAGGTTCTGACCATCACCAGCAAGAGACCATCTAATTACCACCCCTTGACATTCAATGGTATTATCATCTCTGAAACCCCTGTATCAACATTGACAGGCCGACGAGGGGAGAGGCCATTCTAGACTTGGTGCTCGGAAACGAGCCGGGGCAGGTATCAGATCTTGTGGTGGGAGAGCATTTTGGTGATAGTGACCATAACACTCTCTCATTCTACATAGCTATGGAGAAGGAGAGGATTAGGCAGAATGGGAGGATATTTAATTGGGGAAGAGGAAACTATGATGCGATTAGACACGAGTTAGGAAGCATGGACTGGGAGCAGTTGTTCCATGGTAAGGGAACTATAGACATGTGGAGATGGTTTAAGGAACAGTTGTTGGGAGTGATGAGTAAATATGTCCCTCTGAGACAGGCAAGACGGGGTAAGATAAAGGAACCTTGGATGACGAGAGCGGTGGAGCTTCTAGTGAAAAGGAAGAAGGTAGCTTACATAAGGTGGAGGAAGCTAGGGTCAAGTTCAGCTAGAGAGGATTACATGCAGGCAAGGAAGGAGCTCAAAAATGGTCTGAGGAGAGCCAGGAGGGGGCACGAGAAAGGCTTGGCAGAAGGAATCCGGGAAAACACAAAGGCATTTTACACTTACGTGAGGAATAAGAGAATGGTCAAAGAAAGAGTAGGGCCGATCAGGGATAGCATAGGGAACTTGTGTGTGGAGCCTGAGGAGGTAGGGGAAGCCCTAAATGAGTTTTTTGCTTCTGTCTTTACGAAAGAAACGACCTGTGTAGTGAATGAAACCTTTGAAGAGCAGGTGTGCATGCTGGAATGGATAGAGATAGAGGAAGCTGATGTACTGAAAATTTTGTCAAACATTAAGATTGACAAGTCGCCAGGCCCGGATCAGATTTGTCCTCGGCTGCTTTGGGAAGCGAGAAATGCAATTGCTTCGCCACTTGCGAAGATCTTTGCATCCTCGCTCTCCACTGGAGTCGTACCTGAGGACTGGAGAGAGGCAAATGTAATTCCTCTCTTCAAGAAAGGAAATAGGGAAATCCCCGGCAATTATAGACCGGTAAGTCTCACGTCTGTCGTCTGCAAGGTGTTAGAAAGGATTCTGAGGGATAAGATTTATGACCATCTGGAAGAGCATGGCTTGATCAAATACAGTCAACACGGCTTTGTGAGGGGTAGGTCATGCCTTACAAACCTTATCGAGTTTTTTGAGGATGTGACTAGTAAGGTTGATGAGGGTCAAGCTGTGGATGTGGTGTATATGGACTTCAGTAAGGCATTTGATAAGGTTCCCCATGGAAGGCTCATTCAGAAGGTCAGGAGGAATGGGATACAGGGGAACTTAGCTGCTTGGATACAGAATTGGCTGGCCAACAGAAGACAGCGAGTGGTAGTAGAAGGAAAATATTCTGCCTGGAAGTCAGTGGTGAGTGGGGTTCCACAGGGCTCTGTCCTTGGGCCTCTACTGTTTGTAATTTTTATTAATGACTTGGACGAGGGAATTGAAGGATGGGTCAGCAAGTTTGCAGACGACACAAAGGTCGGAGGTGTCGTTGACAGTGTAGAGGGCTGTTGTAGGCTGCAGCGGGACATTGACAGGATGCAGAGATGGGCTGAGAGGTGGCAGATGGAGTTCAACCTGGATAAATGCGAGGTGATGCATTTTGGAAGGTCGAATTTGAAAGCTGAGTACAGGATTAAGGATAGGATTCTTGGCAGCGTGGAGGAACAGAGGGATCTTGGTGTGCAGATACATAGATCCCTTAAAATGGCCACCCAAGTGGACAGGGTTGTTAAGAAAGCATATGGTGTTTTGGCTTTCATTAACAGGGGGATTGAGTTTAAGAGTCGTGAGATCTTGTTGCAGCTCTATAAAACTTTGGTTAGACCGCACTTGGACTACTGCGTCCAGTTCTGGGCGCCCTATTATAGGAAAGATGTGGATGCTTTGGAGAGGGTTCAGAGGAGGTTTACCAGGATGCTGCCTGGACTGGAGGGCTTATCTTATGAAGAGAGGTTGACTGAGCTCGGTCTCTTTTCATTGGAGAAAAGGAGGAGGAGAGGGGACCTAATTGAGGTATACAAGATAATGAGAGGCATAGATAGAGTCGATAGCCAGAGACTATTTCCCAGGGCAGAAATGGCTAGCACGAGGGGTCATAGTTTTAAGCTGGTTGGTGGAAAGTATCGAGGGGATGTCAGAGGCAGGTTCTTTACGCAGAGAGTTGTGAGAGCATGGAATGCGTTGCCAGCAGCAGTTGTGGAAGCAAGGTCATTGGGGTCATTTAAGAGACTGCTGGACATGCATATGGTCACAGAAATTTGAGGGTGCATCCATGAGGATCAATGGTCGGCACAACATTGTGGGCTGAAGGGCCTGTTCTGTGCTGTACTGTTCTATGTTCTATGTTCTATAACATCCTGGCAGTTATCATTGATCAGAAACTCGAATGGACTTACCACATAAACAAAGTAGCTACAAGAGCAGAACAGAAATTACTGCAGTGGGTAACTCACCTCCTGGCTCCTCAACGCCTGTCCACCATCTACAAAGCACAAGTCAGGATTGAAATGAAATGTTCCTCTCTTGCCTGGATGTGTGCAACCCCAACAGCACTCAAGAAGCTTGACACCATCCAGGATAAAGCAGCCCGCTTGATTGGCATTACATCCACAAGCATCAACTCCCTCCACCACTGATGCTCAGCAGCAGCAGTGTGTACCACCTACAAGATGCACTGCAGAAATTCATCAAAGGTCCTCAGATAGTACCTTCTAAACTCACAAACACTTTCATCTAGAAGGACAAGAGCAGCATATATATAGGAACACCATCACCTCCAAGTTCCCCTCGAAGCCACTTCCCATCCTGAGTTGGAAATATATCGTCATTCCTTCATTGTCACTGGGTCAAAATCCTGGAATTCCCTACCTAACCGCATTGTGGGACAACCCACAGCAGGAGGACTGCAGCGGTTCAAGAAGGCAACTCACCCTCTCAAGGGCTACTAGAGGTATTAATGAATAAATGCTGGCCAGCAATGTTCACATCCCACAAATTAATTTTAAAAAGTTATATTATAATCCACCCACCCCAACATTCAAACTAGACTGAGCGGACCTCAGTGTTGTTAAACCAACTGTCATATGTTTGCGAGATAATAAAATGTGAGGCTGGATGAACACAGCAGGCCCAGCAGTGCTCCTGAGATGCTGCTGGGCCTGCTGTGTTCATCCAGCCTCACATTTTATTATCTTGGATTCTCCAGCATCTGCAGTTCCCATTATCACTGTCATATGTTTGCGTTTATGTCTAGGGGGGCATTCTTTTTATCCCAGGACTCAGCAGATCCATCAATCACCAGCCAGTCTGAGAACCAGGCTCTGAACAAGCAACAAGTCATCAAGAAGCCAAGATACTTTCTCCAGTTCCCAATTTTACCTGTGAAACGATCTCCCAGGTATTCAAACTATAAGCAAACACACAATTTTCTATCAGTTTTTTGTTTTACAAAGTCTTCACTTTGATTTTAAAGCATTCGGTTTATTTAAGAAATGTGAGGCCTGACTTGCGGGAGGCCAGAAATCATAGGCCAGAGACTGAATTAACTCTAACCTGCAAAAATGCACTACTTCTATCTGTATCCTGTACTTATGCGCCACTGTTGCAAGTGTCACTTCTGTCAGTATGTAGATCAGAGTAATGATTGTTTGAGTTAATTCACTGCCACTAATCTTTCTTTGTCTATACTTCATCCTATGCCAGTCAAGTGTTCAGTGGTTAAAAAATCGTATACCACTGTAGATTCTTTACAGAAGAGAGCACTGTTATTAGTTAACAAGATGGTTTATTACATAACCGCAAAAAGTACAAATATATTACTAGCCAAGCATATTTACTAGGACTCTTGGGAATTCTGCAGAGCGCCTTTGCTCTCCTTAATTTTACTTCATTGAATGCAGCAACCACAACACCACGTTAACAATATTTTCCTTCCATGAATTGGTAGAAATAGGGGAAAGCATGATGAGTTAGTTGAGTGAGAATTTAAAAGTCATATTCTTACCAGCAAGGCAAATGTGTGAAACTAAGCCCTCCTTCCATTGGTGGCAAGAAAGTATTCTCGCTCTCAAATTGCATCTGATTGAGTTTCAAGTCCCAGGGTAGGATTTTTGTGTCCCTATAGTTGTCAGGTCAGGGTCTGAATGTGTGTAGTTGGGAGTGTGTGAGATAAGTAAGGGGATCTATGAATACTTACTCAGCAGTTAGACTATGTATTTAATTGTGTAACTTTTCCTGAGCAAATATTTTACTTAATTTCTTCAGAACATCTGAAATATCTAAATTTAAATGGAGACTTTCAGAGGGCTCCAGGCAGAATGGAATTGCCCAGCGAAATCTTCAATTTCCCAGGCAGTTCCTCTTGAGGATACTACGATGTTAATCCTAGAGGGTCCCCATGTGTAATTCCCATCTGTACTAGAATAACACCTGTCTGGTTGAGGAAAATCTGCCTCAATGATCCAAAGCTCGGCAGTATGGTCTCAATATGGAAAACACTGTGATAGGATTAAGTTATTATTTTTGAAAGTGGAAGAGTGTAGTTTTAGAATAGGAGGCTTTCTATGGGGTTACTGCTATCATCTTCACTTTATGCTATTTAATAATGCTGCTCAACTGCCCTCAAATCACAATTAATCTGGAAGTTGACATTCGTCACAACATCCACTTCTGAAATGCACTCATGAACTATCGATAAGGAGTTGTGTGATATAGATATTCTGTATATTATTATTTTTTGAGAATTTGACATTGAAAATGAAGAAAAGTAGATTTTAGTTTTCAGTTTTGTGAGCGTAACTTTTATCCAAAGGTCAGAAGGTCATCTTGAACAATGAACTAAAGTCAGCTTTTTCTGAGAAGGCATGTGATGTAAGTTAAAAGAATCAGTCAGCTATCTGCAAGTCAATTGTTGATTGCTTACTAAATTGAGTTTTATGATGTTGTAACAGTTAGTCAATATCCATAACTTAGCGAGTGAGCTCAGAAGAAGTGAAATAATTCCAGAAGAAGGGCAGTCTGCATTTGTAGAAGTCCAGACTGAGAGAACTTATATTTGTAGGAGCGCCTAATATGTAAGGATTTCAACACTAGGCTGTGAGATTTAGTAGAAATCTCCAGGCTGCATAATTGTAAAAATATTACCACACCATCAGAGCTGGAAAGAATTCTTCGGGCCGTTAGAATTAGGAAGAGGTCATGTGCAGGAAGATTTATAATGGTGAGAAAGTGGAAAGACACCTCCATCGTTCTTTCCAGGACAACCAAGGTTCTTTGGCTCACAAGCCAGCTGCTCCCATGCCCATCTCTGCTGATTGACCTCATAGCTGATTACAGAGCATATTTTTTATATGGAGCTTAGCAGATGCCTAGACTCCAACAAGGTTGTAGCTTTCTCCAGTGGATGGGATGCGTCGGCAATGGGTTCACCAAATTTGCATCCCAATTCTAATCGAAATAGAATATCCATTTACATAATTGTGTCTGTTTTGTGAAGGGTGCAAGTGATTACCTTCTCTGATGATGATAGCCTTCCTGCACAGAGCTGGTGCCGGTGAGCAGGTGTTCAGGCTGTGGCCTCTACTTTCCCTGGGTACCACTGGTACCTGTATAAGAGAAGTGATTGAATTAGTTGGTGGGATCAACATTCCCTCTAAGCTATGTAGCTGCACACAGCGCTGTTCAGGGTTTCACACATGGCAATCAGCATCAGCGCACTACTCACAACATTGACTTCCAGTTCCAGAAGTTGCTGATATGCCCGGACCTTGGATGCTAGCACAACTGGAAGGAAAATTTTTAAAATTAATTTGTGAGTTTTGCCAGCATTTATTGCACGTCCCTAGCTGCCCTTGAGAAGGTGGTGGTGAGCTACCCTTTTCAACAGCTGCATTCTATGTGCTGTACGTTGACCCACAGTGCCATTAGGGAGGGAATTCCAGGATTTCATCCCAGCAACTGTGAAGGAACAGCAATGTATTTTCAAGTCAGGATGGTAAGTGTCAGGAAGGGGAACTTGTAGGTGGTAGTCTTCCCATGTATCTGCTGCTCTTGTCCTTCTTGATGGCAGTGGTCACGGTTGGGAAGGAGCTGTATAATTATCTTTGGTGAGTTTATGCAGTTCTCCTACTCTGAGCTTCAGTAGTGGAGGGAATGGATCCTTGTGGATGTGGTGCCTGTCAATTAGGTTGCTTTGTCTTAGATCATGGCAAACTTTTTGAGTGTTTTGTGGGGCTGCACATACAGGCAAGTGGGGAGTATTCCAGCAAAACTGAAGAAACAACAATATATTTTCCAAGTGAGGATGATGAGTGATGTCAATGCTTGGGGCCTCCAGAGGATGCCAAGGCTGATCGTTCACTTGATACATAGAGTCAGCAGGTAATACAGCATGGAAACAGGTCTTTCAGTCCAACTCATCCACACCTACAAGATATCCTAAATTAATTTAGTCCGATTTGCCAGTATTTGGCTCTTATCCCTCTGAACCCTTCCTATTATGTACTTAGCCAGATGCCTCTTAATTGTTGTAATTGTACCTGACTCCACCACTTCCTCTGGCAGCTCATAACATACCTGCACCACCCTCTGTATGAAAAGGTTACTCCTCAGGCCCCTTTTAAATCTTTCCCCTGTCATCTTAAACTGAGTTTCTAGTTTTGGACTCCTCTATCATGGTGAAAAAAAAACGCTTGTCTATTAACCCTATATATGCCCCTCATGATTTTATAAACCCTTATAACCCCATATACCCATCAGCCTCTGATGCTCCAGGAAAAAAAATGCCCCAGCCTATTCAGCCTTCACTATAGCTCAAATCAAACAATCCCAAAAAAATAGTTTCAAATGCTTCAGCCTAATATTTTGCCCTGGTGTACTGGATTCACCCATTATTGAGGATGGGATTATTGTGGCGTGTCCTCTTCCAGCGAGTTCTTTAATTGTGTATCACCATTCATGACTGGTTGTGGCAAGATTGCAGAACTTAAATCTGATCCATTATTGTGGAATCCTTTAGCCCTGTCTAACTCTTACTGCTTATGCTGTTCAGCATGCAAGTAGTCCTGTATTGTAGATTTACTAGGTTAATATCTCATTTCTTGGTATGCCTGGTACTGCTCATGATACGACCTTCTGTAGTCTCCTTTTAACCAGAGTTGATCCCCTGACTTGATGGTAATGGTAGAGTGCAGGATATACCAAAAAATGAAGTTGCAGATTATCTTGGAGTGCAATTCTGCTGCTGATTGGCCACAATGCCTCATGGATACATTGTCTTGAGTTGCTACATTTAAGGTCTCTGATCTGTTCATAGGCTATTCCATTTAGCATGGTGATAATAACATACAGTATGATGGAGAGTATCCTCAATATGAAGATGGGACTTTATTCATACAAGGGCGTATGGTTGTCTCTCGCATCTGTGACAGGCAGATTAGTGAGGATGAGGTCGTATGTTTTTACATATTGTTGGTTCCTTCATCACCGGGTGCAGACCTAGTCAGGTATCAGTCCTGTATTTAATTACGACTACCTATCACCAGGAAACTAAGTTGGATCTTCTACCATCACGATCCATAGCGTCACAATACAAAATGCATGCAAACATGCATGCTGTCATAGTAACACGGACCACTGCACTGAACTGTAACACATGACAGCCATCCACCATCCAGGATCTTTGCTGAATATTATTATTTCCCTATTTACCAAACATTCCTTTATACTAGAGGTCGACAAATAGGAGGTTGAAAGAACACAACAAGCCAGGAAACATCTGGAAGAAAGGAGCAGAAAATGTTTTGAGTAGCATCCTGCTTCAGGATTGGATTTGGAATAGCCGGAGCTTCAGACAAAGAGAGGGGCTTGAAGGGGTGTAGTGGAATGGTGGTGATAGCCTGGCTGTCATCTTTTATCACTCTAAGACATTTCCTCTATCATCGTTCCTATGTAACCATTACATCCAGCCATCTCCAAAAAAAAACCAGGTTGGCCAGGTCCTTGTTCCTCCAGGTAATCTTTGCCTTAATTGAAGCCTATTCTGCAACTTTTTATGTCAAAGTGAAATTAAAGTTATTATTACAGCCATTACTGTCGTCGTTGTCATCATCACTATGAACCGTTCAATCTTCAATGCATTGACACTTTTGTCATTGAAAAATGCATGAGAAGGATCAAAGTGTCTTTCTTCCCTGCTCAGAACTGTTCCCATGTCAAAGATCATTAGCCAAGCTAAACACCACACTGCCCTGTAAAATCAGGTCATAATATCAAATCAATTATAAGAGCAAATGTCTCTTACATCTTTCGATCAATGCTTTTGAAATTTCGCTTAGCCTGTGAAGAGTAGAGATTCAGCACCATATATTACTGGTTACACAATTATCTAGCAATGTAAATCCAGTACTCTAGATACCCTGGTAACTTCATCATTGATATAATAGCATTTTCAAAATAAATCTGAAATATTAGTGCTGATCTTGTTGCCTTTGTTAGTCCAAGTGACCTGCCTCAGTAAAGGCTCATATATAGTGTTTTTGATTATTCTCTGGAGAGTTCAGCTAAAAAATTATCCTCCAAATTGACATTGCTGCACACAAAACTAGTCCATCAATGATCTGAAGGCCTTAAGGATTGGTTATGGTCACTCTGTTAAGTGGGAACTCTTTCCAAAATCACTTGAATGGCTTTTCCAGACTGCCATGTCAGGTTTATGTATTCTGCTCTTTTTATTCACACACAAAGGCTCAAAATTCCAGGTAGCATCAGGAACGTTATTTGGGAGAAATGTTTCCAATCTTGCAAACGATTGGAACATATACTCTCGGTTGTTGTTTAAGATTCTAAGCAACATTTCATTCGTGATGGATAGAATAGTCAACAATTTTGACTAATTTCTTTTTGGAGAAAGGTTTTGTGAGTCTCTTATCTATCGTTACTTGGATTTGGAGTTGGACAGCTCAACTGGTTCATGATACAATGTAATGCCAGCAGCATGGGATCAATATCTGCACTAGCTGAGGTTACCATCAGTGAGTCTCCTTGCCAAACTTGACCCTCAACTGAGGCATAGAGAGCCTCAGGTGAAACGACCATCAGTTGTCTCTTTCTAATGAGAGAGCAGTCTTATGGTCTGCTAAGGTTTGGCAACTTCATCTCTTACCTAGAGGTGGGGTGGCATGGAGGCTCAGAAGTTACCACTGCTGCCTCACAGCACCAGGGGGCACAGGTTCAGTTCCAACTTTGGATGACAGTGTGGAGTTTGCATATTGTCCCTGTATCTGCATGGGTTTTCACTGGTGCACAGGTTTCCTCCTGCCATCTAAATGTTGCTATTTGGGTGAATTAGCCATGTTAAACTGCTTCATAGCATTCAGGGATCTGCAATCTACGTGGATTAGCCATCGTAAATGTGGGGTTACTGGTGTTGGATGAGGAGCTAGATCTGGAAGAGATGCTCTTTGGAGGGCCAGTGTAGATTCAATGGGCCAAATGGCATCTTTCTGCACTGTCAGGTTTCTATCTTTACTTGGATGTTGCAGCTGGAAAACACCTAAATTGAAATCTAAATGTAATTCCATGGCTTTGAATCTTTTCACGATAGCCACATGAGACTCTGGACTAAAAAGCTTCAAAATTGATGAAAATGCTGTAAATTGAATGTTGTGATGCTGAGGAAGGCTCTGCACTCTTGTATAAAAGCACAACCTTTTCTAGAAATTCTCCACAAGAGCATAATACAACCTGTTTGTTTCTGAATACACACAGGACTCCATTGGATATATGTGCAGTGGGCATTCTATTTACTACTGTTCCTATGTAAAACTGCCAGTCCACAGGTCCAATGGCTCCCATGACAATAAATAATACTTGCTAAAGAAACTTCCCAAGCAACAAAGTAAACTTTTTTTTTGCTTCCTAGACGGTCTCCGTCAGATTTCTATTGAAAATGGCGATTGGTTTTTAGCTTTTGTTTCAGTAGGGCCATCATATTTCTATAGTCGGGGATACAAAGTGGGAGAGCGGTTATTTTCAAACCTCTAGTGGTCTCACAGCACTTGGACTTATGGCATTTCATGACATTGATTTCAACCTGTTATAAAGAAATGTCACATGGCAAGATAAAGTTTATGCCACTTTTTTGTTTTGATAAGGAGCTCTTCTTAGCACTCCATTGTACTTGCAAAGACTATCTGGGGTCTGCCAATGAAACCTTAAAGGAATTCTAAATCCCAAGTTACCAGGCTATGACTGTTATAGAATGACAATTATTTATTTCAGACTCGCATTATTTTGCAAGTACATTTCATTTTCATATAACTTTGCATAATTAATTTTATGTTAAATAAAGGAGCTATATATTTCTATTTAAAGTAACTACTGAAAATGGCACATTGTGATTCCTAAAACAGATTCTTAGTACTTATCCTTGTTTCATAACTATCCACACCAATTTTAAAATCTAAACTAAAAACTAAGGTTTAATTAAATTGTGTTTTGTTTTAAAAATTGAGCTTAAGAGAATGAAAATATTGTTAAAATTTGAAAAAAAGATTTTGATCAGTTTTACAAGTGGTCAGACAAAAAGCTAATTAAATTTAAACTGACAAATGCAAAACATAAGCTATTGATTCAAAATTATGAGTGAAATAGAATGGTAACAAAGGTGATAGAATTAGCACAGAGTGACTTGATAAGTCTGCACAGTTAACCAGTTATACCTCCTTTTGCATAAAGGCTAATTATGCAGATAAATAATTTAATGACTGGAATACATAAGTAAACAATGAAATGCAAATGTACAGAAGTAATACTAAAGCTTTATCATGCACTGGTGAGAGTTCATCGGGAGCATTGTATGAAGTTTTGGTTTTCCAGCTTCAAAATGGATTCCCATGCATAGAAAAGGCTGCAGGGAATTACAGAGACTAGAATAATCTGAAATACGGCGAGTGATGAGAGATTTTCTTTTATAGTTATTTCTGAACATTACAAGAGAAATATCAACATATAAAAACTAATAAACAGCATGGATAAGATGAATGCATGATATGATGTCAAGATAAGCTAGATCAACATGAACAAAAGGTAGTTTTGAAAAGTACATTTAAATAAATATAAGGAAACATTTTTCCAAAGACAATCAAATATTAACAACAACAAAAAACAGAAATTGCAGGGAAAACTCAGCAGGTTTGGCAACAGCTGTGGAGAGAAAGCACAGTTAATATTTTGGGTCCAGTGACCCTTCTTTAGAACAGAAAAGTATGTTATTTTGAAAACAAAGGGATACATTTAGGGTGAACTGCATAATCATGTGGAATTCTCACCAATGGTCCATTTTTGTTTATGTTGTCAGAGGGAGACAACATAATCTGCCAAATTTGCAGATAATGAATCCAACATTATAGTCTTACCTTTTTAGACAAGCTGAGTTTGTAATGTTTTTGCATGTCTTCTGTGGAAGGCTTTGTATCAAAACAAGAATAAAAGGCAGCCATTTAATTCTCATATTTGTATGTTCTCTAGTGTCTAATTACAGTGCATTGACTGGTCTGGCAGCAAGTACTAATTTACACTCTCAGTTAGGTACACGTGTACTGAGTTGAATCTAAGAAATGAGGAAAGTAACGAAAAGTGAAATTCATCAAAAGGGAAATTAAAATTTCCAAATTCTATTCACATGGCAAAAGCAGCTGGTATATTGATAAGAAACACCTAGAGGAATTACTTACGTATGTGGACAGAGAAAGCGCCGGTGCATTTGGCAGCAGCACAAAATAAGTGGTTTCGGTTATGGCAGGGAACATATAAATAAAATACCTCTGGCCAGTATTTTACACTTAAAGAAAAATGTCGTTCTGCCATTAAATGAGCGGCAGTGATAAATAATATGTGTGCACTGCCATAGATTCATCTTGTAAAACTTGCAACTCCCAAAGCTCTGCAGCCCTGCAGCTCAGCAAAATTTACCCTTTTACAACCTGATAGAAAACAGACCCAAAAAAGAACAAAACACACAATAACCTTGAAAATGTATATTTTATCTAGAATTACGTTACAGAAGTGTACTCAGTGAAATCTTAACAATGTACATTTACTGTAAATTATGAGATTTAAATTAATTTTAAAAGTGAAGAATATTAATGGTATTAAACATGCATTGTAGAACTCAGCTAGCAATTTGCTAATGATTTTTCAAGTTCTACTTCAATTTATACTGAGCAGAAGAGTCTAATTAACCTCTGTGGACTTCAATAGCTTTTTGTACACGAAATAAACACTATGTGATGTTTATTCAGCGCAGCAAGAAATGCTTATTGTCTCTCTATGTTTACTGAGTTTTACCTTATAGTGGGTATTAGAAGTAGTGTCCATTTCAAGGATGTTCATTAATTTCTTTCAAAATTAAGTAGCATATTCCATGAAAACACTTGCTTGAGTGAGTTGCTTATCGACAATTTGCTTTCCTAACTTTTGTTGTTCATCTCATTTTTTGTATGTAGTAACAAATGCTCGTGCTATTTACAACAGCAAGTTAGTACCTTAGACATCACTGACAAGAAAGAGGAGCAAGCTTGATCCTAACATTAGCAGTCTGCGTATGACGATTAAACATGCCTTTTTCAAAACTACATCATGCAGTGTGAATACAAATTGTAGTTACTAAATTAGCATGCCATAAATTATTGCGTGCCTGAATACAAAATCTGGTGGAAATTGCTCAAAGAGTAAGTTATTTCTACGAAATATTGTTTTGTGTTGTTTCCTCAATAAAATCGTAGTTTCATGTTTCTCAATTTCCAAAGAATACAGTTTTATTGTATTCCAGCTTGCCTAAGAAATACAGTTATGTTCTTTATCAGGGTTTATACAGTTGCCACAAAGTATTTTTTTCCTGGTCTTTCACTAAAATATATTAGGACTTCAGCAAAAACACAGAATGAGCAATTGTGAATCATCAGCTCATTGCACACCAGCTTGATTTTATTTTTTCATTGAAACTAACGGGCTGATGATTCACTGCCACCTATTTACCAGTTTCACTGAAGATTAATTTCATCACTATCAAGTTAAGATTAAAATAATAGCAAATTACTCCAGTAATATTTCCTTTATTTCAGTTATCATTCAATTCCCTTTTGGTCCTAAAACATCAATGGCCGATCCCTTGAGGAGGGAAATGATCTGCTTCCCAGTCTCTGACTACACTGCTCTGCAAGCAGCTTGGGAGCAACCTGAAGTGACTCAACTGATTATTTCCCTCCTTCCCCAAGGAGTTTTCACTTGCTGCATCCCTCAGATGATCAAGCTAAAGTCAGGAAATAATGTTGGGGGAAATCATCATCCTATCATTCCAAGGCACAGTGACTAGTAATACCAACCACAAACCACATGCAGCTAACAAAATACTTAAATTTTAAATACAGAAGCATATTAGTCCATTTGTCTTTAAAATGCTGTAAAGCGAGAATTCGATTTGATTAATGTTGATGTAAGTTAATGAAATTATGATGATCACGTTATTACTTTAATAGAAATGTTAGTTTACATTTGCGCAATATTCCACAATCATGATTAAGACTTTTTAAATATTTTAAAATGTTCAAACATTCAGAAATGAGAATTTTTACAAGAATATTATAGGCAATCCTTGTGTGAGAACAAGAATGTCATTTTTCTGTGTTAAAGCTGCCATCTACTGTTCATTGCCTGAGTACATTTCTCACAAGGTACAAATGAACCCACAGCAACAAATGAAAGTTAATTAAAAGCAAAAATTTAAACATTAGTGTCACATAAGTTGTTTACAAAATATCTTCAGCAAGTCAATATACTCTTTAAAGAACTGTGGATGGATCTCCAAATGTTAAAAACTAGACTCCTATCATGAAGTCAGTCTTTAGGCTGCTTTAGAGCAAATCATTTATCCTGTTCAGAATGACTTTTGATAATTACAAGTCAAATTTCTGGTAGATTATGAAGCAAAAGTAAAGTGCCCATTTGACCACAGTAAAACTTTTGTATCATCTGTTTCATGCTAACTACTTTGCGCTAACCTTTTCCTCTGATCACAAAATAGAATCAATGAAGTTGTTTCAGGGATAGCAGTAACTGCTGGAGAATCTGAGATAACAAAGTGTAGAGCTGGATGAGCACAGCAGGTCAAGCAGCATCAGAGGAGCAGGAAGGCTGACTTTTCGGGCCTAGACGCTGCTTCTTGACCTGAAACATCAGCCTTCCTGCTCCTCTGATGCTGCTGGGCCTGCTGTGTTCAGCCAGCTCTACACTTTGTTATTCTCAGCATCAATGAAGTGTTTAGTTCTATTCTCCATTTTCTGGCTAAGGACTGTTATGTAGTGGACCATGCAAAAATAACAAAAGGAAATAAATGAAGGCAATTCTCCTGTATAAGGTGTTCATTTATATAAATAGTACAGAAAATATTGAACTATTTAATGCTGTATTAACTCCTAGTGTTAGCTTGCCATGAAATATTAATTATCTTCTGAAGACAGTATGTAATAAATGAGTAGAGCTGTAAAGGATTAATAGGCATAATAATTCTAAACATCTCAAGAGTATGGTGCTTCTATGTAATGGCACAGTAACTAGAGGTATTTTTGTTGCTTTTGTTATTACATGTAGAAGTCCATTATTTAAACGAACATTGTACGTTATAAATTGCTCTTTTTATCATTTATATTCAACACAAAGAAATACTGGAGAACTTTATCATTCCCACGTCAGAGGATTCTCTGAACTCAAATATGTAAAAGGTTCATTGCCTCTTTCTTAGTTAAATGCTGCTGACCAACAAAGCTATTAGTTAAATAGATAATTACTTTTTTTGCTTTATAATTTAATTGCATCAGTAAAGAGGATTTATAATGCTTTTTAATTATTTATACCAGGTGACCCTTGTAAAAGGTTTTACAGTGGAGCCTCCATAATTAGCTTGTCATAGACCTGTTTGACTATTGCCTTGTTGTCCTTTTCATGGTTAGTCACTGCATGACTAGCATTCTAAAATCATTGAATAAAAATGCTGCAACAGTTTTAAAAAACACTAAAAATATGTGCATAACTGGCAAGTAGACTAATTTGCAATAGTTATGCCTGGCATGACGTGGGGAACTCTCCAGGGTTTTGTGAAGTCTTCCCACTCCAGGATTTCAAATGGATCTCAGACCCTAAATTGTTGTGGAGAGAGCTCCTTCCCTAGGGTAGGTAATTAGCTTACACTACAGCACACCACCTGATCTAACTCCATTTGCTTCTTGCTTAATACAGTAAATACAAATATCCAGATAGAAAATCCCGGAAAAAGTCTTTTCAAGCATTTAAATAAGGAAAAATTCTATAAAATTTTAAAAATATTTGAAGTAAATTGCACTTAAGCATTACTGTTGACAAACCATTGAAAATTTGGACCATTGTATATTACTAAGTGACAATCTATTAAAAATTGGTTAAGGCAGCTAGAGCAAATTATATTACTGTTGGTCTTTAATGTCTATATGCTTCATGTGTTTTCACTGTATATTACTTTTATCTTTGTGGTTTTTAATGGAAAGCAATTTGGTAAAGAAGCAATTTTCATTTACTTATATTATGCAATTATGAAACAAATTAACCTTACTGGTCTTAATTATGTTTAGTTCCATATGGCTGATCAAGCAATTTATATGCTATTACACTTTAGAAATTAACAACCTTGTTATAATTTTCAAAGGAACATGTATTGTCTTTTAATAGGTGCATCACTAGATGAAAGATGGACTGGAATACAAAACATGTTTTAAGAGTTTATTAGCAGGGAACATAAATACTCAGTATTTCATTTAGATAAAAATCACTGTTCGTGATTTCTGAATTTTCCAATTATTATTGATATGAAATGTGCATGCAATATCTCAGATGGAGGTTCCAATAGAAATAAAAGTCCAGAGCCCCAGCCTGGATTCAGCATAGAGAGCAAGTTGACTGTCAACAGGTGGAATTTGGGTGAAAATCCAATTCTTTGATTTCATATTTTTGCTTGCAAGTTTTAAAAAATAAATCACGGGCTATCACTGCCAATAAACCAAGCCAATTATTTACTCTCCATCCCTAACTGCCATTGAGGAGTTAAGACTGAATGTCCTTCTTATCAATAATAGTAATCCATGTGGCATTGAGATGCCCACATTGCTGTGAGGAGGCTAGTTACAAGTTTTTGACCCAGCCAGCCACAGTGAAGGAACAGCAATCTAGTTCCATGTCAGGGTGGTTTACAGCACTAGGTAACACTGGAAATTTTCTGTCCAATCCCCAATTCATGTGCTATGTTTGGGAAACTCAAGCACATTATGTTTGCTTTAAGTCATAGCAAAGATAACTTGTTTCTTTCTCACCAACGTTACATTCTCATCCAATACGTGCATTTATAATAATTATCCAGATTTTTGCACAAAGTGGTAATCACCATCAAATGACCATTTCACTCCCAATGTTCCACGGTCTGATGAAACTCTACATTTCTGGCCTGATCTTCCAAATCCAGCTTTCTTAGAAACATAGAGCAATAAGCCGATGAAGATCTCCAGTCTAGCGAAACAGGGAAGAGCACAGGCCATGTCCACTTTTTACAGCACTAACTAATGCATTTTGCCAGTGCTGAAAGTTCCCAAAACCTTTCTGTGTTAACAAATGAGTGTACGAATAAATGTATAAGAAAATAGGTGAGTGAATTGATGAACGTTTGAATGAATGGGTGAGAGAATAGATGTAGGTGTAAGTATGTAAGTAGGTAGATAAAAAGAGTGGCAGATAGATAGGATGGCAGTTGTGTGGGGTGATAGGTGATTAGGTAACAGGTGGATAGGGTGGCATTTTTGTGAGGAAGGGAAGTGGTAAATGAGTAGGATTGTAGGTAGTTAGAGCGGCAGGTGGGGAGGTAGGCGCCTAGGGATAATGGCATATGGAAACAATAGAGTGGCAGGTGGGAAAGGTGGCTGGATGGCAGTTTGCAGGTTGTGGCTGAGGTAATAGCATCTCAACTTTGTGTGTTTGGATTGGCACATAGGTGAATAAAAGTTGGGGATTATGCCAAGGGGGTGAAATAGAAGAATGCAAATGAGTTGAATGCAGGGTGGTGGGATGAGCTGGTTGGGTGTATGGATTAATTGGATTAGGGAATAGTTGGATGGGATGGATTGTCAGATCGATTCAGGGGTTCAGAGACAAATTTTGGGGTCAGGCGGCTGTCAGGTGATAGATGTGTAGTTGCGGAGTTAGGGGATTCTGTGTCAAGTGCTACGTCAGATATATAATTACCCATGTATTAGATTGAGACTTTCTGTCAAATATAACCCAGGTAACTATCTAGGTAGCTAAATTAAAACTACATGAAGTTCCAACTCTAACTTAGAGTTGCAGAAGATGAACGAGTATTGGTCTTGGAAATTCAGTTCCCCAACAGCTTCCATAGCATGACTGTGTTTGGATTACGTAAAATTTTACCATGGCCTCTAACATTCTAGAAACCAGAAGATCCAGACCAATGTGTCACACAATGTGATACTTAAATCCTGAAGTACAATACTTAAGAGACAGAAAAAAAGTTAGCCTGTTGACGGAGAGTCATACCGTTTAAATACAATCAACATAATATGGTATTGGCTGATGCAGGTTGCATTTAAGTAAATAGATGTTTAAATTCAATGTTATTGGGCTTGAGGCAGGGCTGCACAAAAGACTGTGAATGATTACTGCCGTTTGCAATTTTATCTAAATGAGAGCTCCTTTCAAATGTGATTCAGTGGCTTGATTTGCTCAGCACCTCTATCATAGGATGTTGTTCTCTATTAGTGGGTTATTGTTGTTAAAGTGTCAATGGGGGTGAACTTTGTCACTGGGAACATAGAAGAGGCAATAGCAAATTGGCAGTCTGTTCTACCCCGCACCTGATTCTCCTTCTGTTGAAATCAATAGCACTTTTTGTAGCCCTAATAGTTCAGTTGCTCCCTTTCTCTCTGATTTGTTAGTATAACCATAGCTGTCAGTTAGGTTGATCTTGAGACATGGATGTTACTGGTAAGCCAACATTTATTTGTTGTCTGTCCCTAGTTCTCAGAATATTTTGTGTGTGGGCAACATCTGTTCGAGATAGAAAGCTTCCCTCCCTTTAAATTATTTGATATTTTTGCAACAATCCAGCAATTTTCAGTTCTTATTTTTCAATAGTCTAAAAATAACCAAATTTATTGAATTCCACATGACAACTAATTTTTTTTTAGATTAGATTCCCTACAGTGTGGAAACAGGCCCTTCAGCCCAACAAATCTACACCGCCCCTTGAAGCATCCCACCCAGACCCATTCGCCTATAACCCACACAACTCAGAACACTATGGGCAATTTAGCATGGCCAATCCACCTGGCCTGCACATCTTTGGACTGTGGGAGGAAACCAGAGCACCCAGAGGAAACTCACGCAGACATGGGGAGAACATGCAAACTCCACACAGACAGGCGCCCGAGGCTGGAATCGAACCTGGGTCTCTGATGCTGTGAAGTTGCAGTGCTAACCACTGGTTATGATGGGATTTAAGTTCCAAGACTATTAATTTCTTCTAACATTACATATCCAGACAGAGAGAACAAATGTGTGAGGATGCTCTACTTTGAGGCAGAACAGCTGGCTACATGCAATGGCAGTGACCAGTTGATAAGCAATGCAGGATGAGTGTCCGAGCTAATCAGGGCTTGGACGTTGATAGAAGTCCATGGCCCTACTTTTCACTCACTAAGTTGAAGATCCAGGCGCCGTTCTTCAGTGTTACCTGTAAAGGTATTCACATTCTGCCAACCAGTAGCTTCAAATTGGCTGTTTTTGTAGGAAACCTTTTCACTGAAGGTTTCATATTTTGAGAATTTCATTTCATAAGCAAACTTAAAACTTTTGCAAGCAGCTTATGTTTAAATTACAGCAACAAAACCCATCATAACTTTTAATTCAACAGAAGTAAGTACTTCAGAAGAACCCTTTACATGACAAGAATAAAAAGTGTCTTTAAGAAGCATTTTTACCTCCTATTAGACTTCTCTTAACTAGTTGTCTATTTCAAATGTACTGATTTTGCTCCAGCAGTAACAATCATCATTGGTAATAACTTGATTTCATGAGTATGGTTGTCCACCCTAAAAAATCAGCTGTGTTGAATTCCTCTATGTTGATGCCTTGTGCAGGACATCTTTTAAAGAATACATGTCATCCCATCCAGCAAATACGTAGTCCTTGATAGATCCAGTCCCAGTGGCAAGCAAACATCGACAACTGGGGATCATCCCACTGCTGCCTTCACTTGTTGTCACAGGTGTTTGTATTACCTGAGTGCCTTCTGCCTCAATAGCCATTGAGGAATAGTTTTGAAATGTGATTTGTCTAGTTCTCCAAATTTCTTCATGGTTGAACCTATCAGTAGTTGAGAACTTCTGACATTGCTCTCAGGATCAATGGAATGCTTGAGCCTCTCCATCACAGCAATGTGGCAAATCAGTGAAAGGTGCAGTAAGAATACAATTATATTAAATACAAAAGAACTTCTCATTTAAAAAAATGCCACAAGCCGTTCTCTTTAGAATGACGAATGATGAGAGGTGACTTGATAGAGGTGTACAAAATGATCAGAGATATAGATAGAGTGGAAGCCAGAGACGTTTTCCAAGGGTAGAGGTGGCTATTATGAGGGGGCATAGTTTTAAAGTGAGTGGAGGCAGATATAGGGGATACGTCAGAGGTAGGTTCTTTACTCAGAGAATGAATGGGTCATGGAATGTTTTGCCGGAGAGGGTAGTGGAATCAGTCCCATTAGGGGCACTTAAGCAGCTATTAGATAAGGCATATAGGTGTTAGCGTAAGGTGGGGGTGGATGTTAGATAGACTTTAGGTTTAGGGCAAAATTTCAGCACAACAGCATGGGCTGCAGGGCCTATACTGTACTGTACTGTTCTATGTTCTATGTTCTAAGCAGGCTTTGATCACAACATTAGTTTACATTATAATTGCACTTGATAAAGTATTAGTTATAATTTATCTTTCTTCCACTTAAATAATTGCATCATTGTAGTTTTAAACCCCAAGGAAACTGTCAGATTTTTAACATGTAACTGTGCTTGGAATATTAGACGATGATGATCCATATAACCAAAGGTTTGTGCAGAGTTTTTAGTTATATAGACTTTAAAAAGTTATGTCATCAACAACAAACTTAAATTCTTTTGTCCCACAGTTAAATATTATAACTAGCAAAAGTTTAGCTTTCAAGAAAAGTAACTTACTGGCCATTTTATCCTCATCCAATCTCCCTGCAATAAAATTTTACCAACATTGACATTGTTGACATCACTAGTCAGTTCATATGACTTAGTGTAATTTGGTGCTGCTGACACCTTTGTGTTAGTCAATAGAGCTTCGAAGCTGTCAAAGGGACTCTGACACCACTGCCAATTAACATTTCTGATTTTTCTTAAATCAGTTTGTGAAGGAAACGACTTTAGGGCTGAAATTCAAGAACAAACTTTCAATGGCATCCAGTTGTTGCAAAACCTCTCATTTTGTCATAGGCATTTGAAAATCTGAGATAGCACTCAGTTTTGCTTTTTTGAACACTATTTGGCCTTGTCCTATAATAGCTCAAATAAATTATTTTTACTTTGCAACGTCACTTTTTGCCAAGTTTATAGCTAAATTTGCCCTTTGTAAATGATCAAATAATTAATTCAAGTTTTATAAGATTCTTCCAGATTTGGCAGAACACAAGCAAATCATCAATATAAACAAAACAAATGCATTTACCTTTGACCTTGTTGGATATTCTTTGAAATATTGCTGATGCATTTTTCATTCCAAATGACATGACTGTGCTTTGATAAAATTCATCCAGAGTTAGGAAAGCTGAAAATGCTTCGGTCATATCAGTCAATTGTGCTTGCCAATGTCTCTTTGATAAGTCATTTCCTTATTTAAAAAATGCTGTCTAATCCCCACAATCCAGTCTTCTAATCACAAAATTGAACATAAATCTGTCTTTGTTGTTGCATTGACTTGGCAAGAAATCACAGATAATCATTCCAACGCAGCTGGCTTCTGTGCCATTACAATAGCAAGCTCTAGCTATTGTAAAAACTGAAAGAACTGTGGATGTTGTAAATCAGGAACAAAAACAGAAGTTGCCAGAGAAGCTCAGTAAGTCTGGCAACATCTGTGAAGAAAAATAAATCAGTTACCGTTTTAGGTTTGGTGACCCAAACATTCTGAGGAAGGGTTACCAGACCTAAATCAGTAACTCTGATACTTTCTTCACAGATGCTGCCAGACCTGTAGAGCTTCTCCAGCAAATTCTGTTTTTTTTTCTGTAGTTATTGTAAATCAGTTTAACACTGTCATTTAAAAAAAGACATTCATAAGGCATGGGTTAGTGCTGATTAGGCCAGTGTTTTTTGCCCATTCATAATTGCTCAAAGGCTAGTTAAGAATCAACCAGTTTGCTGGAGCCATGTGCAAGCTAGGCAGGGAAGGATGGCAGATTCCCTTCCCTAAAGAATGCTAGTGAACCAGATGGGTTTTTTTGACAATGAACAATTATTATATGGTCACCAAAGGACAATTTTTTCATTACCAAACACATTTTTCCTGAACTATTTACAGAAATTAAATTATGAACGTAAAATAGTTTTATAATTAAGCTACATTTCTAATTTTCTTGGAGACAGCATAACATCATAAGTAACTTGATAAGCATGTCTGTATTGTCCAAATTTAATACTGACAGCACAGATTATTCAATTTCTGATTCATTCTCAAATCACGCTAATATTTTTGTTTCACTCTCTACTTCCTTCAGCACTGTAAAAATCCTTATTTCTTGACTATTGCCCTTGTCATAGTATCACTGTTACATATTATAATGACTTCCTCACTGATTTTCCCTCCTGTCTGGAGTACTCACTGTATAATTTACATCACTGAGTTTCTTTTTTGATTTGATAAGGTCCATTAACTTTGTTTTTAACAGTTCACCAGAGGCAATTCTGAAAAAAGGCCACTGGACTCAAAATATTAACTCTATCTTCTCTCTACAAATGCTGTCATCCTGCTGACTTTCTCCAGCAATTTCTGATTTTTGTTAACACTACTAACACCTTGTGTCTGCAGCAATAAACTTTTGAGCAGATTTCATTTTAATTTACTCTAATCTTCATTGTTGGTTGCCTATGGCCAAATCACATGCTTTGGTTATTTTTTTCCTGGAAATTTGAAACATAGATCGTAAGGAAAGTCTCTGAGCTTTGGTTTATAAGTTTTTCTTTTCTAATTTATGGGATCCTATGGACTCAATAGGGCCATAACTAAAGACAATCAGTGAAAAATATTTTCCAATCATTAGGATATTCCTCACAATGGGCTCGAGTCATGATCTTCTAAGTTTGATGACATCTTTCTAATTCTCTTTCTTCTATTGTAGATGACAAGATGATGACATATATTGTTTAATCCGCATTTGTTCAGTGTTTATTTGTCAATTCCAATCTGTACTACAAGTTCATTTACCTTGCTTTGTACACTGCATGCATTTAAGTACAACACCCTCAGTCCTGTGTTGACTGACCTTGTCTCATAGATGCCCCTTTACCTGCTATGCCTGAAATTAGATTCCCAAGTCTTTCCATACTCTCTGTCTATTAGTAGTTCCGAGGACTCTAATAAATATTGCTGATCCCTCCCCGCCTTTCATTTTTCTATCATTTTCCATCCATACCCTCCTCTCCCCACTGCGCTATGTGAAGACCCACTGTTTCAGGTGAAGCCTATCCTATCAGAACAGCCCCATCCTTCCCTGGTACTAGTGGTGCCAATGCCCTGTGAATTCAAACCTGTTTTTCCCACCCTAATCTTTGAGCCATGCATTTACCTCTTTAATCTTGTTGTTCTGCTCATGGTTCAGGTGGTATTCCAGAGATTATTACCTTTTTGGTTCTGCTTTATTTTAATTTGGCCCCTAGCTGCTCATATTCTGTCAGCAGGACCTCTTTCCTCCGTTACCTATATCATTGGTGCTGACATGGACCACAACAACTGGATCTTTCCCCTCCCTCATAAAGTTCCTCTGAAGTCCAGGTGAGGTAACCTGAACCCGGGCACCAGGCAGGCCACACAGCTTTCAGACTCTCAATCTTGGCCACACAGAACAGTGGTTATTCCCCTGACTGTACTATCCCCAATTACAGCAACATTTCCATTTTCTCACCTACACTGAGTGGCTCCCTGTGCCATGGAGCTATGGCCAGTTTGGTCATCATCCCTACAGCCACCAATCTCATCCATACATAGAGTAGGAATCTCAAACCATTTAGACAAGCTCATGGGCTGATGGTCCTTCAGCACCATCTCCTGGATCCCTCTACCTGCTTCACTTTTAGTCATTCCTTTCTGTCCTTGATCACTGGCTGAAAACAAGGGAGTTAATCCACAGGTTTTGACTGCCTCCTGGAACGCAGCTTCCAGGTAACTCTCCCCCTGATGTGTGGCAATGTTCAAAGGCCAGCCTCCAACTCATCAACTCTGAGCCAATGCTCCTCAAATCAAACAACAATGACCACACATGTGGTCACTACATTTAAATGCATGGAAACTAATTTCCACATAACCCAGTACCACCAAAAGAGCTAAAAACATGAAGTAAAAACAATATCTCCCTTTTTTCAATCTACACAATATAAAAATTTAAATCAAACTTAAAGCTATACATGGCGAAGTCTGCATCAAAACCCAAGTTTCCAAATAAAAACAGCTCATCATGAATTTTCATTAAACCACTCAACATAATCCACCGTTAGATTCCTCAAACCACCCATCTAATTTATTCCACACAAACACTTGTTCCTATTCCAGTATCTCTCCATTTCTTTAAGGATTCACAGATCCATTTTCAATTCAAGGGTTTATGATTCTATTGAGACCCACTTTGTTATGATAATGGTTGATATTAAAACTGGATTAAAAAAAATTCCAGATTGAAATCTGGCTTGGTAGACTTAACTTCTTTTTAAGGATGGAGGTCAGATACAAGCGCATTCACAAGGATCTGCAATTGTACTTTTCACAAAACTAAAATGTTCATTAGACTAGAAAAACATTTAAGATAAAGAAGTCTTTTTTGTGTGTGTTACAAATACCAGAAAATGTTTTAAACTCACACTATTCTTGTTATCCGATCAATATCTTTATCAATGGATTCACTGGTATCTTGGCTTCTTGGTGAGGTATCTTGCTTAGGCTGGCACAGCTACAACTAGTTTCCTCTGGTGAGTTTCTGAACATTCACTAGTTGTTCGCTCCCTCTGAAACACCTATAACAATCTGCATACTCAACTCACTAACATTCTAATTTCAGTGCAGACACTAGTTCCACAAACCAGTTTTCATCAGCATTACAAAATTTCTTTCAAGAGAGTTTAAACTCCTGCTTCCATTTGCTGACTCACCCAAATCCTGGCTCATTGACTTTGATTTTATTTGTATTTCTGTGTGGCTTTGGACCCTTTTATTCAAGGCCACAGCATCTTTTTGTTCCCATTTCTTTTTTTGGTGCACTAACCAGCATCTCTGTACTTCAAACATTGTGAAAGCTCATGTAAACAAGCAATCTTCCAGGTTTCCTGGTGAAAGGGCATGAAGAGCAACTCAAAAATAGAAGAAATACCATGTTTCCCCCTGCTTAATAAAACATCAAGTAAATTTAAAGTTATGTATTATTTCTAACAAAGTATTGTGTTACAGTTATTCCATTCTGACTCCCCACTTTGGAGAATCCAGAGGAAACAAACTGTAAAAAATTGCTGTTTAAGATTTCTATTACGCTTTTTGTTGTAGTTTCCGTGTAAACACCATTCCCAGTACGAAATAGTTTGGATGTTCCTGACATGTTGGCCATTGTAACATGTACTTCAAAGATTGGGCTTTTTGTGGAAACAAATGGCTTCAAGGTTACTACCATCACAAACTATTTACACTGCAATGAGATCTCAAATTCACTCATAATAAAGGTTCTACTCTTACTAATGTTACTGAAACTACAAGAGCTGCTGTAGCTGCTACTTTTGAAAGGGACAAAAAAACAGAAGTTGCTGAAAAAGCTCAGTAGGTCTGGAAGCATCCGTGAAGAGAAATCAGAGTTAACATTTTGGGTCCGGTGATCCTTTTTCAGAACTGATGGTAGCCAGGAAAATGTCGGATGCAGAGGATAGGGTGAGGGGAGGGGGAAAGGAATAAATCATTGGTGGGACACAGCCCAAAGAAAGAGAAGACACCTGGACAAAGGAGTGGATAATGATCTGGCTGGGAGGGTGAATAGCTATTGATGGAAACTGTTAGTGGCCAACAATTGTGAAATGGCAGACTATGTGATGGCCAGGCCTGGTGTGTGGGTTGGGGGCTAGGGTCTGGGAGAGCTCAGGCCCTAAAATTATTGAACTTAATATTGAATCTGGAGGATTGCAGGGTCCCCAAGCAGAAAATGAGGTGTTGTTCTTCCAACTTATGCTGAGCTTTGCTAGAAGAATGCAGCAAGCCTGAGACAGAAAAGTTGGCCAGGGAACAGGGTAGTAAGTTAAACTGGCTTGCAACAGGAGGCACAGGATCTTTTTTGCAGGCAGCACATAGATGTTCTGTGAAGCGCTCACCCAGTCTATGCTTCGTTTCGCCAATGTAGCTTTTCTTTTCTGGAAAGTCAGATGTGATTTCACCTTAAGGTTGCAAAATACTGCAAATGCTGAAGATAGGTATGCAATGTAAACAGAAAATACTAGAAATCTCAGCAGGCGTGACAATATATATGGAGAAAAATGCAATGTTAACATTTTGAGTCAAATATGACATCTTCAGATCCCAATTTCTGTCGGACTATCATTTTGGAATGAAAATATAAACTCGAGGTTTTCCCATGAGTAGAAAATACATTTGATGCCAGCAAACACCACTTCAACTGTAACCCTTCAAACATCCTAAATAGTTACACACTCATTCATGGTGTAGACAGACAGAAGATAAATGGTTTGACACAGATACTATGGATAGGACTATAAATAGAGACTTAACAAAATTCCAAAGATCAAAACTGTAGCTTTCAAGTTGAAAGGTTATTTTCTTAGATCTTCTGCTTTTTGCAATGTTGCCACATTTGTCTGTGGACCAACACTTCCTTTAAATGAGTGACCCTTGATCTCACTCACCACTTTTTTAAAGACTGTGGGATGAAGCCCACAAGGACTCAGCATCGTTAACCCAAGGCTCCAAAAATTTGCTCAGTGTCACTTTTCTACTCTTGTCATTTTCCTGAGTTTCTCCCTCCTTTCAATTTCTTGATTTGTCACTATTTCTGGAATATTAGCTTTGTGTCTATGGTGAAGACTAATGCAAAATACCCATTCCATTGATCTGCCATTCCCTTATTTTCTGTTGCAGACATGGTCCTGGAGTTCTTGTTGGACAGCATGGTGCACAGGCAAGAATTCTCCAGGATCAGCAATGGAAACCATAACACTAGAACCTGCCAGCCTGGTTCATGGTTGCCACCCAGGATAGTGTAGTCTCAGCCATTTAGAGGAATGTGCGGTGATATAGGAAGAAGGAAAAATCACCTTCTCTACTCCGCCAGTGTAATATTTCCCTCTGATACCTCGCACTGACTGTATTTCTGCTCCTGCACCCACTTCCCACTAAGTCTCATGCTCTCCTACTCTCATTAATGCATGCAATGTCTTTCCCACCTTCCCTCAGCCACCCCAACCTGCAACACCATTATTCCGCATGACCTCATCATGGCCTACTCACTCACACGGGAAAACTCCCCACATGCACCAGTAGTAATAGCAATGCCACCAGCTTTCATTTATCATAACACCTACCTCTCTCACATTTCAAGAGCAAAACAGCCCATATTAGGGCAGGACACATCAGGACAGGTTGTATACAGCCCATCATTCAGTACCTCTCTAGTCACCAGCAGAGGACTCTCCACTCCCACCTACAGCTACTTGCCTTTCTCATTTCTCATTTCTACTAATTTTGCATCTGAGTTTCGTAATCACAGTTCATCTCTCTAACGTGCAGATGCTATCATTAAAAAAAACACTTAAATTTTTTAAAAATTAAAAAAAAATGAAATTTACAGCTGACTTTGTAGAAACTTGAGCAGGAAGGGGTGGGGATAGCAGAGCAGGGGAACAGCTAAGTGCTTAGTTTTAAAGTGTAATGTTACTTTTCTATCGTAAATCTACAATAGTGAGTAGTCCTTTTTTGAGTATATGTTTTTATCCAGATCTGTCTCTTGATTAAACTTTAAAAATATAAAACATAGGCATTTAGTTAGACTGGAGCAGTGTATTTAGAGCAGTAAGACTGGGCTATTTTCTGGGTCTGTAGATTGATAAGGTGCAAAAATGGCTTTTAGTAGAGTGATATGCTCATCATGTTGAATGTGGGAGATTAGGGAGAGTTTCCATGTTACTGATGATAATGTCTGCCGGAAGGGTGTTTGGTTGTGAATCCTATCAGATCACATGATTGGTTAGGGTAACTGTTAGAGATAATGAGGAATTTACAGAGTTAGGGGGTGTGAATGATGGTAGTTGCAAGAAGGGAGAAAAACCACAGATACAGTCAGGCAGATGGTGGGTACCTCCTGAAAAGGTAGGTGGGATGGGCAGGTAACACAGGACTTTCCTATAGCTAACCCCATCTCAAACAAGCATACTGTTTTGGAAAATGTAAGGGATGATAGGCCCTCAAGGGAATGTAGTTCTGACATAACAAGGTGTAGAGCTGGATGAACACAGCAGGCCAAGCAGCAACAGAGGAGCGCGAAGGCTGACGTTTCGGGCCTAGGCCCTTCTTTTTTTTTATGAAGAAGGTTACACCTTGTAATCTCAGATTCTCCAGCATCTGCAGTTCCTACTATCTCTGAAACAATGTAGTACTGACAGCCAGGTTTCTGGTACCAAGATTGGCTCTGATATAATCAGGTTCTAAGTGATTGATTATAAAAGGGGACTCTGTAGTCAGTGGCACTGACAGATGTTTCTGTGGCTGGCAATGAGATTGTAGGCCATAAGACCAAAAGATACTGCAGCAGAAATTAGGCCATGTGATCCATCAAGTCTGCTCTGCCATTCAATCATGGATGATAAGCTTCTCAACACCATTCTCCCGCCTTCTCCCAATAATGTTTTATCCCTTTAACCATCAATAACCTATCCATCTTTGTCTTAAATATACTCAATGACCTGGCCTCCACAGCCTTCTGTGGCAGTGAATTCCATAGATTCACCACTCTCTGGCTAAAGAAGTTTCTCCTTATCTCTGTTGTAAAAGGTCTTCCCTTTACTCTAAGTCTGTGCCCTCGGGTCCAAGTCTCTCCTACCAATGGAAACATCCTCCCAACATCCTTTCTATCCAAGCCTTTCAGTATTCTGTAAGCTTCAATTAGATCACCCCTCATCCTTCTAAATTTCATTGAACATTGACCCAGAGTTTTCAAACATTCCTCATATGTTATCCTTCCGATTCCGTGGAATATTCTTGTGAACCTTGAGAGAAAATAGGAAGTTAGGCAAGAATTTAAAAAGGAAGTCCTCAAGCACAGTAACATTTAGATTATTCCTGGTGCCAGGTAGTGAGGGTAAGAATAGGAGAATATAGCAGATGAATGTACATTTAAGGAGCTTGTGCAAAGGAGAAGGATTCACATTTTTGGATGATTGGAATCTCTTTGGGGTATATGTGATCTGTATAAGAAGGATTGATTGCACCTGAGTTGGAACAGAACAAATATACCGGAGGTAAGATTCGCTAGAGCCGCTCAGGAGGATTTAAGCTATTGGGCAGGAAGTCACCCAGGGAGATAGTGAGAAAAGCATCAGTTGGAGACTGGTGCAGTTAGGAAAAGGAACGAGTCAAACAGTCAGGGCAGGCAGAAACAAAGCAGAGAATGAGTTAGAGCTGTTAAATTAAACTGCATTTATTTCAATGCAAGAAGCCCAGCAGGTAAGGCAAGTGAACTCGGGGCATAGCTGGGGACATGGGACTGGGATATCATAGTAGTTACAGAGACATGGCTCAGGGGTGGACAAGACTGACAGCCTAATTTTCCAGGGTATAGATGCTATAGTAAGGATGAAAGACATTCAAGAGAGAGGGTTAAGTAGCGTTTTTAATTAGGGATAACGTTATGGTTGTACTTAGGGAGGATATTTCTGGGAATACATCCAGGGAGGTTACTTGGGTAGAACAGAGAAATCAAAAAGAGATTATCTCCTTATTGGGATTGTATTATAGACACCCCAATAGTCAGCGGGAAATTGAGAAACAAATTTGTAAGGAGGTCTCAGTTATCTACAAGAATAATAGGGTGGTTGTAGTGGGGAATTTTAACTTTCTAAACATAGACTGGGACAGCCATAGTGTTCAGGAATTTAAGTGCATACAAGAAAATTTGCTGATTCAGTATGTGGATGTACCTGCTAGAAATGGTGCAAAACTTGACTTACTCTTGGGAAATAAGGCAGGGTACGTGACTGAGGTGTCAGTGGGGGAGCACTTTGGGCCAGGCCATAACTCAATTAGTTTTAAAATAGTAATTGAAAAGGATATAACAGATCTAAAAGTTAAAGCTCTAAATTGGAGGAAGGTCAATTTTGACACTATGAGGTAAGAACTTTCAAAAGTTGGTTAGGGACAGATGTTAGCTGGTAAAAGGGCAGCTGGAAAATGGGAAGCCTTAAAAAATTAGATAATGCAAGTCAAGACACAATGTGTTCCTGTTAGGGCATAAGGCTAGGCTGGTAGATGTAAGGAATGCTCGATGAGTAGAGAAATTGAGGTTTTGGTCAGAATAGGAAGGAAGCACATGTCTTTCACAGCAGAAATTAAGCGATTCTTTAGAAGGGTATGAAGGCAGTAGGAGTATATTTAAGAGGGAGATCAGAAGGGTACCAAGGAGACGTGAGAAAGCTTTGGCAAGTAGGGTTAAGGAGAATTCAAAAGGATTCAATAAATGCATAAGGACAAAAGAGTAATAAGGAAGAGAATAGGGCCCCTTAAAGATTAGCAAGACCGCAAGAGATGGGGTCAGTGTTTCCTGTGGAGAAGGTTATGGAAGATAGAGGACATGGGAAATAAATAACAACATCTTGAAAAATGTCCTTATTAGAGAGGAAGAGATGCTGGATGTCTTAAAATGCATAAAGGTGGATAAATCCCCAGGACATTATAAGGTGTACCCTGAAACTTTGTGGGAAGCTGGGGAAGTGATTGCTCGGACTCTTGTTGAGATATTTGTATCATTCATAGCCACAGGTGAGATGCCAGAAGACTAGAGGTTAGCTAACATGGTGCCGTTATCTAAGTAAGGTGGAGGAAAAGCCAGGGAACTATTGGCTGTTAAGCCTGACATCAATGATGGGCAAGTTGTTGGAGGGAATCCTGGGGGACAGGATTTACATTATTTGGAAAGGCAAGGGCTGAGTAGAGATAACCAACATAGCTTTGTCCGTGGTAAATCTTGTCTCACTAACTTGACTGAGTTTTTTGAAGAAGCAACAAGGAGAATTGTTGAGGGCAGAGTGGTGGACATGACCCATTTGGACTTCAGTAAGGGGTTCGACAAGGATCGCCATGGTAGACTGGTAGGCAAGGTTAGATCTCACGGAATACAGAAAGAACTAACTATTTGGATGCAGAACTGGCTTGATGGTGGAAGGCAGAGGGTGGTGGTTGAAGGTTGCTTTTCAAACTAGAGTCCTGTGAACAGTTGTGTCTCACCAGTGGTTGGTTCACTGCTTTTCATCATTTATATAAATGATTTGGATGTGGGCATTGGAGTACGGTTAATAAGTTTGCAGATCACACCAAAATTGGAGATGTCGAGAACAGCGAAGAAGGTTAATTCACGTACAGCGGGCTTATGATCAGATGAATCAAGGAGTGGCAGATGGAGTTTAATTTAGATAAATGTGATGTATTCTATTTGGAGAGACAAATCAAGGCAGGACATATACACTTAATGGTAAGGCCCTGGGAGGTGTTGCTGAACAAAGAGACCTTGGGATTAAACTTGTATCAGGAATAATAGGATCTGTAGATGCTGTAGATGAACACAGCAAGCCAAGCAGCGTCATAGGACCAAGAAGGCTGATGTTTCGGGCCTAGATGATGAAGGGTCTAGGCCCGAAATATCAGCCTTCCTTCTCCTATGATGCTGCTTGGCCTACTGTGTTCATCCAGCTCTACACCTTGTTATCTTTGAGTGCAGGTTCATAGCTCCTTGAAAGTAAAGTCCCAAGTAGACAGGACAGTGAAGAACGCATTTGGTTTGTTCACCTTTATGTTCAGTGCATTGAGTATAAGATTTGGGAGGTCATGTTACAGTTGTACAGGACATTGGTTAAAGATAATAGGAATGGTAGATGCTGGAAAATCTAAGATAACAAGGTGTAGAGCCAGATGAACACAGCAGACCAAGCAGCATCTTAGGAGCAGAAAAGCTGGCGTTTCAGGCCTAGACCCTCTGATGAAAGATCTAGGCCTGAAACATCAGCTTTTCTGCTCCTAAGATGCTGCTTGTCCTGCTGTGTTCATCCAGCTCTACACCTTGTTATCCAGGACATTGGTTAGGCCACTTTTGGAATTCTGCATGCAATTCTGGTCTCCCTGCTAATAGGAAGGATGTTGTAAAACATGAACAGGTTCAGAAAAGACTTACAAGTATGTTGCCAGGGTCGGATGGTTTGAGCTACAAGGAAAGGCAGAATAGGTTGGGGCTATTTTGTCTGGGGCATCGGAGGCTGAGGAGGTGACCTTATAGGGGTTCATAAAATCATGACCTGTTTGATAGGGTGAATAGACAATGTCTTTTCCCCAAGGTGAGGGAGTGCAAAACTACCGGGCTGAGATTGAAGGTGAGAGGGGAAAGATTTAGAAGGGATCTAAGGGGCAACTTTTTCACACAGAGGGTGGTGCGTGTCTTGAATGAGCTGCCAGAGGAATTGGTAGAGGCTGGTACAATTACCACATTCAAAAGGTATCCAGATGAGTAAATGAACAGAAAGGCTTTAGAGGGATATAGGTCAAATGCTGACAAATAAGGCTAGATTTATTTAGATTATCCAGTCAGCGTAGATGAGTTGGACCGAAGGGTTTGTTTCCCTACTGTACAACTCTGTGACTCTCCACCAATCTCCACCTTTTCCTATTTCTTGTCATACATAAATGTTCTGTATCCTTCAAAAATCATCTCCTGATTCATGTCATCATGCAGCATGTGTCTCTAATAGCTATCAGAACATATATAGTCATTCCCACGTGTATTCACAGTTCCTTTGTTTTGTTTTGAATGCATTCAGGTACAGAGTCCTTTATTTTTACCTGTTTACTCTGTTTATAAATTCTATTCTTGTCTGTTGATTCACTCTTAGATTCTCAATCACTTCCTATCATGACTTGTTTATAATTTATTGTATTTATACATGTCTTTTCGGCCTTGATTATACTCTCTGATTTACCACATGACCTCAAAAGTGATCCTTTGCCCCTACTATTAATTTTAAATTTTTTTCTACTTCTGTAGTTATGCCATTGGTAAGGACATTGCGCACAGCACATTTCAGGTGGATCATATCTCATTGGTACCAATTCTGCTTGAACGAGAATCCACTTGTACCATAGCAGTCTTTAAGACACACATTCATCTCTCTACACTGATTGTCCCTGTGTTAATTCGCCAATGGCTTAAGTAAAAATATAAAGACATTTGAGATTCTGCTCCTTAAGTTGGTGACTGGCTCCTCACACGGAATGTGCAGAATCTCCTTCTTTGTCTTGCCTACGTTGTTCATACCTACATAGCCACAATGACAGGATCATAGATCATAGAACATAGAACAGTACAGGCCCTTTGGCCCATGATGTTGTGCCCACCTATTATCCTACTAAGTCCAATCTACCCTGCATAGCCTACATTATGCTATCCTCCATGTGCTATCCAAGAGTCACTTAAAAGTCTCTAAAGTATCTCACTCCACTACCACTGCCAGCAGCAGATTCCACACGCCCACCACTCTCTGTGTAAAGAGCCTACCTCTGGCATCTCCCCTATACCTTCCTCCAATCACCTTAAAATTCTGCCCCCTTGTAATAGTAATTCCCACCCTGGGAAACTATCTCTGACTATCCACCCTATCTATGCTCTTATCATGTAGTAAACCTCTATCAAGTCCCCTCTTGTTTTCAGCGGCAGCAGCCCAAGCCAGAGTGCCAACGCGAAGGTAAGTGAGGTAATACATTTGGGCGGTTGCTTTACCTGAAACACTACTTAGGTAGGGTCTCCCACCCATCCTCCTCCTCTGACCAAAAAAATAGGATCTGAGTGCTGATTTGGTAGGATTACATTATTTTTCTTTTTTAATGGTCTAAGTGTGAATTTAGAACAGAGGAATGGTTGCCAGGGCAGTTACATGATCCTCCTGTAGAATGTGGGAGGTAAGGGTCACTACTAGTGACCCCACTGACTTCATCTCCCGGAAGTGCACCCAAATCCAGCTCCTCGGAAACGACGTTAGGGAACTGGAGCTGGAGCTGGAGCTGGATGAACTTCGGAGTAATCGGGATGCTGAGGGGGTAATTGAGAGGAGTTACAGGGAGGTAGTCATAGAACATAGAACATTACAGCACGAGTACAGGCCCTTCGGCCTTCGATGTTGTGCTGACCTGTCATACCGATCTGAAGCCCATCTTAACCTACACTATTCCATGTACATCCATATGCTTGTCCAGTGACGACTTAAATGTACCTCAAGTTGGTGAATCTACCACCGTTGCAGGCAAAGCGTTCCATTCCTTTACTACTCTCTGAGTAAAGAAACTACCTCTGACATCTGTCCTATATCTTTCACCGCTCAATTTAAAGCTATGCCCCCTCGTGCTTGCCGTCACCATCCTAGGAAAAAGGCTCTCCCTATCCACCCTATCTAACCCTCTGATTATTTTATATGTTTCAATTAAGTCACCTCTCAACCTTCTTCTCTCTAACAAAAACAGCCTCAAGTCCCTCAGACTTTCCTCGTAAGACCTTCCCTCCATACCAGGCAACATCCTAGTAAATCTCCTCTGCACCCTATCCAAAGCTTCCACATCCTTCTTATAATGCGGTGACCAGAACTGTACACAATACTCCAAGTGCGGCCACACCAGAGTTTTGTACAGCTTCACCATAACCTCTTGGTTCCGGAACGCGATCCCTCTATTAATAAAAGCTAAAACACTGTATGCCTTCTTAACAGCCCTGTCAACCTGGGTGGCAACTTTCAAGGATCTGTGTACATGGACACCGAGATCTCTCTGCTCATCTACACTACCAAGAATCTTACCATTAGCCCTGTACTTTGCCTTCCGGTTACTCCTACCAAAGTGCATCATCTCACACTTGTCCCCATTAAACTCCATTTGCCACCTCTCAGCCCAGCTCTGCAGCTTATCTATGTCTCTCTGCAACCTACAGCATCCTTTGTCACTATCCACAACTCCACCGACCTTAGTGTTGTCTGCAAATTTACTAACCCATCCTTCTACGCCCTCATCCAGATCATTTATAAAAATGACAAACAGCAGTGGACCCAACACCGACCCTTGCAGTACACCACTAGTAACTGGTCTCCAGGATGAACATTTCCCATCAACTACCACCCTCTGCCTTCTTTCATCAAGCCAATTTCCGATCCAAACTGCTTTTTCTCCCACAATTCCATTCCTCCGCATTTTGTGCAATAGCCTACTGTGGGGAACCTTATCGAACGCCTTGCTGAAATCCATATACACCACATCAACCGGTTTACTCTCATCTACCTGTTTGGTAGTCACACCTCAAGTACAGGAAAAAGCTAGGTGGGTTACAGTCAGGGGACAGAAAGGGAACAGGCAGACAGTGCAGGGATCCCCTGTGGCCATTCCTATTGATAACAAGTATACCATTTTGGATACTGTTGGGGGGAATGACTTTCCAGGAGTAAGCCGTGGGGTACAGGTCTCTAGCGCAGAGTCTGTCCCTGTTGCTCAGAAGGGGAGGGGGGAGAGGAGGAGAGCATTAGTTATTGGAGACTCTATAGTTGGGGGGACAGATAGGAGATTCTGTGGGAACGAGAGAGACTCGTGGTAGGTGTGTTGCCTCCCAGGTGCCAGGGTCCATGTTGTCTCGGATCGTGTTTTCAGGATCCTTACGGGGAAGGGGGATCAGCCCCAAGTCATGGTCCACATAGGCACCAATGACATAGGTAGGAAAAGGGATGGGGATGTGAGGCAGTATTTCAAGGAACTAGGGTGGAAGCTTAGAGCTAGAACAAGTAGAGTGGTTATCTTTGGTTTGTTACCCATGCCACGTGTTAGCGAGGTGAGGAATAGAGAGAGGGAGCAGTTGAACACGTGTTGCAGGGATGGTGCAGGAGGGAAGGATTCAAATACCTGGGGAATTGGGGCTTATTCTGGAGTAGGTGTGACCTCTACAAAAGGGATGGTCTACACTCGAACCAGAGGGGTACCATTATCCTGGGGGGGAAATTTGCTAATGGTCTTCGGGAAGGTTTAAACTAATTCAGCAGGGGGATGGGAACCTGAGTTGTAGCTCCAGGGTACAGAAGGTTGAGAGTAGTGAAGTCATAAGTAAAGTTTCAAGGTCACTGGCGTGTACCACAGGCAGGATGGTGGTTTGAAGTGTGACTACCTCAACACCAGGGGCATCTGGAATAAGGTGGGTGAACTTGCAGCATGGGTTGGTACCTGGAACTTCAATGCTGTGGCCATTTCGGAGACATGGATAGTGCAGTGACAGAAATGGTTGTTACAGGTTTCAGGGTTTAGATATTTCAGTAAGATCAGGGAAGGTGGTAAAAGAGGGGGAGGTGTGGCACTATTAGTCAAGGACAATATTATGGTGGCAGAAATGATGTTTGATGAGGACTCATCTACTGAGGTAGCATGGGCTGAGATTAGAAACTGGAAAGGAGAGGTCACCCTGTTGGGAGTTTTCTATAGGCCCCTGAGAAGTTCCAGAGATGTAGAGGAAAGGATTGCCAAGATGATTCTGGATAGGAGCAAAGGTAACAGGGTAGTTGTTATGGGGGCTTAAACTTTCCAAATATTGACTGAAAATGCAATAGGTCAAGTAAATTAGATGGGTCAAATTTTGTCCAATGTGTGTGCAGGAGGATTTCCTGATACAATATGCAGATAGGCCAACAAGAGGTGCGGCCACATTGGATTTGGTTCTCGGTAATGAACCAGGCCAGGTGTTAGAATTGGAGGTAGGTGAGAACTTTGGTGATAGTGACCACAGTTTGGTCATGTTTACTTTAGTGATGGAAAGGAATAGGTATATACCACAGGGCAAGAGTTATAGCTGGTGGAAAGGCAATTATGAGGCGATTAGGCAAGATTTAGGATGCATAGGATGGAGAAGGAAACTGGAGGGGTTGGGCACAATTGAAATGTGGAGCTTGTTCAAGGAACAGCTAATGTGTGTCCTTGATAAGTATGTATCTGTCAGGCAGGGAGGAACTCGTCGAGCAAGGGAACCGTGGTTTACTAAAGAAGTTGAATCTCTTGTCAAGAGGAAGAGGGAGGCTTATGTAAAGATGAGGTGTGAAGGCTCAGTTAGGGCACTTGAGAATTACAAGTTAGACAGGAGGGACCTAAAGAGCGAGCTAAGAAGATCCAGGAGGGGACATGAGAAGTCTTTGGCAAGTAGGATCAAAGTAAACCCTAAAGCTTTCTATAGGTAAGTCAGGGACAAAAGAATGACTAGAGTAAGATTAGGGCCAGTCAAGGACAGTAGTGGGAGGTTGTGCGTGGAGTCCTAAGAGATAGGAAAGGTGCTAAATAAATATTTTTCATCAGTATTCACTCAGGAAAAAGACAATGTTGTTGAGGAGAATACTGGGATACAGGCTATTAGACTAGACAGGATTGAGGTTCACAAGGACGAGATGTTAACAATTCTGGAAGGTGTAAAAATACATAAGTCCTCTAGGATTGTCTGGGAAGCTAAGGAGGAAATTGCAGAGCCTTTGGCTTTGATCTTTATGTCATCATTGTCTTCAGGATTAGTGCCGGTAGGCTGGAAGATAGTAAATGTTGTCTCCTTGTTCAAGAAGGGGAGGAGGAACAATTCTGGTAATCATAGGCCAGTGAGCCTTACTTCAGTTGTGGGTAAAGTGTTGGAAAGGATTACAAGAGATAAGATTAATAATCATCTAGAAATGAATAATTTGATTAGGGATAGTCAACACAGTTTTGCGAGGTTAGGGCATGCCTCACAAACCTTATTGAGTTCTTTGAGAAGGTGGCTAAACGGATGGATGAGGGTAAAGTGGCTGATGTGGTGTATATGAATTTCAGTAAAGTGTTTAATAAGGATCCCCACAGTACGCAATTGCAGAAAATATGGAGGCATGGGTTGAGGGTGATTTAGCAGTTTGGATCAAAAATTAGCTAGCTGGAAGAAGATGGAGGGTGATGGTTCATCCTGGACTTCAGTTACTAGTGGCCTACCGCATGGATCTGTTTGGGGGCCACTGCTGTTTGTCATTTGGATAAATGACCTGGATGAGGGCATAGAAGGATGGGTTAGTAAATTTGCAGATGACACTAAAAGCGGTGGAGTTGTGAATAGTGTGGAAGGATGTTGTAGGGTCATAGATAAGCTGCAGAGATGGGCTGAGAGGTGGCAAATGGAATTTAATGCGGAAAAGTGTGAGGTGATTCACTTTGGAAGGAGTAGCAGGAATACAGAGTACTGGGCTAATGGTAAGATTCTTGGTAGTGTGGATGAGCAGAGAGATCTCGGTGTCCACGTACATAGATCCCTGAAAGTTGCCACCCAAGTTGATAGGGTTGTTAAGAAGGTATACGGTGTGTCAGATTCTATTGGTAGAGGGATTGAGTTTCAAAGCCATGAGGTCATGTTGCAGCTGTACAAAATTCTGGTGCGGCCACACTTGGCGTATTGTGTACAAGTTCTGGTCATTGCATTATAGGAAGGATGTGGAAGCATTGGAAAGGGTGCAGAGGAGATTTACCAGGATGTTGCCTGGTATGGAGGGAAGGTCTTATGAGGCAAAGCTGAGGGACTTGAGGCTGTTTTCGTTAGAGAGAAGAAGGTTAAGAGGTGCTCTAATAGAGATATACAAGATGATGAGAGGGTTAGATAGGGTGGAGCGTGAGCGCCTTTTTCCTCAGATGGAGATGGCTAGCACAAGGGGACATAGCTTTAAATTGAGGGGTGATAGATATTGGACCGATGTCAGAGGTAGGTTCTTTACTCAGAGACTAGTAAGGGCGTGGAATGCCTTGCCTGCAACAGTAATAGACTCGCCAACTTTAAGGGCATTTAAATGGTCATGAGATAAACATGTCGATAATAATGGAATAGTGTAGGTTAGATGGGCTTCAGTTTGGTTTCACAGGTCAGTGCAAATCGAGGGCCGAATGGCCTGTACTGCGCTGTAATGTTCTATGTTTATTGTTCTAAGTCACCTCTCCTCCTTCCAGTCTCCTAAGTCCATTCTTCAGCTCCTTCCTGGCTACCCTGTAGACCGCTAGAGCCCTGTCTGATCCTTGCTTCCTCAACCTTAAGTGCGCTTCTTTCTTCTTCTTGACTAAGTGTTCGACATCTCTTTTCATCCAAGTTCCTTCACGTTACCATCCCTTCCTTACCTCAATGGGACAAACCTATCCAGTACCTGTAGCAATTGCACCCTAAGCAACCTCCACAGTTCTATCATGTGTTTCCCTGAGAACATCTGCTCCCAACTGGTGCTCTGTAGTTCCTGCCTCATAGCATTATAATCCCCCCTTCACCAATTAAATACTTTTGCATACCGTCTGTTCCTGTCCCTCTCCATGACTATAGTAAAGGTCAGGGAGTTGTGATCACTATCACCCAAATGCTCTCTCACTGAGAGATCTGACACTTCACCCGGTTCGTTGCCAAACACCAAATCCAATATGGCCTCCCCTCTAGTCGGCCTATCTACATATTGAGTCAGAAGTCTTTCCTGGACACATCTGACAAAATCTGCTCCATCCAATCTATTTTCAATTAGGAGGTTCCAGTCTATAGGGAAATTGAAGTCGCCCAAGACAACAACCCACTTACTTCTGCACCTTTCCAAAATCTGTCTCCCAATCTCCCCTTGCCAAAAGGATCCTCCCCTACCCACGCCAAATGCCAGAAAAGAATACAATCTCTTACACAATGCACTGTGCTACTCAAGTTAGACCATGAACACAGATGTTACAGCATCTGCTATGTTTCTCACTGATTCTACGGTTGCTGAAACCTTGTGAACAACTTTTCAGCCTGCAGTTCTCTCTTGCCAAAGCAGATTCTATTTCATTCCATTCCAGCTGTGCTTTCTCCATGTTACATAACAGGAAGCAACATTTTCAACAAAGAGGAAGTTCACTCAAACTGTCAAATACCCTTTTTCTACCATTTACTAACAGGGTGCCTACACTGTGGAATGGATGAATGTGCTTAGCTGGTTGCCATCATAAGTGTTGTTAGCACTGGGAACTGCCAAATATTGGGCCGAATCTGTACAGTTACTTCAGCCATCTCTTCTTTTGGACCTGAAGTGGAAAAATACCATATTTCAGTATATTTCATGAAGTGCACCAATGAATCATCCTTGCAAATATCAAAAGATGCTAGATGTTATGCAAACAGGTAACTGTGTGGACCAGTGTATCAGGAAATGACTGTTAAAATAAATAGTGAATTAAAAACAATGGATAGATTTCATAGAGTTGGTGAATACCTCCCATTTCATTCTCCTTCACTTTCATAGTTGTCTTCATACTAACATTCTCAACAACCCTCCACTTAAATAATTCGGGCCCACAACTTTGGTTCTTTCCTGTCTGCAATGACTACCATCTTCTCTGTGCAGTTCTGTCCAAAAAATAGATACAAAAGAACTATATGGATCAAGGAAGATTGTGAGAGGAAATTAATTTTCAATCAATTTCTTTCAAGTTAGTTCAGTGGGTGAAACTTCATTGGTCAAGTGAAGCAATTACTTGGGGAGAGGTGAAGGTGACTGGGGAGAAAGGAATCAGCTGGCAACCAGAAAGGTTTAACAAGAGGTGGCAGTGGCCTTCAGAGGACTTTGCAGATTACTTCAGGCGACTATTTTCTTCTGAAAATATTTTGTTGGTGGCCTCCTATTCAGTACCATCAGTTAGGTTCCAAATTGACTGAGAAAGCTGGAACACTGCTAACCTAAAACGAGCATTCTTACAACCGTTTCGTTTATCTTCTAACCACTTCCATTATCTGCACATTTAGCACTCCCTCCCTGACCAAGGAGGAAGGCTTTAAATTATACAAAGGGGGAGGACTTGTCAATAAAATGAAAATGAATGAAAAGCTAACTAGTTCAGATAAAAAGTGAACATCAATGAAAGAACAGAACTACAGCAAGGTCAAGAAATTAATAGCTACAAGATACAGCAAAAGACTGCCAAAATTAAGATAAACTGTGCCCAGCAATATAAAGGGAAACATTTCATTAATCCTCACAAAACTCAATTAAAAAGCCCACTGAGTGACGATTAAGTTCTATCCAGGGTGCTGAAGATGGAGTGTTTGGTAAAAAAAACATGGACTTAACCATTCCAGCTCATTTCACGTGGAACAATTGATAAAAGAAATGAATCTTTCATCCTGTCAAAATAGGTCAGAGTGAACCTGTAATACAAAATAAATGTAGAGGGGACAGTCTTCTCACTTTCCTGTTGGATCTGCCTATTAATGAGTGCTGTGCACAACCTCATGTTAATTAATTGAAATCACTGGAAAAATCACGCACAGCGTGCTCCTGAAATTTCTAACGTGTGTTTCAACCAGGCAACATACCCTAACCAAAGTGCAAAATTTTAGAGTAATCCATCATCAAATCCATCTATCTGTGGTTTTGTTAAAATTGATTACTGTTTATTTGCCCTAAAAGTAAGAAAATCATTCTGTTACATATGGGTCTCAAAACCATGCTTAAGTGGAAATGCACAATGTAAATTTGCAAACACATCCACTTGCAGTTACGATCTTCTATTGACTCTTGGTTGACTATACACATAGAGCTGTTCTATTATTGTCATATAGTACTGAGTGCACACAATTTGCTTTGCAACTAAGACTGTGGTTCAGAGACATGCACAGGCCAATTTTCAAAGCAGGCTCGAGAACTCAACACCTGGAAAAATATTAAGTCCCAGCCTCATGCCTCGGTAATGTTGCTCCCATGACATTATATTAAAATTGAAATAACCTAATGAGCTTGGCATCAGGTTAGTGCTATAAATATAAAGCCTCCAAAAGACTGGCGCTGCCTGCCTTGTGCCAGCAACAAAATCAATCAGCACCCCATGTTGTATGCTATCATTTCTTTGCTGAAGAGAGCAGGCAGTTCCTCAGAGGGGAAGGAGTGTCAATGGAACATAAAGGAACATTGAAGGTTCAGGCTCACAACAGCACAAATAGGCACTGGAAAAATTACGTAAGAAACAAAGACAAACTGTATTTCGCCCCCATGGCAAACCTGACAGCTGTGCACTAATTTATACAAGACTGTTCAGGACGGCTGAGATAAAGTTTAAAATTCAATTCTGAACTGATAAAGTCTCTTAACAAGCTCATTAAGGAGCTTAAAAGACCATTAATTGGCAGCAAGTGGGTTTCCCAATCTCACCCTGCTGGCCCTTTGAAAATTGCAAACCGTCCCAGAGGCATCAGGACCTGAACCAATATCTGGGATTGCGAGTTTGAAATCCTGCCGTCTCAGGTCTCAATCACTTTGCCCTTTGAAAATTTGGCCTATAACCTGTACAACTGTCATGTGTGTGAGCATCAAGTTTTAATTTGTCAGATATCCAAAGACAAAAAAGTGTGCTTGACTGTAACAAGTTTGCATGTTACAATACCAGTTAAATACCTGACTGATTAAATTAATTGGAATCAAAATTCACTCATTTGGTATTAATCGGAAGGAATAGAAATTGTTCATTTTTTCAACAATTAATCTTCAAGTGGAAAGAAGCAGAATGGGAACTACAGGCCTGGAATTCAGTGGGAGAGCAGCACAGCCACGGACAATGTTTGCCAGGGCTTGGACACTTCAGCATTATGGCATGAACTGTTTTGGTCCTCACCATCGAGGGCTTGAATCCTCTCCTTGTAAGGGATGACAGGGTGAATGTCAGGCATTCTGTCATTCACCTTGCCTCTTTCTGCCCTTTTGCAAGCGGTTTTCCCTTGGAACAAGACAAAGGGAAGGATTGAGTGAGTTGAAAGTGGCTGGCACAGCTGTTAGTGCTGGTTCTGGAGAAGGAAAGATGGCAACATGCCCTGAGGAAGAGTAGGCACACAGAGGCTGCACAGAGTTAGTAGGTTGGGGTTTGATGGGGTAATAACAAGTGAAGGATGATGTTGCAAATAATAGTAATATGATAGACCATGAGCTTTGGTTAGAGGTGGGTGCATTAGTAGAGATGAAGTGAGTGTGAACTAGCACCACTTACCCTTGTGGAGCAGCGAAGGTCATTAACCTTCGTATGGTATTGCTGGGTTTTTCTCAAGGCCATGGAAACAGCACTGATCCAGATGGTAAACTCAGGCATGATTGGTGAGAGCTGTACCATGTTGTCCTCTACAAATCCTCAAGGAAGAGGTTGACTTTCCTCTACACCACCCCATTCACTAGAATCTCCAGTTCAACATCAGCAAATTGGGGTGCCAACTTGTTTCTGTCTTCCAGTTCCATCATGTTGTTTCAGACGAAGGAAGCAGGTAGGGCAGCACAGGACTGACAGGCACTTTGCTTGTGCACATCTGTATTTGAAATATTCTGTTAGCACCATTAATCACAGGAGCTCTGGGTAGTGTTGAGTACTTCCAACTCTGGTGACATGGCAGCTGGGTGAATGGAGTGGTATAGATGTGTAGGTAATGAGGCAAGCTTCAGAGAATAGCCTGAGAAATTTTGCTTGGGTTTAGATACAAAAACACCCGTGAAACTTTGTTTTTATGTTCGTGGATGCTGCCAGAACTGTTCAGTTTCTCAAACACTTTGTTTGTGTTATTCTATATTGGGTCATGTTGTACACCCACAAAGGTATTATCAGAACTAACCCTGAAAACATAATTTTATATTTTTGGAGTGCTGTTGAATTTCTCCATATAATTAATCTGTGGCTTTGTTGAAACTAATAATTAAGGTTTTTAAAAATGTTTTCTTTCAGAGCATTTCAGCATCCACTTTGCCCCATGCATATGTCCTGCTCTTAAAGTTGCTGTGTGTGTCTTTTTATAAAGGTGATTTTATCTGAATGCTACATCTTCCATGTTTGCTGTCTGCACATATTCTTTGCCTGAAGTGGTAACTGTGACATTCTTATGGCATAATTGCAACTGCATACTGAAATTCTCTTAATTTACAAGAGATGTGAGCATTACTGGCTATGCCAGCATTTATTGCCAGTGATATATTTCCAAGTCAGGATGGTGAGTAGCTTTTAGTGGATCTTGCAGGTGGTGGTGGCCCTGTATATACGCTGCATTTGCCCTCCTAGTTGTGGGTGATTGTGGGTTTCAAAGGTGCTACCCCGGGAGCCTTGGTGAAAAGTCCCAGATAAATAATGCTACAGTCAGTTGCAGATGCACTCCAAGATGACAGAGTAAAATATCTAATCAAAGAGATTATAAAATGTGAGGCTGGATGAACACAGCAGGCCCAACAGCATCTCAGGAGCACAAAAGCTGACGTTTGTACAATGGATGCAGTATACCACATTGGCAGATGTGCAGGTGAACCTCTGCTTAATATGGAAAGTCATCTTGGGGCCTGGGATAGGGGTGAGGGAGGAGGTGTGGGGGCAAGTGTAGCACTTCCTGCGGTTGCAGGGGAAGGTGCCGGGTGTGGTGGGGTTGGAGGGCAGTGTGGAGCGAACAAAGGAGTCACGGAGAGAGTGGTCTCTCCGGAAAGCAGACAAGGGTGGGGATGGAAAAATGTCTTGGGTGGTGGGGTCGGATTGTAGATGGTGGAAGTGTCGGAGGATGATGCGTTGTATCCAGAGGTTGGTGGGGTGCTGTGTGAGAACGAGGGGGATCCTCTTTGGGCGGTTGTGGCGGGGACGGGGTGTGAGGGATGTGTTGCGGGAAATGCGGGAGACGCGGTCAAGGGCGTTCTCATCCACTGTTACCTTAGATTCTCCAGCATCTGCAGTTCCCATTATCACTAATCAAAGAGGTTGCTCGGTTTTTTCAGTGAGACTCTTTAGCAAGTCAGTGGTGAGCATTCTTGCTATGACATTAACTGCAAATTGCTGGACTCTAACCATGGTTGTTGAAAACTTATTTGGAGCAACTTTCTGCTTATTCAGTCCAGGATGATGAACAAACTGTTTAAAACTTACAGATTATTGAGTATCAAAGAGAGACAGCCATTTTGAAACAGATAGAAGCTGCTTTAATGCCATGGCTGCCGTGTAATATTAATTGGAGAGATTCATAAATAGAATTCTGGGAAAACTGGCCATAAATTTGGGGGGCAATAGCACATTCCAGGGTTTCAGAGAGGAAACGGAGGTTGGAAATGAAGCAGCAAATGGAAGAATATACTTATGTAGAGGAGAGATGTGATGCTCGCAGCTTTGCAGGAGAGAGGGAGATAGACAGAGAGAAATAGAGTGCCAGACAAAACGATTAATAGTATTAGCTATCATAGGAGTCAAGAATGGAAATTCATACGATTTGAAGAAGGCAGCAAAATTGTGCATTGAGAAAAATAACTTACATTTGTAATCTACCTGATAAAAGATTCTTATTTGTCCAATTAGGTGTGATAGGCAACCACATAGATGCTTCTACTTGCATCCTACTTGCTCTTTGGTTTTCATAGAAAATTGAAGGAAGAGGTCATATCCACCTTGCATTGTGAATTAGATTGCAGAGCAGAACAATATATTGCTGCATCAGAATAACAAGTTCCCAGAACATATGCTGCAAAAGGTTGTAGTGGCTTTAAGTCAGGCTTGAATACATATGCCCTGAATCTTCTAACATCATGGGCAATTGACTGATGTGAGTAACAAGCCTATATTTTGATGCCCCAAACCCAAGTATCAGGCAACAATACAGCTTTTGGACTTTTCATGCAGTTTGCTGAGAACAGTGTCAATCCAGCTCACTGTGCTGTCTCCTGTTACCACTACCTTCTTTCTTACGTGCCCATCTTAAAAATATCTCAAACCTTGATGCAGACTCCCAAAAAGCTGAGGTTCCTGCACTCCTTCCTTCTGCCCTTACCTGTTTCATAGAACATAGAACATAGAACAGTACAGCACAGAACAGGCCCTTCAGCCCACAATGTTGTGCCGACCATTGATCCTCATGTATGCACCCTCAAATTTCTGTGACCATATGCATGCCCAGCAGCCTCTTAAATGTCCCCAATGACCTTGCATCCACAACTGCTGCTGGCAACGCATTCCATGCTCTCAAAACTCTCTGTGTAAAGAACCCGCCTCTGACATCCCCTCTATACTTTCCTCCAACCAGCTTAAAACTATGACCCCTCGTGTTAGCCATTTCTGCCCTGGGAAATAGTCTCTGGCTATCAACTCTATCTATGCCTCTCATTATCTTGTATACGTCAATTAGGTCCCCTCTCCTCCTCCTTTTCTCCAATGAAAAAATCCGAGCTCACTCAACCTCTCTTCATAAGATAAGCCCTCCAGTCCAGGCAGCATCCTGGTAAACCTCCTCTGAACCCTCTCCAAAGCATCCACATCTTTCCTATAATAGGGCGCCCAGAACTGGACACAGTATTCCAAGAGCGGTCTAACCAAAGTTTTATAGAGCTGCAACAAGATCTCACGACTCTTAAACTCAATCCCCCTGCTAATGAAAGCCAAAACACCATATGCTTTCTTAACAACCCTGTCCACTTGGGTGGCCATTTTAAGGGATTTATGTATCTGCACACTAAGATCCCTCTGTTCCTCCACACTGCAAAGAATCCTATCCTTAATCCTGTACTCAGCTTTCAAATTTGACCTTCCAAAATGCATCAACTCACATTTATCCAGGTTGAACTCCATCTGCCACCCCTCAGCCCATCTCTGCATCCTGTCAATGTCCCGCTGCAGCCTACAACAGCCCTCTATACTGTCAATGACACCTCCAACCTTCGTGTCGTCTGCAAACTTGCTGACCCATCCTTCAACCCCTCATCCAAGTCATTAATAAAAATTACAAACAGTAGAGGCCCAAGGACAGAGCCCTGTGGAACACCACTCACCACTGACTTCCAGGCAGAATATTTTCCTTCTACTACCATTCGCTGTCTTCTGTTGGCCAGCCAATTCTGTATCCAGACAGCTAGGTTCCCCTGTATCCCATTCCTCCTGACCTTCTGAATGAGCCTACCATGGGGAACCTTAACAAATGCCTTGCTGAAGTCCATATACACCACATCCACAGCTCGACCCTCATCAACTTTTCCAGTCACATCCTCAAAGAACTCGATAAGGTTTGTGAGGCATGACCTGCCCCTCACAAAGCCGTGTTGACTGCATTTAATCAAGCCATGCTCTTCCAGATGATCATAAATCCTATCCCTCAGAATCCTTTCTAACACCTTGCAGACGACAGACGTGAGACTTACTGGTTTGTAATTGCCGGGGATTTCCCTATTTCCTTTCTTGAAGAGAGGAATTACATTTGCCTCTCTCCAGTCCTCAGGTATGACTTCAGTGGAGAGCGAGGATGCAAAGATCTTTGCAAGTGGAAAAGCAATTGCATTTCTCGTTTCCCAAAGCAGCCGAGGACATATCTGGTCCGGGCCTGGCGACTTGTCAATCTTAATGTTTGACAAAATTTCACTTGCAATAATATTCTCCCATTCCTCAACACTGACTAACTCAGAAGAGCCATATTTAATTTTTTTAAAATATATTTTATTGACCTTGCCACCAGTTACTATATTATTGTGAGCCTCAGAAACAGATCAAACCTTAACAGATACTAACGTGCAGCAGAGATTACAGATAACTGATATAATTTTCAATAGCAGAGCAAATATCAATTGCAGGAGGCTGAAAAATGTAGGCAAAACAACTAAAGCATTAGCTTCCTGAATTACTTCATTTTGACATTCTATTTTATGATGCACAGGGCCAGGAAAAAGTTTTTAGTGAAATGCAAAGAGAAATTCAATTTTAAAGCTCCCTTTGAAAACCTGCATGCTGATGAGCAGCTGTAGCAGACCACTGTCTGCCGCTACATATATGGCATCAGCTCCTGTCAGGGAATTAGGGCTTCCTGATGTCAGAGACACCACGGTCATATGAACTGGTGGCATTCCGTATATTGGTGAGCTTGCCATCACATAATCACGTTCAAGTGTCTGTATCCTTCCCAACCTGAGGTTCGCAACTATATATGTATGCAGTGGTGTTAGGATTAAACACAGCCCTACACCAGCTTACACCATCCTGACTTGAAACTTTATCACAGTTCCTTCAGTGACACTGCTTTAAAGCCTTAAAATCGCAGTTATTCACCCGCATGGGCCCCAGCTATGCCTGCCTCTTTGTAGGTTACGTGGAACAGTCCGTCTTCCGCACCTACACAGGCCCCAAACCCCACCTCTTCCTCCGGTACATTGATGACTGTATCGGCGCCGCCTCTTGCTCCCCAGAGGAGCTCGAACAGTTCATCCACTTCACCAACACCTTCCACCCCAACCTTCAGTTCACCTGGGCCATCTCCAGCACATCCCTCACCTTCCTGGACCTCTCAGTCTCCATCTCAGGCAACCAGCTTGGAACTGATGTCCATTTCAAGCCCACTGACTCCCACAGCTACCTAGAATACACCTCCACCCACCCACCCTCCTGCAAAAATTCCATCCCCTATTCCCAATTCTTCTGCCTCCGCCGCATCTGCTCCCACGATAAGACATTCCACTCCCGCACATCCCAGATGTCCAAGTTCTTTAAGGACCACAACTATCCCCCCACAGTGATCGAGAACGCCCTTGACCGCGTCTCCCGTATTTCCCGCAACACATCCCTCACACCCCGCCCCCGCCACAACCGCCCAAAGAGGATCCCCCTCGTTCTCACACACCACCCTACCAACCTCCGGATACAACGCATCATCCTCCGACACTTTCGCCATTTACAATCCGACCCCACCACCCAAGATATTTTTCCATCCCCACCCCTGTCTGCTTTCCGGAGAGACCACTCTCTCCATGACTCCCTTGTTTGCTCCACACTGCCCTCCAACCCCACCACACCCGGCACCTTCCCCTGCAACCGCAGGAAATGCTACACTTGCCCCCACACCTCCTCCCTCACCCCTATCCCAGGCCCCAAGATGACATTCCACATTAAGCAGAGGTTCACCTGCACATCTGCCAATGTGGTATACTGCATCCACTGTACCCGGTGCGGCTTCCTCTACATTGGGGAAACCAAGCGGAGGCTTGGAGACCGCTTTGCAGAACACCTCCGCTCAGTTCGCAACAAACAACTGCACCTCCCAGTCGCAAACCATTTCCACTCCCCCTCCCATTCTCTGGATGACATGTCCATCATGGGCCTCCCGCACTGCCACAATGATGCCACCCGAAGGTTGCAGGAACAGCAACTCATATTCCGCCTGGGAACCTTGCAGCCTAATGGCATCAATGTGGACTTCACCAGTTTCAAAATCTCCCCTTCCCCTACTGCATCCCTAAACCAGCCCAGTTCGTCCCCTCCCCCCACTGCACCACACAACCAGCCCAGCTCTTCCCCCACACCCACTGCATCCCAAAACCAGTCCAACCTGTCTCTGCCTCCCTAACCGGTTCTTCCTCTCACCCATCCCTTCCTCCCACCCCAAGCCGCACCCCCATCTACCTACTAACCTCATCCCACCTCCTTGACCTGTCCGTCTTCCCTGGACTGACCTATCCCCTCCCTACCTCCCCATCTATACTCTCTCCACCTATCTTCTTTTCTCTCCATCTTCGGTCCGCCTCCCCCTCTCTCCCTATTTATTCCAGTTCTGTCTCCCCATCCCCCTCTCTGATGAAGGGTCTAGGCCCGAAACGTCAGCTTTTGTGCTCCTGAGATGCTGCTTGGCCTGCTGTGTTCACCCAGCCTCACATTTTAATATCTTCTAGAATGACCTTTTACACATTGTATGCTTTCTTACTATAAAACAGTAGGTGGCACTGATTCCTTCTTTAATCAAGTATCTCAAAGCTACCTTCTTTCCAAACTTAGAGTCTGCACTAACATGAAACAGTGAATATTCTTTTTGCATTATTACTATCAAGATTTTGTATCTTTTAATTTAGTTTGTTCTTAATTTGGTAATTTTTAGTAATTGCATCAGATCACTATATTTTGGATATTTTGAATTTACCAGTTGTCAGTTGAGTCAATTGATTAAATGTAGGCAAATTATCTCTTTGTAATAGGAACTCCACATCAAACCAAGAACTAGGCTCAGATTAAAAGATTTGTATCCATCTGAATCCATATATTCAATTAGTAGGAACCATAGCCCTCTGCTAATGATATCTTGAACTTAATTTATGTAAGACTGACTCTGAATTAAATGACCACTTCTCTTATTTGATTGATAAATCTTGGATGCCTGTTGGGTAGTCCTGATCGTTTTGTTGCTGTTATTAATGGATAATTACTTAGGGAAAGATTGCTCCATTCCTTACTTTAATTTGTTTTTTTTTGGTGGAACTCTGCTAATATTCTAATTTTAGTTTATTGATTAATTATTTTTTGGATGGGAAGGCTGTTATATTTGTTCATTTTATGTGGTTATTTCGTTAATGGACTTTGGTGAAGCCCACTGTATTAAATTGCTGTTGCTTTTACTTAACAAATAAATGTGTGCAAACATGTTAAATTAAGTGGTCAATTTCATTACCACTCCTTTCATTAAATTAATTAGTTTTTAGGGTATGAGTCAGTTTCCCCAGCTTCTCATCAACAAAGTGACAGAAAATCCATAATCAAAACTGAGGGTGTTTTTTTCGGATCAAGGAGTGAAAGAGAGAAACAGAACAATTTCACTATGCAGCCACTAACACTCTTGGGAGTCCAAAGAAAAATTATCGTGGTTCGGCCTACTCTGAATAATTTTGATGAAACAGGTGCCAATCAGTGTGCACGGGCCAAGGTGGCCAGCTGTTTTCATTTGGGAGTGGAGGTCAAACTTTAAAAGAAACATCTTATTATTTTTTAAAGTTTTACAAGAATAAGTCTTTATCACACCCTCTTCCGAGAAGAGTCAATCTTTTAAAAAATATCCCCTCTGCTTTCTATGGGTCAGGCCATTCCAAACATAGCAACAATGGGCTAAGCATGCACTGCATGCATTCTGCTCATTTGTATTGCATTGAGGCCTTACAAACATTTATTTCAGACAGCAGTCCTGGCATCCCTTTATTTGAGGCCTACTCAAAAATTATGTCAGGCAGTCCTCAAGGCACCCGTGGCAGCAGGTTTTTGAACAATATTTAGACTGCTAGATATTCTGCATTTCAAGGTAAATGTGTGATAAGTAGATGAAATTTGGCTGCATCATATCCCAACATAGTTTAAAAAAAATTTTAAAAAGATATTTTGAAGGAAAAGAAGGCTGAAAAAATGAGAGCATTAACCAACACTTGACAATAATATTAATTATCATTTAATTCCAGTGACAACCAAAAGCTGAGAGGGTAAAGACACCTTCCAGAAATGACTACATGCACATTCTAATATGATTATCTACATATTATATCTTGCAAACAACTTTAGTTTAAGAATCTCTTCAATACAAACATTTAAAATTTTAAAAATCTTTTTATCATGCTTTTTATCATGCCTCTCAAAAATGTATGAAAGCTAGTTATCTTCAAAGAAATTCTTTGACTTTGGTGATTATTGATTTCTAGGTAAATGTTGGAACCTTTATTTTACACAGGGTAAAATGTATTATTCATGTTGTGTCAGCAGTAACAGTAGCATCTGCCTTCTGCTTGTTCTCCCATCTTCTTTCTGGACACATTAATATTTTAAATCTCAGGCTTATTTGAGTTGCAAAAATACTTCAAGTCTACCTTTTGTGAGAATCTAGATGATTGATCAATATCAATGAGTTTGTTCACTGAGATATATTTTGTATATTGGCACTATATCTAGCTTATGATTTCCCAAAACCGTTCAACTTACCAAATTTAAATATAATGAATACAGTTAGTAAATCTTCTTACTTCAACTAACCACCTCACTTAGTGATTGCGGCTCTGTAACATAGCATATCATAGTAGAGAAGATCCTTTCAGAGGAGGGAAGAATTTATCTAGTTTAAAATTCAACAGGCATGTGGACCAGACTAAATCCCCTCAAAATATTTAGAAGATAACCTTGACCCTTATAATTTTCTTATTTTAAAGGTAAATACAAGGTGTTGCATTCCAGACACAATTCAATTGCTATAACAACTGTGTTTAAAGCATAACACACTTTATTCATCCCTGTAGTTAAAGTATACAACAAATAAAAGAAGGAATTGGAATAACTTAATTCTATTGGAAAACTTAGCAGAATAATAGATGTAGTAACTATTACAAATTAACTGTTCCAATGTAGTAATGTCCCATAAACACATCCTTGTCAAAAAACAAACTCAGGAAACAGATCATCTCATATGTAACTCCTATAGCAGGAAGCAAACCCCCAGCTTTTGGCGATATCCCAGAGAAGGAAAAAATAATTTCCACTTCCTCAAGACCCAACAGCAAATTGTGTGAGCAGAAAGTGAATATTTTGGTTGTGTGGGAGCTTGACGACACCCATTCAGGCTGCTCCTATTGTTTCAACTTTTTAAAAAACCCAAACACTTCACAAGCTGCTTACTTTTGTGGCTCTGGTGGACTGCTCAACTCCTCTGTCTTAAAATCTCTCTTCAAACCAAAACCAGGATGAAATATATCTCTTAAAGCCATAGTATTGTCACACTTATTTCCAAACATAATTGACTGAGGTCCCACAAGCACCATGAGAGGAATGTCACCCAGTCTGGGACATTGATGTTACCACTGGCTATCTTCCTTGTCAACAGCTGTATGAAACCTAATGTGCTACAATGGTAATGAAAAAAATCCACTCATTTCTGGATTAAAATAAAAAAAGCATTTTTGGATGATATGTCAAATGACAAATATTTAGAATGATATAACTTTATATAATATCATTAAATGATATATTGCAGTAATTAGTAAAGACCTGTCAAAGGCACTGATGAGAGGATTTATACCTATACACATGGTATGCATTTTAATTAATTATATAATTTATGTATATATGTTTATATAACTGTGCTGCAGCAAGTCAAGTTGGTGGTAGTGGAAAGCTGGTGTGAGAATTGGAAAAGAATCTGCCCTGAAGAAGATGTCCAACATTGAATGTCCCAACAGGCTAGGAACCAGCCACTCTCCTGATCTTGAAAATAATGCATCTGAGAGCGTTCTTAAAAGTTGTTGGAATGATTACATTACCATTTAGTGGCAATATACATTTAAATGGCACAACTCAAACTCTGAATGCAGAAAAGGTTTCAGAGCAACAACTAGTTTGGAGGCATGATTCTGAAAGTGAAAGCACCAATACTGATGTAGGGTGCCGTCCTCACAATGATGCTCAGCCTAAGTAACTCAGGCTGAATTCTATAAACTCTTTACATCAAATCCTGGAGGCAATAATTTGACAGTTTTAAACTGCTGTGATTGTGGCCTAACGTATCTTTGTACACCAATTTATTCAATAAACCACATCACATTAATTTAGTATGAACCACTGGTGTTTTATTTTCATATTTCCAAATGATAACCATCTACACTGGCGATTCATATTTTACACCTGGCTTATAAATTGAGCCCTGTTTCTTTGAAGCTTGCTTGATAACTTCAGGTGTCAACTTATACGCTGTAGATTTGCTGTCTGGATACTTTTGAACCTGTAGATTCAACCAGTGGGCCAAAACCGACACCAAGGCATATTGAGCAAAAGTAGGAATATGGCATTGAGACAGATGATTAGCCGTGAACATACTGAATGGCAGAACAAACTTGAAGGGCCGAATTGCCTACTCCTGCTCCTGATTTTTTTATGTTCCTATATTATATTCCACCTTAGTTCTCTGAAGCCTCGGGTATTGTGTCCAGTTCTGTCACTTGTAAGTTCATTCTTCGTCATGATTCATAAACAATTTCTAAACCCACCAGCCTTGCCACAGTAATATGAAACTTCAGAAGTATCCCTAACTTCTCCCATCTGTGGTCCTATGCACTAACTTTAATTATAATAAAAGAAAGCCTCCTGAATAATCACATCACATTAAACTTAACTGAATTAGTTTTGTTAGCATATCCAAACAATCTGAGTACAACTAGTAATTTTTATGCTACATTTCCTGATTACAGGCATAAACTGAACAGGTGTAGAAGAATGCGACAAATTTGTTTGAATTTTACTGTTTACTGAAATGAAAGAGAAGGCAAAAGATTATCACATTTCAACAGAAGAAATTAAGTTTGATATTTAGCAGCGTGGATGAAAGGAAGGCCAGTAAAATTGATAGGAGGGAGAAAGCAGCAGAGAGAGAGGAAAACAGTGTGAGGAGGGCAAAGGCTGTGTGGAGGAAGCAGGAAGCAGCAGGACAGGAGAGAGAAAGCAGCAGGAGAGAGGAAAATAGCAGCAGTGGGATTGGAAGAATAGCAACATAAGGAGGGAAAGGATGGAGATATGAGCAGTTGGAGGAAGAAGATTGTGACTGAAATATAGTGATATTGAAGAGGCAATGAGGAAAGCTAGCAGCAGGGACTGTGGAGAGATAGTAGGAGAGTTTTGTGGTGGTAGCAGTAGTGATTGTGGAGGTTGGTAGCAACAATTGCAGGAAGGTAGTAGAAGGGAAATAGTGGCAGGGATTACGAGGAGGTGACTGCAAGGAATCAGGAGAGACAGCAGCACAAGGAAAGATAACATCAAGAGACAAAGAGCACAATCCACAGTAAAAGGGGACAGGAAGTGCGAGTTACAAGATACATTGCAGCAACTTCCTAAAGCCTTTTCAACAGTATGACCCAAAGTTATGATTTACCATGTCAAAGAATAAAGCATAGTGGTCATAAAGGACACCACTATTCCTTTCTGTAACTCCTCTAAGTTAGATGCCATCCAGACCTGAAAATACATTGCCATTCATCCATCACTACTGGGTCAAAATAATAGAATTACCCAGCTGCGCAGTTAGAGATAGGTAATAAAGTCTGAACCAGCCAGCAGCCACCATATTCCATGAGTGATTAAAACACAAAGACAGATAACTAGTGCTAAGAGGGATCTTTAAACAAATTTGGCACCGTTTGGGCTGCGATGGAGCATTAAGGAGCATAATCAGATGGGCAGAGGACTGAAATCAAACAGAAGAAGGTGAGATCATTGACGGTACAAAGAGGTCTAAATTAGGTTTGAAGAGATTGTGTGCAAATGCACAAAGTGATGCAGCAGTAGCATCTGTACCTCTAGGCTAAAAAGTCAGGTTGAAGTCTCACCTGTCTCAGAAATGTGTCATAACATGTCCAAACTGGTTGATTTCAGTCAATACATAAAATGTTATTTCAAAAGTTTGTAAGATGCAAGCGTAATTAGCCTTTTGTGAATGTTATTTATTAATAACTCAAAGCAGTCTCAAAAAAGCAGAGTCAGATGCTTTACATTCCTCTGTGCACAATGCTGAGGAAATAAAGACAATGGTAGAAAGGAAAATACTGCAACGCTAAGAAAAATGTTGTCGACTGGTAATAAACAGATTTTATTTAGTTGAATTATAATTGAAAAGTGAATGGACAGGGTTCATGTTAAAGGTACAGAAGGGGAGGAATTTATGAAGTGGAGCCTTTGGAGAGGTTGCAGAAGAGATTGAAAAGATTTTAATGATGATGAGGAATTACAGTTACAGCAAGTGAACAGGGTAGTCAGTCAAGCATAAACCTCCTCCACACGATGATAACTCAATGTTACTACAATTATACAATTCCTTCTTCAGGCCTTTTGGCTCAGATCAAGTGTAAGTACTGTGTTCCGAATCATCAGAGGATTTTGAGACTATCACTGCGTCACGATTGGATGATGAAGGACCTGACTTGCTATGGTGGGTCTCTGGCTTTATCCTAATGTCAATTCGGTTTTCAGCTAACCAGAGCTATGGCCATGGCAAATGCCTGAGCACCAGACCACAATATGTGAAACACATGGTGTTGTGAAGGATCAGTCTGGCCTCATTGCTGGAGAACACTCTAAGTAGTTGGGCAATTCCATACCATATGTCCTCCATGGAGAAATTTGCAAAGAAAAACACCATTGGCCACAAGTTCATCAAGAAGTGATCAGCAAATAGCATTCTCATGACCCTACGGGAAATGGAAAGGGTGGATCCTATCAGGTGGTTCCACAAGCAGACTGTCAAAGTCATCTGGCAGAATGTCTCATCACCAGAATTTTCCAGCCAGCACCAAGACATCACTTAACTGGTGGTGAGAAGGGCACTGTCCATCAGATCCTTCATGTTTGCCTGAGCTCGCTCCATTATCATATACTGCTCTTGAAGCAGCTGCACTGATGAAGAGGCTGTCACTCTTCTCCTTCTAGAATGTGCCTTTGCAAAGAAGGTTTGGAGAGAGATACAGTTGCATGCTGTTGAGGTCCATCCTGAGCAGCTCCATGGTGCAGAAACCTGTGCTCTACAGTCTGTTCCCTGGAACACACACCATGACAAATATCAACTGCACCTGGAAGACCATCAACTGGGTGAAAGATGCTTTTGGTCTGCCCAAAACCCTTTGTTCTTCCAGTATAGACAGTTGACCTTGGCCAAGTTACCCAGCACCAATCCCTGTGAAGGGATGCACTAAAGCTTGGAGCAGTTGCTGCCAAGGCATAGTAGGGAAAGAGATCAGTGTCTAAGGTCTTTCTGCCAAAGTATAACAAGGGTCCATTCAGGTCTCAGAGGCCCCATTGTCTCAAAATGTATGTAAATATTTCTCCTGCATGATTGAAAAATGTCCTTTGTTTTTCAAATTGTGTGGTAGCTCTGTGGGATGTCAAATTCGACTTTGTTGTCTGAGTTTCCTTCCTTTCTCTATGCAAAGATTGTACAGAACTCTTTGAGGACCCTTTTGACTACACATATGGAAAATTCTGAAATATAAATAAAGTGCATTTTCGCATTAAAAAACTACTAAAGTAATAAAATAAATCTTTTCATTAAGAGCTTAATCTCACTTTTTATTTAACATGTGAATATTCACAGATTCAAGCATTAGCTGAATGAATTCCGTTTAGCTTGTCTTCAAGTTTAAGCAGTGAACAATCCTCAAAAATGTGAGTCATTGTTTAGCCTGCATTATAGCTGATATCTGATTGGTCTTGGAGATACCACTGATGTTGTTTGGATACACATAGGCTATGACCAGTCATAAATGGTTTAAATTGCCCACTGTCACCATGGAAGACAAAATCTGGTGGATGAGCAATAGATTCGACAATGAGATGATGACAGAGTAAAGCCTGGTGGATGTTTTGAGCTACTATTCCTCCCGTCACATGTCCTTTGTCTCACTAAGGTGAAATTAGACAAATCTATGGCTAACAATCTGTTCTGAAAACTCTGTTTTTTGACAACTATGATAAATTGTACCACGGCAGCTGAAACAATTCACAAAATTATTTTAAAAAATTCTATATTAAATAAACCACAAATTTCTCACAGCCCACTGGTTTTATTGTTGAGAAATCAAAATAATTATAACCATAGACAGAAGATTTCCATTTGGATTAAAATCAATCAGAATCCAAGCCTTTAGAAAATGGCAGTGTTTCAGGTTTTCAAAATTATAAGTTTGTTAGGAATACTATTTTGAAATATTGTCAGGTTCCCAGAAATTTCTGCTTGGAGAGAAAGGCTACAACACTACCCAAAGCCCTACTTTTAATTGTATAAGTCCTGCCCTTGCTTGTTTTAATAAAATGCAATACCTCTCATTTGTCCAAATTAAACTCCATCTGCCACTCCTCTGCCTATTGACCAATTGATCAAGGTCTCTTTGTAATTTTAAATGGTCTCCTTTGCTGTCCACTATATCACCCAAATTTGGTGTCGTCTGCAAAGTTACTAACCATGCTTTCGGTATTCTCATCTAAACTAGTTATATAAATGAAAAACAAAAGTAGCCCCAGCATCAATCCCTGTGGAACGCCCCTGGTCATAGGTCTCCAGTCCAAAAAACAACCCTTCAACATCAGAGATAGTAGGAACTGCCTATGTTGGAATCTGAGATAACAAGTGCGGAGCTGGAGGAAAACAGCAGGCCAGAGAGCATCAGAAGAGGAGGAAAGCTGATGTTTCAGGTCTCACCATCCAATTTTGTATCCATTTGGCAAGTTCACCCTGAATCCATGTGATCTAACTTTCCTAATTATTCTACTATGTGGAACCTTGTCAAAGACTTCACTAAAATCCAAATAAACATCATCAGCTTCTCTGCTCTCATCAATCTTCTTGGTTACTTCTTATATCCAATTTTTTAATGTTGCTCGAAGTATTATTTCTCTTTTCTGCAAATTCACTTGACTTTCTGTGAACAGCAACTGGACCATGGAATGCATTAAACTGAAAGCTTCATTTCTGAGAAAACATTTTATAAAACCATAATCATAGAGTTATGCAGCACAGAAACAGACTCTTGAGTCCAACGCATCCATACCAACCAGATATCCTAAACTGATATAGTTCCATTTCCAGTATTTGGTCCATATCCGTTGAAACTTTTCCTATTCATCCAGATGCCATTTAAAGGTTGCATTTGTACCAACCTCTGCCACTTGCTCAGTACACACACGCCCAAACCTTTGCATGAAAATGTTGCCTTAAACTTTCCTCTTGACCTTAAACCTATGCCCTCTAGTTTTGGACTCCCCAGCTGTGGGAAAAAGACTCTGGCTTTTCACTATATCCATACCCCTCATGATTTTATAAACCTCTTTAAGGTCATCCCTCAGTCTCCAATGCTCCAGGTAAAAAAAAATGCTAGCCTATTCAGCCTATTCCTGTAGCTCAAACTTGCCAACCCCTGGCAATATTGTTATAAATCTGTTCTGAACTCTTTCAAGTTTGACAGCATCTTTCCTGCAGCAGGGAGACTAGAATTGAATGCAATATTCTAAAAGTGGTCTCACCAATGTCCTGCACAGCCACAACAATTCAAAAAAATGTCCAAATGTTCCATTGCTCCAGTTTTACACTTAGTACTTACGTATAAATACGTATTTCCAAGAGAGATATGAATGAGGGTTTTTGCAGCAGATGAGCTTAGATAGTGATGAAGTCATGTGATGTTATTCATTGCGTCAATTGAGAGTCTTAGTAATGGTACAATTTTGAGTCAGAAAGTTTTTGTCAAGGTCAAATATGACTCTAAGTTGCAAACAAACTCGTTTAATCTCAGACTGATACAGGGAGAGAGATAAATTCGGTAGCTAGGAAACAAAGTTAGGAAAAATAGGGCTGGGAGAAACCCCACAAATCCCAGGCATTGATCTATAGGAAAAGTTGATCAGTGAGATGGCTGGGTTGTATCTGTCTCTTGCCTATTTTATGTTTTATTTCCTCAGATGTAATTTGTTTTTATGGCTCCCTCAGTAATACAGAAAGAAAGCCCTTTCTGTAATGTGCTTTTCCAAGGACTTCAACATAATCTTTTAAACATACTCTCCTTGCAGTCTTAATGGGTCAGAGTGGAAAATTTAAACTAGTTGAGTGATCATTTATTTAAATGCAATGGTTATCTGAGAAACTGCAGAGGTAGTGAGAAGGCAATCTCAATTCTCATGTCTGAATAAATTATGGGAATTGCAGATGATTGAATGTTTTATTTATCCCATGGTTACCACAAATGTGTAAGATGCAAAATCACTTGTGTGACAAAAATAAGAAAAGATTTAAATTAATAAAAGATTGTAAGTCATAGATTATTTTAACACTTTGTACAATATATTGTGATTACAGTCAGCTTGTGATCTAGTATCTAAAATTAATGAGATCTCATTGAAAAATCCTTAGCTCATTAAAAACTAATTATCATAATTCGTATTTGTGAAAACATCCTAACCTTTTTTTGCCATCAAATAAACACCTTTATACAAATTTAATTAATAATCCAAATGTAAATTTTCACATTAAAATATGAGATTATTTGGTTAAATTAGCCAAAGGCAACAATAGATGTGTTTTAAAAAGTCTCCAAGAAATAATTTTAAATAACTGTAATATATCTAAGAGCTTGATGTGTAGATAATGAGCATTGTGAAGGAAAACAGTGGTCTACTGTTAATGAGGAAACCAATAAAAATGTCCTTCCTGTCAAAGGTCACAGACTATCATTGAATGTTCCCGAACAAGGAGTTTCTGAACTTATTTATAGGGTAAAAACCTGCATTTGTAGGAATCTAAGCCAATGCCTTCTAAGCAATGGAAGAAAAGAAGTAGGCTGCCTCTATTTTGAACAGTGGAAAACAAAGGCTTATAATGTTGTTGTTGTAAATTCCCACTTTCAAGCTGTCTCAATTACTGAAACAGAGTCTTTTTATGAACAGAAAACTCAATCAAGCCCTACATTTAACATTGTAATGATAAGATGACATAGTGTTATAAGTTTCCTCAGTTTGATTAGATCTTGTGTTTAGATTATATATTGATATTGTCTCCTTGGGTTAGTCTTGAAGATTTGACCTTTTGTTACGGTTGGCCCTGTGTCACCCTTATTGGAACAATAAGAAATGGGCAGAACCCTACCCTTCATAACAGCAGTGGTTTCCACAAACTGTTTCATAAAACTTTCCAATAAATGTACTAGTAGAGTTTTCTTTACAAGGCATCACATAGATGGAGAATAGTAATTGATTAGAAGAATTCACTGATTAATTATCAATCCCATATTTGAAAACAATTAGAAGAAACTCCTGCATGTTGTTAGTATTTGTGAATGAGATGGGGAAAGTCATGCACAAATAGTTTACTGAAGAGATGCAAGATTCTGCAGACATTATTGATTTAAATGTTGTGTACTGTAAATCTGTAAAGCACTTTGATGAAGAATAGACTTTTTGACTAGGTCAAATAGTGTGTATTTATTTTACTTTAAAAAATCAAACCAAGCTATTTGTCATTGCCTCCATCCTCATTTCAAATGGCTCTATAATGCACCTTTCCGTTTACTTCTGAGGTACATTGGCAATAAATATATCACCCAGACTTTTCAGTTAGCTTTGAGGCAGGATGCTAAGCCTTCAACAGAAATATAAGGATTCCATTGGTTTAACTGCATAGAAGAATCATACTCGGTAGTCCAAGCTCATATTCCTCTAATCTGCGGTTAATGCTGTTTTAAATTAAATACATCTGATAATGCTTGATAGATTACAAAATAAATCATAAAATTTCAATTGGAAGTAATGTCATGTTCATGCCTATATAAACTCATGAGCCATAAATATAGACTTATAAAACATAAACCTTAAGTGAGCATTTTTATGCCATACCAAAATGCAGCTGAGAGGTCAAGTGACCCTTTCTTAACAATGATTATGCATAGAACTATAAGATCCCTGAGTTAATCTTCATGTCTAGAGTAGTTTTGAAAAAAGTAGTTAAAAATTAAAATGACTGTTCATGTGGTTAATGATTGCAGTCTTACAACTCATTTAAATGACGGATTTCACAATTTTTTTAGAGTTGCAATCCAGAGGATGTGTGTGAAATGCACTATTTCCATCGAGATGGTATGTGGAGGGATGATCCTCTGGCTCCATTGTTTGATCATGGCCTTGCCATCTGAAACTATTATTCATAACATGGGGAATGAATGCTTTGATTATATGACCAACACTGAATTTCTGATAAGGAGTTGGAATAAAGTAGCTTGTTTGGAGCAGACAGCAAGAACCTTTTAGACCAGTGCAGGAAAAGCCATTGCACGGAAATACCATAGGTAGAAGCTCAGGGTTTGCCTTAACCTCACTAACTGTGTAATCCTGCCAGGATTATTTTCATATAGACCTTCAATATTTCATCTTTATTCTTGTGAAACAATAAGCAATAGCGAATCTGCCTTTCTAAACCTACAGACACATTAATTCAGTAGATTACATCATTTTAACCTTTACTCTGAATGAATTAGGATGAAGAACTCTCAACTTTTAAAAACTGAACTGCATACTACTTTTGTAATCACAATCCTTTGTTGATTGCTTGTCCCTCTGTATGAGTGTGCAGTTGGGTGTAGATGCACTTATATTGAGTGTTGAATAATGCGTTTATCTTAAAATTCCTAAGCAAATCTGTCATTTATTTATAGCTGAAAATTACAGCACTGAGAGATTAAAAAGAAGCTGTCTTCAGTTTGAAACAGGTAGGAAAAAAGAACACTACCCTCACTATCTTTCCCTTTTCTGTAGCAGTAAGGGTTCCTTTCTTCCCCGCTTCTTACATTTGTCTGCCTTATTGTGAAGGAGGAAGAAATGTTGCTTATTTGATATGTGCAACAGATATAAATACTTTGTAACTTATAATTAATAATCACTGAGGCAGCCAGCTGTGGCTAAAAAATAGATTCAGAATAAGAAGATGTCAAGCAAGTCAAACATTTGTCACCAAAATGGGTGTTGCCTCACTCTCAATCCCAAGTAGATGTTGAGTAATTTCTCCTTAACGTTCGTTGTTAAACTAATGTTGATTATTAGGCAGTTTGAATAGAAGCAATTAAAATTATGGAAGAATGCAAGTCTGTTTCCACTGTTTGAGAATGAGGGACCATTGATACAAGATTATATCTCTAGCATTCAGAATAGCGGATAGGAAAAACCATTTTACACACAAGGGCTTTGGAACTTCACTTCTCAAAGTAGTGATATGAGGCAGACACAATGGTTGGGATGCTACAGAGGCCTGAATGACTATGGCAGGAAATGTGGCAAAATTATACCAAAAGTCCAACGAGGCCTATCATGACATCAGGAGCAACTTTCAACTAAGTTCTGGGTGTTGAGGCAAAATTCTCACTCAGCAGTTGCCTATTAAGAAGATTTGTTGCTTATTAACTACACACCTTGTTCATTAATATGCTGCATCCTAGCGCCCATCTACCAAGTAAACTAGACACAGGGAATTCTTGAAATGGAGGTCAGAGCAGGTAGCTAGCAAACAACTCACAAACTTGCTACAAAGAGACTCCATGTTGTCTACCACACAACAACTTTTCAGGGCATGATCCATGGACATCAGCCTCATCCACAAACTTCGGCATCTGAAAATGTCGATATCATAGGATCCACATCGCACTCTTCCAATCCACTTCCAAAACATTTAGGAAGTTCAGACCTGCTTTGCAAGGGAGCATCGCAACTAGCAATAAAAGATTGCTGCATGAACACTTTTGGGCAAGTACCCTGCTTCCGTTAAAACTATTACTTTTTGTTAAAAAGTAACCTACAAATGGATATTAACATACATTAGATTTCACAGCAAATCTGCTTAGAATCAGGTGTGTATTGAACAAAACAGAGAACAAAGGGAATCTAAATATATCTTTTTGAACGCAAGTTTAAGTAATTCCATTGTTTTTTGTAAGACTATTTTTAGAGTTCTATTCAGATTCATCACAAGAAAAATACACTTTTCAATGGTTTGGGGAAGTTAGAAATAAATATTATGTACATTCTACCCAGAAAAAAAATGATGTATTTCAGCTATGATAATTTGTTCACTGCTCATAGATCTTTTCTACAATAATCCTTAGTACACAGAGATCATTTCACTCTGAATTTATGAAATCGACCTTAAACTGACAAGTTGTCCTTGAAGAAAATATTACAGCTCTTCTGTGCCTAAGCTGTGCTTCTAAACATAAACCTACATTACAATTTTTTTTACATAAAACTTTTCCCTATTACTAAGAATTCACAGCAAGGCTCTAATATTACCTAGCCTCAGCAAGATTGTGTTGCTGTCAATGTAAAAGGCCATGCATAAAACATGTCTTTATTCTGTTAAAAATGGATAGCAATAATGAAGCTTGCTTATACTGAAATTTTTGCCGTTGAAAATAAATCTCTGTAGATATGTAGTGATGCTCTTTAAAGGTTTTAAATGTACAAAATTACCATACACAGAGACCTTGAATTGAATTGAATTTCAAAATAATTTAAGTATTCAAAGTAACACAAGTAACAGCAAATATGACTAAAGAAAAAGTAAAGCAGTCAGCTTATTTAATGCACATGACTCTGAAACATCACTGCAAAAACCAGGCAATGGCCTTAATATGAGAGTGGGGCAAGATCCAGTGATTGATACAGTTAAATGAACAATAATACGAAAGGAATGATTCCATAATCTCTCATACATCGCCGCTAATTCAGTGAATTACATTCTCATTTTTAATAGTTAATGAATGGGATCATTCTTTTTTACACAATTGTCACTTCCATTTGACAATGAAAAAGATGTTGATTTCAATTCGCTCAGTTCTGTGTTTGTAGTAATATATCAAAAGCTTTCTGCTTTTGGCATGATGGCACATCCTCACACAATTCTGCACACCCACACTTCCATTTATACAACCAAACTGATCCCTTTCAGGTAGCTAGTCCACCACTGACTTTCCTATATGCCCTCCCACTACACTAGCAAATTAGTTGATGCAGTACGCAGTGGCTAGAAACCTGTCACTGGCTACTAGGGTTGCTAACCCTGCAGTATTGTCCTGAATTCTGCACGTGCTGAAGATCAATTTCCAAGACACTGCTGTCCATGTGTAATCCTGGAGAAATATTACGGACATTACAAAAGATTGTGATAGTTTGTCATTTTCTTTGAACATTTTGCTTTACAATAGATTTGAAAATGGGAAAAAATGTTGTACATGGCTGACACTCAAGCACCCAGTTGGTTAAGGAGCCTGAGATAATGGAAACTGCAGATGCTGGAAAATCCATGATAACAAAGTGTGGAGCTGGATGAACACAGCAGGCCAAGCAGCATCTCAGGAGCACAAAAGCTGACGTTTCGGGCCTAAACCCTTCATCAGAGAGGGGGTTGGGAAGAGGGTTCTGGAATAAATAGGGAGAGAGGGGGAGGCGGACCGAAGATGGAGAGAAAAGAAGATAGGTGGAGAGGAGAGTATAGATGGGGAGGTAGGGAATCTCTCTCCCACTGCAATTCTCTTGCAATCTCTTCAGCCTTGAAACTGCTTGACCATGTCCTGAAGCAAACCAGGTACCACAGTCACATCACCTTCCTCAGCACCTGCACCTCCATTTCCTGCCTACTAACCTCATCCCACCTCCTTGACCTGCCCATCTTCCCTGGGCTGACCTATCCCCTCCCTACCTCCCACCTATACTCTCCTCTCCACCTATCTTCTTTTCTCTCCATCTTCGGTCCGCCTCCCCCTCTCTCCCTATTTATTCCAGAACCCTCTTCCCAACCCCCTCTCTGATGAAGGGCCTAGGCCCGAAACGTCAGCTTTTGTGCTCCTGAGATGCTGCTTGGCCTGCTGTGTTCATCCAGCCTCACATTTTATTATCTTGGTTAAGGAGCCTTCTTGCTTTCCAATTGGCGTAGGAGCACAGGGGGTCACAAGGATGGATGTCTTGGCTCGTTAATGTCCGGAGTATGGGGCAAGTCACATGACAATACCTCCAGGAATACATTTAATCACAGTTGGCAATTCTACTGGCCACAGATGCTCAGCAATCCAACTCTGGCAGTTCCAGCTTCTCATAACGATGCACCCAGAGTGACAGAAAATTAAGTAATTAAGTTGGCCTTGTGTGATGCATATACAGTTGTATTCCATGCTTGGAAAGAACTAGCAATGTTGTGTGTGGGCTTTATAATCAGATCTGTCCATTCCACAGTTCTTTATTCCAGCTTAATTTAACTGTTAGCTAAGTGGGATGTAATGCTAATGATTATGAATCACAAGCTCAAATATGGATAAAACTTTAACAAAAACATGTTCAGAGAATTAAGAGCTTGAAATTTTAACACTCTGAGAAATGAGGATATTTTTACGTCTACATACTACATTTGCATTTTAGTACTTGCTCCTAATTATTTTTAATAGAACTCTCACTAAGGAGTTTATAAGACAGTGGGCAGTCAGCTCTGGCCGAGGTGAGAGACAGCTCACACAGACTAAGGAGGAGTATTAAACTCCCTTTGCTGTTAGAAGCCCTAATTAGAATGAATTATTTATTGTAAAAAAAGTGAGTCTGACAGCAACATACTGGGAAAATATAATTTATATAAATCAATGTGCATGGGTAGCTGTGCAATATCCTGGATGGAATGCAATCTTGGAATTTGGATGACAGAACGCAAAAGCACAGATGGATGCATTTATTCAATTGGAGTCCATATTATAACAACATAGACACTATCTTATACAATACTTCATACCAATAAACATTAAAAGCATCCATATTCATTGAACAATTAAAATGTTAACAGCTAAAATTTGCTTCCAATCACAGTGTTCATCAATCTGCCAAAATCATTTAATGTAAAGAAACAGATGATATAGGCAATTTGACCAAAAAAAAACTTAAAAGAACACTACAAATATTACACTAAATTGTTTTAAAATTTAACATCTTTATGTAGGAGATATGGACGGAAGTCATTCAGACCACCATATCTATGCCACCTGAAAATGACTGTGATCCTATATTCTACCACTTGAAATAGCTTGTCCTTATTGAATGTATCAAAGCCATTCGTACTTTTGAACATGTGCCATGCAGTGAATTTTCTGTCCTTAGCAATGACAGGGTTGAGAAACTCTCGGACTTTATTTTCCTTCAATCATTTACATTATCATGCTTATTATTTTAAGGCAATGGCTGCTAACACCCATAGTTGTGGGCAACTGAGCATGCAAACTAATCTACTAAGTGAGTGAGCATAATGAGGCCTGAGACACACCTTGTTCCAGTGCATGTGCTAGGAGCCAATCCCTGCTTGGAAAGTGGCCCAGCAGCAGCATTGCAATGTAAAGTGTTCATGAGCTCCAAAGTGCTATTTTGAGGATGTAAAATGCATTAGAAGGGGGTCAGAGCTGTATGATGATAATGTGGTGACACTGGTGCATATCCAGTATCATTTTTTTAAAGATGGGTGTAGGACAGATAGTTGCTTATGGACCGTAACCTCAAATGTTGGGGAATGCCAAACAAGAAAGAGGCCTGGAGAAGATGCTGACAAGCTGCAGCCACCTGATATCTGTTCAGAGTTTAACATCAGTCCAGTGTCTTTTCATTGCTTGAGAAAATAGTAACTGGCATATAAATGAGATGAGATTAGGCAAAGATGAGATGCTAATATATGGTAAATAGGCCCCTTGCCACTTACTAATAAGATTCTGATCTCTCCATTCAAACCTTGGATGGAAAATTATATTTCTTTCTCTTGATAAACAAAGAACAAAGGCCAATACAGCATAAGAGCAAGTCTTTCAGCCATCCAAGCCTGCATTGACACGTTTTGTCCCCTTCTATATTAAAAATGTATTCACTTACATGACCTATATTACTCTATTCCATCCTATTCATATTTTAGTCCAGTGTTTCTTGAAAACTGCGATTGTGTCTGCTTCCACCACCTCCTCGGGCAGCGCATTCCAGGCACTCACCACCCTTTATGTGAAAATTGTGCCTCCACATCTCTTTTAAACTTGCCTCTCGCATTTGAACCTGTGTCCCCTAGTAATCGACCCCTCCAACCTGAGAAAAAGTCTTATATTTTCCACTCTATCTATGCCATTCACAATCCAATAAACTTCATCAAGTCACCCCTCAACCTCCTGCGTTCCAGTGAAAACAAAACCAGTCTATCCAAACTTTCTTCATAGCTAAAATCCCCCGTACCAGGCAACATCCTGGTAAGTGGTAGTAAGAACTGCAGATGCTGGAGAATCTGAGATAACAAGGTGTAGAGCTGGATGAACAAAGAAGGCCAAGCAGCATAAGTAGAGCAGGGAGGCTGACGGTCTAGGCCTGAAATGTCAGCCTTCCTATCCTCTGATGCTGCTTGGTCTGCTGTATTCATCCAGCTCTTCACCTTGTTATCTCTAACATCCTGATAAACCTTTTTCTGTACCCTCTCCAAAGCATCCACATCCTTCTGGGAATGCAGTGACCAGAACTGTACATAATATTCCAACTGTGGCCTAACTGAAGTTCTATAAATCTGCAGCTTAACTTGTCTATCTTTGTACTGAATACCCCTTCCAATGAAGGCAATAATGCCTCTGGCCTTTTTTACTGTCTAATCTAGATACGCTGCATGTGGACCTTCACACCCAGATCTCTCTACATGTCAATACTCTTAAGAATTCTGCCATTCACCATATAATTTCTACCTGTACTTGACCTCTGAAAATGCATCACCTTGTATGTGTCTGGATTAAATTCCATCTGCCATTTTTCTGTCCATGCTTTCAACTGATCTGTATCCTGTTGTATCATCTGACAATTCTCAGCACTATCCGCAACTTCACCAAACTTTACTATCATCCTCAAACTTACTAATTATACCAGCTACATTTTTCCCCAAATCATTTGTGTGGATCATGAACTGCACAAGTACCAGCACTGATCCCTGTGGAACACTGTTAGCCACAATCCTCTATTCCAAAAACCATCCTTCTATCGCTATCTACTGTCTCCTATGATTAAGCCAGTTCTGTATCAATCATCCCTAATACCTTGTGACTTCACTTTTTGTATCAGACTGCCATGAGAGGCCTTGCCAAAGGCTTTACTGACGTCCATGAAGACATCATCAATCGCTTTTCCATCATCAATTATCATCACCTCCCCAAAACCTCAATCAAACTAGTGAGGTACAATCCCCCCTGCACAAAACCATGCTGTTTATTGCTAATCTGTCCATTTCCTTCTAAATATTTATAGATCTTGTCCCTGAGAATCTTTTCCAGTAATTGACATTGAGCAACTCACGTTTTTGATCTCTCCCTATTTTCCCAAGTGATGTTCATATCTCAAATCAGTCAGGGGCTGGTAAAATTCACTCTGTGTGCTTGCTTTGATAGTGAGATTATTTGTATATTCAAACAGAAGTCAAATCAAAATGAATAAAGGTGGTTATAAAATATCTCAAGACATATTTCAATGAAGATCTGGGGATTTTTATGCTGGTCTTGTTACCATTGTAGGATTTTCCACACAAATTGCCAGTTATATCTTCTTATATCAAAATCAGTTATTTTATTTCAAGACTTTATTCACTTTCAATGCTTTAGAGAATGTAATGTTCTCAAGGTAATTCTTTGCAATGATAGTGTACATAGAAATTAGGAATGAAGTTACAAAAGTAATAGAGATGCTAGAAAAATGAAAGAAAAAGCTAAAATGCTGCAAATTCTCAGCAGCCTTTGTCAAAATGGAAGTGATTGACATTTGCTGCTTTTTGTGAAGATAACCAACTATAAAATCACAAGTAATCAAGGTCTTCTCCAGTTCTCTTAGAATCATAGATGTCTACAGCGCAGGAAAAGGTCCTTCAGCCTTTTGAGTCTGCAACAGTTATATACCATGGCCATCCAAATATTCTAATCCCATTTTACAACATTTGGTCATAGAGTCAGGGTCATAGAGTTGTCCCACACGCAAACAGTTGCTTGGGTCCAACATGTCCATGCTGACCAAATATTCTAAATTAATTTAATCCCATTTGCCAGCATTTGGCCAATATCCCTCTAAACCCATCTACCCATCCAGATGCCTTTTAAATGTTGTAGTTGTATCAAACTCCACCACTGCCTCTCGTGGCTTATTACGTACACACAACCCACTGCATGAAAATGTTGCCCCTTAGATTCCTTTTATATCTTTCATCTCTCACCTGAAATCTATGGGATAATAAGACTTTGGCTACTCGCCTGATCCATGCTTCTCATAATTTTATAAACTTCTATAAGCTTGTCCCTCAGCCTCTGATGTTCCAGGGAAAATAGCCTCAGCCTATTCAGTGTCTCCCTCTAGCTCAAACTCTCCAACTCTGGCAAATTCCTTGTAAATCATTTCTGAACCCTTTCAAGTTTAACAACATCTTTGCTATAGCAGAGAGAACAGAACTGAATGCAATATTCCAAAAGTGGCCTAACCAATGTCCTGAACAGCAATAACATGGCATTCCAGTTCCTATACATAACACATTAACCAACAAAGGGAAGCATACCAAACACCTTCATCACTAACCTGTCTACCTGCAACTCCACTTTCAAAGAACTATGAACCTGCACCGCAAGGTCTCTGTGTTTGTCAACACTGCTCAAGATCCTACAATTAACCACATCCATCCTGCCCTGATTTGCCTTACCAAAATACAACATCTCAAATTTATTTAAATTAAACCCCGCCTATTACTTGTCGTCCCATCTGCCCATCTGATCAAGGTCTGTTGCTCTCTGAGATAATCTTTTGAACTGTCCACTAAACCATGAACTTTGGCACCATCTGCAAACTTACTAACAATTCCACTTAAATTCACATCCAAATCATTTATATAAGTGGACCCAGCACCAATCTTTGCAACACACTACTGGTCACAAGTGCCCAGTCCCAAAAAAAAACCCTCCACCATCACCCTCTGTCTCTTACATTCAAGTCAATTTTGTATCTAATTGGCTATCTCTTCCTGGATTCCATCTAATCTCGCTAACCTGTCAACCAAGCTGAATCTTGTTGAATGTCTTGCTGAAGTCCATATTGACAAAATCATCATTCCGCCCTCATCAATCCTCTTTATCATTTCTTCAAATAACTCAATTAAATTAGTGAGACGTGATTTCCCATGCACAAGTTGACTACACCAATCAATCCTTGCTTTCCAAATGCGTGTAAATTGCCTTGTATGCCTTGGTATCACAAGCACACATCTAAATATTTCTTAAATGCATCCACCATTATTACAGGCAACGAGTTCCAGATTTCCATCACCATATGAGTGAAAGACTTTTCTTCACATTTCCCAAACCTCGTGCCCCTTATCTTAAATCTATGACCCCTCATCATTAGCCTCTCCATCAAGCAAAAGAGTTCCTTTGTGTTTACCCTGTCTATGCCCATCATAAATTTACACATCTCAACTACTTGTCCCCTCAGTCTCCTCTGCTGCGCGGAAAATAATCCTAGTTTATCCAATCTCTCTTCATAAGTAAAACACACCTACCCTGGCAATATCCTGGTAAATTTCCTTTACACCATCTGCAGTGCAAACAGCATCGTCTTGAAACATTGATTCCAGAAATGCTCACAGCACCTCTAGCAGTGGCTACTTTTATCTACTTTTAAGGCTGCCAGATATCTAAGAACCTCCTCTCTGTTTCTGCTCAATTATTTCAGTATATCACTATACTTCTCCCTTTTTTTCTATACCCAAATCATCCCTCTCATTCATGAACACTAATGCAAAGCATTCATTTGGAATCTACTTAGGTCCTCCAGCTCCATGCACAAACTACAATTGTCATCCTTAATGGGTCTTGGCTTTGCATTTTTCTGCATACTGAGGCAGGACAATGGGGTTGAGAAAGACATCATAGAGTCATACGGCATGGAAACAAAGTCTTCCATCTAACTAGTCCATGCTGACCAAGTTCCCAATCTAAACTAGTCCCACCCTGCCTGCATTTGGCCCATATCCCTTCATGTACTTAATCAAATCTTTTTTAAATGTTGTAACCCTGCCTGTATCCACTATTTCCTCTGGCAGTTCATTCCACACACTAACCAATCTGTATAAAAATATTGCCCCTCATGCCCTTTTTAAATCTTTTTCCTTACACATTAAAAATATGCTCCCTAGGTTTGTATTCCCCTACCTTACGGAAGAGACCCTTGCTATTCAACTTATCTATGCCCCTCATGATTTTATAAACTTCTATACGGACACGCCTCAACCTCCCACATTCCAAAATGTCCCAGCCTATCCAGCCTATTTTTATTGACTCAAACCCTCAATTCCCAGCAACATCTTGCTAAATCTCTTGTGAACTCTCTCCTGTTTAATAATATTCTTCATACAATAAGGCAACCAAAACTGCACACAGTACTCCATCAGACATGATCAAATAGAGGAGCAGAGTTGATGGCCAAATGGCCTATTTCTACTCCTATATCTTATGGCCTTATGCTTCAGTCAAACTAAATGCAAATTCTCATCGCTCACTCCATTTTTTTGGTAGTGGAATGGGAAGAGGTTTGGGAGTGATTTATACCAGGCATGCAGAGGTGACACAGAAGTGGAAAAGAGCTGCAGATGGAACTATAGCTGAACACCCAACAGAGCCTGCTGGTGAATGTGTTAATATTATTATTATTACTAGGCTTTACTTTATCACTGTTTAGGTTGCTATAGCAAATAAGGAGAAATTGAGCAGGCCCTTTAAATCAGTAGCCCTGACAAAATTGCCATTCACGGCATAACCCCTCTCCCACTTGATATCCCACCCTAACATCCCAACTCAAATAAACTTCCTTCTCATCAGGCGGCACTAATTAGCCATAATTAGCTATGCTGAGTTGGTGGGGGCAGTCCTGAAGTGGGAAGGCCAACTAGTTTGCATTCACTTCCCTGTATCACCAGAAACCACATTAAAATCCAAACTCTGATTTACCATTAGTATTTGTTTACAATTCATTGGTCCCTAATTTTCTCAGATGACACCAAATGAAAAAGGAAATTATGGAGTAAATGACATATACCATTTATTATACATTGCATATTTCCCTTTGATTTTAGTTCATCTCCGCTGCTGCCCTCAATGAGGACAATTAGCAAGTAATTATCATAGAGCTGCCCACATTATAATCAATTGCAGTCACAATTTTTTCTGCACTTAAACCAGTTTTAAAGCAATGGAACTTTAAAATAGCACTGATGGCCTGGCAACATCATGATTTCTGTACTCCGAGAGTGAATTAAAATTCCAAATTGTTAACAAGCTATTATTGCCGTAAAGATTTAGCTGTTAGGACTTCTGCTTATCCACTTTCTGCTACTTGTATTTTAATGTTCTTATTATTATGCTAGATTTTTGGTGTCTGTGAGGTTATTTTCAGATGTTAAATAACATCTCATCCACTTTTCCACAGTGCTCAACCCCAGTAAATTCACTAAGACTACAAAGTATGCCTTTCCTAATAAATAATTTGTCCATTAATCACTAATTTTTCAACCAATGATGAGTACATTTATATCTAAGAACAGGAATTACAAAAATTATTCAAGCTCACAAATTCAGAAGAAAGTCAATATACCATTGAAGTCACAGAAATTTGTGATTTATCAATCTCATTTCAACCAAAACGATTAGTAAAAATTTGCAATGGTTTTACATTTAATGATTAGCTTGGTTAGGTGATGTTATGCCCTTATAATTCCAAAAACAAAATCAGTAATTATTTGTAGTTAACTTATCTAGAATATAGTTACATGGCATGCCTTAAATTCATAGATCACAAAGACAGTGAAAATGTACAAAAATCTCAAAATTAGTAATTTCAAAAATAAAACTAAAGTTTTATTCACAATTTCCATTCACAGAGATCCACTCTGGGTTCCAGATGGGGACTAGGCCATCATTCACATTAGTGTAGTGTGCCTGATTGAATGTCATGTTCACTGACTGAAACATGATGAGAAAAACATCAAAAAATTGAAGTAACTTAATAATGGCAGGACTAGTGCACTTGATGGTGAGATTTAGGATCTATGTTGTGTGGCTGGGATATCAAATTCCTTAGATCAAAGTCTGAATTGCATTTGCTGATCTGGACTCAGCACTTTTGTGAATCCATCTGATTAAGTAGCTGAAATCAATGGGACTACATAATCATGATGCAATTCACATTTTCAACAATACAATAGCAAGAAAATTTTGCAAGGCACAGCATCCTGTCTAATTAAAATGCAACAAATAAAATTTGGGCAGAAAGCTGGTATTCATAACTGAAATTCATAACATTCACATATTCATTCCAAAACAATAAAATGAGGGAACCATTTGGCAAAGGAAAATAAGGGCGGTGAGTTGCTCTGGGAAAGAAAATCCAAACTAGCTTTCTATGGTTGCAGAATTATGGAGTACTGCATGCAAACTAATAATTATTTTCTAAAAGTAATAGCAATAATAATACTGTAGCTTATGCCACCTTCTCAACAGCATGTGGAATGGACAACAACCTTGCCAACTACACCCACATTAAATGAGAGAATTTAAAAAATGAAAACAATTCATGCAACAAGATAAAATATTATAATCTATATATTTTGGGCACTTCTAAGGTATTGTTAACTTACTATAATCATTAACTTATTATAATTTATTTGTGAAAATGTGGACATGGCTGTGTGATCGTGCAACGTAATATCATCAGCTTACATACCATAAGCTGAATTATCATCTGTGCAAGTAATGTCACTGCAGGCCAGCAAGTACATAAGGTAACTGAGAGGGTGACAAATAGCTCCTCGGGAAGACCTAAGGCTGGTTGTACAAGAATAAGAAGAACTGTAGTCAGATATGCTAAAATCAGAAGAAATCACATAAGATTACACACATAGGGCTAGGCAACAGAGGAGAGGCAATGGGGGTGTGTGGTAGGGTCAGCTGTGTTGGACATTACTGAAAAGATTGACAAGGATAGAGGGATTAGTCAATTGCAACCATGCAAAGAAAGTAGATAACCTGTGAAAATGCCAGGAAGTTCAGAGATGGATTATTAGGTGATCAGTATGGATGGGTTAAGCATTCAGACTTTGAGAGGGAGCAAGAATTGCAATTCCAGCAAAATAACATGAGTTGTTGAGAATTGGGAAGGGACGAGATTAAAGGATAAGAAGTGGTTCTCATAAAAAAAACAGTTAGATAACAGGAGACAAAATGAGAGACAAGTGTTAGACCATCGGAGCAGCGGAGAACATTCACTAGAATGTTAGATTGCTGTATAGATTGTCTCAATGTTAGGCACAAAGAAATCCACATTCTTTGTTGAAATTGAGGGTAGAGAATCAAGGAAGAAGGATTTTGCCAGTGGCAGTTTAAATGGAGAAAATGAGATATGCCTATATTTGCTAACTTGAAATAATAGGAGAATACAGCTAAAAAGAGCATGCATGTAGAATTAATCACCAGAACCTGGTTTTATGGTTGAATGACTGTAATGGTCTTCCTCTAGATGCAGTTCAGTTTTCAATCATTGAAACTAAGCATCGGAATATAGGGTCTGTACAGGAAAATGCTAAGAGAGGGAAATGCTGAGGAAGTCTGTGTAAACAGTATGTCAACAGCAGAAGTTAGGGAATAGCTCAGTGGGATAAGAACAACAGTGGTGGTTATGGAAATGAGGAAATGATCAATATTAATGTGCATGTTTGCTATGGCACAGAGGTAGCACTTTTGCCCCCAAGTCAGAAGATTGTAGTTTGAAGACACACACTGAAGAACTGAGCTCCAAATCTATACTGAAACCATTGTGCAGTAATAGGTAATGCTGCACTTGTTGGAAGTACCATGAAAAGCTATCCATTATCTCAAGTGCCTTTAAAAATCCCATGACAAAAATCAGTATATGACATTCTCACTGATGTCCTGACCAATAGTTATCCAGTATTCATCATCACTTAAATAGATTATCTGACCATTACGTCATTGGCATTTTGATGGATCTTTTCACGTACAAAATGGCTGTTGTGTTTTTCAGATTACAATAGTGACTCTGTTTCAAAAGGACTTCATTGTCTCTCAGGAGTTTTACTGTGTCGTGAGGTCATGAAATGAGAAATATACATATCAACTTTTCCCTTCCTATTATTATCATAACTGTGACGAAGTTTGATCCACTCAGAGACGACAGGCTCCCTCGCTTCAGGGCCGATGTGGACTTGTTGGGCCAAAGGACCTGTTTCATAGCGTAGAGGCTCAATGACCTATGATTTCAGAGGTGGAGAGGCCAAGCGAGATGGCAAGCTTGAGGAGAAGCCATAGATGTGTCTGCTGGAATGATGTGAAGTATTTCTTTTAAAGCACAGTTCACAAAAGGCACATCATGCCTGTGAAGTTTAACGTAACGTTTAAGCCTTATAAGAATAGTAAACCATACCTGAGATACATGCTCAATTTGACAGCATGAGGTCTGTCAGGAAGCAGTAAGCCTACTACAGTTTTTGGTGAAATAAAGCTTCTAAATGGCTGTGTCTTCTTGTTATTTCATACAAGAAAAATCAACCTTAGTGAGTCCAGGTGACACTGCTGGACCTTTCTAATCAGGGATGTGGCCTGTATTTACACAGATTGAAGGGATGAAAAGCTGGCTGAAATAGGTTCAACAGATTTTAGGGGATGCAAAACCATCATTCCATTCAGTGTTTAGTACATAGCCCAGAGAAGTAAAATAAAATGCTGATGTTAGAAGAAAACTTCACATGAGGGCAGTAGGTAGCATTCTTCTGTGATTAAGGTTAAGGAACACTGTTGGAATGCAGTAAGGAGAATTTTGATTTAAATCTGGCCTAAGGTGCATATCTAATGTGCATATGCAGAAACATAAAATTTGTGTCGGGGTGGGGAAAAAAGTAACATTAATAACAGTAATGATTACACCTAGTTATAAAAGTAACAATAATAACTGCTAGACTCGCTAAATTTTTTTAAATCAAATTTAATGATGAGAACTCTCAGAATCCACAACATTATTTATTTAATTTAAATTTTAATCATTTACCAGACTACATTCTTTTCATGAAGGCACAGCTTGAGATAAAAACATGCAATTGATAGAACTAATTGGTACAAAATAGTGAATAATTTATGTATGTGTTAACAGCAGTTGTTGCTGCGAAGGATTCAAAATTCACTGGGACTGAATTTTGTCTGTTAGTGTAACTTATTTAAAAAGGATGACAATAAGTTTAAAACACTCATTCTGCATGGCTATTATTGTAGTATAATTATTCACAACTGGAATGAATGAAGAACATTAAAAGCAGGGGAAATAGACAGTGTGGTGACATGGTGGCTTAGTGGTTTGCACTGCTGCCTCAGAGACCTGGGTTCAATTCTACCGTCAGGCACTGTCTGTGTGGAATTTGCACATCTTACCCCACTTGAGTTTCCTCTGGGTGCTTCAGTTTCCTATCCCAGTCCAAAGATGTGCAGGTAGGTTGGATTATCCATACTAAGTTGCCCATAATGTGCAGACTAAGTGAATTAGCCATGGGAAATGCAGGGTTACAGGGATGTAGTGGATCTGGGTATGATAATCTTCAAAAAGTCAGTCTGGACTTGATGGGCTGAATGGCCTGCTTCCACACTAGCGAGCTTCTATGATTCTAGGTAAATACAATTATAAGAGTCTTACAACTGAGTAACAGAAAAGATATCTCAAATGACATTTCAATCTTTTTGCTTCGGCAACAATAAAGACACGTACAAATAAGGAACAGGCAAAAATTAAGGGAAAGGAAGTTAAAGTGCAAGCAACTAATTGTACAGCTCAGTACATAGCCTTCTGCAGGATAGCTCCTGTAGTGCAGGTGATGGCACATAAAGTGCATTATATGGTATTGCAGGAGATGAAACTTGGTCGTGAACTTTATTGTGCCTGTTGGGACCCCGGCGTCAGGTGGAAAGGTAAGGCACAAGCATGCGCTTCAAGGTGCAGGACCTGCTTGGCAATTAGACCTCATGGTTCGACTTCAGCTCATTGGCATGTTTGTGTAGTTAATAAGGCTAAAATATCAAATTATACTTTACATGAACCTATGAATGAAAATCATGTATTTTTGTGATGTTATCAAAAAAGATTTTAAGTGACATTTCTTTCCTGGCTCAATATTGTGACAAATCTTGAAGATAAAAACACAGAAGTTAGCTGAGATTATAGTGGAACACATTCGTACATTTGGGCTCCAGGTGAATCCAGTATTAGCAGTAAACATAAGCCAAGGTTGTACTCCAGTCAGAAGATCCAAGTTAATTCAGAGACAGTAGGAACTGCCGATGCTGTAGAATCTGAGATAACAAGGTGTAGAGCTGGATGAACACAGCAGGCCAAGCAGCATCATAGGAGCAGGAAAGCTGACGTTTCGGGCCGAGACCCTTCTTCAGAAATTCAGATTCCTGACGAAGGTTCTAGGCCTGAAACATCAGCTTTCCTGCTCCTATGATGCTGCTTGGCCTGCTGTGTTCACCCAGCTCTACACCTTGTTATCTCAGATCCAAGTCAATGTTGGCTTATTGTTGGAGAAACTAGGTATGTTCTTCCCATTGGCCGAGAGTTACAACTACTGAGTACCAGCTAAGGTTGGGTTGTTGCTGGGAAACCAAGAATATCCTTCCCTTGTTGAATATGGGGTTAGAAGCTGTTAGTTGTATTGATATGGTGCACATACTTGGGCTAAGATTTGTAAAGTTACTTGCAAAATAAAGGTTGCATCATTGACAAATTTGCACTTGCCAAGAAATAACATTTGACACTGAATATTTGCTGCTGTGGGGCAGAGAAGTAGCCAGGAGTAGATCACTAACCAGGAAGTTAGCTTTCCTATAGACTATTGCCAGTTGGTGAACAATTCTCACAAATGGAGAGTTTCCTGCAAGACACCATATTTGTGGATAAAATAGTCATCGGAATTTGAGGACTACCATCAGATTGCAGTGTTAGGGATGAGTTCAGTAAAGCTCAGTTAGCCAAATGGCTGCTTTGTAATGCACTATGATGGCAAATGGCTTTTGGATCATGCAGAACTCTCAATTTCAAACTGTGCCCTCACATGCAGTGCAGTGGCCCTCAGGTCAAGCCACCCACCAGTGGGTCTGTCTCTCTAATGATGTTGCAGCCCTGTGTTCTGGTAAGATTATGGCAACTTTATCTTTACCTTTATGATCCTCAATAGAGGATTTAATTATGCTAATTGGCTGCCTGCTCCAAGAAGGTTGGCAGCTGATGTGCATTTGATCTCAACACTGTGAAAAGGCTCCTGTTTTGAGACTAATATGGATCCCTGCTAGTTTTGTGATCACCTTCTCAACCAAGAGAGGTAAAATTCAGGCCTAAGTTTCAAAAATGAGCTGACTTTTCATGAAAGTATAAACATCCCACCACTTGTGTGTTTAATTTGGTGGGTGTGCCAAATCCTGTAGATAACTTTTGTTAGCATCTTGTCCAGTACTATAAATCAGTCTATGTCAGCTTTTGTTCATACTGGTAATCATTTTTTTCATGAAAATATGAAATACTGGGATTTAGTGATCAGCATGATGGTAGGTCAGGTACACAGATATCTTAATGCTGCTGTTGGATGTTTTATCAGCCTCCTATAGAAATAGAAATTATATCTAATTCTAATCATTTACTAAAATAAGGAAATTTCTCCTTTGTCACACAATATGTATGGAGAAAATGGTAAGTGAAACAAATTTCATACAGTTCACTCCAACCCCTTAGCAATAGTAATTTCCTAAACGTCAATCAAGTAATTAACACCGAGTAGTCCTGTAAACACAACTTTTGTAGAATGCGGTCCAGGATATTCTGACTCACATTTTAAGGTTAAAATAAAGTTCTTCTGTCACTCAAAATTCTTTATAAGTAAATAATTAGAAGTATAGGTGTCATCTCTTAACCATGGTGATGCATCCTGTGAACTGGGAAAAATAAGCACAAAAGTAGACCTCAAAGAAAACAGTATAGGCTAATATAGACGCAGTTAAATGTTATGCATGAAACACTACTGCTACCTAGAGCCCAACTTCTGCCATTAACATTTTACTGATTCAAATTAGGTATAATTCTTAGTTGTCTAAATGTCTTTTCATATCAATAAAATGAATTGTAATCATGGCTAAAGAAGTTCCATTTGAAATATTTCCTTAAAAATATAGATAAATATGTGGTTAATTCCACTTTATAACACTCAACAAAAGTCATAATTTGCCTTTAAATCTATCATAAAAGATAACATATATTTTAGGTGACTTTTAAAAATGACATTTTTATTTTTGAATGTTGCAAACTAAAAGAGGGTCTGTAAAATAATAAATTTCTTGCAAATTTACAGAAAAATCGCCAAAAGAATACCAAAGTTAATGATCAAATTACACAAATTATATTATTGCTTATGTTGGATAATAGATGGCAACCTTTAGAGAAAAGTTATTTGAACTCCTACAGCCCATGGTAAGCCATCATTAAATTAATTCAATTGAAATGAGATGACTGAGAGATGACCAGAAAACTGTCTCTCAAATGATGAAGGAATTCAATAAGATAGTCATTGATATGTAGGAAATTCTGGAGAAAATTATTTATCACGATGTAGCAAAGAGTTCATACTTCCTTGACGATGGAGTCACAGATTTACAGGCTAGTGAAGAAGATCTTTATTGGTCAGTGCATTGAGTATTTGAGTTGGGATGTCATTTGCAGCCATACAGGACATTGCTTAGGCCATTTCTGGAATACTGCTATCAATTCTGGTCTTCCTGCTATAGCAAAGATGTTAGATTTGTAAGGATGCAGCAAAGATTTATATTACCAGAGTTGGAAGGTTTGAGCTATAGGGAGAAGCTGAATAGGGAAAGGCTATTTTCTCTGGAGCTTCAGAGACTGAAGGGGTAACTTTTTCCAGGTTTATAAAATCATGAGGAACATGGATAGGGTGAATAGCCAAAATCTTCTTTCCATGGTAGGGGAGTCCAAAAGTAGAGGACAAAGGTTTAAAGTGAGAGGATAAAGATATAAAAGGGACCTAAGGGGCATCATGCAGTGGGCGGTGTGTGTATGGAATGACCTGTCAGATTAAGTAGTGGACACTGGTAGAAGTACCACATTTATAAGGCATCTGGGTAGGTACATGAATAGTAAGGGTTTAGAGGAACATGGGCCAATTGCTGGCAAATGGGGCTAGAGAGTGAGTATTAGTTGTGTCTTCTTGTAGAACACGAACATCAATTGGCTACAAAAAGACACAACCAATACTCAATCATCTCTATCCACATGGATAAGGAGAACCACCAACTCGACTGGGACATCATCAAGATCCTAGAACAAGCAAAGCAGAGACAAGCCTGGGAATTCCTCGAAGCCTGGTACTCCATGAAGAAAGCCATCAACAAACACAGAGAGCTCAACCCCATATATAGTCCACTGCAAAGGATAACTGGAAGTGATGTAATCCATCTCAACGGACTCCAGAGTTTAAATAACAGGCAGGGAAACACAATGGCGCTTCTTCGGAGGCTGCACTGATAGTGTAACCCAGCAGGGTAATGAAATGTCTGCGGAAAAACGAGCCAGTTCAGTGAGCCAACCAACCACAACCTGAGCTACAAATCTACTCTAAAACCTTAGATATACAGAAACTCTTAGCTTCAGTCCTTATGTTCCCTGCAAGCTTACTTTCATACTGTACTTTCCCCTTCTCAATCAATCCCTCCATCCTTTGCTGAATTCTAAACTGCTCCCAAACCTCAGACATATTATTTTTCTCGGCCAATGGACAAGTTGGACAGAAGGGTCTGGTTCTGTGTTTAGATTAGATTAGATTCCCTACAGTGTGGAAACAGGCCCTTTGGCCCAACAAGTCCACACCGCCACTTGAAGCATCCCACCCAGACCCATCCCCCTATAACCCACACACCCCTGAACACTACAGGTGATTTAGCATGGCCAATCCACCTAACCTGCACATTTTTGAACTGTCGGAGGAAACCGGAGCACCCAGAGGAAACCCACGCAGACACAGGGAGAACGTGCAAACTCCACACAGACAGTCGCCTGAGGCGGGAATCGAACCCGGGTCCCTGGCGCTGTGACGTTGCAGTGCTAACCACTGAGCCACCGTGCTGCCCAACAACCTCTGTCACTCTGCTAAGAAGTGGAATGACCTAGCTTTTGAACCAGATCAGATAAATAAATTTAAATAAATGCTAGGTAAAAACATGAGGTCAGGATTAAATACTGTTAAATTTAGATAAAGAGGAGTGGGAGGAGTTTCGTAAAACAGAATCTTCCCAGGCTGTGAGCAATGTGGCCTATGGTAAGAAATGTGGGAGGATCATGTGAGAATTTGAGTAAGGGTGTTCTCAATGTGAAGAGCAACAAATTTCAGTTTTCAGACAAGATACCTATGAAAAAGGAAAATCTATTACTGAGGAATATCATTTGTTATCACCCTTATTATTACCTCATTTTGCTTTATCAATATGCATCCCATCCAGATAGAAACCGGGCATCAAAAAATTGTGACTTGATATTCAGTTTGGGAACTTGATGAATTCAACTGCAGTTTCCTCCTCCAAGCCTGCATCGTAAACACCCGCCACCAAGCTCAAAGCATTTTCCATTGGCAACAGACACATGTACAACTTATCCATAGATCTGACACATTCCAGACTCTCTGCATGTCTTGGCACATCTCTGATATAACAAGGTGCAGAGCTGGATGAACACCGCGGACCAAGCAGCATCAAAGGAGTAGGAAAACTGATGTTTCGGGTCTAGACCCCTCTTCAGAGATGGCACATCTCTGACTCCTTTAACTTGCACTTCAGCAGTGCCATGCTGCATTTTGGGGCACAATGATGGCTACTATTGAATGAAAAAAAAATGCTTCACTTGTTAACACTGGCTCTTTTAGCATACACTATCAATGCCTTTCTGGAAACTCACAGCATCCTTGTCATTCCTTGCGTTTTGACATTCTCATCCTGCAGCCAGAGCCTAAAGGCTCACAGAGGTTTTGTAAACTAGGTAGCTTATCATGCTTGTTTACAAACAAGGGGATGGACATCTTGGTACATGGCATCATGCCATGCATTCTCACATGCGTGGCTTATATGATAAATATCCTACATGCAGAGTAGGCAAACAGCTTGGTGTCAAAGACAAAGGGGAATGGTTTTCACTGAAGACCACAGGGACAGTCTTCATTCAGAGAATTCTGGTTCCATAACTCAAGGTTAGCCTTTGAATTCCATCCAGAGATTTTGGTAGAATCAGGCATCTGGTAGGGATAGTCACAGCCAGGAGTCCTTACCACTTCACAGTGGGTAGACCATTTCAGTCAACTCTGTGGGCCCAATGCAAACAGCCCAGAAAGTCATTTGAGGATCTGTGGCTAAAATCTGAGGACATCAGTTGTCATTCATTGTTCAGTGCTATCTGCCTAAGTCACTCAAGGGGGTAGCTTTACCTCATTTGGGGACATTGTGCCTATTAATCTGAACAAATTGTAGAGTTGCCAATAGGTAATTTTAATAGATATATGCATCACAATCATTTTGACTGTTTTTCTTCTTACATCCATTTATCTCAATGAAATTGTCACCATGTTAGAATTTAATCAATCGTTTCAAGAACCAAGGTTAACTGTCATTCTACATATTAATAGAGAGAAGGTTTACAACATTCAGCCTGCTCTTAAGTAAAATACCGACAAGAAGGCCAATTCTGGAATATTTTGAACTGAAAGATGATTCCAGATCAGAGAACATAAATTTTAAAAAATATTGACTTTTCTGTTTATATGACAAGATATTTAATTTATTTAGTTAATGAACACACAAGTTTACAAATGCTGTCTTGCCATCTATATCTCAGAGCACTGCATATACATCCAAAATATGTAGTCCCTTTTCAAACTGTGAAAATGTCAAAAAGAACATTTGATTGTGAAATTATAGATTTGTAGGAACATAGAATTGAGGTTAAAATCAGATCAAGCATGATCTCAATGAACAGCAGAGCAGATTTGATGGGTCAAATAGCCTATTCTTATTTCTTTTTCATAAATATTAAATTGTAAACTAACTGTGGTTGTCATAAAACCTGCTACATAAATTGCTTCTGGCAAGTTTTACTTTCCTTAACCAAAGTAAGCAATTACCGTCTGAATTTACACTATAAGGAAACAATTTTTCTTTTGCGCACAGGACTACTTTCATTTAACTATTCAAGAAGAAGGTTCTCAAGCTCGCTAAACAGAGAAATTCCAAACGTTACTGGGCAATACCTAATTCATCTTGCAAACAAGAATGACACAACACTCCAATTTACAAAACATTTATATATTATTCTCAAGAGTATCACAATCTATTAGTTTTATTGGGCTTTATAGATTATTGGATTATAGCTATATCAAATACATTGATAATGTAAATGTTAAAGGAAATATGATACAGTGATAAAAGTAATTGTTTCCAATATATTTAAGCCAAAAGCTCAGAGTTTCTAATTTGATTGGTGGCATTCGGTTAAAATTTAACTGATTCAAAAATTGAGAGACCAAAATGCAAACCACATTCACAAAACTGAGATCTTCATCTTATTGTAACAACTTTAGTGCAATGCCTTGTGTCTAGAAAGATCATAATTTTATTACATTTACATGTTTAAAAACAGTTTACCTCACTATCATTGCAGCTACAGAACACAATCACATCAACAATTTGCGTAACCTCGGAGAGGTTTAAAAATTTTTACACAGGATTTGGGCATTTCTGGTGAGATCAGCTCTTATTGCCCTTTCTGAATTGCCTTTAAGATAGTGGTGAGTCACTTTGTTGAATCATAACATCTCATGGGGTTGCAGGTAAACCCACTGTGCTGATATGGAAGGAGGTTCAAAGGTTTTCACTCAGTGACAATGAAGGAACAATGATATAGTTCCAAGTATGAATGACATGTGGCTTGAAGGGGAACCTGCAAAAGTGTTAATGTTCCCAAGCATCTGGTGTTACTGTACTTCTCAGTGCGCACGACTGCCACTGTGGGTCAGTGGTAGACAGAATAAATGTTGAAGGCCAGGAGTGGCTACCAGTCAAGTGGGCTGCTCTGTCCTGGATGGTGTTGAGGCTTTTGACACTGTTGGAGCTGCACTAATCCAGACAAGTGAAGCATTTTCTATTAGATTCCTGCTTATAATTTTCAGTATCACAAAGTCTTGGCAGTCAGGAGGTGAGTCACTTGCTGCAGAATTTGTAGCCTCTGACTTCTTGTAACCATGGTATTTCTATGGATAGACCAGTTTAATTACTGTACAAAAATAACCCTCACACCATTCATAGTAGGGAATTTAGTGAGTGTAATATCATTGAATGTCAAGAAGTGATAGTTAGATTCACTCTTGATGGAGATGGTCATTTTTTTGGCACTTATGAGTTGCCACTAACTTGCTATTTATTATCCAAGGCCTGAATGTTGTCGAGGTCATGCTGCATATGGACACAGTCAACACTGTGCAAAGATCTCACATATGATATTAAGAAACAACTGACTTCATAGGATAGGGAAAAGTCAACAGATCCTAAAAAGGTCTTCATAGATGCTGAAGACCTTCTCCAACTAGTTGCCCTCCCTAGTTATGCAGTTTCGAAGCAGCCATAATAGAGATATCAACTTGATAATGTAGAAAGATGTCCAAATGACATTTCCATAAAAGACAGGACAACTTGAAATGAGAAAACAACTGCCTTAGAGATAGCATATACTGCAGAATACTGGAGTCAGAGACAACACAGTGTGGAGCTGAAGGAACACAGCAGGCCAGGCAGCATCAGACGAGCAGTCAAGTTGACATTTTGGGTTAGAAGCCTTCTTCGAAAATGGGGAGGAGGAAGGGAGCTTGGAAATAAATTGAGAGATGAGGGATGGGGTTAGGTAAGGGAGGTGGAATGGTGATAGGTGAATGCAGGTAGGTAGTGGTGGGGATTGGTCAGTAGGATGGGTGGGGCAGATAGGCGGGAGAGAAGATGGACAGGTTGAGTCAGATCAAGGAGACTGGAGGGAGGGTGGGTGTGGCTGGTGAAAGATAAGTGGGGTGGTGACAATTGGATGCTCTTCCGCTGTTACATTGGCACCATCCCTCACCTCTTCCTCTGCTACAGCGATGACCTGTATCGGCACTGCCTCGTACTCCATGAGGAGCTTGAACAGTTCATCAACTTTACTAACACCATTCACCCCATCCTAAAATTCCCCCAAACCATCTCCTATATGTCCCTGCCCTTCCTCTATATTTCAATCTCCATCTCTGGTAACCGCCTCAACGTCAACATTTATTTCAAACTCACCGACTCCTATGGCTACCTGGAGTACACCTCCTTTTACTTACCCTCCTGCAAGAATGCAATCCCCTACTGCCAATTCCTCCACCTCCACTGCAACTGCTCCCAAGATGGAGCATTCCATTCCTGGACATCCCAGATGTCCTCCTATTTCAACGACCATAACGTACGCCCATTCGATGATCAAATATGTCCTAATCTGCAACTCTTACATTTCCCAAACTTCTGCCCTCACATCCCCTGCTGCCGCAACAAAAATAACGACATTGTCTCCTGGTCCTCACATACCACCCCACCAATATGCACAACCAGCACATCATTCTCTGCCACTTTCACTATCTACAATACCAAAGAGATATTTCCCTCCGTACCCCTATCTGCCTTTCACAGGGGGGACTCACTCCACCGCTCTCTCATCTGCTCCAAATTCCCCACTAATCCCACCACAACCAGTAACTTTCCCTGCAACTGCAGGAAGTGCCATACCTGCCCCTACACCTCACCCCCGCCTCCATCCAAGACCTAAAACAAACATTTCACATCTGACAGGGGTTCACCTCTTCATCTTCCAACCTGGTTTACTGTATCTCTTGCTCCTCTAGATCGGTGAGACCAAGCACAGACTCAGGGATCATTTCGTGGAGCATCTTCACTGTGTATGCAACAATCAACAACACTTGCCCATTGCTTACCATTTTAACCATCCCCTCCCACTCCCGTGATAACATGTCCATTCTGGGCTTTCTCCAGTGCCACAATGATGCCACATGCCAACTGGAGAAGCAACACCTCATATTCCACCTCGAGAAGCTACAGCCCAATGGCCTTAACATAGAATTCCCCAGCTTTAAAATCTCCCCACCCCCGGCTCATCCCACGTCCAAACCTCCCTCTCAACCCCACCTCCCTGACTTGGCACAACTTGTCTATCTTCATCTCCACCCTCCCCACTGACCAATCCCCACTATCCCCTACCTACATCCACCTATTGCCATCCCACCTACCTTTCCCCAGCACTACTATTTAGTTTCGAGCTCCCTTACTCCTCCCCATTTCTGAAGAAGGGTCTTGGCCCAAAATGTCAACTTTCCTGTCTTCTGATGCTCCCTGACCTGTCGTGTTCCTCCAGCTACACACTGTGTTGTCAAATTACTACCTGATTTGCCTTATCCCAATCATCAGCAGTTACAAAGACTTACCTAGAGTAACAAAATGGAACACTGACAAATTAGCAGTTCACCGTTCCTCAGTTCAGTTTCTGCAAGAATTCTTGACCTTAGACACGACAGCAGAATTCCAAAGACGGCAGAGGTCACAGGTTTGATGATAAAGAGTCTCGGTGAGTTTCTGCAATGCATCTTGTGGGTTATACACACTGCTGTAACTGTGGGTCAGTGGTGGACAGAGGGAATGTTGAAGATGCGGAGGCTCAATATCAAGACAGTATTCAAGCAAGGTTGTGAATGACAAGATAGTCGCCACCAAATGCAACATGAAAGAAATGAGAACAATAAGAGAAAAAAAGCAAACCACAAAAACAAAATGGGAGCCGAGTTTTCAAAGTTCAGACAAAAAGACTATAAAACGCCAAGCCCGAAGATGAGATACTGTACATCAAGCTTGCATTGAGCTTCATTGGAATACTGTAGCAGGCCCAAAACATAATAGGAGAAAAGTGTGGATTTAAAATTATAGGTGGATGGAAGCTCAGATTTGCAAATGAAGGTTGAACAGTGGTTGTCCCGAATGTTGACACCCAGATCTGCATTTGGTCTCTGTATTTGTAAAGGATAACACATGTTGAGCAGAAAACGTAGTATTATAAATTGCAAGCAGTATAAATCCATGTTGCACTCAGAAGGAGTATTTGAATCATTGGGCTTTGAGATTGGAAGAGATAAATAGCGAGTTAATGTAACATTTATGCAGGAAATTTGGGGAAAGAGGGTAGAGATGTAAGGAGTCCCTGAGAAATGGGCTGAGGTATCAGGGACGGAATGGTCCCTTCAAAATGCTGAAAGGTGTTGGCAGGGGAAGATGTGTTGTAGTATAAGGCAAGAAATGGCAAAGTCAGGAAAAGACGCCGCTGTGGCACAAAGTGAAGACTGGGGAAATTTATGATGTGTCTGCAAGAGAGGAGACAGGGAGAGAGAACATATGCATGAAATAGAATGGCAGCATCTGGTAACCATGCTGGGAAAGGGGAAGGAGGGATTCTTGGTTGTTAAAAAATAAGTATATTGGAAGCAATGGTATGGAAGGTTGCAATGTCCAAACAAATGTAACGGTTATGAAGAAATTGAAAGAAATGAAATTTTTTTACAGGGAAGGGGATGTGGAGAAGTTCTATCAAGATTTCAGTATGAGTTACTGAGCTTATAACGAATATTGATTGATAGCTTACCCCAGAAACAGAGACAGAGAAATTTTGTAAGGAGAGTGAAGAGTTATCAGTAGACTGCGTGAAGCTGCAAGAAGGGTGAGAATGGAAAGTTAAATCAATAATTCTTTCCAGTTCTGTTTGAGTGCAGAAAATGGTACATAATATTTACCAATACACCATGAAATGTCCGGTAATGTGTAGGAGCAGTAGTATGCCATTCAGCCCATTCAGTCTATATAGGTAGTTCTCTGACAAATGTGATAGTTATTTCCTTGCGTGACCTTGCACTATAGAAAAGCATGCTTTAGAAAACCACCGTAGAAAAAATTGCGTTATAGGGAAATTGCTATAATCACTGTACAGCAGAAAATTTGCATTATCCAAACAGCGTCTACTATTTCTCAATCGGGTTACAGCCAATTTGTATTAACAAAATATGTGTTATAGCAGAACTACCTGTATTGCCATTAAATGAGATCATGCCTAATCCGATAATCCTCAACTCCACTTTCCTGCCATTTCTCATTATCCTTGATTACCTTGTTCATTAAAGTTCTGTCCGTCTTGGCCTTGAATATTCTTCATGACCCAAAATCAACAGCTTTCTGTGCCAAAAATTTCCATACCTCCACCACCTTCTCAGAGAAGAAATTCCTCATCTTCTCTTAAATAGGCAACCCTTTATTCTTGGATAATGCCATCTGGTCCAAGGGGAGAATTGATGGATGGGCCTGAATGGAACTAGAATGAACACCATGTCTCATATAGCTACACATTTTCCATAGGTTCCATAGTGGTTATAGCACTAGTTGTGTAAACCAGGGGTCCTGAGTTTGTGTCTTACTGGAGCCTTCCTGGTATTTCTTAAAAAGCCAGCATGATGGCTCAGTGGTCAGTCCTACTGCCACAAAATGCCAGAGACCTCGGTTTGATTCTACCATTGGGCAACTGTCTGTGTGGAGTTTGCATATTCTCCCCACGTCTGTGTTTGTTTTCTCTACTGTCCAATATTCTACAGGAATGGCCATGTTAAATTTCCCATAGCGTCCAAGGACGTGCAGGAACTCATGCTTTGTCTGGGAATTTTACAGTCTTCTGGATTCATCATTGAATTCAACAATTTTAAATTATAACCTCTGTCTATTTACATATGTTTTTCAATACTGATTTGGATTTTTCTCTCATTTCTTTCTAGTTCTGTCATTTTTGAGCTTGGAGCTGAGTTATTCAGGTTCCTGCTATTCCTATTTTTCTCTACACAGATCTACGATTTCCTCAATTGCTCACCTTTTTTGTCTATTCATTAATGGGATGAGGGTGTTTCTGGTTAGGCAGCATTTATTGCCCATCCCTAATTTCCCAGAAGGCAGTTCAGAGTCAACCACATTGTTGTATGTCTGGAGTCACATGTAGGCCTGACAAGGTAGGGATGGCAGTTTCCTTCCCTAAAGGATATGATGAATCAAATGGGTTTTTACAGCAATTGACAACAGAATTCATGGTCTTCATTAGATTCTTAATTCTAGATATTTAACTGAAATCAAATTCTACCATGTGCCATGGTGGGATTCAAACCCGGGTCTTCAGAATGTTGTCTGGATTAACAGTCCAGCGATAGTATCACGAGGCCATTGCTCACCCTCCTCCACCTACCTCTCCTTTTTACCTCTCAGCATGAAATCTTGGGTGGAACTGGCCCTCAACATCCTCACAGGATGGCAAATCAGTAACTTGCTACAGGGTGGTCAGGAAGCCTGCCACTCAGCTAGAACATAGGTGCAGGTGGATCAATTCAATGTTAAGGGTACATTTGCCTCTTAGTGAGAAGTTTTCCCACCCTCTGGAGCTGCCTGTCATTTAGATTGAAACAGTGTATCCAATCAGCACTAGAGCACCTAGCAGACACTACAAACAGTTCCACCAAGAAAATCAAGTTGAACCCCAAATCCAGGAAAGTTAGGAATATTGGGTTGAGAGGGCTGGTTGCCTGAGGGAAGGGGTGTGGAGTGGTGAGATTTAAAGTCCAGTGATGTTGGAAGAACGGAGGAGGGCTAGAATACGTAGAATGCACCATTGCGGATAGTGCATCCATCCTTCCTTCCACACTTTAAACATAAAATGGGCTGAGCACTGCCACATGCATTTACATAAAAGCTCAAGTGACCCCAAGTTATGTAGTTAAATATAGTGGATTAGATGCTGATTGCAGCTCCCTACCAACTCTGTATTAACTCAGAAGTGGAGAAGTTTTCAGGGTGAGGAGACATAAAATCAGAAATGAGGCATCATTGGGAAATAGGCTGAAATGGACCAGGAGTTAAAAAGCTGCAAAACAGGCTCAAGTTTTGAAACTACTTAAGTGACACCATTGGGAAAACATAAGCTCATGAAGTGGGACCAGGAGCCAGCGGAGACTGAGTGAAGGCATTGATAAACAAAACCCAGATGGGTAATTATTTCTACCTTCCAGGCCTTAAAGCAAATATTTGTTTTTAGATTACATTTATATTGTTGAAAGCATGCCTGGTATATATTTAAAATTCTTTAAAAATGGAAATAAACAGACAGAGAATAAATTAAAGGCAATTCATGGCAAGGCAGCTTAGATCAGTGGAATTTTGCTCCTGTGCAATTTGCAAGTCACGACACTTTTAACGTCCAGGGTGACCATGTGAATCCAGCGGCAGTGACTGCAAATTCATGTTTTGGTTCAGGAGCAGCGGCTGGAATCACTGTGGAATATCCGTAAGGCCTCACATGCAGTGAAGTGTTCACCTTGCAGATAAACAATGCACAGACGAAAAAGGAACAAAGTGTGAAGCTGGATGAACACAGCAGGCCAAGCAGCATCTCCACTGCTTGGCCTGCTGTGTTCATCCACCTTCACACTTTGTTATTTTGGATTCTCCAGCATCTGCAGTTCCCATTATCACTGATCACAGACGAAAAGGGAATGTGTGACCATTAGACAGAGTAAAAACAGGCACATAGTGTAAGAGTCCCCTGGGGCCATCTCTTTTCAACAGTCTTCCCATTTTGGATACTGCTGGGGAAGATGGTTTCTCTGGGGAATACAGTGAGAACTAAGTCCATGGGACCAGGAATGGCTCAATTGTAAGGACAATTGGCGGGCTGGGGAGAGGAGAAAAGAAACTGTTCATGAGCAATAGTGATGGCAGTCTCTATCAGAAGGGAAAAGATAATAAATGTTTCAGCAATTGCAAATGTGACATCGGAATGGTATATTCCCTCCCCTGGCACAAAGGTCAAGGATGTCACCAAGCCGCTCCAGGACATTCTGAAGGGAGAATGAGAGCAGTTAAAGTTTATGGCCCATATTAGCACCAAAAACTAGGTAAAGAAGAGGATGCGAATCATGCAAGCAGAATAAAGGGAACCGGGAAATAAATTACAAAGCAGGTTCTCAAAAGTAGTAATCTCAGGATTACTACACGCTGGTGAGATACAGATAGGTGAAATGACCACATGAATGCATAACTAGAGGGGTGGTTTCGGAGGATTAGATTCTTGAGGCTTTGAGACTGATTCTGGGGAAGATTGAGCCTGTACAAGCAGGGGAAGTTGCACCCCAGAAGGACTGCAACAAATGATCTCACTGGGTTTTCACTTGTACAGTGGACGAGACATTGAGCCAGAGTGGCAGGAGAATGGGAACCTAAGCAGGACACCAAGAATGAGGGAAATAAAAATGGAAATGAAAAGTAAAAGAGTCGAAAGCAAAAGGCTAGAGATTAAAGAAATGAGTACTTATTAAAGGAAAGATATGATTTAATTGAAGGCAGCTCAAAGAAGGTTCACTAGGATAATCAGACTATGGAGGGATTGTCTTTTGAGTGAAGGTTAAACAGGTTGGGGTTCTACTCATTAGGATTTAGAAGAATGAGAGGGGATCTCATCGAAACATGCAGAATTTTTAAGGACCTTGACAGAGTAAATGCTGAGAGAATGTTTCTCCTTATGGTACTCTCGGACAGACAGCATAAAGGGGTGCTAATTTAAAACTGAGACGAGAAGGGATTTCTTCTCCTCCAAGAGGGTACCCCTTGCCATAGAGAGCCATGGGGACAGAGACATTGTGTATATTTAATGCTGAAATGGGTGGATCCTTGATCAGTAGGGAATCATGGATCAGAGGAAAAGGCAGGAAAGTGGATGTGAGGAATATCAGTTATCAATGATCCAATTAGTGACGGACCAGACTCAAGAAGGAAACGGGCTGCAGATACATGGGGACACCAGCCTCTTCAAGATCCCCTCCAAGCCACTCACCATCCCGACCTGGAAATATATTGAAGTTCCTTCACTGTCACTCAGTAAAAATCCTGGAATTGCCTCCATAATGGCATTGTAGATCAATCTACAGAAGGTAGACTGCATCGCTTCAATAAGGCAGCTCACTACGACCTTCTGGAAAGCAACTAAGGGTGGGAAATAAATGCAGGCCAGCCAGCAATGCCCACGACCCACAAATAAATATAAAAAAGTTAGCATTTCTTCTTTCATGATATTGAAAGCTTGTTTACAGAGAGTACTCAGCCATTACAATGGTACAGTATCACATCTTAACAATCTACATGGCATTTGGGAGAGAGATGACAGAATGCAACTACCTATGAAAGATTAAAGCCTGCAAAGGCCTCTATAGCTTGAGTACTCCCTATTTGGCCTTCTCTTTAATGCAGGATTGGCCCAGAATATTGCAGCAATCCAACAGTCCCTTTCTGCAGAAGTAACCACTGTGTTACAGCAATGCATACACACAGTTAATGCAGAGCCTGGAGATCCCCCAGCTAGGTTCTGGTCTTAAAGTTATCATATTACAGGTAGATAGAGGAAAAACTTTGTTTTTTTGGGAAACCGAAGTGCAAAATGAAACACCTCTCAGTCAATGAGCCATGTTGTAGAGAGGATGCTGACCCAGATAGAACAGTAAAAGAAATATTACCGTGTATTTTTTCTTTTCAGAAAGTAGGTGGCTGTGAAGTATCCAAATGCATTCCTCGCTCATCAAATTATAGCCTTTGTGGCTCCATCATCTTGGCATCTGTAAGAGGCCTCCTAGGCCACCCCTGCATCCTCCTCTTCAGCTTCATCTTCGAAGGAGAATTTTCATTCCGTCATTCTAGGCAGTCCCAAGATATTACCCTCTCTGTTGAGTCAGTTTGTAGAGGAAACAGCAAACAATTATTATGGGAGAAATTATGTTTGGGGTGTACCTTATCTTGATCAAGTATCTTCCGGATCCCTATATTCTACTCTACAATGGCCCCCCTGGAAGTATGCATTGGACTGTGCCACTCTGATTCAGATTGTAGGTTCCTCACTGATGTTATATCCCAAGTTTTTAGAGTTTTGTCCCTCACCAACCATTCCTCTCTGAACTGAAGGTGTGCTGAAAGACACAGCCAACTTTGAATGCTCCAGGATGTTGGTATTGTGACAATTCCCTGAATGACATATGGACCTGCATTATGTGGCAGCTGGGTCACAGATAATATGCATGTTTGTGAATGATGTGCACACTCATGGAATGTAAGTCTTTCCTATTAATGAAGACCACAGGTTGCCAAAATGATGCTCTGATGGCAAAGTGGGTATAATCAATTGCCCCTTGCAGCTGCAGAACTACAACAATGGTATCAAAGCCGTTTACCCTGTCTAACTCACATCATCCAAAAGGGTTTGATAGTTAAGCTTTACCACACAGCACCCTTACATTACATGACATTCTCCACAAGATTGCACCGTCTCAACCTTCACCTTCTAAATCACTGACTACAACGTGCAACTATCCCTCAAATGCTGAGATCATTCCTTCTACATCGCGAGCACGCCCAGACCCAGGCATAAGTTGGCCTCCATGTGGAAAATACCCTAGCCTAACATTTCAGCACTCCACTCTAGGAAGGTCATTCATTGAATGCATTCAAGACAAAGTTCAGTAGATTTCTAGAGGCTAAGATACAAAAGGCTATGGTGCTTAATATGGAAAAAAAGTGCACTGAATTGGACGATTGGCCATGATCTACAATAGCAGAACAGGCTCAAGAAGTTGAATGGGCAACTCGCACTCCCATGTTTATAAAATTTAATACCCAGCCTTGCCTTCTTTGAGCAGGTCTCTGTTATTACTACCTTATCAGATTTCGATTTGTCTATCTGTTCCTGCAACAATCTAACTTTATTTATTGTACTAATTCTATTGGTTTCAAAATAGCTATTGGAAAAGGACAAGCCTTCCATAAATGCTAGTTTTTAATTGGAGTAAGGCACATTTTAATGGTATGAAACAAGAACTTTCAAAAGTTGAGTGAACTGTTCACAGGTAAAAAAGATACCTGACAAGTGGAAGGCTTTCAAGAGTGTGGTGATGAGAGTTAAGAGGCACTATGTTTCTGTTAGAGTGAAAGCTAAAGCTGGTAAGGTTAAGGAACAATGGATGAATAAAGATATTGAGGTTCTTTTCAAGAATAAAAGAGAATCATATTTTAGATATAGACTACTTGTTTCAATTGAATCTCTTAATCAGTATAAAGAGTGTGGGAGCATTCATAAGAAAGAAATCATGAAGGCAAAGTGGGGACATGGGGTAGCATTGGCAGATAAGGTTAAGGAGAATCCAAAGAGATTCTACAAATACCTTAAAAAACAAGACAGTAACTAGAGATAACAAGGTGTAGAGATGAATGAACACAACAGGCCAAGCAGCATCGGAGGAGCAGTCCTGCTGTATTCATCCACCTCTACACCTTGTTATCTCAGATTCTCCAGCATTGGCAGTTCGTACTATCTTTGAATCAAAAGTAACTGGAGAGTTAAGCCTCCTAAAGATCAAGAAGGTAATCTTTGTGTTGAACCCCAGGAGATGGGAGAGATAGTAAATGAATATTTTGTGTTATATTTTACTGTGGAAAAAGAAATTGAGTCCAGAGAATGCAGATAATTAAACTTTGATGTTGTAAAAACGGTTCACATTACAGAAGAGGGAGCTCAGGAGATCTTAGAGAATGTGAAATTCAATAAATCTCCGGAACCTGATCAAGTGCATCCTAGAACAATGTGGGAAGTAAGGGACAAAATTGTGACACCCTTGCAGAAATAGTTGTATCATCTATAACTATGGATGAGGTGAATGATGACTGGAGGGTGGCTAATGTTGTAACTGTGTTTAAGAAAGGTTGTAAGAAGAAACTGGGGAGATATAGACCTGTGAGTTTGACTTAAGCAAGTTGTTGGAGGTGATTATAAAAGATAGGATTCATGGACATTTATAGAGGCAAAAATTTATTTGGCATAGCAAAGTTGATTGAGTTTTTTGAGGAAACTACCAAAAGGATTGATAAAGACAGAATTGTAGACATTGTTTATTTGGATTTTAGTAAAGCCTTGGACAAGTTTCTGCATGGTAGACTAATTAGTAAAGTTAGGTCACATGGGACTCAGGGTGAGCTTGACAATTGGATACATTGCAGCAGGAGACAGAGAGTCGTGGTGGAGGATTACTTTTCGGACTGAGGCCTGTTGTCAGCGGTATTCTGCAGAGATCGGTTCTGGGCCCTCTTTTTTTGTCAATTATAAAAATGAGAACATAGAAGGCATATTTAGTAGGTTTGCAGACCACGCCAATATTGGTGGAATTGTAGACAGTGTAGACATTGTAGACAATTATAGACAGGTTTTCTAAGATCACAAAGGGATCTTCATCAAATGGGACATTAGCTGAAAAATGTCAGCTTAAGTCCAACACGGATAAATGCAAGTTATTGCATTTTGGTGCAAAATGATTAGGATAGGGCTTATACAATTAATGAAAGGACCTTAGGTAGTGTTGTAGAATAGAGGGAACTAGGGGTATAGGTGCATATTTGAGTGAAGGAGTTGGGATGTCATATTGAGGTTGTACAGGACATTGGTGAGGACTGTTTTGAAATAGGTGTGTCAAGTTCTGATCACCCAGTTATAGAACATAGAACAGTACAGCACAGTACAGGTTCTTCAGTCCACAATGTTGTGCGAACCTATTATCCTACTAAGGTCAAACTACCCTGCATACCCTACATTTTACTATCATCCATGTTCCTATCCAAGAGTCACTTAGAAGTCTCTAAAGTATCTGAACCCACTCTTACTCCTGGCAGCGCATTCCACACGCCCACCAGCTAGTAAGCTAGAGAGGGTTCAAAACAGATTTACCAGGATGGTACTGGATTTGAGAGTGAAAAGGCCTGATAGGATAGAACTTTTTTCACTAGAGCATAGGAGGTTGTGAGCTGGCCTGATAGAAGTTTATAAAATAATGAGAGGTATAGACAAAGTAAATGGTATTTGCGTTTTTCCTAGGATGGGGCTTTCAAGACTAGAGGGCACATTTTTAAAGTAAGAGGAGAGAGGTTTAAAAATGATGAGAAGCAAATTTTTTACAGACAGTGTGGTTCGCATGTGGAATGAACTTCCTCAGGAAGCCGTGGTTGTGCATACAATTACAGCATTTAAAAGACATTTGAATAAGTACACAAACAGGAAGGGTTTCAAGGGATATGGCCAGGGGCAGGCAGGTGGGATTAATTTAGTTTGGCATGAACTGGTTGGACCAAAGAGTCTGTTTCCATGCACTATGACTCTATGACTCTCTGACTCTGTGGCTGCTGCAATTTACATCCAGACACATTAACCCTAATTTAGAATATTTCATTCCCCTAGTCTTGATTGAACCCCATTTGGAGAACTGTGAGTAGATCTAGGCACCACACCTTAGGAAGTATACATTGGCCTTGGAGGGAATACAGCATAGGTTTACAAGAATACTATCTGGACTTCATTAAGTTATGAAGAAAAGCTGAACAAATTAAGCCTGTTTTCTCTAGAAGTTAGAATGTTAAAGAATGATCTGATCGAAGTTGTCAATATTTTGACAGAAAAAGATATGATCGATAAAGATAAATTAGAAGTAGGGAGCACAGCGTGAGAATTAAGACAAGACCATTTAAGAGAGTTGTTTGGAACCATCTCCAGTCAAAAAGTGTGGCAGATGCTGAGAAGTCTCTTCCACAAATGGCAGTGGATGCAGGGTCTGTTGTTAATTTTATATCTGAAATACATGATTTTTTGATAAGCTGACATATTAAGGGATATGGGCCAAAGACAGGTATGTGGAGTTAGACCACAGATCAGCCATGATCTCAGCAAATGATATTGTATGCTTGAGGGGCTGAATAGCCTACTCTTGTTCTATATTCCTGTGTTTCTATATACTCAGATCCTACCCAATGGTTATTTCCTACTATGGTGCTATCTGTCTCTCCCAGTATTCTCTGCACCTTACTTTTAGTGTCTAACATTACCGCTACATCACATATTCCTGAAAAATTAGTTTAGACTGACCACAATTGTAATAGTAAATTGTTCCGCAGGAAATTGGTCACAGTTCTGTTCAGGTACGACCAATATATTTCCCACTAGTTACTTGTTTTCTCCCTTGCTCCTAAATTTTAACAACATGCTAAGATACTTCCTAACTATATATTTGGCACTGATGTATATTGGGAGCACTAGCTGGTCCTTTTCTCCGACGAGCACTCTCCAGCTACTCAGTGACATCCTTGACCTGGACAGGAGAAAGGCAAGTCTTGAGAAGATTTGTAGCTCAGGTTGAGGTTCTGGATGTGTTAGTTTTCAGACGGTTCGTCACCATTCTAGGTAACATCATCAGTGAGCCTCCAACGAAGCTTCGTCAGAGGCTCACTGATGATGTTACCTAGAATGGTGAAGAAACATCTAAAAACTAACCTTCCAGCTCAACGAGCAACCTCATATCCAGGAGAAAGGCATTATATCAGAACAACATAATACATGGGAGCAGAAGCCCAGCAGGTCCACCTCACCAATCAATGAGATCATGGTTGATCTGTTAATCCTCAACACCACTTTGCTGTCTTTTCCCTATAACCCTTGATTAATTGACTGATTTAAAATCTCTCAATCTCAGCCTTGAATATACTCAATGACTCAGCTGCAGCAACTGTCTGCAGCAAAGAATTCCACAGATTCTCCACCCTCTCAGAGAAGGAATTCCTCCTCATCACTGTATTGAAGGGTAACCCCTTACTCTGAGATTATGCCTTCTGATCCTAGACACTCCCATAAGGGGAAAGAGCTTTTCTGCCTGAAGTCCAGGTATCATTCTTGAAAATGTATGTTGTATTCCCTCCTAGGCCAATGTATACTTCCTCAGGTGTGGTGCCTAGATCTGTTCATAGTGCTCCAAGTGAGTCCAATCAGGAGAAAGAGAATGAAATATTCTAAATTGGGGTTACTGTGCTCATGTGTAATAATCCTGTATGTTTCAATAAGGTCGCCTCTCATTCTAAACACACAAAGAAGACATACCAACTGTACTCAACCTTCCTGGTAAACCTTTAGCTTTATTGGTTTTCCTGGTACATTTTATATCGTGATAGTTATTGAATTTGCTTCCTCAACTTCTGCTCCTTGATTATTTAGTAATTTTACAATGCTATTACTTTCTTACAATGTGAAGACTGGTAGAATGTTCTTAATTAATTCTTCTATCATTTTCTTCCCTCCCATTACTTTCCCACCCTTATTCTCCATAGGATCACTGTTTACTTTAACCTCTCCTGTTTTATATATTTCAAGAAGCTCTTGCTGTCTGTCTTGATTCTGCTTGCAATTTTACCTTCAAATCTTTATGTTCAACCACTTTATCATTTTTTGTTAGTTTTTAAAACTTTTTGAAACATCTAACTGACCAATAAACTTTTCTTTCAATTTGACACTGTTCTAAACTTCCCTCATTAGCTATGGTTGGCTTATTCCCTTCCTAGAATCCTTCATTCTCACAAGGAGATATATTTGCTGTGAGCCATGATCTGTTTTCTTTAATGATTGGTATTGTTCCTAACTGTCTTTTCTGTTAAGCCCCTTTCCCTCTTTACTCCAGCTAGGTTTACCCTAATTCCTACATAATTAGCCTTTTCACAGTGAGTATGATTGTTTCTGACCCAAGTTTCTCCCTCCCAAACTGAGTGCTAAATTGTACCATGTTATCGACACTATTTCCTAGGGGATCATTTACTACAAGAGGGTTTATTAAATCTTCCTCATTGCACATCGCCAGAACCAAAATAGTCTGATCCTTTGTTGTTCCAGAAAAGTGTTCTGAATACACTCTACAAATTCTTCCTTGTCGTTAGTTCTGCCAATCTGATTTTTCTAAACTGCACTGAGATTGAACTCACAAGGATTAAACCCACCTATGATTAATATAGAGTCTTTTGTACATGTCCTCATTATCTCCTGATTTATTTTCTATCCCACTGTGCAACTACTGCTAGGGGGCTACAAGTGTCTTTTTCAACTTGTTATTTCTTAATTCTATTCATGTGGATTCTACAATTTCTGAACAAAGATTGTTTCTTGCTATTGTACATACTTAATTTTCTGGTCATTCTGCTATAGGAATGATATTATTAAATTAGAGAGGGTGCAGAAAAGATTACTCAGGGATGTTATCAGGACTAAGCAGGTTTGAGTTATAAGGAGAGGCTGAATAGGCTGGGATTACTTTCACTGGAGCATAGGAGTTTGAGAGGTGACCTTATAGAGGTTTATAAAACCATGAAGGGCTTATATACAGTGAATAGTAAAGGTCTTTTCCCTAGGGTAAGGGGAGTTCAAACATAGAGGGCATAATTTTAAGGTGAGAGGAGAAAGATTTAAAAGGAACCTGAGGGGCAACTTTTTCACACAGAATGTGGTTCATTTGTGAAATTAACTGCCAGAGGAAGTTGTAAATGCAGGTATAGTTACACCATTTAAAAGACATTTGGCCAGGTAAACAAATAGGAAAGGTTTAGAGAGATATGGACCAAACACAGACAGATGGGACTAGTTTAGCTTGGAAAACTCAGTTGGCATGGACATGTTAGACCAAAGGTCTGTTTCCATGTCATATGAATCTATAACTCTATGACTTCACCGACAAAGCTACCCATCACCCTTTACTTGCTGCCTGTTCTTTTGAAAAGTCACATATCCCTCAATATCTAGTTCACAGCTTTGATCTCCTTGTAACCATGTCTCAATAATACTTATAAGGCCATAACAATTAGTATCTATTTATGCTGTTATGTTTTTGTTCTGAATACTATGTGCATTTAAGTCGAGAGCAGTTTTGCTTTTTTTTTAACCATTTTATCCCCTAACCCCTTTAACCTGATTTTCTGATGTTTTACTATGTTTACACTCTGGGCATTGTCACACCATTCGAGATTCACATTTGGAGTTGGAGATCTGTTCTCTTATCGAATCCCCTGGTGTCATTGCTTTGCCATACAAATTACAAATAACCAAGCCCCACTAAGTAAAAACAAAGGGACAAAACAGTTTTCGGTTATATTTATTACTCATATTATACGAACAACAACAATTCAGAACTGTCCAAAATTGATGGCAGATCTTATAAAACAAGCTATTTGATGATCCTGGACCACTAGGTGGTGCCAAAGGACAGAACAACAATGACACTTGCGCAAAAACAGATGGGTTGGGGCAAGGGGAACTTCTTCACATCCTTGAATGTCCAGGCCCAATTATTCTCAGTTGGATGTGTAATTTAGTGAGCAGTATGCCTGCTTGATTCCAGAGCACTGTAAATTAGAGGTAAATAAAATAATTGTTTGGACTGATGAAAAGTAGGACATAAGTTATTCACAAAGTTTAAAGCTGGGACCACCACTATGCTGTATGGAAAGGCAAGGTCACTAATACTGAGCTACTGCTCATGATGCAAGGTGTTGCCATTGTACTCTTTAAGTGCAAAAAAACACAGGGAAGGTTATTAATAATGCATCAAAACTCAGTCGGGCATTTCACATCTCCTTAGGGACTGCTGAAAGATTTGTCTTATGTTCTGTATGCATCACATAGTTTGCAATGAAACACCATTCTGAAATTAGGTGTTTTAAGTGTTGAGATATGGTGAAGCTGTCAATTTTCATTTCTCTATAATCTTGATTGTGCACTGAAATCGGACTTTTTTTATGAAGAAACAAAGATTGCTGAAGAATTACTAGAGTTTTTGTAAGTAAGCAACCCAAGAGTCATTGTAAGTACTGTTTACATAGCTGCTGGTGTAAGCAGTAGTCAATAGTAGGGGATGGTACTGGATGCATTAGTTGAAATTTTACAAAAATCCTTGGCTTTTGGAGAACTACCAGAAGATTGGACAATTGTCAATGTAACACCACTGTTCAAAAAGGAAGGGGGACAAAAAATGGACAGCTATTAGCTGATTACTTTAACATTTATTGTTGGAAAAATGTTGGAATCAATTATTAAGGAAGTTTAGCAGCACTCTTAGAACATTATAATCTAATCAAGTAGAGTCAGCAAGCCTTCATGGGAGGGAAATTGTGTCTGACTAATTTATTAGAGTTTTTTGAGGAAGTCACAACCGGAATGGATAGAAGAAAACCAGTAGATGTGTTGTATTTGGACTTCCAGAAAGTATTTGCCAAAGTATCTTACCAAAGATTAAGTCATTGGTTAACAGCCCATGGTGTTGGAGGGAGTACATTGATATAAATAGAGAATTAGGTACTGGGAAGGAAACAGTGCGTGAGGGTGAGGAGTTAATTTTCACATTGGCAACTCGTAACCAGTGGGACTCCACTGGGATCAGTGTTGGGACTGGAACTGTTTACTATATATTAACGACTTGGAAGAAGGACGTAAATGTACTATAGGCAAATTTGCCAACAACACTAAAATATGTGGAAAGGCAGGTTGTGCAAGGGATACAAACAGTTTATAAAAGGATTTTGATCAGTTAAGTATGTAGGCAAACAGTTGGCAAGTGGAGTATAATGTAGGAAAATGTGAAATTGTTCACTTTGGGAAAACAAATAAAAAGTATTACTTAAATGCAGAAATATTGCAGAGAGGAGTAACACAAATGAAATTGGGGTACTTCTGCATGAGACACTGGAAGTTAGCACACAGGTGCAACAGGTAATCAGGAATGCTAATGGAATGTTGGCCCTTAATTCAAGGAGGCTTGAGTATAAGAGTGGGTAAGTCTTACAGCAACTGTACAACTGGTGTACTTTTGACAGTTTTGGTCTGCTTATCTAAGAGAAGTCATTATTTCATTGGAGACAGTTCATTGAATGTTCATAAGGATAATTACAGGTATGAAGGGATTGTCTTAGGAACAAAGGTTAAACAGATTGAGGTTCTAATCACTGCAGTTTAGAAAAAAAATCAGAGGTGATCTCAATGAAACATATAGAATTCGTAATGGGCTTGACAGGATGAATGCTGAGAGAATGTCTCCCTTCATGGGAAAGTCTAGGATCAGAGGTCATATTCTCAGAATAAAGGTGTACCAGTTTAAGACTGCAGTGAAGAGGAATTTCTTCCCAGAGGGTTGAGAAGGTTTGGAATTCCTTGCCCCCAAAAGTTGTGAGGGAATAGAGTCCTTGTGCATATTTAAGGCTGAGACAGACTTCTTCCTGATCAGTAGATGAACCAAGGTTTATGGGGAAAATGCATGAAAGTGGATGTAAGTAATGTCAGATCAACCACGATCCTATTGAATGGTCGAATAGACTTGAGTGGCTGAATGGGCAACTCCCTGTTCTATTTCGTATAATGATATGGTTTACATACAAGCTGATCTGTGAACTAGAGGCCAGATATTGATGCCTTCTGCCTGTCAACAACTTTGTGATTGGTTTCCAAGTAGCAGAGTAACTCGAGTCTGCGAACAAAATAAGAAGAAGCTATCAAAACTCCACAAGCCCAGGAGCTGTCTCTCTTCCTTCCAATAAAACACACTTTAAGCCTGAAGAAAATCAATTTTTAAATCCTTCAGTGGTTTTTATGAGATATGATTTTTAATTGAGAAGTCAGAGACTTCTGTAAGCGTCAAGGTCATAATGTCCTCCTACAAACCAGTGAAAGCATCAGAGAAGTAGGATCATGAAGCAGTATTCTGATCCACATCTCAGCATATCCTATGAACATGGACCACTGGACTATGTTAGTAGCCTTTCAAATTACCACAACACCCATTTTCCTGATTGTCTCTGTCTGTGTGTCTGTAAGAATTTTAACTAGCAGTGTTATGTGTCGATGCTTCATGGCTGTTTACCTGTAGCTAGAGTCAATTTATTCATAACAAAATTAGTTCTGTGTAAGTGCAAAAAACTTGCTTCCTGTCAAACAGGGGCTAAAAGTCAGGTAAATTGGGAGATTCTGCACACTTTTGTGATGATGCTGTGTTTTAAGAGATTATTTTGTCCTTTTTTTAACAGAAGGGATTAAATGAGTGGCACAAAACTGTCCGTCAGAAAGTAAACAGCCTGTGAGGCCTCGGGTTTTGTTTGAGAGGTTGGAATAATAGAAGCAGCCTGAATGGATGTGATCAAACTCCCACAGAACCACGATTTTTAGTTTAGCTTTCAGCAGTTGCTGTTGGAGTCTTACAGAAGTGGAAGCTATTTTTCCCTCTCCTGATTACGTATAAAAGCTGGGGGTTCACTGCCTGCAACAGGAGTTGTATGTGAGACAATCTTTTCCCATAGGTCTCTTTATGGGATGTTACTACAATGGAACAGTTACAGTATTTGTTATTCTAAGTTTTCCAGTAGAATCATGTCATGCTAATTCCTTCTTTCTTTTGTTGTATTTTAAACATAGTGGACGAATAAAGTGTGTTTTGTTTTAAATCCATTAGTTTTACCAACCAAATTGCATCTGGAATGTAATACCTTGTATTTATTTTTAAAATAAGAAAAGGTTAGGGTGTAGCCTACCTTCTGAATATTTTGATGGGATTTGGTCGAGCCCATTGTATTTTTCAAAATCTTTAACTTTGAGGATGACTTTGGGAATGGCGGGCTTGATTTTCAGTGTGCTTACCCAGTGAGGCAGAAGAACAGTATTGTACTTCCACCTGCCCCAAATCATGTCAACAACTGCTTTAAAATATGCAACAGAACAACTGCTAACTAATCCTCAAGAACGCATTCCAACCAGTGAGTCAAAGTGTGCAAGAGAAGTTTCAACAGGTGAATAGGTAATCCATTTGAAACCAGTTCAGGGCATTATTTATATGAAAAAAGTTAAGAATAGAGGATAAATAAGTTTGAAGAGATCACTGAAATGTGCCAACTCGGTTCAAAATTACCTAAAGGCCATTTACCCACCTTTAAAATCTATTTTCTTCACCAACCTAATCATTCACTGACAGTCAAGGACTCAGTCTCTAACTCTTTTTTTCCCCCTCATGGGATGAGGGCATTGCTAGCTTGACAGCATTTATTGTCCATCTCTAATTGCCGAGAGAACAGTTAAGAGTCAATATGTTGGCCAGGCCAGGTAAGGATGGCAGTTTCCTTTTCTAAAGAACATTCGTGAACCAGATGGGTTTTTCCTGACAAATGATAATGGATTCATGGTCATCATTAGAGTCTTAATTCCAGATATTTATTGAATTCAAATTCCACCATCTACCATGGTGGGATTTGAAACCAGCTCCCCAGAATATTATCTGATTCTCTGAATTAACAGTCCAGCAACAATACTACTAGGCCATTGCCTCCCCAATTTATCACACAGGAGCTACTGCTATATATAAAAAAAACGGCAGGAGGTTTCAGGTCTTCCCCTTAACCCCTGACAGAATTCTCGAATAGAAACTATACTGACATGTCTGTGAAAGCCAGATTTGAAAACCCCCACTAGAAATTTAAATCAGCTTGAGTTTGGGAGAACATGCACAGCAGCATTCTGATTCCAGGAATATCTAGACCTTTAACTCTCACTTTTTGTACAACATACCAGAATTGCTTAGGTTTTCCAGAAATGTCTTTCTTTCATTAATTTTAAATGACATTTTACAATGGTGGATGAGTGACCGATACAGGGGTTTAACTTCATCAAAGATAAATTGTTTGGGTTAGAAAGCACCCTTGTAAAGGATGGCACAAATGAGGCATTCTACCTGACCAAACACAGTAGATTCTGAGATCAATTAAAAATTTTAAAACCAAGATTAATGAATATTTGCTTCCATTGAGTAAAGATGACCATGCTTTTACTGCACATAGGAAGGAACTGAAGGCTTGAATGGCCTTGTTCCTGTTCCTATGTTCCTAGCAACGTGTAAACAAATTATTATCAGTCTGACCTGGATCCAAACCTCAGGAAAATACTCACTGAATTTTGCTTTCAAAACGTATTAGTCTACAGTTAGACTGAATGTAAATGGCTAATTCTATTTCAAACTTGAAGACTTATGCAAACAAAACATTGCTCAACATATTAGAAAAGAAAAACCTCAAAACCCAGAGAACAAGAGATTGTTCATTATTGTTTTAACTTGTGTAAGGTTTTTTTTTAGCAAAAAGGTGGTACTAGGGAAATAGCAAGTCCAGATGCCAATGCTTTCTTGATTTGTGATGTCAGGGTACAAGATCTGGATGAGGGTTTAGCTTACATATACAAGTTTCCAAGAACAAGATATTATAATAAACAATTGTAAGTTGTGTTCTTGTTGCCTATTTTTAGATATTTGTCAAGAATAGGTTAATTTATTCATTCAATAATTTGTTCAACTCCCGCAGTGTAAATACTAACGAAATCCAAAACTGTTAATGCACAGGTTGCCCAATGAAATTAAAGGTTTATCAGTGCTTTGAACTGAATGGTAAGCCTCAGGCATTTGCCTTGTTTAGGAGCCTGAGTGAAGGATTTGGGAATTTTCAACTGTTTCTGATGAATATTACCAGAGTACTAAATTAATTTTCTTATAAATTCAAGTCCTAAAAGAATGTTATGTCAATTTAGTAATGAGATCCAATTTTACAACTTCTCATTCTGAACAATGCAATGGGGGAAGCATCACAAAGCTGAGTTTATTTATTTACACTTACTGGACAGGCACAGTGATAGGAAAACTACACCCCCGTTGTGTGTCAAATGCTTCCTGAAATCATTCCTCAACTGCCATGTTCCAATTTAAGATCACACTTCCTTGTTCTGGTTATTTTAATCAACTTATCAAACAAGTTATGATAGATTTAATGTAAGGGACAGGAGGTTTAGAGGCATGTTATTGAGTCACAGAGTCATACAGCACTGAAACAGACCCTTTGGTCCAATACGTCCATGCTGACCAATTTTCCAAAACTAAACTGGTATCATTTGCCTGTGTTTGGCCTGTATCCCACTACATTTTTTCTATTCATGTGCCTGTCCAAATGTCTTTTAATTGTTGTAATTGAACTGCATCTCCCACTTTATCTGGCAGTTCATTCCATATATGAGTCACCTTCCATGTGAAAACATTGGCCCCAGGTCCATTTAAAACTTTCTACTTTCACCTTAAAATTATACCGTCTAGTTTTGAACTCCCCTACCCTTGGGAAAAGACTTTTGCAGTTCACCATATCTGTGTCCCTCATAATTTTATAAACCTCTATGAGGTTACTCCTCAACCTCCTTTGTTCTAGTTTCTCTCCATAACTCAAACCCTTCAGTCATAGATTCTCTACAATGTAGAAACAGGTCCTGCAGCCCAAGAAGTCCACACCAAATCTCAGAGCACCCCACGCAGACTCATCTCCCTATAACCCACATAATCTATACATCCCTGGATTCAATGGGTAATTTAGCACAGCCAAACCACTAGTCTGCACATCTTTGGACTATGGGAATAAACCTGAACACCCAGACGGAACCCATACAGGCACAAGTAGCACATGCAAACTCCACAGAGTCACCCAAGGGTGAAATCGATCCCAGGTCCCTAGCAATGTGAGGCAGCAGTGCTAACCACTGAGCCACTGTGTCACCTGATATCATCTTTGTAAATCTCTTCTATAACCTCTCCAAATTAATAATGCTCTTCCTATGGCAGGGCAGCCAGAAGTATACACAGAGATCCAAAAGTGGCTTCACCAACATCCTGTATAACTGCAACATGATATCCTAACTCATATACTCAATGGTCTAAGCAATGAAGGCAAGCATGCCAAATTCCTTCTTTACCACTGTATACTTGCGGTGCCGCTTTCACGTATCTAAACCCCTAGTTCTCTCTGTTTGACAACATTCCTCAGGACCCTACCATTAACTGTGTAAATTCTTGTCCTTGTTCATCTTACCTAAAGACAATACCGCACATTTATCTAAATTGACCTCCATCTGCCACTCCTTAGTCCATTGGACAATGCACCTTCTTCATTGTCCAATATAGCATCAATTTTGGTGTCATCTGCAAACTGACTAACAATGCTTCCTACATAATCGTACAACTCATTTATATAAATGACAAACAACAGTAGACCCAGCACTGATTCCTGCAGACCACTGCTGGTCACAGGCCTTTAGTCCAAAAATCAATGTCACCCACCACCCTTTGTCTCCTACCGTCAAACCAATTTTATATTGAATTAGCAAGCTGTCCCTGAATCCTACAGTGGTCTAACTTTACTAACCAGTTTTTATTCAAAGGATGGTGGGAATCTGGAACTCAAGCATGGTAGGAGCAGAAACGCTTACAATGTTTAAGAGGTAACAGGAAATGCTGATGCTGAAGTTTGAGATAACAAGGTGCAGTGCTGGATGAACACAGCAGGCCAGGCAGCATCAGAGGAGCAGGAAAGCTGACGTTTTGGGCCTAGGCCCTTCTTAAGAAATGACCATGTGTTTTGTCATGATATTTAAAAAATAGTTCACGTCATGAGATCATTGTGAATCTGGATCTGCAATTGTTTCACCCAACATTTCTCTTGCAGGCTGATATTTTTTTAAAAATGTTTTGGAAAGTTTGTACATCAGAAAATTTACATAAAAAAGAGCTTGCCTTTCAAAAGATCACAGATAACACTGCGTGGAAGAAGCAACCAAACATGAAGACTTCTGGGAAATTAGTGCAGAAGAATGTGCACATAGTAAGAGGCTGAATTTTCATGGAGTCATGAAGTTTTGTGTATATTTCAAAATGTTTAGCCATATCCAGACGCATAATTCTAGCCCCCTATACCAATAGATTTCATTTTGGCACTAGGGTAAGAACAACCGGGCGTGATTCACAAAGGAACGAATCCCAACCTCACCATTTGAATCTATGCTAACTTCAGGCAGGCCCCACTTTGACGACAAAAAGGGCTATAACTTGGAGTAGGCGGAAATGCTCATGAAAGACAAATAAGATATAATTAACTGCTTGCCAGTGACCCAAATATTTTGTTTTTATAACCACTGGTCTGTAAACTGTTTTCCAAAACCTGCCTGTGGCTGTCACTTATTGTTAAAATAAAAAAAAACTTTTCAACTGCTTTGGCAGGCCAAATGCTACAACACATAAGCAACTAATTTCAATATGGTTCTTAGATAGAGGTTTTGCATCTGAGCTTAGTGGGCCAACTTTATCCTGCACTTGCTCTGCCCCCAACTCACTCCACTTCCCACCATCCCCAGCAACAACAATTCCTCTTCCTACCTTCTTTCCTCCTACTTACACACCTACACTCCAATCCACACCTGAGTGTGAAAATTCTGAGTACACTTTACTGCAGTGGGTCTCCAAATTAAGAAACTTCTAATTCAAGCCATCTGCCTCAGTACCCAAAATCCACCACAAAAGTGACTGCATTTCTTGAGGTTAGAAGGTGAAACTAATTTCCTCACATTATGATGTTAGATTTATTTTAAAGAAATGATGAGTGTTTTAACTGTAAACAGACTGGTCAAAATGCAAATTTGCCATTGTCTAGAGAAGATTACTTTTAACTTACATTTGCAAAATAAATGATTTCATTTTCACAATGATCTCATGATGAAAACTATTTTTAAATATCATGACAAAAGAAATTGTCATTTCTGAAGAAGGATCTAGACCCAAAACATCAGCTTTCCTGCTCTTCTGATGCTACTTGTTCTGCTGTGTTCATCCAGCTCCACACCTTGTTGTCTCAGATTCTCCAGCATTGGCAGTTCCTACTATCTCTGTGACATTTTTAACCCTACTGCGAAGCCTCTTCTAAGGATGCCTACCCTGAAGAAGTCACCCTCCTCCCTCCAGGAGGACGTCAGTGGCTGAATCTCCTTCCCTTCTCCCATTCTGATGCAAAACATCAGCTCTCCTGTTCCTCTGATGCTGCTTGGCCTGCTGTGTTCATCCAGCTCTACATCTTATTAGGTCAGATCACAATATTTGATAAATGAAAATACTTCAGACTGCAATAAACTTTCTTTAACACACCTTTTTAAAAAAAAGGTACAAACACTGTTTGTGAGAAACAAGTTAAATTTTAATTTTAAAGCCTATTAAAGCCACCTCTCATTAGACCTCACTCATGGGTTAGACTTATAACCCATCCTGGTCATAACATGCGGACCTATCTCCAAACAACTTTGTTAATAACAAAGTCTATTCTGACAAACAACCATTTAGATTTACGTATGAGATTTATAAGGAAATGATCAAGTAATTATTTAATAACAAGGAAGAATGTCAATTTCATTGCTACATTACATTTGCTATCAATCTATTTTATATAATGCAAAAGTATTCAATTACAATAATGAACCACAAAACTCAGTTTAGGTGATCATTTGTAATATTTTTAAGGAAATAAAGATATAATCATCAAATGATTCAACACAATTTAAGAACGTTTGATATTTAAAACTACATTGTGCAAAGCAATGCTGTATATACAAATACACTGCAATCATTTTCCTTCATACACAAAATCCACCAAAAGTAATTCAAAGCACAGTTCTCAACTTCCAAACAAAAAAGGCACTTGTCTGAATCTGGTAACTTTGAAATTAGCAATTAAGATTGTTTTGCTAATAGTCCTAATGATCATTTTCTTCATTTGATGAATCAATCTCCTGGCAAACATTGGACTTTAATATTCGTGGTATGCAATGAACGATAATGCCACTTCAAAGTATCATAAAAAAAAATCACTTGTTAAGCAGAAACGGATTTCTCAAGATTGCTTCCCTTGAGCACTATGGCTTAAACTCATTTATTTACTTTGTTCTGATAATCTGGTTTTTAACAGAAATCATGATCCTCAAGTACAAATTAGATGAAATCAGCCACAGGTTCTGACTTGTATGAAGTTAACAATCTGATTCCTCTCAGTCTCTAATTGCTTTGAGACACAATGGATATTAACAAGTTCCCTAGCAGAGTTCTGGTGTATTTGTCCTCAGCCCACACTGTACTTGTTATTCACAAACTCCAGATGAGCTCAGATAGGTTTCAGAGATTACAGTATAATTCGAGCACAGTGATGTTTCAGTTTGCAAGGCAGCACGCCCTTGTTGAGTTGGTAAAAATCCACAAGCTGGATAAGATCAGTAAATTTGGTGTGACCCTCGTCCAGGGAATAGTATAATTCTCCATCTTCTTCTAGCTGTGTCGATTACATAACAGTTGATGAGAAAGTTCCAATGCAGTTGTAAGAATGCAGCAGTTTCTGGATAACTCAGCCCTGCTAATCTGTAATCTTTCAATAATTGCAAGTCTGTAAACACTCTGACAAAACATTTTTCTGTGGTGGAAGTTTAAATGTTTTTCTGAACAAGCTGCAACATTTCCCATATGACATAATTAGTCGATTATTCACATTTCTCAGGGTGTAGGTTAGGTCAGTTGGCTAAGTGACTACAATGTGGTCTGAATTAAAGCCAATAGCATGGGTTCAATCTTCAAGTCAACTATAGTACCTCATGGAGATCCTGCCTCCTCCCCTCAACTTACTCTCGTGGAGTGATTACCCTTAAGCTATCGCCACTATCAAGCGGATAGAAATTCAAATGGTCCATATGTTATAATTTCAAATCTCAAACTGTTATTAGCAGAAAGATCAATCCAACTGCTTGTAATTAAAAGACGAATCTCAACAAAGCTGCTCAATAGTGAATAAAATTGGACTAATAATTATGCCATAAAATATTTGGCTATGAACAGCAGCAAACATCATATTTTTCATTTTGTTACTTGTGCTAAGAATACAGCATATTTTATCAATTCCAAAAGAACACCTATTCTTTACGGTCCCTATTCATTGGGGTAATTAATCGTTGGTAGCCACAGTTGGTTTCCTTGAACTTGCTGTTTGTTTCTTTTTCCCCACTTTCTAGCTTGTGGCATATGTCTGATTCATAACTGGGGGAACAAATTTTTGTGTCAAGAAATTGATGCCACTTTTCTGGGTATTCTGTCTTAAAATTGCCTGCCCTCTGCTTGTACTTTTGGACCCTTCTGCAATATATCTGTCAGGTTACAATTGCCCACATCTGCATGTAAACAAAGTTTCATCAGTTACTTCCTGAGCTGAGTACTATAGCAGTCACGCTCATTGCCTTACATGACATATCTTGGTCCCAAGTTCTGCCTTTATTCGACCACAGTGCTTCCCAAAGCATTTCTCCTAAGGACTTCATTTTAACGCATGTTAGTAGCCAATACTCCATTCCTGTGGGAGAATGAGGGGAGGAGGCCCTATGACAGTCAGCGGGAGCAAAGGTAGTTTAATACACAGGGGTTTTAAGTAAAAGTGATCTGCCTTCCAGTTGGAATTTTTAGGAAAAGATTCACATCTGTAAGATTGGGCATTTATGGCACTCACATCTGTTTCAAAAACTGTGAAACTACGGTACAGTTCTTAGCATTTGGTCAGAGATTCATACAAATGTTGCTGCCTCGCAGACCACAATTCCAAACTTTTGACCCCATTGAGGGCCATGACCTACAGTTTGTAAGACACTGTTCTAGTGTTTCTCCTGGATGCAACTTGATAACCAATATCAGAAGAGCGCGTTTGCTGCTGAAGGCCTACAAAATGGTTTTGAATGTGGGAGTCTGTCCTCTCATAGTCCAGTGGCAGGAATCCACATAGGTATCATTGTAGTCTAGTTTTTGAACATCCTGGTGTCACCACTGATGTGGTTCTTCCAGGAGAACTGAGGACTGATGCTAGACATCCTTGTGTATATATTATTCCAGTCTAAGGTGAACCCTGAGGAATGATGGAATCTTCTAACTTTGCTTACTTTGAAAAAGAAAAAAATTGTGTGAGATATTCAGCATAAAGTTAAGAAAAAGATTAGAATTTGAGCATGTGTACTTGAAAATGATTATATCTATTACTGGAAAGCTGAAGTATAGAGTCGCTTTCAGTTTTCCACTTTTCTATATCTAATTTCCTCTTAGCAAATCTGAAATCACTCCACAAAGGCCAGTATCCCGTCATCAAATCACCCTTTATTTATACATGAAAAGCCCTTTAGAGCTAGATCTCAGAGTGCCATCACCTTTGACACTTTTTTTTCAGCCTACGCACAAAGCTGTTGGTTCGCACACGAAGGTGCAGTCCACATGTGGAGGTCCAGTCCAAGGCTGACACACCAAGATAATAGCACAGAGGCCTGGTCCCATCACCAAGGTACTCTTTATTTGACTAGTGCACAGAACAGTGGCGACGGACAGCCAGCTCAGAGTCAGACATTTTTTTTTTATTTATCAGCCAGAGCTCCCTGACTGGACCAGATTAACAGCCCCAATTAGGGAACTCATGCTTTGAAGTCCGGCTGGCTGTCCTCTTTATAATCACTACAAAACCGAAGTAAATTGATCCTGCAGTGTATTCTGTAACTGTTAAGTATCCAAAGCTTCTGTACTAGAACAAGTATTAGTTGTATTTTGCCTACATTCAGATATGGGAATGCTTGTTAGGTGATCAATACCTAACACTAGTACAAAACACGTTGATACTCATATGCTTTTTTTTCAGTTGCATCCATTATTATCTCTAGCAACTATTGAAAAACTGAAGATTCTTGAACATGCTGGTAACTTAAGATGCACTTTGCTGATTGAACTTTGAAAACTATAACAGTTATGGAGATCGAAGCAGTATTTTTTCTTTCAAAGCCACCACTTTGTCACCAAGGCATATTAAAATGGCATTTTTGCTATGTGAGAATCATTTATTGTGAAACACAGGCTCCAGGGCAGCACGGTGGCTCAGTGGTTAGCACTGCTGCTTCACAGTGCCAAGGGCCTGGGTTCGTTTCCACCCTCAGGCAACTGTCTGTGCAGAGTTTGCACATTCTCCTGTGTCTGCATGGATTTTTCTCTGGGTGCTCCAGTTTTCTCCCACCATCGAAGATGTGCAGGCCAGGTGAATTGGTTATGCTAAATTGCCCACAGTGCTCAGGGATGTGTAGATGAAGTAGGTTATAGGGAGATGGGTCTGGATGGGATGCTCTGAGGGTCAGTGTGGACTTGCTAGGCTGAAGGGCCTGTTTCCAGACTGTAGGGATTCTATGATCGTAATCTATTGGTATAAATAATAACAACTGAGCTATTGTCTCCAACTACTTACCGGTATAATCTGAAAATGTCTTATCTTCTGACAATGGCACAGTGACAAAACAAAACTTTTCAGATTACTTTGACTGTCCCGTAGTAAAAACATCCTACGTGGGATAAAAAGAAGGAAAATAAATCTTTGTTATTTACACAATGTTGTTTATCCGAAAACTTTAACTGATGATGAGTTGCATAGATAGACAAGTAAAAAAGGTTATAAACTGAATAGTGGAGTGAAGGGATCAAATTTGGTAAATTAAAGAATAGAATCAATCCCAAAGTGAAGGATATTAAGATGGAAATGATGGGCAGACGAATGACAAGAGGAGATGGAATGTACAATTCTAGGAGCAAATCAACAAGTAAGGCCACAGGATAACACCAAAGCAGGTAGGAAGGCAAGTAGTCATAATTAACAACGAGGTTCATTGAGGGATATATACAGGCTAGGTGCGTAGGCAAAAAAATTGGCAGATAGAAAATGAAGTGGTAAAATGTGACATTATACACTTTGACATAAGAATAGAAGAGCTGAATATTAAATGGCAAATACTGCAGAAAGCTAAAATACAGAGAGAATTGAGTTCTTTGCGCATGAATCACAAAACGGTGGCAAACAAGTTCAGTTGATAACTGAAGGCAAATAGACTGATGGTGTTATTTCAAAGGGAATGCAGTACTAAAAGGGAACGTCTTGCTAAAACTATAAGGCACTACTCAGACGAGACCTGGAATCCTGTAAACAGTTTTGATCCCTTATCTAAGGAAAGATATGCTGGCAATGTAGGCAGTCTAAATAAATTTCTCTCGGCTGATTCCAGATGTGGAGTGACTTATTATGAGGAGAGATTGGATCATTTGAGCTTGTAGTTATTGGAATTTAGGAGAATGAGTAGAGACCTATTTGAACCACGGAAGTTTTTCATGTGCTGGACAGAGCAGATGCAGAGAAGTTGTCTCCCCTTGTGGACAAAAGGATTCACTTAATTAAGGCAATGAAGAGGAGGATATTCTTTTCTCTCAGTGAATCTGCATAATTTTTTCCCAGAGATGGTTATTCGGGCTGGATAATTAAGCATATTCAAGGCTGAAACGGATTTTTAGTCATTACTGGAACAGAAATTATGGGAAATGGCTGGAATGTAAAGTTGAGGATTATCAGTTGAGCCAACGATCTCATTGAATAGTAGAGCAGATTCAATGGGCTAAATGGTCTAATTCTGTCCCTACATTTAATGGTCTTATGATTGCAAAAATAATAAAAGGAAAAACACTGAAACAGAATCAGAATGCTTTCTCATTTGCAATAAACATATGAACTTATAGCACAAATCGAAATAAATAAGCTGATATGATAATCATTACAGAGACATGTTGCAAGAATACATGGATTGGGACCTGAATATTGTAAGGTACATAACATTTAAGAAGGAAAGAAAGCTGGGAAATGGAGGAGGTCATAATGATGATTGTAGTAACACAGGAGAGATGAGTGACTTGCGTTCAGGAAGCAAGAATGTAAAAGTAGTTTGGATAGGAAATGAGAAATGGTAAAAGGCAAGAAATGTTAAAAGGCAGAGATAATGGGAACTGCAGATGCTGGAGAATCCAAGACAACAAAATGTGAGTCTGGATGAACACAGCAGGCCAAGCAGCATCTCAGGAGCACATGTTAAAAGGCAAATGTTTAAAGGCAAGAGTGATGAACAGGCCCCTTAGAATTAACAAAGGTCAAGAACAAGTATAAAGGAAGAAACAAAGGGAGCTTGTCAGAATGGTATGCTGATAACTATGAAGGATTTTATTCTACATATTTACTGGAAAAATCAGGTGAGTAAAAGGTGGTGTAGATGAGAGTTTATAGAATATTTTCAGGACAGATTCTCAGAATAGCACATCTAGAGCCAAACAAAGAGCGGGCCTGAGCTGGTACTGTACAAATCAGATAGGACTAATTAATGATCTCAAAATTAAGGAAGCAGAATGACTAAATTTCACATTCAAGTTTGATGGAAAGAAGAGTGTGTTTGAGACAAGTTTTTTTTTAAACTTAACTTGAAATCAGAATAATCTAAAGTCTACTGGTAAACTAGGTTTTAAAACAGTTCAACAGAAATGCAGCTGTAGGCATTAAAAAAGATATTTAAGAATACAAATATTAGTACATTCCAATGAGAAAGAAAAGTTCCAAGAGTGGACTCAGTAATCATGGTTAGATTAAAAAAAGTTAAAGATTGTAACATTCTTAAAAGAAAAAGCATATATTTCCAGAGATGGGTGGCAGGCCAGAAGATTGGGAATAAGCTAAACAAAAAGACAAAGAGCTTAAAAAGGAAAGAAAAATTACAGAATTTTATAAGTCTAGTGAGAAATGCAAAAACAGATTTAGGTCTCTAAGTAGTTAGAAACGAAAAAATCCAATAAAAAGCAAGTCTTGGGAATAAGTAGTGGAAACTAACGAGACAACACATAAATTGGACAGCAATTTTGTATTGGTTTTCACTATAAATGAAACAAATGACATTCCAGAATTAGTACATATCAGGAAGTCAATCAAAAATAGGTACTCCAGAAAATTACAATAACCGGAGAAGTAGTACTGAACAAACTGCTGGAGCTGGATCCAAATGGATTTCATCATAGTGTCCTAAAATAATTGGGTAGTGAAATAATTATGAGGTGATTTTTATTTTTGCAAATTCCCAAGATACAGAAAAAGTTCCACTGGATTGAAAAATAGCAAATGTAACTTCTTTATTGAAAAAGGAACAGAAGCAGGAAACTACAAGTCAGTTAGCCTCACATCTGTTTAGGGAAACTTGCAGAAGGTATTATTAAAGACTTTTTAGCAGGAGCTCTTGCAAAAACTCAAGGTTGTTGGTGTTTTCTGAAGAAATACCATCTCCTGTGGATAAGGGGAACCAGAGATATACTGTACATGGATTTCTCAAAAGCATTTGACAAGACACCACATCAAAGATTACTGCAGAACATAAAAAACTCATGGTCTAAGATACAACCAATTGTCATGGATGTAAGGTTGGCTAGATAACAGAAAACAGAATGGACATAAATGGGATAACAAGGTGTAGAGCTGGATAAACACAGCAGGCCAAGGAGCTTCAGAGGAGCAGGAAAGCTGACATTTCGGGCATGGGTCTTTTTTAAATTGGCAAGATTTAATGAGTGACATGCATAGGTTTAGTGCTGGGAATGTTAATGTTTTCCAGTTTATACAGATGACTTGGATGAAGGGGCTGAAGGTACGGTTACCAAATTTTCTGATGATACAACAATAGTAGGAATGTAATTGTGAAGAGCACATATGAAGTTTATAAAGGGACATTAGAAGTCAAATGAGTTGACAATTGAAGTATAATGTGGAAAAATGTGAAACAGTTCATCTTGGAAGAAAGCATTTTTTAAAAAGCCCATTATCTAAATAACAACCGATTGTAGGCTCTGAAATGCAGAGGGGTCTGGGTGTCTGAGTGCACATTCTGTAATGCCTGGTTACAGTTCTCAAATGTAACAAATCTCTTCATATATAATGGACTTTGAAGAAATTTATTTATGTAGGTGGCCAATAGATTCTTGAATTGCTACTGACTGTAAAGCATCATTACTCCGTAATTCATTTTAGAATCATTAAACAGTACTCATCAGAGACTAATATCTTCTGTTGCAGGAATAACTTTTTAAAAAGCCCATTATCTAAATGGCAAAAGATTGTAGGATCTGAGATGCAGGGGGATCTGGGTGTCTGAGTGCATGAATTGCAATGTGTTATTTTGCAGGTACACCATGTAATTAGGAAGACTAATAAAACAACATCATTTATTGCAAAAGGAATTGCAACGAAAGTAGGGTGGTCATGCTTCCGTTATACAAGACACTGGTGAGCCCACATGCTAAATACTTTGTATAGCATTGATCTCCTCATTTAAGGAAGAATATAAATATGTTGAAAGCAGTTTACAGAAGGTTTACTTGACTAATATATGGAATAGGCATGTTGTTTTATGAGGAAAGATGAAACAAGCTAGGCTTGTATCTACTAGAGTTTAGGACAATTAGAAGTGAATTGATTGAAACATTCAAAGTCCTAAGTGGTCTTAACATGGTGGTTGTGTAAAAGATGTTTGCTCCTATGGGAGAATCTAGTACTCTGTCACTGTTTCGAAAGAAATGTCACTCATTTATAACAGAAATGAGGAGAAACTTATTTCTCAGTGGGGTCTTGGGTCTTTGAAACTTTCTTCCTCAAAAGATAGACATAGACAAGATTCTCAAGAAGATGGTGAGAAGTTATTGGGGGCAGGCAAGAAAGTAATCCAATCAGTCAAGATCTTATTGAATTTTGGAACACATGAACAACTCTTACTCCTAATCTGTATGTTTGTATGTTTGTAAACTACCAATGGCTCTGCTCTCATCATCAACTCCATTTTCTCCCTGATCACCTGCTTAAGCTGAATCAAAACGCTCAAAGCCTTGAGACTCTATTCAATTCAGAGCTATACTTTATAACCCAACATCCTACACATTAACAAGACTACTTGCCTTGATAATTATCTAAAATGCTTTGCCCCACTATCCCTATCAACGTTAAACACTAATCCAGACTTGTCATTTCTAGTTTCAATTTGTTATATACCATAAACAGCAGCCTCATGATCTTTCATTCCACAATCTGTGGGCTGTGTAAAAGTCTACATGAAATCCCAAACATTAATCCTGTTCTCCCAATATTGTCGTTCCAATCCAAGTGGATTAAATTTAAAAACCTGCTCTTTATTTACAAATTCCTCCTGTCTACTTGCCCTTAAGCAATTAAGGACATCACAAATCCACTTTAAAGCCCTTTGACTCAGCCAGAGCCAAGCTTCAACTATCAAATAGTGGAGATTAAAGAACAAATCTAAATATACGTTTATAATAAACTGTGAGGCAATGTTCAGTTGAAATTTCAGGATATCTTATTGTAAAATTTATTCACGGCCATATTATTATGCAAGTCAATTTCCTTTTATACCAAATAAAGCCATTTTACAGTCATTTTCCCCTAATGGGACAAGGGTTATGAAAAACTAAGTTTGATGCAGGGCTCGGCGTATTTTCAGTTGCCATTCCAAATCTCATATTAAGGCATTAAAGGAGCTACAACAAAGAATCCAGTATCTGCAAAGTGAAAACAAAAATGAGCATGAAATATTAATGGTTAAAAATGGAACCTTTATACAATTCAAAAGATAAATTTAGAATATAAATATTTCCATCAAAATACAAGAAAAGTATCAAGAGGCAACACTGATATTATGTACCCACCCAAAATGGCTACACAAAGTAGAGGAAAGAGGTGAAGCAAAACTATGCCTTTTTAATTAAGTGACATATAACAAATAGTTTAGAAGTGGAGACCTCAATATCAACAAATGAAAAATAAGCCAAGACTTCCAAACAATCATTACTACATCTTTACACAAGAAAATCAACTCATGCAGGAGGCAGAATCTCATCGAAATTTATACGAACACTTAACTATCAATGTTTTGAATGTTTGACTCTTAAAAGGTCAAAAGATGAATTTCAGCTCCACTTTCTCACAAAAGCTTTAAGTGAAAGCAACCACAAAGTATTTGCCAGTTTCTTGCATAAATCAAACTAGCTGGAAGCTCTTGCTATTATAATTATATTTATAGAAACAATGTCTCATCCAAACACAATATTCCTTGACTCTTCAACTGATACTTACCCATCCACAAGACCTTGTTGTTCTAAAAGTTTTTGAGCTTCATCTCTGGAGAGTCGGTGATGAAACCATAGCTGCATCCTATGAATGGCTAAATTATAAAGGAAAAATGAATTTCTAGAAAGGTCATACATTTAGCACAAAACATAATCATTTAGCGATGTCTCAAAAGTAATCCGACCCAGCACTGTCACAACATAACTGGCAAGAATTTATATTTTTGATTTTTAGCAAACAGTCTTCATTTCTTTAATATTATTTCCACTATTACCAATTATTTTAAGTGCATAAGCAAATATCTTTCCTTTAAAATGTACTAACATCAATAATTTGCTTGACTTATGTAATATCATACTTTCAGTACAAATTAAACACTGAAACAACCTTGGCACGATGTGGTGCTCTGCGATGTGGTTGGACTTCCATATGCGTTCAAACGATGACAGCTTCTCCTCTGTTTTCACAAAAATTTACATTTTAAAATATCAATTTCTGTATTAAATGTATGCAACCTGAATTATGAGCATGAAATCACTTGTATGCTATTCTATAAAATTACTTCAGAGTTAGACTGGAATGTGTCACTTGTTTGTAACATTTCGAATTTTTGCAAATTGCTTATAGTAGTTCTATTATTTTTGGAGGATAAATTTTGAACTGTAGCAATATTACTTGGCTTTGTCCTAATCTACGGGGTTCTGCTCATGAATGGGTAACTATCATTACTGATAAGTTACTAAATATTCTTAACTGATCTTAGTTAACTAGAAGAAATCACATGGACTCAATCCACCAATGACCTGAATATTCTCTACATAAAACTCTGTTTTTGATGAAGAGCAATGAAAGGAGCATAGTAAATAATCATGCTTCATACGAAAGAGGAAATGTTGAAATGTTCTTTAAGAAATGATTAACTCCTATTTGCAACATGCTGGTTTGTGAAGCAGAGTAGCACCAGCACTGTCAGTAGAGTTTCCGCACTGGCTGAGGTTACCACAAAGGATTTTCCCTCTCAACTTCCCCCCTCACCAAGAGAATGGTGACCTTAAGGTTAAACAACCGACAATTATCTCTCTGTAATGGGAGAGTAGCTCTATGGACAGGTATAAGTGCTGAAAAACTATAAACCAAAACAAACAAAATGTAAAATATTCAAATGAGACATCTTGTGAAGGGAACTCGGATGTGAAATGTGAATCAACTGATTTCTGTTTATTTTTTGGCTTTATATACTGTAATGCCTGGTCACAGTTCTCAAATTTACCATATATGTTGGACTTTGAAGATGAATAATTTTTATGTAGGTGACCAACAGATTCTTGCAAAGCTACTGAAAGTTAAGCATCATTGCACAGTAATTCATTTTTAAAATCATACATCAGTATTCATCTGAGACTATTACCTTCTGTTGTACTGAACAGTGAATTGCGCTGATCATTTGGGGCTAATGGCCATTATCAATCACAATAAACAGATTATATAGTACATTTGGTAATTAAAACATAGTATACCTCAAGTTATTCTCTGAATTATTTTCTCCATCAATCACACAACAAAGCATCACATGTTGGCTTATGTTCAAACCAATACTTTACCCGCCATGCCAACCCCTCCTCAGTAGCAACTGTAAGTGCCTCCATAGGATTTTCAATTACTCTTCCTTTGTGTCCAGAGAAGTCCATAGCTACCAGAGAATTTTCTGAGACGCTTCTCTATGAAGGCAAAATAAATTTTTCCAAAATTATTTTTGACTGTAATATTTATAAAAAATGGTTTATTTGGAAAAAGAAAACAGATCTGCATAATCCATAAGTGATGTTCATCACGCATTATCAATACAAGTGAAAGTTCAAGAGAATTCTGCTTCAAAATAAACCAAAATAAAAAACTTTTATTCTGTATTCTTACAGACATAGCATGGGGAAAATAACCAAAAAAAAACAGCTTGTATCTTGTTTAGCAATGACAGATTTGAAAGATAATAAATTTTGTCTTTTTTTTAGCAGCAGAATCATGTTGTGTTTGGTATGGGATAGCATAAAAAGTTACATTTCCTCCTGGACTTAATTCAATATATCTAAGCCTAAATTTTCCCAGAATCATGTTAAGATTAAATTTCGCTTCATCTTCCACGCCATCAAATTTTACAGTCAATGAATCATTCTTCATCACCTCCACCACCACCAAAATGCATTTTCCATGTCTTTTTCACCTTTCCGCATACCAAAGAGACCATTCCTTCTGCAATACCCTGGTCTAACGCTCTTCACCTGCAAAATCCTCTTACTTCCACAAGAAATTGCAGGAGAATCAACATTTCCATTTTTAATTCCTCGCTTTCCACTATTCACATATGTAAACAATTCTTGTCAGTCAAACAACATACTTTTACTTTTCAATATATCAATCAAAATTCACTCCTCACTATGTCATCTTCTCTATACTGAGGAGACAAAATGCAGATTAGGGTCTTCTCTGTAGTACACATCCACTCAATCTGTGGGTATGGCATTGAGCTGCCAGTTGCCTATTATTTAATACTCTGCGCAACTTCCACTAGACTACATCACCCTTGTTTCCTATATTATTCTGACAAAGCTCAACACAATCTCAAGGAATGAAACTCACCTTTCAATTGTGTTTTTGAACAATGTGCTGAGACTATTGTTTACCAAACAGCTTGACAAATGTTTCAAATAAATGGATTGAAGAGATCATTTAATATTTCGAGGAATACTAACATAGGAATGAATAATTATGCATCTTTTTCTTGTGAGGAGATGCAAAATTATATTTCAATTTATATTAATTCATGACTTATTTATCTAATAACTACAAAATCATACTCTAATGTTTTCCCAGTTTTGTATTTTGAACTTCATACCATTGGTGATGAGTTCAGTGAAGTAAGGCTATCTCTCCTTTTCTGTGGTGTTTTATAGTTTTGGTACAGTTGTATTCCATACTGTAAAACAAGAGATTTGTTTTTAAAAATCTGAGGAGTTAAGACCATAATAAGCAGAAAAGTAAAGTTATTAAAATGCAGTTATGCTACACCTTAAAATTATGTTACCCTACCACCATTAATGGACAGATTACCCGTAAATGCAAAGGAGTTTATGATTTCCAAATATCTGTGTTTTCAAGATCCATACAATTCTTCAACTTTGCACATCTACAACATGCTTAACATCTATATAGCATTAATTTCTCTTTACTCAACAAAACTGAATCACAATAGAGTCAGAATGAAGAATAAACAAGCTCTATGCACATGCAATTATAATAGCAGCAACTAACTTATTTTTAAATCTGGCTCTGGTATACACATTTATTTTCTCATAGTGATATCATAAAGAATGTCAGAGGATTGACATACTTTTACCGCCCAAGGAACCCAGCCAGGTGCAGTCTTGAAGCAGAAATAAAAAGATTAATGGAATTATGCAAATCAAAGAAGGCTGGCACATAGTCAGAAAGCTGCAAATATACATGATCATAGGAGACACTATGCAATTACACAATTGTAAATGCTCTTTGCCAACAAAGACTACATCACTGAGGTTCTCTCATGTATCCATCATCAATATTTCCTTGTCAGGCGCTGGAACAGAAACTGTATAACCATTTTGGCTAATTTTCACATTATATGATAATAATACAACAAAGTTCAGGAAATATACTGAATCTCAAATCTTTACAAGGACATTCTTCCCCACCATCATCCCCCCGCCCACCCCCACCCCCCCCTCAACCACCACTACAGTAGTCTGATTCTGTCTGCCCGAGTCATTGTTCTCCTGTATGTGAAGAAATGGAATTCCAAATGCTAGCCACACCCATCTCCCTAGCCTAGGTGGGGCATGATCCAAGTATGCACACTGTTATATTGACTGAAATAGGCATCTGAAGCCCTAAAGATTTCAGTCTAGTACCAGGTACGTATGTGATATAGGCACCACATAACATCTTTCCTCTTTGGAAAGGGACTAAAGGGATTAACAATTGTGCTTGTTTGGTTGTGAGATGGGAATGGAGAAAACAGGCAGATTGGTAATAGGGTACTGGAGTTTCTGGCCTTATGGACAGGTGTGTGACCTCAACCAGCATTGTATCATGAAAATACACTGATTCATTGTTTTCACTACCCTTATTCTGTACAATCAACAAATTACTTTGAAATAAGAAATGCAAATCATACAAGCCAACCCTTTATATGTTGGTATTTATGTGTAACCTGAGTCTATCATATACTGAAAATATCAATACTGAATGCTATCAGATGGTTTGATAAACATAATAACGAGATTTTCATTCTGCTCCAAATTTGTAGACACATATTTAAATTCCATGACAGTATAACATAAATGCTAACCAGTGACGGGGGAACAGTAGGGAGGGAAACAGTAACATCAGTACAGAGGACTGACATATACAATTCCAGCTGAATAAAATGATGCAAGAACATCTTAAAACATGTCAGGAATTAAGTCACATAATTATGATATATCATAATCTCTAAACATTTGATGTGGGAACATTTGAGAATAAAAAAATCAATGTTAAGTTCCATAAGCAACAAGGTTAAAAGCATCAAAATACTCCGATACAGAGGAGACCCCCTATATTGGATCTGTGTACATAGCTGTTGTGAAATAAAGGAAAGACAAAATGGGAGCAGAACTTCTTTCACACTTCTTCCTGTGAGTTACTTGACAGACTTGAGCACTTAATGCAGGTTCACACTGCAGTACAACATTGAGTGAATGTTGTTCTTTTGAATAAGACATTAAATAGAAATCCAGTTGCCCTTCAGGTGGATTTAAAATATCCTATTAATATGCTATTAAACACAAAGCAAGAGAGCTTCCCTCCTCTACTGGTCAATATTTAAGTATACGGTAAAGTCCCCATAGTCCCAGAGGGCCATGGGGCTGCTCTCTCATTTGAGAGAGACAAATGATAAGTGTAACCTCATGGTCACCATGTCTCCGGGAAGCTGGGATCTTCATAGTTATCTCAGCTATTACAAAACTCAACCCACGCTGTTAAAATCACACTGCATCACACAGTACGATGGCACGGTGGTTAGCACTGCAGCCTCACAGCAACAGCCTTGGGTGACTGTCTGTGTGGAGATTGCATATTCTCCCCGGATCTGTGTGGGTTTATATTGGGTGCTCTGGTTACCTCCCCCAGTCCAAAGATACGTAGTTAGGTGGGTTCTCCATGTTAAGTTGCTCTGTAGTATCAGGTTAAGTGGGTTAGCCATGGTAAATGCGGGCCTACACAGTCTCAGTGGGATGCTCTTCGGAGGGTCGGTATGGGCTGAATGGCTTCTATCTGCACTGTAGGGATTTTATAACACTTCTCTGGTCTTAAACCAGCCTTCCAGCCAACTGTGATAGCCAACCTCTGAGGTCAATGTTTATCTCTCAACTAACATCACTATAAAGCAGAAATTATCTGATCATGACTTTTTGTGGAACCTTGCTGTGCACAACGGAATGTCACATTTTCTAAATACAGCAATGGCTACAATTCAAAATGCTCTGGCGCATGTTGTTTGCTTTATGCTGTGGGGTTGCGTTCCATGCAATCAAGATACTGCATAGTCTAAGGAATTGGTAGACAAGCTAATGCCTGATGTAACAGCCAATGCAATGTTCATACAAGGACCAAACTCCACCTGGCAAAGATAAATACAACTAAACAACATGAAAAAGAAAAGATTTAATTTTAAGTGAGACAATGCACACGGATCCATAGGAGATGCTCAAGACAGAGCAATCATTATGAAAAAAAGACTCTCTCAAATGGTAAAATAACTAAAAAGAAAACAATATTCCCTTTTATTAATCTGAAACAGTTTAGATGAAGAATAAATGTTAACTCATGGCTCTATTTTGTGTTTTTTTTGTTTATGAAGCTTGAATAGAATGTAAATTGCGTAAAAATAATTATTGTGTTTGCCCTCATGGACACTGCTAATGCTAAGGGTGGCACGGTGGCTCAGTGGTTAGCACTGCAGCTCCAGGGACCCGGGTTCGATTCCAGCCTCGGGCGACTGTCTGTGTGGAGTTTGCACATTCTCCCCATGTCTGCGTGGGTTTCCTCCGGGTGCTCTGGTTTCCTCCCACAGTCCAAAGATGTGCAGGCTAGGTGAACTGGCCATGCTAAATTGCCCGTAGTGTTCAGGGGTGTGTGGGTTATAGGGGAATGGGTCTGGGTGGGATGCTTCAAGGGGCGGTGTGGACTTGTTGGGCTGAAGGGCCTGTTTCCACACCATAGGGAATCTAATCTAAGTGAATATCATGAAAATACTGCTCCAAGAAAAATCTAGCATAGCCCCAAACTAAAGCATAATAATAACCAAAAGTACTGGGAATATTTGGCAAGTTAAGCAGCATCTGTGGAGAGAAACAGAATTAATATTTCAGGCTAATGAGCCTTCATAATTCATGAAATGTCAATTCTATTTCTGTCCAGAGATGCTGGCTGACCTGCAGAGTCTTTCAAATGCTTTATGCTCTTATTTCGGATTTCCAGTATTTGTAGCATTTTGTGTTTGTATTACTGATCCCAATTACAAAGGTTTAACCCCCGTGCTGTTGTTGTGCTCAGACCCACAAGACAAACTCATTGTTGTAATATCTGAATCATCTGTGCACATCAAGGTTTTTTAGACAGAAAAAATCTAGTTTTGATATTTCAGCATTTTTCTTCACATAAAAATAAATTATTTAATTTTGAGGATGAACAGTATTAAAATAGACTGCTGTATTCCAACACTGGCTCTACTTGTAGATTGTGTGATGGGACCAAGAATCTTCACAATTTCTGCAGGTACTCCCCAGAAGGGTTTATCAGAAACAGCAAATGTGCATTCAAATCATTTTCTTGCCAATATGGAAACATTAATCAAATAGGTGTAATATCTAATGCGAGGGAGAAGGGCAACTCAAGGCTTGCTGTGGGTAAGTGTGAGATGTTGGCAGCAACGGGGAGTGGGGAAGATAACGTACTGGCAGTGCCCTCCCTCACCAATCACCTTGCCGCCACCCTCCCACATCCTAGTCATCTTCTCCTCTATCACTACACCCCACCTTTTTTCCTTTATAATTAGTACAGGGTTCCAACAATGTCCTAATGATGGTCAACTGACAATCAAGGATCAGTACCTGGTTGCTCAACGTGATACTTCACAACCTATTAGGTTAACATGAGTACAATAATTTGAAGTTACAGTCGTTGAAAAGTTTTAGTATATGTAAAGGAGGCAGTTGATGTTGCTCATTGGAAAGTGATGTAAGGTTGCATGACAACTAGGAGATGGCGGAATTTGAATTCAATAAAATATCTGGAATTAAGAATCGGATGATGCCCATGAATCCAATGTTGATTGTCAGAAAAAAAAAATCTGGCTCACTAATCTCCTGTAGGGAAGGAAACTGCCATCTTTACATGGTCTGGCCTACATGTGCCTCCAGACTCGCAGCAATGTGGTTGACTCTGAACTGCCCAATGAGTAATAAGAGATGGGCAATAAATGCCACCTGGTCAGAGACACTCTCATCCCGTTAATGAATTAAAGAAAAGTATCCAGACTGAGTCTAGGGCCTATCTAAGTCTTTCAATGGTAGATGAAAGGCCACTTTAGATTGTAAACAGAAGAAAGACTTGCCTTATATAACAAGGTAGTTTATTGAATTATAACAGCAGGTACAGTTTTCGTTACCTTGCTAGGCACATTTATTAAGAATTCTTGGGAGCTGTACATCTGTTCTTTGACCTGCTGTTCAGATTGTTGTGTTTGCTTAGGTATGAAATGTTGCAGAACACTGCATCATGATGAATGAAACTCAGTACCTGTACTGCATCCTGGCATTCAGGTTAGATGTTGTTTTTCAGAATTAAACTGACTGGCTTAGCACAACTGAATGCTGTATAAATGTTACCATTCATAACTGCCCCAGTACTGCGATAATAGGAATTGCAGATACTAGAGAATCTGAGATAATAAAGTGCCGGGCTGGATGAACACAGCAGGCCAAGTAGCATCTTAGGAGCACAAAATCTGACGTTTCAGGCCTAGACCCTTCATCAGAAATGGGGGAGGGGGAGAGGGCTCTGAAATAAATAGAGAGAGGGGTTGGGGAGGCGGGGACAAGCTGGGCTGGTTTTGGGATCCAGTGGGGGGAGGGGAGATTTTGAAACTTGTCTGTCTCCTCGCCAACTATCTTCTCCTCTATCCATCTTTGATCTGCCTCCCCCTCTCTTCCTATTTATTTCAGAGCCCTCTCCCCCTCCCCCATTTCTGATCAAGGGTCTAGGCCCGAAACGCCAGCTTTTGTGCTCCTCAGATGCTGCTTGGCCTGCTGTGTTCATCCAGGTCCACACTTTGTTGTCCCAGTACTGAGGCCAGCTTTTGAGCCCTTGCTCACACTGCCACACAAATGAGAACATAACGCCTCAACTACTCATTAAATGCATAACAACAACAGAAGTTGCTGGAAAAGTTCAGCAGTTCTGAGGAAGGGTCGCTGGGACCTGAAATGTTAACTCAGATTCTTCTTCACAGATGCTGTCAGACCTACTGAACTTTTCCAGCAACTTCTGTTTTGTTCTTGATTTACAGCGTCTGCAGTTATTTTGCCCTCTGCTCATTAATACACTAGACAATTGAATATGTAAAGCATAAAACAATGAAAATGTATACATTGACGAGTCAGTTAAAAAAATTTCATGGTCATTCAATGACAGATGTTATAATTGTTACAGCTTCAAATTAATTAGGCAAACTTATATACCAAACTGCTATTTAGCCAAGAGACACTTAACAAGCTGAGGGCATTCATGCACTATTTGTAACGAGTATGAACATGTAAGCATGCACACAATACAGCTAGACAATAAAGCTCAAGAGGCTGTTGCCTTTTGACATTGTACTAATATAGATGTTTTAGAATAATGCATTTTAAATAAAAAATAAATGTATTAATCTTTTACACTTTTATAACAATATGAATACTTATACCTTAAAAAGTCGAACCCCTGTCACCCAACACATCCTACTCTGTTCATCTTCTGCACAAAGTAACTTCAGGTCTCTGGTACGTCTGGATTTGTGAAGCTAGAAGGCCACATTACATTTAAGAATTAATATATACATATATTTGTTGGAATTTTTGTTTTCAAATCACTGTTATACTCCTGAATTAATTGCTGTTACTGACAACACCTCCTTCAATCTTCTTTAAATTTATGTCTAGATACCTTAAACGTATAGAGTTAAATCTCATGGAAAAGTATTCATTGGGCTGGAGGATCCCGAGGCTGAATATGAGGTGCTGCTCTTCCAGTTTGCGAGTAGTGTCATTGTGACACTGGAGGAGGTCTAGGATGGACATGGCATTCAGGGAGTGGGAGGGGGAGTTAAAACCGTTGGTGACCAGAAAGATGTTGTCCTTAGTCGCATACAGTAATGTACAGTTTTTCTTTTAAGTATTGCGTGCAGTTCTGGTCACCGCATTATAAGAAGGATGTGGAAGCTTTGGAAAGGGTGCTGAGGAGATTTACTAAGATGTTGCCTGGTATGGATGGAAGGTCTTACGAGGAAAGGCTGAGGGTCTTGAGGCTGTTTTCATTAGAGAGAAGAAGGTTGAGAGATGACTTAATTGAGACATATAAGACAATCAGAGGGTTAGATAGGGTGGATAGGGAGAGCCTTTTTCCTAGGATGGTGACGGCGAGCGTGAGGGGGCATAGCTTTAAATTGAGGGGTGAAAGATATAGGACAGATGTCAGAGGTAGTTTCTTTACTCAGAGAGTAGTAAGGGAATGGAACGCTTTGCCTGCAACGGTAGTAGATTTGCCAACTTTAATTACATTTAAGTCGTCATTGGACAAGCATATGGACGTACATGGAATAGTGTGGAATAGTGTAGGTTAGGTGGGCTTCAGAATGGTATGGCAGGTTGGCACAACATTGAGGGCCGAAGGGCCTGTACTGTGCTGTAATGTTCTATGTTCTATGTTCTTTGAAAATTGATGAATAAACCTTAAAACATCAGAGCAGCTTTTAGAGCCATTCAGTGACATTATGGCTGATCAGATAATCCTCAACTCTACTTTTCTGCCTTTTCCACACAATCCTAAATTACCTTACTGATTAAAATCTGTTTCTCTCAGCCTTGAATATATTCAATTGCCCAGCTGCCACAGCCCTCTGTAGTAAACAAGTTGACAGACTTACTACCCTCAGAGAGGAAATTCCTCCTCATCTCTGTCCTAAAATGGCCAATCACTTACTATAAGATTAGTCCCCCAGCTCGAGAGTCTTCCACAAGGGGAAACAACCTCTCAGCATTTATCACTTCACTACTCTAAGAATCTTTCATGCAGCAATAAGACTTCCTCTCATTTTTCTAAATTCTTAAGAGCACAGGCCCAAACTACTTAACCACTCCACATAAGAAAATCCGTCGACACCAAGGGTCAGTGAACCATCTTTAGACATCCTCCAATGTCACTGTATCTTTCCTTAGAAAAAGGGAACCAAAATGTTCAGTGTCTAGGTGTGATCTGACTAGTTATTTGTATAGTTTTTGCGAGATTGCCCTACTTTTATACTCTACTCTCTTAGAAATAAAAGCCAACAGTCAATTTGGCTTCCATATACCTGCTGAAATTGCATGCTAGTGTTTGGTGATTCATGTTTGAGGACACCTAAATTCCTGTATGTGGCAGTTTTCTGCAATCTTTCTCTATTTAAATAATACTCAGCTCCTCTATTTCTTGCCAAAGTGCATAACCTCACATTATGTTCCATCTGCCCCTTTTTTATCCCCCACTCATTTAACCTGTGCCTATTCTTCTACAGACTGTGAGCATTCTTCACCCCTCACTTTCCCACTGATTTTTAATTCATTCGTAAACTTGGCTATATTACATCCACTTCCTTCATTCAAGTCATTAATATGTAAATAATTGGGGCCCCAGGAATAATCCCTGTGGTACTCCACAAGTTACAGGTCACCATCCACCCTTCAGCCAACTCTTCATCTTCTGCTAGCAAATCCTCTATCCTGGCTAATATATAACCCCAGACAGCATGAGCTCTTATCATATATAGGAGCCTTAAATGTGTATGGAATGAAATCCCTTCTGGAAATCAAATATATTGGGCCAGATTTTCCAGTGAGTGGCAATCACACACAGTGCCAACTGCAGCCTTCTTTTTAATGAAAGAAAAGAGCTCTGCATTTTGAGGAGGAGATTTGGTTCAGGGCTCCCTCAGAAATGCAGAATCATAGACGCCCTACAATGTGGAAACAGGCCATTTGGCCCAACAAGTCCACACCAACCCTCAGAATATCCCACCCAGACCCATTCCCCTATAACCCACCTAACCTGCACTTCCCTGAACACTATGGGCAATTTAGCATGGCCAATCCACCTACCCTGCACATCTTTGGACTGTGGGAGAAAACTGGAACACCCGGAGGAAGCCCACACAGACATGGGGAGAATGTGCAAACTCCACACAGACAGTCACCCAAGGGTGGAAACGAACCTGGGTCCCTGGTGCTGTGAGGCTGCAGTGCTAACCACTGAGCCACCATACTGCCCTAAACTGCACAGAATTCCCATAGTGTAGAAATGTCAAAGGAAGGAGAGCCACACTCTTTTCTTGCAACGGTCAGGGGCCATATTCTGAAATTTGATTGTCCCAACAGCCATGTTGACAGCTGCCATCAAATTGTCGATACATAAGGTGAGTGTGATGGTAAGGGTGCTGGGACAGATGGGTACCAGATGGGTAGGGTATCAAGGTGCCAAGTAAATCGGGTTACTGCTGGAGAAAGAGTTGGGTGCCAGTTCATAGGATAGCAGACAGGCTGTGTTCAGGGATCCAGGTAAGTAGGGTGCCAGGATGGTGAACGGACAGGGTGCCAGCAGGGATGGGGGTAGGGTGCCAGGTGCCAAAGATACCCAGTAGTAAGATTTCAGGAAAGCATTTCATGTAGGTCAGGGTGGGCTAGAGACATCAGGGGACAGAGATAGGGACAGAAGGTGTCAGGTCTGCTGTTTATGTCCAAAGGTGTGGGTAGAGGGAAAAGTGTGTGGTTCGGGTTAAATTGGTCTGACAGGCGGAGGGAAATGGAGGCCGTGTCTGATGCTAGGCAGGAGAAGTGAGGCAGTTGTCTGTTCCATTGGTATCAAGTTGGGTTCAATGAGTGGTTGAGTCAGAAGAGGGGCCGGGATCTTGTCCAATGTTGCTGGAGGAGGGTTGATCCCGGGCAAATCAAGGTGGGTACATTGGTTGGTTCTTGGGTATGTGACAGGTCCCGGAAAGGAGGTGCATCAGATCCAAGAGATGTCAGCGGGGAGACTGGATTGTCTGAGAAGTGAGGGAAGGAAGTTATCAGGTACTTGGATTTGTCAGGTCAGAGTCTGGGTTTGTAAGGGTTGGGGTTGTGAATAAGTTAAGTATGTTTAAGTAACAGTTTAACAGTTACTCAGGAGTTTTCCACAGTAATTTTACATAAACTCATCAGAACCAGCTGAAGTCTGCAAATTTTATAAAGAGTTTCAGAGGGTTCCAGCCACGATGGAATTGCCCAGTGTAAAATCTAACTTCCCAAGAAATTCCTTCAGAGTTTGCTATGATGGTGATTTCGCAGGATCCCCATATGCAACTCCCATCAAGGCTAGAGCAATGGCCAGCAGAAAATTGGCCCATTATGTCTGCTGGTTTCCCTTCAGCTAATCTATTTGTCATCTCCTCAAAGAATTCTAATAAATTTCTCAGGCATGATTTCACCTTCATAAAACCATGTTAACTGAACTTGATTTAATTATGTAGTTCTAAATGCTCTGTTATTATATCCTTTAAAATACTATAAATTTTCCAAAGAGAGATGTTAAGCTAACAGTTTGATAGTTAATTGTTCACCTATTTTTCATCTCCCTCCCTCGTTCAACTAGAGGTTTTTCAATCCTTTGTAACTTTTTCATAATATGAGGATTCTTAGAAGATTACTGTCACACAGTAGCTACTTCTTTTAATATTATACAATGCAAAACATCAGGTCCAGGGGACTTATCAGTATTTAGTCCAATTAACTTCCTTAGTCCTTTATTTCTCATGACAGTTATTGTGCTTATTTACCTTCCCACCCCTTTCTCCCATTGATTATTTTTGTTTTTTAAAATGCTATTAGTGTCTCCTACCATGAAGATTGATGCAAAGTATTTATTATACTCCTCTGCCTTTTCTTAGTTTCCCATTATTATTTCCCCAGCCTCATTCTCTTGGGGTTCAAAATTGACTTTGACCTCACATTTCATTTTTCAACAATAAGCTTTTAATATGCTTTTTTTAATGTTACTTGCTAGTTTACTCTCACTATTTATTTTTTTCTTTGCTATTATTTTTCAGTAATCTTTTGTTGCCTTTTAAAGCTTTCTCAGTCCTCTGGTTTTACCATTAATGTGTGCCACAACATATGTTGTTTTTTCAATTTATGGTTGATTTATCCATGAGTGACTTATTCCCTTTGTAGAGTCCTTCTTTCTCACTGGAAAATATCTTTGTTGTGAGTCATGAATGAATTTCTTAAATATCTGCCATTTTTCATTAACTGTCTTTCTCACTTTTTTTTTCCTGAGTTCATTCTAGCCAACTCTGCCCTCATTTCTTTGTAATGACCCTTATAGTTTAGAACAGCTGTTTCTGAGCAAAGTTTCTCACTCTCAAGTGGAATGCTTTAATCCACCTTGTTACGATCATTGTTTTGCAAAGGTTCTTGTACTCTGAGATAATGTATTAAACCTGCCTCATTACATATTACCAGATTCAAAACAGCCTGGTCAACTGGTTGCATCCACATTATGTTGTTCTGGAAACTGACCCAAATGGATTCTATGAATTTATCCTTGTGGCTACCTCTGGCAATTTGATTTTCCCAATCTATTTGAAGAATAAAGTGACCCATGATTAATGTATGGCTTGCTTTTACATGCCCTATTTACGCTCTGATTTTTTCTCTTTCCTATAGTACAGCAGCTGTAATGGAACCTCTAGAATTCTTCCATAAGTGGCTTCCTTCCCTTTTTTTAAACATCCGTCCATGTGGATTCAAAAAAAAATCATATGATAGCGATTCACCGTTGAAACTCATTTTAGCAATAAAGATGTACCTTGATGCAGAATCCAAAATTGGTCGGTGCTCCATACATCTTCCTTGCTGATAATAGAGTGTAAACGTTGCTTTCACTGAACTCAGCAACAAATTGTAAATGTCTTGGCTCCTGTGAATATGGAAGGAAAATAATCCATAACAATAACTATAAGAAAACTTTAAAATGACAAGGAAACCACTTGTACAAAGCCACTTTACAATTCATTTCTCCAGAAATGATTTTTTTTTTATTTTTAATGGCATGCTATAGATAATTTACAACCTAACTGTTGGCTGTCTGAGCACAAAACATAAAATGGCAACAGATACACGGTTTCTAAATTTTCTAAAATGGGGCTGGTGCCAAGTTTGGCCACAAATGTTCCAAAACGCCAAGCAGAATTCAGTCACTGGGCCAAACAATGGCAAAAAATATAATTATCATCAGTAGATTGGTCATAATTGGTGAATAGGTGATTCTCCAAATACAAGTTTATTTTTTTGTTATTCAGTTGTGGGATGTAGACATCACTGGCTGGCCAGCATTTATTACCCATCCCTAGTTGCCCTTCAGAAAGTGCTGGTGAACTGCCTTCTTAAACTGCAACAGTTTGCCTGCTGTTGGTTGACCCACAATGCCGTTAGGAAAGGAATTCCAGGATTTTGACTCAGTGATAGTGAAGGAACAGTGATATATTTCCAAGTCAGGATGGTGAGTGCCTTGGAGGGGAACTTGAAGGTGGTGGTGTTCCCATGTATCTGCTGCTCTTGTCCTTCTAGATGGAAGTGGCCGTGGGTTTGGAAGGTTGGCATCATTTGCATTTACGACTTACGCAGCAGCAAATGCGAGCGAGAAACCACCATGATCGGAGGAGCAGCAGGAAAAGGAGGAGGGGTAATCAGAAAGGCTGCTACGATAGCAGATACAGGATGTAGTCGACTAGTCACAGGATGGCAGACATGAAATGGGACTGGAAAGGCATAGTCTGCCTCGGGAAGATACATAATTGTTGGGCCTGGAGGAGTGGGATTAGTGGGTTGGGGACCTGGAGCCCTTAATTGTCTATGACGCGAGTCTGTAAAAGTGGCCAAAAAATGGGGAGGGAGTTTCAAAGTAGTGACAATTTCCTGCAGGAATTTAAAAACTGTGGGTCTTGGATTTTAATGTTTTCCTTGTGTGTCACCATTTTAAGTTCAGTACAGCAGTGATGATTAATGATATTGTGACAATATGTACCTTTAAAAGGGATACTTTCTGTCCTGTTTCTCTTGAACAGGGCTGTCAGCTCCATTGAAAACAGAATTTGTTGCTTTGGATTTCTTACACACTGGATAAAGAAAGCATGAGTGGGCTTTAGATTTTGCTTTCCAACAGTGAACAAGTTGGCATTTTGGAGTAGAAGCTGATCAATACAGCTTTCTCTCTGCTGCGACAAAAACCTTGAGTTCTGTCCCTGCTGCTAGATACATGTTTTTGGTTTTCCCTTTCTCCTGGACTGAAGGAGATAACAAGTGAGGGAAATCTGTTTTGTTAAGTATGTGTTTATGGGATGCTGCTATATTTGAACAGTTGATGAGCAGTTGTTAAATAATACATCACTTTTATGAAGTATTTTGACAAGAGCTAAAGTTATGCCTTTTCTGTTTGCATTTTAACTGTGGTGTAAGAATAAAGAGTGTTTTGCTTAAAGCCTAGCAGTATGACCAAGCAAATCACATCTGGAACAAAGCACCTTACACTTACCTGTAAATAAGATGAAATTTAGGGTCTAGACAATCTCCAGGGTATACTTTGAGGGGGTTTGGTCTGGTCCATAACAATATTGGGTTATCTGAATTCTGTTTCTAAGAGTCCAAATACCCCAGGTATCAATAACAATACAGAAAGTGATGTTAATAATTGAGTGTATCACTGAATGAGTTAATCAGAATCAAAAAGGAGCCCTTGAAAACAAATTGGCAGCCTGTAAAAACCAATGTGGTTCCCTCTAAAATTTTAAGCAGGATTTTAGGGAAAAAATTTTGATCCCGGTTTCTAACTTGGGGAATATTAGCCCAGAAATTCCAGCCAGCAGTAGAGGTTGAGCATAAACCACTGATTGTGTTTTCGATTACTGTCTTATATTTCGATTCTGGAGATTTTGGACAATATTTGCCCTGTTTCAGCTTTAATCCATTGATGAGCAGTTTGAGGGGTCCCCTGGCAAGGCACCCTCCATTTTTGTCACAATGCCACATAAAACCTTTTTTTTCAGTGCATTGACTTGCAGAGTTTTTACATAAACATTCATAACACAGCTCAGCCTCCACTTGCTGCAACCGCTCACACCACTTAAACCCTCCCCCTCCACCAGTGAAATACCAGACCACCGTTCCCATAACATCTGGCAATGTTTAACCTCCAGCCTGAAGACATCCAACAGTGCTCTCAAGGTATCAAACACATACCTCTGAACCTGCTCATCGACTCAACATCCCCTACATTGTTCAATTCTTACACATCAAACTCATAGTAGGTAGAATAAAGGAGAACCCTAAAGCTTTCTATAGGAATAAGAGAGTGACTAGGGTAGGAATAGGGTCAGTCAAAGACAGAAGTGGGAAGTTGTGTGTGGACCCTGTGGAGATTGGAGAGGTGCTAAATGATTACTTCTCATCTGTTTTCACTGAGGAACCGGAGAATATTATAGAGGAGACGACTCAGTTACAGGCTACTAGAATTGAAAGGATTAAGGTTAACAAGGAGAAGGTGTTATCAATGCTAGAAAGTGTGAAGGTAGATAAATCCCCTGGGCCGGATGGGATTTTTCCGAGGATTGTCTGGGAAGCTAGGGAGGAGGTGGCGGAGCCTTTGGCCTTGATCTTTGAGTCCTCATTGTCTACAGGTTTAGTACCAGAGGACTGGAGGATTGCAAATGTTGTGCCCTTGTTCAAGAAGGGCAGTAGGGATGACCCAGGTAATTATAGATCTGTGAGCTTTACGTCTGTTGTAGGAAATGTTTTGGAAAGGATTATAAGAGATAGGGTTTATAATCATCTAGCAAGCAACAATTTGATTGGAGATAGTCAGCATGGATTCGTCAAGGGCAGGTCGTGTCTCACAAACCTCACTGAGTTTTTTGAGAAGGTGACCAAGCTTGTGGATGTGGGAAGGGCAGTTGACGTGGTGTACATGGACTTCAGTAACGTCTTTGATAAGGTTCCACATGGTAGGCTACTGGAGAAAATATGGAGGCACGGGATTGAGGGAGATTTAGCAGTTTGGATTAGAAACTGAATTTCTGTAAGAAGGCAACGAGTGGTGGTGGATGGAAAATATTCAGCCTGGAGTCAGGACTAGTGGTGTGCCTCAAGGATCTGTTTTGGGACCACTGCTGTTTGTCATTTTTATAAATGACTTGGACGCAGGCATAGGTGGATTGGTTAGGAAGTTTGCAGATGACACTAAAGTCGGTGGAGTGGTGGACAGTGTGGAAGAATGTTGCAGGTTGCAGGGAGACTTGAATAAACTGCAGAATTGGGCTGAAAGGTGGCAAATGGAGTTCAATGCGGATAAATGTGAGGTGATTCACTTTGGCAAGAATAATAGGAAGGCAGAATACTGGGTCAATGGAAAGATTCCTGGTAGTGTGGATGTGCAGTGGGATCTTGGTGTCCATGTACATAGATCCCTGAAAGTTGCCACCCAAGTTGATAGTGCTGTTAAGAAAGCTTACGGTGTGTTAGGTTTTATTGGTAGAGGGATTGAGTTCCGGAGCCGTGATGTCATGCTGCAACTGTACAAAACGCTAGTGCGGCCTCACTTGGAATATTGCATGCAGTCCTGGTCGCCCCATTACAGGAAGGATGTGGAAGCATTGGAAAAGGTGCAGAGGAGATTCACCAGGATATTGCCTGGTCTGGAGTGAAGGCCCTATGAAGAAAGGCTGAGGGATTTGGGTCTGTTCTCACTGGAGAGAAGAAGGCTAAGAGGGGATTTAATAGAGACATACAAGATGATCAGAGGATTAGACAGGATGGACAGTGAGAGTCTTTTTCCAAGGATGATGATGTCAGCTTGTACAAGGGGGCATAGCTACAAATTGAGGGGTGATAGATGTAAGACAGATGTCAGAGGCAGGTTCTTTACACAGAGAGTGAGAAGGGCGTGGAACGGCCTGCCTGCCAATGTAGTTAACTCAGCCACATTAGGGGCATTTAAACAGTCCTTGGATAAGCATATGGTTGATGATGAGATAGTGTAGGGTGAGGGGCTTAGATTAGTTCACAGGTCGGCGCAACATTGAGAGCTGAAGGGCCTGTTCTGCGCTCTATTGTTCTATGTTCTATGTCCTATGTTCTATGTCCTATGTTCTATGTATATTCCTCCACTTCGGACACAGTTCACTTTCTCCAGAAACCACCCTCCCTCCTCCCTGGACACAGCGGGAGGGAACACAGGGGACAGGGTAAGAAGCGAACGAGCACAGGAAGGTACAAGCACTGTCAGAGATACAAGTAATAACTGAGCAATGTTAGGGATACAAGGGTGTGGAGGCAGAACTGCCAGGATCTGAGAGCCATTAGTCTTGCAGGTGGGCTTTGAGTACTGTTAGAGGAACTTGGCACAGGGCTGCGAACACTGTTGAGGAATGGAAGGGGAGAAGCAGTATGAGCACTATTAGAGTTATGGGGTGTTGTAAGATCTGTGGTTTAGTAGATTTTCCATAATTGGCAAGATTGTACAAAGTGATGAAGACAACCATAAACTACAGGAGGATATCAACAGACTCGTCAGTAGACAGAGCAGTGGCACTGAAAGACGTGAGGTAATGCACTCGAGCAGAGTTAACAGGGCCAGAAGTTGTATGATGAATGACAGGACCCTGGAGAGTATTGAAGATTAGATGGACCTTGGTGTGCATATCCACAGATCCCTGAAAGTAAGAAAGCAGGTAGGTAAGATGGTGAATGAGGCAAATCGGATATTTGCTTTATTAACCAAGACACTAAATACAAGAGCAAGAACGTTATGCTGAAACTGTGTAAAACACTGATTAGGCCACAACTGGAGTACTGTATGCAGTTCTAGTCACCACATTACAGGAAGGATGTGATAGCAATAGAGAGGATGTACAGGAATTTTATCAGATTGCTGCCCCATCTGGAGGATTTAAGCAATGAGGAGACTAGATTGGCTGGGGTCAATTTATTTGGAGAGGCGAAACTTGAGAGGGGAACCTCATAAAAGTGCAAAAGATTATGAGGGATGCAGGAACATAGATATAGTAGATAAAAAGGTGCTGTTTCATTAGCAAAGGTCTCATACAGGGTGGGCATAGAATTAAAGTAAGCAGTAAAAGACTAAAAGGGGAGAGTTGAGGAGAACTCTTTTCACTCTTGTAAGCTTAGGGAGTCTGGAACCCACTGCCTGAAAGGATGGCTGAGTCAGAAACTCTCATAACATTTAAAGCACTATTAGATATTTACTTACATTGCCATAGCCTCCAGGGCTTTGGGAAAAGGGCTGAAAAATTGGATTGCTGAAGTCAGACCTTTGTTGATCCACAACCAACAGATCAAAGCTAAGCTCCGCCTTCCTGCCACATCTAGTTGTGAATAGTGATGGACAATCAAACAACTCACTAGAGGAGAAGGATCCACAAATATCCTCATTCTCATTGATGGAAAAGTCCAACACATCAGAACAAACGGTAAGGCTGAAGCATTTGCAGCAACCTTCAGCCAGAAGTGTTAAATGGGAGATCCATTTGAGCCTCCTCCGATAGTCCCCAGTATCACAGATAGTAGTCTTCACCCAATTTGATTCACTCCACATGATATTAAGACACAGCGGGGGCATTGGATACTGCAAAGGCTATGTTCCCTAACAATATTCCAGCAATGATATTCAGGACTTGTTCTCCCCTAGCCAAGCTGTTCCAGTACAGTTACAACACCAGCACCTTTCCGACAATGTAGAAAGTTGCTCCTGTACACAAAAAGCAGGACAAATCAAACTTGGCCGATTATCGCCCTTTCAGTCTATAATTGATCGTGAGTAAAATGATTAAACTGAACCTGCTCAGCAATAATCTGCTCAGTGGCGCCCAGTTTGGGTTCCACTGGGGCCATTCAGCTCCTGACCTCATTACAGCCTTGGTTCAAACATGGACAAAAGAGCTGAATTCCAAAGATGAGGTGAGAGTGACACCAAGGCTACATTCAACTGAGTGTGGCATCAAGTAGCTGCAGCAAAACTGGAATCAATGGGTATCCAGGGCAAATTCTCCATTGGACGCAGTCATGCCTGGTAGATAAGAAGACAGTTGTGGCTGTTAAAGGTCAGTCTCTCAGCTCCCGGACATCTCTGCAGGAGTTCATCAGGGTAGTGTCCTAGGCCCAACCATCTTCAGATGCTTCATTAATGGCTTTCCCTCCATCATTAGGGCATAAGTGGGGATGTTTGCCAATGTCTGCACAATGTTCAGCATCATTCGCAATTCCTCAGATACTGAAGGAGTCCATGTTTAAATGTGAACACGCTCTAGACAACATCCAGACTTGGACTGACAAGTGGCGAGTAACATTCGTACCACACAAATGCCAGCAATGACCATCTACAATAAAAGGCAATCAAAGCACTATCCCTTGACACTCAATCATGTTACCATCACTGAATTCTCCTCTGTCAAAATCCTTGGGGTTATCATTGACCAGAAACTCAACTGGACAAGCCACATAAGCACATTGGCTACAGGAAAGGGTCAGAGGCTAGGAATACTCGAGCGAGTAACTTATTTCTTGATTCCCCAAAGCTGTTCATCATCTATAGGTTATAAGCCAGGTGTGTGATAGAATACTCCCCACTTGCCTGGATCATTCAAGAAGGTTAGCACCATCAGGGCATAGCAGTTGCTTGAGAGCACCACATCCACAAGCATCCACTGCATCTACCACCAACGCTCTGTACAGCAGTGTGTACTATCTACAAATGCACTACAAACATTCGTCAAAGACAGCATCTTCCACCACTTGACCAGTTCTATGAAGAAGGATAAAGGGCAAGCAGTTACACAGGACTACCACCACCCCTAAAACACTTACGAACCTGACTTTGAAATATTGATTGACTTGATTTATTACTGTCACATGTACCGAGATACAGTGCAAAGTATTGCATTACGTGCTAACCAGACAAATCATTTTGGGGAAACATATCATAAATAGGGAATTAAATCATATTAGGGAATTCGGTCTCTAATAGCATTATGGGTCTACCTACAACATGTGGACTGTGGCAGATCACGAAGACAGCTCAATACAATCTGTTCAAGGACAACTGGAGACGGGCAACAAAATGCTGGCCAGCAGCAATGCCCGTGTCCACAAGTGAATAAAAATAAAGCATGGACAGGGCAGGCCAAATGGCCTCCTTCTGTGCTGTAAATATCTATGAGATTCAAACATTCTGGTAATTTTCTTGGTTTTCAGCAATCAAAGGCTAAAGTGATCAGCCTTGTATACTGGCTGCAGGTTGACAAACTAAAAGCATTTCCAATCTATAAAATGGAGCAGATTGTCATATAGAATGTGAAGATTGGTATCAACTGTTCTTTGTAGTTGTTGGAATTCTGCTAGTCTTCACAGCAGAATGCTTCTAGTTCCATTGCAAATATCAAGAACTGCACATTTGTCAATATAGTGGCATACTTTTCAGGGATAAATGTGACAAAATGTCATCAGATGCTGCCTTGCTACTTCAGAATAATTCAAATTATAGTGACCTCAAATGGTTCAAATAATATGTGGTCAGCTGGACATATCCTCCCAAATAATCTTTGGAAATCATAAGCTTCTGGGGCCAGTAACATGCGGAAAAGTGAAAGAATAACCTACTTGAACAATAAACTAAGTATAAATACACAGGAAACAAATATTCTCCATAATATTTCATTCTGTATAGTGTCCATGCTGTTGAACTTTAGTTATTGGTAATCCTAAATGAACGAGTTAAAAGTCACCTTCAACTTCTGATTCTGACTGTCAGAGGAGGTATATTCAACCTTGGCGCATAGCTTGCTTTCACACTGAAGGTGCATTGATGGGTTTCTGAATAAGTGCAATAGTCAGTTACCACTTGGTGGCACTGGTGACCACTATATCCAGATTAAAGCTATAAACATCTATTACATAGAATCACCTCAGTTAACTGCTCTTGATTCAAATGAATAAATGTGCAATGGCCCATGTACCTATGGGGAAGAACTTTATGTTGGCATGATGGTTCCTTTAAGAACTAGATTTCTATGAGAAGTAGATTTATTGCAACACAGCATGCATCCAGTGGCTGACGATGTGGCCAAGTTGCCTGAGACAGTAGAACGAGAGTCAACAAGAGGTTGATTTGGGGGGGAACAGCGTGAAGTGCTTGAAACTACAACCTTCACACAAACCTTTAGTTTTTAGTTGCGAACATGCAGTCTGCATAGCATGGAAGTTTCTCTTAAGTGAGATTCAGTTGAAATTCTGTGTGTCAGCTAAAAAGGTTTAAATGTTTCCTAGTTCATTCATGGATTTGGGTATCATTAGCTAAGTCAGCATGTAATATGTATCCTTAATACCCCTCAAGAAGGTAGTGATAGTCTGTCATTTAAGTAGGGGTGCAGATAGACCTATGTGATGAAAAATGTTCCCTGAAATAGAGCTAGTTTCACTGAAAGAAAAGTTATGCAGATCCAACTCAGGATGGTGAATGGCTTAGAATGGAATTTACACGCAGTGGTGTTCCCAATTGATCTACTGCCTTTGTACTTCTAAGGAGTAGAGATCACAGCTTTGAATGGTGCTGTCAGAAGAACATTGGTCAGTTACGGCAGCACATCTTATAAATAGTATGTACTATTGCTATAAACATCAATAATGAAGGGAAAGATTCTCAAAGATTATTGATAGAGTCCAATCAAGCAGACTGCTTTGATCAGGATGATGCTGACCTTCATGAATGCTATTTGACCTGGACCCATCCAGTTAAGTGAAGTCCATCATGCTAAATTGGTGCCTTGTAGATAGTGTACAAGGTTTGGGAAATAAGGAGATGAGTTACTTGCTGTATTATTCCCAGACTCTGACCCTCTCATGAATCCACAGCTTTTGCACAGCTGGCTCAAGTTCAGTTTTAGCTCAATCGTAACCCCCAGGATGTTGACAGTCAGGAATTTGGTGACGGTAATGCCCTTGAATGTCAAAGGGTGATGGGTAAATTCTCTGTTATTACAGATTACAAACTAAAAGACCAGTTGTAAGTGTTTGAAAAAGAACACAAATTTAAGACCTAAGTAAATGAAATAGGGATGCAGGACCAGGCAATGTGCTGTATCTGCATGATGTGGGAGCAGGCGGGCCCTTTGTGGTTCACAATGACCACATTTATGGCAAGTGTTGGTTATTTGAAAACTCTGACTCAGTTGATGAGCTGGAGTTTGAGTTTTGAACACAGTGAAGCACGAGAGTGGGGGAGAGTCACCTGGACTAACCAATTCAAATTCAGTCAATGGCCAGGGCACAGCTGTGTGACTGCAAGCAAGGCAGGGAGAGGTATCCAGGGGGTAGCAATGAAGGAGTCTGAGCCCTTGAACTTGTCTTAACAAGTTTTCCGATTCTTGCTCCCTGCATAGATGAGAGCAGGGGCTCAACAGAGGATGAGCTAACTGCCCATTGCACCATGGTTCAGGGAGCCGTCCAAGAGGAAGGACAAAAAGAAAAATGTAGTTATAACGCGGGATAGTACAGTGTGGGGAACAGGCTGGGAATTCAAGTCCTGAAGGCTGCGTTGCCTACCTGGCACCCAGGTTCAGGATAGCTCATCTGAGTTGCAAAGGAACTTGGAGTGGGAGAGAATAGATACAATTGTTGTGGTCCAAAGAGATACCAATAATATAGTTAGATTGAGGTTCTGCTGAGGGAAGACGAACAGCCAGGTTGAAGCTAAAAACCAGATCAGTCTTGGGATTACTACCTGAGCAATAAGCTAAAAGTCACATGGTCAACAAGATGAGGAGAGAAATATATGACTCAAAGATTGGTGTGGGAGAAACAAGTTTGAAGTAACAGAGCACTGGCACCACTTTGGGGAGGAGAGTACTGTTTCAATAGAACGGGTTCTGCCCGCATTATGCTGGAGCCAGAGTCCTGATGAATCACATAAACAGCGTTGTAAGCTTAGGGCTATAATTGTGTGTGTGTGGTTCATGACAGCTTGACAAAATAAATAACAGGACAGAGTGTATGGACAGGGTCAGAAATCTATAGCAGCTAAGGGGACAGCTATGAGAAGGGGGGGTCAGTCTACACAGGAGTGAGGGTGTTATACTGAAGTGCACAATATAGGAAACAAGTGAGCTTGTACATTAGGTTATAATTGGCATCACAGAGACAAGGCTGCAAGGAGATTGAGGCTGGAAAGAAATATCCAAGGATATGCAGCCAATAAAAAGGACAGGCAGATGGACATAGGGGGCAGGGTTGTCTTGTGAATACAAAATAAAATTAAACCAAAGCAAGAAGGGAAACAGCATTAGAAGAAGTAGAATCACAAAGAGGAAGAAAAGTTATGTCATTACCTTCTAACAGTAAAGAAAATATATCAGGAGTTAGAAACTGCATTCAGAAAGGGACGGTTATAATAATCATCAGGGAACTTCATTAGGTAGATGTGCTGGGAAGATCAGGTTGGTCGCAGATCCTAAGTAAAGGAATTTGTGGAATGTTTGAGATTTTTTTGAGCAGCTTGTTGTATGGTTCACTAGGGAACAGGCAATTCTGGATTTTATGATGTGTAATAAGTCAGACTTGGTTGGGGGCAGTAACCATAATACGATAGAATTCACCCTGCGGTGTGAGAGGGAGAAGCTGGAATCATATATAATGGCATTACAATTGAGTAAAGGTAACTATAAATACATGAGGGAGGAGCTCACTAGAGTTGATAGGAGGGGGAGCCTAGAGCAGGAAAATTGGTGGAGCAGCAATCGTAGAAGCTCCCTGGGGCAATTTGGGAAACACAGCAGAAATTCATCCCAAGGAAGAAGAAACATACTAATGGGAGAATGAAGCAACCATTGCTGACATGGGAAGTCAGTGACAGCATAAAAGCAAAAGAGAAGGCATACAATGTACTGAAGATCAGTGAGAAGCCAAAGGATTGGGAAGCCTTTAAAAACCAGCACAGGATAAGTAACAAAGCTATCAGTGGGGAGAAGATGCAGTATGAGGTCAGGCTAGCTAGTAATACAAGAAAAGATTTTAAGGTGGACATTGGATGGCTGGACAATGAGGAAGGAGAAGTAGTAATGAAAGATAAAGCACAGCAGAAGAATTGAAAAGGTACGCCAGTCTACACAATGGATGAGACTGGTAGTATATCAGATATTCAAGAGAGTCAGGCACTCGGGTGTGAATCAGTGGTTATTACTCAGAGAAGGTGTTGGGGAAGCTGAAAGGTCTGAAGGTGGATAAATCACATAGACCAGATGAGCTACACCTGAGAGTAGTGAAAGAGACAAATGAGCAGCTTTGTTGAATCCAATACTATTCACATTAGATCATTAATGATCTAGAGAAAGGAACTAATGACACTGTGCTAAGTTGGAGATGACACAAAGGTAGGTGGTGGGACAGTTAGTAATGAGGAGGCAGGGAGGTTACAAAAGGCCTTTGACAAGCTAGGAGTGTGGGCAAAGTGCCATGTGGAATACAAAGAACAAAGAAAATTACAGCACAGGAACAGGCCCTTCGGCCCTCCAAGCCTGCGCTGATCAAGATCCTCTGTCTAACCTGTCATCTATTTTCGAATGGTCTGTGTTCATTTGCTCCCTGTCCATCCATGTACCTGTCCAAATATATCTTAAAAGACGCTAACATGTCTGCGTCTACTACCTCCGTTGGCAACGCGTTCCAGGCACCCACCACCCTCTGTGTAAAGAACTTTCCACGCATATCTCCCTTAAACGTTCCTTCTCTCACTTTGAACTCATGGCCCCTAATAATTGAGTCCCCCACTCTGGGAAAGCGCTTTTTGCTATCCACCCTGTCTAAACCCCTCATGATTTTGTAGACCTCAATCAGGCCGCCCCTCAATCTCCATCTTTCAAATGAAAATAATCCTAATCTACTCAACCTCTCTTCATAGCTAGAACCCTCCATATCAGGCAACATCCTGGTGAACCTCCTCTGCACCCTCTCCAAAGCATCCACATCCTTTTGGTAATGTGGCGACCAGAACTGTACACAGTACTCCAAATGTGGCCGAACCAAAGCCCTATACAACTGCAACGTGATCTGCCAACTCTTGTACTCAATACCGCGTCCAATGAAGGAAAGCATGCCATATGCCTTCTTGACCACCCTATTGACCTGCGTTGTCACCTTCAGGGAACAATGGACCTGAACACCCAGATCTCTCCGTTCATCAATTTTAGTGTATAGTTCGCCCTTGAATTTGATCTTCCAAAATGCATCACCTCACATTTGCCCGGATTGAACTCCATCTGCCATTTATCTGCCCAACTCTCCAGTCTATCTCTCTTCTGTTGTAATCTCTGACAGTCCCCTTCACTATCTGCTACTCCACCAATCTTAGTGTCATCTGCAAACTTGCTGATCAGACCACCTACACCTTCCTCCAAATCATTTACATATATCACAAACAACAGTGACCCCAGCACAGATCCCTGTGGAACACCACTGGTCACAGTTCTCCAATTTGAGAAACTCCCTTCTACTACTACTCTCTGTCTCCTGTTGCCTAGCCAGTTTTTTATCCATCTAGCTAGCACACCCTGGACCCCATGTGACTTCACTTTCTCCATCAGCCTGGCATGGGGAACCTTATCAAACGCCTTACTGAATTCCATGTACATGACAGCTGCAGCCTTTCCCTCATCAATCAACTTTGTCACGTCCTCAAAGAATTCTATTAAGTTGGTAAGACATGACCTTCCCCGCACAAAACCATGTTGCCTATCACTGATAAGCCCATTTTCTTCCAAATGGGAATAGATCCTCTCCCTCAGTATCTTCTCCAGTAGCTTCCCTCCCACTGACGTCAGGCTCACCGGTCGATAATTACCTGGAATATCCTTGCTGCCCTTCTTAAACAAAGGGACAACATTAGCAAGTCTCTAGTCCTCCAGGACCTCACCCGTGTCTAAGGATGCTGCAAAGATATCTGTTAAGGCCACGGCTATTTCGTCTCTCACTTCCCTCAGTAACCTGGGATAGATCCCATCCGGACCTGGGGACTTGTTCACCTTAATGTCTTTTAGGATACCCAACACTTCCTCCTTCCTTATGTCAACTTAACCTAGAGTAAGCAAACATCTATCCCTAACCTCAACATCTGTCACGTCCCTCTCCTTGGTGAATACTGATGCAAAGTACTCGTTAAGAATGTCACTCATTTTCTCTGACTCAGCGCGTAACTTTCCTTCTTTGTACTTTGGTAGGAAGAAGAGAGGTGTAGACTAATTTCTAAACAGGAAAAGGCTTCAGAAATCTGATGCACAAAGGGACTTGGAATTCCTGGTTCAGGATTGTCTTAAGGTTAACATGCAGGTTCAGTTGGCAGTTATGAAAGCAAATGCAATGTTATCATTCATTTCAAGAGGGATGGAAAACAACAGCAGAAACATACAACAGAGGATGTATAAGGCTCAGGTCGGACCACATTTGAAACATCCTGAACAGTTTGGGGCTCATACTTAAGGAAGAATGTGCTGGCATTGAATGATGTACAGAGGAAGTTTACAAGAATGATTCCAGAGATGTAGAGCTTGTCATTAAAAGGAGCAGTTGCGGACTCTGGGTCTATACTGTAGATTAGAAGAATGAGGGGGTGATCTGACTGAAACTTCCAGAATACTGAGAGACCTGGACAGAGTGAATGTGGAGAAGATGTTTCCACCAATAGAAGAGTCTAGGACCCAAGGACACAGCCTCAATGTAAAGGGATGACCATCAGAGGGGGAATTTCTTCAGCCATAGTGGATCCATGGAACTCATTGCCAGAAAGGGCTGTGGAGACCAAGTCCTTAAGACATAGATAGATAGGTTATCAATTAGTAACAGGATCAAAGGTTGCAGGGAGGTAGCAGGAGAATGTGGTTAAGAAACATACCAGCCATGACCAAATGACGGATCAGACTTGTTAGGTCATATGGCTTAATTCTGCCCCCACATCTAATGGTCTTGCTGCCAATGGTCAATGCCTTGCCCTTCTATGGCACAAGTTTAACTCAATATTTTAGTCCTAACTTGGATATTATCCAGATCTTGCTGCAACATGAGCTGTTTTAGCATGTGATGAGTCATGAATAGTGCTGAACATTGTGTCGTTATCATATTGCAGTCATCCAAAAACATGCACACTTCTGATGTGATGATGAAATAAAGGTCATTAATGATGTAACCAAAGATGTGGTGCCTGAGGAACCATAACCAGTATCCTTTGTGCTAGATATAACTCCAACCGACTGAGAACTGAAGGTTTTCACTTCAGGTGAGTTGGACTGCTGGGGTAGTCCAACTGAAGACAACTAGATTTGCAGAGGTAAACCTCATGTTAAAGCACATTCAAACCAGGGGAGTTCTGACCTGAGATGGTTACTCAAAAATGTTAATGATAGTTGCATTTAACTGAGAGTCCACAACTTGGGAAAATTGGAGGAGAAACTTTTTCTATAAGTATGTAGTAGGTTCAAGAAATCTTGGTCCTCATACAAATATTTGACCAGAACTGATGTATACATTTCTTATCAGAAAAGGCTAGCCATCTGAATAATCTTGACCTCAGACTAGAAAACTGAGATCAATATGACCAATATAAGTTTACAAGAACATGTTGGGAGAAACTGTTGCTCAACTATTACGATTACATTGATAATATACATATATCATATATACTTATTTCTCAAAAGCAGCTCCTTCTTCTCAAGTATTCTGTCCAAAAATAGGTCTGATCCACAGCACGTCAATCTCAATGTTGGGTGAGGCAAGGAAACAGGCCCCAAGTCAAGCACAGGGATTGATACAGATATATTCACACTGATCTGACCCAGAATGGCTATCCAGACAACTGAGCTAACCAGCACACACAAGAAGTTTGAGCTACTTTGGCAACATACACTCTCACATGCTGAAATAAATGCAAAGTATTCTGGATATTGAACATCTGAAAGTAAAAAAGGGGAATAGTGGAAAAACTCAGCAGATCTGGCAGCATTCCGTTAAGATCAAAAGGCAGTTAACTCATGAAGTTCAATATGATTGGAGAGGACTGGCAAGTGGTGAATTTTATGCTGTTACCCCCCCACCCCCCACTTCTTTTTCCACAGCATATATGTAATGCATATAGATCTTGGAAGGTGCCACTTGTATGAAATCTTCGTATTCATAAAATCGAGATATTAGACTGAATCGAGATATTAGACTTAATTTTCAATGCCAAGGAAAGGATTGACGGCCGGAGGGTTGGTGCCCTCTCCAAAGTTGAGCTCTGGCAGTTAGTTACCATAAGATGTCATGTTTATTAACAGTTCCAGAGATTGCCACCTTTAAGCACCATTCTCCACAGACATGCCCCGGCTATGACATGGAGCTCATTTCTCACAACAGAAGGGCCTCCGACTGCTCCTCTAGATTCAGCAGCCCGTACTTTGTGCTTAATTGGATGGTAAACAAGTACGTTCAACACTTCACCACTAACTGATCTGCTGTTCTAAAATGGTGTTAATGCCTCAAACACACCACAATCTGATCACAGCAAATACTTGGAAACAGTCCTGTCACAGCACCTAATCCAAAACAAGAATTGGCATGTTAAATATGAAAGCAGTAATGTTACAATGATCTAATTAGGCCTCAATTAGAAGTTTACGAACTATTCTGAACATCATTCTTTAAGAAGGAAGCTAAGATGCAGAGGATTATTACCAAATAGATCTTCCTGGGTTTAGCTGGCTTGGCCGGCATTTATTACACATTGTTAGTTGATCTTGAGAAGCAGTAATGAACTGCCTTCTGGAACCAATGCATTCTATTTGGTCTAAGTACATTCACAATGCCAGATAAATGGGAGGGGGAGTTCCAGGATTTTGACCCAGTGACAATTAAGGAACAGCACAAGTCGTCCTGTTTTGTAGCTTCACCAGGATTATACCTCATTTTAAGGCATGACAGTTGCAACTCCTGGCATGAACTTCTGCTCTCTTCACTGAACAAGGGTTGATCCCCTAGCTTGATTGTAATGGTAGTGTGAGCAATATTCCAAGCCATGAGGATACAGATGGTTGAGAGTATGATTCTCCTGTCGTGGATGACTCACAATGCCTCATGGATGCCAATCCTGAGTGGATAAATCTGTTCAAAGTCTATCCAATTTAGCACAGTGATACTGCCATACAACATGACAGAGAGTACACTCCACAAAATTGTGTAGTGGTCACTCTTATCTATACTGTCATGCACAGATACATCCATGGCAGGCAAATTGGTGAGTGTGAAGCCGAGTGCCATTCTTCCTTCTTGTTGATTTCCTCACCTACTGCTAAACTGGGTCTGCAGCAGGTATCTCCTTTCGGACTCGACAAGCTCAGTGAATATTGATACTGCCGAGCCACTCTTGGTGGTGAACACTGAAGTCCCCTGCTCAGAGTACATTTCCACCACCCTTAATGCTCCCTCCAACTGATGAACATGGATGAACACTAACTCACCAGCCAAGGAGGGACTTCATATGATATTTAGCAGGAGATTTCCTTGCCCATGTTTGATATGATACCATGAGACTTCATGGGTGCAAACTCACTCCCTCCTGCCTGTATATGACTGTTCTGCCACTTATGCTATGCCAGTCCTCCTACCAAAATAGACCTTACTGAGGGGCAACAGCAATGTTGTCTGGGCAGCCTCCTTGTAAGCTGCAATTACTTTTGCTGAGTGATAATGGGAACTGCAGATGCTGGAGAATCCAAGATAATAAAATGTGAGGCTGGATGAACACAGCAGGCCAAGCAGCATCTTGTGCTCCTGAGATGCTGCTTGGCCTGCTGTGTTCATCCAGCCTCACATTTTATTACTTTTGCTAAGGTGTCTTCATGTGTATAAGAATGGAAGCAAGGGGATTTCAAAATTACTCAATTCTAGAAATCCTAAACCTATTACCAAACTGTAAAATTTTTATGGCACTGAATGAGGATGAGGGTAGCAAGCATGCACTTCAAAATCATTCTTTTTTTTGAGTTAGTGGGAATTTCAGTCATTCCACCGTTTTCATGGAGTCAGGGCCACTTTGGATCACAGTACCTCAGGAAACCATGAATGACAGGGCAATTTGTTCCAAGTGGTAGATTAAAAAATACACAATCACTTGCTCCTCGAGGACTTGTATTGATTGATGTTAAAATAAAAAAAGTTTCTGTTCCAGTAGTTTTGTTTTATCTTATAATTTAGCGGCATTATTAATGCAGTGCCTGATTATGGGGTTCTGTCGTACAAATGTAAAATTATCAGCAATGTAAGTATTGACATGCATTTGAGTACTTATTCTTTCAGAAAATGTGCTTTTAAAACTGAACTAAATGCTACTTAGGGCCCTAATAACATAATTTAAGATGATTTAAAGGCCTGGAGATTATTTGCATTAGAAAACAAAACTCCTTCAGCATCTTTCAACAGTTGAAAGAAAAGCCATCAGCTGATCCTGTTTTGATTCATTGGACATTTGGCGTAATTCTAACAAAAAGAGGGGTTAGTTTTAAGTTGCAATATAATCCATGTTTTTTTGTGAATGGCAAATGCTTGGCTGGTTTTCAAAAACTCCAATGCTATTTATCTCAGTGGTGGTGTTCTCAAGTTTTGATTGACAGTTAAGCGAGTTTTAAAGGATTATCAACCTTTGATATGGTTTGTGAAATAAACATTAAAACCACAGCTTAGCAACATGGTGTTGGGGGGAAGGAAGGCTTCCAACATTTTTGAATGGGTCTGAATTATAAATGGGAGACTTATTTTCTCCAAACTAGAAATGCGTTTGAGTGACAGCTCAAGTAGAAGATTACTTTTTTTTAAAATTTGATTTCTATTTAGGATAGTGAAGAGAGTGTTTGGTAAGCTTGCCTTTATTGATCAGTGCATTGGGTATAGGAGTTGGGAGGCCATGTTGCAGCTATATAGGACATTGGATAGGTCACTTTTGGAGCACTGCATTCAATTCTGGTCTCCCTGCAATAGAAAAGATGCTGTAAAACTTGAAAGGGTTTGGAAAAGATTTACAAGGGTATGGCCAGGGTTGGATGGTTTGAGTTATTGGGGCTATATTCCCTGGAGCCACAGAGGCGGATGGGTGATCATATAGAAGTTTATAAAATCATGAGGAGCATAGATACGATTAATATGCAAGGTCTTTATCCCAGGGTAGGGAAACCCAGAATGAGAGGACATAGGTATAAGATGAGAGGTGAAAGATTTAAAAGGAGCCAAAGGGGCACCCTTTCCATGCACAGGATAGCACGTATATGGAATGAGCAGCCATAGGAAATAGTGGAGGCTGGCATAAGAACAACGTTTAAAAGGCATCTCGACAAGTACATGAATAGCAAGGGTTTATAGGGATATACTGGCAAATGGGACTAGATTAATTTAGGATATCTGGTCAACATGGACAAGTCAGACCGAAGGGTCTGTTTCCATGCTGTACATCTCTATGACAATATGACCCTACTGATAGTGGGGGACAGCTATATAGAGGCATGGGGTCCATGATGCAGTATAGAATGGTCATGGGGAATTTGAGGGGGCATGGGTATGGACAGGAGAGGGTGGGGGTTGGGTGTTGAAGGGTGAGAGCTTGACTGCCTGAAATTAATCATTAAAACTAAATGAAATTCCCAGCAAATCAAGGCTTTAATGGAGATAATGGGAACTGCAGATGCTGGAGAATCCGGGATAACAAAGTGTGGAGCTGGATGAACACAGCAAGCCAAGCAGCATCTTGTGCTCCTAAGATGCTGCTTGGCCTGCTGTGTTCATCCAGCTCCACACTTTGTTATCCAAGGCTTTAATGGAGTCTGGCGGTCTCAGTATCTGTCCAACTCCAGAATATAGCTACTTGGAGAGATAGCTGTCGAACAGAACAGATGACTTTTAGGGTGATATCATTAAAAGTAGTGATCTGCTTAAAGGACCGTGAATTCCAGTTCACCACAAATAAATTTGGGCACAGACAAAAAGGAGGATATAATAATTTTCTAACACTAAATAGGAGGCTGGCTAACAGAGAAAGAATGTAGGAGGTTGTAGGAGGATATAAACAGATGTGCAGAACAGTAGCCAAGTAACAGATGCAGTCCAATGCACAGAAATTTGAAGGAGCATATTTTTGGAAAAAACAAGCTCATTATTAGTAGTTACAATTCTATGAAGTGAAGGGAACAGCTTTCAAAAGGTGCAAATATACATAGGAAAAGCTGTTAGGAAAATGAAAACCTGGGTTTTATGTGCTTAACACTGGCTCGAAAAAAAACAAGCAATTGTAAAAGAATTTGATTAGGATGTTGAGAGTCATACGCTATCACTGAAAGAATGTCAAGGTCATGGAAAGGAAGCAGAAAATATTGACTAGAATAATTTGCATAAAACAGGTTGTAGTTACAAAGATGGTTTTAAAACTTGGAACTTTTTCTACCAAGAGTTAAGGAATTTAGTGAATGTTTTCAAATTATTTGAGATTTTAAGGACGTAACTATTGCATTGAAGCATTCTTTCCAGCAATCAGTGATTTATTTACGAGTTTTACAATCAATCAACAGAAGAACAAACGTAACACCAAATGATATTTTTCATTTAAAGGATAATTGGAAAAGTGACTTCTTAACCTAAATGGTTATCAGTCAAGAACTACACTACCATTAAAAATACATTGAATATATTTTTTAACTTCTACTTTTAAGTGCCTTCAACTTTGTTTAAAGAGGAAGATGAACGGTTTGAGAGCATAGCAGGAAAATGCGGAGTAGTTTACTCAAATCGAAAAGCGATCATTGCATCAAACATTATGAGCCAAATGGCCTCCCTTAATATTGCAGTTCCTCTGTTTTTGAAAATTTGTTTCAATTTATGCATTTTCAAAACATCCTCAGTCACATCATAGGGGCTTTATAAAATGGTATGCCACCAAGCCACACAAGGGAATATTAGAGAAGATAACAAAAAACTTGGAGAAACAGGTGGTTTTAGGGAGGCTCAAGGGAAGAAAGTTTATTCAGTTCATTATTTCACATAACGCCCTTTCATTTCCCTTTAAAGTAAACTGATTTGTCTGTAGTGTCTTTTTTTAAAAATCATTTTATTTCCAGTTTTATGGAATGAATCATTTCAGTCATGAAACATTAAACTGAAATTGTATGATCACCAGTGACGTCTAATGACCTCCCATGACCAAGATAAACCTCAGGCTCTCAGGCAATCTCATGAAGACACTCTCTTTCAAGCTGTTGAATATAGGGTGGCAGATGTAGGAGGTTGCTGGTGTATGAGATAGTAAGGAGTAAGGTAACTAGTCAGATCAAAATGGTAAGGTAGTTGAGATGGGTGGTCAAAGAACTGAGGAGGGCAGTTAAGAATCAGTGAGTGATGGGTGGGATGGTGAGGTCAGTTATGTAGTTACTTTAGAGTCATACAGGTTTGTTCAGCCTCCCTGGGTAACTTCCCGGGTAAGTAAATTGAAATTGTCCAAAAACTTTGACACTAACAAAGAGATAGATACTGTTTTTGAATGTCCCAGAAAGAAGAATAATTGCTGTTTGGAATAATTTTGAAATTGGTGTGCAGTCAAAACTACTTTTAACTGTGCTAAAGGTGCAGTACATCTTTAAATATAAAAATTATTGCTGAGTGAATAAATACATTTTTCTAGATAAAATCTCAATGAACTTTGGATGACACAAATAAGGACAAAGTCACAAGTTTAAATACAAACCATCAATCATTTGTTGTTTAAAATGTGCATTTCAGGAAAGGTAGCAATTTGAAACAAACTACTGTACAAATGTAAGCATTCTCAGTGTTGACTGGTGTAAGTAAAAAAGAATTTATTCATACTTATCGTAGTAGACACATTTATAAATCTGCATGAAAAATTACTTGACAAATCAGCGTAAGTAAACATATTTTACTTTCATTAGCACATCTTACCTTAGTTTATGTAAACTGCAAATCTGATAGTTGCTGAAAGTTAAAGTCACTGTGCCAGTTATATGGTCTCATTGACAAATACATCAATGTATGAACGGTACAAACAGGTGACTTTTTTAAAACAGAAAAGGACACAATGAAATCTTTACAATATCCCCAAGTTTCAATTAATTTGGATGTTGTCTTCCCAGCGTTCAGCAAGTGAATTTGCCACTGCATTATTAATAATTCATTTTTAAAAGTGACACACTATAAAGTTTATCAATAGTATGATTTTTAAAACAAAGAAATGATACATTTTAACGTTCAAACAAAACATAAAACAAGCAAAATTACTCTTAAATTTGGGTTTTTGCTACAAAAGCAGATAGTTTGAGTTGGTTTAAAGTGTTCTGTTACACCTCATTACCCTCTGTGGGAAGGCAAAGTCAGGATACAGAAGACCCCAAAGCAAATGTTGGGTAATCATGGGACTAGGCAAGTGCCAAAGTGGGATACTTAGAAGGCCTGCTTTTGTTGACTGGCATTTTGTTCCAGTTAATTTGATGGCTCTTAGCCATCACTAGCCTTCACTGATCACAACTGATCACCCTTCACCACTCCTGATGTCCTCTCCATGCCAACCAATGTTCCCCCATACCCCATCCACCATACCCTGTCACACCATATGCAGCCAGTCAACTAGTTTCATCTGTTGACAGAACTCAGTTGCCATGCAGAGGTTATTTTTTAAAAATTCCAACAATCCAATGACGCTAACTCATGCACAATTGACACAAAAAAATTTCTCATCCTGAAATCCAAAGATTGTAAATTTCCCAAGTGTTCAATAAACCTATTCAGTTACATAAAGACAGTTAATACTTTAATAGTCTAGGTAATCTACAACACACAGTATTAATTCACTCCCTCTGCTTAGAGCAGTGCTTTTGTAGGATTTGAAGCTCAAGCAAACATTCATAATGACCTCAGCTGTAATAACAGCCTCTAGAAAATATCAAAGAACTCTACTAACTGCAGAAACAGATGGCTACAAGTTTTTTTTTGGTAACTTACTTTTGGTGACTTGTTAGTCATGCATTATTGTAGCATTTATTTTTAAATTCTGACAGCTGCAGCCTGAGTGTTTTTTTTCATGTTGAAAGGGCTGGAATTTAAATAAAGTCATTTTGATCGTCATCTGAAGTTATCTGTCCTTGAAGATCGCTACATGTCCTCCTTACATTTATGACCTGTCTGCAGGTTACGGATTTAGAATTAACAAATGTGACCGGTTTGAATCATCATTCATTTCAAATAGCCCTGTTGAATTCTGGTGTCCTGCATGTGAGAATCATAGGACCTGATCCCTTCCTCCTGCTGGCAAAAATGGGATGTGATAGATTTGGGAGTCAGGCTACGATGTTCAGTGCTGATGTTATTTTTCAATATATTTAGAGTCAGTCTGACTCCAGAAAAAACTTCTAGCCCTCAGTTAAAGTATCTTTATTTCAAAAGAGAAATTAAATGGTTTTCTATCTGGAGTAATATTTGACATTAACACTGGCTTATTACAAGATCACTGGAACAGGAGCAAATTTACTGAACCACAATCTTAGACCAAACTTAGTGAAAATATTATACAATGTTTTGTCATGAGCTCAAGCGGGTGGGGTAACTGTCAAAGAACAAAGTAATTTGGGTGTCCTCATGCATAAACCACTAAAAATAGAACGCAGGTGCAAAAAGAGACTATTGGAATGTTGTCTTTCACAGTGGGTTTTGAGAAGATTTGTAGCTCAGGTTGAAGTTCTGAATGTAAGTTTGCTCGCTCAGCTGGAAGGTTTGTTTTCAGACATTTCATCACCATTCTAGGAAGCATGGCATTCCAACCGGAACTCCGTCAACAAACACATTGATTTGGAGCCCATCTACCAACCTCTGAGAAAAAGAACAGGAAATGACATCACCAACACTGGAAATGACATCAACACAGGAAACATCATCACCAACCCAAGGAAACCTAAACACATAAATAGAAAGCGGGACATAACATCAGCGCTTCACTGGAGACTGACTGATGATGTTACCTAGAATGATGACAAAACGTCTGAAAACGAACCTTCCAGCTCAGCAAGCAAACTTACATTCAGCTGTCTTTCATCTCAGGAGGCTAGAATACAAATGACACTATGGTTATTCACCAGTTCTTCAGGGCCTTTTCCAAACTACATCTGGAGTACCGCGATCAATTTTGGGCATCAAACCTCATGAAATAGTCACTGGATGCAACAGTCGATCATCTTAGACAGGCAAGGGTGGATTTTCCCAGCCCTCAGTTGCTTAAAATCAATACTTGATATTAACTACTGTAACATCAATGAGATAAAGGAGGGAACTATTCAATTTTATAGAGGTGCCTTTAGCCCTGCTTGTTACATTCTGGTTTACATAATTGCAATTCTTATTAGATTTGGTCATAATTTCTCTTCCTCAATATAACCAAATAACTACAGTTAACTCTTACATGATTTCTGAAAAGTATGATCCAAAAGATTTTAAGCCTGACTGTTGGTCCACATAGCCCTGTTACAATTCTTCTGGCTTAATGTTTTCCTCAAAGTTAGGTTTCATTCAGAGTTTGCCGTTACCATTGAATGTGAAGTTTAATCAAATCTGACAAGGACAGGAATAAAGCAATGGTTGTTGTTTCCTAGCTTTGTTCCTCTCAGTATCTATTTTGCATGGCTCACTTCATTTTCTGGAACTTAATTCAGCTGTAATGTCTTTTTTGCTGAACTATAACTGCAATGAAGTAAGTAGCAAATTTTGTTGATTTCTGATGTTTCGGCATTTGCAATCATTTCTACTTGTGCTCTATCACTGGATATATAAAGTTACCTATTATGATGATTTCACAAACTTCAGAATTCAGTTCCTTGCATTTCTTAAAATCCTTCCAGACTCTACATACATGAGTCTCATTTGTTTATCTTGTTTCAATTTACAGAGCACTTTTTATTATTACAATGTTGCTGGAAAACCTCAGCATAAGTTCTGAGGAAGGATTACCAGACCTAAAACGTTAACTCTGTTTTTTCCTTCACAGATGCTGCCAGACCTGCTGAGCTTTTTCAGCAACTTTGCCTCTGGTCCTGATTTACAGCATCTGCTGTTCTTTCGGTTTTTACTTTTTATTGTTAGTTGGCCCTAAAAGTATGATTTCTTTTTAAAATTGAAACTGATGCAGAAAGTTTAAAAATTGTTATTTACGACCTTTCATCTTGTGCTTCCCACTGTACATAGGGAAACTGCAAACTTGTTTGATTCACTGCAATGTCATCTATTTTGACTTAGAATTATGTGGCTATTTACGCTGTAAAGCAAAACAAGCATGCATTTTATTTTCACTATGGATTAAAAGAAAATATCCAGAACTTCCTGGGTTTCCAGTTAGTATACATTCCTTTTTAATTGACATTCTAGCTCCATGACAAAATCTACAATTTCATACTTATCTGACATATTCATTTTAATAGAAAATAGTAAAATATCAATTGTATTCTTCATGCTAAAGTTTGAATATCCTGGCAAAATACCACATTTATGCTGTTTAATTTATGAGCTTTGTGCAAGTTGGAATGAACAGATGATAAAATACTTTGAAAAAAAGACACACAAAGAGACTATGCATTAGTTGTGCACTTTATAAAGCAGGTACAAAGCAATTTTAAATGTAGATCTAATTTCAAATTCTCTGGCATAAACAACAATTCATACACTATTAAATTGCACATTAAGCCAAGCTTATATAATGCAGTAAAAGGTGCTGAGATTAACCCTTACCCTATCAAATTATGCTAACTGAAAGGTTCATGAAAATCATATTAAAAATATTAAGCCTAAAAAATTAAAAATGTTAAATTACACAGCAGGGTTCTGATTTTTTTTGAAGAAAATTATATAGAGACATTGTCATAAAGATATATAGCATAGAAAGAGGCTCTTCGGTCCAACTTGTCCATGACAACCAGATATCCCAAAATGATCTAGATTCCATTTGCCAGCATTTGGTCCATACCCCTCTAAACCCTTCCTATTCATATACCCATTCAGATGCCTTTTAAATGTTGTAATTGTACCAGCCTCCACCACCTCTGGCAGCTCATTCCACACACACACACACACACACCAACTTCTGTGTGAAGAAGTTGCCCATCATGTCCCATTTAATTCTTTCCCCTCTCACCTTAAAACTATGTCTTGTAGTTTTGGACTCCCCTGCCCTAGGGGAAAGACCTTGTCTGTTCACCCTATTCATACCCCTTACGATTTAATAGATCTCTATGAGGTCAACCCTCAGCATCCAAAACTCCAGGGAAAATAGCCCCAGCCTATTCAGCCTCTCCCTATAGTTCAAACCCTCCATCCTTGGCAACATCGTTGTAAATCTTTGGTGAACACTTTCAAGTTTCACAACATTTTTCCTACAGCAGGGAGACTGCAACTGAATACAGTATTCCAAAAGTGGCTTAACCAAATGTCCTGAAAATGACCTCCCAACTCATCTACTCAATATAATGATCAATAAACGCAAGTGTATTAAACACCTTCTTCTATACTCTATCCTCCCATTAAGTGTATAAGTCCTGTGCTGACTTGCCTTATCAAAATGCAGCACCTCACATTTATCAAAATTAAACTCGATCTGCCACTCCACCGCCCATTTGCCCATCTGATCAAGGTCCCGTTGCACTGAGGTAACTTTCTTCGGTGTCCACTGCACCTTCAAGTTTGGTGCTATCTACAAACTTACTAACAATACCTTCTATATTCACATCCAAATAATTTATATAAATGACAAAAGGCAGTAGACCTAGCACTGATCCGTGCAGGACACCGCTTGCCACGGTCTTCAGTCTGAAAAGCAACCCTCCACCACTATCTGTGTCCTACCTTTGAACAAATTTAGTGTCCAAATGGCAAGTTCTCTCTGTATTCCATGTGATCTAACCTTGCTAACCAGTCTACCATGTGGAACTTTGTTGAACGCCTTACTGTAAGTCCATATAGATGATATCCACTGCTCTGCCTTCATCAATCCTCTTTGTCACTTATTCAAAAAACTCAATCAAGTAAGCAAGACATGATTTCCCATCCAAAAAGCCATGTTGACGATCCCTAATCAGTCCTTGCCTTTCCAAATTCATATAAATCCTGTCCCTCAGAATCCCCACTACTGACATGAGGCTCACCAGTCTATAATTCCCAGACTTTTCCTTACAGCCTTTCTTAAATAATGGCACCATGTTAGCCAACCTCCAGTCTCCCAGCACGTCATACATGGCTATTGATGATAAAAAAAATCTCAGCAAGGGGCCTGGCAATGGTTTCCCCAGATTTCCACCAAGTTCCAGGGTACCTCTGTTCTGGTCTCAGGGATTTAACCTCCTTTATGTGTTTTAAGACATCCAGTACCTTCTCCTCTGTAATACGGATGCCTTTCAAGATATCACTATTTATTTCCCCAAGTTCCCTAGCTTCCATATTCTTCTCCACAGTAAGCAGAGTGCAGCTGCAACAGGGTGCAGAAATGTGCAGCTGCACTTTTTGATGAAGGAAGGGAGAACTGGCCAGAGTGTGAATCACTAATCCCTACTGGGCATTTATGTGAAGGTTGGATGAGGAAACATTAGGGTTAACTGTGATGTCCTGCTAAATGAAATTATCCATTGATATCCTGTCATGGTTAAATAATTAATAACAGAAATTTTGTAAGATACTAAAAGTCAACTACTGCCCACAAAACTATATCATGGTATGAAGAATTTCTTTAACTCGTGGGAGAATATCAATACCTTACCAACTAATATCTTACCCTCATTTCTGTTATGTCAATAAATGTTTTCTAAGAGACATGCCTTTCTATTTATGGATATTTTCAGAGACACTCTCCAAAGCCTCCTCACCAATACTGATTAATGATACTACTGGAACTTCATTGAAAATATGCGAAACCAATGTATATGAACACAAAGTGTGAGATATCGTGACCACGACAAATATTACATTTATCTTATTTATCAATTGTTTGTACTTATTGGCAAGATTGTTAACATACATCATGGAAGCAAAAAAATTCTGTGTGATCAACAAAGCCAAGGCTAAAGGGTGCCAGAGTGGAAACAGCGTTCTAGTTCAATTTAGCATTATGTAAGGCAAAAATAATAATGTGTACTGTAGAAAGTGAGTCATCACAGAGAGAAAAAAAATAACAGGACAATGTCAGGCATTGCGACAAATGTGGAAGCCAGGCATATTTTTGATGGATAAAACACAGATTTTAAATGCCAGCTGTGAGTTAAAACAAACATTTATATTGTATGAGGCATGGTTTAATTTAAGCAAGCAACCAAGGGGGTAAGCAAATTGATAATCAAAGAATGGATATTGTTGCTGTCCTTAGCATCCAATTAAGAAGAAACATCCTTACATGCAGCTTACTATCAAAGCTGACCAGAGACAGCAGCCACAGTTGTAGGAATGCAAGAGGGTGAATGAGACAGAAAAAGACAGTGAGACAAAGGGACAGAGAAGGGGAATAACAGCACAGACTTGACACATTGGTAGTACAGGAAAAAAAAATGAACGACGTTGGAGGACAACAGGTAAGAGAATGGTGGGGCATTGTTAGGTTTCATTTCTGAATAGCCAGTTAAGCTAATAACTGGAACAATAAATCAGAGTACATATAGCACTATCGAAATCAGTGTTGAATGCAATAGGACAAAGCTGGTTTAGGGAATTGTTAAAATTTATCATTTTTCTGCATGTAGTAATATAGATGGTAAAGCACCTGCCTATGCCTCACAGTACTAGCTCAATGCTCTTTCTTGAAGATTGTCCTTGACTGATTGAAACTTTGTAATTACAAAGATAAAACAAAGAAATCCTCTCATTAAGAGCTTTCTTCGCTTCTGACCTCTACTCATCCAACAACCTGCTCTGAAAACTTGTTCACTTTGTGGCAGCTGTGACAATGCCACCACAGCAGCTGAGGCAGCCTTCGAAAAGAAAACCAATTCGCCCTCTGACCCTCAATGTTGACAAATGTATCTTTTAAAAATTCTGAGACCAGAAAAGCAAATTGGTTCTTTCTTGGGTCATACCGTGTGTACAATTTTTATTGAATCCAACGTGCCGCAGTTTTTTTTTATTGCAGGGGGCTGGAACAGGGATCAAACTCCATGTTGTTGGCATTAATCTGATCCACATGCCAGCTGTTTAGCCAAGACAGCCGACTAAGCTCTGAGTCATCCAAACATGTCAAAAACAAAATTCCCACTTGTCAATGACAAAGAAGAGGGGCTGTTTCATACAGGAAAATATAAAAGAAAGGAGCAATAATGAGCCATTCAGCTCTTCAGCCCTGCTCCAACATTCATATGATCATGGCTGCTTATCGAGCTTATTGCCCTGTTCCTGCTTTTACCCCATACACTGTGATTCATTTCACTGTTAGAACTATTAATGACAAATGATAAATGAATAAGGCAAAGAACCATTGTTTTGGAATCAATATGAATTTAACTAAAGGAAGTAGGTGTGAAAATTTGTTAGAAGTTGAGCAGTGCTACAAATTTTTGCCCCTCCTTTAAAGCTATCAAAAAATACTTCTGACTGGAAAATATTTATTGAGCTGAGTCAGAGATAGTTACTCACCTTGCTGGCCCTTCCACCTGTTGAGCAGTACTTTTCTGGCAAACAAGGCAGGTTATTAGGAGCTCTAGGCCTCGAATTACCCTGTCACTTACATTTCAAAGGAAAGCACATCTCTGCCTCTATTATGAGATCAAAAAGTGTGGAAAAGAAACAACTCCATTAATTCAGCTAATACCATAAATCATCTGAAGAGTAAAGTACGGGAAGGTAAGATGTGAAGTGGATATTATTGGGAAAGGGCAGGAAAGTGGGTGACAGGAATGCCAGATCAGCTATGATCCTGTTGAATGGTAGAGTATGATTGAGGACAAAATGACCTACTCCCATTCCTATTTCTCATTGTCTTTTGATCTTAATTGTGAAAAGGAAAATAGGGTTGAATGTAAATGTGAAGTTAAATTCCCAAAAAATATATTTGGATCAAATAATTGTGCTTGGCTGGAGCTCGCAGCACTTTTTCCAAGAGCATGTTGCACTGCTCAAAAAGTTTTTGCCACCTTCTTGAAGCTACTTCACCCATTTCAGCTTAAGCTGCATTTCACTGCTGTCAACTTTCACCACAACATACAAGCAGCTTACACGGCTTACTGTGCATTTCTTATTGGTGAGAAACACAGAAATATCAACATCACTAGCAGCAACAGAGCTCTTCATCACGTTGTACCCATAGAGGAGAAGGAATGCACAGGGATCCAGCACAAATGGTAACAAGACACCCAATCGGATGGTCTACAGGCAAAGAGTCAGTTTTTTCAACATCTGTGAATAACATTACCCCAAGTTTGCAAAGTAAGTCATTGCTGACCCCTTTCATTTCCTGTGACATGGCTTCTTTTCCAATGGACCAGGTTGGCATTCATTTCTGACAGTCTTCAAGGTGGTCCACCTCTACAGCATCAGGCATCTGTATCAGATGAATCTTTCTGAATGCTACAAAGAACTCTTGAACTAGAAGGACATTTGTTAATACATTCAGCGTATCAACTTATTTAACCTCTTTTGTCAAGAAATCGGGAAGCAGTGTGCTAAAGTTACAGCTAATTTAAGGCTCAGTGCAGAACACAAAAGATCCCCAGTCCACTTTAGTCTCAGTTGATATATCTTCTTTTTACCTCTTTATTCTTTCATGGGATGTGTCCCCCGCTGCACAGAGTATTATGAGTAAACCACATTGCTGTAACTCTGGAGGCGCATGTTTACATGGTCTGCTCAACATGGCAGGTTTCTTTCCTTAGAAGGACATTAGTGAACTAGATGTATTTTTATAACATTCAATAATGGGTACATGGTTGCAATTAGACTTGTTTTATTTTGGAAATCCATAATTTTATTGGATCCACGTTCCCAGAACATGAGGCCGAAGAGTGTGGATTACTAGTCCAGTGATGTTACCAGTAAACCACTGCATCTCCATTAATATGGCAAGATCCCTCCATTCAAAATTCATCCCTTAGGCATCTTTCCTAAAGGATTCTGTCAACAGTTCATCAGTGAAATGTAAAGAAATAGCCAATAATTGTTAAGAAGGCAAGTAGTACAGTAACACATTAAACGTACACTACAATAGATTTTTGGCTCAAAGTCATAATTGATTACTCGCTGTAAAATTGAAAGAAGTTTCCACATATGAAAGCAGAGAAGAGTTTGTTGAATTTTGATGAAAGGAAGACATGCTACTAAAACAGTTTCAGAGATAATGGGAACTGCAGATGCTGGAGAATTCCAAGATAATAAAATGTGAGGCTGGATGAACACAGCAGGCCAAGCAGCATCTCAAGTGCTCCTGAGATGCTGCTTGGCCTGCTGTGTTCATCCAGCCTCACATTTTATTATCTACTAAAACAGTTGTTCTTTTCACCTGAACCACTTTGCGTTTTTTTCACAACATTAAAAGCATGATACTAGGATAATCACTTTTCAGCATTTCTCCCAATGCTGAAAATATCTGATTTTCTAGAGATCTGAATCACTAGTAACTTTTTGAGTATTTCTCAATATCAAAGATCAAACTGATGGCCATCTATCAGGATTAACATTGGTCTAATAAGGATTTATTCCCGAATATTTTGATCATTCAATTCCTATGGCTAAAACTGCAAGACAACCTAACCAGGCAATCATTCGTAATGGAGAGTACACAATCTCACAGCATAAACTTCTGCGTTAGGTCCATATTATCATCTCTTGGCATTCATGTCAAAGTATTGCTTTTAAATAGTCCTGGCTGATCCAATGCATCATTTCCAACAACAAATTATTTCTTCAAGAAGTTGACGTTAATGTTCGCAGGAGGATACAAAAACCACAAACAAGTGCACCATTAGCGTGTTATCAACTGGCATAAGGGAATAGGGTTGCATTGTTAGTTTGGGATGTCACATTAGGTTCCCCCGCTCCCCGCCCCTGCCCCCCACGGATACTCATTTCACTAAATCAGTAACCTTTGCATGCATTTTAGAATCCCAAACAGAATTTTGAAAAAACTGGAGCATATGAAAAAAAAATGTGGGAGAGGGCTATTTAGAACATTACAGCAAGGAACGGAAGAAGGATTCATAATGGGTTTTAAAAGAATTCAAGAAATATGACAGTACGATAAAAGGGCTCAAAAATAGTGCAAACTCCACCTATTCTGTACTATATACTTAATACTCCACAAATTGTACAATAAACTGCTTCTCCACATTGCATTTGGGATAAAATGCAGATTTTCCACGTGACGTACAAAGTATTTTAATACTCCATAAGATATAACAGAAGGTCAGCTTTCAACAAAAGAATAAGAGAAGAAAGGCACCGGAATAGGCCCTTCAGCCCTAAAAGCCTGTGCCGATCATCATGCTCTGACTAAACTAAAAAACAAGCCTTTGCCCTTATTCAATCTATATCCCCCTATTTCCTCGCTGTTCATGTAACCATCCTGATGCCTCTTCAATGTCACCAATATGCCTGCTTCCACCACCTCCTCCAGCAATGCATTCTAGGCTCCTACTACTCTCTGCTCCACTCATCAGTATATTTCAATCAATAGTTTTTACTTCATGACAGTTGTTTGGTTATTCAAGATGATAAAATTGAAACCATGCAGTTTGATTGTATAAAAGGCCCAGTTATGTCACTCTTTTCAGGCTTGCACCAACACCGAACCCAGTAATGCTCAATCATTTAAAATATCTTTAAACCTTCTGCCCAGTCTTTCAAAGGCTCTTATTTTAAGCATATCAACATGACCTGACACCATCTCAACCTCACATTTCCCCTCCTTAAGAGTAATTTTATATGTTAGCATTCAGACTGAACTTTGCTTTATCATTTTCGTTGGTTCCACAGAGTACATCTAGAATTCGACTTGCATTCCACCCAGTACACATTGCCATACCCATGGAACATAGAACATTACAGCACAGTACAGGCCCTTCGGCCCTCGATGTTGTGCCGACCTGTCATACTGATCTCAAGCCCATCTAACCTACACTATTCCATGTACGTCCATATGCTTATCCAATGATGACTTAAACCCATCTACATTAATCGCATGTGCAAGCCCCAAACTGATATTGAGTAATCTGCATTAGTCCATTACAAATGTGAAGGGTCAATATATTTTGTTGTTTAATGGCATCACCATTGGTGGATTCCTGGAGATGTCTTATTTTTCCCTCCCCTTTATTCATTCAAGGGTTGAGGGCATCACTGACCAGGCAGCATTTATTGCCCATCCCTAAATGGCCAGAGGGCAGTTCAGAGTCAACCACATTGCTGTCTGTTTGAAGTCACACGTAGGCCAGATCAGGTAAGGATGGCAGTTTCCTTCCCTAAAGTGCACTAATGAACCAGATGGGTTCCCCCTTCGCTGATCCCATCATTCGGCAATGGATTCGTGGTCATCATTAGATTCTTAATTCCAGATATTTATTGAATTCAAATTCCTCCATTTGCCACAGCGGGATTCAAACCCTGGTTCCCAGAACATTACCTGGGTCTCCATGGATTAACAATCCAGTGATAATACCACTAGGCCATTACCTTCCCCTGTTTGGATCCACATTCAAACCAACACCAAAAAGGGAAAATCTGAAAGGTCTGCAGATGCCGACAATCAGGTACAAAAACAGAAGTTGCTGGAAAAGTTCAGGAGGTGTGGCAGTATCTGTGAAGAAATGTATCAGAGTTACGTTCTGGGTCTATTGACCTTTCCTCAGAATCGTGACCCTTCTTCAAAATGGGGAAATCCATTCCAGAGATCAGAAGGTCAGCAATGTAAGCCATCACTTCATGGCTACACAAAAATCCAAGGCACTATTATTCAAACAGCTAAGGGTGAAGTTGGATAAGGCTTTTGGGGAGTTTGATTGACATGATGCTCAATATTTCCAAATTGTTCAGATCGGCAAAACAAGGCAACACTAAAAACTTCACTTATAAATCAAATTAATAAAGTCAATTCATTAGGAAATAGACTATGTTTTAATCATTTGAAATCGAGGTACAATTTAATACAGCTTATTAAAACGGACATAGGAAGCACCTGGCTAGTTCTAAGAAGAACTTGAAAATTAAATGGCTGCAAGGCTTACGATTTATACATAGTGAAGATATTTATTGCACAAACTGTGCGGTACTATATTGAAATTATCAAAATATTTCAGCTTTTACAAGCAATAACTTCAATGTTTCATAACCATGATATGTTCTATTTAGATAATCTCGAATGAGCATAGAACAAGCAGCACCCAGCAAAGCCATGCATATTAACAGTTTTGAAACAAAATGGTTTTGTTTCACACGGGAGTGGGAATAATTGATATGATCTTGGGTCATGCAGAACCTGCATTTATGCACCAACTTTTACACTCCAATTGGCTGGCTCTATTTGGCACTCAAAAGGGTCTCCTCAGTTTGGACTTTGTTTTTTGAGCTATTGCTAGACTCTAATTTCAGATCCATAGAGGGAATGCATTTTTCTGGTTCTTTCTGTTACACCCAAATGTCTTTCCATTTGAAGAATCATCTTGAGCTGTATTAATTAAAACCCATATTATTTTTTAATCTGACTAATATCAACTCAGTATATTACTCTGAACTGTTTATTTATTAAATTCTTGAGAATTTGAAACATCATATAATGGAAAACAAGAGGTTTTGTGATGCAAAGAATCAGTCATGAAATCCTCACATCCCTGGCAAGTTAATTAACAAAACACTAATCTGTTTTATTTAAAGTGCTGGACTTTCCTTTTTCTAAAACAAAATAGCACATTTTACAGTATGAGCGTGCTCACAGCAGTATTAAGAAGTAAAACAAGACCTGTACAACAATCTGGATCAGGATGGTAAGAGGCAAGTAACAATCAGGCGCACAAGTGCCAAGTCATCTCTATCTGCAACCAACATTCCTCAACATTCCTCAACATTCAGCACAAAGGCAAATTCCCCACCATCAACATCCTGGGGTTTTCCATTGAACGAAGTCTTAACTGGCCCAGTCATGTGTAAATATTGTGATTATCAGAGTAGATCAGAGCTGGGAATGTTGCCTCATCTTCCTCTTGCCCAGCCCCTACTACATAGAACTCATGGATAGGGAAATGGAGTGCATATCAGTGCACAATGGTCCACTGGATCCCATTCTGCAGAAGAATTGCCAGTCACTTGATGAAGGAGGCCATGCGTGCAGACAGAAGGGAAAAAGCAGCATTCATGGCCTGATTAGACCCCTCCATGACATGAGCCAGCAGAATAAGGCCTCTGGAATTTCCATCAAGGCTTTACGCACCTTATGCTGTACATCCTGTACATGTCATCTTAATCTAAGCTCCCAGAGTTACATCATCAGTCTAGGCTTGCGGGTGGTGAGGAGGTGTCAGTCAGCCAGCAAGGGACTACTCTCTCTCAGCCTTCTGTGTGTCAGTACCCTTCGATGCTAATGACAGCTGCTTATGTATGTACGCAATGTTCTCACCAGTTTGTGACCCCGAAATTGAAGTGTGAATTGACACCACAAGACCATAAGGCATAGGAGCAGAATACAGGCCATTCAACCCATCAAGTCTGCTCTGCCATTCAATCATGGCTGATACCCACTGTGCAGGAGTATTTGCACTAATGATGGATGCCAGCAATGATGTGATGCTGTATCCTTTGATGTCCACATTGCTTCACAAGTGTACAACTGCTCCCGTAAGTCAGCAATTCTCTGGTTTTGTGGCTGACCTGTGAAAGATAGAACAGAAAGAAAGATTAAAGGGTTTTAGACTTTCAAAGACATACCTTCAGAATCAAATGTTCAGATCAATTCATGTATCACAGAGGACAAAGCACAAAACCTGTGCTCAACAAGGCTCTCTGTGCCTTTTTCAAAAGGGTACTCACCCTCTTTCACATGCTTGCCTCACCATCCACAATGGAATAGCTGTCCTGCCAATTCCAAAATCTCATCTTCCAGGAGTGTAAAAATGGCATCAAATGATACTTAAAATTGGTCTCGGCCATTGCACTGGCAATATGAACTCTCTGAGCATCTTTGGATGGGGGCAGGGTTGGTGGTGCACTGGGCAGGGGTTTGGTGGTTACTCAAATGTAACCAATCTAAAATGACTTTGCAAAGGTCAAGTTTGACAAACAAGCACCCAGTGACAGAAATCCACACATTCCTCTTACAGAAGGTCTTGCAGCCTGACTACATTGTGACTGATCGATTGGCATTTTCCCTCACCCAGCAACCACACCCTCACACGTTGCCATTTCTGAACTCAAAAGGTTTAGGGATAAAGTACTCACCTTGGCAGATCAAGCGTCATTCTCATGCTTAGGGCACTGTAGCCATGTGTCCTGGAAAACAATTCTTTCTGACTTCCGTCCAAGCTTACTTGGTTAAGCAGCGGTCTCCGCCTTCTCTATCTGAGGAAGAAGTCTTCTCATCTTTTCCAAAGAACCCGGTGGACAGCGTGCAGGGAATCACCACTGAATTATTGAGTGAACTGGGATCTTTCTCTGCCAAGGCAAGAAGCGCCTCTTCCTTCCAGCCTTCAAAACCCATGCTGTGATCACCAACAATCCTCCTCATGCTGGGAGAGCGGAGCAATGCTCCAGTGTAGGCTTCAGGCAGCAACTCGATTAGAGTGGGCACAGCTCTTTAACCATGGTGTCAGTGCCCGCCATCAGCCTTACCCAGCACCACAGCCACTAATTCTCTATTGCTTCACTGCAGAAAATGTATTACAACTACCAGCAGTGGCCTTTTTCTGTTTCAGTCATGGGACATTGGGCCTACCCAGAAAAAAAAATCCAGCCACACTGTCACTACGGCACAGGAGGCCATCATCTGAGTCCATGTCAGCTTTCGGTACAGCAGTCAGTCAGTCGCAACAGTCCACTCTATTTTTGAATCCCTGAAGCTTGAGTAAGTGCCCATCTTTTTTCTTTAAAATCACTCATCATCTCAGGTTCCAACTTTGCGGACAGTCAGTACTAAGTGACCTGAACCAGGTGGCTCCTTGATTGTGCTTGTTATCCTGGGCCAAATAGGGAGCCCTGGGTGATAGATATAAACAGAGGATTCAGAATCTCCTTACTCCAGGAACTGATCCTGAGCTGGCTGGCCACAGCCGACGTACAGTGCACATGAAAATAAAAGGGTCACTTGTGGGATACCAGCCTCTGTACAGTTAATTTCGCACTTGCTGCATGAGAGAATTTTTCCTCACATCTCATGACTTACCAAAAGATCTGTATCTGTTTCTCCCTACAGTATCTGCCAATGGGAAGTCTTTTTATTGTCTATATTATCTAAACTGGTCATCATTTGTATTCCTCTATTAACTCTAGCAATTCCCTAATGCTTGAAAATTACAGTTAAAATTTGACCTCATTTCCTTTCTGACATGAAAACGTTAAATATTTACATTCCAGAGCCATGAAGAGTCAACAGATAAGGTCTTGGAGCCAACCACAGTATTTTTTAAAACTGGAAATAAGCCACACAGAAATCAAAACCGTACAAATCAAACTTTTAAAATGTAGACACAAATATCAGACATAAAGGAAAAGCAGATTTTCTTAAAATGCAAATAGACAATTAGAAATAAAGTGTGTTATAATAATGGATTTGGGAAGAAGGGGATAAAAGAAACAAAAGTTGGGCATGCTTACTATTATTATAGCAAAATTATGTTTCCACTGACCTAAATTTGCTTCTACAGTAACATTTATTTCAATATAAATGTGCACGAGCTTAAGTTCAACACAATTGTCAACTAATAAATTCTGAATTTCTCTGTAGTTACAGCAATCTAATACTTTCCTTAAAAATACACCAAACATGGTGTTTCCAAGTCATGACTAATAAAAATTAGTCATAGATTTTTTTTTCTTTTTAATCTGGTATTAGTTCAACAGCAGAAATCAGACAACAACAGGTTACAGCCCAACAAGTTTATTAGGAAGCACAAGCTTTCTAAGCCTCACTCCTTCTTCAGGTAACACTAACACCTGAAGAAGGAGAAAGGCTCCAAAAGCTTATATGAACCTGTTGAATTATAACTTGGTATCGTGTGATTTCTGACCTTGTCCACCCCAGTCCAACACTGGCACCTCCACACCATTAGTTCAACGATAATACTTTACCTTAGATGTTCCCTTTGTCGAAAAGTATAACCCAGATCTTCTCAAGACAAAGTAACATTTCTTCCACGTCTTTTTTCCTTGTTCTCTAGCATGAAGGTAACCGTGAACCTCAGGATACGTGCTTGAATTCAAGAAATTCTAAATAGAAATTTCAAAATTTTATGTTTAGTATTGAAAGTCAGGAGAGGAAACAAGTAAAACAACATTAATGTACATGTCATGAAGTTGACTAAACTATGTTGGGCCTGGACAGAAATTTGCTTGGAGTTACCTTTGCCTGGACATTAGTTTTTGGATGCTCCAAGTCAATTCACTGGCCCTCAAAATTTATTTTCACTTTCATATTAGTTCAACTCTGTTCTCTGCTTACAAACGAGACATCCCTGATTCTCTATCATGCCTGACCCACTGGAATTTCATCTGCTCATTTATATGAACATTTCGGCTCCCAAGTCAAACCCAAGCCTATTATAGCCACCTAACTCCTTCCAATATCCCCGCCCCCAGTCTCTTCCTTTCCCAAATTCTCCAATAGGCTTCAAAAATCTCAGTAATGCAGCCTTTCACTCTTCTTCCCTCTAGTAAGTTTTCTCCTCTACACAAGCCCAGGTGAACTGCTACCATCTTCTCAGTTTTGCCAGCCATGTATACCATATGCCTTTTACTTCTATGAGCTTATTTATTTGAGGTCATCTCCAACTATTTTCCTTTAAATCTGTCAAACTCACTTCCCTATGCTTTCATGCCAAGTTGCGTATAATTTGATCTTCCAACGTGCCAATTATTTTATGGCTCTTCCTCACAAGTTTTCACAGAATCTCCTATCACTCTCATATGACTTCCATCTTCACTCCCTCAGTTCAAAGATCACAAATTTGTGAACCTGCTGCATAGCTGAGCTTAGCCATTCATCATCTGATCTACCAGATGACAGGTTCCCAGTTTCAGTTTGCTTCAACCATCCAGCCTATTACTCTGTGGCCATCCTGAACAGCAAGGATAACTTTTTTTTCTCTTCAAGTATCTCCTTAAAGTTTCAGCAGTAAATGCTAGGTGGTCAAATTCCATTGTTATCAAGATTAAAAACAGGGGCAATGCAGGGTTGGCAGACCACGGAGGTAAGGTAGACAGATGTAACCGGCCTTTCAACCTCTTATCCACTCCAATTGGCCATTTTAAGAAACATACTGAAATGTAAATTCTCTCCAAGAACTGAAGATAAGGCAGCAAGGTCCACTGATAAGCAATTTTTCTTTGTCAGAATAATGATCAGCACTGAAATGCTGATTCTTGGCAAGTAAGCAGGTTCACATAAAATCAGACAGAATGTACTTTGAGTTTGGTCGGTCTTCCTGGTGTCTAGGTGCCAGCAACGAAGCGGATAATTAGCACCAGTATGCTTTGTTATTTAGTGAAGAACTAGAGTGTATACATTCTTAACATAACAGACACTTTCAATCCTCTGATCTTAGAAACATAGCTTACAGATGAATTGTCGCACCTGTATTAACTGAGAATGACTTAAGCTTCCATTTGTCTCACTGCAACTAGACACCATGTGCTCTGGAAAATACTGCTCAAGAAAAAAAGGTCAAAATGTTATAGGATATTCAACAGCAGAGTACAACACAAGCATTATACATTATTATGACATTTGCAGTAAAAAAACTGTAATTTTTAGCTTCAATACTTTGCTCAAACTCTGACGCTGCAAGAAATTTTCACTGGTAATACAACAAAGTTTTAAAACTTTCCTCAAGTGGTGCGTCAGCAAATCTTCCATTATCACTACTGTACTATGACCATGCTGAGATTCCCTGATGGCAACACTGATAAGGAAAAAATTCAGGCAAACTCGATGGCTTTCCTGTGGCAAGTTTTGAAAGGCAGAGAGAAAAATGAGGTGGAGGTCAGAACATAGTATTATAGGCCTCTCTGCCTGGTTGCCCTGTAATTTGTGGTCATTTTCCTGCATTCCTTGGGGCACATTTGAAAAGTAAAATCTATGCTGAAAAGTTTCCTTCTTGCCTTCAAGTGGTGCAAACTGTTACTGCAGTACAGTACATCAACATTTTTCCACAATAAAACGTAGACATTCCATATACAAATCAGATGTTTCTATTTCTGCACTAGATGTCATGTAAGACTCAAACTAAAATGCTGAGTTCTGGTGGATTTAAACATTGGAAAATTTAGGCTCAGTTTAAAGACCTTTAATAAAACGAATGAAACTTGTGAATTTAAAACGCTGAATAGTTTTAAAAAGAATCATAAAATAGACAGCGGCTTTTAATGATGTGTGACAAACAACAGCGAGTTTATGTTTAAACTTGTTAGGTGATATCAGAGCAGCTTTTCCTTTCAGAGCTAGTAGGAACTGCCGAAGCTGGAATCTGAGATAACAAGGTGTGGGGATGAACACAGCAGGCCAGGCAGCATCAAAGGAGGAGGAAAGCTGACATTTTGGGTCTGGACCTTTCTTAAGGGAAGCTCAACCTTTTTTTCCTTTCAGATACTGGTTTGACGGGTCAGTGGACAGATCATACAATGGAAATCTCAGCTGCTTACCAGATCCACCCTGGTGACAATACTCAGCCATTTTGTGTTACACAAAAAAGGAACTTTGACTGAGCACACAGCATGATTCTTCCTAACCATTTTTGCTCCATATTCACCACTAAAGTAAATCTGTATTCTAAAGTGCAACAATTGTAATTGCTGGTCAACATCTTTTCGATTTTTTTTTGCAACAGGTGAGGAAGGTTTAACAAAAGACAATTTTTTGATATGCACAATATTACATGATGACAGACTCAATCATCTCCTTCAATCCAAGAATGGAAATTCCTGTTTTCCTTTCAAATACACTTCACAGCAAAACAAACCATATCAGCATTGATAAAAATCTGAATAACGTGACATTGGCTAAATTTTCTTGCAATTTCACTTACTGAAGGGCTTTTAAAGAATTCATATTTTGCATAATTTTTTCTGAAATATAGTCTGCTGTCACTGTCCATCCCCCAGGTTGATTGGAACTGAGTCACTGATTCATGATCTTCTACAATTCTTTCTATAAAAGAAATCAGAGAGGGATAAATGACAAACATTGTTCCAGAAGTATTAAGCTTCTGTTCTTTCAGCATCAAACAGTTCGGAGAAACTGAATGCGCAACTAATGAGGTAATATGGTAAAAGTTTGACTTCACCCATGCCTGACATGGCAAGATTAATAAGTTAATGTATTTTAACAGTTGGTGAAACATTACCATAACTTAGACGCTGTAATAGAAAGGGTCACAGTGGGAGAATCATTTATGTATGATTCATGTAATCAATACATTCAGTTAAAAGCATATTTTATCTTTACTCCAGCATTATATAATAGGGAACAGTTGAATTTTAAACCAGAAATGTCTCAGTTCCAACAACTGATTTATGCTGAATTTGCTCATTACAGAGATATGCTTGAACACTTAATTTCATATCACATTATCCTTACCTCACTGTTCATACGCCACTGTAGATCAGATATGGTGCTTCGGAGTATCCCCTCATTACAGTTCTGCCAGCAGTACCAAAATTGATAATCAACAAACGAGTTCCAGGAAATCAGAATGATTGAAAGATGCATGACCTAATAGTATATCCCTTTATTACATAATGAGGATTTACAGCATTAGGAAATCATGCAGTTCCATTTTGAGATCTTGCAATCAATTTTTTTTATTCATTCATGGGATGAGGGCATCACTGGCTAGGCAGCATTTGTTCCCCATCCGTAATTGCCCAGAGGGCAGTTAAGAATCAATCACATTGCTGTGGGTCTGAAGTCACATGTAGGCCAGACCAGGTAAGGATGGCAGTTTCCTTCCCTAAAGGACATCAGTGAACCAGATGGGTTTATGACAATCAACAATGGATTCTTGGTCTTCATTAGAATCTTAATTCCAGACACTTGTTGAATTCAAATTCCACCAACTGCCATAGCAGGATTCAAACGCGGGTCCCCAGAACATTATCTGGGTCTGTGGATTAACAATCCAGTGATAATACCACTAAGCCATCATCTCTTCATTAATTTTTCTTAATTGTACAAGTTTCCTTAACTATATGCCATTATGCCTGGTTTTGTACCAATACAAATTTATATTCCTGCTCCAATCCTTGACAACTGATTTAACTGAAATATCCCACAAGAAAAATCTAACATTTTCATCATTTTATAAATCTTTTCAAAGCTGATGCCATTCTAGAATAAAAAGACTCTGCTCTAAGCTCATGATAATAATTGGCTCTTCAAGTTAGGTATTAACCTACAAGCCATCCTCCAGATCTGTTTGTAAGGCCTTCCATGTCAGTAAACATGTGAATTGAGTAAAAATGCATGCAGTAGTCTAAATGAGGTCAAACCAAGAATAATACAGTATTTTAAGGCTTTACTTGATCATTTAAGCAATGCACCCAAAGCTTTCTTCAATTCTGTTCTGGTTGTGAAACCTCAGAAAATCACACCCTATAATATCAAAATTTTTCTTCCACTCAACAGCCCTAAATTCATGTCTTTGAACACATGCTTAAACGTAAGCCCAATTTTTCTGTGTAACATATCAGGGACTTATCCACTCCATGTCTTATCTAGATCTTCCAACACACTCTGCAATGTCTTTGTTCAGATTAACAATGGCTGTGAAACCACTGTCTGGAGGCCACGTTAATAACTGGCCCCCCACACTTAATCAGTTATTAACTACAACCTTTCTCTACAGAAATGCAACCATTTTCTATCCAACCCAAACTCTAACCACTAATCTCAAAAAAAAGTTACTACATTATCATAAGGTTTTTGAAAATTGTAGAAACTAAAATTAATTCTGTAGAGGATATCATTTAGTCTATTGTGCCTGTGCTATCTCTTTGAAACAGCTGCATAATTAGTCTCTCTTGTCTATCTATCCCCAACGCCCTGTCAAGTGTTTCCCTGAAAGTCTAAATCCTTATCACCTCATTTTTGAGGTCAGTTTAGTTACCTTTACCAAATTCTCACATGTTTTTTTTATACACCTTTACCAGATCTGCCCCGAACACTTCCCCCTGACAAGAATCATCCCAATTTTGCATGGTTCATCATGTATTTGAGGTCTCTAATCCAACGTACATTCTGCTAAACTTCCTCTCTACCCTCCAAGGCTGGAATATTCTGCTGAAAGTGTAGCAGCTGGCATTAGCTACAATTTTTTCATTGGAACTTAGTCAGCATCTACTCAAGATTTTGTGTAATATTTACTATTTCAATATGCACACTCTGATTCTTAGTACTTGCAACACAATGTTGTTTAAAATACCTTTTTTATCACCTCTCCAAAAAAATTATACTTACATACTGTTCTGCATTAAATTTCACCTGGGGCACTGTGCACAGTTCACTAACCTCAGAGGAGTTACATCAAATATTCGCTACTCGGGATTCCAGGAATGAGGGGACTGTCATATGACGAGAGATTAAGTAGACTGGGCTTATATTTCCCAACATTCAGAAGAATAACAGGTGATCTAATTGAAACATACTAAACTCTTAAGGGACTCAGCACAGTAAATGCAGCAAGGTTTTTTTTCTACTGGCTGGTCGAGAACTAGGGAGGGGTTGAGAACCAGTCACACAAGGAGTCAGTGATTTAGGATTGAGGAGAAGCAAAATTTCTTCAGTCAAAAGGTTGTGCTCTTTGGAAATCTACATGGTACAAGGCTTCATTAGTGAGTTTATTCAAAAAAGGTCAATACAAAGGGAATTAACAAATATTTGAGAAGCTGGAATTGAAGCAAATCAGCATTAATCATATTGAATGGTGGAGGAGGTTCAAAGGGCTGAGTGACTTATTCCTGCTTCATTTTTTTAAAAAATGCACCTCCCATTTCAGTAGTTCATCTCGGCATGTTATATTATCTCTGCTGTTTACTATATTTCTGAATTTGTTCATCAGAAAACTTTGAAATTTTCTCTGCCTATGTAACTCGGTGCAGGTAACCCCATAATGCCCATGCATAGTATCTTAGAATTGTTTACTATGTTAAAGATGGTAATCAAGTTGTTGTTGTAAACCCAGGGACAACTCATTAACTTAAACAGCAATGGGTCTAATACTGGGCTGTGGTGAAATATACTTCCCTCTAGTCTCAATAACAACCATTCACCACTATTGTATAATTTGCCTTTGCCAAATTGGTATCCACACAATGCCTTTAATCTCACAGGCTCCAATTTTGTTTACAAATCTTACATGGTTTATGCTAAACATCCAAAGGTTGCACTGATTGGATTTTCCTAAGTAGCATCTCATTAACTGTCACCCCATTGAAATGCATTCAAAGAAGCTGTTGTATTTTTGTGGCACATGAAGGGCTCCGCAAAGAAAGTGCTCTTTATTCTGAAAGCAAATACTCTTAATGCAATAAGTTTTCTATGGTATTGATCAATCTCTCTGGAATTGAAAAGTAATTCATACCAATGCGGAGTTTCAGTCTGTCAGATTTTCGTTGGCATTGGTGATTTTCTTTTTAAAAGATGTAATTTAATACTAATTTTAAATTTCTGCTCCTAAGCTAATCATTCACTCTATATTGCTTTTTATTTCTGATTTCACATCATTTTGTCACTATTAATTTCATAATCTTTCAAACTGATTAGTTAACATTTGCCCTTTGCCCCTGGCAGCAGCATTATCAGCAGCAACCTGTGATGCAGATGTTTTAATAACCCAAAAAACAAAAACAAGGTCAAGTTTAACTTTTCTGAAGAAGGGTCCCGACCCAAAACGTCAAACTTTCCTGCTCCTCTGATGCTGCTTGGCCTGCTGTGTTCATCCAGCTTCACACCATGTAATCACAGATTCTCTAGCAGTGGCAGTTCCTACCATCGCTGCAACAATTTTAACCCCGCTGTGAATCCTCTTCCAAAGATGCCTACCTTAAAGAAGTTACCCTTCTCCCTCCGAAGAAACCTCAGTTCGTCCCTCTCCCACTGCAACCCTCTTGTACTTTCTTTGGCACTGAAACTGCTGATTTCTGACGAAGGGTCCCGAACCGAAACATCAAACTTTCCTGTTCCTCTGATGCTGCTTGGGCTGCTGTGTTCAATTGGCTTCACACTGTGTTATTTAAGCTTAACTAAATGGCAGGCACACGAGGAGTTTTCTTGGACCAGCAACACTGAGCCATTGGCCACAGATTCAAAAATTAAGTTGACTGAAAAGGTTAAATTGAGGAAAATTTGGGTAGATTAGGATTTTTTTCCCTGAAGAATGGAGGAAGAAACATTGCTCGAATTGAGGTGAGTAAATGATTTGATAGGATAGACAGATTTGTGCATGCAAAGGTATGCACTATGCAGAACAAAACGGTACAACCTTGAGATTTCAGCTAAGCATTTCAAGGGTGACTTAAAAGCAAAGTATTATAGATGCAGAAAATCTGAAATAAAAACAGAAAATCCTGGAAGTGTTCAGCAGGTCAAGTGGCATCTCTGGAATGAGAAACAGAGCTAATGTTTTGAGTCTGATTTAACTTTTCATCAGAACTCAATTTAACTCAGCTTCTCTCTCCACAGATGCTGCAACAGTCTCTTCAGCAGAGATAACGGGAACTGCAGATGCTGGAGAATCCAAGACAACAAAATGTGAGGCTGGATGAACACAGCAGGCCAAGCAGCATCTCAGGAGCACAAAAGCTGACGTTTCGGGCCTAGACCCTTCATCAGAGAGGGGGATGGGGTGAGGGTTCTGGAATAAATAGGGAGAGAGGGGGAGGCGGACCGAAGATGGAGAGAAAAGAAGATAGGTGGAGAGAGTATAGGTGGGGAGGTAGGGAGGGGATAGGTCAGTCCAGGGAAGACGGACAGGTCAAGGAGGTGGGATGAGGTTAGTAGGTAGATGGGGGTGCGGCTTGGGGTGGGAGGAAGGGATGGGTGAGAGGAAGAACAGGTTAGGGAGGCAGAGACAGGTTGGACTGGTTTTGGGATGCAGTGGGTGAGTGGGTGAGAGGGGTGGAGAGGTTGAGGTGGTTAATGTCTCGACGGCAGTTAGAGATGAAGAGGTCGAGGGAGGGTAGGAGGCCTGGGGGTGGTGTCCAGGAGGAGGACTTGTGTTGGAAGCGGGTGAAGGGGTCGGTGGAGGGAGGGTTAGGTTCCCGATTGAAGAAGTAGGCATGGAGGCGAAGACGGCGGAAAAACTGCTCTATGTCCAATCGTGACTGGTATTCGTTGATGTGTGGTTGTAGGGGGACAAAGGTGAGCCCCTTGCTAAGAACTGACCGTTCGTCCTCAGTCAGTGGGAGGTCTGGGGGGATGGTGAAGATGCGGCAAGGTTCAGTGTGGCTGTCTAATATTCTGGGTGTAGAGGTGGTCACGGTTGGGGCCAAATTGGGAAGACTGAAACGTAGACTGTAGTCCCTTGGGGATGATCCGGTTCCGTAGGCAGGTGCTGAGGAAGGTGATGTGGCTGTGGTACCTGGTTTGCTTCAGGACATGGTCGAGCAGTTTCAAGGCCGAAGAGATTACAAGAGAGTTGCAATGGGAGAGAGATTCCCTGAGGTTGGTCCGGAGGGAGGAGGGTAACTTCTTCAGGTTAGGCATCTCTTCAGCGGATTGTTTTTGTTTCAGATTTCCAGCTTCCATAAACCTTTCTTCGATTTGCTTTGATTTGATACATTAGTTCAGTTTCACTCCATTGATACTGCTCAACGTGATGTGTTACATCTCAGCTTAAGTGCAAAGTCCTCACAAAGTTGAGAGAACATGTGGAACTGTGACCTCCAAATAAAGCCATTGAGTCTAGGTCAGCTGCAAAGCTAAAATTTCAAATCAACACTTTTTATCATTAAAAAGGGAAATCATGCACGAATGGAGATTTCAGAAGTTCCTCAACAGTGCAATAAAATAATAAATACAAGTGGAGTGGATCCCATTAATGAAGCAATGCTCAGCAGAAAATGTGGATAACTTTCACAGAAAGTATTAGCTTTAATCAACAAATCGGAAGCATTTTTGAATCAAAATGGTAGTTTTTAGAGTATTAAGATAGTGACAAGTAGGGTATTTTGCCAAAATACATAAGTTATTTTAACATAGTCCTTCAAGTGAGTTACCGACAGGATCGTTTCTACTCTCAACTTGGCACCTCACCAGATTTTGTTGAAAGTCAAAGTAAAATCTTGCAGAATATGAAGCAGTCAGCCAATTCACCATCATTAGAAGCTCATTGAAAGGCTATCATGGAAATTACCTTAGGGACTGCCTCTATGAAAATAGTAGTTGACTACCTGCAGACAACTGGACAATTTAATTTGGAGCTAACTGTTTCAAAGAGATGCTTCTATATGCACTGTGATAGGCACTAAAATTGGGCCTGTGCAACTGCACAATTGACTAAGTTGAAGAAAGGAATGATACAATAAACCATGAGCCACAGAACGGAACATGCATGCAAAACACATACAACTTGCATATATGGAGTAAAAAGATTTCTTTGAAACACATGGCTTTAAATAAAATCAACAGCAACAAAGCTAAGCAAAAATGAAAAATTCAGCTTCATGTAGATAAATTCATAAGCATAATGTTCACATTTACCCATGTCAAGATGAGGAAGATGCTCGATGAGTGTCCAGGTATTGTCACTGACACAGTGACTTCTCATGAGAAACAACTGAGAGACATCACGAGCTATGATGTCATTTGGTACCTCCAATGTCTGGCTAGTGCCATCTTCATTAAATACTTTAATGACCTGCATATAAAAACCAAGGGGTAAGGCATAAATTGTAATAGATGCATATGCTAAATCATGTTAGCAAGTGAAATGAATTAATCATTTAATGGTCTGCTTATAGATGACTGAAAATGGAAATCTCTTCAATTTTTAAATGAAAACTGTCCAAATTTTAGTCTACCAGATAAAAACAAAGCTGCACAATCATGTTACTAACTATAATACCATCCAGATTTAAAAACAAATTCAAACCCCTCTCTAAACGTTCACATTTTTCTATCTTGATTATTTATTTAGCATTCCTTACTTACCAGCAGAGATGACGACAAACGAATTTGAATATCTTGGTCAGCTCCACAATCATTGCAAGTATGTATGCATTGCATTATAAAAAAGATTGCACAAGTAACCTAAAATTGCACATTAGGACACATCAAATCAACTGGACTTATCTACACTTGCACTCGTCTAAAACGAGGTGATGATACGGTGCTGTCTGTCACCACCAGTCTCCTCACTCCACCGCCGCATGTTATTACATTTTTCACCCAATCACCGGCTAGCTTTCCAAGAATCAGCATGGGCTGAACCTCCCTTCGTACTCAAACTTAAAGCCAAGAGAGTGAACTATGCCTGCACGACTTCTGATTCGCACTTCAATTTGAATGAATGGTTACTCATATAACCTAGCTTTTAAGTGGATGAAACCAAAATGGAAATAAGACTCGATTGTAACTTTAGGTTATTCAACTCTGCCTCACGTCGAAGGATGGTGGGGGAGAGACAAAAGGCACTTCCTCGGACTTGCTGAAGCAGCCTTCATGTAGTTTTCGTTTGTAAATGAGATCAGAAGGGGCGAGACAAATTAGCCTCCTTACGCACAAAATATCTTAGCGTATTCCGATTTGTCTAGATTAAGTGCTATCAAAGGCTTTAGCAAATGGGAGTTACATCCAGCTCTACACTTTGTTATAGAGGAGTTATGAGGCCACTTGAACCGAGGTAAATAATCTGCTATTTAAATCAGTCAGCATGGAGATTTCGAAGACAAAAACTAAAGGATCTCCAAACGCAGAATATAAACGTAAAACCTCATGTACCGAAGTCTTTTCCATAATTGATTATCTTGCATGATCAACGCATTTTTAGACTGGCGAAGTATAATATTGAAACCATCGTTATCTTAGCTCCTTGACAAATGCAATTTGACAAAATGCAAATTCTTGAAAGAAATTTACATTTTGCGGAATTAAAGTTTAAAATTATAGCGATATTAACGCAAAAAGTTACTTCCCTTATAGAGAAATGATGTAGGAAATGCACTCAGACTTAATTCCAATAGTGTCCCTGTATGCGTTTTAATTTCAGTGGCTCGGCCAAACAAAAGCTCAGAGCTATCATATTTCACGAGGAACAGTGCTTATTTTATCGTGAGGTGCAGAACACAATGCTTCAATGCCCGTATCTTTGCCTGAAAACGTTTTAATTAATACAACTGTATTCAACTCGCTTTAGTCCAAGATATCCGAATACAAAAAAAGTTCCAATTAAGTTGAAATGTACAATCTAAACTTATAAATGATAATGTTTGGAGGTCAAATGTAATAATTCCAAATTAAAGCGACCTCATAAATTCTTTACTGTGAAATAGAAATCAAATAGTCACTTACATTTGATTAATGATAGATGAAATATTTACTTTATTATAATTGATGCCGCTGTAATCAAAATAATATTTTTTAAAAAAAGCAAAAGACAGCTCTGCTCAGTTCCCTTCAGAGGAGGGAATATAGATATAATCCTGTTGCAAGCCTTCAGTAGTCATTGGAAAAGAGCTCCCACCTTGTGAAACAGCAACAGCTTTCCTGTACATGTCACAGTTTTCTCAGGCTATGTGCAGTTGTGGGCTAAGAATGAAAGAATCCATGCAGCTCATGTGTGCCATAATAGCTCATAGCTTTGAATGCACAAGTTGCACCATTGAGAAAGTGGTCCATGTTTTGATATGTCATATTCCTTAGGATGCATGCAGGAACTGCGCACTGATGTCCATAGGATGCATCTGATGTTGTGTTGTCATAACAGACTCAAAACTCTATTTCTCTCTCCACAGATGCTGCCAGACCTGCTGAGTATCTCCAGTGTTCTCTCTGAAATAAATGCAAGCGACTGCAGAACATTTTTTAAGGTGGGTATTTGAAATTGCCCTGTGGACAATCCCAAACTGTTCCTACAAAGAAAAAGCTTTCAAGCTTAGAGGTTACAGGTTTAAAATAGACTTATAGATTACGTCTTGCAAATAAACCATAAGACCATAAGACATAGGAGTGGAAGTAAGGCCATTCGGCCCATCAAGTCCACACCGTTATTTAAATCATGGCTGATGGGCATTTCAGGATAATAAAGTGTGAGGCTGGATGAACACAGCAGGCCAAGCAGCATCTCAGGAGCACAAAAGCTGACGTTTCCACTGTACCCGTTGCGGCTTCCTCTACATTGGGGAAACCAAGCGGAGGCTTGGGGACCGCTTTGCAGAACACCTCCGCTCAGTTCGCAACAAACAACTGCACCTCCCAGTCGCAAACCATTTCCACTCCCCCTCCCATTCTCTAGATGACATGTCCATCATGGGCCTCCTGCAGTGCCACAATGATGCCACCCGAAGGTTGCAGGAACAGCAACTCATATTCCGCCTGGGAACCCTGCAGCCATATGGTATCAATGTGGACTTCACCAGTTTCAAAATCTCCCCTTCCCCTACTGCATCCCTAAACCAGCCCAGTTCGTCCCCTCCCCCCACTGCACCACACAACCAGCCCAGCTCTTCCCCCCCACCCACTGCATCCCAAAACCAGTCCAACCTGTCTCTGCCTCCCTAACCGGTTCTTCCTCTCACCCATCCCTTCCTCCCACCCCAAGCCGCACCCCCAGCTACCTACTAACCTCATCCCACCTCCTTGACCTGTCCGTCTTCCCTGGACTGACCTATCCCCTCCCTACCTCCCCACCTACACTCTCTCCACCTATCTTCTTTACTCTCCATCTTCGGTCCGCCTCCCCCTCTCTCCCTATTTATTCCAGTTCCCTCTCCCCATCCCCCTCTCTGATGAAGGGTCTAGGCCCGAAACGTCAGCTTTTGTGCTCCTGAGATGCTGCTTGGCCTGCTGTGTTCATCCAGCCTCACATTTTATTATCTTGGAATTCTCCAGCATCTGCAGTTCCCACTATCTCTGATGGGCATTTCAACTCCACTTCCCTGCACTCTCACCGTAGCCCTTGATTCCTTCTGAGATCAAGAATTTGTTGATCTCCACCTTGAAGGCATCCAACGTCCCGGCATCCACTGCACTCTGTGGCAATGAATTCCACAAGCCCACCGCTCTCTGGCTAAAGAAATGTCATCTCATTTCAGTTTTAAATTTACCCCTCTAATTTTAAGGCTGTGCCCACGGGCCCTAGTCTCCCCGCCTAACGGAAACAACTTCCGAGCGTCCACCCCTTCTAAACCATACATTATCTTGTAAGTTTCTATTAGATCTCCCCTCAACCTTCTAAACTTTAATGAGTGCAATCCCAGGATCCTTAGCCATTCATCATACGTTAAACCTACCATTCCAGCAATCATCCGTGTGAATCACCGCTGGACACGCTCCAGGTCCAGTATGTCCTTCCTGAGGTGTGAGGCCCAAAATTAGACACAGTATTCTAAATGGGGCCTAACTACAGCTTTATAAAGCCTCAGAAGCACATTGCTGCTTTTATATTCCAGCCTTCTTGAGATAAACGACAACATTACATTTGCTTTCTTAATTACGGACTCTACCTGCAAGTTAAACTTTAGAGAATCCTGGACCAACACTCCCAGATCCCTTTGTACTTCTGCTTTCTGAATTTTCTCACCATTTGGAAAATAGTCCATGCCTATATTCTTTTTTCCAAAGTGCAAAACCTCACATATACTCACATTGAATTTCATCAGCCATTTCGTGGACCACTCTGCTAAACATTCTAAATCTTTCTGCAGCTTCCCCACCTCCTCAGTACTACCTGCCTGTCCACTATCTTTGTATCATCGGCCAACTTCGCCAGAATGCCCCCAGTCCCTTCATCCAGATCATTAATATATAAGGTGAACAGCTGCGGCCCCAAAACTGAACCCTTCGGGACACCACTCATCACCGGTTGCCATTCCGACAAAGAGCCTTTTATCCCAACTCTCTGCCTTCTGTCAGACAGCCAATCCTCAATCCAAGCCAGTAGTTCACCTCTAACACCATGGGCCCTCACCTTGCTCAGCAGCCTCCCGTGAGGCACCGTATCAAATGATCAGGAATCTGTGGGATTCACTACCTTTAAGTGCAGTGGACACCAGTACACTGAATAAATGTAAGGGATAGAAAGTTTTTAATTAGTAATGCCCTTACTAACTGCACTGTGGGTAGCCTGATACCCCTAGAACAACTTGTTGAGGTCAGTTAGGGATGGTTAATAGATTTTGGCCTGTCTAGCAACACCCACTTTCCGTGAGCAAATATGAATGCATCTATATTGTTCTTTAAAATGTCGTAATTCAAAAAAAACACACAAATTAAACAGAAGTATAAAGTTTCCAATTTCTCATAAAAGGACATCAGAATAAGAATGCCAATGTCTCAACTCCTTACCCTTCTTCAATTTTTGCAGTCATGATGAAATTGTGATGTCACTAAAGCTACTCAAACATCTAGAGTAACATTTTCAATGCAAGAGTTAATTTATTATCAACTTTAAAGGCAATGCAGTGTTCTGCAAGAACATTTCAATTGACGTTGGTTAAGGGAAAAGGTAATAAGTTGAATACCCCATTTCCTGCACATGTGACTGGAGGGCTTGAGTTACAAGGGAGCTGGATAAGCAGGATTGTTTTTCAGTGGAGTGCAGGAAGTTGAGGGGTGACCTTATGAAGGTTTATAAAATCATGAGGGGCACAGATAAGGTCAATAGCAATGGTCTTTTTCCTAGAGTAGGGGTGTTCAAAACTAGAGGGTATTTTTAAGGTGTGAGGAGAGAGATTTAAAGGGGAGATGAGAAGCAACTTTTTTTACACAGAGGGCAGCTTGTATGTGGAATGGACTGCCAGAGGAAGTGGGAGCAGCAGGTCCAGTTACAACATTTAAAAGACATTTGGAAAGGTACATGAATAGGAAAGATTTTGAGAGATATGGGCCAAACACAGGCAAGTAGTCCTCTTTTAGTTTGGGAAACATGGTTGGCATATACAAGTTGGACTGAAGGGTCTGTTTCCGTGTTGCATGACCCTATGATTTGAAGTCTTAGAAGGATACATTAGTATACTGAAGATTGTTGCTGGATATAATTTGTTGAGGTACGCTGAACATGGTGGTCAACGTGTCAACAAACATTTCACAAGTGACTTCTTTGATTTTATCACATAAAAGGAAATTTGGTGAAATAATCAGTCACTAGATGTAATATTTATTTGAGAAAATTAAGCAAGAAACACATAACTAAAACTTTATCATTTTACTATTCTCCCTTTTGCAGTATGAGAGATATTTGTGAGGCTAAGTATCAATGATTCCTTGCCTAAGTGTACATCCACATCAAAAGTGTCCCACAACTCGCCTGCTTACACTTTTGACGCAAAGTAGCTATCTGTGGAGACCAGTGGTCACACTCGTGGATCTTGACTTGACAGTCATGCAGACTACTTGAAGGGTCTTTTGTTTCGGCTGGTGTTGTTTGGGGACTTCGCCCTTTCTATCACATAGCAAAGGGAATGGAACCACTATTAGTTGTATTTTGGGTTCTGAAGAGCACAGAACCATGTATAGCTTTAAATATGTATATATTTTGTGTGTTAAGAAGGGGAGAAATAGTTTGAGTTAATTTAGTGGTGCTGAACTGTCTGTAAATGTATATACTTGTATTTAAATAAGTTTTGTTTAAGGAAAATCCTAGAGAGGAATTGTTCAGTGCTTTAAAAACAAACAGTAGAAGAAAGAAAAAAATGCTGTTGCCCAGCAACAAGTTTTCCCATGATACAGACGGACGGACAAGTTTCCTTTTAGAAGGGGTGAGCCACCCAGAAGTTTAAGGGATGTGCAGGGTTCTTCCAGATAGAGCAAAGAACAGTCAGAGTGCAAAGGCCTGAGTGTGTGGCAGTGGAGGTTAGCAGTCTCCAAAAACATTCAAGGCTGAACAAAAAGAACAAATCAAGTAATTTAGAAGTTTATAAGTCAAAAACTCTGCAAATAGAAGGCTTTAAGGTGCTTGAGAGGAAGACATCCTACATCATTAGGATCATGACAATTATCAACTCAGGTTTCAAACTGAAATTTGGCCTCTCCAGTATTAACATCAGCTGGGGATCATCAGTCTGAAATTTATGGGGACCCGTGGCTCATTCCACCTCAGCCCCAAACAGAAGAAAAGTTAGTGGCCAGTTGACAGTCTAAACTCAAGCCTGTCCTGTAGTCATAACAAGCTGCATTCAGGCAGGTTTAGTGCAAAAAAGTTTAGTCCAATGGGTTGCGGGAAAACTGTCAGAAAATTGCACAAGTATCAGTCTGGTCACTCATTGTTTGGGGCTGTCCAATTAAGTCACGCATGGTCAGTTCTAGAGTCCTGACCATTACAAATCAGAAACCACTGGTACAGTAGGGAAGCTAAACTTAATTGTGGGGTTTGGAAACAGAATGCTGTAAATAACATGTGCTCAATGGAGCTGAAAATTGCTGCGCTCACAACCTGAGTGGGTGGAGTAAGTGATCAGAGATACTGGGAACTGCAGATGCTGGAGAATCCAAGATAACAAAGTGTGAAGCTGGATGAACACAGCAGGCCAAGCAGCATCTTGCTCCTGAAATGTTGGGGACTTCCAAAAAGAGACAGGATCTTACTGCATCAAACCAGTACTTTTAACTTTGAGCTTTGTAAATACCGCCCATCCTAAATGTAATTGTTTGATAATTGTTAAAATTTGTTCAATTAATTCTTAATTGAAGTACATTACTTAGGCAATCATATGGTTGCTAATTATGAAATAAATTTTAATCAATAATTCTGAGGAATTATAGATTAAAGAATATAAAATGGTTTCAAATTGGTGCAATGTTTGTATTTTATCACAAATCAGATTGTGTCAGATGATCGAGTTTAATTGTGGTGTTGAGTTTCATAAAGATTTTCTCTCTGCAACAACTGGAGACTTTTTGTCCAAAACTCGCCTCATTAACAAGGTTCCACAATGCTGGTGCCCTTATCATTCAATGCTAGCTGCATTCTCCCATTGACTGTAGGCAAAAGTAGTCTCTACTACCTGGAAATACTGGAATCCCTAGTGCCAGTCCCGTATTGAATATACTGTTATAAGTCCATTAAAAAAAAGGAACAGCAGTGTGCCATTCAACACATAAGCTCTGCCATTCAATAGGATCATGGCTGATCTGACATTCCTCACATCTACTTTCATGTGTTTTTCCCATAAGCCTTAATTCCACTATGGATCAAGAATCTATCAATCTCAGCCTTAAATATATACAATGACTCCACTGCCACAGTTCTTAGTGGCTCTTAACTATTTGTGTCAAGAAATTCCTCCTCATCATAGTCTTAAATTACTGCCTCTTTATTTTGAGACTATGCCTTCTGGTCCTAGACTCTGTCATGAGGGGAAGCACTCTCTCAACATTTACCCAGTCAAGCCCCTGAACAATCCTATATGCTTCAATGAAATTACCCCTCATTCTTCTGAACCCTAGTGAGTAGAGTCCCAACTTGTTTAGCCTTTGCTCAAAAGCTAATCCCTCCATACCATGGGTCACCCCAGTGAATCTTCCCTGAGCTGCATTAAGTGAAATTATAGTTTTCATTCAATAAGGGGACCAAAACTGCTTACAGAACTCCAGATGTGGTCTCACCAGCACCCGACATAGTTGCACTAAGACTTCCCTGCTCTTACAAAAACCGAAAGAACTGTGGATGCTGTAAATCTGGAAGTAAAACAGAAGTTGCTGAAATAGCTCAGCAGGTCTGGCAGAACTGTTCTGAGGAAGGGTCATTTTATCCGAAACATTAACTCTGATTTTTTCTTCTCAGATGCTGCATGACCTGCTGAGCTTTTCCGGCAACTTCTTTTTTTGTTCCTGACGCTTATACTTCAATACCCTTGAAATAAGGTCAGCATCCCACTCGACTTCCTGATTACCTTCTGCAACTATATGATAGCTTTTAGTGTTTCATTACAAGTACACCCAAGTCCCTTTCTGTTTTAGCTTACTGCAGTTTCTCTTCATTTACTGTTCTTTTGTTCTCCTCCCAAAATGAACAGCTTCACATTTTCCCACATTGTACTCCATTTGCCGACTTATTGATCACATACTTAATCTATCAAATGCTTGTTTAAACAGTTTGTGTCTCTCTCACAACTTGCCTTTCCATCTATGTTTTGTGTTGTCTGCAAATCTGGCTACAGTATAATCACTTCCTTCCTGCAAGTCATTAATGTATTTCATAAACAATTGCAGTCCCAGCACTGATCCCTGTGGAGCCCCAGTGGTCACGGGTCACCAAACTGAAAAAGAGCACCTTATTTATTATTCACTGTTTCTTACCCATGAGCCAATTCTCTATCCATGCCAGTATACTATCTCCGACACTGTGGGCTCTAATCTTATGATTTAACCTGTGAGGTACCCAGTCAAACACCTTCCTGAAGTCCAAATTTAGTACATCAAGTGGTTCCCCTCTACCCGTTCTTGTTGAAACCTTACTTGAAAAATTCTAATAAATTAGTCATTTACCTGGTTTGGAGTTAGCCTGCATGGTTTGAGACAATAGCCCCAGTCATGGCAGACATGGTGAAATTGGAGGCATACGTTGTGAAAAGGGACCTGAAGGACCTGGTGGACTGGGTGGTTCAGATGAGGGACATCCTGTTACCCCAGGAACCCCAGACAAGGCCAAGATACCAAACTCTGTCAGCCTGATCCGAGGTTGCCAGCTGTGTCACTGCATTCTCAACAGTCAGGACAAACCCTCAGCAGTGTCTCAAGAAAGTCGAAGAACTTCTCTGCTATGCCAGGATAGGTGGCATTGTCTTGTTTGTGCTAAACTATACTCACTCTACCTTTGCTACTGCACCCACTCTTCACAAAGATGCATGCTGTATCCCTCTCATTGATATATTCAACATGTTCCTTCGCTTACTGCCATTCACTCAATTGCCTCATGCTACTCAGCCTGCATTGCCTCTCTGCTGCCTAGTCAATCGCTTGGACCACCTCGCCACATTTCCCCCACCCGCATTAGTATTAATGGCTGTGCCAGGCACATTCATGTCAATCCTCTCTTGTTCTCACTCCAAAATAATTTGGCCTTTAATAAGACTGAAAGAGCCAGAATGGGTAGTGTGCTGCCCAACATTTAGCTCTTCACTCTGTATAATGAGAAGATCTCGGCCCTCGACAGTGAAAACCAGGGCCATTCCTGTGGAGGTACTGAAATATCCTTGTCTTGACAAGTTTGAAGCATTGCTCATCCCTGTGCTACTTTCCCATTTCCCCATTATCAACATATTCTCAAAATTTAATTTAAAAATAAAATCAGTCATTTACGTAGCAGCACCAATATTTATTGGCCATTCTTGCGGCCCTTGAGAAGGTGGTGGTGACCTCACTGCTTGAATCATTGCAGTTCGTGTGTTGTAGGTAAACCCGTAATGTCTTTAGGGGGACAGGTTCACAATGCCATAACTTCTACTCCTTGGTTGTGATGTATAGTCTCTTTCATCTCTTGTTGGTGGTAACAGTTTTTCCACAATCTCCATGGTCAAGAAGGCAGTGCCACAAGACATCCCCTCCTATAATTCTGAGGACAACAACAGTGATGGATCAGAGCATGCATCAGTGAGGCTGCCTCCTGTACCCTTCACCAGCTCCAACACTGATAACTTGGTGAGCCTGTCAACTAGATTAGAGTCAGTAGCATCTGATGCTGTGTATGTCACTGCCATATCTTTGCAGCTGGTTGAGGAAAAAACACTCAGATTGGTGGCACTCAGAGATCTGCTGGAGACCAGGCTCCCCTGGTACCCTACAGGAAAGGATACCATGGTGTCAGCAATTTGTGACTTCATTTATAGGCATAAGCAGACAAAGGAGCAGCAGGCAGGAGAGTCAGGAGCACTGGGCAATCTGATACAACTGTTGCAGGGCTGCAGTAATGTGGTTAGTAGCTTGCTGCCTCAGGATTGCAAATGTCTGGTTGAATCTACAGATAGTTGAAAGCTGCCATCACAGAACCAAGTCCTGAAGTTTGAGTCAGTTGGATATGCACATAGATCTGTACTCCACTGAGCCCTAATAGCAAACTGACATGAGTATGAGGTACTTCAAGCTCAGCCTCTTCTTCAAAAGGAGATAGAACAGTATTAGTAGACATCCAGCCAAAGGAGGAAACAAAATACAGGGACTCCACAGTCCTCCTCTCAAGACTATAGGGGGCCAGGCCTTCCACTTGCACTCTTGTCTGCTACTGTCAGGCCTGTGAGAAGTCGAGTTGAGGAGGATGCAACAGCCTCTGGACAGGAAACATCCAGCAGGTCTGGGATCTCTAGAAATAAGTACCCCTGGGCTGACTTGGACAAATCTCAAAGACCAATGGGCACTACTGTAGCATGGCTCCCTTCAGCACAGCTATGGGCCCACAACTGAATCGACATGCAACTGGAAGGGAAACAAGAAGTTCTTCTGTGGGCTTCAGATGTGGCAGTAACATGGTATTGGTGACATGTTGCTATAAATAAGGTTTCAAATTTATAAGTAAGTTGTTCCTTATCAGTTATCTATGCAAATGTCTGTCTGCCCATAACTATGACATTGATGGTACAGAGCCTTGCCTTCCTAAGCGCTGCAGTATGTTCGAAAAATGTGAAGTGTAGAGCTCCTGCACCATGTGCAAGCAATGGGTAAACTGCAAATGACTGCTATTTTGGCAAATAGGTTCAAACTTTCCAGGTAGAAGGACATAGCAAATGTATGACTGGCATTCGTGGGACTGATTCTTAATGCTACACCACGTGATCAAGATTACTTGGGCAAAGATGTGAACTCCACACAGTAGGGTAATGCATAAAGCTCCAATAGCATATAATGCTTACAGATATATTGTCTTTAGTGTACTGATGTCTTTGTAATGCTGTTACAAAGACATTGAAGGTTTCCTCCCTCATAGAATGAAACACTTACTCCTAATTGCTGTATAGATTTATTCTAGCCTTGAGCATCACAATGATCAAATTAAACAATCGAAAATTACACAAAGTCAGATAACAGGAGGCACAGTGAAAGCAATAATGTTTATTTGAATGGTTAGCACACTGGCAGTGAAACTCCAATAAAAATAAATCAATATTCAAATAGACCAATTATGAAATTTCACAAAAAAATGCACACACACACACCACTATGAGGAGCAGGAGCAAGAGGAAGGGAGAGACCTAGAGAGGATCCTGGGAAGGTGAGTGAGGGAAGGCCTACCTCAGGTATTCACAGTGATAAGTAAGGGTAAGTGTGAAAAAAAATCCTTAAACAGCTTAATTGGTGATAAAAATGTCAGTTAGCGGGGTTAAGTGCTGCACTTGTGAGATGTGGGAGAACTGTGACACTTCCAGCGTATAAGCAACTACATATGCAGGAAGTGCACCCAATTGCAGCTCCTCACAGACTGCATGGATAGGTTGGAGTGGCAACTGGATACACATAGGAGCATGAAGATGGCGGAAAGCATCATAGACAGTAGTTTTATAGAAGGGGTGAACCCAAGGTGCAGGCAGATAGATGGCTGATCGCTAGAAGGGGCAGACAGCCAGTACAGGAATCCCCTCTGGTTGTCACCCCCTCTAACAAGTAGACTATTATAGATAATGTTGGGGCGGGTGGGGGGGAGGTGGGGTGACCTATCACAGGGTAACAGTAGCAGCAGCCAGAATGATGGCACAATGGCTGGCTCTGTTCTTAAGAAGGGAAGGACAAAGAGCACTAGAGCAGTAGTTATAGGGGACTCGATAGTTAGGGGCAAAGATAGGCACTTCTGTGTCATAAAAGACAGTCCAGAATGGTGTGTTGCCTCCCTGGTGCCAGGGTCCAGAATGTCTCTGAACAGGCAGAAAGCATTCTAAAGGAAGATGGTGAACAGCCAGAGGTTGTGGTACATATCAGTACGAACGACATACGTAGGATGAGTGACGAGGTCCTGCAGCAGCAGTTCAGGGATTGAGGTAGTAAGTTAAAGAGCAGGACGTCCAAGTTTGTATTTTCATGATTACGTCCCATGCCACATGCCAGTGAGGCTAGAAATAGGAGGATTGTACAGCTAAACACATGGCTAAACAGATGGTGTAGGAGGGAGGGTTTCAGATATCTGGACCATTGTGATCCCTTCTGGGGAAGGTGGGACCCATACAAAAAGGATGGGTTGCATCTTAACTGGAGGGGCACAAATATTCTGGCTGGGAGGTTCGCTGGTGTCACTCAGGAGGATTTAAACTAGCTTGGCAGGGTGGTGAGGAACCAAAACAATGGTGAATGGACTGAAAGGGAACTAAGGAATAGGGCCAGTTAAACTCAGAGGAAAAGCACACAGGGTGTGGTTGCTGTTCAAAGCAGATCTGGTAGACTGAAGTGCATCAGTTTCAATGCAAGAAGTGTAACTGGTAAGGCAGATGAACTTAGAGCTTGGATTAGTACTTGGAACTATGATGTTGTTGCTATTGCAGAGATTTGGTTAAAGCAAAGACAGGACTGTCAGCTTAATGTTGCAGGATGCAAATGTTTCTTTTGAATTTCATTGAATCCCTTCAGTCTGGAAACAGGCCCTTCAGCCCAACAAGTCCACACTAACCTCAGAACATCCCACCCAGACCCACACAAGCTACACATCCCTGAAGATTATGGGCAATTTAGCATGGCCAATCCACCTAACCTGCACAGCTTTGGACTGTGGGAGGAAACTGGATAACCTGGAGGAAACCCACGCAGACATGGGGAAAATGTGCAAACTCCACACAGACTGTCACCTGAGGGTGGAATTGAATCCAGGTCCCTGGCACTGTGAAGCAGCACTGCTAATCACTGAGCCACCGAGCTGCCCCAAAGGTTTCAGGCGGGATAGAGGGGGATATAAAAGGAGTGGGGGAGTTGCACTACTTGTTAAAGAAAATATCACAGTTGTACTGCAGGAGTACACCTCAGATGACTCATACAGTGAGGCAATATGGGTAGAGCAATCACAATGTTTGGGGTTTACTATAGGCCTCCCAACTGTGAGTATGAGATAGAAGAACAGATATGTAGACAGGTTTTGGCATGATGTAAAAGGAACAGGTTATTGTCGTGGGTGATTTAACTTCCCATACTCACTTAGTGCTTGGGGCTTGGATGGGGCAGAGTTTGTAAGAAGCCTCCATGAGAAACAGTATGTAGATAGTCCAATGAGGAAAGGGGCCATACTGGACCTAGTATGGGGGAATCAGCTTTGCCAGATGGTTGACATTTCAGTAGAAGGGCAGCTCGGGAACAGTGATCACAATTCAGTAAACTTTAAGGTACTGATGGACAAAGATAAGTGTAGTTGTCAGGTGAAGGTGCTAAATTGGGGGAAGGCTAATTACAGGAACTGAATAATGTATATTGGAGGCAGATGTTTGAGGGCAAATCAACATCTGGTACATAGGAGGCTTTCAAGTGTAAGTTGCTGAGAGCTCAGGACCAGCATGTTCCCGTAAGGATGAATGATAAGTAAGACAAATTTAGGGAACCTTGGATAATGATAGATATTGTGAGCCTAATCAAAAAGAAAAAGGAAGCATTTGTCAAGGCTAGGAGGCTGGGAATACATGAAGCAAGAGTGGATGCACAGAAAGTCAAAAGAACTTTGAGCAAGGAGTCAGGAGGGCCAAAAGGGGTCATGAAAAGTCATTGGCCAACAGGATTAAGGAAAATCCCAAAGCTTTTTACACATATCTAAAGAGCAAGAGGGCAGCCAGGCAGAGTGTTGGTCCACTCAAGGACAGGGAAGGGAATTTCTGTGTGGAGCCAAAGGAAATGGGCGAGGTATTAAGTGAGCACTTTGCATCAGTATTAACCATAGAGAAGGACTTGGCGGATGATGAGCCTGGGGAAGGGTGTGTAGATAGTTTGGGTCATGTTGAGATCAAAAGGGAGGAGGTATTAGGAGTCTTGTAAACCATTAAGTTATTCAAGGCCCCAGGGCCTGATGGGATATACCCCAGAATGCTGAGAGAGGCAAGGGAGAAAATTGCTGGGGCCTTGAGGGAAATCTTTGTATCCTCACTGGCTACAGGACTGGTCCCACAGGATTGGAGAATAGTCAATGTTGTTTCTTTGTTTAAAAAGATTGGCAAGGATAATCCAGCTAACTACAGGCTGGTGGGTCTTACATCAGTGGTAGGGAAATTATTGGAGAGGTTTCTTCAACAGGACTTACTCCCACGTGGAAATAAGTGGCAGTATCAGTGAGAGGCAAGATAATAAAATGTGAGGCTGGATGAACACAGCAGGCCAAGCAGCATCTCAGGAGCACAAAAGCTGACGTTTCGGGCCTAGACCCTTCATCAACATGGTTTTGTGAAGGGGAGGACATATTCCACTAGCCTGATTGAGTTTTTCAACGAAGTGATGAAGATGATCGATGAGGGTAGGGCAGTGGATATTGTCTACATGAACTTCACTAAGGCCTTTGACAAGGTCCCTCATGGCAGGTTGATACAGAAAGTAAAGCCACACAGGGTCAGAGGTGAGTTTGCAAGATGGATTAAAAAAAAATTGACTCAGTCATAGAAGACAGAGGGTAGTAGTGGAAGGGTGTGTTTCCGAATGGAGTGCTGTGACTAGTGGTGTTCCTCAGGGATCAGTGTTGGAACCTTTGCTATTTGTAACATATATAAACGATTTTGAGGAGAATGTAACTGGTCTGATTAGTAAGTTTGCCGATGACATAAAGGTTGGTAGAATTGTGATTAGTGATGAGGACCATCAAAGGATACAGCAGCAAACAGATCGGTGACTTGGGCAGAGAAATGGCACATTCAGTTTAATCTGGAAAACTGTGAGGTGATGCATTTTGTAACGTCTACTCCAGATAGAAAATATATAGTAAATGGCAGAACCCTTAAGAGTACTGTCAGACAGAGGGATCTGGGTGTACAGGTACACAGGTCACTGAAAGTAACAATGCAGGTGGAGAAGGTAGTCGACAAGGCATATGGTATGCTTGCCTTCAACAGCCAGGGCACTGAGTTTAAAAATAGGCAGGTGATGTTGCAGCTTTATAGCACCTTAGTTAGGCTGCATTTGGACTATTGTGTTCAATTCTGGTTGTAACACTACCAGAAGGGTGTGATGGCTTTGGAGAGGGTACAGAAAAGATTTGCCAGGATGTTGCCTGGTTTGGAGGGCATTAGCTATGAGGAGCGGTTGGAGAAATTTGGGTTTTTCTGACTGGAATGACAGATTTTGAGGGGCGACCTGATAGAGGTCGACAAGATTGTGAAGGGCATGGACAGAGTGAACAGTCAGAAGCTCCCGACCTCCCAGTCGCAAACCATTTTAACTCCCCCTCCCATTCCTTAGATGACATGTCCATCCTGGGCCTTCTGCAGTGCCACAATGATGCCACCCAAAGGTTGCAGGAACAGCAACTCATATTCTACTTGGGAAACCTGCAGCCCAATGATATCAATGTGGACTTCACAAGCTTCAAAATCTCCCCTTCCCCCACTGCATCCCAAAACCAACCCAGCTCATCCCCACCTCCCTAACCTGTTCTTCCTCTCACCTATACCCTCCTCCCACCTTAAGCTGCACCTCCATTTCCCACCTACTAACCTCATCCCGCCCCCTGGACCTGTCTGTCCTCCCTGGACTGACCTATCCCCTGCCTACCTCCCCACCTATACTCTGCTCTCCACCTATCTTCTTTTCTCTCCATCTTCGGTCCGCCTCCCCCTCTCTCCCTATTTATTCCAGAACCCTCACCCCATCCCCCTCTCTGATGAAGGGTCTAGGCCCGAAACGTCAGCTTTTGTGCTCCTGAGATGCTGCCTGGCCTGCTGTGTTCATCCAGCCCCACACTTTGTTATCTTGGATTCTCCAGCATCTGCAGTTCCCATTATCTCTGAACATCTGATTGTTTAAAAAGTAACTAACAACAGAGGAAAGGTAGACTAACAATAATATGTGCCCGAATGAAATCATATCTCCTCACAATACAAAGAAAAGTCGAATTACAAGTCCGGTGAAAAATTTAATGTTCTGCTTTCTGAGCGTTTAACTAAAGGAAGTTATTTTCAGTTTTACACTGTCATGACTTTTACTGAAGGAAAAGTCACCAGTAAGATGTGGAAGCCGGCGAAAAGTAGGAACTTTCCGGCGTTCACTTGTTTTCGCGCTACCAGGGAGGACAGTATTATCCAAATGAAGAAACATGCGATTCAAGGATTAAAAACCGTTGAGAGACAAAAAAAAGAGTTCCTTTGAAAAGAAACGGCTGGGTTAAAATCACGGATCTGTGACATTGAAAAAATGATGCTGACTGAACAGCATTTCTGTTCGTCAACGGAGTGTCAAAGCGAATACAGCTCCGGTGGAGATACGGGAGTTTTAACAACATCTTGCTGAACATAACCGAGAAAACGAGGTACTTATGTTTGTTTAGAGGGTGTTAGGTGTGCCCCAAGAGAATATATCAAAGCAATCTAATGAGATCAGTCCAGTTGTCAAAAACTACTTGGGTTAGAAAGGACATTAAAATGATAATAAAATGTGGGGCTGGATGAACACAGCAGGCCAAGCAGCATCTCAGGAGCACAAAAGCTGACGTTTCGGGCCTAGACCCTTCATCAGAGAGGCCTGCTGTGTTCATCCAGCCCCACATTTTATTATCTTGGAATCTCCAGCATCTGCAGTTCCCATTATCTCTTAAAATGATAATATTCACTTATCTCTGCAATGGCCAAGAGAACCCAGTTTGGAAACGACAGTCCTTTTTTTCTATGCCTGTTAGAGATGAGTGTGGTGGGGCTGTAAATGTTTGCATCTCTCACCATTGGTTGTAACAGTAAAGGTAAATGATTTTTCCACTCCAATTTGCTCATTTAAATATCCTTCACTCCTCTCCAGAGTTACACTAGATCCAGTCCGCATTTCAGCAGCTCATTTCAAATTTCAAACGACTGTTTGAAACGCACAATGTCAAGTGGTAAATGAGGAAGAAATAACCATCTCTTTATTTCAAGCTTGCGTTTGCGAACTGGGAGCGACTGAATTTGGGAATGAAGCCTTGAAAGTGAATAGGCGAAGATCAAACTTCAGGCGAAACCAGTCAGAGCTAGAAGATCGGAATTTAAAACATCTTATTGTGTCTGCATATAGATGGGAGCCAGCATAAAACGCAGAGCTCTAAATTTATCACATGCAAACCACTGCGGATATAATCACCCTAATTTTGCATGCTATTGGAAATGCAAACATCAATCTGAATAAAAAGATGAAACAGACAAAGCAGCTTTTAATGTTTTAGCGTGTGGATTTTGGCAACACGTTTTGTTCCAATGATCCCAGTATGTAACCCTGAAAACACCAATAATGGCAGGGAAGGTGGGGTGGGGAATTTATCGGAGTTCCACTCCTAGGTTAGGGTTGCAAAGGGAATTTCAACCTGTGCGACCTACCCTGGCATCAAGTCAAAGTGAATGCAATTGAATGCGGACTTTGGAAGAAAGCACAGTAGGAAGGACCTCCCACTACCAAGAAAAAAAAGTTACGATAGTTGAAGGGCTAAAACAGCAGCTTGCTCTCATACCAGCGTTTGCGGAATGTACCTAGCACATCTTGTTTCCATTGTAGTAAAATGGGCCATTATATACGAAATTGTAGAAATAAACCATCTTCAAAATCAGACTTTCCCAGGAAATTGGAAATCACCCAGCATAATCAGCAAAACTCTCAACATGCCTCACATCAAGATTTACTCATGCAAATCTTTTCCAAATTGATATTTTTCCCCTCTAAAATGGAAGATGAAATCAACCAATGCTCAAGAACGAATGTCTGGAATTTTGGAAGGTATTTGATGAGGAGCCACAGGCTAGTCGACTTAATCAGAGCCCACGATGTTAGAGGCAGTATATTAGCATGAATAGAGGATTGTCTAACGAATAGCAGACAGAAAGTTGGGATGGTGGGGGCACAACAATGAATGAATGAATCAATCAATCATTTACAAGATGGCAACCTGTAACTAGTAAAGTGCCACAGGGATCAGTGCTGGTCCCACAAATACTTAGGGTAAATATTAATGATTTGGATGAGGAAAGTGAATGTATTATAGCCAAGTTTGCAGGTGATGCAAAAATAGATGGGAAGACAAGTGGTGAGAATAACATAAAAAGCCTGCAGGTTAGGCAAGTGGGCCAAAACTTTGCATGTCGAATATACTATGGGAAAATATGAGGTTATGTATTTTGGCAGGAAAAATAGAGAATCTGAGTATTATTGTAATGAAGAAAGACTTCAGAGATTTGGGAATCCACAGCCAAGAATCACAAAAAGCCAGATCCAAGCTCAATGGGTAATAGGGAAGCTAAATGGAATTTCAGCGTTAATTTCAAAGGGAATGCAGTTTGAAAGTAGTGAGATTTTGCTAAATCTGTATATGGCACTTGTCAGATCACAGCTCAAATGGTGTGAACAATTTTGGGTCACTTATCTAAACAAAAGCATTGGACGCAATCCAGAGCACATTCATTAGGCTGATACTAGGTATGGAAAGGCTGTCTTATGATAAGTGGTTGAGAAGGTTGGGCCCATACTTGTTCAAATATAATAGAATGAGGCAACCTTTTTGAAACATACAAGGTTCTTACGAGAGTTGACAGGGGGTTGTGAAAAGGCTGTTTCCCTTCTGGAGGGTCTAGGACCAGAGGGAATAATGTTACGATAAGGGATTGCATTTAAATCAGAGGAGGAGAAATTTCCTCTCTCAGAGGGTAAATCTAAATAATTCTTTACCTCTGAGAGCTGTTGAAGCTGGGTCATTAAGCATATTCAAAACTGAGATAGGCAGTTGTTTAATCAGTTAGGGAAGCAAAGGTTAAAAGGAAAAGGCAGGAAAGTGGAGTTGAAGGTTATCAGATCAGCCATTATTTCATTGAGTAATGGAGCAGGCCAATAGGCTGAATGGCCTACTTTTGCTCCTAAGACTATGGTCTTATATGGTATTATCCATTCTATGCGGGGGGCAATAGCACACTAAGTGGGCTCACAATTAATGAAACCCACTGAAGGGCTCAGGCCTCCTTCAAATTGACAGGGGTTTTGACTTGATTGTGATAGAAGACAAGGCATTCCTGTTGTTTTACAAGCAGACCAACAACAAATATTTTAATTAACGCAGGTTCACCTGTCAATATCATTCATACCTCACTTGCTGAATCTTTCATGATTGCAGGCAAGGGTTGTGCTCAGTTGAAAGGTTATGATGATTCTAAACATTTACATTTGTACTGGAAGCTTCTGAACTTCAGTTGGGAAGTTTCTTTTCTTCTGCATAGTTAACACACTACTCGTGTGAATTTGCCATTGTGAAGTGGAATGATAGGATCTATCACATTAGACCAAAGTGGTGCAATTCTTGACCATAACAATAACTGTTTGTGGTTAGGTGGTAAAGATGAGAAAACAGTGCAAAGTTTCAGATGCTCGTTTTTTTATTCAATTAAAAAAGCTTGTTTATATGATACACCCAAACCTCAGAATGAACAAAGAACAAAAAACAATACAGCACAGGAACTGGCCCTTTGGCCCTCCAAGCCTGTGCTGCCACATTTTGCCCTTCCACACTAAAACTGTCTTCACTTACAGGACCTGTATCTCTCTATTCCCTTCCTATTCATGTATTCATCCAGGTGTTTCTTGAATGCTGCTGTTGCGTCTGCTTCCACCACCTCATCTTGCAGCATGTTTTTGTTCCTGATTTATAGCATCCACAGTTCTTTTGTTTTTTTATTTAAGGAGTTAGGAATACCTGTTCAGAATGTGAACACTATCTACCAGCTGTGTTTCAGGTGGTACAGTATTATATCTTTCTCACAGGCTTGCAGGCTATTATTTTGCATTCACTGTTAGAATTTATTAATAAAATGCTTGTTAAAAGTAAAGATTGTCCAGGCTTTATTAATAAAGCCTGCAGAATCTTTAGTTTCAACAACCATTTAAACACAAGGATGTTAGAATTGTTGACAGGTACAATTGCCTAATTTTCTGGATTAAGAGAGAAATACGCATTGTTATCACTGACTGCAACTCACTTGGAATTACTTTCAATCATGAAGAAACCTATTAAGGACACAGCAGCTGCGTATGTGGATGGCTCCTGTTGTCATTTCCAAGGTTTACCACATGTAGGCTGTGCTGTAATATCACAAGGAATAGAAAGTAAGAGATGAAATGCTAAATGTTGTTTAAAATATGCAGAGATAGGTGTCCCCTTAAGCACCAAAAAGATTTAGAATTAAACAGTAAACAATTGATTTGACAGTTTCTATGCCATCAATACCATGTTAGCTCTTATACTAGGTCACAAAACTACTGTACTTGTAAAAACAAATTTTTAGTTTATGGTTCATTGCAGAGTAAGGTACAGATTGTTCTCAATAATTGTAGTCAATACTTTTACGCTGGTAAGCTAGCTTCCCATAAACCATAACAATTATATAGTAAAGGAAATGCAACAGATGACAAAGATACGACAGCATCAAGGGAATTTTATTTGAAAAGAAAGGTCAACTGGGCAAACTAGCAGCAATCACAGTGAATGATCTATAGATTTAAGCATTCTACAGTAACATATGAACCTAATATTGTTGTTATTGAATGAACAGAGAGCATAAGCCATTTCCAGAACCAATCCCTTGGGCTGCAAACACCATGCAATCTGACGTATCAAATTCAGATGAGTTATGAATATGCAAAATTAAAAGCAATGCCCTTTTTCCTGGTGTTCCATGTGAAGTAGGAAACCACCTATTCCGCTCGTGCAGTGGCTAATATTCAGCAGAATCGGCACAGAATGTAGTCAACTTGCATGTGGCCCATTGCTTGCCATGTCAGGAGCAGAACCCTGCAGGCTATTCCAATGGAGCTCTTTTGAAAAGTGCAGCACACTCTGAGAGACCATGGACAAGTATCCAAATTGATTTTATTCAGGCTGTCGACAAAACCACCAAACAAATTTTCATGTAAAAAGTACTTTTTTCATTAAAAAACATTATCTACATTCACAGGTACTAAAGCAGTTCTGAACAGTCTTTGCAGATCAATGAAAACAAACATTGGAATTTGTTATTTCCTACAGTTGCAAAAACCAAAGGCATTTTTTACTCATGCAGGACAATAATTGCACACATTAAGGCAATGAGAGGGTCTGCAAGTTTACAGATTTGTGTTATACTTCAGCAGAAAGAGCTTAGAAAGTGGTCTTTCCCCACTGTGTTTTAACAGCAGCCAACCCAAGCTTTAGAGCAGCCCTCAGGATATAGTCTTGGACCTTAGAATGCACGAATCTACAATACTTGGTCAAAGCCAATCCTTACACTGGAAGATCAACAGGTTTGGGGTAGATGAAAGAACATCTTTCACCAAGAGGATGATCCTCCATGCATAACTGATGTTTGTCTCAGTGTGCACCCTGGGGAACAGCCTGTAGAGTACAGAATCCAGCATCACAGACTTGCTCAGGATGAACCTTGACAGATAATACAGCATCTCTCTCTCTCCAGACCTTCTTTGCAAAGGCACATTCCAGAAGGTGATAACAAGATGTGGAGCTGGATGAACACAGCAGGCCAGGCAGCATCAGAGGAGCAGGAAAGCTGACATTTCGGGTCTGGACTTATTCCAAAGAAGGGTCCAGACTTGAAACGTCAACCTTCCTGTTCCTCTGATGCTGCCTGGCCTGCAGTGTTCATCCAGCTACACACCTTGTTATCTCAGACTCCAGCATCAGCAATTCCTACTATCTCCGACGTTCCAGAAGGTGGTGTGTGACAATTTTTTCCCTAGCGCAGCTGAATCAAGGGCAGCATGTGGTGGTGCACAAACAGAGGGCATGCTTGAAGAATTTGTCAGCAGTGCTGTTTTCATCACCAGGCAAGCTACAGCTTGGTGCTTGTTGGAAAGTTCTACTGATAAGGCAATCTGTCAAATGACAGAGCCACTTTCAAGATGGTAGCACCGACATGATAAGTAGTGTTCAGGCTCCTGAGCCAGTCTGCTCCACGCTGGCTGCATCCTTCTCATTCTCCCCTTTCTCTTTTCCTTTATCATCTTTTTGCTTCTTTCCTTCATCATTTGACAGAATGGTGCTTGAGGGGCTATTGGCTGTGGTGGTACTGGTGATGCCTGGAGCTGGGACTCTTGGTGGTACTGGTATGTTGCTATGGTAGAGCCGGAGCCTGGAGCAGGGAATCCTGGCTATGGTAGGTCTGAAGAGCAAGGACTCCTTGATACCCGAGATACATTGCAGAGACCTTGTAGAAGCCCTGGAGCTGTGCTTGAAGACCCTATGTATAAAAGATGAACTCTTTTTTGCAATTTATTTTTATTTGTTTTGTAACTCAAATTGACACTGGTTTATGGCGACAAAAGATTTCTCACTGTATCTTTCTAGCTTTTTTTAACATATGTACTGCATAATAATAATCATAAAAATGACTTTGACAATCTGTTCAGGGAACAACAAGAAACAGTCTCCTTTTCCTGCAGGGTCTCGAGGACGCCACTTGCTGACCTCTTCCTAATGGACATGTGGTCAAAGGAGTTTTTCTTTGCAATTACTTTCCACAAAGGGCAAGTTCTATGGAACAAACCTCCAAGCATTTATGAACAGGTTCTATTTGAATAGACAAATTTACAAAGTTCATCCCACAGAACTAGAACTGCATTCATGCCTGCAAAGCTCGTATTGACAATGGTTGCAGATGGGTCTACCATTACAAATAGAAAGTGACAAAAGTTCACATTTTACAGGATAAATTCTCGCAAAAATTCAAAAAAGAAAGTTACAAAAAGCTTTCAAATAATCCACCGTCTGCTGAAGTAATGGAACCCTGGTTTAATAAGACTGTGTGCTGTGCACTTGTGCAGTATTTAAGCATAAATTCACTATTCCATCTGAGTTGATTTTTAGGCCAATGTACAAGGTAACCAGAAGAAAATATTTGCAAGTGAATATTTATGGATAATATATGACCATAACAACTAGAATCAGGTGAACAATCTGTTTTGAGAAATGTTTTTATTTAGCTGCAACCTACTGAAAGAATTATTCCAGGTCTGGGTGAAGTAAACAATGTTTGGTTAAAACAAAATGTTATAGAATTAATTTGTCAGTATGTATTTGAGTGTCATGAGTAATTAATGACAATGTGGAGGGTGTGGAAGCATTGAGGAGATCTCAATTCAGTCTTAGCCTTCTGTAAACATTCAGAAATTTAGTAGGTTTATGCCTGAAGAAAGTTGGCATTAGAGAGAAATAATTCTATTTGTGTGGTGCCTTTCCTAATGCTCCAAGTGCTTTACAGTTAGTGAATTACATCTGGAATGTAGTTACTCATGTAATATAGGATGCTTGGCAGCTAATTTGCTCACTGCTTGCTCCCACAAGGAATAACGTGATAATGACTAAGTCATTCGTAAGAAACAAAATTAGTTAAGGGATAAATGCTGCGCAGGACATTAGAAAAACTCCTGTTTCTCAAAACAAAAAGTCTTTTTCAGTTCATGTGATCTTCTAACCGTCTGAAAGAACAAACAGGGACTTCATTTTATGAGTGCCTGTGTCAAGTTGGGGGCAATGGGCAAAGGGAAAAGTGGCAACAACAGATGCCTGAACAAGTGACTGCTACTTTGCTGATAAACATCTCTGAACTTTTTCAACATTAATTTCTAAAGTACATTGCAGATTACTCCACTGAATTGTATAACATGTTACTACTGTGCCTCATAGCTAAAGATTAACCCCTCACGGAGCCACAGGATATTTCCTCATCAGATAATAACAGGGAGACACAAGGAAGCATCAGGCCATTTAACACTGACAGCAACATAGGAACCGTGCTGTTTCAAATGGTTGGAACAAATAATAGTTCGAACAGCATTAGTAAGCAAGTCTGCAGCAAAGAACTTGAGAATTTGAAAAAAAAAGAAAATTTAAAATTATTTTGATGGAAGAAATCAAAACCTTTTGCATATGAAGTTGGAGATCTGCAGTAAGAAAGAAAATATGTTTGATTCAAAATGGAATGTATCATTTCCTGTAATAGTCATGTTGAATCCAGCTGTGTTCTTGGCAGAAATTGCAAAAGAAAGGCAAAAATAAAAACAGCAAATGGTACTTTGTCATTGATCAGTTAAAATCTGTTCAAAAACCAAACACTACACTTCATTGTGTTGCTCATGTATATCCTGATACTATGCATCTTGATATCCATGGACTGCTTGAGCTACTCCTTGAGCATCAACATCTTATGAACAGGAATGGAAACTCAAGATATGCTCCAAGAGATTATGGAATCTTATAAGTTTCTGAGCAACATCAGCTATGGCGAAGTGTGTGCCAGAAATGAGTGACAAGTGCAGCAAGGCCTGTCATTATGTTTGAGATCATCTTGCTCCATATTTAATGCTTTTCACAAACAATTTGGTGAAGATTGGGCTGACAATTGGCAAATGACATTCATACCACACAAATTCCAGGCCATCACCATCACCAATAGGAGGCAATCTAACCACCACCCCATGACATTGAATGATGTTACTATCACTAAATCCCCCACTGTTAACATTCTGGAGGCTACCATTGACCAGAAATTCAAGTGCACTCATCACATAAACACTGTGGTTACAATAGCTGGTCAGAGGCCAGAAATACATTAGATTAGATTCCCTACAGTGTGGAAACAGGCCCTTCAGCCCAACAAGTCCACACCGCCCCTTGAAGCACCCCACCCAGACCCATCCCCCTATAACCGGCACACCCCCGAACACTATGGGCAATTTAGCATGGCCGATCCATCTAACCTGCACATCTTTGGACTGTGGCCGGAAATCGGAGGACCCGGAGGAAACCCACACAGACACGGGGAGAACGTGCAAACTCCACACAGACAGTCGTCTGAGGCTGGAATTGAACCCAGGTCCCTGGTGCTGTGAAGCTGCAGTGCTAACCACTGAGCCACCGTGCCGCCAAGCGTGCCAAGTAACTCAGCTCCTGACTCCCCAAAGCCTGTCCACCATTTACAAGGCAAAAGTTAGGGGTGTGAAGGAATACTCCCCACTTGTCTGGATGAGTACATCTCCATCAACACTCAAGAAGCTTAACACCATCCAGGCCAAAGCAACCCACTTGATTGGCACCACATCCACAAGCATCTATTCCCGCCACCCTGATGCACTGAAGAAATTCACCAAAGATCCTCAGACAGCACCTTCCAAACCCATGACTACTTGCATTTGGAAGGACAAGGGCAGCAGATATATGGGACCACCACCACCTTCAAGATCCATCCACCACCCCTCCCCACCCCCCACTACCAAGCCACTCACCAACTTGACTTGGACATGTATCATCGTTTCTTCAGTGGTGTGCCAAATTCCTGGAATTCCTTCCCTAATGGCATTGAGGACTACAGTTGTTCAAGAGGGCAGCTCCCCACCCCTTTCGCAAGGACAACTAGTGATGGGCAATAAATGCTGGCCAGCCAGCAATGCATCACATTCCGCAAATAAATAGAAAGAAACAAATTCTCACTAGGCAGCAGTGAGATGCCAATTGATGATCAAACACTGTATAAATGCCATAATTCATTCAGATGCCGTTATTACCAAACTTGCCAAACAAGCTAGATGTTGGGAAACTTGATACCAGAGCGAGCACCTGGCAGGTTTAGTTCACCACTTACTCATATTGGACACTGGACGGCAACATCTCAGGCCATGATCCACAGGCACTACTTGCATTTACCTTTCATCAATGAACATTGTTTTCCAGCATCTGCTGACCCTTTGCACCCATCGTGGTACCCCTTTGATACACTGGCAGGTTATTCACAAGCTTCAAACAACATTGCAGAGTGCAGTGGCAAGACCATGGAGGAAACAGCTGCAAGGACACTCTGAGAATATGGTCAGAGACCTAGCTTTTGGAGTGGAGAAGGCTGCATCTCAGCACTGCTCATTTGCTTTCTTAGACTCACTTACTTAGTGTCTACCTGCAGGCTCACATCATCCATGCTTTGCCTTACTATGCTGTGCCATTCTGGTTGGCAAGCTTGCAATTTAGCCAGGCTGGCATTACTGCTATTTTAAGGGGCTTTTTCATGTAGAAAGTAAAGGCTGTTTATCACACTTGTCAGTATTGTCAGATTTGAACTGTCCTGCTGATGGGGGATATCTTGATCAACAGCACACTAAAACAGCAATGCAACATCTATAACATGTGCCAACTGCCTGCCATACAACACACTGCATGTTCATTCAGTTAGCTGGCTATGTCAATAATTGATGAGGAATAATCATCAGTACAGTAAATGGAAGGGATCTTGTCTGTCAGTGGATCCCATTATCATCAGTCATGAGCACAGTCTTCACACAGTCCAGGGATTTTGTCAAGATCTGTAGTTCAGTTGGGTGATTCACGATCAGGGAATCTGTCTTAATATAATCTGAGAAGAGTTTTGTGTTAAGTCCCAGAGAAGTCATGGTGCATTAGGGAAACACAGCAGTTAGGGATGCGGTCAGTCAGGTCATTAAAGCCAGTCAGAGGTCTGGGGAGATGACAGTTCTGGGTGTTTGTCCATTGATTATTCATGAGGTTTCAAGAGGGGTGAGAGCTGTACGTACATTGGGGAAAGGGAATCAAGAGTTAGGGAGCAAAGCAGAGCTCTTTGCAGAAGTGTGAACGAGAACGGTGACATAGGGAAACTTAAGTTCACTGGGGCAAATTTGGAACAGTATCAGATGGCATTATAGGCTCAGGATGTGGAAGATATTGACTATGGCCAATACATCCACCTCCACAGGAGGAGGAGTGCAAAAGAGCAGGGTGGACATCATTAAGGTCTAATGCCAGGCTTTAAAGGCAACAAGATCAGTTGTGTATGAAGCTCAATGTGGTGGGTCTCCACATTGGGAGGATGGGTTAAAATGGGCTGTCTGATTTATAGACGACATGCAGGATCGGATTAGCTACCTGGTGACTAGGTAGGGCCCAGTGCTGACAGTGTCCAGCGCTATCTGTGTTATCAGCCTTGGTGTTTCTCTAGATGAGATGTGCTACTAGAAAATCACTGGAACAATGCCCAGGATGGGTGGAGTAAGTGTCAGTTTGAAGACTGAAAGCACAGGGCTTATATTTTCTGGATGCCAGTTCATTGTTGAAACAAAATATGAAGCTGCTGTTTGCAAGTAGCAGTTACACTGGATTAGCTTTGCAGTGCCCATTGATATGCATTGAAATTGAGACAGTTTTGGTTGGGATGGGGTAGAGTGGGTGGAATCAGACGCTAGACAAAGGCAGTTGCTATGCGCTATTGGTACTTGAAAACTGAACCTGCGTATATCAGGAATGTTGAAGTTAGTAGAATTGAGTGTTCAAAACATTGTGCTGGCTGGGAAGCGTTGCCAAACAAAGAGTCCTAGGGGCGCAAAATCATAATTCCTTGAAAGTGGAGTTACAGGTTGTCAGGCTCGTGAGGAAGGTATTTGTCACACTTGCTTGCTTTGATCAAAACAATGACCAAGGGAGAGATAATGGGAACTGCAGATGCTGGAGATTCCGAGATAACAAGGTGTGGAGCTGGATGAACGCAGCAAGCCAAGCAGCATCTTAGGAGCAGGAAAGCTGACGTTTCAGGCCTAGGCACTTCTTCAGAAATGGGGGAGGGGAAGACGATTCTGAAATAAATAAAGTGAGAGGGGGAGGCGGATGGAAGATGGATAAAGGAGAAGATAGGTGGAGAGGAGACAGACAAGTTAAAGAAGCGGGGATGGGGCCAGTAAAGGTGAGTGTAGGTGGGGAGGTACGGAGGACATAGGTCAGTTCAGGGAGGGCAGACAGGTCAAGGGGCTGGGATGAGGTTAGTAGGTAGGAAAAGGGGGTGTGGCTTGAGGTGGGATGAGGGAATGGGTGAAAGGAAGGACAGGTTAGGGAAGCGGGGATGAGCTGGGTTGGTTTTGGAAGGTGAGAGTAAGAACAGTTTAGGGAGGCGGTAGAATGTCATGTTGCAGCTATACAGAACATTGGTGAGTCCCTCTTTTGGAATTCTGTGTATATTTCTGGTTGCCCTTCTATAGGAAGGAATACACTAAACTTGAGAGGGTGCAAAAAAGATTTACAAGGATGTTGTTGGGACTGAGGGGTTTGATTTATAGCAAGAGGCTGAATAGGCTGGGTTTTTTTTCCCTGGAGCGGAAACAGAGGGGTGACCATATAGAGATTTGTAAAATTATGAGGGTCATGAAGAGGGTGAATAGCCAAGGTCTTTTTCCTAGGGTAGGGGAGTCCGAAACTAAAAGACATAGATTTAAGGTGAGAGGGGAAAGATTTAAAAAGGACCTGATGGGTAAATTTTTCATGCAGAGAGTGGTGCATGAATAGAACCAACTGCCAGAGGAAGTGGTGAAGGCAGATACAATTACAATATTTGAAAGGTTTCTGGGTAGGTACATGAATAAGAAGGGTTTAGAGGGATATGAGCCAAATGGGACTATATCAGTTCAAGAATATCTGGTCAGCATAGACAGGTTGGACCAAAGGGTCTGTTTCCATGCTAAATACTCTATGACTCTATGACTGAGCGACAATGAAGCTATGAGAAGGCAATTCGATCCCATTTGGTGATCGTGCATCAGGAAGAAACATTACAAGTCAAGACCTCTTATCTATTACAGTGTTGAAATCGTCCTTTGTAAACAAATTCAAAACAATAGAAACAATATAATGCAGGATAAAGATGGAGCTGAGAGAAAAACAGCTAAGATTATTACATGTGCTGTCTTTGGAAGTTATATGCTAGGTGAGAGGAAACGAAACGAGAAGATAGAGAAAGCATCTGTATTCCAATATATGACACATGCTTAAGATATGGCTTAGAGACAAAGGTAATGTCAGAAAAGACCAACAGCTTGGATTGTCCTATTCAGTAAAGAGGAATGGAATATACCATCACAAAATTGTGATATTTACGACAATACAGTGGCTTCTAAAGTAAAAGGGACTGAAAGGCAAGTTTATAAGTCGAATCTATTGGCGTCTGGGATGATGATATTCATGTATCTATACATTTCAGATCCAATGATTTTAGTTTATCAAGGGTATCCAAATCTTGAATGTTGCACAAATGAAGATAGATTTTACATGTGTCATTGCGAACATAGGAGCCTCGAAATCCAGATTATGTTTTTACCCTAGATCATAATTCATCTAATTTGTAAGATGAGTCTTCAGAGATGGGATTAAGTTAAAATCAAGATGCATATATTAGGCACAAGAGTCCACTGTATCAGGTCTGTTATCAGGTTCATGATATCAGACCCAAGATTAAATCCTTTTTTTCTTTTGTTTTAAACCCACTCAAACACCTCAAATTGGGAATGATATATACAAACTATAGCTACCAACAATGTCATTGAACTATGAATCAGCAATGGAATACTGGAGCAGGTATTACATGCTTAAATCCAACTAGACCATGCTAAGGTCCATTTATCTTGAAATATAAAGGAATTATAAGGACTGAAGTATCACAAAGACATCTGTTTAAGGTGCTACAGATAATGAGAAAAAAACAAACAGGATTAAAGCACAAGGAAAGTTTTTTTTAAAAAACACACTCGTGGCAGAGTTGATAATGACAGGTGAACATTATTGGCTGTAAAATATGTCAACTATTTTTATGTTAGTTAATAACCATGGTTGACATTATTTTATCCTTTGTATTTGAGAGTCCTCGCTGGAAGATTACAAATATGTGCATCTGATTTGAACTGGAGTGCAATTCTCATACAATAAAAATTTGGAAGAATGTAATCAAATAATTAGTGAGTGATCAATATATTGCTAATATATTTAGATCATATTCACTGTAATAAGTCCAGAAGGATAGGAACCCATTTTGCCAATTTGAAGCCACTTGTGTCCTTAGTTTTATAATTACTTGTGTGTATTAAGGTTTATTACATCAGCAGCCGGCAGCCAGAAATACGTGATTGACCAAGTAATGAGCCTTAAATAAGTTTTAATAGAAGAAGTATTAAAAACAATCAAGTTATGATACTAACGCTGGAGGGTATGTAAAAAGCATTTAGTTTATAGTGTTAATTTACGATTATGAGGTTCTCCTTTCTGGATGAGCACCAAGTCTGATAAAATACGCATAACTTTATACTAGACTTGACCATCTCAATGATGAGACCAAACAGTGGACAATATAAGGTCAATTAGAAGAAGACACACTGAGAGCAATAATCTTCCTTTGAATTGATTTATACATATTATATATATGGCAGTTAAACTCCAGATAAAACAAACCAATAACTAATTTGACCAATAATGAAAATTACACGAACATGGTCTGAGATGAAGTATTGAGAACTTAAGGATGCTTCGAAAGACAAAAGTCAAAAGAATTGACAACAATGAAGCAAGTAAGAGCACTTTGGTGCCTGTGGGTCTTTCACATCACACAATACAGGAATTTTAAAACATTACAAATTGGCCAATTTTTCAGAGGATACCAAATGAGGAGTCACAGTCACTTTGTAAGATCATCAAAAAAATTACATTGAATTAAACAAAATTGATGAGTGGGTCAAGCACTAACGGATAAATACAATAAACCCTGGAATGGAACGAGCACACGTATTCCATAAAGCAAGATGAAAATGTCAAGAATGAATTTGAAAAAGACTTGAAAGTCTTAGTAGACTGAATAATCACAATGTGTTATGGAAATCAAAGTCATCAGAAGATCAATCACAATTGCAGAATACACATGAGACCAAGTCATTAGTAAGCAATACAGTCAGGCATTGCTTTAAGGATCATGTCATTCTAGCTGCCAGGATACAAAGGGGTTCAAACATTAGAAACAACGTCGAGGGGTGACACAACCTCTGATTCTTGGTTTCCTAAGGTGAGAGGTGAGGAAAGAGTGAAGGCATTGGCTTTTAAGATTTCTCATGGTTTTTCCATATCTATACAAGCTCCTTATAGAAAAATCCACAAAGGATTATGGAGGTGAGGAGTCACAATCCTAGAGTTATTGTGGCCATTTAGATTTTAAGAAAATCAGGAAGCATTTTTCTGACATAAAGCCTAGTGGAAATTTCCAACTCTGTAACCCCCAAAAGGTTGTGGATGCTGAGATAATGGATAGAATTATTCACTCCTTGGTGTGATAGTGATGAGAAAGTTGAGAAAATAGAGTGAGAACTAAAACAAAAGGATTTCACTGGCAAGAATTTTGTTTTCAAATATTCCTTGTATCTTTAAGTGGTGGCTTCAAAGTTTTGCTGTCAAGCAGCAGCTGTCTTAATTTCTATACAATTATATAACACCAGTAGCTCAACACACCTTATGTCCGCACCAATTCCAATTCCCATTCCTTCCAGAAGAAACTAGAAGTTGCAAATTTCTGAGATTTAAGTTGAAGTGGGTACTTATTGGCTGCAATTTGCTGATTGCTTGATCTGACTATCATCTAATGTTCTTTATGACAATGTCCCCGTAAGCTCCATGGACACTTATCTCCTTGACTCTTCATCCAGGCAAGTGGGCATCAACACGTCACTCAGCCTCACCACATCATCATCCCCACTGTCTGACCAATTCCACATCACTTCACTTCTTCAACACTGTACTTCGAATCTCACAACTTGCAGGCTCTGTCAGGTCGCTTTACACACAGTGACAAACACATATTGTATGCATCGACACTGGATGCATCTTACTGTAATTGGTTTCTTCATTGATTTCTTAGCACTCATTAATTTCATACGTACTTGGAGGCTGTCAATTTCTGTGGTTTGCAGAGGAAGAGGGAAAACATTGTCAAAGTAGGGGACAATGAACAATCAAGTGGTGGACATGTTACTACCTGGTGCCAGGCTAAATTAACATCCAGTCTGCAAACATGTGCCAGCAGTTTGTACACCAAATGGCCATGGGGAGCAGTCCTTAATGAGGTCAAGAGGAATGATATCAGAGATAATGGGAACTGCAGATGCTGGAGAATTCCAAGATAATAAAATGTGAGGCTGGATGAATACAGCAGGCCAAGCAGCATCTCAGGAGCACAAAAGCTGACGTTTCGGGCCTTGACCCTTCATCAGAGGTACAAAACAGTAAATCAAAGGGCTAGACTGTTTATACCACAGGGCCATGGGAAATGTGGTCCTAGCAGTCCGAGCATCAGACAAGGTCATTTCTGAAGCTCAAGTGCAGACAATGCAGAGATTTCCAGTCAATCAGGGTGCTCTGGAAGTATCAGTCTGGGGGCTGGGCAGTGCTCAGTTCAGCTTGAGCTGCCACGTTATTCCAGGGAGTGGACCATTGGTGGCTTTGTAAAGCAGCTAGGGACTTTTCAATGAGATAGTCTGTGGAGTCCTAGGAAAAGCAGGTAACTCAAGTTGGAAATGTTAATTATATTGGGTTACTGAGAGTACTGAAATTGGGAAATTCTAAGTATGAGCATATTGAGTGATATGTTATCGTAGTTTGTGGTAACTCTGGCCTCTCTGGAAACAGAGTGGACAGCAATGGCATGGCAAGTCATAAGGTGATGGGCTGTGGAGTAAAGAGGGCACATTAAAAGATGTGTAAAAGGCTCAACAGAAAGGTGACAGGCTGAAAGGTCATTGGGCTCAAAGGGACAGCAACACATAGGGGAACATAAAGGATTGTGGGAAATCATCTGTGCCTGGAGCCTGCGAGTCACTTACAAGAAAACAAAATTTGGAATCTTGCAACCTCAGATCAAAACTTAGCTGCACAAAATGATTGACGTTGCATACAAAGCAGACAGAGTAAGTTATGGTTTTTATTTGGGTGGCAAGTAAAATTCTAAGACAGGAAGTCACTGCTTTGTAGCTGCTAAAGTCATACACTGAACTGAAGGTATGCAAGGAAATGGTCTGCAGATACTTGCTTGGTACCACAAAATTTGATCATTGCTAAAAGGAGTCAATATTTAAGATTTTAAAATTGCAGTCATCAGACTAGGGTGCAGAAAACAGACCTGAGAAAAGGGACACCATTTTATACAGCATGAAAAAAAAATGCCAATTAATTGAGCCAGCATTGGCATGAAAATCCAGCAAGAACAATAAGCTGCCAAATTAATTCACAGAGCAGAGACTTGGATTCTGATTTGTCAGGGTGTTGCCATGGGGACCCAGATGTGATTGGCTATCTCCATGACTCTTGTTTTTCGCAAAAAAGGTGCAATTCAATGTACAAATTCCTTCTGCTTACATTAAACAGGGTCTTGCGTATTTAATATGTAGTTTCTAGCATGTGCAAGTGTGTTACACTGTGAACCCGAATGATGATGAAAATTGTTTTCTGTTGTAACTCTGAGCACAATCTGGATAATTTAATAATTTCCAACAGCAGAATCACATCTAATGGTCAATACACTTTTCTAAGGCTTGCAAGCTTGGACTTGTTCTGCCTGATCTGCATGCTGTCTTCTGCAAATAATCAATGAGAAAATCTTTCCTTTCTCCACAGATGCTGGCAGACCAGCTGAGTTTCTCCAACATTGTCTGTTCTTATTAATTAGGTGTGTTGTTTGGTACAGTCTGCCAGTCATTGGGATGTACAGCGTACATACCTGGTATTGTACTGGAACTCAAATTTATATGTCACATTATTCATTTGAGTGGTTGGGAAAATTGTCTCTTGGCTTAATAGCAGCATCCTATCACTGGAGAAAACCATTCATGGGTTTGTTGCACAGTAATAGAGAAAGGCAACTAAGCTTCACTCTTGTTGAAATTTTTGAGGCACTTTTCCCATACAGGGTAATCTGAGGTAGACTAGGCACCATTCAGGGCCAAAAGGAGTGGACCTAGGCCTTTCATGAGTGTTTGAGATAAATAGCAGGTGATGATTTGATCAAGGTATCTGTTATTACACAGGATTGTTTTGATATGCCTTATCTCAGTGTCAAATTCGCATGTTGAACAGATGGCCAGAATCCTATCTTATTGGCAACCTCGTCTTCAACAGTTTATGAAACCATATGTGCAATTTTGATTAAAAATTACTTCCAGTAGTTAGTTTATTCCGTGTGGTTTTGGATTCTCATGAAACATTTTAGTGCCAATGATGATTTTGGTATATCTCACCACATCAAGAATGACAATGCCAGAAAATGCAAAACAGAAATGGCATCTGCAACATGTCTTTGTAACACTTAAATCTCTGATAATGCTAAGTGGTTTTAAGTCTAGTTTCATTTCCTGCCTCATAATGCAAATCCAAAAATGCATAAGAGTAAATGCTGATACACACCAAAAATGTTCAAACTATGAAAAGCTCCTGCTGATTTTATTTTGTTTAACATTTTCAAGGATTTTATCTCAACATAGTTTCTAGGCTATTAACTGCAGCCAGTGATTCCAGTTGCTTCTTGCACAACTCTTTTTTTTCCTTGCTGGCACAGTTTCAGATTACCATTAATTTCTATGGAGTATGTTTCTTCTCTGGAGGCATCAGCTGTTAGAGCTAAGCAAACACAATAATATGAATTTAACTCTTGCTTTGAAACATGAAGGCAGAGACTGAGGCAGGTTATGGGGCTGCCACAGAGTTTTTAACACCTGTAGGTTTCATCAGTTTGATCTTCTGCATAAATCTGGTGAGAGGTGCTTGTTGATGGCATAAAGTGGTGGGATTCATAGTGCTGGAACAGGGAGAGGAGATTTCAGGGAAGAAATAACCAAATCACAGTTGACTGACCCCCAAATTCTTGAAATTAAGAGTGTGATGGGGAAGTGTCAGATGAAGGAGACTTTAGAAGTCTAAACAGGAACGTTGAGACAATAACTCAATGTAGTAATTTGTGTAAACTGAAGCAATGCGAGTGTGGAAGGGACACATGTGAGTGTTCAGCCAGTGTTCATGAGCTTGTTTGAGATTTTACAGAGTTCACAACTTTGAAATAAAAACCTCCCTGTTGAGTTGCAGAAAATGATGAGTTTGTATGTACTTAGATCTAACTAGAGCCTCATAACATCTACCAATACTTTTGATGTTTCCAGATGCTCCAGACAAAATAAATGTCAAGAATTCTCAACATGGCAGTCAGAGGAGGTGCCTTACAACTTCACCTTGCCACTGGCTGTGAACAACATCCACGTTGCTCGGCACCAAAGGTCATCTCAGGGCATGATCCATGGGCAGCAACAGCACATACCCCTCCACCCTGGACAATGGGATCCAAGACTTGCTAACCCTTCAGGATCCTCGTTCACCTCATACAAGACATAGGAAGCAAAAAGCTACACTGAGTGGCACACCTACAACTGATTCTGAAAGGCTGTTGCAAGGAGATTTTGTGAGCCGGGACAAGTATAGGATACCAAATGTGGTTCCCCTGTTCAAGCAGGGGAGTAGAGACAACCCTGGTAATTATAGACCAGTGAGCCTTACTTCAGTTGTTGGTAAAGTGTTGGAAAAGGTTATAAGGGATAGGATTTATAATCATCTAGAAAAGAATAAATTGATTAGGGATAGTCAGCACGGTTTTGTGAAGGGAAGGTCGTGCCTCACAAACCTTATTGAGTTCTTTGAGAAGGTGACCAAACAGGTAGATGAGAGTAAACCAGTTGATGTGGTGTATATGGATTTCAGCAAGGCGTTCAATAAGGTTCCCCACAATAGGCTATTGTACAAAATGCGGAGGAATGGAATTGTGGGAGGTATAGCAGTTTGGATTGGAAATTGGCATGCTGAAAGAAGACACAGGGTGGTAGTTGATGGGAAATGTTCATCCTGGAGACCAGTTACTAGTGGTGTATCGCAAGGGTCGGTTTTGGGTCCACTGCTGTTTGTCATTTTTATAAATGACCTGGATGAGGGCGTAGAAAGATGGGTTCGTAAATTTGCAGACGACACTAAGGTCGGTGGAGTTGTGGGTAGTGACAAAGGATGCTGTAGGTTGCAGAGAGACATAGATAAGCTGCAGAGCTGGGCTGAGAGGTGGCAAATGGAGTTTAATGCGGACAACTGTGAGGTGATGCACTTTGATAGGAGTAACCGGAAGGCAAAGTACTGGGCTGATGGTAAGATTCTTAGCAGTGTAGATGAGCAGAGAGATCTTGGTGTCCATGTACACAGATCCTTGAAAGTTTCCACCCAGGTTGACAGGGCTGTTAAGAAGGCATACAGTGTTTTAGCTTTTATTAATAGAGGGATCGAGTTCCGGAACCAAGAGGTTATGGTGAAGCTGTACAAAACTCTGGTGCGGCCGCACTTGGAGTATTGTGTACAGTTCTGGTCACCGCATTGTAAGAAGGATGTGGAAGCTTTGGAAAGGGTGCAGAGGAGATTTACTAGGATGTTGCCTGGTATGGAGGGAAGGTCTTACGAGGAAAGGCTGAGGGACTTGAGGCTGTTTTCATTAGAGAGAAGAAGGTTGAGAGGTGACTTAATTGAAACATATAAAATAATCAGAGGGTTAGATAGGGTGGATAGGGAGAGCCTTTTTCCTAGGATGGTGACGGCGAGCACGAGAGGGCATAGCTTTAAATTGAGGGGTGAAAGATATAGGACAGATGTCAGAGGTAGCTTCTTTACTCAGAGGGTAGTAAGGGAATGAAACGCTTTGCCTGTAATGGTAGTAGATTCGCCAACTTTAGGTACATTTAAGTCATCATTGGACAAGCATATGGACGTACATGGAATAGTGTAGGTTAGATGGGCTTGAAATCGGTATGACAGGTCGGCACAACATCGAGGGTCGAAGGGCCTGTACTGTGCTGTAATGTTCTATGTTCTAAGTACCCAACTCACAGATTGGACCAGGCTGTATCTTTGGGCTGCTCATTTGCTCTCTTAATACTCACTCACTTACCATCAATTAGTATCCTCACAACATTCATACCTTGTCATGCCATGGTTCTGCTACTTAGCACATTGGCACTTCAGCCAGAGCTTAAAGGTTATTCATACTCAGTATTGATGTGCTATTTGTACAGACACATAGATAGACTGCTTGACATGCTTGTCAGTAGGGATCTGCTCAGGGTTTGGTGTGGGCAGCCTTAAGTCACACCAAGACGTGAATCTAACAGTTACAACATGCACAGCAAACAAATTGCATGCATACTTAAGCAAATGGCCATGTTGGAAAATGAGTGGAGTGTATAGTTCTCAGCCCAGTTTGGAGGGCGTGGGGTGCTTTTGGCCCGGGAGTCCCAGTACTGCCAGTGACAAGCATAGACCATAAATAGCACAGTGACTTGGTCAGAGTCAGTCATCCACTCAGGCTGACAGAGTGAAGGAGATGTCAACTACAATCTGGAGAGTGAGGCACTTTTGGTTCTGTGCGGTCGTCACAAGCAGTCAGGCAAATCACATATAATCAGTCAAGGAGCAACAGACATTGCCATAGGGCTGTGGACAGTAATGTCTACGGGCTGCTTTTCTAAGTCAGCCACAAGTCTGGGGGTTATATGAATATGGGATTCATTCATTGAGGGTAGAAGTAAAAGGGGAAATGGAAAAAAAAATTTACACCTTGGTGTGCTGAGTTAGCGTCAGTTTGATTGATGTACAGTATTCTGCAGTATCAAATGCTAGAAGCCAAACAGGTACTGACTGATATGTAATTCCAGTAAGTGAAAGCGGGGTGCAGCAATGTCGCATGGAATGTGAAATAGTTACTGATCATGATGCCAGCATTTGGTTTGCATTGTGGGGCAAACTCCAGCCTGTACCCATTTATTTTATGTGTATTTTTGCTGGTTGTAAATTGAAGCTCATACTTGGAATTGTCCGATTGCTTGCCTGTATGCTATGTTCCCCTACTGGACAATGAGATTTGTGGGTCTACAGTGGGAACTGGGAGAAGAGTAGTAATGAATTAGAGAGAATGTATAAACAGGATGCAGCTACTGACAGGTAAACTGTGTGGCATGGTGGTTAAACAGCATCTATGGTGAGAGAATTGCATTGTAAGTACAAGGGAGTGTCGATGATGCCAGCTATGAGCTGTAAACAACATGGCTTTGTGGTTGCTGTGCTATTATTTTGTCATTGAGGGTCAACACTGAATTGCCAATGTTTGTTTGAGTACATAGCAGTCTTTCAAAAATGGCAGGGTGCCAGGGATGCTGGTCTTTAGGCAGATTACTGCCGAGTAGCAAATTGTTTATGGAACAATGCATGATAAGATACAACTAAAATTAGACAAGAGGGATGCCGTATTTAGTGAGGCAAGTTCAACAAGAAACCTCTCTAGGACTAATGGTGATAAAACCTCCAGAACATTTAACGCAATTCAGGCTTAGCCAAAAAAAGCATAAGATTTAGCCTGAGATAGCAAGGTGTAGAGCTAGATGAACACAGCAGGCCCAGCAGCATCAGAGGAGCAGGAAGGCTGACATTTCAGGCCTAGACCCTTCTTCAGAAGGCTTCCTGCTCCTCTGATGCTCCTTGACCTCCTGTGTTCATCCAGCTCCACACCTTGTTATCTCAGATTCTCCAGCATCTGCAGTTCCTACTATCGCTGAAATAAGATTTAGCCTTCTGTGTACTGCACTCAAGAAAGAACATATCTTGTCACTAAAGCTTCTTGCTGATTTCTCTCGGTGTTTTTATCAAAAAGCAAACTGAGTTGGCACATTCTCAAAATAGATTTTCAACTTAACAAGATCAGATAGTCCTTCTACATGACAAAGCTAAGAAGTCATCAGAAAGTTAAAATAACTCCTGTGTAAAAATGACCCATGATTTCTAAAACTTATTTAGCCACATAAAATTTTCAATATGCAGAAAGTAAAGCTTTTGTAATTTTTTTTATAATTCAAGATCCTGGATTTCAGTGGATAATTCTACTTTTGATGCATCTAAATATCATTCAAAAAGGTAGTCAACTTCTGTGCCAAGCATAATATTGAACCACTGGTGTGGATATTGGAAGTCACCATTTTGAAATATCTTCAGCATGCAACACAAGTTGTGGTGGATCTGAACCTTCTGTCACTCTTCTCAACATAATCTGTATCAATCCGTTTAATTCTGTATCCAGTTATACAGATACCAGTAACTAAAATAAGCATTTGTAGTGTAAAAAACTGGGCTAATTACAAACGTGAATGTAGCATGTCATGGCTAACATCAGGAGAATCAGCTTACATGTCAAGTATATGAAAAATAACATGAGTTTAGAGCCCTGGAAAATAATTATCTTCTTTACAGTGGTTATTTTATATTGTGGATTGACTGACAGGCTACAATTTATTGTTTTCAGAGACTGACTTCAAGGCAGATGCTGAGGATTGATTGAAGAATTTCAGTAGGTTTTAGAACTGTTTTCTCTGGGTTCTGCAGCCATCTAATTATCAAGATAAGTATCACAAATTTATTTTGGCAGTAAAATTAAGCTAACAGAATCTATGGCATTTGAACTCCTCCCACTCTTTTATTTTGCAGCAAATGTTGTTCCCAAGTATTGAGAACTAAACTTATAGTCAGTCATGGGATAATAAAAGAAGTTCTGTTACAGAACAAAGACAAATATTAGCATGTGAAAATACCACAGTTGTAAGGTGGCAAAATAAATTATGTAATTTGACCTTCTGCTTTTCAAAGAAAAGGCTCACCCTGGTATATGGTAAATCAATTTGTCATACAATGTCATGCTAGAGCCATAGGTGGGAGCTTCTTTAATGTCTCTGATAAGACGCAGGAAATTTGGTGGAAAAAAGGACTTGCAAATGAGCCCCCAGATTGGAAGAGTTTTAAAAGAGTTAAAGCTGACTGTGTCCAGTATTTTTCATTTTCTTTGTAGCAAGCTTATTTTTGATGATTTTTTTAAATGCCAAGTATTGTTTTTCCATCTTTCAACAGTCTTGGGAGCCAGGTGCCATATAGCAATGAAGCAGGGATTCAATGCTAATACTGGTCATTTTCTACCCATTCATCGCTGTGTTGTATCAGTGGCCATCAAAAGCACCACTGCAGATATATGTCCTGCAGACTTATTATCAGCACCATATCTAGTGCATAGATTCTTCAATTGACTAAATATAGTAAATGAAAAGAAGATGGCCTGTACTGGAATGGCATGAAAGTCTCTTGCTGCCAACATCCAGGATTGTTATAATGAGAAACCTTAGCAAGGCATATTTATGCAGCATTTGGCACTGAACTACAATCTTCAAGGTCATAAAAGATAATAAAATCATAATAAGAAAGCCACACTCCATAACAATTAATTCAATCTATTAATATTTAAACAGTGAAATATTTAGAAAAACAAGGTTTTGAAAATGTAAAGCAACCAATATCTATTTATAGACAGATCTCTGTTAACCATTAAGATGTTTACCAAGCTTTCAAAGGATAACATGTAGGGGCATATTTTGCACAAACTGTCTGTTTTCAGGTAGTAACAAGACAGTCAACAGACCAGCTTATAACATATTGCACCAATGTGGGGAACACCATCATTTAAGTGTTTTCTGATTGAAAATAAGTGTATATTGCACATATTTATTCATGCCAGTTGTTAATGATTGAAAAAGGATATACTACCAATTTCTTGGCCTTGTCACCTTAAAACTCTGTCCAATCAGTGGTATTCAGCATTGCTCATGGAATTCAGATGGTTGAGTGAGGGTCATGCAGGGTCCAAAATGGAAGGGGTATGTTGACGATTGCAACCAATTGCTCACTGGCTAATTTTGTCAAGTCAGCATAAGATTCTGTTGGAAAATAACTTTTCAACCAAGGCTTTTTGAGTTGCTATGCAATAGCAGAGACTGCAGCCAACCTCCCTCCAAACATCACCTCCAAACCTGAGTATGCAAATCAACAAGTAGCAGCAGGTTTCTAACATAGAACAATCTGATCCTAAAAGATTCACAGAAGGGAGCTGGCACAAAGTATACCACCATACTATCATTTCAGTGGGATTTCTATCAGATCAGAACATTCAGTTCATAGTCTTATAGTAATTTCACTTGTCAGCCGTGGCTCACAATCTGCTTGTAACTGGCGTGTAATTTTACACACAAACAAAAATTGTTGGTGAAACTTAGCAGGTCTGACAGCATCCATAGAGAGAAAGCTGAGTCAACATTTGGAGTCTGATGACTTTAACACCATTGTTGATCATCCATTTTGTACTAAAATATTTAAGTGTTGATTCTGTTTCCTCCTTAATGAGTTAGATTACAGATTTACAGGTACTCTTAAGGCATCAAACATACAGAGTTTATTATAACCAATTGCTAAATTTCAGTCAAGGTACAATATTCCCAAACAAAAAATTCTTTCAGCCTTTAAACAGTTAAATAGGGTCTGTCAAAAGAGTTGAGAGAATTGCCTTTTTAAGGAATAGATTTACAAACAATTGCTTTTTTAAAAAAATACGAGTAATTGAACACAAACATTAAAGTCTATCTTACCCGTTTCTGCAGCAAAAGTGGAGTGATTGCAGGCAACGTGACACGTCGTGCATGCAAGCTCATGTCTGCTCTCCAAAATGTATGACCATTAAGCAACCGAGAAAGACCAATCTATGTGGTTAATGGAAATTCTGAAAGAATTCTTTGCAGACTCAATACACTGTACACAAAATTCCTTTGTCATTGCATAGAGGCTGCTACCAAAACATAGTACTGAGTTAAAGGATCAACAAATGTCACTGAGCCTATGTGAATCCCGTACTACACAAACTAATTAGGGGATGTAGTCATAGGACCGGACAATTCATCAGCCAATCACAACCACTAAAAGCTCCTCCTTTGCCCTTGAAAACAAATTATCATTTTGTTTATGGTTTCAAAGAACACAAGAGTTCCTGACTGCTAAAACAAGAATACAATTTTAAATCTGTTGCTCACCAGGAAATTCTTGTTTTAGTTCTTTCAAATTCAGGGCAAAGCTGACCAGGCATCATGTTTGTGCTTTTTTTTAAAATCTGGAAATGTCCTTTTCAATATTAGTAATTATCAAGTGTAATCACTGATGCATAAATTAAAACATTTCACACAGGAATGTTCGCCAATCGTGCTTAAGTGTTCAATAAATTTCTAACACAAAAATATTTCTTGTCATTTCCTTTCTTTAAATCTTTTTTTTTTGAAAGACAACAATATAATCACAAGGAAAATGAAAATTACTGAATAACATGCACAATTTTACAAATGGCTGTAGTGTTTCTGATGACCAGGGCTGCTCACTAGCTGGAACTTGGCAATTAAAGGGTCAAGTTCCTCCAACTATCACCTCATTTTTCGGGTTACCAGCACATTTTGGGCAGTGTAAAGAAGATAATTACTTTTTAATCTCCAAAATATAGATGTTTCATAGTTTCTTTTCAAAATTTGAAACATTTGTTTTATTGTTTATGGATAATAATCTAGCACGTAATTTCTCAAAGAGACAAGTGCATAACTCACTGAAGATAAAGAGGCCTAATCCACTAAAAGCTGTAGCGTTGCGATTTCCCCAAACATTTTCTAAAAGCCAGCCTCATCACTAAGTTATCCTACTATTTAGATAACTAAGTTACTCTGCATGACAATATTCAATACAAAATCACTAACTGGTGAGGTAATATTAAAACTCTACAAGGGAGCAGAGATTTACAGCACAGAAATAGCATCAAATTTCTCACCATGACATTTAGGAGCATTGTGGCATAACATTTAGAAGGACAGATTGAACTTGACTCATGCATAACCTCATAACCAGGCAATCTATCCCTTGTAAATCTTAGAATTTACATTACTACAGTACTGAAAGACAAGTAAGTAGTTAAGTCACACAATCCAGGAAGACCTCACATTCAATGTTGGCTATTTACTGACTTAGTTGATATCAGTGAAGAAGTGGTGATGGTACAGCAATTGGTCACAGCACATTTGAATGTATTGTAATATATCAGAGTTGCTATCCCTATGATATCCAGTAATCATTACTGGAAGTGCACAAATGTAAACATCAGATGTGGAGCAGCCTTAATATGTCTTCTGTAATCTAATACCCTGCAGCCATCAAGGCTTACTTATCACAAAATCTAGTGCCTTGGTCAAGGTTAAAGGAATTCACCGTAGAAAATAGGAACAGGAGTAAGCCAATCGGCCCTTCGAGCCTGGTCCACCAATCATTACGATCATGGCTGATCATTCAACTCAATAACCTGTTCCTGTTTCTCCCCCATATTTATCTTTGAACCTTTTAGCCCCAAGTGCTAAGTCCAAATACTCCTTGAAATCATTCAATGTTTGGTCTCTACTGCTTTCTATGGTAGTGAATTCCATAGAATCACCACTCTCTTGGTGAAGAAATTTCTCCTTCTCACAGTCCTAAATGGTATACCCTGTATCCCTAGACTGTGAGCCCGGTTCTGGACTCCCTTTGACTCCTTCCTGCATCAATCCTGTCTAGCCCTGTTCCAGTTTTATAGGTTTCTATGAGAAGCAACCCTGCCCCCCTAACCCTTCTTCTAAACTGTAGCAAATATGATCCTAACCAATTCAACCTCTTCTCATATGTCAGACCTACCATACCAGGAATAAGTCCGGTAAACCGTTGCTGCACTCCTTCTATAGTTAGAACATCCTTCCTCAGATATGGAGGCTAAAACTACAAGCAATACTCCAAGTGTAGTATCACCAAAGCTTCGTATAATTGCAGCAAAACATCCCTTCCCCTGTACTCAAATCTTCTTGCTTTCCATCATGACCTAAAATATTTAACCATCATCGTTATTCTTTCTAGAATTATCATTGTTGTTTTTCACTGAATTGACTCCTATCTATCATTATTAAAAGGAAGATATTGCATTGGCAGAATCATGGGTTGAATCAACGAGCAAAATATATTTATGTAATGTGAAGCTACAAGTGATAAAAGTTCAGGCTACAGAAAATTGTTCCCCCAGATGATCCTTTAGGTTGCTCTGCTGTACAACTTCCAATTTCCTAGCTGTTTTATTATGTTAGAAAATCTTCAGTTTGCTCACTCCAGATCTCCGTTAGGTTAATGTTTTGAATTATCAATCTAAACTTCATATCATACAGCTCAGACTTCCACTCAACTGTGTTTTAGCATTCCTTTTAGCATAACTGTAGAAGCAGAATTTTTGCTATTAGGAAATTGTTCTCAGCATTGACAGAACAAATGGAATGACCATGATTGCCTGTATTTGAAGAAGGCAGAGTAAATTGTGTAGGAGAATGAATTGTAATATTCTATTTAAACAATACCAAGTGAATCTTAGACTGCCTCAACAGAATAATCCAAACCACTGGACAACATTCCAGCCATGATATTTCACTGCATAATAGCCAACCAGACATTGGCTAATGAGAGATAAATTACCAAGTTCTTCTCAATTTTCACAATGCAGGGATGATAGAAATACACAGAGGCGGCCTTTTACTCCAGCTGAAAGTTTTGTATTAAAATTTTGTACTTCTTGTTCTGTGTATTTCACTCCTCTGACATCATCCTTCTTTTTGTTAAGTCCCAAAACTCCATCATTTTCATTTCCCTACTCCTCATTTTTTCATCACCAGCTACCACTGTGGCATTAAAGCCAGAGTGTGTGACAATTATTTTAAAAGTGGTATATTTGTATTGTTTATACTTCTAGAAGTAAATTATCTGTTTCTCCAGTGACATAAGTAGTGGAATGAAGTTGCCGACTCGCTAATTGTACAACCCAAGTACCATGTCACTTGCAGAGCAAAATGACGCTGATTGGAATCCACCCACTTCAGCACTGACCATTGTTTTGAAATAAAAGCCCACACATTTTAACGCAGCATATCTCCTTAACATCCATCAGCACTTGGGTAACCAGAGATGACAAACATCGGTCAAACAATAGCCAGACTAATAAGAATTGAAACATTGTTTTTGGTAACTGAACCCAACCTCCACACTGGAGCACATGTTATCTTTTCACAGAATCCCTACAACATGGAAGCAAGCCATTCAGCCCTTACTGCCTTGCTAGAGAGCATCCCTATCTAACCTATCCCTGTATTTCCCATGGCTAATCCACCTAAACTGCATATCTCTGGACACTATGGACAATTTAGCATGACCACTTCACCTAACCTGCACATCTCTGGATTGTGGGACACAGGGAGCATAAGCAAACTTCAGACAGGTGCCTGGTGCTATAAGGCAGCAGTGCTAATCACTGAACTGTCGCGCCAGCCTCATTTTTCATCCTCACTTAGCCACAATTAATAGATTGAAGACAACCTTTTTGTTCTTATTTCTGCATTCTTCTTAACTCTCCACAGCCTCCCATGGCACTTTTCCCTTTCATACTGTCGTGACCATGGACTATAACCCCTGATCACCTGGGACGAAAGAACTTTAATTCAAAGTTTTTTTAAAATTGTGCTAATGTAGTCAAAATCCCAACAGATGTAAATTCAGAGTTCTCCTGAAGAGAACTTCTGGAATATCATTGTTGTACAGGATCAGGGAAATTTCAAATGGAAAGCCTAAAGAGGCAGCAATAATGAGAGGCCAACTAGCTCACCTCTGTCAGCAGGGAGCCATCTCGTGCAATCAGGTCCATACAACAAACAGGTTTAAAAGCGAGCTTCAATGCTGGTCTCTGTGTATTAGTAGCCTGACATCCTAGTATGTAGCCTAGAGTGTTATGAAGGTCATAGCCTTGTGAACCACCATAGAACACTCCTGCAACACAGATAAAGAAATGAGAAAAGACATTCTCTCAATGAGTTCTAGAAGCAAGCTCACCAGTAAACTAGTTAAAAAGTAACAGGACAACCAAAGGAACCTTGCACTGCTGAAAGAAATTGAGTCAAAATAGTTTTGATCAATCTACAAAGCAAAGAATCTCAAATTTGACTGTTCAACTGATATCCACTGCAATAATTGAAACATTCACTATCCTCTCTGCACGAGCAATTCAGAAAGTGATCATGTGTCTTTCTTGAAAACTTTAAAATTTTTGGATTCACCTCTTATTTCTAATCTGTGTTTACGGGTGTTGAATTACTATTTATCACATGTTTCACGGTTAACAAACTCAATCTTTTTGTTAATTCAGGAATGCCTGTTTAGTTTGACTCCTTTTAAAACTTAAGTTCATTTGGGTCTGGGAGAAGGAAATGGAAGAGAGGCTTTTAAAAAATTAACCTTGTTGTGACCAAGTGGGGGACAGATGAATAACCCAGGGGTGCCAGTTCACCTCTTCTCACCCAGTGGCTCAACACTGTGAGGTATCCGGAAATCATGGAACTTCACCTGGGGACCGGTCATAATACTTTCAATTACCTACATACTCACTTCTTCTCAGTCACCAAAAAAATCTTTTTTCTTGATGGATGGCATTTGAAATTTTTGCTCTGATTGCCTGAATGATGTGGGCATGGCATGATTTATAGCAGAATCATGGGGAGTGTTGTCGAACAGAGAGACCTGGGGGTTCAGGCACATAGTTCCTTGAAAATTGCAAAACAGGTAGACCGGGTGATGAAGATGACATTTGGCACACTTGCCTTCATTGCTCAGACCGTCAAGTATAGGAGTTTGGACGTCATGTTGTAGTGGTAAGCATGTTGGTGGGGGCTCCTCCGGAGTACTGTGTAGTTCTAGTTGTCCTGTTGTGGAAAATGATATTACTAAATTGGAAAGGATGCAGAAAAGATGATTTACAATGATATTGCCAGATGGAGGGTTTGAGTTAAAAGGAGAGCCTGGATAGGCTGGAACCTTTTTCACCGGAATGTAAGAGGTTGAGGGGTGACCTTATAGAGTTTTATAAAATCAGGAAGGGCTTAAATAAGGTTAGTAATAAATGAGTTTTCCCTAGGAAGTCCAAAACTAGAGACATTTTTTTAAGGAAGGAGGAGAAAAATTTAAAAGGGGCTTGAGGAAGAAGTTTTTCACGTAGAGAGTGGCTCATTTATGATTTGAACTATCAAAGGAATAGGTGCAGATACATTTACAACATTTAAAAGACATTTGGAAATGTACATGAATAGGAAATATTTAGAGGGATATGGGCCAAATACAAGCAATGGGCACTAGTTTAGTTTGGGAAACTTGATCAGTATGGATGAGTTAGCCAAAGGGTCCATTTCCATGCTGTATGACTCTATTACTCTAAGAGGCCTGGCCATCCCTTTCTCGATGTTAGGAACAACTCCGTGCATCTTCTATGCATTTGACAAGTGGTGAGGTTAGTTTCTCAATTGGCAACAGCAAATTGCCTATGAAGGGTGATGTTTGGATTAATTCCTTAATAATGGTGCATCACAGCTAATTAATATGGAGCTTCTAATCTTGTGAAATACACCAAACAATGCATGGAGAATTCTTAATGTGGAGGTCAGAATAGGTATTAAGTGACTTCAGCTGACTGTTTGCTCTAAAGCACCTCCATGCTGAACACTGGGCACTAACATTTCGAGGCACATTCCATGGGCACATTATTGGGAAGCTCACAGCATTCCTGTCTTGCTTCTTTGCACACTCGGCTAGTGATACCAGGCTTAGAGTACTGTTCTATTGTTGTGCCATTTAGCACAGACACAAAGCTAGAAAATTTGTCATCATTGTCAGCAGTCCTCATCAAGTCAAGGAACCTGGTCTTCGCCCAGTAAGAAAAGAGCAGGCTCCAAAAGCAGTTCAGATGTTTGCACAGAATTAGTTGTTTGGGGTAGACGGAGTCAGGATTGTCTCCAAATAAGCAATGAGAAGCTAAGTTTATATGCGCACATGAAACAAGAATGACACTGTGAGTAGTTAGGGTGTGGAAAGCACTACCTGGAAATGTGGTGGAGGCATGTTCAGTTGATGAACATTGGATGATTGTTTGGATATAAATGTTATGCAGGGGTCTCGGAAAAATGTAGGAGATAGGCACCAGCTAAGTATGAAACCAATGTAGACATTGTGGGGCAAATGTGCTCCTTCTGCACTCTGACAACTCTGTGACTTTATGTGGACTGTTTTACCTCTGGAATGAGAGACAGGAAGCTATTTAAGGAGACAGAAGTTGGACACTGGTGTAGGTGGGGAGGTGTCCCGAGTGAGTGATTACAGCAGAGAGGGTATGCAGGGTCAGTGCTGTGAAGGGGCATTTGAGAGTGACTGCAGGCAAATAGTGAGAGTGATAGAACATGACAATGATAGGAACTGGGTACACAAGCAGAGATAGAGTGAGCATGAGATACTGGATAGATGGCGATGACACTTACTCATGGGGCAGAGTGGAGAAAGTTATTGACTTTCTTCTAACAGTGATGAGCATTCCTCAGATGCCTGAGACTGCAATAACCAAATTGACAACCTCGAACAGAACCTGGAGTTGAAGCCTCCTCTGTGATCATAAGGGAAAGGAATTCTTACCTCTGCACCATTCCATCCAGCAAGACGACAAAGTTCCTACCCACCAAGTAGGTAACTAAATTTTCCTTCTCTGCTATGTCTGGGCTTAACATTCCAATCCATAAATGGTATTCAATGGCTTTTTAAATATGCTGCCAGTGCCCAAGACACTAGTGAATTCTGGGATATCTCGATGGTGGCAAGTTGTTCCAGGAATGGCACGAGATAAGATAGGGCCAGTGGGGCTCTAAAAGGGCAGGGCAGTAGTTAATGAGGCAAGTCTGGTAAAGTATAGTGAGAGATCTCGCAAGGCCTTGCAGTAAAAATCTCCAGAGTCTAATACAACTTAGTCAAAAAAAAGACTTAAGATTGAGCTTGACATGGCTATGGTGTTGGGTTTGACCTGTAAAGAGCAATAGCACAAGAAATAGATTAGTATTTGGTTAAAATTAATAATTGGCAGCAACAGAAGTACTCTATAATAGTAAATAGAATGGCTGAATAAACAGACAATAATGTGCATTGGTCCATATTGCACTCCAGATTGGGTGCAACATTTCATCTCACAAGCACGCTAAAGGTTTAATGGAAAATATCATTCAAAGAAATACTAATAATAAAACAAAAGTCATCACCTTTCTGGTTAAAGTAATTATCAATGCTTTATTTATACTCTACAAAGTTGTTACATTAATATAGTGAAAGAATTTCCTGACTCTACCTCAAAAAATTAGAGGGGGCAGATAGTTTGTTTATGTATTATAAAAGACATTCCTTAAAATATGTAAATCAAAACAGTGCATTTAATCATTTTGACATATTTCCACAATCCAAGAATTTAAAAAACAAACTCTCGTCCCAAAAAATGTACAGCTGAGTCAGTCCAGCTGTTTGCAAATAAGAGCCACAGTTCACATCTTAGTGTGCAGCAAATCACAGCCCACATCATCTAAATGACAAAGCACAATTATTGTCAAACAAATTTGAATCATATTAATTCAATTCATTTCAAACTTTTTTCACATTTATATTTACCAGGTCATACAAATGAGCAAACTACAGTAAATATCATTACAGACTTATTCCAAACAACAAGATTTTTCTCTTCAACACTTTTGTATGACAGTTAAATGTATGGATAATAACATTCAAAAGGAAATGGAAAAATCCATGATGAGCAGTCTCCAATTTAATTTTGACTAATTATTTACCTACTAAAGGTTAGTTTTCAAAGGAAATCAGACTGTGCTTTGTGCAGGTACACGTGTGCAGGGAGATTCCATCAAAAATACTGTAGGATGTGGTTAAGTTAGCACACTTTTCATCTTGGATTTGAACTTAAACTTGGACTGGATCCACCCCTAAATAAAGCAATAACATTACTTTCCAACAGCTGTTCTAAAGACAACCACCATTTGATATGGCAATGACTAAATAGCAAACTAATTGAGAGGGGGAGTGGTTGGGAGGGGTGAGGTTGTGGAAAATGAAGTGGAGAATATGATGATATTGAGGTTAAGACACATTATTGGGACAAAGTGCAAAGAGATTTATGTTGTATCTAATGTTACCTATACCTGACCTTGGGTTGACTGAGCCCAGTATCGGTTGTCCAAAGTGAATAAATATTCAACAAAGCCTTACTTGCCTTGGGAAGGAAAAAAAAGAGTCACAGCACAAAAAGTATTACTTAAGATAATATTGTTAACTGAATAAATCTATATCAAGTTTATTTGATTTTCAGTTGTAGAATTACAATTATTAAGTACATCAGCAAATGTGTGTGCCACCTGGTGCCTGTGTACAGCATTTCATGAACATCCTGTATTGGTCTATTAAATGGGACAAAATAACATATCAATTTCAATAATGTTAAAGGTCATAATAGTAAGGTATTTTAATGCAAAACAAGGCTTTTTTTTATAAGGTGGAAATGAGTAGCAGAACAGAAGTCAATTTATTTTATTATAAATTTTAAAAATAAATTCAATTATCAACAGGACTTTTGTTTAGATAAATCTGTCCTGCTCTTTAGCAGCAGCATAAATGAAGGTAAGTGACAAAAACATGAACAAACTATAGTTTGTTGTTAACTACACATCTGAGGTGCAGTTCCAAGAGAATCAACACTGACCATTAATGTTTCAAATTTGGTAGTGAAGGATTATAACATATACTGTAAACCTGAGATGGGAATAAAAAAGATATACCCAAAGCAATATTTCAAACCACCCATCACCATTGACGGTAACACACCAATTATTGTAATCCACTCAGAGAATGCACTGACAAACAAGAACTCTGTTTACCAAGAAATGTTTAAAGATTCTATTGACCAAGAATGTTTACTGCATCAGAAGTGCTACATTCATTGTGTAAGAAAGAGTCTTAGATCAGCATGAGGACAGTTTGTTCGCAAACAGTCTTTCTAAACAACCAACTCAGCAATTTTACTATACACCTGTAGAGCAGGTGATACTTGAACCCAGGTCACCTGATCCAAAGGTACAGAAAGTACCTCTGCACCACAAGAGCCCTTATGTATTCAGAAAGTGGCCATATAAACAGTTTTGTGTCAAAATGAACTAAACAAGTTTCACTGGCACCACCTCAGATCCATTGTGGACATCAAATGACAGGATTACATTGCAAATTATGAGGGGAAATAGTGAATATCAAACATTATTTAGTGTATAGAATAACAGTTCCACTGGGAAGAACATGTTTTTCAGACAATGTTACAACCAGGTGAGGACAGGTGCATCCCCTTCCTTCTTTGTACTGACTACATCAGAAATCAACTTTTTTTTTAGCAGACACCTATGTCATTTGTCAATGGGAAAATTAAGAAGCCAAATACAATGCTTGAATTTTATGGCTACTAATGCCAAGAAAAATAACAAAAAGTGACATCAAATCTAGGCCCAGCCATCTTCAACTGTTGCATCAATGATCTTTCCTCCAGTCTAACATCAGAAGTCTGCTCTTTTTCTTTTGTTTGTTTTTTCTGTTTTTCTTTGCACTGGCAGGTTAGATAGCAAAATCAACAAAGTAGAGAGAGCAAGCCATGCGTGGGGTGGCAGCAGCCCTCCAGAGGTCAGAGCATCGGCAGCAGTGAATGCAGGATTTTCTGGTCATTGGAGGCAGTAGCAGCATGGACATCTTCCTAGGATTCTGGACCAGCAAGCCTCCTGCACTGATCAGAAACGGCGGCAGTAGACTTTTCAAGACGGCGACACCGTCAAAACAACATCTAGGAAGAGGGCAGCTGGAGCAGGACTATTGGCACAGCGGCAGCCTGGTCTGGCAGTGGAGACAGGGACTCATGGTTGCAGTAGGCCCAGAGCAGGGACTCCTGGCATTGGTGAGCGCCAGCTGCAGTGATGGCAGCATAGTGCGCCTGGAGTGGGGACTCCTGACATCATCAAGGCAGCAGCAGTGCCAGAGACTGGTTGCAGATGCGGTAGGCCTGGAGCTGGGGCCTCTTGTTACAGAGCGAGTGTGGGTTCAGTATGGGACTCAGCAGTGGTATTGGCAAATGGCACTTAAAGACTGACCCTTTGTTGGTGAGTCCGACACAGGCACCAGTGAGTTGATGGAGGAGGCTCGGCAGGTGTCGTTGGTGAGCTGGCTCAGGACTCATGGTGGAGGCAGTAGAATGACGATAGCTTCACTTTCAGTTTTATTTAACTCTTTTTGTTCTTAAACTGTTCAAAGTGGTGCCAAATTACGATGACAGATGAATCTTCTCACTGTATTTTACTGTATTATGAACTGTGAAATGCAAGTGATAATAAATCATTCAAATTCAAATTCATATTCAAACTAAGTGACAACTGACGTTCAAATGCCAGGCAACAATCATCTGAAACAAGAGAATCTAACCATCACCCTTGATATTCAATGGCAGTACTATTGTTAAATACCTTACTATCTACTTTCTTGCGGTTATCGTTAACCAGAAACTGAACTGGATGCACCACATAAATACTATGGCTACAAGAGGAGGTCAGAGGGTAGGAATTTTCTGTGGTGAGTAACTTATAATTCCCTAGAGGCTGTCTACCATCTATAAGGCACAAGTGTGAAGGCGTACTCTCCTCTTTTCTCTTGCTGTCGTCTCATTCCAACAAGATTCAAGAAACCTGGCACCATCAAGGTAAAAGAAACCTGCTTAATTAGTACCTCTTCTACCACGCCAAATTTTACTGTCAACATACGGTGGTAACAGTGTGTACCATCTACAAATGCACTGTATTAACACATAAAAGCTCCCATGTTGCCATTTTCCAAACCAACTCCTCTGATAGCACCCTCCAAACCCATGGCCTCTCACACCTGGACGGACAAAGGTTGCAGTTATGTGTGAATACGACTATATGACTTGGGCTGACAAATGGAAATTAACATCTATGTCACATACATGCCAGGCAATGGCTATCTCCAGTAAGAGACAATCTAACCACTGCCTCTTGATATTTCAATGGTGTTACCATCACTGAATCCCCCATTATCAACATCCTAGGGTTATCAATGTCCAGAAAGTCAATTGAACTCACAAGTTGCTTGGTGGCTTAGTGGTTAGCAGTGCTGCCTCACAGCAACAGGACCTAGGTTCAATTCCACTCTCAGGTGACTGTCTGTGTGGAGTTTGCACATTCTCCCTGTGTCTGCATGGGTTTCTTCTGGGTGCTCCAGTTTCCTCCCACAGGGTATGTGGATTGGCCATGCTAAACTGCCCATAGTACCCAGGAACGTTTAGGTTGGGTGGGTTAGACATGGAAAATGCAGCAGCAGGGGAATGGGTCTGTGTGGGATGACCTTTGAAGAGGCAGTGTGAACTCGTTGGTCCAAATGGCCTGTTTCACACTGTAGGAACTCTATGACTCTCTATAAACACAGTGGCTACAAAGGCTAGTCGGAGGCTAGGAATACTGCAGCAAGTAACTCACCTCTTGACTCCCCAAAGCTTGTTCATCACCTACAAGGCACAAGTTAAGACTGTGATGGAATACTCTGTACTTACCTGGATGAGTGCAGCTCCAACAATACTCAAAAGGCTAGGCAACATTCTGGAGACAGCAGTTTGCTCCACTGGCAACACTAAGCAGCATCTCAAAGCATGATCAATGAGCACCAGCTGCATGCAGCCCATATCCACAGACATTGGCATGCAACATTTGCCAACCATTCATGACCACTGTTATCCACTTGAACAAGACATCAACCTGACACCTACAGCAATTGCCAGTTCATGAATGACAACCACACTGTGTGATTCTTTAACCAAATGGTCATGTTGGAAAGTGTTAATGGGGTGTTAGGAGGGCAGGGATGTGCAGGGACTAGCCTGAAGTCCACTCAAGGGAAAGTTGCTGGGACAACACTGCAGGATGAGTAAAGTCTATGTAACATTGATGGGTGAAATCTGGGATACCTACCTCCTCAAAGCTAGGACATTGAAGAAAAAAATATATGGAGCATGCTTTTACAAATTTCAGGTATATTTCATCTGCAATCATTCTATTGTCCATTTGCAATGCATGCAGCATGAACATGCTAACATTCAAATGGTTGTCAAAGTTGACTTACATAATGGCATTATTCCTGCAAATCTAGCATTAGCGTCTCAATGATGCCTCATATGGAATCCATCTCCACCACTTTCCCAGGCAGCACGTTCCAAATCCTAACAACTCATTGGGTAAAGAAATTTCTTTTCATCTCACTTCTACCTCTATTACTGACAATCTTGAAGTGGTGCTTCCTAGTTACTGGCTTAACAGCTATCAGAAACAGAATAGCCTTCTTTATTGTTAAAATAAAGAAGAGGTGCTAAAATTGTTCATTAATTTGAACACATCAATGAAGTCACCTCTTAATTTTCTTTGCTTCAAAGACAGTGAACCTAGTTTCTCTAATCTTTCCTTGTATCTAAAATCCCTCATTCCTGCTTCATTCCAGGAAATGTCCTTTTTATTCTCTCCACAGTTTTAACATTTTTCTTTAAATAAGATGCTCAAAACTGAACGCAATACTCCAAATGTAGTCTAACCAATAATTTGTAGAGGTGTAACATCACTTCCTTGCTTTTATACCCTGTGCCACTCTTTATAAATCTAAGGATTCTGTAAGCTTCTTAACAACTATTTCAAGTTATCTGGCCACCTTGCGAGAATTATGCATGTGAACCCCATTGTCCCCCTGTTCCTGTGTTCCCAACAAAAATGTACATTTGAGCAAGTATTGTCTGTCCACATTTGTTCTACCAAAATGCATTACCTCACATTCCTCTGCATTGAAATTTATCTGCTAGTAGTCTGCACATTTGGCAAACTTGCCAATGTTCCTCTGAAGACTCTCGGTATCATCTCCACAATTCACTATTCTCCCCAGCTTAGCATCATTTGCAAATGGAGAGATCAAGCCCTCAACACCTATTTCCAAATCACTTCTGTAAATCATAAAAAGCAATTCATCTCCAGTCCAAGAAATCCACAGCACTATCCTTATCCACTTCCTGTGTCACCTCATCAAAGAACTCAATTAAATTTGTCAGCCATGACCTGCCCTTGACAAAGTCATGTTGACTGTCTAGTATTAACTTATTTTTCACTGTGTATGTTTATCTTTTCCTATATTATGGCCTCTGGCAGTTTTCCCACTAATGATGTCAAGCTGACTGGTCTGTAGTTTGCTATGTAATCCTTTGCCCCTTTCGTAAACAATGGTGTCACACTGGCAAACCCCCAGGCTCCCAGGACTATTCTGCATTCAGAGAGACGTGGAGAACATCTGTGAATGGCTCTGCAATTTGCTCCCTACCTCTCTCAGAAATATAGCATACATTCCATCTGGGCCTGGTAACTTCTTTACCTGGAGTGCTGCCAGCCTTTTTAGCACCTCTTCTTTACCTATCAAAACTCTGACACATACAAGCACTGGTACAAAGTTCACATCGAAGAGAGTATCTGGTACAGAAAATTAAAGAATGTTAGATTTAAAACATAAGTCCTTAGAGTCTTGCACTATTAGATCTTAACCTCAAACTATCGTTGTTTAATGAATGTCTTGTCCTCAGCAGCATCAAAAGCTAAATTTCCTCAAGTCCTTGAAGAATAGATATTACACCAGTTTGCTTTATTATCTGCTGCTGCTTTTTTTTTGCGAGGTTGAATTGGACAGGCAGGGAGACAGCCAGAGTCTTCCAATTCTTTGATACAAATCTATTTTCCTTCTTTTGTCTGCCCAAAAACAGTTTTTTTTCTCTGAAAGTTTATGTATGTATTCCCATGTTTGATGTCATTATTTCTTTGCAAAGTGGATAATCTATTGGCGACTGTGATCCTGATAAATGAAACTTCACGGAATGCACACATCAGACATAGGAGATGAGGGTTTCTTCACGTCTTACCTTACCACGCAACTTGATAAAATGTTAATATCAGCTCAGACTATCTTTGTTATCTCATGTTGATTTTGTAGGCTTGCTGAACCCGGTCAGGCGGCTAATGCAGCCATCTTAAGTCAGCGTTTTCTCCTGTAAAAAAAAATAGAACATGAGTGTTTCAGGCATTAAAATCAGTTGATGGAATTTGAAAATTGATCAATCAAATTTCACCATTATTGTGAAACTATCCCACGGCAAGAAATGGACATGGACAATAGTTCTCCCGTTTGTTTACAGTGAGCATTCCTTGACAAGGTCAGTCTGAACTGACAATGCAAAAACTGAGACAACAACACACATATCGCACATTCACTTTCATCATCATAAATTGGCTTAAAAGCAGCTCAAATTATTCCCTAGGCTGCGCCACCTTCTTGAATTTTAACCGTTCACAGCCCACTTCTATAATCCATGTCAGATTCAGGCAATTTTTTTCTGAAAATTTGATTTCTTAGTAGTTGGTAGGTAGTAATCTAAGGTTTGCCTCCAGTGGGGTCTCTGGACTTGTACCTGCTCCTCAGCATTGATTAACTTTACTTCAAACGTATTGGACTGATTGAGGTTTGAAATTTGGTTTTTGTGCCTACGAACTACCAATAGGTTACTCTGTTTGCATGTCATTGTAATTTTTAAAAATTCATTGAGAGAATATTTGTATCAATGGCTCAGTCTTGAAAAGGTGTTGTTGGTCTGTCTTTAATGAACTGCTGCAGTCCGGGTGATGTGGGTACACCTACAGTATTATCAGGAGGTGGATTCAGAAGCTTGACCCAGCAACAATGAAGGAATGGCTGTATAGCTCCAAGTTAAGATGACGTGTTGTTTGGAGAGAAACTTGCAGGTAGTGGTCTCCACTGCTGGTGTCTTCTGTGGCGTATCTTCATTTTCTGTTTCCCTTTGTGCTAAGAATGGGATTTTGTCTTAACTGTTCCACTTTCCCTGGAATAATACTGCCCTCAAGTGGATGTTCAGCTTCTCCCATACTCCCTCTGGCCTCTTCCATTGACTTGTTCAAGAACCCTACAGGTCCTCCTTTAAATTGGTCATAAAGGTACTGTTAACCAGATCACTGACTCACTCCTGTCACCTTCAGTCACCCTATCTTTCTTTCTTTCCTTACATAGTCCTCCTGGTCCGAAACTTTTCTCTGCCATAATTGCAAACCATCTTCATCCATCCATCTTTTATCATGAACATATTAAGTCATGTTCTATATTTGTGAATTGCTGTTTGGGTATGATTTTTGTTTTGAATATCACCATTTGACTGAATTTTGTTCTGTCAGAGAAACACACCATAAATAAGTATCTATCATTTTTAGCAGCCAGCTGTCATCAGTAACACTGTTTTCTCTCCAACTTGGTTCACTGTTTGACAGCCTGGCTTGTGAATGTCATCCATGTTCCCAATTCTTTGCATTTATTATTCTGTTAATATTTAACTTTTGCTGGAATCATGGGAATCTTGATCTTCACTTTCAGTACAAAATTATTTCTTTTCATAAACCTGGTACATATTCAAGGCTGGTAATAAAATCTGCAATGCCTCATTTCCTTGTCTGTTGATGCTCTTTCTCAAGCATCTGTGTGAATCTAGTGATTTTCATTGAGGTATTTTGCAACTGCATCTTCGAACTGCAGCCACATGCTAGGATTTCCTGTGCTCACGTATTTATTCTTTGGCATCTGCCTGAGTTGTCTAAACAACTGCCTCCAATCACCAAAGTTCTTCTCTGACATCTTGAATTCTTCAGCTGCACTATTACTGCTATGGTCTGCTGTCTCAATGATTTTGAGTTTATACTGAACAGTGTAACTACTGTTCCTTTTTGATGCCAAGTTGCCATATTAGAGAGGAAGATTAGTGAGAAAACAATGTGCACCAGTGAGGTAGTAGGTGGTCTTGACATCAGCTGCTGATGTGCACAGATGTATGGAGCTGAGCAAGCCATCTCTGGTGATGTGCTATTCTATCAGCATATCAAGTGAGCTTGCACCAGGGTGAGTTTGACCTCAGCGCTAAGTGGGTGGTAAGTACAAAGTATTTGGATTTTTTAGCTAGAAAAAGGGCAAAAACCTGCTGCAAGCCCCGTCTAATGGATATCTCCTACTGCACTTTATGAGCTGTGTCAATAGTGGTGCTTGCAAACCACTAACGGAGGTCAGAGACCTAACTGAGTGCATATCTCTGCTATCCTCAGTATTTCTCCTAAGTGGTGTTCAACAAACAGTACTGATTCAAAAAAAAGAAATTGCTGGAAAAACTCAGCAAGTCTAGCTTTATCTGTGGAGAGTAAACAGAATTAGCATTTTGGGTCCGATGGCTGTTCTTCAGTAGAGTACTGATTCAACAGCTGAGGGGAGGCAGTAGTTTAGAATATGAATGAGTTGATGACATGAGATTTCATTGAATTGTATTAGATTTATTACCACATGTACTCCCATGAGTACAGTGAAAGTTGCAAGTCACCACTTATGGCACCATCATAGGTATAAAGGAAAATAAACAAAGTCAAATAAATGAACATTATGCTCCTTCTTACTAAAAATTTAAAAAAACAACAAAGAAACACAGTTAAATGTCCAACATCACAGTCCATACATGCCTAGCTACGTTGGACTTGCACTCCTCACAAGATCTTGACCTTATGAGGTCTATCATCAAATTTACGGATTCCCAGGGTCAGTCCTTCCCATATGTGGATATGAGGCAATCTGGGACTTTGGATGAGAAGTATGATTCTGTGAACATTACTAAATAAGACTTTAGCTTGAGTAGTTTGTGGGATAGCTTCCCCAGTTTTGAAATATCTCCCAGATGTTAATGAGGAAGACTTTGTCAATCAACTGAATTGGTCGTGCTATGTAGTATGAAGTGCCAAATAATGCCAAGTGAGCCATCCAAGAGAATCCCCACTTCTCTCCTCTTTGTTGTATGGCTATCTACACCATACCTTGAGGATCTATCCATGGCATCGTCCTCTAGCTGCTGGTTCTTGCTAAAATTATCTGAAGACATATCAGATCTTTTATGGGAACACTGTGCCCTAAGTTGCCACCACCTCTCTCAACCCATTTATTGCACTTATTCAGGATGATTTACTGATGTCCAGCCCTTGAATAGCCAACCTTCCTTTCAGTTCAGACTGGGAAAATTGAAACCATCATTTTCAGTTCCACACCACAAACCTTTGCACCCTTTCCACAAATTCCATTCACCTCCTTAGACGTCATCTCAGGAGTCTGTCACTCCCAATCTAATGTTTGCAATAAGCTGTGGTGTCTAACCTATGTTGCTTCACTTTTCTTCAATGCCTTAAAGACAAAATGTTCATGTTTATGTGTAAATCATTTTACAGTCTCAATGCCCCTATTTCAAACTCTTGCAGCTCTTGTCTCTAGAAGACATGCAGAGCCCACAAGAGATGAGTGAGATCCTAATTAAATATTTCTTATCAGTATTTACCATCAAAAAAGGCATTGATGCTATGGAACTTGGGGAAATAAATAGTGATGTCTTGAAGAGACTCCACATTACAAAAGAGGAAGTGCCCGAAATCTTAAAACACACTGAGGTAGATAAATTCCTGGGACATAATGGAGTATATCACAACACTTTGTGGGAGTCTAGGGAGGAAATTGCAGTGCCCCTGGCAGAGATGTTTATATCATTGACAACTGTGGGTGCTGTGTTTGAAGATTGTAGATTGGCTAATGTTGTGCCATTATTTAGGAAAAGCTGCATGGAAATGCCTGGTAGCTATAGACTGGTGAGCCTAATGTCTGTGATGGATACGTTGTTAAAGAAGATTCTGAAAGACAGAATCTACAGGCATTTGAAGAAGCAAGGACTCACTTGAGATGGTCAGCATGGATTTGTGCATGAGAAATCGCGCCTCTCGAATTTTCTTGAGTTTTTTGAAAGGTAACCAAGAATGTAGATGAGGGCAGTTGGTAGAGATTGTCTGCATATACGTTAGCAAGGCCTTTGACAAGGTACCACATTTTAGGTTATTAAGCAAGGTTAAATTTCACAGGGTCCAGGGAGAGGTAGCCAATTGGATACAAAATTGGCTTGACAGTAGAAGAGAAAGTGGTGATAGAGGGTTGTTTTTCAGACTGGAGGTCTGTACCCAGTTGTCTGCCACAGGGATTGGTGCTGAATCTACTGTTATACATCATTTATGTGAATGATTTGGATGAGAGTTTAGGAGGTATGGTTAATAAGCTTGCAGATGAAACCAAGATTGGTGGTATCGTGAAAACCAAAGAAGGTTATCTGGAAATACAGCAAGATCTTTATCAACTGGGCCAGTAGGCTGAGGAATGGCCAATGGAGTTTAATTTAGATAAGTGCAAGGTATTGCATTTTGATGGGTCAAATCAGGGCAGGACGTATACAGTCAACGGTAGGGCCTTGGGGTGTGTTATGGAACAAAGTGAACTAGGGGTATAGCTTCATGTCTCCTCAGAAGTGGAGTCACAGGTTGACAGGGTGGTGAAAAAGGCTTTCAGAATGCTTGTTTTCATCAGTGAGAGCATTGACCTAAAAGGAGTTGGGACAGCTTATGCAGCTGTACAAGACAGTAGTTAGCACTGCTGCCACACATCGCCAGGGATCCATATTCGATTTCACCCTCAGGCGACTATCTGTGTGGAGTTTGCACATTCTCCCTATGGCTTTGTGGGTTTCTACAGGGTGCTCTGGTTTCCTCCCACAGCCCAAAGATGTGCAGGTTAGATGAATTTGCCAGGCTAAATTTCCCAGAGTGTCCAGGGTTGTATAAGTTAGGTGGATTACCCATTGGAAATGCAGGGTTGCAGGGAGAGCTTAGGGGGTTGGGTCTTGCTAGGATGCTCTTTGGACGGGCAGTGTGGACTTGTTAGACTGAATGGCCTGTTTCCATACTGTAGGGATTCTATGAATATCAATCCAATAGAAAAAAATGTACATTTCAAGCCCTTACTGTCCCAAGATTCATTTTTGCTTTGTCATGTGAAATATGAACGTTAGTGAATTTTATTGGTCTCTACTTTTGAGGCAGAGATTAACATTATGACCCTGCACATGCTGTTCAGTTTGCATATTTAATATCAAACCAACATTACATAATTTAAGACTCACTGTGATCTGATAATTGCAGGGATTGAAACAGTGCTAAAGAAACAAAATGATGCAAAAATAAAGTCATATGTGTTACTGGATAGCCAAAGATCGTGATTACTGCAGCAAGAAAAGTTTGTTTAACAGAAATATATTACTCATGTCAAGATCAGAGCCTAGTTTTCACACAGAAAACAAATTATCCATGTTAATTTTCAACTCACTCCATGGGAAGTCAAAAGCAGATCTCACTTTCATTTGGTACTCAACCAACTTGCATTTATTTAGAAATATGTCAAAAATGTCTTCAGAAGTATATAAGTGAATAAAGTAAAATATTACCTATTAACCTAGGTTGCACACCTTTGTGCTTCCATCATAGAAGGGTTGAATTATGAAAAGAATCCTTTGCATCTTGGATTGTACAACTATCACATATTGTAATCAGAGTGTTATGTAAAGAGAGCATTTAGTTTGCCTGTGATTAGTTTCAAACCAGATCAACATTTTTCCCACTGAAAGTCGAGTCCCACATATAAGTAATATGCCAGAATAAATTAAGAGGCAGACATATGCTAATAAGACAAGACAGGAATAACTCCAGTAAAATCTCAAATTGCTTTCTAGGCCTACCATTAGCAATAAAAATTCCATAACCAAACTCCATTCAGCATAATAGATAGAAAGTTGATCATTCTCTAGAATAATCCCTAATAAATGATTTCACAGAATGTGCAGACTGTTAGATACTTTAACTTTCAGGGATACATGTTACATATAACGAGAAGTCTTTTTTAAGATTATTCTAAACTTCCTAATAATTCAGCTGTTTAAACCGATAAAGAGTTAAACAAATAAATCAAATAATTATTTGATTTGATGCTCAGTTGATACTGAGTTAGTTAATTGCCACCATGGCAAGAGTAGCTATTTTAATCTACCTGTTCAAACACGTTACGACACACACAGGGATGGTGGGACTTGGGTGTGGACCTTCTGGTACAGGGGATGGAACAAAATCACTGCAACACAGGCTTTTTTTTAAATGAGGGCAATGGAATGGTTACTTCTGTCAATGGCTTCGAAAGAGAAGTTTAAAGGTAGCTGTGAATGAGGAAATGTCTGCTTTCTTATATTATCATTGTGACCTGCACAGTGTGTGTTTGTGCTTTTTGAGTGAGGCTCGATGTAGTCTATGGTAGACTACCACTGTGAGAGGTACGTTATCTGATACCAATAGGAACCTGGTGACTTAGGTATGGAACCACATTCAGAGAAGACTCAAATCCTTCTTTAAAAGGAAGATGCTGAGGTTGTTGTCTGAGCAAGTGAAACAGTGAGGGCATAAATGAGCAGAAATAGACAATGTTGAAAAATTCTCCATGCAAAAATGGATGATAAGCATGTTCATTTATACCATTATTCTAAATTTAATGAAGCTGATCACAACTGTTTTAAGCAATCCAGCCAAAAATAACAGTTAACTTTTTATTTGATTAAAAATTGTTTGAAACACAATATGCAGTTTTGACCCACAAAAAAAAATGACTTGAAAAGAGTGTCATAATCACCCACCCAATATCAGCTTTGGCAGATCCACATTTAGTTATGCGTTTGAGTGAGGCTCGATGTAGTCTATGGTAGACTACCACTGTGAGAGGTACGTTATCTGATACCAATAGGAACCCGGTGACTTTGGTATGGAATCACATTCAGAGAAGACTCACATTCAGAGAAGGCGGCATGGTGGCTCAGTGGTTAGCACTGCAGCGTCACAGCGCCAGGGACCCAAGTTCGATTCCAGCCTCGGGTGACTGTCTGTGTGGAGTTTGCATATTCTCCCCGTGTCTGCATGGGTTTCCTCCAGGTGCTCTGGTTTCCTCCCACAGTCCAAAGATGTGCAGGTTAGGTGGATCGGCCATGCTAAATTGCCTGTAGTGTTCAGGGGTGTGTGGATTATAGGGGGGTAGGTCTGGGTGGGATGTTCCAAGGGGTGGTGTGGAAATGTTGGGCCAAAGGGCCTGTTTCCACACTGTAAGGAATCTAATCCAATCTTTTGTTCATGGAATGTGGATGTTGCTGGTTGAGAGCAGATAAGAATCAACAGTATTGCTGAATGCCTGAATGATTGGATCTGATCATTAAGACTGGCTACCTGTCAGATTTGGTAAGGAAGGGAGATTTCCTCCCTGAAAAGGACATTAGTGAGCCATATGGGTTTTTACAATAATTAGTGATAATGGCTTTTGGAATTCCACAAATATTAATTTAATTTATATTTCATCAACTGCCGTTTGAATTGCAGTTTGAATTGATATCTCAAAACCTTAACCTGGGCTTCTGGATTACTGGTCAAATGACATTGTCACTGACATTGGCATTAGTAAAACCACACCCGGAGTATAGTTTACAGTATTTGTCTTCTTACTTAAGAAAGAATATAAATTTGCTGGAAGCATTTCAGATGATGTTGGCTGGACTAATACCAGGAATGGGTGGGCTATCCTATGAGGAAAGATTGACACATTAGACTTGTACCCACTGGACTTCAAAAGTAAGAGGTGACTTGATTGAAATATATAAAATGATGAGGGATCTTAACAGGGTGTTTGTGAAAAGGATGTTTCCTTCTGATGGAGAATCTAGTACAAGAGGGTCACTATTTAAAAACAAGGGGCAAAATGTTTTCGGCAGAGATGGTAGACTATTTCACAGATGGTCATTGGTCTTTGAACTCTTTTCCGAAAAATGTCTTGGACGCAAAATCTACGAATATTTTTAAGGCAGAGGTGAATAGATTCTTGATAAGCAGGGTGATGAAAGGCTATCAGGGTTGGTCAGGTATGTGGAATAATCCTGAAACCTTGAAATTATGGAATGGATGAAGAGGATGAAGGGGCTAAGTGACCTACTCCTGCAGTATAACCATATATCCATTAGTGTGTAATTTCCTTTGCAGGTTTGGGTCTTGGTTAAATGTGCTCAGTAGCCCACTGCAGCTCACCAATTGTGGGAGGGTGGGAAATTGACTAGCTTCCCTACTGATCTACCAAGCAGGACATTTCTGTAAGTGGGTGAATGCGATGACAGCAACAGGGAGTCACACAGGTCAGCTGATGAGTTTGGTTAAAAGGGGAAGGGTTGTCCTGCTTGATCATGATGCTGCCACCAATCAGACAGCATTGTGATCAAGCAGGAACCACTGTTGCACTGAAAAGTCATCATAATCTGGTCTGTCTCTCATTGGATACAAATGACTTGTGGTGGTTTAACCTAAGAATCACCACACCTCAGTAAAGGGGAGAGTCAAGAAGGAGAGTCCTTCATGGTAACCTCAGCCAGTACAGGAATTGAGCCCACAGTGTTGGTGTTACTCAGCATCACAAATCGGCTATCAATTCAACTGAACTAGCCAATGCCCAAACCCTGCACTACTAATAGATGCAATGGTGAGGACAGCTTAATATTGCCAATTCTGTCACTAATAAATCTAAGATGCCCAAAGTACTGCAGGAATGCTCAATTAACATACTAGTCACTCAATAAGCATTTGACGAAGTGGCTTTTTTAAAAAATTAACAACCTATTTCCCTTGTCATTTGGTTTCCCTTCCCATTTCCCCAGGTCAGGCAAAGCTGCTAGCCCATTAGTGACTATTTATTCCATTTGATCCCACTGCCCGGTGAGAAAAACCAAGGCAACCACACAAAAAGATTAAATGAACTGGCCTTGCATTAATGAGTTCAGCCATTCTAATACAGGCATATGGAGTATCTAAACAACCCAAGCCCACAAAGTATTTTTGTATTCTTATAAGATGGCTGTGCACTTCATTCGAAACTGATAGCCATATTTCTTTGTTCAAGGATACTTCAACAACTGTTTTGCACTTCAAGTAGTTTAACGCAAACTTGGAGCCATAGATTTCCTTGAAATTGAGTTCAAAGTAAATATGAAAAACAAAGTCTCAAGGTAAAGAACATTTTATACTGAGAGAAAAATGTTATCCTTGTCTTTATATCCACTTGTTCTTGTTCTTTTTAATCTTTAATTTCTATTTTTATCCCTGTAGACTAAATGTTCCTCCACAATTAATCTAAACCACTCAGTAAAAGTCAATAATGGCCTTGACAAAGTAACACTGAATATATTTGGATGGCTGAGAAACAAAATTGTGGAACAAAAAGTCATCAATCAACAATTTTAACCATAAATTGTAAAATTCTATTTTAATTATACTCCTAATTCAACAGTATAAAATGGTGTCCCACTTTTCAAGTCTGTTTCTTGATTCTTAGTTGTGATTAATACAAGACCAAAAGCTTCAACAATGTGTCTCGTTTTAGCAATATTTAAATTACATTTGTGAAATGAAGAGTATCTTTTTGATTTTCTTTTACACTGATGTGTGCTCCATCTGAATTTATGCACTGAATTATATATCTGAATTTGTGATTTTTATACTGGGAAAGTTTAAATAAAATGAGTTCAGTAATGCATGAACACTGTTGAACGCGTGATAAACTTTGTGCAATACACAACAACCAACTTACTGGTAAAATAATCTGAAACATAGAATTCAAGTCATCTACTTCTACAAAGTATATTTCCATTGTATTAACATGAAAACTAGCAAACCTGAATATTGTCTCATTTATACTGAATAATCTAAATATAATCAAAGCATACATCAGTAAATGTCTCATGCTGCAAACTTACCTAAAACATTTCTGAATGTGATAAAAAATATAAAAACCTTTATAAGTTGGTTCAATGCTAATTACTTGGACAAAATCCAATGCACCACTAATGGACACTCTTACAGTGTTATGGTATTCATTAGCAATGGAGCACGCAACTGTATAAGAAGTGACACACTTCCATAGAACCAAAGCAAGTTGTCACTTATATGTGATAATTTCAGCAGCAAATGAGATGCCACCCAGAATACTGTTTGTAGATTGAACGACACTAGGGGTGTATATGAAGTAAGATTCAGTAGCCAACAGGATTGTGGAGTTATGACCAGTTATGAAAACCAATCGTCATCAGTCTGACAACAATGGTCTGATTGGCTCAAGGATAGCTAGCACCTTTTGGGAAAGAACAGTACAGGCAGAAACCTTCTGCAAGAGAAGATGGTATGTCCTTTTTTTTCCAGTAATATATCTGAAGCCCATTGATTCTTCTTCACCAGTTGCTGTAAACTCTGGCCTTCAACCAGTAACTAAATGATTTTGCAGTCAATATTCCAACTCCTGTGCTTCGCATGAAGAAGTGAAAATAACTTTGAGAAAAGAGTCTGAACAACAGAAAATCCTACCAAGCCAAAGGATTATCTCAGTGAAGCCTATAAAATGGGGAATTAAAACCAAATCCCCAGTGTCTTTGTTTCCAACCACCCATAACATCAATGAGGTTTTATCAGTCTGTGCACGTAGAAGGGCTTTAGAAGGGTGTTAGAGTTTTAACTAGTAGAGTTACGTGTCAACAGTTCATTGTAGTTTGTCTGTGGTTAGAATTTATTTATCTGTAACCAATAGCTTGCTAACTATAGTAAACTGGGCCATCATTATCAGCTAACCTGGATCTATTGAATGGCTGAATTAGAGACTTTGAGAACTTTGGTAAGATGTTTAATAATTGTGAGGACTCTCAGAATAGCAGAGATTGATTTCCAGCATGCTAACCCAGTAAGGTGTTATAACAGTGGAATGAGAGGCCTGGTATATGAAAGAACAGACAAAGCACACGGACTTCAGTTTTGGTAGATGAGCATGAAACACTCTAGTGCATTTGAAAAGAGTAGGTGGCAATACAGAGAGCCTCAACATCAGAAAATGCATGAATCTTATCTGAAAGCAAATCCAAGGCTTGAGAGACCTCTGGCTTTATGGATAGCAGGGTATATTACTTGAGGTCCATGCTGCACCTCTGTTCATTGGACATAGTAAACCAGCATGAATGAGTTGTAGCCAAGGTAGAACCAGAATATTCTTCTTCCTTCTTCCTGTGGCACCTGTGCCTAGAAACCATAATACAGGAAGATGGTGCACTTTGTGGAAGCAAGTGGTACAGATAATTTTACGAGAGATTTGTGAGATAGAACAGCGATGCACAATGTTCCCTCCCATCAGGACTGGTAGGTCCTTCGGTGGAGTCATCAGCCTTCGTGATGTCCCAATTATCTTCTGTTTCTTTGAATCCACCAAAAAGATTCACCTTTGTTCTCCTCTCTCAGGTAAAACCACAGATGAGGTCATTAAGGTCAAGTGACAAAGTGCAGATTAAGCTCTTATGCCAATGATCAAATAAAGTGACTGCCTTGATCTCTCCAAAGCACCAGGGCTTTGCAGCCAAACGAGGAAATTCAGGGTGATTGTATCAGAAGCACATCCCTCTTGGGATCCCAAGCCCATTCACCGTACCCCTCCACCACCCCACCAAGGTCTGGAACATAGGATGCTCCCTACTCTCACAGCTTTTCCAACCTGACAAGTCTCATTCTTCTGGGACCTTCCCTGTGCTGTGTGTCTTAGATCGTCAGAAGATGGACAATGTTTCTTCATTGTCAGACTCTGCAGGCGCAGTCTTTTAAATGCAAGAGGCTGTTGTGCTGGAACTACCACCCGGTGTGGCTAATCAGGATGCTCTCCCACTCTTACCATCTGCCATAAAGATAGTCGCAAGATTTATAAGTTGATAATCCACCGGTTTGCTTGCATTATGACACACCTTCCATAACAATTGAGGTCAGAACAAGGACAAACCCAGAGCTTCTGGTCCAGAGGTAGGCATGCTACCCATTGGTGCCACCAGATCTCATCTCCTTCAGTTCCCACTGTGAGATGCACATGCCCATCTTGTTTTGGAGCTGCCAACATTTATTGGCATTAGACTGCATTTAGTTCCAGCACTGGTGTGACAGCTATGACAATGCAGGCAAAATGGTTGATTGGGAGGTTTTGAGGCAGGATGTCTTCCTGATTGAAGAGCAGTATTCCTGTTTCCAGTCAATTTACCTTCTCAATGGCTCACCATGCAAATATTCTGACCTGGGGTAGCAGGAAGACAGGTTTATTTTTATTGCGCATCCAGTTACTGTTAACTTTGATATTGAATTTTATGGAAATTATATGCGGAACAGACAAATGTTGCTGAAAGATATTTGGCACACCAGACGCAACAGGTAGATTTTCTTAAGAAATAAACAAGGCAAACCTAAAAACAAGGGATGATAGTCACAAAGTGTTCAATGGAGTTAAAGGAAAGAAACATAGCAATCTGTGTTAGCAGTGGAAAGGCAATTTCAAAAGAAAAGATCACAGGATCATATGAATACGATATATTAAGTCCACGTTGACACTGATTCTTTTTCTTCTTGTTTCAGCTGTATTTAACGTAATATTTTTAATTTGATCTGATCTTAAGTACAGAAAGAGAAAATGTCACAAGACCCATTAAGCCTTCTAAATATATTTTACAATTTAATCTATTTTTCCCAATCAACCTGTTCAGGAATGTTATTACACATTTCAGGAGCAGGTGGGATTTGAACTTGGCCCAGGGGTAGTGACACTGCCTCTGCACGACAAGAGGGTTTCTATTAAGCCTTCTACATCTGGAATCTCAAAAAGCAGAAATTTCATCAAACCAAATCAAAGGCAGGTGCAAAGAATAAACTTCAATCCGTGTCATAAATTACTTGCTTAACGTATCTATCCTTTTTGTTGTCACTATCTCAGATGAAGCTGGATTGTTTGCAATTTTTCTTTTATTTTGTGTCTTGAGGCAAAGTACTGACCCTAAATCTCTTTGTTCACAATAATTGCCCACATTCACCACCTTAGCATCCTTCGAGAGGGATGAACTGTAAATGTACAAAAGTTTCACAGTTCACAGTCATTCAGTCAGGCCTTGGACAGGTTGTATGATGATGCAGGACACAATGAGGCAATTACATTGAATAGACAGGAGTTTGACTTGGCAGCCTACTTCATCCCCAAGTTTTTAGACCAGACATTTGTTTCATTGCCAAGACTGTCTGCATCTAGCTACATAATATTGTGTATCTCTGCCCATGGTTTCAGCAGCAGATAAGCCAAAACCAGCAACCCCTTTGAAGTACTTAAGTCTGCGTATGATTCTTTCCCTAGTCAGGCTCCAAACTTCCACCCTCCAGAGATTTGAGTTCATCCAAAACTGTTGATCTGGACACACGCTAAAGCCCAATTTGCTGTTCCTGGATCTGACATACAGAGAAGGGAAATAGTCCAACTTCCAGCACCCAACTTGGAAGAAACTTCCCTGAGTGGCCACATTTACATTCCACATGTAACTTAAGGAAGTGGGCCCTCACAACCTTGTGCATTTTCCATGTCCCATTCATGCTACTCATATCTCCAAACTTCACGGTCCCTTGTAACCTCTATTTGCCCATTTATCCACCCACTCTATAGCCCATCATATCCTCCAATTTTCATTTATGGCCCTCTCCCAATTCTCCTTGGCCCGTCCTTGCAATTAGGCTAAGTCATATCAATTTATGCTTTCCACTCACCATTCTTTATTCCAACACCCTTTACAAAGTCAACATGTATCCACCAAGTGCTATATATACAGATCTAAATGTAACAAAAATACTTATTGATGAATGCATATTCAGTACTATTAAATTCTTGGTTAGGTAATTAATCCACAAATAAAAACAACTATTTGCATTTACAGATCTACATTAAAGATAGCTAACCATTAAATAACTAATCACTCAATCAAATTGCAAACTTTGAATGCCCCCAACCCACTGTCACAATGAAAATTTGTGGAAGCAGTTAAGTGGTATTAATACTTTAATGATAATGCTTAGGGTTATGTCAATAACAGGCTTTGAAACTGCACCACGGATTTTTTTTAAGCAAAGAGACATGGCAGGCTGACTTTTGTCAAACCTCCAAAAAAGACAGAAGTTACAGCTCATTAACCCATAGTTTAAATAACTTGACAGCTCAACAGTTCAGTAGACCTTATCCACCTTTATGCACTTTGAGATCTACGTTTTAACATGCCAATATAGTACTTTACCTCTGCAAACAGCTTTGGTAAGTTTAGACTTTTTCTCAAATTTGTAAATCCCACAATTGTGTTTCAGAAGCCTTGGTGACCAAAATTGTTTCCAAGCGCAAGTAGTTGCATGTTTACATGTGCCAATATTGTATGAACTATACATGTGCAAAATATGTAACCCACCAACCCCACTGCAACAAAAATGCTAAGTGCTACTAACAATGGAGAAAGCTCCAAGTTCAGAATTCCAGTGTGATTTTATGCAAGGTGTATATCACTTTCATAGCTTCAAATTTCTTTTAACCATTGGCTGTTCCTCAGTGAGCTTAATTCATGACCTACCAGATTCTTGATTTTATAATTCTCATCTGCATCTTCAAATCTCTCCGTAACTTCTCCACACCTCATCCTGCAGTCTCCTCTAACCATTCAATTGTCCAACAATTCCTCTAACCATAACTTCCCAAAACTATTGACTATTATACTTCCGGTCATCAAGCTCTGGAAATTATACCCCAAATGTCTCAACTGCACAACTTCTCTCCTTCTCTAGGACCCTCTATGAAACTTACATTTTATGGCCACAGCTCCCAACGAATTCTTCTTTTGCCTGAAGTCGATTTGTGCTTCATTATCATCCTGTGAAACACAAGGCAATGTGTAAGGAGAGGCTAGAAAAACTCAAAGGTAGCAAGAACTGCAGATGCTGGAGTCAGGTCAATAGAATGTTGAGCTGGAGGAACACAGTAGGTCAGGCAGCATCAGTGGAGCAGGAGAGAGAGGACTCTGATGAAGGGTCCCGACACAAAACATCAACTCCTGCTCCTCTGGTGCTGTCTGACCCACTGTGATCTTCCAGCTCCACGCTTGAAAAAAAACTCAAGTTGATTTCTCTGGAGTGGCAGAGGCTGAGGGGAGACTTGATAGCAGTCGATAGAATTATGAGATGCATCGATGGGTTTGATGGTCAGAATCTTTTTTCCAGAGTTGAGATGTCTAATACTAGGGAGCATGCATTAAATGAGAAGGACACGTGAGAAGCAAATTATTTATACAGATGGTGATAGGAGTCTAGAACATGCTGTCGGAGTGATGGTGGAGGCAGATAAGTTAGGGGCGTTTATAGGATTTTTAGATAAACACATGAATATGCAAGGATTGGAGTGATATAGACCAAGGGCAGACAGAAAGGATTAGTTTAATTTAGTGACATGTTCTGCACAACATCGTGGGCCGAAGGGCCTGTTCCTGTGCTGTACTGGTCTATGTTCGATGTTCTAAATGCAAGTTGACATCGTTTTTAGTTATTAACAAGATACTATTAACAAAAGAGCGGCATGGTGGCTCAGTGGTTAGCCTTGCTGCCTCACAGCAATAGGAACACATGTTGAATTCCGCCCTTGGATGACTGTGTGGAGTTTGCACATTCTCTCCATATCTGCATGGGTTTCCTCCAGGTGGTTTCCTCCCGTAGTCCAACGATGTGCAGGTTAGGTGGACTGGCCGTGCTAAATTGCCCGTAGTATTCAGGGATGTAGATTTGAGTGGCTTATAGGGGGATGGGTCTGGGTGAGATGGTCTGAGGGTCAGTGTGGACTTGTTGGACAAAAGGGCATGTTTCCATACTGTAGGGATTCGATGATCAATGAAAACAGAAGGAAAAAGCCTTTTGTTGCATTGTGATTTAACTGAAATTTGTTTACATAATTATGAAAGTCAAATAGTCAAAATGTTAGTTATGAGATTCAGTCCAAGTACACCATGAGTTTGACAAGAATCTAACTTCTGTATTCTGTGCTGTTCTTTTCAGAGACAATGCATGTAATTTTAACTTAATTGACCCAACAGGAAACAGACTGAATTGAATCAATTGTCTATTTTACATCCCACACAACTTACTTTCTATAAAAGCCAATTCTATCCAATCTAAGGTATCAAGGTGTAAAGCTGGAAGAACACAGGCCTAAAACGTCAGCCTTCCTGCTCCTCTGATGCTGTTTGGCTGCTGTGTTCATCCAGCTTTACACCTTGGTATCTCAGATTCTCCAGCATCTGCAGTCCCTCCTATCTCTATCCAATCCAATCCAGTCAATTTCCGGAGTTAAAATTACCCAAGTCACTTTCTCCTTCAATACAAGTACATTTGCAAATAAAATAGCTGAGAATTTAAAACTGTTCTCAAAGCAAACATCATTTCTCCTTGTTCAGTTGAGCACAAACAGAACATGTCTGTAATAGGAATCAAACAAATTCCTTCTCCGACAAGAATCTACCTCTGCACTGTTAATATCTTATAGATTTAAATTATAGCATTCACCTTGGGGTTGTCTGCTAAAGTCTCATTCAAAGATCTGGGTATAAACTAAATTCAATATTTCTTGCAATGCCAGTATTTATCTTCAGTGATCATGAATTTCTATTGAACTTCATTAGTTGCTCACATTGCAAAAATACATAAACCAGAATTATTACCACTGCTAATTAAAATTAAATGGAATGTCAACATTTGAATGACATTAAATTTCCAGAAATGCTAAAATATATTTTGCAAAAATAGCTAACCAGCACTGTCATTTGGAGTTTAAATTGTCTTTTTGTGGATCTGTTGGGGCGTATAAATACCTCAAGCTGTTAACTGAAGATAGCAGCAGAGCTCCTAAGCCCAGGACTCATCTGCTCAGTCCACTTTTCTTTTGTCTTATTTTCTCTTTTCTCATTTTGTTTCTTCTTTTTACTTACCTCTTGTGAAGACCATGTTCATGGCAATGGCATCAGCAGCAGTGGGAATAGCCCAGTGCAGACTTGTGTTGGAGGCAAGTTTGGGTTCCTAGTGGCATCTGCATTGATGAGGTTGGCGCAGTGCCTGCTCATGGCTGTTGTGACAAAGGTGAGTTTGGGTTCATCCTGGCACCTGCAGCCGGTGTAGATTCATGGAGGTGGTAACGAGGGTGAGTTTGAGCCAGTGCGTTGGCGAAGTTCAGTGAGGACACATGGTGACAGCAGAATCGGTGGGGACAAAATGGTGCCAGAGAGTGGCAACACTCGTTCCGGTGGCATGGGCTCGTCACTGGCCTGTCCAGGCCCATGGCTGAGCACTTAATAAGAAGGACAGTAAAGTTGAACTTTATTTCTTTATTTTTTTGCCCTTATATTCTATATTTTGGGCTATCGTTCAATGGTTTTAAGATGGTACTGGAGGGTGCCAATACTATGCAACACTTTTCGCTGTATTTTGTAACAAAATACACATGACAGTAAATAAATGAATGAATATGCAAATGAACTGGATTTCAGATATGTTATATTCTCTACCCAGATTCAAAGCTACCTGATTGAATCGAAAATTTGAAAGCCTGACAAGTTAGAATAAGCATAATCACTTTTGCTATTTCCCAATCACAATCACTATTTGCATGCTCAGCCAGCTTCACTGAAGCTTAACCTCCCTAGCCACCGCATTGGTATTACTATAGTCAATAAAGTTAAAAGGTTAACAGCAGTGGAAGAAGCTGACCACATTTTCTTCCTCAAATTATCAAAAAGCTAAAAAAAAGTGATGAGATTCTAAACTGTGCAGACTAGAAGATCTCAAGTTTTGATGTAATTTGTGCGAAGTTAGTTGAATTTGGCCAGAGCAGCAGTTGGCATGCAACAGTTGGCCTCAGTTTCCCATGCTAGGGGGAGAAAAGTTCAGCAAGATTCCTGAATTCTATCCAATGACCCTTGCATGACTCGAGCACATTAGTGGAAATAATAATTCTAAGCCAACCATAACAGAACATCTTTCATTTCTTCCACTTCTCTTTCTGGAAATGAATTACATTTAATATATTAAACTCTCCACCTAGTGGCCCAAACGAAGAACAGGAAAAGTTTGTGCCTAATAGTACACGCTAAAGGAGTAGATTTTAATTTTCATATATAGTTCTGAAACACTCTGTTAACCATTTTCCACATTTTTGAATAAAGAATATTTAACGTTGTCAGAAATGTCCACAACCATGACATTATAGAATAACCTAGGCAGAGTAAGTAAACTAATTGATCATTATGACATTTTATTTTTCACAGTGAGCAAAACATACTGTAATTGCATTTAAGTTAATTATTGCAACTGGATTGGAACTTTAAAAGTATGGGTTTTCAAACCTCTTGGATTTCTTCTTTGGTAAACAATTTTCTAATCTTCCTGGAAACACCATTGTGTTGGCATATGTACATCATATATAATGAAAAGAAAACTATAAATTTAGTGGTTTATTCCAATACTCGCAACAATTGTTGCAAAGTTGGGCAGAGTATTTGTGGACTGGGAGGCAGGATGCTAGAATTTGGCATTTATAAAATTTTGGTGTTTGTAAGTTGCTAGGTGCATGGTCCCTTGAAAAGATGATGCACTTTTTCTATGCTTAGAGGTTCAATATGGATGTCTGTGAGCACAGCTTTTGGGTTTGCAGGTGCACAGAACACTCAAACTGAAATATTTGTATCAATAGGCTGTATAGTTAGTAGTCCAAACAGCAGTTTTGTTTTGTTATCAAGACAACATTTTTTACTTTCAGCCACTCAATTTGAATCAAGTGTGTTGATACCAAAAAATAAATTAAATGTAAACTTGATGGTTTTGGCAACATAGGACTAACCCTTATGTAAGAAATTGATGTGTCATCAAGGGTATAAAAAGACAAAGCAGTTGGGCAAAGTCAAGACAGTGAATGGCCATCTGCAAGAGTTAACAGCTTTCAGCTCTCAAGAGAGAATCACTAACTATCTCAGTCATCTCTATATCTAGAGAAATCACTATCTAAATCAAAGGTACCTATGGCACAACTACCTAATATTCCTGCAGAACATTTGACAGAGAAGGCTCAGAACATTCTGGAAGATACATGACCTGGCTGTAATTTTGAGAGACTAAATTCAATGTTTTGTTTTATTTTACATAAGTGGGACTTGTATTTATTAGAACAGCATACCATAAGAATCTTGCTTTATGCATGGAAAGCTAATTCTTAGAAGGGGTTTATTCAGTTTGTTAGTAATTCAGTTAATTTGTTCACTGTTGGTTGTAAAGTGAGTGTCAGGGGTTTATTTTACTTAACCACTTGAACTTGCTGAAAAAAAAACAGATTTCACTCCTTCACACATTATTTTCAAACACATTATAGGGCAAGCCGTTCCTCCCTGGGTGTTTTAGTTTTAGTTAGCAGAGGGGGGTCAAGCTCAGCTTTGAAACATTTTGGGGATTCAGGCCTGGGATCTGGCCAGCTCAGGTCCAGGATTTGGACAGGTTGAGGCAGATCGGGCCTGGGATTAGAACAGATTTAAACAGTGTTGAACAGCTTTGGGGTACAAAAGGCCCAGCAGATTTAAACAGATTTGGGGTCTAGTGTCCTAGATCTTTAAATAAAACTTAAGTGAGAAGCGGAAAATCTGTTTAATTTAGGTTGCTTATAGTTGGTTAAATCAAAAGTGGGGAAATGGCGCCTGGAATTGCTAAAGACGTTTTGGGGTTCAAGGATGCTTCTGGAATTTACCAAGAAAGTTTAGAAAGACAGAAAAAAGAGTCCCTTTTAGAATTAGCAGACAGGCTAGAACTGGGTTTAACTAGGGATTTGGAGAAAGCTGAAATTGTAACGGAGTTAGTTGAGCACTTCGGTACATTACAGAAACAGTTAAGTGCAGTGGAGATGGAAAAAAATTAAATTGCAAATTAGGTGATTAGAGTTAGAGGACAAAGAAAAGGAAAGAAGATTCCAAGCAGAGGAAAAAGAGAGGGAAAGAATAGCCCTATCCAAAGAAAAAGAAAAGGATAGCCATGGCAGAAGAGAAAGAAATTAATGTTTGAGATGTCATCGTAGCTAATAGCCTGGCAAGAATTATAAATATGCCCAAATATTACCAAAATTCAATGAAAAATATGCGGAAGCCTTTTTCATTTCCTTTGAGAAATTGGCTAAACAGGTGAACTGGCCAGCAACTGTGTAGGTGATGTTAATTCAGAGCAAGTTGTTCGGCAGGGCTAGTGAAGTGTTTTTGCCGCGCTGACAGAGGAGGTGTCAAGACAATACAAAGAAGTAAAAGAGGCCATTTTGAGTGCCTACAAATTGGTACCAGAAGCATATCAACAATGATTTAGAAATGCAAGTAAGGAGCCAGTCAGATTAATATCAAGTTTAAATAAATTAAACTGAGCAACATCGATAGATGCATGAGAGCACTAAAGAAAGAAAAGACAAGAAACAGCATAATCTGTAATCTCATGGCCCATCATATGCCCCAGTCTACCATTTCCACAAAATCAGGTGAGCAAATCTAGTTCAGTGGAGAGTGCAGGCTCAGTGGTTAGTACTACTGCCTCAGAGTGCAAGGGTTCCCAGTTTGATTCCACCCTCAGGCGACTGTCTGTGTGGAGTTTGCACATTCTTCCCGTGTCTGCGTGGGTTTCCTCTGGGTGCTCCGGTTTTCTCCCACAGTCCGAAGATGTGCAGGCTGGGTGGATTGGACATGTTAAATTGCCCGTAGTGTCCAGGGATGTTGTGATTAGGTGGATTATAGGGGTATGGGTCTAGGTGGGATGGTCTGAGGGTCAGTGTGGACTTGTTGGACCAAAGGGTCTGTTTCCACTCTGTAGGGATTCTATGATCCACTTGCCAGGAGCAAAATCAGGCATGACTAAATATTTGCCGCAGGATGGAATTTGCTCTATCACTCAGGCTGGAGATGCAGCCTGAACCAGTCCATGAGCTGGGTACATGTCCCCGAATGCACAGTGTCTTTTGTTGATGCATTGGAATGATAATTGCCTTATCACTCCAAGGTGCATCATTGAACTGCAGAAGCATATTGTAAGTGGTTTGGAGATGCGCCATGAGGGTTCTTAGAGGTCTGTATGTGTCGGATTCCAATATCTATGAACAGAAGTTCATCTGGCCAATGCCCTGAGAAGTTGGAACCCAGTGTCCAAAATGGAGGCCCTTTGGAGAAAGCAGTGATGCTGAAGTCATTAGGTATCTGCTCTGACTTCCATCTCAAAAATTCTCAGTATCTAGTTTGTTCCCTGAATTTGACAAGGTGGGAAACTGTAAATATTAATGAGATGAGATGTACCAATACTGAGGTTCAATTCTGGACACCACATTACAGGAAGGATGTGGAGGCTTTAAAAAGGGTGCACAAGAAGTTAACCAGGATGCCACAAAAACAAAGTTGCTGGAAATGCTCAGCACGTCTGGCATCAGCCGTGAAGGAAAAAATCAGAGTTAGCATTTCAGGTCCAGTGACCCTTCCGCAGAACTCGGAGTTGTGAGGGTTTCTGGACTGGAAGTATTAACTCTGACTTTTTTATTCACTGATGCTGCCAGACCTGCTGAGCTTTTCCAGCAAGTTTCTTTTTGTTCCTGATTTGCAGCATCTGCAGTCCTTTTGGTTTTTACCAGGATGGTGTCTGGATTAGAGGGTATGTACCATAAAGACAGGCCTGGAAAACTCAGACTATTTTCCCTAGATTGGCGGAGGCTGAGGAGAGACTTAATAGAAGTCTACAAAATTATGAGATGCATGAACAGGGTTGAAAGTCTGAAATTGTTTCTCAGAGTTGAAATGTTTAAAACTAGGGGGGCATGCATTTCATGTGAGATGGGGAAAATTCAAAGGAGATGTGAGGGACAGGATATGTGGAACATACTGCTAGGGCTGGTGGTGGAGGCAGGCAAAATAGGGCAGTTTAAAAGACTTTTAGATAAGCATTTGAATGCATGGAATTGAAGGATATGGACAAAGGGCAGGGAGAAGGGATTAGTTTAATTTGGCACAACATCATGGGCAGAAACGTCTGTTCCTGTGCTATACAGTGTTATGTTCTATGTTCTAAGGTCATTAACAAACCAAAAGACCAATTAAAAGACAACTTGCTACTGCCGAAGAGAAATTCAATTTGCCACTTGGCAGTTGCATAGAGATGTAGTGAGTTGCTCCCTACATTGAAATGGTCCTCACTGGAGTTCTCAGATAATTCTGCAACAATTCTCAGCATAGCCCACATCATTCAGGCCCCTAATTGAACCAAAGAATTAGTATAACCAATCCCTGGCTGTGATTTCTGCTTTGTTACACTTGTAAGCAGGATATCTAAGAAGCATTTTCCGAAGAAAGGTCAAGGCCTGAAATATCAACTTTCCCGCACCTCTGATGCTATCTGCCCTGCTGTGTTCCTCCAGCTCCACACGTTGTTATATCTTAAAGCAGTATGCTTTCGGGTCAGAGGAGCTGAACAGGCTCTCCTTTTTTATTCAACTGCACCCTCAGTTGGTTGCAATGAGTTTAATTTTTTTAAAACAACCCTCCATCTTCTCTCAGTCGCAAATGAACTTTTGTTTTAAAAGGAGTCAAGTTAAGCAGCTTTCTTGAATTAATAAGAAAGAGAGTTTATTAATATCTAATCATCAGATAAATAGTAACACAACAGTAGACACAGACTAGAAATAAGAGGTGAATCCATAAAGATTGAAGTTTTAAATATAAGGTATACAATCAGAATCTGAATTTTTAATGCAGAGCATTAAAATCTAACTTTTCAGCTATTTTAGTGCTATGAACATGTTGAGAATTCTCTGGTTTCTTTGTGGAAGGTGGTATGCTTGGATCTGCGTATTAATGAAGCAAGATGAGCAGTTCAGAAAGTAATTAACAAGAAAGAATCCACCATAACAGGCAACCCACTGTTTCCAAGGGAGAATCTGGATTGATGCCTGGAACTTGCCTAAAAGATGCAGTAAGTTGCTTCTGATTCTGACATCAAGATATCTCATCATGGCCCATGTCATTTAGTGCCTTAAAAGATTCTGCTCAATACCTTTTCATTGTCACTCAGTGTCACACTTTGTTTCATAATGCTCCTCTGAAGCACCTTGGCATGATTCATTACATGAAATGTTTTGTATAAATGTAGGTTGCTGTTGAAACGAGGGAAACGTTTATTGCTATTTCAAAGTGCAATCATGGTGAAGCAACTTTTCCCTTCAAACGTTTACATACATGAAGCATCTTTGGCTTTCCTGCATTTCATCAGCAGTTTTTAATTTTAGTGTAAGACAATTCACATTTATAGTAAGCAAAGCCTGGTATCCACTTATACACTATGAAAACAATGGACCCAACTCTGCAGTCAGTGGTAAATGAATGCCATTCCCTGTTCACAACACTGACAGCTGTCGACAATGGTTTTGTGGACTCTTGAGCATAGATAAAGTGTCAAGAGCTTTTTGCTCTGGTATGGCACCCTCTGCAGGAGTTTTATGGCATGTGCGAGTAAGACAAGAAACAATGAGACTCATTCACAGGACAAAATAACTCCTCTCTGCAACATCAGAGATAATGGAAACTGCAGATGCTGGAGAATCCGAGATAACAAAGTGTGGAGCTGAACTTTTTCTGATGAAGGGTCTAGGCCCGAAACGTCAGCTTTTGTGCTCCTAAAATGCTGCTTGGCCTGCTGTGTTCATCCAGCTGCACACTTTGTTATCTCGGATTCTCCAGCATCTGCAGTTTCACAGCAGGCCAAGCAGCATTTTAGGAGCACAAAAGCTGACGTTTTGGGCCTAGACCCTTCATCAGAAAAAGTTCAGCTCCACACTTTGTTATCTCCTCTCTGCAACATGCTGAGTTTAAGGTAAGGTACTATTTACAATCTCAGAAGGAGAAAGGCAACTTCAACCAAGTTTATCTACGCATGTGCTTAATACAGATGTCACTGTCCAAAATACACTTTAGCAGTGAACATTGCTAGCATCACTGTTATCAATAAAGCAAAACAGAAGTCAGTATATTTTTTAAATTGTAGATCTTTTTTATCTGTTATATGAAGTAGTCACAATCAATAGAATACGGCCTATTGCCATTGAAATAATAGAATTTTAATTGAACTTTGCAAAATGTTTTCTTACAAATTATATCTCTGCAAGAATACTATTATTCAATATAGAAAATATTAACAGATTCAAAATAACTTCTCCTACTATTACAATTTCAAATGTCTTTAAGTTATGAGGATAGACTGTATAAAATCAGTTTTAAATCCCTTGAGTCTCAAAGACTGAGACAGAATTAATCAACGATTATTGATTAATTAAGATTAAAGGATTTCATTGGGTCGAACGCAGAAACTATTTCTCCTTATTGGACAATCCTGATGATCTCTGCACCAACTTGTTTGAACTTTGCACTATTTGCCACAAGACATCCATTTACTTGCCCAATGGATGAGCCACACAAAGCAGCTGTGACAACCATTACTGTTTAAAAAGAAGACATCAGTGATCAATTTCAACAGTTACAGAGAAGATCTCTAATCCAGATACTTCTGCTTCCCTTAGATAGTGGTACTTCTTAGTAATGTCAACACGGACACATTTTTGCATGTTGAATTTAAATAATTAAATGATTAGACATAGTAGATACAAAGAAGCTGTTTCTTCTGGTTGGGCAGAAGCAGGCTGTAATTATGGGGAATAAATGAACCATTTCATTTACTATATTCAATGCAATATTGGTACTCAACAACCTACCGCACAGCCTCTCACAATCCATCAAAGTATAGAAAACACCAATTTAAGAAATTGTTTAAATGACCACTCTGTTAAAGGAATTTGCCTCATTGTATTGTTCCTGAGCCATTATTATTCCTCTGCAATATGTTACAAGTTTGTCAGCAATTGGAGCTGGAGTTTAGGCACCTTCACCCACAACACATTCATTCGCATTAGACCATAAGAGATAGAAGCAGAAGTAGGCCATTCAGCCAATCAAGCCTGCTCTACCATTCAATGAGATCATTGTTGTTTTAATTATTCTCCAAAAATTGCTGGAGAAAGTTAGCAAATCTAGCAGCATCTTTGGAGAGCAAGCAGAGCTAATGTTTGGAGTTCAGAGACCCTTCCTTAGACATGATGGTAGCTAGGAAAATGTGACCATATTGCTAATGACAGGGGGTGGGGGAAAGACCTAATGGATAAGTGGAAATGAAGCCCAGAGAGAGAAAGTGATGGTTGACAGTTTGCTAATAATCTTCAACTCACCTTCCTGCCTTTTACCTGTAAGACCTGATTCCCTCACTGATTAAAGTATTGTCTATCTCAGTCTTGAATATGCTTAACAACCCTGGCTCAACAGCTCTCAGTGGGAAAGAATTCCACAGATTCACAAATATCTGAGAAAAGAAATTGCTCCTCATCTCTGTATTAAATGTGTGACCCTTTACTTTGAGATTATGCCCCCTCATATTACCTGTCCCTCAACAAGAAACAACCTTTCCGCATTTCCACTGTCCAGAGCTCTATGAATTTTATGTTACTTACTTTTGCATTCTTATTCCGACATCTAAATTTAGGTAATTAAACATAGGTCAAGAATTCAACCAGTTGCTTTCCCTCTCTCAACACCTGAAATATTTAAAGGATGAACTCACTTTTAATTCTTTGGCTACAGTTTATAAATACTATCTCTAAACTACAATACTCAATTCGAAACAATGAAAAATACTAAGAATGAAACTGTGAGACACAATTGATTTTTCATCTCAGTTCTATGCAAGAATGAGATGTCTGCACATACACTCAGTTTACCTGATATCCTGTCATGTTTTTAGAGGAAAAACTGGTGATATAATGCAAATAGGCATTGTTAATTGTTTCTTCAATGTTTCCACCAAAGAAACAGAGGAAGAGCTGGACAACTCACACAAAATTTCCAAGAGGTGTTTCTTGTTAATCCTCAAGACAGATAGTTAATCTGTCAAAATAGCAAACCAAGGAGAATAATTGCCCTGTGTAAACAACTGAGATAAACAGGAAAGTCTTTAAAAAGATATTACGATCACAAAGTGGTCCTTTTGTTGTAGTTCAGGTGCTGGAAAATCTTGATGGTTCAGTACCATTTCAAAAATGCCTGTTTTTTTAATCACGATGCTTAACCAAGGTGCTGAAGAAATGCCTATGAAAGTTGCAAATCTCTTGGCATTGTTATTTGTGGGAAAGCTAATCTGTCTTTTGATCACAAGATTGTGATACAAACGTGGGCAGCAAGTGCTAACACAGTTAGCCACCAACCCGCCTTCCCCCAACAAAAATAAAGACATAATCCCTCACATCCCCACCAACCTCCGCGTCCAGCGTATTATTCTCAGACACTTCTACCACCTACAATATGACCCCACAGCCAAAGAGATATTTCCCTTCCCACCCCTATTCGCCTTTCAAAGGGACTGTTCACTCCGCAACTTCCTTGTCTGCCCCACACTCCCTACCAGCCCCACCACCCCAGGCACCTTTCCACGCAACCTCAGCAAGTGTGACACCTGCCCCTACACCTCTCCCCTCACCCCCATCCCAGGCCAAAAGCAAACATTTTATATCAAACAGGAGTTCACCTGTATATCCTCCAACTTCGTCTACTGTATCCTTGCTCCCAATGCAGCCTCCTCTACATCGGCGAGACCAAGCATAGACTTGGGGACCATTTTGTAGAGCATCTGCACTCTGTACGTGACAAATGACAACACCTTCCAGTTGCAAACCTTTTTAACTCCCCCTGACTGACAAGTCCATTCTGGGCCTCTTCCAGTGCCACAATGACACCACATGCAAACTGGAGGAACAACAACCCATATTCTGCCTCAGCAGCCTACAGCCCAATGGCCTTAACATGGAATTCAGCAGTTTTAAAATCCCCCCAATCCCAGCCTCATCCCATGTCCAACCCTCTCTCTCATCCCTGCCTCCTTGACCTGACACAACCTGTCCATCTTCTCTCCCACCTAACCTGATCTGACCTTTCCCACTGACCAATCCCACTACTCCCACCTGCATCCACCTTTTGCCATCCCAACTAGCTCCCCCAGCCCCACCCATCCTCCCTCTCTTTATTTCCAGCTCTCTTCCCTCTCCCCATTTCTGAAGAAGGATCCCGATCTGAAACATAAAGCTTCCTGCTCCTCTGATGCTGCCTGGCCAGCTATGTCCTTCCAGATCCACATTGTGTTGTCTCTAACTCTAGCACCTGCAGTTCTTGCTTTCTCTGGGCATTAAGTGCTGAACTGTAAAGCAAAAGTGCAGAGGACAGAAAAACAAAATTGGTGAGAAAATTCCAAAAAAAAAGCAAACTTTCTATAAGTGACAAAAAGACAGCAGAAGTTGTAAAGATACTTTAAAGTAATTCAGCATAAAAACAGGATAACAAAGTGTGGAGCTGGATGAATACAGCAGGCCAAGCAGCATCTTAAGAGCACAAAAGCTGATGTTTCGGACCTAGACCCTTCATCAGAAAAGGCGGAGGGGGAGACGGTTCTGAAATAAATAGGAGAGGGGGAGGCCGACTGAAGATGGATAGAGGTGAAGATAGGTGGAGAGAGAGTGTATAGGTGGGGAGGTAGGGAGGGGATAGGTCATTCCGAGGAGGACGGACAGCTCAAGGGGTTGGGATGAAGTTAGTAGATCGGAAATGGAGGTGCAGTTTGAAGTGGGAGGAGGGGATAGGTGAGAGGAAGAACAGGTTAGGGAGACGGGGACGAGCTGGGCTGGTTTTGGGATGCAGTGTGGGAAGGGGAGATTTTGAAGTTTGTGAAATCCACATTGATACCATTGGGCTGCAGGGTTTCCAAGCGGAATATGAGTTGCTGTTCCTGCAACCTTTGGGTGGCATCATTATGGCACTGCAGGAGGCCCAGGAAGGACATGTTGTCTAAGGTATGGGAGGGGGGAGTTAAAATGGTTCGTGACTGGGAGGTGCAGTTGTTTATTGCGAACCGAGTGTAGGTGTTCTGTAAAGCTGTCCCCAAGCCTCCGCTTGGTTTCTCCAATGTAGAGGAAGCCACATCAGGTACAGCAGATGCAGTATACCACATTGACAGATGTGCAGGTGAACATCTGCTTGATGTGGAAAGTCATCTTGGGGCCTGGGATGGGGGTGAGGGAGGTGGTGCTGGGGCAAGTGTAGCACTTCCTGTGGTTGCAGGGGCAAGTGTCGGGTGTGGTGAGGTTGGAGAGGAGTGTGGATATCTTGCATTCTCCAGCATCTGCAGTTCCCATTATCTCAGCAGAAATACGTTTGAATTTATTTGATGTTAGATTGTAGGATTTAGAAACAATAAGAGACCTTTTTCTTGGAAAATATAGTTTATTCACAAACATTATCTGTATGCATATATATAGATACAAAAGCAATTCTGTACAGTCTTTTCATGTAGAACATAGAACATAGAACATTACAGCACAGTGCAGGCCTTTTGGCCCTCGATGTTGTGCTGACCTGCCATACCAATCTGAAGCCCATCTAACCTACACTATTCCATCTACGTCCATATGCTTATCCAATGACGACTTAAATGTACCTAAAGTTGGTGAATCTACTACTGTTGCAGGCAAAGCATTCCATTCCCTTACTACTGAGTAAAGAAAATACCTCTGACATCTGTCCTATATCTTTCACCCCTCAATTTAAAGCTATGCCCCCTCATGCTCGCCATCACCATCCTAGGAAAAAGGCTCTCCCTATCCACCCTATCTAACCCTCTGATTATTTTATATGTTTCAATTAAGTCACCTCTCAACCTTCTCCTCTCTAATGAAAACAGCCTCAAGTCCCTCAGCCTTTCCTCGTAAGACCTTCCCTCCATACCAGGCAACATCCTAATAAATCTCCTCTGCACCCTTCCCAAAGCTTCCGCAGCCTTCTTACAATGCAGTGACCAGAACTGTACACAATACTCCAAGTTCGGCCGCACCAGAGTTTGGTACAGCTGCAGCATAATGCGGCTGCACCAGAGTTTTGTACAGCTGCAGCATAAAGTGAAGAAGAATAAATACGAATTATGGAATTTGACATTCCCTATACTTGTAAAATCCAAAGTTATTCCCTACTCATGCTGATGTGCTTTTACAAGGGATTTATTCTGTCCTGATTCTCTTGAAAAAGGATGTTGTAAACCTGGTGCCAAGGTGTCTGCTCCATAGAAAGAAGATTAAGTAGCTTTGCAATTTTTAAAAAAATAGGGAACATTTCCAGTAAGAAACCAATAGAGTTGAATGCTCCAGCTGGAGCTCTCCAGTCCACCCGTTCTTTCTCTTCCTTTTCTTTTCCTCCCATTCTCTTATCCTTTCTCTCAGCCTCGGATACCCTGGCCTGGCCTCTACCTCCCTTTCTCAGAAGTGGTGTCACCACTTGGATACACCAGCAGCCAGAGATGGGTTGCCAGCACGCAGCAGCTGGAAAAATGTTGGTAATGACCAGCAGCCCAAAGTGGGGATACCAGTGACCACTGCAACTAGCAGAGCATTGTGGAACATTGTGGCAGCAGCTCAGTATGGAGCGGGGATAGCAGCCCAATGCAGAATAAAGTTTCAGCCAGCGCTCAGAACATGTCGATTATCCATGCATTGGTCTGCTGCAGGGAGCCCTTGGAGAGAGACTGTGATCTTTGTGTTTTAACTTTGCTTCCTGTTTTTCTGACATATGGTCATATTGCATATCACTGAAATGCAACATCTTTTTCTTCATTTCTCTATTCCGTAACTAAGGATTGCACCTAGGTATCTTTGTACGTAAGATGGCACTGTAAGTGGTGACTTATAAACTTTTTAACTGTACTCATTTGAGTACATGACAATTAAGCTGATTTGATTTAAAAAGGGGGTTGAGTGGGAGGAGTCAAGCTCAAACAAACTGAGGGTTTTATTTTTCTTTCAATTGGTGAAGTTGAGATTTTGGAATTGAAGCTGCTTGGTACAGCTCTCTCATGGCTGCTGCAAAAAAAAGCTTGAGTTCTGTCTTTCTGCTGCTATATTCATTCTGTTGGTGTTTGTTCTCCTAGGCTGCAGCAAAAGATGGAAATCTGTTCTGATAAATTTCCCTTTGCCAAGGTTCTCTTTCCACTGTTATATTTGAACAGTTGCTGGGTAGTAGTTAAATAATGTATTATTTTATTAAGTATTTCAATGCAGTTAAAATGATGCCAATTCTTACACAGTCATCTTTTCCCTCTCTGCCTTGGTGGCAGTAGCCCCAACCTTTAGTGTGTCCCTCAGCACATTGTCTTGGATCTTGGAATGTGCCAGTCTGCAAGACGTAGAAATTGTAAGACAGTTAATCTTCCGAAACGAGCCTGTTGTTGTGAAGTTGGGTGGAGTACTTGTCATTCGGGAGGCAGGAAGTTGGAATTTAATGCTTGTAGAATCCTAGAGGGGAAGGCACTGAGTGGTGCCTTTAAAAGATCATGTGTTTTTTCTGTGCTTGGTGATTTAACATGGATGTCTGTGAGCAGCAGCTTGAAAGTTTGCAAGTACACAGACAGCACCCACATTGAAACATCTGTATTGCAAGGCTGGACAGTTAGTAGGCCAAATAGCAGTGTTTTTCTTTACCAAGGCAACATGCTTTTGAATTTAGCCAATCTAACCTAACGCCTATTTAAATTAAGTCTGCTGGTTTTTGCAACATAGACAATAGGTGCTGGGGTAGGCCATTCGGCCTTTCAAGCTAGCACCACCATTCATTATGATCATCCACAATTAGTATCCTGTTCCTGCCTTATCCCCACAACCCTTGATCCCACTATCTTTAAGAGCTCTATCTATCTCTTTCTTGAAAGTATCGAGAGACTTGGCCTCCACTGCCTTCTGGGGCAGAGCATTCCATATATCCACCACTCTCTGGGTGTAGAAGTTTTTCCTCAACGCTGTTCTAGATCAATCCTATTGTAAGAAATATTGATATGTCATCAAGGGTATAAAAGAAGGGGACAGTTGTGCAAAGACCCCAGAGCTGGCTGCTCTCCACCACAGCTAACAGCCCACAAATCTCAAGGGAAAAATCACTGGTTCTCACAGCCTCCTGTATGTCTGAGTGAAAGCACCATCTAAATAACAATGGTACCAATGGCCCAACTCATTAATATTCCTGGCAGAAGAATTGACGGAGAAGTCACAGAACGTTCCAGAAAGCACGTAACTTGACTGAAATTTTGAGAGACAATTTTTTTTTTATATATTGGTACGTTGTATTTTTATATATTTACACATCGTATTTTTTGGAACAGCACTCCATCAGAATATTTCTTTATTCAGGAATAGTTGGTAGTTAGAATGGATTTATTCACTTTGTTAATAGTTTAGTTAATTTGTTTACTGTTACAGGTAGATAAATAAATTGTTACTTGTTGGTTTTTCTAGTAAGTGTCAGGGATTTATTTTATTAAACTACTAGAAGTTGCTGAAAAGCAGGTTACACCCTTTGCACACGCCTTTTACAGATTATAGGTTGAGGTCCTCCTCTTTGGGTGTTTCAGTTTTAGTTAGCAGAGTTGGGGGGAGGGGGGGGTGGTGCTCAACCTCCACTTCATAACAGAATGAGGACTCGTCTGAGTTTGGACAGATTCAAACAGATGTAGGGTACAAAAGGTCCCAGCAGATTTAAACAGACATGGAGACAAGCGTCCAAGATTTTTAAATAAAACTTGAGTGAGAAGTGGAAAATCTCTTGAATTTCGGTTGCTTGTTGTTGGTTAAATCAAAAGTGGGGAAACGACTTTTAACATTGCTAAAGAGGCTCTGGGGATGAAGATGCTTCCCAAATTTACCAAGAAAGTATAGAAAGACAGAAAAAAGTGACGCTTTTAGAAGTAGCAAACAGGCTAAAATTGGTTTTAACTAGGGTTAGTAAGAAAGCTGAAATTGTCATGGAGTTAGCCAAGCATTTAGGTATGTCAGAGAAACAGCCAAGTGCAGTGGAGTTAGAAAAAAATTAAATTGCAAATGAGACAATTGGAGTTAGAAAGTGAACTTAAAGAGATTGGAGTTAGAGGGCAAAGAAAGGGAAAGGAGAGCCCTAGCTGAAGAATTAGAAAAAATAGCCATGGCAGAAGATAAAGAAAGGGAAAGAATGTGCGAGTCGGAAAGGATGAAGTTGGAACTTGAAGTAAAAAGACTTCAAATGACAGAAGTAAAAGTACAAGTTAGAAGTGATGTGGAGAAACTCATTGTTGTCAACAGCATGGCAGAGATATATATATAAATATGTCCAAACATTACCAAACTTTGATGAAAAAGATGAGAAGCTTTTTTCATTTCTTTTGAGAAATTGGATAAACAGATGAACTGGCCAGAGACTGTGAGTAACGTTAATTCAGACCAAGTTGTTCAGCAGAGTTGTGAGGTATTTGTAGCACTGTTGAAGGAAATGTCAGGAGAATATGATCAAGTAAAAAATACTATTTTGAGTGCCAATTAATTGGTACCAGAAACAAATAGACAATGGTTCAGAAATGTAAGGAAGGAACAGGGTCCAACTTATGTCAAGTTTGAAAGAATTAAACAGAGCAACTTGCATAAAACATAAAAGATAGAAAAGGCATATGAGGCTTTTAGACAGAATACTCTGCTGGAGGAGTTTAAACTCATTTCTAGAAGTGATAAGGACTCATGTTGAGGAATAGAAAGTTAAAACAGTGAGAAGGGCTGCAGAGATGGCGGAAGAATATGCATTAGTGCATAAGTCAAAATCTAACTTCCGATAGGAATTTCATTCTGTGAGGGATAGAAATTGGGAAAGTGGGAGATCCTTCAATGAAAAACAATAAGTAGATCACACTGGGAACAGTTTGCTACATGTGAAAAAAGAAGCCCAGGAGGGTGGAAAGAGGTGAAAGACCTCAGGTGTATTTGCTGCAATAAGGTGGGTCACACGAAGTCATAGTGCTGCTGGTTTATGAGCGACACTAAGAAAAAGGATGTGATAAGAAAGGCTAAAACAGTGGGAAAGTTGAGGTTAGTGAAGGACATTCCAACAAAGGTCAAGGAGCTGCAGGAGAATGCACTGCCTAGTCATGGACTGGATAGTAAGTTAGTGCCTGATCTCTTCAAAGACTTCACCTGTTTAGGAAATAGTTACTTGGGTAGAATAGAGGGAGTAGGCAAGAGATACGGGAACCAGTCTGTCTCTAATAATAAGAGATGAAAACGTTTGGACTCTTTCTGAAATATGGCCCAAGAGAGTGGTAATCTGCAGATTAAATGGAGAGAGGAGTAGTGTTCATGTGATGAAATAAGGCTAGAAATTTCAATCAAGACTTGGGAAGTGACAGTGGGAGTGATAGAAAAATTGGCTAGTCCAGAAATTCAGTTTGTTTATTTATTGAAATGATATAACTGGATCACAGGTTGAAGTGATGCCCATTGTAGTGGAAAAGCCAAAAGAAAACCAGGGAACTAAGGAGTTAAAAGATAAATACCCTGGCATTCTTCCGAACTGTGTACTGACAAGATCCCTGCCATAAGTTAAAACAAGAAGGGAACACAAAAGAGAAAGATGAAGGAGTTGAAGTCCAGTTAGCTGATACTCTGCTTGATGAAAGGGTGAAGGAAAAACCGAAGGAGGTATAGAGGATCAGGCAGAGGTATTCAGTTCAGAAAAATTAATGGAGTTACAACAAAAAGATGAGACAATGAAGGATTTATATCATAAAGCTACTCGGAAAAGGAATCAGAAAGTATGGTATTACCTTAAGGATAAAATCTTAGGATGGAAATGAAGGCCTTGCCAGGTTAATGCAGATGAGAAATGGGCTTAAGGTCACCAGATTGTGTTGCTGGTAAAATATAGACAGGACGTATTGTGGGTAGCACACAAATTACCAGTAGGAGGTCATCTAGGAGTGAGGAAGATACAGGCTAAGATACAGAAGCATTTTTATTGGCTTGGATTACAAAAAGATGTGGTTGAATTTTGTCGTACTTATCATACGTGTTAAATGGTAGGAAAACCACAGACAGTAATAAACCAATGCGATTGATGACAATTACCACAGTTGAAGAATCTTTCACGTGGGTTATAATTGATTGCATAGGACTCCTACATAAAACCAAAAGTAGAAACCAGTATCTGTTAACTGTTATGGATGTGTGTATCAGGTTTCCAGAAGCAATTCCATTACGGAATGTCAAGGCAAGGAAAGGTGGGGGAGGAATTGCCTGCTTTTTTTGACCCATTGCGGACTACCCAGGGAGATTCAGTTTGACCAAAGGTCCAATTTGATTGCCAAATTATTTGAGGAGTTCATGGATAGTTTGGGTATCAAACACCTTAAATCCAGGTGTACACCATCCTGGCTCCCAGGGAGCATTGGAAAGGTGGCATCTGACTCTGAAGACAATGTTGAGGGCGTATTGCCAGGATTACCCAAAAGATTGGGATAAAGATATCCCATTTATATTATTTGCTATTAGAGATACTCCACAATGAATCACCTCAGTTTATTCCATTTCAATTCATATTTGGACATGAAGTATGACGGCCTTTAAAATTAATTAAGGAAAAGTTTATAGGTCTGAAGTAGTCAAAATTTGAACGTAGCCCTAGCTTCTAATGAAGCAAGAAGCAGATAAGAAATCTAAAAGTTGTACGTTTGCCCTTGGGGATAAAGTATTGGTGTTATTACCAGTGGTAGGAGTTTCCGGCATAGCAAGGTTTGGGGGTCTCTATCAGATTGAGAAGAGGTTAAGTCGTGATCTGGTAAATATGCCAGATGGGGGGAGAAAAAATTATCGGGTGTGCTGAAACCTTACTATGACAGGGAAAGGGAACCAGAGAAACAGGTATTAATTACTGCCACAACCTGAGGGGTTCTGAGGAAAGGTCACCGGACTCGAAACGTTAACTGTTTTTTCCTTCACAGATGCTGCCAGACCTGCTGAGCTTTTCCAGTAACTTTGTTTTGTTCTTGATTTACAGTATTCACACTTTCGTTTTTTTATTAATTACTGCCACTCAGATTGAGGAATCAAATACAGATGAATTAGATTTTGATGTGCCTCAGAATAAATTGAAAAATGAGGAAGTCCTTAAGGAATGGGACAGGGTAGTGAGCTCTGTCCCAGGAAGCGAGAACTGAATTGAAAGATTTGTTACAGTGCTAAGAGAATGCATGTGGAAATAGAGTGGGGAGGACTAATACCATAGTACATGAAATTGACATAGGAAATGCTGTTCTGATAAAACAATACCCCTACAAGTTTAGTCCTCTCAATGCAGCACAGAGTCAGAAAGAATTGGAACTGATGCTCCAAGAAGGCATCATAGATACGAGTCAAAGTGAATAGAGTTCACCAAGGTGTTCGTTTCCAAACCTGATGGTAGTCAACAATTCTACACAGATTACTGGAAGGCCAAACTGTGCCCAAGTCTGGTTATACCCAATTCCAAGGCTGGAGGATTGTTTGGACTAAGTAGGACAAGCCACTTACATCACAAAGTTGGACTTACTTTGCAATTATTGGCAAGTAGCTTTGTCGGACAGAGCAAAGTATGTATTTGCCTTTGGAACTGCAAATTGGCTTTACCAATTGAAAATAGTGCCCTTTGGAATGAAGAACGCACCAGCCACTTCATTGCAGGATTGACTAATTGTGCCATCTACGTAGATGACTTAGTGATCTTTAACCATTTGTGGAAGATCACATACAACATTTGGCAGAGCTCTTTGAGAGACTACAGAAGGCAAATTGGTCATAAAGTTGGCAAAAGCAGGCTTTGCGAAGGCGGAAGTGACATTCTTGATGCACAATACTGTGGATAACACCAAGGAATGTGAAGACAAAGGCCATCAAGGAATTTCTAAGACCATCATCGAAAAAAGGAGTGCTACAATTTTTAGGATTGAGTAGATTCTATAGAAAATTTGTATTAACCTTTAGTAGCATAATGGCATTGTTGATGGATTTCATTAAAAATAACACAAAATTTCGGTGGACAGAACCACGCTAGGACGCATTTGAGAATTTTAAAACAGTGTTAACTACTGCACCAGTTTTAGCCATGCCACATTTTTGAAACCCTTTAAAGTCGCCATCGATGCAAGGGATGTAAGTATTGGAGCTGTGTTATTAAAGAGGGTGACTGTGGAATTGAAAGGGCAATTGATTACTTTTCAAAATAACTCAATATCCATCAGAAAAAAAATTCATCAATCGGAAAAGAGTTATTGAGTTTGGTAATGGCCTTACAACATTTTAATGTTTACATTGCAAACAATGCATCAGAGATGGTTGTGTATCCCGATCACAATCCTTTGACATTTTTGGAAAGATTTAAGGACAAGAACACCAGATTATTTCATTGAAGCCTTATGTTATGAGCATTTAATTTACAGATTGTGCATGTTACAGGTTGTGAAAATATTATCGCTGATGCTTTTTCATGAGTTTAAAAGAAAAATGCTTATATACTATAGAATCAGGAGTGATCAATGTTATATATAAATATAATTAGTATAAAATATATAGCTCTAGATTAATGATACAATAGAGCTAAGGTTTAAAAAAGAAAGAAAAAATTGGAGCCAATTTTTCATAATGATTTTTTTTTGGGGGGAAGGTGTTGCAAAATTGGGAGGAGAACTTGTGGATTGAGAAGCAGGAAGTTAGAATTTGGGTGTTTGTAAAATCTTAGGGGGAAAAGCATTGTGTGCTCCTTTAAAAGAACATGTGCTTTTTCTGTGCTTAGTGATTTAACATGGGTGTACACAGCAAGCATCCAAATTGAAACATTTGTATTGAAAGGCCAGACAGTTAGCAGGCCAAACAACAGTTTTCTTACCAAGACAACAAGATTTTGAATTTAGCCAATACATTTGAACTAGATATTTAGATATCAAAAACCTAATAAATTTAATTTGATGGGTTTTGACAACATAGGATAATCCTATTGTAAAATTGATATGTCATCAAGGATATAAAAGAAGGAGCCAGTTGGACAGACACCAGAGCTAGCTGCCATCTGCCAAAGCTAATAGCCCTCAGCTCTCGGGAGAGAATCACTGGGTCTCACTGCCTCTTCTGTGTCTAAGAGAAAGCGCCATCTAAATAACAACAGTATGAATGGCCCAACTGGTTAATGTTCCTGACAGAAGAATCAATGGAGAAAGCACAGAACATTCCAGAAGATGTATTACCTTACCGCAATTTTGACAGACTAAGCTTGTTTTTTTTTATGTAAGGGCTAGTATTTATTGGACAAGCATACCATTAGAATCTTGTTTTATTTGGGAATAGTTAGTAGCGATTTATTCGGTTTCTTAAGAGTTTAGTGAATTTGCTCACTGTTAGAGATAGATAAATAAATTGTTATCTGTTGATTTTAAAGTAAGTGTCAGGGGCTTGTTTTATTTAACCACTGGAGGTTGTTGAAAAGCTGGTTACACCTCTTTTCATACTCATGTTACAGATTATAGAGTGAATTGCTTCATTTTGGATTGTTTCGGTTTTAGTTACTGGGGTTGCAGCGTGTGGGGGAGGGTCAACCTCCGCCTTATAACACTATAAATACATTGCAATGTTATTATGTTTTTGTGTACAGTAAATCCACAAGATTAATTTACTTTAGGTTAGGTTGTTTGCATAAACAACTGTTAAATAAACAGGAAAGCCCCACAGAAATGCATTTGGATCAGAGATAATGGGAACTGCAGATGCTGGAGAAGCCAAGATAACAAAGTGTGAGGCTGGATGAACACAGCAGGCCAAGCAGCATCTCAGGAGCACAAAAGCTGACATTTCGGGCCTAGACACTTCATCAGAGAGGGGGATGGGGTGAGGGTTCTGGAATAAATAGGGAGAGAGGGGGAGGCAGACCGAAGATGGACAGAAACTAACCTCATCCTGCCTCCTTGACCCGTCCATCTTCCCTGGACTGACCTATCCCCTCCCTACCTATACTATCCTCTCCACCTTTCTTCTTTTCTCTCCATCTTCAGTCCGCCTCCTCCTCTCTCCTTATTTATTCCATAACCATCTCCCCATCCCCCTCTCTGATGAAGGGTCAAGGCCCGAAACGTCAGCTTTTGTGCTCCTGAGATGCTGCTTGGCCTGCTGTGTTCATCCAGCTCCACACTTTGTTATCTTATAACAGAAATGCATTTAAAGTGTATATAATATTAGCTAATCCAGATCAAGACAATAACGAAGGACTGACGATGATCGCTATCACTGGTTGCAGACATCCTTGAACTGAAACTTGGATTCCAAGTGAAAAATCTGTTAGCTGCAACCACAAAACCGAAGTAGCAGAAAGACACAATGTATTGTTTAGATAACCTATACATTCAAAGCAATTAACTTGGCAGCAACACATTTAACATTGTAAGCATAATATTGTTAAAGCACATAGTGACCTCACTATTTTAACATAGCTTTGTTATTCTCTAATCAACAGAATCCAAATGTAACGGGATGCTGCAATATATTCATGACATGCAAGCACTTGATTACTGAAATACAGCAAGAAGTACCTTCTGTTCTCATGCTCAATGCTGAGATGGATTTTCTTGGATAGAATTTTGTTGTTCAAAATTAAAGTGTATTGTCAAGGGGAAGAAAACGGCACATAGGCAGCTGGAATGGCATATAGCTCACATTGCATTTTTGTAAATAGATCTTCACTTGTATTCTTTGAACACCTAGCATACTTTTGCTGTTGGACCTGGTTAAATTACACTGAATATGAAAATAATCACCCTCTTCCGGTGTCCCAAGGATAAGAAGTTGCAATGGCCAAACATTGCATTCAGGGACAATGAATGTCCTGCTATGAAGTGCAAATTGAAGCCAGATAGGTAGCTTTAATGAATCAATGAAGGCACAAATATTACAACTGTCCCTTGCAGGACCTCAAATTCCAAGTTTACTCTGCTGCCAGAAAGAACCAGCAAATTATTACATTCACTTTGCATGCATGTCAGCCATTTTCTGCAGTTATGCAATTGACTTCTGACCCGACATGTCAAGTTCCAAATTTGTGTTCTTGCGAGTGACTTGCAGACTGTAATGTGATATTCTTCTCCCGTCTTTCATGTTCTCTTTTCTGTTGCCTCAGCTCCTTCTGCCTCATCCCATTTCAGTTGAGCCCTTTCATATTATAACTAAAAGGCTCAGTTTACCCAGGGCTTTGTGACTTCCCATGCACTTGATGGCCTGACACCCTCCCTACGTAGAGGCCAGAGTGGCTGTGACCTGTGAGAACTAACCCCCTCCTCACCCCAACTAAACTACAACAGAATCCTGTGCTATTATGTCCTCCTATAGTCTGTGAGGTCAGATCCTTCTATCACTGGCACCATTCCTTCAGCAACCCAATGACATGAACTCCATCCCCAGACATGAGTTGTCCATCTTCCCCAAGACTGTATGGATTGCAGTCTGATAATCCCCCGACTGCCCAAACACATTAGTAGTGAAAAGTGTGGCTTAATCCCCAGGGAAACTTCACACAACAAGCAGGCAATCACAGTCCATACTGATGGCTCCAACTGACCTACTGCAATTTGCAGACTTGTTGGATTTGACCTGTAGGACTAATTGTAGCCCGATCCCTAGACTGTCAGGACATGCATCCCAGGACTCTGATAATACTAAGCTTAAGACTGACCATATCATTTAAGGCTTTTGCTTCAGACACATTACTGCATTGGCTGTGTAAGTGGTTGCACATGCTGTACGTGTGACATTAGAACATAGAACATAGAACACTACAGCACAGTACAGGCCCTTTGGCCCTCGATGTTGCGCTGACCTGTGAAACCAAACTGAAGCCTATCTAACTTATACTATTCCATTATTATCCAATGACCATTTAAATGCCCTTAAACTTGGCGAGTCTACTACTGTTGCAGGCAGGGCATTTCACGCCCTTACTACCTCTGACATTGGTCCAATATCTATCACCCCTCAATTTAAAGCTACATCCCCTCATGCTAGCCATCACCATCCGAGGAAAAAGGGTATCACTGTCAACGCTATCTAATCCCCTGAACATCTTGTATGTCTCTATTAGGTCACCTCTTAACCTTCTTCTCTCCAACGAAAACAGCCTCAAGTCCCTCAAGCCTTTCCCCATAAGACTGTCCCTCCAGACTAGGCAACATCCTGGTAAATTTCCTCTGCACCCTTTCCAACGCTTCCACATCCTTCCTATGTTGCAATGAGCAGAACTGTATGTAACACTCCAAGCATGGCTGCACCAGAGATTTGTACAACTGCAACATGACCTCATGGCTCTGAAACTCAATCCCTCTACCAATAACACCTGACACAACATATGCCTGCTTAACAACCCTATCAACCTGAGTGGCAACTTTCAGGGATCTAAGCACATGGACATCAAGATCTTTCTGTTCATCCACACTACCAAGAATTTTACCATTAGCCCAGAACTTTGTCTTCCTGTTACTCCTTCCAAAGTGAATCACCTCACATTTTTCTGCATTAAACTCCATTGGCCACTCACAGCCCAGCTCTGCACCTTATCTATGTCCCTCTGTAAACTGCAACATCCTTCCGCACTATCCACAACTCCACCGACTTTAGTGTCATCTGCAAAGTTACTAGCACAGTGTCATACAACATGTCCAACCCCTTAAATGTTCAGTGCTCTCCATCATAACAAGCTGCTTGTTTTTAGATCTGCACAAGTAAAGCAATACAAATCGCAGAGGCTGGTGGCCTCAAATAAGCTTAGGAGAGTTAGTGCTAAGAAAGCGAAACCCTAGATAGGAGATACTTCCAGTGAGATGTATAAGTTTGTGCATTTCCAAAGTGACCTGGTAAAAGCATGCTAGCCATAGATCATAGTCATAGAGTCACAGATGTTTACAGCATAGAAACAGGTGCTTCAGCCCAACTTTCCCATGCTGCCCAGTTTTCACAACTAAACTCATCCTTTTCACTTGTTCCATATCCCTCCATACTTATCCCATCCTTGTACCTGTCTAAATATTTCTCAAACAACAAAATAGTATTCGCTTCCACCACTACCTCTGGCAGCCCGTTCCAGATATTCAACATATTCTGTGTGAAAACACTGCCCCTGGATCCTTTTGTATGTCTCCCCTCTCACGTTAAACGTATGGCCTCTAGTTTTAGATTCCTCTACCATGGGAAAAGGCTGTTGGCTATTTATGTCATCCATGCCTCTCATGATTTTATAGATATCTATAAGGTTACCCTGCAGTCTCCTAAGCTCTGGTGAAAAAAAGTCCCAGTTTATCCAACGTCTCCTTATATCTCAAACCTTCCAGTCCAGGTAGCATCCTAGTAAATGTTTCCTGCAATCTTTCTAGTTTAATGATATACTTTCTACAGTAGCCCAACCAGAACTGCATGCAGTATTCCAAATGCGGCCTCACCAATATCTTGTACAGTAAAATGTCCCAACCTTAATACTCAATGATCTGAACAATGCAAGCTAGCATGCTGAAAGCCTTCTTCACCAACCTGTCTACCTTTGACTTTACTCTCAAGGAGCTGGGAAACTGTAACCCTGGATCTCTCTGTCCCAATGCACTCCCTCATGCCCTACCATTGACTGTGTAAGTCCTGCCCTGGCCTTGATTCAGAGCTACATTAATCACAGAATCCCAAGTGTGGAATCAGGCCATTTGGCCCATTGTGTTCATACTGACCCTCCAAAGAGCATCCCAACCAGACCCATTAGATCATAAGACCATGGCTTGCCTTACCAAAATGAAACACCTTGAAATTTATTTAAATTAAACTCCATCTGCCATTCCTTAGCCCACTGGCCCAGTTAATCAATATCTCACTGCATTCTCAGGTAAACTTCTTCACTGTCCACTATACCACCAATCTTGATCTCATCCACAAACTTACTAACTCTCCCTCCAAATTCTCCAAAAAATCTGTTATATAAATGATGAATAAGTCGTCTCAGCACCGAATCCTGAGGCACACCACTGGTCACAGGCATCCAGATTTTAAAAAACCATCTTCCACCGCCCTCTGCCCTCCACCGTCAAGTTAATTTTGCATCCAATTGGCTAGCTGTCCTTGGAACCTGTCAGATTTTACCTCACTCAATAACCTACCTTGTCAAAGGCCTTTCTAAAGTCCATGTAGACAATGTCCCTCATCTACTTTCTTAGTTACCCCTTCAAAAAAAATCAAATTGGTGACACAATTTCCCAAGCACAAAGCTGTGTTGACAATCCCAAATGAATCCTTGTTCTCTAAATGCCTGTAGCTCCTGTATCACTGAATCCCCTCTGACAATGTACCCCCCAAAGGCATTAGGCTGACCGGTCTATAGGCATTTCCATGAAGCCTTTCTTAAGAGCACTTCCTCTTCTGTAATTTAGACACTTTCAAGACGTTACAATTTATTTCCCCAAGTACACTACCATCCGTACCTTTCTTACTGGTAAATACTGACAAGAAATACTCATTTAGGATCTCACCTATCTCTTGTGGTTCAGCACGTAGATGACCTTGTTGATCCAAAAGAGGTCCTATTTTCTCCCTAGTTACTCTTTTGCCCTTCGTGTAAAACCTCTTTGGATTCTCTTTGGCCAAAGCCATCTCGCGTCGTCTTTCAGCTCTCCTGATTTCCCTCTTTAGTGTACTCTGACACCCTCTATACTTCTCGAAGAATTCACTTGATCCCAGCTGCCTACACATGTTGTATGCCTCCTTCCTTTTCAAGACCAGGGCCTCAATAACTCGAGTCATCCAAGGTGTCCCTGAACTTCAAAGCAAAGTGTTCAAGGATTGAAGTTGTGTAAGAATTGAACCATGAACTTAAGTTAAATGATAATGCAGAGAGGTTAGTGGTTTTCTCATTTCAACTTGCATGTAAGGGTCAAGGAAGATGATCTTCTAGGAGCATGCAGCTCCTTTGTGCTGAAGACACAATTTCAGCGATGCGGCAAAACTTTATTGCCACTGCCTATACATCAGCAGACAGAAAGCAAATGAACTGGAGTGCTGTCCTGAAGACAGATTGAATATATTGGCCTCTATTATTTGCAATTGTGAAGAATGAGACAGAACTCATTAAAATATACACAAGGGTAACTGCTGAAAGGTTCCCTTCTCTGGCTGGGGAAGCCAGAAGTACGGCATAGACCCAAAACAACAGGTAGCCATTGTGGACAGGGATTCGGAGAAATTTCTTCACTTGGCAGTTTACGAACACTCAAACACAGAGTGTTTTAAAGCCTGGAACTTCTATTTCTTACATTTTTATTTCGGGCACAACGTAAAGCACTGTTTCTTCATCATTATCCATTTCACATTTCTGACATGCATCACTTTCACCCTCTACAGTGCTTGTTCTTCAAAGGGATTGATGCTAGGAGTCTGGAAAGGTGGTGCTGAAGTAAGTTTGAGTTTCTGCAATATATCCTGTAGCTAACAAGTAGGATTTAACACTCTGGTGAGTGAGTAGTTAAACAAGCAGGAGTGTGCTGGCAGATGATTTGGTCTAGAGCAAAAAAGGTTTGTAATTGGCATACAAATGAAGTTGGCCTTGATTCAGAACTACATTAATCACAGAATCCCAAGTGTGGAATCAGGCCATTTGGCCCATTGTGTTCATACTGACCCTCCAAAGAGCATCCCAACCAGACCCATTAGATCATAAGACATAGGCGTGGAAGTAAGGCCATTCGGCCCATCAAGTGCACTCTGCCATTTAAGTCATGGCTGATGGGCATTTCAACTCCACTTCCCTGCACTCTCCCCATAGCCCTTGATTCCTTCTGAGATCAAGAATTTGTCGATCTCTGCCTTGAAGGCATCCAACGTCCCAGCCTCCACTGCGCACCAGGCAATGAATTCCACGAGCCCACCACTCTCTGGCTGAAGAAATGTCGTCTCATTTCAGTTTTACATTTACCCCCTCTAATTCTAAGGCTGTGCCCACGGGTCCTAGTCTCCCCATCTAGCGGAATCAACTTCCCAGCATCCATCTCTTCTAAGCCATACATTATCTTGTAAGTTTCTATTAGATATCCCCTCAACCTTCTAAACTCTAATGAGTACAATCCCAGGATCCTTAGCCGTTCATCATACGTTAAACCTACCATTCCAACCTCTAACCTATCCCTGTAACCCTCCATTCCCCCACGGCCAACCAACCCAATATATCCCTGCACATTACGGGCAATTTTGTATGGCCAATCCACTTAACCTGCAGATTTTTGGACTCTGGGAGGAAACCCACACAGGCACAGTGAGAATGTGCAAACTCCTGGGCCAGAAAGTAGAATTGAACCGAGGTCCCTGGCAGAATCAGGTAGCAATGCTAACCACTGAGCTACCATGTCACCCATTAAGACTAATGGTGAATATTTAAAATCACTGATATAACAAGGACCCTTAGGATCTAGACCTGAAATGTCAGCCTTCCTGCTCCTCTGATGCTGTTTGGCCTGCTGTGTTCATCCAGCTCTACACCTTGTTATCTCAGATTCTCCAGCATCTGCAGTTCCCGCTATCTCTGAAACAATATTTAATCACTGCAATTGGATAGTGGCAGGTTCAATTCAGGAATAATCCACACCTCCTTTTGCCTCATCCTCACTACCCATTTTGTCCTCAATTTTCTTGGCTACCTAACGTTCCTGTATTTGCTGTAGGGCCCCTCAGTTGTAAACACAGTGAGCAGAAGTGATCAAGAATAGAAACTTTCTAACCAACTTGCTCAGAAATGTTGCAACATATATCAGCAGTAGGTGGGACTTGAACCCAAGCATTCTAGCTCAAAGGTAGGTACACCATACTATGCCATAAGACCCTCTATATCTATCAAAAACCTTTATTTGATTAGTTTCAGATGACCTATTACTCTTCACAATATTCAAAAGTACTAAACCAGTAGTCACATTAGGTAACACATTGTGGCAAATAAAAAGTTCCAAACCTTTAGCCTAATCATGAAGCTATTCCTTTCAGATTGCCGTGATCATAATTTTGAGCATCTGCCGGTACAGTTCTAAAACCTCATATATATGTGTTATGTACCGAAGCATTTGACTGTGTGATACCCAGACTGCATGTAACTTAATGGGAACCTTGATACAACTGGATCGCAATCAGTAACCCATATTGAGTAAGAACTGAAACAACCTCTCCGTTGTTAACCTTTGAAGAAATTTTTCTCCACAGAATGGCCTATGAGAAATGAGTAGTCATATCCATGATGTTAATGAAATGCTCTTAACTATTTGGTTCCCAATTAAGTTCTGTCAGAATGACATGTCAGTTTGATTGCCAATTATGATTTTCCACAAGCTTCGTACTGGGGCTTGGCAGGAGTCTGATCTTACCTTAACAGAACTTTCCTCAGTCAAACGCAACCTTCTTTTTCAGGTCCGGCTTTTTTTTAAAAAATTGGAATGCCCTTCACATTTTCTTTTTCCCTTGGCAGTTCTAGTTCCAGTCACTTAAATGTTCTTTCTTTATCTTCTTCCTTTCCAACTGAACCCAGCCAGTGTAACTTCTCTTCTTCTAATTCTAATCATTCTTCTGGCTTTCTTACTTCAATCTTCTACATTTTAACTACTAGATTCCAAAATATGAGTTTCTAGCTTCCAGTCAAATATCTGAATACAAGTGGTCTACTATGATTATCAGCTGTGCAGTGGACAATTCCTTTAAAAAATTTCTCCTGTCCAAAGCAGCTCCATAAATTTATTTGCATCAAAAGTAAACATGAAGTTTTACTCTGATGTATATGAAACCTGGCACCTTCTCTTTACAGTTTCCAATTCCTATTACCTCATATCCAATTACATGGCTCCAGCTTCAAATTACCTTCTAAGTTTCCAACTTGACACATTGGAGGTCGAAGACTTCATTTTGCTTTCTACTCCCAACACTCTACTGGACACACCAGAAATTAAATACTTTATTCAGTTTCCAATGTGACCAAATATATATTTTATCTGTGTTAGATTTGGAATTAACAAAAAGTTTTATTTAATAAACAGAATAAATGGTTTAGTGAAAGCAGTACAGTTTCAGCAAAGATGAAAAGCTACTATTTATATGCAGTGTTAAATGGGATAGTAAAATTAATTACACTTCTAAATAACCCACCTGATACATGCATATAACAATAAAAAGAAATCTCTGCAGACATTAACTTTAAAAATCACTTGGCCAATAACTGGCAGTTTTTTTGAAGGAGAAAGGATACTGTTCAAGATGGCTGTCACTTGGCATCTGCCATATGTAAGTGTCAGTAAACAGGCAGTTGTCAATTAGACCTTTGCAGATGTTTGTTCAGGGGCAGTTGAGAATGCAGAAGCTTTTCAGGACAAGAGCCGCATCAGTTTATCAGGATTCACACTGCACCTCCTAAAAGGTTTTCTCAGAAGATGAACAGGTTTGCCTCTCTCTCTCTCTCTCTCTGTAGGAAATTTCACTGAAAAATTACACAATTGCTACAGTTTTGGGCATCCATACCTCCTGATGTGATTTCCTGCAAATCCAGCTGTTTCAACAGGCTTGACAGTTTAATTAACATTGACCAGATGGTTTCTAATAAATGGTTTAATAAATGTCCTTTTGGCAACCATTTGGTTTCAAAGAAAGGAATTCTTCAGTCTCTTCCAATGAACCACTTTAAATATAAACTTTCAAGTACCTTCACAATAACTGCAATAGACATTTAAGCTGGGATCTACTATGATAACGATAAAAGCAGAATACTGTCGATGCTGGAAATCTGAAACAAACACAGAAAGTGGAGAAATTCAGTGGATCTGGCAACATTTGTAGAGACAGAAATAGAGTTAGTGTTCTGAATTTGGTATGACATGGTTCTGAAGAAGAGTCATACCAGACTCAATGTTACTTCTGTCTCTTTCTGCACAGATGTTGCCAGATTTGCTGCATTTTCTAACATTTTCTGCATTTGTTTCCATGTCTATTATGGCCGGAGTGAAGGCAGAACTGATCAAATATGGACCCGTTTTAAACAGGCCACGTTAGCCATTAGCACAACTCTCATTCAACTCACAAATGCTTCAACGGGATAGGTCTGCTTTTCACTGTGCGTTGTTGATCAGCTAGTCCTTGAGGCATTGAAAGAATGGAGGATGGTCCTTTATTCAGAGGTGAGCAGGAGAAGACAGCATTTTCAAACCAAGCTGGCATGGATCAATGCTACTGAGGCCACCAGATGAAGTTTGACAAGAGGAACAAGATTAGGAAAAGTTTTGCATCTCTCTTCATTTTAGAGGGTATTAAAAAATCAGTAATTGCTGTAAATCAGGAGGTGGAAGGTACAGTGGAAGTTGGTAAAATTATAATCAATACAGAAACAGTACTGAACAAACTGTTGGAGCTGTGGACTGTCAAGTCCCTGCCCCTAATGAATTTCATCCTTGGGTTTCAGAAGATATGATCAATGAGATATTAAATTTCCAAGCTTTACTAGATTCTGGGAATGTTCCATTAGACTGGCAAGTAGCAAACATGAACCTTCTATTCAAGAAGGTAGGGAGATAGAAAACAGCAACACTATAGGGTAGAGATAGTAGGAACTGTAGGTGTTGGAGAATCTGAGATAACAAGGTGTAGAGCTGGATGAACACAGCAGGCCAAGCGGCATCAGAGGAGCAGGAAAGCTGACATTTCAGGCCTAGACCCTTCTTCTTCTGAAGGCTCTAACCCTGAAACATCAGCCTTCCTGCTCCTCTGATGTTGCTTGGCCTGCAGTGTTCATCCAGCTCTACACCTTGTTGACACTATAGGCCATTTAGCTTAACATCTGTCACAGAGTTAGTGTTAGAATAAAGGTGTAAATCATTAAGTAGATTATGCCGGACAATAGAAAATGCTAGGCATAGAAAATTCAGCATGTTTATGTGAAAGGGAAACTGAACTGACCCAATTTATTAGTGTCATTTGAAGGAGTTACATGCACTGTAGGTAAGGGAGACACCATTAATGCACTGTATATGGATTTCCAGAAGGCAGACGATAGCATATCACATCAAAAGGCATTATGCAAATCAGAAGCACAGAGCGTCAAGGTAACATACTAGCAGGATGTAAGATTTTCTGCCCGGGAGCCAACAGAAAGCACGGATAAATTGATGTTTCTCTGATTGACAGGATGTGACAACTGTTGTCCTGCAGGGGTCTCAAGTTTTTACAATTTATAGGAGCAAAGGCATGGTAGCTAAATTTGCTGATAACACAAAGACAGACGGGAAGGTGTGTTGTGAAGGCGATATCGTAATGTTGCAGTCTTGTGGATAGGTGAAATAAGTTCATAGAAGACAGATTTAGAACAAGGGGGACCTCTTCCATGTGGCAGATGTGACTAATGGAGTGCCACAGGGATCAATGCCACAATTACTTACAATTTATGTTAATGGCTTAAGGAGGAAGGTGAATGTACTGCAGCCAGGTTTACAAATGACACCGAAATACGTGGGAAGATGTGGTGAGGATGACTCGGTCTGCTGAGGAGTATAATCTGATTAAGCAAGCCGGCAAAAATTTGGTGGATGAAATGGAAGAAAATTCCCTTAGAACATAGAACAGCACAGCACAGGTGCACGTCCTTCAGCACACCATGTCTGTGTCAACCCTGGTGCCATCTGGGAACATGTGAGGTTATGTACTTTGATTGGAAGAAAAAAGGAGCTGAATATTATTCAAATCAAGAAAAACTGCAAATAGCTGTAGTACAAAGAGATTTGGGAGACCTTCAGCATGAACTGCAAAAGGATAGCTAACAAATTAAGCAGGTAATACGCAAGGCAAATAGAATACTGGCCCTCATTTCAAAGGGAATGGAGTACAAAAATGGGCAGGTCTTGTTAAAACTATACAATGCATGTCAGACCGCAGCTGGAATATTGTGAACAGTTTTGGGCCCCTTATCTACAGAAAGATACATTGACATTGGAGACAGTCCAGAGAAGGGTCATTAGGCTGATAGCAGGTATGGAAGGTTTATCTTATGACGAGAGAGAGAGAGTCGGTTGGGCTTATACAGATTGAAGTTTAGGCATTTTTTTTGAAACATACAAAATTCTCAGGGGACACAACACAGTAGACACAGAAGTGTAATTTCCCCTTGTGGCAGAGTCTAGGATGTCACACAGCAGAATAAAGGGTTCTACATTTAAGACACAGATGAGAAGGAATATCTTCTCTGAGGGTACTGACTCTATGGAATTCTTTACCACAGAGGCTGTAGAAGTTAGATTATTAAGTATATGTAAGGCTGAAATAACCAGTAAGAGAATCAAAGATTATGGGGGAAAAAGGAAGACAGTGAAATTTGTGACTGGTGTAACAAAAGGAAATAATGAAAGGATTTAGATATGGAGAAGTGGTGAATATCATACCATCCTTGATAAATAAAAATTATAAGCCATACAAATGTTATTTTCTTTGACTTTTCTTCTCTCAAAAGCATTAAATTCATGCTGGAATATAGTGGCACAAATGCCCAAAAATGACCATTTTTATGGTTTATGTAAAAACAGTACTTTGACTGAAAACTCCAATAAATCACCCTTTCCTCTCTACTAGTTGACATGTTGCTGCAAGTTAGTAGATAGTGTTCCAGACATAGCCACACTAAAAAGAGGGTGTTGAGGAGGGTGCAAAAGAGTTTTACCAGGATGGTGATAACAAAGTGTGGAGGTGGATGAACACAGCAGGCCAAGCAGCATCTCAGGGGCAAAAAAGCTGACGTTTCGGGCCTAGACCCTTCATCAGAGGCCCTCTGATGAAGGGTGGAGGCCCAAAACATCAGCTTTTGTGCTCTGGAGATGCTGCTGGGCCTGCTAAGTTCATTCAGCTCCACAATTTGTTATCTTGGATTCTCCAGCATCTGCAGTTCCCATTATCACTTTATCAGGATGGTGCCTGGATTGGAGAGTATTAACTCAAAGGAGAGACTCGGCAAACTTGGATTGTTTATGCTAGAACATCAGAGGCTAAAGGGAATGACCTGACAGAAGTATATGCAATTATGAGAGGCACAGATAGGCTGGATAGTCAGAATCTTTTTCCCGGTTTGGGAGTTAAATACTAGGGGACGTATATTTAAAGTGAGGCGTGAAAGTTGAAAGGAAACATGCGAGGAAAGTTTTTTTTAAAAACACACAGGGTGGTAGGTGCCTGGAACATGCTGCCAGGGAAGGTGGTAGAAAAAATACGATAGCTATGTTTAAGACATATTCAGACAGATAAATGAATGGGAGGGGAACAGAGGGATACAGACTATACACAGGCATTTTAAATGGCACCATGGTTGACACAGACGTAGTGAGCTGAAGGATGTGCTCCTGTGCTGTACTGTTCTACGTTCTAAGGGAATTTTCTTACATTTCCAAACTTTAGGGAACTTTGGTCACTCTCATCCCACCTACCATCAACATGCTTGAAATAAGTTTGGCAAACATAAGTTCAAGATCAAATATGGGAATTTTCCAGGTCCACTTGGGTCAGTCATTGAGAGACTTGACAAACTGAACCACAGGACAACCATATTTAAACGTGATCCTTGGATATAATGCATATTAATATAATCTTGTATATGAGGCAAACACGGCTTTGTATGTTGTTACAGAAATCCCAAACAACACAGTTATCAATACAACTATACTAAACAGAAGTAACAAAATTCAATCAATTTTTTATAGTGTACTTGAACATCCTCAGAACAGCTACACATCATAGCTCTAGCAATTCTATTTTTAGAGCTTTTAAGCAGTGTGATAAAAAGGTGCATAATATGTTGTTGTTTGAAATGGGATTGGTTTAAAATGGAAGAAGAATTTTTTTGGTTATTTCAATGAATCATGTTCTCTGCAAATAAAATATGGCAAGTCACTCTGGGCCAGAGGTCTAAATATCCATTATTACCTAGAACTGCAGACCCTTGTGATGTTAATGGAAAGATTAAACTTAGGAGTTTATGACAGTTCAGAAAAACCTTTTTCAGTTCAGTTCACACATCAGAGTTGATTTCAGAAGCAAACAGCAGTTTCTCTCTGAGGAGGAGTTTTTTTCAAGTTCAGTTCAGGGAAGCCACATACTCTTGCAGAAATGCCACACTACCAGATCAGGAGAGTTTGGATAGAAATCTGCAAGTTAATGTAACTGAGCAAGTTTAGGTTCTCAGACTTGTGAGGAATTCGTGACTGCAGACTTGGAAAGGAATCACTGAATGGTCTCCCTAATTCGCCAGAAAGAAAAAGGAAAGAATCTGTTTGGTAGAAACCTGAAAGTTTAGACAGTGGTGCAACTTCTCTGGACTTGAGTCTCTGTACTGGCTAGTGTTGGAGAACAGGTTTTGATGTTTGCATCTAACTGTAAATTATATTTCTTTATTTTGTGGATTAAACTTATAGACCGTTGTTAAAGAGCAATCTGCAATCCAATGTGAATATATTGCAGGGTGTTAACTAACTAATGATCTAGATGAAGAAACTGAGGGCATGATGGCTAAATTTGCATATGATACAAAGATAGGTAGAGGGACAGGTAGTATTGAGGATGTGAGGTGGCTGCAGAAGTATTTGGACGAGTGAGGAGAGTGGGCAGGAAGTGGCAGATGGAGTAGAACAAAGAAAATTACAGCACAGGAACAGGCCCTTCGGCCCTCCAAGCCTGCGCCGATCCAGATACTCTGTCTAAACGTGTCGTCTATTCTCCAAGGATCTGTATCCCTCTGCTCCCTGCCCATTCATGTATCTGTCTAGATACATCTTAAATGATGCTATTGTACCCGCCTCTACCACCTAAGCTGACAACCCGTTCCAGACACCCACCACCCTCTGCGTAAAGAACTTTCTACGCATATCTCCCTTAAACTTTTCCCCTCTCACATTGAAATTGAGAGCCCATGTAATTGAGTTACCCACTCTGGGGGAAAAAGCTTCTTGCTATCCACCCTGTCTATATCTCTCATGAAACTGATCCAGTCTCTCTTCATATATCAATCCTGCCATCCAAGGAATCAGTCTGATAAACCTTTGTTACACTCTTTCCAAAGCCAGAGTGTCATTCCTCAAGGAGAGCAAAACTAAATACAACACTCCATGTGTGATCTCATAAGGGCCCTGTATAAATGCAACACGACATTCCTGCTCCTGTACTCGAATTCTCTCACTCTGAAAACCAGCATAGTATGTGCCTTCTTCACTGCCCACTGCACCTGCATGCCTTCGATGCCAGTTGCTAGAAGTAAGGCACCCAGGTCTTATTCCATTTCCCTCATTCCCAATCTATCACCATTCAGGTGATAGATTGTCTTCTGCCTTCATCTGCCTTCCTTTAGAATGGGGTAAAGTGTGAGATCATGCACTTTGTTAAGAAGAATAGAGGCATAGACTATTTTCTAATTAGGGAGAAAATTCTGAAAGCTGAAGTGCAAAGAGACTTGGGGGTTTTAGTCCAGGATTCTCTCAAAGTAAACTTACTGGGTGAGTTGGTAGTTAGGGAGGCAAATGCAACTTTGGCATTTATTTTCAGAGGACTTGAATATAAAGCAGCGATGTACTTCTGAGGCTCTATAAGGCTCTGGTCGGGCCACTTTTGGAGTATGAAGTGCAGTTTTGGGTCACATATCTCAGGAAAGATGTATTGGCCCTGGAGCAGGTTCAGAGAAGGTTCACGAGAATGCTCCCAGGAATGAAAAGCTTAATGTATCAGCCATGTTTGATGGCTTTGGGTCTATACTTGACGAAGTTTAGAAGGATGAGGGGAGTTTCTAATTGAAACTCACTGAATAGTGAATGTTGGGGAGATGTGTTTCCATTGGTAGGAGAGAATAGGACCTGAGGGCACAGCCTTAAAGTAAAGGGAAGACCTTTTAAAATGGCGATAAGGAGAAACTTCTTCAGCCAGACAGTGGTGAATCTAAGGAATTCACTGCCAAAGGCGGCTGTGGAGGGCAGGTCATTGAGTATATTTAAGACAGAGATCAATAGCTTCTCGATTGTCAAGGTGATCAAGGGTTACAGGGAGAAAGCGGGAGAATGATGTTGAGGAACTTATCAGCCATGATTGAATGGCAGGTCAGATTCGATGGGTTGAACGGACTAATTTCTACTCCTACATCTTATGGTCTAAACAAAAACACATATGATCAAAACATATCAGTTTTCATTAAGGAATCTGGCTTGTCCAACAGTACCATCAGCTGGGATCATAACAGTAGGAAAGTAATAATTTCAAAATTATTACATTAATTTGAAAAAATTTGGCAATCAGATCTACTTAAAAACCATTAAAATCTTTTACATCTCCATTAGTTAATTATTTTTAAGTCTTAAGTAACATGATAAACAGGAACAGACCATCTCAGTTTAACATTCAGAATGCAGAATAAAACAAAAAGAGGGTAAAAGAACTTAATGTTTCAAAGATGTGTCTGTCACATGTAGAAATTGAAGCATTGGATATTGCAGAACTTAACTTGTGAATTCTTAAATATAATGCTCAATCAGAAAACATATTCAAATCTGAAAGTGGACATTTCTAAAAATAAGCCCAAGTCATATTGACAGTGTTTTTACTTCAATATAAATATTTCGTAATTTTTGCAAAGACAAGCATTATTATAAATTGGTTAACCTAAGACATTTTATACATTAGAATTCCATTGCCCCACTGTAAAATTGCTTTTCAATGACTGAGTAAAGTATTGAATACAGACATATTGAATGAATTGTTTCCAGGAGTAATATTAGATACATTATTTGCATTTGTTTCATTTTTCTTCTACATTAAGCAAAATTAATTACACATTTATATGAACATTTTCTTCAAAGATAATTCATCAACTGATATTTCTTAATCAAACTAATAATTGAAACATTAAAGCTGAAGATATATATCAATTTTAATTCATTCCTTGGCATAACACTTCATATGACAGATGCTCTTGTAACAGTTGAGTGCAAGCTAGTTACCATCTACAGAAAACTTCCACCAAATATTTGATATGCTTTTAGTTGTATGACACAATCAAGTACCTATTGATTTGGCTTTACGTTTGAAGTAAAGTGCCAACTAATTGATTCTATAAACGCTTCTAATTGCTGGAGAGGTAAAAAGAGTTCATTAAAAGACTAGATTTTACAGCAGGCTTTTGGACCCCAATGTTGGCACCAGATGAGGATCCACAAGTTCCCATCTGCTGGCAGCAATTTGAAGGTGCAATTTTACCAGTGACGGCCTCTTTAGCTGGCTGCCTCTGTGTTCACTAAACTATTAAGGGCAGCGCGTGAGTTCCCAATGATACCAAAGCAATCAGAAGGCAAGCAGCTTCAAAGCCTCGACACAACACAGGAAAGGTGAGGCAGATTTGAGGCCTATAACATACCTCACCATGGAGATGCCTTCTGAAATGTTCATTTAAATAAAAAAAAATCAGTGGTAAAGCTACCAGGCCTCTCATAGCAGAGGGGAGAACCTCCCAGGTGGATTCTATTTTTGACAGCAGGCAGGGGTGTTCATGTCCACATGCCCCTCTTTCAGGAACTGGAGTCTCCAGCTCCGAGAGCTCTACGGTTTGCCAAAAGCAGCTTACCTCCACTGTGATGGCAGCCTCAAACATAGCAAGGACATCTCCATAGACATCAAAACACTGGCGTACTTAGAAAATTACCACTAATTGGAACCTTAAATCATCTCACTCAGCTGCCTGTCTGAGGCACAAGCTGTTGATCATGGTCCATTATTAACCTGATGGCATATCTACATGGCTTCCCCTGTTTTTCCCAGGTGTCCTGCACCCACATATCACCTTGATCTTAGCCCCATTGGCCAGAAAGATTAAACCCATAGTTTTGGGAACATCAGAGACCTAAAATTACAACAAGGAAATACAACACTGCTGAATGCTCAACAGGAAAACCAAATTTTGGCTGGTTTCTCGTTGAGCAATTGGAAGGCATATCACTAAATTATAAAAGCCAGAAAGGCTGAAGACAGTAGTTGGATTTAAAAAATAAATTGGCAATATATGTTTGTCAATTACAAATTTAAAACATTTTAGTCCTTATTACAGAAGTATTTTTACTATTATTATATTTTTTATGTACAGCATAAAATCTGTAAGCAAAAATGTTGATTTTGTAGTGAAAGATAGATTAAAGATGTGAAATTGAGATTGTTTTGGTTATAAGTGCACATAATTTTCGCATACATATATATATATATATATAGTACAGGTATTTGTACTTTCAGGTTCACAATTACAGCTATTAATTTTGAGCCAAGGCCCCTCATATTCCAGTGAATTGCAGAATGTAGTGCAAGAAGATACTTGTGACTGTATACTACAGAGTTTAATAATTGCTGGACAATTTCTCAGTTGTAACTGAATAAATTTCAAATTAAAGCTGATCAACTTAGTTTTAGTAAATTAATAATACATGTAGTTACATTGTGGTAATTGCGTCCACCTTTTTAAGTTTGGCAGCTCCTTCTCCTGAGCGAATAGCATCCAGTACAGCTTGATGAATTTCTCCTGGATCACTCATTTGGGAAATTAAAGCAGGTTTTGATTTACTTAAAGGAGATGGCAACGGTGGTTGAATGTGCTGTGCCTCAGTTCCTACTTTAATGTAGCAATCCACTTCTGGCCCTCTTACAGGAGACAAAGTCTGTAAAAGATTGTAAGAGAACTGAAATTCAAAGCAACTATTACTGCAAGATGTGACAAATTCTACAAGCACAGACACTAAAATTAGGTTGTGTTCCATCATTTGATCCCCACCACCTGCAATATCTCCTAACTGAATCTTGAGAAATCAACAAGATCTAATGAAAACATGTCTGCAGTCCATCAGATGCACACTTGAATTTTCTGCCACTATTAAATTTATAAGATGCCTGACCCTTCTTCCCAGTGAGCAGTGCACACTCACAATATGAGTAGGCATCCTACTCATGAGCGGGGTAGTACAGCTTTTGGGGTTTCTGGAATAATGACAGCATATGGTAGATAGTGGATAATTTTTAAAAAAAGTATCATCTATAATTTACAACAAGGCCGGATTAAGTATACAGTTTTATCAGATGCAAACAATTTCAGTAAGGAATCACTGAAGCTGACTGTCCTAGTCTAGTTAGGGTCACAAGTTTCTGACTTGGGTCTCAAAGGTTCACAGATCTTTGGGCACATAGAACAGAGCATGTCATGGGGTGATTTGCTTCCTTTTCTTTTCTCATCACAGAGCATGATAGACAGGCTTTCGTCATTTTGAATCACTGTTGGCAGGAGATGTGAGGGACAGGATATGTGGAACATACTGCTAGGGCTGGTGGTGGAGGCAGGCAAAATAGGGCAGTTTAAAAGACTTTTAGATAAGCATTTGAATGCATGGAATTGAAGGATATGGACAAAGGGCAGGGAGAAGGGATTAGTTTAATTTGGCACAACATCATGGGCAGAAACGTCTGTTCCTGTGCTATACAGTGTTATGTTCTATGTTCTAAGGTCATTAACAAACCAAAAGACCAATTAAAAGACAACTTGCTACTGCCGAAGAGAAATTCAATTTGCCACTTGGCAGTTGCATAGAGATGTAGTGAGTTGCTCCCTACATTGAAATGGTCCTCACTGGAGTTCTCAGATAATTCTGCAACAATTCTCAGCATAGCCCACATCATTCAGGCCCCTAATTGAACCAAAGAATTAGTATAACCAATCCCTGGCTGTGATTTCTGCTTTGTTACACTTGTAAGCAGGATATCTAAGAAGCATTTTCCGAAGAAAGGTCAAGGCCTGAAATATCAACTTTCCCGCACCTCTGATGCTATCTGCCCTGCTGTGTTCCTCCAGCTCCACACGTTGTTATATCTTAAAGCAGTATGCTTTCGGGTCAGAGGAGCTGAACAGGCTCTCCTTTTTTATTCAACTGCACCCTCAGTTGGTTGCAATGAGTTTAATTTTTTTAAAACAACCCTCCATCTTCTCTCAGTCGCAAATGAACTTTTGTTTTAAAAGGAGTCAAGTTAAGCAGCTTTCTTGAATTAATAAGAAAGAGAGTTTATTAATATCTAATCATCAGATAAATAGTAACACAACAGTAGACACAGACTAGAAATAAGAGGTGAATCCATAAAGATTGAAGTTTTAAATATAAGGTATACAATCAGAATCTGAATTTTTAATGCAGAGCATTAAAATCTAACTTTTCAGCTATTTTAGTGCTATGAACATGTTGAGAATTCTCTGGTTTCTTTGTGGAAGGTGGTATGCTTGGATCTGCGTATTAATGAAGCAAGATGAGCAGTTCAGAAAGTAATTAACAAGAAAGAATCCACCATAACAGGCAACCCACTGTTTCCAAGGGAGAATCTGGATTGATGCCTGGAACTTGCCTAAAAGATGCAGTAAGTTGCTTCTGATTCTGACATCAAGATATCTCATCATGGCCCATGTCATTTAGTGCCTTAAAAGATTCTGCTCAATACCTTTTCATTGTCACTCAGTGTCACACTTTGTTTCATAATGCTCCTCTGAAGCACCTTGGCATGATTCATTACATGAAATGTTTTGTATAAATGTAGGTTGCTGTTGAAACGAGGGAAACGTTTATTGCTATTTCAAAGTGCAATCATGGTGAAGCAACTTTTCCCTTCAAACGTTTACATACATGAAGCATCTTTGGCTTTCCTGCATTTCATCAGCAGTTTTTAATTTTAGTGTAAGACAATTCACATTTATAGTAAGCAAAGCCTGGTATCCACTTATACACTATGAAAACAATGGACCCAACTCTGCAGTCAGTGGTAAATGAATGCCATTCCCTGTTCACAACACTGACAGCTGTCGACAATGGTTTTGTGGACTCTTGAGCATAGATAAAGTGTCAAGAGCTTTTTGCTCTGGTATGGCACCCTCTGCAGGAGTTTTATGGCATGTGCGAGTAAGACAAGAAACAATGAGACTCATTCACAGGACAAAATAACTCCTCTCTGCAACATCAGAGATAATGGAAACTGCAGATGCTGGAGAATCCGAGATAACAAAGTGTGGAGCTGAACTTTTTCTGATGAAGGGTCTAGGCCCGAAACGTCAGCTTTTGTGCTCCTAAAATGCTGCTTGGCCTGCTGTGTTCATCCAGCTGCACACTTTGTTATCTCGGATTCTCCAGCATCTGCAGTTTCACAGCAGGCCAAGCAGCATTTTAGGAGCACAAAAGCTGACGTTTTGGGCCTAGACCCTTCATCAGAAAAAGTTCAGCTCCACACTTTGTTATCTCCTCTCTGCAACATGCTGAGTTTAAGGTAAGGTACTATTTACAATCTCAGAAGGAGAAAGGCAACTTCAACCAAGTTTATCTACGCATGTGCTTAATACAGATGTCACTGTCCAAAATACACTTTAGCAGTGAACATTGCTAGCATCACTGTTATCAATAAAGCAAAACAGAAGTCAGTATATTTTTTAAATTGTAGATCTTTTTTATCTGTTATATGAAGTAGTCACAATCAATAGAATACGGCCTATTGCCATTGAAATAATAGAATTTTAATTGAACTTTGCAAAATGTTTTCTTACAAATTATATCTCTGCAAGAATACTATTATTCAATATAGAAAATATTAACAGATTCAAAATAACTTCTCCTACTATTACAATTTCAAATGTCTTTAAGTTATGAGGATAGACTGTATAAAATCAGTTTTAAATCCCTTGAGTCTCAAAGACTGAGACAGAATTAATCAACGATTATTGATTAATTAAGATTAAAGGATTTCATTGGGTCGAACGCAGAAACTATTTCTCCTTATTGGACAATCCTGATGATCTCTGCACCAACTTGTTTGAACTTTGCACTATTTGCCACAAGACATCCATTTACTTGCCCAATGGATGAGCCACACAAAGCAGCTGTGACAACCATTACTGTTTAAAAAGAAGACATCAGTGATCAATTTCAACAGTTACAGAGAAGATCTCTAATCCAGATACTTCTGCTTCCCTTAGATAGTGGTACTTCTTAGTAATGTCAACACGGACACATTTTTGCATGTTGAATTTAAATAATTAAATGATTAGACATAGTAGATACAAAGAAGCTGTTTCTTCTGGTTGGGCAGAAGCAGGCTGTAATTATGGGGAATAAATGAACCATTTCATTTACTATATTCAATGCAATATTGGTACTCAACAACCTACCGCACAGCCTCTCACAATCCATCAAAGTATAGAAAACACCAATTTAAGAAATTGTTTAAATGACCACTCTGTTAAAGGAATTTGCCTCATTGTATTGTTCCTGAGCCATTATTATTCCTCTGCAATATGTTACAAGTTTGTCAGCAATTGGAGCTGGAGTTTAGGCACCTTCACCCACAACACATTCATTCGCATTAGACCATAAGAGATAGAAGCAGAAGTAGGCCATTCAGCCAATCAAGCCTGCTCTACCATTCAATGAGATCATTGTTGTTTTAATTATTCTCCAAAAATTGCTGGAGAAAGTTAGCAAATCTAGCAGCATCTTTGGAGAGCAAGCAGAGCTAATGTTTGGAGTTCAGAGACCCTTCCTTAGACATGATGGTAGCTAGGAAAATGTGACCATATTGCTAATGACAGGGGGTGGGGGAAAGACCTAATGGATAAGTGGAAATGAAGCCCAGAGAGAGAAAGTGATGGTTGACAGTTTGCTAATAATCTTCAACTCACCTTCCTGCCTTTTACCTGTAAGACCTGATTCCCTCACTGATTAAAGTATTGTCTATCTCAGTCTTGAATATGCTTAACAACCCTGGCTCAACAGCTCTCAGTGGGAAAGAATTCCACAGATTCACAAATATCTGAGAAAAGAAATTGCTCCTCATCTCTGTATTAAATGTGTGACCCTTTACTTTGAGATTATGCCCCCTCATATTACCTGTCCCTCAACAAGAAACAACCTTTCCGCATTTCCACTGTCCAGAGCTCTATGAATTTTATGTTACTTACTTTTGCATTCTTATTCCGACATCTAAATTTAGGTAATTAAACATAGGTCAAGAATTCAACCAGTTGCTTTCCCTCTCTCAACACCTGAAATATTTAAAGGATGAACTCACTTTTAATTCTTTGGCTACAGTTTATAAATACTATCTCTAAACTACAATACTCAATTCGAAACAATGAAAAATACTAAGAATGAAACTGTGAGACACAATTGATTTTTCATCTCAGTTCTATGCAAGAATGAGATGTCTGCACATACACTCAGTTTACCTGATATCCTGTCATGTTTTTAGAGGAAAAACTGGTGATATAATGCAAATAGGCATTGTTAATTGTTTCTTCAATGTTTCCACCAAAGAAACAGAGGAAGAGCTGGACAACTCACACAAAATTTCCAAGAGGTGTTTCTTGTTAATCCTCAAGACAGATAGTTAATCTGTCAAAATAGCAAACCAAGGAGAATAATTGCCCTGTGTAAACAACTGAGATAAACAGGAAAGTCTTTAAAAAGATATTACGATCACAAAGTGGTCCTTTTGTTGTAGTTCAGGTGCTGGAAAATCTTGATGGTTCAGTACCATTTCAAAAATGCCTGTTTTTTTAATCACGATGCTTAACCAAGGTGCTGAAGAAATGCCTATGAAAGTTGCAAATCTCTTGGCATTGTTATTTGTGGGAAAGCTAATCTGTCTTTTGATCACAAGATTGTGATACAAACGTGGGCAGCAAGTGCTAACACAGTTAGCCACCAACCCGCCTTCCCCCAACAAAAATAAAGACATAATCCCTCACATCCCCACCAACCTCCGCGTCCAGCGTATTATTCTCAGACACTTCTACCACCTACAATATGACCCCACAGCCAAAGAGATATTTCCCTTCCCACCCCTATTCGCCTTTCAAAGGGACTGTTCACTCCGCAACTTCCTTGTCTGCCCCACACTCCCTACCAGCCCCACCACCCCAGGCACCTTTCCACGCAACCTCAGCAAGTGTGACACCTGCCCCTACACCTCTCCCCTCACCCCCATCCCAGGCCAAAAGCAAACATTTTATATCAAACAGGAGTTCACCTGTATATCCTCCAACTTCGTCTACTGTATCCTTGCTCCCAATGCAGCCTCCTCTACATCGGCGAGACCAAGCATAGACTTGGGGACCATTTTGTAGAGCATCTGCACTCTGTACGTGACAAATGACAACACCTTCCAGTTGCAAACCTTTTTAACTCCCCCTGACTGACAAGTCCATTCTGGGCCTCTTCCAGTGCCACAATGACACCACATGCAAACTGGAGGAACAACAACCCATATTCTGCCTCAGCAGCCTACAGCCCAATGGCCTTAACATGGAATTCAGCAGTTTTAAAATCCCCCCAATCCCAGCCTCATCCCATGTCCAACCCTCTCTCTCATCCCTGCCTCCTTGACCTGACACAACCTGTCCATCTTCTCTCCCACCTAACCTGATCTGACCTTTCCCACTGACCAATCCCACTACTCCCACCTGCATCCACCTTTTGCCATCCCAACTAGCTCCCCCAGCCCCACCCATCCTCCCTCTCTTTATTTCCAGCTCTCTTCCCTCTCCCCATTTCTGAAGAAGGATCCCGATCTGAAACATAAAGCTTCCTGCTCCTCTGATGCTGCCTGGCCAGCTATGTCCTTCCAGATCCACATTGTGTTGTCTCTAACTCTAGCACCTGCAGTTCTTGCTTTCTCTGGGCATTAAGTGCTGAACTGTAAAGCAAAAGTGCAGAGGACAGAAAAACAAAATTGGTGAGAAAATTCCAAAAAAAAAGCAAACTTTCTATAAGTGACAAAAAGACAGCAGAAGTTGTAAAGATACTTTAAAGTAATTCAGCATAAAAACAGGATAACAAAGTGTGGAGCTGGATGAATACAGCAGGCCAAGCAGCATCTTAAGAGCACAAAAGCTGATGTTTCGGACCTAGACCCTTCATCAGAAAAGGCGGAGGGGGAGACGGTTCTGAAATAAATAGGAGAGGGGGAGGCCGACTGAAGATGGATAGAGGTGAAGATAGGTGGAGAGAGAGTGTATAGGTGGGGAGGTAGGGAGGGGATAGGTCATTCCGAGGAGGACGGACAGCTCAAGGGGTTGGGATGAAGTTAGTAGATCGGAAATGGAGGTGCAGTTTGAAGTGGGAGGAGGGGATAGGTGAGAGGAAGAACAGGTTAGGGAGACGGGGACGAGCTGGGCTGGTTTTGGGATGCAGTGTGGGAAGGGGAGATTTTGAAGTTTGTGAAATCCACATTGATACCATTGGGCTGCAGGGTTTCCAAGCGGAATATGAGTTGCTGTTCCTGCAACCTTTGGGTGGCATCATTATGGCACTGCAGGAGGCCCAGGAAGGACATGTTGTCTAAGGTATGGGAGGGGGGAGTTAAAATGGTTCGTGACTGGGAGGTGCAGTTGTTTATTGCGAACCGAGTGTAGGTGTTCTGTAAAGCTGTCCCCAAGCCTCCGCTTGGTTTCTCCAATGTAGAGGAAGCCACATCAGGTACAGCAGATGCAGTATACCACATTGACAGATGTGCAGGTGAACATCTGCTTGATGTGGAAAGTCATCTTGGGGCCTGGGATGGGGGTGAGGGAGGTGGTGCTGGGGCAAGTGTAGCACTTCCTGTGGTTGCAGGGGCAAGTGTCGGGTGTGGTGAGGTTGGAGAGGAGTGTGGATATCTTGCATTCTCCAGCATCTGCAGTTCCCATTATCTCAGCAGAAATACGTTTGAATTTATTTGATGTTAGATTGTAGGATTTAGAAACAATAAGAGACCTTTTTCTTGGAAAATATAGTTTATTCACAAACATTATCTGTATGCATATATATAGATACAAAAGCAATTCTGTACAGTCTTTTCATGTAGAACATAGAACATAGAACATTACAGCACAGTGCAGGCCTTTTGGCCCTCGATGTTGTGCTGACCTGCCATACCAATCTGAAGCCCATCTAACCTACACTATTCCATCTACGTCCATATGCTTATCCAATGACGACTTAAATGTACCTAAAGTTGGTGAATCTACTACTGTTGCAGGCAAAGCATTCCATTCCCTTACTACTGAGTAAAGAAAATACCTCTGACATCTGTCCTATATCTTTCACCCCTCAATTTAAAGCTATGCCCCCTCATGCTCGCCATCACCATCCTAGGAAAAAGGCTCTCCCTATCCACCCTATCTAACCCTCTGATTATTTTATATGTTTCAATTAAGTCACCTCTCAACCTTCTCCTCTCTAATGAAAACAGCCTCAAGTCCCTCAGCCTTTCCTCGTAAGACCTTCCCTCCATACCAGGCAACATCCTAATAAATCTCCTCTGCACCCTTCCCAAAGCTTCCGCAGCCTTCTTACAATGCAGTGACCAGAACTGTACACAATACTCCAAGTTCGGCCGCACCAGAGTTTGGTACAGCTGCAGCATAATGCGGCTGCACCAGAGTTTTGTACAGCTGCAGCATAAAGTGAAGAAGAATAAATACGAATTATGGAATTTGACATTCCCTATACTTGTAAAATCCAAAGTTATTCCCTACTCATGCTGATGTGCTTTTACAAGGGATTTATTCTGTCCTGATTCTCTTGAAAAAGGATGTTGTAAACCTGGTGCCAAGGTGTCTGCTCCATAGAAAGAAGATTAAGTAGCTTTGCAATTTTTAAAAAAATAGGGAACATTTCCAGTAAGAAACCAATAGAGTTGAATGCTCCAGCTGGAGCTCTCCAGTCCACCCGTTCTTTCTCTTCCTTTTCTTTTCCTCCCATTCTCTTATCCTTTCTCTCAGCCTCGGATACCCTGGCCTGGCCTCTACCTCCCTTTCTCAGAAGTGGTGTCACCACTTGGATACACCAGCAGCCAGAGATGGGTTGCCAGCACGCAGCAGCTGGAAAAATGTTGGTAATGACCAGCAGCCCAAAGTGGGGATACCAGTGACCACTGCAACTAGCAGAGCATTGTGGAACATTGTGGCAGCAGCTCAGTATGGAGCGGGGATAGCAGCCCAATGCAGAATAAAGTTTCAGCCAGCGCTCAGAACATGTCGATTATCCATGCATTGGTCTGCTGCAGGGAGCCCTTGGAGAGAGACTGTGATCTTTGTGTTTTAACTTTGCTTCCTGTTTTTCTGACATATGGTCATATTGCATATCACTGAAATGCAACATCTTTTTCTTCATTTCTCTATTCCGTAACTAAGGATTGCACCTAGGTATCTTTGTACGTAAGATGGCACTGTAAGTGGTGACTTATAAACTTTTTAACTGTACTCATTTGAGTACATGACAATTAAGCTGATTTGATTTAAAAAGGGGGTTGAGTGGGAGGAGTCAAGCTCAAACAAACTGAGGGTTTTATTTTTCTTTCAATTGGTGAAGTTGAGATTTTGGAATTGAAGCTGCTTGGTACAGCTCTCTCATGGCTGCTGCAAAAAAAAGCTTGAGTTCTGTCTTTCTGCTGCTATATTCATTCTGTTGGTGTTTGTTCTCCTAGGCTGCAGCAAAAGATGGAAATCTGTTCTGATAAATTTCCCTTTGCCAAGGTTCTCTTTCCACTGTTATATTTGAACAGTTGCTGGGTAGTAGTTAAATAATGTATTATTTTATTAAGTATTTCAATGCAGTTAAAATGATGCCAATTCTTACACAGTCATCTTTTCCCTCTCTGCCTTGGTGGCAGTAGCCCCAACCTTTAGTGTGTCCCTCAGCACATTGTCTTGGATCTTGGAATGTGCCAGTCTGCAAGACGTAGAAATTGTAAGACAGTTAATCTTCCGAAACGAGCCTGTTGTTGTGAAGTTGGGTGGAGTACTTGTCATTCGGGAGGCAGGAAGTTGGAATTTAATGCTTGTAGAATCCTAGAGGGGAAGGCACTGAGTGGTGCCTTTAAAAGATCATGTGTTTTTTCTGTGCTTGGTGATTTAACATGGATGTCTGTGAGCAGCAGCTTGAAAGTTTGCAAGTACACAGACAGCACCCACATTGAAACATCTGTATTGCAAGGCTGGACAGTTAGTAGGCCAAATAGCAGTGTTTTTCTTTACCAAGGCAACATGCTTTTGAATTTAGCCAATCTAACCTAACGCCTATTTAAATTAAGTCTGCTGGTTTTTGCAACATAGACAATAGGTGCTGGGGTAGGCCATTCGGCCTTTCAAGCTAGCACCACCATTCATTATGATCATCCACAATTAGTATCCTGTTCCTGCCTTATCCCCACAACCCTTGATCCCACTATCTTTAAGAGCTCTATCTATCTCTTTCTTGAAAGTATCGAGAGACTTGGCCTCCACTGCCTTCTGGGGCAGAGCATTCCATATATCCACCACTCTCTGGGTGTAGAAGTTTTTCCTCAACGCTGTTCTAGATCAATCCTATTGTAAGAAATATTGATATGTCATCAAGGGTATAAAAGAAGGGGACAGTTGTGCAAAGACCCCAGAGCTGGCTGCTCTCCACCACAGCTAACAGCCCACAAATCTCAAGGGAAAAATCACTGGTTCTCACAGCCTCCTGTATGTCTGAGTGAAAGCACCATCTAAATAACAATGGTACCAATGGCCCAACTCATTAATATTCCTGGCAGAAGAATTGACGGAGAAGTCACAGAACGTTCCAGAAAGCACGTAACTTGACTGAAATTTTGAGAGACAATTTTTTTTTTATATATTGGTACGTTGTATTTTTATATATTTACACATCGTATTTTTTGGAACAGCACTCCATCAGAATATTTCTTTATTCAGGAATAGTTGGTAGTTAGAATGGATTTATTCACTTTGTTAATAGTTTAGTTAATTTGTTTACTGTTACAGGTAGATAAATAAATTGTTACTTGTTGGTTTTTCTAGTAAGTGTCAGGGATTTATTTTATTAAACTACTAGAAGTTGCTGAAAAGCAGGTTACACCCTTTGCACACGCCTTTTACAGATTATAGGTTGAGGTCCTCCTCTTTGGGTGTTTCAGTTTTAGTTAGCAGAGTTGGGGGGAGGGGGGGGTGGTGCTCAACCTCCACTTCATAACAGAATGAGGACTCGTCTGAGTTTGGACAGATTCAAACAGATGTAGGGTACAAAAGGTCCCAGCAGATTTAAACAGACATGGAGACAAGCGTCCAAGATTTTTAAATAAAACTTGAGTGAGAAGTGGAAAATCTCTTGAATTTCGGTTGCTTGTTGTTGGTTAAATCAAAAGTGGGGAAACGACTTTTAACATTGCTAAAGAGGCTCTGGGGATGAAGATGCTTCCCAAATTTACCAAGAAAGTATAGAAAGACAGAAAAAAGTGACGCTTTTAGAAGTAGCAAACAGGCTAAAATTGGTTTTAACTAGGGTTAGTAAGAAAGCTGAAATTGTCATGGAGTTAGCCAAGCATTTAGGTATGTCAGAGAAACAGCCAAGTGCAGTGGAGTTAGAAAAAAATTAAATTGCAAATGAGACAATTGGAGTTAGAAAGTGAACTTAAAGAGATTGGAGTTAGAGGGCAAAGAAAGGGAAAGGAGAGCCCTAGCTGAAGAATTAGAAAAAATAGCCATGGCAGAAGATAAAGAAAGGGAAAGAATGTGCGAGTCGGAAAGGATGAAGTTGGAACTTGAAGTAAAAAGACTTCAAATGACAGAAGTAAAAGTACAAGTTAGAAGTGATGTGGAGAAACTCATTGTTGTCAACAGCATGGCAGAGATATATATATAAATATGTCCAAACATTACCAAACTTTGATGAAAAAGATGAGAAGCTTTTTTCATTTCTTTTGAGAAATTGGATAAACAGATGAACTGGCCAGAGACTGTGAGTAACGTTAATTCAGACCAAGTTGTTCAGCAGAGTTGTGAGGTATTTGTAGCACTGTTGAAGGAAATGTCAGGAGAATATGATCAAGTAAAAAATACTATTTTGAGTGCCAATTAATTGGTACCAGAAACAAATAGACAATGGTTCAGAAATGTAAGGAAGGAACAGGGTCCAACTTATGTCAAGTTTGAAAGAATTAAACAGAGCAACTTGCATAAAACATAAAAGATAGAAAAGGCATATGAGGCTTTTAGACAGAATACTCTGCTGGAGGAGTTTAAACTCATTTCTAGAAGTGATAAGGACTCATGTTGAGGAATAGAAAGTTAAAACAGTGAGAAGGGCTGCAGAGATGGCGGAAGAATATGCATTAGTGCATAAGTCAAAATCTAACTTCCGATAGGAATTTCATTCTGTGAGGGATAGAAATTGGGAAAGTGGGAGATCCTTCAATGAAAAACAATAAGTAGATCACACTGGGAACAGTTTGCTACATGTGAAAAAAGAAGCCCAGGAGGGTGGAAAGAGGTGAAAGACCTCAGGTGTATTTGCTGCAATAAGGTGGGTCACACGAAGTCATAGTGCTGCTGGTTTATGAGCGACACTAAGAAAAAGGATGTGATAAGAAAGGCTAAAACAGTGGGAAAGTTGAGGTTAGTGAAGGACATTCCAACAAAGGTCAAGGAGCTGCAGGAGAATGCACTGCCTAGTCATGGACTGGATAGTAAGTTAGTGCCTGATCTCTTCAAAGACTTCACCTGTTTAGGAAATAGTTACTTGGGTAGAATAGAGGGAGTAGGCAAGAGATACGGGAACCAGTCTGTCTCTAATAATAAGAGATGAAAACGTTTGGACTCTTTCTGAAATATGGCCCAAGAGAGTGGTAATCTGCAGATTAAATGGAGAGAGGAGTAGTGTTCATGTGATGAAATAAGGCTAGAAATTTCAATCAAGACTTGGGAAGTGACAGTGGGAGTGATAGAAAAATTGGCTAGTCCAGAAATTCAGTTTGTTTATTTATTGAAATGATATAACTGGATCACAGGTTGAAGTGATGCCCATTGTAGTGGAAAAGCCAAAAGAAAACCAGGGAACTAAGGAGTTAAAAGATAAATACCCTGGCATTCTTCCGAACTGTGTACTGACAAGATCCCTGCCATAAGTTAAAACAAGAAGGGAACACAAAAGAGAAAGATGAAGGAGTTGAAGTCCAGTTAGCTGATACTCTGCTTGATGAAAGGGTGAAGGAAAAACCGAAGGAGGTATAGAGGATCAGGCAGAGGTATTCAGTTCAGAAAAATTAATGGAGTTACAACAAAAAGATGAGACAATGAAGGATTTATATCATAAAGCTACTCGGAAAAGGAATCAGAAAGTATGGTATTACCTTAAGGATAAAATCTTAGGATGGAAATGAAGGCCTTGCCAGGTTAATGCAGATGAGAAATGGGCTTAAGGTCACCAGATTGTGTTGCTGGTAAAATATAGACAGGACGTATTGTGGGTAGCACACAAATTACCAGTAGGAGGTCATCTAGGAGTGAGGAAGATACAGGCTAAGATACAGAAGCATTTTTATTGGCTTGGATTACAAAAAGATGTGGTTGAATTTTGTCGTACTTATCATACGTGTTAAATGGTAGGAAAACCACAGACAGTAATAAACCAATGCGATTGATGACAATTACCACAGTTGAAGAATCTTTCACGTGGGTTATAATTGATTGCATAGGACTCCTACATAAAACCAAAAGTAGAAACCAGTATCTGTTAACTGTTATGGATGTGTGTATCAGGTTTCCAGAAGCAATTCCATTACGGAATGTCAAGGCAAGGAAAGGTGGGGGAGGAATTGCCTGCTTTTTTTGACCCATTGCGGACTACCCAGGGAGATTCAGTTTGACCAAAGGTCCAATTTGATTGCCAAATTATTTGAGGAGTTCATGGATAGTTTGGGTATCAAACACCTTAAATCCAGGTGTACACCATCCTGGCTCCCAGGGAGCATTGGAAAGGTGGCATCTGACTCTGAAGACAATGTTGAGGGCGTATTGCCAGGATTACCCAAAAGATTGGGATAAAGATATCCCATTTATATTATTTGCTATTAGAGATACTCCACAATGAATCACCTCAGTTTATTCCATTTCAATTCATATTTGGACATGAAGTATGACGGCCTTTAAAATTAATTAAGGAAAAGTTTATAGGTCTGAAGTAGTCAAAATTTGAACGTAGCCCTAGCTTCTAATGAAGCAAGAAGCAGATAAGAAATCTAAAAGTTGTACGTTTGCCCTTGGGGATAAAGTATTGGTGTTATTACCAGTGGTAGGAGTTTCCGGCATAGCAAGGTTTGGGGGTCTCTATCAGATTGAGAAGAGGTTAAGTCGTGATCTGGTAAATATGCCAGATGGGGGGAGAAAAAATTATCGGGTGTGCTGAAACCTTACTATGACAGGGAAAGGGAACCAGAGAAACAGGTATTAATTACTGCCACAACCTGAGGGGTTCTGAGGAAAGGTCACCGGACTCGAAACGTTAACTGTTTTTTCCTTCACAGATGCTGCCAGACCTGCTGAGCTTTTCCAGTAACTTTGTTTTGTTCTTGATTTACAGTATTCACACTTTCGTTTTTTTATTAATTACTGCCACTCAGATTGAGGAATCAAATACAGATGAATTAGATTTTGATGTGCCTCAGAATAAATTGAAAAATGAGGAAGTCCTTAAGGAATGGGACAGGGTAGTGAGCTCTGTCCCAGGAAGCGAGAACTGAATTGAAAGATTTGTTACAGTGCTAAGAGAATGCATGTGGAAATAGAGTGGGGAGGACTAATACCATAGTACATGAAATTGACATAGGAAATGCTGTTCTGATAAAACAATACCCCTACAAGTTTAGTCCTCTCAATGCAGCACAGAGTCAGAAAGAATTGGAACTGATGCTCCAAGAAGGCATCATAGATACGAGTCAAAGTGAATAGAGTTCACCAAGGTGTTCGTTTCCAAACCTGATGGTAGTCAACAATTCTACACAGATTACTGGAAGGCCAAACTGTGCCCAAGTCTGGTTATACCCAATTCCAAGGCTGGAGGATTGTTTGGACTAAGTAGGACAAGCCACTTACATCACAAAGTTGGACTTACTTTGCAATTATTGGCAAGTAGCTTTGTCGGACAGAGCAAAGTATGTATTTGCCTTTGGAACTGCAAATTGGCTTTACCAATTGAAAATAGTGCCCTTTGGAATGAAGAACGCACCAGCCACTTCATTGCAGGATTGACTAATTGTGCCATCTACGTAGATGACTTAGTGATCTTTAACCATTTGTGGAAGATCACATACAACATTTGGCAGAGCTCTTTGAGAGACTACAGAAGGCAAATTGGTCATAAAGTTGGCAAAAGCAGGCTTTGCGAAGGCGGAAGTGACATTCTTGATGCACAATACTGTGGATAACACCAAGGAATGTGAAGACAAAGGCCATCAAGGAATTTCTAAGACCATCATCGAAAAAAGGAGTGCTACAATTTTTAGGATTGAGTAGATTCTATAGAAAATTTGTATTAACCTTTAGTAGCATAATGGCATTGTTGATGGATTTCATTAAAAATAACACAAAATTTCGGTGGACAGAACCACGCTAGGACGCATTTGAGAATTTTAAAACAGTGTTAACTACTGCACCAGTTTTAGCCATGCCACATTTTTGAAACCCTTTAAAGTCGCCATCGATGCAAGGGATGTAAGTATTGGAGCTGTGTTATTAAAGAGGGTGACTGTGGAATTGAAAGGGCAATTGATTACTTTTCAAAATAACTCAATATCCATCAGAAAAAAAATTCATCAATCGGAAAAGAGTTATTGAGTTTGGTAATGGCCTTACAACATTTTAATGTTTACATTGCAAACAATGCATCAGAGATGGTTGTGTATCCCGATCACAATCCTTTGACATTTTTGGAAAGATTTAAGGACAAGAACACCAGATTATTTCATTGAAGCCTTATGTTATGAGCATTTAATTTACAGATTGTGCATGTTACAGGTTGTGAAAATATTATCGCTGATGCTTTTTCATGAGTTTAAAAGAAAAATGCTTATATACTATAGAATCAGGAGTGATCAATGTTATATATAAATATAATTAGTATAAAATATATAGCTCTAGATTAATGATACAATAGAGCTAAGGTTTAAAAAAGAAAGAAAAAATTGGAGCCAATTTTTCATAATGATTTTTTTTTGGGGGGAAGGTGTTGCAAAATTGGGAGGAGAACTTGTGGATTGAGAAGCAGGAAGTTAGAATTTGGGTGTTTGTAAAATCTTAGGGGGAAAAGCATTGTGTGCTCCTTTAAAAGAACATGTGCTTTTTCTGTGCTTAGTGATTTAACATGGGTGTACACAGCAAGCATCCAAATTGAAACATTTGTATTGAAAGGCCAGACAGTTAGCAGGCCAAACAACAGTTTTCTTACCAAGACAACAAGATTTTGAATTTAGCCAATACATTTGAACTAGATATTTAGATATCAAAAACCTAATAAATTTAATTTGATGGGTTTTGACAACATAGGATAATCCTATTGTAAAATTGATATGTCATCAAGGATATAAAAGAAGGAGCCAGTTGGACAGACACCAGAGCTAGCTGCCATCTGCCAAAGCTAATAGCCCTCAGCTCTCGGGAGAGAATCACTGGGTCTCACTGCCTCTTCTGTGTCTAAGAGAAAGCGCCATCTAAATAACAACAGTATGAATGGCCCAACTGGTTAATGTTCCTGACAGAAGAATCAATGGAGAAAGCACAGAACATTCCAGAAGATGTATTACCTTACCGCAATTTTGACAGACTAAGCTTGTTTTTTTTTATGTAAGGGCTAGTATTTATTGGACAAGCATACCATTAGAATCTTGTTTTATTTGGGAATAGTTAGTAGCGATTTATTCGGTTTCTTAAGAGTTTAGTGAATTTGCTCACTGTTAGAGATAGATAAATAAATTGTTATCTGTTGATTTTAAAGTAAGTGTCAGGGGCTTGTTTTATTTAACCACTGGAGGTTGTTGAAAAGCTGGTTACACCTCTTTTCATACTCATGTTACAGATTATAGAGTGAATTGCTTCATTTTGGATTGTTTCGGTTTTAGTTACTGGGGTTGCAGCGTGTGGGGGAGGGTCAACCTCCGCCTTATAACACTATAAATACATTGCAATGTTATTATGTTTTTGTGTACAGTAAATCCACAAGATTAATTTACTTTAGGTTAGGTTGTTTGCATAAACAACTGTTAAATAAACAGGAAAGCCCCACAGAAATGCATTTGGATCAGAGATAATGGGAACTGCAGATGCTGGAGAAGCCAAGATAACAAAGTGTGAGGCTGGATGAACACAGCAGGCCAAGCAGCATCTCAGGAGCACAAAAGCTGACATTTCGGGCCTAGACACTTCATCAGAGAGGGGGATGGGGTGAGGGTTCTGGAATAAATAGGGAGAGAGGGGGAGGCAGACCGAAGATGGACAGAAACTAACCTCATCCTGCCTCCTTGACCCGTCCATCTTCCCTGGACTGACCTATCCCCTCCCTACCTATACTATCCTCTCCACCTTTCTTCTTTTCTCTCCATCTTCAGTCCGCCTCCTCCTCTCTCCTTATTTATTCCATAACCATCTCCCCATCCCCCTCTCTGATGAAGGGTCAAGGCCCGAAACGTCAGCTTTTGTGCTCCTGAGATGCTGCTTGGCCTGCTGTGTTCATCCAGCTCCACACTTTGTTATCTTATAACAGAAATGCATTTAAAGTGTATATAATATTAGCTAATCCAGATCAAGACAATAACGAAGGACTGACGATGATCGCTATCACTGGTTGCAGACATCCTTGAACTGAAACTTGGATTCCAAGTGAAAAATCTGTTAGCTGCAACCACAAAACCGAAGTAGCAGAAAGACACAATGTATTGTTTAGATAACCTATACATTCAAAGCAATTAACTTGGCAGCAACACATTTAACATTGTAAGCATAATATTGTTAAAGCACATAGTGACCTCACTATTTTAACATAGCTTTGTTATTCTCTAATCAACAGAATCCAAATGTAACGGGATGCTGCAATATATTCATGACATGCAAGCACTTGATTACTGAAATACAGCAAGAAGTACCTTCTGTTCTCATGCTCAATGCTGAGATGGATTTTCTTGGATAGAATTTTGTTGTTCAAAATTAAAGTGTATTGTCAAGGGGAAGAAAACGGCACATAGGCAGCTGGAATGGCATATAGCTCACATTGCATTTTTGTAAATAGATCTTCACTTGTATTCTTTGAACACCTAGCATACTTTTGCTGTTGGACCTGGTTAAATTACACTGAATATGAAAATAATCACCCTCTTCCGGTGTCCCAAGGATAAGAAGTTGCAATGGCCAAACATTGCATTCAGGGACAATGAATGTCCTGCTATGAAGTGCAAATTGAAGCCAGATAGGTAGCTTTAATGAATCAATGAAGGCACAAATATTACAACTGTCCCTTGCAGGACCTCAAATTCCAAGTTTACTCTGCTGCCAGAAAGAACCAGCAAATTATTACATTCACTTTGCATGCATGTCAGCCATTTTCTGCAGTTATGCAATTGACTTCTGACCCGACATGTCAAGTTCCAAATTTGTGTTCTTGCGAGTGACTTGCAGACTGTAATGTGATATTCTTCTCCCGTCTTTCATGTTCTCTTTTCTGTTGCCTCAGCTCCTTCTGCCTCATCCCATTTCAGTTGAGCCCTTTCATATTATAACTAAAAGGCTCAGTTTACCCAGGGCTTTGTGACTTCCCATGCACTTGATGGCCTGACACCCTCCCTACGTAGAGGCCAGAGTGGCTGTGACCTGTGAGAACTAACCCCCTCCTCACCCCAACTAAACTACAACAGAATCCTGTGCTATTATGTCCTCCTATAGTCTGTGAGGTCAGATCCTTCTATCACTGGCACCATTCCTTCAGCAACCCAATGACATGAACTCCATCCCCAGACATGAGTTGTCCATCTTCCCCAAGACTGTATGGATTGCAGTCTGATAATCCCCCGACTGCCCAAACACATTAGTAGTGAAAAGTGTGGCTTAATCCCCAGGGAAACTTCACACAACAAGCAGGCAATCACAGTCCATACTGATGGCTCCAACTGACCTACTGCAATTTGCAGACTTGTTGGATTTGACCTGTAGGACTAATTGTAGCCCGATCCCTAGACTGTCAGGACATGCATCCCAGGACTCTGATAATACTAAGCTTAAGACTGACCATATCATTTAAGGCTTTTGCTTCAGACACATTACTGCATTGGCTGTGTAAGTGGTTGCACATGCTGTACGTGTGACATTAGAACATAGAACATAGAACACTACAGCACAGTACAGGCCCTTTGGCCCTCGATGTTGCGCTGACCTGTGAAACCAAACTGAAGCCTATCTAACTTATACTATTCCATTATTATCCAATGACCATTTAAATGCCCTTAAACTTGGCGAGTCTACTACTGTTGCAGGCAGGGCATTTCACGCCCTTACTACCTCTGACATTGGTCCAATATCTATCACCCCTCAATTTAAAGCTACATCCCCTCATGCTAGCCATCACCATCCGAGGAAAAAGGGTATCACTGTCAACGCTATCTAATCCCCTGAACATCTTGTATGTCTCTATTAGGTCACCTCTTAACCTTCTTCTCTCCAACGAAAACAGCCTCAAGTCCCTCAAGCCTTTCCCCATAAGACTGTCCCTCCAGACTAGGCAACATCCTGGTAAATTTCCTCTGCACCCTTTCCAACGCTTCCACATCCTTCCTATGTTGCAATGAGCAGAACTGTATGTAACACTCCAAGCATGGCTGCACCAGAGATTTGTACAACTGCAACATGACCTCATGGCTCTGAAACTCAATCCCTCTACCAATAACACCTGACACAACATATGCCTGCTTAACAACCCTATCAACCTGAGTGGCAACTTTCAGGGATCTAAGCACATGGACATCAAGATCTTTCTGTTCATCCACACTACCAAGAATTTTACCATTAGCCCAGAACTTTGTCTTCCTGTTACTCCTTCCAAAGTGAATCACCTCACATTTTTCTGCATTAAACTCCATTGGCCACTCACAGCCCAGCTCTGCACCTTATCTATGTCCCTCTGTAAACTGCAACATCCTTCCGCACTATCCACAACTCCACCGACTTTAGTGTCATCTGCAAAGTTACTAGCACAGTGTCATACAACATGTCCAACCCCTTAAATGTTCAGTGCTCTCCATCATAACAAGCTGCTTGTTTTTAGATCTGCACAAGTAAAGCAATACAAATCGCAGAGGCTGGTGGCCTCAAATAAGCTTAGGAGAGTTAGTGCTAAGAAAGCGAAACCCTAGATAGGAGATACTTCCAGTGAGATGTATAAGTTTGTGCATTTCCAAAGTGACCTGGTAAAAGCATGCTAGCCATAGATCATAGTCATAGAGTCACAGATGTTTACAGCATAGAAACAGGTGCTTCAGCCCAACTTTCCCATGCTGCCCAGTTTTCACAACTAAACTCATCCTTTTCACTTGTTCCATATCCCTCCATACTTATCCCATCCTTGTACCTGTCTAAATATTTCTCAAACAACAAAATAGTATTCGCTTCCACCACTACCTCTGGCAGCCCGTTCCAGATATTCAACATATTCTGTGTGAAAACACTGCCCCTGGATCCTTTTGTATGTCTCCCCTCTCACGTTAAACGTATGGCCTCTAGTTTTAGATTCCTCTACCATGGGAAAAGGCTGTTGGCTATTTATGTCATCCATGCCTCTCATGATTTTATAGATATCTATAAGGTTACCCTGCAGTCTCCTAAGCTCTGGTGAAAAAAAGTCCCAGTTTATCCAACGTCTCCTTATATCTCAAACCTTCCAGTCCAGGTAGCATCCTAGTAAATGTTTCCTGCAATCTTTCTAGTTTAATGATATACTTTCTACAGTAGCCCAACCAGAACTGCATGCAGTATTCCAAATGCGGCCTCACCAATATCTTGTACAGTAAAATGTCCCAACCTTAATACTCAATGATCTGAACAATGCAAGCTAGCATGCTGAAAGCCTTCTTCACCAACCTGTCTACCTTTGACTTTACTCTCAAGGAGCTGGGAAACTGTAACCCTGGATCTCTCTGTCCCAATGCACTCCCTCATGCCCTACCATTGACTGTGTAAGTCCTGCCCTGGCCTTGATTCAGAGCTACATTAATCACAGAATCCCAAGTGTGGAATCAGGCCATTTGGCCCATTGTGTTCATACTGACCCTCCAAAGAGCATCCCAACCAGACCCATTAGATCATAAGACCATGGCTTGCCTTACCAAAATGAAACACCTTGAAATTTATTTAAATTAAACTCCATCTGCCATTCCTTAGCCCACTGGCCCAGTTAATCAATATCTCACTGCATTCTCAGGTAAACTTCTTCACTGTCCACTATACCACCAATCTTGATCTCATCCACAAACTTACTAACTCTCCCTCCAAATTCTCCAAAAAATCTGTTATATAAATGATGAATAAGTCGTCTCAGCACCGAATCCTGAGGCACACCACTGGTCACAGGCATCCAGATTTTAAAAAACCATCTTCCACCGCCCTCTGCCCTCCACCGTCAAGTTAATTTTGCATCCAATTGGCTAGCTGTCCTTGGAACCTGTCAGATTTTACCTCACTCAATAACCTACCTTGTCAAAGGCCTTTCTAAAGTCCATGTAGACAATGTCCCTCATCTACTTTCTTAGTTACCCCTTCAAAAAAAATCAAATTGGTGACACAATTTCCCAAGCACAAAGCTGTGTTGACAATCCCAAATGAATCCTTGTTCTCTAAATGCCTGTAGCTCCTGTATCACTGAATCCCCTCTGACAATGTACCCCCCAAAGGCATTAGGCTGACCGGTCTATAGGCATTTCCATGAAGCCTTTCTTAAGAGCACTTCCTCTTCTGTAATTTAGACACTTTCAAGACGTTACAATTTATTTCCCCAAGTACACTACCATCCGTACCTTTCTTACTGGTAAATACTGACAAGAAATACTCATTTAGGATCTCACCTATCTCTTGTGGTTCAGCACGTAGATGACCTTGTTGATCCAAAAGAGGTCCTATTTTCTCCCTAGTTACTCTTTTGCCCTTCGTGTAAAACCTCTTTGGATTCTCTTTGGCCAAAGCCATCTCGCGTCGTCTTTCAGCTCTCCTGATTTCCCTCTTTAGTGTACTCTGACACCCTCTATACTTCTCGAAGAATTCACTTGATCCCAGCTGCCTACACATGTTGTATGCCTCCTTCCTTTTCAAGACCAGGGCCTCAATAACTCGAGTCATCCAAGGTGTCCCTGAACTTCAAAGCAAAGTGTTCAAGGATTGAAGTTGTGTAAGAATTGAACCATGAACTTAAGTTAAATGATAATGCAGAGAGGTTAGTGGTTTTCTCATTTCAACTTGCATGTAAGGGTCAAGGAAGATGATCTTCTAGGAGCATGCAGCTCCTTTGTGCTGAAGACACAATTTCAGCGATGCGGCAAAACTTTATTGCCACTGCCTATACATCAGCAGACAGAAAGCAAATGAACTGGAGTGCTGTCCTGAAGACAGATTGAATATATTGGCCTCTATTATTTGCAATTGTGAAGAATGAGACAGAACTCATTAAAATATACACAAGGGTAACTGCTGAAAGGTTCCCTTCTCTGGCTGGGGAAGCCAGAAGTACGGCATAGACCCAAAACAACAGGTAGCCATTGTGGACAGGGATTCGGAGAAATTTCTTCACTTGGCAGTTTACGAACACTCAAACACAGAGTGTTTTAAAGCCTGGAACTTCTATTTCTTACATTTTTATTTCGGGCACAACGTAAAGCACTGTTTCTTCATCATTATCCATTTCACATTTCTGACATGCATCACTTTCACCCTCTACAGTGCTTGTTCTTCAAAGGGATTGATGCTAGGAGTCTGGAAAGGTGGTGCTGAAGTAAGTTTGAGTTTCTGCAATATATCCTGTAGCTAACAAGTAGGATTTAACACTCTGGTGAGTGAGTAGTTAAACAAGCAGGAGTGTGCTGGCAGATGATTTGGTCTAGAGCAAAAAAGGTTTGTAATTGGCATACAAATGAAGTTGGCCTTGATTCAGAACTACATTAATCACAGAATCCCAAGTGTGGAATCAGGCCATTTGGCCCATTGTGTTCATACTGACCCTCCAAAGAGCATCCCAACCAGACCCATTAGATCATAAGACATAGGCGTGGAAGTAAGGCCATTCGGCCCATCAAGTGCACTCTGCCATTTAAGTCATGGCTGATGGGCATTTCAACTCCACTTCCCTGCACTCTCCCCATAGCCCTTGATTCCTTCTGAGATCAAGAATTTGTCGATCTCTGCCTTGAAGGCATCCAACGTCCCAGCCTCCACTGCGCACCAGGCAATGAATTCCACGAGCCCACCACTCTCTGGCTGAAGAAATGTCGTCTCATTTCAGTTTTACATTTACCCCCTCTAATTCTAAGGCTGTGCCCACGGGTCCTAGTCTCCCCATCTAGCGGAATCAACTTCCCAGCATCCATCTCTTCTAAGCCATACATTATCTTGTAAGTTTCTATTAGATATCCCCTCAACCTTCTAAACTCTAATGAGTACAATCCCAGGATCCTTAGCCGTTCATCATACGTTAAACCTACCATTCCAACCTCTAACCTATCCCTGTAACCCTCCATTCCCCCACGGCCAACCAACCCAATATATCCCTGCACATTACGGGCAATTTTGTATGGCCAATCCACTTAACCTGCAGATTTTTGGACTCTGGGAGGAAACCCACACAGGCACAGTGAGAATGTGCAAACTCCTGGGCCAGAAAGTAGAATTGAACCGAGGTCCCTGGCAGAATCAGGTAGCAATGCTAACCACTGAGCTACCATGTCACCCATTAAGACTAATGGTGAATATTTAAAATCACTGATATAACAAGGACCCTTAGGATCTAGACCTGAAATGTCAGCCTTCCTGCTCCTCTGATGCTGTTTGGCCTGCTGTGTTCATCCAGCTCTACACCTTGTTATCTCAGATTCTCCAGCATCTGCAGTTCCCGCTATCTCTGAAACAATATTTAATCACTGCAATTGGATAGTGGCAGGTTCAATTCAGGAATAATCCACACCTCCTTTTGCCTCATCCTCACTACCCATTTTGTCCTCAATTTTCTTGGCTACCTAACGTTCCTGTATTTGCTGTAGGGCCCCTCAGTTGTAAACACAGTGAGCAGAAGTGATCAAGAATAGAAACTTTCTAACCAACTTGCTCAGAAATGTTGCAACATATATCAGCAGTAGGTGGGACTTGAACCCAAGCATTCTAGCTCAAAGGTAGGTACACCATACTATGCCATAAGACCCTCTATATCTATCAAAAACCTTTATTTGATTAGTTTCAGATGACCTATTACTCTTCACAATATTCAAAAGTACTAAACCAGTAGTCACATTAGGTAACACATTGTGGCAAATAAAAAGTTCCAAACCTTTAGCCTAATCATGAAGCTATTCCTTTCAGATTGCCGTGATCATAATTTTGAGCATCTGCCGGTACAGTTCTAAAACCTCATATATATGTGTTATGTACCGAAGCATTTGACTGTGTGATACCCAGACTGCATGTAACTTAATGGGAACCTTGATACAACTGGATCGCAATCAGTAACCCATATTGAGTAAGAACTGAAACAACCTCTCCGTTGTTAACCTTTGAAGAAATTTTTCTCCACAGAATGGCCTATGAGAAATGAGTAGTCATATCCATGATGTTAATGAAATGCTCTTAACTATTTGGTTCCCAATTAAGTTCTGTCAGAATGACATGTCAGTTTGATTGCCAATTATGATTTTCCACAAGCTTCGTACTGGGGCTTGGCAGGAGTCTGATCTTACCTTAACAGAACTTTCCTCAGTCAAACGCAACCTTCTTTTTCAGGTCCGGCTTTTTTTTAAAAAATTGGAATGCCCTTCACATTTTCTTTTTCCCTTGGCAGTTCTAGTTCCAGTCACTTAAATGTTCTTTCTTTATCTTCTTCCTTTCCAACTGAACCCAGCCAGTGTAACTTCTCTTCTTCTAATTCTAATCATTCTTCTGGCTTTCTTACTTCAATCTTCTACATTTTAACTACTAGATTCCAAAATATGAGTTTCTAGCTTCCAGTCAAATATCTGAATACAAGTGGTCTACTATGATTATCAGCTGTGCAGTGGACAATTCCTTTAAAAAATTTCTCCTGTCCAAAGCAGCTCCATAAATTTATTTGCATCAAAAGTAAACATGAAGTTTTACTCTGATGTATATGAAACCTGGCACCTTCTCTTTACAGTTTCCAATTCCTATTACCTCATATCCAATTACATGGCTCCAGCTTCAAATTACCTTCTAAGTTTCCAACTTGACACATTGGAGGTCGAAGACTTCATTTTGCTTTCTACTCCCAACACTCTACTGGACACACCAGAAATTAAATACTTTATTCAGTTTCCAATGTGACCAAATATATATTTTATCTGTGTTAGATTTGGAATTAACAAAAAGTTTTATTTAATAAACAGAATAAATGGTTTAGTGAAAGCAGTACAGTTTCAGCAAAGATGAAAAGCTACTATTTATATGCAGTGTTAAATGGGATAGTAAAATTAATTACACTTCTAAATAACCCACCTGATACATGCATATAACAATAAAAAGAAATCTCTGCAGACATTAACTTTAAAAATCACTTGGCCAATAACTGGCAGTTTTTTTGAAGGAGAAAGGATACTGTTCAAGATGGCTGTCACTTGGCATCTGCCATATGTAAGTGTCAGTAAACAGGCAGTTGTCAATTAGACCTTTGCAGATGTTTGTTCAGGGGCAGTTGAGAATGCAGAAGCTTTTCAGGACAAGAGCCGCATCAGTTTATCAGGATTCACACTGCACCTCCTAAAAGGTTTTCTCAGAAGATGAACAGGTTTGCCTCTCTCTCTCTCTCTCTCTGTAGGAAATTTCACTGAAAAATTACACAATTGCTACAGTTTTGGGCATCCATACCTCCTGATGTGATTTCCTGCAAATCCAGCTGTTTCAACAGGCTTGACAGTTTAATTAACATTGACCAGATGGTTTCTAATAAATGGTTTAATAAATGTCCTTTTGGCAACCATTTGGTTTCAAAGAAAGGAATTCTTCAGTCTCTTCCAATGAACCACTTTAAATATAAACTTTCAAGTACCTTCACAATAACTGCAATAGACATTTAAGCTGGGATCTACTATGATAACGATAAAAGCAGAATACTGTCGATGCTGGAAATCTGAAACAAACACAGAAAGTGGAGAAATTCAGTGGATCTGGCAACATTTGTAGAGACAGAAATAGAGTTAGTGTTCTGAATTTGGTATGACATGGTTCTGAAGAAGAGTCATACCAGACTCAATGTTACTTCTGTCTCTTTCTGCACAGATGTTGCCAGATTTGCTGCATTTTCTAACATTTTCTGCATTTGTTTCCATGTCTATTATGGCCGGAGTGAAGGCAGAACTGATCAAATATGGACCCGTTTTAAACAGGCCACGTTAGCCATTAGCACAACTCTCATTCAACTCACAAATGCTTCAACGGGATAGGTCTGCTTTTCACTGTGCGTTGTTGATCAGCTAGTCCTTGAGGCATTGAAAGAATGGAGGATGGTCCTTTATTCAGAGGTGAGCAGGAGAAGACAGCATTTTCAAACCAAGCTGGCATGGATCAATGCTACTGAGGCCACCAGATGAAGTTTGACAAGAGGAACAAGATTAGGAAAAGTTTTGCATCTCTCTTCATTTTAGAGGGTATTAAAAAATCAGTAATTGCTGTAAATCAGGAGGTGGAAGGTACAGTGGAAGTTGGTAAAATTATAATCAATACAGAAACAGTACTGAACAAACTGTTGGAGCTGTGGACTGTCAAGTCCCTGCCCCTAATGAATTTCATCCTTGGGTTTCAGAAGATATGATCAATGAGATATTAAATTTCCAAGCTTTACTAGATTCTGGGAATGTTCCATTAGACTGGCAAGTAGCAAACATGAACCTTCTATTCAAGAAGGTAGGGAGATAGAAAACAGCAACACTATAGGGTAGAGATAGTAGGAACTGTAGGTGTTGGAGAATCTGAGATAACAAGGTGTAGAGCTGGATGAACACAGCAGGCCAAGCGGCATCAGAGGAGCAGGAAAGCTGACATTTCAGGCCTAGACCCTTCTTCTTCTGAAGGCTCTAACCCTGAAACATCAGCCTTCCTGCTCCTCTGATGTTGCTTGGCCTGCAGTGTTCATCCAGCTCTACACCTTGTTGACACTATAGGCCATTTAGCTTAACATCTGTCACAGAGTTAGTGTTAGAATAAAGGTGTAAATCATTAAGTAGATTATGCCGGACAATAGAAAATGCTAGGCATAGAAAATTCAGCATGTTTATGTGAAAGGGAAACTGAACTGACCCAATTTATTAGTGTCATTTGAAGGAGTTACATGCACTGTAGGTAAGGGAGACACCATTAATGCACTGTATATGGATTTCCAGAAGGCAGACGATAGCATATCACATCAAAAGGCATTATGCAAATCAGAAGCACAGAGCGTCAAGGTAACATACTAGCAGGATGTAAGATTTTCTGCCCGGGAGCCAACAGAAAGCACGGATAAATTGATGTTTCTCTGATTGACAGGATGTGACAACTGTTGTCCTGCAGGGGTCTCAAGTTTTTACAATTTATAGGAGCAAAGGCATGGTAGCTAAATTTGCTGATAACACAAAGACAGACGGGAAGGTGTGTTGTGAAGGCGATATCGTAATGTTGCAGTCTTGTGGATAGGTGAAATAAGTTCATAGAAGACAGATTTAGAACAAGGGGGACCTCTTCCATGTGGCAGATGTGACTAATGGAGTGCCACAGGGATCAATGCCACAATTACTTACAATTTATGTTAATGGCTTAAGGAGGAAGGTGAATGTACTGCAGCCAGGTTTACAAATGACACCGAAATACGTGGGAAGATGTGGTGAGGATGACTCGGTCTGCTGAGGAGTATAATCTGATTAAGCAAGCCGGCAAAAATTTGGTGGATGAAATGGAAGAAAATTCCCTTAGAACATAGAACAGCACAGCACAGGTGCACGTCCTTCAGCACACCATGTCTGTGTCAACCCTGGTGCCATCTGGGAACATGTGAGGTTATGTACTTTGATTGGAAGAAAAAAGGAGCTGAATATTATTCAAATCAAGAAAAACTGCAAATAGCTGTAGTACAAAGAGATTTGGGAGACCTTCAGCATGAACTGCAAAAGGATAGCTAACAAATTAAGCAGGTAATACGCAAGGCAAATAGAATACTGGCCCTCATTTCAAAGGGAATGGAGTACAAAAATGGGCAGGTCTTGTTAAAACTATACAATGCATGTCAGACCGCAGCTGGAATATTGTGAACAGTTTTGGGCCCCTTATCTACAGAAAGATACATTGACATTGGAGACAGTCCAGAGAAGGGTCATTAGGCTGATAGCAGGTATGGAAGGTTTATCTTATGACGAGAGAGAGAGAGTCGGTTGGGCTTATACAGATTGAAGTTTAGGCATTTTTTTTGAAACATACAAAATTCTCAGGGGACACAACACAGTAGACACAGAAGTGTAATTTCCCCTTGTGGCAGAGTCTAGGATGTCACACAGCAGAATAAAGGGTTCTACATTTAAGACACAGATGAGAAGGAATATCTTCTCTGAGGGTACTGACTCTATGGAATTCTTTACCACAGAGGCTGTAGAAGTTAGATTATTAAGTATATGTAAGGCTGAAATAACCAGTAAGAGAATCAAAGATTATGGGGGAAAAAGGAAGACAGTGAAATTTGTGACTGGTGTAACAAAAGGAAATAATGAAAGGATTTAGATATGGAGAAGTGGTGAATATCATACCATCCTTGATAAATAAAAATTATAAGCCATACAAATGTTATTTTCTTTGACTTTTCTTCTCTCAAAAGCATTAAATTCATGCTGGAATATAGTGGCACAAATGCCCAAAAATGACCATTTTTATGGTTTATGTAAAAACAGTACTTTGACTGAAAACTCCAATAAATCACCCTTTCCTCTCTACTAGTTGACATGTTGCTGCAAGTTAGTAGATAGTGTTCCAGACATAGCCACACTAAAAAGAGGGTGTTGAGGAGGGTGCAAAAGAGTTTTACCAGGATGGTGATAACAAAGTGTGGAGGTGGATGAACACAGCAGGCCAAGCAGCATCTCAGGGGCAAAAAAGCTGACGTTTCGGGCCTAGACCCTTCATCAGAGGCCCTCTGATGAAGGGTGGAGGCCCAAAACATCAGCTTTTGTGCTCTGGAGATGCTGCTGGGCCTGCTAAGTTCATTCAGCTCCACAATTTGTTATCTTGGATTCTCCAGCATCTGCAGTTCCCATTATCACTTTATCAGGATGGTGCCTGGATTGGAGAGTATTAACTCAAAGGAGAGACTCGGCAAACTTGGATTGTTTATGCTAGAACATCAGAGGCTAAAGGGAATGACCTGACAGAAGTATATGCAATTATGAGAGGCACAGATAGGCTGGATAGTCAGAATCTTTTTCCCGGTTTGGGAGTTAAATACTAGGGGACGTATATTTAAAGTGAGGCGTGAAAGTTGAAAGGAAACATGCGAGGAAAGTTTTTTTTAAAAACACACAGGGTGGTAGGTGCCTGGAACATGCTGCCAGGGAAGGTGGTAGAAAAAATACGATAGCTATGTTTAAGACATATTCAGACAGATAAATGAATGGGAGGGGAACAGAGGGATACAGACTATACACAGGCATTTTAAATGGCACCATGGTTGACACAGACGTAGTGAGCTGAAGGATGTGCTCCTGTGCTGTACTGTTCTACGTTCTAAGGGAATTTTCTTACATTTCCAAACTTTAGGGAACTTTGGTCACTCTCATCCCACCTACCATCAACATGCTTGAAATAAGTTTGGCAAACATAAGTTCAAGATCAAATATGGGAATTTTCCAGGTCCACTTGGGTCAGTCATTGAGAGACTTGACAAACTGAACCACAGGACAACCATATTTAAACGTGATCCTTGGATATAATGCATATTAATATAATCTTGTATATGAGGCAAACACGGCTTTGTATGTTGTTACAGAAATCCCAAACAACACAGTTATCAATACAACTATACTAAACAGAAGTAACAAAATTCAATCAATTTTTTATAGTGTACTTGAACATCCTCAGAACAGCTACACATCATAGCTCTAGCAATTCTATTTTTAGAGCTTTTAAGCAGTGTGATAAAAAGGTGCATAATATGTTGTTGTTTGAAATGGGATTGGTTTAAAATGGAAGAAGAATTTTTTTGGTTATTTCAATGAATCATGTTCTCTGCAAATAAAATATGGCAAGTCACTCTGGGCCAGAGGTCTAAATATCCATTATTACCTAGAACTGCAGACCCTTGTGATGTTAATGGAAAGATTAAACTTAGGAGTTTATGACAGTTCAGAAAAACCTTTTTCAGTTCAGTTCACACATCAGAGTTGATTTCAGAAGCAAACAGCAGTTTCTCTCTGAGGAGGAGTTTTTTTCAAGTTCAGTTCAGGGAAGCCACATACTCTTGCAGAAATGCCACACTACCAGATCAGGAGAGTTTGGATAGAAATCTGCAAGTTAATGTAACTGAGCAAGTTTAGGTTCTCAGACTTGTGAGGAATTCGTGACTGCAGACTTGGAAAGGAATCACTGAATGGTCTCCCTAATTCGCCAGAAAGAAAAAGGAAAGAATCTGTTTGGTAGAAACCTGAAAGTTTAGACAGTGGTGCAACTTCTCTGGACTTGAGTCTCTGTACTGGCTAGTGTTGGAGAACAGGTTTTGATGTTTGCATCTAACTGTAAATTATATTTCTTTATTTTGTGGATTAAACTTATAGACCGTTGTTAAAGAGCAATCTGCAATCCAATGTGAATATATTGCAGGGTGTTAACTAACTAATGATCTAGATGAAGAAACTGAGGGCATGATGGCTAAATTTGCATATGATACAAAGATAGGTAGAGGGACAGGTAGTATTGAGGATGTGAGGTGGCTGCAGAAGTATTTGGACGAGTGAGGAGAGTGGGCAGGAAGTGGCAGATGGAGTAGAACAAAGAAAATTACAGCACAGGAACAGGCCCTTCGGCCCTCCAAGCCTGCGCCGATCCAGATACTCTGTCTAAACGTGTCGTCTATTCTCCAAGGATCTGTATCCCTCTGCTCCCTGCCCATTCATGTATCTGTCTAGATACATCTTAAATGATGCTATTGTACCCGCCTCTACCACCTAAGCTGACAACCCGTTCCAGACACCCACCACCCTCTGCGTAAAGAACTTTCTACGCATATCTCCCTTAAACTTTTCCCCTCTCACATTGAAATTGAGAGCCCATGTAATTGAGTTACCCACTCTGGGGGAAAAAGCTTCTTGCTATCCACCCTGTCTATATCTCTCATGAAACTGATCCAGTCTCTCTTCATATATCAATCCTGCCATCCAAGGAATCAGTCTGATAAACCTTTGTTACACTCTTTCCAAAGCCAGAGTGTCATTCCTCAAGGAGAGCAAAACTAAATACAACACTCCATGTGTGATCTCATAAGGGCCCTGTATAAATGCAACACGACATTCCTGCTCCTGTACTCGAATTCTCTCACTCTGAAAACCAGCATAGTATGTGCCTTCTTCACTGCCCACTGCACCTGCATGCCTTCGATGCCAGTTGCTAGAAGTAAGGCACCCAGGTCTTATTCCATTTCCCTCATTCCCAATCTATCACCATTCAGGTGATAGATTGTCTTCTGCCTTCATCTGCCTTCCTTTAGAATGGGGTAAAGTGTGAGATCATGCACTTTGTTAAGAAGAATAGAGGCATAGACTATTTTCTAATTAGGGAGAAAATTCTGAAAGCTGAAGTGCAAAGAGACTTGGGGGTTTTAGTCCAGGATTCTCTCAAAGTAAACTTACTGGGTGAGTTGGTAGTTAGGGAGGCAAATGCAACTTTGGCATTTATTTTCAGAGGACTTGAATATAAAGCAGCGATGTACTTCTGAGGCTCTATAAGGCTCTGGTCGGGCCACTTTTGGAGTATGAAGTGCAGTTTTGGGTCACATATCTCAGGAAAGATGTATTGGCCCTGGAGCAGGTTCAGAGAAGGTTCACGAGAATGCTCCCAGGAATGAAAAGCTTAATGTATCAGCCATGTTTGATGGCTTTGGGTCTATACTTGACGAAGTTTAGAAGGATGAGGGGAGTTTCTAATTGAAACTCACTGAATAGTGAATGTTGGGGAGATGTGTTTCCATTGGTAGGAGAGAATAGGACCTGAGGGCACAGCCTTAAAGTAAAGGGAAGACCTTTTAAAATGGCGATAAGGAGAAACTTCTTCAGCCAGACAGTGGTGAATCTAAGGAATTCACTGCCAAAGGCGGCTGTGGAGGGCAGGTCATTGAGTATATTTAAGACAGAGATCAATAGCTTCTCGATTGTCAAGGTGATCAAGGGTTACAGGGAGAAAGCGGGAGAATGATGTTGAGGAACTTATCAGCCATGATTGAATGGCAGGTCAGATTCGATGGGTTGAACGGACTAATTTCTACTCCTACATCTTATGGTCTAAACAAAAACACATATGATCAAAACATATCAGTTTTCATTAAGGAATCTGGCTTGTCCAACAGTACCATCAGCTGGGATCATAACAGTAGGAAAGTAATAATTTCAAAATTATTACATTAATTTGAAAAAATTTGGCAATCAGATCTACTTAAAAACCATTAAAATCTTTTACATCTCCATTAGTTAATTATTTTTAAGTCTTAAGTAACATGATAAACAGGAACAGACCATCTCAGTTTAACATTCAGAATGCAGAATAAAACAAAAAGAGGGTAAAAGAACTTAATGTTTCAAAGATGTGTCTGTCACATGTAGAAATTGAAGCATTGGATATTGCAGAACTTAACTTGTGAATTCTTAAATATAATGCTCAATCAGAAAACATATTCAAATCTGAAAGTGGACATTTCTAAAAATAAGCCCAAGTCATATTGACAGTGTTTTTACTTCAATATAAATATTTCGTAATTTTTGCAAAGACAAGCATTATTATAAATTGGTTAACCTAAGACATTTTATACATTAGAATTCCATTGCCCCACTGTAAAATTGCTTTTCAATGACTGAGTAAAGTATTGAATACAGACATATTGAATGAATTGTTTCCAGGAGTAATATTAGATACATTATTTGCATTTGTTTCATTTTTCTTCTACATTAAGCAAAATTAATTACACATTTATATGAACATTTTCTTCAAAGATAATTCATCAACTGATATTTCTTAATCAAACTAATAATTGAAACATTAAAGCTGAAGATATATATCAATTTTAATTCATTCCTTGGCATAACACTTCATATGACAGATGCTCTTGTAACAGTTGAGTGCAAGCTAGTTACCATCTACAGAAAACTTCCACCAAATATTTGATATGCTTTTAGTTGTATGACACAATCAAGTACCTATTGATTTGGCTTTACGTTTGAAGTAAAGTGCCAACTAATTGATTCTATAAACGCTTCTAATTGCTGGAGAGGTAAAAAGAGTTCATTAAAAGACTAGATTTTACAGCAGGCTTTTGGACCCCAATGTTGGCACCAGATGAGGATCCACAAGTTCCCATCTGCTGGCAGCAATTTGAAGGTGCAATTTTACCAGTGACGGCCTCTTTAGCTGGCTGCCTCTGTGTTCACTAAACTATTAAGGGCAGCGCGTGAGTTCCCAATGATACCAAAGCAATCAGAAGGCAAGCAGCTTCAAAGCCTCGACACAACACAGGAAAGGTGAGGCAGATTTGAGGCCTATAACATACCTCACCATGGAGATGCCTTCTGAAATGTTCATTTAAATAAAAAAAAATCAGTGGTAAAGCTACCAGGCCTCTCATAGCAGAGGGGAGAACCTCCCAGGTGGATTCTATTTTTGACAGCAGGCAGGGGTGTTCATGTCCACATGCCCCTCTTTCAGGAACTGGAGTCTCCAGCTCCGAGAGCTCTACGGTTTGCCAAAAGCAGCTTACCTCCACTGTGATGGCAGCCTCAAACATAGCAAGGACATCTCCATAGACATCAAAACACTGGCGTACTTAGAAAATTACCACTAATTGGAACCTTAAATCATCTCACTCAGCTGCCTGTCTGAGGCACAAGCTGTTGATCATGGTCCATTATTAACCTGATGGCATATCTACATGGCTTCCCCTGTTTTTCCCAGGTGTCCTGCACCCACATATCACCTTGATCTTAGCCCCATTGGCCAGAAAGATTAAACCCATAGTTTTGGGAACATCAGAGACCTAAAATTACAACAAGGAAATACAACACTGCTGAATGCTCAACAGGAAAACCAAATTTTGGCTGGTTTCTCGTTGAGCAATTGGAAGGCATATCACTAAATTATAAAAGCCAGAAAGGCTGAAGACAGTAGTTGGATTTAAAAAATAAATTGGCAATATATGTTTGTCAATTACAAATTTAAAACATTTTAGTCCTTATTACAGAAGTATTTTTACTATTATTATATTTTTTATGTACAGCATAAAATCTGTAAGCAAAAATGTTGATTTTGTAGTGAAAGATAGATTAAAGATGTGAAATTGAGATTGTTTTGGTTATAAGTGCACATAATTTTCGCATACATATATATATATATATATAGTACAGGTATTTGTACTTTCAGGTTCACAATTACAGCTATTAATTTTGAGCCAAGGCCCCTCATATTCCAGTGAATTGCAGAATGTAGTGCAAGAAGATACTTGTGACTGTATACTACAGAGTTTAATAATTGCTGGACAATTTCTCAGTTGTAACTGAATAAATTTCAAATTAAAGCTGATCAACTTAGTTTTAGTAAATTAATAATACATGTAGTTACATTGTGGTAATTGCGTCCACCTTTTTAAGTTTGGCAGCTCCTTCTCCTGAGCGAATAGCATCCAGTACAGCTTGATGAATTTCTCCTGGATCACTCATTTGGGAAATTAAAGCAGGTTTTGATTTACTTAAAGGAGATGGCAACGGTGGTTGAATGTGCTGTGCCTCAGTTCCTACTTTAATGTAGCAATCCACTTCTGGCCCTCTTACAGGAGACAAAGTCTGTAAAAGATTGTAAGAGAACTGAAATTCAAAGCAACTATTACTGCAAGATGTGACAAATTCTACAAGCACAGACACTAAAATTAGGTTGTGTTCCATCATTTGATCCCCACCACCTGCAATATCTCCTAACTGAATCTTGAGAAATCAACAAGATCTAATGAAAACATGTCTGCAGTCCATCAGATGCACACTTGAATTTTCTGCCACTATTAAATTTATAAGATGCCTGACCCTTCTTCCCAGTGAGCAGTGCACACTCACAATATGAGTAGGCATCCTACTCATGAGCGGGGTAGTACAGCTTTTGGGGTTTCTGGAATAATGACAGCATATGGTAGATAGTGGATAATTTTTAAAAAAAGTATCATCTATAATTTACAACAAGGCCGGATTAAGTATACAGTTTTATCAGATGCAAACAATTTCAGTAAGGAATCACTGAAGCTGACTGTCCTAGTCTAGTTAGGGTCACAAGTTTCTGACTTGGGTCTCAAAGGTTCACAGATCTTTGGGCACATAGAACAGAGCATGTCATGGGGTGATTTGCTTCCTTTTCTTTTCTCATCACAGAGCATGATAGACAGGCTTTCGTCATTTTGAATCACTGTTGGCAGGTTCCTTGCATTCATTAATTTCCGTGTTGCTTTACTTCAAGGGGTCTGATCCCCAATTGTAAATAACTGAACGTTGAGAAAACAGAACTTGGCAAGAAGAGATAGTAGGAACTGCAAATGCTGGAGAATCTGAGATAACAAGGTATAGAGCTCGATGAGATGAACACAGCAGGCTAAGCAGATCACAGGAGCGGGAAAGCTGCTGTTTCAGACCGAGATCCTTCTTCAGAAAGGGTCTAGGCCCGAAAAGTCAGCCTTCCTGCTCCTTTGATGCTGCTTAACCTGCTGTGTTCATCCTACTCTACATCTTGTTATCTCACTTGGCAAGAAGAAACAGTTTCTGACCATCCAGACAGTATGTCCCAATCCAGCATTTTCATCAAGATATAATTTGCTGCATTTGGGACATAGCATGTGATATTCCTAGACCAAGATAACAAAGTGTGGAGCTGGATGAACACAGCAGGCCAAGCAGCATCTCAGGAGCACAAAAGCTGATGTTTCGGGCCTAGACCCATCTCTCTGATGAAGGGTCTAGGCCCGAAACGTCAGCTTTTATGCTCCCGAGATGCTGCTTGGCCTGTTGTGTTCATCCAGCTCCACACGTGGTTATCTTGGATTCTCCAGCATCTGCAGTTCCCATCATCACATATTCCTAGACCATATCATTACATAATGATGTAAACTCAGCTGTGGACTATAGTCTAATACTCTCAGGTGCTTGTTTCACTGGGTACTTAATGTATAGTACTATCAAAGTTAAGTTTTCTCTATGGAAAATAGGAAAATTGAGCTTTTTTTTGCTTTTTAATAGTATGGCCATCTATTATTTTTTAGAAAATAACAAGTTTTCAAATATAATAGCTTCATTTTAAAGTCACTATGGCTCCTACTGCTAAAGAACTTGCCATCATGCAAAATCCATTGATGAGGATTTATTTATGAAAGATCTCTCACTTAATGGTTCAGCGAACATCGGTCCCAAACACACGTGGCAACATGATTTCATAAGTTACCAGCCTTTAAGATTCAAAAATGTCCTATAATTTCTGTTATTCTTGGGCAAAAACATTGCAGTCACCTACTTAGATAAATATTAACAGCAAGATTAGATAAAATGTACAATTGTGGCAAGTACTTGTAGAAGGGATTTACACTTAACGTAACCCTGTTATTGTCTTAGGGCTTCTCCAATTTAGCGCTAAAGAAAATGATTTCACCATGAATACTGACACTTTATGTGAAGAAAAGCATCAAAATATCATTCAACAAAATGTCAATGTCAAGTGAAATATGACTGAGAAAGTCACAGAATTTCAAGCCTTTTCACATCAGGACATTATATTGATGGTGGAGGATTGTCATGACCCCTCAGTGCAAGCTCTAAGGATGGGGTTGTGGACTGTCATAGTTCAGGGAAAAAAAAATAAAGAAATTAAAGCTATCTCGCAGCCAGTCACTCGGTCAGAGTTCCATGGCAGCCAATACCGCCTCTAACACTGCAAGCCCCAACATTTCAATGCCATCTTGAATTTAGGAAGCCCTGTGTCAAGCAATTTTTTTTTAATTTCAAGCATTAGTAGGTAATCTTCATAGACCATAAAACCATAAGACATAGAAGTCGAAGTTAGGCGATTCGGCCCATTGAGTCCACTCTGCTATTTAGTCATGGTTGATAGACATTTCAACTCCACTTACCCGTACTCTCCCCGTAGCCCTTAATTCCTTGCGAGATCAAGAATTTATCAATCTCTGCCTTGAAGACATTTAACGTCCCGGCCTCCACTGTACTCCATGGCAATGAATTCCACAGGCCCACCACTCTCTGGCTGAAGAAATGTCTCATTTCTGTTCCAAATTTACCCCCTCTAATTCTAAGGACGTGCCCACGAGTCCTAGTCTCCCCGCCTAACAGAAATAACTTCCCAACGTCCACCCTTTCTAAGCCATGCATTATCTTATAAGTTTCTATTAGATCTCCCCTCAACCTTCTAAACTCATTAATCCCAGGATCCTCAGCCGTTCATCATATGTTAGGCCTCCCATTCCAGGGATCATCTCCTGTGCCAGTATGTCCTTCCCGAGGTGTGGGGCCCAAAATTGGACACAGTATTCTAAATGGGGCCTGACTAGAGCTTTATAAAGTCTCAGAAGCACATCGCTGCTTTTATATTCCAACCCTCTTGAGATAAGTGGCAACATTACATTCGCTTTCTTAATCACAGACTCAACTTGCAAGTTAACCTTTACAGAATTGTGGGCTAGCACTCCCAGATCCCTTCGTACTTTGGCTTTATGAATTTTCTCACCGTTTAGAAAATAGTTCATGCCTGTATTCTTTTTTCCAAAGTGTAAGACCTCGCATTTGCTCACATTGAATTTCATCAGCCATTTCCTGGGCCACTCTCCTAAACTGTCTAAATCTTTCTGCAGCCTCCCCACCTTCTCAGTGCTAGCTGCCTGCCCACCTAACTTCGTATCATCGGCAAACTTCGCCAGAATGCCCCCAGTCCCTTCATCCAGATCTTTAATATATAAAGGGAACAGCTGCGGCCCCAACACTGAACCCTGCGGGACCCCTTTGTTACCGGTTGCCATTCCGAAAAAGAGCCTTTTATCCCAACTCTCTGCCTTCGGTCACACACTATCTAGGCTTACATTTTATTTCACTTCCATTGTTTACGTACTATAATTGCAAAGTAAATTAATTAGTGGCCAGAAATGTTTTATTTGCATCTATGCTCAACTCAAAGCAGTATTCTCAGGCATATAACAGCCAAATCAGAGCTCCATATTAGCTTAAATGCTGAACCAAAGGGACTATTCCCTCTCCTTGTTAGGTCTCCCAATAATCAGACAGAAACCTGCAGGGCTATGGTGGGTGAGAGGCCATTATCAGATCGTAAGTCACCCTTTAATTACACATGGAGAGTCCTTGACACTGATCCAGCTCCCAGGGTGAACAAAACTTCTAACACCCCTGTTCTTACTGTCCATCAGGGCTCCCTGATTGGGCCAGAATAACAGCCCCAATCAGGGAACTTAAATTCTGAGGTCCACCTGGCTACCTCTTTACAATCACTACAGTAGTATTCACATTTGTTGGTGCTATTCATCTGTCCATTCTTGTGGTTCTGACATCAACTTCTTAAAGTAATTTCTAAGTATGCTGTTATTTATCCAGCTCAATTTCTTTTCCTCTGAATTGGGTCAAGGCATTTAACATTGTGAATTTCTCTCACTAGGAACAGTCAACTCAACTTTCCTTGGGATGCTCAACTTTCACATTATTTAGATGTTATGACCTTAAAAGGGAAGCTTCTATGAAGCACCTTAATCATAGAATAACCCAAGAGTGTTCATGGCACAATTGTAGGGCCCCACCTCTGGATCAGGAAACTTGGGTTCAAACCCCATCTGCTCCAGAGATGTGTCATAGCACACCTGAATATGTTAATTAAATTATATATAATGTAACAACTGGTGTAACACAATATGACACTTGTTGTAAAAGCAGAGAGGATTTGAAATGATCACTATCATAGCAAATCATTTATTTAAAATCATATGACATATTAGTATTTACACAAATTTCTAAAAAGCAATTTAACCTTCTCCTCAAAACAAACTTCTCTAAATAACCTGTTCATGAAATTTCCAATGGCATCACTGTTTTGTTTTTAAAAAGTAATCACATTATTGTGATTAGGTCTTCCTAGAATTTAAGTTGCATGGATCAGTTTATAAGGGCAAAGGAACTTTGAATGGAACAATAGATTTTTTTTGCACGTTAGAATCAGTAAACAATCTTCCATTATTGTACTGCTGTTACCTGTTTCGGTAAGCTGTTGTGACTGGACTCATTATGAGCTGTTAAAGCTGGATGTAACTCTATTTCCGCAGAATTAGTTGGAGAGTTCAGGGTTGATAAATCCATTCCAGCACTCCTGGGTTTAAAGCAATATGTTGGATTTGTTTGTGTTTTCTTGACTGCTGAAGACACTGCAAGAGCAAAAGGTGATGGTGAGGTAGGACTATATGTTTTTGCAGCAACAACAGTAGTTCTGACAGCTTTTGTGTCATCTAATTTTACACGAATAGATGGCTTCTTCGGTACTTTGGGAGGTTCCAAAGGTCGAGATATAGATGCCTCCCCAGATTTGGGCAATTGTTTCTGGGCATTCCCTTCAGAAAGTGCAGCAAATTCTGGAGGTGGTGGAATTATAACATTTAGATCATCTGCATTTGTTGGAATAACTTCCTGAACTGACACACCATTTTCTTCCTTTGGTAAGGATGTGTTATCTCTATCTAAGCTGGATTGAGAAGGTAAACTAGAACTTCTAGCAAGTGCAGAGGTAACATATTGTCCTGAGCTCCTTTTATGCAGCTGGAGGAAGACTGATCCAGGCTTCATTTTCTTCTCTGAAGTACTCTGGGTTCTTCTGTTTACTAACACCTTGGATTGCCCATCTTCACTGTCAGCATTGGAATTTGTTGTTTCTGGGTGACGGGTTTGGACGGCAGAATTAATGGATCTCCCTTCAGCACTTTTATCAAAATTAGCTCCTTGGTGAAAAGCAGTTAGCTCTCTTATAACGTTGGTTAGAGGTTCTTCTGAGGTACCAGGCTGCTTTGTTGACTCTTTTGAAGTGTCAGACACTGGGACAACATCATAAGATCCTTTTTGCTGATCTGGTATTTCAGTTACTGGCATGACTCCATATGTGACAAATGCTTCATTTTCTAATGACTTTGAGGGAACAATTTTGTAGGTTGTCATTCCAATCTTTGGTATATAGTCTCTTGTGATTTCATTTGAAGGCTTGGGCTTAGGCTCAGACTCACACTTATATAGCACCGGAATCTTTGTCGGACTTTCTGGACTTCTGGTGGCAACTTTGGTTGGCAATGATGCATGCAAATCACTGGATGCTGAGGATTCTGTAGCTGGTTGGTTAATAGACATCTTATTCTGCTTATCAGCAAGGGTGCTTGCAGTTGCATCAGCAGACATATTTGATGACACATAATTCTGTTGCTTTGCTGGTGTCGTCTGAGCAGCGGTGAAATTATTGCCTTGTGGATATTGTTCAGCAGTACTTTCTGATGTATTTGTCAAAGTTGTATCAGATGTTAGGGTAACAGTACTCTCTGTTGTCTTTGTATAATGGGCATTCTGGAAATCCACTGTTTTACCAGACTCTTCAGAATTACTTTTTTTAATTTCCAGCTCATTGATCTCCACTGTGTCTGAAATTTTTCGATTGCCTTTATCAGTTACATTTGATGGTTGAGAACTGGCAGAATGTTTAGCCGCAGGACTGGTCCCTGAATCACTACAAGTGTTTTTTGCTTCTGGAGTTTCAGCAGACTGTCCAGCTATTCCTTTATCAGGTGGTAACATGGTCCTCATGGTTGAGCTTCCATCAGAATCTCTCTGATGCACATCACTGCGTACATTTTCCACAATTGCTGGTTCTTCAACTAAAATGCAAGCAAAAAATCTGATCAGTTTACTTGCATGACAAAAATTACTAGCAGTAACAGGAAATTCCACAAGTATTTACATCCATAATTGAAGCTTAAAAATGGAGAAATGTGCAGCAAAATATCTAATGGAGTAATGCCTTTGCTGACTTACAACACAAACAAATTTCTCATGGCATCACTTATGGAGAGTGTCATTTTTCCGTGGAAAGGTGGAATAAAAGGGTTCTTTGTTATTCAAATGACTAGCTGCACTTTCTGATGAAGAGACAATCCTAGTCAATTGAAGAGATCAGCAGAACTATAAGCCAGTTACAATGATTAATTCCATTGTATTTTGTCATTAATTTTGACCAAAAGCAGGCACATGAATCAGATTTTTAAAATATGAAAATGACAGCAAAAAGGGAGCCAAGCATCAAGGTAGACGATGAAGGTAAAACAGACTGGAAACTGAGACGTTATTGTGTTTTAAATTAAGGTGTGGAGGTACTGGTGTTGGACTGTGGTACAGTACCTTGTTTAAACTAAGAAACATAATCCATTAGATCAACAGTAGCATTATGTGTTCCTTTATTACATATCATATACTTAAATACTCAGTTGTACCGACTGAACTGGATAATTCTGATTGTACCCATTTCTCCTGGAGTTTCATCGATGTACATGTCAAAAAGATCAAGTTGCAGTTCAGTTGCAGCAGAGTTTTTACTGTGATACTTCAATTTCCTGCTGCCAAATAAACAGGTATTGGATACACAATTCAACAATTCTAAATGCAGTGGCGAGAGGTTTGTGCAGATCAAAAATACCAGCACAGGTCTATTGCACTGAACAGCCTGTTTCTGTGATACAAAGTAAGATGTAATTCTGTGTATTAGATGCACTAACTGTTTATGCAGTCAACAGCTCAGCACCTGATCCTGTATATTTACTTTTGGCTTCTCTCTGCTGCTTTTGGGAATAGGATCGGTGGGAATAGTCTCTGAGCCAGCAACGGAGGCGGGGAGGTGATGGAAGATAGAAAATTAAAACTTCTGCAAAACATTACGCCTGTAAAAGTTGACCATGTACATTTTGATTGAAGATTTCATCTTATGTACTTAACTAAAAGTTTAAATGGTTAATATCAATAATGCATATGTATATATTTCCAACCTGTACATTAATAACCTGGATAAAGAAAATGAATGTACTATAACCAAGTTTGCTGATAACACAAACATAGGTGGGAAGGCAATGCTGAGAATGACAAGTTTAAAGAAGATATAGACAGGTTAAGTTATTGGGCAAAAACTTAGCAGATAGGATATGATGTGGGAACAAGTGAGAGCATGTATTTTGACAGGAAGAATAGACTGGTTAAATATTATTTAAATGGAGAAAGACCACAAAAAGCTAGAGAGAGGGCAGTTCTCATGCATACATCACGAAAAACTAACATAAATTCCGTAAGTAATAAGCAAAGCAAACAGAATGCTGGCTAGTATTTCAAAGAGATGGAGCATAAAATAGACAGGATTTGCGCAAACTACAGGGCACTATTCAGACCACAGCTGGAAAACTGCGAACATTTTTGGTCCCCTTATCCAAACAAGGATACACTAGTATGGAAGCAGTCCAGAGAACGTGCATTAGATTGATTCTGCGTATAGAGAGATTGTCTGAAGAGGACAAGCTGAGTAGGTTGGGCTTATACTCACTGGGGTTAAAATAAGAATGCAAGATCCTTTAGCGACTTATCAGGATAGATACAAACAGCTTATGCCCTCTTGGGGAAGGGCCTAGGGCCAGAGTGCGTAAACTCAGGGTATGGGGTCATCCAATTAGGATAAAGATGAGGAGAAATTTCTTTTCTCAGGAGATGAAGAATCTAAGGAATGCTTTATCACAGAGGGCCATCAAGGCTAGGTCATTAAGTACATTCAAGACTGAGACAGACAGAATTTTATTCAGGAAGTGAATCAAGGTTTAAGGGGAAAGAGGGTAGAAAGTGGAATGTAGAATTTTGAGATCAGCAATGATCTCATTGAATGGCTTTGCATATTTGATAGGTTAAATAGCTTAGTTCTGTTCCTACATCTTTTGGTCAACGAGAAAATTGAGGACAATTCAGTTTACATGGATTACTTCAAATGCTAATTTAATTTCCGAAGGCTTAGAATTGCACAGATTTTTCATTATTTATACACGGTACTTACCATTTGTTTTCGCCATTGACAAATCCGCATCCATATTTGTTTTCAAATTTTTACCCCGTTCTGTCACTATTTGTTGGCACACATCTTCTGCTGTACTTATTCTGTTAAAGGACAAGAAAAAAGGAGGCACATGTATTATAAAGGGCTTGTATTAATTTGAACACTGATTTTGCAAACTATAACGATCATTTAAAAATGGAGCGGGTGAGGATTGTGACAACATTGTAAATAGAATATTTATAATTATGATGCCCAATACTTCAAACTGATTTAGTGGGAACAAGTGACAGTATGTATTTTGACAGGAAGAATAGACTGGTTGAATATTATTTAAATGGAGAAAGGATTGGTGGGAATAGTCTCTGAGCCAGCAACCGAGGTGAGTAGGTGATGGAAGACAGAAAATTAAAACCTCTGCAAAACACTACGCCTGTAAAAGTTGACCATGTACATTTTGATTGAAGATTTCATCTTATGTACTTAACTAAAAGTTTAAATGGTTAATATCAATACTGCATATGTATATATTTCCAACCTGTACATTAATAACCTGGATAAAGAAAATGAATGTACTATAACCAAGTTTGCTGATAGCACAAAAATAGGTGGGAAGGCAAAGCTGAGAATGATGAGCTTGCAAAAGATATAGACAGATTAAGTGATTGGGCAAAAACCTGGCAGACGGGATATGATGTGGGAACAAGTGAGAGCATGTATTTTGACAGGAAGAATAGACTGGTTGAATATTATTTAAATGGAGAAAGACCACAAAAAGCTAGAGAGAGGGCAGTTCTCATGCATACATCACAAAAAACTAACATAAATTCCGTAAGTAGTAAGTAATAAGCAAAGCAAACAGAATGCTGGCTAGTATTCAAAGAGATGGAGCATAAAATAGACAGGATTTGTGCAAACTACAGGGCACTATTCAGACCACAGCTGGGAAACTGCGAACATTTTTGGTCCCCTTATCCAAACAAGGATACACTAGTATGGAAGCAGTCCAGAGAATGTGCACAAGATTGATTCTGCGTATAGAGAGATTGCCTGAAGAGGACAAGCTGAGAAGGTTGGGCTTTTACTCACTGGGGTTAAAATAAGAATGTAAGATCGTTAAGGGATTTAAGGCATTAAAATTATTTCAATACTGATCTGACATTATTAAATTTGATTGAACTGGGAGATACAAGGTTAATAGATTCTCACTGGTTGAAAAGTTGAGCTATAAACACAAAGAAACTTTCACGACAAGATTAACAGAACATGCTATGTTTAACACCTGCTTAATGAAAGGAAATAAATTAATGACTAATCACAATACTGGTAATTGACTTACAGGTACAGTAGGGTATTAGTTTGGGTACAAAGGGAAATAAAAGTAGGACTTTGTAATATCAAGCCAATGTAGGCAAGGAATGGCTCCTGTGCTAAATTTCCTATGTTTCTAGTCCACTACTTAATCTCACTGAATAGGTAAATTATCCATTATTATAATCAATGGAACAACAGTTCCACCCGCTCTGCTTTAGTCATCTGATACATGAACTGTGTACGAGTATAATAGCAAAACGTTCAACCATTTTCAGTCGAAACTTCACAGATCAGACAAAGATCACAGATGCAGAGTGACATATCAGATTCTGGGGTGTTCACACAAGCTGCCATGCCAAACAACTAAGTTGCGCTGACTATACAACCAGAATTAGTTTCTTTTTATTCATTTGTGGGACATTGGCCAACATTTATGCCAGCCGCTAGTTGCCCTTCAGAGGGTGGTGGTGAGCTGCCTTCTTTAACTGCTATAGTCCATCTGCTGTTGGCTGGCCAACTATGCCATTAGGGAGGGAATTCCAGGATTTTGACCCAGTGACAATGAAGGAACGGTGATATATTTCCAAGTCAGTTTGGTGAGTGGCTCGAAGGAGAACTTGAAGATGGTGTTGTTCCCTTATCTCTTCTGCCTTTGCCCTTCAAGATGGAAATGGTCATGAATTTGGAAGGTGTTGTCTGAGGATTTTTGGTGAATTACTGCAGTGCATCTTGCACAGCTGCTACTGAGTGCTGGTGGTGGAGGGAGTGGATGCTAGGGGATGCATTGGCAATCAAGTAGGCTTCTTCGTCCTGGATGGTAGCAAGCTTCTCCAGTGTAGTCATCCAGGGAAGTGGGGAGTATTCCATCACACTCCTGACGTCTGCCTTGTTAATGATGGACAGGATTTGGGAAGTCAGGTGGTGATTTACTCACTAAGTATTCCTAGCCTCTGAGCTGCTCTTGCAGCCAAATATGTTTATGTGGTGAGACCAATTGAATTTCTGGTCAATGATAACTCCAGGGATGTCAATAGTGGTGGATTCAGTGACGGTAACACCATTGGATGTCAAGGGGCAGTGGCTGGATTGTTGCTTATAAGTGATGACATAACTTGGCATTTATGTGGCACAAATATTACTTGCCACTTGTCAGCCCAGCCTGGATATTGTCCAGATCTTTTTGCATTTGGATGTTGCCTGCTTCAGTATCTGAGGAGTCGCGAATGGTGCTGAACATTGCGCAATCATTGGTGAACGTTCCCACTTCTGACTTTATGATTGGTGGTGGTGGGGGAGGGGAGGGGGGTGGTGGAAAGTTATTGATCAAACAACTGAGAATGGTTGGGCAGAGGACACTACCCTGAGGTACTCCTGCAGAAATGTCCTGAAGCTGAGATAATTGGCTTCCAACAACCACAAACATCTTTCTATTTACCAGGTAAGACTCCAACCACTGGATAGTTTGCCCCCTGATACCCAGTTTTGCTAGGGCTTCTTGATATCACACTCAGTCAAATGCGGTCTCAGTGTCAAGGGCAGTCACTCTCACCTCACCTCTGGAATTCAGCTCTTTTTGTCCATGTTTGAACCATGGCTGTAACGAGGTCAGGAGCTGAGTGGCCCAGGCAGAACCCAAACCGACCATCACTGAGCAGATGCTGCTTGATAGCACTGCTGATGACACCCACCATCATTCTGCTGATGACTGAGAGTCAGGGTGATGCAGCTGTAATTGGCCAGGTTGGGCTTGTGTTGCATTTTATGTACAGGACACACTTAAGCAATTTTCCATGTTGTCAGATAGATGCTAATATTGTAGCTGTACAGGAACAGCTTGGCTAGGGGATCAGCAAATTCTGGTGCGCTAGTCTGTAGTACTATTGCCAGAATGTTGTCAGATCCCATAGCCTTTTCAGGATCCAATGTCTCCAACCATTTCTGATATCACGTGGAGTGAATCAAATTGGCTGAAGACTGGTATCCGTAATGCTGGGGTCCACTGGAAGAGACCGAGATGAATCATCCACTCGGCACTTCTGGCTGAAGACTGCTACGAAAGTTTCAGCCTTATCTTGTGCACTGATGTACTGGCTCTTCAATCACTGAGGATGGGGATATTTGTGGAGTCTCCTCCTACTGTGAGTTGTTGAATTGTGTAATTTACTACCGCAAATCACAACTGGGAGTACGGCAGAGCCAAGCTCTGATCCATTAGTTGTGGGATCGCTTAGCTTTGTCTTTCACTTGCTGCTTTTGCTGTTTGGCGTGCAAGTAGTCCTGTTTGGTGGCTTCACCAGGTTGATACCTCATCTTCAGGTATACCTGGTGCTGCTCCTGGCATGCCCTATTTAACCAGGGTTGATCCCTGGATTGATGGTAATAGTTGAGTGGGGGATATGCTGGGCCATGAGGTTATAGTTTGTGTTGGAGTACAATTCTGCTGCTGTTGATGGCCCACAGCACCTCATTGATGCCCAGTCTTCAGTTGCTGGATCTGTTTGAAGTCTGTCCCATTTAGTATGGCAATAGTGCCACACAACAGGATGGGGGTTATCCTCAATGTGAAAGCAAGAATAATGAGTAGTGACTAGGGATTAGTGTGATCAGATCTTTGTTGACCAACTTCGACACAATAAGACAAAGTGCCTCCTCTTGTGCTGTAAATATCAATGCGTGCACAAGAAAGCCATCAACAATATAATTCACCAGCTGCATCTGTGGGAAGAAAGCTGAATTAACGTGTGGTCAGAACCAAGTCACCAGACTAAAAACGTTAACTAATTTCTTCCTACAGATGCTGCCAGACATGCCAAGCTTCTCCAATCATTTTTGTTTTTGTTTCGGATCTCCAGCATTTTACAGTTCTTTGTTTTATATAATTTGCTATCACTTACTTGCTCTCAGATTTGAAATCAGTTTCTTTATTTGTCACTGTCAAAAAACAATGCTTATCCGAGTTGGCAGGATCTGAGGTCTGTACACTTTGAGAAATGGATGTACCATCTGTGGAAACTGGTGGGCACGGCACCTCTTCCGCTTTTTGAACAATTGCTTCTTTTGTATCATCAATGTCTGCAGCTCTTATTTCTTCTGCTTCAATAATCTCTTCAAGATTACATTCCGATCCAATGCCAGCTGTATCCATAAGAAAACAATAGTTAAGTTTGTGCATTCATGAAAAACCTAGGCAATGCCAACAATTTATGAAGCTGCTTAAAACTGAAGTTTTCAACAACTGAACACACATCTTTCGGATCTGTACTTTGGTAGGACTAAGCCCTCAAAGGAAACCTGTTGAGTGTTCTGCAGGATTTATTTGTCCAATTAAAAATTTATTCCAATCTGCACAAAAAAAATTCCATTCTAAAGTAACCCACAATACTTTATTTCAAACCACATTGATAAGTTTTCAATCTCTAACAGTGACAACATCCACTACATAAATACCATAGCTACCTGCCATATTTGTTTGCAATGCTTCTGACGAACCGCTTAACATCACATTTGGCTCAGAAAGTGATAGAATTTAGGGATCTGAAGTTCTGCAACAAAGGGAAGGGGCTTCACCATGGCCAAATGGTGCTGCACTCTTGATTCTGATTGTCCTGCCCCTGAACCCCCACAATCTTTGGTAGGAGGAGGAGGAGGAGAAGGAGAAGGGGCAGGTTGTACTTGGCACATCTGTGGTTCATTCAGACAGTTACTTCTTTTAAATAAGTGGGATTCCCAAAGCATCCTTTGTTCAAGAAAAAATCTAAACTCAGAATTATTTGAAGATGTATTTTTTTGAAAAGATCTAAAGAACTCTATGGGAGTAGAGGGATGACCATGGGCAATACAGGATGTCTTTTGGGATTGTTATTAGATATGAGTGCATATAAAAAGTGGATAAACTCATTGGAACTGTTATGCTCTTTTGTACTGTTATGTCATTTAATTCCCTTGCCCCTTAAATGCGAAAACTGCAATTTAAAAACAAAATCAGTACTTGTTATTTCACCATCTATTGACATAAGCCTGAAGACTGTCATTATAAGATTTATTCTGCATGGTTAATTTCACAGCTTGACATTATCACAGTGCATATCTTGTCAGGGTACATTTTGATAGACAGTTCCAAGTGGTTATAGAGTCTCTGATGTGGGGCTAGGAATACAAATGCTTGTTTGTTTTATATAAAGGATTAAGTTCTTAATGACATGTTCCTTAATGAAATGAACGTGTTTACTTAATGAAATGAATGCATTTTTAGTGAACAAGAGTGTTTATCTTAAAAGGTTAAGTCATCAATGGACACCTACAACTTTAGTGCTGAGTTCTGCCCACGTTGAATACTTGGTGAGATGACATGGAGCACGCAAGGGCATAAAGAATAATGGTTAGGGGACATGACTTGGTATAGGAGCTATAAAGTTCCAAGGGGTGAGTAGACGGACACAGGTTTGCATAGAGTGTATGGCTGGTGACAAGGAGTAGATGGAAGGATGAGCTGTCATGAAGTGCCATGGATGGAGCATACAGCATGTGTTTTGGAGGGGACAGCAAGGGCTAGAGGGCTGTTTTCAGTTTTACTGTTTTTTTGTTTGGAAAATCATGGAGAATTGAGGTTTGCCCCTTACACAAGCCACCTGCACACTCAGCAACAAATGTAGCTGCCTCCAAAGACTTTCCAAAAGAGTGGGGGGGCTCAGCTCCTGTTAAGACACACATCCCTGGTTCAAAAAATTAGATGATCCAGGGCATTACCTCCCGAGTCAGACAATTTCCAGACACTGGACTTTTGATTCAGGAACAAAAATTCAGGTCATGGTCTAGCTGAAAATACCCACTACTTTGCTTGTCTACAGTTGCAGATCTTAGCAACTAGATGTTGTGGCATGAATTAACAGTACTGCCTTTACTCCCAGCAAATCTTTTAAGTTCAGAGATAATGGGAACTGCAGATGCTGGAGATTCCAAGATAATAAAATGTGAGGCTGGATGAACACAACAGGCCAAGCAGCATCTCAGGAGCACAAAAGCTGACGTTTCGGGCCTAGACCCTTCATCAGAGAGGGGGATGGGGAGAGGGAACTGGAATAAATAGGGAGAGAGGGGGAGGCAGACCGAAGATGGAGAGTAAAGAAGATAGGTGGAGAGAGTGTAGGTGGGGAGGTAGGGAGGGAAGACGGACAGGTCAAGGAGGTGGGATGAGGTTAGTAGGTAGCGGGGGGTGCGGCTTGGGGTGGGAGGAAGGGATGGGTGAGAGGAAGAACCGGTTAGGGAGGCAGAGACAGGTTGGACTGGTTTTGGGATGCAGTGGGTGGGGGTAAGAGCTGGGCTGGTTGTGTGGTGCAGTGGGGGGAGGGGACGAACTGGGCTGGTTGAGGGATGCAGTAGGGGAAGGGGAGATTTTGAAACTGGTGAAGTCCACATTGATACCATATGGCTGCAGGGTTCCCAGGCGGAATATGAGTTGCTGTTCCTGCAACCTTTGGTTGGCATCATTGTGGCAGTGCAGGAGGCCCATGATGGACATGTCATCAAGAGAATGGGAGGGGGAGTGGAAATGGTTTGCGACTGGGAGGTGCAGTTGTTTTTTGCGAACTGAGCGGAGGTGTTCTGCAAAGCGGTCCCCAAGCCTCCGCTTGGTTTCCCCAATGTAGAGGAAGCCGCACCGGGTACAGTGGATGCAGTATACCACATTGGCAGATGTGCAGGTGAACCTCTGCTTGATGTGGAATGTCATCTTGGGGCCTGGGATGGGGGTGAGGGAGGAGGTGTGGAGACAAGTGTAGCATTTCAAATCTTTTAAGTTATTTATTTTGTGGTACACAGTTATGAAACTAAACTAACGTCAATAAAATGGGTGCAAGCAGGATGCCATCCAGAATTTCCTTGTTTGCCAAATACTGCATCCAGCCACAACAGCACGTAGCTGATCCCAGTAAGTTCACTGGAGCTCTCTTGTGGCACAATCCTTTCTGAGCACCCAGTGGACAAGACACTCCATTCATACCATCTCAGCTCAAATTATTTTAGCAGATAGATCAGATATATCCGTCCTTCTCTTTCCTTTTAACATCAAAACTATCAGAAGCAATTTTCTATTTCAACATTCCTCATTTGCAGCGCTGAACTATGTATTTGAACAGCCTATTTTAAAGACTTGAATGCTGAAATGGTAGGTGGAATGAACTTAACAATACAGCTCATTTCAATTCAAATTCATACACAATACCTTATGCACAAAAGTAGTAATCAATTTCCAATCTGCCTGAAATAAAATTGTTGAAGGAAACTTCAGGGAAACTAAAAATCACAGAAAACATTGTAGGATCAGTGCTGAAGATAGAAATAAGTTGCTCATATTGTGGGCAGCTTCACAATTAGTATAGCACTGTGGTCTTAACAGGTATCCTGAAATCTAATGGAATGATCAGTATTCAACATTGTGTTGGCATATGTCTGAACTGTTCATTTCCATTCAGATACTTGAAATTCAATTAGTCAGTCAACAGTCATGTCCACAGTAACACAAAGGATCTGCAGCCTCTAACACAAAAATAAAAGACTCCTGTCCTTGCCACTGATACAGGTCTAGCAGGGTAACATCACAGTTATGGGTAATAGGCCTTCTGCAATCTATAGAGATAATGGGAACTGCAGATGCTGGAGAATCCGAGATAACAAAGTGTGGAGCTGGATGAACACAGCAGGCTAAGCAGCATCTTAGGAGCACAAAAGCTGACGTTTCGGGCCTAGACCCTTCATCAGAATAAGGGCCTTCTGCAATCTATACTCTGATATACTTCTGGCACACAAAGGCAAACAAGGAGAAAAAAAATCAAACTCGTGCCTCATTACTTTGTTAGAACTTCAATTAATTCAGCAGCTCCTCAATCTTGTAGTCTGCTAATCTTTCATTGTGCAGAAAATAAGACCACAATTAGGCCTTTAGATGTTGGATGAAAAGTAGGCTATTCAGCCCATTGAGTTTGTTCTACCATTCATGATTGATCTGATCATCCCCATATCCACTTTCCTACATTCACCAATTAAGGCTGTAGGAGGCTCTGGTCTGACCACATTTGGAATACTGCAAGCAGTTTAGGGCCCCTTATCTAAGGAAGAATATGCTGGCCTTGGAAGGGATCTAGAGGAGGTTTACAAGAATAATCCCAGAGATGAAGCGTTTGCCATATGAGAAGCAGTTGAAAACTTTGAGTTTGTGCTCAGAGTTAAGAATAAAGGGGAATCTCATTGAAACTTTCAGAGTATTGAGTGGCCTTGATAGACTAGATGTGAAGATGATATTTCCACTGGTTGGAGAGGCTAGGACCCAACGGAAAAGATTCTGAGTGAAGGTACAATGCTTTAGAACTTAGACGAGGAGGAATTTCTTCAGTCAAAAAAATCTGTGGAACTCTGCCACGGAAGGCTGTGGATGCAAAGTCACTGAGCATATTTAAGACAGGGACAGATAAGTTCTTGATTAGTAATGGATCAAAGGTTACGGAGATAAAGCAGGTGAATGGGGTTAAGAAATAGAACATAGAACATAGAACAGTACAGCACAGAACAGGCCCTTCAGCCCACGATGTTGTGCCGACCATTGATCCTCATGTATGCACCCTCAAATTTCTGTGACCATATGCATGTCCAGCAGTCTCTTAAATGACCCCAATGACCTTGCTTCCACAACTGCTGCTGGCAACGCATTCCATGCTCTCACAATTCCCTGTGTAAAGAACCCGCCTCTGACATCCCCTCTATACTTTCCTCCAACCAGCTTAAAACTATGACCCCTCGTGTTAGCCATTTCTGCCCTGGGAAATAGTCTCTGGCTGTCAACTCTATCTATGCCTCTCATTATCTTGTATACCTCAATTGGGTCCCCTCTCCTCCTCCTTTTCTCCAATGAAAAAAGTCCAAGCTCACTCAACCTCTCTTCATAAGATAAGCCCTCCAGTCCAGGCAGCATCCTGGTAAACCTCCTCTGAACCCTCTCCAAAGCATCCACATCTTTCCTATAATAGGGCGAACAGAACTGGACGCAGTATTCCAAGTGCGGTCTAACCAAAGTTTTATAGAGCTGCAACAAGATCTCACGACTCTTAAACTCAATCCCCCTGTTAATGAAAGCCAAAACACCATATGCTTTCTTGACAACCCTGTCCACTTGGGTGGCCATTTTAAGGGATCTATGTATCTGCACACCAAGATCCCTCCGTTCCTCCACACTGCCAAGAATCCTATCCTTAATCCTGTACTCAGCTTTCAAATTCGACCTTCCAAAATGCATCACCTCGCATTTATCCAGGTTGAACTCCGTCTGCCAACTCTCAGCCCATCTCTGCATCCTGTCAATGTCCCACTGCAGCCTACAACAGCCCTCTACACTGTCAACGACACCTCCAACCTTTGTGTCGTCTGCAAATTTGCTGACCCATCCTTCAATCCCCTCATCTGAGTCATTAATAAAAATTACAAACAGTAGAGGCCCAAGGACAGAGCCCTGTGGAACACCACTCACCACTGATTTCCAGGTAGAATATTTTCCTTCTACTACCACCCGCTGCCTTCTGTTGGCCAGACAATTCTGTATCCAGACGGCTAAGTTCCCCTGTATCCCATTCCTCCTAACCTTCTGAATGAGCCTACCATGGGGAATCTTATCAAATGCCTTGCTGAAGTCCATATACACCACATCCACAGCTCGACCCTCATCAACTTTTCTAGTCACATCCTCAAAGAACCCGATAAGGTTTGTGAGGCATGACCTGCCCCTCACAAAGCCGTGTTGACTGCATTTGATCAAGCCATGCTCTTCCAGATGATCATAAATCCTATCCCTCAGAATCCTTTCTAACACCTTGTAGACGACAGACGTGAGACTTACTGGTCTGTAATTGCTGGGGATTTCCCTATTTCCTTTCTTGAAGAGAGGAATTACTTTTGCCTCTCTCCAGTCCTCAGGTACGACACCAGTGGAGAGCGAGGATGCAAAGATCCTCGCAAGTGGCGAAGCAATTGCATTTCTCGCTTCCCAAAGCAGCCGAGGACAAATCTAGTCCGGGCCTGGCAACTTGTCAATCTTAATGTTTGACAAAATTTTCAGCACATCAGCTTCCTCTATCTCTATCCATTCCAGCATGCACACCTGCTCTTCAAAGGTTTCATTCACTACAAAGCTCATTTCTTTCGTAAAGACAGAAGCAAAAAACTCATTTAGGGCTTCCCCTACCTCCTCAGACTCCACACACAAGTTCCCTATGCTATCCCTGATCGGCCCTACTCTTTCTTTGACCATTCTCTTATTCTTCACATAAGTGTAAAATGCCTTTGTGTTTTCCCTAATTCGTTCTGCCAAGCCCTTCTCGTGCCCCCTCCTGGCTCTCCTCAGACCATTTTTGAGCTCCTTCTTTGCCTGCGTGTAATCCTCTCTGGCTGAACTTGACCCTAGCTTCCTCCACCTTATGTAAGCTACCTTCTTCCTTTTCACAAGAAGCTCCACCGCTCTCGTCATCCAAGGTTCCTTTATCTTACCCCTTCTTACCTGTCTCAGAGGGACATATTTACTCATCACTCGCAACAACAGTTCCTTAAACAGTCTCCACATGTATCAGCTTTGATTGAATGGTGAAGACGACTTCATGGACTAAATGGTCTATTTCTGCTCCTACATCTTATGGTTATATGCTTTCCTGATCTCTCATTCGCATTAAGAGCATCCTCTCAGTTGGTCATTTGTGTGTGTTTTTGGACTACAGTAGATTCCATTATAGTTTGATGTCCAAAAACCAAATGAAACAACCTCAATAAAGACCAAACATGGGTTGGAAGTCAACAGTTGCTTGCTTGTAAATATTTCTCAAGTTGCAGAGTTCTGGAGACCTTCATGTCTTCATCTCTTTGAAATTTGAGCTTTACATCACTACCGAAAGTTGAATGTTTGACCATCAATGTGGGTCTTTAAAGACCCAGATGACACTACCTCTCCTGTATACATAGCCCTCTTATACCTTGAGAGCCTTTATGTTCTGTACTTGTGGATCTCCTTCTTATCAAAAGAATAGGTGTAATTGTTATTATCAGGAAATATCATGTCACTATTAAAAAAAATCGCAGTTACCACTCCATCCGGTATTTGTAGCTCCTCACACTCAATGCTCTTTGCAGATTAAAAACTTATTTACATTTCCTATAACCATGAAATCTTGCATTAATTTTGTTTGTTCATATCATTTAATTGAGGGTCCAGGGGATTAATCAATTCAACACCAGTCCGAGGCTTAGGAATACTTGGGCCAATTAACTGGTCAGTTTTGAATATTCCACACCTCTGTGCAACATACATCTTATACAGCTTAAATTAAAATAAAAATGTCAACCCAGATTCATTCATACACAAAGCACGTAGAGTATCTTTTACGGGAGCATTATTTACTTCGAAGAGACACATCACACTCAGTAAATTAATTCAGGAGAACAAGAGGGATCATTACTGCATGGGAATCGAGAGCATTCAATTAAGTTGAAGAAAAAGGCGTCAATAAAGAAGACTGCAATCTGAAAACGGGGAGGGAGATGATGCAGTTCAGAGTACTCCCAGACTAATCAATTCAGTCAGGAGAGCTGAATTTTTATATTTATAGACAAGAATGAAAGTGGTCAATTACGTCAGCTGTGTTTTTTTTTCCCCCAAAATGTTGCTCTTAAGAATAGTTACTGTGTGGGAAATTATTTTAATAAATTTGGACATTATTGCTAAATGGGAGTATTGAGTCATTTGTAAATCTCTTCCATGAGAGACTTAATTTAAACTTCTACATGCTAAGTAGTTGCTTATAATAATGTTATTTCAAATTTGATGGCATGAAGGAAACCACAAGGTCGAAGAATTCTTAAGCGGTAAACAATGTTTCTTAGAGGGATAGGGAGGAATACATACAGGAATATGAATAGGCTTTTGAAAGCCAATGGGAGTGCAGGTTCTTGCATTTTCACCAGTATTTACTTGTGCTCAAAGTTTTCTGCATTGACAACAACCTCTTTATTGAACAGCTGAAAAGGCTGTTAAAATATTTTCTTGGTCAAATGTATAAATGCATTAAACTTGTGCACTTTTTAAACATAAATGCATAATGATTTCAGGACGGTCTCTAAATTCAGGTTGATCTTTAAAGTAGAGATGAAGGGTATGCAAGGCATGGTGTAAAAAGACACCCATAATTTGCAGTTGAAGTTCAGGAAATTTAACTGTCTGCTGATGTGTCTGTAATCGCATAGAGTGATTACTGTCACTCTATGTGAGAATATCGTAGCTTCAACAAAAGCAGTTTTCTGTGACTTGGGGCAAAATGATAATTTGCAGAGGTGAATTCAAGTGCTGATGCAGCATATTTTCTTCACGAACTTGCTGTAATCCTGTGCAAAGTGCTGGTGAGAGCAAACCTGGAGTACTATGAGCAGTTTCAGTCCCCTTATTTAAAGGAAAGATATTACTTAATTGGAGGCAGGATTATTTTGGAAAGGGGAGGTTATCTTAAGAGCAGAGGCTAAACAGGTTGGGCCTCTACTCACTAGAGTTTAGATGAATGAAAAATGATCTCATTGAAGCATATAGGATTCTTAAGGGGCTTGACAGGATAAAAGCTGAGATGTTAATTCCCCTCATGGGATGGTGTGGGATTGGAAGGTATAGACTTAGAATAAAGGAGCACCAATTTTAGACTGAGATGAGGAGGAATTTCTTGACTCAAAGGGCTGGGAACTTTTGGAACTCCTTGCCACTGAACTCTGTGGAGGCAGAGTCCTTGTGTGTCTTTAAGGCTGAGCTGGATAGATTCTTGATCAGTAGAAAAATCATAGGTTATGGCATAAGGGCAGGAAAGTGGACGTGACCAATGTCGGATCAGCCACTGAGTGAATCATGCAACAATCTCAAAGGGCTGAACAACCTCTTCCTGTTCTTATTTGGTTTGGTCTTACAAGATGATGTTTACTCGTCTATTTTTCTTTTTAAGAGTCACATACACATTCATGCATGAAAGTAAATGTCATCACAAATTGTTGAACATTTATATTTCAAACAGAATTCTACTTATTTACATAAAATAGAGAAGTGCATTTATATGGGCAAAAAGTTCTTTTGGCCAGGAGCACCAGTCAAGTGGTCATGAATCGCCACATTTCACATTCTGCTTGATTTCTTTTGTATTTATCTAAAGTGAACTGACAGTCAATTTGCCAATAGAGATGGTAGGAACTGCCGATGCTGGAGAATCTGAGATAACACGGTGAGAGGCTGGATGAACACAGCAGGCCAAGCAGCATCAGAGCAGCAGGAAAGTTTGATGTTAGAAAAATCTGATTTTTTCTGAAGAATGGTCTCGACCCAGAACATCAAGTTTCCTGCTCCTCTGATGCTGCTTGGCCTGCTGTGTCAGTTTGCCAATGACTAGTTCATACTGCTGCCCAAAATTAATTGTCTACTTATTTCATCTAAATTAATTTATATGTATTTTTGAAATCATCTGTTAATTACAACAGTGAATACCCTTCAAAAAGTAATGGCTGTGAAATGTCTTGACATGTCCCAAGCTTTTGAAAGACTCTATATCCCTTTTTTTTAAATAAAATGTTCTTATTGCACACATTGGGCTGTATATTTGACAGGGTTTTTGAAAATCTTACTGATTTATTTTAGAGGTTTACGTTAAACATTACTTTAATTCTTAAGAATAGCCAAAGTGATTTTGTTTTAGCAAATTATACATTGATGCGTCTTGGCCAGGAGGAAATAATTGCTGATAAACGAGAAATATTTTTACCGTGATCATCAGCTGAGGTATATGGTATTTTACTAGCAGAAGCCTTATCTGCAACGTCAGGACTTGGACATAAATCCACTGATCCTTGATTAGCATCTAAAAGCACAAATTGCAACAATATTGTCAAGACAGATATACCACTTTTCCACTAATGTTACCTTGATTAAAATCTTAATTACCTCCATAGTACATATGCCTTGGCAATGATTACTCTGGAATTCTTACAATAGCTCAAAAAGGTTTATATCGCAACACTCAACACATGCTTCAATCAGAACAAATACAGATTTTTCAATGACATGCTTAAAATAAGTACACTTTCCTGACATAACCAATTGAAAGAGATGCATCACATTAATCTCAATTTACAAGACTAATACATTTCTTTAAAAGTTTGTTAAAGCCATATCAGATGCAAAATATCAGACTACCCAGGTCCTCATAACTTTTTCTAAAATCTCCAATTCAATCATCTGCTTCTGAGGAATTGCTTTCAAATTAGTTTAAATACATAAGAACTTATTAAACTCTTAAAAAAAAAATCACTGCTATATTTTACCACATTATCTTAGAAAATTTGGGAAAATGAGCGATATGCATTTAATATACATACATGTGGAACTACAACAGATTTTAGGGATTTTCCTTTGTATAGAAGTTCAATGACCTTTGGAATAAGTTACTGGCTTATGCAGGAGCATGGAATAACAGCGAAAGTGCAAAAGAGAACTGGGCAAGTTGCTGAATACGGCTGATTTTGCTGCATGTTTAAAAAAATATAAATGGGATCTCGCTGAGGTAACACAAAATCACCGTCACTTCTGGAACTCTTCTTTGAACAGCTTTGGGTCAAAAATGATTTTTTTTTCCAACCTTATTCCCTTTGAATTGGCCAATTTTTTTGCCTCTGTCAGGGATAAACATTTTGGGCAAGGAGCTTTGAAAATACATCAGCTTGTTTTTTCTAATGTCTCAATGTCCAAAAAGCAACTTAAGCATGTTAACGTAGTGCTTGGCAATGTTGCGTTACATTGTCCTTAAAGACAAGTTTAGGCTAAGCTTTTGCATTCTTTCATTCTGTCAGCAGATGGCACTGTCTGAGGTCAGAGTAATAGGAAAATAATTTCATATAGTGCCTTTCATATCTTCAGGATGTTGCAAAGTGCTTGATAGCCAGTTTAATGCTTTTTAAAATGCAGTCAATATTTTGGTAGATATATGTAGCAGCAATGTGTCCACTGCATGTTTGTGCAAAACCGCAATGAAATGACTGACCTAGTAATATAATTTTCATGGTTGCAGATAAGGGTGAAATATTGATCCTAATATCACGAGAAATTTCACTGCTTATCTTTGAATAATGACATGGATTATTTTAGGTCAACTCAAGAAGGCAACTATGACATAGATTTAGCCTTTTAACGGAGTCAACTTGAGAACTTGGCATCAATTGTGTAATTTATCTTCTTTTTGTAGCTGTTTAGCAAGTTAAATCAGGCAGAAGGAAATCCAATTTTGTTTTAAGTGGTAGCCAGAAAATACACAACGGAAATGGACAGGGTACTCATTTCTTGATGCAATCAAGTGGAAGTCCATCAATCACACTAAAACAACTTCAGAGCTGGATCACCCTAGCCTTACACTGGTGATGCATTGGAATTTTGCTGCTCGCTAATTCCCGCGTTGGAACAAGGTCTTTTGAATTTATTATGAATGTGTAAAACAACAAAAAAAAACAAATTTCCTTCATTTCAGGCATTGTCTCATAAGTGAAAATTTCCTTCTATGTTGATGTGCAGATCCAAGTTAATATGCAGACACTATCATGTCACAAATCAGTAGATTATTAAGAATTTAAGGTAGTACTACAAACAAAGTCCAAGTACTTTATTTTGAGTCATGAGCTTTAGTTTGGAACATATTCTACTGAGTGCATATAAAACAATTAGGTCCAAATCTGTTAAATAATAAAATATCAAGACAGGCTTCCATGACTGAAACAGAAGTTAAATTAAAAAAAAAACATTTTAACAACATTTAACATGAGCATTTAGAAGTTTCATTACTTTTAAATATTATTCTGCTTTCCCCTCCCCATCTTCCACCCTGTTACTTATTCACTTAACAAGTCTTTATCTCTCTGCAACATACTGTGTCATCACTGCTTAATTCTCATCTAAATTTACAATGTCAGGAAACGTTGGTTGATTACTCTCATTCTCTAAGCTATTAATATAAACTGTACATAATTTGGGCCCCACAAGTGATCTTTGCTGTGCTCAGTTGGTTACAGCCTGCCAATGTGAAAATACCTAGTTTATTCCTACTCTCTGCTTCCCGTTTGTCAAATAATTCTCAATCTATGGTAACATGTTGCATAACAGCTTTTATCTAGTGGATTACATGCGTCAGTCTTTTTAAAAATTAATGCTGGTCTTGTACATATCAATATTTTGGTTTGGAAAGCTAACTCAATGGATCAGTAATTTCATGGCATATACTCTTAATAAAAGCAGAGTTAAAACAAAAAGGTTGAAAAAAAATAGCTTCTCTTTTGTTTAAAAAAAGAAAGATTTTTTCAGTGTACTTTCATCAAAAAAGCTAAAGCTACAGCATTTAGGAATATGATTTATTCCTCTATTTGCAGTTATTCAATATAGAATATTAAAATATTAAAATTATAGCGTACCAACTTATTTAAGCTCTGCTGTATTACTCAAACTATCACTCAAGAAAAATTGTAAGTAAAAGTAAATATAATAACCTGATTTATTATCTTGGGCGTTTTGGTCTTCTATTTTAGTTGGAGGCAAGGGAGCCTTCCTTTTGGTCTTTTTTGTAGACGCAACTCCACCACTTAGTGACTCCACTCTTTGTCTGCTGGAACCTGTCATGTTCTAACAAATGGACAGAAAGAAAAACAAGAGTATCATAGTGCTGGGAAAAGCAGATAGGTTATAGATTCTTAATGTGCAAGAGAGTAAACAATGAACCATGCTTTGTCCCAAGTGCATGAACAGCTGGCATTCACAATGACCACTTGCTCAAGATTCTCCAGTTTCTGAGCAACATTCCTCAGCAAGATGCAAACCAGTTGCCCTTCAATTGTTGCATAAAATCAGTGACTTCAAACTTAAATTATCTCACGTTTGTCTTTACAAGACAAGATGGTCCACAATACCAGGAGATGAAGTTTCAAACCTGATCCCACAAGCAGAGGATGATGAAAATCTTGCTTGAACTGCTTCAACAATCTGATCAGAATTGAGGTCACATTGAGAGATGGGCTGAATGCAGGGAAGGGTATTGTGCACTTTTTATTTCTAAAAGCATCGGGGGAGGGTGAGATTTGCTACCTCCTTCATCATGGATCATGTCTGGGTTGACAAAGTCGCAAATTTTAACCGACTTCTTTGTAACTTCCAAAAAGGTAATTCTAAATGATTGAAGCCCATCACTCTGGAAGTAGAAGGAACAAAGAAGAAAAGCTGGCAAAGAAGAAAGGATGAACATATGGAGAACGTGAGTAAAGCTATGTTAGAACATGTTCTGATTCAGCCATTAGCTGTGAGGACAATGCAACACCAAAACACACACTTCCTATTATCTTCATGGGAGAGAACTCTGTACTCTTCAGCTTCAAGCTATTTTCAGGCAGAGTCAAAGTTATCCATCTTTCAATGAGGTACAGGCATAAACACATTCCAACTAGCAAAGCCAGATGAGCCCTCCAGCATTACAAGCTAGTTTCAGAAGTCAGTGAGATTCTGAGGAAGTGGAGCAAGCCAGTATTTCTTCCGAAAAGCCATTAAAAAGTTGAACCTAAGCTGGTAGAACATCTAAGTAGCTGTAATGGTCAGCATCAACATTCTGCAGTCAAAATTAAACCTGCGAGAATCATTGCACCAGAAAAGGCTTCCACCTAAATGGAAGATCTGATCTCGGTGTTTGAGGCTTTAAGTAATAGAGTGAACAACATAGCTATCATGGCTTCCACTGTCTTCAAAGGATCTGACAGTTGCTATTATTGTAGCCTGTTGATTGAGACTGCAAAACAAGGTCGCATGTGGCAAGCTCTATCTCCAGCCTGGAATGCATACAGTAGCTGCCTTGTTCCAGGAGCACAAAGCAACCGACACAGGTCACATACCAGTCACAGTTCATCAGGCTTCTGACATGGCTTTTGGCACCAGCAGGGTATCTTTCCTGATGAAGCAATTTATCCATTGTAGCCAAAGAAATTAGGGGTAGATAATGATGTATTGAAAGCTCCTCCAGATTTGTTATTTGAAACACCTTGCAACATAGAAGTATTAAATTCACAGGCATATTAGTGTCTGGGCTAAAGTTAAACTTTGCAATCATATAGAGCAGCATGTTTCCATTAATCATGTAATGCTTCAAGTGATCCACGTTAAGATGGGGCAGGCGATCTTTACACCTTAGGTAACGTACTATGATGCTCTGATGATATCATGAGCATATCTCCCGAAGGTTGACAGTTCAACTTGCCATAACCTCTTGAACTGTACCATGCCCCTACCTTTCTGGCAACAAGTCCAGTGGGAGTCAACACAGGGGAACAAGTGGTCTTAGGACTCTTATCAACAGTCGAGCCAAGCAGGGTGCAGTGAGATGCTGGAGAGATTTCTTCCTCTCTGTAAAATTACAATGCTTTTTCTCCTTTGTCAGAAAGCAGGGAAATGGAAATTGGATGTTCTGTCCCTTGGGCAAGTATAACCTCCTTGGGTTAAGGGGCCAAAACTACACAAAGTATTCCAGATGTGGCCTCACCAATGTCCTACGTATATGCATAATGTGGAAAGACTTCTATTCCAAGCTGTTTGTAATTAAAGAATGTCATTTGCCTTCCTACTTGCTTGCTGTATCTACAGGTTTACTTTCAAGGGTACCACTGTGCCTCTGAATGCAGACATTTTCCAGTCTTTCATTATTCAAAAACAGTTTGCTTTTCTTTTCCTACATAACTTATATTTTACCATTTTGTATTCCACCTGCCATATTCTTGCCCACTCACCTTCCCTATCTCTAATTCCTGTGTCGGCCTTGTATCCTTACTGTTGAGTACCTTACTACGTGACCTTGCATCCTGTCCCTGCATCAACACAGACTGTAAATGGCTAAATCCCAAATACAGATTCTCATAGTATCCCCCTGAGATGCAGTCTTCTAACAGTCTGAGACAGTAGAACATAGAAATCAATAATACTAATCTCCTAATGCAGCATACCCTTCAGTCCACAGGCTCTTTTACCTAATTAGCCCCTTGTTTCCCCTTTCTCCCCACAGCACTGTAGATGTTTCAATTTCAAATGTTTATCCAATTCCCCTTTCAAAATGTATTATTTATCTGCATCAGATCTGGAATGTATTTTTTTTAAACCCTGTCACCTCTAGTGCTTTAAACAATTACTTAAAACTTAAAGCCTCTGGCTATTAACATTATTGCTAATCAAAACAGTTACTCTGTATGCATTTTGTCAAAATGCAACATGATTTTGAGCAATTTTCCATTCTCCCCTTACCCAGTTCTACTTCATGCAAAACAATTCAAGTTTCTCTTTTCTCTCTACATGACTGAAGTCCTTCATCACTGGTCCTATTCTGGTACAGTTTTTTTCTGCATTATCTCTAGGGCCTTGACAATCAACCTAAAGTGTTTGACCAGAACTGGCTACAATACTCCAGCTGTGGCCAGTGCTTACTTCCAATCTGAAAGGCAATCATTCACCGTGTTTTCTGTCCCTTAATCAATTTCATTTAAAAATAGTCACTGCCCTTTAACATAACATGCTTCAAACCTGTTGAAGTCTATGAAGTTAATAAAATGTGAGGCTGGATGAACACAGCAGGCCAAGCAGCATCTCAGGAGCACAAAAGCTGACGTTTCGGGCCTAGACCCTTCATCAGAGGGTCTGATGAAGGGTCTAGGCCCGAAACGTCAGCTTTTGTGCTCCTGAGATGCTGCTTGGCCTGCTGTGTTCATCCAGCCTCAGATTTTATTATCTTGGAATCTCCAGCATCTGCAGTCCCCATTATCTCTGAAGTCTATGAAGTGGTACTTTATTCAAAGCAGCCTGTAAATTCATACACAAAATCAAGCCAACAACCCTCAATAACCTTCGTCATTATTATTTCAATCAAGTTAGTCAAGCACTATTTACCTTTAATAAATCTACGCCGGGTGTCCTTTAATTCAAATTGCAACAAACAATCACATTGGAAAGAAACTTTATTAACATATGAATGTTGCAAAACTAAGAAGTCTTAAACTTGTTTGGACTTTTTTGTTAACGAGATAAGTTCAAACAATATTGTGAATACGGCTGGGGCAACATTATAAAGTTCTGTGTAATTGTTGGAACAATCAATAAGTAAAATCAGTCCTACTGCAGTGACATTAATGATTCTGTCTGTTTAGACTGCAACAGCTATGTACAACTGTCACCTTGTTATCAAAACTAAAACATTCATAGATGTCATTACTGGGAACTTGAAAAAATGCAGATTTTGCTAATTGAACTGGAAACTTACAGATATTCTGTTCCTTCAAGAGTGTCCTTTTGTGGTCAAGTTAAGCAATTTACAAAGTTGGTAATGCTAAATGAGCTTAAAAAGTACAATAATTGTCAAGAGATGGGATGACAATACTTTGACTTCAATTCTAAAAATGTATTCAGCAGTGAATTAACAGAAGCATAATTCCTCACATTTTCAATTCATATTTTATACCCAATCAGGAATATGACAATTTAATAATCATCATGTCAAGGATTGAAGCAAATTTCAATAGAATTACTTTTGTACCAAAACTGTGCTTCTTGCATTAAATATGATCGTAAGTACATTCTGGCCTGGCCATCCTGCATAGGATTTCAAAACAAACATTTCACGCAATTTTCCAACTATTTTGGAAGGCGATAATTGAAACGTTGAAATATTTTCATTAACTAGTACTGAAGCTATGCTCCCTAACGACATGCCAGTGACAACATTAGCACGTAACTGAGCAATTTTCCACTCTGCTGGCTATGTCCTGGCCAAAATCAAACGAGATCAATTACTGCCCATCTTTTTAAACTTAACCATTTGCAACGTGATGAAAAGGGTCATTAACAAGTGTTACCAAGCATCATTTTCTCAGCAATAGCCTGATCGTTGATGACCCCAGTTTGGGTTTTCCTACAGCCATTCAGGTCTGGATTTCATTATACTTCCATCCAGACATAAATCAAAGCACTGAACTCCAGATATGTGAGAGTAATGTTTTCACGTGCAGAGAGAGAGTGCTGCCTTTTTGATATTAAGGCAGCATTTAAACCAGAATGATATCAAGAAGCTTATTCAAAACCAGAGTCAGCAGGCATTGGGAGAAACTCTCACTAGTCACAGACATACCCAGTACAAAGGAAGATTGCCTGTAGTTGTTTCAGTTCATTCATCTCAGTCCTGGACAAGAGATCCTCAGTTACAACCGGGTAGTGCTTCAGGCCAAAACTCCTTCAGCAGCATGGTCAATGACCTTCCCTCTATCATAACATCAGAAGGGGAATGTTTTACCTGGAAGAACAAGGACAGCCAGATGCATGGGAAAACCACCACACACAAACTCCCCTCCAAGTCAGAAACCCTCTTGACTTGGAACTATAAGCGCCATTCTTGTTGTTGGGTCAAAATCCTGGAGCTCCCTTTTTAACAGCATTGTGGATGTATCCACCCTCCATGAAATACAGCAGTTCAAGAAACAGCTCACAACAATTATTTCAACTATAAAAGATGGACACAAATGTTGGCCTATTCTGTGATGCCACATGCAGTGAATAAACAAAAAAAAGTGGCATCACAAGACGAATGGTAGGAATAAAAATGCTTCAAAATTTTTCCTTGCAGTGCTACCATTTTGGAATTACTCAGGACAATAAAACTCAACACAAAATAATAGCTTTCCGAAGTATGAGAACAAACACACACAGAAACAATAGCTATGTCTCGCTGATACATAAACATTCCCCTTTGCTCTAGAACACAATATTAACAGTTCTTATCTTATTAAAATTAAGACAATTTTTCCCCTTCATCTGTATGACATTCCATACAATTCCAGCATTTCAGGATAAATGTAAAATGGAAAGTTTTCAATGAGAAACAAATCCTGGAGGAAAAACCCAGCAAATTATATCCACCTTTCTAAATCAAAGCACATTGGAAAATAAAGCAACCAAAATGTTGACATATATCCAGGGGTATGTTAAGATTCCAACTGCCAACATGGACTTTGTCTGCCGACAGCATAATCCTGAAGTTTAGGCAACCAGTCCCTGTAAATTGTAAGCATTTTTATTGTCATACAATTTGGAAAAATGGATGCCTAGGATTTCTAACTTGTGCTGCCAAGGGCCGAGACTCCCACATCAGCAGCACTGACTCAGTATGAGAGCTGCAAGTGGCTGGCAGCAAGATTAAACCTTGATAATGAACTTGGCAATGTAATGCTGGTGGTTTGCCTGTTCCGTTTTTTATGACTGATTTCTATTTAAGTAGCCAACACTCATTCCAGAAACAGGGTGGCTCCCCACATAAAAAAGGATCTGCTGAATTTTGTCACAATCTTCTGTCTCAACCAGCACCATCAACAACTTCCTTGACCCAATCAGAAACTGAGAGATGTATGTTGGCAGGGAACCATTTATGATGACATTCAAAGTGATCCTCAGTTGGAGCCATGGAAAATTGGATGTTGTTCTTGCACTACACTTTCCTGCTCAGTTTTGAATGCTTCAAGGCTTGAAAGGATTACACAATCTTATGTTCCTGCCAAGATGGGTACAGCTTAAATTTCCCACATGTTGAAACTTGCTGCTGCATTTCCCAATGCTTCCACATATCCCTGTTAAGACACTGCTGCAATATCTTCATTTCCCATTCTCCCAAACAAGCATTACAATTAACAGTGCAAATTGCCCAACATATATTACTGTGATCCAAAACATTAAAACTGTAGGACCTTCTACTGATGTAATTATGCAGTCAGCGTCAATAACACGCACAAGTGATCTTCACTCAATTTTTGGCCCAGATTTAAATTCTGACTGTAGTTTTCCAAAATGTTTCATCTTTTAATCAGTGTGAAAAGTAAGTAGGCACATTGGCAGTTTGTCTATACATGTGTGTTGGGAAGACCTAGTTTAAGAGTCCAGCTGTCCTGAAGGTGTGTCATGACTTATATTAAAAGATAGATTAAAAATGACTGAAATAGTGTTCTGTAAGATTTCAAGAGGCTCAATCACAAAAGAAATACCCCGGGCTCAGCAATCGCAGGTAAATAGCAGTAGATGAGACTTAACAGTGGTTTATAAAACAGCATTCCTTGTTTTATAGTGACCTTTGATTTTATCAATTGACCAGTGTAATCAAATTTATGTTTGTTTTCAAATTTTCAAAGTTCAGTCTACGATTATATAGTTAATAAGGACTCTTCCACTTGGTATGATAAGTGATGCCTCAAGATGCATAAAACTTTCATTGTGGAACCACAATTACAATTAAACAAGTACACTTCAAAATGCAATGTATTACAGTGAAATATTTAAAGCAACAGCATGTTAAATGTACAGGTGATTGCTGCCGATGTACATATCTATTTTAAATTTACCCAGTAACCTTATTAACATGTAAGCATTTCACAAACTCTTTATATCAATACAGTTCTAAAACATGAATTATCATCTTTTCACAGGACAACACATGAAATAGAGGGGTAATTTGGCCCATCAAGTCTGCATCAACTCTCCAAAGACCATCCCACCCAGAACTACCTTATCTCTGTAAATCTGCATTTACCATGGCTAATCCACCTAGCCTGCATATCTCTGGACACCACGGGACAAGTTAGCACGGCCAATCTAATTTGCACAACTTTAGACTGTGGGAGGAAACAAGGACACCTGGTGAAAACCCACGGAGACACAGGGAGAACGTCAAACTCCACACACACAATAACCCAAAGCTAGAATCAAACCAGGTCCAGGCACTATGCTAACATCTGTGCCACCAAGCTCTTCCATGTGCCACCATGACACCATAATAATTGGCAAATAATGACTAAATCAAAATTTGACCCCGTTGAAATGGTTCTACTGTCAAGATAGAATTATTTTTCTTTAACCAACTGTATTTCCTCTGTTTTGCTCATATTTCCACTTTAGTGTACCACTTCTCTCTGTTTATATGAAGAATGCTTGCTTAGGCAAGGTATTAGCAGGCTGCTGGTATTGCATTGTAGAAGAACTTGATACTTATATTTGGAGAGATTTTGGAAGACTTCAAAAGAGTATAGAGTGAACCGATTGAGTGGGTGGTCCCCATCTTTGTCACTTGACATACCAGGTCTGTTCTGAGCGGATGTATCTTAAATTCCCATGTATCTGCACAACACATACTCTCCTGCATGTTTGTTCCCTTGTATCATATTATAAAAGTAGTGGCAAGCAAAGTATACATTTTTGAGTCAAAGTCTGAAGCTGAAAAGACATATCACTCATTCTCCCTCAAAAGTTCTATATAGTGGAATTAACTGTATTTTACCCAGGGATTCAATGTTATCTAGTTAACCAGCATCAAACAGTAGGGATGGTCACACTATTGCTGATATTCTCAGTCCAGAAAACTGACTCTTGCATTTCCAAGAGATCCTCCAATTTATTTGTTATATCAAGTTGAGTAGGAAAGCCAAGATAAATTATAAATGAAAGCTTAGAAACCCAAAATTATTTTGATTGATTGATGTATTGTCGCATGTACCGAAGTACAGTGGAAAGCATTATTTACGAACGTTACAAGCAGATCACAGTATGCAAAGGGTGTACAGATCAAAAAGACTTAGACAGAGGCATACAGGTTACACTGCACAAGGTGTGCACTAGGCAAGATCACTGTTAAGCAAGAGGAACTTTATTTGAGGCTAGAGAGTCCATTCATCAATCTGATAATGACTGGGAAGACGCTGTTATTTTATAGTTTCAAGCAATGAGATTTGAGGTAGTAACAAGTTATTAAAAGTTTGTACATATCATTCAAACAGCTGAGTGCAAGCACATATTCTATAGTCACAACTAGGTGGTAATCTGTATCAGATAAAAGGCTAACAATATTTTTTAATCAACCAGGAAAGGAAATAAAAACTAACAAATCTAAAGCTAATACTACGCAAAGGTGTAGTCATTCAAATATAAGGCTAGTTGGTGTAGTTTACAGTGGTTACAGAAAACATATTCAAGCGTTTTAGTCCAAGCTACCCTCCAAAGTGAACGTCAGAGTAGAGATGAAAAAAATTCCAACTGAAAAGGAATACAAATACTCTGTTAAGGCTGCTGAACCAGTTTAATAAATCTAAGAACTTACTTGAGAGACCTGTTCAGTAGAATTGACAGGAGCATCTGGAAAAACATATGATGTTGGTCTAGTTGATGCTTGCTGAGTTAAATCTTTTGGAAAACTCTGTGAAACAGATAGCGGTGGTGCAGGTGCTCGCCTTTTCTTCGGAAGATCTGAAGGCAAAGTATTAGATTCATATGTTGGGCAATAAGCACTTGCACTGCTCATGCCAAGTGGTCTTTGCTGACTTACTAGTGGGGTTGCAGGTGCACTTGCTGGCTGGAAATTAAATCAAAGTTTAGTTTTCAATTCTTTTTGTATTAAGAGTTATTGCAATCCTGGAAAATTGTAAAGTTTTCAAGAATGAATGGCTGCTACCAGAGAGTTAAAATGGAAAGAGCTGGTAGCTGACTTCATGCAAAGTTATCAGAGCTCAGACCTATCATGTTAGACTGTCACTAAATCAAAGTAAACTTGTGCTGGTACTCTGGAGGGTAAAAGAAACAGAAAATGTTTGAAACATTTACAAAGTCAGGCAGAACTTGTGAAGAAAGAAAGAAAGAAAGAAAGTTAACATATTGTCAAAATTGCTCTGAGCAGGGGGGGTCGCTGGACCTGAAATGTTACTCTGATTTTTCTCCACAGAATCTGCCAAACATGCTGAGCTTTTCCACCAACTTCTGTTTTTGTTTATCATATTATCACTTAGTTGTATCAAACTTGTGTACTGTTTATAAAATAGACATGCTATGAAATAATTTCATTTTGGACTTTTCATTTTGCAACAAGAAAGCAATTTATACAACATGAGGAAAGAATGCTGATTCTTCCTTTGAAATGTGTCATTCTTGAGTTTGTACTGATGAATGTAAGACAGAGAAAAATCTCAACCACATGTCCCCTTTAATATTTCACATCGATAAACTTTCATCAGAACTTCTGCTACTCTGCACTGGCAAGCTGCAATCTGACAGACTCAATTCAGAAACGGTTTTAAAACTCCACATGAAAAGCTTACTTTTTCGCGTTTCTTCTTACTCAGTCTAAATATGTTGAAGAATCCTTTGCTTTCCTTCTCCAGAGTTGCATTTGCTGGAACGTGAAACTGTCCTAAAACATTGAGTAGATTTGTAGAAAGTTAGAAAGCACAGTAGTAAATATTGGTTGCACATTCACATTGTGGTTGCGTTAATATCCTGCTGCAAATGTCACCTTTATCTGCTTTTACAGATTAGCAATGGGCAGATTTGCCTGCAAACAAATGGCAGAGGGTAATAATGGGGGTAAATGAAAAAAACAGCACTTGTTTAGGGGGAGGCAACGGCCTAGTGGTATTATCGCTAGACTGTTAATCCAGAGACCCAGGTAATATTCTGGGGCCCGGGTTCAAATCCTGCCAAAGCAGGTGGTGGAATGTGAATTCAGCAAATATCTGGAATTAACAATCTATAATGGTGACCATGAATCCATTGTCGAATTTCAGGAAAAACCCATCTGGTTCACTATGTGCTTTAGGGAAGAAAACTGTCATCCTTACCTGGTCTGGCCTACATGTGACTCTAGAGCCTCAGCGATCTGGTTGGCTCTCAACTGCCCTCTGGGCAATTATGGATGAGCAATAAATGTTGCCTAGCCAGAGACGCCCTCATCCCATAAATGAATACAGATAAAAAGAAGCAAGTGAGGTTTACACCTATACACGAGAGTACACCATATCTTCGGTCTGAGTCAAAACAACAGAAAAACTAAGATTAAAAAACTATTTTTTTTTGTGAAGTTCTCTGGACCAATATTTAAAACATCATTACCTTGCTGAATTGATCCACCTTGAAAATTAGCCTCGGAAAACCCTAAAAAAAATTGGAAGTCACAACTTTGAATACCCAGCTTTTGATATTGATGAACTTACTTTGTAGAAAAATGTTGATTTACAAAATATAATTCATAAATAGTAACACTCTAATTTCCCATTAGTTAACACCATTTTCAGATATAGATCTGGACTTCAGTAAGGCATTTGATATGGACTTCAGTAAGGCATTTGATAAGGTTCCCCATGGTAGCCTCATTCAGAGGTCAGGAGGAATGGGATACAGGGGAACTTAGCTGCCTGGATACAGAACTGGCTGGCCAACAGAAGACAGTGAGTGGTAGTAGAAGGAAAATATTCTGCCTGGAAGTCAGTGGTGAGTGGGGTTCCACAGGGCTCTGTCCTTGGGCCTCTACTGTTTGTAATTTTTATTAATGACTTGGATGAGGGGATTGAAGGTTGGGTCAGCAAGTTTGCAGACGACACAAAGGTCGGAGGTGTCGTTGACAGTATATAGGGCTGTTGTAGGCTGCAGCGGGACATTGACAGGATGCAGAGATGGGCTGAGAGGTGGCAGATGGAGTTCAACCTGGATAAGTGCGAGGTGATGCATTTTGGAAGGTCGAATTTGAAAGCTGAGTACAGGATTAAGGATAGGATTCTTGGCAGCGTGGAGGAACAGAGGGATCTTGGTGTGCAGACACATAGATCCCTTAAAATGGCCACCCAAGTGGACAGGGTTGATAAGAAAGCATATGGTATTTTGGCTTTCATTAACAGGGGGATTGAGTTTAAGAGTCGTGAGATCTTGTTGCAGCTCTATAAAACTTTGGTTAGACCGCACTTGGAATACTGCATCCAGTTCTGTTCGCCCTATTATAGGAAAGATGTGGATGCTTTGGAGAGGGTTCAGAGGAGGTTTACCAGGATGCTGCCTGGACTGGAGGGCTTATCTTATGAAGTGAGGTTGACTGAGCTCGGTCTCTTTTCATTGGAGAAAAGGAGGAGGAGAGGGGACCCAATTGAGGTATACAAGATAATGAGAGGCATAGATAGAGTTGATAGCCAGAGACTATTTCCCAGGGCAGAAATGGCTAACACGAGGGGTCATAGTTTTAAGCTGGTTGGAGGAAAGTATAGAGGGGATGTCAGAGGCGGGTTCTTTACACAGAGAGTTGTGAGAGCGTGGAATGCGTTGCCAGCAGCAGTTGTGAAAGCAAGGTCATTGGGGTCATTCAAAAGACTGCTGGACATGCATATGGTCACAGAAATTGGAGGGTGCATACATGAGGATCAATGGTCGGCACATCATTGTGGGCTGAAGGGCCTGCTCTGTGCTGTACTGTTCTCTGTTCTATGTTCTAGATCATCTTCCACGTGTGTTGACAGCATGCATCTCTCTCTCTCATTTCTTAAAGCCCCGATTATTATTCAATAGTTCAAAAACTAGCTTCTGTTCTTACACACCGACCACAATAACGCTAACATTTTTACATCTATAACATCACCCACCTCTCTCCATCTGATATGGAAGCTCTCATCTTTACTATATCCATTGTTAACCCCTGCAGTTATTTGCTGGCTGTCTCTCCATTTGCCAAGCATCAACTTGACCTACTCACTCACTTATCACTTCCTTTCTTTAATGTTCCCTCTAAGTTACACACGTGCATGGGTGTCCCACAACCAAAGTTACCATATAGGCCATTTCAGTTGCTTTGTGAATGGCTGTGCTAAACTGAAGGTACAGAGTACGAAAATAACCAAATTACCACACACTACGAAATTTGGTGTGATCATCGCTGTCCTTGCTGTGCTAGATTGACTAGGAGTCCCACAAACAACAAAGTTGCATAAAACTCTCATCTTTATGTTTAAATTCCTTCATGGTACCATAACTCACCCTGAAAATCTCCGAATTATTTTAAATATTTTAAAATCAACCTGTCAGACATGTTATGACACATCTCTGAAGCAGGTGATACTTGGGCTAATGGTTTTGGCTCAGAGGGAGAAATACTACCACTGAGTCACAACCATCCACTCAGTGACCATATCATCAGTAGCCATGCATTTAGCAGCCCAGATTCTGGAACTCTCTAAACATTTCCTCCCAGTTCATCTCCTTTAAATCTCTGCATAAAATCAACCTCTTCAATCAAAATTTTGATCACTCTACCCAATAGTCTCAGCATGCATTTTTGTCTGATTAACACTCTCATTTAGCTTGGGACATTATTTATATGAAAGAACCAATGGATGTTTAAGTTTTAAAGTGCTATGTACTTTATTTAAAAGTAATATCATGCTACACCAAGCTATATGCCTGAAATCACTGTGCCACAAATTTCAGCAACTTCTAGCAGGTACATACCTACACTAGTGTCCAATGCATATACTTCTCGTATGCCAAGCTCCTTCAGAGATTTTGTTAAGTCATAGGCCTCCATAGACTCAAAGTCTTTGACGAGAATAGTGCTTTTTGGATCAAATTCACATTTATTGCTGATTATTGGAACTAGTTCTTGAAGAGGAACAAGAGGACTAACACGCACTATAGTTTTCTGTGTTTTCTTGTAGTTTACTACAACACGTACTGTTTGCTGAAAGTAAAAAGATGGTTTGTCAGAATGTGTATGTACAAGTTGAAAATGCTGATGTAGTTACAATTTAAAATACACTAAATTCAGCCTCACCATTGTGCAAACTAAGAATGAGCTGCACTTAATCCACATTTCGGCATGGTGATTCTGCCTTTGGAAAATATACACAATAGTTTTCTCACTCTAGAGTTATCAACAATGCCTAATGCTAAGAGTTATGAGCTCTTCCAAGATAGTAAGATTGCACTATTAAAAGATCATGCACAATCTGAAGATTTAATATAGATGAGAGCTGAGGATCAGCAGACCATTCCATATTCAATGGAAGACCCCCTTCTGATAGATAAAAGAATTGTCTGAAAAACATTTACAACCCTGAAGTATTTGTCTCATATTTGCAGCTTCTCAGGACAACCTAATCCTCACCAGAAGTGTTTTATCATTATGATTTGCAGGCAAGTCAAAAAGTGAAACATACTTCAGATAATGAAACAACGTTTGTTTTTCCAGCCAACTAAAATGTGCTCAATGCAACCTCTGGACTTCTGCCTCAAGTATTAATACCAAATTGGGTGACTCTTAGAGCAACTCTTACATCACAAAGATTGTTTAAAAGGAAATCAAAGAAGTTTACTTATAAAATGAAAAGTGTTGTTTTATCACAGAATATCAAAACGGGAAACAAAGTAAATACTTTGAAAGATTCCAGAGAAAAACATATGTACTAATCACAGAAGCTCAAGTCTCCCACTTGTGAAAGACTGATGCTCATTAATATCCCATACAAGGTTCATTTCAGTGTTCTCACATTGCTGACACTCGAAGGATATCATTTAGTTTCCTCTCAAGCTCAGGCTTTTGGAGTTGAGAAGTATAAAGTAGCATCACCTGGATTACAAGATCATGCTCAGTTCACACTTAAAGTTTTGGTGTGTTATCCACATCAGTATTGTTTAAGACAATTATTTTTAATGTCATATACATTACTGATGAGGAAATGATGAAAACAGTTCTGTGTATTTGTTCCATTCCACTTTGGTAAATTAGGAGGAGATCACACAAGAGTCATGTATGGGTCCATAACCTGAATTTAGGAACATCAGGAAATGAATTTATTTTCATTGAATAAAAGATTAAGTTGAGGCATGACTGAATTTTGAAATGCCAATTTGAATTGAAAGTATAAATGCATGTAGGTAGTTTGCTACCAACAATGTGAACAAGACAAGTGGATAACAGCGTGAAATCTAAGAGTCCTACACTTGGATGGGAGATTAAAGAGGATATATAGGATAAACTCAGCTCTATGCCAATATATGAGAAACAAACTCAGGCTTTTCAGAAGAAAAATTCTGGATTATATCTGGTAAGCAAAACAGAGATTATAAAGATTAATATAGAGAGGCGTAATGAAATTCTCTCTGTAATAGGACTTCTGAGGCTGTGAAACTAATATATTATTTCATTTAGTGTTTATCGTTGGACAAAAGAACTATTTTCTAAACTTTTAGCTCTGGATGAATATATCAACTCCTGATATTTTAAATATCAATCACTGTTGGAAAACATTTCATTATTGATTGATTGGTCCAAATTTTGTGGAAGCAATGATAGTGAATTGATGGAAATTTATTGCATTTAGTCCACTGTAACTGACATTAACTTCAGAAGGCTCTACATATGACATATACCATGGAAATTCAGATTCTGTTGTCAGTGATTTACTCTTTAGTACAGGATACAGTGCTAAAAGATTCTTCACCATTTTCTTAACCCAACAGCATTTCCTGATCATCAACGAACAGATATAAATTTTCACTTTTACACTGCTCATCTCAATGCAGAAGTCCTTAAAAATGCTAAAAAATTACATCTTGAATGTTCAACAACATTAAATGAGTTTCAAATAATGCATAACTTCAAATTACTGCAAGTCAAATTTACGAGCTCTGAAAAGGCAAAACTATTTTCATGGAATGTGACATTTCTCCAAAAAGAGTGTTTTAAAAATTATTTTGCAAAAAAACATTTGTTCATACCGCTATTTCAACTTTTATCTAAATCCAATCCAATAAATACTTTATTCAATAATTTGGATCCTTAAATTAAAATGTGAAAGGGTCTACATGTTTTTTAGTTCCAAGTTTACAGTGTGTGGGAATAGTTTAAAAGCTTCTCTATCTGCTCATTGACATCACAATTCCTAAAATGTGGAAATCCCTTTACTTGGCACCAGATTTAATCTGCCATCAGGAAAAAGGGAAGCCTGCACCACAGAGATCACTAGATCTTTGTCAGCAGCTTTTTCAGGTCAGCAGTAAGTAACAATGTTGCGTGCTGACTGCAAAATCTCATTCATTGTTTTGTTTAGTTTAAAAAAATGCATAAGGTTTGTGGCTATCAATGGCAAAGGCAGATTTCATTGCTCTTGCCTACAAAGCCTTGGAGAAGGTCATTATCAGCAATATACCTTTTGCTTTTAAGCAGTGCATAACTGATTTAAGTAAATTCAGGCGCTTTTTAAACATGTTTGTGCAACCCCACATGCATGGTCACTGAAAAAAAAAAGTGAGGGAATCTTCCAGTTGATATGTCTCTATTCAGCTCAGTGAATTTTGTTGTAAGTCACCTTGACACTGAGCACTCAGTACTATTGTAGGAACTTCTACAATCTTCTTATGCTGGCAATGCTATGACTTTGAGTCAGCAATGATGGAGAAATAGCAGTATACTTTCCAGCTAGAACGATGTGTGCATCTTGGAGGGTGATTTGCAGTTGGTGATGTTTTCATGTGCCTGGTGCCTTAGTGCCCCTTGGTGGTAAAAGCATCTGATTTGCTAAGTGCTGGTAAGGAACCTTATGCAGGAACAAAGAACTCAGGAACAGGATTAGATCATTCAGCCCTTTGAGTACATCCTGCCATTGAATAACATACATCAGTTATGGTTGCAGTCACAACATTATTTTCTACGAGCTTAAGACTCTTTAAAATCAAACTCTACGAGGTTAAGTTTCACTTTGGTTGTAATCAATCATTTGAGTGCAAACTGAATCAAAAATGACAGGTGGTGAACTAGTGGTATTATCTCAGGATTGTTTATCCAGAAATTTGGCTAATGTCCTAGGGACCTGGGTTCAAATCCTGCCATGGCTGATGGTAGAATTTTAACTCAGTGAAGAATCTGGAGTCAAGGGCCTACTGATGACCATGAAAGCATTGCTGATGGTCAGAAAAACTCATCTGGTTCATTAATGTCCCTCCTACATGTGACTCTCGACCCACAGCAATGTGGTTGACTCTCAGCTACCCTCTGAGCAATTAGGGATAGGCAACAGATGTTGGCCTAGCCAATGGCGTCCACACCCCACAAATGAATAAAGGGAAAAGTGGGCTTATTTGAGAAGTCCTGTATCTTTTGGGTTTCTTCTTAAACTTATCTCTAGGTAATTGAATGTAAGATGTGGGGGGGAGGGGGGTGCAGGTATAATTAGCTTTGAAAAGGTAAAACTTTTTTTTAAGAAAAATATTCCTCAATATGATTTGGAGTGCTAATGTAAGGCAGATGGATTATCACAGAAAATATTATTTACATCAAATGGCAATCATTTTAGTAATCAGATTTTACATTGCTGAAAAGGATCTTTAAAAGAAAGCTACTTTAATTATTACAGCACACAGCACTTTTGTCCAAAAATGAGTATAATTAGTAGAAACTTCTAATGGCGATTAATTCAGCAATAGGGTGTGACCAGTTTTAAAGGAAGGGCCAGCTTTGAGTTTAATGGATTTTAAAACCAGCGAATATTGGAGAAACTCAATTCACATGCAACACAAATGATGCAATCTTTTGCATAAATTACTTAGATTTAATTACATTAAACCAAAAATTTAACACAACTAACTGGACACCCTACCTCGACATATCACTGCCTTATTTTCTGCATTTGAACTTATACTTTCAGTTAAATCTATTCATTAAAAAAATCAAGAACATCTTTCAATGTAAAGAAGTATTTGTGAAGTGTCACTGTTGTCACCATGTTGTGCTAATTGATTTTACTAACCTCAGGCACCACTGATACGGGTTTCTTCTTTTCCTCTATATTTTTCTGCTTTAGAATAAGTTTCTCCACTTCAACTGCTCCAATCAAAGTATTGGGCTTGAACTGAACTCGAGTCTTCTCCCTTCCCATTAGTTCTATTGTATGATTTGAAGGACTCAAATGATACTTGCCACAAAGGAAAATCAACAAATCCATCATGGGTGTGCTAGAAAAACATTTTTTTTATTGTTAACAAACATATAAACAAGTTAAACAACTCATTAATGCAAAACAAGGAATTAACTAGCTGACAGTACCACTGCTGCAATTCTATCTGCTAACTGAATGTGAACAGCATTCAAAACCAATTAACAAAGTGTGAAGCTGGATGAACACAGCAGGCCAAGCAGCATCTCAGAAGCACAAAAGCTGACGTTTCGGGCCTGGACCCTTCAAAACCAATTGACAGGTTACTGGAAAAGTATGAACTAATCCCAGCAGGTCAGGATAGGAACTAATTTTGAATTTCACTAAATGTTAAATATGTTAACTTTATATATAAAAAAGTGACCTATACCAGAAAACCATGTTGGATCAATAATAACATCTACAGTTCTATTTAAAATGATCTAAATAAAGCCAAGGAACATTTAAGATTGAAGTGTTTCTGTCGCTAATCAAAGCTTGATGCGAGTTTGCTCGCTGAGCTGGAAGGTTAGTTTTCAGACGTTTCGTCACCATTCTAGGTAGCATCATCAGTGAGCCTCCGATGGAGCACTGGTGTTATGTCCCGCTTTCTATTTATCTGTTTAGGTTTGCTTGGGTCGGTGATGTCATTTCCTGCATTGGTGATGTCATTTCCTGTTCTTTTTCTCAGAGGATGGAACCAACCTACCATGACATTAAAGTTATGAAATGATATGATCCACCCAAGGAAACCTAAACAAATAAATAGAAAGCGGGACATAACACCCGCACTTCACTGGAGGCTCACTGATGATGTTACCTAGAATGGTGACGAAACGTCTGAAAACTAACCTTCCAGCTCAGCCAGCAAACTCACATCCAGAAACGCAACCTGAGCTACAAATCTTCTCAAAACTCACAAAGGCCCTCTCTGATGAAGGGTTTAGGCCCGAAACGTCAGCTTTTGTGCTCCTGAGATGCTGCTTGGCCTGCTGTGTTCATCCAGCTCCACACTTTGTTATCTTGGATTCTCCAGCATCTGCAGTTCCCATTATCACATCAGCACAATTCTTGTTTGGAGCAGAAATCATGATGCACACATTCCGCATTAAAATTCATGGACAATTTGAGTCGCTAGCCTAGTTTTGATTACCAAGAGTGGACGATGGTTCATGAAAATATTGCATATTATTTCCTAGCTAGCTGTACTTTTTTTTACAGCTGTTTAACACTTCCCTTATGAGACCACTTCTTTGAGAGAATTTAATTGTGGTGCATTAAACTGCACAATTGTAAAGATCAAGTTGATGCAACAGTTGCAACTGATGGACAGTTATGAAACAACTAACATTAATATAAGCAAGAATGATATATACAAAGGTAACTTTCTTTAGAAACACTTTAAAACCAATTAGTTTTTTTCCCCCAAGAGTTTTGGAGATTACCTCAGATCAGCCTTAGGCAACGCGAATCTTAATGCTTGAAGTAAATAAATCGTTATAAAAGATATATCGGGACAGAAGTGCCATTTAACCTAGATTAAACGAAAATGGTTCATTTTTGATGATTGGTCCTATAGAACACCTTGGTCTTTGGTTATAAATCACAGCCTTGCCACTGAAGCAGTTCACTTCAGAATATTCTATGCAAACTGTCTCAGATGAGCCCGGGTCATACACACAAGCAAGTCAAAAATAAGGACAAATAAAAAATGTTGATCAGAATGATTACCTTTCTTTCAAGTGATCAAATAAAGCAAATGACTCACAAATCATATTAGAAGTCATTAACTATCTGCTTTGAATAAGGATCAAAGTATTCCTCGCTTCCATTTGTGCAGCTCGTGAGCCGATCAAAAAAATCTGCCTATTTTCGAATTAGACATACTGTCCCGGAATGCATTGCCAATCTCTCTATGGTAGATGCATACTTTTTCAGCAGAGAGGCAGACAATGTTTTGTGGAGCAAATCTGGCCAGCTGCTTTTTGCTCTGAGGCGCTGAGATTTTAAGATTAGCAACTGTGAGCTAATTGTACTTTAAGAGATTTTTTTTAGGTCTAATTGATGAATTGTTAAGTGTATTAACTTTATCCAACACTGTGCGGCTAAATTCTGGGCTAATAATTAATGCAGACAAAACAACTCTTGTTTTTAACTACTTTCTTCAAACCAATTTCCTTTTGTTTATATAACTACTTCAAAATACTGTAAATGAGATGAAGTTAGTGCATTTTGTTTTTCAGAAGTGTATATTTATTTACAAAAAGTCTATTTGTAGAAGAGGACGGATTGAATATCTTCTCTAGAGTAAGCACAGGCAGAATGGGGAAAAAGGTCATCTTCTGTGTTGCACTGTTCAAGCATCAGCATATAAAAGATTACAGATTGAAGACATCAAACAATTAGATTCTTCTTCTTAGATTTGAACTGATATGAATAAAAGTCCTCCTCAGTCCCACTAAACACGGGTCTGAATTTTCCCAGCCCCTAACTGACATTTAGAATGCTAAGACTGTTGGGAAAATATGGCGGTTTAGGAGAATTAGATTCTTGACATCAAGAAAAAGAAGAGTGGTTTTTCAACCATGCCTAGAATGGTGAGAGGAGAATCTCCCTCATGTGTTATGCGTGGTCTCTTTGCATTTACATCTCGCTGGTATCTAGCCTTGTCTTCTTTACATGTAATTTCCCTTTATTCCACGCACTGGGAAGAAGGCAGTGACAATCCTCGACATGAAAAGTCAGAGCAGATACTTGGTGGCTCCAGCTCAATGATTGCTCCTTTGTGCCTCCATCGTGGCCAGCAGTCCCAACATCTCAGGGTACACTCCAAGGGCAGTGACTGCCTGCACCCCAAGCTATCGCCATCTACAAAAGTTGGCATCGGACAAGCATCAGGCCACAGGAACAAGCATCCAGCTCATGGCAGGCTACAGCTCAGGGATCTTCATTTGCCTTCTTTTGCCTCACTTGCTTTACACCTACTTGGAGGCTCACGGCATCTCTCATCTTGCCTTTATTTTGCTTTGCTGTCTCATTCAGTATTTAAATGTACACAGTATTTCTATTTTGCCTTGCTATTTAGTGCAGATACAAAGCCAGACAGCTTGTCACAGCTGTCAGCAATGATTAGTTAAGGGATGGACATGTAGCTGTACAGCACTTTGTTACACCAATGTCACAGCTACAGCATATGTCATCAGCTTAGACAGCAAACACATTGCATGTGCTTCAGCCAAATGGCCATACCTCTATGCGAATAGTCCTGGTCAGGCCAAGGGGGAATTCCTTCAGTCAAAGTCAGTCAAGGGCAGCAGCCAATCTCAGTCTAGGAGCTCAGATGTGGTCAGTCAGTCAGGATCAGGGGTTCTATAACACTACAGTCTGGGGTGTGGGCCATAACCAGTTCTAGAGGTCCAATGCACGCAATCCAGGGATTCAGAGCACATCAGTCTGGGAGCTGAACAGAGATCAGTCAGGATTGTGTGTGTCTGTGTATATGCGCGTGTGTCTCTGTGGTGGGTGTGTGTGTGTGTGTGTGTGTGTGTGTGTGTGTAGGGGGGGGGGGGGAGAATGAGCCACAGTTGGAACACTGACTGCTCACATTGCTAAGAACCTGTTCTGTTTCCAATATTCTTCATACAGTTTCCTTTGGACCTTGGCCAATGGCTGTTACATGGACAAACATCCAGCTCGCAGACTGGTCCGGGCTGCATGTCAGGGATGCTCATTTACTCTATTAGTGACTAACTGCATGCTCACATTACTCCTGCCTTGCCCTGCCAATTAGCATAATCACAAAAACTAGCAGCTTCCTTGCTTCAAAGCAGTCCTCAGCCTAGAGGCTGCACATCCCCAGAGAAGCAGACTCAGTCTCCTCCTGCAAGAGCCACAATTCTTTTCTTGTAGGGCGTGAGGGAGTGGTGGTCAGACTCTCTCTGTGTTGAGAAAAAGGAAGGGCGGAATGGGTTAGATTACAGTGGCTAACGAGGCTGCTAATGCCAGTATATGTGGAGGAAGGTGTCGAGATGTGCTGAAGGACTGAGAAGCCAGCACGGGGGGCGTACTGCGTTAATAGGTTTGTTTTGTGTGGGAGAGCAGCAGCAGATGAGGGAAGGTGTTAAAGGCTATAGTGAGAGTGACAGTACACAAATCTTGGTGGGAGATAGGTTCAGTAGCAGAGATGGAGTGGGTGTAAGGTAACAGAGTTTGGCATTTACCCTGGCAGAGTGAAAAATATCATTGGCCTTCTTTCTGCATCACTGGCTGTTCTTCTGCATCCAGTAGATGGCGTTGACCAGCGTGGCAAACCTCAGACCAGGCTAGCAGAATCTGGTGGCATGTTCTCTCCTGCCACTCCTCCAGAATGAAAACGCCTCTTCGCTGAAATACCCCATCCACCAGGACTTGCAGATCCCTGTCAGAGAATCGCAGTGCGATCTTCTTCTTCACCACACCTCTCAAATTCAATCCTTGACCAAGCAGGGGCCCATTTGGAATGTCACTGCTCATCCAGGTGCACAAGTCTTTTAAAAATGGCATGGGCATAAGGGATGCCAGAGTTTCAGCACAAGACCGCTGAGTGATGCCACATGGAGCATGGTAGGTAATAATGAGACAGATTTAGTAAGATAGGGCAAAAGAAGACACTAGCCTTGTGGTGACAATCCCTTCAAATTAATGTAAACTTCAGCCCAAGAAGACATTGCATATACAATTATATACTTAATATAATTACCATCATTTTTTATGATGCATTTGATGGTCAGTGGTCATCTGGCACAGTGACATGACGACCATTTTAAACAAACTTTTACGAAGTGTTTCATTTGAAGCACAAACCAACATGCTTCAGAAAGATGCATTCCAGCTCAATTAGAGAATAAAGGTCCATGAAGGCCTACCTTCCATTGATACTGGTCGATTGCTCCATTCCTCCTGGCAGAACTACACTCAAATTGAAGTGCGTATTCATATTGTTGTTTTCCTGTTCCATGGTTTTACTTTCACGCTCTAGGTTCTTAGTTATTGAAGAACTCTCAACATGCTTGGAGATTACTGGTGGCGCTGGGGCTTTTGGCTTGGATCTTTTCCTTTGGTAAAGAGAACAACAAATCTATTGTTGAAACCATACTGAACAGCACACTTTCTTTCAAAAAATGTCAAATTAAAAATAAATTGTTTTGTCAATTATCTCGGGGATAAAAAGTACCAGCACATGTAAAGACCACTTTTATTCTTTGGGCTATGGACTGCTTGAAACCAAGAGGCTGTAAAAGATGGTGTTGCATTTTTAAGGGAAGATGCTAGACTGCTGAGCTTTGTGGTGTGTGTTCAGGGTAGTTCTACCCAGTGACAAACTTTTGATCGTTTGTTTCCCCCAAGCAGAACCAGTGGTATCTGTTCAGGGAAGGTCAGTGTGTAATAATGTGGCTCCTGGGCAAGTGGCTACAGGTCTGTACTTGGATAATACAGCAGAAACATCCATCATGTGAAACAGGAAGCATCCAAATATTTATTTTCTCTCTCTCTCTCGCTGTCTCCCCCAGCTCCTTTGGGAGAGGAGAATTAAAAGAGAATTCCAAGCACCAAGCTACTCTTTCTCTGCAAGTTCCTTTCCTGAACAAAAACGAGAAAACAGAGACACATCATATACAACGAAAGAACAAGTCCACAACCATGTGTCCTCATCAAAATGTGGGAAGTCTCTTGCTGCTCACAGCCTCTCCCCTCCTTACAAGTCCAGCAAACCCTTCTCCTTACAGTCAGCCCCCCTCACTCTTGACAGCCTTGCTACAACAGCCCATGTCCAGAACTCTGGCTGAATGAAGATAGGTATGTTTGCCATGTTCACTGTACTTCCAAACAGAAGCAGATTCCCTTCTGTGTTTACTGCTGATAAGCTTACTAGTGAGCCTACCAGCAAGGGCAGGAAACAAGCAGTGTCCGATTGAAGAGGCAGATATTCACAGAATCTTCCACTGATAGCTTCCAAATACAGAAAGTATCACTGAGTGGCTAGGACCCCTTGGCGAGCCATATTATGACATGTGGGCTATTTGGTAAACAAGTCTGTCTATAAAATACAACTTATTCTAGATAATTTTTTAGTAATATGTTAAATAGTTGATGGGATCAGACCAGAGGTTTAAAATAAAGAAACAGACTAAACCTCACTGTGAATGATACTTAAAAATCAAAATTGATTTTATTTTCCAATACATTTGAGATAAAAACATGAAAAATATCAACAATATTATTCCAGCATACAGGTCTTAAGATTATTTCATGCGAAGAAATTAGCTACTTATTATGCAATGGGTTTTATAATTTATAAGTAAAAACAGATTTGAGTATATATTCCCAGATGGATCAGACACTGCTAGATTAGTGAAATCTTGTTTAAATTTCACACCAAACTTAGCAAAGTATACAATTTGAATATTAGAACATAATGTACACATGGTCAAGCCAGCTCAGAGTGCTGTAGGAGCTGCTGCTCGTGACAATTTAGCTGCCACCATCCTCTTTAAAAGCAGGAACCTACTAGGGCCTTCGTCGTCTAGTGTGATAGAGAAAGCACATCTTGGTCGAAACAGTATAATTTCTTGTAACTAACAATCGAATTTGTTACATGTTATTATCTAGTTAAAGGTTGTATTAATAAACTAGACGTACTGTTAGAGATTTTGAGCAGGACCAGATGTCAGTTTGCACTCCTTTTAAATCCTAAGTTCCACCACATATCCATATGACATTAGCAAAGAGTGTGGTGTTTACAGCATTCCTCAATACTAATACTTACAGACCCATATGTAACAACCTGTATCTCAAAAGTTGAGCAAACAACATGTGGTCTTTTTCCTGAACAATAAACCTTTTTATACCTGACACTAAAAGCAAGCACCCGTGTAAGCACAAATCAAAAATGCTGAAACTCCTCAGTAGATCAGGTAGCAACTGTGGAGACAGAACTGCAGAGAAGTATCCCATCTATGGCACGGTGGCTCAGTGGTTAGCACTGCTGCCTCACAGCACCAAGGACCCCAGGTGTGATTCCAGCCTCAGGTGACTGAATGTGTGGAGTGTGCATATTCTCCCTGTGTCTGTGTGGGTTTCCGCTGGGTGCTCTGGTTCCCTCCAACGGTCCAAAAACATGCAGGCTAGGTGTACTAGCAATGCTAAATTACCCATAGGGTCCAGGGATATGTAGGCTAGGTAGATTAACCATGGGAAATGGAAGGTTACAGGGACTGGGCAGGGGGGGGGGGGAGGTACTCTGGGTATGATACTCTTCAGAGAGTCAGTGTGGACTTGATGGGCTGAAAGATCTGCTTCCTCAGCTGTACAGATTCTATGAGTTAGGGCATCTTCCTAACATTTGAATGATGTGGGCAATGGTAAGTTAGTTGGTAAGATCTGAAACATGAGATTCACGTGGAAGCAGTCCCACAGTAGCAACAGCACAGGGATGGCAGTCCTGAAACTTATCTTGTAGCAGCCAAGAGCCGGTATGGAGTGGACTGCAGGCCTGGAGCGGAGCGGGGCCAGTTGTTGAACTGGGGTCTGGCATGGGCAGTCAGGCCACATGTGGAGGCCTCTGCGCTGTGCTGCTGCAATGTAACGTCTTTTTTTATCTGACTGTAATATCAACCTTTGACTATGTCTTACTTTTAATTTATTCTTTAAACATTGTAAAGTAATACAACTGCTTCTTATTTTTGTATTCCTCGTTTGTATCTACAGATTTGTACCTAAATACTTATACCTAAGATGAAAACATTGTAAAACTTTTCACTATGCCCCTATACTTCTGTACTCAAGTACATTTGACATATATTCTTGACATTGAGAATAAAGGTCATATTTTCATTCCAAGATTGGGACCTCAGAACAAAGCAATGAGATGTCTATTTGCACGTTAACTTTTATTATTACCTAATCTTGCTTTGTTTGTATGCAGTTTGCTATTTTATCAGCCAGTGCAGAGAAACTAGGCGATGGCAATTCTAGACATGAAAATCTGACAGCCTCAGTTTGACGCTTGCTCCCTGCAAGCCTCCATTTTAGGCAGCAGCTCCCAACAAGTCAGAGCTCACTCCTTGGCTGGCTCCTTCATCCATGGACAACATGCACCAACCTCACTCACATCACCATGGCACATTTCCAAATCACCTGGGATACAATACAACAAGACCGCACTTTGGAGAGCACAGACACCTTTCCTTGCAATGCTGCTGCCAGGCCACTTTGTAGGAAAAGGGTATCTGACATATCACAACAGAATGCATCTCAGGCCTCCTCATTTTCACTTAGGACTTGCTCACTTTGCACCTGTTTGGATGGTCACATTGTCTGTTTCTCCCTGTCTTGCCTTTTTATGTCTCATCCAGTATTTACAGCCCGGCAGTACTTCTGTCTTCCCTTGTCTTTTAAACACAGATATAAAACCAGGCAGCTTATCATGTTTGCCAGCCCTGATCAGTGAAGGGATGGACATGTTGCTGTGTGAGCTATGCCAATATTGCATAATCACAGAATGACTACAGTTCAGGAACAGGCCCTTCAGCTCAACAAGTCCACACCGAAACTTAGAGCATCCCACCCAGACCCATCCCTCTATAACCCACCTAATCTACACCTTACTGAACACTATGGGTAACTTAGCATGGCCTTTCCACCTAACCTGTACATCTCTGGACTGTGGGAAGAAAGTGGCACACACTGAGGAAAGCCACACAGACACAGGGAAAATGTGTAAACTCCTCACATACAGTCGCCCAAGGCTGGAATCGAGCCCAGGTCCTTGGCGCTGTGAGGTAGCAGTGTTAACCATTGAGCCACCATGCCGCCCCAACTGCTTATGCAATGGCAATAATATATGGACTACAAACCAACTACAGCCATGGTGTTGTATAGCACGGAAACAGGCCCTTTGTTCTATTTAGCCCATGTCAAACATATTCCGAAACTAAACTAGTCGCAGCTGTCTACGTTTGGCTCATATCCTTCCAACGATTTCCGATTCATGTACGTGTCAAAATGTCTTTTATATGTTGTAACTGTAACTGCATCCACCAGTGTCTCTGGCAGTTCAATCCACAAATAAACCGCACTGTGTAAAGAAGCTGCCCCTCATTTCCTTTTTTAAGAACTTTCTCCTTTCATCTTGAAAGTATGTCCCCGAGTATTATCCTTGTCATTCAACTCATCAGCGCCCCTCATGATTGTGTAAATCTCAATAAGGTCACCCATCGACCTCCTAGATTCCAGTGAAAGAGAGCCCCAAACTGTTTTTATAACTCAAACCCTCCATTCCTCACAACCTTTTCTGCACCCTCTCTAGTTTAATAATATCCTTCCTACAACAGGGCAAATCAGAACTGCACACAGTACTCCAGAAAAGGCTTCACAAATGTCCTGTACAACCTCAACATGGTGTCTGAAGCTCTATAACGGGAACAGACCTCAGTTGGGTCCTCGGTCCAGGCAGCAGCAAGCACTTGCGTCACTGTGAGTACAAGATAATGTGAGTGTGACACCGCAGGCAATGAGATGATCAGCAGAGAATTGTGCACACTAACTTGAAGATAACAGAGAGAGATCCTGCACGAAACGCAATAAAACTGACACAGATGATATTTTATAAAATTCAGTTCATCAACTATTTCTCCCTTCATATATGCTGTTTGAACTGCTGAACACTTGGAGAGTTTTTATTTCAGATTTCAAGAGCTGCAATAAGTTAACTTGGTTGCACCTCTTGATCTCTGAAAAGAGGCCATCCAGTTGGCTGCATCAACTGCCGTTCCCTCCTTTTCTCTTATTCCCAAAGACCCGTGTTTACATGAAACAGGATCTGCTTTCACATGCCACCTGATTTTAACTGAGTCTGCATTACCATTGCTCTGTTGGGAGTGCATTATCAGGTGACATTTCCACCCTAAAGCCACCAAAATCAAATGTTCCTTTTTGGTTCGTTCCAGTATTTCCAAGTTTGAGAGAGTCAGGAACCTGCACAAGTGCACATTAGGTCTGTTTCAATAACACAGAAACAGAAACAAAGTTGTACCTGGAGGACTCGTACCTGGGTCACTTAGAAGGATCAAAGACATCAAAGCGGCTGCAAGCCAGCTGTGGTGCAGCTTGAATGGAACAGACGCTTGAGTAATAATAGAAAGGCCAGAAGTTAGAAATAAGTATAAAGGATATTGGAAAAGGCTACCCCTTGTGCAGGTATGTAAAACTTCTTTTAAGTCAAAATCTTTCAAAAGATTCCTCAATTAAATTTGATATTAAAAATGCTACATTTCAGTTGTGAATTTCAACAAATAGTAGGCATAAAAGATAATGGGTTTTAAAAAGAAAAGATTTAAATTACATCCAGACAATCAAAAGTGATAAACGGTAGACCAAGCATGACCCAGGCAGCAGTGATTCATAACTTCACACAATACATCCTATGTTAGAAAAAAAAACTATTTCTTACATTTTATTATCTAAATGTATATCTTTGTATGCGCTCAAATTGTTGTTAACTATCTTATGGCATTAGTGATTGAATATTGAGGTAGACATTGTTAACAAGGACTTCAGCAAAGCGCTCAATAAGGTTCAGCTTTGGAGACTGATTAGTAAGTTTAGTTCATGTTAGATCAGAGGGAGCCAGCCAACTGGATACAAGATAATCTCAAAGATAGGAGACAGAAGGTGGTGGCAAGAGGTTTGCTTTTCAAAATGGAGGCCTGTGACCAGCAGTATGCCACAATGATCACTGCTAGGTCTACTGCTTTTGTATAATTTATATAAATCATTTTAATCTGAATCCAGGAGGCATTGTTAGTAAGTTTGCAGATGACACCAAAATAAGTGGTGTAATGGACAGTGAAGAAGATTACCTCAGAGTACAATGGGACCTTGATATGACTGGTCAAATGAGCTGGGGAGTGACAGATGAAGTTTCCTTTAGATAAATGTAAGGTGTTGCATTTTGAGAAGGCAAACCAGCGAAGAACTTATACAGTTAATGGTAGGGCCCTGGTGAATGTTTTCAAACAGAGGCTGAGGAGTGCAGGTGCATAGTTCCTTGAAATTGGAGTCGCAGGCAGATACGGTCGTGAAGGCAGTGTTTGGTATGCATACCTTCATTGGTCAGAACATTGAATATAGTAGTTGAGGCTTTTTTTTTGTATGTATATGATATTGCTGAGGGTACTTTTAGAACACTTCATACAATTCTGGTCACCTTTCTGTAGGAAGGATGTGTTAAACTTGAGGGGTTGCAGAAATTTACAATGATGTTGCCAACTGGAGAGTTTAAGTTATAGGCCGAGGCTGAAGAGGCTAGGATTTTTTTCCTCATGGATTGTCAGATCTTGATGTGATCTTATGGAAGTTTATAAGATCATGAGGGACAAGGACACGGTGAATAGCCAAGGTGTTTTTTCCTAGGGTGTGGGAGTCCGATCTAGAGTCCACAGGTTTAAGGTGAGAGGGGTAAGTTTTTAAAAGACCTGAGGGGGAATGATTTCATGCAGAGGGTGATTCACATATTGAAATAGCTGCCGAAGGAAGTGGTGGAAGTGGGTAAAATTTACAACATTTAAAAGGCATCTGGATGAGTATATGAATAGGAAGGGTTTAGAGAAATGTGAGCTAAATGCTGGCAGATGGGACAGCTCAGACTTGGGATATCTGTGATGGGAGAGTTTTTAGATGAGATCTACCACAGGTTGCTCGGAGAGGCAAGGGAGGAAATAGCTCGGGCATTGGCAGATATCTTCACATCCTCATTGACCCCAGGTGAAGTTTTAGAGGACTGGAGATTAGCAAATGTTGTTCCCTTGTTTAAGAAAGGAAGCAGGAGTAATCCAGGAAACAATAGGTCAGTGAGCTTGATGTCTGTAGTGGGGAATCTCTTAGAGAAGACACCGAGGGACAAGATATATGCGTATTTGGAGGAAAATGGGCTAGTTAGTGACAGGCAACATGTTTTTTTTTCTGGGGTAGGTCATTTCTCACCAACTGAGGGGTCTAGGCCCGAAACGTCAGCTTTTGTGCTCCAGGGATGCTGCTGGGCCTGCCGTGTTCATCCAGCCTCACATTTTATTATCTTGGGATATCTGGTTGGTTTGAACAAATGGGGCCAAAGGGTCTGTTTTTGTGCTGTGTGACTCAGTTTAGAACAGGTATGGCACAGAAGATTTCCATTCAGCCCACTGTGTCAATGTTGGCTCCCTGCAAGAGCAACTTAGAGTCATAGAGTTAGACTCCCCTACACCACTCGCTGTCCTTTCCCTGCAGCTCTGCAAATAATTTCCCTTCAGATGCTTATCAACATCCCATTTTAAAGCCTTGATTCAACCTCCAACTACCATGCTCTCAGGCAGTACATCACAGATTGTACTCACTTATTGCATAGAAAAAGGTTTCCCTCAATTTAATTTAATGTAATGAAATTTAAAAATACTTCAACGTAGAATGGCCAAATACTCTACTTATATAACAATTCTAAAATTTCCACAAACTTAAAATGAGAGGGAGGAGAAGCTTTTGTTCATTTTGACTACCTTAAACGTTCAACTACTGGGAGTAAGGTCTTTCATTGAAAATTAATATTTCTAATATTCCTCACACCCTCATCTTATGTGCTTCCTGCTTGTCCCTGGTGCAACGGGGGAGACAGCGGGGAGGGTGGGTTTAGTCCAAATTCCTGTTTTCTTGATCTGTATTCCTGGAAAAGTGTCTGTCCCGAAGTGGCATTCAGAGCTGCTTTATGGCAGGAAGCAAATCATGGGGTTGGTTAAATCAGCTAATTCTTTTGTATTCTACTCTCCCCTTTTGTTTTCCAGCAGGGTTTTTGATGTTGAAGACTTCTCAACTTTGTGCATGCACAGCTGTTGGCTTCACTACTCTAGCAACTGTTGGAAGTACAATTCTGCAGCTGCACAAGATCACTATCCCACACAGTGGCAGACTCCCAACAGAAGGTGTACACAGTGATGGGAATCTGACCTGAAAATTACAACTGCCATGACCCAGGAAATGGACAGGCTAAGGGTCAATCAGCCAGAAAGTCCCTCATAACATTCCAAGAGGAATGCTGATGAAAGTTCTGTCACTGATCTCAAAATATATTGTTTCCATTATGTCTTCTCTAAACTTTCAAGATTCTTCAAAAAATAAAACTTAATTTTTTGTAATGAGACATTGCAATGTTTCTCCTTCTGCAACTGCAAATCAACCAGCCCAAAGCCCCTAACTCCACTGGCCGTATCTATATCTATTCAACTCCCATTCACATAATGCTGTTATAACACTTGGAACATGCTTTAATTGCAGTGAATCAATCTTCTGGGAAACGGCCTTTTATTTGGCTGTCTCTGTGCTCAGCAATAAGTACAGGCTAGTAGGCAGTTTCTGAATGGTGCAACCCAATCAAAGGGTCAGCAGGTCAAGAGACTTGGTTAATCCACAGGGAGAGGCGGCAGCTGCTGAGCCAAGTTGGTAACTCAAGGTCCCCTCATCGTGGCGGTCTTTCATTAGTCCATAATGAAGTCACAAATTAACTAGGATCGGAGAAGTACATCGAGAGAAGCAGAGAGGAAACCCATGGATGACTGACCTCAGCAATTTCTGCCTTTCACAAACAAAACCCTTTCTTCGTGATTCTGATGGCTTCCAGCCTAATAAAAGGAGGAAGCCTCCAAGGAGATGAGGCCACTGCATGTGATGGAAAATTATTGCCTCAGCAGCAAATGCCATCAACACTATAGAAACTGTGTCTAGTTCAGGCCTAAACTGTCATAAATGGCCGCCTGCTTCCATGGAGAGAGTGTATGAGATGCACTTCCCTAGTGGAAGGACTGAGATAGGGTAATGTCTTACGTCCCCAAATCTCCCGGTCACTTTCCTGACTCCAATGGAGGGGCTTCCTTCCTTAAAATTACATTTGTGGAACATTCTCTACTTGCCTAGATGACCACCGTTCCAACAACACTCAAGAATCTTGACACCATCCTGAACAAAGCAGTCTATTTGACTGGCAGCCTGGCATTCACTCCTGTCAGCACTGGAGCATAGGTTGTAGACTCGCTCGCTGAGCCGGTGTGTTTGATTGCGGATGTTTCATCACTCTGCGAGGTAACATCGTCAGTGCGTCTCCGGTGAAGTGTTGGTATCTGTCTCGCTTATTATTTACATACCTCGGTTTGCTGGGGTGGTTAGCATCACTTTTGGTTCTGTTCTTCACTGATTTGTATATCGGATCCAGTTCAATGTGTGTGTTGATGGTTGGAATTCCGGTTGGAATTCCAGGCCTCCGGGAATTCCCGGCATGTCTCTGTTTAACTCGTGCTATTGTGGATGCGTTGTCAATGATGCCCACAATTGCCTCCACTAATACGAGTGGGAAATTGCGAACCAAAAAAAAACTTTATACTCCAACGCAAGTGACCAAGAATGGACAACCACACTGGAACAAGCCATCAGCCTACAACAACAAAACAGCAGAACAAAGAAAAGAATAGCCTTAGAAGAATAACTATCCAAACGCACCCACAACAATGACACAGACAACACAGAAACATGGATCAAGAATATCTCAGACCAACCACTTACAGACACTGAAAAGACCATCCTATTATGTGGACTGAATTATAACTACAGAGATGCCAAAACAAAACAAAAATGACTTCCTAGCTGCACTGAAATCAACATTAAAGAGTAACAGACTCACGGAAATAGTACAACAGACCATCAGACAGACAACAGTCCCAACACTGAGCAGAAAAGGTGAGTGGAACACATTCCACACAGAAGAGAAAAAAAGCCTTGTAAAGACTCAAGAAAGACTGAAACATGATAATCTTACCAGCGGACATAGGATGCATTACAGTAATCCTTAATAGAGCCCAATTCATTGAGAAAGCTAATACACTACTACCAACAGATGGTGACAGACCCAGCACCACAGTTAGAGAACTGGATTAAAACAACCATGATGAAATGACACAACTCAGGGGACATCAGCAAGACTGACTACCAAAAGAATGAAGCCAGAGGGATCCAACATATTGCATTTCTATGGTCTCCCTAAGGGACATAAGCCAGCAGTCCCCCTCAGACACACAGTCTCACTACCAGGCACACCAACATATAGACTAGCCAAAGAAATACAACGGAGACTGAAATACTTTGTGGGCAACACTACCCATTCCTTCCACTCATCCCAAGAATTCCTCAACATCATCGAGGACACCAGAATAGAAGATGAAATAATGATATTCTTCAGCGTAATAGCACTACTTACATCCATAAACATTGACACTGCCAAAGAGACAATTGCCACATTACTGAATGAATCAGGAAGGCAGGCAACTTATGACACCACAGCATCAACAAGGACAGCACCCTGAAATAGCTCGATCTGTGCCTAACAACACACTTTACCTTAAACCACCGTATATTCAAACACATCAACAGGACACCAATGGGATCGCTAATATCAGTGCTGATTGCAGAGGTGTTAATGCAAATGTTAGAACAGATAGCATTCCCCACTATGTAACCCAATCCTCTAGGTCCATACATAGGTGACATCTTCATGATTATCAGAGATAATGGGAACTGCAGATGCTGGAGAATTCCAAGATAATAAAATGTGAGGCTGGATGAACACAGCAGGCCAAGCAGCATCTCAGGAGCACAAAAGCTGACGTTTCGGGCCTAGATGAAGGGTCTGATGAAGGGTCTAGGCCCGAAACGTCAGCTTTTGTGCTCCTGAGATGCTGCTTGGCCTGCTGTGTTCATGATTATCAAACGCACAAGATTAAAAGAAACCCACCGACACATAAACAACATCCTCATCGGAATAAAATTCACAAATGAAGAGGAGAACAATAACTGACTACCCTTCCTGGACATAATGGTAGAATGTAGGAACGACGGGCAACTCCAGACTAGAGTATACAGAAAGTCCACACATACGGACCAGATACTTAATTACACCAGCAACCACATCAGCACGCATGAATGGAGCTACATCAGGATGTTATTCAAACGAGCCACAACACAATGCAGCAAACTGAAATTGCACAAAGCAGAACAAGAGCACTTGTACAGAGTTTTGAGAAGGAATGGATACCCAAAAAGCACAATTTACCATCACCTCCGCAACAGTCCACAAGGCGGCCAGATACACAAGTCACCCTTCCGTACATCAGACACATATCAGAGACGACCACAAGATTACTCAGATCCCTAGGTATCAGGATAGCCCACAGACCAACAACCACCCTGTGACAGCTACTGTTGAACAAAAAGGATCCCATACCCATAACCAATAAAACTCATGTAATATACAAAATACCAAGCCGGGACTGAGAGAAACATTACATAGGCCAAACTGGAAGAAAACTGACAATAAAGGATACATGAAGACGAACCAGCCACCAAGAGATAGTACCAATTCTCAGTGGCCTCATTCACACAGACAAAGAAGGACACAAATTCGACTGGGACAACACATTGTAGAAGCAAAGGCCAAACAGAGACATGCCAGGGAATTTCTGGAGGCCTGGTATTCCAATCGGAACTCCATCAACAAACACATTGAACTGGATCTGATATACAAACCACTGAGAAACACGACCGGAAGTGATGTCAACCACCCTAGCAAACCAAGACATGTAAATGACAAGTTTGGCAGAACACCAATGTATCACTGGAGGTGGACTGATAATGTTATCTGGCAGGGTGATGGAATGTCTGCAATCAAACGCACACCAGCTCAGCGAGCAAGTTTACAACCTTATCCACTACCCAAGCTACAGATCTTCTCAAAAACTTTAAACTGGAGGAGCACAGTAAGAGAAGTGTGTATCATCACAAAAGGCATTACAATAACTCACCAAAGTTCCCTCCACAGCACCATCCAAACACACAATCTCAACCACAGGTACAAGAGACCCAGATGCATAGAAACAACATCAACAAATTACCCTTCCAAGTTATACACCACCCTGAGTTGGAAAAATCTTGCAGCTCATTCACCCGTCACCGGGTTAAATTCCTGGAACTCCTAGATTAACAGCACTCTTGGTGTATCTGCACATAAAGGCTGCAGTGGTTCAAGAAGGCAGCTCTCTCCACCATCTTTTCCAGAGTAATACAGAATGGAAATTATTCACTGGTACTTAGGACTCAGGAAAAACGTTTAAAATGTTTAACAATCAGGGAATGGTTCATCCAGTTTTATTCTACACTACGTTTATTTGATTTTATTTCCTTCCTATAAGGTAACACTAAACAGTGGAATGCAATTAAATCCTATGATAGCAAATGACAGTATCTGAAATTTTTACTGTTGCAGAAAGTGTTGTGATTTGTATCACAACAACTGCACATAGGCTATGAAGTTCACAGGTTAGTTTATGCTAACAAACTCAATTACATGGGAAAATTTATAGTCTGTCTCGAACAAAACTAACTGTAACAGAAGAACAGGAGGCCTAGAAGTCACAAATAAATGCAATAGATCATGAACTCAATGTTAGACTGGAAGCAGCAACTTCACAATGATAGACGTCATTCAAATATTTTAGTCAAGACTGTGTCAGTTCTTACAGAAGAAGCTGACACACTGTAGAAATTCACCTCCCTTGCAGCAAGGGATGTTGATTCTGTTCTTTTGATTTAATTAATTAAAAAAACTATTATTTGTGGTAATACATTTATTCCCCAACCCTCTATGTGAATTACGGTGTTGATTGCAACTTTTGGAGAAAATAAACAAATCTGGAGTGGGAAACATTAAGATCCGAATAATTGCTGTCATTTTGGGACAGGCAAATTAACAGAATAATCAGGCATGAAGACATCACACACGACCAAAACAATGCTAGAACTGCAATACTTCTTTCCAAAACATGAGAAAGAAATCCCTGTCGACTATTTTTAAGTATAATTTCACCCCTTACCAAACTTCTTTCTAGTAATAATTAATACAGACCACAATGTACTGAAGACTAAACTCGGCATTACCTACAATTTCACCATAAGGACACCAGTCACAAAGTCATATCTCTATTGCCTTCCAAGTCACTTACATTCAACTTCAGTATTTTCCAGAATTTTTCTTTTAAAAAGGTTTCCCTAATGACTCAGCAGAATCCGGATTCAATTCCTGGTCTATATTGAGCCAGTAATCTGAACAGAAGGAGGCAAAAGGAATGCCAGAACTAACTGACAGAGAATGAAACAACATGAAAGGGAGAGGGAAAGAATAAGCAAAGAAACACAGTATTCTCTGGCTAGACGTCAGGTGACAGAGCTCAGACATGCTGTTCCCAGCAACTGAACAGTTACCTACAAATCACTTGAGGCTTCTGGGCAATTGGCAGAGAAACAGAGGTCACACATCAGGCAATATGGAAAAAGGATTGACAAGGGCAATGATAAGATAATCACAGCTTAAAGTATCTAATAAAGGATTTCAATACAACTGCTAATATTGTCAAATGCATTCAAAATACAAAGCTGCAAAGTCAGATCACAGAAGTTTACTTTTTAAATGGTTCCATTTCAAGCATATCACACAATGCTACAAATTTGTTCTTACATCTAACATTTCAACAAAAGATCCCACAGGAACTCAAATTTCCATTTACTGAATTTTTCTAGTGATCATAACCTTATACAAAATCATACCCTTTCTGTAAATACATGCACAAAGCTTACAGCAACTTATTAACGGTTTACAAAATAAAAATTCCCATTTATGAAATAGTTGGTAGACTCTCAGTCTGAATTCCTGGAATCAACCTTTCCTGAGTCACTGGTATGAAGAAGGTTACTGTATAAAGCAGCATGGAACTTATCCCTCTGATCATGATTACTATTTTCGAATAAAAATGATTCTTGGGGACACAACACATCTTCAAAACAGAATGTGGAATATTTGCTGTACTTACAGACATATATTGTTAAATATTCAAGCTAAGATTATCATCTTGTGACTTTCTTTTCCCTCTACTACAATGTTTTCCACCAAATATTGAGCATGTGACCTTAACCAAATGCCCAACATGTGGCCTGTGGAATGTAGGCACAGAACAGAATGCATATTCATAATCATAGCTATTAGGGCAGATCTTTCTGCACAAATACAAAACAAAGACAGCTTTATGTATTCCTTTAAATGCTGGGCCATGAAAGTACTGCAAATTACAGGAGTCATACTAAGGAACAGTGCCTTCAACACATGTATTGACTTAGTCATGACACTGGATTTCTTTTTTAACTTTTTTGCAGCACACTGTTTAAATGTACTAAACTCACTGAGAACTGCAAAATAATTCCATTTGAATGGAGAATAACAAATGCTTAAAGTTATCAAAGTCACAAATTAACTTTCAAATCAGATTATTGCAGTGACATTTAAAACAGGGGAACCATTTTGGAAACATGTTGATTCATTGACTTCATCATCAGGAACAGTGAGATACAGTAATGGCAAGGCTGTAAGCAGTGTTGTTCTCATCTATAAACTATTTATATTTTAGAATTGATGAACTGGAAGCAGGCAATAATAAAAACAAAAAAAACTGAAGCTGTCATGATTACTAAAGGATTTTAACTTGATGGAATTAACCAAAAGATTTGTAGGTCACGTATATTAATCTGCAAACTAAATTAGACGTTAATCATAATTTGAGCATTACTCCTTTATAGACAAAATAGGAAATTGTTACTTTATTTCAAGAATGCAGTGTTTTTCATAATATAAGCTAACTGACATATTGAACTCTGACATTAGAAATATCTGATCATTGTTGTTATCCACTAATGTAGCACACTAATGAATCAGCTGTTTAAAAGCTTAACTCCAAAAAGCTGGTTTATCTTAAGCAAGTATGTAAACTAAATTTAATTCTGTTCAATTTGACTGCATTAACAAATTTGTATTGAACATAAACTTCATGCTGAATAGGTTGTTCTGTTAATAAATTAACATTTTGCACTGTGACCTTTATACCTACACCTCTCTTCTAAATTTAGGAAAAAAATAAGCTTTGTACTAAATTGCAAAATTACAACATCTTTTCCCATTAATCACCACACCCTTTCCACTGGGAAAACAGAATCGGCTTTTGAAAACAATCCCCAAACAAGAGGAATCAAACCACCCAAACAATGCAACTCCCAAATCTAACGAATAATTCTTTCCCTCTTGGCACCAGATCAAGCAGGAATTAAGTAGTTATTCATAATTTGTACTAAAAATAGTAACTGTCATTTTACTGCAATATACATTTTCGAAATAGTCGTTTACTCTCACGTTTTAGCCTCCACCTAAGCCCTGCATTAATACCAGCCAAAAGGCAGTCAAGCCCCTCACAGTACAATTTCCCTCCCTTTCCTTACTGACTCAGAAGTGACTGCACTCCATCCAACAGCAATGGAGATTTGCAACGTGTCCCGTTGAAAATCTTTAGGAGCAAATCTGCATTTTGGCTGAGTTGTGTAGTGCAGGATTTTGGGCAATTAGCTCATTTAATTATAGAAGAACAAAAAATGCAAAAATTGAAGACTATTAAACTAGCTTTTTTTAAAAAAAGTTTGAGCCAACATTTGTGATGAAATCATCAAACTTTAAATATTTATAAACATGGAGAATTGCTGCTCCAAGTTAACATAGACAGAGTCAACAGAATTATGGGGTGGTGACGGTCCAGTGGTTTTATCACTAGACTGTCAATCCAGACACCCATGTAATGTCTTGAGGACCAAATCCTGCCATGACAGATAATGGATAAAATCTCGAATGAAGAGTCTGATAATGACCATTGCCAATTGACAGGTTTTGTTTTTCTGATTTCTATCTAGTTCACTAACATCTTTTAGGGATGGAAGCTGCTGTCCCTACCTGATCTGGCCTCCATGGGATTCCAGGCCTAGACAGCAATGCCCTCAGCCCACAAATTATTTTTTTTAAAAGAAAATAACAGATTCGTTCTATGACAGGATTCAATTCCAACTTTACAAAGGATGACAATGTAGGTCACGACATTGTCCGAAACTTTCCAAAAAGGTGCATTTTCTGATGTAGCTGATAGTCAATACCATACTGAAATGAGTTGTTGAAGAATTGCATATTCAGAGTTTGATTCAATAATAGTAAAGCTGTTACAGCTACAAAAAAAATTTTGCACACACTGGCTAAATGTAACTTTTTCAAGCAGAGGGTGGTACATGTATAGAACAAGCTTTCAGAGGACGTGATGGAGGCTGGTATAATTACAATATTTAAAAAGGCTTCCGGATAGGTACATGAAGAAGAAAGGTTTGGAGGGATATGGACCAAATGCTGGCAAAGTGGCAACATACTCTAATTTTATGCACAAGCGTATCTTAAGACAGTCATGGGTGGAGGAAGGGCAACAACACAGTATTTTGCAAGATGCAGTGGTCACTTCAATGACTTATTTTTTGAAAAGTTGGGAGTTTCATCTTGTTCAATTCCACAACAAAGCAACAACAGAATCAAGCTGGTGGAATACTATTTCAAGTTAGAGGCAGATCATTTAGGAATGAAGTTAGGAAAAACTTCCTAACACAAAGGGTAGTCGACATTTCAGATTCTTGCACTTAAGACTGTGGATGTTGGGTCAATTGGTCTTTTTAAAACTGAGATTGACAGCTTGCCTTCAATGGTCAGAAGACTGAGTACAGGAGTTGGGATGTCGAGTTATGGACGTACAAAGCAATAGTGAGGCCAGTTTGAGAATACAGCATACAATTCTGGTCTCCCTCCTATAGAAAAGATGTTGTTAATCTTGAGAGGATGCAGAAAAGATATACAAGGATGTTGCTGGAACTCCACAGTTTTGAGTTACAAGGAGAGGCTGAATAGGCTGGAGCCATTTTTCTCTAGAGCGTTGGAGGCTGAAGTGAGAGGTATGCACAGGATGAATAACCGAGATCATTTTCCTGGGGGGTGGGTGGGAAAGTCGAGTCTACAGCTACTGGGTAGAGGTTTAAGATGAGAGGGGAAAGATTTAAAAAGGACCTGATGGATAACTTGTTCACGTGGAGGGTGGTGCATGTATGGAATGAGCTGGAGGAGGCAGGCACAATTACAACATTTTAAAGGCATCTAGACAGGTATATGAATCGGAAGGGTTTGCATGGATGTGGGCCAAAATGTTCGTAAACTGGACTAAGTCAGATCGGGATATCTGATTGGTGTGGATGAGTCGGACCAAAGGTCTGCCTCCGTGCTGTTTGACTGTCCGACTCGATCTCTGTTAAATAAGGGTATCAAAAAATACAGGTGAAGGTGGATAAATGGAGTTGAGGCAGAGGCTTGCATGATCTACTTGAATGATACAGCCAACTTAAGGTGGCAATTTCTTTTTAAATTCACTTGGAAATTGGCATCTCCAGCTGGGCCAGCATTTATTGCCCATCCCAAAAGGCAGTTCAGAGTCAACCACACTGCTGTGGATCTGGAGTCACAGGTGGGCCAGACCAGGTAAGGATGACAGATTTCCTTCCCTGAAGGACATTAGTGAGCCAGATAGGTTTTCTCCAACAATCGACAATGGTTTCACGCCTATTATTAGACCCTTAATTCCAGATTCTTTATTGAATTCAAATTCCATCATCTGCCAGGGTGGGATCTGAACCCAAATCACCAGAATGTTAGGTGAGGTTCTGGATTAACAGTCTAGTAATAATACCACAAATCCATTGCCTCCCCCATGATCTTAGAGCAGGCTGCAATGACTCGCAGAGTAAGGTGCTCCAGCCAGAGCTCTTCTGCTCACAGTTCCTTTCTTTTTCACCCCTCTTTGCTCCAGTTTTTATTTCCCTCCCCACAGTTTATAACTTTTTAAACTACTCAACATGGAGAATGGAGGCGAATCCAAGGTGCTGGAGACAAGTCATAGCTGGAGCTTGGGAGTGGGAGCAGATTGAGTGTAGGCCAAGTCCGAGTCCCAGAAGCAAGTCACGGGCCAGAGCCTAGAGTGGGAGCAGAATGAGCGAGGGTCAAGTCCTGGAAGTGAGTTGCAGGTCAGAGAGGGAGCAGAGCGAGCCAAGGCTAGCGGGGGGTGTGTGGGGGGGAACGAGCTCTTAAGGTGAGTCCAGGACAGTGGCCAGCATATGAAGGCAGCAAGGCCTAGTGTTCTGAGGCTCAGCAGGCACAGACTCAGGTGGAAGAGGGCAATAACGTGAGTATTTTTAAAGATACTTTTTATTATCATTCTGGACTTCATAAACTCTGTATTCCCATGCTAGTCGTCTTTTAACTATTTCAATTCTGTGACATTTAAAGTATCTGTACCAAGGTACCCTGAACCTAAGATGCACCAGAGGCAAAATTACAAAATTTTCACTGCACCCATTTGAATGCATGTGACAATAAAGGCCATTCTAGTTCGATTCTAGCTCCCACATACACTTGCATATTCCTAATATGAACTAACTCAACTTTCTGGAAGAAAGCACCAATTTCTGAATGCACTTTATCGCATCACGTGAATAAATAATTCTTCGCATGAACATTCAAGTTGATAGGCGTTGCGGAGCTGCCTTCAGGAATTCTAAAGTCACGAATGGAAAGTGTTCTCCCAAACATTCAAATAAAGGATTCATCTTTGAAATTTTAATTGCACCACACAAAGAGACATGGGAACTCTTCCAAGCTCAAACTACCATGTTTCATTTAATATTAAAATAAAACTAACTTTGAAGAAAAATCAATAGATGTTTTGGAAGAAGATTACTACAAAACTGATTTTTTGTGGAATCATCTTGTTAAAATGAAGTTCAGTCTCAATTCCCTGCATTATATTGAAACAAAATTGCTAGAATTCAAAAAAAAATTAATGTCTTTGGACTAATTTTGGTTAAAATTATTTTCCTAGTTCTATTACTATAGAAATTCATTATTAAAGCTAACAACATAGTTCAATTTTCTAACATTTCCTGAAGAAATAATCAACCTCATTACAGTCTTCATTTTTTTTACAACTGAATCAAATGATTTTCTTTTCTCTCGACCTTCAAATATGCCAATTGTTATACTGTCAAAACACTGTGGCCACCTACATATTGCACAACTAAATGTATGCCACTCCTCTGAAACACTCTACAATTTCACGTTATTTCACTGTACCCACAGAATTGAGATTTTTATCTCTTACAGCAAAATGCAACATAACAGAAAACCTGAGTCAAGTTTAATTTGACTTTCCAAGTGGACTATGTAGAGTTGACAAAATATCGCTAAATCCAAAACCATTTTTGAAAAAGATACTCAATCTCTATCTAAATTAATACAACTCCAAATGAAAATAAAATAAGAGAAATGGAGAACTAGTACTGTCTTCAAAAAAATCATTACAATATGTCGCTTAAAAGATATGGTAGAAAAACCATTCTCATTACCAGGACTGTTGCTTTATTCCTCAGCCCTAATTTTACAAAAGCTCACTTGCTGTTAATTAAAACTTGAGTTTCAGTTGTAAAATCAGCTCCAAATGAGAAACCAACATTTACCAAAAGAGCATTCGGCAGGAGGTTGTTTATGGGATCATTGCTCTGAGAAGCTGCAGCTTGGCTCCACAGTTACTCGAGCCATCTTCTACTTCAACTGGAGGTCCAAGATGGCCCATGTCTGCAAGGACACCATGTCAAGAACTCTGGATAAGGGGGAGAAGAACATACTGAATACCACCATTATTCTGATGGCTACCATTGTGCATGGCTGCATCAAGCTTTGCATAGACCTTCAGTACCAGTATCACTGTGTACTGAGGTTCTACGTTTCCCCAGTATTATGGAAGAAAGGACTGGCATCATTGCCGCAGAACACTCCAAGTAGTTGGGCTGTTTTTTTATCATCTTCCTTCTGTGAGAAATATGCAAACGAAACTACCCTTGACCACAAGCCCAACAGGAAATGGTCAGCACATAGTGTACTTGAGACCCTGTAGGAAAAAGAAAGGGTGGATTGTGTTGGGGTGTTCCCTGAGCAACCAGGTAGAGACTGTCATATATCTCTTGCAAAGGAAGTCTGGATGCAGTGGGTTTTGCCGAAGTTCATCCCAAGCAGATTCATGATGCAGGACTTTGTGCTCTACAGTTTGTTCTCCATGACACACACCAAAACACCATCGTCTGCACCTGGAGGACCATTAAACGCAATGAAAGACTCTCTTTAGTCTTTCTGAAACTTTTCTGTCTTCGAGAGAAAGGGGTTGACCTCAACCAAGTGTTGGAGACTTGCATATTTCAAGTTCCAGGACTATGTGCTGAGGGATGGCACAAGCTTAGGGCATTTGCCACCAAGATGCACTGATGACAAACCACTGAGGAAAGTCTTTTTGCCGAAGTTAAATGGGGTCCATTCAGTTATTGGTGTCTTTGGTGTCTTAAAACTTTGTAAACATAATCTTGTGTAAGGAAGAATTGCCATTGGTTTGTTTTAGTGGATACAGTCAAACTCCAATGTTTGTTTGTTTGTTTCTTTCTTTCTCCATATGCTACGGTGTAGAATTGAACTGTGTGTAAAAATAAATGCATCTTAATGAATAAAAAGTTTACTTTTGAAATTAAAACAAAACTATTCACAGCCCAACACAAATGGTGGATGTTGAGTTTGTGACCTAAAATCAGGCTACACAGCCTCCACTATACTGTCTGCATTCCTAGTCACCCATGGGTATAAACACTCCTTTGTTATTTACCCACAGTAACGGCCCGAAGCCGCATTCACATTTACTAGTTGATAAAATGTGAGGCTGGATGAACACAGCAGGCCAAGCAGCATCTCAGGAGCACAAAAGCTGACGTTTCGGGCCGAGACCAGTTGCTCTCTTTTGGCACCGTTTCCACTCCCAGCTCTGCAATAAATGCTGAGATTCACACCCACACACCATTGCATAGTCTTCAATCTCTCCAATCTCAACTGCAAGTTCTCCTCTCTTTCCCAACTACAGTTGAGCTCCAATTTCTCACCTTCATCTACTTCCATATCTCAAGCCCTCAAAACTTGACATCTCTGCCCTGATTATCCTTTCTCTGTCCATTATACAGTGCATCCCCAATTATTTAATAAAAATAAAGCTATTGTTATATTGGCTATCAAGCACCTGGAATATTGAACATAGCCAGCTCTCAATATCTTGGTTTTATCTGTGTCAACAGAAAATCAGGCCATGTAATTTTCCATGAAGAAAGGGGAAAAAATACAGCTAAATAATTCTAAGCAATTCTCATCTTAAACTGAAAACTTACAAAATAAACTTTCCTTGCACTTTTATTTGAGTTGTTTAATTTTAACATTTTTAAAATTCACCTATGGGACATGGGTTTTTGCCCATCCCTAGCTACCTTTAAGGTGGTAAACTGCTCTCTTGAAGCACCACAGTCCATGTACTGTAGGTGCAACTACAATGCCATTAACGAAATAATTCCAGGAGTCTGACCCAGTGACAACAAAGGAACAGTGATTCATTTCCAAGTCAGGGTGGTGAGTAGTTTAGAGGGGACTTGCAGTTGGCGGTGTCACCATGTACCTGCTGCCCTTGTCCTTCTTGATGGAAGTGGTTGAAAAGTGTCGTATGAGGATCTCTGGTGAAATTCTACAATGTGTCTTGTGGATAGTACACACCAGTACTACTGTGCGTTGGTGGCAGAGGCACTTGTGGATGTGGGACCATTCATGTGGGCTAGCTTGTGCTGAATTAATACATCACTTGATTTTATTGGGAGAGGAGAAATTTGAATTAACAGTAGGGATAAAATATTGTGACAAATTTGTCTGCAAAGCTAAAATGACTTTAAAACTAACTGGTTGATCGCCTTAATGTTTCACTGTGTTTACTCAATGATCAGTACTGCAGGCCGGACAGATTCAAAACTAAGTCTCTGTCAGTTCAGCCAATCTTAACTCAGGTAATAACAAAATTAATGATTTAGATGAAGGAACAAAATATAATATCTCCAAGTTTGCGGTCAGCACAAAGCTGGGAAAGGTGAATGATAAGAAAGATGCAGAGTTGCTAGAGTGTGATTAGCATAAGCTGAATCAGTAGGCACATGCAGGCAAGATGAAGTCTTGCGTGGATAAATGTGATAAACTTTGACAGCAAAACACAGGAAGGCAGCTTTTTAAACTGCATGGTAGTAGTTTGAGAAAGGGGCAGGGTGCAATGGGACCCAAGTGTCCTTGTACACCAGTCACTGTGACTAAGCAGGCACATACAACAGATGGTGGAGAAATCAAATGGTACGCTAGACTTCATAGAGAGAGCACAGGAGAAGGGACGTCTTGTTGCAGTTGTATAGGGGCTTGGTGAGACCACACCTGGAGAACTTTGTGCAGTTTTGGTTTCCCAATCTGAGGAATGATGTTCTGGCTATAAATAAAATGCAAAGAAGGTTTACCAGACTGATTCCTTGGATAGCAGTACACAAATATAAAGAGAAACTGGATTTGTTAGGCCTATAATCACTGAAGTTTAGAAGAATTAGGGGATCTCATAGAAACCTATGAAATTTTAACAGGAAGAGATATAATAAATGTGGAATGTATGTTCCTGATGACCAGGGAGTCCAGAATCAGGGTTCGCAGTCTATGAACAAAGGGATAGGCTCTTTAACACTGAGGCGAGGAGAATTCTTTTCACCAGGACAGAGGTGAGCCTATAGGATTTTCTGGAACAAAATGCAGTTGAGGCCAGTAAACTGAATGTTTTCAAGGAGTTAGATTTAGGTCTTAGGGCTCAAGATATCAAAGGGCATGGGGAGAAAGCAAGAACAGGGTTCTGAGTTAGAAAGTCAGCCATGATCAAACGGAATGGTGGTGCAGGCTCCAAGGGCTACTCCTGTTTTCCATCTTTTTTATGTTAATAGGGGTTCTAGAATAAACGTCAGTGGCCTGGACATCAGGGAAGTGAGAAATAAAAGTTGTTTCCATTATTGCTTGCAATGACCGCACTGGTGGAACTGCATATCATAGAATCACAGAATCCCTACAGTGTGGAAACAGGACCTTCAGCCGAACAAGTCCACACCGACCCTCAGAGCATCCCATCCAGACCCATCCCTCTTTAAACCCTCCTAATCTAGGCATCCCTTGAACACTACAGGTAATTTAGCATGGCCAGTCCACCCAACCTGCACATCTTTGGACTGTGGGAGGAAACCGGAACACACGCATGAAACCCACGCAGACACGGGGAGAATGTGTAAATTCCGCACAGACAGTCGCCCAAGGGTGAAATTGAACCCGGGTCCCTGGCGTTGTGAGGCAGCAGTGCTAACCACTGAGCCACCGTACTGCCCTGATATATCTGAATCTCTCTGGACGATGAGGTGAGGGTCATTATAATTTCCCTCATCACATTTCGTCGTGAAACTCAGCATTAAAGTGTAAATTTAACTAAGGTAAAAGTACAAGAGCGGTACTAAAGTGTATGAAATGGAGATAAGTAATGAGCCATTACACCAAGGGGGAAAGGGAAGATTGGCACAACAGTATCATGGTGAAAGAAATGCAAGTCTTTACTGTTACAAAGGATTACCAAGAGGTCGTCATGTCTATTTAAACAAAAAGCTCCAATGTCCTTTTGGCAAATGTCATCCATTGATTTCATGTAAAATGTTACATTTTGAAAAAGGGCAAAGAAATATATTTATATGATGCTGTAAAACGTCATTAACATTAATAGATTATAATCCATTGCATGTTGCCAGTAAATAGCAATTAAGATCATTCTCAGATGCAAATTACATATTGGTGACAAACTAAGTTTTATAAACTAACTAACACTAGTCTAGAGAAATGAAGAAATTCAAATTTCAGGGCATTTAATTGTTCCACAGGTTGCATGAAGTTATCAAATGTGTCAAGGAATGCAAGATTTTTTGAATGCTTAATATGATTAGAAATAAAGTACTGAAATGGAAACAATGGAGATCATTTTAAGCATTCCTACCATGCTACAACCTAACAAACAATGTCCCAAAATTTGCTGATGATACAAAAGTACAAACGACACATTGACAGTTTAAAAGCACAGGCATAAACTTCAGCAGATTAGTTTCGACATTATCAAGCGTGATTTAATCCACTTTGGATCTGATAAGTATAGAACAGGGGGTACCTTCTTGAAATAGTGAAAGTCCAAAGAGACTTGAGGATCATCTACATAGATTAAAATATCAAGGCTGGTTACTGAAAGTCTAAAAGGTGAATGGAATGCCAGTCTTTAAATTTAAGGGGCAAGAATACAAGTTGAGGTCATGCTATACAATACCCTAATTAGATTATAACTGGTGTGCTGACAATATTCTTAACAAGAATATATTGGCCTTGGAGGGAATGCACAGCATGTTTACTTAGCATTGATTCCTGGATTTCAAGGGTTAAATTATGAGGAGAGATTGCACAGATTAAAGCCGTCCCCAAAAGCTTGAAGGATGAGGGATGATTAGAGGAAACTACTTGTGATGATTGAAGAGTTCAAGATGAGAGTGCAAAGTCTAAAAATCAGTCAGCTTTTTCAAGACAGGCATTAGGAAACACTTCATAACTAAAGGAATGGTTGAAGTTCGGAACTCTCTTCTTCAAATGGCAAGCGCCATTCAATTAATTGCTCATTTTAAATCTGAAATTGACAGATTTCTGTTAATCAAAGACATCAAGGGATGTACAAACAGGCACATGAAAATAGATTAGATTTGTAACTGAATTTTTAACACTTTGCATTTGTTCTTCACATTTTGGGCATCATGTGAATTTCACAATTGCAATTTCAGTTTCCCAGGGCATGGCCTACACAAAAGGAAGTTGGCAGAATGAAGGATTAAAAATCACTTGTCATTCAGGAGGTGATGTTCTTCACTCTACCCTTGAGAGCATCTTCTGTCGAAACACTCCCAAAACTATCATGTGTGTCACAAGCATGTGCCTGGCAACGCCAGATCTTCTGTAATTGCTATGGACCAATGGTTTCCGACTACGGCTTTCGACAGCAGGTTTAGTTGCCAGCTCTTCAATTAGTCTGGCTCTCATGCGGAAACATTGTAACACATTTTTATTGAGGCCTTGGCATTAAATTTTGCAGGTTCTCAAAATTCATGGTATTTCGGGGTTTCTCAATCACTGGTATGTTTTCCTACTTCCTCCCTGTCAAAACTGGGGCCAAATGGTAAGTGGCTAAAAGAGTTAATAGTTGATTTGACTTTTATCCATTACTCATCAATACTCTAGTTTGTAGGATTTGCCAGCTCTCCGTGTATTCAGGTGTAACTTAAACTGCAGAGACATGGAACAACGTCAGCCCGCCACCAAGCCAATTCTCTTGTTGTTTCTCGAGAAACTGATTGCAAAATCTTGGTGTATTGTTATTTCCAAGGGCTTATGAGCCCTTACTATAACTTGAAAAATATTTCAAACACTGACAAGGCAGGAGATTGTATGCATGAAAAAACGTGTTAGTAAATTCCATGGTAATTTTCACATACTTGTATGAAAAATTAAGTGAAAGAATCTATCAAATTAAATCAAATGACTCAGAAAAATATCACAAATCTTTTAAACTTATCGATTCCATGCTTGGATAATGCCTCACAGTTGGCAATGCAATGTCCAGGTTAGTTGCACAATAATGGCAATTAAATATTAACATACAAATTAACTTTCAAAGACAAACAAGTCAATGATGTAGGACTATAATACCATGTAATTAGTATGGTTGTCTCAGTATGTAAAATAATTTATACATAACAGTGCCTGGGAGGGACCAACAATGACAGCAGATATTTATACAGCAATTTTCACATATTACAAAAGTCCCCAATGTGCTTCATGGGAGAATTTTATTTTAAAAAAAGCCACGCAAGAGTAGCTGATCATTTTTAAAATGAAATATTGCTTGTTAAATAGCTATAATAGGTCAGCAAGTTCAAAGGTCATGGGTGAATAAGGCTGGGTGCAAGCCAAGCCATACACAGATAGAACATGGGAAGTTAACCATGACTGTGTGGTTGAATAGTTAAACTTAAAAGGAGCAAAGGCATGGATGAGAGTTTCAACAGCAAATGAGCTGACACAGAGAAGTATGATATACCATAGTATAAAGTCGACTTCACATCTGAACAAACAAACCTCTGTCAGGTGTACCATCTGGCCTCAAAAGAAGTGTGAAGGGAAGGAGTGTATAATTTTAACACTTTCAAAACATCGGTCTGATACCTTTCCTTTTATCTGCAATCTCATTAGTTACAAACTTCTGCTCCTTGTTCCCATCTGTCACAGATGATGCTTAAAACATTCACTGATTTAGAAAACCTGGTCTCTTTATTTTTGAACCTGCTCTATATGAATCGTCACCATTACCGCCTGTGGAAAAAATGCTTTAAAAACAAACTACACCTGCCTGCAGGGACCAGCAGCTAAAGTGTCAGTCAGATCCAACAATCTCTTGGGGGAAAAAGGCATGTCGATAATGCAAATAATTAGCTAAATAAGAATACTGTACCACACCCAACAGAAAGAAAACTATTTACAAAAAAAGCTTAAGATAGCTATTTTTATTAATTTCAGTCTGAGCTCTTAATTTACTCATTTCCTAAATTAAAGGGAAATAACGTTAAACATTCCAATTCCAATGAAAACAACATGGCAAACCTAAATGATTCATTGATCTTTATATTGAAAGGTGATAAATGAAAGGCAGGTCTGCTTAAAAGCTAATCACTCAAATGGCACTTAAAGGCAATACCAATATTTTCGGGAAAATATGATTCACAGCTTAGCAACGACTGTAAAGGTTTATAAATAGCTACTTTTTTGAAGTTATCCATGCTTAATTTTGAAAGGATTGCAGCAGGTTGGATTGCAGATGCAACAGATAATTAAGAAGGCAAAGGGAATTTTGTCCTTCATTGCTAGAGGGATTGAGTTGAAAAGCAGGAAGGTTTTGTTACAACTGTATAAGGTGCTGGTGAGGACACGCCTGGAGTACTGTGAGCAGTTTTGTTCTCCCTACTTGAGAAAGGATGTACAGGCACTGGAGGGGGTGCAGAGGAGATTCACTAGATTGTTTCGGGAATTGAGAGGGCTGGCTTATGAGGAGAGACTGAGTAGACTGGGATTATGTTCATTGGAATTTAGAAGAATGAGGGGGATTCTTATAGAAACATATAAAATTATGAAGGGAATAGATCAGATAGAAGCAGGGATGTTGCTTCCACTGGCACATAGTACTAGAACAAAAGGGCACAGCCTCAAAATTAGCAGCAACAGATTAAGGACTGAGTTGAGGAGGAACTTCTTTACTTGAAGGGTTCCAAAACTGTGGGATTCCCTGCCCAGTGAAGTTATTGAGGCTTCCTCATTGAATGTTTTTAAAGCTAAGTTAGATAATCTTTTGAACAGTAAAGGAATTAAGGGTTATGGTGAAAGGGTGGGTAAGCGGAGCTGAGATCATGAAAAGATCAGTCATGATCTTATTGAATGGCAGAGTGGGCTCGAAGGGCCAGATGGTCTCCTCCTGCTCCTGGTTCTTATGAAGCCAAAAATGCTTGAATGAGGGATCCTTTTTCATTCTTTTCAAATCCCACCCTGCTATGTTGCACCAAAAAAGCCTGGGATAAAATTCACATGCATGGTTAAGACTCTTCATGATAACTTCATTCAGGCACACAGGCACTGCACGAACTGTTGTTTTGACTCTGTGGATTTGTAATGTACTAAATAATATGTTGTTCTCCGCAGTTAGCCAAACAGTGTTAGCCTACACATGGACAATTGCTTGGAAAACCATTACTGACCAGTTCAACAATTCTAATTTAAAACATGCATAACAGTGGAAATTGTTTTAATTATTTTTACAAAGACAAGCAGAATGAGGTAAGCAGTAACAAAACATCCAAGTATCAGTTAATTTTTAGACAAAAAAAGGCTTACCTTTACGCTACCTCACTTCTCAACAAGTTTTTCTTTTGTTTAACGCTTTTGAAGTTTTCTTGCTGTTCAGTGGTTAAGAGGAAATGATTGCTTTTTCAACATACTCGGCTGACCTATCTTATAACCCCTCCCTAAACGTGACGTCAACTTAAGCTGACAGGGTGTTTCCTCTTCGCCAGTTCTCTTGATAGGCACTGTTTAGTTAAGGTACATATGACAACCCATACATGATTAATATCCGCCTTAACCAATTAAGAATCACCAACAATCAGCTCCATTCTAACACTATTCTAATAGCTGAAAAGCCTTCAGTTGCTTAAAATAAGTGTCGTTGGCAGCTAATAGAAAAATACACAGAACATGCTTAAAAATAAAGCACTGCCTCAGTGGGAGGGGGCAAGGCGGGCATTGCACCGTACAGTCATTATCTGCTTAAAGACAAGCCAATGTTAACAATAGGACCCATTACAAAATGATTGGCAGACTAATCAATCAGTAATGTGAGCAACAGGATGACTGCTAACCTCTTGTTTCTGGTTTCCACCAGCAGTCCACAAGGCAGCATATTCAAAAATTTCAACAAAAAACTGGGGTGGCACGGTGGCTCAGTGGTTAGCACTGCTGCCTCACAGCACCAGGGTCCCAGGTTTGATTCCAGCCTTGGGTGTGCACATCCTCCCAGAGTCTGCATGGGATTTTGTCGGGTGTTCCGGTTTCCTCTACCATCCAGGGATGTGCAGGTTAGATGGACTGGCCATCTAGAGTCACTGCAAATCTCTTTGTGCACAGGAAGGATTCTATGATTCTCTAAATGGCCGTTTCAGAGATGGTGCATTCAAAAACTTTTAAACAATGTTTTCAAACATAGCTCTGTGTGGCATGCTGAAGATTGTTGCAAGACATGAGGTAGGTATTTCAAAATTTTCAGATGTCCCGTTTGAGTCGCTGCTGATATCTGTCAGGGTCAAATGGAACGTGCTCAGAGAAGTGGAAAGAAGATGCCCAGCAGAAAGGAAGCCTGAATAAAAACGGCAGTGAAGTGGAAAGCAGGAGCATCACTTCAGTGGTTTGGATTGACTGCAAGTTAGATGCAGTGATTCCACACAATCAGCAGGAGAGTACAGCTGCAACTTGCCACATCTCTTGCATTGGACCTGGTTACAGTCCCTCTCCTCACTCAGTTCACTAACAACTTAATCAATTTATCTCCTTGGCAACCATATGAGGCTGAACCAGACTGTTCACAACCTCTGAGACACATCTGGGTTCTGACTGTACGCCTGCACTAGAACTAAGCTTGTTTATTCACACATTGTGATATATCACAGCACAATTCCCTGTTTTAGCATATGAGCTAAGAAAATCACCCATGTCTTTTTGCTTTTATGCTGGACTATTGTAATGCACTCCTCGACAGCCTTAAACATTCTTCATATTCCTAAAACCTGGGGGTCAACCCAAAACTCCACTGCCCATAGCTTCACACTTACCAAGTCACCTAAAATCCTTACACTCACTGACTTAAATTGGCTCCTCTTTAAGAAGGTCTTGGCTTTAAAATTGTCATCAAATGACATTTGGACAGATACATGGACAGGTAAGGTTCAGAGGGATATGGGCCAAATGTAAATGGGACCACCTAGTTTAGGAAACCTGGCCAGATTGGACGGGTTGGGCCAAAGAGCCTGTTTCTCTACAGTATGCCTCTATAATTTATTCTGGTTTATACAGGCCTCAACTCTCTCCACCTCTTTAAACTCTTCCAGACCACAACCCTCCAAATATCTGGGTTCATCTAATTCTGCCCTTACCTAATCATATAAGAACATAATAAATAGGAGGAAAAGGCCATTCAGCCCTTCAAGCTTGCCCCACCATTCAACAAGATCATGGCAGATCTGCCCCGGCCTCAGATTCTCTTTGTGCCAATTCATCAAAGCCCATAACTCCTTGATATTGCAAAAGATTATCTACTTACTCATTAAATACTTTCAGTGATCTATCCATCACTGAATTCTGAACATTTATGACCCTCCGAGAAAAGTATATCTAAGTTTTAAATTTGCGCCCCCTTTTCCTGCAATTATGTTTCCTAGTTTGAGATTTCCACCACTTGTCAACATCTACCCCGTAAAGCCGTCTTAGAATCTTGCATGTTAATAAGATCATCCCTCATTTGTCTAATCTCTAATGAATAAAGGTTGAAGTTGATCAGTCATGACATCCCAGGAATCGGACTACTGAATCTCTTTTAAATTGCCTCCAATGTCAGTACATCCTTTCTTAAATGCAGGGACCAAAACTACAGAGTCCTCCAGATGTTTCACCAATATCTTGTACATTGTAACAAGTCCTCTCTTATTTTCAAACTCCCAGTAATAAAGGCCGATATTCCATTTGCCTTCTTAATTATTTGCTGCATCTATATGCTAAACGTTTTATCCTTTATATACAAGATCACCTCAACCCTGTTGTGCTGCACCTTTCTTCATTTTAGCAATAATTTACCTATTGATTCTTCAGTCCCAAGCTCATCAATCATAATCAAATGTGGCTGCTTGTTTCTGCAGTTCATTAATCTATTCTCTATATTCTATATACTCTATAAACTCCACCTCTTATATTTGCCCACTAATTTTCACCAGTACTTAGGCTTTTTTTTATTGGATACTCCTTGACTGTATTTATTAACTTGGCATTCATCCTTCTTATCAAGTCCTTCTTTTAGGCCAGTAAAATTTTTGCTCAGCATTATGAACTATTTATATCTCTGCCACCGTTCAACTACTTTCCCCCAGTCTATTTTGGCAGCCTGTTTCAAATGTTTCTTTCCTAGATCTGCAATAGGCCTTACTTAAGTTGCTGACAGTGATTTGAGATCCCAGTTGTTCTCCTCAATCTGAATTTAAAACTCTACGATGTTGTGTTTGTTACCATTTAGGGGATCCTTACCTCTAAGATCTTTTAATTATCTTACCTCATTACATTTTACAAATACCTGTAAGATTCTGTAATATATATACACTTTCTGGAAATTCATATTCCAGTCATCCGACCTGTCCCATCCATATGCAGAATAAAAGCACTCATGACAATTAAAATGTCCTTCTGACATGGTGTCCATTATTTCCAATTTTATAATTTTTCCTATTCGATGACTTGTTGCTTTGGTGTCCTTAAACAAACATTTTAATCAAGTTGACATTGACTGTCCTAGTCCAAGAGCTTTACTTTTATTGACCAGCCTCTTATGTAAAATTTCCACACATGACATCCATTGCATTCATCAACTGATCAATGTTCTCTCTGAATTAATAAAAACCAAAGAGAAAATGTGGTAAAATTCATCAAGAGTAGGAATTCAACTGAAGAAATTTAAGAGCAGGCAAATGTGAGTTTTGGATTTTAGGTACATAGATATACAGAATATAGAGAATAGATTAATGAACTGCAGAAACAAGCAGCCACATTTGATTATGACTGAGCAGCAATATAGGGGCTTGACTTAAAACAGCAGGAGGATTGCGAGTTTAATATTCCTGGCTGAAAAGGCATTTAGGAAAAATGGAACAGGCAGTAAGTGAGGAGAAATGGTCAAAGTAGCCATGAAAGAACAGGAGGAAGGAGATATTTGTGGGAGTCAGTAGCAGAATTAAAATAATTTGATGAGTTAAATTTCTTCTTAAATTAAATCATTTGGTGGAGCCCTAGTAAAACCGGAATCAACCGATGCCAGGGGGCAAAATCTCTGCTGGTTAGAGTCAAACCTGACACACAAGAAAATGGTTATGGTTGTTGGAGGGCAGTCATCTCAGCTCCAGGATAACTCCACACAAGTTTCTCAGGATAGTGTCCGAGGCCCAAGTGTCCTCAGCTTCACCAGTGACATAAGTTCAGAAGTAGACATGTTTGCTGACAATTTCACAATATTCAACACTATTTACAACTCCTCAGAACATGTTCAAATGCCACAAGATATGGACAACATCCAGGCTTGGGCTGATTAGTATCAAATAACATTTGTACCATCCAAATGCCAGGCAATGACCACCTCCAATAAAAGACAATCTAACCACCACCCTTTGGCATTCAATGGTCTTAACATCACTGAATCCCCTACTGTCAACATTCTGGAGGTTACCATTGATGAGAAATTCAACTGGATTCACCACATGAACACAGTGGCTACAAGAGTAGGTCTAAACCTAGAAATAGTAACTCACCTCCTGACTCCTCAAAGCCTGTCCGCCATCTCCAAGGCACAAGTCAGGAATGTGATGCAATACTCCCCATTTGCCGAGATGACTGCAGCTTGACACAATCCAGGTCACGGCAGCACGTTTGATTGGCACCACTTCCATAAGCATCCAGTCGCTCCACCACTGAGGCTCAGTATCAGCAATATGTACAATTTACAAGATGCACTGTAAAATTTCACCAAAGATTACAGCCAGTGCCTTCCAAGCTCATGACCATTTCCGTCTGGAAGAACAAGGTAGCACACATATTGCTCTTCCTTCAGTGTTGCTGGGTCAAAATCCTGGAATTTCCTCCCTTAGGGCATTGAGAGTCAACCTACAGCTCCTGGAGGGCAGCAATTCAAGAAAGCAACATAAACAAAGTTGCTGGAAAAACTCAGCCGGTCTGGCTGCATCTGTGAAGGGAAAAAAATAGAGTTAACGCTCTGAGGAAGGGTCACCCGACCTGAAACTCTATTTTTCCTTCCCTTCACAGATGCTACCAGATCTGCAGAGCTTTTCCAGCAACTTTGTTTTTGTTCCTGATTTACAGCATCTGCAGTTCTATCATTTCTTTTAGTTCAAGGAAGCAGCTCACCACCACCTTCTCAAGGGTAACTAGAAATGGGCAATAAATGAAAGTGATGCCCACATGCCATGGGCAAAAAAAAACATTGAGGAACAGTAAAAGGTATTACACAACTGACTGTACACTAGAAGCCATTAACTAGCGGTTAGGAGATGGAAATTTCCGGTATTTACACACAAAACTTGTCTGTCAGAGTTGAAGCTAAGTAATTTGGATATACTTCCCTCGGTGTGACACGCTGCAAGAGGACAGAGCTCAGTAAAAGATTTAGGCCGAGAGCTTTATACCATTACGTATTATGATATGATGGCATCACGAACATATCCCTCAAAAGGCTTACTGCCAATAGGGTTGAGAGGCAGAACACAAATTTTTCCAGTGCAGTAGAATATTTTATGTAATGTCTATATCGTTATGCTGCTTCAGAAGTCAGCTATTGCAATCAAGAGTCAGATCACTTCATCAGCTATTTCTGATGCCTGTGACAAGACCCCAAAGTCAGGGTACCCTACCACAGACGTAGTCACTACAACATTTGTTGGAATTAATCAAAATCTGGTTCCTTTACATTTGTGTTATTGTGGCACTATTAAAAAAATCTACCTTATTCCCTACTAAGATAGAAACATTTTCTCATCTTTGTTCATGATCTACTGTGACCAAAACTAATCAACAGGAACTGACACCAGAACCACAACTGATCATTCTCAAAGCACAACATGTAGAAAATGAGATCATTGGAATAATCTATTGCTCCACAACACATCACCAGGTATGTATTTTCACTGTTGTACTTAAAGTAACACCGGGAGAATCAAAAGTAGACTTAGTCACCTACCTGTGAACCACAATGAGTAACATATATCATTTAAAGACAAAACTGCATAAAATTAATTTAAACTGAATTGTGTCAATATGCCAGAAATTTATCCTCACATGGGACTAAATGCAAAATTAGTCTTTCGATAAATTATTTCTAGCACATACTTTGAATGTCATATCAACAACTTTAAGAGAGTGATTGAAACATGTGATATTTGCTCACATTCTCATTGTGGTAAAAAATTTATCATGAGGTTTCTATCAAACAACAAAATTCACACCGCATTACGAGTTTCATTTTTATTTCAGGCTCCCAGACGAGTACTTACCAAAGAGCTAACTGGACTTGTGGGTTACTTATTTTAATGGTTTCAAATACTCATCCTTTTTGTCTGTTATGTACTTATATATCTGCTATTGTTATGATCCTGGCAGACACCATTAGCTTTTAAAACTACATTTTCATTCCCTGTGGCCAATTTGAAGAAACTGCACAAGAAAATTTTAAAATTTTAAACATTACACAAATAAACTAATTGCACAAACATTACTTAGTAGACAATTAATACATTAAGCTACAGAAAATGTAACTCATACTAATACGTTAATGCAACCAAAACATCAGCACTGCAACTGTCCACACCTTTCAGTATCTCTTCAATAGATTTGCTGTCTTTTCAGGCAAATAGTCCAGGGTCACCCTTAATTTCCATTTTGCCAAATTATCAGGCCTACCACTCGTCATATATTATACCATTCAGTCTTCTCCAAAATCCCTAACTGACTTCTAACAGCAGGAGTCACCCCAAAGATTCCCTCCATCAGCCAAGCCAAGACAAAGCTTTCAGAGTTCTTAAACTCCTGCCAGTTCTCTATCCTTGGCTATAGAACGAGCTGTTGTTAGTATTTCCAAATGATAGCAAATACACAACAGCCTTGCTGCTTGCAGTTGCTGTTATCTCTCTCTTTCTCTCTCTCTCTGATCCCTCTCCCTCTTGGTTTCTATTCAGAGTCTCTGAGGCAGAAATTCTGCAATAACAGGAACATCTGCTTTTGTGTGTTAAAACTGGCATGTGTATTTCAACAGTACTCAACCTGGGACTCCCCAGTCTATGTTGTCTTATGTCAGACAGAAATCAAAGCAGACTACATTATTCTTCCATTATTTCATTTTAAACTTGTGCCAAAGGGAGAGTTTAAAACAAAAGTGACAATGTTTTATTTAAACTTGAACCTTATCTCATACACCTTCATAGAACATAGAACAGTACAGCACAGAACAGGCCCTTCAGCCCACAATGTTGTGCCAACCATTGATCCTCATGTATGCACCCTCAAATTTCTGTGACCATATGCATGCCCAGCAGTCTCTTAAATGACCCCAATGACCTTGCATCCACAACTGCTACTGGCAACGCATTCCAAGCTCTCACAACTCTGTGTAAAGAACCCGCCTCTGACATCCTCTCTATACTTTCCTCCAACCAGCTTAAAACTATGACCCCTCGTTTTAGCCATTTCTGCTCTGGGAAATAGTCTCTGGCTATCAACTCTATCTATGCCTCTCATTATCTTGTATACCTCAATTAGGTCCCCTCTCCCCGTCCTTTTCTCCAATGAAAAAAGTCCAAGCTCACTCAACCTCTCTTCATAAGATAAGCCCTCCAGTCCAGGCAGCATCCTGGTAAACCACCTCTGAACCCTCTCCAAAGCATCCACATCTTTCCTATAATAGGGCGAACAGAACTGGACGCAGTATTCCAAGTGCGGTCTAACCAAAGTTTTATAGAGCTGCAACAAGATCTCACAACTCTTAAACTCAATCCCCCTGTTAATGAAAGCCAAAACACCATATGCTTTCTTAACAACCCTGTCCACTTGGGTGGCCATTTTAAGGGATCTATGTATTTGCACACCAAGATACCTCTGTTCCTCCACACTGCCAAGAATCCTATCCTTAATCCTGTATTCAGCTTTCAAATTCGACCTTCCAAAATGCATCAACTCACATTTATCCAGGTTGAACTCCATCTGCCACCTCTCAGCCCATCTCTGCATCCTGTCAATGTCCCGCTGCAGCCTACAACAGCCCTCTATACTGTCAACGACACCTCCAACCTTTGTGTCGACTGCAAACATGCTGATCCATCCTTCAATCCCCTCATCTGAGTCATTAATAAAAATTACAAACAGTAGAGGCCCAAGGACAGAGCCCTGTGGAACCCCACTCACCACTGACTTCCAGGCAGAATATTTTCCTTCTACTACCATTCGCTGTCTTCTGTTGGCCAGCCAATTCTGTATCCAGACGGCTAAGTTCCCCTGTATCCCATTCCTCCTGACATTCTGAATGAGCCTACCATGGGGAACCTTATCAAATGCCTTGCTGAAGTCCATATACACCACATCCACAGCTCGACCCTCATCAACTTTTCTAGTCACATCCTCAAAGAACTCGATAAGGTTTGTGCGGCATGACCTGCCCCTCACAAAGCCGTGTTGACTGCATTTAATCAAGCCATGCTCTTCCAGATGGTCATAAATCCTATCCCTCAGAATCCTTTCTAACACCTTGTAGACGACAGACGTGAGACTTACTCGCCTGTAATTGCCAGGGATTTCCCCATTTCCTTTCTTGAAGAGAGGAATTACATTTGCCTCTCTCCAGTCCTCAGATACGACTCCAGTGGAGAGCGAGGATGCAAAGGTCTTCGCAAGTGGCGAATGATATGAATCAAGCAGTATTCATTGCATCATAACCAGGAACCTCCACTTGGGCAGAATCATAAAGTGGTAGTTTCGAAGCCATGGGCCTTCACAATATAAATAGAGAATTTAACTTAATTCAAGATGAATGAAAATGTGAGATTTCCGTTCTCAGGTGTCACTCATTCCACTCAACCACCATGGTCTCTCCGGCCCGACTTTCCCTTCAGACCTGGCATGTGTTTTCCTTACTATGTTCTCTTGGGCCTTTACCTCTCTTGCTTTTAACAATTTGTCCACAGCAAGAGCAACAGCTTCATTTCAGCATAGTCTTCAGCAATATGAGTCTATATGCATCGTGTATGAACAAACTGTTGCATGAGGCAACTAGATGCAATCGAAGTGGTGCTCACCATGCTATAACGCGAGATGTAATAAAGAACAAAGAAAATTACTGCACAGGAACAGGCCCTTCGTCCCTCCAAACCTGCACCCACGTGCTGCCCATCACAACCAAATCCCCCTACTCTTCCACGGGCTGTATCCCTCAATTCCCATCCTGTACATATATTTATCAGGATGCCCTTTAAAAGTCACTATTGTATCTGCTTCCACTACCTCCTGCTGCACTGAGTTCCAGGCACCCACCACCCTCAGTGTAAAAAAACTTGCCTCGTACTTCACTTTGAACCTTGCCCCTTGCACCTGAAACCCATGGCCCCTGGTGCCTGACTCTTCCATCCTGGGAAACAGATTCTGATTGTCCAGTGTGTCCATGCCCTTCATAATCTTGTCCGCCTCTAACAGGTCGCCCCTCAACCTCTGCCATTCCAGTGTTAACAATCCAAGTTTCTCCAACCTTTCCTCATAGCTAATGCCCTCCATACCAGGCAACATCCTGGTAAGTCTTTACTGTATCTTCTCCAAAGCAACCACATACTTCTGGTAGGGCAGAATTCATAGGAACTACTGCTTGGGGTAGGGTGCTGTCACCAAGCATCTTTTCTATGTCTTCTAAGGGGGTGTTCAATAGCCTGTGGTTGCAAATGGGCAACAAATAATTCTCAGAAGAGTTTCTTCTGAGATAACAAGATGTAATTGACTGCATCTTAGCAACTATATTCAGGTTACATTAACTCTTAGACATATTAGCTATTACCAACCGAGATGAAGAAGACATGTATCTCTCCCTCAACAGACCACAGCAGATCTAAAATAATTCTCCAACAAAGGCTATGTGATTCCATAAAACAGAGCATAGCTCTATGCGGTTCAAATGTTGCAACTCTATGAATCATTATCTTAAACCAGGTTTCCCTTTTATTTTGTAAAACCCCTTAGTAAGTTAATTATACAATAATGAATCTAACTATATTACGTTTATCACTTCCTTCTCCACATCCCCATGTTTCTTGAATTCACAAATTCGAGTAATCTGGAGGTCCCACTTTTCTTCTACAACACATTTATTTTGGATTTCAAAGACAAGCAGGTCTTTGGCTTCTTGACTTTGATCTTTAACTTGACTTGTCTGTGAACCATTACTATTGTGACGTCCCTTTTTGGGTTTGTCCAGATGAAGCACTAATGGACTATGATTGCGCACTAAGACATTGTTCCTCCATATTCCTCCCTCAATTGTACAGACAACATGCGATTATTGCTCGTCTGCTGATGCATATGCAATCATTGCTCGTCTGCTGATGCATATGCAATCATAGCATTCCTCCAGAGGCCCCTTTTTTGTACCTACTGCCCTTGTTCTGATACGTAAACTGTTGTGCATGATGGCATCTGAGTTGTGAGCAGCTTGTTCATGTTGGTAAAACTGTTTGCTATTAAAAGCATTTTTATAGACCTATGGCCTTGAATATGAAATACATCTCTCTGGTGAGATGGAAAGTTGAGTCTTCAGTTTTCACCCCAGCAGTAACTTGATGGTGAAAAGCCATACAGAAGTAGGGTGGACCAATAATTCAACAAGGCTTCACTGAAGTATTTTCTCAAGGAAACATGACTGTCTGTGTTCCATACTCAGCTTTCCCATTTGACAATGGACATGTCAGTGAATTGGTTACAAAGGCAAATCTGGAAGTGGCTGAAAACTGGCTGAAAAACCCAGTGATAAACTGTGCTCCATTGTTAAATATATGCATCATCAGGGATCCCAACTGTAGCAAGGTCATGCAAGACTCTGACAACTGCATCTGTGGTGGCTTTCCTTCAGTTCAATCCACCATGACAAATATGTGACAGCAGTAAGGCAAGAAATATCCAAATGTAAATAGATCATTTCCCACTCTTTGCCATTATCTTACAAGAAAAGTAGGAGGGCTCAGTGGCTGCCCACGTTTAGGCCTGTGAACACTGCAAGTTTTACAGTCAGCCATGAGGTCATGAACTCTTTTGAGTCTGCTGGCCACCACACTGATGCCCAAACCTTCACTCTGCATTTGTCAAATCCAAGTGCACCAGTACAAATTGACTAGTGCTGCAGTGACTTTATATTTATACTGTATATTTAAACCATCAGCAGCTTATTGAACCTACTGAATACCGCAATGCATCAATTTGTTCTGCTTCCAATTTGGGATTTAACTTCGAAACAACTTCTGTATCTTTAGAACTATTTTTTCCTTGAAGTCCAATCTTGTGCCCTATCGGACCATGTCCGATTTTGAATCTATCAGAAATATTGTGGAATTTTTTTCCATTACTTCTTATGATTTTAAGGGTAATTTAAACTAAATAATTTCAGTACTGTTTTGATTTTGATGGTGTATGACTTATCTTCCTGTATTCATAAAGTTTTTTATAAATTACCGTAAAGTTGGCTTTACAGGATTTTTTCTATTTACCAGTCTTGTTAATTTTGTATCAATGTTGAACTGGAGCAATATTCTTCTATTTTTTTAAAAACGTCTTTGAAACATTTCAAAAGCTGTAAACTAGTAACTTCACAATTTTGCAAAAGATTGGTAAGTACCTCATTTCCATGCATTTGTATTCCATTAATGCTCCGAAGCATGAATACACTACTTCAAATTCTCCTCTCATTCTAACTAGACAACGCAAATTCCCAACATGTAAATCAGTGGCAGCTGCAGCTCGCTGAATGCTTGTTTCACAACAAACTCATTTCCATCCAGGAGGATGAAGTGCTGCAGATGCATAGGGATGTCCAAGCCTGCATGTTCTTTTCCAAGTCACCTGCCGTCCTGACCTGGAATGGTATCGTCATTCCTTTACTGTCACTGAGACAAAATCCTGGAAATCCCTCATAACCACACAATGGGTATACCTACACCACAGGTATATCTACACCACATGAACTGTAGTCATTCAAGAAGATAGCTCGCCATCATCTTCCCAGAAGCAATTGGGGTGTGCAATAAGTGTTAACCTAACCAGTTGCACACAAATCCCATGAACGAATAATTGGAGTCAAATGAACCAACAATATAGATTATATTACAATGCATTATTGTAACAAAATTCAAAATATCTTAAAGGCACAAACAAGCCGACTTTTCAGCATCGTTTTCAAATACAGATTTTACAGTTGGTCTGCTTATTACAATTAATTTTAAAACTTTTTTTAAAATAAGAACTAAATTTCATACCAATTAATACCAATTTCGGAATACGCCATTGTTCCAACGATCTCTCAAGATATTTCACTGAATACTAAATATTATAAATCATTGTACATCACATTTTTTAAAGAAGCAGATAAAATATAAATTTGGACTAGTTTTGACAATCTGTAAGAAATATTGAAACTCAAATGTTCCCACCTAATCATTCTTCTTCTGAGCCCTTCTGCATTTCATTAGACTTTTAGTCATTGCAGCAGTTTTACAGCTTAGTTTCTAATTAGAGTTTAACCTTGTAACAAACAATAGGTCACAAGCTTCCTCTCAGCCACGGAACAACTGTGTCAGAAAACAAAAGGCCAACTTTCCCTTTCTTTACATTGTGCATAGGAAGGGAGTGCATGCAACTTGAACATGCAGCTGCTAGATTAGTTCCTCTTGTCAAAACAAAATGTGCAAAGTTCTTCCACTCCAATGAAACTTCACAGGGGACAGAATTTTCAGCACATCAGGTGATCTTTAAAAATTAGATTGATCAGGCAATGATCCTCCTTAGAGGATAGGAGCTAGCAGAAAGGTTGGTTAATATCAAAAATGTGACTTCCAATCCTTCCAATGCCTTCCAATCATGCCATCTGCACACAAATATACTTTCCGATCATATAGACTGCAAATGCGCGCGCACGCACACACACACACACACACACACACACACACCAGCTACACATTCATGGATAGTATCATACAGCTATTCAATTACAACAGGCGCAAACCCAACAATACTGATACACATTCACCTATACTCTGCACTCCACCATGCAGTTGAAGGTCATTCACAACAGGAAAGTAAAGCGAAGGATTGGAGGAGGAGCACCATCAGCACACTTTTGATGATCCACCAGATAAATGGACACAGACAGTATACAGTCAATGATATTCAGCCCTGCAACAGCCATCCTGGATGATGCTACCTCACTTGAAATGCACCATGAAAATGAAACTGCAATCAGAATTGCAGTGAACCTTACATATCATGGTTGTGCTAAAAAAAAAGAGTCCTATAAAATTCAAGTTAATGGCAACTGGGGGGAAATTTTCCACTAGCTGGACTCAAAGACCACAGAAGGAAATGGCTGTAATTGCTGGAGGCCAGACATTGCAGTCCTAGTGCATTGCTGGGGTTCCTCAGAGGTTGTTCTCACACCAAACATCTCCAGATATTTCACTCATAGATCATCGAATCATAGAATCCCTACAGTGTGGAAACAGGCCCTTCGGCTCAGTGAGGCCAAACTGAACCTCACAGCATCCCACCCTGACCCATCCCCCTGTAACCCATCTAATCTACACTACAGGCATTTTCGTCTGGCCAGTCCAACTAGCCTGCACATCTTTGGACTAAGATGATTTCCACTCTATCATTTTCAGGATGGCAAACTTTAACCAATGGAGTGCCACAGCAATCAATGCTGAAGCCACAATTATTTACAATACATATGTGATTTTGGTGATAAGTGAATGTAGTATTTACGAGTTCTGAGATGATGCAAAAATATTTGGGGACATAAGTAGAGAGGATGACAAAAGAGCCTCTAGAGAGATTTAAAGAAGTTAAAATGAGTGGATGAAAGCTTAGCAGATAGAATATAATGTGGAAAATATGAAGCTTTGCACTTTGGCATGAAGAATAGAGGAGATGAACATTATTTAAATGGAGAAAGACATTGAATACTGCGGTAGTTTTGATCCTTTTATCCAAGGAAAGACATTCTGGCATTCGAGGAGATCCTGAGATGGTTTAGTAAGATGAGCCTGGGCATGGAGGAACTGTTTTATGAGTAAAGTTTAAGCAGGTTGGGATTGTATATTTAACTGGAGTTGAGAAGAATGAGAGGCTAATTTATTGAAACATATAAAATTCTTAGGAGGTTTGTTACGATAGAAAGCAGGTCATTTCTTCATGTGGGAGTGTCTAGGTTTAGAGGGCATTATCCCAGAATAAGTGGTTGCCCATTTAATATAAAGATGAACAGGAATTTATTCTCACACATGGTAGGGCATCTGTGGAATACTTTACTGCAGGGGAGTGTCACACTAGATTGTTGAGTAAATTCAAGGCTGGTGTAGACAGATGTTTAATTGTGAATGAACTAACGGTTTTAGGGATAAGGCAGGAAAGTGGATTGAGGATTATCAGATCTGCCACGATCTCACTGAAAGACAGAATGTTCCAAATGGCCTACTTCTGAACCAACACAGAATCGCAAAACGCCTACAGTATGGAAACAGGCTATCTGGCCCATCAAGCCCACACTGACCCTATGAACAGCAAATTAAACTTTAGGATGCATGGAAATACCACAACCTGCAAATTCCTGTCTACATCACAAACAACCTTCAGAGGTATATCATTAGTTCATCACTGTGACAGTGAGAGAGACGTGGAATCTGCTTCTTAAAGCACACTTCATGTACAAATGCCAGACAGGCAGCACTTATTCACAAACATGACTAACAATCACCTTTCCACATGGGTAATTAAGGATAGACAATCAATGCTGGCCCAGCAATGTTCACATGCTATGATAGAATAAAAATGTCTCAAAGAAGATTCTGTCTGAGCCACGTTTTCCATAACAGAAGTCATTAATCACATTACATAAAACATCCATCTTATAACCACAAGATATTTACATAACGGGGATGGGTACAAACCTGCTTAGCATTTACAAGATGGATAAGAGATAATGGGAACTGCAGATGCTGGAGAATCTGAGATAACAAAGTGTGGAGCTGGATGAACACAGCAGGGGCTCCACCTCCCCACCCATACTCTCCTCTCCACCCATCCTTTCCTCTATCCATCTTCGGTCTGCCTCCCCCTCTCTCCCTATTTATTTCAGAATCCTCTCCCCATCCCCCTTTTCTGAAGAAGGGTCGAGGCCCAAAACGTCAGCTTTTGTGCTCCTAAGATGCTGCTTGGCCTGCTGTGTTCATCCAGGTCCACACTTTGTTATCTCTATTTACAACATGGATCTGTCCGTCTGGACTATTCCATCAATGTTTACTGCTTCATATCAGTCTCCTACTTCAAACTTCATTTCACTTTATCAGCCCATCCTTCTCATCCTTTCTTCTCTGTATATTCAAATGTATCCACACTATTTATTTGGACTACTCTGGCTGTTATCAACATTCTCACTTTCATCCGAAAGAACATCCATTGTTGATGAGTAAAACCAAGTGAGTATTAGATGCAGTTGTCAAATTTTAAACTCTGATTGATGCACATGTTAAATATATTCTACTCAAATATGTAGAAATGTACGCTGCTTAAACTCAGTTATGCAAGGTTATTTGTACATTACAAAAATTGTCTTGCAAAAAATTTATCATATAGAAATCTAAATTTCAGGTTCAAAGTTCTGAAAACAGAACCTCTAGACTTTATCATTTCCCATAAGATTGCCTGGTTTGCAGCTGTCAAACATGAAACATTCATCAATGCTTTTGTTACTTTTTACACTGTAGTTGACATGCAGGTTCCAAAGAAAGCTCTTCAGTTTTTTGAAACTAGCGGTTGAACTGTATGCCTTAGAAAATATGAGGAGCTGCAATCTGTCTAAATGCCTATATTTTCTACCATCCTTATTTCCAAGGGTAGGGCAGTCCAAGCTTTAGGATAAAGTACTGCAGTGGTTTGTCTTTGCCTTCTGCAGGACGGCTGACTAGGAAACTCACCTGCCCTTGCCATCTGCCAGAAGTTGTACTGGTAGGACTTACAGATGATATCAACCTGTTTGGACTCATTGTGAAGCCATTTTCTACGGTTAACAAGTTCTAAAGAGAGACTGAAACCCTAAGTATCTGGTCCAGAAGAAGAGACAACACAAACACTCCTCATGATGTTGCAGTGCATCTACAAATTGCCATGAACATTTAGAAACTATTACCTGAAACAAACAACAATTACCTGAGGAAATACACCACTTAGATTTCGCGTATTCCAGAATTTTGCCATGACATCATGTTTATTTTTATAGATGAAATAATTGCCAATGATTAAAAATGCCAATTTATCCACATCTTCTGATAAAACAGTTCAGCACTATATGCTTCTATGATTGTGCCTGGAGTATTAATAGCTCCTTATTGATGCACATACTTCCCATACTTAGACTTGCCAAGCAAAATTTATATCAATCTTTGAACCATAAAATCTTACAACATTGGAGTTAGTCATTGGGTCCATGATGTCTGTGCTCTTTGAAACCATGGTCCGATTTAATCCTCCAGCAATTCACCCTGTAAATGGGTCCTCTTCAAATACATGTTCAATTATCTTTGAAAGCTTTCCCTCTGCACTGAAGAGCAAAACCTCAGGCTTTGGAATTTTATGAAATTATTGAATTCCCCTATCTTTATATTGTCCTGGTAAATCCTCTTTTGTATCTTTTCCAAGGGACTGGCAACCTTCCTAAATATTGGATGTTATCCAGAATATGACTGAGGCCTTACCACTGAAGCGTATAGGTTGTGCATGACTTTGTTATATTTGCACTGAATGCCCCTATTTACAAAGGCAACGTGTCCTAGGTGTTTATCAAGTTGCCTTCCAAACTTCAAAGCTCAGTGTATATGCATTCCCAGAGGTTTCTGCTTTTGCATGCGTCTCAAGATTGAAAAACAGTCAGTATCATCACAGTAATTCACTCAGTAGGATGGTTTAAGTGAAAATGTAAGTGCTTTGATTAATAAGTTTGCATATGATACAAAAATTGGTATTTTGGATAGCAATGAAAGTTATCGAAGGGTACAATGTGATGTAGATAACATAGAGTGGAACTGGAGGAGCACAGCAGGCTAGCGTCTCTGATGCTGCCTGGCCTGCTGTGCTCTTCCTGCTGTTATCTCTGATCAGCATCAGCAGTTCTTACCAACTCGGAGTGTGTCACAACAGGATATAGATCAGTTGGAAAGCCGGGCAGAGAAGTGGCCAATGGAGTTTAATCTGGCTAAGTGTAAAGCGATGCAGTTTAAGAGGTCAAACGCAATAAGAAAGTATACATCTAATGACAGAAGCCTTAGAACATTCAGAGGGATCCTGGGGTCCAAGTCCATAGCTCCTTGAAAGTGGCAACATAAGTGGATAAGTGATAAAGAAGTCATACGGCATGCTTGTCTTGATTGGTCGGGACACAGCATAAAAGTTGGCAAGTCCTGTTACAGCTGTATAAAAACTTAGATAAGCCACATTTGGAGCCTGGTGTGCAGTTCTGGTCACCACGCTATGAAAGGAAGTTGAGGCTTTAAAGAGAGTGAAAAAGAGGTTTTCCAGGATGTTGCCTGGATTACAGTGTATCAGCAAAAAGGAGACGTTGAACAAATTTATTTGCACCAGACTGCTGGAGGTGACTAAAACACAGGTAAATAAAATTATGAGAAGCATGAATAGGCTGGGGTTGTAAAGAGTCTTTCTCCCAGAGCGAAACTGTCCAATACTAGGGGGCATAGGTTTAAATTGAGAGGGAAAAGTTTAAGAGACATGTGCTAGGGAAGTTTTCTTTTACTCAGAGATAGTAGGTGTCTGGAACATGCTGCCGGTGAGGTGGTAGAAGCTGGTACGTTAGCAAAGTTTAAGAGGCATTTAGACTGATATACAAACAGGTAGGTAATAGCAGGATATGAACCATGTGCAGGCAGATAGGATTCGGTTAGAATGTCATCGTGGTTGACACAGATCTAGTGGGCCAAAAGGCCAGTTCCTATGTTGTACTGTTCAATGTGAAGAAAATCTACGTGTACTATTTCACACTTCATACCTGCATTTGTCACATGTCTGCCCACTTCACCCCAGTGGTCTGTCTTGTCCCAAAAATCCTTTCAGCATTTATTAACCATCAATTAACCAAAAGTTTTTGTTTCCATTAACAATCTACAAAACTGTACCCAAGTGCTCTTTTACAATTAATAAGTAAAAGATGGTCCTCATGCCAAATAAGCCCTTGAGGGTATCACCACCCTTCTCCTAAACATTATCTTGTATACCCTGAATTACAGAATCTCTACAGTGTGGAAACAGACTATTTGGCCCATCACACCCATGCCAACCCTTCGAAGAGCATCCCATCCAGACACACCTCTTTCCTTATCCCTATAATACTGCATTTCCAAAGAAACCAGCGTACCCAGAGGAAACCCACGCAGACATGAGGAAAAATGTGCAAATTCCACACAGACAGTCGCCTGAGGATGGAATCGAACAGGCATCCTTGGCACCGTGCTACCCAATCAGCCACCGTGCTGCCCCAGTCAAAACAAAAATCCATATACCACTGGTCTTCATTCCTATCCCGTAGCTCATTATTTATCAATTGAAAACCATGATATCATATTTTCTGCACAAGTTGGTTATCTATTTTGTTAACCGCCTTTTTTATAGCAGTTTTGATATGGGCTTCATGAACCCTCATGGTTACTTCACGAAGAATATAAATAAGTTTGTCAGACATTATTTGTCTTTAAATAAATCATGTTGGCTGTCCTTTATTACCTTATCCTTCTCCAAGTAGGAATTAATTTTTCCTTGTCAACAGTATCTAATGTTTTCACCATATTTGACTTGCAGTTATCAGGGCTACCCTTTCCAGTTTTAAACAGACATGCAATATTTTAGTCTTTCAGAATCACTCTGTTATTTAAGACGACAGCAGAGGCTCCAACTAAAATCATTTAACCCAAGATTTGTTATTAGTTGCAGTGCTCTTGTAACAATTTTTTGCTGACATGGTTTTTGGCACAAACACCTTGCAAGCTACTTATCTACAGTCATGATCAAGGTGGAGGTGTCCTTCAAAGTTTTAATACCTGTGAAACATTTATATCAGTTCAATGATCTTTCAAGCAAACAAGAAGGTGACATTCAATTTTAAGTCCATATTGAGTCAACTGATCACAACTAGAGGTGAGAGGGTGTGCAGCACATGTGATTGAACGGCATGTTAGTAATGAAGAATTATTGGTAAAAATTTGTATGATGTAAAAACAAAGAACCTCAAAGTAAGGTCACTGATGGCAAGGATTGACACTGATAAATCAGCTCAGCGTGGAAGAGGCCAACTGCATTCAGTTGCTCAAATTAAAGTAGGGAATTGATGGAAGCCAAAAGTGACGAAAGCAAAGGAAGCAACACAATACAGAGAACAGCTGGGCATGACCACATTCTCAATCAGGCCAAAGAGTCAAATAATTCATGACTTAAGTTCCAAAAAAAAAAGCCTAGCAAACCATCAAAAACTATACATCTGAACACTAACAGAACTGAATGAGAAGATGACCAAAATATTAATGTACCGGACATACCGAAAAAGTCTGAAGTCAACAGGGGAAAAAAAAATCAAGAATACACCTGACACTAAGAAACAACCCTCGGAAAATCTATACGTTTCACAAATCTTCAACATTGAGCATGAAAACTCTCCATTCAAAAGGTATATGGCGATTGTTGACCAAAATCATGTTACTTCCTAATGGCTAAACAAAATCAAAGAATTTATAAAGAAATCTGAAAGTGACAACTGGCTAGAAGACTTTGTGATTGTGAATAGTTTGCTTAATAAGACACCTGTTATAGAAAGTGTGGAAAAATTACTTATTATTATTTTATTATATTTGGCTGTAAGAGATTTTAGATGATCTTATTTCTTGAAAAGCCTTATCTGAAGAACCGAGTTTAATAAAATATTCAAGTTACTGGGGAAATTCATTGATACAGTATTCACCAAGGAGAAGGTACTGCTGCCATAACAAACAATATTCTTGCAACAGCAATCATAAGTAATGTAAGCAAACAGATAACCATGGCACATTTTCTGTTTCATCACCAAGTGCTTACTTCAAAAAGAAAAGGAGTTGAACTGCATACTGCATGAGATGCATCTGAGGGATCTGTGAGTTTTGTTGAGTCCAGGCCTGCAAATACACATGTTTGCGTAACTGAGTTCAGAATCTGAGTGCACAATATGAATAGTTATTGTTTAACACTAAAACACTTTGGTTACCACCCAAAATCAGAGAGAGTTTCCAAACTTTGTTACATCTTTAATCCTTGCTACTGTCTAAAACTTATAATCTTAGTTTGTCTTAAAACAAAATGTGCCCTTAAAGCAGGTAATTACAGAGTTCCAGTAAGATGGGACCAATTGTTGCTAACTTTACAGATAACAAGTTTCACGCCTTGTGAAGCCAACAACCAAGTGGCAAAATCATTCAGGTGTATATTTGCAAACAAGGTACATCCATCCATACAACAAATTATTTAATTATAATTGCACATGAATATCAATGTACACTTTGACTTGCAATCATTTTCATGGTAAATTGAAAGTTCATTATATAGCACCATGATACGAGACAAAAAAACTCATTCAAACATAATCATATTCCTGTTTTAAACGGTATCACTGACAGTCAAGAAAAAAGGTTATACAAGCAATTAAATGGAAGGCAGCAATGATCTTTCAACTAAATTGTTGTTTTCCAGCCATTTGTTTTGTATAATGTGAATTACTTAAATACAAACAGCAATTCTCTTTAATAAAATTAACAAAGATCATAAAGCAAGATTATACAGGATTACAACAATTAATAAAATTGAAAGATACATCAAATCTTCATGTTCAGCATGAATTTTAACCCACATTTTGCTCAAAATATGTAACAATAGTAATCCTACCACCATTGTTACCCTATTATGTAAATTCCACAACACCTATTTACATTATAGCTACACACACACACATATATATAACTTGTAAAGACAGGTCTGTTAATGTACATTATAAACAAACCTGTCTTGTGCAAGACAAAATCACTAATGCCTTGGGAATTCAATATTCTCATGGAGGCATTCTTACAAGAATGAACCAGAAATAAACAGATAACATAAAATACATCATTTTTTAAAACAACGTTAATGAGGCAAATAAGAAAACTTGAATTAACATTAAATAAAATCAGAGAAAACTGCAAAACAGACAAATTCGTTTTATGGTTAAATGATTCCTTGGAGTATGAACCATTCAAACTGTTCTCAAAGTCAATCTGATAAAAAGGATTTCTTTAACAAATTATGCAATTTCTCCATATTTTCAGAGTTAGAAAACAGCCCGCTGGAAGTCTGCGTATCACATGCACCGAGGGTCTTCCACACAGAGATCCTCCCCTGATTGAGGATGGTAATCTTGGCAGACTTGACAGTCTCAACTTTGATAAAACGTAATACCTACAGTTTGCATTCCTAAAACAAAACTCGGCTCAGTACTGATGAATCCCTGCACATGTCATTTTGGCTCCCTCTTCAGACAGCACTGCTGACAATACCTTTGGTAACTTACCACAAGTGGCATTCAAATGATTTTCTTCATGCAAATAAGTTGTCCAAGATTGTGCTTGACAAACTTGTACTCGACAAACTTGTACTCCTGCTTGAAGAGCTTTTTCATGTGAAAATCACCTGGTTAACTGGAACAGATGGCTTCAGAACTGAATCCTCCCACAGCCTGAATAAAATGGTCTCCCCTTTTGCAAGCAGTACCAGTAGCATCTTCCACGTTTCCCTCTCTGTAATAATGCCTTTAAAACACAGAGGAAAATCTCTTTTGCCAAAGAAGATCAGAACTTATCTGTCTTACAAGTGTGAAATTATACCAAAATAGGGTTGACTGATGTGAAAATGAGAGACTGATTGGTGATATTACAAATGTACTTGTTTCATATTGCACTGCCTGTCATCTGCAGAAGTTACTTGGTGTCGAATGCACATAAGGAAGTGACATCATGAATAAAGAAATCCTTTCAATGACCTTGGAAAGTGAAAAAATCGAATAACTCACCAGAATCACTATGTGAGGCCACTTACAAGCTAAAAGTAGGGTACTGAACAAACTGAGACTGTATCGAAAGGAAAATTCCTATTTCATAAGTCTTGATAGTACATTGCTAGCTAATTCATCTATGGCAAGTCTTAAATTTGAGCCCAAGTTCATCTCCACCAAATATCCAATAATATAAACTTACTTAATAAAAACCAAAAAAAAAACTATGGATGCTGTAAATGAGAAACAAAAATAGAAATTGCTGAAAAAGCTCAGTAAGTCAGGCAGCATCTGAGGAGAGAAATCAGAGTTAACATTTTGGGTCAAGTGACCCTTCCTCAGAACTGTTCCGAGGAAGCGTCACTCAACCCGACATGTTAACTCGAATTTCTGTCCACAAATGCTGCCAGGCCTACTGAGCAGGAATCAAATGCCCACTTATGGGTCTTTTCTGCAAAGGGTAAAGACAATTCCAACCCTCAGTGTCATTCCGGATAATCAGCTAAATTAAGCAGCAAGAGACCAATTTTGACATCCATCAAAATGGTGCAGCAGTGTGTTATAAAGTACACAATGTGACAGAATCAGTCCCACCAGCTCTCAGTTACTGTTGACACTGTTTCACTTTATGATCTCACCTGGAATAGAAGCTCACATGTAAAGTAGACAGAATCTTAATTTCCATATTCAGAACTGGTTACTACCAGGTTCACTGGCAAATGATCACAACACCATAGACTGACCATAAAGTGTGGCAGCAAAAGAAGGTCATTTGTACATCGATTCCACTCCATCATTCAATGAAATCATGACTGATCTGATATTTTTCAACACCACTTTCCTGCCCCATCCCCAAATTCCTAGATTCCATTAATGATGTGAAATCTGTCTATATCAGCCATGAATATATATCGAATGATCCAGCCCCAACAGCCCTCTGTGGCAAAGAATTTCAGAGATTCAATACCCACAGAGGGCAAAAATATTCTTACCTAAAAAAAAAATCTGAAATTGGTGGCCACTTACTCTGACAATATGTCCTCTTGTCCTAGAGGAAAAAGGAAACAACTATTCCATATCTATCCTATCAAGATTCCTAAGAATCTTGTCTGTTTCAGTAAGGTCTTCTCTCATTTTTCTAAATTCCTTTGAGTACTGGCCCAAAGTAGACAACTTCTCCTTCTAAGGAAAATCCCTCTGTACCTAGGATCCATCTGTTCTGCAGCTTTCTGCTGTCTTGTCCTATTTAAATAATATTCAGTTCTTCTTTTTGTTTTGCTGAAGTGCATAAATTCATCTTTTCCCACATTACTTTCCATCTGTCAAAACTCTGCTCCCTCTCTTAACCTTTTGTAAACTTGTGTCATCCTCATGACTTGTCTTCCCACTTTTATATGTGTGATCCTCAAACTTGGCTACAGTACACTCATTTTCATCATCCAAGTCATTAATACAGATCGTAAATAATTGTGGTCCCATTAGTGATCCCTGCGGCACTCGACGAGTTACAGGTTGCCACCCTGAAAGCTCCTCACGCCAACCCTGAATGCATATTCGAGACTAGATTAGAGGAAATTTTAAAAGCATGGACGTAAAAGCTGTTTTTAAGATATCTGTTTAAATTCAATCCTGCTTAAACTTCCATGAGCCTCTGAGAGAGTTAGGTTATTTTATTTCCCTCCTCAGCCTCTTCTGCCTCAATAGGCAGCAGACATTTGTATTTTGTAATAACACAAGGCTGACAGAGGGATAGCCAAAAAAACAAAATTCCTTCACCTGTAAGGTGTACAAATAGTTATAAAGTTGTTATGGTATCCACCACACGTCATGCTTTTGGTAGTAATGCAACTGAGAATATTCCAGCAAGAATTTCAGGAAAACTGGTCCACCCACCAGAAGGCCACGGTACCTTGGTATGATTGGCTGAAAGAATACCTCTGACAAAGAGTAAAGTTGCCATGGACTTACCAGGCTAGAGAATTGTTCTCTTATTACAGAGAGATGATTGGTAGGGGTTTAACCTTAGGGTCACCAGTCCTCAGGCAAGGGAGAGGTTGAGAATGAGAATACCTCATGGTAACCTCAGCCAGCGTGGAGTCACCATGAAGTAGTCCTGACGGGATACCATGAAGTCCATTCTGTAGAAGGGTGAGTAGACCCGCAATCTTAAATCAGCTTTCATTTCAGAGATGCTGCCAGACCTGCTAGCAATTTCTGATTTCCAACATCCAGTTCTTTGGGCTTTTTGTTGGAAATTGACCCCACAGTTTTGGTAAACCAGCCAACTGAGCTAAACTTCTGACTAACTTTAAAGCAAAGAAAATGCAAGGTGAGCTAAGGCAAGTCAGTTCAAGCCTAAATAAACAAGGTACTGTCTTGTTTCAGACATTCTGCAAAGTTGACTTCCGGGAATGGTGCAGTGAGTCAAAACCCCAACAAATTCCTTGCACCACAACATTCCCACATAGGAAACCAGAGCAGAAGCTTACTCTACTCACTTGTCTGAAGACTTCCGCCTTATCTATAATAATTAAGCTCTTCACTTCAATCTGCTATTCTTAGTCTGAGACATTCAGTTATTGATTGATTGGTTGATTTTTGTCACATGTACTGTGATAGAGTGAAAAGTGTTGTTTGGTGTCCTATCCAGGCAGATCTACCAGACAAAGTATAACAGAGTAGAGGAACAGATTGCAGAATACACTGTTACAGCTGCAGAAAAGGTGCAAAGAGAGATAGATCAGAATTAACACGAGGGGTCCATTCAAAAGTCTAACAACAGGAGGGACGAAGCTGTCCTTGAATCTGTTCATATGGGTATTCAAACTTTTACATTTTCTGCCCAATGGAAGAGGGTGGGAGAGACTATAACTGGGGTGGGAGGGGTCTTTGCATACTTTTGAGGTAAAGGGAAGTATAAATGGAGTCAACGTACGGAAGGCTGGTTTGCATGATGGACTGGACTGTGTTCACTAATCTCTAAGGTTTCTTGCAGTCTTGGGAAGAGCAGTTGCCAAGACACGCTATGTTGCATTCAGATAAGATGCTTTCTGTGATGTAATTAAAGGGTCTTAAGGACATGCCGAATTTCCTTAGCTTCCTGAGGAAATAGAGACATTGTTGTGCTTTCTTGACCATCGCATCAATATGGGTGGACCAGGACAGATCGTTGGTGATCATCACTCCCAGGAATTTGACGCTCTCTATCATCTCCATCTCGGCACCATTGACCCAGAAGGGGAATGCCCTCCACTCAGCTTCCTGAAGTCAATGACCAGCTCCTTTGCATTGCTGATGTGGAGAGAGATATTGTCTTTACACCATGCAACTATTCTATCTCATCATTGTTTAAGATCCAATCTACAATGGCATCGTCGTCAGCAAACTTGTAAATGGAGTTGGGGCGGAATTTGGCCACACAGTCTCAACTATATAAGTAGTATAGGGGACTGGGTATGCAACCTTGCAGGGCACCATTGTTGAGTATTATGGAGGATGAGATGCTCTGGCCTATTCTCACTGACTGTGGTCTGTGGGTCAAGAAGTTGAGGGTACAGTTATAGAGAGGGGAGTCAATGCCTAGGCCTTGACCTCCATCTTCAAAGGAAGATTGATCCTCCCCCAAAAATCAACTCTTTTGTCTGAACAGCAAAAAATACAGCTACATAATAATCTCAGTAGATTTACTTAAAGCACCACGAATTTACTGAGCCAAACTCAATTTATATTCGTTTACATGACAAATAATTAAAATAGCTGCAGTTTCAAGTCAGCAGGGGGAGCAAATAGTTGGAGTTTAGAGATGAGTTGGTTTGGAATTATGGTCTTGAAAGCGGAAGTGCAGTCAATAAATAGAAGTCCGGCTTAGGTACTCTTGTTATCCAAATGTTCCAGGGATGAATGCAGGGCGGAAGAAATGGTGTCTGCTACGGACATGTTGGACAGTAGGCGAATTGTAAAGGATGGAAGTAATTTGATTAGATTAGATTTCCTACAATGTGGAAACAGGACCTTCGGCCCAACAAGTCCACACCACCCTTTGGAGCATCCCACTCAAACCGATCCCCCTATAACCCACACATCCCTGAACACTACAGGCAATTTAGCATGGCCGATGCACCTAGCCTGCACATCTTTGGACTGTGGGAGGAAACTGGAGCACCCGGAGGAAACCCACACAGACATAGGGAAAATGTGCAAACTCCACACAGACAGTTGCCCAAGGCTGGAATCGAACCCAGGTCCCTGGTGCTGTGAGGCTGCAGTGCTAACCACTGAGCCACCGTGCCGCCCCTAACCACTCGAAGCATTTCATAATTACAGAGGTTAGGGCCACCAAGCGGTAGTCACTGAAGTGTGCTGCATGATTTTTCTTTGGCATCAGGATGATGTGGTCTTCTTGAAGTAGGTGGGAACTTCAGATCATACTAAGATTAAAGATGTCTGCAAATATTGATCAGTTGCTGTGTTTATAGCCTCCAATTCCCTCCCACTATTGTTATACTGTATTTGATTGTTCACATCCATTTAAGTCTGATTTCTACGCTGTTCTCCACTTTTCAGTGATTTATTGATTTATTGACTGATTTATTACCGTACGTACCAAAGTACAGTGAAAAGCCTTGTTTATGAGCAGTACAGGCAGACCACAGTAAGCAAAGATGTACAAATCAAAAAGATTTAGGGGCATACAGATTACATTGTACAGGGCATGCGCTTAGCAAGATCAACATTAGCAACACCAGCATTATTTGAGGCTAGGGAGTCCATTCATCAGTCTAATAATGGCTGGGAAGAAGTTGTCCCTGAACCTGGTCATGCATGTTTTCAGGCTTCTGAATCTTCTGCCTAACAGACGTGGTTGTAGGAGATCATTACTGGGGTGTGATGGGTCTTTGGTGATGTTGGTCGCCTTTCCACCACAGTGAATCATGTAAATTGAGTCCGTGGAAGGAAGGTGGGCTTCTGTGATGGTTTGGGGTGTGCACACCACGTTCTGTAGTTTCTTCTGGTCCTGGAAAGAGCAGTGTTGTACCAGGCCATTATGCACCCTGATAGTGTGCTTTCAATGGTGCATCAGTAGCAATTAGTGAGGGTCCTTATGGATGTGGCAAATTTCCTGAGCCACTTGAGGAAGAGGAGGCAAAACTGTACCTTCTTGACTGGTGCATCTACCTGGGAATGTTCTTCTTCTTAAATCCAGCTAAGTGTGTACCTTATGCTGTAGGTAAGCATATAAATGAGCTCAAATATAAAGTACAAAAAATGTTCATTTTTGCATCATACAAGATGTGCAGCAGTGAACAATTTGCATTGACCTCCATCTTCAAAGGAAGATTGATCCTCCCCCAAAAATCAACTCTTTTGTCCGAACAGCAAAAAATACAGCTACAGAATAATCTCAGTAGATTTACTTATAGCACCACGAATTTACTGAGCCAAACTCAATTTATATTCGTTTACATGACAAATAATTAAAATAGCTGCAGTTTCAAGTCAGCAGGGGGAGCAAATAGTTGAAGAGAAGCACACTTCCTGTGTTGATTATACATAATGTCATGAATTGTAGAATCATGGCATGATTACAATACAGGAGGCGGCCATTTGGTCCACTCTGTCAATGCCAGCATTCTCCAAATGCAGCTCAGCTAGCCTTGCCCTTCTGCCCTTTATTCTACAAACTTTTTCTCTTCAGAAAGTTATCAAATTCTGTTTTGAAAGCTATGCCAGGGAGAGGAATGCAGATCCTAATCATCCACCTCACGCTGGTGGGTTATTTTACATTTAGCTATACTTGATGTCCACTGGTTTATGACACGTGGAACGGATTCTTTTTATCTGCCTTTTTCACAATTTTGAAGACCTTTATCAAATACCCTCAGAACAAAGGAAAAAAAAATCAACTTCTCCATTCTATTTCTGCAAGTGAGGTCTCGTATCCTTGGAACCATTCTCATAAATCATTTCTGCAACATCTAATGTCTTCTTGTTCTTCTGAAAGTAGGGTGTCCAGAACTGGACACAATATGGAGTTGAAGCTGAACCAATACTATCTACAATCTCACTAAAAATTCTCTTTTCATACTATTTGCTCCTATTTATAAAGTCTAGGGCACTCTATAATTTATTAAGTACTTTGTAAAACTGCCTTCCCACTTTCAGAGATCGTAGGAAGTGCAGATGCTGGAGAATTTGAGATAACAAGGTGTAGAGCTGGATGAACACAGCAGGCCAATCAGCATTGGAGGAGCAGGAAAGCTGCCATTCTTCAGAATGTGTCCAATAAAGCAGAGTAGAATTGTGAGTTCAGGTTGTGGATCCTACGAAGAATACAAAACAGGAGAGGTCCTTTGCAGGCCTGAGAGAGGGAGGCTCTGAGCTGGGATAGGCTTGATTGTAGTGCAAGGAGATGCCAGCGCATTGCTGCAAGTGTGTGTTTCAGAAGTCGCAGGGAGAAATACTCCTGAAGGATCTCAATGTTCTGAATGTAGACATTGTCACGGTTGGGGCCAAATTGAAAAGGCCTAAATGTGGACTGTAGTCCATTGGGGATGATCTGGTTCCATAGGCAGGTACTAAGAAAGCTAATGTGGCTGGAGTACCGGGTTTGCTTCAAGACATGGGTGAGCAGTTTCAGGGCTGAAGAGATTACTAGAGAGTTGCAGTGGGACAGAGATCCACTGAGGTCTTTCCGGAAGGAGGAAGGTAACTTCTTCAACGTAGGCATCCTTAGAAGAGGCTTCACAGTGGGTTAAAATTGCTTCAGAGATAGTAGGAACTGCAGATGTTGGAGAATCTGAGATAACAAGGTGTAGAGCTGGATGAACACAGCAGGCCAAGCAGCATCAGAGGAGCAGGAAAGCTGATGTTTCGGGCCTAGACATTTCTGAAGAAGGGTTTAGGCCTAGAATATCAGCTTTCCTGCTCCTCTGATGTTGCCTGGCCTGCTGTGTTCATCCAGTTCTACACCTTGTTTTCCCATTTTCAATAATTTGTCAGCATACAGTCCAGTCCCCTCTGACCCTGTAGCTATTTAGAACTGGTTCCTTTCGTTTAATTTGGCACTCCTTGTTCTTCATAATAAAAGCGCTAGCCTATTTTCCATTACCCCTCATTACAATCCTTAATTAACATAAAAAGATTTAATGTATTATTCTGGCACATCTATGCTGTACTCATATGACTTCAGCAAAAAAAAATCTTTTTTTGAACAAATCCAGTCCCTGTGGTATAAAGTCTCATGTCATGTTTCACAAAAGGTCACAAATACTAATTTAGAAACCTGACAAATATTGACTTTGGTTGACAGTAAAGGCAATAAGCTGTCTTCATGTAATAGAAATGACCCTGTGTTAAAGAATGGCTGAAGATGTACTTAACTGTTACACACATTATAATGAAATTGCGTAACTTAAGGGAAACAGTTTTAGGTCCAAAAATGTAAATATTTGAATGTGTTGGCTAGAATCTTTTAAAGAATCATCAAACACAACCTAATTATCATAAAATGCACTTCTAGTTCTGTCGTGATATAGTTTCCCTTAAGGAGTAAAACCAGTCAGCAAACACAGAGATATGAAAACATAAACACTGTACTTCAAGGAATTATAATGCTGTTCAGGAACTTACATTATTGACTGTAATCTCCATTATTCCTTCCTTTACACTATTCTATTATGTGGCCTTTGTTAAGGGCCTTTGTACCACTCCAAGAGTGATTTCTTGCTACTATCATTACTCATCTCTTCCAAAATTCTTGCCACATCATGGTTTCCTGAGCTTAGCTCATCTCATCTATTGTGCTAATACCATTAACTAATGGAGACCTTTACCTTTTCATTGTTAGATGTCCTGTACCCTTCAATATTTAAGTATCATTTTGTCATCCTGCAGCTATGCCTCTGGTAGCCATTACAGATTGTATTAAGTATTTATATTTTTGTATTCAGTACATTCATTTCAAGACTATTTCTATTCAGCTCTATAGACTTTAGTTTTGTCTTTTTATTCTTCTTGTAAATCTTAGTCTTATTTGTTGGATAACTTCTACATTCATCAGCTTCTGCTTCTTGATATATTCAAAATTTCTACTTAATTATTTTATCCAGTTGTAGATTTATGATTTTATATATTTGCTGATCTTACAGCCAGTTGCTATACTACTTTGAACCTTAGGAGCACACTAAATCCTTGTTTACTCACCAAATAACCAGCTTCTTCTCCTGCAGCAGAACAGTAACAAATGCCTGGAGGCTGGAGAAGTTTGAGAAAGCAAGAACAAAGGAGCACCATTTCTGAAGAAGGGTCTAGACCCGAAACGTCAGTCTTCTGTTCCTCTGATGCTGCTTGGCCTGCTGTGTTCATCCAGCTCTATGCCTTGTTATCTCACCTTTTCCTCTTTCTCCTTACATTACAAACTCCTAGCACTCTTTGTTACGCTGCACTAAATTAGCTAGTTTTGTATATTCCTAGGACAAAAGGTGCAGATGACACAGTCACAAGGAAACAGATTTCTGATGAAGGGTCTAGGCCCGAAACGTCAGCTTTTGTGCTCCTGAGATGCTGCTGGGCCTGCTGTGTTCATCCAGCTTCACACTTTATTATCTTGGATTCTCCAGCATCTGCAGTTCCCATTATCACAGATTTCAGCTGCTTCCATAATTAATGTTCTTCCATTGTAGGCCTTGCTAAAAACATCATTAAGTTTGGCAGCTTCTGAACTTGAACTGTGAATATCAGTGAAATGCTAATAATGAACAAAATCAGGTTTACATAAAATGTTGTCAGACACCTAACCAAAAACTTCCATAATTCAGTCCTGGGGCAAATGGAGTTGGTTGTCTTGTTTTATATGGTCCTCACTCAAAAAACTCAGATTCAAAAACTCCGCTACAGAACAACTAGTTTCAGCTACGTTTTTTAAGCCCAACTGCTCTTTAATTGGAACATTGTTAAAAACTTGCTCCAGGCCAACAACAGGGGAAGTTGATAACTGGAGGGAGGGTGATCATAGCAGCAATCAGCATGCGCACATATTTGAATACTCGTTTTCCTCTTATTCAGGAAAGAATATACTGGCTTTGATGCTAATATAGAGATCATTCAAAGGATGGACTCTTGGAAGACAGAGTTGACCGAAGGTGAGAGGCTTAGTACAGACCAATTTACTATCTGCAGTTTACAAGCAAGAGATATATTCTCTTTGGGAATGATTTGGGGCAAAAATGGGTTTATCAATGGAAGTGCAAGGCATGACCGTTATCAAATGACTATTCAATATCTACTTTGTTATCAAGACTATCCACATAGTGTATTTGTGCTCCTATAATTAGTCTCAAGAAGTCAATATTCAAAACCCTGAATATTTCCTTGGAAAGGTGTATATGACCAAAAGTTAGTAAGTACACTAATCACACTAGTAAAGTGTGGACAAGACCTGACTCCTGACAAGTGTCAGTTGACTCTATAAATTATAGAGGCCTGACCCTGAGTGACGGTGGTGGTGTGGGGGAGGGCACGACAAAGAAGGGATGGAGGAAGTAGGACCAAAGGCTGAAGTGAAGCTGCAAAGGATTGCCATTGATGGTGATTTTCACACTTATTCTGCATTTAGGTAGCATGTTTGGTAAGAAAATTAAAGTTAATTTTGTGTTTGCACAGAACCAATGCAGTTCACAATCAATTTCAGTAGTTTTTAATCTTGTCTTGAAAGATCATCATTGGAGCATGAAGAAGCTCTTGCACGGTTTGAGTGCTGTCTTTAGTGGCACTCTTACATGGTGGGTCTTTTAAGATTTTAAATATTAATTAACATGTCATCTATGTGGGTAAATACTAACATTTTTAAAATAGAACTTGTCACTGACTGAGTCCAATGCCAGTCTGAAATGCAGTTTGGTCTAGAATGTTGTGAACACTCAATGGTTTTAAATATAGAATGATTCCCTATCCAGAATTCAATGGCATTAAGTTAATAATGGATCGCTGAAAGTGGATGAAAAACAGGAATCTGCTTCAGAGATTTTAAATGGCAGCTGGAACCCAGGATTAAATCACAATTTAAAACAAACATGCATTATATTATGTATTGTGCGCTACAATACACTAGCACATCTCCCAATGGCATTGCTTGCTGTGAGTTCTACAATGCAGCACAATACTCTATTGTTGCACCAAACAATATACCATCAGGGTTGCTCATGCACATTCACTGAGTAAGTCTAATTCTCGTTGGTTAAACTGCAGTCATGAATTTTACTGATGTTTAAGTGACTGAATTCTGAAATTTGATTTTGCTGTAAAATAAAACTGAAGTGAGTGGAACTGGAGTGAGTATACTATGGTTACGAGACTGAAATGTGGAGTTTGCCTCAACAGTGAAGTCATTGATTGCATAAGCACTAAGAGAAGGGTGAACAAGGAGAAAAGCCTGACAACATGAAAAGGGGCAAGCGCTGTGACTGAAAGCACTTCTTTAAAAAAAGATTTGAGTGGGCAAAGCCATGAAACCTTCTGATGCTCTAAAAATAAATGTTTCTCACTCCTTCCAGTCTATATGGCAGTTCCTGAGCAGCCGAATGCCCCAGTCTATGAGGATTCTTTAACATGATGCTGACCAGATGGACTAAAGCCAGCAAAACTATTTCTTCTACTTCTTTACATTGCTTCAGAAAATGTTTTCTTTTCCCATCCTTGATGGTGCCCACCAAACCCAATTTTCTTTCCTGTGCGCAAGTCTCACATCCACTTTTGTCTTTCCTCAATGACATCTCCATATTAGGAAGCAGACGTACAAAACTGAAAGATCTTTTGTTCAGACTTTTAGCAAACAGTTTGGAATTCTGACCATACTAAAACAGATTAGGTTCTGTTCATTCTGAATTTACCTATGAAAATTTGAGCCCAGTATATATGATGTTTAAATACTTTAAACAAAAAAAACTTTCCAACTTGACATTATCAAAAGAAAATAGGCTCTTTGCAATAGAATATGAAACATTTTAATTTAACTACAAACTCACTTGATCATATCATTTGTTCTGTCAGTTCAATATTTCGGTATCTATATCCATTACATAACAATACAGAAAAATCCTGGCTGCTGTACTCTACTACTGCAGTCAACTTCCAAGTTATCATAGAATTACACTTCCAAGGCTCTCCAATTAGTATTTCAATTCCTTCTTTCACTCTTGCTCGATAAAATTTTGATCGCAGCGCTAAATTGTAATTCATCATTTATGCACATTAAGATTTTCTATCAAAAGGTAAGCCATGGTCATTTAGATAAAAATGTGTATGATTTTTGTCCTTATATTTGTCCTTTTATCTTTTCTGTTAAATATTAATGGAATGTTTATTTTCAGTTAACAGAAATCCCCTTGTTTGAAAGAGAGAGGAAAAAATAGGTAAGTACTGAAGATGTATTACCTCAATTTTGGCAGATACTTAAGTTTCAGTTCTTGGCATAACTAAATCAATTAATCTATTCTCTCCAGTGTGAGGTCAAGGGAGTTTTTATTTCTGAACTTCATTTTAAGTAATAGAACTTAGGACACCCACTCGAACATGACAGGATTCATTACAAAGCCATTGGCAAAAGGCCATTAGCGGGATTGCAAATGTACCATTCCTGATAAGGGTTGTCAACAGACCCTGAGGCAATCATTGTTGGGGAATTGTGAGGGAGACCCAAGGCAAGAAGTGCATAAGCATAGTAAAGTCTGCATGCATTCTTTCAGTGGCAAGTTTCAGCTATTTGAACTCCTAACCCATTCTTATCACATTAGAATTAGCCATAATTTGAGATAAAATTAGTTATCATTTACTAATGCATAGTGTTACAAGTTCAGGTTTAGCAAATGCCTCCTCAGGGTACATTGGCATCAACTGTTCCCTTCGGACGTCTTTGGATGTGAAATTGGTCACCAAACTCTCTGGCTGTTCAACACACCACAGTTGCAACACACATCCAGCAGCACACACTGGCACTCTAATGCCTATCTCTCACTAGCCCATGTGCCTCCAACAATTCAGTAATATTACACACATTACCCAAGCATGGTGCTACAAAATCACCAGTCTGCCTCACTCTGGTTTGCAGGACAAGATGGTGTACTTGAAAGAGGGCAGAGCACAACGAGTGAGAGAGTGAGTATCTTTTGTGCAGAAATCTGTAAAACATGAGCTAAATCAAATCAGAGGTCTGTTCAAACTAGAAGAATGAAGCTGAGAATGATATATCATTTCCTGAACAGGCACACATAATAAGCCCCACACAGCTTGACAAAACACTCTCCTCCTGCGCCAGCATTTCCATTTCACAATCTAAAACTGAGTTGTTAGCTGCTGTGCCACTCTATCAGTCATTTGCACGCCCTAAGTGTTACACAAATATTTCTCTGACATTTTGCCAGCTTTTCCTTCGATACATTAAGGTTTTTGAAAAAGATCTTTTTCACAGAAAATATTTTCAGCTTTAAGGAAGGCTGAAGTATGTAATGTTACTTTAAGTGAAGGGCAGCTGATTTGTAAAATTTTTTGTCCCATGTTTGGATGAGATTCCATCACAATCATGAGCCAGAAACTCAACTGATCATTTAGTCAGAACTCACATGAGTATTTTTGAGAGATCGTACAGGTTAAAAATTAACAAGAGCTAGGCTGACTGCCATGGCACTATTACAATAGTATTTTGACAACGAGCAATGAATCATTGGCAGATAAGTCACTTTAAGATTGTGTGTGCTATTATTATGGACACACATAGAAGAATCCAATAACGTGGGCAATAATCTGCTCTTTGACATGAAATAGGATCAGACAACACATCACAACTAGGCTGCAATATTAAAACTAACAATGGATGATGATAAAGGACTTTTTTTAAAAAAATCTGGAGATCAGACAACATCTAAATGGAATTATACCCAAGTATTTGTCATTGACTGAAAAACTTCAAGGCAAATGTCCAGGAGCAAATGATACTATTATTACATCAAACAGAAAACACAGCTATTTTCCAAGTTATCTGTAAAAGTTATCACTATGCAATACATTTGCTGTAATTACTTAATACATGATTCATGGATACAGCCGGCACCCGAGCTCTGTTTAAATCCAAGAGGTGTGGTTTCTGCAAATTTATACTAGTTTTCTCAATGCAATCTGGGTGAAACCAGTAGACGTAACAAAAGATCATAGAAATTTAAATATGAGGTAATTTAGGTGCACAACCAGTTTCTGTAACTAACACCAATTTAAAAATCATTTTACATAAATTTAACCCCCATAGAAAATGCACCATATCCCTGATTAAAATAATGAGGAAGCTGGGTTTACACTGGTTTATTTGGTTCAAGCAAGGCAGGGTTTGGGGTCCATGAAACAAGATCTCAAATTGCAAGCTGGCAAAAGATACCATTAAGCGTCTACCAAATATTAATTGCTGCAAAACCACTTTAAAATCAAGCTTTTTTTTAAATAATGAGCGTGGATTAACAGTCTTCAGGGCATGATTCCTGCCCCAAAAACATCAGTGAGAAGGTAGGTTGTTGAAAATTTCTAATGACTAAAGACCTATACCGACTATCACTTTCCTGCAAACCACATCCATCTCCCTGACCCAGATACAATTTAATTTCAATCAGAAATCAGTTGATTCATGTAGAAGACCAGATACACTTACAAAGTTGAAACACACATACCAACAGATTCAAAAACAGCTTTTTCCCTGCTGTAATTAGACTTCTGAATGGACCTCTCGGATTTCAAATCCAACGTTAATCTTGCTTTTTGTGTACCTTCTTTTCAGCCCTAACTTTGTATTCCTTGCTTTGTTCAATCACCCTATGAGCTTTGTATCTTTGTATGTTATGGCCTGTCTGCATTGCATGCAAAACAAAAGTTTTCACTGTACTTGTGCACATGTGACAATAATAAATCAAATCAAAAAGGACTTATATTTGGGGGATAAACTAGTTTCCAACTATTTTAGTAAAACTGTACCAGATTCAACTCCAACAAAAATCATACATTTACTGCGAAGGAGAAAAGTATTGTTACACTGACCAAGTGAAGATTCAGAAACATTTCAGAGGAAACTAAACTGTAAAGTAACAAGAGCAATTTGCACCCAAAGTGGAAACTCTGCCCTATATCCATCATGAAAACCAGCCTTCCATCCACTGACTCAGTCCACACTTCCCATTGTCTCTGGAAAGCTGTCATCATTATCCAAGATCCCTCCCATCCTGGTTACACGCTCTTCCATCAGGGAGAAGATACAATGGTTTGAAAACACATACCAACAGATTTAAGAACTACTTCTTCCCTGCTGTTATCAAAATTATGGACAGATCTTTCATATATTAGAGTTGATCTTTCTCTGCACCTGTAACAATATATTCTGCATTCTGTTCTATTACATGATGTGCTTACATAAGGTATGATTTGTCTGGTTAGCATGCAATACAACATTGTTCACTGTATCTCGGTACATATGTTAATAATAAATCAATTCACTTCAAATCAAATTACTAACATTCAGCACTAAAGGCAACATATGTCTTGTTCAAATGATTTTAAACTATATTCCAGATCATTATTCCCATTTTTGATATCTTTCAATAGTATTCTGACAAGTTGCATTGGAAATTGATGGAGTAGATTTAATAAAGTGGTATAATACATGAAGCAGATCATTTGTCCCAACATAACAAAGTGTGTAGCTGGATGAATACAGCAGGCCAAGCAGCATCTCAGGAGCACAAAAGCTGACGTTTCGGGCCTAGGCCCTTCAGAGATCTCTGATCACATTTATCCCAACATGTTCATGACAATAATCATGTTCTGTCAGTCTCTTTGTGCCCTTCATCTAAACCCATCAGTGTCTCCTTGTGCCTTCAGTATTAATTTATCTTCCATTTCTTAAAAGACATCTCGATGCAAAGTGGCTGAAAACTAGTTTATCTCTATTTACTATAAAAATGTTTCTTTAAATGTTGAATCTTAATAATACTTTCCAGCAGCTATCAGAACATTTCAACAGCACAGTTGACTAACACTATTATGAGATGAATCCTGTGACGATACTTACAGAAGTACACACAGTTCCCCAAGGTTTACACACGACAGACTGCTGTCATTAGCCAGACCAAATGTTACACGTCAGAGCAAATTACCTCTCTCTTCGAAACAACAGCCAATCAGCTCAGATAGTTATTTCTGATTGTGAATAACTTTCCCGTTTACGTATATATCCAGGCATGCATTCGAAAAGTATCAACAATGATAGTTTAAAATGTTACAAGTGCATAAACAAGATCTGATTTTGAATGCATTTATAAAATACATAACTCTCATTCATTACATGAAACCTATTTCTCATGCCCTACTTTTACTGCATGTTTAACATCGACAGTATCTCTGCAAGTGAACATACAAAAACTTGATGTTTTTTGGCAAGTCCTGCTGAAATAGATAGCTCTACACAATTACCTTCAGAGAACAATTCTGTCGATTTGACTTTCTACTTTGCTGTTATGGAAACAGGCTTATTAATTTTGGTACTAACAGAGGTCACTCAGTGGAACTCAAAGCAGAACAAAATGGAAAAACACATTATGAAAATGATATGCGTGGCTTTGTACTTCTTTGAAAGAGCGGAATACCCCAAAGGAAGCACTTACACTTGACAGCTTTTCTCAGAAACAGAGATAAGAAGTTATAGAAACGTTGGGTTACTGCACTTGAAAAGATGCCATATAAAACTTATTGTGGAAGAGAAAAGCTCAAATTGGCATGGATAGAAGATTGTGATCAGAGATAATGGGAACTGCAGATGATGGACAATCCAAGATAACAAAGTGTGGGACTGGATGAACACAGCAGGCCAAGCAGCATCTTAGGGGCACAAAAGCTGACGTTTCGGGCCTTGACCCTTCTTCATGAAGGGTCAAGGCCCGAAACGTCAGCTTTTGTGCTCCTAAGATGCTGCTTGGCCTGCTGTGTTCATCCAGCCCCACACTTTGTTATCTTGGATAGAAGATTTGTTGGTCGGCTAACTGAAAACTAGCACACTGCCACTTGGGTTATTTTGTTGTTGGCACAAGGAACACAGTTGGAGCCTCAACTTTTTACAATTCAAATGACTTGAACATTCTGAAGATATGGTTTCCAAACTTAACAAGGATACGTAAGAAACTAAACTATGAAGAGGACATAAGGAAGCTACCAAGGAATATAGAAAGATTAAGTGAGCGGGTAAAGAGCTGACAAATGAAGTATAATGTGGGGAAAATGTGAAATTGTCCAATTTGGCAGAAGGATAAAAAAAATTTCTAAACAGTGAGAGATTGCAGAACACCGAGATGTAGAGATCTGGGTGACCCCGTGGTTAGGTTATTGTGCAGTTACAGAAGATAATTAGGGAAGCATGGAATGCCATTGTTTATTGCAAGGGGAATGGAATACAAAAGTAGCAAGGGTTTGCTTCAGTTATATAGGGCACTGGGGGAACCATATTTAGACTTTGTACAATATTGCTTTCTTTATTGAAAAGAAAAATGTAAATTGTTGAAAGTAGTTCAGGCTTACTAGATTAACATGAGTCAATACAGCTTTAGAGGAGCAGGAGAGTTAACATTTTCAAGCAACATCCAAATGCAGAATATCATTAAGCCCCAAACGTCAAATTCCTTGCACCGCTGATGCTGCCTGACCTACTGTGTTCCTCCAGCATTCTCCTGTATTGACTCTGACTCCAGCACGTGCACTTCTTGCTATCTCCTAGAATACAGAACGGGTGGGTTGTCATCTGAGGGAAGTTTGGACAGGCTAAGCCAGTATCCCCTGGAGTTACGAATAGTAAGAAGTGACTTGATTCAAACATAAAAGATTCTGACAGGTCTTGAAGGGCGCACGTGAAAGGAGATTTTCCCTTGGTGGGGAATCCAAAACTGGAGGGTCACTGTTTAAAATTAAGGGCCATCTATTTAGGATACAAATCAGGACAAATGTTTTCTCACAGTCAGTCAGGAGTCTTGAACGTTCTCTTCCTTAAAAGGCAGCAGTAGCTGGATACTTGATAAACAAGGGAATGAAAGGTTTATCAAGGTTGGATGGGTTGTGATAACCAGACGAGCCATGATCCTCCTGAATTTGGAGTAAGCTCAAGAAGCCAACTGATCTACTGCTGCACTTAGTTTATGTTTCTCAGACAGAAACAAAAAAATCGCCATGCTTTTAGTCTGTTGCAGGAAGTCTCAGAAAGCAATCATAGTAAACTTTCAAGTCAGAAATACCCTTTACAACACTCTGAAGTATCAGTTACCCAATTAAAAATTTCATCCTTGTTCCTGCTAGATACAGGCATTAAAATGCAAACATAAACTTCAACACTGGCTGTCATTGCAACAATTTGTACAATTTGTTTTTATGCATTAAGGAGGTAGTGCACATTGTTCCTCACGTTTCCAAATTTATTCAACACCGAGTTTTTTTCTGGGTTTTTTTCCACTTTCTGGCTGGTTGTATTTTTTTTTCCCCCGGATTAAATATTGCTCCTGCAACTTAGCAGTTATTATCTTCAAAAAAACAATGTTAGAACATGGAACATAGAACAGTACAGCACAGAACAGGCCCTTCAGCCCACAATGTTGTGCCGACCATTGATCCTCATGTATGCACCCTCAAATTTCTGTGACCATATGCATGTCCAGCAGTCTCTTAAATGACCCCAATGACCTTGCTTCCAGCAACGCATTCCATGCTCTCACAACTCTCTGTGTAAAGAACCCGCCCCTGACATCCCCTCTATACTTTCCACCAACCAGCTTAAAACTATGACCCCTCGTGTTAGCCATTTCTGCCCTGGGAAAGAGTCTCTGGCTATCAACTCTATCTATGCCTCTCATTATCTTGTATACCTCAATTAGGTCCGCTCTCCTCCTCCTTTTCTCCAATGAAAAGAGGCCGAGCTCAGTCAACCTCTCTTCATAAGATAAACCCTCCAGTCTAGGCAGCATCCTGCTAAACCTCCTCTGAACCCTCTCCAAAGCATCCACATCTTTCCTATAATAGGGCGAACAGAACTGGATGCAGTATTCCAAGTGCGGTCTAACCAAAGTTTTATAGAGCTGCAACAAGATCTCACGACTCTTAAACTCAATCCCCCGTTAATGAAAGCCAAAACACCATATGCTTTCTTAACAAACCTGTCCACTTGGGTGGCCATTTTAAGGGATCTATGTATCTGCACACCAAGATCCCTCTGTTCCTCCACACGGCCAAGAATCCTATCCTTAATCCTGTACTCAGCTTTCAAATTCGATCCTTCCAAAATGCATCACCTCGCATTTATCCAGGTTGAACTCCATCTGCCACCTCTCAGTCCATCTCTGCATCCTGTCAATGTCCCACTGCAGCCTACAACAGCCCTCTATACTGTCGACACCTCCGACCTTTGTGTCGTCTGCAAACTTGGTGACCCATCTTTCAATCCCCTCATCCAAGTCATTCATAAAAATTACAAACAGTAGAGTCCCAAGGACAGAGCCCTGTGGAACCCCACTCACCACTGACTTCCAGGCAGAATATTTTCCTTCTACTACCACTCGCTGTCTTCTGTTGGCCAGCCAATTCTGTATCCAAGCAGCTACGTTCCCCTGTATCCAATTCCTCCTGACATTCTGAATGAGCCTACCATGGGGAACCTTATCAAATGCCTTGCTGAAGTCCATATACACCACATCCACAGCTCGACCCTCATCAACTTTTCTAGTCACATCGTCAAAAAGCTCGATAAGATTTGTGAGGCATGACCTGCCCCTCACAAAGCCGTGTTGACTGCATTTAAACAAGCCATGCTCTTCCAGATGGTCATAAATCCTATCTCTCAGAATCCTTTCCAACACCTTGCAGACGACAGACGTTAGACTTACTGGTCTGTAATTGCCGGGGATTTCCCTATTTCCTTTCTTGTAGAGAGGAATTACATTTGCCTCTCTCCAGTCCTCAGGTACGACTCCAGTGGAGAGCAAGGATGCAAAGATCCTCGCAAGTGGCGAAGCAATTGCATTTCTCGCTTCCCAAAGCAGCCAAGGACAAATCTGGTCCGGGCCTGGCGACTTGTCAATCTTAATGTTTGACAAAATTTTCAGCACATCAGCTTCCTCTATCTCTATCCATTCCAGCATGCACACCTGCTCTTCAAAGGTTTCATTCACTACAAAGTTCATTTCTTTCGTAAAGACAGAAGCAAAAAACTCATTTAGGGCTTCCCCTACCTCCTCAGACTCCCTATGCTATCCCTGATCGGCCCTACTCTTTCTTTGACCATTCTCTTATTCCTCACTTAAGTGTAAAATGCCTTTGTGTTTTCCCTAATTCGTTCTGCCAAGCCTTTCTCGTGCCCCCTCCTGGCTCTCCTCAGACCATTTTTGAGCTCCTTCCTTGCCTGCGTGTAATCCTCTCTGGCTGAACTTGACCCTAGCTTCCTCCACCTTATGTAAGCTACCTTCTTCCTTTTCACAAGAAGCTCCACCGCTCTCGTCATCCAAGGTTCCTTTATCTTACCCCTTCTTTCCTGTCTCAGAGGGACATATTTACTCATCACTCGCAACAACTGTTCCTTAAACAGTCTCCACATGTCTATAGTGCCCTTACCATGGAACAATTGCTCCCAGTCCATGCTTCCTAACTCATGTCTAATCGCGTCATAATTTCCTCTTCCTCAATTAAATATCCTCCCATTTTGCCTAATCCTCTCCTTCTCCATAGCTACGTAGAATGTGAGGCAGTTATGGTCACTATCACTAAAATGCTCTCCCACCACAAGATCTGATACCTACCCCGGCTTGTTTCCGAGCACCAAGTCTAGAATGGCCTCACCCCTCGTCGGCCTGTCAACGTACTGCGTTAGGAAACTCTCCTGAACACACCTTACAAAAACAGCTCCATTCAAATCTTCTGCTCGAAGGAGGTTCCAATCAATATTAGGAAAGTCAAAGTCACCCATTACAACAACCCTACTGCGTCCACACTTTTCCAAAATCTGTCGACCTATGCTTTCTTCAATCTCCCTGCTGCTATTGGGGGGCCTGTAGTAAACCCCTAACGAGGTGACTGCTCCCTTTCTCTTCCTAATTTCCACCCATACTGACTCAGTAGGCAGATCTTCCTCGACAATGGAAGCTTCTGTAGCTGTGATACCCTCTCTGATTAGGAGTGCTACACCCCCTCCTCGTTTTCCCCCCTCCCTATTCTTATTAAATGTTCTAAACCCTGGAACATCCAGCAACCATTCCTGCCCATGAGAAACTCATGTCTCTGTTATGGCCACAACATCATAGCACCAGGTACTGATCCATGCTCTAAGTTCATCACTTTTATTCCTGATACTCCTTGCGATAAAGCAAACACACTTTAACTGATCCCTTGGTTCCTTCCCACTAGCTGGTCTACTTCTTGCTACTGCCTCACCTGCATCAACTCTCACCTCTGGTATACGGCTCAGGTTCCCACCCCCCTGCCATACTAGTTTAAACCCTCTCGAACTACTCGAGCAAACCTTCCACCCAGGACATTGGTCCCCTTCCAGTTCAGATGCAAACCGTCCTTCTTGTACAGGTCCCACCTTCCCCAGAAGGCATCCCAATTATCTACATATCTGAAGCCCTCCCTCCTACAACAGCTGCGCAGCCACGTGTTCAGCTGCGCCCGCTCCCTGTTCCTCGCCTCGCTATCTCGTAGCACTGGTAGTAAACCAGAGAACACTACTCTGTTCGTCCTGCTCTGCAGCTTCCATCCTAACTCCCTGAAATCACTTTTTATATCCTCAGTCCTATTTCTGGCTATATCATTTGTGCCAATATGTAACACGATTTCTGGCTGTTCGCCCTCCCCTTTTAGAACCTTATACACCCGATCGGAGACGTCCCGGACCCTGGCACCAGGGAGGCAACATACCTTCCGGGAATCCCGATCCTGACCACAAAATCTCCTGTCAATTCCCCTAATTATCGAGTCCCCTACCACGAGTACTTTTCTATTCTGCCCCCTTCCCTTCTTTGCCACAGTGTCAGGCTCAGTGCCATTTTGCTATTTGCTTTTGTATCATTCAGCATGTAGGGATCAGGGGTGGAATTTTCTCATGTGGTTCTAGATGCCACCGTAACATTCAAATTGGCCACAGAACTGCACAGCAAACGGGAAGCAGTCACTCATCTTTGGAGTGTTACATTGGAATAGTGGTTAGAACCACTGCCTCACCATGCCGGGGACCTGGGTTGACAGCTTGGTGACTGTGGGTTTCTGCTGGGTACTCCAGTTTCATCCCCCAGTCCAAACATGTGCCGGTTAGATGGATTGGCCATGCTACGTTGCTCCATACTGTCCAGGGATTAGTACTTTAGGTGGATTAGCCAACGTAATTGTGGGAATACGAAATAGGGTGGAGTGAGTAGGTCTGGGTGAAATGCCCTTCGGATTGTCGGTGCAGACTTGATGGTCTGAATGGCCTCTTTCTGTACTGTAAGGATTCCGTGAACCTACCTGTAATGCCTCCTTAAATGGCTAATTAGTGACCAAAGAACAAGGTTGTCATCTGTTAAGGTTAGCGGGCAGGCTCTCCAGCTTGAAAATGAGCAACAGGCTACAATGAAGGCCAGGGGGTTCCAAAATGGAGCCGGTCTCTCTCCAACTATTTGAAGGTCTTTGCAACAGGTCCCCATTATTAGAAAAAGATGGGGAAGCTCTTCTTCTACAGACAGCCTATGGCTGCTGTTGAATCCAGGGAGACAAGGGTGGCCTCGAAATCTGCTGGCAGAAGAACCCCCAGTATGCCACTGCAACACTGCACGTATCCAATTAAGCTGTTCGCCTCCACCTCTGCGTCCTGGAGGCTGACAGGAAAATCCCAGTCATCGCTCATCAATAGGCCTTTAATTATTTGGAGTAGGCCACTGCACTCTCCATCACCCCTGTCATCAACCCCTGACCTTTGCAAACATGATCCAGGGGTTGGAAGGAGCCAAGGAACTGCCACATTAGGTAGCAACGCTATTTTTAGCATTTGTCCATCTCAACATCTGGCCCTATTAAGGGCTAAGGTATCCTATCAATGTGCATAGGACTGCAAATTATTGTTGTCATTCCTGAAGAACGAAGAATTTGAGGCAAATGGACTTAACTTAACATTTCAACATGATCTCAGTTGGTGTGAGAAAATAGCAACAAAGAACACAGAAAAGGAATTATTTCTTTTGCACTTTCAGGAAAATGTATTTTAGTTCAATGGCAAACTGAAAAAACAAAGCTGAGAAACTGATTACCTCTTAAAATTGCACGTCCCAATAGAAAAATGTCAAGTGCATTAAAATTATTTGATGACCAAGGGTACATAGTATATTTGTGAGCTGCCCTCCATGTTGAGAAAGTGTAAATAAAATGAGGCCAATAACTGCTCAGAATTCACATGTTGAGTCTTTGATTGCAATACACAAAAATACCTCCCTCCCTGAATTAAGTAAGATTGATCTCTGCCATTTCTATAGCAACAGCCTAGTTTCGGATTCGTGATAAACCTCTGACTGCAGTAACACTACTTTATCAGCACACCACCTGGAGGAGCAGGAATGTGCTTGTTGCTAGAGTAGCAGCTGCACTACCATCATGCCCACATCTACATCAATGGAACTGATGTTGACAGTGGAAAACATCAGGTTCCTTGGAGTTACAAGTAACAATCTGAATTCCCATGTAGATGTGACAGTCAAGGCGGAACAACGCCACTTCTTCTTCCTCGGGCAGCTCAGGAAATTTGCCATGTCCATAAGGACCCTCACCAACTGCTACTGATGCGCTATCAAAAGCATTCTATCGAGGTGCACAATGGCCTGGAATAGCAACTACTCTGCCCAGGACCGGAAGAAACTACAGAAGATGGTGCACACAGCCCAGACCATCACAGAAGCCAACCCTCCATTCACAGACTCCATTTACATGGCTTGCTGCAATGGAAAGGCTGCCAACAAAGACCCATCGACACCAGGAATGATCTCCTACGACCTCTTCCATTGGGCAGAAGATACAGAAGCCTGAATACACCCATGAGCAGGTTCAGGAACAGCTTCTTCCCAGCCATTATTCGACTGATGAACGGACTCCCTAGCTGCTCTTGTTAATGATCTGACCTAGCTACGGCCTATGCAATGTAACCAGAATGCCTCTGTCTAAATAATTTTACAACCTCTGATCTTGCTTGTTATGATCTGCCTGTACTGCTCATAAACAAAGCTCTTCACTATACTTCGGTACATGTGCCAATAAATCAAGCAGTAACATACAAGCAGCCATTTAGCAAGATGAATTAAGGCTTTGAATGAAGAAACATTTTGTGGCTAAGAATGGTCTTGTAGAACTCGTTAAGCAGACCCCTAGCTAAGCAGTTCTTACAATGAACTATGAGAGGGGAATGGATGAACCTGCAAACACAATTGAGTTGGGCAGACAGAACTGTAGAGGAAAACTGCTGACTGGACAATCAGGATTCCTCACCACACCCAATAAAGAGCCTGAATACTCATATGGGTCTGGCTGCTAAGAAAGAAACTTGCAGGACACCAGGCACACTTGCGGGTACTGGGAAATTTTTCAGAAAACTTGCTGATGATAGGTCAAGTGGAGCAAATAACCTTCCAGATACGTAGTTTCCAGGGGACCTATCAGTCTTTAGCCCCATTAGTTTCCCTAGCACGTTTTGACAAGTGATATTTACTGTATTTCTTTCCTCTCCTCCTTCCGACCCTTGAACATTCAGTAGTTTTAGACAATCCGAAACTGTAAAGACTATTTCAAAATATTCATTCGACTCCTCTGCTATTTCCTGTTTCTCCATTATTTCCCTAGCTTCATCCTCGAAGGGGCCTGTTTTCACTTGGTTTTTCACTTCCTTTTTAAAGAAATCCTTGCTGTCCATCTTGCTATTACTTGCAAGTTTAAACTGAAAGTTTATTTTTCCTTCAATTATATTCGTCATTCTTAAAACAAAAATTCCAAAGGCTTATTACTAATTTTTGCCACATTGAGTGTTTGTTTTCTTTCAATCTGAGGTTTATTATAAACAAAATCAACCTGTTTACAAATGTTATGGTAAAACTCTGACAGAGGAAGAACTTAAATCCAGGCCTCCTAGCAGAGAGTTTTGGATATTACCACTGCACTACAAGAGCTGGTGCTATCCTTAACTTTCCTGGTTAACCATGTTTGGCTTATCCCTTTCGTGGAATCCTTCCTCCTGACTGGACATGAACACAGGAAACCGAGAACACCAACAAAGTCTTTGAACAATTCTAGACTAACAGGTTCACTTTCAAGCAGTGCAAACAAGTTTCCTGTATTCTTACAATGCACATTGCTCTGCACAGGCCAAGCAGCTTTATCTATTTCTGCTGTTCAGGAATCTAATATCCATGAACTATCATTAATGCTGTACTTGTCATGTCCTTAACACAAACCGTAGAACATTACCAATTACATATCCAGTGATGTTTCAGGTGATATGCAGGCAAGGACAACATAAGTTGATATCAAGATACCAGAAACTATAAAATGAATGGAGGCCCATAATATATTTTCTTGTTGTATTCCAAGAAGTGTTCAAGTCAACAGCTATTCACATATTAGCATTGTTTGAATTTATACTCTTGAGAATAAATGCTTATCAGCCAAATTTACATGTTCTCTGATTCTGCTACTATAATAAGCAACCAAATTTTGCAATGTAAATTTTGGGAGTTGTTTATCAAGACATCACCTTCCTGAAAGCCAAATTTAAACAGAGAAGTTCATTATTAATTCACTGGTATTTCATGGTAGCATCGAATGTTAGTAAGACTGTTCAGGTCTAACACATTTGTGATTAATGAAACAAGAATTTGCTGCATCTATTGGAAAACACAATAGTGCAGATGCAGGAAAGCAAAAAAAAACCAAAACACTGGAAAGGCTCATCAGATCAAGCAACAAGGAACACAGTCCAAGCTTAACATGGACAAAACTTGTGCTGAAAGGTCATCAACCAGAAGTGTTGACTTTGTTATCTCTCTCCATATCCTGCCAACCCTACTGTGTTCCCAGCAATTTCTGGTTTTGCTTGCCCATGCATGTGCAATTACTACTCCTTGTTATTCTGATACAATATTTCAAAGTTGCAACTGATCACTCAGCCCTTTAACTTGCGATTGGCAGGATTAGTGTCACCCCATTACAGGAAGGATGTGGAAGCATTGGAAAAGGTGCAGAGGAGATTCACCAGGATATTGCCTGGTCTGGAGCGAAGGTCTAATGAGGAAAGGTTGATGGACTTGGGTCTGTTCTCATTGGAGAGAAGGCGGCTAAGAGGGGGTTTAATAGTGACATACAAGATGATCAGAGGATTAGATAGGGTGGACAGTGAGAGTCTTTTTCTGAGGATGGTGATGTTGGCTTGTACAAGGGGGCATCGCTACAAATTGAGGGGTGATAGATTTAAGACAGATGTCAGAGGCAAGTTCTTTACTCAGAGTGGTAAGGGTGTGGAATGCTCTGCCTGCCAATGTAGTTAACTCAGCCACATTAGGGGCATTTAAGAAGTCCTCGGATAACCATATGGATGATGATGAGATAGTGTAGGGGGATGGGCTTAGTTTGGTTCACAGGTCGGCGCAACATCAAGGGCCAAAGGGCCTGTTCTGCGCTGTATTGTTCTATGTTCTATGTATATGCAAAAGAAACATTACTTTGTTGGAAAAATAAGCTAATCAGGACAATAATGGCTTAACCCAAGGTTGTCATTTAAATTATTTCATGGAGTGTGGGCTTTACTGGCTAGGGCAGCATTTATTGCCTAGGAGATACTGTTGAGCTGTTGTGTTAATACACTGCAGTCTATATTGTGTAGGTATATTCGCAATGCTGTTAGGAAGGGATTTCCAGGACTTTGAGCCAGCAACAATGAAGGAACGGGTTGCAGTTGAAGCTCAAGCTGGTGTAGGGCCCTATTCTTTTTAGGTCATAGAAGTTGTGGGTTTAGAAGATACTGTCAAATGATCCTTGGTGAGCAATTGCAGAACATCTTATGGATGATGCACATTTCTGCCAATGTGTGTCACTGGTCAAGGGTTCACTGTTCAGGGTAGTAGATTGGGAACAAAATCATGTTGGTTGATTATTCCAGGATTGTTGAGATCCTTACACAAATGGAGAGCATGTCATCACAGTCCCGACTTCTGACTCAGCCAATGGACAGGCTTTGAAGAGTCAGGAAATAAGTTACTCACTGCAGAATTCCCAGCCTCTGACTTACTCTTGTAGCCACAATATTTATGTGGCTAGTGCAGTGCAGATTCTGGTTAACGTTAACTGCCAGGAAGTTGAGACAGGAAATTCAGTGGTTATAATACCATTAAGGTGATGAGTAGATTCTTCCAAATTTGAGACGTTCATTGCCTGGTGCTTGTGTGCTGTCGATGTTACTTGCCAGTTATTAAATCAAGCCTGAATGCTGTTCAGCTCTGTACAATCATTGCACATCCTCACTTCTGTCCTTACGATGAAGGCATGTCATTTTTGAAATAGCTGAAGATGGCTGGGCCGAGGGCACCATCCTGAAGAACTCCTGCAGAGATGTCCTGGAACTAAGATGATTGACCTCCAATAACCAAAAACATATTATTCTGTACTAGGTCTGACTCTAGCCAGTGGAGAGTTTTCTGTGATTCCCACTGACTTCAGTTTTGCTCAGGCCTCTCAGTCATAGAACATAGAACAATACAGCGCAGAACAGGCCCTTCAGCCCTCGCTGTTGCGCCGACCTGTGAACTAATCTAAGCCCCTCCCCCTACTCTATCTCATCATTATCCATATGTTTAAGAACTGCTTAGCTAGGGGTCTGCTTAGCGAGTTCTACAAGATCATTCTTCACCACAAAATGTTTCTTCACTCGAAGCCTTAATTCATCTTGCTAAATGGTTGTTTGTATGTTACTGCTTGATTTATTGTCATACAATCATACTCAGTCATGTGCTGCTTTATTGTCATACAGTCATACTCAGTCATGTGCTGCTTGATGTCAAAGGCTACCATTTTCACCTAATCACTGGAGTTCAGCTCTTTCATCCATGTTTGGAACAAGCCTGAAGATTGTTGGGTTATGGACACCACTCTGGCGAACTCCTATTGTGAGGTCCTGTGGCTGATACGGTTGACCTCCAACCACCAAGAATCTGCTTTTGTGCTAGGTACTGTGTGAAAGACATTATTTGGATAAGTATACATCTGATCACCTGCCGCGTACAGTGTGAAAATGGATAGAATTTTCCAGTCAATTGTCACTGACTTCAGTTTTGTCAGAGATCTCGGTTGCCACAATCATTCACATGTTGTCTTGATGTCAAGGGCAGTCACCCTAACATTCCCTTCAGATCTGCTTTTTTATTTGTCTATGGTAGGACCAAGGCTGTAATGAGGACAGGAGTGGAGTGGTTCCGGTGGAAACCAAAGCGAGCAGATTGAAGCAACACTTGCTGAACAACAAAGCAGTTCCAAAAAACATCTTCTGAGGAAGAGTCACTGGACCCAAACCATTAACTCTGTTTTGTTTTTCTTCACAGATGCTGCCAGACCTGCTGGGCTTTTCCAGCAACTTTGTTTTTGTAACATCTTCCATCACTTTCCTGCAGATTGAGAGGCTGCTAATTAGCCAGGCTGTCTCAATCCTGCTTTGTAGAAAGGCTATACCTTGATAATTTTCCATATTATCCAGCAAACATCAATGCTATCGCTGATGTGGAACAGCTTGGCGAGTGATGCTGTTAGTTCTGGTGAACTGGTCTTTAGCACTCCCCCTGGAATATGGTCAGGGCTTTTGCAGTGTCCAGTAGCTTCAGCCATTTCTGAAATTATGTCGAGTGAATCAAAGGGCTGAAGACAGGCTCACTGCTGCTGGGACCTTCTCAGGAGATGCTGATAATAACCATCCATTTGGTGTTTCTGGATGTGGGTAGCAGCAAACACTTCAGTCTTGTCTAATGTCCTAGATTCCAACATCCTTGGTGGGTGGGGGGGGGGGGGGGGATTTTTTTTTGTAGTCTTCTTATCACCTCCATAATGGGGCTGCCTGTGAGGAATATTTTTTTCTGATAATCTATTTCAGGCTTTTACTTCATTAGTTTGTGGAACAGCTCTTCCAAAGTTGGCACAAGCCTCCATAGGTTAGTAAGAACATTGCAGGGATGATAGCGTTAGATTTGTTGTTATCATTTTTGGTGTCTAGGTCAAAGCTAGATGCTCCATTCGGTTTACCCTTACTGACTTTTCTATCTCAACACAGAGTCACACAGTTGGAGATATACAGCACGGAAACAGACTTTTCAGTCCAATGAGATACCCGACGGAAATCTGGTCCCATTTTCCAGCATTTGGCCCGTATCCCTCTAAACCCCTCCTATTCAAATACCCATTCAGATGCCTTTAAATGTGGTAATTTTAGCACAACTACCTCTGCAGCATATTTCATTCACACACCGTTCTCTGCATAAAAGGGACCCAAGGGGTGACTTTTTAAGTTTTTCCCCTCTCACCTTAAAAATTCATGTCCTCTAGTTTTGGACTCCTCCACCCCAGGGAAAGGTCCATGTTGGAAATGAATAGTTTGCTATTCCAACACAGTGTATTTAGGAGTCAAAAACCTGGATAAGAGTCTGGAGTGACATGCAGGCCAGTTTGGGTAATGACAGCACATATGCTTCCTGAAATTACTTGAAGAACCTGTATGACAACTGCCAACATTTACAAAAGCATTAACTTTGATTCCTGAAGTTGAGGGTTTTAAACGGGGGGGGGGGGGGTTCAAGCAAACTGGAACTTGCAACATAGCTGAAGGAACTCACCAACGGCATATATAAGGGTTTTGCCCATAAAAGATATGTCACTAACTCCCTGAACTAACAAAGACTCATTGTGCAGATCACTACCATTTACTGAGAGTTCAATGAAACTTCCACTACCGCTATTCTGATTTGAAACCTTTAGAGATTTTCAGCTCGTGATTTCTAGAAGCATAAGAAACCAGTACAGATATGTCAGCTCACATTAACTTTGTTGGTGACTTCTAGCTGAACATGGTGAATGGATAAATTGAAGGAGTGGAATTATTGAGATCTGCTGGCTATCTTTTGACATTTCAAAACAGTATGAAGACAACTGTACCCGGTGTGGCTTCCTCTACATTGGGGAAACCAAGCGGGGGCTTGGGGACCGCTTTGCAGAAGCAACTGCAGGAAGTGCTACACTTGCCCCCACACCTCCTCCCTCACCCCCATCCCAGGCCCCAAGTTGACTTTCCACATTAAGCAGAGGTTCACCTGCACATCTGCCAATGTGGTATACTGTATCCATTGTACCCGGTGTGGCTTCCTCTACATTGGAGAAAAGAAGCGGAGGCTTGGGGACCGCTTTGCAGAACACCTCCGCTCGATTCGCAATAAACAACTGCACCTCCCAGTCGCAAACCATTTTAACTCCCCCTCCCATTCTTCAGACGACATGTCCATCATGGGCCTCCTGCAGTGCCACAAGGATGCCACCCGAAGGTTGCAGGAACAGCAACTCATATTCCGCTTGGGAACCCTGCAGCCCAATGGCATCAATGTGGACTTCATCAGCTTCAAAATCTCCCCTTCCCCACCGCATCCCAAAGCCAGCACAGTTTGTCCCCTCCCCCCACTGCACCACACAACCAGGCCAGCTCATCCCCTCCCCCCACTGCATCCCAAAACCAGCCCAGCCTGTCTCTGCCTCCCTAACCTGTTCTTCCTCTCACCCATCCCTTCCTCCCACCCCAAGCTGCACCTCCATTTCCTACCTACAAACCTCATCCCACCTCCTTGACCTGTCCGTCTTCCCTGGACTGACCTATCCCCTCCCTACCTCCCCACCTATACTCTCCTCTCCACCTATCTTCTTTTCTCTCCATCTTCGGTCCGCCTCCCCCTCTCTCCCTATTTATTCCAGAACCCTTGCCCCATCCCCCTCTCTGATGAAGGGTCTAGGCCCGAAACGTCAGCTTTTGTGCTCCTGAGATGCTGCTTGGCCTGCTGTGTTCATCCAGCTCCACACTTTGTTATCTCTGAAGAGAACTGAAGTTGATTTTGCTTTGTGCCATCTTTAAAAGAATTGGTTCAACTATTTATTCAAACTAAGTTTGAGCTTTGCCCTTTTTAGAATTTTTTTTTGCTGCTGCAACAATCTACCTTTTTTGTGTTACTAACTTAAAGAGATGGTTACCTAATGCCAACAGTAAGAACAGCAGATTTAGAAGTTAAATAAAAATTGTCCATTTCCACCTGTGTAAGGCCAAATACAGAACTCTCAAAACTGTTGCCAGATGAAGTTCTTTTCTGGAATGTTCCAGTGAATATCACAAGTCTGTGGTTACAACCAGACAGAAAGCACACTGTGCAAGAGTGGGCCAGCAGCAAAATGAGTCACGGGAATGCCAGGAGAGTTGTACAGTCCAAGAAAGGGAAGTCACTTGCAAAATAAAAACACCAGGAGGGAAAACACAGCAATCAGAATGAGCAAAAAAATGTAGAAGATAAACAGAAAACAGTACAGAAAGGAGAAGGCTGTGCAAGGAGGGAAAATAGCATGCAGAGTAAATAGAAAGTAAAATAATTTCCAAAATGAAAGGGAATGTCTATTAGAGAAACAGATATAACTCTTAATGTGAGCAACTGAAAGTCGAGTTGGCTGAAAAAATAAGTCACTGCAAATAAACTCAGTTTTGGTTCTTAAGTACAAAACCTGTCTAATAAATCCAAAAACATGATATATGAAGTATATGAATGATTCAGCTTTATCTGTAATCATAGCTGTCCCTGCTTTATTAAAATGTACTTTTGACATTTAACTTAATAGAAGAGAAATAGCTTTTTAATTCCACAATGCTGGTAATGTTTTATATGAAGGAAGTACTACTGAACATAAATGATTGATTTTTTCCAACTCATGTGGGTCATTCCTACGATATTAGTATGTCCATAAATACTTCAGACCTATTGCTTTTGGAATACCAAATTTACATCTCTGGAATTTGGCCACTCTCACATATGCAGGGACTGTGGAGTCAGTTTCTTTGATATTCTTTTCTGTCTGCAGGTAGATAATGGCAGGTTTACACAAACATCTTGTTTAAAAAAAAGGGATCAGAAGCCACAGAATCTCTCCCTTTCATCTGCAACGTGAAGCACCTAAGTTTCCAAATGTCATTTGATCTCCTATGGGTTTCATAATGATTAAAATAATATTTATGTTGCATTTACTCATCACAATTAGATAACAACTACTTCATATTTCACATTGATCCCTAAAAACCATGTGTTCGTAAAGTCCTGATAACATGATTAGAAGGCGCCTTAAAAGAATAGTAGTCTTGCCATATAAATCAGAACTGTAACAGTTATGGTTCCCTGCACCTGAATACACAATGAATTAAATTAATACATCCCTCTAATGAGAAACATTACAAATTCAATAGTACTGTTGATCACAATGATTTCCTTTTTAAAATTCATCTGCCAACTTGGTCTACTGTATCTGCTGTTCCCAATGTGGCCTCCTCTATGTCGATGAGGCCACATGTTCAGAGACCATTTCGTACAGCACTTGCACTTTGTACACGACAAATGACGTCACCTTTTGGTCGCAAACCATTTTAACTACCCCCCCCACTCCCACTCCCTGGGTCTCCCCCAGTGCCACAAAGACAACGTGCAAACTGGAAGAGCAACAGCTTTCAGCCTCGGGAGCCGACAGCCCAGTGGCCTTAACATGGAATTCACCAGTTTTAAAATCTGTCCATCCCCGGCCTCGTCTCATGTCCAACGCTCCTTCTCGTCCCTGCCTCCTTGACCTCACCCAACCTGTCCATCATCTCTCCCTCCTATCCGCCCCACCCGTCCCACTGACCAATCCCCACCACTCTCAACCCTACCATCCCACCTACCTTCCCCAGCCCCACCCCTCCTCTCTGTTTATGTCCAAGCTCCATTACCCCTCCCCATTTCTGAAAGGTCCCGATGCGAAATGTTGACTTTCCTACTCCTTTGATGCTGCCTGGCTTGCTGTGTCCCTCTAGCTCCACACTGTATTGTCCCATATAAAGATAACTACTGGTTCAACAAATCACTTTATAAAACAGGTTGTGTCATTAGGCTTAACGATAAAGAATTTGTGACTATCACATGACAGTGGGAGCTGGTTAGCTGAATTGGCTAGATGGCTAGTTTGCGATGCCGAATGATAACTACAGCTTAGGTTCAATTCCCACACTGGCAGAGGTTACCACGAAGGATTCCCCTTCTCAACATTCCCCCCTTATCTGACATGTAGTGACCATCAGGTTAAACCACCATCCGTTGTCTCTCCCCAGTGAGAGGACAGCCCTATGGTCTGGTATGTTGCATCTACCTTCCCTTTCCAGAGAGACAGCATCAAGTGAACACGAAATGCCAGGCCAACATCATTACTTTGTGCAACGTCAAGATTTTCATGGACTTGTGCAGTTACTTAAGATGGTAACCCATAAATGAAGCCTTGGGCCAAATTCAAAGGAATAAAGAAGATCTGGAATTCCAGATAGGATGTTAAGCAATATTCACTCATGCCATCTGAAGCAGTCTAAAATTTAGACTAGTAAGACTAAATATACCAGAAGACATTTGTAGGGTTTCACAGGCCACTAAGCTATTAACTGCTGAACAGATCCTAGATGGCTCCAAAAATATTTCTTCTTTAAAACAGGTATAGGTACCTTTCTATTGAACATCATCTTGAAGTACATTAAAGTGTGGGGCTAACTCAACATCTGCCAAGAACAGCTCCAGCTCCCCTCAGGTCCAGCAGAAGAGGCACGATGTAAAAAGGGAGTAGTCAAGAAAGCACAATACCTACAAATGGATTAGCGCATTGTAGCAGTAAAAAGAAACCGGATGACTAAAAACATGCACAGATTCAAAAGATATCAAAACTGCTTTGAAAAGAGATTTATATGCTAATCATTGAAGAAATTTTGCCACAAATTGTCAAGGCATAGGTCATTACGAACGAGCTCCACAAGAGTATCATTGCAAATAGCACAAGATCACCCAGAGTGGAAGCTACTGTGGATGATCAGCTCATCTATGGATGTAGCGATACAGTAAAAGACACCAACATACAGCATGAACAGAACCTAGTGCAAGTGCTAGAAAAAGCTCACCCAATAAACCTGAAGCTGAGCAACTGAAGATGCAACTGAAAATGCCTGAAGTCCAAGAGTATTGGTCATGAACTGAAAGCAAAAGGACTTGGCCCAAATTGTGACAAGGTGAGAGATTTAACAGAGATGTAGCAACCAAGAAATGTGAAAACAAGGCAATAATCAAATTCTTGTACTACTCAACAGACATCTTAGCTAATTTGTTGTCAGACTACAAACATCTACAGAAATTCATTGCCAAGAATGTGCAATGATATTGTAGCACAGAACAAGAAGCAGTCCTTTATTTGCTGGAATCAATGAGTGATCGCAATGTCAGTGCTGAGGCATTATGCTGTCAATAATGTACTTAGATTAAATATGATTCCAACAAGACAGGACTTGGAACAATCTTATGCACCAAGAAAAACACTGCACTTGCATCCAAGGCATTACTGCAAGTTGAAAGATACTGCAAATCAATTAAGAAAGAGTCACTGGTTATTGTGTGATCACAAACCACTTTAAAGCAAGTTCCTCAAACTACTTTTATCCACCTATGACGTAAGTTAAAATACTCAGACAGTGTGAAATCTTCCAGATTCTAGGGAAGCTACAACCAACAGAGTCTGGTAGCCATCAGTAGCAATAATGAATCTGAAAGACAAATGCCTTGGCCAAATTAAGCAAATAACATAACAAACCAAAACACTTGAAGCGCTGCAGGAGGTAGTGATGAAAGGATGATCTGAAAATGTTGTGATTGGAATGAGGTCAGCAGGTGAATCTCTCAGAATGAGTTCCCTGATTGTGGCTGTTAACCTGCCAACTGGAGTCCTGGCTGATAGGTATAAACAGAAGAAGTGTCAGGGTTCTGCTCACTCTAGGAGCCAGCTCTGAGCTAGCTGGGTAAGCATCATGTACTATGCATTTGTAAATAAAGGGTGACTTGGTGAAGGGATGCCAGGCTTCGTAGAGATATTTCAGAAAGCACCATGGATTACAGCTGTTGTGATGAATGTGTGTATTGGGCATAAAAACAATAGGCCAACATAAAATTTGCTCAGAAAAGTAGTCATTATTTTTAAGTGGATGAGAAAAGAGATGAAGAGCATCCATGAATCCAAGCCTGAATGGAGTCTAGTCTGAAGATGGCAGAAGTGATCAACTGGCCAGACATGAGCAATGAAATTAAAGACACCATCAGCCAGTGTGTCCAGGTAAACAAACTAAACAGCCCCTTATGACCACATGGCATCCCAGATAAGCCAAGAATGAAGCTTGAAATGGATCTCTTTGCTCTCACAAGAACAAATTGTCTGGTCAATGTGAACTACTATTCTGACTCCTGGGAGGAGACCAACCTATGTCAATCACGACCAGTCGGACTCTAGAATGCCTGCAAGTACACTTCAGTTTTACAGCATTCTGGTATTGTGGTGAGTGACAATGCTCCTCAATTCACAAGTAAAAATTTGGCCACTTCAGAAAGGAAATACAAAACCATGTGCATCATTTCTATACTACTCCCAGACAAACAGAAAGGCTGAAGTAGCAGGAAATAAAGTCAAATGAATCATGACAAAAATCAAACAAATCCAGCACAGACTTGTAAAACATGATCCTAGAGTAGAGAAACACACCTAAGGAAAGGCATTGGTTAAGTCATCCAGTCCAAAGATTAATATCGGGGCACACCCAAAAGTATGCTTCCACAAGTGGAGGAAAGAAAACTTGTGAAGCCATAAGCAGTAACAGGCCTGAGTGACAACTTCCACTTTGATAAAACTGCCATGTTAAGATCAGAGCTGAGCATAGACCATTCAGTCAGAATACACTCTCAAGATAAGTCAGCACAAGTAGCAACTCGGATCTATATTGAGCAAATGACACTTCAATCATATGCAGAGAATATTAACAACCAGATATACCACCACGACCAGAGACATCTTTGCACAACTAAAGAAAGTGCTCCTTCACTACAGGCAACTGATCAGGCAGATACAAATTCACCAATGGCACAGAGTTCAAAACAATGATCAATGCCAGAGATCCACTGTTTCTCAATAACAGAAATGGATCAACCACATTGCAACAGCACTCACCACGCAAACACCATTCACTGGAGGAAAAAAGTCATCAGCTTAGAAACGAGAAAATATCAGATGAACAGTCAACAACAACACACATGCATACCATCTAGACATGTGCAATATGAATGAATACACATGCAATTCATCTTCAGAGTTTGATAGAAATGGAACTAATTACAATTAAAAACAAGTTTGTATTACTGATTTCTTTTTTGTCTATATGTAAGAGTAACTCACATAACTTGTAACTTTAAATGATCATGTTTTTGTATAAGAAGTAAGAGTATAAGAACTAACTTACTGGAGGCTTTCGGTCTCCTGCTCTACTATAAATATTTTGTGTGCAATCAGTGGCAGCCATTCAATACTTGGCATTTGGAACAACTAGGGAACTTCTTTCACCAAAGTTGCAAAACGGACGAGAACCCAATTCTGGAAATCTCTGGTCAAGACAGCTGTAGGTGCATTATTGTGGAATAGCAAGTTATCCAACAAAATAAAAATTCAAATATTAGATTCACTGTGAGAAAGAGAGTTCACAGACACACAGCTACCAAGCAAACGTCAAAAAAAAAATCAGCAGATTCCTGATACAAGGCAGCGCTGGACTGGGCACAGAGATATTAAACATCAAGTTTCTAGTGATCCAGGCATTCCTAAGGGTCCAGAATAAGATAGCAACAGTTGCCTAGTGGATTGGGAAATCTTTCTGACAATCTTTCTTTCATGGATTTACCCATCACATCCTGCCCTCTTCCTCCTCTCCTTGAATTCTACATTCTTGTCTTTTTGTCCCTTATGTATTCACATTCTGTTCAGTCAACCATTGGCGTCTTTACTCTCACAGAGTCAAATTCATCTCTGGAATTTCTTACCCAAAACTTATTCAGTAATAGTCCATGAAGGCACTCCTAAGAATGGATGAGATTTTCTACATTAGAAAGTGCTATACAAATGCAAGCTGTTGGGGTTTGGCCACCCATCACTGAGAAACATGAATCTATTCCAAGTAAAAATGAAAGCAACAAAAACAGCAAGATAAGAGTAAAGACATTATCATAACTAACAAGAACTTTGGCAAGCAAACATATGTAGATATGATCAGTTTAAATTCTAGTTTTTAGTATATTTGTCCAGAAGCATATGACCTAGGAATCTTTTATGGTCTAAACGCAAATACAATCAACAAAGAAACATACATCCTGTAGTTGTGTATGCATCAGGTTGTGAAATACAGAGATAATGTACATAATCCCCATTCTGCTCAGAGGAAGTCACACTCAGGTTGGGTTCGATTCAAAGACCAGTACAAAGAACAAAGAACAATACAGCACAGGAATAGGCCCTTCAAGCCTGCACCAACGCATTTTGCCCTTCCATACTAAAAATGTCTTCACTTACAGGCTCTGTATCCCTCTATTCCATTCTTATTCATGCATTTGTCCAAGTGTTTCTTGAAAGCTGCTATTGTGTCTGCTTCCACAACCTCCTCTGGCAGCACATTCCAGGCACTCACCGCCCTTTGTGTGAAAAACCTGCCTCCCACATCTCTTTTAAACTACCCTCCCTCCCAAAACCTTGATCCTATGCCAACTCATTACTGACCCCTCCAACCTGGGAAAAAGCCTCATACTTTCCACTCTATCTATGCCCTTCATAATCTCTCAAATTTTACCCCTCAACCTCCTGTGTTCCAGTGAAAACAAACCCTGTCTATCCAATCTTTCCCCATCTAAAATCCCCCATACCAGGTAACATCATGGTAAACCTTTTCTATACCCTCTCCAAAGCATCCACATCCTTCTGATGACAAGAACAGTACGCAATATTCCAAGTGTGGCCTAACTGAAGTTCTAAAAACCACAGCATAATTTGTCTAACCTTATACTCAATGCCCCTTCCGTTGAAGCAAGCATGCCATAAGCCTTTTTTTAACCACCTTATCTACCTGCGCTGCCACCTTCAGTGATCTGTGGACCTGCACAATCTGATCCCTTAGCATATCAATACTCCCAAGGGCTCTGTTCTGTATTCTAACTCATCTCTTGCGTAAGACAGTTTCAAATTTTCACCTTTTTTTTAAAATGAAGAACCATGCCCTAACTTCTCTCATGAATGATTTGGCTCTGATTTATGGTTATGTCACTAAGTCGAGACTTCTCAACCAACAGAAAAAGCAAGGTTCTGAAGAAGGGTCACTGTACCCAAAATATTAACTCTGCTTTCTCTCCAAAATGCTGCTTGGCCTGCTGAGATTTTCCAGCAATTACTGATTTTGCTTTAGAAAGAAGAATTCTATCAATTCCTGTCAAGAATCTAAAATTCTGAATCCAATCACCCATTAACTATTTCTATTCCAAAGAACGCAATATAGTTTATGTAATATCTTAACTTTGTAATTTAACTTTATATTTCAGTCTTTTTAAAACCTAGATCTTCAGAGAGTCCAGAACTGTACACACTACTCTAGACGTGATCTAAGCAGTGCTTTGTGTAGCTATCCCAGAATGTCCTACCCTCTGTATTCTAGTCCTTCCATTACAAAGGCCAACACTTTATTAGAGACTATTTTCTGTGTATGTTGCCAGCACCACTCACATGAAGCAAAGGTCATTTTTTCCTATCTACTAAACATTACAAATCACCTTACAAAGGTCGACTAATACTTGATTTTCAAATATTTACCATCTGATGAAAGAAACATCAATGACAGGAAAAAAGAATATGTCCTTAATCTGAGAAATGGGGAAATGAAAGAGTTTAGGCTTTATTACTTTTCCTGAAGTATCAAATAACTTAAGCAGAGGAGAATAAATGAACACTTTTCTAGATTAATTACACATATCTGGACAGTCACTTATATATCTTTTCAAAACAATGGAAAAAAAAAGTAGGGCTTGAAAACAAAGATTTTCAAGCTACCTCTTCTAACAATAATTTGTATTTTCAGGTATTACAAAACAGCCTGCACTGTTCTATGATCCTCAAGAAAAGAAGAGATTAAGTGCACTCCTTCAAATCCAGTCAATAACATTCTTCAAATTTAAACATATTTCATACCCCATGGGTCAGAAAACTGAAAATCTATTCTCCAAAATCTCTGCTCATTCCATACGTTAAACAGTATTAAGTGCCCAATCATCAATCTATTAGCCCAGGAAAAGATTTGCGATAAAAAAACTACCCATAAGAATTCTGCTGCTCTGCACATAATCAAGATTCGATCGCTCAGGTAAGCCCACCTCTTCGATAGCGAGTTCAAATGATTACATGTGCCTTAAACCTCAACTCCAAAATATATACTCTCTTTGATGGAATAATGGGAATGATATTTTTGTCCAAAAAAAATGAGGAGGCGGCTGCTTACATATGAAATCTAGGCCCTATGCCAAGTCCAGAGCCCAGTATGAAATTTCAAAAATAAATACACATCACATTCACCACACATACTGTGCCGGCAAGTACTAGTGAGCAGTCTGGGCCATTTTGGGAAAGAGGTTTTCTGGGGCTAGGAGAAGTAGCAATGTTTCTCCTGCTGCCACTCAGAAGAAAAATACAGCCCATTGCTAGCTGTTGGTTAGCACCACCAACTAATGCGCTCGCTCTCCACAAACTGATCGCTCAATCCCTATAACCACCACTCCTCCATCTCTGCCTGTCTCTCTGTCAACTTGCTCATGAATCTTCTATATTTATTCTTGGTGAATACAACAACAGGCATAGAATGAAAGGTCCAGTGAAAAAGAGAATCAAAGTTTTCCTTCGTTATGTCAGCATCACAACATTTACAGTTTATAGTCACTGTAATTCTTTCACGTCAGTTTTTACCCAAATTTTTCCAGTCTCCGGATTTTTGAAGAGAAGGCACACAATTAAGGGTGCACACTAGGACCTGACAGATGACCTGGCACACTAGTAACATGGTAACTGTCCAGGTAGTTTGTACTTCAAATGCTCCCCAAGTTCTTCTGTGACTACCTCAGACTCTCAGATTGAGTCGCAGACTTGGGGCAATTGTGTGTCCTTATCTGGACAACTACGGAGGAAATAATTCAGAAGGGCTCGACAAATCTGCCACTATGGTGAGGGAGACAGAAATAGTTGTATGAAAGAAAGGAACAAACTCAGTCACCAGCTTTCAGCAAGCTTAAACACCTCTTGATTACTTTGTGAAATAATGTAACATGGGAGTTTATTTAATATAAAATATTTTGACAGCTTATTACAGAGGAAATCAAACTGGCAGCACAACAAAAATAATTTGGAACTGAAGCCACAAGATAGTATGCGCAAAGTCTTAAAACCGTAACAGCATTTCAACAGATCGTCAGGGATGTGGGTTTTGTCGTCATGATCATAGAAAAATTTCTTTTTCATCTTTGCATAATAAATATGTAGCAGAGTATTTTACCACACACCTGGAATCAAACTGGCATCAAAACAAATGAAAGAATTGCCCAAAACATTTTTTATGCAGCAGTTAAAAATCAATCCTTGAAGAACATTAATTATCTCAATTATGTATTGTTAAAATTAGCTTAACTTTCAGCAATACAACAAATATTTCAGTCATGCTTTGACACCACGTTTTCTATAAAAACACCGAAAAACTTACTAGCTAGAAAACACCAAAAGAATATTTTAAAAGACGCCACATCCAATGATTTGAAATCAGTGTCAAAGATGGGCAAATATTTTCATCACCGTCTCTACAATATTTAAAACTCACTGAAATGGATACATTCTGTCTGCAAAGCCTCACCTCACACAATCACTTTGAAGGAGTGTTAATGGGAACACAGTCTCCTCTACCACTTGAGGAGCATCCAGACAATCAGCTCAATGGAGCCAAATCATTAGTCAAGACCAGTTGTACAATGGAACTCTGTCTGGGAAAAGGATTTTGTCCAGATGCAATCAAATCATATGGATTATGCACATTGGTTACCACAGATCATGGATTCTATCAGATGGAAAGAGGTCTTGTGATAAGCCAGCTCCCCACCGCTGTATTTAAGGCCCTGTTTTCTCTTCAGACCAGGAAAATCAAATGAGATAATGAAAACTTGCTTGTTTTCTCTCTCTCTCCCTCCTCACTCAGCCCAAGTTTTCTACCCCATCTGCTGATTTTGACAATCAGGCAACCAGTTTTGACAATGCTACAGGCAGAATTTTTAAAAGAATTCAATTCAGCTCCGAGAGGTGTGTATACACGCGAGAGAGACAGAAAGCATGCAAAACAAGAAAGACAGGAAACCTACAGGTTAACTACAATAAATTTTATTTTCATTTATCTTGAAAAACACAAAGGAACCAGACTGTTGTGGTCTTTTTGAGTCACAGCATATAAACATTTAAACAATCTGATGAATGGGCAAACACCTCTTTCATCAGAACAGTTTTTAAAAAGCTGAGTGAGAAGGGACGGGATCCTTCATACAACCTCCTCACTTCATCATAATAGTAGGCTGTAATTTTTATATCTAATTTTGGTATCCAAATAGAAACCACTCGTGATCAAACTTGCTTTTTCCACGTTATATTAGTATATTAGGAATACCGTTGAAGTTATATACAATGTAATGTTTTACATAATTAAAAAAACAACTGTACTTTAGATTAAGCAGCATAACCAAATAAAGAGTTTGTATATTTTCACTGTTACATGGGATGCAGGCATTGCTAACTGCTTTATCCTGGAAGGTGGGAAGCTTGAGTATTGTTAGAGCTGCACCTATCCAGGCAACTGGGGAGTATTCCATCACACGCCTGCCTTGGTTAATAAAGTGTGAAGCTGGATGAACACAGCAGGCCAAGCAGCATCTCAGGAGCACAAAAGCTGACGTTTCGGGCCTAGACCCTTCATCAGAGAGGGGGATGGGGAGAGGGCTCTGAAATAAATAGGGAGAGAGGGGGAGGCGGACCGAAGTTGGAGAGAAAAGAAGATAGGTGGAGAGGAGAGTATAGGTGGGGAGGTAGGGAGGGGATAGGTCAGTCCAGCGAAGACAGACAGGTCAAGGAGGTGGGATGAGGTTAGTAGGTAGGAGATGGAGGTGCGGCTTGGGGTGGGTGAGAGGAAGAACAGGTTAGGGAGGCACAGACAGGCTGGGCTGGTTTTGGGATGCAGTGGGGGGAAGGGAAGAGCTGGGCTGGTTGTGTGGTGCAGTGGGGGGAGGGGACGAACTGGGCTGGTTTTGGGATGTGGTGGGGGAAGGGGAGATTTTGAAGCTGGTGAAGTCGACATTGATTCCATTGGGCTGCAGGGTTCCCAAGCGGAATATGAGTTGCTGTTCCTGCAACCTTCGGGTAGCATGCTTGTGGCACTGCAGGAGGCCCATGATGGACACGTCATCTAAAGAATGGGAGGGGGAGTTGAAATGGTTTGCGACTGGGAGGTGCAGTTGTTTATTGCGAACCGAGCGGAGGTGTTCTGCAAAGCGATCCCCAAGCCTCCGCTTGGTTTCCCCAATGTAGAGGGAGCCACAGCGGGTACAATGGGCACAGTATACCACATTGGCAGATGTGCAGGTGAACCTCTGCTTAACATGGAAACTCATCTTGGGGCCTGGAATAGGGGTGAGGGACGAGGTGTGGGAGCAAGTGTAGCATTTCTTGCGGTTGCAGGGGAAGGTGCCAGGTTTGATGGGGTTGGAGGGCAGTGTGGAGCGAACAAGGGAGTCACGGAGAGAGTGGTCTCTCCGGAAAGCAAACAAGGGTGGGGATGGAAAAATGTCTTGGGTGGTGGGGTCAGATTGTAGATGGCAGAAGTGTCGGAGGATGATACATTGTATCCGGATGTTGGTGGGGTGGTGTGTGAGAATGAGGGGGATCCTCTTAGGGCGGTTGTGGCGGGGGCAGGGTGTGAGGGATGTGTTGCGGGAAATGCAGGAGACGCGGTCAAGGGCGTTCTCGACCACTGTGGGGGGCAAGTTGCGGTCCTTGAATAACTTGGACATCTGGGACGTGCGGGAGTGGAATGCCTCATCGTGGGAGCAGATGCGGTGGAGGCGGAGGAATTGGGAATAGGGGATGGAATTTTTGCAGGAGGGTTGTTGGGAGGAGGTGTATTCTAGGTAGCTGTGGGAGTCGGTGGGCTTGAAATGGACATCAGTTACAAGCTGGTTGCCTGAGATGGAGACTGAGAGGTCCAGGAAGGTGAGGGATGTGCTGGAGATGGCCCAGGTGAACTGAAGGTTGGGGTGGAAGGTGTTGGTGAAGTGGATGAACTATTCGAGCTCCTCTGGGGAGCAAGAGGCGGCACCGATACAGTCATCAATGTAACGGAGGAAGAGGTGGGGTTTGGGGCCTGTGTAGGTGCAGAAGAGGGACTGTTCCACGTAACCTAAAGGGGGTGGCCATGGGCCATCCCCACCCTTGTCTGCTTTCCGGAGAGACCACTCTCTCCACGACTCCCTTGTTCGCTCCACACTGCCCTCCAACCCCACCACACCCGGCACCTTCCCCTGCAACCGCAAGAAATGCTACACTTGACCCCATACCTCCTCCCTCACCCCTATTCCAGGCCCCAAGATGACTTGCCATATTAAGCAGAGGTTCACCTGCATATCTGCCAAAGTGGTATACTGCATCCATTGTATCCGGTGTGGCTTCCTCTACATTGGGGAAACCAAGCGGAGGCTTGGGGATCGCTTTGCAGAACACCTCCGCTCGGTTCGCAGTAAACAACTGCACCTCCCAGTCGCGAACCATTTTAACTCCCCCTCCCATTCTTGAGATGACATGTCCATCATGGGCCTCCTGCAGTGCCACAATGATGCCACCTGAAGGTTGCAGGAACAGCAACTCATATTCCGCTTGGGAACCCTGCAGCCCAATGGAATCAATGTCGACTTCACCAGCTTCAAAATCTCCCCTTCCCCCACCACATCCCAAAACCAGCCCAGTTCGTCCCCTGCCCCCACTGCATCCCAAAACCAGCCCAGCCTGTCTCTGCCTCCCTAACCTGTTCTTCCTGTCATCAATCCCTTCCTCCCACCTCAAGCCACACTTCCATTTCCTACCTACTCACCTCATCCCACCTCCTTGACCTGTCCGTCTTCCCTGGGCTGACCTATCCCCTCCCTACCTCCCCACCTATACCCTCTCCACCTATCTTCTTTTCTCTCCATCTTCGGTCCGCCTCCCCCTCTCCCTATTTATTCCAGAACCCTCACCCCATCCCCCTCTCTGATGAAGGGTCTCGGCCCAAAACGTCAGCTTTTGTGCTCCTGAGATGCTGCTCGGCCTGCTGTGTTCATCCAGCTCCACACTTTATTATCTTGGATTCTCCAGCATCTGCAGTTCCCATTATCACTCACACTCCTGACTTGTGCCTTGTCAATAGTTTGGGAAGGCTTTGGGAAGTCAGAAAGTGAGAGATATTCACTGCTGTATTCTAAGCCTCTGGGTTGCTTGTGTAGTCACTGTATTTATAACGCAGAGTCCAGTTGAGTTTCTAGTAGGGGATTCAGTGACGGCACACCACTGATTGTCAAGGAATGGCAGTTGAATTTTCTGTTATTGGTGATGGCCATAACTGAGAATTTGAGTGGCACAAATGTTATTCGCAGCTTATTAGCCCAAGCCTGGGTATAGCCGAGATTGCATTTGAATAAGGACTACCTCAGTATCTGAGGAGTGGCATATAGTGCTGAACATTCGGAACATTCAACGATGATTGCAGACTTCTGAATTTTTGGTAGAGAGGAAGTCATTAATGAAGCAGCTGAAGATGGCTGGATCTCAGACATTACTCTGGCGACCTTCTGTGGGGATATCCTGAAGTTGAGATGACACTTCCAACAACCACACCCATCTTCCTATATGCTAGTTATGACTCCAACCAGCACAGTTTGCCCCATGATACCCACTAATTCCAGTTTTACTAGGATTCCTTGATTCACGTTAAGAGCTGTCACTCTAATCTCACCTCTGGAGTTCAGCTCTTTTGTCCATGACTGTCATAATGACAGTTGCTGAAAGGCTCAGGTGGAATTAAACTTCTTGTCAGAGCATGATATTGATGAGTAGGTGCTGCTTGATAGCACTGCTACAGCACTTTCTACCACTTTACTGATGATCAACAGTAGACTAATGGGGCAGTAACTGGCTGGTTGGATTTAGCCTGCTTTCTGTTTATAGGATGTAGCTGGGCAAGTTTCCACATTAATCGGTGAGATGCCAGTGTTGTAACTTTTCTGGAACGGTTTGGTGAGGGGAGCAGCAGGTTCTGGAGAACAAGTCTTCAGTTCTACTGCTGGAACACTGTCAGTGCTCATATCCTCTGCAATATTCAGTGCCTCCAACTGTTTCTTGATGTCACACAGAGTGAATGAAATAGGCTGAAGAGTAGTATCTGTCATGCTGGGGACTACTGGAGGGGGCCGAAATGGATCATACACTCGGCACTTCTGGCTGAAGACTGCTGAGAAAGTTTCAGCCTGATTTTTTTACGCTGATGTGCTATGCTCTGCCATTATTAAACTTCCTCCTCCTCCTCCTCCTCCTCCTGTGAGCTGTTCGATTCTTCACCACCATTCATGACTGGATATGGCAGCACCACAGTGCTTAGATTGTGGGACATGCTTATCTTTGTCGATTACTTGCTGCCTATGCTATTTGACATACAAGTAGTCCTGTCTGTAGCTTCACCAGGTTGACAGCGCATCTTTTGAGATATGCCTGGTGCTGCTCCTGGTATGCTCCTCCTGCATTCTCCATTGAACGAAGGTTGATTCCCTGGCTTGACAGCAATGGCTGAGTGGGGGATATGCTGAGCCATGAGGTTGCGGGTCATACTGGAGTACAATTCTGCTGCTGTTCGTAGCCCAGAGTGCCTCAGAGATGCCCAGTCGTATGTTGCTAGATCTGTGCGAAGACTGTCCCAGTCAGCACAGTGATAGTGCCACACAACACAGTGGAGAATATTCTCAATGGGAAGACAGGACTTTGTCTCCCCAAGGACGGTGCGGTGATCACTCTTACTGATACAGTGATGAACAGATGCACCTGCAGCTGGCAGATTGGTAAGACTGAGGTCAAGCATGTTTTTCCCTCTTGTTGATTCTCTCACCACCTGCTGCAGACCCAGTCTAGCAGCAATATCCTTTAGGACCTGACCAACTGGATCACAGTACTGCCGCTGAGCCACTCTTGGTAGTGGACATTGAAGTCCCCCGCCCAAAGTATATCTGTACCCTTGCCATCCTAAGTGTTTTTTCCGAGTGTTGTTCAACATGGAGGAGGACAAATTCATCTGCCAAGGTGGGGATGGTACATGAAAACGAGTAGGAGTTTTACTTGCGCATGTTTGGCTTGATGCCATGTAACTTCATGGAGTCGAGAGTCAATGTTCAAGATTCCCAGGGCAACTTCCTCATAACTGCATATCACTGTGCCATGACCTCTGCTGCACCTGTTCTGCTGATCGGGAATGACATATCCAGACTTGGTAATGGTAGTGTCTGGAATATCGTGTCTAAGGTATAATTCTGTGAGCATGTCTACGTCAGGCTACTGTCTGACTAGTCAGTGAGCTAGCCCCCAGATGTTAGTAAGAAGGGCACTGCAGGGTCAACAGGGCTGTTTCTGCTGTTGTCTCTTCCAGTGTTTAGCTCGACACCAGGTGGTCCATCCGGTTTCATTTCTTTATTGAAATTTCCTAGCAACTGATACAACTGAGTGGCTTGCTGGGCCATTTCAGAGGGCAGCTGTAAGTCAACCACTTTGCTGAGAGTCTGGAGTCACATGTAGGCCAGATCAGGTGAGGGTGACAGATTTCCTTCCCTGAAGGACATTAGTGAACCAGACGGCAAGTGGTTTAATGGTCATAATTTGATTCTTAATTTGGTTTTTCTTTCCCAAATCCATGTTCCTTGAACATTAGTTGAGGTCCTGGATAAAACAATCCCCAGCAGCCAAGTGGACTCAGCTATAGATGGTAGTCCAAACGTTCCAGATTTCCAAAATGAGGTAGAAAAACAGAGTTGGGGCAAGACAAAATTCCAATTCATATCCTTCAAAAGGCAATAAAAGCTCATGTTATCCATTATTCCTTCCCAGTGTCTGGTTGTATAAACCCCTCTTGAAAGTTCCCAATTTGTTCACCATTCCTGGTACACCAACCTGTGATATCATCATCAAGTAAAATTTGATTTCGGGCATAAACACTATCTGGTCAATGCATGTCTTGCTAGTTCTTCTCTTAACTGCGCTTCTCATTTTACACAAAAACATGGGTGCCATTCTAATAGGAAGTTATGTACAACAGTGTCTTTAACAGATCTAATAGTATTCCAAAAATGAATGAAATCAATAGGGGCCAGAAGATTTATTTTTCAGCCTCAGGTGTGGCCTTTGACATCTCCTACTCCAGCTCAATCACTGTGACATGGAGAGGTCACCTTTGCAGTGCTCCCATTCCCCACTCTCGACAGATGTTCACACCAACGCAAGATCCCAGCAATGTCCTCATTATTCATATCATTAGTCATTTTACTGTCATTCTTGCTTACTCACTAATGCCAATTTTCAACTCCCTCTGGCAAGTTGACCAGGAGGTGCGAAAGCATCAAGGAGCCGACCTGACGCTCTGATCATACGTCCAGTCAGCCTTCAGATCTGCAGCTGCAGTATTCGAGGATTCTGCCCTTTGTATCCAAATCAATTTTCCTCACTCCATCAAAATAACTAAAAAGAGATCAATTGCTTTTTCATCCCACTGCAGTTTTCAGGATTTTTTTTTAATTGTTACAGCTGCTTAAGCAAATACTGCCGTGCTTTACAATAATTCATTACATCTGAAATGCTTTTGTGACATTTCTAAAGTGACATGTTTGGGTCAAATATAACTCTGAGTATTTCTTAATTCCCTTTCTAACTTTTTCTACTGACTTTTAATACTTCCAAGATCAGAAAGTGTACCATTTCACAGAATCAATTTCTGATTCTCTACATCTGTAGTTCCATAAACACATTTTCCATTCTAATTATAATCAAATAAGTTTAGAATTCAGATTTCATGAAACATATTTGACGCATTCTAGATGCTGGAAAGTCACTTAAATAAACACTGAAATATGACAATAGACTCCTCTCCAAGATATACATATTATGTCATACATTTCTGAAAATGTAGCTCCAAACCAAATTTCCACTTAATAAAACAGAAGATTCACAAAACTTTGTTAACTTACATGGACAAACAATCACTGCTAAAATCAATTGTTGTAAATACCACCCTGGGGAGAAAAATGCTACTTTCAACCTCCTACAAGTTGAAACGAGTCCTGGTGCAAAAGACAAAGTTATCCAACTGGAATGGAATGACTTAGCAAAATTCGAACATTGCTAAAATTGTACCATGGCCGATGCTAAAACTTTATTTAATACATTGGCATATCAGAATCTCTGATCAAGTGAATGCAAATTTGAGGGCGTTAATTAGTCGGAATTTGTCCACATTACCTTTCTGATTGCAAGTTAAATCAATTAAAACACCATGTGCAGACGAATGATCCAAAATGCAACCTTTGAATATTTTTAATCTAAACATTCATCTTATTTTTCTTCGGCTTTTTAACTTGGCTTATGACCAAGTTTTCTTTTAAAGACAAAAAAAGGGAATAGTTAAAAAAAGCCTAAGTCACCATAATTTAGAAGATCTTATGGTCACCCACGTTTTAATAGAGATTAGTGATGTTTCATGTTCAATTTTTAATTGATAATTTAAGACAACAACTCATTAATCCTAGTGCTTATTCTCCACACAAGATGTTAAAAAGGTGATTTTGGACTCTACTCACAATGTTGAACTGAAAAGAAATGTACACGCTTTATTGATTTAGGCACACTTTAAGGCACCAGGTATCAAAGACAAGCTTTCAAAATATTGACAACAAAATTCAATCAATTAACAGAGATAATGGGAACTGCAGATGCTGGAGAATTCCAAGATAATAAAATGTGAGGCTGGATGAACACAGCAGGCCAAGCAGCATCTCAGGAGCACAAAAGCTGATGTTTTTGACACCATTAGGCTGCAGGGTTCCCAGGCGGAATATGATTATGATATGATATCATATTCCGCCTGGGAACCCTGCAGCCTAATGGTATCAATGTGGACTTCACCAGTTTCAAAATCTCCCCTTCCCCAACTGCATCCCTAAAGGGTCTAGGCCCAAAACGTCAGCTTTTGTGCTCCTGAGATGCTGCTGGGCCTGCTGTGTTCGTCCAGCCTCACATTTTGTTGTCTTGGATTCTCCAGCATCTGCAGTTCCCATCATCTCTGCATCCCTAAACCAGCCCAGTTCGTCCCCTCCCCCCACTGCACCACACAACCAGCCCAGCTCTTCCCCTCTACTCACTGCATCCCAAAACCAGTCCAACCTGTCTCTGCCTCCCTAACATGTTCTTCCTCCCACCCATCCCTTCCTCCCACCCCAAGCCGCACCCCCAGCTACCTACTAACCTCATCCCACCTCCTTGACCTGTCCGTCTTCCCTGGACTGACCTATCCCCTCCCTACCTCCCCACCTATACTCTCTCCACCTATCTTCTTTACTCTCCATCTTCGGTCCGCCTCCCCCTCTCTCCCTATTTATTCCAGAACCCTCACCCCATCCCCCTCTCTGATGAAGGGTCTAGGCCTGAAACATCAGCTTTTGTGCTCCTGAGATGCTGCTTGGCCTGCTGTGTTCATCCAGCCTCACATTTTATTATCCTGGAATTCTCCAACATCTGCAGTTCCCATTATCTATGTAAAATAGATTGTTAGTTTCAGATACTTTTTTTCAACTTGTATAATCAATATTTAAAAGTAGAAACATTCAAAATTACCAATAAACTAAATCTGACACATATGCATAAAATGGAGTTCTATAAATGTCCTGACACACACTTGCCTGCAGCAATTATGTATTCTTAGCTTTAAATTTCACTACATATTTTAGTTAAATACATAATTCTGTATTGGAAATTCTATATAGAAATTCTGTTTTTATTTTAAACGAATTGGGTTTGTCAGATTTCTCTTAGTTTCACAGAGATCTGTTAATTTGTAATTAAACACTTCAGAAAAAGCATTCTTGCCTGATCACAAACTTAAAGAATTTGGATCATCACCTCAACTATTCCTTTCCCAAATTCATTTACCTATTCAACCCCTCCACAAAGCTGCATACCTTGCTGCAGTTTCCAAACCAATGCTACTCAGTTCACAGACCTTGCTCCTTGCTAGTATTATGATACTATCGTGCCACTTGCATGGAAGCATCACACCAGTGACAAGACAAGCTTGCTGATAAGCAGGAAGGTTTCACTGTACCGTGGGGGGGGGATGGATGCAATATAAATCTATTATTAAAACTGAAGCATTATTTGTTATAGAAAAATTGCCTTGTTATTTTGATGGCCAAGTTAAATTGAAGGACTCTCAATGTGAATTTTAAGCAGAGATAGCACTTGCATTTGAGAAGCAGCATGGATGATCATAGCTCTTTAGAAAATCTGCGAACCATTCAATCTTGATCCTTTAATTTGATATCTATCCCTTAAGTCCTGCAACTACATCTCATCATCTTTCCACAGTTATTTTCCATGCCCCTATTATTTAATGAGAACCCTAAAGTGTAACCGTGGTGAGGGGACAAACTATCGCAGAACTGAAAGGTGTCCTTTGCGACAAGCATTGTTGTCTAACAATGATAGCAAATATCTAATTTATTGATTCCAATTTTATTAAAATATCTCAGTGATATTCAAATCTGTAATCTGCACTTTGCAGACTACCAGCAGATTTGATCGAAAGTTCAACCTTAAAACACGCAGTAAACTTCAACAAAACCAGTAATTGCTGGAAAAACTCAGAAGATCTGGCAGCATCTGTAGAGAGAAAACAGATGAAAAGTTTTGGGTCCAGTGAATCTCCTTCAAAACTAGCAGTTGTCATGAAAAGGTAGCATACATGCTGCAGATGGGGGAAAGGTTGGGGGGAGGGCGTCACTGGTTTAAGGAATAAGCAATAGGTGGAGACAGTGCCCAGGGACAGAAAGGCAAAGGGATGGATAACGGCGAGCCAGGGAGAAAGAAAAGCTGTAAATAGAAACTCTTAGTAGGTGAAAATGAATTGGCTAGCAGCCCTTGAGAGTGACAGGGACTAGGGTGTGGAGATGAGAAGCAGATATGGAAGGTAGTACTCACGTTCTAAAACTCAATACTGTGCCCTGAAGGCTGCAGTGTCCCCATGCAAAAAATGAGATGCTGCTCTTCCAGCTTGTGCTAAGCCTTACGGAAGCACTGCAGCAGACCCAAGTCAGAAATATTAGCCAAGGACCATGGTGTTGAGTTGAAATGGTGGGCAACTGGGTCTCAGGGTCATGTTTATGGACAGAACATAGATGTTCCACATCGCGGTCACCAGTCTCCATTTTGTCACCCCAATATAGAGGAGACAACATTGACAGCAGTGAGTACATTATACTAGATTAAGTGAAGTGCAGGTAAATTGCTGCTTCACCTGGAAGGTATACCTGGAGCCTTGCGTGGGTGAGGGGGAGGAGGTAAATGGGCAAGTGTTACAACTTCCGCAATATCAAAGGAAGATGCCGGGAGGGGAGGAGTGTACGAGGATGTTCCAGAGAAAACGGTCCCTACAAAATGTTGACAAGGGAGGGGAGGGAAATGGTGACAGCATCCCTCTGGAGGTGGTGAAAATGACGGCTTACGATCCTTTGGATGCAGACACCAGTGGGGTTAGTGAGGGCCAGGGGATTCTCTCTCTGTTGTGAGAGGGAACAGTGGAGGTGAGGGCCAAAGTGCAGGAAACTGGGTCAGACCCAGATGAGGGCCCAGTTAACCACCGTGCTGTAGAATCCTCGGATGAGGGAAAAGAAAAGAGAGCACCCCCACTCCCCCTACAGAAGCTGGCAGCATCAGAAGAGATGCAATGGAGGTGGGAGGAACTGGGTACAGTAGAATGCAGGTCTTTACAGGAAGAGGGGTAAGAGGGTATATAGTCCAGGTAAATGTGGGAGTTGGTGGGTTTGTACTAAATATCAGTGACCAGCCTATTCCCAGAAATGAAAACAGAGATGTCGAGGAAAGGGAGGGAGGCTGAGAGATGGACCAGGTTAGGGTGACAACAGGCTGGAAACTGGAAGCAAAATTGGCATTTATTTCCAATTCTGGTTGAGGGCTGAAATAAACACTGATGGCATTGATTTACCAGGGAAAAGGCTGTGGAGAGGGACCCAAGTAGGATTGAAACACATTCCACATGCACGATACATAGCCAGGCATAACTGGGGCCCATGCAGGTAACCATGATCACACATTTGATCTAAAGAAAGCGAGAAGTGTTTTTGTGAGAGATAATGGGAACTGCAGATGCTGGAGAATTCCAAGATAACAAAATGTGAGGCTGGATGAACACAGCAGGCCAAGCAGCATCTCAGGAGCACAAAAGCTGACGTTTCGGGCCTAGACCCTTCATCAGAGACGGGGATGGGGAGAGGGAACTGGAATAAATAAGGAGAGAGGGGGAGGCGGACCGAAGATGGAGAGTAAAGAAGATAGGTGGAGAGAGTGTAGGTGGGGAGGTAGGGAGGGGATAGGTCAGTCCAGGGAAGACGGACAGGTCAAGGAGGTGGGATGAGGTTAGTAGGTAGCTGGGGGTGCGGCTTGGGGGGGGAGGAAGGGATGGGTGAGAGGAAGAGCCGGTTAGGGAGGCAGAGACAGGTTGGACTGGTTTTGGGATGCAGTGGGTGGGGGGGGGGGGGGGGAGAAGAGCTGGGCTGGTTGTGTGGTGCAGTGGGGGGAGGGGACGAACTGGGCTGGTTTAGGGATGCAGTAGGGGAAGGGGAGATTTTGAAACTGGTGAAGTCCACATTGCAGCCATATGGCTGCAGGGTTCCCAGGCGGAATATGAGTTGCTGTTCCTGCAACCTTCGGGTGGCATCATTGTGGCACTGCAGGAGGCCCATGATGGACATGTCATCTAGAGAATGGGAGGGGGAGTGGAAATGGTTTGCGACTGGGAGGTGCAGTTGTTTGTTGCGAACTGAGCGGAGGTGTTCTGCAAAGCGGTCCCCAAGCCTCCGCTTGGTTTCCCCAACGTAGAGGAAGCCGCACCGGGTACAGTGGATGCAGTATACCACACTGGCAGATGTGCAGGTGAACCTCTGCTTAATGTGGAATGTCATCTTGGGGCCTGGGAAGTGTTTTTGTGTTTGAATCAGATTTCCAGCATCCACAATTAATTTTAATGTAGAAAGCTGCATTTATTTGAATAGTCCAATTTAGGAGTAGAGTAAGATTTTGTATAGCTAAATCACAAATTAGGACTTAAATTAACATCCTTTTGTTATTTGTATTTTTACATTTATCTCACTGCTTCAGTAAAATTGATGTAATATTCAATTCGTAAATGCCTGTAGCAGACAACTAATGTGGAAAATCAACAGTACTCAAAGGACTCTCCTTCTCAATCTCTCCACCTGCCTGAAAAATGTTGACCCTCAGGTTAAACTTATCACGAGCCATCTCTCTCAAACGAGAGCAATGCAATAGTCTGGTAAGACTATAGGGACTTTACTTTTACTCAATACTGCAAAATATCAGCATACAATACCAAACAGTATGTTGCCATCAAATTTTCTTTGGCTCTCTCAAAATGAATGTAAAAGATTTTTCTTTAGTTTTTTTATTGAATTACTACAGTGTGGAAGCAGGCCATTAGGCCCACTGAGTTCACACTGACCCTCCTAATAGCATCCCATCCATACCCAACCCCCTACCCTATTCATATAACCCTGCATTTTCCATGGTTATTCTAGGTAGGCTACATATCCTTAGGCGCTATGGATGATTTAGCATAACCAACCCACCTAACCTGCACTTCTTTGGACTGTGGGTGGAAACTGGAGCACCGGGAGGAAACTCACACCAGACACAGGGAGAACGTGCAAACTCCACACAATCACCAGAGGCTGGAATTGAACATGGTCCCAAGTGCTGTCAGGCAGCTGTGCTAAGCACTGAGCCACCGAATCACTTCTTCCACGTGTTGTGAAATAGAAGTCATTAACATGTTCACATAAAGTACCAAAGTTCTTAAAGGATTTAACATTATTAGCAATTATTCATTTTATTTGAAGATTAACTATGTCACTTTTATGTATAAAAGTCTGCAAATGAAATCCATCAGTTCATAAGCAGTGATAATAACTTGCACAGTTTCATTAAATTCGTTCAGTCTGTGTGAGATTCCACAAATCACTATCAGAGTTAGCATGAAGAAAAATAAGAACGTTATTCAGTCAACAGCTGACAAGAGGTCACCTCATTCCATTAGTGAGACACTGGAACGATGCAACACACAGCCTCTATCCAGCAGAGTTTGTGGTTAATTATCTGACATTTAAAGCCGACATGGTCATGGAACAGGAAGAAAGAACCTTGCTTCCATATTTCAGAGGTCTCATGGAATCTGCTGTCTCCCCAAAGTGGGTTGGGAGTTCAAATCCTAGTGTTGGCAAAGAGTTCAATTGCTAAGGGCTGTTCAGGCAAATACCAGCAACTGAGAGTTACTGAATGGAGCAATGCAGAGTTCCACTTCTCAGAGAAAAGTTGCCATAAAAAGCAAATGTTGTGTTGCTTCTTACTATAAAGTAACACTAAACACAACCGTTGAATGATTTACAGCTCAATTTAGGAGCTTGAAAGGAAGAGAAAAATATATATTTTTAAAAGCTTTTTCACTATGATATCAATGTTGTCACTGTTCTAACATACAACTGAAGTATACCAGCAACACTTTAGCATTCAACATTTCATTTGTATATGTCTTTCATTCCAGACAAAGGACTCTACCTTTTGTGCGTGCTATCTTAGAAAGTATCACTCCACATATTTACATGGAATATAATTTAGGTGTGAATCCCTGGAATATCTCCAGTAAAAAGCAGAACACCATTCCCTCCTGAAAAGAGTTTCACCCGCTTGATTTGGGTGTTAGATTGCAACTAGCTCCATTTATTTCACAGCAACACAGTGTCAGTGAAAATTAGACCAGTTTGAAATCAAAGCTACAACTGCCATACAGATGTGCAAAAATTGGCTAAGGGAGAGAGAAATTAAAATTCACATGCATTTCTCATACCAAAGTATACATTTCAAGTGGTGGCGGCCAGCAGGTCCCCAGCATGCCAATTTACATGCAAGGTTGGCCACACCCTATGCAGCAAATTCCCTGGGGGTCTGTGTGCGGGTGGTGGGGTGGAAGTGGGTTCTGACCAGAAGTCTGCAGTGCTGAGGGGGTGGGCACGATGTTGGACAGGAGAAAACAGAATTGGTTAACATGAGTCACATGTCAGCAGCCCGTGAATGGTATGCCAGAGTGCAGGCTGAATAACAGAAATGGAAGCCCAGCGCATCAGTTGGAGAGCAGACAGAACCAAAAACCACAAGGAAGGGGAAAGAGAGACCGGAAGAGCAGCAACAAGGAGTGGAATCAGAAGTCCATAATTTGTGCATCAGAGCATGGAGATACACAGGCCATGAATAGGACTGCCCAAAGTCTCTAATGCTGGCTAGAGAACTGTAAAGTGAAAGTGAACCAAGTTGGTTGGAGTCCAAGGCAGATCACCTGGATAACGTCTTTGAGTCCAAGAGTCTACAGGAGGAAGAATGTTTCCTTTGCTTTGAGGAGGCAAGGTATCTAGTTCCCTTGGTCACAAGAAGTTTGCAATCAAAGCTTCACCAATTGAACTCTGTAACCTGGCCAATTAAAAATAAGAGCTTAAGCTATTAATGCATCTTGGTGGATCTGAAGTGTTGGCTGCGAAATTCTATCATAAATAGTTTTGTTCTGAGTTAATCTTTTCCACTAATGCTCAGATAGATCGACGTCAGTAGAATAAAGGATCCTTGTTTTATAACCTTCATACAGTCGTCCATGTGTTTGAATCTCACATAATTCACTTTCTATTGTAGGTGATATCTCCATTGCTTTCACATTTAACACCTGATTGAGTTAAAAAATTCATTTTAATTTCTTTCAAATAGATAATCAAACACTGGTCTAGAAAATGCTGAGGGTTTTCAGGTTTGAACTAAGATACGAGATAATTGAGATAAAGTTGGAAGCTTGCTCAAGGACTAGTAAACCACATTTTCATTTTAAAAAATACATTGTAAATGCTTCTTGAAGTATAGTTCCATTTCATAACCAGGTGATGGTGATTTAGTATTTTCCTGTTGCTTTGTGTTTCATTAACCTCCAACTTGTTCTGTTTTGAGCCCCTGCTCGTTGAGACATATTGCACATGTTAATTTTGATTTATTTTTCTGCACACTTACTTATCCAGATCTGACTCATTATTAATTTGAACTGGAGGCTGCTCACTTCGTTCTACTCATTTAATTTAAACTTACCGCTCTTTCTGAACGGCAAAAAATACAATTTCTTCAAGCCACCACTAAATGTTACAGTTTATTGACAGATCCAACAGGAATTCCCACAAGCCACAACTCTAACAACATAAGCAGTATTCTTGTAATATACATCCCCTCGCAAATTTTCAAGTGCCCAAATGATTCTACAGTAACCTGAATACTGCTATCTGCAATTTGGCATTATTATACCTATTTTCTGATCTGGCATGATAGTAAATTGAAAATTTTTTGAAGCTACAGTAACCCGCTTTTCCACTTAGTCAGAAGCAAAACACTGCAGTTGCTATAAAATTGAAACAAACACTTTTCTCCAGAATACTTCTGAAGAAGTCATGAGATGCAACATATTAACACCATTTCTCTCTCCACAAATACTCCCTCACCTGTTGAGTTTGTCCAGTATTCTGAGTTCATTTCTGCTTAGCTTATTGATGAACAGTATGAAGACAGATCAAGTACCAAACATCATGAAATACCATCAAATCAATGTTTATAATGTTTTTGCTTAGTTTCGGAACTGAAAAATTGTTTTTTCATCTAGCAAGATAAATACAGTAGCTCTGTTTTCTTTTCTGTATGACTGTCAGTGCAGTCTCAGTTTTTCCACCTATCCCCAGGCAGGGACTTCAAAAGCAGTTTCAGTTTGTTTTCATGCTAGGAACCAAAAGTAGTTCAAGATTCCAGTTACCAAATTCTTACATCACTACGTTTTCTGAATTCAAGTTTTCCAAGTAAGATTCAAAGTAGTTTATTAATGAGAAGATTGTCTCAACAGTGCTGCTGGTACTGAATCCAGTATTATAGCATATAATGAGCCATGACAAAGTCCTGATAGCAACCTTTCTTCCATTGAACACTATTAGTGAAAATTATTTAGATCCAAAAACCTGACAGCAGAAACAGTTAATGTATCAACTGAAAATGAAACTAAAGATCTGTCAGTGGAAGTGGTTGATCTGATGTATGTTGTGGTTTCATGAGATTGGGACTGAGATTCAAATTGCCAGAGAGCTGTGACAGAAGCAGTATTTCAGATTTTCTTTTCAATGACTGTAACTTGGATTGAATATGCAGCAATAAACTAAACTCACCAGAAAATAAATACAATGAACAATAATTGATCAATATGAACAATGGCAAAATATTTAACTCGGATCCTTAAATAAACCAACAGATAAGAAAACTTATAAATGTTCTATTTAAAAACTTGAGGCACACATTATACTACAAAAACCATCTCTCCATCAGTACTGCTTTACAGCAATATCAACACTTCTCCATGAGCCTATCATTCGTGAAAATAACTCATATTTGAGATTAAATAATTTAAAATTACAAAGGAAAAATCAATTATCAGCACATGAACTAAATGTAAAAAACTGATCAGGTTTAACAATTCTGTCACCCATATGTTATTCCTTTATCGAACTGTACAAGCAAGTCTTTGGTCGAGTGACAAAATTTCAATCTAAAACAGAGCTGGAGGCTTTAACTCAGTTTAAAATAGTCTAAGCAAGTCACAGATCTGAATTCAAGGTTGTCATCCTGCAGATAGTCAGGTTCAGTGACTGAGTGCAGAATCCCATCCCACACTACAAGGGCTGCGGGGATCCATAACACCAAACTCCAATATAACACAAACAATCCTATCAGGTGCAATGAAGCTGATTATGGTCACAGAAGGAATGTTAAATTATGATCCATCAAATTATCAGTCTCTAAATCATTTGCAACTTCACAATATTCTCTCAAGGAAGGTTTGAAAATATAAAGAACAAACAAAATCCTATGTTTTCTGAAAACAATATGGTACTACTTGCTTTTATTTTGCATTCTTACCCCACTGTTGCAATGAAAGCAATTTATTTTTCCACTTGAAGTAAATATCTGAGTACTGTATCACCTCCTCTTAAATCTGCGTACATCAATAAGTATGAAACTAAAAGCTGATGACAAAAATATTCGTCATTACTGAAATGAATCAGTTGAGAGCAACTATGCATTGTATTGTACATTCAACATAATGAAATACCTCAAAACACTTCCCAGGAGCATCATACAGGTATAGTAAAAACTTAGCTGAGACCACCTAAAAAGATATTAAGCAGATGACATTCAGTCTGGTTGAAATAGTATGTTTTATGGAACACCTCAAAGAGAGAAAGTGTTAGACAGGTTTAAAAAGGACATGCCACAGCTTGACATCTTGACAGCTGAAGGTACAGCCACCGACTGAAATTAGGGAGTGAAGAGGTCAAATGAAAGAAGCACAGTTATCTTTGGAGGGGTATGGGTGAGAGTGTGGGAATTGGAGGAAATTATTAACAGGGTCAGTTAAGGCAATGAAGGTGATTTGAAAGAATGAAAACTTTAATATGAAAGCATGGTTTAATCCTGGGCCAACAGAAATCTGAGAGCATGGATGAACAGGACTTGGTGTAGTCAGACACCAATGGCACAAGTGACTTTAGGACAACAGAAGACAGAACTTGGAAAGATAGCCAAGTATATTGATATAATCAAACATGCAAGATCCAAGCCGTGGATGAGGGTTTCAGCAGCAGCTGAGTTGAGGGAGATGCTCAGCCAGTCTACATTACAGAAGTAGAAATAAGCTGTGTAAACGATGGTGCAGTTATGTGAATAAGCAATAAATAATGTGTTTTCATCCTATTCAGCTTGCAAAGCTTTTGCATAACTAATAAGGTGTGTTATCCTACCAGTTATGACTTGTCATTGTTGAAATTCTGCCAAGGAATCTTGCCTAACCAATTAGTTCACATTATTTAACAGTTTTATATATCTTCTATTTTGAATACTTTCAATTCCCTTCCATGATACATGTATTCAGTGGATGACAAACATAGGGCATAACAGTTCTTATGCATACAGCTTGTGCTGGGTTTTGAGGAATGATTTTATCAACTCAAGAACATACATTATTTTTGTAAATCTACTTTACAACCTCTTACATGACAGTATAATTATGTTTCAAATTTTAAAAAAAAGTTGAGCCCACTAGGTCTGTTTCAATAGTTTTCTCCAAAGTTTTCTTAACGCTCATTCTGGTTTGTGACACTACATTCTAAATGCTAAACTCACCCTGTGTAAAGGATATTTTCTATCCTTTGAAACACATATCATCATCATATCAAATTTTCATCATCATCATTAGAAAACAGAAACAAATTTTCTATTTATTTTATCAGATTGTCCTCAAATTTCTTTAATGGAGTGACCAAAGCTGTACACATTAATGCAATTCTTGTACATGTTCAACAGTAGAATCCTGACCATGCATTCTATGGTTCTATTACGAATTTAAATGACATTACTGCATTCCATGTGTCTTTTATTTTCAAATAAGTTAACTTTTCACAGATCTGTACACCATCACTGCATTCCATTTGGCATTTAATTCAAAAATCTATTTTCTTTGTCTTTTATTTCCAGAAACTAACACTTAACATATTTTCATAGAAATGCTTAACTGTATTTTCCACACAGTAGTCTAACCAGCAGTGTCCTCCATCAAGCTTTCAATTTATTATCAGCAAAACATTTCAATTTTATTCTAATACAGATCAGTAATGTTTTTAGTTTGTGAACTTGCGTTCACCATTAATCTCTAAAAATAACTCTACAACATACATTTATATAGCATTTTAATCAGGTTTAGAGAAACAAATTTTCTAGATATAGCATGCAGCATAGCTTCTTTTGGATTTAGGTGAGAGCAGGAATTTTAATATGAAGGTATTAATGATCAAAAACAAAAGCTCATCAGCAAAAACAGGAATGATAACTGAGCAAAAGCTGAAATGCGCAGCTGAGCTTCCAATAAGCTGAAATTCTTGAAGTGCAGAGAATGGGAGTTGGTCAAGTCAGCATTAAGTAGTCTGCATGTGACATGAACAAAGATGAGAGTTTTATGATCAAATGAGTTCAGGAACAGGTTAAGCGGGGGCACAATGTTTGAGAGTTATAAGTTGACAGTATTCAAGGATGGAGAAATTAAGTACTTGAAAACTCTGTTTTAGGTTAAATTAAATGACAATGCCCAAGACATTGATTTGGATTTGGTATTGAATCTGTTGTAGGGTTAAGCTCAATGGTTTTGTCATCCTTCTATTTAATCAGAGGATACTGTCATTCATCTAATTCCAGACATCAAACTAGCAGATTCACTCTAACGAACTAATGAAGACAGAATTTTTTTTTCAAAAAGATGGATGACACTGACTTTTAGCAGTGCACATGGAGGTGGCTTTGAACGACATCTCAAATAGCAGCATGTACAGAAGGAAAAGGCCAATAATTTATCCTAATGAGAGCTCATATCTAACAGTGAGAGTGCAGGAAGAGAATCCATTACTGGAGATGCCATGGCTACGAAATAGATCGGTAGTGCGAAATCAAGCAAAGATAGTGAGTTAGACAACAAAAAATCCTGTTGGAGGAGGATGAAACACCACAGTATGGAGCTGGAGGAACACAGCAAGCCAGGCAGCACCAGACACTAGGATGTCACTTTTGATGTTGACTGAGGTCATTTATGTCCCAAGACAGTGATTCGAAAAAAGTATCCTGGAGTAACAAGAAAGTTGATTATTAACTTAACAGGCAAAACCACATTTAAGGACTCCAATGATGACAGTTTCAAAGACTAAATGATTGAAGATGAGTTTTAAAATGATGAGAAATCCTGACAGGAAAAAAGTAAATGGGACACGAGAAGATGGAATCACTTGCACAAGACGTAAGAACAGAAGTCGAGTTTCAGTAGTTTAGTGGAAAGAGAATCAAAAGAAGCAGGAGGCAGATCTAGTGTTCAAGATAAGTTCAACAAGGGCGTGAAAGGAGATGGAAAAAGAATTAGAGTGGAGGGACCAAAGATAGGTCAAAAGAAGGTTGGCAGTTTATCTTAACAGCAATTTGCAGATGGGAAAAGCAGAAGTAACAAAAAGAATATTTTCAGTCATTGTAACAAAGCTATCTATTAAGTCCTCACATTTATTAGAGGAAAACCTGAAAGAGGCAACGGAGAGGGTTTTAGGAGATGGCTGGCAGCAAAAGAAAAGTTTACTATTGACTCTCTAAGGAGGACAATTTCGGCAAAACGGAACTTGATACGGACCAGCTAGGTCTGGTGGTGGCTAGTTAAAATAGTTGAGCACTGAATTATTGTCCCTTGTCGTTGAAGCAAATGATAGTCATTCCAAAGGCAACAACCAGATGAAAGTAAAGGTACACAGCAGGCCAGGCAGCATTAGAGAAGCAGGAAAGTCAAAGGGTCCCAAGCCTGGCCTACTGAGTACCGCCAACTCCATACTGTTATCTTTGACTCCAGTATCTGCAGTTCTTGCTATCTTTGAACCAGATGGAAGTGAACATGTTTTAATTGGGAATAAGATCAAAGGCAAATGTAGAAAATATTTAGCAAATCAGCAGCTATACAACTTTTTACAAAATGTGTTAATGGGATTTGTGCACCAATGGTAAGCCAGGACTTTTGTCTATTACAAATTGCCCTCAAAATGGCTGTGGTGAGTTGCCCTCTTGACAACAGAAGTCATGAGGTTGTAGGTATGCCCCCTATTCAATTACAAGGGGAGTTCCAGGATATTGACTCCACAACAGTCAAAGTGCAGTAAAATAGCTCCAAAGCAATATGTGTGTTTGAGAGAAGGTTTTAAGTAGCAATATTCCCATGCATTTATTGCCACTGTTCTCCTAAGAAGTGGAGTTTATAGCTTAGAAGGTGCTGTCTAAGACTCAGTGAGTTTCTGCAGTGTATCATACAGATGGCACAAACTGCTCCACTCCATGCTTATGGCAAAGAAAGTGAATGTTCAGGGTGGCAGACAAGGGAGACCAATAAACAGTGCTTCTTTTTCTTGCTAGACAGTGTTGGATTTCTTCAGTATTATACAATCTCAACAATCCAAATAAGTACAGGGCATTCCATAACACTCCTTTCTTGTGAATTAACTCACCGCAACATTCAGAATCATTGCCCTGCTTTTGCAGCTGTATTACTTATACAGCTAGTCCAGTTCTTGTTCTAGTCAATGGAACCCCCAACATACTATTAATGTTGATAGTATGGATTCAGTGTAATATGTAATTTATTGTCATACAGTCTGTTTCCATGATGAATGATTCTTCGGTCCAACCAGTCCATGCTGACCATAATCCCAAAATAAACTCATCCCACCTGCCTGTGTTTGACCCATATCTGCCCAAACATTTCTTATTCATGTGCCTATCTAAATGTCTTTTAAATGTTATAACTGTATCCACATCCACCACTTCATCTGGAAGGTCATTCCACACATAAATCACTGTGTGTTAAAAATCTGCCCCTCATGTCCGTTTATAAAATCTTTCGCTTCTCACCTTATAAATATGACCTCTAGCCTTACTGTTCCACTCCTGGGAAAAGACAACTGCCATTCACCTTATCTATGCCCTTCATGATTTTATAAACCCCTACAAAGTGTACCCTCAACGTCCTACACTCCAGTGAAAAAAAGTCCCAGCCTATTCAGCGTCTCCTTATAACTGAATCCTGCCATTCCCAGCAAAATCCTGGTAAATCCCCTCTGAACCCTCTCCAGCTTAATGACATCCTTCCTGTAACAGGGTAGCAAGAACTGGGCATAGTACTCCAGATGTCCCACTAACATGTTGTACAGCCTCAACATAACGCCCCAACTCCTTTACTCAAACAGAGATGGTCAATGACTGGTACTTGTGGGAAGTCACATAAGTGCCACGCATCAGCCCAAGCCTGATGTAATCCAGGTTTTAATGCACATGGATATGGGTTACTGTATGGTAATAACAAGAGGCAAATGAGTTTGAATACTGTGCCGTGAACATGTCCAATTCTGACCTTGGATAAGGGAAGGTAATTGATGAAGAAACCGAAGAGGGTGCAGGGAAAGCAACTCATATTCCACTTGGGAACCCTGTAGCCCAATGGTATCAATGTGGATTTCACAAGCTTCAACATCTCCCCTCCTCCCACTGCATCCCAACCCCAGCCCAGCTCGTCCCCACCTCCCTAACCCATTCATCCTCTCACCTATCGCCTCCTCCCGCCTCAAGCCGCACCTCCATTTCCTACCTACTAACCTCATCCTGCCCCCGTGACCTGTCCATCCTCCCTGGACTGACCAATCCCTTCCCTACCTCCCCAACTACACTCACCTCTATTGACTCCATCCCTGTCATTTTAACTTGTCTGTCTCCTCTCCCCTATCCATCTTCGATCCGCCTCACCCCCTCTCCCTCTCCCACTTTTCTAATGAAGGGTCTAGGCTCGAAATATCAGCTTTTGTGCTCCTAAGATGCTGGTTGGCCAGCTGTGTTCATCCAGCTTCACACTTTGTTATCTCAGATTCTCCAGCATCTGCAGTTCCCATTATCCAAGAAATTGAAGACGGCTGGTCACAGGGCACTCACCTGAGGAACTCCCACTGTCACGTCCTGTGAAAGAGTATTAACCTGCAATAACAACAACCATCTTCCTTTGTACTAGCAATAACTTTCAACATTTTTTGAAACCAGGACTCATACTTGACATCCAATTCTTGGGTGCAATTTTTGCAGAATTGTGAGAAATTATAGCAAATGCCTTTGCTGTTTTTGCTTCACTTTCTCTTAGCAGTTATAAATCATCGGGATTTTGTCATTTATCCACACGAAAAGAAAGACTTACATATATGTGGCCTTTTTATGACCTCAAGGCACCTAACATTTTACACCTAATTAAGAACTTTTGAGGTGTAATTAGCCTTTCAATGTCATATTAAATGGATAATTTATTTAATAACATTTCTTAAATGATAGCCTACGTTACCATGCTAAACCTAACTCTTGTGGGTTGACTTTTCCAAAGTTTTTCTATCCCCCAATCACTGAAGCCCAACATTAAGCAAACATTCCGTATCTTTTGCCATTATCACAATTTCTCTGCAAGTCTGTCACGTTCTCTTTTACTGTTTCTACTTCGACGTGTGCCTATAGAAACTCTGGTCTTGCCTTCTATGAGTTGCTGATTTTCTTGCGTCTCTCTTTCTCAGATGGAATCGCCCTTTTTTTGTGATATGCCCCTGCTCTGCGAAGGAGTTATGGAACCAGGCGGCTTCAGTGAGTAAGCCATGTTTTCTAGTGCTTCCATGAGACAAATTGTAAATAGAAAGGAGACGTTATTTGCATTATCTCTTCGTGTGGAGGCCAAAATCTTCAAAAGGGGCAGTAATTTCATGACAGCTAAACTTGATGAATGTAAATGAAATTAGATGCAATACTCACCCTGAAGAAGGCAGAGTTGCAGTCCCAGACTCTGATACTTGCATTTCCATCGTTCTCAGTTTTTACAACAGTTCTCTTCTAACTTTCTCGTCAGCTGACTCCTTTTTGCCTTTCCTCGTTCGACTGTAAAGTAACAGCAAGAACCGAAGCAACGTTGAAGACAAAGCGATGTGAAAATGATTTCGGGTATTCGCGGCGTAGGACACTGCAGAAAGCTGGATTTGATCAACGCCAATGTGCGTGGATTTCCCCTTTCCCCTCCTCCTCCTCCTCCACAAACCTTAAAATGTGCAGGATTTGGTTCGCGATTTCGCGAACCTCTCTATTTCTCTCCCCTTCTCTGTGAGGGTTATGATCCAGCCCAGCTTTTGCCCAGTCTCCAGCGTAAACGGCTCAACTTAAGCGCGGCGCCGATCGCTCCCGCTCTACTTTCGCAAACACAAACATTTTCAAGCTATGACATGTGTGAGAACTTGCCCTCTCCACATCAAACTTTCCACGCTGTGTGTCTGCTCGATCCCGGACACGGCGGTTTCAACATACCCCTCCCCCACTGTCCTGCTTCCTCAGCACTCGGTTTCGCATAGATTGGACCCAATTGCACACCAGCACCCAACTCTTTAGCAAAGTGCTATTTGCGTACAACTACACACAAGTGGTTTTGTTTCCCTGGTTTAAGCTTCTGTTGGCTTGAGCTGCGCATCTCAATTCTTGCCACTAGGATGCGAGAGCTATCGTGCCAGGATTGAAGGTTCCACCTGCAATTAAAGCAGAACCGAACCCTGCCAGATTTTCAGTATATTGATCTTTAAAAAAAAATGTACGTCCCAGGCAACGATCCGTCCGAGCCTTTATTTATTTTCCCACTCTGTCCAGCCATCTTGCCAAACATGTCGAAATGCCTGTTTTGCGTTTTGATTTACATTTGATCGCAAGTCCCAACATTTTCACTTGGAATTCAAACGCATTTTTTTTAGTGCAACTAGGCTTTTGCGACCAACACCTTTTAACCTTTTCTACAGACCAACCGAGGTTGTTCAGCAGCTGTGTGGTGTGGGAAGACACATCGGTACTCTACCTATCCCTAAACCGGGAGGCCTAGGTTCGAGCCCCACCTGTTCCAAAGGTGCGTAATAACATCTCTTAGAAACAATGGGTTAACAGCACAGTTCGTGGGGATTCATGCAGTGCGGTGGCAGTGTCCCTGCCTTTGAGTTGGGAGGCTCAGGTTCAAGGCCCAGAAGTGTTATAACGTTTCTGAACAAGTTGATTAGGAAAAATAATAGGATAAATGGACAATTTCACTGATACCCTAGTGGCACCCTTAACATTTAAGAACTTTTAAAACAAATTGGACTTTGGTCTCGTTTTATATTGTTAACGTTTGACGTTAAAAGAAGTGTAAGAACTCTAAACAATTCCTTACAGTACTGTAATTTTTATTTCCTCACCATTGCTTAACTTTGAGCGAAAATGAACACTGGCCACACACGGTTGTTGCTTCGTAGGAAGGTAGACATCTAGTGAAGTTATCAACGCTGCAATCTGGTGTGACTCGACTCACGGAAATTTGGGAAGACCCGACTTCTGTTCACTCCCAGCTGCGCTTTATCGAAGTTGGGGGAGAAAGGTGTCCAGCGTGTTTAAACACCTGCATTTCTCTGCATTTTCCTTTATCTAGCCACTCCTTCTTTTGAAAGAATGTGCTTCTCTTGTGAATGCGATCATTTGATACAGTGCGAGTTCTTTCAACTAGTCAGTTTCTGCAGTTTGACCTATGAAAACTGATTAGTTAGGCTCAGATTTCCTAAGAATTCACCGGGAGTTTGAACAGCAGGAAGTTGTTCACGGAGTCGTGACACATAACCCCGCTTGGATTTCGTGTTAACGAAGAAAAAGTTTATTTTCAATTGATTACTGAATTAGTTGAAGTCACAATATTTCCGACGAGACCTTACTGCGAAATAGCAATTTGATATAATTTTGAAGTTTTTTTTTGCTCTGTTGTCAAACACATTACTAAAGACTACTCCGCCCAAAACTAATCCCTTGATACTACGGCCTCCCGATGCCGCAGCAATTCTATCCGTTTGGGACGCGTACTTTTCTGATCTTAATCTCTACCTCGTGGCAGAAGCGTGTAACTGCAGCTATGGCCGTGTCTGTCACCTGCAGATAGAAGTAATTCCAAGGTGAGGGCCAAACCATGAGAGATTCAGTGACATGTTGATGTATTGGTTGGGGAGTCGGTGGTGTAGCAGTAATATCGCCCGACTAGCAATCCAGAAGCCCAAGGTGATAAAATGGATAAAGTTGTGGAGTTTAAATGTAATTGCTAGACCTGGAATGTAAATCAAGTCTCAATAATGCTGACCTTGAAACGGTGATGAACTATTATAAAAGCCCACTCGGTTTACTAATGATCTTTAGTGAAGAAAATCAGCTAATTTTACCCAGTCTGGGCATGTAAGACTCCAGACATACAGTAATGTGGTAGAATGTAGTTAGCACTGAGGGTAGTTAGCCCTCTAAAACAATAAGCCACTTAGTTTATATGACACTTAGGAATTGGCCACAAATGTTGTCCTGGCTAGTGGCATCTACACAGAATAAAGTTCTTAGAAGGTATGTGAAAGCATTGGTGAGCACAGAAGATATTTACATTAATGGTTCCAGTGATGAAGAATCTTCAACTATAATGACAGATCGGAGAGGGTGGGTTTGTTCTGTTTTCACAGAAGAAGGCTAAGAGATCTGATACGTGTTTTCAAAATAATGGGGGATCAGATAGAGACAAATTGTTCCCACTTGTAAAAGATCAAGAGAGCTAGTGCAGACATGAAGGGCTGAATAGTCTTCTACACCATAGCACTTATGTGGTAATGTGACATGTAATGGGTGCAAAGTTCAAATATGTGTAGATTGGAGATCATGTATAGACATGCTTGGTGCTTTGCATGGGTCACATAATCGTGCCAGCCATTGCTCACATGACAACCTATTACTGCAAAGGACATTGATGGGCATCCCCAATGCCCAATGGAAACCTCTCCAGTGATGAGGTCAAGGTGTCACTCAGCTCTATTTATGATTTTGTCGCATGCAGATCCTTTCAGTACACTTACTTATTACATAGCAAAATCGTGCTTTTGGGCCTAGCAGTAGTGATACTTAAAGTTCCAAGTTTCCAATTTACAGGTAAGATAAATCATTATATTGGTGGCTGTTGAAAACTTTGCAAGTGCGCAGGAATGTTTTTAGAATTGATTTGGTGAGTTCCTACAATTGACAGAAAGTGTTACTTTACTGTAGGGCAAAGAGCTTAGTCACCTGCTCATTCAAAGGCTGTTACATAACATGGGGATACAGTTCCAATGTCATTTGAAGTCAGTTCAATGGCATCTGATGGAGGAGACAGCATTCTGAAGGTAATCTGAAGTTAAGTGTTGATTCATCATGACAGGAGGTTTAGCCCTATACGTCTCAGTGTACATCCTCATTAGCACTCGCCTCTATGTTACTATCTAAAAGGCCTCATTTGACCCTCCTGTAGCAGATTTCAGTCGTGACCGTGACCTTCAGTTAGAGTTGACAAAAACACTATCCTTTTCCTTAGCCTGGCTGTGGCCCAGTTGTGCCTGACTCACCAAATGCAAATCCCTACTCTTTACTTGTATCCAAGATACATGCAATGCCACATCTGATAGTGGCTTTATGATTCAGAACAAATGCTGATGTTTCTTTCCTGTGCTGTTTCTTTTTTCTGAGTCGTTATGGCTGGGCTGTTGCAGGTTTTGGATATTTAAGAGCAAGAAATCAAAAAAGCAATCTGAACAGCTAGAGATAAATGAAACAGAGATTTCAATGTGGGGATGACGTTATTGGAATATATATGAGGGTGAGGAAAAGTATCTCGAAATCACGTCTGTGTCTTAAGTGTAGGAATTGCTGATCAGTGAGTGCTGGGGATGTAGTACCTTAAGCAACACAACAGATTGGTGAAGCATTGGGTGCAGAATTCTTAGGAAGATCCTTGACTACCCTCATGAAGTCATTAAACCTCCTTTTGCATTGATGTGAATTCATTGGGGGCTAAACTCTGAGAAATAACCTTGCCAGTTACCTGCACCCATTCCTCTTTGAGGGTGATTGTTGAGCGGCTTGTAGCCTCTGCAGAAATATGGGCTGTCTCTTCCCATTTATTTCCTCAACTGAGGCCCCCAGCACTACCTGTGAGTGTCTCCCTGTACTGCTGTTTAGTTTCCTTGTTCAGAATTGCAGTACTGGTATCTAATGTCAAAGACCAGTGTACGGTCAGAGAAGGCTATCTATGGAGGTTGCTGCTGCTCTCTGCACTCTTGTTGAATTTGTCTCCCCATCCAATCCAAATTCCGGTCATAGTTCTTCAGCTACTGGTGGAGATGTTGAAGAGAATTTTTGGAACAATATTCCATGTGTTGGACAGTAGGAAGACTACAGTTGGTGTTGGTCAAATACACTTTCTTGATAATTGTCACAATTATAGCATTTCACAGATTCCTTGGCATGCTATCTTCCTGTCAGATGAGGGTGATATGGGTTATGTTTTCATGCCAGGAGTGTTTCTGTACTGTATTTTAGTGTTTGGGCATAGATTCTGTCTGCACCTGTAGCCGTTTTTGGTTTCAGCTATCAGATGGTCTTTTCAATCTTGTATCGAGCTGTGGTTGTACTGAGATAATGCTATGGAATATGGCACCCCATCAAGGACTGAGTCTCATTTGAGGAGGTCCTCAAAAAGGTCCTCTAATAAGTGCTGTTCCTGTGCTGTACTGTTCTGCGTTTTTAGTAGTGGCAAAACTTGTCCTAGAACATGTGTGCTCATGAATTAATGGCTCCCACTTATTCTCTTCAAACCAGTCTTGTTGCTCTCTGGTATGGAAGCCCAAAGCCTCCTCAGAACTGCTGTTTACAATACATTCATGGAAAGACCAGGCACTGGACATTCTTTTTCATTAACTGCCATTAGGTTGACTGTGAGGCACTCTCTTCTTTCTTTGCAGAGCCCTTGAATCCATTGATGTTGAATTTCCTGCAATAGTTTTTCTGCTGCCATTGCTTATGTTGGGCCAAGCTGATGGAGATAGTAAACCAGATTAAGCGATGGTCAGTCCAACAGTCCCTAGGTGATATAAACATCTTTGGGATCCCATTTTTGACTATCAACTAAGAGGAACTGCTGAACAGTTCAGGTATTTGTTATGGCTCAATCAACTATGTTAAGTAGTCCATATTATTGATATGCCCGGCACAAGACTTCCAAAACCACCTCTTAGTCCAAGCTTGATCACAGTAAATGGTTACCAGGAAGGCAGAGGAAATATTTCAAGGTCATCCTTAAAGCTTCCCTGCAAAAAAAAACACACAATATTTTCTCCTACTCAAAAAAATTTCTAGGCCAAGATTTCACAAACTGGAGAAGAATTAGGAATGGTGGCAAACATTTTAAGTATCTGTGACAGGCCAAATCAAAGACAATGCAAACAGCAGCAGAAAGAAGCAAAAACTGATCACTCCTGTGACCCACCTCATCACACATCACTTGCCTCAAATGCGACTGGTTGTACAAACCCAGCATTGACTATTTAGTCACCTCAGGATCCACAACAAAAGAGCGGAAGAAGATTAGCCTCAGTTGTGAGGGACTGCCTCAAAAGAAGACTGATATTCAACAATAAGTGTTGTGTTTCTGTGCAGCTCCTATTTGAGAAAGAGAATCTGCCTGTAAGAGGAGAAGGCTGTCTGAACAATGTTGCTGTCTGCAGTGCTGCCTGGCGCGCTGCTAAATGTTCCAGCAGCCAGCATGACTCAGGCCAAAACTGCAATCAGGTAAATGAGGTGGCAATACCCAGGTTTGTGTGCTGCCTAAATTCACAAAAAAAAAAGACAGAAACTGAATTTCAAATTTCCTCTGCATTTCGCGAGACTTTGCAAAGCCCCTCTGTCCTGCCCAAAAGTATGACCATGACTTTCCGGTCACTTTCTATTTCAATCTATCATCTTGCTCTTATACTAACATTGCTGTCCTCGGTCTTTTGCAATGTTCCAGTGAAACCCAGTGCCAGCTAAAGGAGCGTTACCTCGTTCTCTGCTTAGGTATTTTACTACTTTCAGGATTCAGCACTTGAGCTCAACAGCTTAACAGCATTAGAGAATTAACACGGTTTTCTATTTTCAGTGTATTAATACTGTCCTCTCTTTTGTTTACCTCAACTGCATGCCATACCTTGTGATCAGAGATAATGGGAACTGCTGATGCTGGAGAATCCAAGATAACAAAGTGTGAAGCTGGATGAACACAGCAGGCCAAGCAGCATCTCAGGAGCACAAAAGCTGACGTTTCGGGCCTAGACACTTCATCAGAGAGCTCTCTGATGAAGTGTCTAGGCCCGAAACGTCAGCTTTTGTGCTCCTGAGATGCTGCTTGGCCTGCTGTGTTCATCCAGCTTCACACTTTATTATCTTGCATGCCATATCTTGTTTGCTTGGGTCTGCTGTCAGCAGAGCTAACCTGTTTTTCACTATGAACATCTATTCTGCACTTATATATTTTTCTAACAACCATTAACACAGCCACATATTTTGAGTCTGAGCATCTTGACCATCTGTTCCATTTACTCCTCCTCCGTCTTTGCCAACAACAAAATAAATGATTATTTTCCAGTCCCTTAAGTTCAGAAGAAGAGACACATTGGACACAAAACATTAACTCTGTTTATCTTTCCACAAATGCTGCCAGATCTGCTGAGTTTCTCCAGAACTTTCTGTTTTTATTTCAGACCCCCCCAGTATCCACAGTACCTGTGTTTAAATGAACTTCAACCCCATATCCAACAAAAAAAGACATGGACCAATTACAATGAATTACTAACCAAGCAATACAATGCATTTGTTATGGTATAAACAAGGAGTGAATAAGATGTTGCAGAGTTAAAGGACAGAGGACAATGGAACGTATCATTGCTGATATTTTCTGGAGTCCATTCAAAAATCATTATTTGCTTTTAAGTTTTATATTTATATCACAAATTTCTGTGTTCATATTTATAATTGAAATTGCCTATAGCGGGTTATTCAGTAACCATCTTGAAATAACAATGCACCTTGTGGTCAGGAAAGCGCTTCTGCCTTCAAATCTGCAAATTCTAGAAACTTCTGTGTACATATCAACATTATCGCTTCATTGAAGCACGATGCTACAATATTAAAGATGGCACGCATTTTTGAGTACTAAATATAAACATTATAGATTAAAGCAGGCACACTGACAATTGAAGTGCAAATATCAAGCAAGGAATTTCTGTAAAGTAATTTTCATTTTCATCATTGACAACGTCCAAACTTAAAATACACCATGTTTTCAGAAAAACAACAAATAGCATGTGAAATAGAGTCAGGTTTGCTCTGAACCAGTTAAACCAACGACTATTAAAATATGATATGGCCCAAGGTATTTGCCATTACTAGTTTGTCATTTACAAAGTAGCCAAAAATAATATGTTGTGTTACATGAAGTACTTTGCTGTTTGTTATGAGGTACAGTTACCTGTTACGCCTCTCAGTGTTTGAGTTCGGTTTCAGGTATTTGTTCTTCATTTTTTAGTCTGTACCTCCAAAGAAAGTAATCTTCATTTGGGTAAATAGGAATACATGTACATCTCAAACTTGCAGCGGCTGAGATCTTAGGTGCCACGCTCCTGACATAATTGCTAAGCTTCTGCAGTGCTCCTGCTGTTTAGAACAGATGTAGGAATCTCAAATGAGAATGCTGTGAAAAGTCCACATGCAAATACTCACCTTTGTGTTTCAGCTATCACTTGTTATATAGTGAAATTCCTTTGTGCATACGGGCAAATCATATTAGCATCAACATAGCTATTTTAAGAGGCTGGAGCTACGTATGTCTTTGCAAGTTCAGAAGGCACAATTGTTGTGTGTAGTTTAAATGAATGCCAGGGTCATTTACAATTCAAGCTACACTTTACAATTCTGTTATATTTAATTAATGTCAATTACAAATTTTCAGGAATTGCAGAATTGCTGTGCTCTTAGCAGAAATTTTCCCGAGTTAAATTTGTATAGCAATGAGAAAAAAAAAGCCAAATGTATGATGTAGATATTGTCAATTATCCTGAATGCTGGAACTGTGGTTTAAAAATTTTGAATCTTCCATCATTTGGAATTGAACGTCCAATTGTTCATTTTAATTTACCCATGGTTCACTACTACAGATGAGGTAAGGAACTCTGACTTTCATTCTGACTTTTCTGTCCATACAGACCATTGATATTCCAACTAAACTCAATGCAGGTTTGAGAAATACCATCTCAACTGTCCACTGACCACTTTACAAACTTCTAGTCTCAGCATTACGTTCAACAGCTTCAAACTTTAACTATTGTTATTATTTTCTCTTGGAGAATTCACTTTTGCTTTAGAATAACAATGCACCTCAAGTGCAAATTTCAGAAAGAAAACAGGTCTACTGGACTGTTCATATGTTTTATATGTACTGATTTATCATAGGAATCTATCCTCCAAAGAGAAAATAAGCCTTCCGTTAACCTGCAAAATGTTATTGTTCCAATGAAGAAAATAATGTAATTCATTAAAAATATAAAACAATTTCTTCTGCTGTTTTGTACACTGATTTTGTTGGACTGGCAGATTTGAGAAAAAAGACTCTGCTCGTGAATGTTGAAAAAATGCACCTATTACTCCTCCATAAATTAACTGTTCTGTATTTCAACTATTCTATTATGAATATTTGGTGGGGTTTCAAAACCTTGAGCTCAGCAGGTGCTATTAATGATTCAAGTACCTTTGAAACTTTGGGTCAATCATAACAAAATATATATTTGATGTGGTGTCCTGTTTGTTTAAAAAAGTAATACACACTTAAGGGATTATAACTTTTACTTCCCTTAGCTATTTTATGCCGAGCATCAATGATAATGAGTTTGCATTTAGGGTTTTCTTAGATTACTAAAAATGTATTTTCTTCATTAAATTTAACATAATTCCTATTGCTGTTGTATGACCACTAAGAGCGGTAGGTAATTTACACTGTATGTGCCTATGGAGATCATTTGGAGATGTTAAAGAATGGGGAGGTGTCATGGTGTATAGAGGTTGCATCCACATCAATGTATCTTTTGATATGATTGAATGAACAAAGTTTCAAAGGTTTTTGAATCATTAAGACCACTTAATGAGTTCTTCAAAGCCCACCATCTACAAGGCATAGTTCAGGAGTGAGACACCCGTTGACTGGATGGATGCAGCTCACCATCACTCAGAAAGCTTAACACCATCCAGGACACACAAACCTGCTTGATTGGCACCACATCCATAAGCTTCCACTCCCTCCACCACTAATGCTGAGAGGCAGGAGTGTGGACTGTCTACAGGATGAACTGCAGAAATTCGACTGAGACAACACCAAGATCCTGGGACAAGCAAAGCAGAGACAAGCATGCATTTGAAGCCTGGTGTTCCTTGAAGAAAGCCATCAACAAACACATAGAGCTCGGCCCCGTAAATACTCCACTGAGAAGGAAAACCGGAAGTGAGGCAATCTAGCTCAACAGACTCCAGAGTTTAAATAATGGGCAGGAAAACACAACAGTGCTTCATCAGAGGGTCCACTGATGATGTTACCCCACAGGGTAACGAAACATCTGCGAAACAATGAACCAGCTCGGCGAGCCAACCACCTACAACATCCACAACGAGAGCTACAAATCTACTTTAAAACCTTGCAGAAATTCACCAAAATTCCTTAGGCAGCACCTTCAAAACCTACAACCACTTCCATCGAGAAGGACAAGGACAGCAGATACATGAGAGCACCACTACCTTCCACTTACCCTCCAAGCCACTCACCATCCTGATTTGGAAATCTAATGCTGTTCCTTCACTGCTGCTGGGTCAAAATCCTGTAATTGCCTCCCTAAGGGCAGTATGGGTCTACCTACAGCATGTGGACAGCAGCAATTCAGAAAGCAGCTCACTACCACTTCTCAAGGGCATCCAGGGAGGAGTAATAAAATTCTGGCCAGCCAGTGATGTCCACATTTCCACGACCAAATTTAAAAAAAGGCACCTAAAGGTGGGTTAGGAAATTTGAGGTGGCACTGGATGGCTTTGACGTGAGTAGAAGAAAGGGGTGAGGTTTAGTGGATGTTTACATGACGTTGGGGTCTGCGCTGCTGTGTAGAAGAATTGAAGCAGCCTTTCTAACACGTCTGCCTCTGCATCCACATCCACATTCCGTATGCAATTCACTGTGTCTCACAAAATGCAGTGTAAATCCAGTTCATAAAAAGATGAAAATCCCTCAGGTGTGTATTTTGTGAGTTGTGAAGGTGTGCAAGTTGAGTTTTCCTAACCCAAACTTTTGTTCTGTGACTTCCTAAGAATATATCAGATCGTTACTTGTCAAACTGTTTTTTCTTTTGCCATTCGATACTGGCCATTCAAGCCGAGACAAAAACATGAAAGTGATTTCTCTACTAAAGTAAGAGCAAGTAATTTGTTTATATCATGGATAGTTGGTTGTTTGCACAATATTAGTGTCAATTGTGCATTCAAAAAAGCTTTTGTGGAATTTGTAGAGAACTCAAGTTTCCAAACTGGAAACTTCCAGCAGAATATATGCTTATTTCTCTTAAACAGATATCCTATGTATTTAACAGCTTTTCATAATAAGTTTGTATTGCACTATTCAAATGCTACACTTACGATTGCTGCATTGTTCAAATGGTAAAACTCTTCAGAGATATTCATAGGTTTTCTACAAGCTTTGTTTGAATTGTTGCACATTGCATCCTTACATTTTACAAAGGAAACTTCTGTCTGTAACCTTAGTTACTGGTTTCAGATGTTGGCATTGCAAAAATATCTTCAGAATATTTTATAACTTTTCATGCTGCCATTTTAAAATTTCTGCCAGTGCACTTAATGCCATTAAAACTCAAAATCTCGTGCAATCTTGATGGGAGAAAAATTAAAGATAAAAGTTGTGTAAATGGGTGCAGAAAGTCATGGTACATGAAATAAAAGAAACTTGACATCAATGCTTGAACAGATAATGAACAAATAAAACTGCTTTTTTTCCTCAAATGCTACTTAGAGAATTAAGTAGTTTACAAAACAAAACTGATATCTACAAATTCACTCCATTCACGTCAACTGATTCCAGATTCCAGCATCTGCAGTAATTTCCTCCTATTTCACTTTCAAATCTGATCTTGATTTTATCAGAGATAATGAGAACTGCAGATGCTGGAGAATTCCAAGATAATAAAATGTGAGGCTGGGTGAACACAGCAGGCCAAGCAGCATCTCAGGAGCACAAAAGCTGACGTTTCGGGCCTAGACCCTTCATCAGAGAGGGGGATGGGGAGAGGGAACTGGAATAAATAGGGAGAGAGGGGGAGGCGGACCGAAGATGGAGAGTAAAGAAGACAGGTGGGGAGGTAGGATGGGGATAGGTCAGTCCAGGGAAGACGGACAGGTCAAGGAGGTGGGATGAGGTTAGTAGGTAGATGGGGGTGCGGCTTGGGGTGGGAGGAAGGGATGGGTGAGAGGAAGAACCGGTTAGGGAGGCAGAGAGAGGTTGGACTGGTTTTGGGATGCAGTGGGTGGGGGGGGAAGAGCTGGGCTGGTTGTGTGGTGCAGTGGGGGGAGGGGATGAACTGGGCTGGTTTAGGGATGCAGTAGGGGAAGGGGAGATTTTGAAACTGGTGAAGTCCACATTGATACCATATGGCTGCAGGGTTTCCACATTGATACCATATGGCTGCAGGGTTTCCACATTGATACCATTTCCACTCCCCCTCCCATTCTCTAGATGACATGTCCATCATGGGCCTCCTGCACTGCCACAATGATGCCACCCGAAGGTTGCAGGAACAGCAACTCATATTCCGCCTGGGAACCCTGCAGCCATATGGTATCAATGTGGACTTCACCAGTTTCAAAATCTCCCCTTCCCCTACTGCATCCCTAAACCAGCCCAGTTTGTCCCCTCCCCCCACTGCACCACACAACCAGCCCAGCTCTTCCCCCCCCACCCACTGCATCCCAAAACCAGTCCAACCTGTCTCTGCCTCCATAACCGGTCCTTCCTCCCACCCCAAGCCGCACCCCCAGCTACCTACTAACCTCATCCCACCTCCTTGACCTGTCCGTCTTCCCTGGACTGACCTATCCCCTCCCTACCTCCCCACCTATACTCTCTCCACCTATCTTCTTTACTCTCCATCTTCGGTCTGCCTCCCCCTCTCTCCCTATTTATTCCAGTTCCCTCTCCCCATCCCCCTCTCTGATGAAGGGTCTAGGCCCGAAACGTCAGCTTTTGTGCTCCTGAGATGCTGCTTGGCCTGCTGTGTTCATCCAGCCTCACATTTTATGATCTTGATTTTATGTTTGGATTACAAGCAAATGCATTCTTAAATAATACCATATTTGGGGTACTCGTATAGGTGGAAATCATGGGACCCCAATGGTGATTTTTGGTCTACATATCAGTTAGCCATGTGAGGGATGTAGCAAGTATCTCCATCTTAATTTGCGTGACCCTTGTTTGTATAATGCTGATAAATTGTACGTGTTCTCTGTTTGTTGTTTTTTCAAGTTTTCTTTTCCTGGTCAGATTTTCAAATTCTTCCATACATTTTAGCTTTGAGCATTGAATATTTAGGTGGACAATCAGATTTGGTTCATAAAATGTAGGCTCAGAATGCAAAATACCGATCTGTAACCCAGTTTCAAATATGCAGCCAGCAATAAGAAATTAAAATGTTCTAAAATCTTCCCACAGGCCAAATTTAACCTGCTTCATTGACAAAACTCAGCCAAGCTACACAAATCTGTGCTTTGTAGGTGTGATTTTGATTTAGATAATAAGTTGATTTGAATTTTGTTGCCTTTAATTCATGGCTTGAGGCCATTTAGCTGCCTGACGCCTATCTTCCCACCAGAATGTAGGGCAGAGGCGGGAGTGGCCAGGAAGTTGGTGAAAGGGCCACCTTATTTCATTATATAAGACCCATACCTTCAGGACTTGCAAGGGATTGTTGTCTGTAAAATCCAGCCAATGTTTTCAACTCTGGCCACTGCTTGATCCTGGCACTGCTGGAACAACAGAGCTGCCATCCAAATAAATAAGCTGGCAGGTCTCTGGGGCGGGACTTTCTTCCAGGCAACAGTGGAATTCACACACTGACTTAATTAAGGCTGATCCCATCATATTATTGCTATGGACAAGCTGGCTTTAAAGTCAACAGGCTGAAGGTAAATTTTTCATGTTTGGGAAGATGGCAGATGTGGGATGCTGGGGCTGCAGGTTATGTCTCATCATAAAATCCAGCTGCCCATTCTAATGACAATACACCACCTAATAATGTCACTCATGTCAATGTGTCCCACACTCCTCAGTAAGCTTTCCATTTTCTTCACAAACTCTCAAGCCTGCCCTGTGCCTATTGGGATTCCAAAATATGCATCACTGTACGAAATTGATGTACCAGAAGAAATTTGATGTTTGTACCCCATTTTATATGGAAACCCAACCTCAGTGGGGTGGGTGTTCATATACAATGCTCTCTTGACCACAAAAGGTGCAGAGGGATAAGTTACACAATTAGAAATGTGGAGTAGAATTCTGAATTTTATTTTCAGGAAATCTATGTGTAGCTACTTGCACACCAAAACGCACATCCACATCTGATTGAAAATGGAGCTTGACACATTCTAAAACAGTAATCAATTACGTTGTAACGGGTGCATTTCCAATTTGTTTCTGGTCATTGACTATGAAGTCAGTCAACAGATATCAGGGGTGGAAGGGAATATGGAGATGAGACCCTAATTAGATCAGTTATAATCTTAATGAATGGAGAAGCAGGCTGAGGGAGCTGAATCATCTACTCCTAATCGTTTTATATTAATTTGTATACATTTATATTAATTTCATTAGTTTTCCGATTATTGGTATCAGGCTAATTTCAGTTGTCCCCAGGTTTAACTTTGCCAACTGTTTTTAGCATGAACACATTTCACTATTTCTAGATTATAACCTCATTAATGTTCATCAAATTTCTGAAAATTAATAGCAGCTTCACAAATCTTCTCATCTTTCTAAGATTTATGATAATTAATTGTTTACAACCAGCATGTTTTGAAGTCTCAAAATGATTTGTAGCATGTCTGTGCAAAAGAATGTCTGAGAACTCCAATCATAAACATAAATTAATGGCAAAAATAATAACAGAAAGATGAGAAGATTTGTGAAGCTGCTATTAATTTTCAGAAATTTGATGAACATTAATGAGGTTATAATCTAGAAATAGTGAAATGTGTTCATGCTAAAAACAGTTGGCAAAGCTAAACCTGGGGACAACTGAAATTAGCCTGATACCAATAATCAGAAAACTAATGAAATTAGTATAAATGTATACAAATTAATATAAAAGGATTAGGAGTAGACGATTCAGCTCCCTCAGCCTGCTTCTCCATTCATTAAATAATACTTTATATATGGCCCAGAATGGGGTTACAGGAAAAGGAAGAATGTTGTGAAAATTAAGTGAGGTGGTAACAGTTATTTTTAATGTAACATGCCAGGGCTGTTCAAGTTTGATGTAAGATTAGGTGTGAGCATGTGCAGGACTCATTCAGTGGGTTGGCTCTCATCCCAATTGTTCAACAACTAAAAGGCACAAGAAATGCAAAGTCAAATTGTCGTGCAATAGTTGAGTATGGAAGCTTGGTTTATTAACTTATAACAATGTATATTGTTAATGTTACAGTCATAGTTCCATCAGATTCACAAATGAATGTAAGAATAGCAAATAAAAGTTGAAACTGCGAGAAATCTGAAATTAAAACAGAAAATGTAAGAAATCTGCAGTAGATTTTTCTGAAGGGAAATGTTTCAGATAAGGACACCTTAAATATGCCAACACATTTGCTCTTCAATGCAGAATGAGATGTGAATTTTCAGTATTTTTTTGTTTTTACTGCATAGTCAACATTTGTTGTATTTTAGCAATTTGGTTGGCTAAACTGTTTGAATTTACATTATTGAAATGTTCAGTCTCTTAGAAATTGAAAAAAAAATTCAGTAGATGAATATAAGTTAGTTGAGTTCTGAAATTGACGCATTGCAATTGGCCATAAGACCATAAGACATAGGAGCAGAATTTAGGCCATTCAGCCCATTGAGTTTGCTCTGCCATTCAATCATGACTAATAAGTTTCACAACCCCATTCTCCTGCTTTCTCCCCGTAACCTATGATCCCCTTGACAATCAAGAACCTATCTATCTCTGTCTTAAATATACTCAATGATCTGCCCTCCACAGTCTTGTATGGCAGTGAATTCCATAGTTTCACCACTCTCTGGCTGAAGAAGTTTCTCCTCATCTCTGTTCTAAAAGGTCTTCCCTTTACTTTAAGGCTGTGCCCTCGGGTCCTAGTCTCTCCTACCAGTGGAAACATCTTCCCAATATCCATTCTATCCAGACCAGTCAGTATACTGTAAATTTCAATTAGATCCCCCCTCATCCATCTAAACTGCATTGAGTATATATCCAGAGTCCTCAAATATTCCTCAAATGTTAAACTTTTCGTTCCTAGGACCATTCTCATGAACCTCCACTGAATCTGCTCTCAGGCCTTTACATCATTTCTGAGATATGGAGCCCAAAACTTCACACAATACTCCAAATGTAGTCTGACCAGAGCCTAATAGACTCTCAGAAGTGCATCCCTACTTTTATATTAAAGATCTCTGAAAATAAATGCCAAAGTTGCATTTACCTTCCTAACTACTGACTCAACCTGCAAGTTTACCTTAAGAGAATCTTGGACTAGAACTCCCAAGTCTCTTTACAGTTCAGACTTCTGAATTTATTCCCTTTTTAGAAAATAGTCTATGCCTCTATTCTTCATACCAAAGTGCATGACCTCACACTTTCCCACACTGTACTTCATCTGCCATTTCTTTGCCTGTTGTCCTAACTTGTCCAAATCCTTCTACAGCCTCCCCACCTTCTCAATACTACCTGTCTCTCTACTTATCTTTGTATCATCTGCAAACTTAGCCAGAATTCCCTCAGTTCCTTCATCTAGATCACTAAAGTATGAAGTGAAAAGTTGTGGCCCCAACACTGACCATTGTGGAACATCACTCGTCACTGGCTGCCATCCTAAGAAATACCCTTTTATTCCCCACTCTCTGCTTTCTGTCAGACAGCCAATCTTCTATCCATGCCCTCACCTTGCCTCTAACACCAAGGGCCCTTGTCTCACTCAGCAGCCTCCTGTGCGGCACCTTATCAAAGGCCTTCTTGAAGTCCACGTAGATAACATCTGTTGGCTCTCCTTGGTCTAACCTGCATGTTACTTCCTAAAATAATTCTAACAGATTTGTCAGGCGTGACATCTCCTTGATGAAACCATGCTGACTTTGCCTTATTTTACCATGCACTTGTAAGTATTCAGAAATCTGATCCTTTACAATGGATTCTAAATCTTACTCACAACCAAGGTTAAGCTAATCAGCCTATAATTTTCAGTCTTTTGCCTCACTCCCTTTTTAAACAGAAGTGTCAGCAATTTTCCAGTCTTCTAGGACCCTCCTTGACTTTATTGATTCCTGAAAGATCATCACTAACACCTCCACTATCGCTTCAGCTATCTCTTTGACAACTCTGGTGTAGTCCATCTGATCCCAGTGGCTTATCCACCTTCAGGCCATTCAGTTTTTCTAGCATCTTCTCCTTAGTAATGGCCACCATACTCAGCTCTGCCCCCTGACTCGCCCAAATTTTTGCGATATTACTTGTGTCTTCTACTGTGAAGACTGACACAAAGTAATTATTCAGTTCCTCAGCCATTTCTTTGTCCCCCACTACTATCTCTCCAGCATCATTTTTCAGTGGTCCGTTGTCCACTTTTGCCTCTCTTTTTCCCCTTATATATTGAGAGAAATACAACTCCTTTATATTATTGGCTAGCTTACCCTCATATTTAATCTTCTCCTTCCTTATTTCTTTTTAGTTTTGTTACCCTCTGTTGGTCTTTGTAAGCTTCCCAATCCTCTGGCTTCCCACTGCCCTTCACCACATTATATGCTTTCTCTTTTGCTTTTATGCTATACCTGACTTCCCTCATTAGCCATGGTTGCCTCATCATCCCTGTACCATGCTTCTTTCTCTTCGGGATGAATTTTTGCTGTGTCTCCTGAATTGTTCCTGTCATTGCTGTTCCACTGTCTTTCCTGCTCGGCTCCTCTCCCAGTCAATTCTGCCTACCTCTTCTCTCATGCCACTGTAATTGCCTTTATTCAGCTGTAATGCCATTAATTCTGATTCTATCTTCTCTCTCTTTCTCAAATAGCAGAGCAAATTCAATCATATTATGATCACTGTGTCCTCAGAGTTCTTTCACCTTAAGCTTCCACAAGTCTGCCTCATTGCACAACAATAAATCCATAATTGCCTGTTCTTTATTGAGCTCCACCACAAGCTGCTCCAAAAAGCCATCTTGTAGATATTCTACAAATTCCTTCTTTTTGTGATTCACTACTAACCTGATTTTCCCAGTCCACCTGTGTATTGAAAGCCCCCATGATCACCATAACTTTGCCTTTCTTACACAGCTTTTCTATCTCCTGCTGCATCTTGCACCCCAGTTCCAGACTACGGTTTGGAGGCCTGTACATAATTCTAACTATGCTGTTTTTTACCTCTGCGATTTCTCAGCTCTACCCACACAGAATCTACACCATCTGACCCTCCTTCATTTCATACTATTGATTTAATTTCACTTCCTACTAATAAAGCAACCCCATCCTCTCTGCCCACCTGCCTGTTCGATTAGATGTGTATCCTTGGATATTCAACTCCCAATCCTGATCCCCTTGCAGCCATGTCTCTGTGATGCCCACCATGTCATATCTGCCAAATTTGATCTGCACCACAAGCTCATTTCCCTTGATTCTTATACTGCATGCATTCAGATATAATACCGTCAATCCTGTATTAACTGTCCCACTTCTCATTATCACTCATTTTTCCGGTGTGCATGAAGTTTGATTCCTAACCCTTTGCAAACACTCTGTCCTATTTGTGTCTATGCTGGACAATTTAATAATTCTCCTGAGTTCTCTTTCCCACTTTTTTTCTTCATATTTTTCCCACACAGTGGAATCTATCCCTGCAGATGTTAGCCTGCTGCTTTGTTCCCCACTGGGTGACATTTCATCATTCCCCCCCCCAACTTTCTAGTTTAATGTCATTTTAACCAGCATGTTTACCCTTTATTCTTGAAAATTGGTCTCAGCTCGGTTCAGGTAGAGACCGCCCCAGTGGTCCATATCCCTTCTGTTCCAATCTTAATGTCAGTGCCCCGTTAAAAGTAACCCCTCTTTCCTGCACCACTGTTTTAAACCTGTGTTTATTTTCCTTATTCTCATGTTCCGATGCTAATTTGCACATGACTTGGGCAGTAATCTAGAGATTATAACCCTTGAGGACCTGCTTTTTAATTTCATTCCTAGCTCCTGAAAATCCCTGAACACGTGCTCTTTCCTAATCTTGCCTCTGATATTATTTCGACGTGGACCACAACAACTGGATCCTGTCCCTCCCTCTCTAATATCTTTTCAAGCCAGTCAGAGGTATCCCTTACCTTGGCACCAGGCAGGCAACACACCATGCAGGACACTATCTATTCCCCTGATTCTAGAATCCCCAACAACTACAACCTGTCTTTTTGCTTCCCCCTGTTGAATAGTCTCCTGTACCATGATACAGTGGTCAGTTGGCTCATCCTCCCTGCAGCCCTTTTCCTCATCCACACAGGGAGCAAGTACCTCGTACCTGTTGGACAACGTCAAGAGCTGAGGTTCCTCTGTTCCTGACTGTAGGATCCCTCTTCCTGCCTCACTTGTAGTCACCCCCTGCTGTCCCTGGCCCTTGACCAAACTTGAATTACTTAATCTACCAGGTGTGACTCACTCCTGAAAGAAAGTGTCCAGATGTGCCCCAGTGTTTGAACCTCAGAGTCCAGCTCATCAACTCTGTGCCGAAGTTCCTAGAGCAACCAACACTTGCTGCAGATGTGTTCACTGCAGTTTGCAATGGAATCAGCCAGCTCCCACATCATACTGCTACAACACATCACCAGTCCTGCCATCTCTATTTAATTAATTACTTTATTGAGTTAATTAAATACTTCTTGGCTCCGTTCTTTTTTCAAATTTAGTGCAGACTTCCTCCCAGCGAATCAGGTCACAGCCTCCCTTCGACATCACTCCAGCTTTTTCTGGCAGCTACAATATGGCCCAAGCTCTGGTAGCTTTATACTCACTCTGCTGCTGCTGGGCCAGAACAGTCTGTAAAATGGGTGAGAATATCGCTCCTACCTGGTCTTTCTTTCTGAAGAAGTCAATTGATTGGTGATAGAACTGATCTCTTTCTTTTTATGTTCTATGCTGTTGTACCTGGTATTTTTATGATAATCAAAAATGTCGTTCATCCATTTTTATTTGATTTTCTTCCAGAAAAAGGGCATGCATGAAACCAAGGTTTCACTGTATTATAACAATAACCTGAGATTGAGAAACTTTGTGCATGATTTAGAGTATAGGGCTGTTCTGAAAGTTAAATGAACTGTTAATAACATTCACATTTGAAACATTTTATGATTTAGTGGTATTCTGACAAAAAACAGCTGCTATGCATCAAATTCATTTTAACCTTTCATCCTACAGGCTGCATCTGCTGTTGTTAGGTAATTATCAGGTGCAGTTTTCTCACAGCTGCTCATGTTAAAGCACCAAATGTGGGTTGAATTCCCATACCTGTTTACCTATTATTTTAATCATATTTTGTACGTCTAACAGGGCATTGCCTTTTATAAGCATTCCTATTTCCAGTTCCACATTGCAAAAACACGGTACCACGGAAGGCATTGTGACGTGGTTCACTTGTATCATATCCAGACGGTGGGTGTGGTGGATAGATGAAGAGTTTGTGTGTTGTGGAAGTTCAGCAAACAGGTGCCACAACCAGCAGCATTTACCATCCTTATCTGTCTCCCACAGCAAAATGCCCAGAGCTGTCCTTCTTCCTTAGCTGTGATCCTTCAACTCTCATAATACATTGAAATATACGACAACAGAAATTGCTGGAGAAACTCAGCACGTCTGTCAGCATCTGTGGAGAGCAGACAGGGTTAATGTTTTGAGTCCTGTGTTCTAAGGAAGAGTCGCAAGACTTGAGCTGTTAGTTCTGCTTTCCTTCCACAGATGCTGCCAGACCTGCTGAGTTTCTCCAGCAATTTTTGTTTTTGTTTGTTTCAGATCTCCTGCATCCACAGTTCTCTGTCTCGTAATGCATTGCCACATTATGTCAATGCTTCCAAATACAACAGCTATGTTCCCATTTAATCACTTAAATCACCACCTGAACATACGGAACAACAACTGTGACTTCAGCTATTTCTTCAAATTACATGGAGTGAAACGAATTGGCTGAAGACTGGCATTTATGATGCTGGAGATGCAAGGAGGGAGGCCGATATGGATCATCCACTTGCAGCTTCTGGTTGCAGATGTTTACACATATTTTAGCATTTTTGTTTTCTGCTAATAAGCTGAGATCCATAATCGTTGAGGATATTTATGAAGCGTTCTCCTTCTGTGAGCTTTTAATTGTCCACTGCCATTCATGACTGGACATGAAACTGAGAGTTTAGGTCTGATCAATTTGTTGTGGGATTGCTTAGCTTTGTCAATGTCATGGTTTGGCATGCAGGTCGTCCTGTGTTTTGTATAACCAGGTTGATACTTAAAAAACAGGTAAGCCTGTTTCTGCTCCTGGCATCCACTCCTACACTCTTTATTGAACTAGAATTGATCACCCCACTTGATGGTAAACTTCTTTTTTCTTTTATTAATTAACAGTATGAGGGTGTCTCTGGCTAGGCCAGCATTTATTGCCCATCCCTAATTGCCCAGCAGGCAGTTCAGAGTCATCCACAGTGTTGTGGGTCTGAAGTCACATGTAGACCAGACCAGGCAAGGACGGCAGTTTCCTTCCTTAAAGGACATTAGTGAACCAGATGGGCTTTTTTCCCAACAATCAACAATAGATTCACGGTCATCATTAGATTGTTATTTCCAGATATTTATTGAATTCAAGTTCCACCATCTGCTGTTGCAGGATTCAAACCCAGGTGTCTGCAAGATTATCTGTGTCTCTGGATTAACAGTCTAGTAATAATACCAGTAGGCCATTACTGCCCCTGATAATGGTAAAGTGAAGAGCTATGCCAGGCCACGTGATTATAGATTTGGTTGAATACAATTCTGCTGCTGCTAATGACCCACAGTTCCCTGTCTATTTGAAATCTATCTCAATTAGCACAGTGATTATACCGCACAATATGATGGAGCGTATCTTCAATGTGAAGATGAGACCTTGTCTCCAAAAGCTTCCTGCATGCATCACTCCTTACTGATATTGCCATGGACAGATTTATCTACTACAAGCAGATTGGTGAGGATGAGGTCAGGTAGGGTTTTTCCTTTTTGTGGTCCCCTCATCAACTGCTGCAGACACAGTCTAGCAGCTTTGACCTTTAGGCCTCTTTTTGCTTGATCAATAATGGTGCTACTGAGCTACCCTTGATGATGGATATTGTTGTCTGGGTGGTGGACTACAATCTGTGCCCTTGTCATCCACAGTGCTGCTTTTGACTGGTATTCAATGTGGAGGAGTACAGATTCAGCAGCTGAGTGGGAAGGAGCATCGTAGGTGGTGATCAGCAGAAGGTTTCCTTGCCCATGTTTCACCTGATACCATGAGATTTCATGAGGTCCACAGTCAGTATTGAGGACTCCCAACACAACTCCTTCCCAACTTGTAACAGTGGCTCTGGTTGGCCATCCCTTCTGGTGGAACAATACATACTAAGTGGAGCAATTTACCAATTTGTCCTCGAAGTCTATCCTAAACCTTCCAGTATTGTCCCTTAGTCTGACACCAAAACATTGTACTATTTCATACAGTAATTTTATCTGTGCATTTTGCTTTGCCTTTCTAATGCTACACTTGGTAAACATACCCCTACGAAATTAGTTTAAACTCTCTTCTACAACATCAGTGATGATACACACCAACTCTGTGAAGTACAAATTGCGTATGTAGGTCCCCCTACTATTTAACTCGTCCCATTGCTTCGAGATTTAAAGTACTCCCTCCTGCATCACCTCTTCAACCATCATTCATATTCTGTATCCTCCTATTTCAATTCTAATGCCAAGTAAGTACAATCAGCTTATTACTAGTTTTGAATTCCTGCTTATTTATTTTTCTCTAACTCGCTAAAACTTATTGCAGGACTTTTTAAATTCTGGATCATGATCTTTGGTCGTTTACCTTCTCCCTTCAGTGGCTAGTCCATGATATCCTGGACAAAAGTTGCAAAAGAGACAATATTACCAGCTAGGAATCATACCTGAGCCTGCAGAAATGTCTGTCTGTTTCCCTAACTATTGATTTCTATACCATTATTGCATTCTCAAACTTCCTGCTCCCTTGCTGCACAGTTGGGATGTGTGGGGTGCTGTGGACATGAATACGGTTGTGCTCCCCAGAAGAATAAATGTCCTCATCAGTTTTCAGACTGGTTGGAGAATGGAGTGCACAAGAGAACCCCGAGCCTCTACCTGCTTGGTCCTTGATGGCCCTTCATTGACTGAAGGTCATTCATGTCCACTTTGCCTGAATTATCAAAAGCTGCAGTGTCACCACCTCCAAAACCATACAATCCATGTAGCTGTCAGCATTATGGATGTACAACGAAGTTGTCAGTCATTACTAGAAACGTAAAACCCAGTGTTGAACCCCTGTAGATGATGACACTTCCTGTACATGTTTTTCCCAGTATATGAGACCATACCCTGTTCCTACATTTCATAAAATGTACATTCAGCAAGATTGAGATGTTTTGTCAGGTCGTTTAAGAACTTCTAAATGAAATACAGTAGAAATAAAACTTAAGACTTTAAAAAAATGAAAAACTAAAATCTTGCGCTTTTAGTTCTAATTTATTTATTCAGTTCCTTAAAAGCTTACCTCAAAATTTTAGTTGATATTAGTTCCCTCAATTGTGATAATTCACTTGTTGTTTTGCAAGTTTCCTGCCACTCTCTCCCTGTCTGTCCTATATCCGTACTCTTCACCATCCCATTACTGTCTCAAGAACATGTCTCTATTTTACTTTTTACATGGTTGTGTTACTTGATTTAAACAACAAAATTGTTCCTGAGCATTTTTGACATTCTGAGCTTGTGTAAAGATTTTGTGATTGGCAGTTTGTCTCACTAGCAAATGTCTAGGACACCTGCCAAAATACAGTGGGGTATTTTTCATATACTTGTTGGATCATGGTGATATAAATTTAGTGCAAGCCTGAGTAACAAAGTTTCTGTGGCTTTCCTGTTCGATCATCTCAAGGACAGAAAGATCAGCTTAAGAACAGGATGTGTAACAGGAATAGCTGGGGCACTCAACCAGCACCTACAAATAAGGCAGGCAAATCTTTCAGACTGAACTCACCAATATTGTTCATTCTCTATTCCTGGGGGGATTTCCAAGCCCTATACTTACATGCTAGCATTCGTGACATGTTAGATTCTTTCTGATGATGAGATCCATTGAAGCAGGATTGATGTGTGTTTGGACAAGCTGCATTTATCTTAAAAGCTTTCATTTTAAGCACAAGTCCATAGTCCAATCTATCAGTACGGATTTTGACAGTCAGTACATTAAATATCAACCATATTGCCAGCATCTTTGGGGAGTTCTTAAGAAATCTTTTAACATAAATCAACCTTTCACAATGACCTTTCTTTGGAAAGGACATTTGCAAAATTAAAGCGTAAATGACATCATATTGACTTGATAGATTATAATATGCTTTTGTACTTGTAAAATGTCAGCTTTAACTTTTTTTTTGATATACAATAGCCAAGAATTTTGCTTAAAATTTGCATTTTACTATTTTCCAATACTCAATAAAATTGCAATTCAGACAAGTAATGGTCATGAGTACATTCTGCCTGGTAAATGTCATAAGCAATTATGCAGTGGAGCCTAAGGCAAATGATGGGATAGAAATTACTATGGATTGCACATAGCTTTGTGTAAAGAAAGAACAAAGCATACCATGTTTTAAACTAAACAGCCACTTCTTAGTCTTCTGTGAGGCTCTAAGTATTGCAGGTGAACTTGTACAACAAATTTTAGGTTTATATATAATTTGGAAGGCAAATGTCTTAAACCCTCCTTTCAAAGATTAGTCAGCTGCCTTTTTCATGAAACTATAGTTGCCCCCATGACTAATGTGCGAAACATAATTAGAATGCTGGAAATATTCGACAAATCAGGCAGCATCTGAGCAGAGTTAACATTCAATTCTCTGATCAATTACCTTTCATTGAGAACTAAAAAAATGCTTGTGATAATCCTAAATTTCAAGTTAGCACAGACATAATAAAATTGCAAAGGGGAGCAAAAAGCAGAAAGGAATGATTGTGATGGATGGAAGTAAATAAAAGCAAGAGATGATTGTGCAACACTACACCTTTGAAAAAGTTATTAATTCTGTCAGTTTGTAAACATTGAAGTGTCGCAATGAAACAGAAATATGAAGCAAGAGAATATTGATCATGGTAAAATCGTGATTTTTATCCCTTTACCAGAAAGAGTTTCACAGAAATTCATTGAATTATTCAACACATTAAATCAAAATGCACATGGGGGAGTTCGTATAATACTGTTTTTTTTGAGTTCATGCTGACTTGTTTGAAAATACTGCACTTCCAGCATGGCAAAAATTCAAAACTTTAGAAGTTCCAGGAGAGCAAACAGGAATTTTTGATGGTTGCCTCCTTACTACTAGGACACTAAATTTCATTGAAACAATTCCCCTGCTGCCTAAGCTGAGATCAGGTAGTTTAATGTAGGTCAGGGATCAAATATTGAACCTTCCTGTTATGAGTCACACAACACTAGGTTGTAGTCCAATAGATTTATTTAGAATCTCACAAGCTTTCAGAGCACAGCCCCGTCGTCAGGTGCAGTGGAACAGCAGGCACACAGGCACAGAGTTTATAGACAGAGAATTCACAGGCAGAGAGATCAAAAGATCATATAACTGGTTTGATAAGAGTGTCAGATAAGAAGTCTCTGCAAGTGACCAAGGATGTTAGACTCTGTGTAAAGTGTTTATAAAGTTAACGTCAGTGCTGTGCTGTCATGACAATCAGGCACAGCCATAGGAATATACAAAAGGTGATACCTCAGGCCAGAGATAACAAAGTGTGGAGCTGGATGAACACAGCAGGCCAAGCAGCATCTCAGGAGCACAAAAGCTGACGTTTCGGGCCTAGACCCATACCTCAGGTCAGACATTGAATTGTAGGCGTGAGGCCTTGTTCAGAATCTGTTTGAGTTTTAACCTGGAATCAGGCTGGTTTTATTGTGAAAGCTGGAATTTATAAGATGCCATACTGACCCACTGTGACTACAAATTGTGATTTTTTTTAAAGATAGAATGTATCTGTAAATAAATAAACATCTGGGATGAAGTGATTTGTGTGTGTGTGTGTGTGTGTGTGTGTGTGCGCGCGAGAGAGAGAGTGTGTGTGTGTGGGGGTTGAGAGAAAGAGAGAGAGAGTGTGTGTGTGTGTGTCGGGGGGGGAGGGGTGAGAGAGAGAGAAAGTGTGTGTGTGTGAGAGAGTGGGGGGGAAGAGACAGCGAGAGCGAGAGAGCGAGCATGCATGTGCGTGTGTGCCAGAGAAAGAGTGAGGGGGCAGAGAGAGAGACGGAGAAAATGTATGTGAGAATGGGTGTAGGGGACAGAGTGAGAGTGGGGGGAAAAAGAAAAAAAGTGTGTGTGTGTGTGTGAGAGAGAGAGAATTGGGGGGAGAGTGTGTGTGAGTGTTCGGGGCGGTGCCCGAATGTCATGACAACACACACTGACATTGACCTTATAAACACCCTACACACTGACTAACACTCTTGCTCACCTGCAGAGACTTCTTATCTGACCCTCCACTCTCACCGGTGTATGATCTTTTGATCTCTCTGCCTATAAACTCTGTGTCTGTGTGCCCTGCTGTCACTGCACCCAACAAAGGAATCTGTGCTCCAAAAGCTTGTGAGATTCTAAATCAACATTTTGGACTATAACGTTGTGTCGTCTGACTTCTGACTTTGTCCACCCCAGTCCAACACTGGCACCTCCATTCCTGTTATGTATCACTCAATTAAGCAAGTCTACAGAGTCACTGATGTAGTCAATTAATAGTGAAGTACATTTTTTATTTATTGATGTGTCAAAGCTTTATCATTCGTTGGTAGGTCAAACATTTACTGATTAATCAACGTCCCCGATTCAATTTGCTTCACTTGCAAAAGGGGAACTAATGTGTTCTTGTTTCAAATATTGACAATAAACCAAAGCATTCAACAATAAATCAACAGGTTGCAAACTTTGGCATAAAGTAGAGGACATAATTTTACATTTACTCAAAATAACAACATATTTGTTATATTGCAACAGAAATCAACAAACTATTGATCAGCACCACTGCACAGAACTCTCATATTTTATAGTATGTTGGTAATGAACACTGGAGATTGACTGACCGTTTCATTGAGAGGGAATGTAATATTGTAAAGAGATGAATTTGAAGGCATGCAGTAAAACATCTCCTTTCCATGACTGCATTCTTTTGGAAACATGACAGCCATTACAAACCCTACAATCATCACCAATATACCAGTAATCAGGATAATACAAGACTGAACACTATCCCAATTATACCATGACTCTTCAGAGAGTTTTAGATAGCATGCTGTTGGAATGATGAAAACGAGTGGAGTAGCTGCAATCACACCCTGTGAAAATAAAGCAACAGTGAAGGACATTTACTAAGTTGTTTAGTTGTTTGGTCAAAGTGCCTGCAACATTGTGGATTAAACATGTGATTCCACTACTCTTATTTACATTCCATTTTTCATTCTCACTCCCTATTACCCAACAATTAATATTCTTGGAGATTTAGAATCATTTTGGGATTGCAGTGCAAAGTGGTCAATTGTAAAATGATAGGTCATTTTGCACTCCATCTGAATTTTCCATTGAAATCAGATGGTGGAATGCAAAACAGCAGCCCATTCAACATTGACCATTTAGTTGAAGATAAATTGCTACCTCCTTGCCTCCATGTATTGTGCTCTGGGATAGCACAAAAACCAACAGCCCTATGGGCATGACGTGCATTTTGGCATTCTTTCGTATTTACAATCAACAAACACAGAATCTAAATTTGCAGATGAAACCAAGTTGGGGGGTGTGGAAGGAGAGTCAATACTGGAAATGACTGCAACAAATTTCAGGAGGACATTAATAAACTTGCAGAATTGTTAAATTAAGTTCAACACAGAAACGTGAGATAGTATTTCTTGCTGGAAGAATGGGGAAGTCACATTTCTTGGGAGACTCAAGTCTATTTTGGATGGAGAATAAAAAGCTCTTGGCATACATGTATGTGAATAATTAAAAGTTGCGCTGCAGGTTAGAAAGGAAAAATGCAAACTGAGCACAAGATGTTATTTCTATTCTTTTAAACTGAAAATAAAGCTTCCCAACACTGTCCCCAGAACAGGGACAGCACAGGGTTAGAAATAGTGTAAAGCTTCCTCTGTACTGTCCCTATCAAACCCCTCCACCCCTCCAGGACATGGACAGTCCGCGTTAGATACAGTGTAAAGCTGCCTTCTACTCTTTTAAACTGAAGACAAAACTTTCTTGACACTGACCCCATCAAACACTTACAAGATAGGGACAACACAGTGTTGGATACGGAGTGAAACTTCTGCTGAACTGTCCCCATTAAGCACTCCCAAGAGAGGTACAGGATAGGATTGGATAGAAAGTAAACCTTTCTCTACTGTTTTAAACTGAAAGTCAACCTCTCTGTATGCTTTTAAACTGAAACTAAAGTTTCTTTCACTCTTTTAAACAAAAATAAAAATGTAGTTAACAGCGAGAGATAATGGGAACTGCAGATGCTGGAGAATTCCAAGATAATAAAATGTGAGGCTGGATGAACACAGCAGGCCAAGCAGCATCTCAGGAGCACAAAAGCTGACGTTTTGGGCCTCTGATGAAGGGTCTAGGCCCGAAACGTCAGCTTTTGTGCTCCTGAGATGCTGCTTGGCCTGCTGTGTTCATCCAGCCTCACATTTTATTACCATGTAGTTAACAGCACCTGCTAGAGTACTGTATCAAATAACAAATTAACAGTTGAACGGAAACTTGCTTAACCGAAACAGAAACTTCTTAAATTACATAACATCGTCTGGGGTGGAGATGTACCACAGCCCCTGTGACACCAACCATTCTACAAAGGTCTGCATCATACCACTGAGAACCACATGCTCCCTCTCCAGGAAACTGGAGTACAGGTGTAACTGTGAAAGAGGGGCAGAGGTGTTACTTCCAAGATGATAGGCATTGGTTTCAGTCATCCTAGTACTTAACTGGAGGAAAATACTGCTCACCCACTGATTGTTGGTCAAGCATTACATCAAATCATAGTCATGGAGGATTTGATTGACGCCTGTTTAGGTGTGAAAACTAATGAGATTTCAGATGCCATTGCCAAGGGGCAGTATTTAGATGAGAAACAAGAAAGGATCAAAGGAGATCCTGGGGGGTTTAAAGTTAATTGTGTTGAAGAAATGAACAAAAAAAACTTGGAATTTGTAAACGTGGAGTGCAATAGAAGGGGTTTATGTTTGACGCTAGATTGTATGGACTACTGGCACAGCTGATCAGCTGAATAAGAAAAGACAATGAGTCCTTATAACTGAGGGACCCTTCTGAGAAGGAAACCTCTAGGTGGAAACCGAAATGGACAAAGTCCAGGCAAAGAATTAAAGTGGCAAACAAAGACATTGTTCAGTTCAACTCCACACAAAAAAAAGCAAAATTTAAAAAACAGTTCAAATTGTATTCAGTTTAATAAAAATCTGAGTTCCGTAACAACAACCATGAAGCTGCTGGATTGTCAGAAAAACCTAATTTAAACCTGCCATTCTTTCGTAGTCTCACTTATGTGCAACTGCAATCGTACCTGAATTTGGTTGACCCTTAACTGTCTTCTGAATTTGCCCAAGCAAATAATTCAGTTGTATCAAACCATCAAGTCTTATCGAAACAAAATTGTGGGTGGACCCTTAGCACATAAACTTAAACAATTCACAAACAAAGTCTTCACAGGTATGTGAAATAAATACCAATCTTGACTGTGACATCCATATCCAGAGAATAGATGGCAAAAATAAATGTTCTCTTATTACAGGAATACTCTTACTCACGTTTAATTCCAAAACTATTCCAAGGCAGTCATAGGCTAATGAAATAGCTGTGGCTGCAGCAACAATGCAGATGGTTGCAAAGACATGAAAAATTGTTGACAGTGTTCCCCCAAAAAATAAGTTTCCAATAACCTGTAGATGAAAGAAAATTCATTGATCCCTTGCTAAACAAATAAAAGCATTTTGTTCCCATTCTTGTAATATGTGTTTTGAAAATGTATTTGCAGGCAGACAAACATCATGTTATATCAAGCTGACAATAAAAAATGTTTAAAACAAAACTTAACTACCTGATTCTTCAGCAGCTAAAATGTCTGATTAACCTTGCTTGCTATTATTTCAGATTCTTCCAAAACACTTCAATGATTAACAAGATTAAAGTTCCGCTGCAAATTGTAGTGAAGTTTTAATGAAGCTTCACCTATGCAAATCATTCTGAACTTATTTTCAATCATAAAGTTTTATATTATACAAAGTTAAAAGCATTACATTTAAGTACTTTGAATGCGGATATGTATTATCTGATGTATAACCCTATCTTGAGATCTGCAGGTCAGAAGAATGACAAATATACCTTACAAGCACAAAATAATTCAAATAAAAAGGCACTAAATATTCATATCTTCATTATATATGCACTGTCTGATTGTGAAATTGTGTTTATAGAAGTTTGCTTGTATAGTGAACTATAGAATCTGCAAATTTTTGTGTTAAATTCCAGTCAGGGCACAACGTCTTCTGCTTTTACCTATGATATGAAGTAAGAATTCTATTTCCATTTCTTTCAGATCCCTTCTAAACAGATGTTTTGTATCCCTAAACCTCAATTAAAATAGTTAAACTGTGAAAGAAGGGAACTGATAACATGTGAAACTACTGCGACTGCCTTATTAACATATAGTTGCTAATACTTTGGACAGATGCCTTGTGTACCTGAAGGTAGCCACTGGTGAAAATTAGAAACAACACAAATGAAAGCTTAGGACTGTGTCCACGAAGACAACTAAAAAAGCAGAAGTAAATTCAATCAGTTAAACTGCCACAAAAGTCATCGTATAAAATAAAAGAAGAGTGGTACACATTTATTGTCTGTATGCTGTAAGCATTTGAGACTTATGACAACTTTTTGTTGAAGTCTATGTGTTTATTGTACTGAAACAGCTAATCAGATAATTGTGAACAAATTATTACCAGGAACTGGATATGGAGTAGAAACATCTACAGGAAATGTAAATGAAGGGCGAGTCTAGAATTTCTCTGTTGCTACATCCAATGTAAGGTGCCAATTTTGTCACACTCATCACTTAAATATTGTGCATTTATTCTTCAGTTTGGTCTGTTGCATAACGAACATTACATACATCTAAACAAAGAATGAAAGTATTGAAAGATAATAAAATGTGAGGCTGGATGAACACAGCAGGCCAAGCAGCATCTCAGGAGCACAAAAGCTGACGTTTCGGGCCTAGACCCTTCATCAGAGAGGGGGATGGGGAGAGGGAACTGGAATAAATAGGGAGAGAGGGGGAGGCGGACCGAAGATGGAGAGTAAAGAAGATAGGTGGAGAGAGTGTAGGTGGGGAGGTAGGGAGGGGATAGGTCAGTCCAGGGAAGACGGACAGGTCAAGGAGGTGGGATGAGGTTAGTAGGTAGCTGGGGGTGCGGCTTGGGGTGGGAGGAAGGGATGGGTGAGAGGAAGAACCGGTTAGGGAGGCAGAGACAGGTTGGACTGGTTTTGGGATGCAGTGGGTGGTGGGGGGGGGAAGAGCTGGGCTGGTTGTGTGGTGCAGTGGGGGGAGGGGACGAACTAGGCTGGTTTAGGGATGCAGTAGGGGAAGGGGAGATTTTGAAACTGGTGAAGTCCACGTTGATACCATATGGCTGCAGGGTTCCCAGGCGGAATATGAGTTGCTGTTCCTGTAACCTTCGGGTGGCATCATTGTGGCAGTGCAGGAGGCCCATGATGGACATGTCATCTAGAGAATGGGAGGGGGAGTGGAAATGGTTTGCAACTGGGAGGTGCAGTTGTTTGTTGCGAACTGAGCAGAGGTGTTCTGCAAAGCGGTCCCCAAGCCTCCGCTTGGTTTCCCCAATGTAGAGGAAGCCGCACCGGGTACAGTGGATGCAGTATACAACATTGGCAGATGTGCAGGTGAACCTCTGCTTAATGTGGAATGTCATCTTGGGGCCTGGGATAGGGGTGAGGGAGGAGGTGTGGGGACAAGTGTAGCATTTCCTGCGGTTGCAGGGGAAGGTGCCGGGTGTGGTGGGGTTGGAGGGCAGTGTGGAGCGAACAAGGGAGTCACAGAGAGAGTGGTCTCTCTGGAAAGCAGACAGGGGAGGGGATGGAAAAATGTCTTGGGTGGTGGGGTCGGATTGTAAATGGCGGAAGTGTCGGAGGATGATGCGTTGTATCCGGAGGTTGGTAGGGTGGTGTGTGAGAACGAGGGGGATCCTCTTAGGGCGGTTGTGGCGGGGGCGGGGTGTGAGGGATGTGTTGCGGGAAATACGGGAGACGCGGTCAAGGGCGTTCTCGATCACTGTGGGGGGAAAGTTGCGGTCCTTAAAGAACTTGGACATCTGGGATCTGCGGGAGTGGAATGTCTTATCGTGGGAGCAGATGCGGCGGAGGCGGAGGAATTGGGAATAGGGGATGGAATTTTTGGAGGGTGGGTGGGAGGAGGTGTATTCTAGGTAGCTGTGGGAGTCGGTGGGCTTGAAATGGACATCAGTTACAAGCTGGTTGCCTGAGATGGAGACTGAGAGATCCAGGAAGGTGAGGGATGTGCTGGAGATGGCCCAGGTGAATTGAAGGTTGGGGTGGAAGGTGTTGGTGAAGTGGATGAACTGTTCGAGCTCCTCTGGGGAGCAAGAGGCGGCGCCGATACCGTCATCAATGTACCAGAGGAAGAGGTGGGGTTTGGGGCCTGTGTAGGTGCGGAAGAGGGACTGTTCCACGTAACCTACAAAGAGGCAGGCATAGCTGGGGCCCATGCAGGTGCCCATGGCCACCCCCTTAGTCTGTAGGAAGTGGGAGGAGTCAAAAGAGAAGTTGTTGAGTGTGAGGACGAGTTCAGCTAGGCGGATGAGAGTGTCGGTGGAGGGGGACTGGTCGGGCCTGCGGGACAGGAAGAAGCGGAGGGCCTTGAGGCCATCTCCATGCGGAATGCAGGTGTACAGGGACTGGACGTCCATGGTGAATATGAGGTGTTGGGGGCCAGGGAATTGGAAGTCCTGGAGGAGGTGGAGGGCGTGGGTGGTCTCACGGACGTAGGTGGGGAGTTCCTGGACCAAAGGAGAGAAAATGGAGTCCAGATAGGTGGAGATGAGTTCGGTGGGGCAGGAGCAGGCTGAGACGATGGGCCGACCAGGGCAGGCAGGTTTGTGGATTTTGGGAAGGAGATAGAAACGGGCCGTGCGGGGTTGGGGAACAATGAGGTTGGAGGCTGTGGGTGGGAGGTCCCCTGAGGTGATGAGGTCATGAATGGTGTTGGAGATGATGGTTTGGTGCTCGGGTGTGGGGTCATGATCGAGGAGGCGGTAGGAGGTGATGGTGTCGGAGAGTTGGCGTCTGGCCTCGGCGATGTAGAGGTCAGTGCGCCATACTACCACTGCGCCACCCTTGTCTGCGGGTTTGATGGTGAGGCTGGGGTTGGAGCGGAGGGCTGCCCGTTCTGCGGGGGAGAGGTTGGAGTGGGTGATAGGGGTGGAGAGGTTGAGGCGGTTAATGTCTCGACGGCAGTTGGAGATGAAGAGGTCGAGGGAGGGTAGGAGGCCTGGGGGTGGTGTCCAGGAGAAGTACTCCACACCCGAGCACCAAACCATCATCTCCAACACCATTCATGACCTCATCACCTCAGCGGACCTCCCACCCACAGCCTCCAACCTCATTGTTCCCCAACCCCGCACGGCCCGTTTCTATCTCCTTCCCAAAATCCACAAACCTGCCTGCCCTGGTCGACCCATCGTCTCAGCCTGCTCCTGCCCCACCGAACTCATCTCCACCTATCTGGACTCCATTTTCTCTCCTTTGGTCCAGGAACTCCCCACCTACTTCCGTGACACCACCCACGCCCTCCACCTCCTCCAGGACTTCCAATTCCCTGGCCCCCAACACCTCATATTCACCATGGACGTCCAGTCCCTGTACACCTGCATTCCGCATGGAGATGGCCTCAAGGCCCTCCGCTTCTTCCTGTCCCGCAGGCCCGACCAGTCCCCCTCCACCGACACTCTCATCCGCCTAGCTGAACTCGTCCTCACACTCAACAACTTCTCTTTTGACTCCTCCCACTTCCTACAGACTAAGGGGGTGGCCATGGGCACCTGCATGGGCCCCAGCTATGCCTGCCTCTTTGTAGGTTACGTGGAACAGTCCCTCTTCCGCACCTACACAGGCCCCAAACCCCACCTCTTCCTCCGGTACATTGATGACTGTATCGGCGCCGCCTCTTGCTCCCCGGAGGAGCTCGAACAGTTCATCCACTTCACCAACACCTTCCACCCCAACCTTCAGTTCACCTGGGCCATCTCCAGCACATCCCTCACCTTCCTGGACCTCTCAGTCTCCATCTCAGGCAACCAGCTTGTAACTGATGTCCATTTCAAGCCCACCGACTCCCACAGCTACCTATTATACACCTCCTCCCACCCACCATCCTGCAAAAATTCCATCCCCTATTCCCAATTCCTCCGCCTCCGCCGCATCTGCTCCCACGATAAGACATTCCACTCCCGCAGATCCCAGATGTCCAAGTTCTTTAAGGACCGCAACTTTCCCCCCACAGTGATCGAGAACGCCCTTGACCGCGTCTCCCGTATTTCCCGCAACACATCCCTCACACCCCGCCCCCGCCACAACCGCCCTAAGAGGATCCCCCTCGTTCTCACACACCACCCTACCAACCTCCGGATACAACGCATCATCCTCCGACACTTCCGCCATTTACAATCCGACCCCACCACCCAAGACATTTTTCCATCCCCACCCCTGTCTGCTTTCCGGAGAGACCACTCTCTCCGTGACTCCCTTGTTCGCTCCACACTGCCCTCCAACCCCACCACACCCGGCACCTTCCCCTGCAACCGCAGGAAATGCTACACTTGTCCCCACACCTCCTCCCTCACCCCTATCCCAGGCCCCAAGATGACATTCCACATTAAGCAGAGGTTCACCTGCACATCTGCCAATGTGGTATACTGCATCCACTGTACCCGGTGCGGCTTCCTCTACATTGGGGAAACCAAGCGGAGGCTTGGGGACCGCTTTGCAGAACACCTCCGCTCAGTTCGCAACAAACAACTGCACCTCCCAGTTGCAAACCATTTCCATTCCCCCTCCCATTCTCTTGATGACATGTCCATCATGGGCCTCCTGCACTGCCACAATGATGCCACCCGAAGGTTGCTGGAACAGCAACTCATATTCCGCCTGGGAACCCTGCAGCCATATGGTATCAATGTGGACTTCACCAGTTTCAAAATCTCCCCTTCCCCTACTGCATCCCTAAACCAGCCTAGTTCGTCCCCTCCCCCCACTGCACCACACAACCAGCCCAGCTCTTCCCCCCCACCCACTGCATCCCAAAACCAGTCCAACCTGTCTCTGCCTCCCTAACCGGCTCTTCCTCTCACCCATCCCTTCCTCCCACCCCAAGCCGCACCCCCAGCTACCTACTAACCTCATCCCACCTCCTTGACCTGTCAGTCTTCCCTGGACTGACCTATCCCCTCCCTACCTCCCCACCTATACTCTCTCCACCTATCTTCTTTACTCTCCATCTTCGGTCCGCCTCCCCTTCTCTCCCTATTTATTCCAGTTCCCTCTCCCCATCCCCCTCTCTGATGAAGGGTCTAGGCCCGAAACGTCAGCTTTTGTGCTCCTGAGATGCTGCTTGGCCTGCTGTGTTCATCCAGCCTCACATTTTATTATCTTGGAATTCTCCAGCATCTGCAGTTCCCATTATCTATGAAAGTATTGAGACTACTTACACAATACAATAAAATAATCTCATGTTCATAAAGTGAGCCACGTTGGGAGCTTTTCTTATGATCTATCTATAAAATGTGATCATTGGCAAGGCCTGGATTTATCGTCCATCAGCCCCAGAAGATGCTGATAAGCTGCGTAGTTGAAGTTTATGTTCCTCATGGTGCAGATACACCTATATTGATTTTAGGAATGGAGTTGCAGAATTTTGAGCCAATAACAGTAAAGGAACAGTGATACAGTTCTAAGTCAAGAAGGTATGTAGCTTGAACAGGAACCTACAGATGGTAATGTTCCCATGTCACCATGTTCTTTCAGTAGTAGAGATTCCAGGTTTTTAAAGTGCTGTTGAACAAGCTTTCGCGAGTTCTTGCAGTGCATCTTGCAGATGGTACACAGATGGTAGAGGGAGTGAATGTTTACCACAGTGTTGACAATGCAAGCTGTTTGTTCTTGATGATGTTGAGCTTCTCCAAAGTTTTTGGAGCTGCGCTCATCCAGACAAGTGGAAAGTATTCCATCAATTTCTGACATGTGCCTTGTGGATGGTGGACAGGCTTTGGAGAGTCAGGAGATGAGTTTCCCTGCTTATTCACTAGTATCGCAGCATTTGTACAGCTAGTTGAGTTAATGTTCTTGTCAATCAGGACCCCTATGAAGTTGATGGTAGAGGAGTGAGCAATGGTTATGCTGTTAAAGGAGAAAGGGGAGCTCTCTCTTATTAGAAATTTATTGTCTATCCCTAATTGCTCAGAGGGCAGTTAAGAGTCAACCACATTGCAGGGGATCTGGAGACACATGTAGTCCAGACCAGGTAAGGTTAACAGTTTCCTTCCCTAAAGACATTAGTGAACCAAAAGGGCTTTTCCTGACAATTGACAATGGATTCACAGTCACTATTAGATTCTTAATTCCAGGTATTTTTATTGAATACAAATTCCACCACCTGCCGCAGCGGGATTCGAGCCTGGGTCCCCAGAACACTAACTGGGTCTCTGGATTAATAGTCTAGCAATAATACTGCTAGGCCATTGCCTCCCCCACTGAGTGTGATCCAATCAATGCAGAGTTTTCCTCCTGATTGCTGATTAAAGCTCCTTCATGTCATGCTTGATTAATTGCAACTGATATCAATTATCATCTTTCTTTCTATCATCTATCATCTTTCCTTTTGAGTTTAGCTTTATTTGTACGAATTTCATTAGGTTTGGAGTCTCATGGCTATGGTGTAACTGAAACAGAACATCAGTGAGCAACATTATTAAAGGGAAAAGTCAGAAGTTACTCGACACCAGATTATAGTCCAATATATTTATTTGAAATCACACAGGCTTTTGCAGCACAGACCCTTTGTCAGGTGCTGTGAGAGAGGAGAACACACAGACACAGTGTCTAATGGCAAGCAGGTAATCTTAAAATGATTGTTGTTAAGATTCATCTGGTTAATTAATGTCCCTTAGGGAACAAAATTTGCCATCCTCACTTGGTCTGGCCCAAGTGTGACTCCAGACCCACTGCAATTTGGTTAACTCTTAATTATCTCTGAAATGGCTTAGTAAGTCATTCAGTTCAATCTTGATTTTAAAATAAAAGCAGCCAATGTATGTCATCAAGCAAGTCAGTGAACAGTGAATGGAACATGTAGGTCAAGAACAGTCAAGTCAAAATACAAAAAACATACCTGAAGGCTTTGAAAGTAAATGAATAAACATATGGGTGGAGTCAAGTGATATTATGGTAATGGAAGTATGTGGTCTTGCAATTCAAGCAGTTAGTGGCAATTGAATTCTAAATTTGTTATAGTCCTACAAAAGTATAAATTTGCTAAAAATGTATAAAATGGCATGAATAAAACTAAATATTTTGAAGACAGTAGAAAGAGAATTAGGTATAGTTCTACACTGAGTAAAAGTATATTTATGTTGCAGAGGGACATACCACGTGTCTCTTATTTTCCACCCTATGTCTGCAAATCAAAATCTGCTTTGCATTATTATGGCATAAAGAAAAATAAAGCATTGTATATTACAAAGTTAATTTGGAAATGCCCACCAATAGAAGGTGCATTGTAAAGTTAGAAACATGCACAAAATAGTTTTACAATTATTTTTACTGAAAGATAACTTACCTCACGTGTAACAAAGCATTCAATTGGGAATGTCAAAATAATGGTTATTGCAAACAGAAACCTTCCAGCAGTAACCCAATCATCATTTTTGCAATAATTTTCAAATAGGTCTCCTGGTAAAAAAAAAATTGAAAAAAATTCTGGGTTAATTTAAGTTTTCAATAAACACATTAATAGTGTCTACATTTCCCCTATAAAAATAAATGCTTCCACTGTGAAGTTATTAATTTCAAATTTCATTTGTCTTAATGAGAAATAAGATATGTGAGGTGGAATGGCAATGGCAACCATTCAAACAGAACATGTAAACAGCTACATTTGATGTACAGCTTTAATAATGGGTGACTGTAAATTACATATTGGGAAAACTAAATCAGTAACAATGCTGTGAAACGTAGAAAGCAGGAGTAGGCTGTTCAGCCTTCAAACCTGTTCCACCATTCAACTTGTTCACAGCTGATTGTCTAACTCAATACAATATTCCTGCTTTCTCCCTATACCTGTGATTGCCTTTATCCCAGGAACTATATCTAACTCCTTTTTGAAAACATTCAATTTGTCTGTCTCAAATGCTCTCTGTGGTAGAGATTTACACTGTGATGGAATCACCACTCTCTGGGTGAAAAAAAAATTCTCCTCATCTCAGTCCTAAATGGCCTAGACCCTGTCTTTAGACTGCAACCCCTGCTTCCTATGATTTGGAAGAGAACTGATGTAATCCTTCTGTTTAAAAAAAAAAAAGAGGTGGAAAGAAAATGGGGAATTATAAACTAACTGGCCTGATATTGGTAGTGGGGAAGAAACCAGAGTCCATTATAAAAGATTTGATAGTGCAGCACTTTGAAAATAGTTTCAGAGATAGTACGAACTGCAGATGCTGGAAAATCTGAGATTCAGAAAGAAGGGTCTAGGCCCAAAACGTCAGCTTTCCTGCTCCTCTGATGCTGCTTGGTCTGCTGTGTTCATCCAGCTCCACACCTTGTTATCTCATACTTTGAAAATAGTAATAGGATTGGACAGAAGCAGCATGGATTTACGAAAGGGAAATCAAGCTTGACAAATCCAATGAATTCTTCATAACTTTAACTAGTAGAGTTGTCAGGGGGAGCCAGTGGATACGGTTTATTTTGACTTGCAAAAGGCTTTCAGCGAAGTCCCACAGAAGAGTTTGAGATAATGGGAACTGCAGATGCTGGAGAATCCAAGAAAACAAAGTGTGAAGCTGGATGAACACAGCAGGCCAAGCAGCATCTCAGGAGCACAAAAGCTGATGTTTCAGGCCTAAACCCTTCATTGGAGAGGGTTCTGAAATAAATAGGGAGAGAGGGGGAGGCGAACCGAAGATGGATAGAGGAGAAGATAGGTGAGGAGGTGGGGAGGGGATAGGTCAGTCCGGGAAGGACGGACAAGTCAAGGAGGTGGGATGAGGTGGGAAATGGAGGTGCAGCTTGAGGTGGGAGGAGGAGATAGGTGAGAGGAAGAACAGGTTAGGGAGGCGGGGACGAGCTGGGCTGGTTTTGGGATACAGTGGGGGAGGGAGAGATTTTGAAGCTTGTGAAGTCCACATTGATACCATTGGGCTGCAGGGTTCCCAAACGGAATATGAGTTGCTGTTCCTGCAACCTTCGGGTGGCATCATTGTGGCACTGCAGGAGGCCCAGGAAGGACATGTTGTCTAAGGTATGGGAGGGGGAGTTAAAATGGTTCACGACTGGGAGGTGCAGTTGTTTATTGCGAACCGAGCGGAGGTGTTCTGCAAAGCGGTCCCCACGCCTCCGCTTGGTTTCCCCAATGTAGAGGAAGCCACACCAGGTACAGTGGATACAGTATACTACATTGGCAGATGTGCAGGTGAACATCTGCTTAATATGGAAAGTTATCTTGGGGCTTGGGATGGGGGTGAGGGAGGTGGTGTGGGGGCAAGTGTAGCACTTCCCGCGGTTGCAGGGGAAGGTGCCGGGTGTGGTGGGGTTGGAGGGGAGTGTGGAGCGGACAAAGGAGTCACGGAGAGAGTGGTCTCTCCGGAAAGCAGACAGGGGTGGGGAAGGCAAAATGTCTTGGGTGGTGGGGACGGACTGTAGATGGCGGAAGTGTCAGAGGATGATGCGTTGTATCCGGAGGTTGGTGGAGTGGTAATGTGAGGATGAGGGGGATTCTCTTACGGTGGTTATTGCAGGGGCGGGGTGTGAGGGATGTGTTGCGGGAAATGCGGGAGACACGATCAAGGGCGTTTCCGACAACTGCGGGTGGGGGGGAAAGTTGCGGTCCTTGAAGAACGTGGACATCTGGGATGTGCGGGAGTGGAATGCCTCATCCTGGGAGGAGATGCGGTGGAGGTGAAGGAGTTGGGAATAGGGGATGGAATTTTTGCAGGGGGGTGGGTGGGAGGATGTGTATTCTAGGTAGCTGTGGGAGTCAGTGGGCTTAAAATGGACTTCGGTTTCTAGCTGGTTGCCTGAGATGGAGACTGAGAGGTCCAGGAAGGTGAGGGATGTGTTGGAGATGGTCCAGGTGAACTTGAGGTTGAGGTGGAAGGTGTTGGTGAAGTGGATGAACTGTTCGAGCTCCTCCTGGGAGCAAGAGGCAGCGCTGATACAGTCATCAATGTAATGGAGGAAGAGGTGGGGTTTGGGGCCAGTGTAGGTGCGGAAGAGGGACTGTTCCACGTAACCTACAAAAGAGGCAGGCATAGCTTGGGCCCATGCGGGTACCCATGGGCCCCCGCTTTGTCTGTAGGAAGTGGGATGAATCGAAAGAGAAGTTGTTGAGGGTGAGGACGAGTTCGGCTCGGTGGAGGGGGAAACTGGTCGGGCCTGCTGGACAGGAAGAAGCGGAGGCACTTGAGGCCATCTGCATGAGGAATGCAGGTGCATAGGGACTGGATGTCCATGGTGAAAATGAGGTGTTGGGGACCAGGGAATTGGAAGTTCTGGCGGAGGTGGAGGGTGTGGGTGGTGTCACAGATATAGGTGGGGAGTTCCTGGCCAAAGGTGGAGACAATGGAGTCCAGACAGGTGGAGATAGTTTGGTGGGGCAGGAACAGGCTGAGACAACAGGTTGGCCAGGGCAGACCCAGCTCGTCCCGGCCTCCCTAACCTGTTCTTCCTCTCACCTATCTCCTCCTCCCACCTCAAGCAGCACCTCCATTTCCTACCTACTAACCTCATCCCGCCTCCTTGACCTGTCCGTCCTCCCTGGACTGACCGATCCCCTCCCCACCTATACTCTCCTCTCCACCTATCTTCTCATCTATCCATCTTCGGTCCGCCTCCCCCTCTCTCCCTATTTATTCCAGAACCCTCTCCCCATCCCCCTCTCCGATGAAGGGTCAGGGCCAGAAACGTCAGTTTTTGTGCTCCTGAGATGCTGCTTGGCCTGCTGTGTTCATCCAGCTCCACACTTTATTATCCCACAGAAGAGTTTAATTTTACACAATAAAGTGCAATGAGATGGATAGAAAAGTGGTTGACAGAAGAGAGTCGGAATGAACGGATCTTTTTCTGAGTGGCAGGTTTCTAACTACTGGCAGGGGTCAGTACGTGGATCCCAGGTATTCACAATGTATATTAATGATATTGATGAGCAAACTACATGTCATATCTCCATGCTTGCAGATGACACAAAGCTGGATGGGAGGATGCATTGAAGTTTCAGTGTGACAAGTTAAATAAGTTGCCAAATATATGGCTGGTGCACTATGATGTGGATAATGCGAGGTTATGCACTTTGGTAGCAAAACCAGAGAGGCAGATGATTATCAAAATGACAGTTGATTGGAAAAGTGGAAGGTGCAAAGGGATTTTAGTATCCTCATGCATCAGACAATGCAAGTAAGCATGCAGGTACAACAGGAAGTCAAGAAGGCAAGTGGTATGTTTGCCTTCAGAGCGAGAGGATTCAAGTACAGAAACAGGGATGTCTTGCTGCAAACGTGCAGAACTTTGGTGAGACCACACGTGCAGTATTGTGTGCAGTTTTTGACTCCTTATCTGAGTAAAGATTTTACGGCTGTTGTGGGAGTCTCAGGAAGGTTTACCAGTTTGATTCCTGGAATTACGAAACTGTAGTATGAGGAGAGGTTGAATTATTTAGGATTATATTCACAGGAATTCAGAAGAATGAGAGGGGATCTCAAAGACACCCAATACATTTGAACTAGATAAGACAGGGTAGATGCAGCAATGCTGTTCGCAATGGTGGCAGACTCAAGAACCAGGGGCCACAGTCTAAAGAGACAGGTAAATCATTTAGGACTGAGATGAGGAGGATTTTTTTTAAAACCCAGAGAGTGGTGAACCTGTGGAATTTTCCACAGAAAGCAGTCATAGCCAAAAGACTGTATGATTTCAAGAAGTAGTTGGATATCGCACTTAGGGTAAAGGGATCAAAGTAGGTCGGGGCGGGGGGGGGGGGGGGTGGGGAAAGCAGGAAAAGGCAATAGAATTGGATGTTTAGCCATGATCACAATGAATGGCAGATCTTGCCTAAAGGGCTGAAAGACTTACTCCAACCCCTATTTTCTATCTATCAATGCTTTTTTGTGTAAGATTTGCAACACTTTGCATTTTTTTTTACAATTCCAGATCAAGTTAGCCACTTCTCTGATGACTTACAGATTCACAATGCTATAAAATTTTATTGCTTTGGAACAGAGAAACATTTTGGATAAACTGGGAAAAGTATCAATGAATCAGGAGGCCGACTCCACCCTGCCAACTTCTGGATTCAACTCCAGCGTTTTAGGCTGAAAGAGGCTGTCCGTTTGGAGAGGTGGGTTGCCAATTAACATGTTAATTGGAGCAATATCAGTACTTCCTTTAAGAACTACCCAGAGAGAAATCTCAAATAGTGTTGTTTCTTCTGAACATGAAAGATTACAGGTAGGGAATCTAAAAATGCCTGGCAGTCCCAACAAAATCAGTGAACTTATCCTTGCCTGCAGGGTGGAAAGCCAAACAGGTCTGTAATCATGTTCCACAGCCATGTTAGAATGCACAAGAGATGCTCCTAAGCACATAAAAAATGACCATTTTTAAAAACGTAAGGGAAATGACAATGAGGATGACGAGCTCACACTTTTCACTTTCACATAGACTTATGGGCTTCATCAAATTTGATATGAAAAAAAATGAGCACACAATAGTGACTAAGAGGACTAAACCTACCCTGGGGAAAGATAATTACATGATACTGCCGCTTTCTTATCTGTTCTTTGGAAAATTTTCATCCACATGGGCTACTTTCTACACTTTTGAATTAATGCCATATGCTTTGGGAATTACTTCATGCACGATCATATTAGGATGGGTGTTCCTTATCCCAGCTTTGATTAGTTCTCCGATCACGCCTTAAGATGTCCAGCATTAGTACCTGTGCACTGACCTCTGGATCCGCAAGGCAGAAGGTAGCACAACAAAGAGCAGCACAGAAGGGAGCAACAGAGGATTCACAGGAAGCAAACCTCTTAAAATCATGTCTGCAGGCAGTGGTTGAGTTTCCTTTACGTGTCCGAACAGGAGTGTCTCAGAAGATTTAACATATCACGTCAGCTGTTGATCGTCATATGCAGTCTCCTAGAAGACAATTACCAGCTTGCTAGATTTTATGGGGATTCTAAATTTTAAAGCCTTGTTCAATGCTGAAGCTACTCTCAATACCTTTGATAGCCTTTCACTTGAATCTGGTAAGGTTTTTTTCAAAGGCATTAAGAGTTAAGGTTTGAGGGTCCATCATCAAAGTTCAAAGTTATGCCTTTGTATAAATGCAAAAGTTGACGCTTCCTTTGGATAAAATGAGATGCATCACAATACAAGAACCTATTTGCAACTCATAATTGGAGGGTTAACAGTTCAATGTTGCACCAAAAGAGCTGAAGTCTTTTAGTATAGTTTATTATATGTAAGGCTTTAAGTGAGAATAACCCTTCCAACAGGGAGGATGAAGACCACTTTGCTCCAACTGGGGAAATGATGCCAAACCTTTTTAATGGATGTGATGAGGTAATCACTGTCAATGATGGACATTTTTATTATGGAATACTGCTGTAAACCTGTTCTGACTCCAATTTTCTGACTGATGTTCTGTTTGAGGTCACAATCTGGCCATCTGTCTCCACTGATCCCACATGATTCATTATGGCCCGCTATCCATTCCTTCCTGTGTTATCCTGCTGCAAAGTGACCTCAATGATGGTATCAGCAAAACGTCCTTTCGGAACTTCCACTGAAAAGATCTTCGTGATTGCTTGTGAAAATGTCTTTTGAGGACGGTTGCCTTTTTAGTTACTGCAAATGCATGAAGGCTGCGACAGCTCATTATTTTCAAATGAGTGAGCACTTAAAGAGAGGCATTTTCAGTGTTCATTTAACTTAAAGATGACGACTGGAACAATTAAAAAAAAAAAAAAAAAAAAACGAATAACTAATTCCTTCCAACTATTCTGAGCTTATTAGTGTCACTGACTGGTGAAAGTTATTATCTATCTTCTCATATAATTTCATAGAATTAGATCACCTTCACTTAGATCACCATTAGATCACCTTCTCTGTCTCAGTCAAACAAAATAAACTTTTAGCCTTTGTTATCAAAGTGTGGAGCTGGATGAACACAACATTGTTATCTCAGATTCTCTAGCATCTGCAGTTCCCATTATCTCTGATACAATTTTAAACCTCCCTGTGAAGCCTCTTCCGGGGATGCCTAACCTGAAGAAGTTACCCTCCTCCCTCCAGACAAACCTCAGGGGATCTCCTCTCCACCTATCTTCTCCTCCAACCATCTTCGACCCACGTCCCCCCTCTCTCCCTATTTATTTTAGAACCCTCTCCCCATCCCCCTTTTCTGATGAAGGGTCTAGCCCCAAAATGTCAGCTTTTGTGCTCCTAAGATGCTGCTTGACCTGCTGTGTTCATCCAGATTCTCCAGCATCTGCAGTTTCCATTATCTCTGATAAAACTTTTAGCCTTGCTTGAACATCTCTCTTTCTTGTTATGTGAATGATGTGCATCTCTAGTCTTCTTCCAATGAAATGCTTGGAGCTACATGCATTCACCTAATAGTGCCAGAACATAATTTCTTGTGCAATGTCAACAACACCCACACTTCTGTATTCCACATTCCCACAAAAAAGTGTACAATATGATTTTTTTTCTGCCTTTGATATCTGTCATCATTTTTCCTCAATTTTGTGTGCAAAGAATAGGGAAAATTGAGAAAAATTCAACCAAATATATTAATTGTGACAATATCAAGGACATTGATTGACGCAAGTCCATCTGAATACTTTAACTGTGGCTTGATCAGAAGTCTTGGTCACACAGAGTTCAAAAATGTGTTCCAAAGTAAGTAATTAAGGGCCAAGAACAGTTGCCAAAGTTCAAAAGAAAGTTCTTCCTCTTTCTTTAACTCAGCAGCACAGCCATTTGACTCATTCCTTTTATTTACTCTATTCTCTTCAAATTATCAACCCGTCAGTTTTTATTTTCTCCATTTGTATATACAGGTAAGTAAAATAAATGTTGATTTAGTTATGGAATGCTGAAAAATGATCAATTTCTGAACAGTAAACCAAACTCATAAATGAAAAAAAAATCATTTTAAACTTTTGCATCAGTAATTTCTGCAGATCTCCTTCAGCAACTCTAGTTGGAATATGGTGGAAACCCAAGAAAAATGGAGTAAATGGCCTTTTACATTCTTAGTCCAAGGTTTTTTTTAACCATTTTCTGGTGAACTTTTGGAAATAGATCAGGAAATTCTGACAGACTCTACCTCAGAAACTTTTCCTTAAGCTAAATTGCTTCCTTACCTTGCGTATAACCTGTGAACGTTACGTATCCACACACAGCAAATGTCATACTAATTAATAGGGCAAAGAATACTGACACATGAGTGATACGAGACCAATTGTTTATCGTAGGCTGTTCTAACGATCCATAAATTAGAAAACTGTTGTGATGACAAACAAAAGCTGTAAGCACAGAATAAAATGTTAATGAATATTATGCTGTTTCTTACTACGATCTAACAAACAATCATTTATAGGCTCTTGTAAGAAGCTGTTAACTTTTCCTCTTTTTACAGGCAGGAATTTACTCAAAGCATGTTACATTACAGAGACAGTGTGGGAAAAAATAAAACAAGCTTAACTGCTTTTGGCTGAATGTTTGGGAATTGGTCATGGATGGGTGCAAACTAACTAAGGAAATTTTTCTCTGCTTAAGCTTAGAATTTCTATTGATTATCTTCTAAATCATTTAGCATTTGTAAGGATGAATTCTACTTGGTAGCTTATGAAATAAGAAATATTTTATTCCTTCCATTAAAGAGCCACAAGTATGACAGAGGCAACAAGGTTAGAGAAACCCCAACTATATTAGAATTGATTAAATTTGACTATTGATTTGGTGGAAGAAATCTTCCATCACACTTAATATAAAGCAATTAAACATATCATAAAAGCAATACAAGATATTTTCTGAAAACAAATTACTACCATTGAGCATATAGAAATCAAGGAAATTAAAATGTTAAATTCACAGAAGGGTTCCAACTGAAAATATTTGTTGCACTATAATGATTTTCAAGAATTCAACAAGATATACATGGTGGTCTGCTTGGATTGTTAAGATTGCAATTAGGTCCAATGAATCAAATACAATTTTGCACTGACACGGAAACTTCCATTGTTATTTTAATATCTTGTGGAATATCAACAAGAGCAAGTTTCTCAAATGCCACTTTGAAATTTTGCTCTAACATCTCTCCCGAAGATATTCTGTATGGTGAACTTGTGGTTATGCCACGAGGCAATCAACCCAGATTGTATGCGATATATTTTCCCATATTTTGGTAATTCTTTTTCAGTAGGATTAATGGTAATCACACTACCATAGTCCATGTGGATTTTTCTCACACAATCTTCTGTTCCCCATCTCATTAATCATGCAACCAGTTTCTTTGGTGTCCAGATTATGGATTTGTGCAACTGAAGTGCTCACAGCTGGTGCCATATTTAAACCCCATACACACACCTTAAGACACTGCAAGATAGCAAATGCCCCTCACACAACAGTGATCCAGCATTATCTACAGAAACATAGACTATACGAGTAGGAGTGGGACATTCCAGCCTGCTCCACCATTCAATATGATCGTTGCTGATCCTTTACCTCAGTACCCTCTTCCTACTTTCTCCATATTGTTTGAGCCCTTTAGCCCCTAAAACAATATCTAAATCTTTCTTGAAAATCTTCAATATTTTGGCCTTAAGAATTTCCTGCAGCCAAGAATCCTACAGGCCATCACTGTCTGGTGAAGAAATTACAATTCACCTGTCCCAAAAGGTCTATCCCTTAATCCTTAGATTATGACCCCTAGTTTTGGAGTCCCTGGACTTCAAGAATATCTTTCCTGCATCTGTGCTGTCTGGTCCTCTTAGAATTTACAGGTTTCTCTGGGATGCCCCATCTTTCTTCAAATGCCAGTGAATATAGTTCTAGCTAATCCAGTCTCTCCCCATATTGTCAGGACTGCCATCTCAAAAATCAGTCTGGTAAACTTGCTTTGCACACTCTCAGTAGCCAGCACATCTTTCCTTCCATAGGGAGACCAAAACTGCACACTCTACTCCAGGTATCATCTTACCGATGCCCTGTTTAATTTTCACAAAGTGAGTGCTCCTGCACTCAAACTCTCTCACTCTGAAGACTAACATACCATTTGTCTTCTTCATCACCTGCTGCACCTGCATACTTACATTTAATAACTGGTGTATGAGGATACCCAGGTTTCTTTACACCTCCCCCTTTCATAATGTAATTCCATTTAGATACTGATGTGCCTGCCTGTTCTTGCTAGAAATAGAACTGATTGGATACTTTGCATCAGTGTTCACAATGGAAGACAACAACAGCATACAAGAACTTCAACAGAGTCAGAAGAGAGTACAGTAGCCAACACGAAGGAGAAGCTGCTGGGGAAGCTGAGAGGTCTACAGTTGAATATATCACCCAGATCAGATGGACTGTGCTGCAGAGTTCTGGAGATATGACTGAGGAGATTGAGGAGGCATCAGTGGTGATCTTTTAGGAATCACTGGAGTCAGGGAGAGACTCATATGACTGAAAAAATGGCAAATGCCAGACCCTTGCTCATGAAGAGAGGGAGACAGAGACAGGACACTATAGGCCGGTTGGCCTGATCTCAGTTATTGGTAAGATTTTACAGTCTATTGAGGTCTACAAAATCATGAGGGGTATAGACAGGGTGGATAGCAAAAAGCTTTTTCCCCCAGAGTTGGGGACTCAATTACCAGGGGTCATGAGTTCAAAGTGAGAGGAGGAAAGTTCTTTACACACAGGGTGGTGGGTGCCTGGAACGCGTTGCCAGCGGAGGTGGTAGACGCAGACACGTTAGCATCTTTTAAGATATATTTGGACAGGCACATGGATGGGCAGGGAGCAAATGGACACAGACCGTTAGAAAATAGATGACAGGTTAGACAGAGGATCTTGATCGGCGCAGGCTTGGAGGGCCAAAGGGCCTGCTCCTGTGCTGTAGATTTCTTTGTTCTTTATTATTGAGGATGAGATTTCTGAGTACTTGAAAGGGCATGGTAAACTAGGATAGAGTCAGCAGGGCTTTGACAAGGAGAGGTCATGCCTGACAAATCTATTAGAATTCTTTTGAAGAGGTGATGAACATGTTAGACAAAGGGCAGCCAGTGGGCATGATCTATTTGGATTTCCAAAAGGCAAACATGAGAAAATGCACTTTGGGTGGAAGAATAGGGGTGTTAGCTACTTTCTAAATGGGGGAAAAGGCAGAAATCTGAAGCACAAAGGGACTTTGCAACCCTACTTCCTGATTCTCTTAGGGTTAACATGCAGGTTCTGTTGGTAGTTAGGAAGGCAAATGTTATGTTAATATTCATTTCAAGCAGACTAGAATACAATACCAGAGACGTACTGCTGAGGCTGTATAAGGCTGTGGTCAGACCACACTTGGAATGTTGTGAGCAGTTTTGAATCCCATATCTAAGGAAGGATGCTTTGGTGTTGGAGGGGATAAAGAGGAGGTTTACGAGAATCATCTCAGGGATGAAGAGCTGTTGTATGAGGAGTGGTTGAGGACTCTTAGTCTGTACTCAGTGGAATTTAGAAGGATGAGGGGAGAATCTGATTGGAACTTACAGAGTACTGAAAGGCCTGGATAGAGTGAACATGGAGATATTTCCACTCGTCAAAGAGACTCGGACCTAAGGCACAGCCTCAGAGTGAAGGGACAACCCTCAGAATTGAGATGAGGAGGAATTTCTTTGTCAGAGGGCGGGGTGGCCAAATCATTGAATATATTTAAGTCATGGGTAGATCGGTTCTTGATTAGTAAGAGGATGAAGGGTTTCAGGAAGAAAGCAAGAGAATTAGTTTGAGAAACATATCAATCATGATCGAATAGTGGAGCAGACTTGATGGGCTAAAAAATAACCTCATTCTGCTCCAAAACTTGTGGCCTTTTGGTTTAAAGGTGATAGGCTGAGAATTCAAGGACTAAATTAAATAGGGCCACAGTAAATGGGATAAAGAATGTTAAAATGACAAGCCATAAGGCCTTATGCATTAATGCACAGAGCATTCACATAAAATGGATAAATTAGCTGTGCAAATGGACCTAAACAGCTTTAATATATTGGATAAAACATAGATGTAGCTGCAGCATGACCAGGAATGTGAACTGAATCTCCAGTGGTTTTCCGTTTTTAGAAAGGATAAGCAAAAAGGAAAAGGAGGTGGGATAGCACTGTTGATTAAAGAGGTAATTAATGCAGTTATAAAGAAGGATATGGTGAAATGAAATCTGTGTGGGTTCAGCTTAGAAACACCAAGGGGCAGGAAACAATAGCACCTGTTCTATATAAACTGCCAAACTTCTGAAGTAATACAAGACAGGCATAAAAACAGAAATTAGAAATATCTGTGGTAAAGGTACAGCTGTAAATTATGGGTAACTTCAGTTTCCATTTCAATTGGGCACCTCAAATCAGTAGCAAAACTGTAGAGGAGGAATACTTGGAGTGCACATGGGATCATTTTAGGAATCAATACGTTGAGGAACCAACTAGAAATAAAACCATCCTTGACTAGGTATTATGTAATGAGGAAGGAAATAATTTACAGTCTGGTTGTGCATGTGGCCTTAAGGGTGAGTGACCATAATTGGACTGAGTTCTTCATTAAGATGGAGAGTGACGTAGTTGTTTGAGACTAGGGTCCTGAATTTAATAGAGGAAATTCTAATGGAATGAGGCACAAGCTAGCTATGGTAAATTAGGGATCATTATTTAAAAGGATGATGGTGGGTAAGCAATGGATAAACTTCAAAAGTTATTCATCCCAGTTTGGCATAAAAATAAAACAGGAAACATAGTCAGACCATAAAATATTAGGGGAAGTATTAAATCTAACTAAATGTAAAGTGAGTAAACACTAAGAAAGTAAGCTAAGAACTATAAGATGTTTCCTGTGTAGCCAAAGGAGACTTGTAGAAGTATGGCAAGTCAAAGTGTTCTAAAGTGAACATCTGAAGTGATATATGAATTGGCCAGAAACCATCCATCATGATTTGCTACGGCTGGTGGTTTTATGATTCCTACATGCATGGATGAAGGATGGAGGAAGATGCAGTCCATGGAGCATGGAAGGATGTTGCAGAGGAGACAGAGTTGTCTGAGTGTCCAGAAAAGCTGTTGCCAAGTTTGACTTTCATGTTAGACACTGGCGCCATCTAGTTTCTCAGGGAAGGAGAGATCACTGTGAGCTTCATTTAAGGAAATGAAAATGCAAGGAAATAAGATAGTCACCACTCCTTAAGTGAGATTCGTAAATTGCTGTTTAAACCCAGTAGGAAATGGAAATTTCTGTCCTGTATGTTCTGGTCTGACCATAATAACTTTAGAAAATTGAATTTGAAAAAGCTGGTAATCAGACTGTTGTAACAATGAAAGCATCTGGATTGCATAAAAGTTCAACTACCTCATTAACAGCCAATGGGAAAAGGGCTGGGGAGTGGGATGTGGGGGGTGTTACAAAACCTAACCAAAATTTCTATTCTCCTTGCTGTATATAACAAGGAACTGTACAGTTTCCTACTGAGCTTACTTATGACACTGGTGGACTATATCCTCCAACTATTTAAGGAAAATAATTAACTTACTTTTGAAATTAATCAATAGTCCGTTATTTTCATCTTCAGTTGTTCCAGTCTGATGATGCTTTGAGGTCCAGGTTAAGTGATAGGTTTTTTATTTGATTGACAATGCATCATGCTTAAATACTTCAGGATGTGCATTGAAATTATGTATTCATAGAACCCCTACAGTGTGGAAACAGGCCCTTTGGCCCAACAAGTCCACAATGACTCTCAGAGCATCCCACCCAGACCCATCCCCAAATAAACCACCTAATCTAAACATCCCTCAACACTATGGGCAATTTTACAAGGCCAATCTACTTAGCCTGCACATTTTTGGACTGTGGGAGGAAACCAGAGCACCTGGAGGAAACTGATGCAGACACGGAGAGAATGTGCAAACTCCACACAGACAGTCACCCGAGGCTGGAATTTAACCTGGGTCCCTGGTGCTGTGAGGCTGCAGTGCTAACCACTGAGCCACCGTGCTGCCCTAATATCCGAAATAGAAGGGTCAATTAAATGTGTTTCTTTAATGGTGTAGGTGATTCGGTATGGACTGCATGAGACACTCATCTTCAAAATATCTGAACCACTCTTTTTGATGGATGAGTTGTTCTTGTCCATATATCTGCAAATATTATCATCATAGAAAGTGCTTAAATGTGGGGGCTTTGGACACAGTTGACAACTTTGAACTACTCCTTCCTTCTCTTGCCTTCTCTCTTATATGTTGTCACATCCTCTTTTCCAGATTTTTTTTATCCCCCCACTGTGTTCCTGGATCATGGAGAAGCTCTTTCACAATGAAGCACCTTCCATTCAGTAGTGGAGCAGCAGTCAGAAACTTATTTACTATATTAGACAAGTAATGTATGGGATGATGAATTTCTTTACCCTCATGATTTTAATATGTCTAGGCAAATCTAATCTGGATGTTTCAAATGCAAATACTTTCACTGGCAAAGTATAGAAATTATGGGAAAAGGTAACAGAATCAATAAATGGATGTATGGCAAATATTTACGACTTACCAAATACCATAACTCCTATTGCTTGCATGGCATTTGGCTGTGCAAATGCCCAGGCATTTTCTGTAGTTGGACTAGAAGGTAAATAACATTCAGATTACGTGGTCCATAGTATTCTTTCTTTACTAATTTCAGTGCAAATCACAATAGGCAGAAATAGTAATCAATATGTCAAGAAAGCAATAATACACTATTCTTCCATGTTCAGAAAACATGTGGCATTCAATCAAATACATTAGTCAAAATCATGACGAAGACATCATGATTTAAATGGACGAATACAGAGCAACTGGTGGCAATTCTGTGCTATTGAATAACAGTGCAAACATTTGCTCTGAAAGCAATGAGACCAAATAATTGCTACAGCAAGCTTCAAAATCAATTTTGCCAGTTTTTTTTGCAAGCTGGCAGACTATGCAAGAGAACACCATGCAGAGACAAGCTGCTGTATTCAGTAATAAAATGCTATGAAACAAAACCTTTGCTGTACTCCAAGGCTGTGCTTCATTGGAAAATCTTAAATTTAGTAAGCATACCTATTGTGAAATATGAGTAAATTCATGATTGCAAGCATTGACTTTTAATATTGGGAATGAATGGAATATTTTAGGTATTCTTTGTCCCGTTCAGTAAATAGTACCTTTCAGGGAATCTGCTGACCCTTCCAAATATAGCGCCTGCCACATGTTTGATTCATTTACCATTGGAAGATTGTGGATGGAATATTTTCCTGTTTAAAAGGTACTACATAACTGCAAAAATGCTCAAACCCCATGCAAGGACTTTATTGCATCATAAAAGCATAAAATGATGCCATACAGAAGGAAACTATGCAGCTCATGTGTCTGTGCTGGCTCTTTGAAAGAATTCACACAATTACTGCAGTGCAGAACAGGGCCATTTGCCCCATCATGCAAGTGTTAGCGCTCCAAAAGAGCATCTCTCTCAGTATCCTTCTGCTTCTCCCATAACTGTTGTTTATAGTGTTCCTTTTCAAGTAACCACCTAATTCCCTTTTGAATGCCTTGATTAAAACCACATTCTCAATGCATTTAATTCCAACAATTCACTGTATGAAAGAGTCTTTCCTCATCTCAGTTTTGATTCTTCTTTTAGTCTTTTTTAAATCTGTGCCTCCTCATTCTCAATCCTTCCATGATTCGGAACATTTTCTCCCTATTTACTCTGTCAAGACCCCTCATGATTGTGAGTACTTATGCTCAATTTCCTCAAAACCATTTCTTCTCCAAGAAGGACAGTGCCACCTTCTCCAATCTATCATTGTAACTCAAATTCTTCATCTGTGGAGCCATTTTCATAGACCTTTTCTGCACTGTCTCAAATACCCTCACATCCTTTCTTTCATCGAGAACTGGACATAATGCTTCAGTGGATTCTAAACCAGTGTCCTATTTATGTTCAGGATAACCTTTTTTGCTCTTGTGCCCTATTCCCCATTAATCAAGCCTGGATATTGTATGCTTTATTAATTGGTCCTGCCACCAGTAATGTTCTATACAAATATTCATCCAGAGCTCTCTGCTCCTGTAACCCTTTTGAGTTGTAACTCTTTATCTCTCCACTTCTTCAAGCACCCACTCATCTATTCTTTTCTCACAGTTGTGCAAACTTTTTCCACTTCAAGTATTTATCCAAATCTTGGAAGGTGGTAGAAAGGCTTAATGTAGTGGGCATGTTCAGAGCTAAGATTAGCTGCTTCTGGTGCTAAAGATATCTGTAGATCATCCTAAAGAAGATGCTATAGCTCTGTCGCAGCTTCTCTTGTAACATAATAGATTCAACTCCTCAAATACCCAGATTAAAATTTCAGGATCTGTAAAATGTGTGTTTTGAGGGGAGAACTGAATTTAAGCTCAAATTACAATCATTCATTGTCTTCAAATTCTGTCTCCAAATCCTGAAACACTCAATAGCTCATTTACTACAAATTAACTTCAACTGCAAGCTAGCCGCCTCTAGGTAAAAGAACAGCGACAAAAAGTCTTGCATTAATATGGTCATACAATATAGCACAATAGCAATCACAATTAGTGCAAAGGAGATGATGTGTTAGAAACAAAATAGTAAGACTCAAAATAAAATCAAAAAATTGTAGCCAGGATTTTGCAGATAACTAACGATGGCGAGAATTTATGCAGCTGAGAAATGGGGCCTAAACCAAATTTCGCTTCAAGCTGTTTTTACAAACATAGACCTCCACATCCATCCGGAGCACGACTCAGCTCTGCCAAACCACTAGATAGCCAGAAGCTCTCTACTCCTAGCAATGCCAATGTCAGAAATGGCCAATGTTGTGGCTGAAGGCTGTACCCCAATAATGGGAAATGGTAGAACTGAATCACAATGCAAATGAATATCTTTTGCCAAGGCCAACGAGGTAAGTGGATGACCAAGTCTGGGAAGGCTATGTTGTGAACCATGCAAGATGGTTGGCGAATGTACTATCACTGTTGGGAAGGCAAGGGTTTGGGTTGCCCCTGCAATTCCATTTTTTTTTATAGAGCTCCTACCTGCTATTCCACTCCCAATGGAGTCATAAGATTCTGTAATGCACAAATTGGTCATCAGCTTATGATTGGGAGGAGATGTCTTGTGTGAATTGTTAACCACCACTATTTTGTGATGCATCATCACATCACCGTTTTCACTCAAAAAAAATGGAACTTTACAGGGCAAAAAGCATAACAATTTTTTTTAAAAACTTGTGAACTAATGAAAAATATGTTTCAAACTTCTTCGGCTAAGATTTGTCATAACCTTTGTTTTATTCATTAACAGGATATGCACATTGCTGGCTAGGTGAAGATTTACTTCCCACCCATAATGCCTTTTGAGAAAGTGGTGGTGACTTGTCTTCCCGAATCATTGCAGTAATCTGTAGTAAGCACATCCACAGTGCCATAAGTGAGGGAATTCCAGGATTTTGATCCAGCAATAGTGAAGAAACAGTCATATAGTTCTAAGTCAGGACAGTGTGTGGCTTGGAAGGAAACTTTCAAGAGGTGGTGTTTTCATGTATTTGCTGCTCTTGTCTGAGTCACCGTAGTTGCAGATTTGGAAGGTGTTGATGAAAGGTAAAGGTAAGATAAAGTTGTCGCAGTCTCAGAGGACCATAGGGTTGCTCCCTCAGAGAGAGGTGACTGGGTGGTTCTTTAACTGAAGGTCACCACACCTCAGGTGAGTGAAGAGGTTGAAGTGAGTCCTTGATGGTAACCTCAGCCAATGCAGGAATTTAATGCAATTGCTGCAGGGCATGGACAAGAAAACCTCTTGCAATGTATCCCATCATCCCCTCTCCTGACCCCACTGCCACACCCTCAGCTGATGAATCAGTTCACCTTCATGTTGAATACCATGAGCAGCCACAGGTATATGTAAAAATGAGCTGTCAGCTGGTGAAGATGCAGCACAGATTCCCAACATCAGAAACAGCATGCCAGAAACAGAACTAAGCAACCAATATGCAGGTATTAAATGCTGCTGTCCTGCCTTGAGATGTACTTGATGGTGATAGACAATGAAAGATCTAACAGGAGAAGATGGCCACATAAATATCCTCATTCCTAATGAAAGGGGAGCAGCTTGCATTCATCTTCAGCCAGAAGTGTCAGGTGGATGATCCATCTCAGCCTCTCTGAGGTCTCCAGGATCAACTAATTCAATTCATTCATTATGATACCAAGAAATGGCTGGAACCTGGGGATAATCCAAGGCTATTGATGAAGGGTCTAGGCCCGAAACGTCAGTTTTTGTGCTCCTGAGATGGTGCTGGGCCTGCTGTGTTCATCCAGCCTCACATTTTATTATCTTGGACTCTGCAGCATTTGCAGTTCCCATTATCACTGATAATCCAAGGCTATTAGCCCTGACAACTTTCTGGCAATAATACTGAAAAAATTTGCTCCAGAGCTAGTTGCACCCTATCACGTGGTTCTAATACTGTCATAATATTGTTACGGAGCAGGCAATGTAGAAAATCACCCAGGCATGTCTTGTTCACAAAACAAAAACATATCCAATTTGGCCAACTACTGACCCATCAGTCTATTCTCAATCATCAGCAAAGTAATAGGAGGTATTATAGATAGTGCAATCAAGCATCACTTGCTCAACAATAATATGTTCATTGATGCCAATTTTGGGTTCTGCTTGAGCTCATTCCTTGAGACACCATTGGGTGCAGAGTTAATTTCAAGAACTCCCAGGGCAACTCCCTCCCTACTATATACCATAGTACTGCCATCTCTATTTGATCTAACATCAACGTTCCCTCTAATTTTCATAGCTGCTGCACAGGCCTCTGAGGCCCCAGTGCAGCAGTGACTTCCAAAACTAGAAGTCAAACCTCCAGTCACCTTGCATGCAATATTACAGCTTAGACAGAAGGCTATCAGTCATGTCAGTGTGAGGTTATCGCATAACAATTTCAATGGACCAATCAGGATTCAAGGGATAATGTTATGAAGACATATATCCAAAACCCAACATGGCAGATGGTGAAATGTGAATTCAATAACAGTGTGGAATATAAAAAAAGGTAGCGCAATGGCAACTGTTTGATTCTCATTAAAATGCATTTGGTTCGTTACCATCCTTTAGAGAAGGAAATCTGCCATCATTAGCTGGTCTGGCTGACATATAGCTCCAGATCCACAACAATGTGGATAATTTGTTCTTAAATGAAGACAGAAAGTTCAGAGAAATGCGACAGGTTTGGCAGCACTTGTGGGGAGAGGAACAGAGATAAAATTTCAACTCTAGGTATGACTATTATTTCAAATTGTGAGTTAGGACTTGAAACCATTAATTTGTTCTTTCTGCTTTGTTTCTCTACCACTTCCTGTGTTTTTTTATTCCAGTTTCCCACATCCACGGTGCTTTGCATTTATTTGGTTGACTCTTAACTGCTCCCTGGGCAATTAGGATGCACAATAAATGCTGTCGTAAACAACAACGGCTGTCTCCTGTGACTAGGCAAAAACAAAAATCTGAGATGGTGATGGTGGTGTCTGGGACATGGTCACATTCATGAAATCCTATTTCACAGTCAATGTCAGTCAGTTGCTTGACTAGTCTGTGGGGACACCTCTCAGGTTTGGAACAAGCCCTGAGACATGTAATGAGGTGTCAACCTATTGAAGCTACAACACAAGACTACTTGAGTTCCAAGCAACGTAAGCAGCAATTGATTGACAGGTAAAGTGATTCCCAACTAATGGATCAGGTCTAAGCTCTACACTCCTGCAATATCCAATTTTGAATGATGGCATCTGCCTGGATGTGGAAAATTATGCTGATATATCCAGAACATAAAAAAGGTAAGCTATAACCAACCCAGTCAGTTACCATCCAATCAATCTGCTCTCGATCATCGGTAAAGTGATAAAACATGTCATCAACAGAATCATCAAGCAGCACTTGCATAGCAATAACTGCTCCCTGATGTTTAGTTTGTTTTTTGCCAGAGTCACTAAGCTCTTGAACTAATCATCATCTTCATTCAATAATGAGCAAAAGGGCTGAACACCAGACAGTAGATAAAAGTGACTGCCCTTGACATCAAGATTATACTTGACTGATTGTGGCAATGGGAAACCAAGGGAAAATTCTCCACTCCTTGGTGTCATACCTGACACAAAAAGGACGATGGTTGTGATTTTTGGAAACCAGTTATCTCAGCTCCAGAATATTTCTGCAGGAGATCCTCAGTTGAATTTCTGAGGCACAACTATCTTCATGTCCTTCCAGCACTGGGTCAGAAGTAGAGATGTTTGCTGATGATTAGACAATGTTCAACACCATTTACAACTTGTCTGATACTGAAGCAGTCCAACTATAAAGCAACAAGAACTGAACTATATCCAAGTCTAGGACGATGAGATGCAAATAATATTTGTACCAGTTATGTGCCAGGCTATTACCTTCTCCAACAGGCAAGAATTCAACCATCTCCCTTGATATCCAAAGGCATTACATGCACTGTACCTCCAAGTTAATATCCTTGGGGTTACCAGGTTCACCAGAAACTGAATGAGATTAGCCAGCTAAATATATAATGGCTCAAGAGCAGGTCAGTGGCTAAGAATCCTGCAGTGAGCACCTCACTTCCTGTGTTTCCAAACCTTGTATACCAACTATAAGTCAGACAGCAGGAATGTGATGGAATGCTCCCTGGATGGGTGCACCTCCAAAACAGCCTCTCAAATGGTGCCACTCCTCAGACATTCATTCTTCCACCTGCCATGCACAGTGGCAACAGTGTGTACCATCTTCCAGATGCACTACAGATATTCACCATATTTTGTTAATAGCACTTTCCAAACCCATGACTGCTGCCACCAAGAAGGACAAAAGCAACATATATATAGGAACATCACCTGTATGTTCCACTCCAAGCTACTCATCATCCAGACTTAGAAATATATCACCATTCGTCCATTGTCACTGCACTGTGACTGCAGCGGTTCAAGAAGGTAGCTCATCTCCACCTTCCCGAGAACAACTACTTAGGGGCTAAATATGTTGGCCCAGACAGCAAAACCCACATCACCTGAATGAATAAAAATAAACTTTCCTTTGAGATCCAAAGCAGTTCTCCCACCTAAGTCCATATTTTGATAAATGTCTCTAATAAGGTATCTTCATTCAAGAATTTGCATTTTAAAATAGAGGTAAGGTAGATTTGCAGCTTGAGCTCTATAAAAATAACATATTTTTGAAAGAGGTCAGAAAGTCATTTGGAGTAGTGAACTACAGACATCATTTTCAGAAAAGAATGTGGTTCCAGTACATAGAAAACTACCTCTGTTGTGAAATGATGAAGTATGACAAAGTTGAACTTTTACAACAACAGAAAAACAGAGTAGTGTTTACTGATAATGAGTTCAGTTCAGAATCATGTTGCAGTTTTGAAGATCAGATTTATATCAGCAGAAGTTTAATTTGTGAAATCTTAAAAGTGTTTATCTATGGGAGTTAATGGAGAAACGTTCATGACATCTGACCCAAAAAGGGCCATCATGGCTGGGAAGAGCCGATTAAGTAAGAAGATAAAGAGTTTAAGACATGAATGTTCTTACACTGGGATTCAGAAACTAAGAGGAATCTTTCATTTTGCTTATTATTTTAAGATCTTTCTACTGGTTTATATGTATACAGCTCTTTTCTTTATTCTGTGTGATAAAATTCTGTTCTTTAACAAAAGAACACTGGAAGCTTTATGTGAATATGTTCATTGACTAACCATGATAGGAACCAAACTGCAAAATTGAATGTTATGCTTTGTTAAGTCACTCTGGGATCTGACTTGACAATCAGCTGGGATCAGAACAATATTACATCATCATACTGGACAGCTCTTAGTGCAGTCCTCAGCATTAACTCTTTCAGAGCCGAACACTTGATACAACGATAACTACCCCTGATTCGCGATATGGGGGACTACTCTTATGAAATTAGATTGGAGATGTTGGGACTATTTTGTGGGAACACTTAACCAAATGCAGTTAGTGACTGACATTGAGACTGAACATCAGTCACTGGGTCCTGAGAATCACAACCCTGCCCCTTGCTTCCAATACCCACGCAGCCCCTCTTCTCCCAATGAGGAGTTCCTGGAAAGCACGAGCCCCATACCACCCGTACCTCACTAATCACATATTTTATTCCTGGATCCTTGAACTTCAGAGCTGCCCTTCAGCCAACCAAGTCCTCCTGCTGAATTCGGGAGCTGAGGGTAGGAACTGCAGTCTTCTGATTAACTGCAGCTCCTGATCAGCAATACCTCTACACTTGGGTAACTAATTCTTGAAGAAAGCATATCAGTGTCTCCAGAACTGCCTGATTGCCAGAGGATCGTGCAATCCTTCCTTGGCTCCCTGGTCAACAGGCAAGACCAATACTGTCAATAATCAATTCTGAGGAAGGGTCGCTAGGCCTGAAACATTAACTCTGACTTTGTCTACACTAATGCTGCCAGACCTGCTGAGCTTTGCCAGCAACTTCTGTTTTTGATCCTGATTTCCAGCATTACAGTTTTCAGTTTTTCTTGTCAATTCCAGCCACAGAGAGGGAGACAGAAACAGCTGTTCCTGTGAAGAGCAGAGAAAACAATCATTTTTTGTGTCTGACATGAAGCAGGATAGTGGGAAGACTGATTCTGTGTTCAAAGAAAAGAGTTCCCAAGAAAATCAAAGAATTAAACGAAGAAGGAGTTGCCAAAGTGGCCTTATTCGTGTAAATTGGTTTGGGGATGATCAGAAGAAGAGGAATGACTTCTGAAAGCCATTGGAAGCCTTAACCTGGTACAGGGTCCTGGTGAAAGTTAAAAAGAACTTGGATTGTCGTCTCTGAGCATTATTATCTGCTGAAAGTGTGGTGTACAGTAAAAACATATCATAAAGAATATTTTGGTTAGCTTTTCTTTAGTTTGTTTCTTAGTTACTTGTTAAGTAGTGTTTCTTTTTATGGTGATTTTAGTTTGTGTTTTAGATTAAGTATCTTAAAATGTGGAATCCTGTCCTTTGACTATTTCCATTGGTTGTGTTTCGATTTTAAGTCATCGACCTGTTCAGGGAATGTTACACATCACTATAAAGATCTAATGGCTTTCATATGTGTTTCTTGCATCCTAGTGTGACGAGTGCAAGATGAAAAGCTTCAACTTCTTGTCTTCTGTGAAGAACACGTTGTAATGATAACCAGATTTTTTTAACCAATGGTATTGCAAAATGTGTATACCACCCACAACAACTGCCAGCCTGTGTAATATCTAACTCTGTGACCCTCTGATGTGAATATGATAACAACAGACCTTATACAATATTTCAGTTCAAACTATTTATGAATTATAAAGGAAATTCTTTGATAAATCATAAATCTGGGCTTGTTGTAGTAAATTTTGAAATTTCTATATTTAGAAACATGGTATTAACAGTCCATTTTACTTACAATTACTAAACAAATCATCATGGAAATTATGCTTCCCACAGTGGGCTTGAAGGCAGGGGCAGACAAATTCCAGTGTGTGGCTTTATCATACTCATCTAACACACCTATCCACTCTGAAGTGTTTCAAACAGGGGTTGCAATGGAGGTGGCAAGGTAAACACTGAATGGCCTACCTGTGCTTGAAATTACTGAGGTCCCTAAGTGGCCAATTAAATACCATTTAATGCCAACATCCCACTGCTTTTGGTAGCTTATCTGCTTTGGGTGGAGGCCCACAGCATTCAGGGAGCCTGGCATCTTTAGATAAACAGGCAGGCCACTGACATAAATCTGAAGGAAACAAATGTTGCACGGTGCCATGATCATTACAGGTACCTTCTTGTCCAAGTCACCTCCCACTTTAACCCTTCTCCTGAATTCTTAAACCCATATCCTCTTCCCACCTAACCTGTTCACCAAGACCTCCAACACCTGACTTACCTGCATTCCTGGGCACAGTAGGACTATCTGTAATAGCGAGTTTTGAGAAGATTTGTAGCTCAGGTTGAGGTTCTGGATGTGAGTTTGCTCGCTAAGCTGGAAGGTTAGTTTTCAGACATTTCGTCACCATTCTAGGTAACATCATCAGTGAGCCTCCAACAAAGCGCTGGTGTTATGTCCCGCTTTCTATTTATCTGGTTAGGTTTCCTTGGGTTGGTGATGCCATTTCCTGTGTTGGTGATGTCATTTCCTGTTCTTTTTCTCAGGGGATGGTAGATTGGCTCCAAATCAAAGTGTTTGTTGATGGAGTTCCGGTTGGAATGCCATGCTTCTAGGAATTCTTGTGCATGTCTCCGTTTGGCTTGTCCTAGGATGGATGTGTTGTCCCAATCAAAGTGGAAATGGCACAGGAAATGGCATCCAGAACTATCTGTAATCCCAGAGTGGCCATCACTCCAAGACGGCAGTCACGATAGATTTGCTGGCCAGTCTGATTTATAATCATTAAGGAGACATTCAAATCATCCTCTGCAAACACTCTCTGGTGACAGAATGTTTATATCTCTTGAGATAAGGTTTATTTTATTCTCTTTGTAGTGATCTGCTTTGTCTGAGGATCTCAGTTTCACTCACAATATGGCTGGCTTTCTCTAGAGTTAGGTTTCCTTTCAACTAACACACTTCACAGAAACTCATCAGTACTGTTTATGATAGGGTCTCTTATGAATTCTGATTTTAAATCAGTATGGTCTCATTTTCTCACTATCTGGTCGAGATCATTAATGAAATCCTCAATATATACACAAGTGGTGCTGCACTCTTTAATTAAGTCACTCTTCAGAGGGGTGGTGCTGACTAGATGGGCTGAATGGCCTGTTTCCACACTTTTGGTATTCTATGATAATTATTCTGCAATAATGGCTATTCTTCCGCACAGCACATTGCCATTGCACTGGGAGGTTAACACGTGTGTTGTGGCTGTAACTGATGTTTTCCCTCTTTCACAGCTATTTCTCCTGCACTTCCCAACTGTGACAAGAGGTTTTTGCATGCTTCAAAGCATTCCCTGCATTCTACTGATCTCCCAAATGAGTTCCTATATTGGAAAATAATCAGGTAAGTATTTAAATTATTTAATACTTATCTGATTGATAGGTTTATTTTGTGATTTCTGCATCCCTGGAAGAATGTTCTGGCACTAACACTGAAAACTTTGCTCTAGAACTGGAGACAACCGTAGCTAAACTTTCCGGAGTAGCTACAACACCAGCGTTTATCTGACAATCTGGAAAATTACCAAGTGTATCTTGTTGACAAAAAGCAGGACAAATGCAACCTAGGCAACTGCAGCTTTATTAGTTTAATTCCAGTCCTCAGCAAAGAGATGCAAGGGGTCATTGGCAGTGCTGATAAGCTACATATTATATATATATACACTGATATTTAGTTTGGAGTTTGCAAGAGCAACCAGCTCCTGACCTCATTCCAGCACTGATCCTGGCATGGATAAATCTGTTGAGCTCCACCTTCTTCAGAATGATTAAAAGTGGGAAATAAATGTTGTCCTAGCCAGCGATGAGTGATGTCTACATGCCCTGCCAATATCCTCAGTATCTGGTGACCTCAGAGCTCAACTTGGACTTGAGACAAGTTCTATCAACCATTATCTCAAAATACACATTGTACCTCTGCCTTGGACGTTCAATTTTTTAATGTTCCTAAGTGCTCTCAGTGTCAAATGTTGCCACCGGTTTCTTTATGGATTTTGATTTCAACAAGAGAGAATCTAGCCATCACTAATTGACTCTCAATGGTATTACTACTGCTGGTAATCGACCCCGCACCCCATTAATATCCTGGGGGCTGCTACCGACCAGAAACTGAACTGGATTAACCATATAACTAGGAGTACATTGCGGCATCTGCAGCAATCTGCACTGAAAACAACATATGCTGGAAATCACAGCGAGTCAAGCAGCATCTGTGGAGAGGGAGCATGCTAACATTTCAAGTCTAAATGACTCTTCATCAGAACGGATGTGAAACTTGGAGGGGACAGCATTTATGCAGTAGTGGGGGAGTGGAGTGGTGGGGCTAAGGGTGCTGATATTGTGGATTAAGTGATCTGAATGTGAGAATTTCAGAACAGTGATGTGTCTCTTGATGTGTCTCTCTGCTAAACTAGAAAGAACAAATGCCCCATTGGAGTGAGGGGAGGGGAGAGAAGCAACAGAGAATGCAACAAGAAAGGGAAGAAATAGGTTCACAATCTGAAGTTGTTTAACCCAAAATTAAGTCCAGAAGGTCACCATCCAAGGGCTTAAATAGTCTTTCTAGGTGAAGCAACATTTCACCTGCATCTCCTCCAATCTGGTCTATTGCATTCACTGCACCCAATGTGGCCTATTGTACATTGAGAAATCAAATACAGACTGGTGACCACTTTGCGGAGCACCTCTGGTCTGTGTGCAAGCCTGACCCTGAATTTCCTGTAGCTGGTAATTTTAACAGTGTCCTGCTCACATACCCATTTGTCTGTTCTCAGCATTCTGCAATGCTCCAGCAAATCACAGTGCAAACTGGAGGAACATCTCATCTTCAGGCTAGGCACTTTACAGCCTTCTGGACTTAATATTGAGTTCACCAACTTCAGACTGTAAACCCATTTCTTCACTTTCTTTTAGCTTTACTTATTGCATCCTCTGTCACCATACACCCTCTCGCTTTCCTGCCTTCCAGTGGGACCATCTGTTCTTTCCAGTCTGGCAGTTAGACACACTATTGTTCTGCCATTCTCACATTCCAATCACTTAATCTGAATTATCAGCACCCTTTCTCTCCCAGCACTCCATCCCCACTATTGCATAAATGGTGCCTCGTGCATACTTCACATCAGCACTGATGAAGAGTCATCTAGATTCGAAATGTTAGCTCACTGTCTCTCCACAGATACTGCCTGACCCGCTGTGATTTCCACTATTTTTTGGAGTAGGCCTGAGGCTATGAATCATACAGTGAGCAATTCACCTCCTGATCCTAGGAAGCCTGTCCACCATTTACAAGGCACAATTAAGACTGTAATTTGATCAGACAATGCAGTTCCAAAAACACTTAGAAGCTTGATGCCGTCAGACAAAGCAGGCTTCTTAACTGTAATCACATCCATCATTACATTCACGTCACTGTTCAGTTGCAACATTGTGTGCCATTTACAGGACACACTGCAGAAATTTGCCAAGGCTCCTTAGACATCACCTTCCAAACCCACAATTATTCCCATTGAGAAGGATAAGGGGCAGCAGATACATGGAAACGCTACCATTAGTTAGTTACCTTCAAGCCAGGATTTGAGGAGATGAAGGTAAGATAAGCTAGAAAGGGTCGACTTTCAGAAGATATGGAAATAAACAAATGAACAACTCTATTACCTGACCAAGTGCAATGAATACCACATTAAATTTACTTCTACATTCCACTAGAATAATGTCACACTGCTTATCCATGTGTGATTGAAGGGACATATTTCTGGAAAAAAAAACAAATTGATGCTGTTTCGAACATGTGACTAATGTCATTTGGATGAAACTACAAACTGCTGTGAATCACTGTACTTTCAACAGAAAATCAAATTATGGCTCCTGTGATTTCAGTGAGTATTGATTGAGGTTTGAAAGAGTTAATGTTTGGAACTGTGTAAATAGCACTTCCTATAAAATTAAAAGAGAGATGACTGAGAGACTTGGAGGTAGAGGTGCAAGCAGAGAGTGATCATCAGTTCTACAGAGAAAGACATGGTTATGTAGAGCTCTCTACAGTTGCTTATTGTACAGTAAACCAGTTGTATCAACAATTGACTAATCTCTCTGAAGCTAGACAAACCAGCATGCAATAATAAGCACATTCTTACTCAGCAAAAAAGACAAATGCATCACGTATTTACAATAATTCTTCCAGATATACTGAGCTGTTTTGCCTGATCTGGTGAGATTCAAACATTAAAATGGACTTCCACTTTATCTTTAAAACTAGATTTCTGGGTAAACTCAGCTAAAATATTGATCTGGCAAAATTTGAACCTTATTTTCAAAATTAGACAAACATTTTACTTCTTATGAAAAAATATTGCCTGCAATGAATCTTCAAACTAACATTCTATATCACACAAAACTGTTGGCTAGACACAGTTGCCATAGTTACAAGATGATGAAACTCCATTTTCCATATATTAATTCCAGAGACTTAAACAGGGAGGTACTATAGTGTATGTCAAGCAGCAAAAATGATTCATGTGTCACATTATGCTTAAAATAAAAGAAGATAAATATACTTTAAAACATCTTGCATGTACGTTTTTATTATTCCTCCGCATACCACATTAGCTAAAATTTTTATTGATGCACTATTTTGTAATTTTCAAGTAATTTGCTACTTTCAAAGAAACTAAAGGCTATCTATGTTGGCCAGCATCTACCCACCAGTTAGCTAAGCTGATGTCATCTATAGCAAAACCACAGAAAACAAAATTGAATGTTTAAATGTCAGAACTCACGACTAACAGTCTTTTATAATTAATGCTGTTCAGAAAATGCAAAGATTGAAAAGACTGCTGAGCCATTTCTGAAAAGTTATTCTCGTGGAAAGCTTTTAAACATGAAAAGAGTGACATTCCCTATACTCCCACTCAAATCGAGCTGCTGACATGTAACATTTTAAATTCTTAGTCATCTTTGCATGGCTTAAATTAGAGCCTTCTCTCTAAAGGTTTTGCTTCCCCAATTTTGCTGGGCCAGTGAGTAATATTGTAAACAATGTTTTCGCACCCACCCATTTTTAATTATTTTTTACTGACCAGGGCTTAGAAGTGAAGCACTGGTGTTTTGTAGACTACTCTAATTTATTCTACTTTCTATTTGGCTTTATTTCCAATATAACCATTCAGGTATCATGCAGGCAAGTAGCTGTAAGGTAGAATGAGCTGTAAAACCAAAGGGTAGTACATATTATCTGAGATAATGGGAACTGCAGATGCTGGATGACCGAGATAACAAAGTGTGGAGCTGGAAGTGTGGAGCCCAACCCTCCCACCACTGACTCCTTCACCCACCTCCGACACAAGTCCTCCTCCTGGACACCACCCCCAGGTATCCTACCATCCTTTGACCTCTTCATCTCCAATTGCTGTCAAGACATCAACTGCCTCAACCTCTCCACCCCTCTCATCCACTCCAAACTCTCCCCCGCAGAATGTGCAGCCCTCTGCTCCCTCCGCTCCAATCCCAACCTCACCATCAAAACCGCAGACAAGGGAGGTGCAGTTGTAGTATGGCGCACTGACCTTTACATTGCTGAGGCCAGATGCCAACTCTCCAACACCTCCTCCTACCGCCCCCTGGATCAGGACCCCACCCCTGATCACCAAACCATCATCTCCCAAACCATCCACAAACTCATCACCTCAGGTGACCTCCCACCCAGAGCCTCCGACCTCATTGTTCCCCAACTCCGCAATGCCCGCTTCTATCTCCTTCCCAAAATCCACAAACCTGCCTACCCTGGTCGACCCATTGTCTCCGCCTGGTCCTGCCCCACCAAACTCATCTCCACCTATCTGGACTCCATTTTCTCCCCCTTGGTCCAGGAACTCCCTACCTACATCCGTGACACCACCCATGCCCTCCACTTCCTCCAGAACCTCCAATTCCCTGGCCCCCAACACCTCATTTTCACCATGGACGTCCAGTCCCTATACACCTGCATTCCCCATGCAGATGGCCTCAAGGCCCTCCACTTCTTCCTGTCCCACAGGCCCAACCAGTTCCCCTCCAGTGACACCCTCATCCACTTAGTCAAACTCGTCCTCACCCTCAACAACTTCTTTTGATTCCTCCCACTTCCAACAGACAAAGGGGGTGGGCATGGGTACATGCATGGGCCCAAGCTATGCCTGCCTCTTTGTAGGTATGTTGAACAGTCCCTCTTCCGTACCTACACTGGCCCTAAACTCCACCTCTTCCTCCATTACATTGATGACTGTATCGGCGCTGCCTCATGCTCCCAAGAGGAGATCGAACAGTTCATCCACTTCACCAACACCTTCCACCCCAACCTCAAGTTCACCTGGACCATCTCCAAAACATCCCTCCCCTTCGTGGACCTCTGAGTTTCCATCTCAGGCAACCACTTAGCAACCGATATCTATTTCAAGCCCCCTGACTCCCACAGCTACCTGGAATACACATCCTCCCACCCATCTTCCTGCAAAAATTCCATCCCCTATTCCCAATTCCTTCGCCTCCGCCGCATCTGCTCCCAGGATGAGGCATTCCATTCCCCTACATCCCAGAAGTCCTCATTCTTCAAGGACTGCAACTTCCCCCCCCCCCCCGCCACAGTGGTCGAAAATGCCCTCGACCGTGTCTCCCGCATTTCCTGTAACTCTCCCTCACACCCCATCCCTGCAATAACCGCCAAAAAAGAATCCCCCTTGTTCTCACATACGACCCCACCAACCTCCAGATACAACTCATCATCCTCTGTCACTTCTGCCATCTACAATCCGACCCCACCACCAAAGACATTTTTCCATCCCCACCCTTGTCTGCCTTCTGGAAAGACCACTCTCTCTGGGACTCTCTTATCTGCGCCACACTCCCATCCAACCCCACCACACCTGGTACCTTCCTCTGCAACCGCAGGAAGTGCTACACTTGCCCTCACACCTCCTCCCTCACCCCCATCCCAGGCCACAAGATGACTTTCCACGTCAAACAGACGTTCACCTACATATCTGCCAATGTGGTATATTGCATCTTCTGTACCCGGTGCGGCTTCCTCTATATTGGGGAAACCAAATGGAGGCTTGGGGACCGCTTTGCAGAACATCTATGCTCGGTTCGCAACAAACAACTGCACCTCCCAGTCGTGAACCATTTCAACACCCCCCTCGCATTCCTTAGATGACATGCACATCCTGGGCCTCCTGCAGTGGAATAATGATGCCACCTGAAGGTTGCAAAAACAGCAACTCATATCCTGCTCGGGAACCCTACAGCCCAATGGTATCAATGTGGACTTCACAAGCTTCAAAATCTCCCCTCCCCCCACTGCATCCCAAAACCAGCCCAGCTCGTCCCCGCCTCCCTGACCTGTTCTTCCTCTCACCTATCCCCTCCTCCCACCTCAAGCTGCACCTCCATTCCCTACCTACTAACCTCATCCCACCCCCTTGAACTGTCCATCCTCCCCGGGCAGATCTATCTCCTCCCCACCTACACTCACCTCTACTGGCTCCATCCCTGCCTCTTTAACTTGTCTGTCTCCTCTGCACCTATCTTCGATCCGCCTCCCCCTCTCTCCCTATTTATTCCAGAACCCTCTCCCCATCCCTCTTTTCTGATGAAGGGTCTAGCGTCAGCTTTTGTGCTCCTAAGATGCTGCTTGGCCTGCTGTGTTCATCCAGCTCCACACTTTGTTATCTAGTACATACTATCTGCTTTGTTTCAAAATATCTGACTTCTGGCAGCCCTGATAATAACAATAAAAGCTCTGATAATTTCTGACTTTTCTCACAGTTTACTTTGCAGGTCAACTATGTATTTGCTCTTGATGATAATGTGACAAAGATTTTCAGAAACTCATGCAACAACATCTTACATTTTTATGACACTTGCAAGCTACAGAAAGCCATCTGCAGGCTACTAATAGGAGGAATGGAATGCTGAATCAGAGGAGAGGCTGAGGGCCTGGATGAAAAACACATATGGAGAATGTTATTGAAAGTAGTGCAAAACAGTAAAACAAAACAAAGAACTTTAGAGGCTGGAGATCTGAAACAAAAACTACAGTTGCTGGAAAATCTCTGCAGGTCTGGCAGCATCTCTGACAGGAAGACAGAGTTAATGTTTTGAGTCATCAGAACATCAGTTTTGAAACCTCAAATGCTTGTTAGCTGTTTAATTGTCCACCATTAGAACATAAGATACAGGAGCAGAATTGGGCTCGTGGCCCATCACACCTGCTGTACCATTCGATCATGACTGAAATGTTTCTCAAGCCCATTTTTCTGCCTTCTCCCAGCACCCTTGATCTCCTTACTAAACAAGAATCTATCTACCTCTATCTTAAATATATTCAATGACCTGCCCTGCAAATCCTTCTGCAGCAATGAGTTCCTTAGAATAACCAGCCTCTGGCAGTAGAAATTCATCCTAGTCTCAATTCTGAAGAATTGATTCTTCACTCTGAGGTTGTGTCCTCATAACTTGTCTCTCCAACTAGAGGAAATGTCTTCTCCACAGTCATTCTATCCAAATCTCTTACATTCGTTCTATCCAAACATCTCATTATTCTGTAAGTTTCAGACTCATTTTATCCTTCTAAACTGTTATTGAGTATGGACTCAGAGTCCTCAACCGGTCCTCTTATGACAAGTCCTTCATCCCCAGGATCATTCCTGTAAATGTAATTCAACCCCTTCCAATGCCACCATGTTCTTTCTTAGATAGCGGGCCCAAAAGTGCACACAATATTCCAAATGTGGTCTGACCAGAGCCTCAGCAGTACATCTTTGCTCTTGTATTCTAGCCCTGTTGAAATGGATTCACACATAGGTCAGACCAGGAAAGGAAACCAGACTTCCTTCCCTAAAAAGCTCGTCAACCAGTTGGATTTTTATGACAACCAATATGGCTACCATTAAACTTCCCTTTAATTCCAGAAATTTAAGAAAAATTGAAACTAAAATTTCATCATCTGGCATTGTGAATTCAAACCAATGTTCCCAGAATGTGAGGTCGGTGTTCTCAATTACTAGTCTGTTGAAATTTCTACTAATGCCCTAGAATTGATAGGATCATATCTAAATAAAAACCTGGGTGAATTTTGCAGCTGCTGCTAGAATATTAAAATGAACCAAGTGTTCAGTCTGTGTTTTACCACCCAGTTTCCCCCCCTTGCCTTGACCCATCAATGAACCCAGTGCTGATCCTTGTGGCACACACCACTTGTCACAGGCCTCCAGACTGAAAAACAACTCTGTCCCCTAACTTCAAGCTGATTTTGTATCCAGTTGGCTAGCTCTCCTGGATCTCATATGATCTAACCTTGCTAACCAGTCCGCCAAGCGGAGCTTGGTCAAATGTTTTGCTGAAGACCACACAGACAATGTCTAGTGCTCAGCTTTCGTCATTCTTTGTCACCTCTTCAAAAAAACTCAATTAAGTTAACGAGGCATGATTTTTGACACACAAAGCAACAATGACTATCCCTAATCAGTCCTTGCCTTTCCAAATGTATTTAAAACCTTTCCCTCAGAATCCTCTCCAACAACTTACCCACTGCTGATATAAGGCTCACCAGTCTATAGTTCACTGGCTTTTCCTTACAGCCTTTCTTACATAATGGCACCACACTAGCCAACTTCTAGTCTTCCTGCACCTCATCCTTGGCTTTCACTGTTACAAATATCTCAGCAAGGGACCCAGTAATCTTTTCCCAAGCTTCCCACAAGGTTCTGAGAAACACCTAATCAGTGCCCAGCAATTTATCTACCTTTGTATGTATTAAGACCTCCAACACCTCCTCTTCTGTAATATAAACACGTCTTAATACATCATTACTTATTTCCCCAAGTACCCCAGCTTCCATGTTGATCAGAGTCATTATGTAGTTTTAGTTTATAGCCAATCCGTCAGGGCATTTGATTTGGGACCAGAAAGAGAAAAGGTAGGTTAATTTAGAACATGAGAATCACAATGAATTACAGGGCAATGAACTGTATACACAATATTAATGCAGACGTAGTGTTTTGGTCATAAACATCCATCTAAACTGTTTATGTTTAGCTGAAAGAAATTATGAATCATTTGAAGGGAAGCTGAGGAAGTTAATTAGTACATTCAAAGTATATGTAAGTTTATATGACATCTGGAAACTACATACTAAAATATTAATAAGGGAAACAAGGGAACCAAAAAGTTTGAGTTGCTGGTTTGTCTTTATTTAGAGAAACTTTTCTGTTTATGGTCAAATAGGTGTGCTGGCACCCTAAGTGGAGGTTCATAGGGTTGGACAGTGTAGGAAAGGTAATAAAAATGACAGTAGAAATAACAGTGGTATATGACACAATAAGGTACGCTATAGGTATAACTTATTTGAAAGGAAGATGTTTTGAGATGACAGTGAATACTGAAATAATTGCAAATTGCGATCCATGTTGCTTTTGGCTGTATTTTCAGATTTTGGTGCCAAGAATGTTAATATCTATTTTGGAGTTTATTAATAATATAAACATTTTTTCACATGTTATGTATCAGTATGTTATGAACTTCAAGTCAGTACTTTGAAATCAAACAAAAGACAATTAAAATGGCTCACGAAACCCGTGGCTATTAATATTTCAACTACCTTGCATCCTAAGTAAATACCCCATTATGTATTCAAGAGGTGACTACATATAGCACTTGGGGCGAATGGGATCAAAGGTTATGGGGAAAAAGTGGAATTAGACTATTGAATCGAACAATCAGCCATGATCGTGAAGAATGGCACAGCTGGCTCGTAGGGCCAAATGGCCTCCTCCTGCTCCTATCTTCTTTGTTTCAATGCTTCTATTAAACATGGCCATTCACTACCTTCTGGAGAATTCCACATCCATTGGTTGAAGAAAGTATCAGCAACAAATGAGCTTAATGCTCCCCTCTCTGTTTCACCCTGGATAACAGTGTATATTGAATCTTAAATGTGCAAAAGACAAATAGGAATCAATCCTATCATTCTCTAATATATTATGATGGTTCATCAAAACTAGACTGGTTCAATTGCAAAGGATGATTGGAATCAATAGGCATATCACCTTTTTTTAGGGAAAGAAGAAGGGCTTGAAAGTGATGAGAGAACTATTTTGATTATCTTCTTTCAAAAAAAAACTGCTTGCAGACAGAAAGAACTTCACCAAAAGCCATTAAACTAGCTACAAGTCATTCAAGGAGTAAACAGTCTATTCCTGCCTTGGCTGCAATTATTGCAGCTCCAGGTGGGACAATAGAGTCGGTCCACCTGACTGGTAAATCAGTGCAGCAGCGAGTCAGTTGGCACAGTGACCTCGATTTGCACTAGTTGGCATGACTGTACGACTGGAAAGTTACAGAATAGAGGGAACTAGTGGAAAATTTATTGCATTCAGAGTAACTTTTAATTGCAGTATTAAGTGATGGATATTAAAACAAAGGGAGAACGTTGTGCTAACAAATTATATTTTCACATGGGAGGAAACCTTAAATAACAAAAAGCTGCCAGCTGATGTAACGAATACTTCCAGTCTGAGATTTACACCCCTTTAAAAATGACAATCTTTACAGGCATCAGAAGGAAAATATAGTTATACGAACAATTAGGTTGCATTGAAGTCACTCACATTGCAAAACTTTACTCTTTAACAAACCCCTGGTGTGACAGTAAAATTTTATATTTTTAAAAAATAACTAATGGTCCTTCTGGACGAAGTGGCACTACTTCCAGGAACAGAGCATGTGGAGAACCTTTTAGTTAATGAACTACATGATGATTTAAATCACAGTGAAATTAATACAAAGTCTGCACTTAGTAATGAAAGAACGCTTGCCAAACCGGACCACTTTCAATACCACTTTCACTCACCAATCGTACGTTAAACTTTTCTGCTAATGAAATAAGGTTCTTGCATTACAGCTAACAGCTTTCAATCATTGACAAAGCTTTGTAAATTAATTTGCTGAAATAACTAATGGAAAAAATGAAATCGTGAGACAGCAGATTTTGCATCAGTAATAAAATTGCTGCTTTACAATATTTCACATTCCAGACCTGCTTGTTAGGTAAGGTATACAGTCATGAAAATATTTGATGTGTTATTTCAGCTGAATGCAGCATCTGATGTCATTCAAACATCACAAAATTTCTTTAATCTGTTGCATCTTTATTTTCAAAAACAACAGTTTTGTCCTGTTGCAAAATCGTACTGTTAACGCAGAATTGGCATGACCAAAATATAATACTGTGATCCCTGTACAGGCTGATAACTTTTTAAAACATACGAATTTTCCAGTTACTAATTCAAAGGATCCCATTAGATAATACTATGTTTTAACAAACATGCACCAATCAATACAGACTAAACACTGAATTGAAACCAGAAAATGCTGAAAAAATGCAGCTGGCCTGACAGCATCTGTGGAGACAGCAATTGAGTAAATGCTTTGGATACAAAGCCTCTTTTTCAGAACCCAATTGTAGAACATTGCTGTTAAAAGTTAAAAATCATTTAATATGTCACCAAAATGCAAAACTACAAGAAAGGTATAAATATAAATTATTGCAGCTACTGGTAATAGGAACAGAAACTGTTCGGGAAATTGAACAGTGACTGTATAGAGAGAAACGGTTAATGATTTCAGTCCAACAAGACTCTGCAGAAGAGAGATATATTGGAATCAAAATATTAAATCTGTTTCTCTCTACACAGAAGTTGCCAGACCTGCTGAATGTTCCTCCCTGAACATATCCAAAAACCCCATAACACATCAATTATATGGTTCTCTCAAAAAACTTAAGCTTCTCCTGACTTAAGCATAATTTTCTTCTCTCCCTCCAACACTAACATGAAACTTAATTCTCGAAAAAGCCCTTGAGTTTTTGGAAGTCTTTTCTTCAAGAAGTGGTAGAAGCAGCAACCATGAATATTTTTAAGCCAGAATTAGATAGGTTCTTGATAAGTATGTGGGTGAAAGGCGATTGGGGATACATAGCAATGTGAAGCAATCAGACCAGTCATGATCTCACTGAGTCACACAGCAGGTTTGAAGGAATACTACTCCACGCATGATTCATATGCTGTTCATTCAATCTCCTAGGCAGAATCTAATGGATTTACTACAAAGCATCTTCTGGAAACTAAGGATTTTGGAGAGTCAAAACCATTCTCCAAACAAAGGTTTTATTCTCACCAGAGATCATAGGAACTGCAGATGCTGGAGAATTTGAGATAACAAGGTGTAGAGCTGGATGAACACAGCAGGCCAAGCAGCATTAGAGGAGCAGGAAGGCTGACGTTTCAGGCCTAGACGTCTGGGTCTGAAACTTCAGCCTTCCTGCTCCTCTATTGCTGCTTGGCCTGCTGTGTTCATCCAGCTCTACATCTTCTATTCTCACCAGCAATCCACTTATTGACTCACCCAAAAGCAGTCCCTTTAGTGCCTGAATAGCTGCACTTACTTTTTCATTCTCACCCAAATTCTTACATGACTATGCCTGACACTTCATAAATCTATGAGCCATGAACAGTTTCTTCTTTGCATCAACAGTTTACATTTTGACTTGAGTTTGAGTAAGTTCCAACTTGTGTTGTTATCTGTATAACAAGTAGATCAGAAGGGTTTGTCTCCAGGTTGATTTAGGAAAAGGTTCCACCCCCTTTCCAAACCAGTCCATTTACTTTGAATTAAAGGAGATATTTTAAAACATTACCACCATATAAAGTCTAGCATTCATAACATCACCTCCTCAATATACAAAAGTTATTGTTGTAATGATTTTTCTACATTATAAAAATTAAAGAGTGTTGATCAGCAATTTATCTGCTACCCAACAAAATTAACTGGTTATTATTGGTACTATTATATGTGTAGTCTTGCTGTGCATAAATTATTTATCAGATCTATAAACTTGAAAAATGTGATTATACATTGAAAGTACATAATTGACTTTGAAGCAACTACAGTTATCTTGAGGGTGTGAAATGCATTTTACAATGTTAATTTGTATATTTGTATTCTTAAATTATGTTTAAATCTCATAGGATTAGCCTCAGAAAGCAGCAATGTGTAAGAAGTAGATTAGATCTTGGCTAATAAGTTATTCAAACAGTGCCTCCCACAGAACATTTCACATTGGGAAAGTAGAAGTGAATTTGGAAATTCCTTAAGCATCCACTCTGTAACGTTAAAATGACAGCTGGGCTTACTGCAGGAGACCTCCACTAAGGATGTTTGTGGCCAATTTAATTGGCAGGACAATTGACCCTATTATAGTTAAAAAGAGCTCACCAGAATGTCAAAATCAAGAAATTGGCTTCCTGCATAACAAAACTATAAACAGATAAATAACATACAGGCACAACTTAAGTCAGTATGGAAGTTGTGGTAAGGGAAGACAGTGTGAAAGATAGTGATCTTCTTAATGTTGTACAGTATTAATCAGGTTCAAAGAAATTACTAATCAGAGAAGTTACATTAGTTCACTAACAGTGGAACATGTAAATGATTTAGTTATCTTCAATGCTACAAATTCATCAGAAAACAAGTAATTCAGTGGGCATCATTTTGTTATTTCATGTACTGATAATAAAATAATTCAACCTGTTGATTACATATGTTAAATAGGCCACCTTCTCCCACTTTGGAAATTGCAGTATTCAGTTCAGATAGTAAAAGTACTGATTTTTAAAATGGGTCTCATGTTATTATAGAAATAGCATCTGGCTACAAAATAGTAAGCATCTAATCATTAGACTATAAGCAAAATACTGAAATTCTGGAGATCTTGATTTAAAAAAGAAGAGTCACATTGGTCTTGAGATGTTAACTCTGTTTCTCTCTCCGTTGATCCTCCCAGACCTGCTGAGCTTTACTAGCAATTTCTGTGTTTATTACCTGATCATGAGAGATTGGCATGCACATATAAAAATACTATTAATGACAAACATGAGAGAATGGTTAACACAAATTTAAAATTTGCAACTGTTCAATATTAGAAAAAACAGATATAGTATTCAATAGAATCAGAACTGCATTCAAACACAGTTAAGTCTTCAGCCTTTTTCACAGCCGTACTTTCACATTTAATTAAGATAGCCATGAATCACTCTTAAGGTGAGAACACTTACATGTGTGGTCCAAGTGTTGCAGTTTTGACTATGACTATTATCAATATGACAATAGTTAAAACAAGCGAGGAAAGTGACACCTAAACAAATAACAAAAAGGAAGTAAATTGCTGTTTATTCAATAATCTTTTTGTCAAACAACAAGCTAATTTCCACAACACATCAAAAAGAAGAAAATTAACACCAGAAGAGAATCTTTAATCCAAAACAAAGGATCCCAAATTTACATTGAATGACTAACTTGATCCTAAAATCCAGGATTTCCTATCATTTGTATCTATTATAGCACTGTAACTTATAACTAGTTGCTAACATGCAATAAATTACTTTTTAAACACATAGCCACTTATTGGTCTAAATGGAAGAGACTTTCTTCTACCACACTAGACCAAGCAGGTCTATTAGATGGTGACAGCAAACCTACAATATAGTGAGGTGCAGGTACAGTTAAGCTGTACGTGCAGAAGCAGGGCATTTGACATAATACAAGATACGTGAATTAGTTGGCCCACTTCTGTTTTTCACATTTTTCAAGAATTCAATTGTTACTTCAAAAGCTTTTGAGCCTGATATTTTTCACATCTTTTGGAATTTCTGGAGACTGATTAATTTCATTACTTCATGGATTTTTCTGTGGCTTAATTACAAGATTAAATTAATTCAACTTCCGCGACTTTTCTGAAAGAAAGTATTTGGATTTACATACTGCCTTTCATTGCCTTGAAATCCAAACAATTTTGCAATCTGAAATGCTGTGAATGCAGTTAATTAGTTACCAAATAGGGAAATGCAGTAACACATTTGCACAGAATACGGTTCCACAGATAGCAATGGGGTGAATAAACAAGCTGAATTTAAAAAGAGAGATAATGGGAACTGCAGATGCTGGAGAATCCGAGATAACAAAGTGTGGAGCTGGATGAACACAGCAGGCCAAGCAGCATCTTAGGAGCACAAACGCTGATGTTTCAGGAATTTAAAAATTCAAGAGCTCATCTTAAAAAGGGATAAGCAGGACAAAGAAATGTAGGAAAATATGAGGATAACAGAAAGAAATCTCAGAAATACAACAATCATAACAACTGATTACCAAAAGTAGAATCACAGAGAAACATTTCAAGGAATGTTTTAAGGACCACACCGCTATGGAGGTTGAAAAGTTGAACAAGGGCATACCAGGCCATAGATACTCAGCTCTAAAACAAGTAATGTTGCAACTAAAATCATGGATAGAAGTGACATCAAAATGAGAGGGCTGCAAAAGTCACAGAGAATAAAGAGCTACAGGAGTTAAGAGAGTCGTGGGGCCATGAATTGGCTTGCAGAGAATATAGAACATAAAACAATAGAGCACAGTACAGACGCTTCAGCCAACAATGTTGTGCCGGCCTATTATCCTACTCTAAGATCAAACTAACTTGCATAACTTTCATTTCACTATCATCCATGTGCCTACCCAAGAGTGGCTTAAAGTGTCCTTAATGTATTTGACTCTACTACCACTGCTGGCAGAAGGATACAAATGTTAAAATCAAAGTGATTTGGTTGGTCACGTAGCAAGATCAGGGATGATGGAATTTGATGGGAGTTAGAATATCATTAGCAAAAGTTTAGATTTGGGATCAATCCATATGGCAGTTTATCTAGTGGACAAAATCCAAAGCACAAATTGAGAACACCATCCAATAGGTGTCCTGATGTACATGGTCATACACAAACATGAATGGTCATTCATGCTTAATAACATTACGAGCAAATGAGATACAAATGATCTCTGGAGGGTCACTCAAAGATTTGGGTATTAAACTGCACCTGATGGTCTGGAGACCAAGAGAAGCATGGCAGCTAGTTGTTGAATGGATATTAGCTTAAAGGCATGGAAATATTGATGGGTGATTGACTTGAGTTGATCACACCCTAAAACAGGATATTATTGAGAATGATCGTATTTTCTTTGGATGGGACAAGCAGCTCATTGAGCCAACGATGTGTAAACTATCATGGGCAATGGTAGTAACCAGGAGGTAACATTTAAAATCAAATAATGGTAAAATTCTTTGAAAAGCTTTTGAACAGGTGAATACAAAAGATGAAAGAAGGACATTCAGATTAGAAGTTAGCGATGCTGGTGAAAACAAAAGGTCCTGTTAAAACTAGTGAGTGACAGAAGTTGATACCCGATGTATGAAGGAACAAACATGGCATATTTGCAATAACAAAGTATATAGTTTATAGACATATCATCATTTCAGGACTGTTGCCATCACAATAGAGAAAGTTTGCAAACTTGATGACTCGGGCCTCTAGATCATCCCAGACACAACATGTTTCTTTGAGGACAGTTCCAGATCCAGACAAACCAGTGATGAATTGTTTGGATACAGATGATCAGTTGTAGAGTGTGGCTTCTTCATAGAACTTTTTTTTATTCCTGTACAGGATGTGGGCTTTGCTAGACAGGCAAGGTTTTATTTCACATCATGAATTATGATTGAGAAGTATATAGTGAGCTATGTTTGTGAACCATTGCAGTAGCAGTGACTGGGAATACCCTCAGAATGGCTAGGAAGGGAACTCCAGTATTGTGCCCCAGGTACAGTGAGGAGATGGAATGTAGTTTCCAGTCAGTTGCTTGATAGGAAATTGTCGGTGGTGAGGTTCCCATGTATCTGCTGCCCTTGTTCTTGGTAGAGTTGCAGGTTTGGAACAGGTTGCCTAAAGAGGCCTTGGTAAGTTGCTGCAGTGCATTTTTACATGGTACTACTGCTGCCACTGTGCATCGGTAGAATAGAAAGTACATGTTGAAGTTGGTAGATGTGATGCCAATTAAACAGGCTGCTCTGTCCTGATGTTGTCAAGCCTCATGAATGTTTTTTTGAAGTTGCACACAGCTTGGAAAGTGGAGAATATTACATCACAACCTGGCATACGCATTGTAGGTGGTGGACTGACTCAGAGGAGTCAGAGCCATGACTCAATGGCCTTCATGGCCATCAACATTTTGTTCCTATTCCATATGGCACACTGCAGAAGCTGATGTTTGTGCTTGGAGGCTGCACAGTACCCAAACTGACATTATTTGAAGGGCCAACTGTGAATGTTGGACTGAAGACGCTCACATACCCCTGAATGAGTGTGTGAGACTGAGAATGTGTATGCTGGACAAGATGTGATATGGATTCAGAAGAACAGACTCTGAGAACATCCGATGGCGCTTATGTATGATGCATTGCTGTGTCATGAGAATCTTCATTGCTGGTCTTATGCAAGCGAAACACTAACTTGTAAGACAAGACTTGCAGTTCACAGGAGAAGGCTGTGACGCAAATTCTATCAGTGATACTAGTCAAAATATATGATGGAAGCTAACTTGGGTGGATTGATACACTGTCACCTTGAAAAGCAGGCAACGGCACAACTGCAAATGTGTAGGTCTGCAAGATATTCTGATCATTCAATGAAACTCCACGGCCAGATTTTCATTAACTTTAAGGGAGCTTGCTTCTTTGTGTGGACTGGAAGAAGCAGAAAATCCACAAGCATATGTGGTGGAGCCACCAACCAGCACTAGGTACATATCTGTACAAATTGACATATTGGTTTCCAAGAGCAGAATGTGTGCAAGTACACTCACATCATGTTTTTTCCACAACAAGATCTTCAAAGCAAAGGTGCAGTTGCCTCCGGACAGATAAAAGTATGTTTCACCAATACCATCAGCCTTGTGCTCTAATTCAAACACACTCTTTGCTGGGACTCTGAGCCTCACAGCTGTGGAAATGTGAATTTTCTTGTCAGTGATTCCACTGTCAAAATGAATAGCACGGAACTTGAGGAAAGTATTTAAGTTGTGATTTTTTTACTAATTTAACCTTTTTCTTCCCCCCAGACCACCGCCCCTTACCAACCTGTTCAGAGATGTTATTACATACCTCAAGAGCAGGTGGGCTTAAACCCAGGTCTCTTGGTTCAGAGCTAGGGACATTATCTCTGCATCACAAGAGAGGTCATTAATTTGAGTGATCAAGAAATCTGTAAATGGAGTGTGCTAATTCCAATAAAACATCATCAAGCTCCTCATCCTATTCATTGAATAAAAGCAGCTGAATTTACATCATTCATCCTCCAGGATAACTGTTACCTTAAGAACTTTAGCTATAAAATAGTTGTTTTAATCTGGAAGAAAATGATGGTTCCTCAGGAAATGTTTATAATGCACCTGCATAAAGAGTATTACAACCGTCTTGGTAAGGAAGGGAGTTATGCTGGTCTTATTAGAGGAGTGTAAAACATTCTGGTGCTTCTAGTTAAGTGGAAGTTGCAATGCAGAGAGCCTTAACAACACAAGATGCACAAATCTCATTTAACACTGAAACTAAGGCTTGGGAGTATTCTGGACTGAAAGATGCCAGGGTACATGACCTGATTCTGTCTACATGCCTCTGCATCATTAGACATGGTAGGTAAGGATGAATGAGTTGTAGCCAGGGTAGGACTATTTAGCTGTCTTCCCACTCTTCATCCTCATTGGGTGGCAAACTGTGATGCCCATCTGACAGCAAGAGGTTACCTTCGAAGAGGGTTATTGGATGGTGTTAGAGATCCTCAGGGCTTTTATCTGACTGCATTTCATTCCAAAATCAACCAAGTCTGACAGTCGAGAACCTATGGCCTGGCAACCATCATGCAGAGAGAGCTTGCTATATTAAAGCAGCTGATACTGATGCAGTAACTACAGATTTGCTTAATATGATGGGGCAGTAATTCACTTTCTGTCCTAACATCATTCAAATACATTGTGAGCAGCAAGTTCTATAGAAGTCACAACAGCTCCTGCCTTTCTGAATTATGAAGAAGGTTTGCCTTGATCACTTTTCACAGGAGAAAGCACTAATGAGTAAAGGCAAGGTTAGAATCACACATCGAAATGTAGCTTAAGTTCCGTGCCAATGATCAAATGAATTGTCTGGATCTTCCCTAATCCTACTGCATAGCTGCCAGAGTTTCTGCTGTTATCATAAAGTAATCCTGTCAGTATTCATGTATCTATGCAGCAAAAACTCCATAATTTCTTTTGCTAGCAGATGTGGAAGCATTCCAAAGCTGCCACCATACCAGCAGGTTATGAAAAGTGTTTGGCTGAAAACCTCTATCTTCAGTGCAGCCACAAAATCAACACTGCAATGGAAAACTAAAAGAGCTGTGCATGTTGGAAAATCAGAAACAAAAACAGAATTTGCTGGAGAAACTCAGCACGTCTGGCAGCATCCGTTGAAAGTTAATGTTTTGGGTCAACTGATTCTTCTTCAGAACTGATGGTTGTTAGGAAAAGCTCGGTGTTTATTCAGAAGACAAAGGACCGGGGAGAGAGAGGGGAATAAACAATAGATGGAGATGGAATCCAAAGAGGGAGAAACACAATTGGACTGACAAAAGAGTGGGTACAGGTCAGTCTGGGAGAATGAATAGCTGGTAATGGGTCCTATGGGTAAGTGATAATGGGTAGTGAGGGGTAGCAGCCCATGTAATGACATGGCTTGGTCTGTGGGAGTTGGGGTTGGGACACAAGAGAATGCATCTCAAGCCCTAAAATTGTTCAACTCGATATTAAGTACACAAGACTGCAGAGTTCCCAAGTGTAAAATGAGGTGCTGTTAGTCTAGCTTGCACTCAGCTTCATGAGGCACTGCAGCAAACCTGAGACAAGACATTGGCCAGGGAACACATTGGCGTGTTGAAGTAGCAGGCACGTGGAACCTCAGTCTTTTTCGCGGACAGAATGTGGGTGTTCTGCAATACGATCACCCAGTCTATGCTTCATTTTCCCCAAAGTAGAGGAGACCACATTGCGAGCAGTGAATGCAGATTGGTGCAACAACGGCTCTACCCAGATGAGAACTGGGCTTCCAGCTACCATAGGGCGATAACGTTTGGTACACTTATTTAATATTGAAGCTCAAAAGTTTTCTTTTACTAGAGTACAGATTACAGTAGTGAATAAATTACCCACACACAAAAACAAAACTTTAACTATTGGGAGTTAAAGTTCATAGTTAAAACAATAATCACCTTTCCTAAATTAGCAATGTTGCGATAGAAGGACAATGGAAGAGTAAGCAGAACGGTTGTTAGCATAATTACAAAGTGTCTGTCAGCTAATATGCTTCCAGGACCCACTGAAAAAGATAAACAAAGTGTTAGAATTTAATTTTACTGAGATTTTCTGACCTGATAATTCACAATACTCTACTTATTTACATATTTACATGGCAACAACCATTTACATCGAGTTGAATTTCATATAATAATGGGCCAAATTTTCTGGTCTCAGAATCATTGGAGTTTTGGATGTATGGCTGAAGATGCACATCTGGACCTATGGAAAATCTGCTGTGCAGAGGTCCATGGGAATTGATTGGGAAGTTTCACTTTCTTAACTCTAAGCTAGTTCTGACTTAACTACCTGGACAGTAACCTGTAACATATTTGAAAAGTCCTTGTCTAATTCCTAAGTGACTGGATACCCATCCTCCAACTGTGTCCACCCTGTCCAAACCCTCTGACTGTGACCCCCAATTAACCCATTACCTTCCAACCCACCCCAACCCGACCTGACCACCCTACTACCCAGCTTCCCCACTGACGTTCTGCCTCTCCCCGATTCAACTCTACCTATTTCCCAAAGCTCATAGCCCCCAACATCTAACTGGCCCACACACTCTAACGCGACATCTGCTCCTGATCCATGTACCTGCTTCAACCAGCTGCCAGCTTACCATCCTACTATCCTACTTTGCCAAGGTTCTACCTTACCCAGCTGCCATTCTACCCAGATGCCATCCACTAAGTAACTAACTTCACCCACCCAACTACTTCATTCACTCACCCTACCCCTTACACACCCACATATTCATCTCTCTACTCACCCACACAATGAAATGCTATTCAATGTCCCAGAACATTTCAGTGCAGTTGTGAATGCTCACCAGAATACAGCAGTTATGGCTGTAAAAAGCTCATCTTCCTTTGATGGTACAGCATTACGAAAAAGAACTCCAATTTCAGGTGTGCTCCATGTGGCTGAAGAAAGCCAGGACCAAAAGTCCCAACCCAAAATGCAGTTATAGTGGACAAAGAGGAGTAGAACTCTAATTTGATGGGGATTTGCATTATTAGGAAGATTTCAGTGAGGGTGTTCTGATTGAACTTCTAACTCCTAATTACACTATACCTTTGGCCTCACTAGCTATGATAACTAGAAAACTGGTTACTTGACCACTTTGACTTGCACATGAAAACACAACTGAAGTTACCAGGTTAAAGATAGATGAAAAATTGTTGCTGTCCATGTATTGAAAAGATGGTACGGTAAAGTTGTCTTTCTCCACATCATTAGCCTGGATCACCCACGCATCATGATGAGATTGCTGCTGCAATTGAAAATCCAGTCTCTCCACCACCCCCACACCCACCAATTCAATACTTCTACCAAGGGCTTACATTCCCAACTTCTACAGAAATATACAGTGTACATCAGGGATCTTTGTCAAAGTGAAGTAGAGTTGCTTTTCTCTCCAACACTAGCTCCTATAATAACAAATTTAAATGTCCTATCTGAGCATTAGTGAGTGGAGAAGTTAATGCATGAGTGAGTGAATGGTTAAGTGGAAAGGGAGTAAAGTGGATGAGTAAGATTAGACAGAGATTGGTAGGGTTTACTTGGGTGAGTGATCAAATGGTGGAGGTCAGTGAAGTGGATAACTGGGTAATATGTTTAGGGAATAGTTAGATGATATTCAGGTCTGGGGGATGCAAGTGGATGGTTGGGGATTTGAGGATATTTGGGTCAGGGATTAATGAAATGGGGGACATGGTCAGATCAGGGGGAGGGGGTGAAATTGTTTAGTTCGGGTCAGGCAGTAGGAGCTCAGAGGATAGTCAGGTTGGTTCCTGAGGATAGTCAGAAAGTACATGAAGTCAGTCAAGTTATTGGGATGATTGGGGTGTTCAGTTATGTAATTATTCAGATGTTAGATTAGATTTTAATCAGTCTAACAATATCCTGTTAAGAGCTCCTGAAATGCCATGGTTCCTAACATGACTCCTACCACCAGCCCACATTCTCAAAAAATATAATTCATCAGACTCAGCTTTGTGCCTGAACAGTTCCTTGGCATCTCTTGCTTTGGCAAATAGCTCCCACTCAGCACAGCTTTTGCTAAGACTGAAAAATACATTTCTATATGTAGCTTTTAGAAATATTAAAACAATTTTTGTTTGCATGTATTGATGCATATTTTTAAGCAGCCATATAATTTCAATGCTGGCTGCCCCCTTGATGATTGATACATATTACAACTTTTTACTCTCTTACTTGGGAAGATCCCAAGTTCAATCTGGGAAGTTTTGTAAGGTTCCAAAATTCACCCAGTTTTACCAGACTTAAATTCTCAAAATATTCTGCAAACTAATATTCTGGAATGTATGCCCTAGCAGTGAACATTTTTAATGTAAATCTGTTGACAATGAAGCATGTAGATATTAAGAGATAACAAGGTGTTGAGCTGGATGAACACAGCAGGCCAAGCAACATCAGAGGAGCAGGAAGGCTGCCGTTTCGGGCCTAGGGCCTAGGCCCAAAAATCAGCCTTCCTGCTCCTCTGCTGTTTGGCCTGCTGTGTTCATCCAGCTCAACACCTTGTTATCTCAGATTCTCCAGCATTTGCAGTTCCTGCTATCTCTGATGGAGATATTAAGGTGGTGAAACAGTGCCCCCTAAGTGATGGAAAACACAGTGCTACCAATTCATTTATTTATGGCTTAGAATACCAGGCATACATTTCGCTTTGATCTAAGAAACGAAACTACTGAAATTAGTCACAAGCCTAAATAAACTTGAAATGTGAATTTTTTGGAATACCATTAATTTATCATTGTAAATCTGGTGAAATATTTGCAGGGTCCATTTGACAGTTCAGGTAATGACAGAAAATAGTTGTTTATCCCATTTCCATCCACATTTTAATTAGCCTGTTAGAACCTCAGCAGCATTTCTGATTAGAAACAATGTCGCAGTTCTTCAATGGACAAACAGTCCAAGGGATGTAACAGGTCGAGGATTGACCAAACAGTTTTGGCCTATACTCATTGGAGTTCAGATAAATGAGGGGTCGGCTTTTTAAAATATATAAGATCCTGAGGTGGGTTTACAGGATAGATGTTGAGAAAATATTTCTTTGTTGGAGAAAACTAGAATTAGGAGAAATAGTTTAGGAGAAAAAAAGCCTCCCATTTAGGATAGAGATGAGGAGAAGCTTGTTCTCTCAATGTGTTGTTAATCATTAGAATTATCTACTCCAGACAGAATGGAGGTTGCATCATTGGACATAATCAAGGCTGAATAGAGATAATTTTGTATTGAAAGGAAATCAAGGGTTTATTGAGTGGGAGGAAGCCAGCAAGTGGAATTCAGGCTATAATTTACATCAGTCATGGTCTTATTGAATACTAAAGCAGTCTTAAGGGGCCAGTAACCTGTCCCTGTTCTGATGAATGTAAGATAAATGCCATGTTTAATTCCCAGCTTGGTACAGCACCAGGAATGCTACAATGGATCTTAATGCCCTGAGGTAGAATGGTTAAGGGAAAAAAGTCCCTTGCTGGAAGTTGTGGTTGAAATAGGATTTGATTCACAAAATCCATACACATTTCCAAGTAGACTGAGGAACTATACAACACTATGCATAAACAAATACATTTTGTATAGTCTTTAATAGCTCTGCATATTTAGCCAATCAATTTGCAGTTACATAAGCCCCATGAAGTCCATTTAAGCCTTGCCCACAATTGTCCCATTGTTACAACAAAAAGGTTCTTTGTATACATAAGTTTTAAATATGTTTTTCTTTTCCCTTTATGGGAATAAAAGGCCCTTATGCTGTGGATAACCAGACAGGGTAATCACAAGAATCTTTTCCATGATGCTGTTTTTAACTTAGAAATCTAAGTAAAACTTCTGGTATTCTGAGAAAATATAAATCATCCTAATTTGAAACCCAGCTTGAGGGTGTTTAATTTTAGACTCAAGTCATTCAATTTCACAACTAGAGCTCATGTTGAATGACGATTCATTCAAAAGTCTGGACTGTGTTTTATCAATTTTCCTTTTTCCAGCGGAAGAATATTGTGTTGATAACACCCTTCCTCCGATATCAGGCTATGAATTGACAATGGTGGCATTAGCTAACAATGGAGTAAATCATTTATCATCTTCATTGATTTTAAAGCAGCAACGTTAAAGAAATAGCGATACAACCACAATTCAAAATCATGTGAGAGGAGCTACAGCAGTAACTTCGAAGTATTGCCCTGAAGTTTCCAATTGAAGTCAGAATCCCCATTTCCAAACCAGAACAGACTTGCAGTTGCCCAGTTAACCTTTTTGCAGTATTCTGGGCATCCAAGCTAGGAGCCTTTGTGGCTGAAGCAGTGAAGATGAATCTCAGAATTCAGGCAGGCAGCAGCAGAGAGGATTGTGCTGGAACCACCCCATAAAACCCTCCCCAATTCTGCAACTGTCCCCCTACCTCCTCAACCCAGATGGACTAGGGAGTCCAGGTGCCTAGTTGGTGAGGACACAAAATGAAGGATGGGGATGAAGAGTCCCAAGTGCATGAGAAATACAGAGGTGGGTTTGGGACATTTAGTATATGAGGGAGTAAAGTATCAAGTGGGTGACGGCATTATGTGGCGAGGGTTGATAGTAGGTCAGGTGGACAGATCATGGTAGTGGTAGCAGTATGGGGATAGGTTAGAGTAGGTCTGGTCAGATTATTTAGGGAGGAAATAGGAGTTAGGTGGGAGATGGATCAGGTATGAGTGAGGGTGATCAGGGTCTGAGAGGGTTAATGCGTTCAGGGGTTATGAGTCCAACACTAATTTATTTTTAGTGATAACGGGAGAGAGCTGCATCCAGCCTCACATTTTATTATCACTAATTTATTTTTAGGTATTTTTTAGAGGGTCCTAGACACTAGGTAATTGTCCATCAGATGTTTAGCTTCCCATGTAATTCCTGTGTAGTCAGCTGTGTCAGGAATTCTGCATGTTCCTGCACAGAACTCCTAACAATGCTGCTGGACCCATTAGCTTTATATTGGAAAATCTGGGCCATAAACATTCCTTATTTTTGAGTTGCACACGGAAACAAGATAAACATTCAACGTGTTTTGAAACAATTTTCTTTTTCTGAGAAAACAATCACTTTTGTAAATCAACAATGGTAGTCAGTATTATTTACGCCGGTCTCAAACACTTAAAAACCCTCCAAGGATGCAGCAAATATATATGTACATTGAAACTGTATTTTATCAAATTACATTCACACATTTTAATATAAAAATAAGTTCTGTGTTCATGTTCATCAAAATATTGTGTTTTACAAAAATGAATTCATTATTTTTACAAAAGATATGCCAAGGTAGCAGAAGTAAAGGTAACAGAAAGAGTATCTCAGCAGAGGTTTTGTTCCCACAGGAAGTATGCAACTTAGAGTGCTGTCATAGCTGGTTGCTCGGCAACATTGGTGGAGAGCTGTGAGTAGGTTTCTGTCTCTGTTCTTATGACAGTGCAACAGTGCACATGGTAAGAATAAGCAAATTTAGTTGAAAGACATGCAGGATTTTAAATTATTCAGATACCTGTTGTGTTCATGAGAAAGCTGTTCTGAGCTCCTTTCTTGTGAGAAAATTGAACATTTAAACATTTTTACCACATTGACCAAAAGTGTGGGGGTTGAACTTTATTTTTATTTAGTTCATCTCTCAATATTTCACTTTCAAATGAACCTGGTTCTTATGTTCCACATTACTGTTATTACGCTATTCTAAAGCAATCACTTACCTCCCGGAATTCTCTGGAACACTTTTGTTAACGTATCTCCTGATATAATGTTGTAGCTTACCATAGCTGCAAATTAAATATGGCATTTTACAAACTGGATTCATGCGCACATGATAATGAAACAGAAAAAGACTCAAACACAAACTTGGATGCTTAAATAATCAAAAAGTTTTAATCCTTTTGAATGTCTGTTTAACATTTTGTAGAAGACTAAATATCTAAATTGCCAGTAGTGTCCAGAGATGTTTAGAATAGCTGGATTTGACATGTGAGATGCACGGGGGGGGGGGGGGGGGGGGGATTGGGTCTGGGAGAGATGCTCTTTGGAGGGGCAGTGTGGACTTGTTGGACCATATGGCCTGTTTTGACACTGTAGGGATTCTATTCATAAAAATTATTCCCTTTTGCTTCGTACCAATATGCAAACTTAAAGGTTTGGGGTAGTCAAGACGAAATATCCAAATATCATGCAAGATTAGGTTTATAGTTTTCCCCCAAAATAACTTTTACTGGAGGCAAGGGGGCTAATACAACAGATTTGGACAAATAACTAAACAAAACTTTCACAGAGGGGTATCAGATTCTATAGAATACTTTCACAGCAGTGGTATTTGAACACATGAGCCACTTTGATCTATCCAGTGCTACACATTCCTTTCTTCTCATGTTTAGATATAGCTGCTTTTACAAAACTATTACTGACAGTTGGCAGGGACCTCTGATTTATTTGAGGATTTTGTGTGGAATGCTTGTGTTGAACTGCATGGTTCCCACCAGAAATGCTTGGGGCTGGGTTTTCCAATCAGTATGCGATTGCCAGTCCAGCTCCTCTTTATTATGTAAAGAGGGCATTCTGCATTTCTGAGAGGAGATTCCAATTAGGGCTCCCTCAGAAGTCAGACAGATCTTTCTTTGAGCAAAACTGTCAGAAGAAGGTAAACGACATTGCCTTTCAGAGCAGTCAGCTGCCATATTCCAAAATGTAAAGATCTTGAAAGCCTTTGCTTTAGCTGCTGTGAAATATTAAGTACATAAGGTAAGTATGGTGTGAGAGTAATAGGAAGGTTGGGTGTCAGGTAAGTAAGATGTTGTCTGTGTAATGTGGCAGCTGGGGAGGATGCCCAGTGGAAGGGGGTAAGGTATCAGGTGGGTAAGGGTACCAGGTAAGGAATGCCGTATTTAAGGTAAATTAGTGTGGTTGGGAGGTATTGGGACTTCAGTTATGGAGCAAAGATGGGGTGGCAGGGAAAATGGGTGTTAGGTCTGGTGTTTTGGTTCCAGTGGGAGGGGGGGGAAGAGGGTGGTGTCTGTTAAATAGTTACTTAGGAGTTCAACTATGTTTTTTGTAGTCTAAAAGTTCATGAATAGCTATTTACTTAAATTCATATTAACCCTCTGAAGTCTCCAACTTAAAGAATCACCTAGTTTTCCCCTTGACCCTGCCTTTTCTACAATACTTTCTTGCTTCCTATTTGAAAGATTATCTGCTAACCTTGATAAAGCTTTCAAGAATGCTTCAGGTAAAACATTACACACTTAAAATGTTGTTACTTAAAAAGCTTTTTTTTCCTCATTTGCTTTCTCAAAACTTCTCTCAGAATTCTTGAACATACCTATTTGAACTCCTAACTTTGATCTATTGCTAACTTGCTTACAAAAATTGCTTATTTAATGTTCATTACTTAAATGTTTCAAAAATATATAGTTGTCATCTTTACAAGCCTTGGAAGAAATTTTGTGATTAAACAAAGTAGAAATTAAAAACTCTTACCAATGAAAGGATACACAAACTGCAGGAATGAAAGGATCAAATAACCTGTTATACCAAAAGCTTTGTTCACCAGAGATTGATAAGTAGTTGTTCCAGACAGGTTCCCTCCTTTAATCAACAGGATAATAGAATAATCTATGTACAGAATGGAACAATTGTTATCTATTTAAAATTTTATTACATTAATCTTTAATTGCTATCGTTCTGTAGTATATTTAAGTATTAATGAAATGTTTAAAAATACAATTCCTAGAATGGATTACCTGTTATATATGCAACCAGAAAAAGGAGCAGTATTCCAAAAGGAAAACCAGCTTGTTTCATTGAATAAGGTAGTCCTGACATCATACAAAACAGAAAAAAAATGCAGTGAAAACAAATTAATGTTTGAGTCAATATTTTTTAAAAACAAATTAACAATAGTAAATAAACTACTGCGTGTAATATATCTCTACCATGTAAAATCCTTTCCACGTTAAAATCCCTTACCCCTTGTTAATCATTCATTGTGCATATCTGAACATTTAAAAAAGCATTTGAACTATTGCATCATTAATCTATATTACCTATAAAATATTACTTCTAATTCATATTTTTATATGAAAATGTAATATATGATGTAGTTGTTTAAATTCACGCCATCTCATCTTTTAATCCAATGTTTTATATTTAAACATTAAAAATGAATGTTTTTCAGGCTACAAATTGGATTATTACATTATAACATGTTAATTAAATAATCCAAATTATTCATACATGATCCCCCTTACAAAGATACTATTTTAATGCACATATGCCCTTAATTATGATATCAAAACAATAAAGACATTGCAGAATATATGGGGAATACTTTATCTTCCAAAGCATTAATTATATTGTGAAATTAAAGATATTCTCAAACTATTAGTTGACTATTTCTTAAAAAAAATTCTAAATCACCCCAAGGCCTCAAGTAGTTAATGCAATGTGTAACTGAGTTACATGAATTGAGAAAGCTTAAGCTTTTGATCTGAACCTCCTTCAGATTAATTACCCTATGATAGATGTTAGCTGTATCAGCACTTGGGATAATCAAATAATATGCAGAACATCTGTTAGAGAACGGCAGGGAACCATATCCTGTTCAGTTTACTTCAGAATATCACTACTCTCTTAAACAGTCTGACCATCTTGTGTCACCATTCAATCTTACGAAAGCACAAATAGATGTGTAAAAACAGTATATATTTCAAATCTGCATTGAAAAACTGGCAATTGTTGTCCAAGTCAAAACAGCAGGTTAGTAGAGGTTGCAAATGTGATACCAAGTGAAACAAATAAAACTAACAACACAGTGGACTCAAGAAGCAACTCTGTGTTGACAAGGGTTTGATCAATATGACACAGAAGTGGAAAATGTGTTGATCTAACAGATGGAACCAGATAGACCCTCTGATTGTAAAAATGTTGCATTAGAGATAAAGATAAAGGAATCAAAACCAAATGTATTTCACTGGTAATCTTGGAGGTTTAAGAGCACCTCACCCGAGCTAATCAGAAGGATTGTTTTCCAAAAATAAAAAAGATAATGGATAACATTAAACTGATTTGAATATTTGTCTGTGTAACTAAGCAGATTAGTAAGGATGGTGTGGTTGATTTGAATACACAGACTTTCAAAAGGCCCATGTAAAGTACTACATAAAAAGTTGATGCTCATTGGTTTAAACAGACAGTGGCTCTGTGGATATAGAATTAACTATAGTAGGTGGCACTGAGCAGTGGTAAGCAGCTTTTCTCAAACTGGAGGGAAGTGTTAGAATGATTGATCTTTTAAATATATATTAATATTTGGATATACAGAACATAACTTCAAAATCTGCATGTGATATGAAATTCAGAAATATAGTAATCAGTAAGAAGGGTTGATTTCAGGAGGACTAAGAAGTGGGCATGCACAGTGGAATCATTTTTATACAAAGAAATGTGAAGTGATTCATCTATTGGAAGAACGAGCATAGACAACATGGTAAACAATATGGTTCAATTTTAAAAAGCATGCAGGAACAGCATGGCTCGAGGGTGTATGCTCACAAGTTTTTGAAGGTGGGAGGACAAGTTCAGAAGGTTGAGATCTCTAAATTTATAAATAGAACCAAAAAAAGCAAAGATATTCTGCTGAAACATTTACTAAACACTGTTCATGCCTTTTTTTTTACAGTGAGATGGCCAATCCTGGCTACTACACTTTTAAGACAAATGTAAAGACTTTACAGAGGATGCAGAAACAGCACCAGGAATAAAAGGCTCCAAAGTGGCGAAAGAAACTGATTATTCTCTGCACAACAGAGAAGGTTCAAGTGAAGTTAGATGGTTGTGTTCAAAATCATGAAAGGGTTTTAGAGAATAAATAAGGAGATACCATTTCAAATGATGGATGTAGAATATTTTGTATTTATCGAGGCCTGGGCAACATTTAGGCTCGGGCTGATAAATGGCAAGTTATACTTGTGCTCTACAAGTGTAGAGTGCCAGGCAATGGACATTTACAACAGGAGAGAATGTAATCATGTTTAGCAGAATTACAAAGGCTGAATCCTCCACCATTAACAATCCAAAGTTCACCATTAATCAGATATCTAAAAAGATCTGTGGTATAAATACTGTTGCTATGTAGCCTGGATATTCTGTGTGTAGCTTAAAACCCTCCAAAATCTGTTCACCATCTTTTAGGCATGAGACAAGAGTGTGATTGACAAAAACGTTTGAGAACCCAACATCATCCAAGAAAAGAAAGTCAGATTTTACACCCATCTATCACATTAAACATTCATTTTTCCACAGTTAGGAAAGAATTTAATGAAGGAATTAGAAGGGCGAAAAGGAGTCACAAAGTCATGAGCAAACAGGATTAAGGAGAATCTTAAGGCTTTTTATACATGTATGAAAAGCAAGAAGGTGGTCAGGCAAAGGGTTGGCCCACTCAAGGACAAAGGAGGGAATCTGTGGAGCCAGAAGAGGTCGGTGAGGTCCTAAATGAATACTTGGTGTTGATATTCACCAAAGAGAAGGCATTGTTGGAAGATGGCCTCAGGGAAGGGAGTGTCAAATTTCTAAGCCAAGTTGCTATTAAAAAGTAAGAGATGTTGTGTGTCTTAAAAATTATTAAGGTAGATATTCCCCTGGGCTCTGATAGGATCTGTTCCACAATATCCAGAGAACAAATTGCTGTAGTGACAGGATATCTTTGTATCCTCTTTGACCACAGGTGAGATCACAGAGAAGGGGAGAATAATGTTGTCCCATTGTTCAAGAAGGTTTACAGGGATAATCCTGGAAATTACAGGCCTGTGACCCTCATGTTTATAGTAGGGAAATTATTGGAAAAGATTCTCAGGGGCAAGATCTATATGCATTTAGAAGCAAATGAACTTTGTAGCAATAGACAGCATGGTTTTGTGCGGGGGAGGTGGTGCCTCATTAACTTGATCAAGTTTTTGGAGGATGTGACAAAGATGGTTGATGTTGTCTACAGTGGACTTCAGTAAAGCCTTTGACAGGTCCCTCATGGCAGACTAGTACAAAAGGTGAATTCACATGGTATTGGGGTGAGCTGGCAAGATAGATACAGAGCTGACTTAGATATAGGAGACAGAGGGTAGCAGTGGAAGGATGCTTTTTGGAATGGTGGGTTGTGACAAGTGCTGTTCCACAGGTATCAGTGCTGGGACCTCTACTGTTCGTGACCTACTAAAATGATTTGGAGGAAAACATAGCTGGTCTAATTAGTAAATTAGATTCAAAGATTGATGGAACTGCGGATAGTGAGGAGGATTGTTAGAGGATACAGCAGGATATAGATTTGGCAGCATCTGAGGTGAGACAAAAAAAAGTTAACATTGCGAGTCCAGTGACCTTTTATCAGAACTGAAAACAACTGAGTAATGGTTGTATTAGTGCTGATGACTGGGGAATGAGGTGGGAAAGGGAAAGAATGAGATGGAGAAATGGAGAGTGCCTCAGACAGAGAGAAAAAGGATGGAAAGCAGAGTGGTATAGTAAATCAGGGAAGGAGAAAAAAATGAATAGGTGATAACAGGGTTTATGAAGAATTGAGAATGGGATGGTTTTGCTGACAGCAACCCATGCAGGACAGCTCCTGAGGGTGTGGGAGTCATTAATGAATCTGGAGGAGGGAGTCAACATCAATGCCATCATTTTCTAGCTGCTTTCAGTTCTGATGAAGGGTCCCTCGACTCATTGTTAACTCTGTTTTTGTCTCTACAGATGGCCTCGGACCCACTGCATTTTTCCAGCACTTTGCATTTTTGTTTGCTTCAGATTTCCAGCATCTGTGTTTCTTCATTTTAGTCAAGCCAGTTCAGAGATCTGGCACAGGCAAGACAGTAACATGCAAATGATTGGTGAAAATTCTGAAGGTGAGAATTAATCTCCATTTGGAAAGCAAAGACTTGATTTGGGATAGTCAGCATGACTTTAGAGGGGGATCATGCCTAAGAAATTGGATTGAATTTATCAAGGAGTTGATCAGGTGTGTGAATGAGGGTCGTGCAGCTGATGTTGTTTTTAATGAATTTCAGCAAGATTTTGACGAGGTCCCTCACAGAACGTAAAACAGTACAGCACAGAAAATCGGTCCTTTGGCCCACCATGTCTTTACTGACCACTATACCATTCTAAACTAACACCATCTGCCTGTGCACGGTGCCTATCCCTCTGTTCCCTTTGCCTGGCCACCTTCTTGATTTTCATACATGTATGAAAAGCCTTAGGATTCTCTTTAATCCTGTTTGCTACTGACTTTTTATGACCCCTTTTCCATCTTTCGAATTCCTTTATTAAATTATTTCCTAACTATGTGGAAGAATGAATGTTTAAGGTGGTAGTTGGGTGTCAAATCTGACTTCCTTTTCTTGGATGATGTGGGGTTCCCAAATGTTTTTGTCTATCACACTGCTGTGATGGTCAAAATTCCTCAAATGTTGCTTTTGTATCTGCTTCTACCACCTCCCCAGCAATGCATTCCAGACACCTACCACCCTCTGTGTTAAAACAAAAATTGCCTCACACGCATCCTTTAAGCATTCTCCCTCTCACCTAAACCTATACCCACTAGTATTTGACAATTCAAACTTGGATTGAAAATTGGCTGGCTGACAGGAAGCAAAGAGTAGAGATAAATGGGTCCCTTTGGGTATGGCAGGCGGTGACCAGTGGGGTTCCACAAGGTTCGGAGCTGGGACCGCAGCTTTTTACAATACACATTAATGATACAGACGAAGGCATTAAAAGTAATATTAGCAAATTTGCTGAGACACAAAGCTGGGCGGCGGTGTGAAATGTGACGAGGATGTTACGAGAATACAGGGTGACTTGGACAGGCTAGGTGAGTGGACGGATTCATCGCAAATGCAGTTTAATGTGGATAAATGTGTGGTTATCCATTTTGGTGGCAAGAACAGGAAGGCAGATTATTATCTAAATGGAGTCAAGTTAGGTAAAGGGGAAGTACGAGATCTAGGTGTTCTTGTACATCAGTCAATGAAAGCAAGCATGCAGGTACAGCAGGCAGTGAAGAAAGTTAATGGCATGCTGGCCTTCATAACAAGAGGAATTGAGTAAAGGAGGAAAGAGGTCCTTCTGCAGCTGTACAGGGCCCTGGTGAGACCGCACCTGGAGTATTGTGTGTAGTTTCAGTCTCCAAATTTGAGGAAGGACATTCTTGCTGTTGAGGGAGTGCAGCATAGGTTCACGAGGTCAATTCCCAGAAATGGCAGGACTATCATATGTTGAAAGATTGAAGCGGCTGGGCTTGTATACACTTGAGTTTAGAAGGATGAGAGGGGATCTGATTGAGACATATAAGATTAAGGGATTGGACACTCTGGAGGCAGAAAGCATGTTTCCGCTGATGGGGGAGTCAGAGCCAGAGGACACAGTTTTAAAAATAAGGGGTAGGCCATTTAGAACAGAGTTGAGGAAAAACTTCTTCACCCAGAGAATGGTGGATATATGGAATGCTCTGCCCCAGAAGGCAGTGGAGGCCAAATCTCTGGATACTTTCAAGAGAGAGATGGACAGAGCTCTTAAAGATAGTGGAATCAAGGGTTATGGGGATAAGGCAGGAACAGGATACTGATTGTGGATGATCAGCCATGATCATAATGAATGGTGGTGTTGGCTTGATGGGCCGAATAGCCTACTCCAGCACCTATTGTCAATTGTCTATTGTCTAAAAAGACTCTGACTATCCATGCCTCTCAATTTTATACACTTCTACCAGTCCACTGCTCAGCCTCCGATTCAGTGAAGACAGTCCAAGGTCATCCAGCCTCTTCTCACACCAAATGCATTCCAAGCCAGGCAACATCACTGGTAAAGCCCTTTTGCATCCTTTTGAAGGTCTCCACATCCTTCCTATAGTGTGGTGACTATAACTGCACGCAGTGTTCCAAATGTGGCATGAACAAAGTTTTATATAGCTCAGCATAACTTGCCAACTTTTATACTCATTGCCCTGATTGATGAAGACAAGCATGCATTATAGCTTTTTAACCACCTTATCCATCTGTGTTGTTACTGTCAGCTGGCTATGAACTTGCACGTCAAGATCCCTCCATATATCAATGTTCCTAAGGTCTTATCATTTACTCCATAATTTCTTCTTGCAATTGACCTTCCAAAATGCAGCACCTCACTTTTCTAGATTAAGCTCCATCTGCCATTTCTCTGTCCAACTTTCCAACAGATCGATATCCTGCTGTAAACCTTGACAACTTGTCATTATCCACAACTCCACCAATTTTCATAAGTAAATTTGGATATGACATGAAGGTTGTCCAGATGATTAACAGTGAGAAAGAACATCTCAGGTTACATGAAAATATTAAATGTTTGGTGAGATGGACAGATGGAATTTAGCAATGAAAACTGAGAGGAGATACACTTTGGAATAAGTAACAAGACAAGGGAGCATTCAGTGAATAGCAGGACATCATGAAACTCAGAGGAACAAAAGGATCCTGGGGTGCATTTCCACAGACAGTTGAAGGCAACAGGGCAGATTAATAGCATAGTTAAGGTGGTATACAGGACACACACATTGTGGAGTAGATTGTAAGAGCAAGGATGATATTCTGGAGCTGTACAAAAACTTTGGTTAATCTACAGCTGGAGTATTGTGTGGAGTTCTGGTCACCACACTGTAGGAAGAATTGATTGTACTGTAAGGATCTAGACAGAGAGATACACCAGGATGTTGCCTGGATTGGAGCATTGTAGCAGGGAGGCTAATGCTTGTCATATCTGTGTCCTGGCTGGATCTGGTAGTGTGGCATCCTGTGGAAAAAGGACAGGCATCTTCTCCACCATCCTACCCACTAAACTGTCCAAGTCCTGTCAAAGTAGTAAGTTGTAAGCTTTGCTTTCTGTACTAGAATTGTCCAGCACTACATTATAAGGGGCAGTTTGTGATTTGCTATATCTTAAGTGCTGAGCAGTTGGACTTTGAACTTAGTGCCAACTGCATACATTCCAGAAGGTTCCAACAGTGATAAACACTTTCTCCTCTCCTGCCATGCAATTGCACAAGAAGGATGTTGAAGAGGCAGGTTGTGTGTTTAATAAGGCAGTGGAAGATAGCATGAGAACTGTCTCCAACTCATGGTGGACCATAAATCTAGAATCTCACTCATGATACTCCATGAAAGTTCAAAAATTCCACTTGCTGTCCTTGGATTTTTTTTTAAAAAATCTATAAATTAATTTTCATTTGAATTACAAACTGGACTGTGCAAGGCAGCCAAACTTATCTTTAGTAACTTACTTAGCAAAATTGCCTGCATTGCAGATTGAGACAGCATTTTTGCTTTGTAGTGAAACGTTTAAGTGGACACGAAGTACTGCTTATAAATGAAGAAAGCATTTCAGAATACCCAATGTAATTATGAGATGGAAAGCTCCTGAGTACACTAGAGATTTATGGCCACATGTCAGGAAACAGATTGAATGCGAGTTTATTCAGTTATTGTTGGTTGCCATTTTAGATGGAAACACTAGAAGAGGGTTGCTATTTATTTGAACAAAAATATTAAAAACTGCATTTGCTGGAAATCTGGAATAAAATCAGCAAATGCTACAAATATTCTATAGGCCAAGCAGTAGTTGTTGCCCATCACAGAACCCAAAGTATTATATATTTATATCCCTCTTCTCTATTTAACTGTCTTGTTATTAACATACTGGAGTCCAGAGGCCAAAAGTAAACATGCTCTCAATTGTCTTACAATATAATACTTATAATAACCTGTTTGGAGGTTCTATGTGAATTTGTTTAACTCACAACCATTATAATTAAATAAGATGAATTGAAGTATGTCAACTTATATCAACTCAAACAGCTAGACAGAACTGATTATAAACAAAGAACAAGGGTGATGTCATGTCTCTTTTGTCTCTCCTCAATTTCATTTGCAACAATACTTATAAATGCCCTCAAATCACCACAATATTTCTGCAGCTAACCTTCTACTCAATTACACTCTCACCATTAGCTCTAATGTCATTGTCCCCAGTAAAACCCACATTCTCTGCCACCTGAGTTACTCTCCTAAGAGCAATCCCTTATGGTCAATGGAGGAAACTGCTTTTGCCATTCACTGCCAAATCTAGCTGGAGAACATCATGTATTATTCAATCCTACTTTTCCCTGCTAAAACTGTTACAGAAGCAGGATCACTTTTTAAAAAAAATTTGTTCAGGAGATATGGGCTTCGTTGGCTAGAACACAATTAGTGGTCTATCCATCATTGTCCTTGAAAAGGCGGTGGTAAGAAGACTTTTCTGAACGCTGCACTCCATGGTGTCTAGGTATGCTCATAATGTCATTATGAAAGGAAGTTCCAGGAGTTTGATCCCATACAGTGAAGGAGAGGCAACGTAGCTCCATGCCCAGGTGGTCTGTGGCTTGGAGGGAACTTGTAAATGATGTTCTCATGGATCTACTATTCTTGCCCTTCTAGGTGGTAGAATTTTTAGGTGTGAAAGGTGTCAAAAGGATCCCAAGGTGAGTTGCAGCAGCGCATCATATAGGTGGTACAGACAGTTGCTACTGTGCGTCAGTAGTGAAGGGAGTAAATGTTAAAGGGGGAGGATGGTGTGCTGATCAGGTGGGCTGCTTTGTGTTGAGTTTCTCAATTGTTATTGTAACTGTATTTATCCAGGCAAGTGGATAGTATTCCATCATACTGTTAACCAGTGACTTATAGATGTTGCACAGGCACTGGAGAGATAGGAGAGGAGTTACAGCAGAATTCACAGCCTCTGGCCTGCTGTTGTAGTCACAGTATTTAGATGACTTGCCCAATTCAGTTTTTGGTCAATGTTAACCTCCAGGATGTTAGACTTATATTTAGATTTTATTGTCACGTGATCTCCACTCTGGGGTACAAGAGTACAGGGAGAAGTGTAATATGTCACACACACAGTGCCATCTTAGGCACAAAGTAGCTATGTACAAAATCTGACTTCTAGAATGAGGAAAAGTAGGGAAGTAAGTTAAAAATTTCAGCACTACAGTTTTCTTAGTATAAAAGCAGAAAAATAAAGAAATAACTTCAAAAAGTCAAACAATACAATCCATTCTTAAGTCATGGACTTGCAGACACTCCAAACTGGGTTTTTCCCCCCAAGATGATTTGCTCTCCCCTGCGCTGGGCATGTTTTGACTTCTGGGCTAAAGCCTGCCCATGCTTGCCAGCTGCCTTCACCACCGACTGCTGCTATTGACCTCCTTGACACTGCCTGCAAGGCTTTGGACCTGACCGATCACCAACGCATCACTGAACACCACAGCCACTATCCTTAGTCAATGGCTGCTGCGTTGCTCCTGCCACCATCTGTCTTGCACTGGACCCCAGCTGCTGCCATGCTACATTGCCGCGTTAGCTGCCTCGCTGCAGAGTCCCGCTTTGGACATCCATGAAGCTGCAGTTCAACTAACCGCCAGAGTTCCGGCTGGGCACACCAGCCATCTCGTGGCCAAAGTCCCCAAGCTGCTGCTATTGCTGCCACTGCCTCCGTGACCGAGTTCCCTTCAGAAGGTAAGTAGAGAAAGAAAAAAAAACTTAAGAACCGAACGATAGAAAAAAAAGCGAGAACATAAGAAAGAAAAGCAGTTGGAGCAGACTAATTCCAGTCAGCAGCGTAGCCAGGCTAACCGCCTCACAGAACATCTACGTTCTGCCCGCAAAAAAAGATAAAAAAGACCCTGAGCTTCCTGTCACCTGCCACCATCCTGTTCCCTGGCCAACATCTGTGTCAGGCTTGCTGCAGTGCTCCAGTGAAACTCAGTGCAAGCTGGAAGAACATTTTCCGCTTGGCAACCCTGCAGCCCTCTGGATAATTTTACAGCCTGAGCTCCCCCATGTCCTAGGCCCCTACTACACCCACCAGGCCTTGTTATCACAGTCTGCCATTACATACTACCTGTTGTTAGCCACCATTAGTCTCCATTAACAGCTATTCACCCTCCTAAGCAGATCGTTATCTATTCCTTTGTCTGTCCAACTACTGCTCTGAATTTGGGCTCTATTCCTACTTATTTTTTACTCCCTACCTCCATCCCCCCACCCTATATTCTGCATATAAACCAACGTTTTCCTCGCTATCATCAGTTCTGAAGAAGGATCACTAAATCGGAAACGTTAACTCTGATTTCTCTTCAGAGTTGCTGCCAGACCTGCTGACCTTTTCCAGCAACTTCTGTTTTTGTGTCTGATTTACAGCATCTGCAGTTCTGTTGGTTTTTGAGTTGTTTGATTTATCATGGTGATAGAAACATGATGAAGGATATCCTCAATGCAAAGATGAGCCCTTGTATCCTTGGGGATTATGCATTGCTCAGTCATCTACCAGTTACACCATAGACAGGATGCATCTACAACATGTAGACCGCTGAGGACAAGGTCAAGTAGGTTTTGCTCTTTCATTTGTTCTCTCACCATCTACCACAGGTCAAGTCTAGCAAGTATATCTTTTGGGATTTGACCAGTTCGGTCAGTAGTGGTGCTACCAAGGTACTTGTGGTAATGGCCATTAAAGTTCCTGCTCAGAATACATCATGTGTTCTTTGCATCTTAAATGTTTCTTCCAATTAGTGTTCAAAATGAAGGTGCACTGTTTCATCCACCAATGGTAGTGCACAGTTGGCGATAATCAGCTGGGGGTTTCCTTGTCTATGGCTGACCTGACGCCATGAGATGTCATGGGGTCCAGAGTCAATATTGGAGATGTCAAAGACAATGCCCTCTTGACTGTAGACGACTGTGCCTCCAGCTCTGTTTTGTCAGTGGGTGGTGGTGATCTTTGTGACATTGTTTGTATGATTCCATTAATATGACTATGTCAAGCTGTTGCCTGACTAGTCTGTGGGAGAACTATCCCAATTTTGGCACTTGCCCACATGTGTTAGTAAGGAGGACTTTGCTGATATAGTTTCCAATGCCTATGTCAAGTGGCACATACAGATTCCTTCATTTCTTTTGATTTGAAAGTGGTTCAACAGAATTGAGTGGATTGCTAGGGCATTTCAGGGAGCTTATCTGTGGGAGTGGAGTCATACATGGGCTAGCAGATTTCCTTTTCTAAAAAGCATTAGTGAACCAGATGGCTTTTACAGCAATGATCACTATAAAACTGGCTTTAATTTCCAGATTTCATAATTGAATTCTTATTTCACCATCAGCCTTGGTGGGCTTCAAGCAACTGTCCTCCAGAGCATTATCCTTGGTTTCTGGCTTACTAGTGTAGTGACATCACCAGTACACCAATCCCCCCGTGCTTCCCACCATGTCCCATTATTATTACATCACTTCTGAATGAAAAAGGTAATCCTAAGATTCTTTTCTCTGGCCATCTCTGAAAATTCATGTGCCTTCTCCCTTCACGCTCACTTACAACAAATGCAAAGTGCTCGAACACCTCTTCTCATGAAGCTTGAGGTGACTGTTCAATGGCTTCTGATACATATTCAGTCCTTGTTCTTGACCGCTAAGCAAAATTTATTTCAATATTCACCACTGCCCCCCTGCCCTAGTATGAACACAAATTATTCTCTAGTCACTCTCTTAGGAACCATCATGCAGTGTTCATGAGGTCCACCTCTTGCTCTCAGTCTATTCTCACTAAACTGCTGAGCAAACTGACACTGTAAATTAATGATAATAAAATGTGAGGCTGGATGAACACAGCAGGCCAAGCAGCATCTCAGGAGCACAAAAGCTGACGTTTCGGGCCTAGACCCTTCATCAGAGAGGGGGAGGGAGTGAGGGTTCTGGAATAAATAGGGAGAGAGGGGGAGGCGGACCGAAGATGGAGAGAAAAGAAGATAGGTGGAGAGGAGAGTATAGGTGGGGAGGTAGGGAGGGGATAGGTCAGTCCAGGGAAGACGGACAGGTCAAGGAGGTGGGATGAGGTTAGTAGGTAGATGGGGGTGCAGCTTGGGGTGGGAGGAAGGGATGGGTGAGAGAAAGAACAGGTTAGGGAGGCAGAGACAGGTTGGACTGGTTTTGGGATGCAGTGGGTGGAGGGGAAGAGCTGGACTGGTTGTGTGGTGCAGTGGGGGGAGGGGAAGAGCTGGGCTGGTTTAGGGATGCAGTTGGGGAAGGGGAGATTTTGAAACTGGTGAAATCCACATTGATACCATTAGGCTGCAGGGTTCCCAGGCGGAATATGAGTTGCTGTTCCTGCAACCTTCGGGTGGCATCATTGTGGCACTGCAGGAGGCCCATGATGGACATGTCATCTAAAGAATGGGAGGGGGAGTGGAAATGGTTTGCGACTGGGAGGTGCAGTTGTTTGTTGCGAACTGAGCGGAGGTGTTCTGCAAAGCGGTCTCCAAGCCTCCGCTTGGTTTCCCCAATGTAGAGGAAGCCACACCGGGTACAGTGGATGCAGTATACCACACTGGCAGATGTGCAGGTGAACCTCTGCTTAATGTGGAATGTCATCTTGGGGCCCGGGATAGGGGTGAGGGAGGAGGTGTGGGGGCAAGTGTAGCATTTCCTGCGGTTGCAGGGGAAGGTGCCGGGTGTGGTGGGGTTGGAGGGCAGTGTGGAGCGAACAAGGGAGTCACGGAGAGAGTGGTCTCTCCGAAAAGCAGACAGGGGTGGGGATGGAAAAATGTCTTGGGTGGTGGGGTCGGATTGTAGATGGCGGAAGTGTCGGAGGATGATGCGTTGTATCCAGAGGTTGGTGGGGTGGTGTGTGAGAACGAGGGGGATCCTCTTTGGGCGGTTGTGGCGGGGGCGGGGTGTGAGGGTTGTGTTGCGGGAAATACGGGAGACGCGGTCAAGGGCGTTCTCGATCACTGTGGGGGGAAAGTAGCCCTTGACCGCGTCTCCCGTATTTCCCGCAACACATCCCTCACACCCCGCCCCCGCCACAACCGCCCAAAGAGGATCCCCCTCGTTCTCACACACCACCCCACCAACCTCTGGATACAACGCATCATCCTCCGACACTTCCGCCATCTACAATCCGACCCCACCACCCAAGACATTTTTCCATCCCCACCCCTGTCTGCTTTTCGGAGAGACCACTCTCTCCGTGACTCCCTTGTTCGCTCCACACTGCCCTCCAACCCCACCACACCCGGCACTTTCCCCTGCAACCGCAGGAAATGCTACACTTGCCCCCACACCTCCTCCCTCACCCCTATCCCGGGCCCCAAGATGACATTCCACATTAAGCAGAGGTTCACCTGCACATCTGCCAGTGTGGTATACTGCATCCACTGTACCCGGTGTGGCTTCCTCTACATTGGGGAAACCAAGCGGAGGCTTGGAGACCGCTTTGCAGAACACCTCCGCTCAGTTCGCAACAAACAACTGCACCTCCCAGTCGCAAACCATTTCCACTCCCCCTCCCATTCTTTAGATGACATGTCCATCATGGGCCTCCTGCAGTGCCACAATGATGCCACCCGAAGGTTGCAGGAACAGCAACTCATATTCCGCCTGGGAAACCTGCAGCCATATGGTATCAATGTGGACTTCACCAGTTTCAAAATCTCCCCTTCCCCAACTGCATCCCTAAACCAGCCCAGCTCTTCCCCTCCACCCACTGCATCCCAAAACCAGTCCAACCTGTTTCTGCCTCCCTAACCGGTTCTTCCTCTCACCCATCCCTTCCTCCCACCCCAAGCCACACCCCCATCTACCTACTAACCTCATCCCACCTCCTTGACCTGTCCGTCTTCCCTGGACTGACCTATCCCCTCCCCACCTATACTCTCTCCACCTATCTTCTTTTCTCTCCATCTTCGGTCCGCCTCCCCTCTCTCCCTATTTATTCCAGAACCCTCACCCCATCCCCATCTCTGATGAAGGGTCTAGGCCCGAAACTTCAGCGTTTGTGCTCCTGAGATGCTGCTTGGCCTGCTGTGTTCATCCAGCCTCACATTTTATTATCTTGGATTCTCCAGCATCTGCAGTTCCCATTATCTCTGACACTGTAAATTGCTGCCTGCCCTCAGGCACAGTCCCGATCACTTTTACATATACTACCATCACACACTCTCCTTCCTAAACACCTAACCTTAACTGATTTTCAATCTCCTTTTCCTACTCAAAATCTTCAAACATTTGATCATATCAAAAATCTGTGCCCACTTTCCCCACAGGTCCTCATTTTACTATCTGTGGTCAGGTTTCTGAAAAAGCAATTGTATTCAGTGTCATAAAAGCTACCGTATTTCATTTGACCATGGTGTACCAGCTCTGCTCATCTTTTGATTTATCTGCAGTCTGAAAGAGCAGACACAATCTTCTTCAACATACACTCACCTGTTCAGCTAATTGTGCCTTGGGGTGTTCAGAGGATGTATATAAATGCAATTGTTGTTTTATGAAGTTGCAGAAGTGTAAGTGAATGCATTTATATGTAAATGATCACTGTACACATGCCAATTTAACACAGAACATAGAACAGTACAGCACAATACAGGCCCTTCAGCCCACAATGTTATGCCGACCTATTATCCTACTAAGCTCAAACTACCCTGCATACCCTACATTTTACTATCCTCCATGTGCCGACCCAAGAGTTGCTTAAAAGTCTCTAAAGTATCTGACTTCACTACCACTGCCAGCAGTGCACTCCACATGCCCACCTCTGTGTGAAGAACCTACCTCTGACATCTCCCCATAACTTTCTCCAACCACCTTAAAATTATGCCCCCTCATAACAGTCATTTCCGCCCTGGGAAAAATGTCTCTGGTTATCAACAATATTTATGCCTCTCATCACCTTGCAAACCTGTATCAAGTCACCTCTCATCTTCTTTGTTCCAATGAAACAAGCCCTAGCTCCCTCAACCTTTCCACATAAGACCTGCCCTCCAGCCCAGGTAGCATCCTGGTAAATCTCCTGTGTACCCTCTCTAAAGCTTCCACATCTTTCCTATAAATGAGATGACCAGAACTGAACACAATATTCCAAGTGTGGTATAACCAGGGTTTTATAGAGCTGCAGCCTAACTTTGCAGCTCTTAAACCCAATTCTCCTGCCAATGAAAGCGAACACACCTTCTTCACAGCCCTATCAACTTAGGTAGCAACTTTGAGAGATCTATGGACATGGACCCCAAGATCCCTCTGTTTCTCCACACTGCCAAGAATCATGCCGTTAATCCTTTATTTTGCATTTAAATTTGACCTTCAATATGAATCACTTCACACTTTTCTCAGTTGAATTCCATCCGCCATTTCTTTGCCCAACTCTGCATCCTGTCAATGTCCCACTGCAACCTACAACAGTCCTCCATGCTGTCCACAACTGCACTAACCTTCATGTCATCAAAAAACTTACTAACCCACCCTTCCGCTTCCTCATCCAAGTCATTTATAAAGATCACAAAAGAGCAGAGATCTCAAAACAGATCCCTGTGGAAATGGTCATCATTAAGAAGAATAAAAGGGCTGGACGAACAAAAGCAAAAGTTGCTGGAAAAGTTCAGCAGGTCTGGCAGCACTTGTGAAAAAGAAGAAGAGTTAAATTTCTGGTCTGGTGACCCTTCCTCAGAACTAGCAGAACACCCAGCTGGGTGAAATTGGGAACAGGAAAGTATTGCGAATTACATGTCTGATAATGTTAAGTGCATTGGAGATCATGATATCCTGTCTCAATTCAGAATGTGCTTATGTTTTGAGGCAAGTTCATGAAAGTGTATAATGTGTAGTAAACCTTCACAGATTACTTAACCAATATGTATGCAGAAGAGAGGGAAATTTCCAAAGATAAAAAGGGCTTCAAACAATTGTAGAAATGAAAAAAGCTAGCTGGAATGTACAATATTAATCGTGTGTTGATTAGGATTGGCAACAAGTGATAACCCACTCATATGCATTATGCATAAGTAATGTGGTGAATTGACAACTCAATGCTAAATGACGCATACCTAATGTGCACGAATATATCAGTCAGGTACATGGCTTACAGCACAAATTTTTTTGAGAAAAAAACTGAAATCTGCTATCATTTTTTAATTAGCTTTTACGACCTGTTTGATTCTCTTGTCTTTTTGTTCACAGAACAGAAAATAATCTTTGCTGAACATATCCAACTTGAAACATGCAAATTTTATGAATAATTTGATTTTAACTGAATAAGAAGTATTAAAAAGAAGGAGCTCAAGTATAATTTATAATCTGGGAAACAACATGCTAAAGGCTGAACTCTGCAATGCTATGGGTAAGAGATCCAAACAAAGCTCAGCAGGTTTGTCATATTCAATGGTGAAGAGAGATGGACAATTAGTTAGTCACAGAAGAAGGACGCTTTGTGAATATCCACATCCTCAGTGATGGTACAACTTAACATATTAATCTAAAGACTAAACTGAAACATTGTCATTCATGTTCAACATGAATAATTACGTTAATTTTTTTGTCTCAGTCACTTTCTCTGGCATCTACACATGTTGAAAATTGACCAGGTAGGTTCTGGTCACAAACAGCAGATTGCATCCAACTTGACCATTTACTGTACCATTTATTGCCAACTATATAGTGGGAAAAGAGTAATCAACAATGCTATTAAGTGGCATTTACCAATAATCTCTCTAATGGGAGAGCAGCAGTATGGTCCTCTGGGAGTATGGCGACTTTATTTTTTTAACCAATAACCTAGTCATTAATGTACAGTTCTGGTTCCAGAAAAAGCATGCAACACCAGAACTTGTGTTTTGGTCCAAAAGTTAACACAAGAGCTAAGTACCAGAAAAAAAATGTGCACAATTCCCATTAATATCAAACCTACACTTAAATGAATGTGGTACTATTGTAAACTAATGCGGAGTCAAGGCAAAACATGCCACTCACTACACTTGTACCTGGTACAAAGGAAGATAACTATTGTTGCTGGATGCCAAATGCCAAATATCCTTGATCCAAGAAACACAGTGGGATTTCCACAAGCCAGCAGCTTAAGAACAACAATTATCTTCAATTTCATCAATGATCGTCTCCCCAGTATGGGACAGGAATTATGCTACTAATGGATGATTTCCATTCAAAATGTTTCATGTATTGAAGCAGTCCATAGGCACACAAAACAAAACCTGACCTTTGCAGACTCAGGCTGAAAGATTTATGCCACACAACAGCTAGACAACAATCATTTCCAAAAACAGACAGTGCCTTACAACCATGCTTGATATTCAATGGCATTACCACAATTGAATTGTCTCCATCAACATTTTGAGCATCAATGAAATTCAATACGAGCATTCAGTTTATATAACATTACTACTAGAGCAAATCAAAATGCATTATTTTGTAATTGTGTCCTGCCGTTGTAAAGCTTCCCCACTGCCTACAATATACAAATTGTACAGGGTATCGTAGTCCACAACATCCTGGCTAAAACTCTCTCAACTTTAGGGAACCTGCCTACAATCCTAATGTTGCCCCAGAGCATTTAAAGATGTAGGCAAAAAATTGACTTAACAGAATTTGCCTACACTTATCGAGGAAGAAATTCCCACCTTAGAATGCTGCCTGCCAAACAGTCGGACCAAAATCTGGGAACTCCCTCTCTAACAGCATTGTGGGTGTCGCTAAAGCATTGAGAGCAGGTGCTCAAAAGAAAAAGCAACTAACCACCATCTCATTTGGTGATAAGGGATTGGAAATAAATGTTGGCCTCACTACCAATGATCCATATTCCATGAACTTTTTTTAAAAAAGTCTAACAGCACCAATCAGGATTAGTGGCCACAGCATTCAAATCTACTGGCAGATAAGCATAAAATCCAGACTTGTAATTGTTATTGGAGATAATGGGAACTGCAGATGCTGGAGAATTCCAAGATAATAAAATGTGAGGCTGGATGAACACAGCAGGCCAAGCAGCATCTCAGGAGCACAAAAGCTGACGTTTCGGGCCTAGACCCTTGGATAACTGTAGTTGCAAAAGTATTCAAGCAACTTGATGCCATACTGATGAAAACAGTCCGTCTATTTGACATCCCATGCAGGAGTTCAAATACTTTCCCCCCCAATTGAATGCACTCACGGTTACAACATGTTCTGCCTGCAGAATGCACTATAGCATGTCATCGAAGCTTCTTTGAGACGAAATCAGAAACTTCACTAGAAGAATGGAAGTAGCAGGTACATGTGAAGACCATTACCTCGGAGACATTCACCATCTTGACTTGGCTATGCATCAGCATTCCCTCCTATTGTTGAGTTAAAATCCTGGAGCTTCCCACCTAATGATATTCTGGGAGCTCTTTTACCAGATTTGATGATGATGATGACCTGAATTTGTCCTCAAATCCAAATTCCCACATACCCCTGAGTTTTGATCCCTATGAATTGGTGAAGTGTTTCCTCAACAGTAATCTGAACAATAAAAAACATTGGAAGATTAACATTACCTATTGAATTGATCATTTATTTAGTCTTCCACCTAAAATGGATGTAAGTATATAATGGCTTGCCCCAAGCATTGCTATAAGAACCAGTATTCGTTTTGATACTTACTGATTTTGAAGTAAATTTCTAAAGGAAATTGGACATGTACTTGATAAAATAAGAATTGCGTACAAACAGGGGAAAATCAAAGATTTCAATAGATTTGAAAACATTTCAAACAGGCATAATCTGTGATATGATAAACTGGTAATGCATACCATATTACCCATCTTTCCTGTTACTGTGCTTTATTACAATTATTCAATGAACTACCCACTCCACTACTTTCTGTAAGCCTGTTTGCTTTCAAATACTTATCCAGTTTTCACTTAAATTTGAAGACTGATTTGTTTGCATTGCTCCTTCCCGCATTTCATTCCAAATCACAATGACTTGCTGTGTTAGAAAAATGCTTCTTCCTTGCACCTTAAGTTCTTTTGTTCTAAGGTATGGTGCCTGAAATGGAACACATTTCTGCAGTTGAGGCTTAGCCAGAATTTTACAGTGGTCTAACATAGTCTCCTTTCTTTTTCTAAATCTCTGCCTCCAATACTAAATCCAGTAATTTTCAGCTGGTTTTATTAGAAATATTAAAAAATAAAAGTTTTAGAAAACACTGTTTGAAAATGAACTTGCTAGTCGAACTGGAGCTCCAGTTTTAAGTATACAAGGTAGGTCAAGAGCAGTGTGCATCGTTCACAACCAGTTTCTAAGCTCTTTGGATTTTGAAATTCTATCATTTAACTAATACTGACATACCTCTCTATTCTTACTACGTACAGTAATTAATATTCTCCTGCTTTTTTCACATTAGCTAACAAATCTTTTTCTGCAATATTTCCCATCTTATCCCTTCGCATTAATCCGCTGAAACCTCAAAGCTCACTTTGGACTTTTAAAATAAAGACAGAAGGTATAAATTATTGATTTTGGAATTTCCGTGGCATTGTTTGCTGAGCATTAAACTCCTAGTGCCGATGACTGACTCCTGGCAAAGCGACATTCAGATGGGGGTTGTCAACAATTGGCATGAATAGATTTTAATGAATGTAGAACTAAAATAAATAACACGCGTATTTACCAATGATCCCGGAGCCTATGATAGAGTTTATTACATTGAAGCTGGCTGATGAAAGGTTGCTTTTCTCCCCTTCTGTCGTGCTCTCGTCGCAAACCAATGCTCTTTTATCTTCGACATCGACCATCTGTAAAGAGCGATGCGCAAAATGCCTCAGTCACTGAATAATTAATTACGGTAAATTCAATTTCTATACACTTGTTTGCACGTTTTAACCAAGGAACTACACTTTCTAAAAAGGCAGTTAGACGAACATTGGGAACATTTCAATTATGCTGTTCAAGAACAACTGCATTCTGTCATATTTTACTCACTGCTTTGCATTTTAATTTGTCTCTGCAGAGTAGACCAACAGTCGCGAAAGTATTCAGTTCTAAGCTGACATACCGAGTTTTTCTCCGTAAACTTTTATTTCAATTCAATACCATGGTTTAATGTTGCTCTATGTTGATCTTATCAGCTGCAATTGAAGGGAATGTGCTGGGGGGAAAATGCTCCTCTTACCTCTCCGTAGCTTTCCTGCATCTGTTTATTTTCATCTTCCATGCTCAGGACCTCCATCAAGAAAGTAAAAATGGTTTTGTGATTTGTTTATAGTTTGAGATGTTGTGAAATTCAAGCTCGTGTTTGAAACGGCTGCACTCGAAGTTTCCTATGGATCTCAAAGGAAAGCCTTTTAAGGAAGTCCAACTCCTCCTTTATCCGCCCCCTCTAAGCGGACGCTGCCATCCGGCCGAGAGTGAGGGATTCAATGTAAAACTTCCAACCTCATAATTTCAAAAGACCGAACAGTGCAACTATGCTGTTTCATAAAGTACCATCCAAAATTATTATGCAGCAGTAATATTTCTTCCGACACAGAGGTTAGCTCGACTCTGATGCTCGAATACTGATTACGAAGTTAACACCACCTCCATCAGTTGTGAACATTGCAATCCTTTTTCGCCCAAATGTAATTATTTTGTAGTCAATCACGTTCGAAACAGCTATTTTTGTTTGAGTAGGACGATCTCCAGGATCTGGGCCGATTCTAAATTATGAGCCTAAAAACGGAGTTATGTGTCTGGTCGCAGCGTTTTATGTATTTCAATTAGAACTGGAAACTACATTAGATGTTAACTACAAAGTCCCTGCTAGCTTTTAGGACTTCCCGAAACAGTCCGGCATAAATGTGAGCAAGGTGCCAGTGAGCCGCCGCAGAGTGGTACCATACATACTGTACTCTTTTCACCAGCTGATTGCCATATATTCGAAATAGCACACAGCGCCAGGTTAACGGAAACTGTCAGCATTTATACAGTAGGGAGCGGAGAGAATTAGTCACACGGTATGTGATTTAAAATACGCCCAGCTCTTAATAATTACCGGTTACAATATGACAGGCAGCTAAGATGAGACTGTGCATATTAGCGTCGTTGCATAACTGCTGCTGATGCGAATCCGTCTGCAGCTGTGACTCCTTAGTGTGGTCTTGTGAAGTTGTGGACTGCGCGGCCGATGATAGTTTATGTTGGGGCTGCTGCGTACGGTTGTTCCCAGGTGATCTATATCGTAGATGCAGCTTCAAGATGTGAATGTTATATAATTATGGCTGTCGTGACAGATTTTGTATGTGTGTGTGTGTGTGTGCGCATTTGCATTGTTTCTGCCCTTGGTATTTACATGATTCATGACCTGAAACATTCACTCTGTTTCTCTCTCTCCAAGGATGCTGTGTATTTCCAAAATTTTCAATGTACAGGCGTAATTGCTGCGGTTCGATGAAAGAACTGTTCTCGCTGGTGCTATCCCTTAGTCCTCCTCAAATAAGGGTGTTAAAAGTGATGGCCTTGAAAGGAAAACTCAGGAGGTCTTTTATGGAGACAGATATTGATTTGCATTTGTATACAATAATTACACAATACTGTTTCAGCTCTTTAGGACTGGCATGAGGGTTATGAGTGTTTGGAATTCACTTCCCAAAGCCTTCCGAATGCACAGTCATTGGTTTAATTCTTGAATATACCCTGTGTTTGGACACTAAGAAATTCAAGGAATAATGGATAAGGTAGGTGTCAGAGTTTATCCAGAAGACAAGCCACAAAATAACTGACCATGGAGCATCTTTAAGTGGCCACGTGATTTTTTTCTGAAGAAGGGTCTCAACCCGTCACCTTTCCTGCCCCTCTAATGTTGCCTGGCCTGCTGTGTTCCTCCAGCTCTACTCGTTTGTCTCTGACTCCAGCAAATGCAGTTATTACTATCTCCACGTGGCAATTCCTACTGTTATGTGTTTGCATAAAAATCCTCAGGTAGCAATTTTATAATGGATATGCTACAGTTCTTATATTACGTCCATTACTGCACATCTGCTACCAGCTTTAATCAGAATGCAGGCACAATGTTTTTTTTTGGCAACTGCACAATTCTTTAAAGTGCATGTTATAAAGAATCCTTCGGGGCTTGACAAATTAGATGCAAAGAGGTTGCTTCCCCTTATGGGAACGTCTAGGATAGAGCGTATAATATCGGAATAAGGAGTCACACATTTAAAACATGAGATTTAAGACATGAAAATTATTTTCTCTCAGAGAGTAATCACTCTGCAGAACCCCTTACCTCAGAAGGCAGTTGCGCCTGTGTTAAGCATGCACAAGGCTGAGATAGACAGATTTATAATCAAGAAAAGAAACCAAGGGTTACGGGGATAAAGCCAATAAGGAATTGATGATTGTGAAATTAGCTATGATTTCGTTGAATAGCAAAGTAGATTTGATGGGCTGAATGCTATTTCTGCTCCTTTATCTTATGGTTTTAGTTGCATAACAATTCTTATCAAGTGTAAGTAATGCAGTGGAACTTTTTGAACTTAATCTAGCTCTCTCAATCTTCTGTATAGTTAGAGGATATTGTTTTAATCTAAATAAAATAAAATATATGATCAACGTGACTCCAATACAGATATTGATTATTGTGAACATTTTATTTTCATTTTGTTGCAGATATTATCTGAATTTTGGCAGTATTTTGGGTTTCAAATTTCTGCAATTTTAAATTCACATTTTGCAAAATGTGCAACTTGACGGGAAATTAAAATTAATTTTATGCCTTAACATCTTTTAAACCCATGACCTGATGGAAACGAGAAAGGAAGATGGTCCACATTGCATGTAGGTAGGAGATGTTGTGGGGAAGGAAGAGTAAGATGGTTTGCTCCCCGGGGAGAGTGATCCAATAGTTCGGCAACAAATCGAGAAGAAGGTATGGTGTGTATCCGAATTGTAGGCGACAGGTTGCAGACGTGCAGAGCATTCATTGAGAAAATGAAAGTTGTGAAGTTCACGTGTGCCAGTTGTTGCTCTGGCGTATTGGTGGATTGAATGCTGATTGTGTTTTGAGAGAGTTGGCTACAAGCTCGTGACACTCTTCAGTCTCATAAAGTACATCGCCATGATCAGCTGGACCTGATGCATAGGCCCCAGACATAGTGTATAAGTGGATCTTTTAGGCACATTTTGCATTAAACAACCTGCTAGATAACCTTCTAGCATGTGATAAACAGGTCCTGGACTGATACTCCTGGCCTAGACTCAGAGGCTAAGCTGAGACTTGAGGTCCACAGCTGGACCCAGACACCTGAAGGAGGAAAAAGGCGGCCTTGGCTTGGTGCGGCTGTTCCGTTGTGTGGGGGTCTTGTCCTGGCATGGAGTACTCATCCCGGTCAGCAGGACTTCTTCATTTTCAGCATCTAGGTATTCCAGTGGCCCAGCAGACGGTCTCATCCAAGAGTGGCAGTCTCAGCGCAGCATGGCAGTCTTCTTCAATGGAGGCTTCTGGCTAGTATCCAGCAGCCTGGCATGCCAGTCTCATCCTGGCTGCATCATCTGGGTGTTCTATTGTTTCTAAATCGGCTTTCCCCAAGCTCAGGAACCATCAACTAAACTTTGATGAATTTTGTCTCTTATTATCATAATGACTTCTGTCCTTGAAGTAGGTGTCATAATGGGGCAAGTTATAACACTGTATTTTTCATATAAAAGTACACATGACAATAAATTTCTATTATGTCCTATTCTATTCCTTCCCTTGTTACATCTCTTGCCTGAATGGAAACTGGCTGGAATGGAACTGGATTACTGCTGTAGTACGACAAAGCTGAACATATGAAAATAAAAAAAAAGAAGTACCTCATTTTTAAATGACATTTCTGGCATTTAATCAAATGTGCCTCTAGTAATGCTTGTTCCACCAGGTGAAATTAATGCTTTGTCTGAATGATGTATTAGCGTGGTACACATACCTACCTAATTTGTTAGTTTTAATTAGATTAATGGGCTGCCATATGTCTTGAATATATTACTGCCTGCACTAAAAAAGGCTTGAGATAGCAATGTTATAATGGGTGTACTATACTGTTGACATTAGTGCCCATTTACTGAATATTTGTTGCCAACTGTAACCCTAACACTGCAACAATTCTAGGCCTTCACAAAAGCACAGGTTGTGAGGAAAAGCTGGTTGCATGAAACTTTAATTTGTAACATTGCCATTTTACTGAAGATAAAATTACTAGTTTGAAGGAACCACCTTTACCTTGTACTTACTCATAATTTATTACAGAGTTGTGGGAATATTATCTATATTTTGAGATTCAAATTATATACTGCTGGCTCAAATATCTAGCCTGCTGCACAATACATTGAGAAGAACATCTTTGAACTTTTTCTTGCTGTCTTCTGGAATCCTGCAAAACCTGATGGAGGATAGAGGTTTGTGCTGTAAAATAGTCAATATATAATCAGGATGACCAGGAATTGAAATTGAAAATTTTTAGTCATATTTTATTGGAAAGTGTAATGGATGTGGCAGAATTTTTTTTGATTTGAATTATGAAATTATATTCAGATCTTTCTGGAAATGGTACAGAACACTCAAACTATAATTATTGTAAGGGCATGAATGACTCGGGTCCATGGCATCATTTTTTGGACAATAGTATGAAAAGCCCACAAGGCCTGTTTTAGCTTCAGGAACAAATCACTGTATTTTTATACATCTGTCAAATGGCGAGCCGAGTTTCTTGCTAGATATTGGCAAGTTGCCAATTAAGGGTGAATGATAGTTTGTTAAATGTCTTATTAATGGCACAATTCACCTAGTAAATACTCAGCTCCCTACCTTACGAAACACACTGAATAATCTTAGATATGGAGAACTCTTAACATGGAAGTCAGAACTGGCAACTTTATCTCACTGCTGGCTGTAAAGAGCCTCCATGTTGCTCAGCAGCAAACAGCAGCTCAGGGCATGAGCCATTGCACACCTTGTTCACAAACACTGGCATTTGACATTTGCCATCATGTCCCAGTCCTCTCCAACCGACTTGCTGAATGTTTTTGGAAGCACAGGTTTGCACTTCAACCTGACCAGTAATTAGCAATGTAAGGCTTCTGCAAGTATATTTTGCATGCAGAGACAGGCACACGTCTCAGGGTTTGGAGCAGACTGCAACACAGGGCTCTTTGCTTGGTCTTTTCGTGCTTGCTGACTTAGCAGCTACTTGCATGCTTGCAGCATCCATGCCTTATCCCATCTGGCGATGCAATGCCATGCCTGTTCAATCATTAACACTTCAACCAGTGTCAAAGGCCATCAGTATTCACATATCAGCTTGCTCTTTTGCACCTACACACAGACAGAATGTTTGTCCAGCCTGAAAGTATGGTCATGTCTGGTGTGTGGGTGGGGTTGGGATTACATCTTTATGAATGCACATCAAACACACTGCACATTTATTCATCTAATTAACCCTGTCAGAAAATGAGTGGTGACTAGTCCTCAATTCATTGAGGAGTTGGGTGGGGGGGGGGCGCGCGAGGTTGCCATCCACAGGGAGGTCCCAGTACTGTAAATCTGCGTAATATCTAGGGCCTTGGCATGGCCAGTCTTCTGTTCAGGATGAGCTCGGTCAGGGGATCTGACTAACTACACTCCATGGAATAGACAACAACCATGCAGGGCCAGTGCATTTTGGCAATGACCATCACAATGGCCTCCAAAAGGAGTGTAGAAAAACCAGGGTGGGCATCATTAAGATGTAATATGTCAATGGGTCTCTACAGAAGAACATGGGTGGAAATGGGTGGTGAGGCTGGTGTGAGTAAAAGGAGGCTCTGGGATATGGGGCACCTGGTGATCAGACTGAGGAGCACAGTTCTGGTGATGTCCACCACAACTTGTGTTCCCTGCCATGAGTTGCAATTCTCGAGATATTAGCGGTATTATCCCAAGACTATTAATACAGACTCTAAGATCATTTTCTGAGGTTCTGCATTTAAATCCTGCCAGAGGAGATAGTGAATTTGAATTCAATGAAATCTAGAATTAAGAATCTAATATTGACAGCCAATTGTCAGAAAAACACACATGGTTCACAAATATCCAGGTATGTCCAGTACACAAAAAGCAAGATATATCCAACAGGCCAATTATTGTCCCATCATAGTAGTCTCAAATATCAGTAAAGTCTTGGAAGGTGTAATCAAAAATGTTATGAAGCAGTGCCTGCTCCACAATAACCTGCTCAGTGATGCCCAGTTTGGGTTCTGCCAGTGCTACTCAGCTCTTGACTTCATTTTTAATTTCAATGCTATAATTTGTTCCTAAAAAAAAGTCTCTTTATATTTCTATACATTGCTTCAAAGGCAGTTTGGTTTTGTACAATTGCATATCAAGTAATTAAGCAAAACATTGGACTTTAGACCCTATCCTAAAAAACAAAGACCTCCATTACACTTGCAATACTAATATTTACATATATTTGAGGCACTAGGAGGGTCTGCTACTGAAGTTTCCCCCATTTACTTTCAGCAGGAAGACCTTACAGCACTGTGCCTTGGTGGCAGCTGCCCGAAGCTTCAATGCATCCCTCAGCACGTAGACCTGGACCTTGGAATGTTTCAGCCTGCAACACTCAGCCAGGGTCAACTCCTTGTTCTGGAAGACCAAAATGCTTTGGGCAGACCAAAGAGCATCTTTCACCCAGTTCATGATTTTCGAAGCATAGTTTGCAAGTCTGCATCTTGCGGTTAACACCTCAAATTCTTCTGCAGGCAATAAGTTGTGCTCTGTATTAATAAAGCATCCAGTTTATCAAGCAGGTGTCAAAACAATTTTTTTCTGTGTGATCTCCTGACATGTCTTATTGCTTTCAATGCCTCTGTAGAGGTTTGTTGGCTCACCGAGCTGGTTTGTTGTTCCACAGATGTTTCATTACCATGCTGGGTAACATCCTCAGTGCAGCCTCTGATGAAGAGTTGGTGTGTTTTCCCGCCTGGATTTTAAACTCTGGGGTCCGTTGCGATGGATTGCCTCACTTCCGGGTTTCCTTCATAGTGGAATGCAAATGGGGGTCGAGTTCAATGTGTTTATTAGTAGCATGCTTCGTGGAGTGCCATGCTTCCAAGAATTCTCGTGCTTGCCTCTGCCTAGCCTGTCCCCGGATCTTGGTGTTGTCTCAGTCGAAGTCGTGGTTCTCCTTGTCCATTTGGATTGAGATGAGGGAGAGTTAGTCGTGTCTTTTTGCAGCCAATTGGTGTTCATGTACTAGAGATAGTGGGAACTGCAAATTCTGGAGAATCCAGGATAACAAAGTGTGGAGGTGGATGAACACAGCAGGCCAAGCAGCATCTTAGGAGCACAAAAGCTGACGTTTCGGGTCTAGACCCTTCATCAGAAGAGGTGGAGGGGGAGAGGGTTCTGAAATAAATAGGGAGAGGGGGGAGGCGGATTGAAGATGGATAGAAGAGAAGATAGGTGGAGAGGAAACAGGCAAGTTAAAGGGGCGCGGATGGAGCCAGTAGAGTTGACTGTAGGTGGGGAAGTAGGGAGTGGATAGGTCAGTCCGGGGAGGACAACCAGGTCAAGGGGGCGGTATGAGGCTGGTAGGTAGGAAATGGAGGTGCAGTTTGAGGTAGGAGGAGGGGATAAGTGAGAGGAAGAACAGATTAGGGAGGCGGGGATGAGCTGGGCTGGTTTTGGGATGCAGTGGGGGGAGGGGAGATTTTGAAGCCTGTGAAATCCACATTGATACCATTGTGTTCATGTACTTTTGTTGTTAGTTTCCTTCCTGTTTGTCCAATGTAGTGTTTCTTGCAACCTCTGTAGGGGATCTTGTAGATGACATTGGTCCTGTCTGTGGTGGGGAGTGGGTCTTTAGTTCAGGTGAGCACTTGTCATAGGGTTGATGTGGGCTTGTGTGCCACTCTGATGCCCAGTGGTTGTAGAAGTCTTGTGGTGAGTTCTGATGTGTTCCTGATGTAGGGTAGTGAGATGAGTGTCTCGGGGCATGTAGAATATTTCTGATGCTGTTCCTGTAGGTATTTCCTGACACAGTTCTTCGGATATCATTATCCTCGAACACTTGGAAGAGGTATTCCTCCTCCTCTCGGCATAGTTGCATGTTGCTGCAGTGTGTTGTTGCCCTTTTAAATAGTGTTTGCATGCAGCTTTGTTTGTGTGTGCTGGGATGGTTACTATTGAAGTTCAATACCTGATCTGTGTGTGTGGCTTTTCGGTGTACTTTCATTTACAGTTCCCCATTTGTCTTATGCTCTACCATGACATCCAGGAATGGGAGTTGTTTGTTCTTCTCCTCCTCTCTGGTGAATTTTATTCTGGTGAGGGCATTGTTATGATTTTGTGTGTCCCTTCTAATTTGGTCTGTTTTAATGAAGACAAAGGTGTCATCTACGTAAGGTAGCCATAGTTTAAGTTGGATTTGCGGAAGGGCCGTCCTTTCCAGTCTTGCATCGCTGCTTCTGCTATGAGTCCAGAGATAGGCGATCCCATTGGTGTCCCATTGATTTGCTCGTATGTCTGGCTGTTGAAGGTGAAGTGGGTGATCAGGCATAGGTCGAGTAGTTCAAGCATTGTGTCCTTGGAGATGGTTTCACTGGGGTCGTGTTCTTGTTCAAACAGTGTTGTCATTGTTTCCCTTGCTAGTAGTATGTCTATTGATGTGAATAGGGCTGTAACATCAAATGATATCATGGTCTCTTCGTCCTCTGTCTTTATGTCTTAGATAGGGTTGAGGAATTCCTGGGCCGCATGGATGGAGTGGGGTGATTTGTTGACTAGGTCCTTGAGTCTTCTTTGTGGCTCTCTGGCTAATCTGTGCGATGGAGTGCCTGGTAGGGAGACTATGGGTCTGAGGGGGACTTCTGGCTTGTGCACTTTAGGGAGGCTGTAGAATTGGGGTGTGTTGGTCCCTTCAGGTTTCATTCCTAAGAAGTCTGTTTTGTTGATCTGTTCTGTTTGTTTAAGTTTTTGGAGCGTGTATAGGATTTTGTTGTCTGGTTGCAGTGCGGGGTCAGTTTGTACTGGCCGATATGTGTTCTTGTTGGCCAGCAGTGCTTGTGCTTTGGAGATGTAGTACTTTTTATTCATTATCACTGTCGTGCACCCTTTGTCTGCAGGTAGTATAGTAATGTTCTTGTCCTTCTTTAATCTGTCCAGGGTTTGTCTTTTCCGTGTGTTGAGAGTGTTGAGTTCCCTCTTTCTGGTCAGTGTTGGGACTACGGTCTATCTTAGAGTTTGTTGTGTTTCTTCGTTGATATTATTGGTCTTGCGTGTGGCTTCCAGTGTAGCTAGCCATTCCATTTTGTTGGCGTCCCCGTAGTTGTAGTGCAGTCCTCGGGTGAGAACAGCTTTTTCCATGTCTGTCAGTTTCCTGTCGGAGGGGCTCCTTATCCATGTATCAGTTCTGTTGTTGTCAATTTTGTGGGTAAGTGTGGTTAGTATGCCTTGCAGGTACTGTCTTTCCTTGGCTCTTGTGGTCTATCAGCTGATGTTAATGGCTCATTCCATGTCAGTTGTCCAGTCTTGATTGGTAGCTTCCTGGAATAATGTTTTTTGGCACGCAATTTCTCTGTTGTATTTGTGGAGCCGGTTGTATGCTAGTGATGGCCATGCCATTGAATATTGATGGCAGTGGTTAGACTGTCTTTAATTTGGATATGGTCATTACCTGGTATTTGTGTGTCACAATGTTACTTGCCACTTTTCTGTCGATATTGTCCAGCTCTTATTGTATTTGACCATGGACTGCTTGTATGTCTGACAAGTCATAAATTGTGCTGAACATTGTGGAATCACTGGTAAATGTCACCAGCTCTGACCTAATGCCATACTCAGTCAAATGGGGCTTTGATGTGAAGGGTTGTCACTCTCACCTCTGGAACTCAGCTCGTTCATCCATATTTGAACTAAAGTTGTAATAAAGTCAAGAGGTTTACAGGTCAAGAGTTGATGATGATGAACATCTTGCCAGAGCCATCCCTATGGCTCCACCTCTCACCTTCAAACGACCGGCAAAGCGCAAATAGATTATCGTTCGCAGAAAACCTCAAGAGAACAGTGACCACAACACCACACAACCTTCCCATGGTAACCTCCGCAAAACATGCCAGATCATCAGTATGGATGCTACCATCACTTGTGGGAACACCACCTACCATACACACAGTAGATATTCATGTGACTTGGCCAATGTTGTCTACCTCATACACTGCAGGAAAGGATGCGCTGAGGCACAGCATATCGGCAAGATCATGCAGATGCTATGACAACGGATGAATGGACACTGCACAACAATCACCAAACAGGAATGTCCCGTCCCTTCAGCAGTCATGGACATTCAGCCCCGATTTTTGATAAGCGTCCTCCAAGGCGGCCTTTGAGATACACAACATAGAATCACCCAGCAGAAAGTGATAGCCATGTTCCGTACCTATGAAGACAGTCTCACCCATGATCTTGGGTTAATTTTGTGCTACAAATATCGCCACTATATTGTTCTGTATCGGGAAAGTCTTCCTTACTGTTTTGTTTTGCCACCATCACCTTGATAACTTGTTATGAGCTCTCTAACTTAATTAGATTGTACAGTTTTATATTACTTGTTACTTTAGTTAGATCCTTGTCATGCAACTCATAAGCCCGCCATGTTGTTCCAGCCATTTGGTTTGTTTCTCGCACGATCTTATTTTTGACTTTTGTAATTATCCCTCTGCTTCAATTAATCAGATCATAGGTTATCCCTTCACTTGCTATTCAGCTGTTGACACTTTACTCACGCAGTTTGACACTTTTCATTGCCTTCCAAGCCTTGTTATTCAGTCTGTCGACACTCCACTCACATCATTGATACAATCTTTTGACACTCTTAATTACCTGGAATTACCTTGCAATGGTCTCTCCACCTGTAATTTCTGTGCCTGTGCATTTCCCTCCACTTCACCTGACAAAGGAGCAGTGCTTTGAAAGCTTGCCCTTTCAATTAAACATGTTGGATTGTAACTTGGTGTCAGTGACATCTGACTTTGTCCACGCCAGTCCAACACCGGCACCACCATATCACTATTTATGAAGTGGCTGAATTGTTCACTAATGAAATGAGAGACACTGTTGCTCATTACAATGTCTCGACAGTCATAATGGTTAGAGCATGCTTCAGGAATTCAAAATGTCATCTCAACAATACGTAAAAGATGAACATCTGTTTCCAGTTGGATGTTTTTCATATCCATATAATATCTCTATAACTGAAGTAACATTAATGCAAATGTTTTGGATCAGATAATGACAGCTTGAGGAAAACACTTTTAAGTAACTTGTAGTTGGATTCATAGGAATTCCTGATGCGGTTTCATATGTTTCAAAATTTCATAGGAATTCATAGGATTCATTGGAAGATGGGAACAGGAGTCGACCATTCAGCTCCTCAAGCCTGTTTCCCCATTCAATGACACTATGGCTGATCTTTGGCCTAACTCCATCCATCTGCCTTTGGCCCATATTCCTTAATACTTTTCTTTATCAAAAAATTATCAGGTTTTAAATTAACAAAAAATTCTGCATCTACTGCTATTTGTGGAAGAAAGTTCCAAACATCTACCACACTTTCTGTGTTGAAGTGCTTCCTAGCCTCTCTCCTGAACGATCTGGCCCTAATCCTCTGACTATGCCCCCTAGTCCAACCAGTAGAAATAGTTTAACATTATGTACGTTTTCTTTTTCTGTTAATACCTGAAGAGTTCACTCAGATCAGCTGTTAACCGAGTAAATTCCACAGAAAACATGCCTAATTGTACATTTTCTCGTCATAACCTAATCTTTGAAGTCCTGGTATCATAACTGTAAATTTACATTGTACTACCTCCAAGGCCAATATGTTCTTCCTAAGGTGTGGCACCCAGATCTTCTCACAATACTCCAAGTGGTGTCTAACCAAGATTTTGTAGAACTGCGGCATAATGTACTCCAGTCCTGTAGGTATAAGGATCAGCATTCCGTTAGGTTTCACAATTGTTTCCTATACCCTTTTGTGGCATTTTAAAGGTTTATGTCCCTGGACCCCCAAGTTTCTTTGGACATCCACTCCATTTAACTTAATATCATCCAGAAAGTATTCTGATCTATCTTTTCAATCCAAAATGAATAACCTCATATTTGTTTCCATGGAACTCCGTCTGCTGTAATTTACTCATTCACCTAATCTATCAACATCTTTTTGTAATTTTATGCTACCATCTACACTGTCTTAACTTCGTATCAGCAGCACATTTGGATGTCTGACTTTCTATGCTTTATCTTAGTCATTAATAAATTCTACGCTTTATCTTAGTCATTAAAGTGTTTTGGCTTTCATTAACAGGGGGATTGAGTTTAAGAGTCGTGAGATCTTGTTGCAGCTCTATAAAACTTTGGTTAGACCGCACTTGGAATACTGCGTCCAGTTCTGGTCGCCCTATTATAGGAAAGATGTGGATGCTTTGGAGAGGGTTCAGAGGAGGTTTACCAGGATGCTGCCTGGACTGGAGGGCTTATCTTATGAAGAGAGGTTGACTGAGCTCGGTCTCTTTTCATTGGAGAAAAGGAGGAGAAGAGGGGACCTAATTGAGGTATACAAGATAATGAGAGGCATAGATAGAGTTGATAGCCAGAGACTATTTCCCAGGGCAGAAATGGCTAGCACGAGGGGTCATAGTTTTAAGCTGGTTGGTGGAAAGTATAGAGGGGATGTCAGAGGCGGGTTCTTTACACAGAGAGTTGTGAGAGCATGGAATGCGTTGCCAGCAGCAGTTGTGGAAGCAAGGTCATTGGGGTCATTTAAGAGACTGCTGGACATGCATATGGTCACAGAAATTTGAGGGTGCATACATGAGGATCAATGGTCGGCACAACATTGTGGGCTGAAGGGCCTGTTCTGTGCTGTACTGTTCTATGTTCCATGTTCTAAATTATGTGAATCATTGAGGCCCTAACACAGATCTTTGTGGGACACCACTGGTCACATCCTGCAAAATTGCATCCCTACCTATGATCCCTTCTTTCTATTGCCTGCTACTCAACTAATTTCCATCAGACCATAAGACATCAGAGCAGAAGTTGGGCCATTCAGCCAATCCAGTCTGCACTGCCATTCAATCATGGCTGAAAAGTTTCTCAACCCCATTCTCCCTCCTTCTCCCTGTAACCTTTGATCCCCTTGACAATCAACAATCTATCTGTCTCTGTCTTAAATACACTCCATGACCTGGCCTCCACAGTCTTCTGTGACATTGAATTCCGTCGATTCAGCAGTCTCTGGTGAAAGAATTTTCTCCTATTCTCCATTCTAAAACACATTCCCTTTGCTCCAAGGCTGTGCCCTCGGGTCCTAGTCTCTCCTACCAATGGAAACATCTTCCCAACATCCATTCTGTCTAGGCCATTCAGTATTCTGCAATTTTCAATTAGATCCACCCTCATCCTTCTAAACTTCATCAAGTATAGTCCCAGAGTCTTCAAACATTCCTCATATGTTAAGCTTTTCATTCCTTCAACCATTCTCGTGAACCTCCTCTGGGTCTGCTACAGGGCCTGGACATCATTCCTGAGATAAAGGGCCCAAAAGTGCAAACAGTATTCCAAATTTGGCCTGACCAGAGCGTCAGTAGTACATGAGATAATGGGAACTGCAGATGCTGGAGAATCCAAGATAATAAAGTGTGAAGCTGGATGAACACAGCAGGCCAAGCAGCATAGCCCAAGATTCGGTGGGCTTCAAACTTAGTTAAGCTTCAGTCATGTGGGACTTTCTCAAATGCCTTCTGAAAGTTCATTAGAAATAATATACATTGGCATTCAGATGTTGACTACCTCAGTCACCTTTTGAAAAAATTCAATGAGATTTGTCAGGCATATCCCAGTTTCACAAATCCACTTCCCGATTGACTGAAAAAAAAATTTCACAGTATTCAGTTACCCTATCTTTGATTATAGACTCCAACAATTTCCCTACCAGAGATATTAGGCTAGCTGATCTGTAATTCACTGGTTTTTCTCCTTTTCTCTTCTTTAAAAAGTAGAGTGATGTGTAATTTTTCAATCCAAAGGGATGTCTCCTGTATCAAGGGAACTCTGAAATATTACAATTAATACTCCTATTTCTTTTAACATCATTGGATGGAAACCATCGAACCCATAGATTCGTCACTCTTGAATTCTATTAATTTCCTCGTTACTACTGTTTTACTTACATTAATTTTATTCAGCCCCTGTTCCCCATCCACATTTAATTTCCTCATCAGATCCAGTAAGCTATCTTCCTTTCCTACTGTAAAAACTGAGGCAAAGTAATTATTCAATGTATTTGCCATTTCCCCACAGTCATTGACTGAATCCCTGCTTTCAGTCTTTAGTGAGTCAACATTACTCCTGACCACCTGCTTTCCCCTTGTATAATTACAACATTTCTTCTTATTAACTTTGACGTCCCTGCAAGTTTTCTTTCATAATACTCCTTATACACTTATGGCTGTGTGACCAAATTCAGCTTTAACTCTATTGACAAATTTGCTGATGACACCACCATTGTGGGTCAGTATCAAGGATTCTCAACGTGTAAGTAAAGGGTGACTTGGTGATGGGATGTTGGTCTCTGTGAATTTATTTCAGTGGTTATGAGAAATAAACATGCTTCTGAAGAAATTCATTTGCAGCTGTCATCTTTTAGTTGTGGAAAGCTTTTCTGGCACCATGCCGTTACCTGGGAAGCTTGACTCATTCAATTCTGCTGTCGAAGACTGGGCCCAGTGCGCAGAAAGAATGTGTTATTTTTTTCAAGGCAATCGACACTGGGGCAGATGAAAAGCAATGAGTAATTCTCCTGATGGCTTGTGGACCTGCAGCTTTTTAGGTTATTCAGTGTCTGACTTTCCCTGAGACACCAAATGAGAAAACCTTTGAAAAGTTGATGGGTTTAGTTAAGGAATTTTATGATCCCAAGCCTTCTCTAATTCTGAGATGCTTTTGGTTTTATTTGGCAATCTGAGAACCAGTGGTATCCGTATTGGGATTTTTGACCAGATTAAAATGACTGACAGAGGCATGTGATTTTGATTTAACCCTGAATGAGATGCTGAGAGACTGTTCATATGTGGGACTGATGATGAAACCATGTAAAAGTGCCAATAGCTGAAGCCCAACTAGACTTCAAACAGGCACTACAGCTGGCTTTATCATTGGAAGATGTGGTAAGTGAAGCATATGAGTTGCAGGGTATTCCAATTGAAATGGACACCTTCAGCTGTCTGACTGAGTTTGGAGAATACCACTTGAGTAAAGAAAATTGCATAGCCTCAGTTAGGACATATTCTGAACAGAGGGAATCTAGTTCAGACAAAGCAAAACACTAAAACAAAGCCAAGCCTAAGCCAAACAGTTTAAATTTTCCTCAGGGTCTGGATCAGCAATCCATTGTAGTTGCTGCAGATATGCAGACTCAAGACGGCAAAAGTGTCCCACTAGACCTATATGAGGTAAGAGAGCTCATTGGTCGGTATCCAGGAAAGTGCACTGGAAAGTCCACCTACATCTAGTTTGGAACAGTCAAATTGCTTAGCAACATCCAAATCAGAACCATTCAAAATAAATAAGATAATAAAGTGTGAAGCTGGATGAACACAGCAGGCCAAGCAGCATCTCAGGGGCGCAAAAGCTGACGTTTCGGGCCTAGACCCTTCATCAGAGAGCTGATGAAAGGTCTAGGCCCGAAACGTCAGCTTTTGTGCTCCTAAGATGCTGCTTGGCCTGCTGTGTTCATCCAGCTCCACACTTTATTATCTTGGTTTCTCCAGCATCTGCAGTTCCCATTATCTCTCATTCAAAATAAATGTCTGGTTAAATGGCCACCCAGTTCTAATGGAGGTCAATACCAGCACAGTTATTTCATTGAACCAGTCTTTAACAAAATTCACTCTGGACTCCAACCCTTAAATTTGCTTAAGAGAACCTATGCAAATTAAGACCACAACTTAACCTGGTGAAGAGAACGAGCTGGTTCAGCTACAATTGGTTATAGAAAGGCACTGGCCCGAGCCTGAGGGGATGAAATTGGTTGCCAAAGATTCACCAAGATTGGCTCAATATTTTTTTGTTTAGAAAATGGTTGTCTGAGTGAAATCCTAAATAAATACCCAGAAGTTTTTTCAGGAAGGTCTAAAGACTATCAAAGGAGTCAAGGCCACCTTGCTTGTTGGCCAGGAAACAATTCTATGATTCTGCAAGTCCTACCCAATGACATTTGCCTTATTGGCAAAGTAGGGGCAGAAATCAGAAGGCTGGAAAGTGAAAGAATCATCAAAGCCATCCAATTTATGGAATGGGGAGCATGACACGCAGAGGGTGGTGTATATATGGAATGATATGCCAGAGAATGTGGTGGAGGATGGTGCAATTACAACATTTAAAAGGTATGTGGATTGATATATTAAAAGTTTGGGATTAGAGGGATATGGCCAAATGCTGGAAAATGAGACTAGGCTAATTTAGGATATCTGGTCAGCATGCACAAGTTGGACTGAAGGGTTTGTTTCTGTGTTGTATCTGTCTACGACTCTAGATCTAGCGAGACCAAATCACTGTAGGGGATGGCATATTATAATGGAGAGCAAGCATGATTGACCCAAGTCAAGGTCCCCACCAGATATTGGCTGAAAGTCATTCAGGTCATCCAGGGGTTTCCAAATGAAGATGTTGGCGAGAGCCATGTCTGGTGGCCAGGATTGGATGCAAGCATAGCTGCATTGGTGGGGTAGTGCCCAGAATGCCAACAAAGATACCATCAGTGCTTTCTCACATTCATGGGAATGGCTGAGTAAATCCTGGACTTGTATACACATCAGCTATGCAGGCTGTTTCATGGGCTCAATGTTCTTTGTCATTGTTAATGCCCGCTCAAAACTGTTGGACATACATTAAGTTCACTCATCAAACACGGGGACGATGATAGAAAAAAGATGTGCATTTTTAGCAATACACAGACTCCCCAAAAGTGTTGGTCACAGATAAGAGGCCATAGTTTATCAGCAGGAAATTTGAGTACTTCCTAAAGTTGAATAGCATTCGTCATATAAGGACAGCTCCATACCATCCATCATCCAATGGTCAGGCAGAAAGTGCAGTTCAAACTTTGAAGGCAGGCTTTCAGGAACAGTTTACAGCTTCACTAGATACCAAGCTATCTTGGGTTTGAAGGACCACCCCTCATGCAACTACAGAGTACAGCTCCAGCAGAATTGCTAATGGGGAAGAGACTCTGCACCAGGTTAAATCTGACCTTCTTTGACCTGGGAGACAGTGTGGGGATGGTGGAGGGTGAAAAGCATCAGGAATGCCAATGCCAATCCAAGTCTCCACTAAGCAAGAGAGACAGTTTACTTCAGGGAACAATGCTTAGTGTAGAAACTATGGAAATGACCATGCATCAGTAAGAGGCATGGTCAACAAGAGATCAGATCCAGTGACGTATTATATTGAAGTAGATACAATGGTCCTAAACAAGCAAGTGCACCAAAAGACAGCAAATGGTGCGGCAAACAAACCCGCAAATGGTGCTGGAGCAAAACATGTCAGGCTCTTCAACTGCTTTTCTGTATGTTCCAGAACCTGCAGCTTATCCTTTTCCATCAAGCTTTGAAGATACCTCAGAATCTGAGATGGAATTGGCAGATATCGCCACCTCAAAGCCTTTGCCACCTTAAGAGGAGAATGAATTTTTTCTGAGATACTCCAGATGCAAGAGGAGAACTACTGTGCTTGACATGCACCAGTTGCAGAGGCACAGTTGGAGGAACTAGGCGATGCCACAATAAAAAAGGACCAACCTGTGTCCTTGGACTCAGAGAGTGTGAGATGTAGTGATTTTAATGAGGCCAGCCTCATAAATATGAGTTCCATCTTTGGGGTTGTTAATCTGGTCCAATCATGGAGCCCTGGCTGACAGATATAAACAGGAATGCTAAAGGTTCAGTTCATTCTGGGAGCTGGATCAGTGTCAAGGACTCTGCACATGTAAATAAGTGATGACTTGGTGCGGGATACCAGCCACTGTGGAGTTATTTCATGGAAGTGCTTGAGAACCTCAAGTTCCTTGGAGTAAATAGTACTAACACTCTATGCTGATCCACCCATGTCAATGCTACAGTCAAGGCAGCACAACAACCCTTCTACTTCCTCAAAAGGCTAATGAAATTCAGCATGTCCACAATGACTCTTACCAATTTTTATCGATGTATATCCATGGAAAACATCTTATCTGGATGCATCACAGCTTGGTATGCAACTGCTCTGTCCAAGAACAGAAGAAATTACAGAAAGTTTTGAATGCAGCCCAGTCCATCACTCAAATCAGCCCTCGACCCATTGACTCTGTCTACACGTCCTGCTGCCTCAGGAAATCAACCAACATAATCAAAGAAGCCTTCACTTCCACCTGCTTATACTCACTTCTACCCCTTTCAATGGGCAGAAGATACAAAAGTTTGAAAACATACATCAACAAATTCAATAACAGCTTTTTCCCTGCCATTATCAGACTTATGAATGGACCTGTCATATATTATGATTGATCTTTCTCTGCATCTTTTTGCATGCAATGCTATATTCTGTTTTCTGTTGTATTACCCTGATGTACTGATGTAATGTATGGTTTGTCTAATTAGCACACAAAACAATACTTTTCACTATATTTCAATATATATGACAATAATAAATCAAATCAAATCAAATTGCTTTGTGACCCTTTGTTGGTTTTTGTATTTTTCCCATTTGCAGAATGCGTGTGTTATTTTTGTGAGCCCGTTCTTTTAGTTTTGTGTGTTCCCATATCTTTTTCGTTGTCCATGGCTTTCTTTGTTTCTGTGAAGTGGAAATTTTACCTCTCGGCATAGAAACTGGTTTTGTATTGTTTCTTTGAACACCTTCCACTGTTCTTCATTTGTTGTCCCCATTACAGATTTTCCCAATTTACTGCAGACAGTTCACTGGCTCCATACAGCAGAGAGAAAATAAAGAGAGACGATTCTCAATGTGAAAATCTGAGTAGGGTATCTAGTGGCTCCATAACATGGTACAGTTCAGTCTGCAGTTTGAAAGAGAGAAGGCAAAATCGGATGTAATGGTATTATAGTTAAATAAAGGTAATTACAGGGGCATGAGAGACGAATTGACGAAAATCGACTCGAAGTGGAGCCTGGCGGGGAAGACAGTAGAGCAACAATGGCAGGAGTTTCTGGGTGTAATTGAGGAGACAGTACAGAGGTTCATCCCAAAGAAAAGGAAGATTCTCCGGGGTGGGATTAGACAGCCATGGCTGACAAAGAAAGTCAGGAAATGTATCAAAGAAAAAGAGACAGCCTATAAAGTGGCCAAGAGCACTGGGAAATCAGAAGATTGGGAAGGCTACAAAAACAAACAGTGGATAACAAAGAGAGAAATAAGGAAGGAGAGGATCAAATATGAAGGTAGGCTAGCTAGTAATATTAGAAATGATAGTAAAAGCTTCTTTCAATGCGTAAGAAACAAATGAGAGGCAAAAGTAGATATTGGGCCGCTCCAAATTGATGCTGGAAGGTTAGTGATGGGAGATAAGGAAATAGCTGAAGAACTTAATAAGTACTTTGCATCAGTCTTCACAGTGGAAGACATGAGTAGTATCCCAACAATTAAGGAGAGTCAGGAGGCAGAGTTGAGTACGGTAGGCATTACAAAAGAGAAAGTGCTAGAAAATCTAAAAGGTCTAAAAATTGATAAATCTCGTGGCTCCGATGGGCTACATCCTAGAGTTCTGAGGGATGTGGCTGAGGAAATAGCGGATGCTTTAGTTGTGATCTTTCAAAAGTCACTGGAGTCTGGGAAAGTCCCAGATGATTGGAAAATTGCTGTTGTAGCCCCCTTGTTTAAGAAAGGATCAAGGCAAAAGTTGGAAAATTATAAGCCAATTAGCTTAACCTCGGGTGTTGGTAAAATTCTAGAATTCACTGTGAAGGATGAGATTTCTAAATTCTTGGAAGTACAGGGTTGGGTTGGAACAAGTCAACATGATTTAGTAAGGGGAGGCCGTGCCTGACAAATCTGTTAGAATTCTTTGAAGAGGTAACTAGTAGGTTAGACCAGGGAAACCCAGTGGATGTTATCTATCTAGACGTCCAAAAGGCCTTTGATAAGGTGCCTCACAGGAGGCTGCTGAGTAAGGTAAGGGCCCATGGTGTTTGAGGTGAGCTAGTGGCTTGGATTGAGGATTGGCTGTCTGACAGAAGGCAGAGAGTTGGGATAAAAGGCTCTTCTTCGGAATAGCAACTGGTAACAAGTGGTGTCCTGCAGGGTTCAGTGTTGAGGCCGCAGCAGTTCACTTTATATATTAAAGATCTGGATGAAGGGCCTGGGGGCATTCTGGCGAAGTTTGCCGATGATATGAAGATAGGTGGACAGGTAGGTAGTACTGAGGAGGTGGGGAGGCTGCAGAAAGATTTAGACAGTTTAGGAGAGTGGTCCAGGAGATGGCTGATGATATTAAATGTGAGCAAATGTGAGGTTTTGCACTTTGGATAAAAGAATACACGCATGGGCTATTTTCTAAACAGTGAGAAAATTCATAAAGCAGAAGTACAAAGGGATCTGGGAGTGTTGGTCCAGGATTCTGTAAATGTTAACTTGCAGGTAGAGTCCATGATTAAGAAAGCGAATGTAATGTTGTCATTTACCTCAAGAGGGTTGGAATACAAAAGCAGCGATGTGCTTCTGAGACTTTATAAAGCTCTAGTTAGGCCCCATTTAGAATACTGTGTCCAATTTTGGGCCCCAAATCTCAGGAAGGTCATACTGGCACTGGAGCGTGTCCAGCGGAGATTCACACGGATGATCCCTGGAATGGTAGGTTTAGCGTACGATGAACGACTGAGTATCCTGGGATTGTATTCATTAGAGTTTAGAAGGTTGAGGGGAGATCTAATAGAAACTTACAAGATAATGTATAGCTTAGAAAGGGTGGACGCTGGGAAGTTGTTTCCATTAGGCGGGGAGACTAGGACCCGTGGGAACAGCCTTAGAATTAGAGGGGGTAAATTTAAAACGGAAATGAGGAGACATTTCTTCAGCCAGAGAGTGGTGGGCCTGTGGAATTCATTGCCACGGCGCGCAGTGGAGGCCGGGGTTAAATGTCTTCAAGGCAGAGATTGATAAATTCTTGATCTCACGAGGAATCAAGGGCTACGGGAAGAGTGCAGGGAAGTGAAGTTGAAATGCCCATCAGCCATGATTAAATGGCAGAGTGGATGCAATGGGCCGAATGGCCTTACTTCCACTCCTATGTCTTATGATCTTATAACTCACCGGTGTCTTCGCTGGGTGTTAATCATGGGTGTCTATCATTTTCCAAAACCTGTATCTTTTATCCATAGAGCCTGGCACCGGTCAAGGCCCAGCCTCACTCCAGCAGCATTCTATTCTAATGCCCTTTAGGGAAGGAAACTGCCATGCTTATCTGGTATGGCTTACACATGACTCCAGACATGTGGTTGACCCTTAACTGCCCTCTTTAGGCAGTTAGGGATGGGCAATAAATGCTGCCTAGCCAGCAATGCCCTCATCCTATGAATGAATAAAGAAAAAAGAATCTCAAGCAGTAAAATGCCAATGCCTCTGCGTAGCTGGTAGAGAATTGAATTGCAAGCTGAGGAAATGAACACACCCAAGGATGATGTCTCCACTGTCAACAGCAATGTGTGGGTGATCAGCTACCCTTTCCAGCACTCATACCAAATATCGAAGAGTTGGGAATCTCATTTGCTTTCCTTTTTATGAGAATACCATATAATATGAAGCTATAAAATCAGGCATGAGTAGTGTGAACTCCCATGTCTTTTCCACAGGGCAGGAGAGTCCAAAGCTAGAGGGCAAAGGCTTAAGGTGAGACGGGAGAGATATAAAAGGGACCTGATGGGCAGCGTTTTCACACAATGAGTGGTGCATGAATGGAATGAGCTGCCAGAGGAAGTGGTGGAGGCTGGTACAGTTACAAAATTTAGAAGACATCTGGATGGATACATGAACAGGAAGGGTTTGGTGGGATATGGCCAAATGCTGGCAAATGGAACGACATTAATTTAAGAAATCTGGTTGGCATGGACAAGTTGGGTTAAAGGGTCTGTTTCTGTCCTGTAAAACTCTATGTCTCTATCAATAATCGAAGACTCCAGAGTGGGCAAGTAACTGTGGCAATTTTAACTGTTCATCTTCCCACCTTCTGGAAGGTCACTTCAGTTAAATTACCGAAAGGTTACTTCTCCAAAGTGGGTCGATTAAATTGTTTGAAAAGCAAAGACTGGAAATTAACCGCCTTTTAAATCACACAGTAATTAAAAATGACTGAGATGCAACTAGAATTATTACTGAATCAGCTGAATATATCATTGTTTCCATCAGTTCTTCAGACCAGTGGGTGGCACTATTGTAAAAGGTATTTGGTAGTTTCCTGACAATCTTTACAGTTGCAAAATTTCACAGTGGAAGCATGTATAGGTTGATAAATTAGTGGAGCCAAACTAAAACTTTTCACCACCTTATTTATTTGTATTCACATTGAAACGGAGGGCTAAGTTTTATCAGAGATCAGATAGATATCAATTTCAGGGAGTTTCATGGAGATTCTGTCTCTGTGAGTCCTCATTACCCATGGTCTATACTTCTATGACGCCACACTCAAGACCATCTTACATTCAACTGCAACAGGACTACTTGCCACTTCTAGAATTATAGATTCCCTACAGTGTGGAAGTAGGCTATTCAGCCCATCAAGCCCATCAAGCCCATACAATCCATCCAAACAGCATCCCACCCAGACCCACTCCACTACCCCATCCCTAAAACCCTACATTTGCCATGGCTCATACAACAAGCCTGCACATCTCGAGACACTATGGACAATTTAGCATGGCCAAACCATCTCCTTCACACATCTTTGGACTAGATGGGAAGTCAGACGACATCAAATTACCGTCCAACAGCTTGATTTGAAATCATAAGCTTTCAAAGCATTGCAATGTTCTCAAAGCTTGTGATTTGAAATAAAGCTGTTGGACTATAACCCGCTGTCATCTGACCGTTTGACCTTGTCCACCCCAGTCCAACATTGGTACCCGCATGTCATCTTTGGAGCGTGGAAGGAAACCAGAGCACCTGAAGGAAACCCATGCAGACACAAGAAAAATGTGCAAACTCCACACATACAATCACCCAAGAGTGGAATTGAACCCAAGTCTCTGGAACTGTGCGATAATAGTGCAAACTACTACCCAACACTGACGCTAAACTTAAAATGATGGTATGCGCCAGGTCAGAATCCATCAGTCTACAATTTCCCCGCACGGTTCATGTTTCCGAAGAAAGCTCATTTTATGCACTGCAGAAATTATCTCTGATAACAGCCCCAACCCACCTTGACTTTCAATGGACACAACACAGGACTGACCATGGCCCACCCTCCTGGCTGATTTTGAAAGACAGTCCTGACTGTAGAACTTACACACCCCTGACTAACCTTAGTGCAACTTCCCAACTGGACCAGATTTTTCAACTTGGACCTGCAAGACTGACATGATCCACATCCTGGACTGTAGTGGTACGGAACTCCTGTCTCAAGACTATCCCAAGCCGCAAAATGACCATGCCCTAAGCCCCTGGACTAATATACTGCCCTTGACTTGCTCAGCCTGGACCCTGACTGAAAGCTCCATCATTTGGCTTGTCCAACAACTACTTTCTTTTGGCTTTGAGCCATGGTCATTTGTTTGAAGGTCATGTAGTGTGATTGCTGCATGAGCAGCTGGGCAATATGGGCCAGTTGGAACACTGATAAAGCATGGTACCATACAACAACATGGCCACTCCCTTGGGCGATCCTTGCTGACAACTATTACAGCCTACATGGCCTTGTGGCTACAATAAAAGACAAGTCAAGGCAGACGTCTACGAGGCTGTATGCTCTGAATAAGGAGGCAAAGCTCAAAAGCAGGACAAGGGAAGGCAGAGATACCGTATGTAATCAAGTAGGCACAAAATGTGTGAACACTAATAGAGCAAGAGAGAAGTCTGGAGGTGCAGCCTAATCAAATCCATTGGATGGGTGCATGACCCTTTGAGCAAAGTATGGAAACAATGAAAGGTTGCCAGTGCTCTCCAAAGTACAACATTAAAGTCCAGACCCGTGTTGTATGTGAGTGGGAGATAAGCTACGATGATGCAGTAAGGCTGGTATTTATCTAATGGTCAGAGGCTGTGGACAATATTCTCTTTTAGCTGCACCGCCACTTAGAATGTCCCTGTATCCCTGTTGGCGTACGGATCTATTGGCTTCTGGTTTCAGAAGCTGTTGCTATGCCACACCTTGGAGGCTTACAAAGCAGCAGGGAATATTAGAGGGAACATAGGTTGCAGTCAATCATTGTCCATGGAGCATAACCTGAGATGGCCTTGACAGATGTCACTGATTCATAGAGTCATACACCATGGAAACAGATCCTTCAGCCCAAACAGTCCAGGTTGATCATGTTCCCAAACTTGACTACTCCTGCCTGCCTGCATTTGGACAATATCCTCCCAAACTTTTCCTTTTCATGTATGCATCCAACGTCTTTAAATGTAACTGTGCCTGCATCAATCATTTCCTCTGGCAGCTTATTCCACACATGAACCACTCTCTGGATAAAAATGTTGCCCCTCATGTCCTTTTTAAAACTTTCTCCTCTCACCTTAAAGATATAGCCCCTAACTTTGAACTTCCCCATCCTAGAGAGAAAAAAAGAAACAGCTATTCACCTTATCTATGTCCTGCATGATTTTATAAACCTCTAAAAGGTCAACCCTTAGCCTCCTATGCTCCAGTGAAAAAAGCCCCAGCCTATCCAAAGATAATGGGAACTGCAGATGCTGGAGAATCTGAGATGACAAAGTGTGGAGCTGGATGAACACAGCAGGCCAAGCAGCATCTCAGGAGCACAAAAGCTGACGTTTCTGACCTAGACCCTTCATCCGCACAAAAGCTGACATTTTGGGCCTAGACCCTTCACCATCTCTGATGAAGGGTCTAGGCCCGAAATGTCAGCTTTTGTGCTCCTGAGATGCTGCTTGGCCTGCTGTGTTCATCCAGCTTCACACTTTGTTACCAGATACCTGCTTTGATTTTCATGTCAGAAATTGTTGCCATTGAGTTTCTCTCTGGTGCGTAGGAAAATTCATATCAATGTGGTGAGAATAGATACTGATACCTATGAAATCCATACAAATCACTCTCTTGCCACTCACTGGCAAGATTTTCATTTCACAGTTCAAAATTTGTTTGCAGAATCAAACTTTACTTTCTCAATTTTGAAAACCTTATTTCAACCCACCTCACCTTATTTTCCCAACTGACTCAAAACTGCCCATGCCATTGAAAGCTTAGTCAGATTCTGCCAGAAGTTTTCAGACCAAGAAGCTGAAAGAATGGGAGCAACAAATAAATCAGAAGCAAGCGTAAGATGAATCAAAAATCTATTAAACAGAGTGACTATTTGATTGTCCTATGTCAAAGCAATTCATTTCAAACTTGATTTTAACTTTGAAAAAGAAAGCTTGTTAATATTAGTATTAAAATTGTTTAGTTTTGTTCGCGAATCTAAATGATTCCACAGTAAGTTATTTTTGTACAGTTAGGCAAAAATGGTGACAATTTCCTTAATGTTTCAAAAATATGAAAGAGGAAACAGATTCAGTTATGATTTTTGACAAGTAAATCAGACAGATTTTCTGTTTATTACATGATTTCCCAAACTTTTTAGTGGTTATTTTGGAATTACACCGTGCAATTCTCCCCAGGATGCAGTGAAAATCATAGTTGAGTTATCTTTATTATTATCTTTAATGTAAATAAAAGTCTTGCTGATAATTTGCGGCAAACCATTTTGATGACAATGTGATCTGTTTGACTCGAGCACCTGCACAATGAACAGTCCTTTTGAGGATTGTGTCAAATTGAGCAGGATGCAAGACAAGCAACTGACTGATCCAGAGATAGTAGGAACTGCAGATGCTGGAGAATCTGAGATAACAAGGTGTAGAACTGGATGAACACAGCCGACCAAGGAGCACCAGAGGATCAGGAAGGCTGACGTTTCAGGCCTAGACCCTTCTTCAGAAATCAGCTGACTGACCCCATCTCTTTGCAACTGGCTAAGTTTGGTTAAATTATCCCCGGTGCAGTTGGCACATGGCTCCTGTTCACATAACTGTTATTTCCTGTATTCTAACTTGTTTCTCATTTAATAGTATTACAATGTGTGAATCATTTTATTGATGTAACTTCCCTTTTAAATTTGTTTCAATCTTGTTGATTCAGTCCTCCTGGATGATATTCCTTATTAAGTAGCTCATTAAGTGTTATTTATTTAAGTATGTACCTATTTATTTATTTACTCAGCACTGGCTGAAGTCAATCGTCTTCTGCTGCCAATGACACCGCCCCACTGTTGGACAGCCCCAACCTACTGTCACCATTTGTCCACTTACCCAGCAGCCTTCCCACTTGGCACTCTACCTAGCTGGCATCCTATTTACCTGGAGTACTTCCACCCTATCCCTGGCACCCTTCTTATTTGGCAACCTGGTAACCCATACAACCTAACCACTCTAACTACTACCCAAAGCCCCCAATTAGTTTATTTACTTACCCTTTACTAGCAGCTGTGGTGCTGATCATTTAAAGCTCAGAACACAGTACACTGCTGCAAAAAGGGACTTGGTTTGACTTCTCCTGACTATCCTGCACTACAGAGGAACCGTATTGATTCAGTTATGCTCTGCATTTCTAATGGAGCTGAGATCAAAATTGTCAGGAATATTCAGCTCTTTCTGTTCTAAACTATTATTTCCAGAAATCACCAACTTCGCTATCCAAAATTATTGAATTTTGTGTATTTCATATCATGTTGTGATATATTTGTAGATTTTATATTTACTGTTTTGCAACATTTATAGATCATGGTTTAAATGTATAAATGTCTTTCCTTACCAACAGAATTTTTGAAAATTATGCTTCCAAGAGTTTACCTTTTAAAGATTTCCCTAAGCCAGTCAAGGCTTTCCTAAGCGGTGGTGGGGTGGCCCAGTGGTTAGCACTGCTCCTTCATAGCACCAGGGACCCAGGTTCAATTTCACAGCTGGGCAACTGTCTGTGTGGAGTCTGCACATTCTCCCTGTGTCTGTGTGTGTTTTCTCCAGGTGCTCTGGTTTTCTCCCACAGTCCAAAGGTGTGCAGGCTCGGTGGATTGGCCATGCTGTAAGCATTTAGGGATATGGAGCTTAGATGGGTTATATTGGGTTGGGTCAGTGTAGATTTGTTGGGGCAAAGGGCCTGCTTCCACATTGTAGGGATTCTATGATCTATGAAGAGAAAATATGCAGTTTGAATATTTATAACATCCACTGAAACATCAATATTTTGTCTTCTGTTACAATTCATCTACGCCCTGAGTCACCCCTTACTGCTGCTGCTTCCTATGCTCAACATCCATTATGTTCAGCCTCTGGATCTGCTATTTTCAACCTTATGGTCCGCCAAAACTATCTTTACACTTTTCATTTCTCTCGCACTGAACGCCATGTCTTACTCCCCTTTTCCATCTATTACTCGCCAACATGTGCCCATACTTTACACCTTATTTTGTTTATCTACCTCTTTTTTGAATCATCGCCTCTCATATTCATTCCTCCTGACTTCTTTCACTCACTCTTACAATCTCTACCTGTAACAATTATTCCTTCCCTCTTATATGGTCTCCTACAACCCTATTGCTGCTGTCAATATGAACATCAAATTTCTCCATTTCGACAGTGTCAACATATGTTCTGCTAAGTGAGGTATCATTACCTGACTGTGGGAGTGCCGAAGAGTGTAAACTGCCTCAGGAAGCAATTAGGCAGGTGAATGGTAGATTGGTATCCATTTCAAGGGGTAATTTGTTCAGAAGTAGAGATGCCTAACTACAGGTTTACAGGGACTTGGTGAGACCACATTTGTAGAGTATTCTGTGCTATTTTTGGTCTCCCTACTGAAAAATAGAAAGATACACTTGTCATTGAGGGAATTTAGCAGAGGTACACTAGGCAGATAACTGTGGAAAGTGGGGCTATTGTATAAGGAGAGATTGGTTTGACCATGTGTGCACTCAGCAGAGTTGAGAGAAATGAAAGAGGGTCTCACTGAAAGGTATACATTTCTAAGCAGGATAGACAGACTAGTTACAGGGAGTGATAATGGGAACTGCAGATGCTGGAGAATCCAAGATAATAAAATGTGAGGCTGGATGCACACAGCAGGCCCAGCAGCATCTCAGGAGCACAAAAGCTGACGTTTTGGGCCTAGACCCTTCATCAGAGAGGGGGATGGGGTGAGGGTTCGGGAATAAATAGGGAGAGAGGGGGAGGCGGACTGAAGATGGAGAGAAAAGAAGATAGGTGGAGAGGAGAGTAGAGGTGGGGAGGTAGGAAGGGGATAGGTCAGTCCAAGGAAGACGGACAGGTCAAGGAGGTGGGATGAGGTTAGTAGGTAGGAGAAGGAGGTGCGGTTTGGGGTGGGAGGAACGGATGGGTGAGAGGAAGAACAGGTTAGGGAGGCAGAGGCAGGCTGGGCTGGTTTTGGGATGCAGTGGGTGGAGGGGAAGAGCTGGGCTGGTTGTGTGGTGCAGTGGGGGGAGGGAACGAACTGGGCTGGTTTTGTGATGCGGTGGGGGAAGAGGAGATTTTGAAGCTGGTGAAGTCCACGTTGATACCATTGGGCTGCAGGGTTCCCAAGTGGAATATGAGTTGCTGTTCCTGCAAACTTTGGGTGGCATCATTGTGGCATTGCAGGAGGCCCATGATGGACACGTCATGTAAAGAATGGGAGGGGGAGTGGAAATGGTTTGCGACTGGGAGGTGCAGTTGTTTATTGCGAACCGAGCGGAGGTGTTCTGCAAAGTGGTACCCAAGCCTTGGTTTCCCCAATGTAGAGGAAGCCACACCGGGTGCAATGGATACAGTATACCACATTGGCAGATGTGCAGGTGAGCCTCTGCTTAATATGGAAAGTCATCTTGGGGCCTGGGACAGGGGTGAGGGAGGAGGTGTGGGGGCAAGTGTAGCACTTCCTGCGGTTGCAGGGGAAGGTGCCGGGTGTGGTGGGGTTGGAGGGCAGTGTGGAGCAAACAAGGGAGTCACGGAGAGAGTGGTCTCTCCGGAAAGCAGACAAGGGTGGGGATGGAAAAATGTCTTGGGTGGTTGGGTCGGATTGTAGATGGCGGAAGTGTCGGAGGATGATGTGTTGTATGCGGAGGCTAGTGGGGTGGTGTGTGAGAACAAGGGGGATCCTCGTTAGTTGGTTGTGGCAGGGGCGGGGTGAGAGGGATGTGTTGCAGGAAATGCGGGAGACGCGGTCAAGGGCGTTCTCGACCACTGTGGGGGGCAAGTTGCGGTCCTTGAAGAACTTGGACATCTGGGATGTGCGGGAGTGGAATGCCTCATCCTGGGAGCATATGCGGCGGAGGCGGAGGAATTGGGAATAGGGGATGGAATTTTTGCAGGAGGGTGGGTGGGAGGAGGTGTATTCTAGGTAGCTGTGGGAGTCGGTGGGCTTGAAATGGACATCAGTTACAAGCTGGTTGCCTGAGATGGAGACTGAGAGGTCCAGGAAGGTGAGGGATGTGCTGGAGATGGCCCAGGTGAACTGAAGGTTGGGGTGGAAGGTGTTGGTGAAGTGGTCGAGCTCCTCTGGGGAGCAAGAGGCGGCGCCAATACAGTTATCAATGTACCGGAGGACGAGGTGGGGTTTGGGGCCTGTGTAGGTGCGGAAGAGGGACGGTTCCACGTAATCTACAAAGAGGTAGGCATAGCTGGGGCCCATGCGGGTTCCCATGGCCACCCCCTTTGTCTGTAGGAAGTGGGAGGAATCAAAAGAGAAGTTGTTGAGGGTGAGGATGAGTTCGGCTAGGCGGATGAGGGTGTCGGTGGAGGGGTTACAGGACAGGAAGAAGCAGAGGGCCTTGAGGCCATCTGCATGCGGAATACAGGTGTATAGGGACTGGACGTCCATGGTGAAAATGAGGTGTTGGGGGCCAGGGAATTGGAAGTTCTGGAGGAGGTGGAGGGTGTGGGTGGTGTCACGTATGTAGGTAGGGAGTTCCTGGACCAAAGGGGAGAAATTGGAGTCCAGATATGTGGAGATGAGTTCGGTGGGGCAGGAACAGGAACTGACCTATCTCCTCCCTACCTCCCCACCTATACTCTCCTCTCCACCTATCTTCTTTTCTCTCCATCTTCGATCCGGCTCCCCCTCTCTCCCTATTTATTCCAGAACCCTCACCCCACTCCCCTCTCTGATGAAGGGTCTAGGCCCGAAACGTCGGCTTTTGTGCTCCTGAGATGCTGCTGGGCCTGCTGTGTTCATCCAGCCTCACATTTTATTATCTTAGTTACGGGGAGGATGTTTTTCCTGGTTGAGGAGTCTAAATCGAGAGCTCACAGTCAGAATACACTCTGGGTCATCTTAGGAATGAGATGAGGTAACTTTTCTTCTTTCAGAGGGTGGTAACTTGTAGAATTTGCAACTGGAGAGAGGCTGAATAGGCTGGGTCTATTTGCCCTCGTGTGTTTGAGGCCGAGAGGTGACCTTATAGAGGTTTATAAGATCATGAGGAGCATGGATAGGGTAAATAGACAAGATCTTTTTCACAGGGTAGGGGAGTCAAAAACTAGAGGATATAGGTTTAAGCTGAGAGGGGAAAGGTTTAAAATGAACCGAAGGGGCAGCCTTTTCATGCAGAGGGTGATACTTGTATGGAATGAGCTGCCAGAGGATGTGGTGGAGGCTGGTACAATTACAGCATTTAAAAGGTATCTAGATGATTACATGAACAGCAAGAGTTCAGAGAGATAAGGGCCAAATGCTAGCAAATGGGAGTTTTCAAGGATATCTGGTTGGCAAGGACAAGTTGGGCTGAAGGGTCTGCTTCCGTACTGTACATCTCTGTGACACTATAACTCGATGACACAGGAGGCTATGGATGCAGGCTCACTGATTATATTTGAGAAACATTTTTTTTGTAGATGTTAAAGGTTATGGACAGAAAAAGTGTACATGATGTTAAGGTAGAAGGTCAGTGATGATCGTATTGAATGGCAGAGCTAGAGCAAAGAGCTGAAAGGCCGTCTCCTAGCTTTTGTGTGTCTACATTTTCTATTCACAACTGCAGGCCTGGCAGGCCCAATAGTCTGTATGTATTTGCAGACCCTGTGTTTGAATGTGACAGAGAACCACTGAGTGATTTGAGAGGAAGAGAGAATCATCAAGAGGGGAGGTGGAGACAGAAAATCATTCAGAAGGGATAGAGAATGAGAAAATCAGTGAGAAGACAGAGAAATTGTCACTGAGAAGAGAAAGGAAAAATCACCAAAATGAGAACAATCTTCAGACGAAAAGTTAGTGAGAAATTTGTCTAAAGAAGGCTGAGGAAAGGAGTAGATCATCGAGGGGTAAGAGAGAAAGTGATAAAGATAGGAGAGGATGAGAAAGAAAATTACTGAGCCACCGAGATTCAAGGGGAGGCAATGGCCTGGTGATATGATTGCCGGACTGTTAATCCAGAGACCGAGGTAATATTCAAATCCTGCTACATCAGATAATGGAGAGATAATGGGAACTGCAGATGCTGGAGAATCCAGGATAATAAAATGTGAAGCTGGATGAACACAGCAGGCCAAGCAGCAGCTCAGGAGCACAAAAGCTGACGTTTCGGGCCTAGACCCTTCATCCATCTTACATCAGATAATGGAATTTGAATTACTAAAAATCTTGAAATTAGCGTCTGATGACAAACATAAATCTATTGTAAGGAAAATTCCATTTGGCTCACTCATGTCCTTTAGGGAAGGAAACTGACATCCTTACCTTGTCGAACCACATGTGACTCCAGATCCACAGCAATGTGGTTGAATCTTAACTGCCCTCTGGGCAATTAGGGTTGGGTAATAAAGGCTAGCCTAGACAGTGAATCCCTCATCCTGTGCATATAAAAAGGCACTTTGGCTGCTTTCAGGAGACCTACACACACCTACATTATGTTGGTAGCCACAGAGTAATTGGATGGAATAGAATTCTTTAATTCTGTTAATAATGAACAGTGGCTGGCTTGTGGATACCTTGTCACATGTGTGTCACATCTTATACCTGGGATAGTCAGTTTGTTGTCACAACTGGCTGGATCAGTGCAATAACAGCTACATTACCTGGCCACCTGAAGAGGGCACCAGTCACCAGCTTGATGCAATAATATACTGTTGATTGGCAGATGCCAGAAATGTCTACAGTGGCTGTGATAATGGGAGCTGCAGATGCTGGAGAATCCAAGATAACCAAGTGTGGAGCTGGATGAACACAGCAGGCCAAGCAGCATCTCAGGAGCACAAAAGCTGATGTTTCGGACCTGGACCCTTCATCAGAGAGGGGGATGTGGAGAGGGAACTGGAATAAATAGGGAGAGAGGGGGAGACGGACCAAAGATGGAGAGAAAACAAGATAGGTAGAGAGGAGAGTATAGGTGGGGAGGTAGGGAGGGGATAGGTCAGTCCAGGGAAGATGGACAGGTCAAGGAGACGGGATGAGGTGGTAGGTAGGAAATGGAGGTGCGGCTTGAGGTGGGAGGAAGGGATGGGTGAGAGGAAGAACAGGTTAGGGAAGCAGAGACAGGCTGGGCTGGTTTTGGGATGCAGTGGGGGAAGGGAGGAGCTGGGCTGGTTTTGTGATGCACTGGGGGGAGGGGAAGAACTGGGCTGGTTTTGGGAAGCAGTAGGGGAAGGGGAGATTTTGAAGCTTGTGAAGCCCACGTTGATACCATTGGGCTGCAGGGTTCCCAAGCGGAATATGAGTTGCTGTTCCTGCAACCTTTGGGTGGCATCATTGTGGCATTGCAGGAGGCCCATGATGGACATGTCGTCTGGGAAATGGGAGGGGGAGTTGAAATGGTTTGCGACTGGGAGGTGCAGTTGTTTTTTGCGAACCGAGCGGAGGTGTTCTGCAAAGTGGTCCCCAAGCCTCCGCTTGGTTTCCCCAATGTAGAGGAAGCCACACCAGGTGCAATGGATACAATATACCACATTGGCAGATGTGCAGGTGAACATCTGTTTGATATGGAAGGAAGGTCATCCTGGGGCCTGGGATGGGGGTAAGGGAGGAGGTGTGGGGGCAAGTGTAGCATTTCCTGCGGTTGCAGGGGAAGGTGCCGGGTGTGGTGGGGTTGGTGGGGAGTGTGGAGCGGACAACGGAGTCGCGGAGAGAGCGGTCTCTCCGGAAAGCAGACAAAGGTGGGGATGGAAAAATGTCTTGGGTGGTGGGGTCGGATTGTAGATGGTGGAAGTGTCGGAGGATGATACGTTGTATCTGGAGGTTGGTGGGGTGGTATGTGAGGACGAGGGGGATCCTCTTTGGGTGGTTGTGGAGGGGGCGGGGTGTGAGGGATGTGTTGCGGGAAATGCGGGAGACACAGTCAAGGGTGTTCTCGACCACTGCGGGGGGAAAGTTGCGGTCCTTGAAGAACTTGGACACCTGTGATGTGAGGGAGTGGAATGCCTCATCCTGGGAGCAGATGCGGCAGAGGTGGAGGAATTGGGAATAGGGGATGGAATTTTTGCAGCATGGTGGGTGGGAGGAGGTGTATTCTAGGTAGCTGTGGGAGTCAGTGGGCTTGAAATGGACATCAGTTTCTACCTGGTTACCTGAGATGGAGACTGAGAGGTCCAGGAAGGTGAGGGATGTGCTGGAGATGGCCCAGGTGAACTTGTGGATGGGGTGGGAGGTGTTGGTAAAGTGGATGAACTGTTCGAGCTCCTCTGGGGAGCAAGAGGCGGCGCCAATACAGTCATCAATGTAACGGAGGAAGAGGTGGGGTTTGAGGCCTGTGTAGGTGCGGAAGAGGGACTGTTCTACGTAACCTACAAAGAGGCGGGCATAGCTGGGGCCCATGCGGGTACCCATGGACACCCCCTTTGTCTGTAGGAAGTGGGAGGAATCGAAAGAGAAGTTGTTGATGGTGTGGACGAGTTCGGCTAGGCGGATGCGGGTGTCGGTGGAGTGGGATTGGTCGGTGCTGCGGGACAGGAAGAAGCTGAGGGCCTTAAGGCCATCTGCATGAGGAATACAGGTGTATAGGGACTGGACGTCCATGGTGAAAATGTGGTGTTGGGGGCCGGGGATTTGGAAGTTCTGGAGGAGGTGGAGGGCATGGGTGGTGTCACGGACGTAGGTGGGGAGTTCCTGGACCAAAGGGGAGAAAATGGAGTCCAGATAGGTGGAGATGAGTTCAGTGGGGCAGGAACAGGCTGAGGCAAAGAGTTGACCAGGGCAGGCAGGATTGTGGATTTTGGGAAGGAGATAGAAACGGGCCGTGCGGGGTTGGGGAACAATGAGGTTGGAGGCTGTGGGTGGGAGGTCCCCTGAGGTGATGAGGTCATGAATGGTGTTGGAGATGATGGTTTGGTGCTCGAGGGTGGGGTCATGATCGAGGGGGCGGTAGGAAAATGGTGTCGGAGAGTTGGCGTTTGGCCTCGGCGATGTAGATGTCAGTGCGCCATACTACCACTGTGCCTCCCTTGTCTTCGGGTTTGATGGTGAGGTTGGGGTTGGAGCGGAGGGAGCGGAGGGCTGTCTGTTCTGCGGGGGAGAGGTTGGAGTGGGTGAGAGGGGTGGAGAGGTTGAGGCGGTTGATGTCCCGACGGCAGTTGGAGATGAAGAGGTCAAGGGAGGGTAGGTCTACAGTGGCTTTCTGGAATGAATCATGAGGATTAATGACCACGGTGACCTTCACAGTGTTGGCAGCAGGCATCTGCCAGTGTCTACGGGGCTCAATCAGTCTGATATCATGGTACAAGGGTCTGTAATGTCCTCATGGGAGAGACACAGACTTCAGTGTCACACCACACCAATTTCTGGATAACAAAGTGTGGGGCTGGATAAACATAGCAGGCCAAGCACCATCTTAGGAGCACAAAAGCTGAGGTTTTGGGCCTAGACCCTTCATCAGAGAGGGGGATGGGGAGGGGGTTCTGAAATAAATAGGGGGAGAGGGGGAGGCGGACCGAACATGGATAGAGGAGAAGATAGGTGGAGAGGAGAGTATAGGTGGGGAGGTAGGGAGGGGATAGGTCAGTCCGGGGAGGACGGACAGGTCAAGGAGGCGGGATGAGGTTAGTAGGTAGGAAATGGAGGTGTAGTTGAGGTGGGAGGAGGGGATAGGTGAGAGGAAGAACAGGTTAGGGAGGCAGCGGCGAGCTGGACTGGTTTTGGGATGCAGTGGGGGGAGGGGACGAGCTGTGCTGGTTTAGGGATGCAGTGGGGGAAGGGGAGATTTTGAAGCTTGTGAAGTCCACATTGATAACATTGGGCTGCAGGGTTCCCAAGCGGAATATGAGTTGCTGTTCCTGCAACCTACAGGTGGCATCATTGTGGCACTGCAGGAGGCCCAGGGTGGACATGTCATCTAAGGAATGGGAGGGAGAGTTAAAATGATTTGTGACCTGGAGGTGCAGGAGACAGCTTACCTTCTGTCTATGCACGTTTCCTACTGAGCAGCTACTTGATCCATTGTGAACACTGTCAACCATTCCTTTTATCTGCAACTTCCCCATCCCAAGGTTTCCCTTGCAGGTTGCCATGAAGTTGCTGCTGTCTTGCAGCTTTGGCTCCAACTCTCTTATAAACTACTCCTTGCTAAACAGTCCACGCCCTGAGTGAATGATGTGTATGATATTGGGCACTGCCTGCCTCAAAGCTTGCTCTCAGATAGTTCCTTAAACTACCCACACCATACTTCAAGCCTTATCAATGTACCAACAGGACAGCAGACAAGTGGATGCTTTACTCCAAACCTTAGCATCTGAATACCATTTCTTTCTGCAGGAGGATCTGGCCAGCTTTCCCCAGCCTGGCTGTGAGGGCACATCATCTTAGCTGAAACTACCTGATGCAATAGCATTGACCTGAGCTGTCCCTACCAGTTCGGGTCTCAGACCCTGAGGTCCGTATATATTTTGTGCTTAACTGGAATAGCCAATCATTGAGAATTATCATTTTTTCTCCTGAATTACCCTAATCACAAAAACTCATGCTGGTTTCTTTATTCATCCAGGGGATGGGCCAGCATTTATAACGACCTCACAATTGACTTGTGAAGTTGGTGGTGAGCTTCTTTGTTGAACATCTGCAGTCCATTGAATGTAGATAGATGTATCATTCCATTAAGGAAGGTGTTCTAGGATTTTGACCCAGTGACAATGAAGGAATGGGAATACATATAACGATGAGTTGCTTGCAGAGGAACTTGCAGACAGTGGTGTTTCCACATCTCTGACTACCTTGTCCTTCTGGATGGTAATGGGCATATGTTAGGAGGGCACTGTCTTCAGTGAATTTGCGCAGTGTGCCTTGTAGATGATATACACTACTGCCAGCTAGTGTTGGTGTTGGAAGGAATGAATGTTTATGAATGTGCTGCTAATAAAGCTCATAAAGTGCTAATTGCTTTGTCCTGGATGTTGTCAAGTTTCTTGAGTGTTTGGGGAGCTGAACACACCACTGTTTGTTAGCCTACAGTGTTTCAGTTGCGACAACTCTCCAGTTGGAGTAACTTAATACAGAGATTATGTGATCCACTTGGCTACTTTGTCCCAACATTACCCTACCAATGTACATATAAAACCACTGTTCCCACTTGATATGCTATCTTCTGTTTGTAAAATCAGTACATAGTATTGTGAAACTACCCCATTTGATTTCTCCCCACCCCCAATTCTAAGGTCATCCATTAAAGGGCTGGGAAATGCTGACCATTTTAGCTGCTTATTAACAGCTGCAAATGGTAATAAGAAAACAATTTTGGATGAGCAATAAATAAAGATTAAAAGAAGCAAAGCAAATGGTGCAATAACAGTTGCTAAATACTGCTACTAATGATCGCTGAAAATTTATTTACATTTTCAACACAGCACTTCTCAGATAGTGATAGTCACTTAGTTTCACAAATTTGATGTGAACGTTGAACATACTCCTATAAAGAGCAGATATCTTTGACATATTTAAGGTGACATTTGATGCATACGTAAGGGAGAGAAGAAGAAGCTTGTGTGGAACAGGTTTGAGATGAGTCTAAGCATCAGTGACAATGTGAGGCAACTGGCCGGATTCTGAGCTGTGAAGTAACTTGAACTCAATTCTTCTGATTGCAGATTATTACTGTATATTAGGGCTCAGTCTCAACCAACGGTTTGTAGAAATTCAGTAACTGGTTTTCTGTGGTTTCTGTGATTGCATTTCACATCATTTGGCAGATCACATAAGCCCTGAAATGGTGAAGGATTTTTCAAATGGCATCTCAGAGACCGCTGTTCCTTAATTGAAAACAGAAAAACAAAATCCCCTTTAAATGCTCCATTTATCACAGTTGTAAAACATTATGTAGCATTCAGAGGATTTTTCCAGAGCTAGGTTGACAGTCATAAGACAGTTTTTATCCCCCACAGCAACTCTGTCAGATTGAATTGAGGTGTTTCTGATCCTGAAGAGTTTCAGTTGTAGCAACTCCAGTTGGAATAATTTAGTGCAGAGATTATTTCGTTACTTTGTCCCAACATTACCAGACATGAATTATCACTTGATAAATACGTCATCCACAAATAAAAGTACACTTCCCTGTATGACTTTTAAAAAATTCATTAATGGGATGTGAGCATCGCTGGCTAGGCCAGCATTTATTGCCCATCCCTAATTGCCCAGAGGGCAGTTCAGAGTCAATCACATTGCTGTGGGTCTGGAGTCACATGTAGACCAGTATGGCAGTTTCTTTCCCTTAAGCACATTAACGAACCAGATGGGATTTTCCTGACAATGGACAATGGATTCATGGTTGTCATTAGATTCTTAATTCCAGATATTTATTGAAACCAAATTCTGCCAACTGCGGTGGCGGGATTCAAACCCAGGTGTTCAGAACGTTATCTAGGTCTCTGAATTAACAGCCCGGCAATAATATCACTAGGCTATCTTTGTGAATAATAAATCATAACACAAGGGCACACTCTATTTTGTTACAACAAATTACAAATGAACATGATCCAGTTTTGTGTCCGTCACAGGAATTTTTGAGACCATTTCAACCTTCACCCCCAGATCTGGGAAGATCAGACTTAACCTGGTGTAGAGTTGTCTGCTGATTTGCAACTCTGCCAGTCCTACCCCTGTAGCTGCATGTGGAGTGGTCCTATAATCAGTAACAGTAATAGTAATTTAGTAATTTATTGTTACATGTATTAATGAAAATACAGTAAAATGTGTCGCAGCCGACAATAAGCTGGGACCATTTCAAATAACTGTAAAACCTTGGTATCTAGTGAAGCTGTGGGCTGTTGCTTCAAGCCAGCCTTCTGATCTTTATGCCACACCATTGGATGGTGGGTAGTATGAGCTGTCCTTATATGTCGAATCCTGTGGTAACTAATGACCTGTTATCTGTGATCAATGCTTCCAAAACTCTGTTTGTGTGACTAATGGACCCTACGCTCATCCAACCACTTTGATTGAGTGTCTAAAGTGACTAAGAACATTGATTTCATGAATGGACCTACATAGTTGACTTGCAACTAAGTACAAGGTTTATGTGGCTATTCACAAGGATGTGGGAGAGCTGCTGGTAGTAATTTTTATCCATGTTGGCACTGTGGGCACTGCCCCGCCAATGCTCTCTTTCATCAGCAGATGTATGGAATACAAAAGTAGCAATATGATGGCGAAACTGTATAAGACATTGGAAAGGCCACAACTGTAGTGCTGTGTGCACTTCTGTTCATCACATTATAGGAAGAATGTAATTGTTGTGGAGGGACTGCAGAGAAGATGTATTAGAATGTTGCTTTAGCTGGAGAATTAGAGCTACAAGGAGAGATTAGAGAGATTGGGGTTGTTTTCTTTAGAATAGAGGAGGCTGAGGGATGACATAATTGAGGTATACAACATTATGAGAGTTTCCCTTGGCAGAAAGTTAAAAAAATATTGCTTATATATTGAAGCTAAGCATCAGAAGGCTTCGAAGGAATGTGAGGAGAAATGTCTTTATGTGGTGGGTATATGGAATTCACTGCCTGAGTAGATGGTGAACACAAAAACCCAAAACTCTTTTCAAAAGTACCTGGCTCTTAAGGGCTGCAAGCTGCAGGGCTTTGGGCCATTGCAGGAAGATGGGTTGGAAAGGGCATCTGGATGTCTTTGGCCCCATTCCCTTTCTGCTGTATCATTTCCATGGTTCTATGGTTCTATTTCTGAAGTTCTACTGAACTCAGTAGCCATTATTTTCACTAGGTTGGGAGGAGGAATTGGGAACATAATACTTTTCATATCTGTGGTTTGCAGAGACAGTTTAATATGTTGAAGTGCACTGCCTTTAAACAGTTCTAGCTTTTTTTCATGGAGTGTCCAGAATCATGACCTGAGCACTTTACACATTTCAGGAGAAGGTATTATGCTAACAGAGTTATTTGGAGACATAAGGTAATAATTTGGATAGAATCAGAAACACCTTTCAGAGAGGCAAGGTTCCCTTTGCGATCATAATTGTTAAAGGGGGATGTGTGTGCATAAAACTGGCTAACTTCATTGGAACTGTCAAGTTGATCAGAACTATCAAGCTATTAAGACAACTGTAAAACTGTGAAGTTATTTATGTCTCCTGACCATTAAATGTTGGAGAGGTGGGGGAGATCTGACTGTCGTGTTAAAAACATCAATGCTTGTTATTTCATTCTATTATCATAAGTCTAAGGAGTAACAGCGTAGGATTGTGTTTCATGATTGATTTCATAACCTATCATTAACATAGTGCGGTGCCTGTCCTTTCATAGTTTGATTGGCAGTTCCAAGTACTATAAAATATTTCAAACAGGGCTATTAATACAATGAATACAGGATAAAGTAGTTGAAGGAAGTTAAGTTGTGGTCAAATTTTTTTAAAATCTTTTTTTAATTAAAGTAAATTTGCTAATAAACACTAAAGAATTTTGCATAATTTCATCTCAGCATTAATCTTGTGGTCTGCCAATGGTGGACACTGAGTGAATTGGCACAGACTGCATATGGGCAAGGTTCACGGTGAGGGGAATGGTTCAATATGAATTGGCACTTAGTACAGGAACAAAACAAACCACTGGGATGTGTCGAGGGCCATAGCAGGTGGGTAGAGAGGCATGCATTGGCTATAATGTCCTGTGGGAGTTGTAAATGTGTGCATGAGATTGCAGGGATTGGGCATGGGGAGTATTTTGAGGGTTGAAGTTTGGAGAACCTTTTGTATTAAAATCACAATAAGTCAATTTGTAGGGGGACCTCCCACAAACTCATGTCAAGTATGCTTTGAGGTGGCCAAGGAGTCCTCTTTGCAACCTGGTTTTGCTGCTTGAGAAGGGGTTTTGTTTAGTTTCAACTTTTTTGGATAATTCAAATTACAGGCAGAAAGGCTTTCATTAAAGCCCAAATCTCAGAAAGAATTGGCAAGCCTCAAGGTACAATATAAGGCTATCAGAAACCAGTTTCAATCTGGGAGACGTGATTTATTATGTGAGAGAGAACTGGGAAGGTAATTATTAAAGACAGAAATGTAATAATTCTACAGCATGGAAGTCAGACTGTTTAGGAACATTCTTCAAGATTGTTGGTATAAATAGCAAATTGTCAGATTGTAAAGGAGCTATCGAAAATAGGTAAGATTCATGTATTGCTTTTCCCCAAAAGTTGCACAGCTAAGAGGATCAAACTGCCTCAATTGTTCTGTGGCAGAGTCACTCAACCTGAAATGTTAACTTGAATTTCTCTCCATAGATGCTGCCAGATCTAGTGGCCATGAACAAACTAGGAGAAAAGTTGATAAAAGATACCAAAAAACAAGACTAGAACTGCAAAGCTGGAGACAATTTGGGGTGTGTATGGAGGTGCCAGATAGGTAAGAATTAGCCCTATAATGTAAATGCATATGCATTGAAAGGCTGCCCCTTGATGGGACTTATTAGGCTAAAGCAAAGTAATGGTACAAGGTTTTTAAAGAAAATACTGGGGGCATCAAAATGTAAGGATATATTCACCAATTACATGAAAAGCAAACATTTGCGGGGAGGGAGGCTTTATCCCTACAAATGCTCAGGAGTGTAGATCAATTGGTATGAAAGTTACATTTTTGTATCACGATCAGCTGAAAATAGAAGTGTTTATTTGACTTCCAAAAAGGCACCAAATGCAGTGGGGAGCATCTTGGAGTTAAATAAATGTCTACACTGCCTATATGACATTGTCAGTAAGATATGTCTTAATAAAATTGGTTTTGCTTTATTTAAAAGCAGACACTGCCATATTTAACTGGCATTATAATAGGTAGCTTGCAGTAATCTTTATGATGAATGTTGATGACTTTTTTTCATCCACATTGCCATATGTAGGTTTAAAGTGAATTCAAATTTGGAAGGTAGGCTTCTGGGGCTTTTAAGTATAGTGGATTGGAAATCAGGTCAAACGGATCAAGTGTCACTTTGCATCAATAATCTTATTTGGAAAACTTTAACCCCATTGCTGTTTATAGAAAAAAAAACAAGATGCTGCATCTTCCAGACTGAAGTGAAGTAATTGCTGAATTGGAATCAATTTGGACAGGTGAATTGATTTGGAACCCAGAAAGGCCAGGCGCCAATTTGATACAATACAGTTGAGTTCAATTATGAAAAGTCCCAATACGGAAGGTATTATTCTGGGAAACAAATATTGAAAAATTTAAAAATACAGCATTATGTTTTAAATCTCCTTCAGTGTGAGATGACTGGAAGATGAAACTTACAGCTTTTACTAATGCTTCTTAAGCAAATCTCAGTGATGAAATTCTCAAGTGCAGGAGAGTTTATCATTTTTCTTGTGTGAAAGTTCTAGCTTGGGAAACTGAAAAGGCTGAGTGGCAGAGATTCTTACTCTTGGTGAGGCAGAAGATGTGACATTTTTCTGAGCAAAACTGTTGGAAGAAATTCTAAGAAATTCAGCAGCACTACCCATTGAGTGCTACATCAACTGTGGAACAACATATATTCACCAAAGTGTGTGAATAAGGAAGGACTGAGAATTGATATTGCAGTTTTAAAACAGATGGTGAAGAAAGGAAAGATTTTCAAATTGAAATGTGTGGACACTATCAATCCATTATCTGATAAAGGAGGTCAGTCAGTTCCGTTGTGTGGCCAGCTAGTTATCAATGTAGAGTGATGCTAACAGTGTAGGCTGAATTCCAGCAGTAGCTGAGATGAACACAAAGGAGTCTCTTTCTCAACTTTTCCCTTTGCCTAAGGGGAGGTGACACTCAGGTTAAACCATGACCAGTTGCCTTCATGTATTGAGAGAGTAGACTTATAATCAAGTTTTGTTTTACAAAGGGAACAGTATCTTCTAAGAAACTGTTGCACATATTGATAAGAAAACACTTGGAACTTGTGCAAAGATAAAAATGGGAATATAATCTAGTGTCATTTTGTTTATTTTTTTATCATTGTAGACGAACTTATCAAAGAAGAAAAAAGGAATCTGTTGTTATCTGCTGTGATCTGAATGAATGTCTGCTTTTTTCTTTGCCTTTTTTTTACACTAGTAAGCAGTATCAATAAAAACACACATGCAACCAATTGAGTATTTACAAGCAAAGTCCATTATGGCCAATGCAAATCATCAATGGTGAGGAAGGTGTAGGTCGCAAAAGTGGGAAGGGACTAAATCACAATGGAGTTGGAGGGGGAAATAAAGCACTGTATCTCCTGCAGTGCCTGCCTCTCCCTAAAGCCATTGAGAGCAATGATGGACAACATTTGAATGAATGTCTGAAACATAATGGAATGAGGGAAGATATGACAACATAATTAAGAGTTAATTGCATTTGAATTGCTTGTATAACAAAGGAAGGTTCGTAATCAGCGGGATGTGAATTTTATGAAGAATAGAGAACTCATGTTACAATAACGAAATCACTTAAACATACAGACTTAAATTCTGTTTAACAAATTATCGTTTGGATTTTAATATTGGGCATTTAGCTTTCAATTTTTCCTTAAAGAAATCAATGACTTATCACAAAATCTACCACTTCACCTGGAATTCAAGCATATATTATGATGATCCTGAAATCATTGTTCATACAAACATATGAAATGGAAGCAGGAGGGGACCATTCAGCCTGTTGAGCCTGTCCCACCATTCAATAAGATCGTAGCTGAACTGTTTGTGTTTTGAATGCTACATTCCTAGCTGTCCCCAATAACCCTTGATTTTCCTTTCTAACAAGAATTTGTCCAGATCTTTTACAAAAAATTCAACAGTCCAAAGACGTGCAGGTTAAGTGGATTGGTCATGGGAAACACAGGCTTACAAGGCTGGAGTTGGTCTGGGTAGGACACTCTTCAGAGGCTAAGTGTAGATTCGATAGCCTGCTGCCACACTATAGGGATTCTATGATTCTAATAGCCCTGCCACCATTGCCATTGAGACAGAGAATTTCAAAGTTGCATAACCCTCTGAGAGAAAAACATTCTCCTTGTCTCTGCCCTGAACAGATGACTCCTAATTTCAAAATGATGGCCCTTAGTTCTGGGCTGACCCACAAGAAGAAGCATTATTTCCAAATTCTACCAATTTCAAGATAATTCAGGATATTATACCCTTCAACCAAGTCACACCTTACTCTTCTAAATTCCTGTGGAAACTAGATCAATTAGTCCAACCTACCTTCGTAAGACAACTTGTTCATTACAGGATAACAAAGTGTGAAGCTGGATGAACACAGCAGGCCCAGCAGCATCTCAGGAGCACAAAAGCTGACGTTATGGGCCAAGACCCTTCATCAGAGAGGGGGATGGGGAGAGGGTTCTAGAATAAATATGGAGAGGGGGGAGGCGGACCAAAGATGGAGAGATGGCCCAGAGGGAGGCGGGTTACTTCTTCAGGTTAGGCATCCCTGGAAGAGGCTTCGCAGTGAGGTTAAAATTGTATCAGGGATAATGGGAACTGCAGATGCTGAAGAATCCAAGATAACAAAGTGTGAAACTGGATGAACATAGCGGGCCAAGCAGCATCTCAGGAGCACAGAAACTGATGTTTCAGGTCTAAACCCTTCATCAGATGAAGGGTCTAGGCCCGAAACTTCAGCTTTTGTGCTCCTAAGATGATGCTTGGCCTGCTGTGTTCATCCAGCTCTACACTTTGTTATCACTAATTTATTCAAGCCAGCCAAACTTCCATTCTTGGTCATATATTGTTCCTTGCACCATGAACTTTTGTTTTCGAAAAAAACTTTTAACGTGGCATCTAGTTAAATGTCTTCTGGAAATTCAAGTATAAACAGCTTTAACAGCTTCTCTTTATACTCCAAGGAGTATATTACTCCTTCAAAGAACTCCAATAACTTGTTTAAACATGATTTTCTCATGATAAAACCATGCTGACTCTTCTGAACTAGACAGATCAACACAATAGAAATATTTCACAATTTAGAATTCAGCAAATTACATTTCATATCAAGCTGCATCCTCATATTTAAATCCAAATGTTTACTGGTTATTTCATTGGAAGCCAACTGTGTGTAAAATGAATTGAAGGTATGTATTTGTACACAGGAAAAGTGAATAATAGTTCTCTAACAAAATATTTTATGCAAAATGGAAACTGTATTTTCTCATCACATTACCTATTTTTATTAACAATTTTCATGTTGTTTGGTATTGCTAATGTCATTTGTTTGGCAAATTACTCTCACGGCCAGCTTCATTGAAATATAACTATCCCTCCCCTTGTTATTTTAGAACCATCGAGGTCTATAGAACAGAAAAAGGCCCCTTGGCCTATCAAGTCTGTCCCAGTCATAAACATCTACTTAAATATTCTAATCCTATTTTCCAGCATTTGGCCCATAGTGTTACGAGGGTTCTTCCTCTAGTACCGTTACAGGCAGTGAGTTTTAGATTCCTACCACCCTCTGGGTGACCGCTTTCTTTCCCACATATCCCTCTAATCTGCCTGTCCCTCACATTAAATCTATGCCCCTGATCGTTGATCTCTCCACCAAGGTGAAAAGTTCCCTCCTGTCTAGTCTATCTATATCATAATTGTATACTTCTCAATCATGGCCCTCTGTGTCTTTTAAAATTTTAGAATTGATTTGTTGCATAAGTATATGCTTTTATTATTGGTATTTTAAGCCATGTATTTGATTTGTTGTTTCGGGATTGTTGCAAAATTTGGATTACTTTTGCAACTCTGGGACATGTTTGGTGCTGACATAATTTAATAGTTTTCTTGTAATTTAACTACAGAAATTATTTAAATATTTCATGAGGAGAAAACAGCGCAATCATTTATTATTGGTCATGCTCTACTTTCATGCATGCTTCAGTGGCATTGATTTTGCTATTGGCATTAGTCCAGATTTAATGGTGGCAGTAAAATATTGACGGTGAATATGTTCATTACCACTCGGTCAGAGTTTCTGCTCAGTGTTAATCATCAGCAGTAATGCTTACCGACAGAGATATTACGAGTCAATTTAACTGATAATTAAGGAGGGAATGGTCAGGAAAGTGCCTGCATGCAATTTTAAATGATAAACTGCAGCATGAGATACTGATGCTGTTTGTTCAATTTGGAGCTTTCTTTTCTATTTGCTGTGTAATAAAGTTAAAGAGATGTCTCGTTAAAATTTCTCATTCAGCAGAAAGAAAAGGAAGTCCTAATATCTATAGCTCCTGGGAATTATCCTTCTCTGACTTACTATAAATGCTTCACATTATTTAAATTTACTAGAAAAATCCTGGAAGAATTTAATGATAATTCAGTTAGCTTTTTTATTGTTTTACTGTCATTTTTGCTAAGTTAGAAGAGACAATATTTTAATGAATGCTAATAGTAATATTAATATTATTTTAAAAAGTAAAAATAATAGCACTGTTTTTATTTGCTTATTTATACCACTGAGTTTAATTTTCCATCCTAAAATGTGTCCACATAAATGAACAAATTGCTTGTCATGGTCATGTTCATCAAAAGAATCAATGGATAATTATCTGTCGGGGCAGAGATATGAGAGTGAATTTTCACAGGCATTTTCTTGATCACCCCTGTAATTGCAGAAAATCCACTCAGTAGGAGTTTTTTCAGGGCATTGGCAATTCTATAAATAAAAATGGCCATTGATGTTAATTGCAAAAGTGCAACATTTTGAAATATAACAGTATTGACAGAAGGAAAGAGCAGAGAAATATTCTCAGCCCACAGTACTTGCCAATATTTTATCCCATTTCTAGCAACAAATGTAGGAGGTGAAAATTGGATTGGAAGTTTAATAACCACAACAATAACTTGGATATATATATAGCTTCTCATCTCTTTTCCATGCCCTTGATTCCTTACTGGCTGCCAAATCCCGATGATTACTAAATAGTGCTAACTTCTAGATTTGGATTTTGGAGTACCAATTACAAAATGAAAGTCCAGTCGTAGAACTAGTGGAAAAGTAGAAAACCTAAAGTTTATTTTTCAGGAATCAAATTCATAAACACTTCGGTGCACAGAGGGCATGGGAATACCTGGGAGAATGAAAGTGCAGAAGCAACTTAGAGTAGAGACAGCAGCTATTAACATGGCTGCATTGTTATGGAAGGAGCAAGGAGGGGCAGGAAAAGCAGAGATCACAAAACCTTGGAAGGGCAGCCCAAACGGTCACTGATACTGTCCTTGAAGTGATGGTGGAAATTTTATTTTATTGAGATGTGACACTCGCTGGCTAGGCCAGCTTTTTTTTACTGAGATAAGCGACATCTCTTCTACCCACATAGTAGCAGGAGAAGGCTAGCCAGCCAAACACTGCAGGCTTGGTTGGAGGCAGCAGAGCAAGTAAGCAGCTGCCGAATAGTGAGAAGGGCCAGATAGCACTGCCTTAAGAGGTTCAATGACCTTCTTCATTCTGGCAAGGTGAGTGCAGTTTGACACCCAGATGAGAGGCCTTCAGCTGCCATCAGCAGACTCACCAGCTGTGTGGCTAGAAGGTTCGTGGTGCTCCTAAACATAGAAATATGCACAGAAGTAATGGCTGACCTATCAACAAGGTTTAAATCACCAGCACCACTGAGGAGCTGCCAGCACTATGGAATATTGCATTTAAATGAGCCACCGAAATTGGTGAGAGAGGTCAGCATTACTTTCTCTCTCTCTTTCTCTTTTCTCCTTGCAAGATAGGCAGGCAGACAACACCAGGAGGGCACACGTGGAGGGGAGCTCACCATTCCTTACTAGAATGGAGGACACACCACTTTACATCATGAGGACAGTGTTGCTTGTGCAAGTGTGTGAAGGAGAAATAGGAATACCTGTAGGATCGGATGAAAAAATATTGAATTCTGTAGTTGATAGAAGGAGAGTATGCCAGTGCAACAGTGACATCAATGGAGTCCTTAGGGGAGATGAAAGCCATTGAGTGAGCACTGTCCCAATATATAAGCATACCGTTCCACAGCACAGAGACATAAATTGGTGAATCCTCAAGAGTGATTAGAAAAGGAGGCAGTGGCACTATGTGAAGAGTACAGAATGACGAATATCAGGAAGGAAGTGAGACGGAGGTGAAAGATGAGTTACTAACTTCGTAGACAATTATATAGAGTAACACTCTGAGTGGTTGCAGAAATAGTATGCTGACATCCACATGGCCTATTATATGGACAAGTCAGTAGTGCTGATGGTGTGAAGATGCGTGGAGTGAAGACCAATTGCATCACAGCTAACAACCACCTCCAGTGAAGCAGCATGCCATCAAACAGCTGAGACAGTCATCAGAGTAACCCTTTATACAGCTCCATCATCGGCCTCCTTGGGTGCACTAACTGAGGGACAATTTTTGCTGTAGAACTCTGTGACAGGCTGTTCCTGCATTGATTAACACTATGCAGCAACCTCTGCCAATCTGACTCTGTCCATTGGCAACTTTTGTGACAAGGACATCTGTCACAGGAATCTCAGCCACAAGCCAATCCAAGCAGGCTGTCTCTGTCAAATCCCAGGCTACAAGGAGAACACTGTGTCATAGATGTGAATTGTGAAGACCATGTCTTGACTCATTGCATTGAGTGAACAATTTGGGTAGCTTTCAGCTGTGCTTTTGTAAATTGTTAGATTTCAATTACATTGGAGATATTGGCCCATTATCCCAAACGTGAGAGTTTGCATTCCATTCTCAACTGAAAAAGAAGGAAGGAGTGGAGCAAGGAGGCAATAATAGTTACACAAACATCCAGATGTCTGATGTAAGGAAATTATACACTTGCCATTTAGGTTCCATGTGTAAAACCTGCTTGACATTTCCCCAACCAGTGGAGAAAGCTTTTATTCATTGATCATAGGTGTCTCACTTGATAGTTTGAAGAACAAATCATACTTAACCTTCTGATGAAGTGTTTAGTCCCAAAGTCAGCCTTCCTACTCCCATGATGCTGTTTGGCCTGTTGTGTTCATCCAACTCCACACTTTGATATCTTACAAAGACAGGAGTTGTGTTCAATGGGACAGAAAAGGTTAAGAATGAGAGATAATAGGGACTGCAGATGCTGGAGAATCCGAGATAACAAATAGTTCGCGAATGGGAGGTGCATTTGTTTGCTGCGAACCCATTTCAACTCTCCCTCCCATTCCTTAGACGAACTATTTCAACTCCCCCTCCCATTCCTTAGGCGACATGTCCATCATGGGCCTCCTGCAGTGCCACAATGATGCCACCCGTAGGTTGCAGGAACAGCAACTCATATTCTGCTTGGGAACCCTGCAGCCTAATGGTATCAATGTGGATTTCACCAGCTTCAAAATCTCCCCTCCCTTCACTGCAACCCCAAACCAGCCCAGCTCGTCCCCACCTGCCTAACCTGTTCTTCCTCTCACCTATCCCGTCCTCCTACCTCAAGCTGCATCTACATCTCCTACCTACTAAACTCATCCCGCCCCCTTGACCTGTCCTCCCCGGACTGACCTATCCCCTCCCTACCTCCCCACCCATACTCTCCTCTGCACCTATCTTCTCCTCTATCTATCTTCAGTCCACCTCCCCCTCCCTCCCTATTTATTTCAGAATCCTCTCTCCTTCCCCCTTTTCTGTTGAAGGGTCTCAGCCCGAAACATCAGCTTTTTGCTCCTGGGATGCTGCTTGGCCTGCTGTGTTCATTCAGCCCCACACTTTGTAATCTTGGATTCTCCAGCATCTGCAGTTCCCATTATCTCCTGTCTTTGTAATTTCTTTTGTAATTTAATCAGTGGAGTTCAGGAGTCATTCTGGTAAGTCAATGCTGAACTCTCCCCTCACAAAGACAATATAATTTGTTTCAGTTTACAGTTGGCCATGTGTGGATATAGTTAAGATCTAGAATAATGTTGGCTTGACTTTTACGTCTTCGAATTCTAGCTGTCTAGATATTAATCCCACATTTTCTGACTATTTGTGACATTTTAACAAACTATGTAGATGGACTTCCAAATATCTTTGTACGTTTATATTACTTCAGAACCAGGGCAGCCACGATGGGCAAACTGACCTCCTTCTGCACCATAACAATACGGTGATTCTAGGGTCTTTTTAATTAGCACGTTCATAGATTTGTTGAAAAATGCAGTATATTGCAGGAAATCGTATGGTCCATCAAGCTTGTGATGGTTCTTAGTGGAGCAATCAACTCCCATGTACTTCCCTCATAGCCCTGTGTTCTATTCTTCATGCGTCGATCCAGTTTTAAAATGTTTCAACTGCACCTCATTGTCACTATTTTGGGATTCCTGATCATGGCAAATGTTGAAGAAAAGGTTACCTCATGACACCTCTGGTTTTTTCGCTGATGACATTCCATTTGTGTCCTCTGTTTAGAGAATCTCTTGCTGCGAGAAACCATTTCTCCTTATTTACTCTGTCAAATCATAGAACAAGGAAAGAAGAACAAAGAACAGTGGACCACAGGAACAGGCCCTTCAGCCATCTGAGTCTATGCCAACTTATTTTTACCCTTCCATGTTAAAATTGTCTTCACTTGCAGGATCTGTATCCCTTTATTCCCTTCCTTTTCATGTGTTCATCCAGGTGCTTCTGGAATGCTGGTATTGTGACTGCTTCCACCACCTTTTCTGGTAGTGCTTATTGGGCACTCACCACCCTTTATGTGAAAAATGTGCCATGCATTTTTAAACTTCCCCCTTGCACCTTGAACCTGCATCCCATAGTAATTGATCCCTCCACCCTGGGAAAAAGCCTCATGCTTTCAACTCTATCCATATGCCATTCATAATCTTATAAAATACAATCAAGTTGACCCCACCCTCCTGCATTCCAGTGTAAACAAACCTAGTCTATCTACATTTCCTTCATAGCTAAAATCCCCCATACCAACCAACATCCTGGTAAACCTCTCCAAAGCATCCACATCCTTCCAATGAAGGCAAGAATGTCATAAGCCTTTTTTACTACCTTACCTACCTGCACTACCACCTTCATTGATCTGTGGACCTGCACACCCAAATCTCTCTGCATATCAGTACTCCTAAGGGTTCTGTCATTCACCCTGTAGCTTCTAACTGTACTTGACCACCTCACATTTATCCAGATTAAATTCCATCTGCCATTTTTCTGCCCATGCCTTCAATTGTTCTATGTCCTGGTGTATCATCTGACAATCCTCTTCATTATTCACAACTCCATCAATCTTTGAATCTAATTTACTAGTCAGACCGGCTACATATTCCTCCATGTCATATTAGTAGATCACAAACAGCAGAGCTCCCAGCAGTGTCATAGCCCTCCACTCTGAAAAGCATCCTTCAACCACTACCCTCTATCTCCTAAGCCAGTTCCATATCCAGCTTGCCAGCTCACCCCGATACCATGTGACTTCTCCTTTGGTACCAGTCTGCCATAATAGTTTTGAATACTTTGATTAAACTTCGCTTCAGCTTTCTCAGTTGTTCCAGTCTTTTCATTACAATTGAGTGCTTCATCCCTGATACTATTCTGCCAAATCTCTTCTGCATCAGCCTCAAGGCTTTGATAGTCTTCCTAAAATGACGTGCTAAAGTGAATGTGATTTGACCTTGATTTTAAAGTCTCTCAAAACCAACTCAATTACACAGAATTACAATTCAAGCCAATATTCTGGTTGGGTTCCAAATCTGTATTTCATAACATGTTTTACAGAACTTTTTTTGTAATTTATTCCTCTACTGATAAGCCAAAGCTCCGTTTTTCCATACACCATTCAAATTTTTCTGCTCCTCCAGAGACCTAAAGATTCAGGTACATTGTTCCTTGAAAGTGATGTCACAGGTAGCCAAGATGGCAAAAAAGGCATTTGGCAAACTTGCTTTCATTGGTCAGAGGGTAAAGGAGTTGGGATATCATGTTGCAGATGTAGAGGACATTGGTGAGGCCACTTCTGGAGTACTGGTCCACTGGTCGCTGGTGCTGTAAGGCGGAAAAGCTACCCTCTGAGCCACTGTGCTTCCCAGGGCATAAATACACATCAAAGAACAATGATCCTAACACTGATTCCTAGGGCAATCACAATATTTCCCTTTAGTGTGAAGAGCAGCCATTCACCACTACTGAGATAGTAGGAACTGCCGATGCTGGAGAATCTGAGATAAGTTTGATGTTTCAGGTCGGGACCCTTCTTCAGAATGAAGGGTCCTGACCTGAAATGTCAAACTTTCCTGCTCCTCTGATGCTGCTTGGCCTGCTGTGTTCATCCAGCTTCACATTGTGTTATCTCACATTCACCACTATTCACTTAGTCAATTCTATCTCATAGTCAATTTTGCACCCATACAGCTCAAGACTGTTTGCCATTAAATGTTTCTCCACAATGAATGTTATATTTATAACCCTTGCCCTAAACTGTATATTTAATGACACCAGAGCTCCTCTTTTCATGGTGACTGCAATTGATGATAATGTAGGACTGGGAAAATAGCACTTCCATGAGTGGGGAATAAATGCTTGAGATGGGGTTTCTTCATTAGTACACTATTGGCTAAGAGCTGCTTGCTTGTCTTGACCTTACACTGTACTCTTCCACCATTGGAAGATATTCCATTTTGTGAGGTTTTCCTTGCTTCTGTTCTCCAACACATCAATCTGCATTCGTACGGATTATTCATACATTCTCTAGGTCATTGTTTTTAGTTTACTATACTTCCTTTTATCTTGCTCTTTATTATTTCTGTTAGTTTACCAGCTAGTTCTCTATTAATCACTTTTCAGACCTCCCAGACTCTCTCTTTCCTCACACTCCCTCCATGTCTGTGTTTTCTCCTGCCTCCAGCTTGCTTGATCTTCATCTTTCCATAACCAAGACCACCAACACGCCCCACACGGTGGTGGCTCATTTGAAAGAAATTGTTCCTTGAATTTCACTCAATGGATTACATTCTCCCCCACTTTTACCCTCAAGCTTTGGGTTCAATTCTAGCTCTGCATCAGGACTGTTTCTCAGCAGCCAGAGAATTGTCAGGGAACAGCTAGAATGATCAAATTTGATTATCGGAACTAACTTCTAAATCCAAGTTTCTTTTATCAAGTCATCCCCAAGGATTTTGACACAAAATACTGAGCTGTGTCAGCACTTATCTGATGTTGTCTAGGCTGCACTTTTGCATTATCTTTAATGTTGATCAGTGCTATCCTTAGAGGGTACAAAGTTTAGGGTATATTATACTGTGGTAGGCCTGCTTTCCCCAGGGCAAATCACACTTCTTTGCATCTCAGCTTGGACCTTCCCATTCCTCTTCTCATACTTAGCTTCCTTACATCTGGCTCCAGATGCTCTCTTCCTGGCTCTAGCTATGGCTAAGGTCCTACTCTCTGTCCCCGGCAGATGATCTCATGGCCACCACGCATGGTAGTGGTCTTAGTCCATTGGCATTGATAAGCATCAGTAGCAATCATGGGGGAGAAGCAGTCTCTGATCTGATGATTCTTGAAGGACTAAGTACCAAAATAATTTAGATAAGATGCACATGTTGAGCCGATTATTTTTTCCCAAAAATTAAACTTTTGGCAATTTTGAGGACTTGCATGGAGGGTTTTGCTGTATGTGCTCCCTTGAGGAAGGATATTTTGGTTATTGAGAAGTGCAATGAAGATTAAACAGATTGATTCCTGGAAGCGGTCTGACTGACAAAGGAAGAGAGACTGGATCAGTTTGGGCTATATTCATTGCAGTTTAGATAAATGAGGGGTGATCTAATAAATTTGGACAGGGTTACACACTGTAGATTCAGGATGTATGTTCTCAATGACTGGGAGTCACAGTCAAAGGCTATGGGATAGGTTATTTAGGACAGAAATGAGAAGAAATTGAAGAAAGTAGTAAGCCTCTGGGATTCACTGCCAAGGAAAGTGGTGGACACCAAAATATTGAATACATTCAAGGAGTTATCCAAAACTCATAAGTGCTAAGGAATCAAAAGATATGGGGTGAAAGTAGGAATGGGATACTGAGTAGGACAATCAACCGTGATCATATTGAATGGCAGAGCAGGCTTGACGAGCTGAATGGCCTACTCCTGTTCCTTTATTCATTGTTTCTATGATTTCCCAGCCTTTATGTATTAAGTCATGTCCATTCACAATTAATGTCCCCTTTGCATTCCAGTATCTGCTTCCAATGCCTACAATTAAGTTCCCCTTATTGTTCACCACAGCAGTTGTCTCCGATTAGTCCCTTGACTTTCAATGGGAAAACTCCTGGGAAACAACATGGCCCACCTCCTTGACTGGTTGGGTGAACAGTCCCTACAACTGACTCCTGACTCCAGACTCCTGCAACTTCATCACTGTTTTACCATTAATTACCAGGAAGGCTACACATCACCTGAAGGACTGACTGTCGCCTACTCCCTGGACTGTAATTATAAGGAATCCCTCAATGCCTCAACTAGCTGACTGGCCATGTCTGAGTCTTGGAATGAGATTGGGCAATGATCCTGAATGACTATCTCAGAGCCCCAGACTGACAATGGTACCACTGAACTTGACAAAGGGGCACTCCCCTTACTGTTTGAGAAATGGCCATTTGGTTGAAGCACATACAGTTTGTTTGCCGTGGAAGCTATTGGCACATGATGTACATTCCTCCAGGACGTTGTGGTATGACAACATTTTCACCCCGTTGAATGATTACTGCTGGCAAACATGATAGGCAGTTGTGCCTGTGCTAAAAGGCAGGATAGGACGGAATTAGTGTGAGCCTGTAAATTCTGAATTAGGTAGCAAAGCACAAGACAAGACATGGAAATGCTGTGAGCATCCAAAGTAGATACGAAGTAAGCATTAAGAAAGCAAATACTCTGCTCTCAAGCATGAGAAGGTTGCCTGTCTATCTGCAAAGTAGTCTGGCAACAATATTACAATGTGAGGTGTCAATGAGCTCTAACGATCAGTACTGAAGTAGTAGACTGTATCATAAGTGGTCAAAGTTGTGCCATGATGATGTGCTGAAGTTGCAGCATGTCCGTTGATAACATCTGTGGATGGGGATTGCAGATGGTTGCTGCCCATTGAGCATGCCCGGAGGTTTTGGTGAATCTTTACCAAGATGGAAACCTAAAAGGCTAGTGGGAAGCCTGAGCCACCAGATACCCATTCTGATTTTCATATCAGGAATTGTCACCATCTCATTTCTATCTGCCATGTGGGAGAATAGCAAATTGCATCCAAATGAGGTAAGAATAGAGAATGAGATAACAAAGTGTGAAGTTGGATGAACACAGCAGGCCAAGCAGCGTCTCAGGAACACAAAAGCTGACATTTCGGGCCTAGACCCTTCATCATTGTGCACCTGAGATGCTGCTTGGCCTGTTGTGTTCATCCAGCTTCACACTTTGTTATCTTGGATTCTCCTGCATCTGCAGTTACCATTATCTCTGATCAAGAATAGAGAATGAGATGTGAATACATTCATATGTGCTCCTTGCTGCTCACTAGTGAGGTTATCACCGTTACAAACTTAGTGGAAGTTTGGATTTGTTTTCTTGGTGCCGGCAATGCAATTTTTTGATCTTGACTTACTTTCCAATGGACTCACAATTACTGAGGCCATTTAAGGACTGGGAACATTTCATGCATTGTTTTCAGCTGTCATCTTCACTATTACCACAAATCAAGGTGTAAAACATGATGGATAATGTGGAATAGAAACTTACAATTTTGAAACTGAAGAACAACTGAGTTTATAAATTGAGTACTTTAAATTGAAAATAAATGAAATAAGGTTTGCCTCCAGGTGCCTAACATTTTGACTAGGACCTGATGTTGGTTGATGGAGATTTCCCACGATCAACGATAGGTTTTTCTATGTGTGTGCGAGAACTGCACTATGATAGCTATAATTTTTTTTGACAATCTATGGTATAATTCATTCACAATTCACTACATTCTGCTCCTTCTATAGTATTAAAGATTACTGTGCCAACTGATTGGTGAGCATTGAAAAAATCTATCAGAATATAAAACATTATTTATCACTAAGCCCTTCATTAAAACAAAAACATGTCTAAGATGTATGATTGGATTGAAGTTCTTGTTCTACTCTGGGAGACTGATCTTTACACCCAGGCCAGATGTTATGTTTATGACTACTGACGCTGATTTCAGAATAGAGCTGGAGTTAAATCAATCAGTAGTGAAGCAGGACCTGCTGAGATGCTGATTACTGAAGATTGGCGCAGGGAAACATGTGTCTTGACCAGAACTACAGCAACAACAGATTCAGTGAGAACTAGTCTGAAACAAAGGTTTGAAAAAAAATAGAAACTGAGAAAAGAGGGGGTAAAATTTCTTTAAAAGTACTTGTAGTAAGCAATCATTTACCATGTGAAACATTTTAAAAAGTGAAAATAATTAAGTGTAAGAGATTTTGGAATATCAAGAATTTGCATAATAAGTCCATGCTGGAAGAATTTTGCTGGAAGCTCGGCAGGTCTGGCAGCATCTGTGAAGAAAAAAAAAATCAGAGTTAACGTTTCAGGTCCAGTGACCCTTCCTCAGAACTTTGCTGTTTAATGTTGCAATAGTATCTAAATTGTGTGTAATATTTTTATCAATTATCTATCATGGAACATAGAGCTCCAGTTATGTGTCCGACTATTGACATGCCAGGATGAGCAACTGCTTGTAGAAATATATATTTATTCAATTCATACAGCCCAATTTATTGTTGCCTTATCACAGATCTTGCTCATTAATATTTCATGCTTATTCTTCTTTTCTAGCTAATGCCTAGAAGGAAAGAAACATTAATTTATACCAGATTTGTGACTCTGTTACATAACACACAGCTCAGGTTTATTGACTATAATATCATGGAACCTGATATTAAATACCATGATTTTTATAACCTAACCATGGATTTTCCCAGATGTAACAAGTGACAGGCACAATAACGCAGAACTCAAGCATTGTAGCAGTCACCAAATAACAAAGAGCAAATAGATTACATGGTCTCAATTAGATATTATTGTAAATCACTCATTGGAAAACTATTCTTATCTGATATCTGACTGATCATTATTTAAAGCTCATATAAGTAAAACAGTTTATCTGTTAATGAGTAAATCTGACCTGAGTTGCAATGCATTCATTGCAGGCTCTTGACATGCATTAGTATAAAAGGAATCATTGCAGAATAGAAACATAGAAACATAGGAGATAGGATCAGGAGGAGGTCATTCGGCCCTTTGAGCCTGCTCTGCCATTCTTCACAATCATGGCTGATTATCCAACTCAAAAGGCTAATCCTGCTTTCTCCCCATAATCTCTGATCCCTTTTGGCCCAATTGCTACAACTAGTTGCCACTTGAATACATTCAATGTTTTAGCATCAACTACTCCCTTCGGTAATGAATTCCACAGGGTCACCACTCTTTGGGTGAAGAAATGTCTCCTCATCTCCATCCTAAATCATCTACCCTGAATCCTCATACTGTGACCCCTGGTTTAAATTAGATTCCCTACAGTGTGGAAACAGGCCTTTCGGCCCAACAAGTCCACACCGCCCCTTGAAGCATCCCACCCAGACCCATCCCCCTATAACCCACATACCCCTGAACACTACGGGCAATTTAGCATGGCCGATCCACCTAGCCTGCACATCTTTGGACTGTGGGAGGAAACCGGAGCACCCGGAGGAAGCCCACGCAGACACGGAGAGAACGTGCAAACTCCACACAGACAGGCGCCCGAGGCTGGAATCGAAGCTGGGTCCCTGGCACTGTGAGGCTGCAATGCTAACCACTGAGCCACAGTGCCGCCCTAAATACTGGTTCTGGACACACTCACCATCAGGAACATCCTCCCTGCATCTACCCTGTCCAGTCCTGTTAGAATTTTATAAGTCTCTATGAGAGCCCCCTCGTTCATCTCAACTCCAGTGAAAAAAATCTCAACCTAATCAATCTCTCCTCAAACATCAGACCGACCAACCCCAGAATCAACCTGGTAAGCCTTCGCTGCACTCCCTTGAGGGCAAGGGCATCCTTTGTCAGAAAAGGTGACCAAAACTGCACACAATATTCTAGGTATGGCTTCACCAAGGCACTGTACATCTGCCATAACATATCCCCGCTCCTGTACTCAAAACCTCTTGCAATGAAGGCCAACATTTTCTTTCTTTACTGCCTGATGCATTTGCATGTTTACCTTCAGCGACTGGTGCACACTCCCGTCTCCCAAATTACAGCCATTCAGGTAGTAATCTGCCTTCTTGTTTTTGCTTCCAAAGTGAATAACGTCACATTTATTCAAATTATACTGCATCTGCCCACTCAGCCAACCTGTCAAGATCATTATGAAGGATCTCTGTTTGGTTCATCTGATTGGTTCAATAGTGGAATAGTTGAGAAGAGGTGTTTTTGTGAAATAAACTGGATAAATGACATGAATGTTAACATCTAAATTAGAATAATGTTTCAGAAGATTAAAGACTGAAAAACAACTTTTCCAAGAAAATTATTGTAAAGTGAGTATTTTAATTCTTGTTAAAAAGGGTGACCATTGAATAGAATGTTATCCATGATGCACTGTACCCAATGACATACCCAGAGATGTGTGCAACTTCTGCATACTTGCTTTTCCCTGTTTCCTGCTTATGTGTACAGGATTATGGTGTGGGTGAATGGCACTGAAGCATTCAATCAGCCATGATCATGTTGAATGACAGGGCAGGTTTGATGGGCTGAGTGGCCCACTCCTTCTCCAGTATTAGTAGTTGATTAAAATTAGAATTTGAAGTGCCAGCAATGTGCGTGGGAAGCATGTGCAAATCTATGGCAGGGAAGCTTTTCTAAACTGAAACCCAACATCAACAGATAATGCTGACAAAAACAGGTGATCTATAAAAGAACTCCCGGTCAAAGAGGAAGGCTCTGCATCTGCCTACAACTTTCCTGCCCAATTTTATTCTTATTAACCTAAGACGTGAAAGCACAGGGATGGCATGAAGTTTTCAAAATTAAACTTCTTGTAAACATAGATCGGTTTAACTCCAGACAAACTGCCATTCTTTGGAACCCTTAGCTTGTACCTTCAAGTTAAATAAGGAAAACCACGAGATGAGACACTACAGAACAAAGCCAATTGGTGCATGTCACCTTCAAACAAATGTCAATTGAGTGCCATGAGATTTTCATATGCCACACATTTTACAAAAACGGGTGCAATAATAGGATATAATTTAGTTACTTTTACAGTAATAGGTATTCATGACATGCAAGTGTACTGCAAGTGTGAACCTTTAGCTTTTGCGTCCCACCTAAATAATTTTGTGCAATGTTTCCTGCTCCTTCCCTTCATCTTATATTATTTCAGGAATTCCATTTCTGTCACTATACAGTAAATGGAAAAGTCCTAGGGAAAATTGATGAACAGAGAGATCTGGGTGTTCAGGTCCATTGTTCCCTGAAGGTGACAACGCAGGTCAATGGGGTGGTCAAGAAGGCATATGGCATGCTTTCCTTCATTGGACGGGGTATTGAGTACAACAGTTGGCAGATCATGTTGCAGTTGTATAGGACTTTGGTTTGGCCGCATTTGGAGTACTGTGTACAGTTCTGGTCGCCACATTACCAAAAGGATGTGGGTGCTTTGGAGAGGGTGCAGAAGAGGGTCACCAGGATGTTGACTGGTATGGAAGGTGCTAGCTATGAAGAGAGGTTGAGTAGATTAGGATTATTTTCATTAGAAAGATGGAGATTGAGGGGGGACCTGATTGAGGTCTACAAAATCATGAGGGGTATAGACAGGGTGAATAGCAAAAAGCTTTTTCCCCAGAGTGGGGGACTCAATTACTAGGAGTCATGAGTTCAAAGTGAGAGGAGTAAAGTTTAGGGGAGATATGCATGGAAAGTTCTTTACACAGAGGGTGGTGGGTGCCTGGAACGCGTTGGCAGCTGAGGTGGTAGACGCAGATACGTTAGCATCTTTTAAGATATATTTGGACAGGTACATGGATGGGCAGGGAGCATATGGACACAGACTGTTAGAAAATAGATGACAGGTTAGACAGAGGATCTTAATCAGCGCAGGCTTGGAGGGCTGAAGGGCCTGTTCCTGTGCTGTAATTTTATTTGTTCTTTGTTCTTTGTCACAATCAAAATATAAAAGTGCATGTGTGAGAGGAATTACAAGGGTGAAAGTATATAGTGGAAGGACTGGAAGTGGAGGCAAATTGTTGGAGATCAACAAATAAATCCTGGAGAGAAAAGAATGATCAAAAATAGTATTTGATGGGGAGGCTGATATGAGGAACACAGTTTCTTCCTTCTACCACAATGTCTCTGCCAATGCTTCTCCATTCTTTTAAAGCAGAACTTACTGTTACACTAATGTTCTGAGGGACAGGGATACCAGTGATATTGGATTTTGATGCAATGCAGTGAGTCTGTGGCATCAAAGTGGATCTCACCTCACAGGTACTGAAAATGGCAGGCTACAGACCTGAAAGATGAACTTTGCTTCTCTCTACACAGATGCTACCAGAACAACTGAGCATTTTCAGAATACTCAGTTTATAATCATTTTGGTGGCAGGAAGGATTCTTCAGGAAGGTGCATCACTTCTGTCATTTCTGGATAACCTGTTCCTATATCTTGCCAATATCGTGGACAACAATAAATTAAACAATATAGTTTGTAAGTGATGCAGGACCAGAGAGACCTACAGATTCAAATGAATACACCTCTGAAGGTGACAGGACTGAGATAACTTGCAGGACAAAGAGAAACTAGTGAACACACATGGAAATCAAGTAGACAACCGAAACTAGTTTAATCTAATTTTTATAAATATAAGCCTTCAAGAAAAAGTGGAACAGTGTTCAAAACACAATACAACTTATATACAATTCTTGTTTTTGTCTGTCTGTTTTAACAACTAGCTTCCTTTTCTTAGGAAGATACCTCTTTTCCTAATCCAAACTTTCACAATTTACAAAGAACAGACAGCAAAGAAAATTACAGATAACAAGGTGTAGAGTTGGATGAACACATGTTCATCCAGCTCTACACCTTGTTATCTCAGAATCTCCAGCATCTGCACTTCCTACTATCTCTGAAGAAAAATTACAGCCCAGGAACAGGCCCTTCGCCCCTCCAAGCCTGCACCAACATGCTGCCTATCACAACTAAAATCCCCTACCCTTCTGGGAACTGTATCCCTCTATTCCCAACCTATTCACGTATTTGTCAAGATGCCCTTTAAAAGTCACTATCACATCTGCTTCCACTACCTCCCCCAGCAGTCAGTTCCAGGCACCCACCACCCTCTGTGTAAAAAACTTGCCTCGTACATCATTTTTGGACCTTGCCCTCGCACCTTAAACCTCTGGCCCCTGGTGCCTGACTCTTCCAACCTGGGAAAAAGCTTCTGATTGTCCACTCTGTCCATGCCCTTCATAATCTTATAGACGTCTATCAGGTCGCCCATCAAACTCTGTCATTCCAGTGAGAACAATCCAAGTTTCTCCAAACTCTCCTCATAGCTAATGCCCTCCGTACCATGCAACATCCTGGTAAATCTTTCCTGTACCCTCTCCAAAGCCACCACATCCTTCTTAACACAATTTTCCAAAAGCGGCCTAACTAACATAGGGAAAGAAATTAGATAAGTTTTGTCCCACAAAGGCAGATTGATAAAAAGATCGTATCATTCAGTTTGGGTTCCACAAAAGTTTCTCAGCTCCCGAATTCATTTGAGTTCGGTAAAATTTTTGATGAAAGTGTTGAGCTCAGATGGGGAAGTGTGGGTGTTTGCCCTCATCATGAAGACAATATTTGTCCAAGTATGGTGTTAAGGAGCCTGAATGAAACTGGACCCAATGGAAATTGAAGGATAAAGTCTCTGCTACTTGCAGTCATTCCTCACAGAAAGGAAAATGGTTGTAATTGTTGGAGGTCAATCATCTCAGCCGTAGGATATGTCTTCAAATGTTCCTAAATGCAATGTCCTAGAAATAATCCTCTTCACCCATTTCATTTATCCATCTATCCTTTTCTGCCATTATAAGCCAGAGATGCTTGCTGATGATTGTACTATGTTCAGCAGCATTTGCAACTCCTCAAATGTTGAAGTAGTCTGTGCTCTAATGCAGCAAGACATGGACAACATCCAAGCTTGAACTGCTAAGTGACAACCAACATTGATGTCATACAACTGCCAGGCAATGACCATGTCCAAAAATCAAAAATTTAACAAATGATATTACCACCACTGAATCCCCTACTCTCAATATCCTGGCATTGCCATTGGCCAGAAACAGAACTGACGGATCATACAATTACAACGTCTGCAAGAAGTCAGAAGGCGCTAATTCTGATGTGAATATCTTACTATATTGTCAAATAAAAATATTAATAGATCATTGGAAATCCGTTGACCCACTTCAAATGGCTACCTATCATGATGACTAGCTGTTATCCTTCAAATTCTGTAAAATCTGTATGGATCCTCAATGACAGTCTAACTGGCTATTTCCATGATTGAAAAGGTATTGAGTGCAACTGGTTTATATAGTCTGAATTGTTTCATTATGTTATTGTTCATATCAGGTTATCAGAAACAACTTCTTGGTAGATTTTGTGAAGCTCATCCCTATGTGTTTTCATGAAGTTCATACAGCAATTGTAAACTGTACCTTTCAAAACTACTGGTAGCTTCTCACATAATGTAATCCTTATTAATTGGGCCTTATCGATTGAAATTTATCAATTGCAAATAAAATGGCTTAATTTCAAAATCCAGTATCTACATTGTGATACATTGCCAATACAGGATCACAATAAGTTGTTCTATCAGTATCATCTGCTGTAACTTGCAATTTATCTATGTGTGAGATGAAAAATATATCTTCCCTGCTGGGCCCTGTTGCTATTGGGGTTGTTAAACGAGACATTGCATTAGCATTGTATTGGTCTTCTAATCATTCATACTTAATCTTATACCAATAGCAGTCAAAATGAAAGCTTATCTCTGCATTCAGGCTATTAAGTGGGAACTGGTGAATTTGGATTCAAAATAACCGTCAACACCTTATGATCAATTTTGATCTTGAAGCTGCATCTACACAAATATTCAAGAAATCTTTTACTTTAAGAATGAAAGAAAATGCTTAATGTTCCATCTAAGCATAATTTCTCTTACTGAGGACAGATGAGGTAAATGCAGTTGGTCGCTCCTCACTCTTACATTATACTCACTCGTTATGGACAGGCATCATATGCTAATTTAATTTCTTTATACACATTGTAATACAGGAAAAAAAATGACCATCCACCCATTTACTCTGACACTGTTGAATTTTTGCTTTGTCACATTCTTTTCTGCAATTGTTTGGAGCTTTCTTCCTCAAGAGTTCATTCAATAGAAGCAATAAGATTGCCAATTTGGTAAAAATCGTTGTATTTAATCATAAACTGCAAAAAAGATTTGAACTTCTGCAGGTTTTTGAAACACTTCACATTCATATGTCTCTATGGTTTTCTAAACATTGATGCTTGTTATTCAATGTGTCATCATTGTCTTACAATTTGTAGTATTTGTATGCACAGCAGCTAAATACCACACCACTCCCTGAACACATTGTAAAATTTATTTCCTTAACCTTTGGAAAATTCCAAAGGCTGAAAGAATACCAACACCATAAAACTGAAATAGTGCATCTATTAATAGTCAAATATGACTTAAACTCCACCATTTTTTCTTTTGTTGGATGTGAGTTGTGCTGGCAAAGCTGAATTTGTTGCCCATCTCCAATTGCTTGACCACATCAGAGGGCAGCTAAAAGCTGACCACATATCACATCTAGGCCAGACCAGATAAAGATGGCAAATATTCTTCTGGAAAAGACATTGGTGAGCCAGGCGAGTTGTAATAATTTTGTTGCGAGCATTGCTGAGAGCAGTTTTCTATTCTAGATTTAGAAATTGAATCAAACTGTCACTAGCTGCCATGATGTGATTGAATGCTTGTCCTTAGGGCATTAATCTGGGGTTCCAGATTGCTTGTCCAGCAACATTATCTCTGCACCACATTCTTTGCCCAAATCTAACTCGAGCTGCAGATAGACATTTGTCAAATCTAATACTCAGAAACCTTGCTCAGTTATTGCAGTACACTTTTGTTAGTAACGTCCATGGCTGCCATTGTGCTCATGGTGGTGGAGAATTTTTTTTTGTTTTCTTTTATTCTCTTATGTATCGCGGGCATTGTTGGCTCAGCCAGCGTTCACCATCCATCCTAGATGCCCTTCCAAATGTGGTGGTGAGTTAAGTTTTTGAAACACTGCAGTTCTTTTATTTGCAAGATGGCGGCAGAGTAATATGCTCCAGTCGGAGCTACTCTGGTCGCCAGATCCTCTTCCCTTTCCTTTTGTTTTTTTTCCCCTCTTTGCAGCAGTTTATCGATCCTCCCCACCCACCCAATTTCTTAAAATACTCTATCCTACCCTACCTGGAAAATGGAGGCGAGACAAAGGGAAATGATTTGCAGCTGGATCCTTGGTGGGAGCAGAGCAAGCATGGGCCAAATTGCAGAGTGGCAACAGGTTGAGCGCAGGCAGAGTCTCAGAGCGGGATGCAGAGGGAGTTGCCGCCAGTGAGCAGCAGTGAACTAAGTGCGGGCCGAGTGGCAATGTGAGTCCTGGAGTACAGCAGAGCGAGTCCTGGACAAATACAGCGTGGCCTCATATTCTGAACTTTGCAGGCACAGACTCACGGTGGAAAAGGACTATAACTTGAGTATCTTATGGACACTTTTTATTCTCATTCTGGAATTTTAAACTCTGTATTCTCATGCTAATTTTTTTTTACTATGTCAATTCTGTAACAACACTGCAAGTATCTGTACCCAGGTACCCCATACCTAAGCTAGCGCCGAGAGTGGCATTACAAAGTTTTCATGGCACTCATTAGAGTGAAAATGACAATAAAAGCTATCCATTCAGGTGGACATAGAATGCCATTAGAGAGGGAATTCCAGGATTTTGACTTAGTGACAGCAAAAGAATAACAAAATATTTCAAGTCAGGATAGTGAATGGCTTAGAGGGAAACTTGTAGGTGGTGCATGTATCTGTGCTGCCCTTGTCCTTTAGTGGTCATGGGTTTGAAAGGTCTGTACAATGAGCTTTTGCTGAATTTCTGCACTATATCTTGTAGATTATTCACACTGCTGTTCCTGAGTGTTGGTGCTAAATGACCGAATGTTTGAGGATGTGGTGCCAATCAAGTGGGCTGCATTGTCCTGGACGGTGGAGCCACAGTCCTGGTCAGCATCTTATAAATGGTGGACAGGCTTTGAGGAGTCATGAGGTGAGTTACTTGTGGGAGAATTCTCAGCCTCTGGCCTGTCCCTTTATCCATCATGTTTAGATGGCTGGTCCAGTTCATATCCTGGTCAGTGATAAACCTTGGTCTGTTTATACAGGGGAATTCAGCAATGAAAATGTCATTGAGTGTCAAGGGATTGGTTGGAAAGTTAGATTCTCTCCTGTTGGAGATTGTAAATGCCTAACAGTACAGTGCCACGAATGTAACTTGCACATATCAGTCCAAGCTAAAATATTGGGCAGGCCTTGTCGCAATTGGACATAGACTGTCAAACGCTAGCTTGACAAACTGCAACATTGATTTTCAGCCTTTTCTCCTTCAACCATTTTGTCCAATTATGTTGTTCTAAAAGCCTTATAATTGATATAGTACTCAAAGGGTATTACAGATAAATCAATTTTTATTATGTCTTCGAAAATTTGAGCACAGAAACATGCCATTCCTATTACATTAATAATATCAAGAGATTCTGGTGTGGAGATACTTCAAAATATTTTTCGCATATTTTTGTCTCCCCATGCTAAAGGGTAACATATACTTCTTCATTACAAAAATAAATTATAAACCGTCCTTCATTTGAGAATCCATCACAGTAAGTTACATAAAAAGCATCACTAAAAAGAATATATTCATGTTCTAGCATCACCCAATTATGGACATTTCAAAACACAATGGTCCTTTTTTAACTTTACACATTTTCTCTAGCTTTGTAATTCTTGCTGTTTGGCACCTTTATTAACTTGTCATCTAACTTGTCATCACTAAAGCATTCCAATCATATGGAAATTTGATCCTGTTGACATTCCTGGTCTAGATTTCCTGACTTTATTAAGCTACGCCCTGTGCTTTTGATCTCTTTCAGAATAATAAATTTCTCTCCTATTGATGCAATTCCTGTCAATGGCTCAATATCATTTTCCAGGAGGATGGTTACTCTCTGATTCACTGTCCAAATTTACAAAGTAGTTCCTTTTGTCTTCTATTTTTGTATTAGCTCATGGCCTTAACATTCTGTTCCTCACCCTGTACATTCAACCAGCTGTTATACTTTCTATTGACCTTCTCTGCTGTGCATATAATGGCTGTATTTATGCATTGACCAGTCCCTTCAGTCAAATATTTGGCGTAAACACCCATTTTTGGACTACTGCCCTAATTTGGACCAGTAGAAATTGTGTGTCCTTTATTTGACAAACGATCAATTGCGTCAGTTTTATCTTCATAACTGTGCAACATATGGTCATCGAAGATACCTTGCTCCTTGTTACTTTCAGTAGCTCCTTTAGAATCTGCAAAGTTTTTATCAAAACCCAGCAAACTTGAAGAGTTTTCCTCAAGCAGTCTTGTTCCGGTGCTGTACAACTAACATGTTTCTGTTTTTCTCAATAAGCGTTCTCTGGTCTCTCCAATCTTTTAGCACCTCTATCTTTACAATGAGCCATTTCTCTCAAATTGAAACTGATTTCCAGTTGCCTTACATTAGTCTTAAGCTTCACTATTTTTTTTCTGAGACTTCAGCTGTAATGAAAGCCTTTCTGCCTGTTTGTAGTGCATTCAATTCTCCAAAAATGTAGATCTAATTGTGGACCCTTTCCAAGATGGGAGCTGATCACTTATTGCTCACAGAATTTTAGACTTTCTACCAAGTGCTAATTGACGTAAACTGTTTCCTCCAGCCATTTGTAGTGAAGTCTTAGTATCAGCAGCCCATGCTAATGCAGATGATGATTTATAGTTTGGCTGTTCTGCCGAAGTTATATGAACCATTTTGTTTGTGACCCCTTTCACATACCCCATTGCTGAAAAGGCTTTTTGTTGCTGTTTTCATAATATCATGGTCAAAATTTGCCCATTCATCTGTAATTTATTGCCAACAAATTCCTCCACAGCCACCATCTATTATAATTGAAAAATTCTGTTCGCAGTCTCAGTCCAGCTTGTATCCACTTTTCCATCACCTGATCCACAATTATTTTCTTATCTTTACTTCATATTATTGTTGACTGACTAAATTTAGTTGTCAAATCTCCAAAATGTAAAATGAATTTTTTTCTTCTTTTACCCTACACCTTTCTATCTGTCGGGAAGGCAATGGTCTGGTAGTATTACTGCTAGACTCTTAATCCAAAGATCCAGATGATGTTAGGGGACTCAGGTTCAACTCTCACCATGCCAGCTGGTTGAATTTGAATTCAGTTAAAATAATTTAGAATTAAGACTCTCCTGATGACCATGAAAAGATTGCCAGAAAAACCCATCTGGTTCACTAATGTCCTGCAGGGAAGAAAATCTGATATCCTCATCTGGTCTGGTCTACATGTGACTTCAGACCAACAGCAATATGGTTGACTCTTAATTGCCCTCTGAATTGGCCTAGTAAGCCATTTGGTTCTACCAATCACTACAGTCTCAAAGAAATGAAACTGAATAGATCACCTGGCATTGACCTGGGCGCCAGAAAAGACAATGGTAGAAACAGCCCTGCTGACCCTGCGAAATACTCCTCACTAACATCTGGGGGCTAGAGCCAAAATTGGGAAAGCTGTCTCACAGAATAGTCAAGCAACAACTTGCCATACTCACTGAATCATATCTTACAGACAATGTCCCAGACACCACCATCACCATCCCTGGATATGTCCTGTCCCACTGCCAGGATCAACCCAGAAGAGGTGGTGGCATGGTGGTATATAGTTGGGAGGGAGTTGTTCTAGGAGTCCTCAACATTGAGTCCGGACCCTACGAAGTCTCATGGCTTCAGGTTAACATGGGCAAGGAAACCTCCTGCTGATTACCACACACCGTCCTCCCTCAGCTGATGAATCTGTACTCCATGTTGAACAACACTTGGGGAAGCACTAAGTATGGCAGGGCACAAATGTACTCTGAGTGGGGGATTTCAATGTCCACCACCAAAAGTGGTTCAGCAGCAGTACTTCTAATCGGGCTGGTCGGGTCCTAAGAGACATAGTTGTTAGACTGCAGCAGGTGGTGAGGGAACCAACAAGAGGGATAAACATACTTGACTTCATCCTTACCAATCTGCCAGCTGCAGATGCATCTGTCAATGACAGCTTTGGTAAGAGCAACCAATGCACAGTCGTTGTGGAGATAAAGTCCTGCCTTCACTTTGAGAATATCCTCCACTGTGTTGTGTTGTGTGACACTATTACCATGCTGAATGGGACAGACTTTGAACAAATCCAGCAACTCAAGACTGGGCATCCCTGAGGCACTGTGGGCAATCAACAGCAGCAGAATTGTACTCCAGTACAATCTGTCATCTCAAGCCCTGGCATATCCCCCACTCAACCATTACGAACGAGCCAGGGGATCAATGCTGGATCATTGGAGGCTGCAGGATGACATGTCAGTCGCAACACCAGGCATACCTGAAGCCTTGCATGCCAACCAGCATAAGTAGCAAGTGATAGACCCCACAACCAATGCAGCAGATCTGTAGTCCTACCACATCCAGTCGTGAATGGTGGTGGACAACTGAACAACTCACTGGAGGAGGAGGCTCCACAAAATATCCCCATCCTCAATGATCGAATAGCCTGGCATATCAGTGCAAAATATAAGGCTGAAGATTTTGCAGATAGCAGTCTGCAGCCAACTCGATTCACTCCAGGTGATATCAAGAAATGGTTGGAGGCACTGGATACTGCAAAGGCCACTGGTCCTGCAACATGCTGGCAATAGTACTGAAGACATGTCCTCCAAAACTTACTGATCCCCTCACCAACTGCTTCATCAATGACTCTTCCTCCATCATAGAGTCAGAAGTGGGGATGATTGCCAATCATTGCACAATGTTCAGCACCATTCATGACTCCTCAGATATTGAAGCAGTCCGTGTCCAAAGGCAAACAAATCTGGATAATAACATCTGGGATGACAAGTGACAAGTGACATTTGTGCCACACAAATGCCAGGCTAAGGCCATCACCAACAAGAGACAATCAAACCACCACCGCTTGACATTCAATGGTGTTGCCATCATTGAATCCCCCACTAATCCACATCCTGGGTGTTATCATTGACCAGAGACTCAAATGGACTCACCACATAAATAGAGTGGTTACAAGAGCAGGCCAAAGTCTAGTAATAGTGCGGCGAGTAACTCACCTCCTGACTCCTCAAAGCCTGTCCACCATCCACAAGGCATAAGTCCCAAACTGTGATGGAATATTCATCACCTACCCACTTGCCTGAATGAGTGGAGCCCCAACAATACTCAAGATGCTTGACACCAGCCAAGACAAAGCAGCCCGCTTGATTTGCATTGCGTCCACAAGCTTTCATTCCCTCCACCCCTGCCACTCAGTAGCAGCAGTGTGATCTACAAAATGCACTGTAGAAATTCACCAAAGATCCTCAGACAGCACCTTCCAAACCCATGACTGCTTCCATCTAAAAGGACAAGGGCAGCATATCTGTGGGAGCAACACTACCTTCAAGTTCCACTCTAAGGCACTCACTATCCTGACTTGGAAATATATCACTATTCCTTCACTGTCGCTGGGTAAAAATCCTGGATTTCTCTTCCTAATGGCATTGTGGGTCAAGCCACAGCAGGAGGAGTGTCACAGTTCAAGAAGGCAGCTCACCACCACCTTCTCAAGGGCAACCAGGGACAGGCAATAAATACTGGCCAGACAATGATGCCCACATCCCAAAAAATGTTGAAATAACTTGCTAATAGCGATGTACTATAGGCTGTGGCAGTGTCCTTCAGTATTTCTTAACAAATATTACATCTATCACTTATTTCTTCTGTTAGATAATTGTAGTTCTCATCCCCATTCCTTACTAATGTTTTTTTTTATCATTTGGAGATTGGATGGGCAAATTGCCTTTGAAGTTATAACACAATGAGCTTTTTGATTTCTAAATTTCTGAATCTCTGATTTCAACACAGTTTTAAATTTCTTTAATGGAGAGATTAAGTTCCATTACAGGAACACAATAGTGTCCTTTTATGTAAATCAAAATTCCATAAATTTCCCAAATATAATAATTTTGTCATTTTCCATATCCAGTTTCATCTGTGTATTTTCAATAATAGTTTACTTGATGACAATAATATTTCACTACATCTATGATAATACAATGATTGGTTCTGGCCATTTTACAAGAAGTGACTAACTGTTTAAGGATTCTAGTGTGTATTCATCTCCAAATCTTAAACTAGTGGAACTTTTAAATTCCTTAACTTTGTTCCAATTCTTTACACTCAGCAAGTCTAGGTAGCATTTTAGTTGCATCTTCCACACACTTTAAGTTTGCATTCACTATCCAAGACTGCACAACTGAAAGGTTCTGCTCCCAACACATCATTCATCATTGCCCGAAAACTTCTGTAATCCTCTCTTTAATTCTAGCACAGAAAGACAAGGCATCCTCCAATAATAGTTATGGATCTGTTTGGAGCTGCTAGAGTCAGTATGCTGTCCTCATAAGGTTGGATGTTGTGCCCATAAGACCGGATGATGTGCACACAACCCACTGTGACTCTTTCTGCCCTATTGTGGGCTGTTTTCCTCCTGGAAAGAGAGAGAGGCAGGAATTATAGAAAATAAAAGTGGGTGACATAGCCATTACTGTTGGTGCAGGTGGGGAGGTGTCCTGAATGAGGGTTTAGGCAGCACAGAGAGTATGCAACGTTAGTAGTTTTGTGGGTTGGAGTGGGAGAGGGAAAATGGGAAGAATGAGAGAATTCCTCGAGACAGCTCAGAGCACTTTAACTAAGCGGGCAACTTTGGATCTGGCTGGCATGATCTGGTGTTATGGCCATTTCTGCTGATGCCCCAAGAAGAGGTCCCACCTATACACCCACCATTCATCAGGAGCTCCAGGAAAATGCTCACAAAGCTAGATTCCAATTTCTCCAATCTACCATGTTCAGAGAATATGGTAGGAACTGTACAGGGCAGCTCTGGGCTGACAGTGCTTCTCCCGGTACACAACAGCCTGTTCAAAATGGTGCCTATGCCACTGATGGCACACAATGTCAGGATATCTGGCGAGTTGATCTGGGAATGACACGTGGTAAAATGGCACAGAAATCAGACATGATACATGCAATGAAGCAGAAGTAACAACTTCATCTGACAAGTTTCATAAGATTCAGCAAAAATATGCTGCATCAGCCTTTTGGCAAGAATCCTTCTAGCAAACTCAATGCAACTTGAACTTTGCCAAAAACTCATAGGATTCAGTGTTAGCTTTAAATGTTCAATAATACTGTTTGGGGTAGTTCATGGCATAATTGTACTTCGAGCACACCCTCTCATTTCTGATATTCACTCTTTTATTCCAAGTCCCAATGTCTCTTCACTTTTCAAAATTGTCAAAGGGTATCTGTGCTCATTTCTCTTCGTAAAAATTCCTACTTTCACAGGAACTAGAATCGACCATTCAGCCCATTGAACCTCATCACCATTCAATAAAATCATGGCTGATCAAGTACTTTGATTGCTTTCACCGACCCTATTCATATATTCTTGTACTCTACTGCAAATTAGATATCTATCAATCTCTACCTTAAACATTGTCACATTTTTAGATTTCTCTCCTGGTTCCAGACACCTAACCAGGGGAAACATCTTACATAGATCTGTCTTATCTATCTTTTAAGTATTTTAGATGTTTCAATGAGATCACCTCTTCTTCTTTGGAAGTCTGGAGAACACAGGTTCAGTTTGCCTGATCTCTGTTCGTAGGATAGTCCTGCCATCCCATGAACCAGTCTGTTTGTTGCATTCTCTAATAAAGAGACTAAAACTGCTCAAGTAGTTGCCTGTGATCATACAGTTTTCTGTAAACTGTACCTATCCAGTCTTGCCAATCTGTTAACATTGTATCCTCCTTTCCTGTCAAATAGCTGATTGCCCTATTTGTGCCAAAAATGTTGATGAAGAGGGATGCTTTCCAAGAACTTTTTTTCTGTGCTTCTGACATGATCTAGCCACGTGTGCCTATTTACAAATTCAAAATGAGTAGCTTGGTTTAAACTTGATACTTTGGCACAGTCTAGTAACTTAAAAACCAAAACAGATTGGGGAATTTCCAGCTGGAATTTATGCAGTCTTGCATAAAATCTATTCAATTCCATCCTGCATTATTTAGAACCATTTTGATTCTTTCTAAATTTTGCCTTGGCTTACAAGCAGTTTTTAGATCATATTTTTGAGAAATTTTATCCATGAAATTTAATTCTTGGCATAACATTTCCAAAATAGAAGGTCCAATTCAGAAAACAAAAACTATTTTGTTATTTGCTTTGCAGTTGTCTGATAGTGAAAATTCCAAGACCAATCCTGGTTTCTGCTTTGGTAAAGAGGGAACAGGGTCCATGTGGTTGACTTATTTTCCACGCAAGAATCATAATCATCAAAAATGAATAGGTAATCATACATCAATGATTTACAATTAAGTATAGCAATTTTCTGAAGTTTTCTCCAAATCACTCTTGCTAAAATAATGTTTAGTTTTTAATCTTTGACGTACCAGCAGCTAACTATCCACTTATACCATTGGTAAATACCAGAGGTTAAATGCTGGTTACAGCTTTGGCATACACCTTTCTCGTCAGAGCTTTAATTCTCCTCACATCCATAAACTCCAACTGCACTGTTTACTTGTGCTCCAGATACATGCACTGAGGAAATTATCCCTCATTAACAAATCATTATCTCCTGTTGACTTGTTCCATTTGCTTTCAGGCATTCCTGCCAGACCCTGCTAGATCATGATGCAGACTACTTGTATAGTCACAAACAGAGCTGATGAACATACAATCATTGCATATGAGCTTTTGATCTTTCAGACAAAGGGAGGCCTATTGATGAAGCAACTGATAATTGATTGGCTGAGGATATTAATCTGAAGAACAGCGTTCTTATAGAACATAGAACATAAAACATAGAACAGTACAGCGCAGAACAGGCCCTTCAGCCCACGATGTTGTGTCGACCATTGATCCTCATGTATGTACCCTCAAATTTCTGTGACCATATACATGTCCAGCAGTCTCTTAAATGACCCCAATGACCTTGCTTCCACAACTGCTGCTGGCAACGCATTCCATGCTCTCACAACTCTCTGTGTAAAGAACCTGCCTCTGACATCCCCTCCATACTTTCCTCCAACCAGCTTAAAACTATGACCCCTCATGTTAGCCATTTCTGCCCTGGGAAATAGTCTCTGGCTATCAACTCTATCTATGCCTCTCATTATCTTCTATACCTCAATTAGGTCCCCTCTCCTCCTCCTTTTCTCCAATGAAAAGAGTACGAGCTCAGTCAACCTCTCTTCATAAGATAAGCCCTCCAGTCCAGGCAGCATCCTGGTAAACCTCCTCTGAACCCTCTCCAAAGCATCCACATCTTTCCTTTAATAGGGCGACCAGAACTGGACGCAGTATTCCAAGTGTGGTCTAACCAAAGTTTTATAGAGCTGCAACAAGATCTCACGACTCTTAAACTCAATCCCCCTGTAAATGAAAGCCAAAACACCATATGCTTTCTTAACAACCCTGTCCACTTGGGTGGCCATTTTAAGGGATCCATGTATCTGCACACCAAGATCCCTCTGTTCCTCCACATTGCCAAGAATCCTATCCTTAATCCTGTACTCAGCTTTCAAATTCGACCTTCTAAAATGCATCACCTCGCATTTATCCAGGTTGAACTCCATCTGCCACCTCTCAGTCCATCTCTGCATCCTGTCAATATCCCGCTGCAGCCTACAACAGCCCTCTATACTGTCAACGACACCTCCGACCTTTGTGTCGTCTGCAAACTTGCTGACCCATCCTTCAATCACCTCATCCAAGTCATTAATAAAAATTACAAACAGTAGAGACCCAAGGACAGAGCCCTGTGGAACACCACTCACCACTGACTTCCAGGCAGAATATTTTCCTTCTACTACCACTCGCTGTCTTCTGTTGGCCAGCCAATTCTGTATCCAGACAGCTAAGTTCCCCTGTATCCAATTCCTCCTGACATTCTGAATGAGCCTACCATGGGGAACCTGATCAAATGCCTTGCTGAAGTCCATATACACCACATCCACAGCTCGACCCTCATCAACTTTTCTGGTCACATCCTCAAAGAACTCGATAAGGTTTGTGAGGCATGACCTGCCCCTCACAAAGCCGTGTTGACTGCATTTGATCAAGCCATGCTCTTCCAGATGGTCATAAATCCTATCCCTCAGAATCCTTTCTAACACCTTGCAGACGACAGACGTGAGACTTACTGGTCTGTAATTGCCGGGGATTTCCCTATTTCCTTTCTTGAAGAGAGGAATTACATTTGCCTCTCTCCAGTCCTCAGGTATGACTCCAGTGGAGAGCGAGGATGCAAAGATCCTCGCAGGTGGCGAAGCAATTGGATTTCTCGCTTCCCAAAGCAGCCGAGGACAAATCTGGTCCGGGCCTGGCGACTTGTCAATCTTAATGTTTGACAAAATTTTCAGCACATCAGCTTCCTCTATCTCTATCCATTCCAGCATGCACACCTGCTCTTCAAAGGTTTCATGCACTACAAAGTTCGTTTCTTTCGTAAAGACAGAAGCAAAAAACTCATTTAGGGCTTCCCCTACCTCCTCAGACTCCACACACAAGTTCCCTATGCTATCCCTGATCGGCCCTACTCTTTCTTTGACCATTCTCTTATTCCTCACATAAGTGTAAAATGCCTTTGTGTTTTCCCTAGTTCGTTCTGCCAAGCCTTTCTCGTGCCCCCTCCTGGCTCTCCTCAGACCATTTTTGAGCTCCTTCCTTGCCTGCGTGTAATCCTCTCTGGCTGAACTTGACCCTAGCTTCCTCCACCTTATGTAAGCTACCTTCTTCCTTTTCACAAGAAGCTCCACCGCTCTCGTCATCCAAGGTTCCTTTATCTTACCCCTTCTTTCCTGTCTCAGAGGGACATATTTACTCATCACTCGCAACAACTGTTCCTTAAACAGTCTTCACATGTCTATAGTGCCCTTACCATGGAACAATTGCTCCCAGTCCATGCTTCCTAACTCATGTCTAATCGCGTCATAGTTTCCTCTTCCCCAATTAAATATCCTCCCATTTTGCCTAATCCTCTCCTTCTCCATAGCTATGTAGAATGTGAGGCAGTTATGGTCACTATCACCAAAATGCTCTCCCACCACAAGATCTGTTACCTGCCCTGGCTCGTTTCCGAGCACCAAGTCTAGAATGGCCTCTCCCCTCGTTGGCCTGTCAACGTACTGCATTAGGAAACCCTCCTGAACACACCTTACAAAAACAGCTCCATTCAAATCTTCTGCTCGAAGGAGGTTCCAATCAATATTGGGAAAGTTAAAGTCACCGATTACAACAACCCTACTACGTCCACACTTTTCCAAAACCTGTCGACCTATACTTTCTTCAATCTCCCTGCTGCTATTGGGGGGCCTGTTATAAACCCCTAACGAGGTGACTACTCCCTTGCTGTTCCTAATTTCCACCCATACTGACTCAGTAGGCAGGTCTTCCTCGACAATGGAAGCTTCTGTAGCTGTGATACCCTCTCTGATTAGTAGTGCTACACCCCCTCCTCTTTTCCCCCCCTCCCTATTCTTATTAAATGTTCTAAACCCTGGAACATCCAGCAACCATTCCTGCCCATGAGAAACCCATGTCTCTGTTATGGCCACAACATCATAGCACCAGGTACTGATCCATGCTCTAAGTTCATCACTTTTATTCCTGATACTCCTTGCGATAAAGCAAACACACTTTAACTGATCCCTTGGTTCCTTCCCAGGAAAATCCTTCCCACTAGCTGGTCTACTTCTTGCTACTGCCTCACCTGCATCAACTCTCACCTCCAGTATACAGCTCAGGTTCCCACCCCTCTGCCGTACTAGTTTAAACCCTCTCGAACTACTCGAGCAAACCTTCCACCCAGGACATTGGTCCCCTTCCAGTTCAGATGCAACCCATCCTTCTTGTACAGGTCCCACCTTCCCCAGAAGGCATCCCAATTATCTACATATCTGAAGCCTTCCCTCCTACACCGGCTGCGTAGCCACGTGTTAAGCTGCGCCCGCTCCCTGTTCCTCGTCTCGCTATCTCGTGGCACCGGTCGTAAACCAGAGAACACGACACTGTTCGTCCTGCTTTGCAGCTTCCATCCTAACTCCCTGAAATCACTTTTTATATCCTCAATCCTATTTCTGGCTATATAATTACTGCCAATATGTAACACGATTTCTGGCTGTTCGCCCTCCCCTTTTAGAACCTTATACACCCGATCGGAGACGTCCCGGACCCCGACACCAGGGTGGCAACATACCTTCCGGGAATCCCGATCCTGACCACAAAATCTCCTGTCGATTCCCCTAACTATCGAGTCCCCTACCACGAGTACTTTTCTATTCTGCCCCCTTCCCTTCTTTGCCACAGTGTCAGGCTCAGTGCCAGAGAACTGACTACTATGGCTTTCCTCTGGTAGGCCATCCCCCCAGCAGTATCCAAAATAGTATACTTATTGCTGAGGGGAATGCCCACAGGGAATCTCTGCACTGTCTGTCTGTCCCCTTTCCTCCCCCTAACTGTAACCCATCCATCCTTGTCCTGAGCCTTAGGAGTGACCAACTCCCGGTAACTCCTCTCAATTATCCCCTCTGCCTCCCGAATGATCCGTAGTTCATCCAGCTCCAGCTCCATTTCCTTAACACGGTTTTCAAGGAGCTGGAGTTGGGTGCACTTCCCGCAGATGTAGCCAGCGGAGACATGTGCCACTTCTCCCAACTGCCACATTCTGCAGGAGGACCAAGCAACTGCCCTAGCATCCATACCCCACTTATCTGAACACCCACTCAGTACTAAAGTAGAAAGCTTACTTCAAGTAATAATAACAAATTAATATACTTATATGGAACAGTGTTTGTATCCTTTCATAAGGAGTAGGCCTGGATGCAAGTTTCATCAGCTCCAGAGAAGTGTCATGATATGTCTGAACAGGTTGACTAGAAAATATCTACCCTGAGGAATAACTGCACTGATATTCTGAGGCTGAGATGATTGACTATGAACAACTACAGCTATTGCCCTTTGCGTTAAGGTATGCCTCCAACCAGTGGAGAGTAACAATTTTGACAGGATCTGACTTGTTATGTCGCCCAGGAGTTTGTATTGGGACCACAATTTTTTCATTATACTTACATGTATCACTTGGATGAAGGAATAGAGAGTCATAAATTTGCCAAGGACACTGAAATAGGAATACAGTACGCAGTGAAAGAAGAAGCAGAAAATTGTAAAGGACATTGATAGAATGCAAATCTGTGCTAATTGATTTCACTGTGTGGGGTCATCCATTGAAAAAGTCAAATCAAAACATTTTCTCAATGTTGGGAAGGTAGGTGAAGCAAAGAGATTCAGGGATCTAAGTACATAAACCACAAAAAAGTGGATTTGCTTAAATGTACATTTTTAAAAAGTTATGGAGTGTTGAACACCAATATCAAAAGGACTGGAAAACAAAAGGATGAAAGTTCTGTCATGGTTGTATTTCTGTTACTCTGATTTTAAAGCATCTGGAAGCGCAAAACTTCAGGAAAGACATTTGACCAGAATTTTAATGAAACTTACTCGTCACAATTGAGAGTCAACAGGAAAGCTTTTTTTTTGTTAGAAGGGTTTGCTGCAATCATTTGATCAGTGTGCTGGCGTCATAATAATCCACACTTAACTATGGAAAACTTTCTGTTTAAAATATCCTGCAGGGGACTGAATGGTTGTCCACTACATTGGTGCTATAGCCTTCAGCAAGGAGAGGAATGGGGGTGAGATGTGAGGAGGTTGCATTATGATCATCTGTTTTGGGAATATTAGAGGCTGCAGGAGTCTGCAACAATATTTTCTTCCCCATGACCAGAAAGAAGAAATCAGCTTTGTTGATTCAGCAATGGATTCAATGCCCCAAAATTTCAATGACCTCAAAAGTGTAAGGGAGGCAAATAGGATCACAGAAACCCCGCAGTGTGGAAGCAGGCCATTTGGCCCATCACATCCACACTGATCTGAAAATCATTCCACCAGTCGCACCCTGCTACCCTATCCCAGTAACCCTGTATTTTCCATGGCTATTCTAGCTAGCCTGCACACTATGGGCAATTTAGCATAGCCTATCCACCTAACCTGCACATCTTTGGACTGTGGGAGGAAACCAGAACACCCAGAGAAAACCCACACAGGTACAAGGAGACTGTGCAACACAGGCAGTTGCCTGAGACTGGAATTAACCCATGTCCCTGGTGCTGTGAGTCAGCAGTGCTAACCACTGATTCACCGTGTTGTACATCTTCTCCGTGTCCATTCTATCAAGGCCTTTGCCACAGTGGGATTTTAACCCATGTCCCTGGAACATCAGATGAGTTTCTGGATTAATAGGCTGGCAATAATACCAGTAGGTCATTGCCTGCAATTTGTTTGGTCTAAATTATTACCTGCCACTTAACAAGCCTAAGCCTGGCTGTTATTCAGGACTTGATGCAGATGGACCTGGACTGTTTGAGAATTTGTAAGTCATGAACGGTACTGAACATGGTGCAATGATCAGCCACACCCCCATTTCTGACCTTATGATGGAGGGATCACAAAGATGAAGCAACTGAGGGTGATTGGGCCTGCAGGTTGGCGCAACATCAAGGGCGGAAGGGCCTGTACTGCGCTGTAATGTTCTGTGTCTGATACTACACAGTTGAATTCATCCAACAATATCATAGGACTGAGATGATTGACCTTCAACAACCAAAGCCCTTTTCCTTTGTGGAGAATTTTATCCCTGTTTCCCAAAGACTCCAGCTTTAACGGGGCTCTTTGATATCACAAATATTGCAAAGCTGAAACAAAAATAGAAATTGCTGGAGAACTCAGCAGGTCTGGCAGCATTTGTGGAGACAAGGCAGAGTTAATATTTTAGGTCCAGTAACCCTTCATCCTCCTCTACTAAGTTTCTCCAGAAACTGCACTGAACCAGCTTGTCTAATGGTATGGCACTGGTAGTGAAGCACAATTCTTCAATACTATTGCTTTAATATGGGCAGGGCACATAGCCTTTGCAGTATCAGTGCCTTCAATCATTTATTGAAAGCTCATGGAGTGATTAGAATTGGTTAAAGTTACCTCTATGATCCTGGGAACCTCAGGAAGAGGCTGAGATAAATCAGCCACTTATCACTTCTGGCTGAAAGTGATCACAAATACTTTAGTCGTGTCTTTTGCACTGATGTGACAAACTCCCCTCCATCTTTGAGGAAAGGGGTATTTGTGAAGCCCTCTGTTCCAAAGATTTGTTTTATCACCCACCATTAATGACTGGTTTTATAGGAGAGCTTATACCTGATCTGATCATAGGACTGTACAACACTGTCTATCACATGCTGCTTGTGCCATAATTCTATGTCGTAACTCCACCTGGTTGACACCTAACTTTTAGATTACCTGCTGCTGCTGTTCCTGGCATTCCCTCCTGCACTCTTCAGGGGACATGTAAATAAACAGGATGAGTAAACCTTAATATTTAGATCTTACAAGTAAATTGAAGCAAACTCCAAAATCTTATAGAACAATCATGCTAAGTGGAATAGCTTTTAAACAGAATCTAGCAACTCAAATCGGGATATCTGTGGGGCATAATGCCCATTGCAACCAATAGCATTGTATTAAACCTGTAACCTCAGCGACTGCACATCCCCAACTCTACGATTACCACCAAGTCAGGGGGTCAACCCTGGCTCATTCTCTGACATGCCAATTACTTTCTGGAGTCATCTGTTTTGTAACAGCTTGTCTGTATCAATCTGTGAATGTTTCGCAGCTTTACTGATATTGCAGTGCCAATGAAGCCATTTATGTATCTACATAGACATATATGACTTCAACTCCCATGATTTAATATATTTCTAAACATGTCAACTGAGACATCTGCATGTTCTGAAAATCATCAAAGCTAATCAATATGTTTCAATTAAAAGAACCATTTGTCAATACATGACTTCAACTTGACTTTGGGCGCCCAGGACAAGTTAACTAAAAGAGCATAAGCCGCTCCATCGTAAAAACCTATGCAAGGTCTATATAAAGATCAGTACATATAAATAATCAATTTCTTAAAACTGAGATAACAGAATACATGGAGAAAATACAATAAAATACAGCAATGCAACTAAGCAAGGTAAAAGTAATTACAAGACTAAATAATGCATGACTACCTACTTTCAGGGGAATAAATATAACATATATCAAATATTTTATTATGACCTGTCTGTGGGCAAGGGTCTTCAACTGTTTATAATTTCAGATTTGGCATGCTGAAGAAGCATCCTTTTCCTTTGGCTCTTTTTCTCCAGTCCATTTTTTAAAAATGTATTTTAAAAGGAGCCAATTTAACCAGGCTCACCTGAATTAAAGTGAGAGTGGGTTCTTTAGTGACAAAAACTCAAGAGAAGATAATAAAATGTGGCACTCACAGAATTTAGAAATGAGAGATAAGTCCAAAAAGTAAATTAGAAACTGTCTCTGGCATGTCCGTGCAGAATAGATTGTGAAACATTGTTGCCATTAAGGTAGATGATTCCAGCAGTGTTGATTTGGCAGTTGAGAGCTTGTTTGGAGATTTTTGGTTCTGCAGTCAGCTGAAAGCAGATTATTTATTTTTCCCTTCAATAGTGACTTGCCTTGTGATTTGTTTTCAGCAATTTAAAATAGACTTTATTTCTTTTTACCTGTGCACATAAGGGTGGCCAGTGGAGATTCCCAGATGTGCTCTTTTTCAGCATAATTTAGTAGAGTCAGCAAGCTAGAATCACATTCTAGCACAACAGAGACCATGCTGCAGTTGGTTTGTAACCTCCTTTCCTGTGTATTCCTGGAAGGGTAAAACGCAATTGTGTCTTTGTCCAGATCTGTCTTTCATCCAACTGATATCATGTTCATGACCCACAAAACCCTTGGGAAATCACAGTTCAGATTTTTGAGTAGCTGCTCTCCCTTTCTCCTGTTTTGTTTGAAGATCCCTTGATGCTGTTCAGATGCAAAATTCCATGGTTACCTCTCAGGACTCAGTGTAATTTGCACAAAGATTTTAGATTAGATTAGAAGCCCTACAATGTGGAAACAGGCCCTTCGCCCAACAAGTCCACACCGCCCCTGGAAGCATCCCACCCAGACCCATTGCCCTCTAACCCACATACCCCTGAACACTACGGGCAATTTAGCATGGCCAATCCACCTAGCCTGCACATCTTTGGACTGTGGGAGGAAACTGGAGCACCCGGAGGAAACCCACGCATACACAGGAAGAATGTGCAAACTCGCACCGACAGTCGCCCGACTGCAACAAAATTTAAATCCTTGGCCATCTCTTGAATTGTATGTTTATTTTTAAATATACGTACTTTGACATTCAATATCTCCATAAATAATTTGGAGTTATGATCCATTGGCACGACAATACACACACACACACACACACACACACACACATATTATATAAAGGCCTGACTTTAGAACTCTATCTCAGAAACTGGTGGAGGGAGTATTATTAATACTCGCTCAACAGGGTGGGGTTTGTGGTAATTATCAGTGTCTCGGTCAATGCCAGATGATCAATCTGGTTTCATACCTAATTGAATTTTTTTGTTGAGGTTTGACACAACTGAGTAGCTTGCTAGGCTATTTCAGAGGGTACATAGGAGTCAATCACATTGCTGTGAGTCTGGAGTCACGTGTAGGTCAGACTGAGTACAGATTTCCTTTGAGGGCAAAGCAAACCAAATTTTTTTTACAGCAATTAACAGTCCACCAAGATTTTAATTCCAGATTTATTAATTGAATTCAAACCCTGCCAGCTGTGATGGAGTGATTTGAACTCATGTCCCAGAATATCAGCTTGGACCTCTGGATCGCTAATTTAATGAAAGGTTTTGGATGCCAGGGTAATGTTGGTTGACAATGGGAGGTAAAAAAGGAGAAAAGGGTTATGGAAGTGGAAGTCTTCTCAAGACACTCACTTTCTCCACCCCCTGATCCGTGCCCTACGCAAACAGAACCCAACATGCTGCCTCTAGCCTTGCTGATCATCATGGTCTGTATAATTGCAAGTACTGCAGCCTTTAATAGGGTCTCCCCACGAGCTCCAGAGCCCAGATGATGTCCAGCACATGCAATTCAGCTGCCAGAGCAAGGGGACAAGCAGCTCTGCCAAAACCACAAGGGTGGCAGCACGTAACATACTACAAATTGCAACTGAAAGACTTAATTATAGAGTCAAACAGCATGGAAAGAGATCCTTTGGTCCAAGCAGTCCATGCCAAACACATTCCCAAACTAAACTAGTCCCACTTGCCTGCTACTGGCCCGTATGCCTCCAACCCTTTCCTATTCATGTACTTATCAAAATGTCTTTTAAGCATGGTAATTGTGTCCACATCCACCACTTGCTCAGGACGTTTATTCCACACACAAATCACCCTCTGTGTAAAAAAAATTACCCTTCATGTCTTTTTAAAATTTGTCTCTTCTTACCTTAAAAATGTGTCCTCTAGTCCTGAATTTCCCATTTGGGAAAAGATACCTACCATTAACCCTATCTATATCCTATCTATGCCGTAAATCAAGAACAAAAACAGAAGTTGCTGGAAAATCTCAGCAGGTCTGGCAGCGTCTGTGAAGGGAAAAACAGAGTTGACATTTTTGGTCCGGTGACCCTTCCTCAGAACTGGGAGCTGGGCAAGTGTCTGTTTATATGCAGAAAAATAGGGAGGGGCGGGGTAGGGAGTAACTGATAGGATAGAGCCTAAAAAGAGAGAAGAACAGTTGGACAAAGGAGTTGGTGACGATCTGGCTGGGCGCGGGGAGAGGGGTGCAGGGGAAGGGAGGGTGATGTTGCTGAATGGTTCCAATAGAAACTGGTTAAGTGGCTAACAACAAGTGGTGTGAAATGGTAGGCTATGTAATAATAAAGCCTGGTGTGTGAGGTAGGGGGCTAGGACTAGGGAGATTTTAGGCCCTAAAATTATTGAACTCGATATTGAGTCCGGAGGGCTGCAGGGTCCCCAAGCGGCAAATGAGGTGTTGTTCTTCCAGCTTGTGTGGAAGCTTTGCTAGAACACTGCAGCAAGCCAAAGACAGAGATGTTGGTCAGGTAACAGGATGGTGTGTTGAAGTGGCAGGCAGCAAGTCCACAGGGTTTTTTACGTGAGCAGAACATAGATGTTGTGTGAAGTTTTAACCCAGTTTATGCTTCGTTTCCCCAGCATAGCGGAGATCACATTGTCAGCAACGAATGCAGTAAACTAGATTCTGGGAAGTGCTCGTGAATTATTGCTTCACCTGGAAGGTAAGTTTGGGCCCATGGATACTCAGAAGGGAGGAGATAAATGGGCAGATGTTGCACCTTTGCCGGTCACAGAGGAAGGTGCTGTAGGGCCGTGGGTGGGAAGGATGCTTGGGGTAAAGGCAGTGTGGACCAAGGTGTCCTGGAGGGAACAGCTCCTATGGAAGGCAGACAAAGGAGATGAGGGGACTATGTATCTTGTTTTGGCACCTTGTTGGAGGCGATGGAAATGGCGTCTGATGATCTTCTGGATGTGGATGCTGGTGGGATGGTTGATAAGGACAAGGGGAACGCTATCTCTGTTGTGGGAGGAAAGACAGGAGGTGAGGACAGAAGTCCGGGAGATGGGTCAGACCTGGTTGAGGGCCCTGTCAACAACAGTGCTAGGAAATCCTTGGTTGAGAAAGAAGGTGGACATCTTGGAAGCTCCGTTGTTGAAGTTGGCCTCATCTGAACATATACAATGGAGACAGAGGAACTGAGTGAATGCGATGGAATCTTTACAGGAAGCAGGGTGCGAGGATATATATTCCAGGTGGCTGTGGGAGTCAGTGGGTTTAGAGTGGATATTAATGGCCAGTCTATCCCATGAAATGGTAACAGAGATGTCAAGGAATGGAACAGAGGAGTCAGAGACAGACCAGGTGAAAGTGAGTGAAGGTTGGAAATCGGAAGCGAAATCGATGAACTTTTCCAATTCTGGACAAGAGTGGGAAGCAGCACTGATGATATCATCGACATATTGGAGAAAGAGTTGTGGGTGGGGGCCAGAATGAGAGTGGAACCAGGAATGGTCCACGTTCTCAATGAAGAGACAGGCATAGCTAAGGCCCATCTGGGTACCCATGGTCACCCATCTTATCTGAAGAAAATGAGAGGAGTTAAAAGAAAAGTTGTTGAGGTTGAGGACAAGTTCGGCCAAGCGGAGGAGGGTAGTAGTGGATGGGGATGATTCAGGTGTTTGCTCCAGGAGGAAGCAGATCTAATACCTAACGCCCTCCTGGTGGGGAATGGACGTGTAAAGGAATTGCTCTTTCATGGTAAAGAGGAGGCACTGGAACCTGCAAACTGAAAGTTTTGAAACTGGATTAAGGCGTCAGAGTAATCACAGATGTACATGGGCAGGGATTGGACCGGGGAGAGAAGACTTAGTCAAGGTGGGAAGAGATATGTTCTGTGGGGCAGGAGCACCCTGAAACAATGAGTCTGCCTGGACAGTCCAGTTTGTGGATTTTTGGGAGGAAGTAGAAGCAAGCTTCCTTGTGGCATATGTGAAACATTCCTTGTTGCAGTACTCCAGGCTCAATATCGAATTCAATAATTTTAGGTCCTAAACTCTCTCATGTCCCAGCCCCCTACCCCACACACCAGACCTTGTTATTACATGGTCTGCCATTACACAGCCCCTGTTGTGAGTCATGAACAGTCCCCAATAACAACCATCAACCTCTGAGCCAGATCGTTATCAACTCCTTTTACTGTCCTACTGTTCTTCTCTCTTTAGGCGCTATACTGTCATCTACTCCCTATCCCATGCCCCTCCTTCTTTTCTGCATATAAACTGACATATGCCCAGCTCCCATTAGTTCTGATGAAGCGTTACCTCACCCGAAGCATTAGCCCAGATTTTATCTTCATAGATGCTGTCAGATCTACTGAACTGTTCCAGCAACTTCTGTTTTTGTTCCGATCTATACCCCTCATGATTTTATACACTTCTATATGGGCACGTCTCAACTTCCTACACTCCAGTGAAAAAAGGTCCCAGCCTATCCAGCCTTTTTTTATAACTCAAACCTTCCATATACCCAGCAACATTCTGGTAAATTTCTTCTGAACAATCTCCAGCCTAATAATATCCAGAACCAGAGGACACAGTTTAATCCAGAACCAAAGGACACAGTTTAAAAATAAGGGATAGGCCATTTAGAATAGAGTTGATGAAAAACTTCTTCACCCAGAGGGTGGTGGATATATGGAATGCTCTGCCCCAGAAGGCAGTGCAGGCCAACTCTCTGGATACTTTCAAGAAAGAGATAAATAGAGCTCTTAAAGATAGTGGGATCAAGGGTTGTGGGGATAAGGCAGGAACAGGATACTGATTGTGGATGATCAGCCATGATCATAATGAATGGTGGTGCTGGCTCGAAGGGCCGAATGGCCTACTCCAGCACCTATTGTCTACTGTCTATATCCTTCTTATATAAAGTTGCTGGAGAAGCTCAGCAGGCCTGGCAGCATCTGGGAAGGACACAGATTAGTCACTAACAGTCCCCATTAACAACTATTCATCCTCTGAGCCTGATTGTTAGCAACACCTTTGTTTGTCCAACTGTCTTTCTCTCCCTTTGGGCTCTATCCTATCATTTACTCCCTACCCACCTACCTCCCTATTTCTGCATTTAAACTGACGTTTTCCCAGCCACCATCAATTCTGAGGAAGGGTCACCAGACCTGAAAAGTTAACTCTGTTTTCTCCTACACAGACGCTGCCAGATCTGCTGAGTTTCTCCAGCAACTTTGTTCTTGTTCCTGATTTACAGCATCCGCAGTTCTTTTGGTTTTTAATATCCTTCTTATAACTTAACGACAAGAACTGGACACAGTACTCCAGAAGAGGTCTGACCAATGTTCTGTACAACTTCAACATGACTTCCCAACCGATATACTTAAAGGACAGAGCAATGAAGAGAAGCATGGTAAATGCCTTTTTAACCAGCCAGTCTATATGTGATGCAAACTCCAAAGAATTACGTACCTTATGTCCATCTGTTCTACAACATTACCCAAAGCCCTACCACTAATTGCATAAGTCTTACCCCTGTTTGTTGTACCAAAATGCAATACCTCACATTTATCCAGATTGAACTCCATCTGCCATTTTCAGCCCATTGACCTTTTGATCAAGATTCCTTTGTAATCTTAGAAAACCTTCTTCACTGTTTACTCTGCCACCAAGCATACTAACTCTGCCTTCTATACTCTCATCCAAATCATTTATATAAATGACAAACAGAAGTTGCATAAGGGAAGGGGACAGCCTCGTGGTATTATCGCTGGACTGTTAAGATAGAGACCCAGGTAATGTTCCGGGATCCTGGGTTTGAATCACCATGGCAGATGATGGGATTTGAATTCAATAATATTTTGGAATTAGGAGTTTAATGATGACCATTGTCAAGTTGTTTGAAAACCCATCTGGTTTGCTAATGTCTTTTAGGAAAGGAAACTGCATCCTCACCTGGTCTGAACTACATCTGACTGCAGACCCACAGCAATGTGGTTGACTCTTAACTATCCTCTGGGATGGGCAATTAATGCTGGTCTGGCCAGTGATGCCCTCAGCCCATGAATGAAGGAATATGAAAACAAAATCATTGGTGTCAATGTCAATATTGTTTTTTATATACATGTGATAATTTCAATGTTTTAGTGTGTATGCTACTGGGCTTTTATGGTGGCAAATGGCAGTGGTGATGTTAATGGCAATGGTTGGTGAGGACTAAGCAACAGTGCTATTTACTTTAAATTGATTACATTGATTCACTAGGGTCCTTCTGGCACCTACATCTTCATAGCTGGGGAATCTGTGAATTTCTGGGAAATTGGGTCCCAGTTATTTCCGAAAATCTACCTTTAAGAAAACTCTTTTAAACGCAGGATAATAAAATGTGAGGCTGGATGAACACAGCAGGCCCAGCAGCATCTCAGGAGCACAGGCCAGGGTTTATTACCTCTGTCACTGCAGGTGGACGGAGGTAATGTTTTTGCATCATTTAGTCTGTTTGCCTGTAAATAAAACATCTCGAAACTGATAAGCTGATTTCCGTGCAAGTTGGTAACAGATGAGGTATTACTCAAAGAAGACATAATTAGTCTTCGGGAAACCAAACTGAAGGAGGGTCACTGGACTCGGAATGTTAACTCAGTTTGTCTCTCCACAGATGTTGCCAGACCTGCTGAATTTCTCCAGCAATTTCTGATTTTCTTTCATATTTTCAGCAATTGCAGTTCTTTGTTTTCGTTTAAGTACATCTCATACTCTCAAAACAAACTTGAAAGAACTACGGATGCTGTAAATCAGTAACAAAAACAAAGTTGCTGGAGAAGCTCAAAAGGTCTAGCAGCATCTGTGAAGGAAAAAAAAAACAAGAGTTAATGTTTCGGGTCTGGTGACCCTTCCTCAGAACTTACACTCTTCACGTGGGTTGAGTATGATGGGACAATGGGGCTTGGAAGCAAGGATGGGACAGAAGGTGGCTTTCAGAGCCCTTCCTCTTGTCTCCCATCCATGCCTCTCATTGCGCCAAGACTGAGGGATAATTGGAGACTTCACTCATAACTGAACAGCAGGTCATCCTGATTTCCCAATCAGGAAACTTTCCCATCCACCCAGGAGGCTGGTGATGGGAAGGTGGCGAGTTGAGGCTCTGAAGTCGCCACTCATTGATCACGTAAGGGCTTTAATTTGGGACTGGTCAAGAAAGCTGTCCATGGATGTTCTCATTCAGGACTTAACTGGTAAAGTGGCAAGCTTTGAATTTCTCTCCTGAGAAAATTTGCCCTGCCACTTCCCTTTCTCACCACTCAACGGTGGAAAAATTGTGCCCTTTGAAAAATTATTGTCAGCATCAAATGATGGGGATTGCCGTTAAGTGTTTTGATTCTATTTATTTTCTGTTATTCATTGTCTGGCTCACAGTCAGGTAGCTTTTATTTTTCCAGAGCTTCCCTTGGGCTTACCTATCTTTAGAAGTAATGCCTCAAGGAGGAGACACCTGTTTTCTTTTTAGATTTAGGACAACAAAAAGTGGGAGGGGTTATTCTTCCTGAAACAAATATCGGGACCTGAACTGGCAACGTTTGTTCAAAGATTAATTATGTCGGGTCAGAGTGCGATCGGCGCATTCGTGTAATTCTTTTGGAATATATCCTGATTTTACTTCACCATCATCAAGAAGCGTCAGCATCAGGACCAGCACCGCCGCCACCATAATAATCCACAGCAGAACACAGTCAAACCTGTTCCAAATGTTTCGGACGTATGTCACTGGGACGTAACTCAACAATCCTCCTCCAGTCTTTTGGGCCAATAAGGGATTTTATGAAGCAGGTTTCAGTCGAGTTGACATGGAGATCACACGCAGATTTTCTTCACGACTGTTGGACGAGATGCGTGTAAAGCTCAGAGGATCCCGCGTCATTGTTACCCGGGAATGAATGACCGGAAGCGATCGGGATGTTAAAGAAGAGACCGGCATGAAATGCAATCGCCGACTACATGAATTTGACAGCACATCTTTGCGAAAGACGGCAGATTTACAAATTAAATAGGCACATATCAACAATTTTAACAGATTGCAGACCCGAAGCTCACTGGCGACAGTAAATACCGTGAAGAAACACATTGGGAAGTATGGTGAGTCCATTGAAGCTGACAATTGACCGAGGAAGACCAGGCATTTATTAAGGAAAATTAATTTTCTTTTATATGCAGATTAGGTCTGGGTGCGTTTGCTTCTGACGATCAGTATTAGAATTCTGCGAATCGGGAAGGGAATAATATAACCCGTTGTTACCAGTATATTTAATAAAAAGGCAGTTAAAGCGGAAATGCCTATTATTCGACAATAAAACAGATAAGTACAGTATTCAGTGCCAAATGAAACTGGGTGTTGTTATGAACGAGACTATTCGAGAATGATTTGGATATGAATTCAGAATACCGCTGCTTCCCTTGTGGACAATCCAAGTAACAGCACTGGTGGAAATTTCAACTTGTAGCTATTTTGCAGATACAGGAGTAGAAATACAGACCTACAGTCATTAAATAATCGCTGAAGGAAAACGACCTGACAATTATCCTCATCCGCACCAGTTTTTTATATCCGTTTTAAAAAAATAAATTCATACGAGATTTCTGTTACACTTTTATTGCATCTTTCTGGGCTTGTTCTGCAATGAAGCAATATAAAGTGGTTTGCGTTTTTAAAGGAGTTAGGTAACTAATGGAACAATTGATCTTATTTTTGTTTTACACAAAACTTAAAGCAAGCACATAACTTCTGCCTTCTTTCCGTTTATTTTACATTGGGAAGACCGACAATAATTGGTTTAAAACAGTCAGACGAAATCGTAATGGCAATAACCAGTTATATTGTGTCTTACTAATTAAGAAAGTGAAAATACTGAGACAAAAAAGTTGTATACTTTTATTGAGTTAAGCAGTTAGTATCAACCATTTGCTGAAAGGCATACATTTTACACAGTTTATTGAAACAAATACATTTTATTCTTATTCTTCTGTTTGTAAACTTGAACAACTTTTCTGCAGAGCTGTGGAAAACAACAATCTACCTAGCTAAATAAGCTAAATAAACAATAACTACTTTTAACGCCACGACAGACAATATAAGAAACAATTTCGAATATTAACTTGTACAAAATGCTGAGTAGAACTTGAGTTAGATTTAACAGATTAAATGTATGTAGTTTAGCAGGCATGCTGCATTAAAGAGGATAGGATATGAATTAATATGGTACTGTACTTGGTCATGATATGTTCAAAATTACATCAAAAGTTAAAAAAAGCTCAGATTTTCACCAAATGGCGTCATGCACACGAATGTATTTGAATAACTTCATTACCAAAATTATGTACCTGAACTGTTCCTATGTAATGTCAGGCGGACGTAAATCAGCTTTTAAGTTGTTAGGGACGAAGGCTTGGTTGCGGGAGTACTGGAGAGGGTGGTTGTGTTAGTGTTTTGGGGAGTGTGTGTCTAAATGGGGCTGGTGATGATGAGGGTTTTTGGGGTAATGGTGGGTGATTTTAGGCGGGTGCTGCGAAGGGGAAGGTGCTGAGCCGATGCTGGTTTGAAACTGGGCGGAGACCTTGCAGCGAGACGGTGCGATTGAAATGGGGAAGCCATCAAACATGGCGACAGCTGCAGTCTGCTGGCCCCCTTTTCTGAACAGCCAGCACTGACCGACGCCCTGTTCGACATACGTTGCTTCACAAACTGTAAGGAAAGCCAGAGGAAAAAAAAAGGGGGAAAACTCTTTTTTTGATAGAATGCAAATGGACGGAGTATTCACGAAGGATAGTGACGTTGTCCAGTCGCGGAACGGTGCCGCAGATTGATCAATATTGTGCTCTGTGAATCCCGGTGACCACCCCGTGTCTCAGTAGCTTGGCGGGGCAGGCGCTTTGTACCGGGGCAGGGTAAACATGTTATGCACCAGTCGGGTGAGCCAGGCTGGCAACTTCCAGTCATTCCTGTGGCTCTGAGCAGTGATGCAGCGATTATGTTCGATGGCCGCTCGGTTAGCTTAATGAGCTGCCACTGTTTGTACGTTTTTACCCCATCATTGAGATGCCTATGTTGTCAAAAACAATATAAAGAAAAAAATGGTCAGGGTCGGTACGCCTTTGATGTCAGGTTGTCAAGGTAGTGAAATAGCGCCCTGTTTTCTTTTCAGCGCCACTGTCACATTCAGTTCCCTCAAATATGGTAGATGTTTCCCCTCAGTTTGTAGGTGGATGATTGAATTTTGTTGCTGCTAATCGCCATCTCTGTTATGGTTGTCTGACTGTGGTGTTGTGCATTTTCAGTAAAATGCTAACATTGCCTTCGATTATGCACGATTTTAAGACTGTTAGGCCATTAGATAAAGGAGCAGAATTGGGCCATTCGGCCCATTGATTTGAGGCAATATTAAGATGTTATCTCAGTTGCGGTCGTCAGGGATCAGGACAAATGTAGGACGAGGAAACATCCATATCGGAGTTATTTTCTATTTTTCTGTGGTGAGCCTTTGTCGATTTATAGGAGGTATGTCGAATACTATTGTATCCTTCTAGAGCAATTCTGTCAATTTTATACGCCTCCCTGTGAAACTAGTAATGGATGTGTTTTGGTTGAACAAGGTAATTGTTGCCCGAAAGGTATACAGAAATGCAAATGTTTAAAGTTGGGATCCAGTGGGACCATTCCTTTCTCATTTTAGGAAATTAGCAGCTTGGGTAATGTTCCGTTTCACACTGGGGATGATAGACGGTGTCTGTTCTCTCCGTCTTGTTTGTGCTAAGCGAGCATGTATATTGTTTAATGTTGAAACCATCACATTTTATATGCTATCGTCATCCAGAATGAGAGATGCTGCAAGAAAATTCTAGCAAAACTAGCTCATATAACACGCATGGGCAGGTTTCGTACAAACCAGTGTTAAATTTGAGTCTTTTCGTTTTGGAATGTGGGTGTCCAGGCTTTTGAACAGGCCATTATTCTGAATGTTCAGTGGTTAGGGTTACCAATAAAGCTGGGTAAAGAATGACAACAGAGACATTTGACTGCCATCCGACATTTATAAAGGGACAATATTGAATAATTCAACAGATAATTTTATATCTTTTATTCCTTTTGATTAGGTCGTGGTTATTTTCACAACTGGAAATGTTTAAGCAAACAAAACACAAATGAGTGCGTTCCTTTCCTGCAAATATGGTGTGCTGGTTTCATCAATGCAGTCCGGTGTTTTGCCCAAAAAATGGAGAAATTTTAAATGTGAGTTAGATCAGAAGTACATCAGTTTTCCACTATCTGTGTTGGTTTAAAAATCAATTCGCCTGAAGTTGACCCCGCCCACAGACATGACCACACCCCCATATCTAAATTATGAGAATTGTCAGTTTCCAACAGCAGCTTTTGGAAAAGATTCTTAAAAATTGATTTTGTTGAAGCCTGCAGGCATTAATCGGCGCATTTTGCAAAGCGCTATTTACTTAAAACTGTCTAATCTGGCAAAGACTAATTGGAAAGTACATTAAAGATTAAATAGTTTTCTTGAAAGTTATTTTTAATTATCTAAAATCAGGCTAGTTACTGACAGAGAACCTCACTTAGTAAAAATGTTTTGTTGATCATCACTTGTAGTAATAAAAATAACTGGGTTACCACTCAAATCAGTTTTATTTTTAGTTTTATTTTCAGAACAACAGAGCGATTATGCTGTATTGCACAAATTTCAGTGGTCGGCGGTAAGCGATAAATTTGTGAATTGAATAATGAAATTTTAACTGAAACCAGAAAGGTAGCAAATATAAGTGCAATTTGCACCTGGTTTTCTGAATTTTCGCGAAGCAGAAATTCACAGTCCAGCTTACTAGTAAATGCCAGATAATAAATCAGTGATTTTAATCTTCAGAGCAAACAAGTCCAAGGAGCAGTTATCAGTGCGCTGTTACGTTAGGTGGTCTTCAGCGAAATTAGCACACTACTTACTCTATTGTACAAAAGATTTTCTTTTCTTGATTTATAAACATATTTTTCATTTTTTAAAAAAGAAAAATACTTGACCTAGTTCCAGTATGAGTACATTGTTCAGAAAGAGGTTGGTTATGTAGTGAGAGAGGCATGATGTTAATGAAGCTGACCTGCTATGCTGAACCTGCCATAATGTTCAAGGACGACCAGACTGATGGAGGAAGTCTGACCAATAATGTGTAAAGTCTCACAGATAAGAATAAGCTATTCTGAGCGGGAAGAAAGTATCCTGAAGAGAAGAGGGTTGAAAGATAGTCTCATTAAATATGTTCGACAGAATAACACCAACCATTCGTAGCAGCGTAATTAATACAATCTGGAAGAAAGATTACATAATTCTCAAACAACAGGCATAATTTTAGTGTAAAGAAAATTAATCAACTACACAAAGTATTAAGCACAATTAAAATATTTTCAAATTTCATGAGCACTGGATTCATTCTACAAGATGACCTGATTTTCATTATCCCCACTTAGTTATACTGGCAACACATTTAACTTAAACATAATATACTTACATATTTTATAAACACCTGTTATTTCACATCTCTGGAGCAGGTGGGACTTGAAAATAAACCTTTTGATCCAGTGGTAGCCAAACTACCACTGCATCACGAGCTTTCTGAAGATGACATATGTCTACTTCAGAATTCCTCTTCCTTATGACAAGTCTTATGACTTGTCATTTGAGATTCATTATATTTCTTCTTTAAAATTACATGCTGCAATTATTGGCTTTCTTTGATTAAAGGAAATTCTTCACAATAGACCTTAATATATTTTCTGATTCATTTGACTTTTGCGACTTATATGTTACTTATACATATAAACTAAAATACAACAAAATCTGATATGATGGAAATTTAAGTTAAAGATCAAATTCTACCAATACTAACCAAGCTTATTTTAAGCTCAGTATCATGACTGACTGGGGCCAGTCAGTGCACTGGAAATCCACTATTCTCAAAGTCATCACAAATGTGAAAACCTGATTAGAACACTGAATTTCCAAATTAGCCTGACTGGCTAATTCAGTTTAAAATATTATGCACATAGAATCAAACTGTTTTTAACTAACTGTAAAAAATTGATGATTTTAGAATTTAAGTTCTAGTGCTTTCTTAAAATGCTCATAAAAATACAGTCACACAAAGAGACAAGACCAAAACATTGTAGGTGAGGAAGGAAAATGTCAGAAAAACACAGTTCTGCTACTTGTCCATGTCACAGACTTTAGTGAGTCATTTTCTTTTGAGTCCTTTTGATTTGTTTTGATTCTTTGCTGATGATGAAGGATTGTGGATGCACAGATTCTCAGTATTTTCTTCACTAGTCAATTTATCCGTTCAGTGCCTCTAAAAGTGTTTTTATTCTGATTTTCCCTTTCAACATGAAATTTGGAAGGAGCACAACTTAGAAAGAAACATCAAGGAGAGTACCTATCAACTAAGTATTTTCTTTTACTTTTCCAAATGGGAAGGAGAGTCTAAAATGGATGCTGAATTTTCATAGGCTTGATGTTTCTCCTTATTGTCCATATACAAGACTGTAGTCACCTGCTGGAGAGCCAGTCAAATAGTCGTAACAGTGATGTTAACCTTGAACCCCCAACAACTCGTCTGGATGGAAAAGCCAAACAAAAGACTATTTCTGGGCACAGTTGTTCTCAACACACAAGCTTTACTGAATTGTCTAGAATTCTTCCTCAGTGCTCTAATTATCAGTAACTTTAAAACTTTCAAAATCTTCTTCGGATTTTTCATTAAAAACAGACTCTTCCCCCATTTTATTTCTCTGTCCAAACAAAAGTGGTTGTGACTTGTTTATTTCCCACAGATATATATATATTTTGAAAACTGCTAAATATATGCAATGAGAATACAAAAAGGACTTACACAGAATGCGGAAGTCAAGCCAATGTCAAGTACTTTAGAAGTTGTGGAAAATGCTCACTCAGTCCATACTGTTCATTGCATTTTTAAATTACATGTTAATTCAGATATTATTACCACTATATTCCTATGATCATAGCTGATGTTGGTACTCGAAAGATTTTATCACCAAATGAAGTCTAGCTTTTAAAATCATAAATTTTTCTTTCCTCAACCATGGAGGTCAGTTGTTGAGCGTATTCACAAGAGGCTGCCCATGTACTTTTAGCACAAACAATAAAATACTCATTCAGAAGAAAAAACACATGAACAAGATTATGCTAAGAAATAAAACCCCAGCCTCTTGCTTCAAGAGTGTAAAACAGCATTGGTAAGGCAACAAAACAAATCTCCTCACTTTATTCACCAAGAAAAGAATCTGAAAGTGAAACTAGACTCTTTCACTTTTGTTAACACACAAAATGCAACTTAAAAATTCATCTTAATATTATACTCTGTTCTAATTATTGTAACATGGTTGCCAGTGCATTCCTTTATTATTTTACTCTATCAATTAAAGGTAATATTTTATATTTCAAACAAGGAAGCAAAAATTGAATACAATAATTAGGTTGCCAAATTGGATGATAATAGTTATGAATGTGGAATCAAAGTTTAAAAAATACAAAACAAGAAAACCAGTCATTGATGTATTTGGACTTGCAAAAGATATTTGATATAGTATAGCATAGTAGGCACATGAGAAAAGATGTAGCTCATACAGAAGAAAGAGTGACAGTAGAAAGATGGATTTGGAATTGTCTGACAGAAACAGAGTCCAGTGGGTAACGGTTAGTGGAACTTCTTTAGGCCGAAAGAAATTTTAAAGTGGTGTTCCACAGAGGTCGATGTTCGTCCCTTGTTTTTCCTGACACGTAATAATGGCTTAGACCTTGGTGTACAGGTTGCAGTTACAAAATTTATGGATGACCCAAATCTTGGCAGCTTTATGACATGTCAGGAGGATTGTGTAGAATTTCATGTGGTCAACAGCAGCTTGGTAGAATGGGCAGACAACTGGCAGATCAAGTTCAATGCAGAGAAATGTAAGATGATTAGTTTCTGTAGGAAAAGTATTGGGAGACAATCTAAATAAAGGACTCCATTCTAAAGGGGCTGTAGAGCCAGAGCAGTCTGGGTATATATGTGCCAATACCATTGGAGTTGGGAGGAAATGTTAATAGTTAATGAAGTATATAGTCTCCTAGGTTTTACTAATTGGGACATAGCCTTTAAGTGCAAGAAAATTATGTTGAACTTGTTTAAGACACTAGTTCAGACTTAGCTGGTGTGTTCTATCCAGTTCTGGATTCTTTTGGAGGGATGTGAAGTCTGCAGAAGTGATTTTTGAGAATAGTTTGAGAAGGGTTGAGGCCCCCCAGTTTTGAAGTTGATTGCGGAAGTTGGGAATGTTTTTACTGATGAGAAGGCTGAAGGAGGTCCAGTTAGAGTATTAAAAATCATTGGTGATCTGGATGGAAAGGCAAAAGTGATGTGAGGTAAAGTTTTATCATGCAGTAAGTGATTAGATGATGGAAAATACTGCGCGAAAGTGTGGTGAAAGCATGTTCAGTTGAGACAGTTAAAAGGGAGTGAAACTGTTATTTGAAAAGGAATAATATGCATCTTCACGGAGAAGGTGGAGAGGAAATGGCATAAAGTGAAATGCTAATTTGGAGAGTTGATGTAGACGTGATGAGATGAATGGCCTGCACTGTAACAGTTTTGTGATGAATTTTCTGGTGTGGAGTAGAATGTGAAAATAACATTTGCAAAGTCAAAACGCAATCCATCAAAGTCAGCATTTTTTTGAAGGATAAGTCATATTTGACTGACTTGTTAGAGTTCTTCAAATATGTAACAAACAAGGTGGAAAACAGGGATCCTGTAGCTGTAGAATATCTGAAGTTTTAGCAAGCTTTTGACAAGGTGCCACGTAAAAGGCTAATATGCCAGGTAAGATCACATGGGTTATGGATAATATATGAACTTGGGTCAAAGTTTGGCCAAGCAATTGAAAGCATAGAGTGGATTAAAAAGGTCTTTTTCAGACAAACTGTAACTAATGGGGTGCCACAGGGTTTGGCCCCCAGGCTTCAATTAATTGCAATTTATGTTAATGAGTGGATGCATACTGTAGCCAAATTTGCAGCTTTTACTAAAATGAATGGGAAAGTTGATTGCGATAAAGAAATAAGAAATTCACAAATGTTTATGGATACATTTAGTGAATGGGCCAAAAGTTTGGTAAATGGAGTTCAGTGGGGATAAATGTGAGGTTATCCATGTTGATTGGAATAATAAAAAGGCAACTTATTTTTGAAATGGAGAGAAACTTCAAATCACTCCAGTGCAGATGGATGTAGATGTCCTTGTGCATGAATTGGAGAAAGCTAGTATGCAGGTAATTGTCAGTGGATGTTAATGAGAGATGATTCTGCACTTTCTCATTAGAAATGATTATTGTCATACCCTTGTCTAATAAGAATGTTACTTATCAGCCTTTGCTAAAGTTTTATTTAGACCTTTCTGCATTTGGGCATGGACAGTTTAATTAACAGAATAATTGCATATGGCAATGAACACAATTCAATCATCAGCCTTTAGCCCTGTTTCTGGCCTAATGAAGGAGGAAATTCATTTATGGCACTGCTGAAAGCATTTGGGATCTTAGATACTGACCAGGGGATCTCATGATTTAATGTTCTGGGGTTGAGTTTATTGACCTACAATGATCATAATCAGAGATAACAAGGTGTAGAGCTGGATGAACACAGCAGTCAAGCAGAATCAGAGGAGCAGGAAGGGTGATGTTTTGGGCCTAGACCCATCTTCATTTTTTCTGAAGAAGGGTCTAGACCCAAAACGTCAGCTTTCCTGCTCCTCTGATGCTGTTTGGCCTGCTGTGTTCATCCAGCTCTACACCTTGTTTTCTCAGATTCTCCAGCACCTGCAGTTCCTACTGTCTCTGAAACGATGATCGTAATCATATTTCTTTGAACCGATATGACTCCCGCCTGTTAAGCATTTTTCCTTCGATTCTCATTGCCTATACTCTTTTAGGGGCTCTTTCATGGGACCATTAGCCAAATTTTGCCAGTGTTAAATCAATGCCATCTCACCTATGAAATTGAGCTGTTTTGTCTTATTTAGACCACAGCTGCATGAATTCTGAAGCTGGGTGATTCTAGCAAAATCCAACAGGGTGTCAGTCTTGAGGTTATCAGAAAGCAGTTGCCACTTGTTAGCACAGTAAACTGATGCTCCTTTTCATTACTTAATTGATGATTGACAGCAGGATAATAGGTTGCTAAATTTACCTTACTGGACATGTGTTGCTTTTTGCTGATAGGATACACATGGCCACTTTTGTGTATTGTCAGGTAGATGGCAGTATTGTAGCTGACGTGGTGGTGCAACTAATTCAGGAGCACTGATTCATGGCTCTACAGCTGGAATAGAATCTGGGGTCTTAGCTTTTCTTTGTTTGGTGCACTCAGTCATTTCTTCATGGTCATACTTAGTTCATTTTGATAGTCAGAATCTCCATTGACTGCTTTCCTTTCCCCTTTAGTTAGCATCTGATCTCCATCATACTTCCTGCTAGTGAGTAATATAAAACTCCTTCATATTTCTATAATGCAACAGAGTCAGCTATTTGACTCTACAACAGCGAAGTATTTGAGAAACTTCATGTTAAGTTGGAAATGTGTGACTGAGTAGTGCCTGTTATATACTTAGGAGGATCTGCAAGCCGGGGTAGTGTTTACAGTGTCCAGTGCACAAATTTTGTTTGGAAATTGAATGCATTGAGACTCATAGCTGTACTTCCAAGTCTAAATGCTTTCTCCTGACTTCATCAATAATGGAGAAGGTCTATCCAGTGATGACATACCTGTCATGTAGAAGCAAAGTAGGAGAGTGAGAGGGCTCAGCTTGCCTGGGCTGATAAAATGCTGTGAGCAGCTGATGTTAACAGGAATTGGTTCCACTCTGGAATTCCTGACTGCCTCAAGGGACCTATAATTGCATGTTTGTGCAGTCCAGTACACACCACTCTCTGTGAGGAACACGAATCATCTGCAGTGTATCACTAGTAGTAGTGAAAGTCACTACTGCCTTCCAGCTGAATGCTGTCCTGGTGATATACATGTCTATTGTATTTTGCTAATTTGATTTACTATTAAGCCTGTGTGAATGTCTCTGATGTTTGTGCAAGGTTTCTGTGATTTAATATTCTGAAATTAAAAATTTGGTCCTAGTGATTGACTGGAAGTGTTTCCTCTTGTAGTCCACTGATTTTAGCTAACATACCGAACACTTATGGCTTCTTGGAATTCCCTCCCTCATATTTTCCTATGACTGTGCCCTAATGAGTTGAAATTAATTGTGACTCTATTGTGAATTTAAATTCTAAAACTTCTTCTGCAGTATTGTAGCACCATTTTTTCAAACAATTATTCATTCATGAATAATTGCTGGCTAGGCCAGCATTTTCTGTCCATCTCTAATTGTCCAAGGGCATTTAAGAGTAAGCCACATTGCTGTGTGCCTGCGGTGACCTGTAGACCAGACCAGGTAAGGATAGTAGATTTTATTTCCTCAGTAAATGAGAGGGTCTTTACAACAATTCACAGTAGTTGATTTTGGCAATTTTTTTTTAATTTTAGAAATCTATTGAATTCAAATTTCACTGTCTGCTATGGTGTTCTGATTACTAGTCCTGTGACATTACCATTACATCGCCACCTAACCACATTGCCTACGCAATTGAAACCAATATTGCCACTGATGTTTCCACATTCTAAAAGTTAAATTGCAATGCAGACAATTAGTGCTGTGTAACATCACTTAATAGAGTCATACAGCACAGAAACAGAACTCTTGGTCCAACCATTCCACGCTGAACATAATCCCAGACAAAACTTGTCCCACCTGCCTGCTGCTGGTCCATAACCCTTCCACACTTTTCCAATTCATGTACCTATCCAATGTCTTTTAAACATTGTAATTATACCCACATCCGCAACTTCCCCAGGAAGTCCATTGCACACACAAACCACCCTCTCTGTTAAAAAAAAGCTTCTCATGTCTTTTTAAAAGCCCTCTCCTTTCATCTTAAAAATATGCCCCTTGTCTTTAAATCCCCCATCCTAGGGAACAGACGATAACGTTAACTTTATCAGGTTACCTGTCAACCTCCTACGCTCCAATGGCAAAAGTCCCAGGCTGTCCAGCCTTTCTTTATAACTCAAACCTTCCATACCCAGCAACTTCCTAGTAAATCGATTCTGAACCATCTCCACCTTAATAATATCCTTGCTATAACTGGGCAACTATAGGAAATTGTATTGGATATCAAGGTATTGTACCGGTTGGTTGTTTTGATCATTTTCTAATATAGTGTGTAAGGAATGTGAGTGAATTTCATAATATGATTTCGGTACTGTGTCAGTTTCTGTTGGAAAACAGGCCTGGTTATGTCAGCATTCCTAAATAACTCTGGAAGGACACGTTGCATGTCCTGCACCAACCATGATTAGTACTTAGTTTTCCTCACCAAAATTTAGTGTTTCAGCCAAATATCAGTGTTCTGTCTCTTCAGCACATATCTGAGTTCAAGTGAGAACTGGAAATTGTAGTATTTGCTGCTATAACAGATCTGTTATATCTTGCATTCCTTCAATTTCTGCAGTCTTATTTCTTCCAAATTCTCCGTTCCTTGCTCACAGTGTAAGTGGCTTGTGGTCTATTGATTCTGATATTCTTCCTGTACTCTAGTCATCATGTTATTCAATTTAACTTTTCAGCAAAAAGGAGAGGTGCTGATTGATGTGGTGATTTGTGTCAGGAAAAGTACCAAAATGCAGAACTTTTCTCTTCTTGGGCAAGTTAAATAATCGTTAGAGAACACTGCTATTTTTGCTCCTCCTATTTACTTGCTGTATTCAGGTTGATATGTATGTGTGTCAATAGAGCACTGATTTTCATGTATCTTGATTTTCATTTGTCTTTTAACACAGGTATCAGTCAAAACTCATTCATTTGCACATTTGAGTTGGGACCATTGAGCATTTTCTTAGTGAGATTGATGAAACGGTAGGCACTGATTGGAATGAAGGATGGGAGATTTTGTGGGAAAGCGAAGTTGAAGAAAGTGAATAGAAATCAGCTGTGGTAATAAAAACCGACAGAACTGTGGACGCTCTAAATCAGGAACAAAAACGGAAGTTACTGGAAAAGCTCAGCAGGTCTGGCAGCATCTGTGAAGAAAAAACAGAGTTAACATTTTGGGTCTGGTGACCCTTCCTCTTCACCTGTGTAACTCTTCTTCAGCAACTTCTGTTTTTGTCAGCTGTAATAATGGTTGCAATGCTGACTGATTACAGGCTCCCTGAGCTGCAAGCTCTTGCTGTTTCCATTTAGAGTATTTTTATCTATGACATGCATTTACTTCCTGAGCTGCCAAGTTACAATATATTCATAACTTAATTTTGAGGGTTTTAAATATTACAATTTTGTTAGAATCTCAAGATGGGGAAATTACAAGATATGTTTTGTGCCATTTTGCCATATCTGCTGTTTTGTAATTTTGGGGCTCATCCTTGCACCACAAAAATCTCTTCCAAGCCACTTTTAAAAGCCATTCTCTGCATATCCAGATCTAATTTAGAAGCCAATTAATTGTCACATCCCACAGAACTATTACCAACAACCTAGTCTGAAGCTGGATGAACAGGCTTCCCAGCATTTATCTCAGTTAAGCGGCTTGCTTGCTACTTGAAAAGTATTATAAGGTCATTACTATAGGCTTGACATTATTAGCCGTAACATCCTCATTTTCCTTAAAATTCATTCACAAGATTCACACGTTTGAGAGACACATGTTCTTACAAAGTCCAGAACAAGTCTTTGGGGGAATCAGACATCTGTACTTCTTTTTTGGCAGGCTAACCATCTACTTGTTAAACTATAAATGTTATTTATTCCTGGGTTCTCAGGACTTTTTCGCTTTTCTGGGAGTTCCATCTCCTTGCATGTCATCGTTTCCACTGAAATAATCTCCTCCAGGAAAACTCCAAAAATTGTTCCGCATAATGCATTTAAAGCTTGACTTTACTACTGTCTTTGCTTTTCAGTCAGTGGGACATTTGACATATTTATCTAATTGCACTTTGCAAAACTGAATCTCGTGATGAAGTGATGACTAGTACTGAAAGTGCTGTCAACTCTAAATTTCTGATTGTTTCTCACTCAGTGGGGCATACAGTAAATGAACAGACCAGATGGGATCCTTTCTAGCATACTGCCTCAACTAATTTATTGAATTTCTCACCCAGCATTGGATTATTCTAATATTTCCTTAACTTAATTTTAGATTATATTAGCCCCCAGTTTTTCATTGTCATTCACGTGTGGAACAATTTTTCCATTTAAAGAAAATAAAACATTCATCAGAAGGGGCTTGGGAATTGTATGGAATGGGTTTGGAAAAAGGGGAACCGTTTCATCAGCTGATTGCAAACAACAAACATACAATACAGCTGAATGATGAAGAACTTTCTTTCAGTAATGGATATATATTGCTCATAATCAGGACCTAATTTTTACTGACCTCCAAAAAATGCTGCACATTGTCTCTGCTGAAGCAGGTCTGGCAACATTTTCTCCATTCTCAACACTAATTATCTTTCCAAAAGACATGGTCAGAGATCAGCTGACAATGAGAAGCAGAATTCAAAAAAAAATTTATTTAGTGATATTTACAATGATAATTTTGTTAATTGTATGCCAGTTGAATCTTCAGTTGTTTTCCCATTGTGGGCATTAATTGGAGACTCACATGCAGTGGTGTAGGGGAACAGAATGTAGTTGTTGAGTTGGAGGGGCGCGATATATAATGTGTTTGTCGTACTTTTAAAATTAAAATCACTTTCCTACAGTACTACCATTCATTGTCTCACTATCTGAATTTTAACAAATTTAAACCAAGCCCTCTGCTCTTATTTGTCTTTGGTGCTATCAGATGTACTTGTTCTACTTCTTAATCCACAGACACTGATTAAGAAAATAAACTGTAAAGGCAAGTAATGAAGTGGTTTTGTTGGGTGTGTCATGATCACTGTTTTGTTTCCCTGTACAAATTGCTTAATTACATCATCACCTGTGATCAACTATCTGAAACAAACCATACTGGGAACAAACAAAAAAAAAGTCTCAGTTTTTAAGATGATTTGTAGTTCGGGTTGTGGATGAGATTGTAGACTTGCTCACCGAACAGAGCTGGTGTGTTTGGCTGAAAACGTTTCGTCACCCTGTTAGATAACATCATCAGTGCGCCTCTGGTGAAGCGTTGGTGTTCTGTCCTGTTTGTTATTTGTATGCCTCAGTTTGCTGGGTGGTTAGCATTGCTTCTGGTTCTGTTTTTCAGTGGTTTGTGTATCAGGTTCAGGTCAATGTGTTTGCTGATGGAGTTCCGGTTGGGATGCCAGGCCTCGAGGAATTCCCTGGCATGTCTCTGTTTGGCTCGTGCTATTCTGGATGTTTTGTCCCAATCAAATCTGTGTCCTTCTTTGTCTGTGTGAATTAAGACCAGTACGAATTGATCATGTCTGTTGGTGGCTAGTTGATGTTCGTGTATCCGTATGGCCAGCTTTCTTCCAAATCGGCCTGTGTAATGTTTTTCACAGTCCTTGTATGGTACATTGTGTATTACATTAGTCATATTGGTTGTGGGTGTGGGACCCTTTATGTTCGTCATTAGCTGTTGCAGGGTGGTTGTTGGTCTGCAGGCTACCCTAATACCCAGGGGCCTGTGTAGTCTTGTGATCATCTCTGATATGTCCCTGATTACACTGGGGTGACTAGTGTGTCCAGCTGTGTTGTGTCTTCTTGTTGTGATCTGCCATGGATGTAACAGTGAATTGTGCTTTTTGGGTATCCATTCCTTTTAAAATCTCCATACAAGTGCTCTTGTTTTGCTTTGTGCAATTTCAGATTACTGCTATATGTTGTGGCTCGTTTGAATAATGTCCTGATGCAGCTCCGTTTATGGGTGCTGGTGTAATTAAGTATCTGGTCCAGTATCTGGTCCGTATGTGTGGACTTTCTGTACACTAGCCTGGAGTTCCCCTTTGTTCCTATGTTTTACCTTTATGCCCAGGAAGGGTATTCAGTTACTGGTCTCTTCTTCTTTTGTTGCTTATGTGTCAGTGGGTTTCTTCTAGTCTTGTGCATTTGATAAGCATAAAGGTGTCATCTACACAGTAGACCTGGAGATTAGGTTGTATAGCGGGGAGAACTGTCCATTCTAACCTTTGCGTTACCGCTTCTGCAGTCAGTCCTAGTATTGGGGATCCCATTGGTATTCCGTTGATTTGTTTGAATACACCTTCAATGACTGTATATTCAACTATCCTTCCTAGACATAATGGTAGAACATAAGATCAACTGGGAACTCCAGATTAATGTACACAGAAAGACCACACGTACGGACTAGATACTTAATTACACCAACAACCACACCAACACCCATACACAGAGCTGCATCAGGACATTATTCAAATGGGTGATGAAATGTCTGTAATCAAACACATTGGCTTGCTGAGCATGTCTGCAACCTCAAACAAACAACTGTTATGACTAAGTCAGAAAGTGTGAACTGGCTCCTCTCTTTTTAACTTCGTAAACTGGTCATAACAAATGTTTTCATTATATTTAACATGAGAAGTAAGGTACTAACCACAAACTTTAGCTCAGGAAAAGGAGGAGCAAGTTCATGATCTCCTGACCCTGAGAAAAGTAATAAAGATGCATTGTCAAGCAGAAAGCCTTTCTGCTGTCACTTGCATACGCACACGTAGACATGCACACACACTTCAAAGGGCAGAATGCCCTGTTTAGAATCTTCTGCACGTCCTTGAGATGTAAGATTTCAACCTGATACACCAGTTGGTTAGTTGGTTTCTTAGATGCCTTCAGCAGTAGTGGATGTTCTGCAAAGATTAGTAATTGATTGAGTTGCTTTTAAGATTTACAAAAAACTAAAATAAATTCAGGGATAAAGTACAATTTGAGAGAAACCCAGATAGTAAGACCTTCGCTGAATATTTTTAAATGGAAAAACAGTAACGTCAACCCATGGTGGCTTTCTATGTAATGAGCCTGGAGAATTGATAATAGAAAGTCAGGAAATGGAGGAAGCGTTGAATATATATTGTGTGTCTGTCTTCATTGTGAAGACTTGGAAACTCCTTTAAAAGCAAAGTAAAACTCCTTGAAAGTAAAGATCTTAATGAAAGGGAAAATCGTAAAACAGTAACCATCGCCAGAGGAAAGGTGCTGGACAAATAATCTGACAAGAGGTAGAATGGAACCAAAACAACAATAAATTTTTTGTCATAGAGATATACAGCATGGAAACATACCCTTTGGTCCGACTTGGGCATGCCGATCAGATATCCTAGATAAATCTAACCCCATTTGCCAGCATTTGGCCCCTATCCTTCTAAACCCTTCCTATTTATGCACCCATTCAGATGCCTTTTAAATTAATTGTAACTGTACTAACCTCCACCAGTTCCTCTGGAAACTCATTCTATACACGCACCGTACTCTGCATGAAACAATTGCCCCTTAGGCTTCTTTTATATCTTTCCCCTCTCACCTTAAACTACGCCCTCTAGTTCTGAACTCTCCCAGCCTTGGGAAAAGGTCTCAACTGCTTACCTTACACGTGTCCTTCATGATTTTATAACCCTCATTAAGGCCACACCTCAGCCTGCGATGCTGCGCCTCAGCCTATTTCAGCCTCTCCCTAAATCCGATGATTTTCTTCAGAGGGTGGCAGAGAGCTCTTTTTTTTTTAACTGAATTAGTGTCAATAACCAATTTATATCAGAGAATTTTTGTGGTGCAGAAGAATGTCATTTGCCCCGTCATGCCTGCATGTTTCTGTTACCTAGTGCCAGTGGTCTGCCTTATCCCCCATATCATTCCACACCATTTCTCTCTAAATAATCACTGAATGCTGTCTTGAATTCCTGATTTGAACCTACCTCCATCCCATCCCAGAACCCTGACTACTTTCTAAGTGAAAAAGATATTTCTCACATGACACTTGCTTCATTTACACATCACTGTAAATCTATGCCGTGCTGTGCTGCTGTCTTGCAGAATCACAAACTGTCTCTCTGTACCTACTCTGTCCTGTCTGCTCATGAAAATTTCCATCAGATCTCCTCTTTGCTTTCTTCCCTACAAAGAGACCAGTCCCAACTTCTTCAGTCTCATGACTGAAGTTACTCATTCCTCAAATTATTTTTTAAAATCACTTCTGCATTCTCTCCAATGAGTTTACATCTTTGCCATATTATGGCACCCACAACTGTACACAGTACTTCAGCTGAGTTCTAACAAATATCTTGAACAACACCTAGTTGTTTTTGCACTCTGTACACTTGCTAATAAAGTCAAGAACACTATATGCTTTACCTACTACTGTCTCCACCTATCCTACACTTCCAATAATCTCTGAACATCTACACACAGGCTCCACTGCTCCTGCACCCCCTTTAGAATTGTAGCCTCCTACTTTGTATTCTTTGTTAATGTTCTTATGATCAAAGTGCACCACCTCACAGTTCTGGGCACTGAATGTTACCTGTCACCCATCTGGCCACTTTACTGACTTGACAGTGACCTGTTGGATTTCCACACTGTCCTCGTCACAGTTTATACATCTTCCAAGTTTTGTATCATCTGTAAACCTGGAAACCGTCCTCTGCACATCAAGATCAAGAACATTAATATATTTTCAGGAATAGCAAGGATCCCAATACTGACCCCAGGGAACTCCTATACGAATCTCTTTCCAGCACAAAGAATATCCTTCGACCATTACTCTATTTCTTATCACTCAACTAATTTTGTGTCCACATTGTCACTGTTCCTTTTTTTACCATGACCTGTAAATTTTCTCACATGCAGCAATGTATCAAACACCTTCTGGAAACCTATTTCCCACATTAACAGCATCACTCTTATGCTTGCTTTACATAGACTATCTTTTCAATTTACCACTGTATGTCCTAACATTCAAGATAGTCCCAGTTATTTTTTCACTAATGCTTCCTATTACTGAGTTGCTGTTTAGATTGGACAATAATTTGGATATAATTGTGGAATGCTGAGGCCAGTGGTTATTCATTCTTATAATTATGATGTTCTAGCTGCCCTGTTGGTCAGCCATGTGTTTTTTTTCAAGTACTGTACTATAAACTGTTTTGAATTGTTAATGCAGATATGTGGTGTCTGCTGAGATAGTAGACACATTGGTATAACATTTTTCAAAGCTATCATCAGATTGGAAAACAGGAAATGCAGCTTCCCTATTCAAGAAAGCAGGGAATTGGCGAGTAGAAAATTACAGGCCAGTCAGTCTAACAAATGCCATTGGGAAATGGTCAAATCTATAGTAGGACACACCAAACATATGTGTACACAGGCAGAATTAACATGATTTTATGGAAGGAAAACTGTGTTTAATCAGTTTATTCGACTTTGAGGAAGTAACAAATATCGTGAACGAAGGAGAACCTTTTAAATCTGGTGTATTTTGATATCAAAAAGACACTTGAATTAATGCCAAATGAAAGGTAATTACACAAAATAAGAATAAGAATTCATGGCTTTAGAAGTGAGATATTATCTTGGACAGGGAAATAGCTTGCTGAGAGGATCCGGTAAATGGGGATAAATGGGTCATTTTCAGTTGGCAAACTGAAACCAATAGAGTGCGACATGGACCAGTTTTAGAGGCCCAGATACTTGCAACCTATATTAATGATCTGGATGAGGAAAACATATATGCGATTGTTAAACATCCGACCAATATACAAATATAGGTACGCAAGTAAGTTGTGAAGAAGATTTAAGGGAAAGAATCTGAGATAGGGTCTTGGGCAATGTGAGCTATCGTGAAATGTGTGGCAGAATTGAATGAGAAGTCTGGTAAGGTCCATTTCAATGTTGAGATCATCTTGATGTATTTATAATACTTTCCGCAAGAGGCATGTTGAAATTCATGCTTGGCGACAGTGAAATGCCCATTGATGAGGATTAATCCTTGTTAAAAGCCACAACTTGCCTCATTATTATTTAGCCCCCCATCTTACCAATTTTTACCTAAACAAGCTAGATGTCAGGAAAACTTGACAATGAAGCCAGAGCCTATTCCTGACAAATACAGCTTGGAGCTTTCTCCATTTTGTATCCATGTTGGCTGTGACAAGACCTCAGCCCAGGGCACAATTAACGGGTACGAGAGACACACACCCTTCTTCCAGGGATATCTGCATCTGGTGCCTGCCATTATCCTAACACTTCATCTATTCACTGGCAGTGTGCTCTAGAAACACAGACTTGCATTGCAGGCTACACCACCAACTAACATTAAAAGTCTGCAGTACGGATAGTTTGCACACAGGGACACAAACCCAGCTCACAGACTGGATCAGGCTGCATGTCAGGGATACTCACATGTCCTCTTAGCACTCATGACTTATTGCCTACCTGCATGCTCATAGTATCCCTGCTTTGCCTTGCTGTGCTAATTGGCACAGCTTGCCTTACTGTAAAACTGTTTTCAGTCTAGGGGACATGCACATCTTGTAAAATGGCTATGTTAGTCTCACACATGCACCTGTGACTTATGCAATAAGCCTATAGCATGTGTGTAAGTAGGCAGCCATGTCACAAGGCCTTAGGACATGCTCCTCAATGAAGGCCATTGAGGCACCCATCAGGGTGTCTTGGCAGAGTAAGTCAAAGACAGCCTCCAATACCAGCCCAGGGAATTGGCTGCTATTAGGGTCTGTGACTCTGTTGATCAGGGAGTCAGTTACAATCAGTGTTTTGGCTATGTGGCAGCAAGTCCAGAGGCTTGGGCTAATGCTGTAAGGGAGAAGTATATGCACCAGTCAGGGCTCTGGGCACGTATTGTTGGTCGAGGAGTTGTACCACAGTCAACCCATTGGATCTGTCCTCAGAAACTAAGGGGGAAGTGTTTTTTTTGTGGTCTTGGAGTGGGTGGGTGTCAATGTTACAGCTGTTGCCACAGGACTGACCTCGGCAGTTTAATCTTTGGGATGAGCTTTTGCAGGTTTGCAGTAGAATTGTGAATGAAGGGTAGCAGGATTTATGAGGTGGGATCTGATACAGCATGGCTGGGAATGGGGTAATGCAGGATAGAGGGCCATGTACAGTCTAGAGCAGCCTGGCCTCAAGCACGGGTTGGGTGGCTATGCACTGGAGGACCACACCCAACACGGTCACTTAATATTCCTAGACTCTTGCTGGGAGGGATAGGCAGGTGTAGATGCGTATAGGTGCGTTGGGTGGGCACTTGGAGAAGAGTGAAGGCTGTGGGGTAAATGGATGGACTACTAGAAGGGAGGTGTGAATATTTTGGGGGCTTACCAGAACATTCAGGTTCAGGATGAAAACTGCAGGTAGAGGAGCGCTCACTGTTGCCCTTCATTACGCTGGAAATCAGAAGTGGGCAATGATGAGAAGAATGGCTGTGACCATATTTAGAGTGGGCAGGGTAATTGACTTGACATGCAGCAAAAACCAGGCATTAGGTCTATTACGGAGAAAGAATATTGGGCATAGCTGTATGGGCAGAAATTTATAGAGTGGCAGAACATGAGCTGTGGTGGAAGGTGGGTTCAGTAGCAGAGATGATGTATGTGAGGTAGCATAGAGAGAGGAGTGTGGCACTTACTGGGCAGAGTGCAGAAGGTCACTGACCTTCGTTCTGCATTGCTTCACGGTACTGGAGGCCGTACTGATCTGAAGTTGACTTCCAACCAATCTGCCTAAGTGTGGTGGTGCAGTCACCTCTGCTGGTCCTTTGAAAAGAGCTGCCTGGCCTCAAGCAGGGGTTGGGTGGCTATGCCCTGGAGGACCACACCCAACAGCTTCACTTAAGGCAGTGCCATCTTCCCCTTTGCCAATATGTTCTCACTCTATCTGATAACAAGCAAGGAAGCTCCAAAATATCAGCGCTCGTCCTGGTGCACAATTGGCTTTTATAGGTAGTGCAGGTGTAAGGGATGTCATTGCTTCAGCGGATAGCCACACGTTGTTCCGGGAATGGCATGTGGCAAGAATGGGGCAGATGTTATAGATGCTACAGTGGAGTAGTAGGAAGTTAATGAGGCGCGTTTGGCAAAATAGGGCAGGTCAGCTCGCTTGGCCTCACAGCAGAAATCCCTCCCAAAAACACAATGCAAAGTGGGCTTAGCCAAAAAGAAACATAAGATTCAGTCCAAGGAGTCTGCAAAAGAATATGGGTAGATTATTGACTAAAACATAGCAGATGGAGTATAATTTTGGAAAATGTGAGCCTGTCCCCTGGTCAGAAAACTTGAAAAGCAATCTAGCATTTAAACGGAGAGAAATTACAGAACTTGGGGAATACATAGTTATATAGATGTCAAAGTATGGATTACAGATGCAAGGCGAATGGCATGTTGTTGTTTAGTGTAAGCAGAACAGAGTATAGAAGTGGATAAGTTTTGCTGCAGTTGTACAGGGCAATAGGGGGACCACATCTTTATACAATTTCAGTTTATTTACTTAAACAATATCATTGGATCAGAAGCAGTTCAGTCCAATCAACTGATTCCTGGGTTGAAGGAGTTGTCTTATGAGGCAAGTTTGGACAGGCTAGGTCTTTCCCCCACACGGAGTCAATGGCCTAGTGGTATTATCGCTGACTGCTAATCCAGAGACCCAGGTAATATTCTGGGGGCTTGGTGTTTGAATCCCGCCACGGCAGATGGTGTAATTTGAATTCATTAAAAATCTGGAATTAAGGAAAATGCCATCCTTATCTGGTATGGCCTCCAGGCCCCCGGCAATGTGGTTGATACACAACTGGCCTCTGGGTAATTAGGGTTGGGCAATAAATGCTGGCCGAGCCAGCGATGCCCTCATCCCCTGAATTAATAAAGGGAAAATAAAGAATCAGTTAGAATATAAAAGAATTGGAGATGATGTTATTGAAATACATAAGACGCTGAGTGGATTTCAACGTAAGAGATTAAAACCAATGAATGCCATTAAAATGCAAGGGATTTTCAATTTAATGTGAAGATGAGAATTTTTTTTCTTTACTGTCAGAGGTCATTAACACATGGAACTTTGTCCTGCAGGATTATTGAATGTTTATAAGGATGAGTTCGATATATTCTTGATTGACAAACAAGTCAAAAGGAATAGACAGGAGTGTAAAGTTGAGGCTATAACCAGACGACTGAGTTCTATTTGAATGGCTAAGCCAGCATAATGGGCTGAATGACCTACACCTATTTCTAATCCATTTGTCTGTATATACATGTAGTTACAGATTTACTGATTTTGAAAATAGAGATCAGAAATGGAGGCATGCCACAATAAGTAATCTTCTCAGGTTACAGTGAGCAAAATATATTGTTGAAAATTGTTTATAGCGATATTATATTTCCTTATTGCTTCAGAGCATTTGTCTCAGTTGGTTAACTTCTTTGTATATTTGCCTTAAGTTTTGTTAATTTACTTGTTTATCCATGTATTTGATAATTCCTTTCATAGAGTTACTCACGAGACTGTCCATCAAGTTCAGGGTCCATGATTAGAATAATAACATAGAAACATAGAAAATAGGTGCAGGAGTAGGCCATTTGGCCTTCTGAGCCTGCAGCATCATTCAGTATAACCATGGCTCGCATGCAGTCTCAGTATTTGTGCCCTGCCCCCAAGCCTCTTGATCCCTTTAGCCTCAAGGGCCACATCCAGCTCCCTCTTGAATATACCTAATGAACTAGCTCCAACAGCTTCCTTTGGGAGAGAATTCCACAGGTTCACAACTCTGAGTGAAGCAGTTCTTCCTCGTTTCAGTCCTGAATGGTTTACCCTTTATTCTTAGAGTGTTGACCCTAGTTCTGGACATCCCCAATGTTGGGAATATACTTCCCATGTCTAGTGTGTCCAGTGGCATTAGGATTTTATATGTTTCTGTGAGATTCCACCTCGATCCCCCCATTCCTCTAAATTCTAGAGAATATAAGAACCATCAATCTAGTCTTTCCTCATATGTCAGTCCTGCCATCTGGGAATCAGTCTGGTAAACCTTCACTGGAATCCATTAATAGCAAGAATATCCTTCCTCAGACTGGGAGACCAAAACTGCATACAACAATCAAGATGTGGCCTCACCAAGGCCCCATATAGCTACAGCAAGACATCTTTCCTCTGATACTCAAATCCTCTCACTATGAAGGCCAGCATGCCGTTAGTTTTCCTCACTGTTCGTTGCACCTGTGTGCCAACCTTCAGCGACTATTCCACCATGATACCTAAGTCTCATTTCACCTCTGCTTTTCCTAAACTGCCACTACTCATATAATAATCTGTCCAGTCCAACCTGTCTCTGCCTCCCGAACCGGTTCTTCCTCTCACCCATCCCTTCCTCCCACCCCAAGCCGCACCCCCAGCTACCTACTAACCTCATCCCACCTCCTTGACCTGTCCGTCTTCCCTGGACTGACCTATCCCCTCCCTACCTCCCCACCTACACCCTCTCCACCTATCTTCTTTACTCTCCATCTTCGGTCCGCCTCCCCCTCTCTCCCTATTTATTCCAGTTCCCTCCCCCCATCCCCCTCTCTGATGAAGGGTCTAGGCCCGAAACGTCAGCTTTTGTGCTCCTGAGATGCTGCTTGGCCTGCTGTGTTCATCCAGCCTCACATTTTATTATCTTGGAATCTCCAGCATCTGCAGTTCCCATTATCTCTAATAATCTGCCTCCCTGTTTTTGCATTTTTCAATAATATTTAAAATTTTTTTAAAAACTTTTTTTTACAATATACCAAAGAGTGGATTGGCAAGTAGCTGTTTTAAACAGAAATTTTTCTTCATGATGAAAAAGGACAAGAAAGGGAAGAATTAATTTATTTTTGAAGTGTGCCTTTTTATTTTGCTTGAGAATGAATGACAGCAAAAAGCATATTACTAACATTTGCTCCAGTTTTAACTTGCCTGTGGTGAAGGGCTGTGACTTGAGACGTACGACAGAATGTCATAGGAGGTATCAATTGTGTGCCCATTGCTGGTCTGTTGTGATACCATTTTGTTAGTGCTGGGAAAGCTGGCTATGAGCTACTTATCCAGAAACGAACTGAGCCACTTATGAGACCAGTGAAGGGCTACTTTCTGCATTCATTTGCCATTTCCCTCCATGACATGGGGCGAATATCTGGTGAAACTTGACAGAGTTTGAACAGGTATTCCTTTTGGGCACTCAACAGGGGCAATGTTGCAATTTCAGCCCTCAGCAATGGCCATCGATAGCTGGGTACTACTTTGATTGTGTTGGCAGCTCTTCTCCATTGGCTACTACCCTTATTAAGAATTGTGGCTCAGGTGATGCCCAGGTAATTGGCCACTGCCAGGAAGATGCTGTCTGGATCCTGTCACCTGGCTCAATAAGTCTTTTTTTTATCTTCTCTTTGGTTGAGTCTCTGCTGTCTTAGCCAATTTTGGAAAGATTTCAGCTGTTTTCTCCAGATAGCTGTTGGAGCCAGAGGGAATTCTTTACAATGTAAACGGCAATGCAAGTAACAGAAATCCACCTTTTTAATTTATTCTAATCTACCAAAGAGTAAGATAACATTAAACTCGAAAATTGAAAATCAAAGTACAGGTGAGAAGCAAGTCATAAATAAAACAAAATGTTTGTTGTTTGAAACAATTCTGAAATAGAACAGTTTCAAGTTGATTGCAAAGACTTTATCTGTGTAATGATAGGCATTCTGTAAGTAGACAAACAGGAGGCTGGAAGAACACAGCAGACCTAGCAGCATCTTGAGGAAAGGAGCAGGCATTACCCTGAAGAAGGGTAATACCTGAAACGTTGACTGCTGCGATCCTCCACATGCTGCCTGGTCTGCTGTGTTCTTCCAGCCTCCTGTTCACCTACCTTGGATTCCAGCATCTGCAGTTTTTCTGTCCCTAATTCTGTAAGTAGGTTTGAATTAAAATACATTATGAAATAATTATTTTATTTTAATCCAGGTCCTTCTTACGTAAGACGCTAGAGGTTAATCTCCAAGGTGCACAATGAAAAGATGGCGCAGCCACTGCTTGCACCACCAGGACCAGACAGCCTCCGCCTTTTTACCCGAGAATCTCTTGCAACTATTGAGAGATGCATTGCAGAGGAAAAAGCCAAGAAGCCCAAGGACCATCATGTGGATGACGATGAAAATGGCCCAAAACCAAATCGTGATTTGGAAGCCGGTAAATCATTACCATATATTTATGGTGATATACCTCCAGGGATGGTTTCTGAGCCATTGGAAGACCTGGACCCATTTTACAGCACACAAAAAGTGAGTGTTGATCGGATTTTTGAATGAATGCACATCTGTGATAACACAAACAGTTCTATCATTGTGAGATTTTTCTTTTTTGATTTGTCTTGAAAAAAAATCTTGCCTGCATATAACATAGCAGCTGTTATGTTATCAATAATTACATCTATTTATATGTAAAATTACATGCAACTAGCAATAATTACTCATGATTCTTCCAAGGTTTTTTTTGTGTGGGAACAGTAGAATGTAAAGCTTCATGCTTTATAATTGTTACCTGTGCAGAACTGATCTTGTTGTTTAGTTTCTCATTTAATTCTCGCCCTTGTCTATTATGAATTTGTTTTCACCAGGCAGCTGAAATGAAGATTGAGTTTGTTCTGCTGTTGCTGCTGGGAATACATTTTACGTTCTAGATGATGAATAACTAGTTTTGGAAAACTTGCATCTCTTGGTTTTGTTGGAATATGACACTAAAGGCAATCAATGTGCTTCTTGTGAATCCTTTTCATCTACATATCTCTATGACCATCCCCTTGCAGTGACTTCCTAAGAAAATAATTTGCTTGTTGTTAAGCCATTTCTTCCATACTTCCTTATTGCTGTTCTTTTCTTCTCTATTATACTCCTTCTATGTCTCTTCCTCTTCCTCTCTCCTCTCATTGCTAACCTGTTTTGTTATTCTGTTTTTATAATGGAAATTGAAGTTGGGGATTCTCAGAACAGACTGTTGATTCACTCTTGCCACTTCATACATGTTAGTGAAATCAATGATGATTTGGTCTTCAAAACTTACCCATAATTTATTAACTTCAGTACCTCACAATTTATTTTGACAGTCTGTTGAAAATCTGTGTAGAGAGAAGCAGAGTTAATGTTTTGGGACTGGTGTCCCTTCGTCAGAACACTGGACTCAAAATGTTAACTCTGTTTCTCTCTACACAGATGCTGCTAGACCTGCTGAGTTTCTCCACAATTTTGATTTTTTTCTAGCACCTGCAGTTCTTTGTTTTATTTTCCTCTCAAAAATTTTATTGACTGTGCTTTCAGCTCCCCCATCTAATCTTTTCCACTTCCTCCTTAATATTATCATCCACAAAACATTCTAAGATATTCATCTAACTCAGGAATTTTAACATCCAACCACAGTAGATTCATTTATCTCTTGGTCTGCATGTGAGATTTTAAGTTTGTTGTCACTGAACATTATGGCATCAGTAACTTAGATGCAGATTCAAAGTGTCATGTAACCAGATCTGGCTATGACACAAAGCTAATGGAGAAGCAATCTGTGAGATGGATGCAAATAAATGACAAGGGAATGTAGCCTTGTTAAATGGTGGCAATAAACTGGCAGATGCAGGGAATGCAGGCTCGTGATGAAGTGAAACTGTCCATTTTGGCAAGAAAAATGGAAAAACAAAATATCTTTTAAGAGCTAAGAAATGAGTAGGCACTGCATTTTGGTTGTCCTTTATGGATAAATCACAGAAAGTTGATATACTGATACAGAAAGCAATGAATAAAGTGGTATGTTAGTTTTAATTCGTTAGCTTTGTGTTGAAATGTAGGGGTAAGAAAGTCTTAGTGCAATTACAGAAGGATTTGAATCATAAAATTGCATGGAAGCAGGCCATTCAGCTCATCAAATCCACACTGACCCTCTGAAGAGCATCTCACCCAGACTCACCCCTCCTACCTGTAAGCCTGCATTTTCTATGACTAATCCATCTAGCCTGCACATCCCTGGACATTATGGGCAATTTGGCATGGCTAATCCATCTGCACATCTTTGGACTTTGGGAGGAAACTGGAGCTCCTGGAGGAAACCCACGCAGACACGGGGTGAATGTGCAAACTCCACACAGGCATTGCCCAAGGGTGGAACCAAACCCTGGGTCCCTGGCATTGTGAGGCAGTAGTGCTAACTACTCAGCCACTATGCCTCCCTTGAATTTGGTGAAACTGCTCTTACAGTACTGCATCCATTTTGGTATCCTTGAAATGCAACAAAAACTTATTGGGGCTTGCCAAAGAGAAGGGGCTGAGTAGAATAGGCTTAGATTTTCTGGATTTATGAGAATAAGATGTGTTTTGATTGAAAGGTGTACATTTTACAGTTTTTAAGATAAACATTGAGATTTGCTTCTTTGACTGAGGGGCTATAAACTGGAGGTCATAATCTCAAGATAAGGCATTTTGGATTGAAATTATGGGAAATTCCTTTACTTAGAAGTTTGGAAATGCCTGAAATCCTGGAGCCCAAAGGGCCCGTGAATGCACCACAGATGAATGGTATCTAAGACTATCACTCAGAGATGCTTGGCTACTCAGCGAAGATAGGAACAAGCTGGGAAAGTGGAGCTGATGTGCACATTCAGTAATAATCACACTAAATGAAGTAGCAGATCAGTAGGCTGAAATAAACAGGGAAAATGCTGGAGAGACTTGGGTCTGGCAGCACCTGTAGAGAGATAAACAAAGTTAATATTTCAAGCCTGTTATAACTTCTCCAGAACTCGTATTAGACTCTTAACATTAACTCTGTTAATTTCCTCTCTCCACAGATGCTTCCAGATCTGTTGAGTTTCTCCAGTAGTTTCTGTGTTTGTTTTATTTCCAGCATTCACAGTATTTTGATTTTATTTATAATGAATAGCCTGTACGTCCGCAGCTTCTATGTGGACTCTTACTTTTTATATTTTTAATTAGTCCTAAGTTGCTGATTTATATCTGTAAAGTATTGGACATAACAAAATGGTCTGGAAATATGGAAGTAATTAGAAGTCATTTTCTGCGAGTAAGCATTTCTTCGGAAGGGATAGAAAATAATTATTATGCTTAGCGAGCATGTGGATATGTGCTGTCAGACTTTGATTTCGACATAGCTTTTGCACACTAAATGTCCCATCTGAATGGTACTTTCTGAAGTAATTATTTAGCTTCACCTTGAAATGTTTGTGCATATTAATCGGTATTTAATGATGAATACTAGGTGCATGAATACATGGTGCCTCAATGTTTAGCACTGCTATCTCTCAGCACAGCACCAGAGACCCAGATTCGATTCCACTCTCAGAGGACTGCCTGTGTGGCGTTTGTACATTCTCCCTGCGTCTGTGTGGGTTTCCTCCTGCAGTCCAAAGATGTGCAGGTTAGATGGATTGGCTATACTAAATTGCCCCTTAGTGTCCAGAGGCATGCAGCCTAGGTAGATTAGCCATGGGAAATGCGGGATTGTATGGTAGGGGGCTGGGTCTATGTGGAATGCCTTTCAGAGGGTCAGCGTAGACTCAATGGGTCAAATGTTCTGCCTCCGCACCATTGGGATTCTATGATTCTACACTCATAATGAATATAAATGGTGTTATTTTTAATTGTTTCCTTAGATGCGGTTATCAGTAGCAAAACCAACCTTTGTTGTCCACACCCCAATTGCGTTTGAACTGAGTGACTCACCATTTCAGAGGGTAGTTAACACTGCTGTGGAACTGAAGTCACATGTTGGCCCACTTGGGTAAAGATGGCGAATCTCCTTTCTTAAAGAATGTTCATGAATCTAATGGGTTTTAGCAATAAGCAGTAACAGTTTCAAGGTCAGCACTACTGAGACCTGCTTATTATTCACTGGCAGATTTGGAATTTAGTAGGATTTGAACCCATGTCTCCAGCATATTAGCCTGGGCCTCTGGATTGTTTACTTAGTGACATCACTAAATTATCTGCCCCACCATCTCCACATTCAGAGGTTCATGCAAGAAAACTTGTAAAATGTATAATATGCTTTATTGGCAACATTTATTGTTCTAATCATCACTTTATTTTTCCTTTACAGACCTTTATAGTATTGAACAAAGGGAAGGCAATCTTCCGATTTAGTGCCACACCTGCCTTGTACATTTTAAGTCCTTTCAATCCATTAAGGAAATTAGCTATTAAGATTTTGGTACATTCATATCCTTTTGTGCAGTGTATTATTAATATTTAATTACCTTTTGGATGTGATAACAAACTGCTGACTCCTATTTCACTATAACACATACAGTGAGTCAAAATTGTTGAGATCTACATGTGGTCGACTAGTAATGTGTGCGCTGTTTTTAATAATTTAATGGTGCCAGCTATTCAGATTTAGGATAGTAGCCTATCTAGTTTTGTAACCAAAAATAATCTCAAATGCATCAGAAAGAGGCGGGATCCAAGAAAAGACAATTTTGTCTGCATTTTCTTCATATTTACATCATTCACCTGTACAGTTTCCTCAAGTGGCATTTAAAGTGGGCGCCATGATAACAATATACAGAAGTCTTCTCCCAAAAACAAAGATTCTGAGACTTCAGTTCTGAGGAAAGGTCACCAGACCTGAAACATTAACTCTGTTTTCTCCTTCACAGATGCTGCCAGACTTGCTGAGCTTTTCCAGCAACTTAGTTTTTGATTCTGAGACTTTGTCGTCAGTTGTCCACTATGGACAGTGAAATTATTGCAGTCAAGCGGGAGCCTGCCATTACCGAGTTGCGAAGTTTGAATTGTACCACAGTGAGACTGCCACTGTAGCTTCAGAACAGTAGGTGGATAGTTAAAAGGTCAGAAATAGCACAAAGATCTACCCCTCAGCTGTCAATGTAGGTCACGAAAGAGGTGGTGAGGTATAACATAAAGTAATTGGGGTCTAGACTGTAGCACAAAGAAGCTATCAGAATACCTTATATATTTGATGAAATAGGGAGGCTCATATCATTGGTTTCCTAGGTCTACTTTTCCCATGACATACTGCAGAGGATTGTCGTATCATTTTTATATGAATCGTTACATTTTGTATTTATAAACCATAAAGAGGCCTCCAGAGGTATGGTATTACACAATGTTATAAAACCCAATTTACAAATTGTTTATCGATAGCGCAAGAGAGTTCTCTTGATACTCATTGTATCTATGTCTGGGGTCTGAACTCTGCTGCATTTCAATATAGTATAGTGAGTAAGGAAGGAAAGGCATGTTGGGCAGGGAAGCAGTAGTTGAAAATCAAATGCTGCTTATGCAGAAATTCTGAAATGTAAACAAAAAGGGCAGAAACACTCAGCAGGCCTGGCAGTATCTGTGGAGAAGAAGTGATTTTATTCAGGTTGAAGACCTTTCATCAGACTTGGGATAAATTAGAGATATAAATGTTTTAAGCAAATGAAAGAAGGATTGATGGGTAAAGAACAAAATACAATATCTGTGAAAGGGTGGGAGGCAGTAAAGATTAAATGATAACAATCAATGGTGCAATGCCAAATGTCGGAGATGTAGACTTCAACCATACCTAACCTTTCCACCATTCTCTATTACCATCCCATTCAAAATCATAGCAGGTAATGCATCCAAAATCTGGCAACTGTTATTATGATGATGTTATATGCATCAAGATCAATCCACCTTTTTTGCTTTCCGATGAAACTGTCTGGACTGAACTGATCTCCTTACCGAGGAGAAGGGATGTGTTAGATCCTTTGAAGCTTTGTTGATGGTCGGTATTCTCGCTCACATCTGTCTTGCCTCTGTCTTAGCATGTCATCATTGGCAATCACCCGCTAACGAATATTATTGTCCACCTAGTAAATTCTATGTCACTGGCCGTAGGATCTTTCAGTCCTTGTGTGGTCAATGAACCTGATCTAGAGTGAAATCTCTGACCACACATTCAGCAACTATATCCAGGAGACAAAACTAGTCCTTGGCCTTGTGGTCAGTGGCATTACTTTTTCCACCTCCTTTTCCCAAAGAATTGTGTCCCTTCATACAGGAGTTTCCTCCAAACTAGTCACTTCTGAATGAGGATACCCCATGTGTTGACATCTGTGTTGCATTTCTTAAGGAAAACCTTCAGGGAATCTTTGAATTGCTTCCTTTAGCCTCCTATCATTCAAGTGCCTTCCTTGAGCTGGACAAAGAAAATTTGTTTAGGCAGTCAGAACTCAGGTATCTTAAGTATGTGGCTGGCCCAATGGAGTTGGTTTCAGATGATTATGGCCTTGATACTGGTTCTTATCGCTGCTTCAAGGATGCAGATGTTAATGTGCCATTCCTCGCAGAAGGTGCAGAGAATCTGTCTCAAACAGTGTTGATGGTACTTCTCAAGAGCCTTGAGGTGGTGTTTATATGTAGTCTAAGTTTCTGAACCATATAGGAGAGTTGGAAGACTGATTGGCTAATACACAGAATCTTGGTGTCAGCACAGATATCACCACCATTGAAGACTTTTGTCCCCAGGCATACTAAGTTACACTTGTAGATTGGATGCAATGTTGAATCTCCGTACTGATTTCAGCCTTAGATGAGAGGTAGCTTCCCAGGTATGGGAAATACTCCACATTTGGGAGGATTTATCCATTAATCTTATTGCAGAGATGGACTGGAAATTGACCTGGAATAAGTTAGTAAAGGATTTGAGTCTTCTTGAGGTTGATGCTGAGACCAATTCTCTGGTATATAAGTTCCACGTGCTAACCAATTGCGCCAAGCTTTGAAGACTTCTGACTTCAAAATATTCTGCAATTATCACCATTGTTTAGGACAGTTGCTGACATCTTGTTATGGAGGAGATGGTGGATGTTGATGAATTTCACTGGACAGCTGAGCTTTCACAGTGTCTTTCGTAGGACTTCCCAATCAAATGAGCTTGACCAGGTCAGTGAACACCATGTAGGGTGGTTTGTATTGTTTTTCGAGTTTCTCTTTGAGTTGCTGAGTGCTCAAAATCATGTCCATAGTTCTATGATTTGGTTGGAAGCCACAATGGGTTTCAGGAAGGATTGTGTTAGAGACTGGGAGAAGGCACCTAACGAGGATTTTCGAAATGATCTTCCCAGTGATGGAGAGTAGGGAGATCCCTTTGTAGTCCACACAGTCCACTTTGTCTCCTTTCTTGAAGATGGTGGCAATGGCAGCATCCTTGAGAACAGCAGGAATTCTTTTTCTCAAATTTTCAGGAACAGTTGGTGCAGATGACGGGGAGGCTCTGCTCCTCCAAGGTGCAAAATCTCTGCTGGAAACCTGTCTACTTGTGCAGCGCTTCTACTCTTAATGTGTCTAATTGTAACTTCAACTTCTGCCACACTAGGTGGGAACCCAAGATCATCTCTGACAAGGAGTTGGGAGATTTCCTCAAACACATCCTTATTGATGATTGTGTTACAGTTTAGGTCTTCCTGTTCATCAGAGGCTGATGTTTTCTTTGTCTGTCAAAAGGGTTCCCTCCTTATTCAGCAGTGGTTTGATGCCAAGTGTGTTGGGTCCATATATTACATGTCTTGGTGGCACTGAAGAAACCCCTGGGTGTTGTGCTTGTTGGCAAGTAGTTGCAATACCATAGCTCTCTCAGTCCATCATTGGTCTTGATTTTCCTCGTGCTTCTTCTTAACTCCACCTTTGCTGTTTTGATGAGTTACCCTGGTTGCATCGCTAGTGATATTGCTTTGCTAGGGAAGAGGGGGGCTTTCCTTCTCTTGTCAATGCTTGGTAGGCAAAATGAGCTCTTTCGTTCTTCAGGATCAGGTTCTTGGCTCACTGTCTTTTATCAGAAAATACCCATTTGGATAAAAGACCCTTAAAAAGTGCTAAAGTAAAAATAAAACTATAAATGATATGAATAATATCCCAAAAATAACTTGAAATCAGGAAGTTTAAGGATCAAAGGAACTCCATTAAATTACAACTACTAGGGAAGTAATACTGAGCAAATTTATGGAGCATGAATCTGAAAATTCCCTGGATATTGGTGGATTTCATCCTTAGGCCTTAGAAGATGTGATTAGTGAGGTAGTTGATGTGGTGATAGTCTTAGTTTTCCAAAATTCAATAGATTTGGTGAAAGTTGAATTAAATTGGAACACGGCGACTTCTTTAACTGCTTCAATATCTTCGTTTTTCAAGAAGGAAGGGAGACAAAAAGCAGAATAATGTATCAGTTAGCTTAACATTCATAATAAGAGAGAAATTATAAGTTCCTATTAAAGATAATACTGTTTGTAGTTTTGCTGTACTTATTTAAGGAAGACAATAGACAATAGGTGCAGGAGTATGCCATTTGGCCCTTCAAGCCAGCACCACCATTCATTATGATCATGGCTGATCATCCACAATCAGTATCCTGTTCTTGCCTTATCCCCATAACCCTTGATTCCACTATCTTTAAGAGCTCTATCCATCTCTTTCTTGAAAGTATCCAGAGACTTGGCCTCCACTGCCTTCTGGGGCAGAGCATTCCATATATCCACCACTCTGGGTGAAGAAATTTTTCCTCAACTCTGTTCTAAGTGGCCTACCCCTTATTTTTAAACTGTGTCCTCTAGTTCTGGACTCACCCATCAGGGGAATCAGGAAGGGTGGAATACATTGGAGGTGATTCAGGGGAGATTTATTCAATTGATGTGCAAAATAAGTGGACTTTCTTATGAGGAAGGTTAGATAATCTGATCTTCTTTCAGAGAAGTTTAGAAGAGTGAGGAATGACTTGGAAATATAGAAAATAAGAACAAGAGTAGGCCATTCAGTCCTTTGAGCCTGTTCTGCCATTCTCCATGGTCATTGCTGGTCATCTAACTTAATGCCATGTTCTTGCTTCCACTCCAAACACTTTGATGTCTTTAGCCCGAAGAATGGTGTTTAATTCCTTCTTGAAAACATTCAATGTTTTGGCCTTAACTGCTTTCTATGGCAGACAATTCCACAGTCTAACCATTTTCTGGATGAAGAAATTTCTTTTCAACTCAGTCCTAAATGGCCTACCCTGCATCATTAGACTGTGGCCCTGGTTCCAGATTTCCAGGTCATTGGGAATATCCTTCCTACATTTATCCTGTCTAGTCTTGTTAGAATTTCATAAGCTTCTATGAAACCACACCCCCCCCCCCCCCCGACTTTGTCATTCTTCTAGTGAGCATAGTCTTACCTGATCCAGCCTCTCCTCTCTTCATATGTCAGTCCTGCATACCAGGTATCAGTCAAGTAAAGCTTCATTTGCTCTTTCCACATCCAGAAAATTCTTCCCCAGATAAGGAGACTAAAACTGCACACAGTACTCCAGGTATGGTCTCACTAAAGCCCTGTACAATTGCAGTAAGGCACTCCTATTCCAATGCTCAAACCCTTTTGCTGTGAAAGGCAACATGTGATTTACCTTCTCCAATGCCTTCTGCACCTACATGCTTGCTTTCAGCGACAGGCGTATAAGAATACCTTCCCCGTGCCCAGTCTTTAGCCATTCAAATAATAACCTTCTTTCCTGATTTTGCTACCAAATTGATTGACCTCACATTTAGCCACACTTCATTTATTGTTCACTCAGTCAGTCAACTTGTCCAAATCACACTGAAGAACCTCTCCATCCTCCTGACAGTTTACCTTTCATCTAGCTTTGTGTCATCTGCAATCTTGGAGATATTGCATTTAGTTCCCTCATGTAAGTCATGAATGCAGGTTTTTAATAGCTGATGTCAAACATCAATCCCTTTGGTATCGCAGGGTAACTGCCCAATACTTAGACTGTGACCTGTTTATTCCTAACCTTTGATTCCTGTCCGCCAGCCAGTTCTCCATCAATGTCAGTACACTATCCCGAATCCTATCTGATTTAACTTTACCTGCCAAGCTGTTATGTGGGAATACATGGAATGCCTTCTGAAAGCCCAACCACTGCTTCTCCCTAGTTAAATCTACTGGTTACACCATCAAAAAATTCCTGTAGATTTGTCAAACATGATTTCCTTTTGGAAATCCGTGCTGTATCCAATTCTGTCATTGATTTTCAATTTCACTAAACCTAAAGTAAACAAAATTCCGCATGGTCTTGACAAGGTGAATGTAGAAATGATTTTTCCAAAAGTGGGTGAAACTAGATCGAGGGAAAACAGTTTAAAATTGTGGATCACTTTTTTGGACTTAAATGAGATTTTTTTTTCTCTGAAAGTTGTACGACTTTGTTTCAGAAGACGATACAGGTAAGATCATTGAATACTTTTCAGCTGAAAACAGAAAGCTTGTTGTTTAGCAAGGGAATAAAAGGTTATTAGGAGTAGATTGGACTGGAAAATACAGAAAACACAACAGATCAGCCATAATCTTACTGAACGTCAGAGCAGGCCCAATGGGCTTAATGGCCCACCTATGCTAATTTGTCTGATGTGAAATGTTGTAGTGGGGCATTAAGAGATATTCAGGGTAATTAGACTGGATCAGAATTATGGAAGGTAAGTTATTTGTGCCTAAGTTATTGGAGTTCTTCAAGGGAGGTAACATGTGCTGTGGATACACAGCAAACAGTGGATATACTGTGCTTTTGATTTCCAGAAGGCATTTGACTAGATGCCAAAATGAAATTTATTGCAGAATTTAAAACACTCATAGTGTCTGGGTAACATATTGGCATAGAAGATCGGCTGTCAGGAAACCAGGAGAAGGCATAAATAGATCATTTCTAATTGGCATGATATAATCAACATTGTGCCACAGATATCAGAGGTGGAGCTTCAAATTTTGCCATATATACGAATTGTATGGATGAAGTAACAGGAGGCATGTGTGCTTATAACACGATAGTTAAGAAAGTAAGAGATAACAAAGTGTGGAGCTGGATGAACACAGCAAGCCAAGCAGCATCTTAGGAGCACAAAAGCTGACATTTTGGGCCTAGACCCTTCATCAGAAAAGGGGGAGGGGGAGAGGGATCTGAAATAAATAGGGACAGAGGGGGAGGTGGACCGAAGATGGACAGAGGAGAAGATAGGTGGAGAGGAGAGTATAGGTGGGGAGGTAGGGAGGGGATAGGTCAGTTTGGGGAGGACGGACAGGTCAAGGGGGCGGGATGAGGTAAGTAGGTGGGAAATGGAGGTGCGGCTTGAGGTGGGAGGAGGAGATAGGTGAGAGGAAGAATAGGTTAGGGAGGCAGGGATGAGCTGGGCTGGTTTTGGGATGCAGTGGTGGGAGAAAGTTGTGAAGAGGGCAGAAGAGGCTAAAAAGGAACCACAATTTTCATGTGATTGGATAATGATTGAGCAAATGAAGTGTAATGTGGGGAAAATGTGAAATTGTTCATTTTGTCAAGCTGGAAGAATGAAAAAGGAAACATATTGGTGAAAGATTGAAGAGCTCTAACTTGCAGAGGTACCAGATGTGCTCTTTTATGAATTGCAAAAGGTTAAGCTGTACTTTCAGCAAGTATTTCAGAAAGGTAATAGAATGTACTTATTTATCGCAAGAGGAATTGAATAGTAAATTCTGTAAGTTATGCTTAGATTTTACAGGGCATTGGTGAAACCCCAACTGGAGTAGTTTAAACATTATCTTTATTTAAGGAGTGATGTAAATGCATTGGAAGCAGTTCAGAGAAGGTTTACTACCTGGAATGGTTCAGGTTGTTTCATAAGGAAATGTTGAACAGGTTTGGCTTGTACCTGCTGGAATTTAGAAGAGAAACAGCCAACTTAATTAACACACACCAAATCCTGAGGGGAATTGGCAGGAAAGAATATTTTCTGTGCAAAGGATACTCCGTTTTGTGGGAGAATCTAGCTGTAGGGATCGCTGTTTACAAAATTAGTGTTGCCCATTTTAAATAAATTCGAAAAAAAATTCTTTTCTCACAGAGCTTAGTGAGTGTTTCAAACCTGGTTCCTCAAAAGGCAGGGGAAGCAGAGTGCTTGAAACTTTTTTAAGGCAGAGATAACTAGATCGTGATCTTGGGGCAAAAGATTATTTATGTTAGGCAATGTTAAAGCAATCAAATCAGTGATGATCTTATTAAATTGTGAAACAGGCTCGAGGGGCTCCTCTGTCTATTACTGCCCCAGCTTTGATCTTCCATTAGTGGGGGTTGTCAGCTGTCCTTTGTCCCTGAGCTGGGGAGAGGGAAATAAAATATTTATTTGATAATTGCACGTTGGATGATATTAGTGTCAACACGGATGTATCCTTGTTTTGAATAGTCTGGCAATTTACAATGTCTCGGTTAAACATGAAGAATAACATTTGAATTTGATTCATCAAAGGCGGTCAGCACTCATGGAATTGCACCATAACTTTTATTACCTTCCGCACAACCAAGCAAAGGAAGAAAATAAAAATGCAATTGCTCTGACCAAAGTGAAAGACCAGACATTATAGTTATATGTTTGTATATGTTATTCTTCCCAACTTTATTAGAAAATGTGCATTGTTTTATTATGTTTGCTTTCCTTGACTAAATCTTACATTGTTCAGCATGCTTATCATGTGCACTATTATGACCAATTGTGTGTTTATGACCCTGTATAATCCTCCAGACTGGACGAAGAATGTAGAGTAAGTGTTTAGTTCTCTGTATACTTCTGAATTTACAGTATTTATATTTTTTAAGATGTGTTAACAAACCAAAATAATTCAGCATCTATTGTGTCAAATATATAACCAATGTAAAATAAATTCTTTGATCTATAAGAGCGTTCGATTTTAAATGAGTTGCTTTAAATTCCATTCACTTGTTTAAACATCTCTTTTGTGGAACCTTAACAGATGCCTACAGAATGTTCATATTAATAACATCACTGGACCTACTTTTATCCATCCACCCTGTTCTTGACACCTCAAAATTCTCAACTAAGTTTACAGACATCAATTTATCTCTCATTCCTTTGATGTTCGCCTCACTTTAAACTTAAAGCCTTGGTTTCAATTTTACATTGTCTCCCTCCCTTTGTTTCTCTGTTTCTCAAGTCAAATATCAAATTAACCTATTTGCAAGATCTTTCCTAATCATCAGATCATTAATTAATTCTGCTTGTTATTCATCAACAAATCTAGCATCATCTGGTTCATTGTTCGTGTGATTTTTATTTTAGTAAACTGTCTTGAATATGTTCTAGAATTCTTTCCTGTAGTAATATTTGGTGAATGTACTTAGTAAACAGATTTACTTTATAAGCAAAGTAATTCGTTAGAATGTATCGGAACCCCTTCACATTCTCTTACATTTTAATTAAGACTCAAGACTCTGCAGTTAACCTGGAAATGAGTAAGACAAAAAACAATTCTGCTGCAGAATAGCATTACATTTAATGTAATAGAACTGAAGGATATTTTAACATCGGAAATGAATAATTAGTATCTCAGCTTTTATACCTTGAGATTTATGGAAGCTTCCCTTTTTCATAATAGTTGCCAATTAAATAACTGAACAGTTTTTTTATTGTTATAATTCCATTAGGTACACCTTCACTGGTATTTACACATTTGAATCGCTTATAAAAATTCTTGCCAGGGGCTTCTGTATAGATAATTTCACTTTTCTCCGAGATCCGTGGAACTGGTTGGATTTCAGTGTCATCCTTATGGCGTAAGTATTTTCTAAAAGCATCAAGATTGCTAATTTCAATTGGGGCCACCATTGCAAGCATATCTGTAGAACAATATTTCAAAAAGTAGCAATGTATCATGTGTTATAACAAGGTGTAGAGCTGGATGAACACAGCAGGCCACGCAGCATCAGAGGAGCAGAAAAGCTGATGTTTCGGGACTAGACCATTTCCTGAAGAAGGGCCTAGGCCAGAAACGTCAACCTTCCTGCTCCTCTGATGTTGCTTAGCCTGCTGTGTTCATCTCACTCAACACCTTGTTATCTCAGATTCTCCGGCATTGGCAGTTCCTACTATCATTGTATTATGTGTTGATTTGTTTACGATAATCAGCAACAGCACTTCTGTCATGGTTTCTTCTTAGTCCAGAAAATTTCAGACCAATTGTTCAAGAAGCCTATTGCTCATTTGTTTAAAATTCTGTCATCACTCCATTGAACAATTAGTGAGTGAATGTACATCATGTGCAAAAGGGAGCCATCTTGACCAGGAAGACCCAAACTATGATCCCTAGGAAGTGGGGCTTGTCAGTTGTACTTGATCTAGGGAAGAAGATTAAAAAAAAATCTGATAATTGCATGTTGGAGGATATCAGTATGAACACAGTGATGTATCCTTGTTTTGAATAGTGTGGTAATTTACAATGTCTAGGTTTAATGTGAAGAATAGCATTTGAATTTGATTAATTGAGGGTGGTGAGCACTCATGGAATTACACCATAACTTATATTACCTTCAGGACAAACCAGCAAAGGAGGAAAATAAAAATACAATTACTATAACCAGAGTGAAAGACCAAACATTATAGTTATATTAAAATTTGTTGAAAGCTGAAATAACTGTGATTTAATTCTACAGGTATGTAACAGAATTTGTAAACCTAGGCAATGTTTCAGCTCTTCGAACTTTCAGAGTATTGAGAGCTTTGAAAACTATTTCTGTAATACCAGGTAAGGAGTAATTGGTGTAAGGCGCTAGCAGGCCCCATGTATCTCCAACTGTATCTATGTGTCCTGTCATTGTGTTTGTGTGTGCCCTCCCCTATTACAGATATGTGACAGAGTTTGTGGACCTGGGCAATGTCTCAGCGTTGAGAACATTCAGAGTTCTCCGAGCATTGAAAACAATTTCAGTCATTCCAGGTGAGAGATAGGTTAAGCACTATGGCTGATCTTTCTTCTTTGCAATTAAAAAAAAACACAAAGCAGGAATCAGAAGAAATAAAAGAAGTAGTTTATAGGATTCCTTGCTTTTGATTTTTTTTGCTTGTGTATTCAGCCTTGATGTTTAGCAATTTCTTGCACGAGAAATTGTAAAATCCAGCATGAGTGGTTTTCAACATATGATGTCTAGTTTTCCCTTCCTTATCCTGTAAATACTCAATGCATTCTGAAAATGTCCTTCTGTTGAATGTTCTTTCTACAATCAGATTAAATGAGTGAATATTGCAAATTGAAAATCAAGACTGAAAAGATACTGAATCATATGCAAATGAGGAGATGAAGAATCAAAATGCTACACATCAGCATGATGAATGCACGAAAGCTTCAGCAATTTAAGGCATCCCTTTGTACTCCAAACCATTTAAACTTTTATAACACCTCCTTGATGAGTGGGAATTTGGTGATGTTCATTGTGTGTGCCCATTAATAGGTTATGACAATAGAATGAGACAGATTCAATTTAGATTGGTCATTGTTCAAAGTTAGAAAAAACATTTATCATATGTTTGCCTGCAGTATTGTATATACTTAGCGCTGGATGTTCAATGTGTGGCTGTGAATTCAAAGTCTGGATAATTTCTGGGCCCTGATCATATATCACGTTGATGTTGTTTATTTACCTGCGTTTTGAAATATAAATATCTTAATTGATCCAAGGGCAAGTTTAGTGCCCAATTATTGATGCCAGATGTAACCAGGGGGTGTGTGCGGATAGCAGAGTGTCAGCACTAAAGGCATGTGGAGGTTGTGATGGATTCTCTCACAGAATTACTGAAGAGAGTAGGTTGTGCCTTCGAAGGGCAGAAGCCTCGTCACGTATAAAGTGAATGTATAGCCAAAAATGAGGTAAAGAACAAAATTCAGCACAAGATGCTCAAGTCCCAAAAACTTAAAAATATTTAAATCTCTTCTCACATTAAACCTAACAACTGAAAACTGTTTTAGATCAAATTTAACAATTCTGTTCTTGCAATCCTTGGCTCATTAACAAGTTTCTCTTAGAAGGCACTTTCTAATCAACCTGTTCAGAGATGTTATAACAGTTCTTTGGAGCAGGTGAGATTTGAATGCAGGCACCCTGATCTAGAGGTAAGGATACTACCACTATACTACAACAGCCCTAATTTCTCGAGTAATTTGAAAGGACATTAATTGGAGACAAGTGGGTTCCCAGTACCCCACCCAGCAAACGAGTACCTTCCCTTCGAAATTTGGAGCTCATTCTGGAAGTTATTTGATCCACAACATCCTCTGGGAATGCAGGTTTTCAAATTTCACCTGCACCCAATCCCACAGGCCATTGAAATTCTGAATTTTTGTCTGTGATTGTTGTGTATGTTTGACCTAGAGATCTTTAGTGCTTTGACATTCTGACTGTCCTTGATTGATGACTATTAGTGCTGTAATAATTTGAGTCTCAAACTATTGTTCATGTTTGGCCTGTTTGAACAAAAGCATAAATCTCAATGATTTTTGGTAATATATAATCTATCAAACTAAATTCAATAATTAAAAGCAGTTTCAAAGTTTAGCACTCAAAACTTAAGGTGTGTTATTAAAAGTTGATTCACAAATTTTAGGTTTGGAGAAATCAGTACAAAGCGCCTTTCACTTGGCTGCACTGTTCACTATAGTCATAATTTCAGAGTTGGTGAGATGAATGAATTCACAAAATGCAAAACATAAAATGAAATTGAATTGTTTCAGAGAAACAAGCATCTCACTAAGAATGTGTACAGCTACATTCTTATCCATTCACAACGTACATGAAGTTCCATTCAACAGCAGTAAAGCTAGAACTTTCCATTCGTTAGTCTAATATAACAGATCATTCATTTGCTGTCATCCTAGTTTCAGCAAAGTGTCATTAAATACATGTTTATTCTGGTAATTGATCTTTTGCATGAGATTGACTGATAAATTATGAGAAGAACTGAAAATTTCTTGATAATTTAATGAATGCGTTTGCTGTCCAGAGAAAATCACAAATTTTTCATGTTTCTTTCAGGTCTCAAAACCATCGTGGGTGCCCTGATCCAGTCAGTGAAGAAGCTGTCCGATGTAATGATTCTGACTGTTTTTTGTTTGAGCGTGTTTGCACTAATAGGGCTGCAACTGTTCATGGGAAACCTAAAACATAAATGCGTGCGATGGCCACCACCTGCCAGCTATTATATCCCAACTAACACATCTTTAAGCCAGAATGATACGATGACAAATGAAACAGAATTCATATTCAACTTCGATGAATACATCGAAGATCAACGTAAGGACTTAATGTTCATATTAGTGACATTTTTTAGACATAATTCAGCCACGTGTCAGTTCTATATTTGTTCCTAATTTTGCAATCAAAGGTGAATAAAAATTTTTGTTAAAAGATATCTAATATATAGTGTGAGAGTAAAATTGCTTGGTAAGTACAGATAAAAAGAATTGTGTTACTTCCTTCATCTTGACTACGTTGAAACAGCTGAAAAAAATTACTTCTAGAGGGAGTTTCAATTCACTATCTCAATGTCTTTATCCATTGTGAGCTTTAATATTTGAATGTTGTAATTTGTCTCTGTTTGGTTGGGTTAGGCAAGGAAAAATAGGAGATGTACTTGTCTGAATTGGTAATTTGGGCAACGTTCAAGTCGTGCCTAAATGTGCTGTCACCTTGTGATAGCAAATGATGCCACCTTGTGGTTTGATATGTAGCCTGGCCTTTACCTCCGGAAATCAGACCTACTGCTTTCCCAAACTGATAAAATCCGGCTAAAGGCTTCAGGTCACAAATTCATCAAGGGCAGTAAAATCCAAGGTCTGCGTGCTATTTTTTAAAAAATACGATGGACAAGTTATCAAGCATTTTAACAGACAAATACACCTGATTAGTAGATAATAAAATGTGAGGCTGGATGAACACAGCAGGCCAAGCAGCATCTCAGGAGCACAAAAGCTGACGTTTCGGGCCTAGACCCTTCATCAGAGAGGGGGATGCGGGGAGGGAACTGGAATAAATAGGGAGAGAGGGGGAGGCGGACCGAAGATGGAGAGTAAAGAAGATAGGTGGAGAGAGTGTAGGTGGGGAGGTAGGGAGGGGATAGGTCAGTCCACTTCCCTGGACTGACCTATCCCCTCCCTACCTCCCCACCTACACTCTCTCCACCTATCTTCTTTACTCTCCATCTTCGGTCCGCCTCCCCCTCTCTCCCTATTTATTCCAGTTCCCTCCCCCCATCCCCCTCTCTGATGAAGGGTCTAGGCCCGAAACGTCAGCTTTTGTGCTCCTGAGATGCTGCTTGGCCTGCTGTGTTCATCCAGCCTCACATTTTATTATCTTGGAATCTCCAGCATCTGCAGTTCCCATTATCTCTGATTACACCTGATTAGTACTTTGCCGACACCACAAAGTGGCAGTTGCATGGGAAACCTGGTCAGTGGCAGTTATTTTTCTTTTAATCAGGAAGGGTTATAAACATGGATATAAATCTTGCAAGGGAGACTATGGTTACTTTAGCAGAACAGGACTTTGTTGCTGCTAATTTTCTTTTTCATTGCACTCAGACTGCATTTGAACATTTCCTTGGGAAGAGAGGCAGACGGGAAGCATTGCAAACAAAACAGTGCAGAGTAACATTTGTGTTGTACTTTGCCGTCTCCTTAGTGAATCGACCATTGCACTGGAAGGTACCCCTCCAGTGTAGAAGAAAAGTAGGGAATCTGCTCATGGCCAAATCTCCAAGAAATTGTGCAGTTTGCTACTGAGCAGGAGCCTGCAAGTAGGAAACAAAGCAGCAAAAGGCAGGCAGAAGCAGGCTAAGGCACTACCCTGCCAAAAGAGTATACTGGCAGAGGCTGACTTACCCCAGTGTTAGTGGCAGAGAATATTGCATCTCGACACGAAGACAGTTGCATCAACCTGTGGGATGCTGGCTATAGCAAAATCATCAAATTCTGCTGAAAGGCATCAAAATCTAACTGAAGACTGAAGCGTAGCAGTTCATAATGGCGCTGAATGTTTCTTGCCGCAGTGTCCTTCCTGATGTAACCTGGAGACTAGGATAGGATATTGCAGCTGAGATAATGGGAACTGCAGATGCTGGAGATTCCAAGATAATAAAAGCTTTTGTGCTCCTGAGATGCTGCTTGGCCTGCTGTGTTCATCCAGCCTCACATTTTATTATCTAGGATATTGCAGCTAATGGCTCTTCTACACATAACATGAAAATCTTCGTAGGTGCAATATTCAGGTACACCCATGAGCTTATCTCATTTAGCAAGGGCGGTGACAGTCACGCAGACTGAGCTAAAGATTTTGACACCATTGCTGGATTTCTAAAAGCTCAAGGCATACAGATTGAACACATGCAACCATTAAAGTGTCTAATTGTCAGCCAGAAGCATTGGTTAGCAGCAAATAATGTGTTTCCATTAACATTTAGCTTGCATGTGACCACAGGCAACAGATACTGCAAGTATGTGTGTGCTATCCTGACAACAATTACAATGCTTACACACTTGGGCAATCGAGAGCCAAGGATGATCCCTGACCCAGAGTGTTTGGATGCCTGGCTTCTGAGCAATAAGGGCTACCATCTGAGGAGATGATGAATGATATCTGCAAGGAATCCACTGAGCTTAGGAGAATATTTAACAATAGCCTTGCATCTACCAGAACCATCAGTAAAGAGGCCATTGGTCATTATGTGCTTTAGAAGTTTAAACATATCCAGTAGTGCCCTCTGCACAGATAACTTTGGCTGTTGTACTCAAAACTTGGACCACGCAGATGTTTCTGGAATGCACATGTTGACCAGTACTGCTGGAATAAGAGTTTAATGAGAGAAAGGAACTGAAGCAAATCTGTACTAGTAGACAATGGTGATGAAGAAATTTATGGGATTGAAGAGCGACAAATCCCCAGGGCCTCATAATTCCTATCCCAGAATACTTGAGGAAATGGCCCGAGAAATACTGGATGCAGTTCTTACAGATTAGAAAATAGCTAATGTAACCCCACCCTTTAAGAAGGGAGTTAGAGAGCAAACAGGGAATTACAGACCACTGGTGAGCCTGACGTTGGTATTGGGGAGAATGCTAGGGTCCATTATCAAGGTTTTTTTTATAGCAGAGCACTTAGGAAACAGTGATAGAATCAGGTGTAGTCAGCATAAATTATGAAATGGAATTCTACTGGAATTCTTTGAGGATGTATCTAGTAGAGTTAATCGGGGGAGCATGTGGTTTTTTTAGACTTTCAGAAGGCTTTCAACAAAGTCCTACATAACAGATGAATGTGAAAAATTGAAACACATGGGATTCGAAATGTATTGTGATAGGTAGAAAATTTGTTAACAGACAGGAAACAAAGAATGGGAATTATTGAAACCAGGACATAGTTGATAGAAAAGCTCAGCAGTTCTGGCAGCATCTGTGAAGAAAAAAAATCACAGTTCATGTTTTGGGTCCGATGGCCCTTCCTCAGCAACATTGTTTTTTGTTCCTGATTTACAGCATCCGCTGTTCTTTTGGTTTTTATGGGAATAAATAGGTCTGTTTCTCAATGGCAGGCAGTGATTATTGGGGTACTGTTGTGATCACTACTAGGACCTCAGTTATTCCCATTAGATTTTAATGATTTAGGTGAGGGAAGTAAACATATCTCTCAAAATTTGAAAATGACACAAAGTTGGATGAAAGGGTGCATTAATAAGGAGGATGCAAAAATGTTGCATTGTGATTTGGACAGGCTGAGTGAGTAGGATTATTATTTGAAAGGCGTAAACTTAGAAAGTAAATTCAACGAGACCTGGGTGTCCTCAGGCACCGGCTGCTGGAAGTAAGCAGACAGGTACAGCAGGCAAAAAGGAAACTGCATGTTGGCCTTCATGGTGAGAAGATTCGAGGATAGAAACAAGAATGTCTTGCTCCTGTTACACTGGACATTGGTGACGCCACTCGTCGAACATTGTGTGCTGTTTTAGCCCCCTTGCTATAGTTGGAGTGCAGCAAAGGCTTACCAAATTGGTCTCACCACCCCAGTAAACAATGCACGAGGAATGATTGAGTTGGCTAGGATTGTATTCAGTAGATTTAGAACAATGAAGGGGGAATCTCATAGAAACCTATAAAATTCTAACAGGATTAGACAGGTTTGATGCAGGAAGAATGCTCTTGATGGTAAGGCAGTCCAGTACAAGGGGTCATAGTTTAAGGATAAGGAGTAAACCTTATAGGACTGAGATGAAAATAAATTTCTGTACCCAGAAAGTGATGAGCCTGTGGAATTCACAACCACAGACAATAGTTGAGGCCAAAATATTGTGTTTTCATGAAGGAGGTAGATATATCTCTTGTGTTTAAAGGCATCAAGGAATGTAGGGAGAAGGCAAGATTAGGGTATTAAACTTGATGGTCAGCCATAATCGTATTGAATGGTAGAGCAGGCTCGAGAGGTGAAATGGCCTACTTCTGCTTCTGTCTTCAGTGTTTCTTTTGAGGTATAGTCAGGACCCACAGCCTTCACAACATCCATCAACTTCAGCCATTTCTTGCTATAACTTGGTGTGAATTGAATTGGCTGAACAGCAGCATCCGTGAATCTATAGACCAGAGGATGAAGCAAAGATCAATCATTCACATGGCATTTCTGGCTGATGCTGCAAATGCTTTTGTGTTGACTTTTGCACTCACGTAATAGCCTATATCATTGTTGACGATGGGGACTACGGTGTCTTTTTAATTCTCTAATGGCTGGTATGGTGTGGCCTACTCACCCCTCATCACCGGCAACCTTCAGGGCAGCACAGTGGCTCAGTGGTTAGCACTGCTGCGACATAGCACCAGGGATCCAGGTTCAATTCCACCCTCGGGTGACTGTCTGTCTGTGTGGAGTTTGCATGTTCTCCCCTTGTCTGTGTGGGTTTCCTCCGGGTGCTTTGGTTTCCTCCCACAGTCGAAAGATGTGCAGGTTAGGTGGATTGGCCATGCCAAGTTGCCCATAGTGTTCAGGGATGTTTAGATTAGGTGCGTTGTGGGGGTTGGGCCTGGGTGAGATGAAATGAGAGTTGGTGTGGACGTGTTGGGCAGAAGGGCCTGTTTCCACACTGTGGGGATTCTATGATCTAAGATCTATGATGTTTATGCCCCTTGCCTAGGATGGCATTAGTGGGTTTTCTGTGGTTACCTGAGGCCATGAGGGTGCTGGCTTGGTTGGAGGCTCTGGCAAGTTGTGCAGGAGGTTAGTCTGTCACTTCTGAGGCATTGGACCAATGGCAGAACGGCAGAGGAGAGGAGAGAAACATCCTGAGAGCTGTACTCTTGATGATCCATTCATCTACCAAAGGTCTAGTTGGCATTCCTGAGAGGAATTAGGAATTGACCGTGGCTCTTGTCTCTTTCTTGTCCTGGCAGCTGGGTATGAAGCTCAAAGACATGGCAGTTTAATGCAAGTCAATACTCTTCTAGTATTTCACTGGTGAACTGCTGGTTCTCTCTGACAGTAGACAATGTCTCAATGAAGAAAGCCATTCATTCTGAACAGTTAGGACAGTGCACACAATCCCTCCCTGAATCTGGACTACATCTCCCTCTACCTCATGCCACACATCCAGAATCTGTCACCTGGTCAGTGGACTCCAGAGGCTCATCGTCAGACTGGAGCTCAGTGTTCAGTTGACTCCAACATTCTGAGTGCCAGATGCCTGCCCTAATGCAGTCTCTGATAGCCGGACTTATGACAAATGCTTTCATCAAGGTGTTGATCCCTTAAAGATGAGTCCTGTGTACCCATTGCAGGGCAAGGATCAGTGCAAGATGCAGAGGATAGATGTGATGGTCAATGAGGCTTCCTCTTCCTCCCCAGAGGCTCCAAGTGGCTGTAGCCAGCCATATGTTTCACCTGTGCTTTGTAAATAAAAAAGGATATGAGGGGCATCATTATCATTAGTAGCTAGAATTTGAATCTAAGTCTTTCAACTTACAGACACACCCTCTTCTCTGAATTCTACAAATCGTCAAAGTCAAAACATATCAAACAACTCCATTCAGAGGTGGTAAGAACTGCCAATGCTAGAGTCAGAGATAACACAGTGTGAGCTGGAGGAGCATTGGTTATTTCTGGAGAAATGGATCATTTCTGAAGAAGGGTCCCAACCCAAAATGTCAACTTCTATGCTCCTCTGATGCCTGGCCTGCTGAAACAACTTCACTGGCAGCTTTAGAGATAATGGGAACTGCAGATGTTGGAGAATAACAAAGTGTGGAGCTGGATGAACGTAGCAGGCCAAACAGCATCTTAGGAGCACTAAAGCTTCCCCGTTTGCCCAACCGTTACCCCCAGCCCATTCAGCATTGTTTGCAAGAAATACAAATAAGCAGGCTTGCAATCTCACCAACCTGTGACCTTCTTCCAACTTCAGTGTGACCAGTTGCCGTACAAAGTATTGTGTCTGTGCCATGTTGCCTTCTGTAATTGGGCAATACATTAGGTAATTCTGCATGTTGAGCCACTTCACGACTGCATCCAAATCCATCTCACTGCTGGAAAATCTCAAAATGAAATTGAGTTATTTGCAGCACTGCAGCCAGGTTCTTTGGATTATTTCTCAGCTGCTTATCTCTGCTGCAGTTTGCATCCAGGCTGAGATAACAAAGTGTGGAGCTGGATGAACACAGCAAGCCAAGCAGCATCTCAGGAGCACAAAAGCTGACGTTTCGGGCCTAGACCCTTCATCAGAGCCATTATCACTGCATCCAGGCTGATTTGGTTTGGCTGGGAAGTCTCTCACATCTGTCCCCTCCTCACTCAACCCCTGCTGGCAAGAGGATCTTCTGCATATTGCTTGTGGCCTGGAGTTGAATTTGCAGGGGCCACTGCCAAATTGTGGGTGCATCCTGCTTCTGGGCTCCAAAACAGGGTATGGTGCCATTCTTTTCTCCATCTGTGGAGAGATGAGGAAAGCTCCAGGATTGAATTTGAATCTTTTCTGACATGCTTGGTAGTGTGATGGACCAGTATTGCTGCAATTTCCATTCTTCCCTGGTTCGGGTCCTGAATAATCCACTGCAAGCAAAATAACCATCAAAAATTAATATCACACCCTTACCTTCTGCAATAGTTCAAAGGATTGAAAGTTGTTCCTGTGAAAAGGCTTGATCCTCCAAATATTGAGCTCTGGTACAGGTGCCAATGTCCCATGCCAGGTAAATGTGACAAATTTCCAGCACATTGTCTGCCCCAGGTGTCTCCAGATGGCCAAACTTTCCTGGTTGATTGGGTGCTCTGCCCAACTTTCCTTGAGTTAATTTGCCACCTTTCTGCAGGGCAGCTGTTAATTGGACCTAAGACTCATTATTGGGTGCCTTGAGAAGGTTGGTGGGAAACGGTTATCTAGGGCCTTTTTTTTAAAACCTGATGAGATGCATGTCTGGGGCAGGTGGGACTTGAGCCCAGGCCTGCTGGTTCACAGATAGGGACACTACCCACTAGACCACTAAACCCTGAAAAGCTGACAGTACACCATCAGTTAAGGTTTTAGCAAAGATTTGTAGCTCCGGTTGTGGGTGAGGTTGTTGACTTGCTCACTGAGCTGGCTTGTTTTCATTCTTACGTTTTGTCACCGTGCTAGGTGACATCATCAGTGAGGTTTCCGATGAAGCGATGTTGCTCCACTCCGCTTGGAATTTATACTGTCCAGTCCATTATGGTGAGTATTGGACCCCATATACAAACCCATACAGAACAAAAGCGGAAATGACACTACTCACCATAATGGACAGGACAGTATAAATTCCAAGTGGAGTAAAACAATATCGCTTCATCGGAGGCCTCACTGACAACGTTACCTAGCATGTGACAAAACATCTGAACAAAAACAAGCTAGCTCGGCAAGCAAGTCAACAACCTCACACCCTCAATTAGTGTGGAAATTCACTCCCATGAATAATTATCTCACGCGAAATCTATCTGTGAGCCATTGGACGCATAATCAATATAAAGAGTCAATTTCTAAGTGGGAGATGAGGAGGAGAAGAAATATGTCAGGAAAAGTATTTGTGAAACAGTCCCTTATTGTTACAGTTGTCAGTTTTCAGGAAATATATTAAACTGCTTTCAGAAATTATATCATAAACACACAATTGAAGTTCTATGACATGAATGTCATTTTCTTAGAACCGATTATATAAAGTATATTATAGACAATTTTCATTTAAGATCCTGACATACATCTGAGATAGGAGACAGGAGATAGCTTATGACAAATTAAACCCATGATTTCCAGATGTGACGCTAGAGGTCTGTTAAATGATTCATTCACTGAGATCTCCAAAATTAGCTTGTGTCTAATTCTGTTTTATAAGGAAACTTAATTTATTCTGTTGCTCCCAACAGCATAATGTGACTAATACAAGCTCTGACTTAGCGAAGTACATTTTACTATTCACAGATTGTAAACAAAGACAAACATATGGCTAACATCTGAAGACCGAAACAGAGTATTGCAGAAAGGTCACAAACCTGAAATCTTAACTCTATTAATCTCTTCACAGATGCTGCCCAGCTTGCTAAGTATTGACAGCTTTTTTAGTTTTTTTTATATCTCAAATTTACAAAATCTTCACTATTTTACATTAGAAAAATGTATCTCTCATCCACTTCTTGCTGCCGTATAAACCTAAAGATTTGTGTGGCTATTTTTATTATCAATTTTCTTCACTTTTCCCTTTTTCTAAAGACAGCAGCATCTTAAAGGGTTTTAATTCCACAGAGATCATCCAGTTTCTAATCACTAATCTAACTGGCCATGGTTCATTTGAGCTCTGAGTAGTTTGAGAGATTATTGCTGAGCTCAATTTTGTCAGCATCCAATATCAATATATAATTCCAGGAAAGTTTGCTGGATAGTGGGAACTCTGGCCAATTGGCACCCTATTGAGAATAGTTAACTCATTACAAGCTGAAGATTAAAACTGAAATGTTTTGGCCTATATCCTACAGCTAATTACTTGATAAATGTACTGAGTTATCGCATATCTATATGTGATCACCCAGTGTACTGTGCCATTTCATTTAAAACACAGTCTTCCATTATCACAATTTACAGTACATATGATCTCATTTTCATCATATCCCTGCTTTGAACTGAATGAAATTGAAGCTTTATAATGTTGGTATTCACCCAGTCAAGGACCATGTTTATCATGGCAATAATAGATGTCACATGTTGCTCTCTCCTGCTTTGTTTAACATCACATTTTTAATAGCTTTTAAATTAAACTAATAAACAATTTAAGGTGCCTAAGGAAGTTCAATTTTAATTCAATATTGCATAAGTGTGGAATACAAATATAGTGGATGATATTTAAATAATTAAATTAGAATTTAACTTTATGTTTTTTTCTAGTTATGTAGTTAATACTGTTAAATAAAACCTGAAATTAACTCATCTATTACTTAATCAACAGGAAATCACTATTTTTTGGAAGAAGCCAAAGATGCACTTTTATGTGGTAATGGCTCAGATGCTGGGTGAGTTTGGTTTTTAATTGTTGTGTTTTTTGTTGAACTCTTCCCTGGTAGTCTCGTGGTTATCTTCCCTGGTAGTCTAGTGATTAGGATTCAGCACTTTCACAGCCGTGGCCCAGTTCAATTCCCGGTCAAGGAACGTGAGTGTCGGGGCAGCACAGTGGCACAGTGATTAGTACTGCTGCCTCACAGCATCAGTGACTCAAGTTTGATTCCACCCTCGGTCGACTGTCTGTGTGGAGTTTACACATTCTCCCTGTGGCTACATGGGTTTCCTCCAGGTGCTCTGGTTTCCTCCCACAGTCCAAAAATGTGCAGGCTAGGTGGATTGGCCATACTAAATTGCCCATTATGTTCAGGCATGTGTAGATTAGGTGGGTTATAGGGGGATGAGTTTGGGTGGGATGCTCTCAGGGTCTGTGTGGACTTGTTGGGCCGAAGGGCCTGTTTCCACGCTGTGGAGATTATGATTGTTTCAAAATAGAATGCAGAAACTAATTGTTAGAATCTGTAAATATTTGTAATTAATGAATTATTTGATTGAAATTTGTAATAAGACTGATTTTAGTAGAATCAGACAATCTCCTAAATGAGAATTTGCAAACCTCATCTGAAAACACTAATTATGTTTCGGTAAGGCAAATGAGATTGGTTGAATTATTACACATGAGTTCTGTTGCTTCTATATTTATAGATAGCCATGTTGTAGAAGCATCAGTAATATGAGATATGAAATTCTGATACCTGCTGTGTTGGTCTTGAAGGATGTAAGAATGATTAAGGCATATTACGATGAACTAGTTTTTGTGACTAAAAATGCAGGAGCAACACTTCAAATGTCAGGCAACCCAAGAGCACAAACCATTTCTGTTTGGGTTCTATAAATCATGAAAAAATTTAAAAGTAGCTTTGAAACATTTTAACGGTGCTTTGTACTCTTTCATTTTTTTTTATTTTCTTAGTCAATGCCCTGCAGGTTACGTATGTCTGAAAGCTGGAAGAAACCCTAATTATGGTTATACTAGCTTTGACACATTTAGTTGGGCATTCCTGTCATTGTTTCGGCTCATGACCCAGGACTACTGGGAAAATCTCTACCAGTTGGTAAGCAGGATTTATCATGCATTAACGTAGAATAATGCTATAATGTAAAAACATGTTTCTTGAAATGTCATAATGCTATTTAGTAGTGTAACATTTACTACATTTATTTTTTATTTGACAATCTGTTGACTATAACTAGAACAATCACAATATAATGAGGACCTCATCTCTGGCTACTATTGGATAACTAGAACAATCACAATATAATGAGGACCTCATCTCTGGCTACTATTGGAAATTATGAGTTATCCTTTCATCTAAACGCCAGGCATTTGCAACCAAAATATAAAACAGCTGATGCACTACTTCAATAAACCTACTATTTTTCACTGAATCTCTGTGATAAGAAACAAATGCTTCACAAGATGTGGGAAAGTCACCTCAACAGTAACATATTTAATTACCTATTATCTTTTCAGTAGCCTTTTGGAAAGAAAGGAATCATGATAAATGGAATAGGTAATAGATAGTTATGATATTGGTCTTTATTATGAATGTTCAAATGGTTGCAAAACACACATTACCAGGCAATAAGCAGCATTCTCGCAAATCTCCCAAATTTAGCAGTCTGTAGAAATGTGGTGACTACTTTGCCATCCACTTGAAGCAGCTGTTGAATACCTTGAATATATTAATCAGACTGTAAACCAGAACTAAATTGGAATATAACTTTTCTCCGTCAGTGTAACTATTGGCCTGGCTGGCAAGTGGCAATCAGTATTCACATCACAGTGACTAGGCAATAACCTTTCCCAGCAAGATAAAATCTGACCATTGTTCTTTAACATTCAATGATATGACCATCACTGAATCTCCCATTATCAATGTCCTGACCATCACTATTGACATGTACAAGGTGCAGTTTCAGGATTGTGATGGAATACTCTTCATTGCAAGATCGCAGCTCCAATAATACTCCAGACTTGACACCATCCAGAATAAAGCAGAACACTTGATCCCTATCCCATTCACCATGTTGAACATTCATTCTTTTCACCACTGACACAAAGTAACAGTACTGTCTGCCGTCTAGAAAATACACTGTCATAGTTCAAAATGCTAGCTTTGTCAGCACCTTCCAAACCAACAGCCTCTACTCCCTAGAAGAACAATGAGCCAATGCATGAGAATTCCACCGCCACCTCTTTAAGGCACGCACTATCCTGATCTGGAACTACATTGCCTTCCCTTTATTGTTGCTAGGTAAGAATCTTCCTAAAAGCACCTGAAGAACTGTAGTGTTTCAAGAATGCAACTCCGCACCACCTTCTGCAGGATACATATGGGTGGCCAATAACAGTGACATCCACATCCCAGCATAAAATAAGAAAAAAACTTCTTGAAGATGGGATCTCAAAATGCTGAAGATAAAGGATGTTTGAGTTGCCTTAATATGGATCCACAAGTGCTGTCCTTGTCTTTATTACATTTTATAGCAAATAGCCATATGCAGCCACTTGCCCTCTTCACCTCCCCCCACCAACCCTGACTTCACCCAATAATTAGTTGCAAGACCCATGATGTCTGTACTTCATGTACCACATTATCTGTTTTATTCTTTCATCCCATGCTGTCAATGCTTTATTGTACTGTTAGCAGTTAATCAGACTTCAGTTACTGCAGTTTAAAAAAAATTCTAAAAGCCAGTAAAAGAGTTGAAGAAATAAATTACTTAAATGTCTTTTTCATATCCTTTTGCTCGTACTTTTTTACACATCAGAGATTAGATATTTATAACATCTAAAAAATATCTACTGTCATTAAATACCTTCATTCATATATTTATCCCAAAGTTCCAGCCTTCCAGATAACTTCAATGCCAAGCTTAATATTCTTACCAAATCTTCTACTGTGTCAGAAGTATCTTAAAGAGTATGAAAGATTTGAGAATTATCTTATTTTTGATTGCCATACTGAAATAATTAATTATTGTTTATTATATTAATAATAATTTTAAGAAAAGCTAATGCTGTTTATTTGCCTGGATGGATTTTTACCTTGTTCATTGAAGTTTGTGATTAATATGTTTCTTTTAACATACATCTGCGCAAATGTAGAATGTGTACTTAAGGAAGCCATGATTTGTCAGAATAGAATTAAGTAATAAAAATTTAATATTTTACTTTATCAGACCCTGCGAGCTGCTGGCAAAACATATATGATATTTTTTGTGTTGGTTATATTCCTGGGATCTTTTTACTTGGTCAACTTGATTCTGGCTGTTGTAGCCATGGCCTATGATGAGCAAAACCAGGCTACTTTAGAGGAAGCTGAACAGAAAGAGGCAGAATTTCAGCAGATGCTTGAACAACTTAAAAGACATCAAGAAGAAGCACAGGTAGAAACTTTACATTTGCTATTCCACAACAGAAATGCTAAATTTGCCAAACTGCATTGTAATGATACCAGTTATAGTAGTCTGTATTTATATCCCTGTGGCTTTATGGTTGAAGAGCCAAAACAAAACTTTGCCATGCGTGCATGCGTTTTAAAGAGTTACTGCTTCATTAGTTATCAGCGATAATGGGAACTGCAGATGCTGGAGAATTCCAAGATAATAAAATGTGAGGCTGGATGAACACAGCTCTCTGATGAAGGGTCTAGGCCCGAAACGTCAGCTTTTGTGCTCCTGAGATGCTGCTTGGCCTGCTGTGTTCATCCAGCCTCACATTTTATTATCTTGCTTCATTAGTTACCTCCCTTTCATCGTAATGTCAAAAGTGTGGATGTTCACTGTGATTACACAATGTTTAGTACCAATCATGACAGTGCAGTTACTGAAACAGTCCTTGTTTGTAAGCAGCAAGACCTGGACAACATTCAGGCTTGGGCTGGTAAGTGGTAAGTAGCATTTGTGCCGTACAAATGCCAGGCAATGACCATCTCCAACGAGAGAAATTAACCATCCCCTCTTGATATCTCGTGGTATTATCATCCTTAAAACCTCCACCATCATTGGCCAGAAACTGAACTGGGTGAGAAATATAAATGTAGACCCTACAAAAACAAAGACTTGGAATTTTGAAGCAAGTAACTTACAATCTAACTGCTGAATACCTGTCCACCATCTGCAAAGCATAAGTTAGGAGTGTGATGGGATACTGCCTACTTACCAGGATGAGTGCATCTCCAATAACAATCCAGAGGCTCTTCATCATCCTGGTCAAAGCAGTTCATTTGACTTCCCTGGACTGACCTATCCTCTCCCTACCTCCTCACCTATACTCTCCTCTCCACCTATCTTGTTTTCTCTCCATCTTCGGTCCGCCTCCCCCTCTCTCCCTATTTATTCCAGTCCCCTCTCCCTATCCCCCTCTCTGATGAAGGGCCTAGGCCCGAAACGTCAGCTTTTGTGCTCCTGAGATGCTGCTTGGCCTGCTGTGTTCATCCAGCTTCACACTTTGTTATCTTGGATCCTCCAGCATCTGCAGTTCCCACTATCACTGATACAAAAGTTTACTGAAGTTTCTCAAGAATGAAGTGCTGATGTACTGATGTGGATACTTCCATTTGTGACTTATGAGTTAATATAACTTAGGAAAATCTAACAGCCTTGTCCTTAAAAGAATTTGGAAGAATATCTATGCAATCAGAAATAGATTCTACTCAAAAGACAAGGAATAAAATGGTTGACAAACTATCGACAACTACAAGCTGAGGACCAGAAAACAAAGATATTAAAACTGGATAACAAACAGAGTAGCATGCATTAGGATTAGTGTTCTAACAGAGAAAATAAAAAAGAAAACAGAGAATGCAGGAAAAGAACGAAAAGGGAAATATGTGGGAAAGAAAGAGAAAGGGGACAGAGATCCAACTGAAAAATATTGAGCTAAAAAGGGGGCACCCCAATGAAGGTCACTCTTATAAGGGAACCATTCCTGAATCAAGTTTACGGGGTAAAGTTTTCAAGTTCACATTTAAAAACAACTTACATCACAACACCTTGTCTAATTGTGACATTGAAAGATATGAAAACATTTTATACTTTAGAATGTTACTGACTTCTCAGCAGACTTCTTTTGTTGATCACAAACACTCCAAGGAGGGATTTTTTAATGGCTTCCAAAATCCACATCAGCATACAAAAATATTGTACAAGTCTTCAGAATGTAGACAACAGTTTCAGAAGAGATGCTTGTATGTTTTGCATTCAAGGCCACCAATCCCCACAAAAATGCAGTGTGGTTAGAAATGATGTGGAGGCGCTGGTGTTGGACTGAGGTGCACAAGGTCAGAAATCACATGACACCAGGTTATAGGCCAACAGGTTTAGAACATAGAACATAGAACATTACAGCGCAATACAGGCCCTTCGGCCCTCAATGTTGTGCCGACCTGTCATGCCAATCTCAAGCCCATCTAACCTACACTATTCCATGTACGTCCATATGCTCATCCAATGACGACTTAAATGTACCTAAAGTTGGCGAATCTACTACCGTTGCAGGCAAAGTGTTCCATTCCCTTACTACTCTCCGAGTAAAGAAACTACCTCTGACATCTGTCCTATATCTTTCACGAGCTTTCAAAGCTTCACTCCTCCTTCAGGTCTTAGTGAGAGAGGTAGCATCACAGAATTTATAAGTAAAAGATCAAAGGGTTGCAACCACTGATCAAGATACATTAAACACACCGGAGATGCTGTTAAATCTTTAATCAGTTAGGCTTCAATTGATTAATATGTATATGTAAATCACAAATTTCTTTCAAGTCACAGTCCTGAGAAAACCCAAGGTTTTATCAGTGTAAAGAAGAGGTAACATTTTAGATCAGACAATGCACGTTAGGTTTGTTTAAAATCTGTTCGTGTTTTGGTTGGAGTCTGACTGGTTGTATTTCTAAATTAGGAATTTATAAAACACCTCATTGACTGTCTATAAATTGTGTACTTTTTGAACAAAATAGAATACATCTGCAAATACAAATTCACCCAATAGGATGTGTGTGTGTGTGCGCGCGCGCGCGCACAGTGGGGAGATGGGGGGAGCATGTGTGCGGGGGAGAGAGAGAGAGAGGGGGTGCATATATGCAGGGGAGGAGGAGAGAGGGAGCGTGTGCGCGGGGGAGGGGGAAAGTGTACTGTGTGGTGGGGTCACCTGTAGTGTGACAAGATCACGGTTGAGGTTGTCCTCATTGATACCAAACTTAGCTATCAGCTTCTGCTCAGTGACTTTGTTGTTGTGTATCTCGAAGCCTACCTTGGAGAACATTTACCCGAAGATCCGAGGCAGAATGTCCTTGACTCCTGAAGTGTTCTCCACTGAGAGGGAACATCCCTGCCTGGCGATTATTGCTTGGTGTTGATTCATCCGTTGTTGTAGCATCTGCATGGTCTCACCAATATAACATGCCTCGGGGCATTGTCGCCTACAGTGCATGAAATAGGCAGCATTGGCCAAGTCACATGAGTACCTGCCGTGTGCATGGTGGGTTGTACGTGTGATAGTAGGGTCCGTGTCGATGATCTGACATGTCTTGCAGAGGTTACCATAACGGGGTTGTATAGTGTTGTGGTCAATGTTGTCCTGAAGACTGGGTAGTTTGCTGTGAACAATGGTCTGTTTAAAGTTTGGCTGTTGTTTGAAGACGAGAATCTGCTTTTTTCTCTCTTTCTCTTTCTTTCTCTCCCACACACACACATGCAGACTCTCTCTCACTCTTTTCTTACACGCATGCACAAGCGCATGCATACACTCTCTCTTTTTACCCCACACACACACACAGTTTCACTCTGTCTGTCCGCCTCCCCTCACATTGGGAAGATCTTGGCAAAGTGCTCATCGTCATTGATAATGTGTTGAAGGCTGCGAAGAACACGGCATAGTTTCTCCACTCCTGGGACGATTTCAACAACAAAGGGTATTGTATCGGACGTTTCCTGTGTTTGGTACCCACGATGATGGCCTCAACTACAGGTGACCCCACCACACTCTACACTCTCATTCACTCACACACTCTCACTTCCCACCCCAAACGCGCGCTCTCTCTCTCTCTCTCTCTCTCTCTCTCTCTCTCTCTCTCTCTCTCTCTCTCTCTCCCCCCCCACCAACACACACACGGACGGGCACACACTTTTGCTCTCCCTCTCTCTCCCTGTAACATGCAGTGTCTCCCCCGCGCGCACATTTTTTTTTCTCTCTTTCGCTTTATTTCTCTCCCACACACACATGCAGACTCTCTCTTACTCTTTTCCTTACACACATGCACAAGCGCACGCCTACACTCTCTTTTTCTACCTCACACACGCACACACACTTTCACTCTGTCTGTCCCCCTCCCCGCACATGCGAGACAGAAGGTGTGTGTGCGCGCATGTGTGTACCTGTGCAAGGGAGAGAGTGAGTGAGAGAGATTGTGCATGTCTCTCTTTCTTTCTTTCTCTCTTTCCCTCTGTCTGTCTGTCTCTCTCTTCCCCCCCACCACCAAACATGCACATTCACATGCACAGTCTCTCTCACTCACTCTCTCCCCTGCACAGGTACACACATGCGCACACACACCTTCTGTCTCCCACAGATGTGTGTACGTACACACACACACACACACACACACACACACACTTTCTTTTTCAGAGGTAGTAGGAACTGCAGATGCTGGAGAATCTGAGATAACAAAGTGTAGAGCTGGATGAACACAGCAGGCCAAGCAGCATCATAGGAGCAGGAAAGCTGATGTTTCAGACCTAGACCCTTGTTTTTCTCCCTTTGTATCTCCAATTCCCTCTCCCACTCCCTCTCCCTCTCATGCACACTGTCTCTCCTGCACATGCACTGGCTTTCTTCCACACATGCTGTTTCTCTCTCTTCCCCCAAACATGTGCGTACACACTCTCACCAACTCTCTCCCATGCGCATTCTCTCTCTCTCTCTCTCTCCCCCTCACATGCATATGCATAGTCAGTCAGTGTGGCATTTTATAAATTCCTATTTTAGAAATAAAACCAATCTGACTCCCAACTAAAACATGAATGGATTCTAAACGAAGCCTCACATCTAACATGCATTGTCTGAGCTAAAATGTTATCTCTTCTTGACACTGATAAAACCTTTAGTTCGCTCAGGACATTGACTTGAAAGGAATTTGGGGATTAAAACCTAACTGATTAAAGATTTAACAGCATCTCGGGTTTATTTAATGCATCCTGATCAGAGATGTGACCTTGATCTTTTACTTATGAATTCTGTGTCTGATACTACCTCTCTCACGAACACCTGAAGAAGGAGTGAGGCTTTGAAAGCTTGTGTTTTCAAATAAACCTGTTAAGCTCTAACCTAGTGTTGAATGTTTTCTGACCACAAGGATAGAAAGGCAGAGACAGTGCTTCTCTGGTGGAAAGAACCTTGTTTCACAACTCAGTTGGCATCTTAATTGGTGGAGGATAATCATATACAAATGGAACAAAATTCATGCTGTTTTTTTGCATGGCCACTAAGGGATTCTTCTAAATAGTGCAACTCAGTTTTCAGTTAAACTTTGTCAGAAATCCTTTTGGCAACAAATGTTAGTTGCTGAAATCCCACCTATTCCATCTGTTTTGCAAATGTAATTTCTAGCTCAATGCACCACATTCTTTTTATTGACAAACCTCTAACCTTCGTGCTTAAATTGTTCCACCCTTGTTATGGTGCATGGGCTCATCTTTTACATTTTGATCATCTCAATGCTTTTCTTGATCGGAATAAAAGTTTAATGTTCCCAGATGTAGGCTTGAAATGTATAGGTTGGATAATGGCACTCAGAAACTTAGGTATATTCAACTGCAGTTCCTTTTGTGCACATCTTAGTAAGATATTAACCTATATATTCCACAATATGTATTTTTATTAAGATGTACTAATTGACTGGAAACCTTTCCTTTTTAAGTCAATCTAGTTGGCACTTGTACGTATGCAGATGTAAATAATATATTTTCTACTTTCTGCCTTCATAACACTGAAAAAGTGATCTCTAAAAATCTTGTATTTTTTTTGCCATTGAACAGGCTGCAGCCGCTGCTGCAGCTGAGGCAGGAGATGAAAATGGAAGAATTGGACTATGTGAAATGTCCCACAGTTCCTCAGATGCATCAAAGCTTAGTTCAAAGAGTGCAAAGGAGAGGCGAAACAGAAGGAAGAAACGAAGACAAACCGAGCTAGATGCCGAGGAAAAGGATAAAGGTGAAAGGGCTCACAAGTCAGAATCAGAGGACAACGGAAGAAAGGGAAATGGTTTCCGGTTTTCTCTCGATCGCAACTGTCTTTCTTACGAAAAGAAAAATTCTTCCCCACATCAGGTAAGTGGAATAAATTGTTTATAATGTATGATTCCATTATATAGTAATCACTGATATTTCTACCATATTTCATTAAGAAAGATGGTAACAAATAGTTGTTTTGAGCTATTGACTTGTGTTGCTAAGAAAAGAAGATGCATTTTGTCAGAGCTTTTTGCTTTGTACTGATCAGATAATTTACAAGAGTACCAAGGTAAGTAGAAAATAACATTTATACCTAATTAGAGGAGAATGCAGATTGTTTGACAAGTGGACAATAATAGTAGAGTTGTTGCTGTGGAGACTGCACCAGATATGATGACAGGTAGTTAACTGCCAAGCTTTGTTTAAATTTTAAATCAGGCATTAACCTTTTTCCCTAAGAAATGAAACAGAAATTGGTTCTCCTCTACTTTGTTAAAATGAAACAGGCAAAATGTGTTTATATGTTCTTTCTGTCTGCAAGGAACAGGGCACTGTGTTTTAATGTATGTAGCTCCCAGTATGTGCAAATGTGTTTCTTTTCCAGCCAAGGAAAAAACCTAAAACCCCAGCAGCTACCCATCTGAAAACAATTTCAGTGATTTAGCCTCATGACGTGGAGTAAATACAGCATATTTTTTTGGGCATCTTTGAGAAACAATGATTCTATTGTCAGTAGGTTAAGATGTTATCTAAAAGAGAGGAAAAATCCAAATGTAAAACACTGAACTGTAGGAGAGCTAAATTCTGTGAATTGAACTGCAATCTAGTTTATAATACTTAGAGTTAAAATAGTAAACGAGTAATGGGAAACCCGTGGAGGCAAGATAGTTCAGATAAAGACAAGATACATTCCGACAAACAAAAGGAAGTGATCCAAAGTTAGAAATTCCTGGATGAATAAAAGAGATGAGACACTACAGTGCTTACCATCCGCTTTCCCTAAGCCCTCTTCATACCCTTCTTGTGCTCATTACCCACCTTGTGCACCCACCCAATATTTACTGTGGTCAGAATTCATAAGTGTGTAATAACATAGGGAAGTGTTTGAGGCACTCACGTGACTTTGAAAATAATCATGCTTTCAAATTCCACACGAAAAAAGCCTTGCGTATCTTAAGGCTTCATTAAAATCACCAAACATAACTTTCAAACTCCACCTGAAAAATATTTAATTCTCTGAAGTAATTGTAGAAAATATCCAAAATAAATCAACAGTCATTCAAAAACTTCCTGAAAAGCATAATCCTCTCTGGTCATAATAATCCTCTGCTCATAAAGCAGTCAATCAATCCTAAGATCTCCAGAGTAGCCCTGCTGAACTCAATCCATTCGTAGTGTATGGAGCTCAACCCAAACACTTATAATTGTGTAAAATTGCACAGCTATTTAGCAAAGTATGCAGAAGTGAGCACATTAAAGCTTTTGAATTCATAAAACATGTGGTCATTTGTTACATATTTGAAAGTCTCAACAGGTGCCTAAACTAGAAATCAATTTAGAGGTTAAAGCACATATACAATTGACTCAATAAAAACTAGATCTCAACACTGTTCATTGCAGAAGGGTACTTTATGCAGTGGATATTTAGTCCAGTTCCTTCAAAGATTTACCAGTTTTCACAGTGCAGGTCACTTTAATCATAGAATCTCAACGGTGCAAAAAGAGGTCATTCAGCTCATCAAGTCTGCAGTGACTTGCCCGAAGAGCATCCTATCCAGACCCAGTCCCCCACTTTATCTTGGTAACCCCATATTTCCCATGGTTAACTCAACTAGCTGGAACAGCCCCAGAAATTATGGGTCAATTTAGCATGGCCAGTCCACCTAAGCAGCACATCTTCGGAGAATGGGTTGAAATTGGAGCACCTGGAAGAAAGCCACACAGGCGTGGGAAGAATGTCTGTTGTCCCCATGGACAGTGACTCAGGCTGAAACTGAACGCATGTCCCTGGTGCTATGACGCAGCAGTGCTAACCACTGCATCACCCTTAGGTTTAGTGGTCACTTACCTTTTCTAAACCAAGTATCAGTGGTAAGAACATATTTAACTTATCCTGCATTACCACATATGATATGTGAGGAAGGTAAGAAATAGGAGCAGGAGTAAACCATCCTGACTTTTGAGCCAGCTGTACTATTCTTTGAGATCATAGCTGATGTTCCATTTCAGCATCATTTTCCTGCTTGTTGACGTATTTGACAATGCGTAGAAGTTTATCAATCTCAGTCCTGCACAACCTTAAAGACTGAATCTTGACAGCCCTCTGAGGCAGTAAATTTCAAAGATCCGCTACCTCTGAGTGACGAGCTTCCCCTTTACTCTAAGAACATGTCCCTTGTTTTATAGCCCTCAGCTAGGAGAATTATCTTTTCTGTCAATCCCTATAACAATTTTATGTGTTTGAATGAAAGCATCTCACATTCTTCTCAGCTCCAGTGAATATAGGCCCAGTCAATTTGATCTTTTCTCATAGAACAATCCCTCAACCAATGAATTACTTAGTATACCTTCATTGCTCTTCCTCAGTGGCAAGTATATCTTACCTTTAGTAATGAGAGCAAAACTAGACACATACTCCAAGTGTGAAATTAGCAAACATTTTGAACCTACATGTCATAAACTCCCAAACTACAGATCAGAATTGCATGGTTCACAACTCCTTTGAGATGTTATGAACAATTGGGGTGGCACGGTGGCCCAATGGTTAGCACTGCAGCCTCACAGCGCCACAGACCCAGGTTCGATTCCACCCTCAGGTAACTGTCTGTGTGGAGTTTGCACATTCTCCCCGTGTCTGCGTGGGTTTCTTCTGGGTGCTCCGGTTTCCTCCCACAGTCCAAAGATGTGCAGGCTGGGTGGATCAGCCATGCTAAATTGCCCATAGTGTTCAGGGGTGTGTGGGTTATAGGGGGATGGATCTGAGTGGGATTCTCCAAGGGGCGGTGTGGACTTGTTGGGCCAAAGGGCCTGTTTCCACACTGTAGGGAATCTTATCTAATATCACCTACAAAAAAATGGATCTGACTCTATGAAAATAGGGTGGAATGGAGGCAGGGAGTGTGTGAAGTATGTCAAATGCAATCTCAACAACTGAGCTGGCAAAGGTAAGAGTGCTGAATCTGGGCTTACAACCCACACGCTAATTCTGTGGCACTAAAAATAAACAACAATGGTAAGAGAGGCAGGAATCTCAGAACGTGATTCCAATCGCCGTTATTGAAACTCATCCATTTCTGTTCTGACACAGCTAACCTATGGAGCTGAAAATGAAACAAAAAATGAAGGTTTGTGATAAATGCCAAATTCATAATACAATGGACAACCGTGGAAAATGGGAAAAGGAACCCAGAGGAGTGAAAAAATTGACTGGGAATAGATTAACTGGTAACATAAAAGAGAACACAAAAGTCCTTCATAAATGTGTGTAGGTTTAAAAAAATTGTCAAATAACATTTAGTGCTAGTTAGGGACCAAAAAGGGGATGATTTTGTGCAGAAAAAGGGGATGGCTGAGGTACTAAATGAGTACCTTGCGCCTTTCTAAATTATAAGGATGATCTTGCTGGTGTCATTACAAAGAAGAAAATATATGAGAAAATTGGATGAAGTCAACAAGACAATACTTTAAAAGTTTTCATTCCTCAAGGAATTAGCACTCCTTTAATGATTCTGCAAATAGCAAATTTTCATCATTGGTTGCATGATCTTAGGGACAAAGTATGATTGTAAAATCAGCAGAGTGGGCTTGTAGTTAGTTAGCTCTGGTGTTCTAAATTCACAAGCTAGAATATCACTACTTGTTATGTTCCATATTGCAATTCAGGATAGGCAAAGGTTTGAATTAAGGAGCAAGGAATAGTATAGAAGCAAATGTACTTTTTGTAGTCCACTGTGCTGTAATACTGGCTGCTTTCTGTATATTCTAGCTTCTTATTTATCTGTAAAGCATCTTCAGAATTTTATTCGATCAAAAGACCTATATAAGGAGTTGTTGTAACCATTACTGACAATATTCAAATATTCTTATTTCTGACTTTAAGAGAATTGCAACAGAAAAGATAACTTCTTAAACAAACCTGCATTTACCCCACATACTTGAAGCTATCCTTGACCCACTGGACCTAAAAATGCTGGAATAATACATGACAAAATAACGAAAGACAAAAGACAGATTTCTTTAAGCACTCTTCCAGATTGCTGTATATTTGCACAAAATTGTGAAATAAACATGATGCAACAATATCACGTTGCTTCTGGGATCTGATAAACATCCGAGTGGTCTATTTCCTTAACTGCTAAAGGAAAAGGTTAAAAGTGAGATTCTGAACCAGGTCATAGAATTTTAAAATCCCTCCAGTATGAAACAGATTGTTGTGCTCACTAAGTGCACACTGATCATTCAAAGAGCATCCCATCTAGACCCATCCTTCCATCCTGTCCCTGTAACCCTGCATGTCACTGGACACTATGGACAATTTAGCATAGCCAAACCACATATCCTGCACATCTTTGGACTAATTTTGGCAGTGTTCATTAACTTTAAATATTGAACTGTACCCACACACTTTCACTTTCACCATCTAAACAGCAAATTCCTCTCCATATGTGGTGCTGTATCTCATAAAATCTAGCTGTTAACCTGATGTATTTTTTTGCCCTCATCTGGCCGTTGTGACCTAAACTTGACAGTAGATGTGTAACCCAACAATGGCAGCACCATTGCTGTTTGACAATTTTAATGACCTGTATGCAGTGTGTGGTAAATTTTTTGCAATAATGGAGCCAAATGGAAGCCCTTAAAAGAGAAGGCAAGGGAAATGAGAGGGTACTCTTCAGGGTTTAGTGTAACAGTTTGGTGCTACATTTAAATTCAGAAGAGAATGAATCATCGCTTTACAACAATTGTTGTGATTAGGTCATATTTGAGCTAAGGAATGAGGGCTTGGAAAAGAAACAGAGCAGTGGTGAGCATTAAGTTTGTGATCAGGAGCCAGGCAGACGGCAGCTGTACTTAATACATGTACTTAATCATTATTGACAGCCACAGAAAGTCACATGTTTCATTCTTCAGTTATGCAAATCATACTTCTTAGTTTTTTTTCCAAACTTTCTCCCTCTTCCCCAATGTTAGTATTGCTTTTGATGTCCATCTGTACTTCGATCGTGTACAACGGTTCTTTTGTGGGATTAGAAGGCTATTATTGTGCTGTTAGGATCTCAATGCAAGCAAGTAAAATACTATAGATATCCCATTTCACAGGAGATGTGAAATTAGGAAGAAAAAACTGTTGGAAAACACTCAGCAGCTGGAAAGGGATATGGAGTTAAAATTTCAAGTTTTTGACCAGTTATGAAAGCAATCATTGAATGAAAGGCAAACCTTCCTCCTGTCTCTTCACAGATGCTGCTTGACCAGCTGAGTGTTTCCAGCATTGGGTTTGAGAATTGTTACTGAACACCAGCACCATATTATACATTGATTAAATACGTGTTTGTTTGCATTGGTATAATTTATGCAGAAAAATATTTTTTAGAGCTCATCAAATTTTTGTAGCATGGGAGCAGGCCTCAGACACAAGAATATTGTCTTCTCTATCCAAAAAGATTGCAAAGAGCAAACAATGGAGAAGAAAAGTAGGCTAAATTAGAGTCTACATAAATGCAGAAAATTGTCTCGTAATTAGCGAAGAATCAACCAGCTAGTTCCACTCTGACATAACAATCTGTCTCTTCTTATTTAAATAGTGCTATAAAAGCACATATGTAATATACTAATTAATGTCTCAATCTTTTAACTTGATTGCAAGTTACATGACTAATCAGTGGATTTCATGGTGATTTAAATCATTCATATATTGAAAGTGACCCAGCAGTAGGTATTTCAAGCAAAATTTCCATGTTTCTGAAAGCAATGTTTCAGTTATTTTGTAGAAAAGCTTATTCAGATTAAAATGGCAGCAGACTGCTTCTTTGGGATTGAAAGTATGAGGAAACCTGGAAACAACTGTATAAACAGGAATGACATATCATAGTTCAAAATTGAAGTGATACTGATTCTCGTATATTGTCATTCTTTTTTAGTCACTACTAAGTATTCGTGGCTCCATCTTTTCTCCAAGACGCAACAGCAGAAGCAGCATCTTCAGTTTTAAAGGACGGACTAAAGATGTCGGGTCAGAAAATGATTTTGCTGATGATGAGCACAGCACTTTTGAAGACAATGAAAGCAGAAGGGGCTCACTCTTTATTCCACGGAGGCAGGGTGAGAGACGCAGCAGTAACATTAGTCAGACCAGTAGGTCATCCAGGATGCTACCAGTGCTTCCAGTGAATGGGAAGATGCACAGCACAGTGGACTGCAATGGAGTAGTTTCACTAGCCGGTGGACCTTCAACTCCAACATCACCCATTGGACGACTTCTGCCAGAGGTGATAATAGATAAGCCAGCTACTGATGACAATGTAAGAAAGTTTTAAATAGTTAGATTAGGCGTGATGGCCATGTGGTACTGCAATGATTACAGCATAGGATGCCATTGAGAAACGCATAGCTGATCGACCAAATGATATCCTGTATTTTATTTCAAATGACTTGAAAATAATGTATAGGATAGCTCTCTAAATACAATAAACTATATTAAAATTTTCATGGATAGCAGGAACTGCAGATGCTGGAGAATCTGAGATATCAAGGTGTAGAGGTGGATGAACACAGCAGGCCAAGCAGCATCGTAGGAGCAGGAGAGCTGACGTTTCGAGCCTAGACCTTTTTCCAGAAGGGTCTAGGCCCGAAACGTCAGCTCTCCTGCTCCTAGATGCTGCTTGGCCTGCTGTGTTCATCCAGCTCTTCACCTTTGTTATCTCTTATTTAAAATTTTTATTGCTTTTCAGAAATGCAGCAGAAAGTATGTTCATGGTTGATATTATCCCAGAATCCAATCAAAAATATTTTAACACCGTCAAATTACATTTACTTTAATGTCTGCCATTGCAGCTCTCACACTTTAACATTACTGTCTAATTCACTGCAGGTAATTCAATTGGGAATCTATTATCTTTGTACTAATAAATACTGAAATACTTTGTAGATGAAGTCATCAATTCAATAAAACTTGTGGCTTCAGCTCACTATTGACTGTTAATGCATTCTGAAGCTGGATAAAGTAGGAAATTAGATGAAATCTTTGGCTCAGTGCTAAATTTCTTCACAAAATTCAACATCAGAAATGTTTTGCTCCTCTCTAACTAAAATCCAGTGTCCCATGTGTGTCTCTTACATAGAACATAGAACATTACAGCACAGTACAGGCCCTTCGGCCCTCGATGTTGTGCCGACCTGTCATACCGATCTCAAGCCCATCTAACCTACACTATTCCATGTACGTCCATATGCTTGTCTAATGACGACTTAAATGTACCTAAAGTTGGCGAATCTACTACCGTTGCAGGCAAAGCGTTCCATTCCCTTTCTACTCTCTGAGTAAAGAAACTACCTCTGACATCTGTCCTATATCTTTCACCCCTCAATTTAAAGCTATGCCCCCTCGTGCTCACGGTCACCATCCTAGGAAAAAGGCTCTCCCTATCCACCCTATCTAACCGTCTGATTATTTTATTTCTTTACGTTCTTCTGTATACCAAATGAACAAAATGAACAAATTCATTAGTGAATCATCCTTTGAAGGGACATCGTAACCAAAGTCATAACTTTGAAGGAAGATTAAGTAATTAAATTTAGTAGGGGCCTTGAGGTGTAGCAGTAGTGTCCCTGACCTCTGAGCCAGAAATTCCAGACTGAAGTTACACCTGTTCTAGATGTCTGACACAGCATGCCTGAGTTGATTTAAAATAACTGAGTACTTCATTTAATTTATCATTGTTGGGCTAAGTCATTTTTTATTGTGCCCAAGGTACTCAATAATCAATGCCCTTCTCCTGTGTATCCTTAACCTTTAATATTATTAGTTACGTTATATTAACATCAATCACTTTTCTGGTGAGTATGCAATCATAGTTACCTTGTGTGAACTGTGAGCAATAATCTGATGGCCCAGAAATCACACTTCTAAGAATTAAAATGGTCTTTTTGAAAACAGGCTATTTTCTTGATAGTTCACACATAAAAAGTATAATAACATGAATACCATACTAGTACTTGTTGAGTAAACACAGGGTATCACTATTCAATTCAAATACTGGCATGAAAAATTCACAGATCTCTTACTTAAAGGTGAAAGAAATACTGTTACAGCCATGAACAACTTTAAAAAATACAATCATGAAACAATCCCTCTGAGAATTGGCACTCATTCCACTGGAGTGCCAACATAACTTTGGAGGGAGTCTGTCCAAAAGACTGTTTAGGAGTTAGCATGGATTCATTAAATCCTACAGTGTCCTTTTCCCGATCTCTCAGGCATCTGCCATAATTTTCAGTTGATGGCTGTTGTATATAACTAACAACACCTACATCCCAATCATGGAAGTGGGACTAATATTTGCATTTGCACTGGCCCACTGAAGGAAATTGAACATTAATTTTTAAAATTATTTTTGACATTGTTAAGTTCTAAATAAACTATGCTAAAAGTACTCATAACCTTTTTAAATCAGGAATCATGTACTTGTACTTCAGTTTTATAGTTTTCATGTAATTCTAGATCTAGACTGATACACAAATTCAAAATCAATGAGAAACTCTATGCTTGATTTTAACTTATACCTTCATCCTCTGTTATATTCCTCTTCTCATATGCTTTCCTGCATTTTCAGCTTATTTTCAAGGTATTCTGTTTTAAATTCACTTTTTTCTTGTATTTCCACAATCTGCATTACTTTGCTTTTGATTATATTTAAATGTCTACTTACAATGTCAAGCACCAATTATATTTATGATACTTCTTACCATACTGGCAGACTGGAAATGAAAAGTTCACTGTTGTAATTAATGTCCCATATGTACTCTTTTTAACAGGGCTCATTAGTGACTATTGAACAGATATCCACATACTGCACATTTCACAAGACTCCAGTTGTCTGCTGAAGTTGTGCATACTCATAGACAAAATAGCATGAGAAATAATACTCTGTAACTGATCTTATTCTCATTGCTGGTGTCAGAAGCGCAGAAATAAAAGTCGGCTGATATCAGCACTTCCATCGCCCTCACTCTTTCAAACTGGATAATTCCTTTCCCTCCATCATTCTCTATGCTCTATGTGAGAGCTAGAAGATTAGATCTGATACTACGTGCCTTAGTTCTGTAGCTGAAAGGTTAACTTTGTTGCAAGTATTAACACTGTCACTTTGGCATAAATATCAGCATCTTTCCAATAAACAAATGCTAAACAGTATAATTGAAAATGTAGTGCAAGGAAAATATACCATGAATTTGAAATTCCTTTTTTAAATTATTTTTATTCTAACATTTTTCAGGATAAGGTTTCTTTGGAAAAGTTTGGAAGTGAACAGGTTGAGATAAAACTGAATAATTGAATTTTATATCATTTGCAGGGCACAAATACAGAAACAGATCTGAAGAAGAGGCGATCAGGATCTCATCAATTTTCTATGGATTTTCTAGAAGATCCTATACAAAGGCAGAGAGCGTTGAGTGTGGCCAGTATTCTCACAAATACTATGGAAGGTTTGTATCTGTAAAACAGCAGCCTGGTTGAGAGAAAAGCAAAAAAAAAATTATATTTTCTAGTTTCTACATTTTGCATATCAAATTACTATGGTATTTATTTGAAAATATAGGGATGTGGAGCAACATGTGTTGGTGAAGGAGGTTTGCTGATTTATTTTCATTAATTTATATAGATGAAAAGTGACATGGCAAGTTGGCAAGTTTTCTGATTTTCTTTTAGACACTGTGCATGTAGAAGGTGATGAAAGGGAGGCAACGGCCTAGTGGTATTATTGCTGGTCTGTTAATCCAGAGATCCAGGCAATGTTCTGTGGACCTGGGTACAAATTCCTCCATGGCTGATGGTGGAATTTGAATTCAATAAAAATCTGGAATTAAGAGTCGAATTGATGACCAAGAATCTATTATCGATTATTGGAAAAACGTATCTCATTCTGTATCATCCTTTCGGAAGGAAACTACCATCCCTGGCCCACATACAACTCCAGACCCCAATGTGGTTGACTCTTAATTGCCATCTAGGCAATTAGAAATGCACGATAAGTGATGCCCTGATCCTGTGAAAGATTTTTTAAAAAATCCAACATACCGAGACTTAGCCACAGAAATATTTGTCTCACATTTAGTGTAACTACTTTCAATTCAACTCACAAAGAATTTTGATGGGTTTTTTTGTCTTACACTGCTATGCCTGTACCTAAAAAGAAATTTTGCAGTTAGAAAATGACATGGCATAAAGCTCTGCTGATGTGGTGCTGGCTTTCTATTTTCTGGGGAGGATAGGTAAAATTCCTGGTGGCCTTTCCTGTCATTTTTAAGCAGTTTATGGCCTGTGTAGTGCACGGATATTAATGTATGTAACCTTGAGGATGCCAAAGTAGTACTCTGTCCTATCCATTGGTACCATTTCCTTTGTCTTGCCCACAAATCAGAATTACTAAAATCAAATCACACGTACATTTCAAATGCAATTGGCTCCTGCCATTCTGCAAAACTTCTCAGTGTACTGAGAGGATTTGTTGCTTAGTAGGTGGCAGCCTGACTGAGTCAGAAACAGCTCCAAGCTCAAGTCTGACGAAGGAAGGTGCCATCTGAATGCAGTAAGGCAGATTGGGTATCAATGGGTAAAATCTTTCCAACATATAATAACAGCAGGCAGCAAATTTGGGAGAGATTGCTGGTCAGCTACGTGATGGAAAAAAAATGGAGCTTCAACACAATTTCTAGCTCCATGCTACAAAGTGTATATAAACGCATATGTTGCCACAGCAACTCAGGCTTCATTTGGGCTGTTTGGCTAAATTGGCTGAATGACTAGTATAGATCAGATTGATTCCAACAGGGTTGACAACACCCTTACCAGGATAAATTTCACAAAAGAAGGAGAGATCAACAACCGACTACCCTTCCTGGACATAATGGACAAAGAGTGAGAGTTAACATTTCAGGTTGAGTCACCCTTTGTCAGAACTGAGATAAATTCTGAGATCATTTCTGAGGTAGAATCATGCAAACCAAAACATAAACTCTGATTTCTCTCCACAGATGCTGCTTGACCTGCTGAGCTTTTCAGCAAATTCTGTATTCATTTCTGATTGACATCATCTGCACTTCTTTCAGTTTTTGTGTCAGAGTTGCACAAGAAGTTCAACAATACCGAAGAGGCTTCGCGGTAGGACCGCAACTTTCCCCCCACAGTGATCGAGAACGCCCTTGACCGCGTCTCCCGTATTTCCCGCAACACATCCCTCACACCCCGCCCCCGCCACAACCGCCCCAAGAGGAACCCCCTCGTTCTCACACACCACCCTACCAACCTCCGGATACAACGCATTATCCTCCGACACTTCCGCCATTTACAATCCGACCCCACCACCCAAGACATTTTTCCATCCCCTCCCCCGTCTGCTTTCCGGAGAGACCACTCTCTCCGTGACTCCCTTGTTCGCTCCACACTGCCCTCCAACCCCACCACACCCGGCACCTTCCCCTGCAACCGCAGGAAATGCTACACTTGTCCCCACACCTCCTCCCTCACCCCCATCCCAGGCCCCAAGATGACATTCCACATTAAGCAGAGGTTCACCTGCACATCTGCCAATGTGGTATACTGCATCCACTGTACCCGGTGCGGCTTCCTCTACGTTGGGGAAACCAAGCGGAGGCTTGGGGACTGCTTTGCAGAACACCTCCACTCAGTTCGCAACAAACAACTGCACCTCCCAGTCGCAAACCATTTCCACTCCCCCTCCCATTCTCTAGATGACATGTCCATCATGGGCCTCCTGCACTGCCACAATGATGCCACCCGAAGGTTGCAGGAACAGCAACTCATATTCCGCCTGGGAACCCTGCAGCCATATGGTATCAATGTGGACTTCACCTGTTTCAAAATCTCCCCTTCCCCTACTGCATCCCTAAACCAACCCAGTTTGTCCCCTCCCCCCACTGCACCACACAACCAGCCCAGCTCTTCCCCCCCCCCCCACCCACTGCATCCCAAAACCAGTCCAACCTGTCTCTGCCTCCCTAACCGGTTCTTCCTCTCACCCATCCCTTCCTTCCACCCCAAGCCGCACCCCCAGCTACCTACTAACCTCATCCCACCTCCTTGACCTGCCCGTCTTCCCTGGACTGACCTATCCCCTCCCTACCTCCCCACCTACACTCTCTCCACCTATCTTCTTTACTCTCCATCTTCGGTCCGCCTCCCCCTCTCTCCCTATTTATTCCAGTTCCCTCTCCCCATCCTCCTCTCTGATGAAGGGTCTAGGCCCGAAACGGCAGCTTTTGTGCTCCTGAGATGCTGCTTGGCCTGCTGTGTTCATCCAGCCTCACATTTTATTATCTCTCAACAATACCGATCTTGTCAGGAGCAATTTGCTGCATGTTTCGTGCCTCCACTGAGTGGTGAGGCAGCTATCAAACCAGAAACTTGCCAGTTGCCAAAAATGGATGATTATAATTTTTTTAACATCGCAACTTGCCTTACCAATATTCCGCTTCCCGTCTTAACAAATTCACCTCCCATTATAGCTAGCATTCTGCATATGTCAACTTCCATATACCCTCATAACACATCTCCAGTTCACTTAGAGGAATTTCTGCACTTAATGCTGCATCTCGGATTTTGAACCTACTTAGATGCTCACAGCATCCCTGTCTTGTATTCCTTGCCTCGCCACACATTTCCCACTCTCACAGCACAGATTTATTGCCATGCTGGTTAGCACAGACACAAAGTCAGGAAGCTGTCCTGGTTGTCAACAGTCTTCAGTTAAATCGGGGAGAGGCTTTGGTGAGGGGGTTCAGGCAGAATAAGTCAAGGGCAGCATCCAAAACCAGTTGGAGACACAGTCGCTCAGTGTGGTTAGGGTCTCCATGCAAGGGGTGAGGAGCTGAATGTTAATTAGTCCATCACCTGTCTTAACCACTTTCTGGCCTATTATAGCCTGGGTTCCTTCTGAAATAAGATAGAAGCAGGTATTAGGGAGATGGAAGTGGGTAGCCCAGCTGTTATTTTTGGTACAGTTAGGAAAGTGTCCAAAATGAGTGAGTAGGCAACACGGAGGTTACCTAGAGTTAGTGGTGTTCGTGATTGGGCTGAGTGATAGTAAATAGGGTAAGAAGTTGCAGACGTTTCTGAAAATGTTAAAGTGTGAACATTGCTGGGAGATGAACATGCAGTAGTGGAGTGAGAGACCGAGTGTAAGAATTAAAGACAACAAGTTGGCATTTATGCTGGCTGAGTCATTGACCTTCCACCCTAAACGGCTGGACATTCCTCTAGTCAGCTAGGTCTGCACTGACCTGGCTGGAAACCTCAGAACAGGCTGGCATGGTCTTATAAAAACTGAAAGAATTGCAGACGCTGTAAATCAGGAACAAAAACAAAATTGCTGGAAAAGCTCAGCGGGTCTGGCAGCATCTGTGAAGGAAAAAACAGAGTTAACGTTATGGGTCCGGTGTCCCTTCCTCAGAACAGCGTGGTCTTATGCTGTGGCCGCCTCCTCTTCTATTCCTGGCAGATGTGGACATCCTGCCTGTGCACCACCCCATCCAGTAGGATCTCTGGGTCCCTGCCTGCAAAATAGAAGGCCTTTTTCCCTTTAGCTATCACGTCCAGGGCAAATGACAGGAACCGTGCAGGGCAGCTCTGGACTGACAGTGCTTGTCCGGGTGCATATTAGCTTTATAAAGATAAGATGCAAAATGCTATAGATCCCGGAGAACTGGAACAAAAACACCAAAATGCAGGAGAAACTCAGCATCTATGGCACGAGAAACAGAGTTAACGTTATAAGTCTGGTGTTACGCTTCTTTAAAACTTTTCAAGTTGTCACTGGCATCAGGAATGCTGGGCAGTTCTGGCAGTGGTGTGTTGACTTGCTTTGGAGCATGGTAAGATTGGTCTAGAAACACCTAAGAGCGATGCCACAGCATTTGGGTAAGTAATTACTGAGGTGAGTATGGTAGGCTATGGCAAGAAAATGTGCTAGGCCTTGCTGTGAAAAACCTGAGAAAAAACGTAGTGCAACCAGCACTTTGCCAAAACAATCTAACATTTGCTTCAGTGTTTTCAAAATTGGTATTGGTCCATTCTTGTACAAGTTATTTCCCACCGCAGTATAAGATTCTTGGAGCAGATCATTGTGTTCCCTTTAATAACTACACTGTTTTCATTAAATGCTCCCCCAGCAGAAACTACTTAAAAAATAGTGCACTGCAGAGATGCAATCAAAGGATCCAGAAGTATTACTTTTTATACAGAAAGGAGTCAGCTGTAGACTGCTTTCTGACATGTGAGAAAAATATTCGATGAAGTGGCTGAAGACTTGCAGAAGTCTTGTGGTTGTTAGCGCCAATGTTCCTTTCTATTGCCTGACTGCCCTGCTACTGAACTGAGTACTCTGCATCTGAACTGCACTTCTGCTGACATATAAAAAAGCAGGCTCTGGAAAAAGGTCTCTCAGCTTTCCTAAGGGGAGCTTGTGATGTAGTGATAATGTACAAGTAACTCAGAACCCAGCGTAATGCTCCAAGGATATGTGTTTTCATTTCTGCCATGTCAGATGGTGAAATTTCAATTCAGTAAAATTTCTGGAATTAAAAGCTAGCTCAATGCAGGCTGTGTAACCATTGTTGATTATTGTTTAAAAACCCATCCGATTCACCAATAACCTTTGGGGAAGGAAGTCTGCTGTTCATACTTGGCATGGTCTACACGTGATTCGAGACCTATAGCAATGTGGTAGACTTTTGACAGTCCTATGAAATGATCCAGTAAACCACTCGGTTCAATGGCATTTGCTGGCCAAGGCAGCACTACCACTTTGATGAATGAATTCTAAAAACGGCAAAGGAGGTATTGGAGTCCAGAGCCTGTATGGTTCCAACATGATCATCCTTCAGCTTAATCATTACTATTTTCACAGACTCCTGAAGGAAGGGTTCAACTGCAAAGAGCTTCAAGTTGCTGACCTACACCATGAGTCTCTGTGATATGATAAAGATGCCACAAAAATAGTTACACCTTCTACCATCGTCTTGAGGCCCTGAAGTCCAAAATTCATGGATCCTGCTCATTTGTATTGATTAAATGCTCCAGTGCAATCCCCACAATTATTTTTAATCATGAGGAACAATTAGTTCATAGCTAGTGCTCAACTTGCTAAGAGTGACTGTGCCTAGTTAACTATGGTGCCTTCTTCATGCTCACATAAAATAGAAATTGTTGGAGAATCTCAGCAAGTCTGACAGCATTTGTGGAGAGAGAGCAGAGTCGACATTTCAAGCCCAGTGACCCTTTTTCAGATCTGTTCAGTTTCTCCAGCAATTTGTTTTTGTTTCAGATTTCCAACATCTGCTGTTCTTTGTTTATTTTTCACTGAACAAAATCAGAATTTTCTGGAGAAGATTAAGTTCTGAGTTCTCTGAACTACTGAAAAGGATTCCCTTCCCTTCTGTTTTTCTTTTTTTTTGTTTACTACTTCATGCTGTCTTGCAGTGACATTTGTTTATCTAATGATCCTAGAAAATAGAGAGATTGGCAATGATGAGAATGTAATATTGACAGCCGTTACATTGGGGTACACTGGCACCATCCTATCACTCCAGATTGTTGACTTGAGGAGATCAGTGAAACTGAGTAACAGAATTAAGCAGCAGATGAAGAAGTAGGGAAGATAAATCATAGCATAAATACAATTGATTTTAATAATACAAAAATAGATAGTAAAAGAGGAAGTCTTATGAAGCCATGCAAACAAGAGAAGAAGTAAATTCATGTGAAATATTTTAATATCTGTTTGAAGTTTCCACTTGGTTTCAAGCCCTAAATTCTGCATTCTTAAATGAAAGATGCATCAGTTTAGGGAAAAAGGCTGAATAGCTGTTTATTCTGAAGCTATAAAGCATTTTTCTCCAGATTTTTGTATGAAATTGGCCAATGATTTCTTAGTTATCCAAAGATAGGCTGCAGATACTCTTAAAGAACAGTCTGGTCATGAGCCCAAATATCAATACCATTAAGTCCAAACACAGACATTAACAATATACATGCCTTTTACAGCATAACTGCACAGTTTAACTTGCTCTTGTTGTATTACAAAGCTTGCTACCTGTGCATTCAGTTCTCATATTTACAAATATCCATAATACCCCAAGCACAGACATTTGCTTAATCTATGACTTGCAAGCTGTGTTGGATTGAGCCAGGGTGGTATGGAAGCATGTCTGATCAAAAGGAACTTTTTTCGGTGGAGCGTCTGATCATTGGGTGTTGATCAGGGTCACAGTTGAGTTTAGAAAGGGGGGTGTAATGTTTGGTTGGGCAGGTGGAGTGGCATCTATTTGGTAGTGTTAAGGTCAGAAAGGTGGTGATGTCAGGTCTTGGACTGGGTGTGGGAAACTGGATTGGTTTTGGTGGGATTTTGTGCTGGTTCCTGAGATGTTGTATTTCAGGCGTTTGGTTCGGGCGAGGTCAAGTAGCATTGTGTTGTTGCAGAGAAGGGGAAGGGATGCATTGAGGCTTTAATTTATTCATTACCCAGGGGTTAAAACAGGGTCTTTAGTTTCCTTGGTAACTATTCTGCTTATGTGACATTCTCTAACATTTATGTTTTTTTTCTGAGAGAGTAACACAAACAGGGAGTTACCTGTCAGAATTTAGTTCCTTCAGAGCCTGTCATGTCAGGGATTGTCACAGGATCCCAATGCACAACTCCAGTCCACACTGCAGAAACTATTATCTAACCATAACAATGTCTGGGCATGTGACTTTTAGAGTCAGAACAGCCTGAGATTTTAGCTGCTAAGAAACAATTTACATACAGTATTGTGATCAGAGATAATGGGAACTGCAGATGCTGGAGAATCCGAGATAACAAAGTGTGGAGCTGGATGAACACAGCAGGCCAAGCAGCATCTCAGGAGCACAAAAACTGATGTTTTGGGCCTAGACCCTTCATCAGAAAAGGGGGATGGGGAGAGGATTCTGAAATAAATAGGGAGAGGGGGGAGGTGGACTGAAGATGGATAGAGGAGAAGATAGGTGGAGAGAAGAGTATGGGTGGGGAGGTAGGGAGGCGATAGGTCAGTCCGGGGAGGACGGACAGGTCAAGGGGGCGGGATGAGGTTAGTAGGTAGGAAATGGAGGTGCGGCTTGAGGTGGGAGGAGGGCATAGGTGAGAGTAAGAACAGGCTAGGGAGGCAGGGACAAGCTGGGCATTTTGGGATGCATTGGGGGGAGGCGAGATTTTGAAGTTTGTGAAATCCACATTGATACCATTGAGCTGCAGGGTTCCCAAGCGGTATATGAGTTGTTGTTCCTGCACCCTTTGGGTGGCATCATTGTGGCACTGCAGGATGCCCAGGAAGGACATGTTGTCTAAGGTATGGGAGGGGGATTTAAAATGGTTCGTGACTGAGAGGTGCAGTTGTTTGTTGCAAACCGAGCGGAGGTGTTCTGCAAAGCGGTCCATAAGCCTCTGCTTGGTTTCCCCAATGTAGAGGAAGGCACAACGGGCACAGCGGATGCAGTATACCACACTGGCAGATGTGCAGGCGAACATCTGCTTGATCCGGAAAGTCATCTTGGGGCCTGGGATGGGGGTGAGGGAGGAGGTGTGGGGGCAAGTGTAGCACTTCCTGCGGTTGCAGGGGAAAGTGCCGGGTGTGGTGGGGTTGGAGGGGAGTGTGGAGTGGACAAGGGAGTCCCGGAGGGAGTAGTCTCTCCGTAAAGTAGACAGGGATGGGGATGGAAAACTGATTTTGGTGGTATGGTTGGATTGTAGATGGCGGAAGTGTCGGAGGACGATGCGTTGCATCCGGAGGTTGGGAATCCCTCTAGTCCTCACAAACCACCCCGCCAAACTCCGGATACAACACATCATCCTCTGACACTTCCGCCATCTACAATCCGACCATACCACCAAAATCATTTTTCCATCCCCACCCCCGTCTATTTTATGGAGAGACCACTCCCTCCGGGACTCCCTTGTCCGCTTCACGCTCCCCTCCAACAGCACCACACCCGGCACTTGCCCCTGCAACTGCATTTGCTACACTTGCCCCCATACCACCTCCCTCACCCCCATCCCAGGCCCCAAGATGACTTTCCGCATCAAGCAGATGCTCAGCTGCACATCTGCCAGTGTGGTATACTGCATCCGCTGTAACCATTGTGGCTTTCTCTACATTGGGGAAACCAAGCGGAGGCTTGGGGACCGCTTTGCAGAACACCTACACTTGGTTTGCAATAAACAACTGCACCTCCCAGTCACGAACCAGTTTAACTCCCCCTCCCATACCTTAGACAACATGTCCTTCCTGGGCATCCTGCAGTGCCACAATGATGCCACCCAAAGGGTGCAGGAACAGCAACTCATATTCCGCTTGGAAACCCTGCAGCCCAATAGTATCAATGCGGATTTCACAAACTTCAAAATCTCGCCTCCCCCCAATGCATCCCAAAATGCCCAGCTCGTCCCTGCCTTAACCTGTTCTTACTCTGACCTATCCCCTCCTCCATCTCAAGCCGCACCTCCATTTCCTACCTACTAACCTCAACCCACCCCCTTGACCTGTCCATCTTCCCTGAACTGACCTATCCCCTCCCTACCTCCCCACCCATACTCTCCTCTTCACCTATCTTCTCCTCTACCCATCTTTGGTCCGCCTCCCCCTCTCTCCCTATTTATTTCAGAACCCTCTCTCCATCTCCCTTTTCTGATGAAGGGTCTAGGTCCAAAATGTCAGCTTTTGAGCTCCTGAGATGCTGCTTGACCTGCTGTGTTCATCCACTTTGTTATCTTAGATCCAGTATTGAGCTTGACTGTGTTGTCTGTACAGTCAGGCAGTTTGCCAACAAGTGGATATTTGACTATGGAGAATACCTGTAACCTGTGGAAATGTACACCAGTATGTAACACTTTCTGTCGTATAAAGGGGTTGAATAAGACATTGTAAATCTAAACAAACAAAATGGATTTGTGCGGAAGTTATTAAAAAGCTTTTTAAAATGGTTTAGATAATAAATAGCTTGAAGAGGATTATAATAAATCCTATCCTCAGCAATTGTAATCCCATTCATCCATGAACTACGAACACAGTTGAATGATTTTTGAAAAAGCGACGCATTTCTGTGGGGATTTGACAATATACCTGAATTATTTTGTATGTCAAAATGCAAGTCATTTTTAATTTCTGCATTGGACAAAATTATTAAGAATAAAATTGAATAACTCTCCCCCCTCCAAAAAAAAGGCCGGGTGCTCACAATTTGTAGTTATTTCTGTTCTTTCCCCTTTGGCACCAGGCAAAGTTTCTGCTGCCTGCTCAATTCTATGATCGCACCATTTGAGAGTGGCTGTATGCCTCAACAGGGTCAGAATCTCATATGAGATTCAAACCATTTAACGCTAGCCAGCATCACTTACCGTCAACTGATCCTCTTAAAACAGAGGAGCAACTTGGCTACAGCCAGTGCTGTAAGCATTGGAGAAGAGGGCCTGAGCAGAAATAACTTGGAATAATGGTGTGACAGGGCAGAGATAAGACTCTAAGGTTCTTATTGCAGCACAAGAGTTGGACAGGAGAGGTCTTATCTTTCCACAGGAAACCAGCAGACTCTTCAAGCAAACACTGCAAAGGCATTTGGAACAAATAACAATTGCAACCAATTCCTGAGGGTGTAGATGCAGTGCAAAAAAAAATTAATCACCTCATATGATCAACGTCATATTTGAATGCCATATACTTAGAACTGAATCACACCCCACAATATCAATTATGACTCATACTTCACTCTTAGTTCCACAACATCCTCACACACTTTGTGCTACTGCAACTTTCATAACCATATCTTACACATGGCACATGCCAGTATGTTCAAGGCACACTTTCTGAACAAATTGAACCATATGCCTCCAAGTTGTTTTTAACTTTCTCCTACAAAATAAGGCTGCAAGCAAGAGATACAGCTGTGGATACACATGGCTGCATGTTGTCATCCTGAATGAAGATGGATTGTTATGCATCAGAGGAACAGCAATTACAGCAGCTAGGTTGAAACTATCAAAGAAGTTGATATGTTTTTATTGAATCCGTCTCCAACTTCCCATTTCACCTATGTCATCCATCTTTCCTGATGAATAAACTGCAGGTTGTAAAATTATGCCGCTCTTACTTTCACCCCCTTCCATTTCCTTGCTGCAACCCTGTCCTTGAGTCTTTTCTATAACAGAAGAGTGAGAGGAGACTGCTGAATAAAAATAATATGACTGAGAGAAAGTGAATGTTGGAATGTTTAGTTCAAAAGCTCTGTTGTTGAACTAATGTTGCAGATCTGTCAATTTTGCACACTACTGACATACATTCCCTGCACATACATTGAGAACCTACCCAAAATGACTTCAGGCATGGCCGAAACTGAAACAGGATGTCATGTTCAACTTTAAAATGCACCTGCAGTATTGCAAATGTGAGCACTGCACAACCTGACTTTGTGACCATTTACTGTCACAGCTTTCAGATTTATATAAAATTATTTGTTTATTCTGGCATTTTTTAATAACTGCATTTTATTTGCATTTTGCAGAACTTGAAGAATCACGACAGAAGTGTCCTCCATGCTGGTATAAATTTGCAAATACCTTCTTGATCTGGGATTGCCATCCATACTGGCTAAAAATAAAGAAAATTGTTCATTTAATTGTGATGGACCCCTTTGTGGATCTTGCTATTACTATCTGCATTGTGCTGAACACTGCCTTTATGGCGATGGAACATTACCCAATGACAAAGAGCTTTGAAGATGTACTCACATATGGGAATTTGGTATGTGTTCTGCCATCAATATCTCCTAAATAACAAGGAGTCCTATAAGAAAGTCTTCTGAAATAGAAGTTGGTTAGTTTAGGCCAATATTAGTTTCCTTTTAACTAATTAATTCAGTGTGGCTTGTCATGCAAATTGAACATTTTTTTAACAAAGCAATTAAATAACAGATGTTGAAATGAATATTTACGAGGTGGTTATTAAGTATTTCTTATTAAGATATCTTAGAACTCAACAATAATATTTTAATAGATTTATTTATTCCACTTGAATGTCAGCAAAGTTATCACAGTTTATCAAGATGTACATTGCAGTTCATAAAAGTCAGCGTTGATCACAGACTTAAACTTGCACCAATATACTACAATTATAGAGAAGAATACAATGCAACCATGCACATTTTCATAGCAAAAAAAGTTTCAAAATTAAAGCCAAACAATTTTTTTTTGCTGATGAGTGTACAAATAATGAATGTGACTCAGATTGCAATGGAATTTTTGGTTCAAATTGAAAAAAAAATCAATTATTTTAGTGGATGCATTAATCCATTTATTTTAAATGAAATGCCTCCATTAAAAACATTATAGCAAAACCCAGGTTGACAAATAGAGAATAAGAAAATGTGACCCTCTAGGCCCGAAACGTCAGCTTTTGTGCTCCTGAGATGCTGCTGGGCCTGCTGTGTTCATCCAGCCTCACATTTTATTATCTTGGATTCTCCAGCATCTGCAGTTCCCATTATCACAGATTAAACACACATGATTGATTGCTATTGTGTCACTTTTCCATGAAAACTAATAGAGACTGACTGCAAAATTTGAGATAGGTACGATACTTGCCTTACCTGCTAGTTGTAAGGACACTGTGATCCTCAAAACATTTCAGTTTCTCTATCATCTTATGACATTTACTGATCAGGTAAAAGGCTGTGGTCAGAAATTTCAGTGTGCAATTTTCAGTGAAAGGTGGAAAAAGCAACAATAACCCCCATACGTTCCCCCAGGTATTTACTGGCATCTTTACTGGTGAAATGATTTTCAAAATCATTGCCCTGGATCCTTATTATTACTTCCAAGAAGGGTGGAATATTTTTGATGGCATCATTGTAAGTCTCAGTCTAATGGAACTTGGTCTCGCTAATGTGGAAGGACTATCTGTGCTGCGATCTTTCCGATTGGTAATTATTCATTTTTTCAAACAAAACTATTTTTATGGTATTCTAATGCTACATTATTACAGTTCATTGAAAATCACTTTATGTACATTGTTGATAAATTGCATGCTCTATTTTAATTGATTTTCTGCAAGAAAAGTTACATGTGAGAAGCCCAGAAGGTATGATAAAACTACTGAAGAAAGAAATATTATGCTAATGAATAATGTTTGTCATGAACCATTGTTTTTCAGCTCAGAGTTTTTAAATTGGCAAAGTCATGGCCGACCTTGAACATGCTGATTAAAATTATTGGCAACTCAGTAGGTGCTTTGGGCAACTTGACTTTGGTGTTGGCCATCATTGTCTTCATCTTTGCTGTGGTGGGCATGCAACTGTTCGGTAAAAGCTACAAGGAGTGTGTCTGTAAAATTGAGAAGACCTGTAAACTTCCTCGCTGGCACATGAACGACTTCTTTCATTCCTTTCTAATTGTGTTCCGTGTGTTGTGCGGAGAATGGATTGAGACAATGTGGGACTGCATGGAAGTAGCTGGACAATCAATGTGCCTCATTGTCTTCATGATGGTCATGGTAATTGGTAATCTTGTGGTACGTAATGAAACATTTTTGAATTTCATATGGTTAGAATAGTAAGTTTAAACATAAATAAAAATGACAAATATTAAAAATTAGGTATTAGTAATCATACTTGTGTAAATTTAATTTTAGCACGTGCAATTTGAATTTTTTTTGGAAAAAAGTGTAAAAGTGCATGTAATCATTACTTAAGTTTGGGCTCACGATGTTGTCTTGGGAGAAATGAGTCCCTGGTATATATGTTCATTATGTTTATAGGAGAAATATTGCATGTTTAGTGAAATACCTGGAATAATGTAAAATACAAAATATTGCATAATCTTGAAATAAAAACAGACAAGGCTTTACATTTCCTATGTTATGTATGAATGTATAGCATCAATTAGAACATTGATGTTTATGCTTTTTGAACGCCAGGTATTGAATTTATTTTTGGCTTTGCTGCTGAGCTCATTCAGTGCTGACAACCTTGCTGCTACAGATGATGACAGTGAAATGAATAACCTACAGATTGCTATGGGGAGGATACAGAGAGGCATTGATTATGTTAAAAGGAATGTGCGAGAATTAATTCACAGAGCCTTTATCAGGAGGAAAGTCACAGAAGACATCAAACCTCTTGATGATTTGCATAGCAAGAAAGACATATATATTTCTGATCATGCAACTGTTGAAATCACGAAAGATGTTGACTATCATAAGGATGGAAATTGCACCACCAGTGGAATCGGCAGTAGTATGGGCAAATACAATGCTGATGAAAGTGACTACATGTCTTTTATTCACAATCCAAGCCTCACTGTTACTGTTCCAATAGCTTTGGGAGAGTCAGACTTTGAAAACCTTAACACAGAAGACTTCACTAGTGAATCAGACCTAGAAGGTAGCAAAGAGGTAAGAAGATATTTTGTTTTTCTCGTGGGTATAAGAAATCAAGGTGCATTGCAATAATGTGTGTTATAATCTTGCATGTAAAGGTAAGACTTATAGTTCAATATTTGCAACAGCTTTAACAACTGTATATAGATAGCACACATATGACATTGAAGTAGTGTGTCATTTGGAACTTTAAGCCAGCTCCACTAATCAGGAAAATCATCATCTGCTTTGACACCATTTTCTGCACTATCCCGATATCATTTGTTTTATTTTAAATATGGACATCTGTCTATCTTAATCTTGAATGTACTCAACAACTGAGCCTTCACAGTCCTCAAGGGAGAGAATTCTGGAGATTCACCTCTCTCTGAACAAAAATACTTCCTCTTTGTCTCAATCCTGAATGACTTGCCCCTTACTCTGAGATTTTGACCCCGCTTCAAACCCACCAACCGATGGGCACATGCTGCACCTGTCCTATCAACCCCTGTAAAAGATGTGTAGGTTCGAATGAGATTACCTGCCATTACTCTAAACTCCAGCGATTTAGTCTGTCCTCAAAGGACAAATCTTGTATCTCAGGAATTGTTTGGTGTGTCGTTCTGGTATAGTCTCTATGACAAGCATATTTTTTCTTAAAGAGACCCAAACACAATACTCTGAATGTTTAACCAGCCTAAAGTTTGTAAATTACAAGGTAGTGTATTTAAATGTTACAATTTGTCTTAAAACCTATGACAAGTTATATAAAGCAATATGTTTTTAGAAATATAGTTTTATGTTTTCAATTTGATTTAATTTCGTTTCCAATCCATTTAATGTAATTCTTGAAAAATTGCCGTCAATATATTAGAGAATAAAGTTTTTAATGCTTTGTATTTCCTTGCACACATATAAGTATAATTATAATAAACTTAAAATGACAAGCAACTTTATATATAACATTTCTGTTTTCATTAGGCCTCTACAATATTCCATATCAGACAAGACTAGCTATATTACAGGGAGTCCATGCTATCTTTAACTCAACATTGGTTTACCTAATATGAATAAAAATGATTCCTGTAGAAGAACAGTTTTTTACATCAATCACTGTATTTGTTCATGTCTGACTAGTTCCCTCCTTCTCCAATCCCCTGTAAATTCTTCAATATCTCCCAATTCTGCCCTCACCACCAGATTCAATTCTTATGTGGGATCGATTTATGGCTTCCTCAGCTCATCCCAATCCAATGCCTAGCCACTTAGCAACCTCAACTTGATGCAGTCGTTACTGACCATAAGAGCTAACTCAACTTTAAAACTAGAACCATTACTTCCCACCTCAAAAAGGAAGCAATGGCCTAGTGTTTTAACACTGGATTGTTAATCCATAGACCCAGGAAATGTTCTGGGGACCTGGGTACAAATCCTGCCACAGCAGATGGTGGAATTTGATTTCAATAGATATCTGGAATTAAGAGTCTAAGAGTGACTTTGAATCCATTGCCAATTGTTAGGGAAAACCCATCTGGTTCAGTAATATCCTTTTGGGAAAGAAACTGCTATCCTTACCTGGTCTGGCCTACATGTGACTCCAGACCCAAAGCAATGTGGTTGAATCTGGTCAGTAAGGGATGGGCAATAAATGCTGCCTAGTCAGTAACTCCCTCATCCTGTAAATTAATTTTTTAAAAGACTAAATTTTTCATGCCAGTAATATCTGTTGAAACTACAAAGTTCTCCTTTTCATTCTGAGATCCTCAGATGTAGTGTTGCCTTTAGTCCTTTCAGTTTATTGTGAATCATAACAATGGGGCTGCTTGGGCCAAAATTGGTAATTACAATCTTTACGATAGCCAATACATCCCGTTATAGTCATAGAGTCATACAGCACAGAAACAGACCCTTTGGTCTAACCAGTCTATGTCGACCATAACCACAAACTAAACTAGTTCCACTTGCCTGCGCATGGCCCTTATCCCTCCAAATATTTCTTATTCATGTACTTATCAAAATGTCTTTTAAACATTGTTACTATACCTGCATCCATTACCTCCTGTAGAAGTCCGTTCTACACACAAACCACACTCTGTGCATCTAAAAAAAAATTACCCCAATGCCTTTTTCAACCTTTCTCCTCTCACTTTAAAAATATGTCCCTGAGTCTTTAAATCCGCCCCCCCCCCCCCCACCCCGGGAAAAGACACCTGCCGTTCACCTTGTCTATACCCTTAATTATTTTATGAAGCTCTATAAAGTTACCCCTCCAACTGCTATGTTCTAGTGAGAAAGTTCCCAGTCTATCCAGCCTCTCTTTATAATTCAAACCCTTCATTCCCAACAACATTCTGGTAGATGTCTTCTGAACCCTCTTCAGCTCAGTAATATCCTTCCTATAATGGGAAAATCAGAACTGTTGTTTCTCCTCATTTTCCTTTACCCCATTACAGCCTTCAAGTATGGTCAGCCACTTCATTGTGCTGCACCAGATGTCTTTCATTTATACTCCTCTCATCATATCACATCCACATATCCAACATGTATGCTGTAATGTCTATCCTTCCTCTGTCCCTCAACTCCTGACTTGTCTCCGTTTTGCATGCTCCAATCAACAATTTGTAAACATTTGGTCTGTTTCTGCAGGTAACTTGATGATCCTATGTTGAAGTTCTAACCTGTACTGTGCTACTCACCAAGATCACTTGTTTCTGCTTGTTTATGATCACTCACTGACTTTCTGACTCAACTCCAATGCCAATGAATCTTACCAATTTCATCTTCATCCTCTGGCTGAGATTCTACTACCTAGCACATTACATCTACCCTTCCCAGACCAAATCTAGCTTATTTATTATCATTCTGATCTGAGCAAGCAACTTGTTCTCAAATATATTCAGTTAAAAATTTTGTTCCTCCCTTACAAATTCCTTTTTGAATGTAACACTTCCAAACATTTCACATTGTTTTGCACTTGCCATTCTTTCCACCAAGGCCTGTGAGTTTAATTTGTCCTCCGTTGTGTTTTAAAGTAAGAGCATTCAGCTATACAAGCTCTGAAATTCTCTTTCCAATACCCCCCGCCTTGTGTTTTAAATCCCTTTCCACTTTCAGCTGTCTCAGCGACTTTTATTTTTAGCCAAACTTGCCAATACTTTTTCAATCGCAAGTTTTGTGATAAGAATCAGTACTGTAGTGATTTTTCTGAGTGCCAAATGTTTTAAACTGCAGATGCTTTCCAATTTATTCACCTAATAAATTTTGAATGTATTGTTCAAAGCCTAAAAATAGGCTGTTTTTTTTAACTAGCAGCATTTGTGAAATGCACAACATTTTAGCTAATCCTACATGTGACCCAGTTGTAGATGGACTTTGTCTTTCAATGGATGTGTAGTGTGGCTTACCATTACAGTAGAACACTTATTAATTTATTTTAAATAAATGCTAATTGACCTATTTCTTAAGTTTGAAGTGATATGAGCAGTTAGTTGTATTTTGTCAAAACTACTGGATTAGTCCTTTACTACTGTTCAAAACCAGAGAAATGAAAGCATGAATCAATGTAACAGAATGGCTCAGAATGCTGATGAAACACTTTTTTCGAATGGTTTAAGAGAATTAACACAATGATTTTCTAAAAATATCATTGGTGATTCTGCTAGATAATTCAGTGAAATTATTTATCCATAAGCATCGCCAGACTGTGCTATTGAACAATCCAAACAAAAGGTAATTTTAACCTTTTCAATGGAAAACGAGGAAGGATGTGTAAAATGGGATAATAAGCTGCTACTATCACTTTCTCATTTGACAGAAGAAATTAACATTACCACCATTGTTTTCAATATGTGTTTTATTAGGCATAATCTCTTTCCCCCTATGCACACTGTACTTGCCGAAACCCTTGGTCACATGACAGGAAGAGCAAAAATCTTTGAACTGATAGTGCAAAATGGCTTTTCTGGTGTCTAATCATTCATAGATGCTTACGAGATTACGAAACGTGTGTTCTAAACAGAAATGTTGATTTTTTTTGCATAAAAAGATTTTGTCAAAAAACATGAACACATTTATATGTGCTCGAAAATTTGTGGATACTTGAATATATTAGACAAAAGTAATCAGTCTTGAAGCAATAATAATTTGACATTATTTTTAGTAAAATATTGATTATTTAGTTGTATCTTATAACTATTATTTATTGTAGTTATTTAATCCTGATTGTAATACTTACAAGTGATAATGGGAACTGCAGATGCTGGAGAATCCAAGATAACAAAGTGTGAAGCTGAATGAACACAGCAGGCCAAGCAGCATCTCAGGAGCACAAAAGCTGACGTTTCTGGCCCAGACCCTTCTTCAGAGAGGCTGATGGGTCTAGGACCGAAACGTCAGCTTTTGTGCTCCTGAGATGCTGCTTGGCCTGCTGTGTTCATTCAGCTTCACACTTTGTTATCTTGTAATATTTGCAAGTTATGTTATATCCAACACCTGATGACAATTGAGATTTCTTTTCACTTTTATTGCTGGATTTGGGCAAAACTGATCAAGATGATTCTGAGGGGTGAAGTCATCCGCCATGACATAGAGGTGGCAGGAATTTTACCCACACAGTCATTAGTGAATCAGTTTGTTATAATAACAATCCAGAGACTTTCATATGAATAATTCTCTTGTGTCAGCCCACAGATTACCAGATTTATTGAATTCAATTAATAAAACACCATGGGGGAAGTTGTACTCTCAATCACTGTGTTACGAATTGAATAACCCTTAGCCTACTCTACCCAAATTAGAATATCCAAAGAATACATCATAGCAGTACCATCTTTGATTTGCGCAGACTGCTGCATTTTCTAGCCTTGCAAAAATTCCCTTTTTCCTCAAGCAATTTCTCAACAATCATTAAACATTTTGCTTTCATGCATAACATGTTTAATGCAACTTTCTAAATCCTGCTTTTATTTTGTCTGAGAGACATCTACAAGATAAGGGCTGAATCCAGTAATGGTAGTGGATGGGGAAATGGGTAGAGATTTCAGTGTCAAGTACAAACAGAAACAGAAACTGATAACAAAATTGGGATAGCAATAAAAGAATATGTAAAGAATGCAAGCAGTAATTGAGACTGTGTAATCTTTTTGGAGAAGGCCAGAATGATGCACAAATAAAGGAAACATGAAAAAAGTCAAGTAATATGGGGTTAATCATCATTGGGAGTGTATTCTATGGCAGGCGGCTGTTTAAATTAGAAATGTGTACCTATTAATAAAATAACGTTAGTAATTACCCAATCATAAACAGTTGGTAAACGGATCTAATGAGTTTACATCATATTGATTGATTTAAGAAAATACGCAAAGCATGAAAAATGACTTCCAAAATTATGCTTTCAAAGCCAAATTCAAGTTTGAATTTGAGATTGCTTTTGGAAATTGCACAGACATTGCAGGCTATTCTCAATAAACCTCAGTTCAATGTGCTGTAGTTGTGCTTTATTTTGTATTTAAACTGAATCAGCTTGTCTGAGTACATTTTATGAATATTTTGTACATTTGATATCACATTAACACTTGGTTCTCTTTTTGGTATTTGCTTTTCTTGAATAATTGCAGTATTCATCCAGATTTCAAAATAGATTTAAGTAATGATTAGAGTAGTAACTTAAATGAAAGGAAATTAAACTTCCTTGAAAAATGCGAGCTTAAATTGCGAAAATCACTTGTACGGATGTGTATATAGTTTACATTGTTGTGAGTAAGTACTTGCCTAACACTGCACTTTTTCTAAAGAAATTGTATCCAGTTGAAGTGAATGGACTCAATCTGTGAAAATATAGTAATATTTAATTTTATTTATCCAAATATTGACACAAAGTATCAGAAAAAAAGCAGGCACCAAAAGGACATCAGGTATGAAGTCTTAATATATGAAGAACAATTGAGGACTGTGGGTCTATACTTGATGGGGTTTAGAAGGATGAGGGGGGCATCGCATTGAGACTTACAGAATATTGAAAAGCCTGGTTTTAGTGGACATTGGGAAGATGTTTCCACTAGCAGGTCAGACTAGGATCCAAGGGCACAGCCTTAAAGTCAAGAGGTGAGGAGAAACTTGTTCAGCCAGAGTGAGGTAAATCTATGGAATTCATTTCAAAGAAGGCTATGGAAGGCAGGTCATTGAGTATACTTAAGACAAGGATAGATAGATTCTTGATTGTTGAAGGAATCAAAGGTTATAGGAAGAAGGTGGGAGAATGGGGTTGAGAAACATATCAGCCATGATTGAATGGCTAACCAGACTTGGTGGGCTGAAAGGCCTAATTTCAGCACCTATGTTTTATGATCTACTTAGATGGATCATGCTGTGTCTGTGAGATTGTCAACTCTTGAACATTCACCTATCATAAACTGAACAAATATGGATAATAAGAAGGCAACTAATACTTGAGAGCAGCGCTGATCCTTTTTTGTTAAGGCAAAGGCCAAGCACCCATAATCTATGCCTACAGTGTCTGCAAGGCATGAGTTAAAAACTGAACAGGATAGAAGAATATGGAGAGGTTATCCCTGCAGAGGATTAGTATAGGTCACATATACTGCCTTTCTTTTGCCTGGCTGTGTCACTGGGGCATGGAGCTTAGTTCCAGAGGCCCTTCAGCCCACTTAAGTCTGTTTCATTGATGGCCTCCAAATCCAGTACAATGCTGGGAAGGCCAGAAAATACCCCCGAGCTATTTTTTTCTCATCAACCTGTTCCTACCTCCTAGAGCTGGTGGGACTTGGATATGGGTCTTCTGGTACCGGGGTAGGGACACTGCCTCTGCACCTCAAGAGGAGCCTTAATTACATTGAGGCTGCCCAGTTCATTGGGAACCAAACTGATCTTTTCCCTATTCATCTCTAGGAAACTTTCCAAAGGACAGAAATAGAGCTTCCCTGAAGTAGACATTTGGAGGTGAGGAGAGGCAGGTACTGCATGTGGTTTAGAGCTGTAACTCCATGATCCAATGATGGAGCCAGGGACAGAATATCCTCCTCAGATTTTAATTTCATAAAAATGTGGCTCCCCTCTACTGTCTTGACCCACTGGTCCAAGAGAGCTGGGAAAATCTAGCCCTCAATTTTGTTAGAAAAGAAAGTTATGTCTCTGCCAAATAAGTTGCAAAATAACATGAAGTCTTGCATGATATTCTACGTGAGGAGATTGAAAATATTTATATAAGGCAAATAATGGTTTTTGGAAGCGTATCAGGGAAAATATCTTTAAAAATGAATTAACTTCTGCAAGTCTTTTGTAACTACATCAAAATACCACAAATAACAGTTTCATGACCAAAACAGTGTAGTGCAGAATGTCATAAACTGTGCATTTAGCAATGATATACTCGTATATTTTCAGAAAAGCAGATCGTACTTCAAAATAATTCAACATGTGTAACTTGGTAAGAATTTCATTTGCGCTCTTTTCCAACAAAACAGAGCTTGTAAATTATTCCTGCACTCCTTGAAAATAAATCCAAATATTTTAGTATGAGGGGGGAAGAAATTTGAGGCACTTTTTAAGTCCCTGATTTAAACTGTGCGTCATAACCATAGAGATCTAACTGATGGGTTTAGCTAAGTACTTTAGAATGTAACAACTTTAAAGGTGTGTTTTGTGTTATTCATTTCTGAATGTAGTGTTCTTCATTTTCTTTGCTAATTACTGACAATAAATTTCACAAAAGGTGTATTGCCTTCTGCCACCCACCTAGCCTAACTTATCTGGTTATTATTACAGCTCTATGCCAGAAGCAGACCAGTTTTCATTGAGAAGAGAATTGTAAGACCAATTTGTTGTACATGAAAACTAATACTGCTCAATGCTGTAAACGTTAAACTATTGCTAAAGGTTATTAATTATCCTTTATCCACCGAAATAACATAATTTTTATTTTGTTTTTTTTCTCCTCTGATGGCCCAGCGCTTTAAACATCAGATGAATTTAAGTTCAGCATTAGCTTCGTGGCATTTTTCAATAAACTGTTGTTTCAGCTCACCCACTGTATACAACCTGTAGAATATTTGATATTTTCTATTTTTACTTATGGATTCAAAAATAAATAAAAATGAAAATAGTGTTGACTACTCTGTGAGACATAGGCTGTGCAACAAAAAAAAACTATCTTAATCATTCTGCAGGAAAACAGTTGGGCAGCTGAACCAAACTAACTGCAATGCTGGCAGAGGATTTCTAAGTTGACTAATTTGACCAATACTGAAGTCCAAATTCTGTTGCAAATAACATGTAGAATACTAATATGCTATTTGGCTAGTGCCAACTTAAACTGCATATTTTGCACTTTTGACACAGGCATTATAAGAAAACAAAAGATTCATAAACATTTGATTTGATGGGGAGGAAGGATAAAACTACAATGTTTTTGGCATATGGAGCTTCAGATTACCTATAACTGGTAGTACTTGATGGAATGATGCATGCAATGCTGGTAATCTAAAGACATTGTGGTTCAATGAATTTTTGTGGTCTGTTCATATGACTGAACATGATACTTTGTGCACTCTAGTCACATGGAGAATAGTTAGTCTTTCCAAATCAGTGTGTCAATAGAATGTATGTAAGTGGGCCAGAATCATGATCCGTTATGAATTGCTGATCTACTGTTTAGTCTGAATATATATCATGTTAATTCCTCCTAACAGAAAGTCAAGCTTCTATAAAAATGACTTTTACAAAAAAATATTTTTAACACTAATTTGGGTGTTTCTCTGATTTAAAATCTGGTGAAAGAAGTATGCTCATCTAAGCCACCTCAACGTGACTAATAATTTAAAAGACAGACTGGAAATTACTGTTACCAATTATTGTGAAGAATCTCCCTTGCGTTATGGTATATTTTAATAGGCAACTGTATTTGGTTATATTCATATATTCGTATTTTTGAATTCAGTGTAATACTTGAGTCACTCAAATAGAGTCATCAAGGTATATTGACACGGAAACAGGCCCTTCAGCTGAACTCGTTCATGCCAACCATTCCTAAACTGAAGTAGTTCCATTTGCCTGCGTTTGGCCTGTATTTGGCCATATCCTTCTCAACCTTTCTTATCATGCGCCTGTCCAGATGTCTTTTGAATGTTGCAGTTGTACCTACCTCTACCACTTCCTCTGGCAGCTCGTTCCATATACTCACCGCCCTCAGCGTTAAAAAGTTGCTCCTCGGGTCCCTTTAAATCTTTTGCCTTTCACCATAAACGTATGCCTTGTAGTTTTGGTCTCCCCTATCCTGGGGAAGAGATTGCTATGCCCCTCGTGACATTATAAACCTCTATTAGATCACCTCTCAATCTCCTATGCTCTCGGCAAAAAGCTCCTGATGATCCTGCCTCTCAAAACTCAAGGTAAAATCCTTGTAAATCTTTTTAGCACTCTTCTCAGTTCAATAACATCCTTCCTTATAGGAGGGGGAACCAGAATTGTATGCAGTATTCCAAATGTGGTCTCACAGATGTCTTGTATAGCTGTAACATTACATCCCAACTCCTGTATTCGATGCTCTGACCAATGAAGGCAAGCGTGTCAAACACCTTCTTTACTACCATGTCTAATTGTGATGTTACTTCTACGGATCTATGTACTTACACTGTTAGGTCTGTCTGTTCGACAGCACATCCGGGGCACTAGCACTAACTGTGCAAGTCCTGTCCTAGTTTATCTTACCAAAATACAACACCTCGCACTTAACTGCATTAAACTCAATCTGCCATTCCTCAGCCCACTGGCCCAGTTGATCAAGATCCTGTTGTACTCTTAGATAACCTTTTCCACTATACCACCAATTTTGATGTCATCCACTAACATACTAACCATGCCTCCTATATTTTAATTCAGATTGTTCATCCAAACAAAGAACAACTGTGGTCACAGCACTGATCCCTGTGATATACCAGAGATCACGGGCCTCCAGTCTGAAAAACAACCCTCCACAACCACCCTCTCTCTTCTACCGTCAAGACAATTTTGTATCCAGTTGGCTGGCTCTCCCTGGATCCATGTGATCTCATGTTACTAACCAGTGTGCCATGCAATACCTTGTCAAAGGCCTTGCTAAAGTCAATGTGCACAGCAACTACTGCTCTGCCCTCATTTATCTTCTTTGTCACCTTTTCAAAAAAACCATCAAATTTGGAAGACATGATTTCCCATGCATAAAGCACTCGAATGTAATTCAATTCAATGGAATATCATCAAACATTGTCAATCTGATGTCTGGGCGTATACTTCTGTAATTGCCAGGCAACTGGTGCATTGATCTTTTCCCCACATCAGTGTGATTGGCACTTGCTACATGTAAAACAATTATTCCAAAGATTTGTACGTTAGGTGGATATAATTGAAAGAAATTCTTCCTTATTTGGTCTCAAATTAAAATGTTGCGTTTTGATAGAATGCTTTGTCTTGAGTCCATTTCTGCTTTGTAATGTGGAACATTACAGCTATAATGCTGAATGAGGCTTTGGTTATGAAACATTGACAGGTACTACTGATTAAGATTGAAAAATAAGAAGGCACAAAGTTATTGTAGTTGAGATGCATGACTAAGTTGGAAAGGTTGCATTTGCAATGAGATCACTGAATTTGCAAATCAATATTTATGACCGTTGAAATGGATGGAGGGAGGAATCTACATGCATATCAAATTTACCTAATATGCTTTGAAATGGAATGACCTTACAATTTCTATTACAAAGCCTTAAAAGCCTTATTTCAGCTCAGCTGAGAAGTCAAATAGTGGCACGGTCCTTCACTTTGGCTTTATTTTAAGGAACATTTTTCTGATAAAGCAAGAAGACAATGGTCTTATATTTTTAATTAAAAATCAAGCAGAACTTTTAGGGAAATGTTCGTAATTTTATATGATTAAATGATAACTTTATATGTATTTGCCTGCTTACATCATCTTTTTACTTGGTTTGTCAGGGCAACCATGAAGGGGTGAATTTGTGCAAAATATCTTGTATCCCAGACTACACCAATGGAATGCCCAGCTCCAAATTCTCATATTTCAGAGTAGTACCCAGACTTGTTCACAGATACAGATACTTTATGCCATTTGCAAAAACTAAAAGAATTAAATTGGCAGATGATTTAAACTTGTTTAATAATGTCAGCATCTTCAAACAAATCACAGGCATATACATTTTCTAAATTCCAGAGCTAGTGTGTGTACTATTTTGATTCATGAGTGCTACTGCCCTAGTTCATCCATTTTAATAGAAAACAAAAGTTTAAAGATTTGCAACAATTACCCTAAAGCTAATTTACTGATCTTCCTTTCTGATGCTCAGAAATTGCAGAAGCTCGGAATCCTTAAAGACTGAATGGTAAAGTGTATTTTCATGTCAATGAAGATTCCACATGGATTATTGGATTAAATGTTTTCTTTCATATAAATATTTCATGCCTTCTTTAGAAGATACATAAATGTTCTTTTGAACGTAACGGATATTTATATCAGTTTACTTTATGCATGTAATCACATGCAATTTCATGGTAGTATGAACTTCATACCAGTCTTTCAAATTGTAATTGATGTAATGGTTGTAAATCAATCTTGGCAACATGAAATGTGCTGCTCAGAGACTACTATAACCTGCTTGGCAGTAGGCGGTTAAGTGACTTATCTTTGTGAATAACTTCTATTTGGGCTTCTTTAACAGAAACTGGCTGAAAGCAGTTCATCAGAAGGGAGCACTGTTGACAGGGATCCACCTGGAGAGGGAGACCAACCAGAAGAAGTACCAGAAGAATCTATGGAACCTGAAGCATGCTTTACTGAAGGTATATTTCTGTGCTGCTGATAACGACTAAGTCTGTTGAAGTGCCTCAACAAAGTGTATAGTTTAAAGCATAGTTGGATTTGTATTTGTTTGCACATTTGATTTTATGACTGTTACAACTGTGTCCATTGACAAAATGACCAAAAGTATGCACTGCAATATTCTGAACATCTCTTCTGCTTCTAGCCAATATCTGAAAGGGCTTTGTAAAAATCTGCAATATAATATTGTTATTCCTTGTGATAGCAATAGTCAGAATTAAACCATACTGATTTCTGTGAGCTATAAACATTTATGTCATCACCATCTAAGTACAAGGTCAAAAGTTGCATGACAGCAGGTTATACTCCGACAGATTTATTTGAAATCACAAGCTTCTGGAGCGCTGCTCCTTTGTCAGGTGAAGTTCACCCCAGTACAACACCGGCACCTCCATATCGTATAAGTACAGGCAAATAAAATAGACTATCACATGTCAGACTTGAAATATATTTTCCCCTTAATTCTTGAGAAACAGCAAGGGAATACTTCTCAGCAGGATTAGACTGGTGTAAGTGGTGCAGTATAGCTTTTACTCTCATTTCTTACTGGTTACAATGAATGACATTCTTTTTGTCCGAACTAAAATGTGACCTACATTGATGTTTTCTTTATCACATTCCATGTCTGCATTCCAACTGAAAATTGAATTACCTTTAGGACTGTGTGTTGTTGAACATCTTTGTTATCAGCTTATAGTGCAGAAAAATGAACATTGAGAGATTGTTGTTTCTGCTAATCAGCAATTTAAAATGCTGAGATATGGTATCGGCATAGCGAGCCAATCTCTTCAGACTAGAATGAGAAAAATTATTTTCTTCACTTAAAGAGGTGTGAATCTTTGGAATCCTTTATTCCAGGGAGTTGTGGAATCTACATCATTATTTAGGTCTGAAACATATTCAGACAACATTTTGGTCTGTTGAGAAAACAAGGTTTGTGGGGAGTTTATATCATGTCTAGATTTGAGGCCTTCGCCTTTAAGATAGATCCATAATATCAATACATGTGAAGTCTCAGTGTAAAGATACTCATCTCATCTTCAATCTCTCTCCCTTTCTCTTTCTCTCCCTCCTCCCCCCTTTCTTTATATCCTCTCTTAATGCACATATAGTATTGTTATTCAGTCAGCTGTGTGTATAAAATATGGAGTAATATCAGTAAGTGCAGAACTTGGGCTATCTGTGTAAGTTTATTCTTGCAGTTGTGTAATTAGTCTAATTGTGTAATTGAAGTAATAAGCTTCAAGACATCCATCTCAACAAGAAGCTGACATTCAGTGGTATATGTTATGCAGACTAATGTAAAGGAAACCACAAATTTCATCAAGGAGTAGGCAGGAGAGTTGAGTTGAATGCAATATCAGCTCCGATCATGCTGAATGTTGGAGCAGGCTGGGCAAGCTCTGTGATTTTACCAGCTCCAGTTTTTTTGTTTTCTTGAGTTCAGACAATTACAAGTCAATGCATTTACAAATCCATCCACAACCTTTATAGTGTTATATCTATGTATGTCATAGAGTTCTGACACGATGGATCACTTACGAACATTTTAGCCCTTAATTTTGTAAAGCAGTGAGACTAAAAAGCCATTGGTGCAAAGTGCAATTGCCATGAATAATGTCGGCTAGAAGAGCAGGAAGAGTACCATGCAAAGTTAGTCCTCTTGCATCGTCAGAAAGTTGCATTCCATGAACCAGAGCACCAGCCAAAAGGAAGGTAAAGAGTAGCCAGAAGGGTTATCTGCACCACACCCACCATATGCCTGGGTGGGTATCGACATGGCCCCTCTGATCAGAGAGACATGAATAAATCAGTACCTATTGGGCTGTACTTTCATGCTGGCAGCACTATCTTTCAGGATTGGAGCTGCCACAGAGAAGCCCAGTTTGCCAGTTGCATTGAAGAAGCTTTTCCCACTGTACATTTAGCTCAGCCTTTGCATAAAAATGACTGTTTGGGAACCAGTTCACTGGCTGTCAGTTGCAATATTGAGGGTGCATGATGTATGGGAAGAATGAAAAATATTTATTGGGTTGATGAGCTGGGCTCCCTGCTATTGTTTGTGATTGTCACTGAATTTCGCTTTGGAGGAATTTTACTTTCTGCCTGCATGCGGACTTACCCCTCTTTGATTTCACAAATTGCACACTTTATGACGCAAACCTTCTGCAAATACCTGAAGTGATGACATTTTTTCCCCCCAATGACTGAATATTGTCAGGTCCTCAACAACATGGGAAATGGTGGGAAAGTTAGGCAGACAATAAATGTGATTCTTGACATGGAGGAAAGAAATGTCCAATTTTGTGCTCAAGGTTTGAATGGCTTGATGAGAATTCTGAATGTGAGTTTGCTCACTGAGCTGGAAGGTTAGTTTTCAGACGTTTTTTTACTTTTTTTTAAAATTTGAAAAAATATACTTTATTCCGAGAATGTACAAAAAAAAATTTATACACCTACCCAGTCATGCAAGCCACTCTGGGTTACCCAGGGGGTACGTACACCAACTAAAGGAAAAAAACAAACAAAGAAGAAAAAAAAACAAAGCAAAGAAAACACCCCGGCAGTCATCACCCCGCACAGTCCCCGTTGGCCCCCTGACCAGTTGGGGAAGGCACCAGCTGGGCCCAATTACCAGATAGGGCCCTTTTATCTATTGTGGACGAGGGGTTTCATACTGTGGTCTTTCCCCACCGCGCCTTGGCGGCGGCTGCCCCAAGCTTTAGCACGTTCCTCAGCAGGTAGCCCTGGACCTTGGAGTGCGCCAGTCTGCAACACTCGGTCGGGGTCAGTTCTTTCAGCTGGCAGACCGGCAAGTTGTGGGCAGACCAAAGAGCGTCTTTGACCGCATGGATGGTGGTCTCGGTGTGCGTCCCGGGTAACAGCCCATAGAGCACGGAGTCCCGCGTCACGGAGCTGCTCGGGACGAACCTCGACAAAAACCACTGCATCCCCCTCCAGACCTCCTGCGCGTAGGCACACTCCAGAAGGAGGTGATCGACAGTCTCGTCCCCCCCACAGCCGCCTCGAGGGCAGCGTGCGGTGGTGCAGAGATTCCAGGCATGCATAAAGGATCTCACTGGCAGAGCCCTTCTCACCGCTGGCCAAGCAATGTCCTTGTGCTTGTTTGACAGTTCTGGTGATGAGGCATTCTGCCAAACGACTTTGGCAGTCTGCGTGGGGAACCACACGACGGGATCCACCCTCTCCTTTTCCCGAAGGATCTCGAGGATACTACGTGCTGACCACTGCCTGATGGCCTTGTGGTCAAAGGTGTTTCCCTTCAAAACATTCTCCACGAAGGACAGGTGGTACGGGACGGTCCAACTACTCGGAGCGTTCCGCGGCAACGAGGCCAGGCCCATCCTTCGCAACCCCGGGGTCAGGTAGAACCTCAGTAAGTAGTGACACTTGGTGTTTGCGTACTGAGGATCTACGCACAGCTTGTTGCAGCCGCACACAAAGGTAGCCATCAAGGCGAGGGTGGCGTTCCGTACGCCCTTTCCCCCATTTTCCAGGTCTTTGTATCTGGTGTCCCTGCAGACCCGGTCCATCCTCGACCCCCAAATGAAGTGGAAGATGGCCCGGGTGACCGCAGCGGCGCAGGTCCAGGGAATAGGTCAGGCCTGCGCCACATACAACAGTACCGAAAGCCCCTCGCACCTGACAACCAGGTTCTTACCCGCGATGGAGGTGGACCAGACCATCCACCTGCCCAGCTTCTGCTTCAGTTTGGTGATACGCTCCTCCCAAATCTTAGTGCACGCCCCAGCTCCACCAAACCAAACACCCAGCACCTTCAGGTAGTCTGTCCTGATGGTGAAGGGGATGAAGGAGCGGTCGTCCTAGTTCCCAAAGAACATGGCCTCGCTCTTACCCCTGTTGACTTTGGCACCCGAGGCCAGTTCAAACTGGCCGCAGATGTCCAACAGCCTACTCACCGACTGACAATCAGTGCAGAAGACAGCGACATCGTCCATGTACAGGGAGGTCTTGACCTGAAGGCCTCCGCTGCCTGGGATAGTCAGGCCCTTCAGGCTCACGTCCTTCCTGATGGATGCGGCGAAGGGCTCCACACAGCACACGAACAAGGCAGGAGAGAGTGGGCAGCCCTGCCTCCTCCAGCTGTAATGGGAAAACTGTCCGATTCCCACCCAATGATCGAGACTGCGCTAACGATGTTGGTGTAGCGCAGCCAGATCCAATTGCGGATGCCCTCCCCGAACCCCAATTTGGAGAAGAAGTCCCTTATGTAAGCACTAGAGACCCTGTCGAAGTCCTTCTCCTGGTCCAGGCTGATGAGGCAGGTGTCCACCTGCCTGTCCTGCACGTAGGCGATCGTATCCCTGATGAGCGCGAGGCTCTCAGCGATCTTCCTGCCCGGCACAGCACAGGTTTGGTCAGGGTGAATCACCGATTCCAGGACAGACCTGACCCGCTTGGCTATGATCTTGGCCAGGATTTTGTAGCCCACGCTCTTTCTTCCCTCTCCCCCTTCCTCTTGTAAATGAGGGTGATGATGCCTTTCCTTATGGACTTGCACATTTCCCCTGCCCGAAGCGCACTATCATACACCTCCAGCAGGTCCTGGCCGACCAGGTCCCACAGAGCGGAATACAGCTCGACTGGTAAGCCGTCGCTCCCGGGAGTCTTATTCCTCTCCAAGGACTTGAGGGCTCTGGTCAGCTCGTCCAGGGATATCGGCCGGTGCAGCCACTCCCTCGTGCCGTCGTCTAAGACTTCCGTGATAGACGACAGGAACGACTTGGAGGCCGTGCTGTCCGTGGGCTTCACGTCGTACAGTCCGGCATAGATGGATCTGCTGATCTTCAAAATGTCGGGCCGAGATGACATCACCGAGCCATCGTCCTCCTTCAGCCGGCTAAGCACAGAGCTCTCTTTGTGCACCTTCTGAAAGAAGAAACGCGAGCACGTCTCGTCCCGCTCCACGGAGCGGACCCTGGACCGGAAGATTATCCTGGAGGCCTCTGCGACGAAGAGCGAGGCTTGCTGGCCCCTCACCTCGCGGAGGTCCTCCGTGACATCGACCCCCATTGACTGCAGAAGGAGTGGGTTCTGCACCCTTTTCTGGAGTCGCGACAGCTTTCCCTGCCCCTCTCTCGCCTTCCGAACACCCTTGAGGACAAAGAACCTCTTGATGTTCTCCTTCACCGTCTCCCACCAGTCGCCCGGAGACTCAAAGAGGGGTTTCATGGTTCTCCAACCGGCGTACTCCCTCTTAAGCTCCTCGACATTCTCTGGGGTCAACAGAGTCGTGTTGAGCTTCCACGTCCCCTTGCCAGCCGGCTGGTCGTCCTGTAAGTGACAGTCGGCCAGCAGGAGGCAGTGGTCAGAGAAGAACACTGGCTCGACGCCAGTGGACCTGACCGAGAACACCCGTGACACAAACAGGAAGTCTATCCTTGAGCGGATAGACCCGTCTGGCCACGACCAGGTGTATCTCCGCTGCGCTCCATCTGCAGGGGTGCTGAAGACGTCGAGCAGCTTGGCGTCCTTCACCGTGCCCATCAGGAATCTGGACGTGACGTCCAGTTGACTCCCCCCACCCACTGTCCCCACGCCGGATCTTCCATCTGCATCGGTGATGCAGTTGAAGTCTCCGCCTAGGATGACCGGCCTGAATGTAGCCAGCAGGGGTGGAAGCCGCTGCAGGATGGCCAACCGCTCACTCCGTACTGCTAGGGCGTACACGTTGATCAGCCTCAGGGGAGCGTTCCTGTAGGTGACATCAGCCACTAGGAGGTGCCCGCCCACCACCTCCTGAACTTGAGAGATGGTGAAGTTGCACCCCTGCAGCAGAATAGCCAGGCCTGAGGAGCGACAGTCGTTACCCGCCCCCCCCCCCCCCCCCGCCGACCAGATCGAAGGCCCACAGGTCCAGGCGCCCAACCATTTCCCGTACCTGCCGAGGTGCGATATCCCGCACTCCTGCAGAAACAGGAGGTCTGCCTTGATGATGGTCAGGTAGGCCAACGTGGACACACATCTTGTGGTGGACTTGACACTGCGCACATTAATGCTCGCAACTCGTACCCCCATTGTAGGCAGTGACCGCAGTACCCTGCCCAAGTCCAAGGTCCAGCCCCTCCATCTGTCCCTTCATCCCCATTGCCTGGGCTAACTGCTGGATGCTCTCCGGGCTCAGGAAACCATCTGTGCTGCCTTCCGGGTGGCATCCCCCCGTCGGGGGTACGGAGGCAGGAGAGTTCGGCTCTGGGTCAGGCTGGGGACATGCTGTTTTCTCCTTCCCGCCTGAAAGTTCCGGGGGGCCCTCCAGTGCCCCAGCGGCGCATGGCTGGGTGTCAGAGGGAGCCTCAGGATGCCTCCCGTCACCTGGAAGCAGGGTGCTGCTTTCCTTCTCCCTTGAGATCTTTAGCTTCTGCTTTGTGCGGGCCTCCTCCGAATCTCCCTCGTCACAGGAACTCTGATAGCCCCCCTGTGGCTGCCTCTTCCCGCCTGATGGTTGCGGATCCTGGACCCGCCAGCGCGCCTTCCTCCTCGCTTTCCGGACCGTCGTCCACTCCCCTGGGTCACCTGTTGCCTCCTCCATCGACTCCGGGTTGTTGGGGGGAGCAGAGCCTGCAGGGGCGCTTTGCTGGCCTCAGGTCCGTCCTGCGGGGCTGGGCCCTCCTGCACGACCTGGCCTTCCTGCATATTTTGGGGGGGGGGGTCCTTGCAGGGCCCTGGCTTCTTCCTCTCCTTCGGGGTGGCTTGCCCCCCATTGCCTCTGCCTGCAACCTGGGCGTAGGTGGTACCCCGCCGCGGGCATGCCCTATAGAGGTGGCCAGCTTCCCCGCAAAGGTTGCAGCTTTTTTCTTGTGGGCAATCCTTTGTAAGGTGTCCCTCCTCCCTGCAGATGGTGGCTTTGCAGTCGGCCGCCACGTGACCTGACCTACCACAGGCATGGCAGACTTTAGGTTGCCCTGCGTATGTCAGGTAGCCCTTGCTCCCATCAAACGTGAAGCTGGATGGAGGGTGTACGATGTTCCCGTCTGCGCCCGTCTTCAGCGTCACCTTGACCTGCCTCTTACTGGTCCAGATCCCGAAGGGGTCCATGATGTTGGTTAGGTCCCCTTCCACCTTCACATACCTTCCAAGGAAGGTCAGGACATCAACTGCTGGCACATGTGGGTTGTACATATGTACAGTCACCATACGGCTCCTCTGTGCTGGCATCACAAACAGCGGGACAGGGTCAGTACAGAGAGGGGGCCCTCACCTCCTTTCTCCTTGAAAACCTCCAGGAAGCGCTCGCAAAGCTTGGCACTCCTGAAGGCCACGTTGTAAAAACCTCCTCCGGGGAAATCCTGCAGGCAGTAAATGTCCGCAGCAGCGAACCCACAACAGTCCAACAGGACCCTCTTCACGAAGAAGGTGCGATCCACAGGTGCACCTTCATCCACCTTCTTCACGGGAACGCGGATGGTGTTCCGGACCCCCTGACCCGGGGCACTTGTCGCAGCCATCGTTGCAGGTTGGCTGCTCCCCTGAACCAGCGTTAGGCCGAAGCCAGCATTAAGATCCACCAGTTGCAAGGGTGCACAGCCAACCCGACGTCTTCCTTCTACCACCAACACAGTCATGCTCTCCTCTTCTCGGTCCACAAAATAGTGGGTCTTTATTTTGTTCCGAATGTAAGCTGGTTCACTGAGCTTGAAGGTTCATTCCCAGACGTTTCGTCACTATTCTAGGTAACATCAACAGTGAGCCTCCGGTGAAGCGCTGGTGTTATGTCCCGCTTTCTATTTATCGGTTTAGGTTTCCTTGGGTTGGTGATGTCATTTCCTGTGTTTGTTGATGTCATTTCCTGTTTTTTCTCAGGGGATGGTGGATTGGCTCCAAATCAATGTGTTTGTTGATGGAGTTCCGGTTGGAATGCCATGCCTCTAGGAATTCTCGTGTGTGTCTTTGACATCACCAACCCAAGGAAACCTAAACAGATAAATAGTAGGCGGGACATAACACCAGCGCTTCATTGGAGGCTTACTACTGATGTTACCTAGAATGGTGACGAAACGTCTGAAAACTAGCCTTCCAGCTCGGTGAGCAAACTCACATCCAGAACCTCAACCTGAGCTGCAAATCTTCTCCAAACTCGCTAGCTTGATGAGAATCTCAGTGCCAAGGAGCTGATTTACATTCATTAAGATCTCATTAATACCTAATCTCACCTCAATTCGATGAAGGTTGGTGTTCTCCCAGCAACAGAGTGAAATAAGGTGGCGACAATTCGAGTCTCACTGGCAGCTTCTCTGGGCATCCATCTTGCCCAATATGCTGCAACATCTTAGGCACTCTCCATGAGCAGCACACACCTCACACCGTCTGTTGGCAGAGGCTGGCAACAGGAAAACACAAGCCTAACTCAGTCATCATGGTACATTTCAGACTAATTTATAATACAGTTCAGCATTTCAGAACTGCATCTTGCGACTACACCAAAACCTTATGATGCAGTGCTGCTGCCAGCACACTTTGCACACTGGGACATGCACCCATTTTAAGCATCTACACAAAGTTCACCTCAGGGTGGTTAGCTTGCTGTTTGGCACTTTGTGCTTACTTGGACGCCCACAGCATCTCTGCCTTGCCTTTCCTTGCCTTTTATCGCAGGCAGAAAGCCAGGCAGCTTATCAGATCTGCCAGAAATTAACAGTCAAGGGATAAACATGTTGCCGTATGGCATCTTGCTAAATCAATGTCACACTTGCAGCATATGGCATCAACAAACACATTGTCTAAGCTTCAACCAAATGGTCATATCCAGAGTTGAAGTGAAGTGGAGTAGTCCTTAGCCCAGTTAGGGTACACTATGGTCAGTCAAGAGCTGCTTTGTCCTCGGCTAGGTGAGGTGTCCCGAGTGAGGGAGTAGAAAGCATAGAGGACAGAAAAGTTTACAGGTTTGTGGGTTGAGGTGATTGAAAACTAATGAAGGAAGATGTTGCAATTATGTTCTGTTCTCCACAAAGGTAAGTGCTTACCATCTTCTCTCTGCTAAAGACAAACACTAAGTTAGGAACCTTAAAGTGGATTTTTTTGCAAGCTTGGATATAGCGTATTAAATTCTTACAGCTCTTTCTCTCCTGGTGTCACAGTTACAAATGCTTAAACAATTAATATGTACCACCTTCTCCTCCTTAAATTTACATAAATACATTAACAAACTTAGCGACGTGATTAAGTAAAACATTAGTAATAGAAAAGTACATTAAATAGTTTAAAAATATTTGAAGAGAAAAATGATGAACCTTGATTTCTTTTCTTTGAATATTCGGTGGGGAGACTCAAATACCAGAAGGAGCTATAAATTTTTTTTTTGCCAAAATAAAGCGATTTGTAAGTACAGCAATATACTAATGAGACCAGTATATCAATTCCTAGTTACATCTTCCCTACTATGTGCTTTATGATGGATGGAGTATTATACTTTGAAGGGAGATCCACGTCTGCATCATTGCTGATTTTGTCTCTCATTTCTTTCCTTGTTGCCCTAAAGTTTATAAAATCTGAGCTTCTATACAATTGTAACAAACTGAGTTAAGAGTGTCATTAAGATCATGTTAACAATTTGATACATAAATGAATTTATAATTTGTAGAATATGAGCTGTATAAAATTGTTTCTAAAGTAACATATTGTCTTATTTTGCTTTTTTTGCCGTAAAACCGATTGCTACAGTGTGTCATTATTTGGCATTTAAGATTAGGATCTTACCAAAGGTCATGTGCCAAGTATAATAGTGCTCCAATTCATTGTGCAACTGCCACCATCTTCGGTTACTACTTAATCCAAATTTTCTATTTTAATTATCAAGCTAAACTTGTGGCGTATGAAAAGTTTAGAAACGTTTCTGTAGAAAGCAGCAGAATCAAATAAGTTGCAGCACATGAACTGCAGTGGTTCAAGAAGGCACTTCACCCCTCCTTCCTAAGGGCAGTTACCGTATCGAATGGAATTGAATGATTTATTGCCACTTGTATTTAACAATAAATACAGTGAAACATGTAATATATTGCTGTGTTCCAGTGCCATTTTGACTTACAGAAGATAGTAAGATATAAGACTAAACTTGAGATGTAAGACTTAAATATAAGTAAAAACAGAGCTCATCTTCCTCCCTTCTTGTCCTCCGCTCAACATTGGGACGGTTGAGGGGAATTTCCTCAATGGGCTCTGGGCCCACCAAAGTCCCCACATCACAATCTATTCCAGGAGTACCAATTTGGGCCTACCACATCACCAAAGCTGTAGCCCAACATCTTTGATTGTGATGCCGATCACAGATGCCACCTTCTCTGTGCAGGTCACCATGATGCCCATTTTGCCATCACTTTGCCACCAGCAGCCCCAGACACAACCAGCACTGAAGTCACCGATCACCAGGAGCCATCTTTCGCCGTTGAGCCGACCTCACTGACATCTCCACTGCCAATGTAGCAGCTGCCTGATACTAGGCCCTCTGCCAAATCCTCTGCCGCCATCTTACTGGAATCTTCTGCCATGAGTCCACGTTGGGCCCACTCAGTTGGACAATCAATACTGTCTCAATCAGCAATGCCAAGCTCCCATGAATGAATGAAGAAAATCAAAGAAATCAATCCAAAATGTGGAAGACTTATTTTCAGAATTAATGATAACAGTAGCTAAACTTGTAGGTTGCTAATGTAATCCATCATTTTTTTTGTCATCCTCTGTTGGAAGGGATTAATTTATTACCTCTTATCCAAACACAAAGAAAAATTAGGTTAATTAAATAATGACACTGAGATTGCTATGACTTATTCGTACAGCTAAATATATCATCTGAATGAATACTTGATCCCCTGTATTGCAGTCATGTCATGTTACCTGTAGTATTCATCATGATCCTTCCCTTACCTTGAGGCCCACAATTTCAAACTGGTCACTGCTTTAAGTATCAGTGCGTCTAAGGTCTTTGCCATTGTTCTAAAACCCTTAACCTTACACCTCAAAGAACAAAGAATAGTGCAGCACAGGAACAGGCCCTTCGGCCCTCCAAACCTCCACCGCCACATTTTGCCCTTCCACACTAAAACTGTCTTCACTTACAGGACCTGTATCCCTCAATTCTGTTCTTATTCGTGTATTTGTCCAGGTGCTTCTTGAAGGCTGCTATGCTGTCCATTTCCATCACCACCTCTGGCAGCACATTCCAGGCACTCACCACCCTTAGTGTGAAAAACTTGCCTCACACATCTCTTTTAGACTTACCTCTTGCACCCTGAACCTGTGTCCCCCAGTAATTGCTGCCTCCACCCTGGGAAAAAACCTTCTACTTTGCATTGTACCCATGCCATTCGTAGTCTTATAAGTCTACCAGGTCACCCCCTCAACCTCTTGCATTCCAGTGAAAACAAACCCAATCTATCAAAACTTTCTTCAGCTAAAACCCCTTATACCAGGCAACATCCTGGTACCCTCTCCAAAACATTTCCATCCTTCAGATAGTATGGTAACTGGAACTGTGTGCAATATTCCAAGTGTGGCCTATCTAAAGTTCTATAAACCTGCAGCATAACTTGTCTATTTTATACTCAGTGCCCCTTCCAATGAAGGCAAGAATGCCATAGGCAATTTTTTATTACCTTATCTACCTCCACTACCACCTTCAGTGATCAGTGGACCTACACAACCAGATCTCTCTGCATATCAATACTCCCAAGGGTTCTGCCATTCACTGTATATTTTCCACCTGTACTTGACCTTCCAAAATGTATCACCCCACATTGTCTGATTAAACTCTCTCCACCCTTTTTCTGCCCATTGTCTCTGACTAATCTATATCCTAGCGAGTTTTGAGAAGATTTGTAGCTCAGGTTGAGGTTCTGGATGTGAGTTTGCTCGCTGAGCTGGAAGGTTAGTTTTCAGACGTTTCGTCACCATTCTAGGTAACATCATCAGTGAGCCTCCGACGAAGCGCTGGTGTTATGTCCCGCTTTCTATTTATCTGGTTAGGTTTCCTTGGGTTGGTGATGTCATTTCCTGTTCTTTTTCTCAGGGGATGGTAGATTGGCTCCAAGTCAATGTGTTGTTGGAATTCCAGTTGGAATGCCATGCTTCTAGGAATTCTCGTGCATGTCTCTGTTTGGCTTGTCCTAGGATGGATGTGTTGTCCCAATCAAAGTGGTGTCCTTCCTTATCTGTATGTAAGGATACGAGTGATAGTGGGTCATGTCGTTTTGTGGCTAGTTGATGTTCATGTATCCTGGTGGCTAGCTTCCTGCCATTTTGTCCTATGTAGTGTTTGTCACAGTTCTTGCAAGGTATTTTGTAGATGACGTTCGTTTTATTTGTTGTCTGTATAGGGTCTTTTAAGTTCATTAGCTGCAACTAGGAACCAGGTTCAACCTAAGTTCAAGCAACAGCTAATGAACTTAAAAGACCCTATACAGACAACAAATAAAACAAACGTCATCTACAAAATACCTTGCAAGAACTGTGACAAACACTACATTGGACAAACTGGCAGGAAGCTAGCCACCAGGATACATGAACATCAACTAGCCACAAAATGACATGACCCACTATCACTCGTATCCTTACATACAGATAAGGAAGGACACCACTTTGATTGGGACAACACATCCATCCTAGGACAAGCCAAACAGAGACATGCACGAGAATTCCTAGAAGCATGGCATTCCAACTGGAATTCCATCAACAAACACATTGACTTGGAGCCAATCAACCATCCCCTGAGAAAAAGAACAGGAAATGACATCACCAACCCAAGGAAACCTAACCAGATAAATAGAAAGCGGGACATAACACCAGCGCTTCGTCGGAGGCTCACTGATGATGTTACCTAGAATGGTGACGAAACGTCTGAAAACTAACCTTCCAGCTCAGCGAGCAAACTCACATCCATAATCTATATCCTGCTGTATCCACTGACAATCCTCCCCACTATCTTTGTATCGCCGGCATATTTACTAATTAAACCAGCCACATTTTCCTCCAGATCATTTGGCAGACCATGAACAGCAGAGGTTCCAGCACTGATCCGTGTGGAACACCTCTGGTCATAACCCTCCATTCCAAAAAGCATCCTTCCACTGCTGCCCTCTGTCTCCTGTGATTACGCCAGTTCTGTGTCTATCTTGCCAGCTCGCCCCAATACCATATGACTTCATCCTTTGTATGAGTCTGCCATGAGATAGTTTATCAAAGGCTTTACTGAAGTCCATGTAGACAACAGTAGCCACATTTGCCTCATCAGTTGTCTTTGTCATGACCTTAAAAAAAACTTGATCAAGTTAGTGAGGCACAACCTCCCTTGCACAAAAACATGATGTCAATTGCTAATCAGTTCATTTGATTTTAAATGCATTTAGATCTTGTCGCTGAGAATCTTTTCCAATAATTTCCCTATTATGAATGTGAGACACTCAGGTCTGTAACTTCCTGAATTATCCCTGCTAGCCTTCTTAAACAATGAGACAACATTGTACCTCCATGCATACCTCATTCCTTCCAATTCATTGCCATCTCATGCCCCTTCCTCCCCACCATATACATAGCCCCTTAAAGCCCACAGTGTCAAATCAATGGTTTATTCATCATCAATCACCAAAAACTACACATTTGTACACATGCCAACACGTTTTTTTTCTTTGTTCATTCAAGGGATGCCAGCATTATTCCCAGAGGACTGTTAAGAGTCAACCACATTGCTGTGGATCTGGAATCACATGTAGTTTCCATGCCTAAAGGACATTAGTGAACCAGATGGGCTTTTCCCGACAATCGGCAATGGATCATCAATGGACTCCTAATTCCAGATATTTATTGAATTCAAACTCCACCATCTGCCTTGGCAGGATTCAGACTTGGGTCCCCAAAACCTTATCTAGGTCTCTGGATTAACAGTCCCGCATCACTTCCCCCAGCACTTCCAGTGTTTATTCACCCTGTATACTGAAAGAGCAGAACTAGTGAGTCTCATAGTAACAATGGAATTTGTGAAGTTGCTTAAAACACCTAATCATTTTTATTTTTAAAAAATGAAACGCGCCTTCCTAGAATCCTATACAAGTTTGAATCAACCAGTCTATAAACATATCAATAACAGCTTTAAGCATTTAACACCTCTTAATTGTTTGCAAATAATCATTAAGCCTTGACAATAGAGACCACAGAGAGAAAAAGATATAGTTAAGAGTACATTCCAACTTTGTAAATAGAGTTAATTCTTTTATATGTCTGGGCTCTCATCTTTCATATATTCTATTGTGGCTATGGAATTCATTGGTTCTGTACATTGTGTATACTGAATGAACATAGATAGAAGATTATGAAGTATATCTTGGGTCAGGTGTGTCAGTTGGTGCATAAATTGGCTTTGAGTTGACAGAGGTTGGGTGGGGTGAATGGGTTCATACAGGAGCTGTAACAGGCAGTAGGATGAGTGGAGGACATTGGGAGTTAGTGATAAGTTCACATGTAGCCGTGGACAGTGTGGAACATGAGGGATGAGGGCTGCAGAGTCTAAAATGAAACAAAACTACTGGAACAATGTCTAAAAGCACCAATGTGAATCTTTTAACTCACTTACCTTAGCATTCGGCCAACTCCTATCGCTGCTTTACTTTGGACCAAGGTGTTGTGATAAGCTTGACAATTTTTTGACTTGAACTGCCCATCATAGAAGGGAACATCTGGTCCTATATATCAACATTGCTAAGATTAAAGAAGATCTGAGGTTAAATGAAGATGTTATTGTATGTTTCATATGAATTAGAATCACACGTAAACCATTTGGCCCCTTGAACCTGCTGCACCATTTTATAGGACCATGACTGGTCTAATTACTCCACCTTTCAACTTACCACTAATAACCTTTCATGCCGTTGCTGATCAGAAATCTATCTACCGCTGACAAAGACTCTGGACAGAATCATGCTAACTCTGAGCAATGTGGATTATGGCGAGATCAGTCGCAGAATCAGGTGAGGTGGTCATCACAAAGTCAAGATCATCTTATTAAAACCTCCCCATTTTGCTTAAATAGCCTGGTGAGATTCTCTCAATTTTCAGTTGACACTTTTCATTGCTTGTTAAAATGGCTTAATAACATTAACAAACACCATGGGTTGTAATTTACCAAACTTGGTGTGTAAACAAGCCATCAGGAAAACTCAACATGGAAACCAAAGCAGGTTCTTGGCAGGTTCATCTTGCTGCCTGTTCCAAAAGGATCTACGTACTAGACTCCAGCACCAATATCTAGAGCATGTTCAGAGATAATGGGAACTGCAGATGCTAGAGAATCCAAGACAACAAAGTGTGGGGCTGGATGAACACAGCAGGCCAAGCAGCATCTCAGGAGCACAAAAGCTGACGTTTCGGGCCTGGACCCTTCATCAGCTCTCTGATGAAGGGTCTAGGCCCAAAACGTCAGCTATTGTGCTCCTGAGATGCTGCTTGGCCTGCTGTGTTCATCTAGCCCACACTTTGTAACTGAGAGCATGTTCCATGGGCAACAGCCACATGCACCCTATGTCCATGGACATTGGCTTCCACCATGTACCAGCCTCTCTGAATCCTTATGCCACATCTCTGATCCGCTTATAGAAGGTTTCTGTATTTCAGTGCTTCACTCCAGGCTGTACCAACTACTGTCATTGCAATGCTGCAGTAGGGAACCAACTCAAGCACTAAACCAGACTGCATTGCTAGATTAAAGATAACAAGGTATAAAGCTGGAAGAACACAGCAGGCCAAGCAGCATCTGAGGAGCAGGAAGGCTGACATTTCGGGCTCAGACCCTGCTGGATTTTTCATTCATTGGCAAAACATTCACTCACTCTGAGTTTGCCTGGATGTTCGCAGCACCCCTGCATTACCTTTCTTTCATGCACTTGCCCCCTCCCTCAGCCAGCAATACCTGCCTCATACGTTCACTGTCTGTATGCAAGGAACAAATCCAGGAAGCTTGCTAAAGTTGTCAACAGGGCTCACCCCAGTGATGGGGAATAGCCTTCACTCCGGGAATCCCCGCACGCTAAGTCAAGTACTGTCCCTGACATCGGTTCAGGCCCTGCGCTGCTCGGCGTGAGAATGCACTTCCAAACAGGAGTGAGGAGCCAAATGGCAGGCAGCACAAGACCCATCAGGACCATTTCTGCCCTATTGTAGTCTGTTTAGTGCCTCGAATGAGAGACAGGCTGGAATTAGTGGTGAGATGAAAGCAGTTAGCACTGTCATTCCTCAGGTTAATGAGTTGGTAGAGCACAGGGTGTGAAGGGATTGTGACTCGGGGTGTCAAAGATTGTTGTGGATGGGGGTGAGTGCAGAAGATGTTGCATGTATTAATGAGAGTGGTAGAGCATGAATGGGTTGGAGTTGGGTGAATTACAGAGATAGTGTTACCATGAGGTAGCGAAGAGAAATGGTAGAACTTAGATTGGCAGAGTGGAGAAGGTCATGACCTTACTGTTACAGTGCTGGGCATTTGTTCAGAGTGAGACAGTTTCAATATGGGTGCAACTTCAGATTGGGCTGCCACAGCCTCCACATTTGGACCTAGGAGAAGAGGAAGTTCTTCCTGTGCACCACTCCATCCAGCAGGACCTCTAAGACCATGCCTGTAAAACAAGGCAACGACTTCTAGCTGTCAGCCAAGTCCATGGTAAATGTCAGGAACCATGCAGGGCAGGTCCAGGGCAGAATGGCAGTACCTATCGGGATGCACAACGACATTTTAAATATGGCTTCAGAGCCAGATGTACTGGTCAGTTCCAGATCTCCAGTAAATGGCAAGTTGCTCTAAGAACATTACATGGTAAGATTGAGCAGAAATACAGCATGATTCTTGCTGTAAAGGATCAACTAATAATTAAAACAGCATGTTTGATCAGGCAGGGTAAGAAACCTCATTCAGTGTCATAGCAAGAATCATTCCACCAAACTCAACCAAAAACCATAAGATTCTGCCCTCTTTCCATAGCCACGTCAGGAAGAGAATTCCAACGACTCTGGCCCCTTTGCAAGAAAATATTTCTCTGCATCTCTATCTTAATTAGGAGTTCCCTTATTTTAATTAGGACCCCCGATATCTCTTGAAGTTATTATACTTTTGAGAGACATGCTCATGATATCATTATTGTATCATAGCATGTGACTTGAGAGTAAAGAGATTTTAGACTGTATCTTAACCACGATGACTTTTAGAATGACACTGATGGCAGTATGCTACCTCTTGTTAACAAATAACTTAATGTTAGCTCTGACAGCCTCATTATGAAGTGCTTCAAGCAGTTAGTAATGGCATACATCAGATCCAGTCTCCTAGTGCATTGATCCACTGCAATTCACTTACCATTGCAAAAGGTCCATGGTAGACCTCATCTCCCTGGTTCTACACTCATTCTGGGAACCTCTAGATAACAAGGACTTCAGACTCCTATTTATTGAGTTCTGAGGAAGGGTCACGGGACCCGAAACGTTAACTCTGTTTATTTCCTTCACAGATGCTGGCAGACCTGCTGAGCTTTTCCGGCAACTTTGTTTTTGCTCCTATGTATTGACTTCACTCCATCTTCAACACCATAATTTCAACTAAATTCATTTCCAAGCTCTGAGACCTAGGACTCTGCTGCCCACTGTGCAGCTGGGTCCTTGACTTCCTGAACTACAGACCACAATCAGTAAGGACAGGCGGCAATACCTCCTCCATGATAATCCTCAACACCAGTGCCCTTCAAGGCTGCACACTCAGCTCCTTATGCATTCATGACTGTGTGGCCAAATTCCACTCTAACTCCATTAACAACTTTGTTGATAACACCATTGTAGTGGGTTGGATTTTAAACAGTGATGAGACAGAGTACAGGAAAGGGACAGAGTGCTTAGTGGCATGGTATAATGACAACAATCACTCACTCAATGTCAGTGAAATGAAGGAGCTGGCCATCAACTTCAGCAAGTGCAGTGGAGGACACACCCTTGTCTATATCAATGGTGCTGAAGTGGAGGTAGTCCACCAAGTTCCTTGGAGTAAATATCACTAACAATCTGCCTTGGCCCATCCACATCGATGCTGTGATCGAGAAAACACACCAATGCCTCTACTTCCTTTAGAATGCTAAAGATATTTGATATGTCTACAATGACTCTTATCAATTTTTATAGAGGCACCATAGAAAGCATACTATCCAGATGCATCACAGCTTGGTTTGGCAACTGTGGTTCCCAAGACCACAAGAAATCAGAGTTATGACGGAGCCCAGTGCACCACAGAAACCAGCCTTTAATCCACTGACTCCTCCTATACTTCCTACCATCTTGGGAAGGCAGCCAACATAATCAAAGACCCCTCCCACCCAGGCTGTAATCTCTTGCACTCTCTTCCATCAGACAGAAGATACAGAAGTTTGAAAACACATACCAACATATTCAAGAATAGTTTCTTCTGTTTTCAGGCTTTTGTTTTGAATGGAAGCCTCACATACTAAATTTGGTCTTGTTCTACACCTTCTGTGTAGCTGTAACAGAATATTCTACGTTCTGTTCTGTTACCCTGTTGTACTTGTGTAATGTATGCTTTGTCTGAGTAGCATGCAAAAACAATACTTTTCACTGCATCTCAGAACATGTGACAATAATCAATCAAATCTAAAGCTTAGAAGTGTCTGTAAATATAGGTATATATTTTATTATGCGATAATGATCATCCTTGCATCTTTCAGTATGACATCACCCACTTCCTAGTTTCTTACATTGCAAGGGTTAACATAAACAATGATACATCAGTTAAATATCTCACATTGGAGGAAAAACCCACAACAGGTGATCCTTTATTTTTGAATCATGATACCAAGTTCTAGATTCTTCCAAAAGAGGAAGCATTCTTTTCCAGCCAACCCTGCCAAAACCTCATGGGATCTTTTATAGTCAAACAAGTTGCCTGTTTGTCTTTTAAACTCTAGTGGACCGTCGCTTAGCCTGTATGATCTTCCTCATAAAACATCCAGCTGATTCCAGAAATAAGTCAATTGGACCTTCTCTGAACTGCTTCCAAAGCATTTACATTCTTACATAAAGAAGTCAACAGATACTTTTGCATAATATTTGAAACATAACCTTGCTACTTCTTTCATTCACTTCCCTCACACGAAACAATAATAGCCTATTGGCTTTTCTAATTGCCTGCTGGACATACATGCTAACTTTTTGCCATTCATGCATCAGGACACACAGATTTCTCTGTTATTTCTGACCAGTTAGTTTTTCTTTATTCTTTCTGCCATCATGGAGAATTTCATAACTTCCTACATTATACTCAATTTACTAGATCTTTCCTTGTGCATTTAACTTATCCGTAATGCTTTACAACCTTGTTATGTATGCTTCATATTTCACTTTCATATCTATCTATCTTTCATCAGCAAATTTAGCAGCCGCACATTTGGTCCCTTCATCCAAGACATATATATTAATTATAAGAAGTTAAGGGCCCAGCACTGGTCCTTGCAGGATACCACTTGCCAAACAGAAAATGATGCATTTATTTACAACTTAGAAAGAAGTTAACAAATTGACCACTGGCCGGATAGAAAGTGAATCTGGGAAGTAGTAATTGAAAATTATGAAAATGGAAGATGAATTGTACAGGGATCTTGCGATAGCCTTTGCTATACAGGACAAAAGAAACATCTCGGAAATAGCTGTAAATCAGGAAATGAAAGGGAGGGAGGAATTCCAGGAAATGTCGACTCTCTTTTCTGTTAGGTAGCCAATCTGCTATGCATGACAGTAGGTTATCCCCAATACTGTGAACTTTTATTTTATGCAATAACCTTTCATGGGGCAACTTATCAAATGCTGTCTAGAAATACAAGCACAGTCCATCCATTGGTTCCCCTTTATCCGCAGCACATTACTTCTTCAAATAACTCCAGTGGATCAGTTAAATATTATTTCTGTTTCACAAAGCAATGTTGCCTCTACCTGATTACATTCAGTATCCTTATATTCACTGCTGTAACATCTTTATAATGGCTTCCAATGTTCCTTTATAATAGATGCTAAGCTGACTGTCATATAGATCCTTGATTTCTGGAACTTGTTCAAAACTAAAAGTCACGTTCTTTATTTTCAACAAATTCAAAAACTTTTGGAAAATTAAAAACATCAACTTATTAGCCATTTTTTTTAAGACCCTCGGATGAAATTCATCAGCAAACAGGGATGTGACAACCCACAACTCCAACAATTTCTTCAGTGCCACCTCCCAAGTAATCGTAATTTCCTGGAATTCCTCCCTCCCTTCCATTTCCTGATTTACAGCTACTTCTGTCCTGTACCATTCATCTTCCATCTTTCTGAGTTTCCATTATTATTTCCCACATTCTCTTGGTATCGGGCCAGTTCTCAATTTGTTAACTCATTTATTTTGAAAATTGATAAAAACTCTCACTATGTGCTTTTATTTATCTTTAGCTAGCTTTTTCTTATATTCTAATTTTTCAGTCCTTTTTAATGTTTTAGTATTCTTGGCTTTTTTGTTTTGTGCAATCTTTTGACCTGCTGACCATCTTTGTGCAATTTTTCTTTACATTTCATGCTTTATTTAATTTTTTAAATTAACCCTTCAGATTTTTTCTTTCTCATTGGAATGTTTGTGTGTGTGCAATCTGAAATATTTCTTCAAATGCCTGTAACTGTGTCTCTATTGATCTATCTTTTAAGCTAATTTACCAATTCCCTTTACCTGGCCCTGCATTTGTGCCTTCATAATTGCTCTTATTTAATTTTAAAACATTAGTCTTGGACCCACTCTTTTCTCCCTCAAACCAAATTTAAAATTCATTCATGGTACGCTTGCTGTTACGGGCAATCATTTCCAAAGCATGAGGAGCTAGTAATATTTGTTAAATCATAAAACCTAAAAGGTTGTTGCCTGTGTATTATACTTAGTAAAGGCAAAAGTATTTCTTGCTGAATAATAGTGAAAACTGTTGACTCTTCCACAGGCTGTAATATCTGGATTTTTAATCAATTGTTCTCATCATTTTGTGTATAAATCATTCAGCTCTTATTTGCAAACTGTGGCCATGATCTGCACAATTCTGTAAAATTTTCACTTTCAATTAAATATTGTCTAAGAGATGTAGTTAACTTAAATTTGTAGATTATCATGCGGCAAATCATCACTGCCAAATTTGTTCAAATGATAATAATTCAAAATGACTGTAACTCTGTTTTGTAGGATGAACAGATTTAATTTTAAATAAGTGTTTAAATCTTAAAATTATCCAGTAATTAAACCTAATATTGCCAAAAAATCTACAAACTGATTTGCATTGATCTCCAATTTGTTGTTTACTATTAACCTGACAAAATAATTTTGTTAAGCTCCAAATGATACTTATTGTTGAACTTGCAGTTGGTAAATATTTCGTATCAATAAATGTTATTATTCATAACCCTCATTGATAGGAGAGGCATTTGATCATTTTGGCCGTAATTGTAAAGATTATAATAGAATAGAAAGATGACCTTCCACGCTATCAGTAGTTTTCTCAGCTAAGATGCAATGCCAGTTCATGTTATTTTTTATCGGTTTCAGTTGACCTACTTTTGCAGCGATGCAGAAAGTGCCATTTTTAATAGTCCCTAATGACAATTTGAGGTGAATAACATTACTGACTCTAAAATACAACTGGATAATTGTGATGATGGTGCTTGAAAAATTGAAAATATAAATCTGGGGAAATGGTTAATTAAATAATAAAATAAACTGCAGTGAAAATAATAAAGCAACCAATTCCAGTAAACTCATTTCCAGGTTTTAGTTTTTCTTTCGGTTGTATTTGTAATTTTGTGTGCCTATCGGATTTAACAGACACGTTTTGATTCATCTCAGATGGTGAGTCAGTCATTCATGGGCAGACTGTGCAGGGAGCCATTTTCTGTCTATGCTGCCTTAAGGTTCTTATAGAATTTGGTTTGACAATAAGTGAACAAAACTGGAAGATTGGAAAGAGGGCAGCAGCCTCAGAATAAACCAGTAATTTTCATCCTCCAAAGAGAGTAAGGATGGCAGATTATCTTGACTCAAGGGCGTAGTGAATGAGATGGGTTTTTATAACAGTCACTACTTGTTATCTTTCGATATATTCTTTATTACAGATTTTTATTACATTTTATCATCTGTCGTCGTAGGATTCAAATCCATGTCAGCAGACTATTACCCTGTATTTACAAATTACAAGTTACCATTGCCATTATGTCACCACCGTGAGACTTTTATTATCCTTCTTTGTCTTTTGATCATTGGTTCTACAGAAATGATTTTCAAAATAAAAACCCCTTTTTTAAATGTTATGTTTGAAAATATATTTTATTAGGGTAGGATTTCAAAAATAAGAGTTTGAGGAAAATTGTTGATATACAAATGGACATTCTGTCTTCTGTTTCCTTTAAGGAATGTAAATACTCTCTTGATCATTTAAATAAATACTCTATATCTATTTTGAACATCTGTAATCAGCCTGTTCACATCTGTTATGACATGTGCCTGGGGCAAATAGACCTTGAACCTGGACCATCTGGTTCAGAGGTAGGGACACTACCACTACCACAAGAGCCCCTCCTACATATATTGTGTGCTGACTCGTTCAGGCTGGATCTTCAGTCGCAGTTGCTGAAATATGTTTTCCTGCAGGTATTGAACGGAACATGCACAAATAAAAGAGCTCAGCATGAGATTGAAACATGTTACTTCAGAAGTTACAGGCTGCAGTAGTCAATAAGGTTAGAAAATAGGTAGATCCGAATGTACAATTAACCCGCATCACTGGCTTCCAGTTCAGGCAGTGCTCAAATCTGATTGTGTCTGCTGATTTATGATTGTTGCTCATGATTATAGAGTGCTGTCGAGTGGCTGCATACCTGCAAGAGAATTAAACATGCTAATTAAGACCTTATCAGCTGCAATATTCAATAAGGTTAGAAAATAAGCAGATCATAATGTACAATTAACCTGCATCACTGGCTTCCAGTTCAGGCAGCGTTCAAATCTGATGGTGTTTTCTGATTTATGATTGTTGCTCATGAATACAGAGTGCTGTTGAGTAGCTGCATTGAGTGCACAAAAGTATGACAGGTTTCACTATTTAAAGCTACTCTGAATGAGCACCTATTAGAGGGGAATGTTTTCTGGTTGGAGCAGGTGCAGAAGTTGGTTGCAGAAGAGAGAGTAAGTAAAGCAAAAACCTATTATGGTGCAATATCACAGAAAATGGCAGAGTGCTATTTAATAAATGAATTCTAAACATTCTGTCAGTTTCATCAGCTCCACTTAGTTGTGACTCTGTCAATATGATGTGAACCCATGTCACTTCGGCTCAAGTGCGCTACTCCGGTGTTTAGTTCTCCTACCTCATCTTCATAAACTTCGAAGGACACTCAACTGAAAGTGGTTGAGCTTCTTGGCCTGACACAGTTACCCAATCCATGTCTTGCATGGCAAACACAAAATGGGTAGAACTGTTGCAGTATAGACTTTGTTTGGTTGACAGGTTTACCTTCTCCATTCCCAGATTGATTTTCAAAATCTGCTAATGTCTCCACTTAAATGTGTCTCACCATCAATTTAGACTGCTGAAACATAGAAACATACAAGACAAGATCAGGAGTAGGCCATTAAGCCTTTAAGCCTACTCTACCATTCATTATGATCATGGCTGATCATCCAGCTCGATATCCTATTCCTGCTTTTTCCCCATATCCTTGTATCTCCTTAGCCCCAATTGCTGATTCCAGCTCCTTCTTGAAACATACAATGTTTTGGCCTTGACTGCTTTCTGAGGTGGCAAACTCTACAGATTCACTATTGTCTGGTAAAGAAATTTCTCTTCATTTCAGTATTAAATGGTTTTTGTTGTACCCTTGGTTCTGGACTCCCACACCATCTGGAACATACTTCCTGCATGTACCCTGTTTAGTCCTATTAGAATTTTATAGGTTTCAATGAGGCCCTCCCCTTATTTGTCTAAACTCCAATGGAAACAGTCATAACTGATTGAAGCTGTCCTCATCTGTCAGATCCCCCAGACAAAAAAATCAGTCTAGTAAATCTTTGCTACACTTCCTCTTTAGAAAGGACATCCTTCTTCAGATAAAGAGTCCAAAACTGCACACAACATTCTAAGTGTCATTCACCAAGGCCCTGTACAATTGCAGCAAAACATTTCTGCTCCTGTATTTGAATCCTGTCACTGTGAAGGCCAACGTAATACTTGCCTTCATTGCCACCTGTGTGCTTATCTTCAGCAACTGATGTCCAAGGATACCCAAGTCTCTTTGCATATTCCCCCTCTCAATTTGTAGCTGTTTAGATAATAAACTACTTTGCTGTTTTTGCTCTCAAAATGAATAACATCACATTTATCCTCATTATAATGCGTTTGCTATTCACTTATCCACTCATCCAGTTTACCCAAGTCACACTGGAGTATCTCTGAATGCTCCTCACAGTTCACCCTGGCACTATAGAATTTCTTGTGCAAATCTATCCACTGTTGACAAGATCAAGATAGGGCTTTCCTGGTACAGACTGGAATGGTGCTTTAGTTGTCCTCATGCTGAACAAAAGACTGAAGTGTCATTTGCATTGGAAGCAAATCCATGCTACATTGTGTGTTTATCTCTGAATCAATGTCTAGTGCACAATCATGGGAAAATAACAAAAGAAGACGTTTGGAGACCTTGCCTGGAAGTGTGTCAGATTGAGCAGCTTTCCATTCAAATGCTATCTAATTCTGATGCCAGGATCACCATCATGACAGTATTGGAGAGCTTAGGCGGAGCAAAACGACACATGTCGAAGAAAGGTGGCATGAACATGCAATCCTGTTTAACTCCACCAGTGACTGGGAATGGAACAGAATTGGAAGCGAGAAAATGTCACAATTTAAGAAGGGTGCTTGAGAGAGCACAGGATACTCAGAGGTGTCCATATAGCCTGGGGTGGCCAAAGGCAGCAGCCTCACAACATCGGGTTATTGTCCAACAGGTTTGTTTGAAATGACAAGCTTCTCCGAAGGTTTGTGATTTCAAATAAACCTGTCGGACTACAACCTGGTGTCATGTGACTTCTGCCTTTTTGTTTACTTTGAACCTATTAGCTTTACATCAGTTGTAGAGAAAATGTTAGCATCTATTGTAATTGTTGTGAATAATTGATGCTTTGATAATAATGATCTAATTGGCCACAGTTGGCATGGAATTGCAAGTAGGAAATGACATTTGACAAACTTATTGGAGCTGTTTGAGGATGTTACAGAATTGATAGAGAGGAGTTTGAGGACATGTATTTTGATTTTCTAGCTTTTGATAACCAACCTTCTATGTGGTACCTTATCAAAACTAAAGCACATGGAATAGAAGGTAATGTGCTGGCATGGATTAATGATTGGCTAACAGGCACAAAACAAAGAGTAGGAATCAGCAGGTCATTCTTACATTGGCAGTCTGTGACTGGTAAAGTAGTACAAAGATCAGTATTTATACCCCTGTTGTTCACAATATACATTGTAATGATTTGGATGTGAAATTAGGGCTGTAGCAGCATAGTGGTAATGTCCCTATCTCTCAGCCAGAAGGCCTGTGTTCAAGTTCAGTCTGCTGCAGAGGTGTATCAAAACATATCTGAACAGGTTTATATCAAATGAAAAGTTTTGGTATGGAATAAAGGTGCTTGTGGTACTGTATTAGTGCCCCTAACTCTGAATTAGAGGTTCCAGGATCAAGTTCCAACATCTCTCAGTGGTGTGTAATAACATCTCTGAACAGGTGGATTCAAAAAATATCTCTGGACATGGGAACCAAATGAAATGTTTCAAAATTTACAGAGGATACAAAGGTAAGCAGGAATATGTTGTGAGAAAAATGTAAAAACGATTAATGTAGATTTGGGCAGGCTCAGTGAATGGGTAAGAATGTGGTAATTAGAATATTATGTGGGAAAGATATGAGGGTTACCACCTTGATAGGAAGGACAGACATGCAAGAGTATTTTTAAGATGGTAAACGTTTGGAAAATACAAAGGGACCGAGGTATGTTTGTCAGTAAGTCTCTGAAAGCAATCATACAGATGTAATAAGCTATTTGGAAAACTAATGAATGTTAACATTTATTGTAAGAGGATTTGAGTACAGGAGAGGTAAAGTCTTGCTTCTATTGTATGTAAGTTTGGCTAGAATGCACATGCAATGTTGTGTACAGTTTTGGTCTTCTTACTCCAGAATGGATTTTTTTTACCATAGAGAGAGTATAACAAACATTCACCAGATTTGATCCTGGGATGCAGGAGTGTCCTGTGAAATGAGACTGCAGCAATTGGCACTGTATTCCTCATAAAGTTTTGAAGAATGAGATGTGATCTCATTGAAGCTCACCAAATACTTAAAAACAAAATACAACAGTGAGGAGCTTTGTCTACAGCATAAAAGACACAATTTTCCAACCCCTTTCAGTTCTGAAGAAGACATGTATTAGACTTAAAACCTTAACTTTGCTTTCTCTCTCCACAGATGTGAACAGACCTGCTGAGTTTCTCCAGCAGTTTCTGTTTTGTCCCTGTCTCAGCTCATCTGCTGCTAAAATCCTCGTGTTTTTCTTCATCGCTTTTTATATTTGACCGTGCCAACCCACTTCAGGCTGGTTTGTCACATTTTCTTTTAAAGCCATGCAAAACCTGAAATTGTGTTTTCAGATATCAGCATAGAATTTGTGTCTTCATTGCTTAACAAAAATATTTACTTGAAATAGGTCAATGTGTCCTCAGAAATACCAGAGAAGAATTTCAGACTTCAGTGCTACAATCCTTAAAAGACATTTCAAGCCCTGTTTGCTTTACTAATAGGAATGTAAACAGTTATCAATTGTCCCAGAATAATTGATAAACTGTGAATGTTTTATTTGTGCAATCCAAAAATGGGAGACAGATGAGAAGAATCTATCTCAGATATGCTAAGCATACCTGTAAAATATTTAAAATGATCTGGCTACAGCTTATCAAATAAGACACGTAGTTGTATATCTTGTGTAGCAAGAAAAAGGGTGATTAATCATACTCGTACATCAACATACATGCAAGCAGTATGAAAATCAAAGCAAAAGTCAGCACAAAAATTGCTAATGTGTATTTTGTAGTTGACTATATGTTTTTCATTTCCATTTAAAATCGGTTGCAACATTGAATTAAATATGATTCATTTAAAAATAGTTTTTTGGAACAATCAACACTTGCAAGATTAATTGTTGAAGACTTCTTAAATGTTGTTTGAAGACATAGAAAAGTATTGAAAGTAAAAAGTAAAGATCTACACAGATATATATATATATATATATATATATATTTAAATATATATATTTAACCTTTAATTTATATTTCTTATTCATGTAGTAGTGAAAGAGGACAGATCTGATCTGTGAGATAGTAAGAACAGTTGATGTTGGAGTCAGAGATAACACAGTATGAAGTTGGAGGAACACAGCAGGCCAAACAGCACCGGAGGAGTAGGAAAGTTGACGTTTCGGGTCAGGACCACTCTTCAGAATGGCTTCAGAAATTCCTGAAGAAGGGTCCCAACCCGAAACACCTCTGATGCTGCCTGGCCTGCTATGTTCCTTCAGCTCCACAGTGTTAACTCTGACTCCAGCATCGGCAGTTCTCACTATCTCTAAGTGAGTTATAACCCCACTGCGAAGCCAGCCATTTCTAGAGAAGGGTCCTGACCCGAAACTTCAACTTTCCTACACCTCTGATGCTGCTTGGCCTCCAGATCTGACCTGTGTCCTTTACAAGTTTTTCAAAGAACAATATTTGTTGTGCGTGTTTAAAAAAAAGCTATGTTTTGTTTCTCTTTTTATGAGAGAGTAACTGCCACTAAAGTTAAGAATTAGAAAATGAGGGAATGTGCAATTTGTAGCTGTGCACAATGTACAGACACCCAATATTTCTTCAACTGTAACAATGTCTTGCAGTTGGTGGAAGCTTGAATAAGAACATAAAATGCTAAAAAAAAAACCTAACAGTCCTGGCAGCAACCATGGAAAGGTCATCTAAGTTCATGTTTCAGGTCAATTACCTTCTGTTAGAACTTGAAGAAATTATAGATTTAACACTTTAAGAGAAAGTACAGACCCATGGAAAAAGGGAGAGAATAAAGTAAAAACATAGGTCTGTAATGTGGTTGAAGGTGGGAATGTTGAAATAACAAAGGGTTGATGATGCAAGAAAACTGTGGGTTGCAATTGAACAATAAATATAAAATGGGTTCCGGAAAAGGCATTGATGAGATTTTTAGAGCTATTACCTGCTTCTTCTCGCTAAGAAAATTTGATGAATGAGCATGTGTGAAGAGGTTGAATTTAGTATTCAGATTGTAAGGTAATAAAGATCCTAATTGAAAATTGAGCTTCACTGAGCATGCATAGGGTGCTGAGTATAGCAAGGGGGAATAAAGTGATGAGTGGCCGTAAGCACAAAAACATGCATTTAGTCGAAATAAGGGTGCTTGTGAAATGTCTTCCTTTCATGCAGAAAATGTAGTTGGTTAGTTTAATGGGCCTGAGATGGATTTTAATTTTTATCTTATTTTCAGGATGTGTACAAAAATTCCCATACTGCTATGTCAACATAGAAGAAGGCAGGGGCAAATCGTGGTGGAATCTCCGGAAGACCTGCTACAGAATAGTTGAACACAATTGGTTTGAGACATTCATTATTTTCATGATTCTGCTTAGCAGCGGTGCCCTGGTAAGTAGGATGCTTTATCAGACAATTTAAATTTTTTTTGCAGAGTTAGTGATTTGCAGTTATGATTGTAGCAACTTATGTTTATGATTGTGACGAAAGTTGTGTGAATGTTAGAAAAAACAATTATCTGTTATGTTGCTCCTTTCTGACAGAAACAGTCAATGAAAATAAGAATTGAAAAACAAATTAACTTATGATTTGAGATAATGGGAACTGCAGATGCTGGAGAATTCCAAGATAATAAAATGTGAGGCTGGATGAACACAGCAGGCATCTCAGGAGCACAAAAGCTGACGTTTCGGGCCTAGACCCTTCATCAGAGAGGGGAATGGTGTGAGGGTTCTGGAATACATAGGGAGAGAGGGGGAGGCGGACCGAAGATGGAGAGAAAAGAAGATAGGTGGAGAGAGTATAGGTGGGGAGGTAGGGAGGGGATAGGTCAGTCCAGGGAAGACGGACAGGTCAAGGAGGTGGAATGAGGTTAGTAGGTAGATGGGGGTGCGGCTTGGGGTGGGAGGAAGGGATGGGTGAGAGGAAGAACAGGTTAGGGAGGCAGAGACAGGTTGGACTGGTTTTGGGATGCAGTGGGTGGGGGGGGGGGAAGAGCTGGGCTGGTTGTGTGGTGCAGTGGGGGGAGGGGACGAACTGGGCTGGTTTAGGGATGCAGTTGGGGAAGGGGAGATTTTGAAACTGGTGAAGTCCTGCAGCCTAATGGTATCAATGTGGACTTCACCAGTTTCAAAATCTGCCCTTCCCCAACTGCATCCCTAAACCAGCCCAGTTCGTCCCCTCCCCCCACTGCACCACACAACCAGCCCAGCTCTTCCCGCACACCCACTGCATCCCAAAACCAGTCCAACCTGTCTCTGCCTCCCTAACCTGTTCTTCCTCTCACCCATCCCTTCCTCCCACCCCAAGCCGCACCCCCATCTACCTACTAACCTCATCCCACCTCCTTGACCTGTCCGTCTTCCCTGGACTGACCTATCCCCTCCCTACCTCCCCACCTATACTCTCTCCACCTATCTTCTTTTCTCTCCATCTTCGGTCTGCCTCCCCCTCTCTCCCTATGTATTCCAGAATCCTCTCCCCATCCCCCTCTCTGATGAAGGGTCTAGGCCCGAAACGTCAGCTTTTGTGCTCCTGAGATGCTGCTTGGCCTGCTGTGTTCATCCAACCTCACATTTTATTAACTTATGATTTCGTCTGCGCAATATTCATAACTTTGCTTATTTTCTCAGCTAAAACAGAACATGACAGATTGTGGGTATCGGAAATAAAAACAGAACATGTTGGATGCATTCAGCATGCTGGTTGAATCTACAGAGAGAGAAAAACACTTAGTGGACTGGGTTTACCTGGTTGTCCGGTAGCAAGCTTAGTGTTGGAAAATGAGGGGCAAGAAAAATAGGAGGGAGGATGAGGGGAGACCCCTGATCCACTTCTATCATTGGGGATGTTTTGTAAAGGTGGAGGGTGAAGAATATCAGCTGCCCGTACCATAGAGGTGGAGGCTAATTGCAGTAAAGGCCCCAGTTTTAGGAAATTCTGTAGCAGAGCCAACAAATTGCAGTTGACCAATTAGAAAGTTGCCTGTGGAAGGGCCACCGGACCCAAAACATTACCTCTGTTTTTCTCCTCCACGGATGCTGCCAGACCTGCTGAGCATTTCCAGCAACTTTGTTTTTGTTGCCTCTAGTCTCATGGCTGACAAGCCTATTTGGTCCAGATTTTGCATTCCAAATGGGAGGAAGTTAGAAATTTATTAAACTTTTTAAGCAATTGCTGTCCCAGTGGAAAGGTGAGAATGGGGAGAGGAATCAAACATGTCAATAAATAAACTTAAGTGCAGAGTAATTAAATGACCAAAGGGATGATGGCACAATGGAAAACAAAGAGGACCATTAAGAGACAATTGACTAATAAATATTGGGTCAGGGGACATCTCAAGAGGAAAGGCAGATCCATTTCCAGCGTTTCTTCACTAAGAAATTGCAATTAAAGAATTCTCACCTTGGAAGATAGATAAAGCAAGTCATTCAATCCATCAAATCTGATTTAAATTAAAACTGATAAGTCAGAAATCACAAGGTCATTTGCTGCACCGTAGAAGTAATTGCAAAATTAGCTAATGTTTGTAGAGCACCAACGTCAAAAAGGGAAGCAGACAAAAAATAAATAATAGTGAGCTGCTTAGCTTAACATCTGCCATTACCTAACCTTTACAACCAAGTGCAGCACCGGTCTTGCCAAGTGCAACTCTCTGGCTATCCACTCTATCTATGCCTCTCATCATCTTGTACACTTCTAAAAAGTCACCTCTCATTCTTCTTCGCTACAAAAAAAATCCCTAGCTCCCTCAACCTTTCCTCATAAGACCTGCATTCCAGTCCAGGCAGCATCTCAGTAAATCTCCTCTGCACCCTCTCTAAAGCTCTGACATCCTTCCTATAATGAGGTGGTCAGAACTGAACACAATATTCCAAGTGTAGTCCAACCAGGGTTTTATAGAGCTACAGTGTAACCTCGCAACTCTTAAACTCAATTCCCCTGCCAATGAAGGCCAACACACCATACACCTTCTTTATAACCATACTAACTTGGGTAGCAACTTTGAGTGATCTATGGATGTGGACCCCAAGATTCCTCTGTTCCTCCACATTGCCAAGGATCCTGCCATTAACCCTGTATTCTGCATTCAAATTTGACCTTCCAAAATGAATCACTTCACACTTTCCTGGGTTGAATTCCATCTGGCACTTTGTTTCCCAGGTCTGCATCCTGTCAATGTCCCATTGCAACCTACAACAGCCCTCCACACTGTCCAAAGCTCCACCAACCTTCATGTCATCTGAAAATTTACTAACTCACCCTTCCACCTCCTCATCCAAGTCAGTTATAAAGATCACAAAGAGCAGAGGTTCCAGAACAGATGCCTATGGAACACCACTGGTCACCGAGCTCCAGACTGAATAATTTTCATCTTCTACCACCCAGCAGTGTCTTCTATTGGACAGCCAGTTTAGTATCCAGACATCCAAATTTCTCTGCTTGCCTCCTTATGACCAACACATTAGCGCAAAATAAAAACCAAAAGAGCTGTGGATGCTGTAAATCAAGAACAAAAATAAAGTTGCCAAAAAAGCTCAGCATGTCTGGCAGCATCTGTGAAGGAATAAACAGAGTTAACATTTTGAGTCCAGTGACCCTTCCTCATAACTGGTGACATTAGTGCAAAAAGTAGTGCTGAAGTACTCACAGCAGTCTTCAGCCGGATGTGCTGAGTGGACGATCCATCTCGACCTCCTCTAATGGTTCCCAGCATCACAGATATCAGTCTTCAGCTAATTTGATATATTCCATATCATATCAATAAACAGTTGGAAGGCACTGGTTGCTCCAAATGGCTTGATGGCATTCCGGTATTAGTATCCAAGACTTGTGCTGCAGAACTTGTTTCTCCCCTAGCCAAGCTGTACCAGTATAGTTACACAAAAATCAGGACAAATCCAACCCAGCCAATTACTACCCCATTAGTCTACACTTAGTCATTAGATGATGTGTCATCAACGATGCTAAGAAGCCACATCTGCTCAGCAATAACCTGCTGCCTGACACCCAGTTTGGATTCTGCCAGGGCCATTCAACTCCTCACCTCATTACAGCATTGATTCAAGAATGGGAAATGTGCTGAATTCCAGAGGTGAAGTGAGAGTGATAGCCCTTTAATGTCATGGCAGCATTCGACTGAGTGTGTCATCAAGGAGCCCTGGCAAAACTGGAATCAATGGGTATTAGAGGGCAAACGCTCTGCTGTTTGGAGCCGTGCCTGGCAAATAGGAAGATGGTTGTGGTTGTTGGAGGTCAGTCATCTCAGCTCCAAGACATCTCTACGGGAGCTTATCAGGATAGTGTCTTAGGCCCAACCATCTTCAGCTGCTTTATCAATGACCATTGTAAGGCCAAAAGTGGGGATGTTCGCCAATGATTACACAATGTTCAGCACCATTCACAACTCCTCCAATACTGAAACAGTACATATTTAAATGTAGCAAGATCTGGACAATATCCAGGATTGGGTTGAAAGTGGCAAATAACATTCATGCCACACAAATACCAGGCAATGACTGTCTCCAACAGAATTAGAATTAACTTTATTGTTGCATTTACTCACAAGAGTGCAGAGAAAAATTTACAAGTCACCGCTTATGATGCCATCTTCGGTATCTAGGCACGGAATCTTAAGTACAAATTCCTATGGAAAATATTGAAAAATAAAGGAATAAGAAGTCCGGCAATAAATTAGAAAAAATAAAGAAATAAGAGTCCAGGATTGCCAGTTCTTCCAACCCAGACGGCTGTGGGCTTCAAACTGAAGCCGGGAGTGCTGGGAGTCTAGGCTGGCTTTCATCCCAGACATCACCACTGCCTGGGGATAGGAAATAAAAAGAAAGGAAAATGTGAACAAGGAGACAGGAAGAAAAACAGACCAGCTCCAGCTCAGGAATCCTAATCCACCACCATCTTGAAAGTAATAAAAGACAGTCTAACCACAGCCCCTTGACATTCAATTGTGTTACAAAAACTCAACCTGCCACTGTCAATATCTTGGGAATTATCATTGACCAGAATCTCAGCTGGACTCGGAATTTAATATAGTGGGTATAAGAGCAGGTCAGAGGCTAGCACTACTATGGCAAGTAACTCACCTTCTGTCTGAACAAGGTTGTCCATCATCCACAAGGGACAAGTCAGGAATGTAATCAAATATTCCTCCATTTGCCTTAGTGAGTGCAGCTGCAGCAACGCTCAAGAAGCTTGACACCATCCAGGTCAAAGCAGCCCACGTGATTGGCACCATATCCACAAGCATCCACTCCCTCCACCACCCATGCTCAGTAGCAGCAGTGTGTAATATCTACAAGATGCACCGCAAAAAATTACCAAACATCTTTAGACAGAACCTCCAAACCTATGGTCACTTCCATGTAGAAGGACAAGGGCAGCTGATACATCGGAACATCATCGCCATCTGCAAGCTCCTACCCAAACCACTCACCACCCTGATATGGAAATATATCACCATTCCTGCACTGTCACTGGGTCAAGATCCTGGAATTCCATTCCTAAGGGCATTGTGGGTTTACCTAGCACATGGATTGCAGTGGTTCAAGAAGGCATCTCATCACCACTTTCTCAAGGGCAGCTAGGGTCGGGCAATAGATGCTGGCCAGCCAACAGCACACATGTCCCACACGTGAATAGAAATAAAAATTAAATGGAGAAAGACTAAAGAAGTAGAGAAAGGAGTTAACAAAGTGTGGAGCTGGATGAACACAGCGGGCCAAGCAATATGCCCTGACGTTTCGAGCCTAGACCCTTCATCAGAAAACATCAGCTTTTGTGCTGCTAAGATGCTGCTTGGCCTGCTGTGTTCATTCAGCTCCACACTTTGTTATCTTGGATTCTCCAGCATCTGCAGTTCCCATTATCTCTGATACAGAGAACAGAGTTATTTGGGTGTCTTCATCTATAACTCACCAATAACTAGTATCCAAGTTAGTTAGGTTATAGGAAAGGCAAATGGAGAGTTGGCTTTTATTTCAAAGGGAATGGAGAATAAAAGTAGGGAAGTTTTGCTTAATTGTACAAGGCACCAATCAGGCCACAGCTAGAATATGTGGGCAGTTTTGGGCCCTTTACCGAAGAAAAGATAAACTGACATTGGAGGCAATCCAGTGAAGGTTACCTGGGCTGATACCAGGTATGAAGGAGTGGTTGAGTAATTTGGGCCTGTACCCTCTAGAATTTAGAAGAATGAAAGGCAACCTTATTGAATCATACAGGGAGACTTTGCTGGGTAGATGTGGAAAAGATCTTGCCCTTTCTGGGAGAGTCTAGGACCAGAGAGCATATTGTCAAGTGAAGGGGTGTACATTTAATAGAAAGGTGAGGAGGAGTTTCTTCCTTAAGGGGGTAATGAACCTATGGAATTTTTTTACAGCAGAGGGCTGTTGAGGCTGTGTCAGGGCTATATATCTTCTCAAGACTGAGATCCCTGAATAGAGAGGAAATCAGGGATTATGGGCGAGATAGGAAAATTGAGTTGTTGATTATCAGATCAGCCATCGCCTTGTTGAACAGCAGAATAAACTTGATGGGCTGAAAGGCCAACTTCTGCTCCCATGTCTTAAGGTTAACCCACTGATCATCAACAATGTAAAACAGCAGCAATTGTGTAGACCACTATAGTCTGGACTAACTCAGCCTGTAAGACTGAGAAAGCTTGTGTGTTCGTTGGAAGCAGAAACAAAAAGAGGTGGAAAATCTAATGAACAAACTCAAAGTATCTTTTTGTAAAGTACAAACATTTTTAATTATTATCTCACTTTTAGGCATTTGAAGATATTTACATTGAACAAAAGCATAACATCAAGTCAATGCTGGAATATGCTGATAAAATCTTCACCTACATCTTTATTCTGGAAATGTTGCTGAAGTGGGTGGCATATGGCTTTGTGAAGTATTTCACAAATGCTTGGTGTTGGCTGGACTTTCTCATTGTTGACGTATGTATTCTGAGTTTTGTACTTTTTTTGTTGGTATTCCATGTTGAGGTAACATTTGGTAATTTGGTACATGATGCCTACTACCATCTTACTCAGGATCAGTATTAAGTGAAAATTTTTCAGAGAAATGGTCATGACTGCTGTTCTTCGATTCAGTAGATTTTTTGAAATAGAAGACAATTTTCGTGTGATAGTGCAATTGGGTGTTCCTGTCCATGTTCCACTAGGTTCAGAATGTTTGATGTTGAAATTGATCCCAAAATTCATTATTCATTGATATCATTAACTTTGATAAGTGAAATGTCGTCTACAAAATAAATTTTGTATTTACATTTTTGTATTTTAAGTATGTGCGATATGGTCGGTATTTTCTCTTGCTTTCTTTTAGTTCTAGGTCATATTTTACATTTTTGGTTGAAAGTCCAAACATCCATTCATGTTTTGATACACCCAAGCCCTTTAAAACTTTACTGCATTGTCAAAGCTGGTTCTCTAAACCCTGTTGCCAATTGCAAGCTGTATTTTTACACAAGACAGAAAGACTTCAAGCACTTGCAGTTTGTGGCATTGATAGATTTTTGTTGGCTGACTCGTCTATTGCTCTGCAATAAAATGGCTTTTTTTAACATAGGTGAAAAATTATGAATAAATAAACCAACCCCAATCCCAGCTCCCCACACCTACAGTCACCTTTACAGGCTCCATCCCCACCTTCTTGACCTGTCAGTCTTCTCTCCACCTATCTGCTCCTTTATCCACCTTCCATCATTGTCTCCCCCCTCCGCTATTTACTCCAGGGTCCCCTTCCCCTCCCCCATTGCTGAAGACGGGTCCTGACCCGAAACGTCAGCTTTCCTGCTCCTCTGATGCTGCGTGGCCTGCTGTGTTCATCCAGCTCTACACCTTGTTATCCACAAATAAATAACTTTCTTCTTCTTCAAAAACAAACTTACTTTGCACATCCTATTGTTACTATACATGTCTGTACACACAGCCATAGGTTGTTCTGGTCTTTTGAGCAACTCTGATTTTAATTGCTCTACTCTTGTGCCCATTCTTTCAATTGTCCAGGTAATTGAGTACAGGTTGTTGTTCCAAGAACGAGGATTGCCCATCCAGCTGATTGAGATGTTTCAGTTTATGTTCTTCTTGAGTAATACATGATAAATGCTCTATCGGATGGTTTTAAAAACTACATTAGCCATTTCAATTGTATCTTTTTTTTATTTTGTATAGGTGTCTTTGGTGAGCCTTGTAGCTAATGCTCTGGGCTACTCAGAACTAGGTGCTATTAAGTCCCTTCGGACACTAAGAGCTTTAAGACCTCTTAGGGCCTTGTCACGTTTTGAAGGCATGAGGGTAAGATAAACAATGGCTCAACTTTGCACGTGTATGATATGCATTTAGATCCAAAACAAGTAAATAAAATAGAGACCCTTACAGAAGTGGTTATCTCACATTTTCTATACTATCCTTCACTACAAAATCTCGACACATGGCCGCATACTGTAAACTATTGTGATATGTAAAATTCACTTACACTTTTCTATTCAGCTTTTCACTTGTGTGACATTTTTTCCCATTGCAAAATAACTAAAGAAAGATTGTGAACCTTTATTTAGAACAAAACAATCTATACTTTTAAATGAAAGCAACGAAGAACATATTATCCAACAGACGTATTGTTATCACATGTTTGCTTGTGGTATTTGAACATTACGTTGCTATTTTTCACACAGAATAAATGTATTCTTTGGTTGAAAATTTCTGAAAAATTATCAATAAAAATAACGTAGGTTCAATTTCTAGCTTTTGGTGCAATTTTAGATGCATATTTTAACCAACAATAATCTCTACTAGTCATCAGCTTTATGAGTATAAAAACATTTAAAAAGTTTTGTGAAACAAATTTAAAGAAATTCCATATGTTCATGCCCTGGCTGTAAGTTAGTAGCTGCTGGGAGCACACATCAGATATCATCGTGGAAAAATAAATTTAAAAATTGAGTACACAGATGAACGAGACCCGCAAAATTTCCTGAACCCAGATAAATCAAGTGAATTTTACATTCAAATGCTTGATATGTGTTTCTCGGCAGCGTAGTTTCATGCAGACAGTTACCTCACACTTTGTTGTTTTCCCATGAGGGTACCAAAAGGTAATCATTAGTATCACATCCGGCCAGTGTAAACTCACATCTCATTGTTTGATTTTATTTTCTAATTTCCTGATTGTTTTTCAATAGTTTTGATTTTGATGTCTGCACTTTACAAATAATTTTGCATTCTTTTTGCAGTAATCAATTCTGTGACATCATCGATCCACCACAAGGTTTTTTGCTTTATTTTACTTTTTTTTTCAATACATGCTGTGTCATCTGGTCAGATATTTTGCTGAAATTGCTACATGTTTTTTCTATATTCTTATTTGTGTACAATTCTTCAGTTTTTTGTTTAATAATACATTTAATCTTTAATGTAGATAGTCTACAATTTACAGAATGTGCTTTTAACAAAAGTAATGCTTCCTGTTTGCCCTATAATAAAATGGCTTTTTTTAACAAAGGTGAAAAATTATGAATAAATAAACCAACCCCAATCCCAACTCCCTACCTACAGTCACCTTTACAGGCTCCATCCCCGCCTCCTTGACCTGTCTGTCTTCGCTCCACATAAGCAACCTTTCTTATTCCAACATGCATAACCTGTTTAACAGTCTTTCCTTAATTCTCTTGATTAGGTGGTCGTCAATGCACTTCTTGGAGCAATTCCTTCCATTATGAATGTGCTGCTTGTCTGCCTGATATTCTGGCTCATTTTCAGTATAATGGGTGTAAATCTTTTTGCTGGAAGATACTACCACTGTATCAATATAACTGATGGAACGCAATTCCCCATCAAGATTGTTAACAATAAAACTGATTGTGAGCAGCTTAATGAAACCGCACGATGGAAAAATGTGAAGATCAACTTTGACAATGTTGGAGCTGGCTACCTTGCCTTACTACAAGTGGTGAGTTAATTGTAATGTCACATGATTTCTGAAAACACATAATAAACAAAAGATAGAAGAAACCTAGTTTTGAAATTTTCGGTTGATAGGGCAAGGGTACCTATCACCCCAGAATGCACAGTTAAAATGAATATTTTTACAATTTCTAGACTAAATTTAGACCTGTTGTGCTCACTGGCAGGATATAGTTCTGGTTGTGCTTCCACCCCAGCAGTTCTAAAGCTTCTGATTCCATTTAGAGGAGATTTAAACAAACTGGGCTTGACATGCTGCAATGAGGATCTTGTATGGCTTTTACAGTAGTGAGCGTAAACTCCTCATGACTTTGGGTTCTGACTTTTCTAGGAGGCTGTTTGGCTCAGTAGACTGGTCAGCTGGTGTTGAAGGCAGAGGAAAAGCCGAAGTTCAATTCCCATACTTCCTGAGATTGCTATGAATGTTTCACCTTCTTGATTTCACCCCTTGCCTGAATCATGATGAGACTCTGGTTCAATTCACCATCAGTTATTTCTTTGTCATTGAAAGAGTGGGACAATGGTGACTTTACTTAGTATGTTAAAATTTGTTATCTATAAACAATTTTTATGATGTAATCGGCTTTTCATTTTCACAAGAATGCAACACTGAAACCCACTTTGCACTGTTCGTATTAATCAGTTTGATGCTGAAAAATCTTAGGGCCCACCCATCTGCTCAGCTCACATGACATAACGCAACAAAGGGAGAAGGAATTTGTTCAGAGTCTTAATCAATATATATCTGCAAGTCAGAATTTCTGAAATCAACAATGTGATTTCATTACTACTTGTGGAACCCTTACTTGAGCATTTGTAGCTGCTGCTCCCCCTGCATTAGAGCAGTGATCTCACTCCAGATATATTTTTAGTATGCATCATGAGACTTCTGGTGACTTTTGTGCATACTTTGTGACAATGCCTTCTCATATACATTATATTTGGATTTTTTTTGGTATTGCCAATTTAGGCTTTTCATTCTGAAAGTGACATTTTGCCCAAATTGTCATAATCTTTTAAAAATTATACACTTAGGTTGCATCTTGTTTCCTGTAACTAGTAGGTACAATGTCAATAATAAAGATTTTACAAAATATATAATACAAATAATGTGTACATTTATACATTTAATTAATCGGTCTTCTACTATCTTCATTAAAGTTTCACTGAAAGCCCAGCACAAAATTTTAATGTTTTTCTCAGAACTGTGACTCTGAGCTGAATTTGAGTTGTGCTGTCATAGCATCTGCACTGTATAATTTGGGAAGCTTTGGCATGCTTTAGGAATGCATTGTACTGTTAGAAAGAAAAAATAGGCTGAAATCAGACCACAGAAAAGCATCCCTTGCCCTCGCCTCCTACACTTATACCCCATTCCTTCCTTCAACCCATCCTTACAGGCACTTAATCAAGTAAGTCTCCCCATCTCAGAAGCTATTCAGCCATGTTTCCACTAATTTTTCAGATGATGGGCGTGACAGATGTTAGAAACATTAAATCTAACCTTATATCCATGAGGGGTATGAGGGTGAGAGATGGGCAGCAAATATATACGATTGTGATGCTGGGTGTATTGTATAGGTTTTCAAATCTGAGAGAGAGACAGAGGAGCGAACCTACAAAAAAATGAGATGACAAGGTGTAGAGCTGGATGAACACAGCAGGTCAAGCAGCATCAGAGGAGCAGGAAAACTAACATTTGGGTCTGGACCCTTCTTCAGAAAAGGGTCTGACCTGGCCTGGCCTGCTGTGTTTATCCAGCTCTAGACCTTGTTATCTCAGATTCTTCAGCATCAGCAGTTCCTACTATCTCTACAAAGAAATGTGATGTGCAAAATATAAAGGGTGGTGAAATTAGGATTTTTAATTACCCAAATATTGATTGAGATCATTTTAGAGTGAAGGGAGAGAAGAGCATGAAATTTCTGCACTGTATTGACTAGTAGGTTCTCAGTTCATCTCGGAAGGGTACGTTATGAAATGGAGCAATGGGCCAAGTGTCTGAGAAACAACACTTTGATAAGTTGTACTAGGGGACAGTATATTGCAGAGGATTTACAGAGTTCTTCGTAGCAAAAGCCTTGGGCCAAATGACGAAGTTGTTTGCCTGTTGCCAGGGTTCAGAATATCTGTTCTGGGCTGCAGAAGAACTTGCAGTAGAAAGCACGACCAACAAAATTGGTAGGGCCAGGAAGGAAGTTCTGCAGACAGAGCATGAGATGTTTGATGCTAAATTGAAAAACAGAACCTCAAATGTAATAAACTCTAGATTACTACCCAGGACATGCAAAATGGCACAGAATAAGAATAAAATTAGAGAAGAAACTACATTGTGTGGAAGAAATGGTTCCACTTTCTGCAGCACTGGCACTAGTATTGGGGAACATGGAACTATATTGTTAGAACAGTCTCTACCTGAACCGTGCATGGCTCGGTGTTTTTGTGAGCCAAAAAAACTATCTAAGTAGCGAAGGCTTCAAACTAAATATGAGGGTGGTGGGGGTGAGGAAACAATCTTGGATAACTGTAACAAATCAAAGGATAAACTTTAAGTTGAAAATAAAAGTCAGAAAATGGCGGGAAGGAACAGAGAGAAAAAGAAGCAGACGGATGTCCAGCAGTCAAGACCAGATGCTCCAAAGGTAACAAAAGCCAACATTAATCGCTCTTTACCTGAATTCAAATAGGATGTGTAACAAAGTAAGTCAATCATTAGTGCACATTCTGGGTTTTTGTTAAGGAGGTGGCGAAGGAGATTGTAGATGTGATTGTATTAATTTTCCAAAATTTTGAGATTCTGAAAAGGTTCAGTCAGATTGAAAAGTAGCAAGTGTAACCTTCCTATTTAACAAAGGAGGGAGGGAGTCAGAAACTGTTATCAGTGATAATGGAAACTGCAGATGCTGGAGAATCCAAGACAACAAAATGTGAGGCTGGATGAACACAGCAGGCCAAGCAGCATCCCAGGAGCACAAAAGCTGACGTTTCGGGCCGAGACCCTTCATCAGAGCAGGCATTTTGTTGTCAGGGAGTCAGAAACTATTGGCTAGTTAGCTTAATGTCTGTCACTAGGAAGTTGTAAGAATCAGGCATTAGTGGAGTTATAATTGAACTCATAAAATCTGAAGGTAATGTGGAAGAGCTTGTATTTTTTTTTAAGAAAAATTACGCTTAACCAATTTCAGGTTGGCAATTTTTGACGAGTGGTGTCCCATACAGGTCTGTCCTGCGTCGTCCTTTTATAATTTATATGAATGACTTAGATGAAGGGATTAAAGACATGGTGGCTGAATTTATAGATGATACAAAGAAAGGTATGAAAGCGAAAACAAGCTCTGACAATGTTGGAGAAAGTCAACCGGTCTGACAGCATCTGTGGAGAGACGCTTCACGACTAGTATGACTTCTTCAGATGCTGTGGGACCAACTGACCTTCTCCAGTATTCTTGGTGCTTGTTTCAGATTTGCAGCATCCGAAGTTTTTTGCTCTTATTATAGGTGGGAATGTACGTTGTGAAAGTGGCATAACAAGGATGCGAAACAATATGGAAAGGTCAGTTGAGTGGGCAAAAATCTAGTAGACGAAATGTAGTGTATTAAAGTATGAATTTGATCACTTTGACTGGAAGTAAAAAGAAGCAAATATAATGTAAACAGAGAATGAGTTCAGAATTCCTAGGTCCAGAGTGATCTAAATGTACAAGTGTATGAATTATAAAAAGTTAGTACATAGTAACAAGTGATTTAAAATTCTTATGAATTGCTATCCTGTATTGCAAGAGGAATTGAACATACGCAAAGCATAACAGCTTTACTTTTTACTAGCTCACATTGGTGAGGTCTCATCTCAGATATAGTGTGCTGTATCAGGCTCAATGTTTCACTGGAGCATATCAACATGTCGCTCAGAGGAGGCTCATTATTTTTGATAACTGCAAAGAGCAGTTTGTCCTCTGTGAAAAGATTGAACAGGCTAGACTTACTTTCACAAGCATTTTGACAACTGATGGATGATTTGACTGATGTGTGAAAGATCCTGAATGGTCTTGTTAAAGTGGTTGTGGAATGTATGCATACATTTATGGGTGAGTCCTGAACAAAGGGACACTGTTTGAAGATAGGGTTCATCCTTTTAGGATAGAGATGAGGAGAAGGCAGACTGTGCTTGACAAGCAAACTGTTTTATTTTGTCTTAAAGTTATGGAATAGGGAAGGTCAATGAACAGAATGTAGTAGGTGCAATTTTTATGGATTTTAAGATTGTGCTTGACAATGTTTCTTGTACAGACAGTTACCAAAATTGAGCTTCAAGAAATAGGAAGTGTTGCGCCAGTTTGTATTTCTTTTTTAACGTGCATAAGTACAGAAAATAGCATCATCTTAAGACCATCTTAAATGGTTGTTACTCAAACTAAAGGTAAAGGTAAAGCCGCCATAGGTACGCTGGTAAACAGCTGAATGAACTAGATATTAAAACACAAATGCGTTTTGAAATCTGTGATGGTGCCAAATTTGGAAATGTGGCAGACAGTGCCCATTGTGTCACTCAACTATAACAGAACATAGATGGGCTTGCAGGAAGAGTAGACAAGAGGAAAGTGATGGCCTAGTGAAATTGTCTGAGTTAGGAATCTAGAGACCCAGGCCATGTCCTGAGGATCCAGGTTCAAATCTCACCCGATAAATAGTGGAATGTGCATTAATAAAATATCTGAGGTTGAGATTCTAATGATGGATTATAAACTGTTGTAAAAAATCCATCTAATGTTTTTGAAGGAAGGAAAACTGCTGTCCTTACCTGACCTGGCTGAGATTTGATCCCAGAGCAAGAGTAATTTGGTTGTCTCTAAGTGGTATAGCAAACCATTCAGTTTCACCCATGACTAAAATGTCTAAAAAAAATTAGACGGACAACTTAGCATCAAATAAGGCACCAGAAAATCAATGGAATATGAAGGCAGATCAACCTTGCAAAATCTTTGTGACTAACATCGAGAGCTAATGCCAGAATTTGGATAACTGACTGTCAGAGCAACTACCTGACATAGTCACACATATAGAATCATACTTTCCAACATCCCATCCCTGGATACATCTTGCCCTAATAGCAGCACAGACACAGCAGAGCTAGTGGCATAGTAGTATTCAGATTGATGCGAGCTGCCCAGCATGGACATCAGAGCCCTGAAATGTGCAAAGAAACCATTGCTGATTACTATGTACCTGGTCCACTGCATACCACCGCACTGGATAAATCAGTACCCTTCCCTTCTGAACATCACTTGGAGGAAGCACTGATGATGACAAGGCTCAGAAATTATTCTAAGGGCAACTTCAATGTCCACTATCAAGTGTGGCTCAGCAGCACCACCACTGATTGATCTGGTTGCATCTTAAGGGACATTGCTGCCACACTGGATGTGTGGCAGGGCAGTTGGTAAGGAATAAACACACTTAACCTGCCACAGATGCATCAGTAACAGTAAGAATGGCCACCATGTGGTCCTTGTGGGAACAAAGTACCATCTTCACATTGAGAATTCTATCCATCGACTTGTGTGGCTTTTCCATGGTGATAAATGAAAAGACTTCAAACTGATTTTCAATTCAAGAACAGCATCCAGCACCAGCAAATTTATACTTCAGTGCAATCTGCAATCTCATAGTCTGGAATAACCCCCAGTCCAACCATCGAGCAAAAGAGCAGCCTTGCTTCAATACAGTGTGTAGGAGGACATGACAGGACCAGCAACAGGCATACCTAAAGCTGTCATCCTGGTGAAGCTACAAAATAGAACAACTTTTGTGCCATTGTAAGCAGCAAGTGTTAGACCTGAAGAATTCCACAACCAGTGGATCAGATCCAGAACAGAATAGAAATTTATAGAATAAAAACTTATTGTCACCTGTGCTTTTACATGTAAAGTTTTAAGATTACCCACCTACGTCAATGATAGAAATCATGCATAATTTTTTATGAAGTAAAATTAAGACAAAGTTAACATTCAGTTAACATCTCCTGGGCTTGGGGAATGCAGGTTAAGGAATGATAGAATAGACTGAAGACACAGCCAGGATGGGACCACCACACTGACCCACCGGAATGCTGGGCTGGAAGCCTCCGCCAAACACCTCCATGCCAAGCTGAGTCTGCCTCTCCTGGAAAAGTCTGCCTGCCGGGCCACTGGAATACCTTGAGCTGAAAATGCATAAGACTTTCACACAGAGACAAGATACAACCATGCCAGGCCAGGACTGCCCCATGTCCTTTTTCAAGTGCCTGTGTCTACCTTTCAACCTTGAAACTTGGCTTAGCCTGCGAGTCTGGGCTGGGAGAGTCAGCCTGGAAGACCGTTCGATAGGAAACCCCTGGGCAATGGTGGAGCTATGTCCCACTTGTCCTCGCTTTGTTGCTGCTGCGGCCAGAGGTGTCCTCCTTTACCTGTCACTCTCCAGCCCTGGTCAGTCCACATGACGAGATAAATCTAAGCTCCGCAGTTGAGCCATATCCAGTTGTGAAAGGTGGCTGACAATTAAATAGCTCACTGGACGAGGTGGCTCCACAAAATATCTCCATTTTCAATGATGAAAACTTCAGTTTAAAAAAGTAAGGCTGAAGCATTTGCAACAATCTTCAGCCAGAATTGTTCAGTGGATGATCCATCTTGGCCTCTTTGAGTGGTTTCAAATATCATAGATGCCCGTCTTCAACCAATTTGATTCACTCCAAATTATTTTTAAAATGGTTGAAAGCACTGCAAAGGCTGGAGGCTTGACAACAGTCTAAGCATAGTACTGAAGAGGTGCTTCAGGACATGCCACATTCCTAGCCAAGCTGTTCCAGTACAGCCCCAGCAATGGAAACTAACTGGCAATGTGTAAAATTGCTCAGGCATGTCCTGTGCACAAAAAGCAAAATAAATTAAACAAGCCAATTACCACCCAGTCTACTTTCAGTCATCAGAAAAGTAATGGGCGGTATCATTATAAATGCTAACAAGAATCGTTTGCTTGGCAAAAATCTGCTCATTAACACTCAGTTTGAGATCAACCAGAACAACTCAGCTCCTGACCTCATTACAACCTTGGTTGAAATATGGAGAAAGGAACTGAAACCCTGGAGGTAAGAATGAATGTCCTCCTCATCATGGATGCATTTGACCAAGAGTGGCATGAAGGAGCCCTATCAAAACCTAAGTAAATGAATATTTGAGAGAGAACTTTCTCATGTTTAGTGTCATACCTGACACATTGGAAGGTGGTGCGGTTGTTGGAGGTCAGCCATCTCAGTTCAAGAACATCTCTGCAGGAGTTCTCAGGATGGTGTCCTATTTCCAACCATCTCCAGCTACTTCAGTGAACTTTCCTCTATTATCAAGATGTATTTCAGAACTTCACCAAGGCTCCATGGACAGGATATTCCAGATCTACAACCACTACTATCTGGAAGGGCAAGTACAAGGACAGCCAATACATGGACCCACCACCATCTGCAAGTTCCCTTCTAAGCCATTCATCATCCTGACTGTTCTTCCATTGTTGATAGATCAAAAACCAGGACTCCCTTCCTGACGGCATTGTGAGTCTACCTGAAGAAAATGTTTTACAGGGATTCAAGAAGGCAGCTTACCACCACCTTCGCCAGTACAAGAGGGATGGACAAAATTTCCCGTGAATGAATTTAAAAATACAGTAGATAGCAGTTACTAAAGGTGTGTGAGGTGATGCATTTCAGAAGATGTGATCGAGAAAGGCAATATAAACGTTGTAGTTTCATTCCAAAATATGTGCAGGGATAGGGAACCTTTGGGGTTATATGCATAGGTCCATAAAAGTGGCAAATCATATTGGGAGAGCTGATAGCAAAGAGTATGTAATCATGACTGAATAATAGATCTATGGATTGCAAAAGCATAAAGGTGATGCTGAATGTTTATAAAATTCTGTTTATATTACAACTAGTGTATTGTATTCAGTTCTAGTCACTACACTTTGGGAAAGATATCAGAGTGCTTGAGTGAATGTAGAGGAAATTGAGCAGAATGATTGCAGGGATGAAGAATTAGCTGCAAATTTAGCATAGAGAGACTGGGATTATCTTCCTCAGAGCAAAAGAAATTGAGGGAGATTTAATAAAAGAGTACAAAGTTATGGCAGTTTTAGATCAAGTAGACAGGGAAAAGCTACCCCCACTGGCCGATCACACAAGGAATAGTCAGTACAATTTTCAAGTTTAATGCATGAAGTGAAGGTTGAATGGGAAAGTGAAGAAGAAATATTTTGAAACAACCATTGGTAATGGCCTGGAACTCACTGTCTGTGTAGGTGGTGGATGTGGAAACAATCAATGATTTCAAAAGCAAATTTAATGAGCATTTGCAAGTAATAAACATGCAAGTCCAGAAAGAGCAGAGGAATGGGACTGACATGATCACTCCCTGGAATTACACCTTGGAGTTCATGCATTTCATTGACTCGTTTTGTGCCATAATGACTCCATGACTCCTGCAGGAGAAGATGGCAGTTCTCACCACAGGGCCAGCTGTGATGGAGCCTAGGTCTTGCAGCATCACTGAGAATGATTTTTTTTGTCATATGTCATCTCTCAACTCCCAGCACGTCCTCATCCTGCTGTCAGATATGATGAGTAAGATACAGCTGGTGTGACTGTTGAACTCCTGCTTACCCGAAAAAACTCTTTTCCTCATCTCAGACTTTTCCTTCTGATATTCTGCTTTCAGGCAGCTATGTAGAGTTACTTGCCCAGCTACAGCAAACCCTACCTAGAGAGGGAGCAACAATTCAGCACTGGTGAAGAGTCCATGACACTAACACTGCATATAAGAACTAGAAGCATCAGGAGGCAATTCAACCCTTCAAGCCTTCTTTGTCATTTAATGTAATCATGCCGATCTCATCTCAGCGTCAACTTCACTTTCCTGCCCAGTCACATACCTTTTACCCAATTATTAGACTCACAGAGTCACACAGCATGAAAACAGATCCATTGGTCCAACTCGTGCATGCTGACCAAGTTCCCAAACTAAACATTTGCCTGCATTTAGCCCGTTTCCCTGGAACCTTTCTTATTCATGTACCTATCCAAAAGTCTTTTAAATGTTATATCTGTAACTGCATCCACCACTTTCTCTGGCAGTTCATTCCACCCTCTGAGTGGAAAAAGTTGCCCATCAGATCCCTTTTAAATCTTTGTCCTCTCACCTTAAAAATGTGCCCCATAGTTTTGAACTCACCTACTTTAGACAAAAAAGCTATTAGTAATCTATTAGTAATTAGCTATTAGTAATCTATCCGTCTTCTTCTTAAATCTATTCAGTGTCCTGGACTCCACTGTCTCCGGGATAGTGAATTCCACAAAATGACAAGCCTTTGAGAAAAGTAATTCCTCCTCCTCTCTGTTTCAAATCTACCACCCTTTACCCTAAGACTATGATGTCTCATTCTAGATTACCCACAAGGGGAAATATCTATGGTATGTCTATTTTATCAATCCCTTTGGAATCTTGTATACCTCAGTTAGATGCCCTGTCATCCTTCTAAACTGTACTGAGTCTGGGAATAAACTGCTCAGTCTGTCATTATAAGGCATGCCTTTCATCTCTGCAATTAATCTAGTGAACTTTCTCTGAAATATCCCTTACAGATTAGTATAAAGTTGATATCTGCAGGTGGTGAGTCCCCAGGTGCAAGTGCACTGCAGTCAAGCCATGGGGAAGGATGATTAATATGTCAACTCCACAGAATGTGAGATTGCAGATGAATTATACTTCAGAGAAGTCAGAAGTCAGATGAACATTTTGATTATGTTGCATGCTGTAAGTTGTGGAAGGGCATGTGCACAGAAATGCTGGGTGCATAGGTTAGCCCACTAGATAGCCTCTTGACATTGCCAATGAAACATGAAGAAAGCCAGCACCAAATTAGCATAGGGCATTGCATAGCCCTTATGCACTCCTCAGTTTCTGCTCAATGTTGCTGTTCTATGGATGTGGAGGTGCTGGTGTTGGACTGGGGTGGACAAGGTCAGAAATCACAAGACACCAGGTTACAGCCCAACAGGCTTATTTGACAACACAAACTTTTGGCGCTTCAGCCCTCCTTCAGGTGTTAGTGAGAGAAGTAGTATCAAACACAGAATTTATAAGTAAAAGAACAAAGATTTACACCACTGATGGAAATGTACTAAACAAAACCTAAGATGCTGTTAAATTTTTAAGCAGTTGGAAGATTTTAGTTGATTAACGTGTATATGTAAATCCCTGAATTCCTTTCAAGTTGCGGTACTGAGAGAACTAAATATTTTCTTAGTGTAAAGTAGAGGTAATATTTTAGGCCAGACCATGCATGTTAGGTGTGAGACTTTGTTTTGAATCTTTTTTTTTTGGTTTGGAGTCAGACTGGTTTAACATCTAAAATAGGAATTTATAAAACGCCATATTAACAGACTGTCTATAAATTGTGTGCTTTTTGAACAAAATAAAATGGATCTGAAAATACAAATTTATCCCATAGCATGGTGGAGGAGATAGTGTGTATGTCTGTGGGGGGAGAGAGTGTGAAAGTGAGTGTGGGGCTGGTGGGTGGTGAAGGGAGATTGTGTGTGTGTGTGGGAGTGTGTTGGAGAGGCGGGGGACAGGGAGTGTGTGTGTGAGAGAGGTGGGAGACAGTGTGTGTGTTTGGTGTGATGGGATTACCTGTAGTGCGACATGAACCTATGACGCTGTCCTCATGGATACCAAACTTGGCTATCAGCCTCTGCTCAGTAACTTTGCATTGTTGTGTATGCCAAAGCCTGCCTTGGAGGACATTTACTTGAAGATCTGAGGTTGAATGCTCTTGACCGCTGAAGTGTTTCCCCCACTTGGAGGGAACATCCCTGTCTGGTGATTGCTGTGCAGTGTCCATTCATCCATTGTCATAACATCTGTATGGTTTTGCCATGGTACATTGGTGAATTTCTGGAGTGCAGCTTGTAGTTAATATACACTGCTGCAGCTGCGCATCGATGGTGGAGTGAGTGGATGTTTGTGGATGTTGTACTTATCAGGCATGCTACTTCATCCTGGTTGGTGTCAAGCTTCTTTGTGTTGTTGGAGCTACACCCATACAGACAAATAGGGACTATTTCATCACACTCCTGATTTGCACCTTGTAGATGGTGGACACGCTTTAGGGACTCAGGAGGCAAGTTAGTCACCGCATTATTCCTAGCCTCTGACCTGCTCTTGCCACCACTCTTATGTGGCAAATCCAGTTGTTTTTTCTGATCAATGGTAAGTCCCCTAGTGAGGACTCAGTGTTGGTAACACCATTGAATATCAAGGGGCAGTGGTTAGATTGTCTCTTATTGGAGATGGTCATTGCTTGGTATTTGTATGGCAGAGATGATACTTAGTACTTGTCAGCCAAAACCTAGATATTGTCCAGATTTTGTTGTATTTGAACATTGATGGCTTCAGTCTCTGAGAAGTCACAAATGGTGCTGAACATTGTGCAATCGTCAAGGAGCAGCCCTAATTCTGACCTTGTGATGGAGTGATTGTTTATTTTAAATCACTGCAGTGCTATTCACTTGTGAATTACAAACAAGTTTTCCCTTAATAATTTTGAAAATTGCTATTCAAAGGAGTCATAATGGAACATTGTTCAGGTATCTTTAGAGAACTCAACTAACTGGAGCTCAGTTGGATGCTCTCCTGTTCCCGGGTTCAAATCCCACCTGAGCGTATGGCACAAGAATCAAAGGTATTCAGTAACAGGGGCTCGTATAATTGAAGATGCCATCTTTTATGTTAGGCAAAAAAAGGGCATAGCTGCCTACTCAAGTGGATGTAAAAGAACCCCTGTTCCTAGTTAGAAGATGGACAGTGGGGTTCTCCCTGGTGTCTTGTCCAATATTTAGCCCTAGATCAACATTAGACAGAAAACGGGTTATCCAGTCATTATCCAGTCATTATCATATTGCTATTTGTGGAATTTTGGTGTATACATATTTTCTGCTATTTCCTACATGGCAACAGTGATTACTTTTCAGAAGTATTTAATTGGCTGAAAAACATCCCATATTTGAATATATAAAGGCAAACCATTAAAAAAAACTTTCCAATGTATTAAAATTTTGTTTTTAAACCAGCTCAAATAACTGATACACTGACAAGGAAAATTAGCTAGAAGTAAATTTGCTCTGAAATCCTACCTTGCAACCATGGCACACTGCCAGCTTGTTCACTTAGTTAGCAGTAAGATTTCAGCCTATGAATTGGGGAGAGACCCTGGAGCAAATCCATCATTCCCAGCAGCACCCATACTGACTGCTGTTGGAGAGCAGAACACAGCTCAAAGAGGATCAGAGCTTTCCCACAAAAGTAGGTCTCAGAGTTTTCAGGCAAGGAGTATCCTCAAATCGATGGAGGAAGGAGACATGGTCAAAGCTGGATTTACTTGCATAGAAGGAGGGGAAGTAACATCTTTAGAGTGTGCTCCCAACACGTGCAAGGCTCCCCTAAATGGGATGCCTACCTTTGTTTGTGTCAGCCATAAAAATGTACATGCTAATTTCCAAGATAACAAGGTGTAGAGCTGGATGAATACAGCAGGCCAAGCAGCATCAGAGGAGCAGGAAAGCTGATGTTTCGGCTCTAGACCTTTCTTCAGATACTCCAGCGTTGGTAGTTCCTACTATCTCTGATACTAATTTTCACCTGCTATTTCAATTAGAGTTTTAAATAATACTAATCAACCTGCTGAGAGATGTTATGACACACTGTTGGTGTAGGTAGGACTGAAGTCAGGTTTTCTGGCTCAAAAGTAGTGTCACTACCACTGCGTCACAAAAGCCATAAGCGAGCAAGTGCAAGGTTATTGAGATAACAAGGTGCACAGCTGAGTGAGCACAGCAGGCCAAGCAGCATCAGGGGAACAGGAAGGCTGACATTTTAGGTCATTTCTGAAGAAGGGTCTGGACCCAAAACATCAGCTTTCCTCCGATGCTGCTTGGCTTGCTGTGTTCATCCGGCTCTATACCTTGCTATCTCAGATTCTCCAGCATCTGCACTTCCTATTATCTCTTATATCCCTGGCATGTCTCTGGAATATTATTCTAGTGACTTGGCTGTCACTGTTGACATGGGCAGTGTATTAATCAGACTTTTGAATGGGCCTCTTTAATGTTAATGATGACCACTCTCTGCTCCTTCTTGGTAGCTGTAACACTGTATCCTGCACACTGTTCTGTTACCCTGATGCACTTGCATAGTACGATCTGCCTGTAAAGCATGTAAGGTACCTTAGTACATGTGAAAATAATAAATCAAATCAAATCAGTTCAATAGGTTTGCTAACAAATTTAATTGCTATTTTTTTGTTCACTTACATAATGTAGTCAGCGAATATAAGTATGTACCCAGATGGTGTGTTATGATAGTGAGCTTGGGGTTTGCAGGAAGATGATGGGTTAGAAACCTGACCTGTTTAACATGTTCCCCAAAACCCCATCTGGTGGATGGGCAGGGGGAGTGGGATATAAACCAGTCCATTATGTGTTGCAAGTTCTGTCTTTTTTATGGCACTTTGATATTAACTTTGTGGCTCTACTTCCATAAATTGACCAAATGCAGATGTTGACTGGGGATTAGTGATGAGAAATTCAGATTTAAATTACAAATATGACTGAGATTCAGAATTGTGCTTTGGACATGCCATACAGCTTTGAGACAATGAGAGTTTGTTATTGTTTTTATTCACATAATTTATTGGAATGTTTTAACTTACATAAAGGTAGCTGTTACATTTAGAAGCATGACTGTCCAATTCTTTGGCACAAAAAAAACAGATGAAAGCTCTGAGATCAACCATCTATCTTACTGGCTGGAAGAGAGAGCCAAGAGTACATAGAACTATAGTGAATTCAGCAACTGATGTTCCAAGATTTTTTGCCAGATAGCTTCAGAGTATTAAACGTCAATGAAGTGTCTGCAGCACAGCAGCGGGGATAATGTAGTGTTCTTTATTTAATGATTTATCGAAAGGATCATGAAACCATTTTCACTTGCCAGAAATGTTCCTCTGTTCATTTACTCACTGCATAAATTAACTTGTTGGGACACACATGACCTCAGTTAACTCTTCTAACTTCTGAAAACTTAAAGCAAGATTATAGTGACCAGTTTCAGTGAAGAAGATCCATCCAAATAGAATTGTTTCTGTGAGTGTTAGGCACTACAGGTGTTATATAGGACTTATGTGTTTATAGCAGTTTTTAGTAACTCTAAGCCTGATATAATCTCTGAAGATACCCTTACCAAAATTTGTATCATTGATTCATAGAGATGGTTTTTAGCTTTGGTACCTTTTAATTATGAATAGTAGTTAAGTTCCAAGTAATAGACTTCACAATTTTAGCATTTGATTCCTGGAATGTGCTTTTACCAGGTCATACCTTAATGGCCATTATGGGTGTTAATACATTCTTGATGCCTCGATAACGGACATTATGTTTACAATTCCAAAAAATGGATTGCATTCAGAAACGAACAACTGTAGTGGTGTTACTGAGCAAGTAATTTTATTTTGTATTCACCAACTATCCATTCAAATGAATCAAAGTTACTCTATATCAGTTTGACCTTTCAGGTCAGAAATGTAAATTGTGTTAAGCTGAAGGATATATCTGTATGATGTAACCCACATCCTGCCAATCCTGCACCTGAAGATAATACCAGATTTTAGTATTAGTTATTTGTATTGCTATTATCTCTCTTTAACTTTTCTACTGTTAGTTGATGGCAGTGTTTGCTTATTATATCAAATTAATGATGCTAGATTGCTTGAAGGATCTTAACCTTAGGCTGAACAACTTGGAGAACTGTTCAGAATTCAGTAGTGCAGCTAATCGTAAAGTGACTTGCCAAGCTGCAATGTTTATTTCTCTGAGGAATGATGTCTGGTCAATTTCTGAACACTTGTGAAGAGATAAGGGGCAAAATTTAAGAGATCAGAAATGATTTACAAAATAAGATAATAGATACATCAAAGAAATACAGCTTTATAATAATTTAAGGTGTTTATTCTTTATGTAAGCTGCTATGAGCTAAGAGAGTAAAACTAGAAGTTCTTGTGAATTCATAGGTTTTCAACTGATCACAATCTGGGGAGACCTCAGCATGCACCCTCTGGAGAAATGTAGAATTAGTGACAGCAACTTTGGATTTCTGAATTTAATTGTGCATGTGCAGAGTTGCTGTCAATTTAGCTGAAGTACGGATGGCAATGTTGATATTTTTTCCCATCACAATATCTGAACTTGTGAATTAGCTGTGAAAAACAGATTTTCTACCTGTTTTTATTTTAGTTAAGAATGATGAATTTCAAATAGTTAGAGTTAAAATGTTACGACTTGATCTTTGTTTAATGATATCACTTAATCGACATAAACAAGACTAAGAATTAACGCAGGGGTAGTAGGGACTGCAGATGCTGGAGAATCTGAGATAACAAGGTGTAGAGCTGGATTTAAAACAACAGGTCAAGCAGCATCAGAGAAGCAGGAAAGCTGACGTTTCGGGCCTAAACCCTTCATTTCTGAAGAGGGGTCTCGAGCCGAAACATCAGCTTTCCTGCTTCTTTGATGCTGCTTGACCTGTTTTTTTAAATCCAGCTCTACACCTTGTTATCTAAGAATTATCTAAACAGCTTGGTAACACCAACATGGATAGTGCTGTAGATGTTTCAAAATGTTACATTGTGGTCTATGTGCATTAAATCACTCCTTCATAATCGCAGTTCGTTTCAGCATGAGTGATGCAAAAGGTATTGGTGCATTTCAATTGTTTGATGATCTAGCAATTTCAGACAGTTTAAAATCAACTGATTCGGAGATGTTATTACACACTTCTAGGGAAGGTGGATCTTGCACCCAGGTCTCCTCACTCAGAAGTATGAACACTATCACTGTACCACAGGGCCCTATTTAAAGCCAGTGATCAAAAGATAATCTAAGATACGAGCATCATTAAAGAAAAATTATTTCATATGAACAGAATAAAACAGCTGCTATGTAAGACGTCACACTTTTTTTATTTTATACAATAAACTGGAATAGATATTGGTCTACTGTATGGTTGAAATAGCAGGAGATTTTTGAAACTTTGAAAAAGTCAAGTGGCACATACTTCGAGCTGTACTAGAGCCATAATCTTATAAGGGTATGAACAATGTGGCTGTAGTGAGTTGAGTGTCAGAGCTTCAGGCATGATTCTTGATAGGGAGTGGCAAAGTGCTATTTCTTGGGGATTGTAGTTGTTAAATACCTCATTAGCATTGCCAGACACCTCATTAATATTCAGCTGCTAATTTTGCCAAATGCACCAGACAAGATACACATCAAGAAAATCCAACATGAAAATCAGAGCTGACACCTGATGAATTCAGTTTAAATAAAACATTATCCATGGCTACCAGTTAATTGCAACCCTTATCCGTGGACATTGTCAGAGATGGAGATTTACCAGGATGCTGCCTGGACTGGAGGGTGGGTCCTATAAGCAAAGGTGAGGGAGCTAGGAGTTTTCTCCTTGAAGTGAAGAAGGATGAGAGGTGACTTGATAGAGGTGTACAAGATGATGAGATGCATAGATAGAGTGGATAGCGAGAGACTTCTTCCCAGGGCGGAAATGAGTATCATGAGGGGGCATAATTTTAAGGTGATTGGAGGAAGGTATAGGGGAGATATCAGAGGTAGATTCTTTACACAGAGAGTGGTGGGTGTGTGAAATGCACTGCCAGTGGTGGTAGTAGAGTCAGATACATTACGGACATTTAAGTGACACTTGGACATGTGCATGGATGATAGCAAAATAATGGGTACGCCAGTTAGTTTTGATCTTAGAGTAGGATAATAGGTCAGCACAACAATGTGGGCCAAAGGACCTGTGTTGTGCTGTACTCTTCAATGTTCTATATTCTATAGTGATCCGCCATCTGCCAAACTCTCATAACCATCATGGCACCTCTTCAACCCACTGGCAGGCCAAATGGGAGGCACAGACTTGCACTGTTGCGTACACTGGCAATTAACATTGACAGACAAGGCCATTTTGTGCACAAGAACAGGCACCAGATTACAGAGTGGACTATGCTGTATCTCATGCTTATTTGCTCTTTTAAAACTCACTCATTTAACATCTGCTTGTATGCCCATAGCATCTGTGTCTTGCCTTGCTTATTAGTAGTACAGTTGTACAATCAGGCAGATGGTCAGCAGCCCTCAGTCAAGAGGGTGTACATCTTCCAATAAAGCAATGTGCTATGTCAGTCTCACATCTTCTCTAGACTTTGTACAAAACAAGTGCATGTGAAGTATTGTCTCAAAATCTTCGAGGAGTCGAACTTATGGAAAGTGTGTGGAAGCACCCATTAATCAGGGGTACCAGCACCATATGTCTAATGCAGCCTCCAGCACTGACCGAGGGAATTAGCGAGGGCTAATCAACCATTCAGAATAGTCAAAATCCTCTCCTCATAGGGGCTGAGAAACAGATTGTCAGGCAGCTCACTACCCATCTTCACTCTTACAGCCCTATTGTGGGCTGTTTTCCTCCTGGAAAATGAGAGAGAGGCAGATGGAGAAGGAAGTGGGTGAGGAACCCCGTGCGAGTGATTAAACATTGCAGAGGACATGAGGGGTCAGTGGTGTCAGGGCTTGGGGAGGGGAACTGTGAGAGTAGGGGAGTATGGTTGGAGGTTGGCACAGCAGCAGACATAGAGTGAGTGTAAGTTGTCAGAGAGAAATTTTTGGCACTTACACTGACACACTGGGGAAGGTCGTTGATCTTCCCAGAGGGCTGTGAATTCCTCCAGACCACTGAGACTGCACTGACACATGGAAACCACAGACCATACTGGCATCATCTGATGCCATAGTCTCCACTGCTAGTACTGAGGAAAAAGGAAGTCCCACCACCTCCAGGCCCCTGCCCACAAAGGAGGGTATGATAGATGCTTTGAGGGTTAAAAGAGCAGATTGTTTGTCTCTAATTTTCATGAAGATGTTAAAAATACTAACTTGTGCTTGTAGACATGCTTACCAAGTCGGTGCATATGATTGTAGACATTTCATCACCCCATTAGGTAACATTGTCAGTGTGCCTCGAGTGAAGTGTGGGTGTTCTGTTCTGCTTGTTACTTACATGCCAAAGTTTGTTGGGGTGGTTGGTATCACTTCCGGTTCTGTTTTTCAGTGATTTGTATATCGTGTCCAGTGCAATGTGTTTGATGGAGTTCCAGTTGGAATACCAGGCCTTCAGGAATTCCCTGGCATGTCTCTTTTTGGCTTTTGTTATTGTGGATGTATTGTTCCGTCAAATTCGTGTCTTTCTTTGTCTGTGTGTATTGAGACCAGCAAGAATTGGGCATGCCTCTTGGTGGCTAATTGTTGTTTGTGTACACTTATTGTCAGTTTACTTCCAGTTTGGCCTATGTAATGTTCCTCACAGTCCTTGCAACATGTTTTGTATGTTATATTAGTCGTATTGGTTGTGGGTATGGGATCCTTTAGGCTCATCCGTATCTGTCGCAGGGTGGTTGTTGATCTGTGGGCCACCCAGATACCTAGGGGTCTGAGTAATCTTGTGGTCGTCTCTGATGTGCAGTAGGGTGACTAGTGTGTCTGACTGTGTTATGTCTTCTTCTGGTCACCTAGTCACCCTACCACATCAGAGACATATTAGAGATGACCACAAGACTACTCAGACCCCTAGGTATCCGGGTGGCCCACAGACCACAACCACCCTGCGACAGCTACTGACGAACGTAAAGGATCCCATACCCACAACCAATACGACTAATGTAATATACAAAACACTATGCAAGGACTGTGAGGAACATTACATAGGCCAAACTGGAAGTAAACTGACAATAAGGCTACACGAACACCAACTAGCCACCAAGAGGCATGCCCAATTCTCACTGGTCTCAATACACGCAAAGAAAAACACGAATTTGACTGGGGCAACACATCCACAATAACAAAAGCCAAACAGAGACATGCCAGGGAATTTCTGGAGGCCTGGCATTCCAGTCGGAACTCCAATAACAAACATATTGAACTGGACCCAATATACAAACCACTGAAAAACAGAACCAGAAGTGATGCCAACCACCCCAGAAAACCGAGGCATATCAAGAACACGCAAGACAGAACACCAACACTTCATTGAAGACGCACTGACAATGTTACCTAGCAGGGTGACGAAGCATCTGCAGTCAAACACACTGGCTCAGCAAAAAAGTCTACAACCTCATCCACAACCTGAGCGACAAATCTTCTCAAAAACTTTAAATGCTAACTTGCATCAAGGACACAATTTTTCTTGCTATATTTATAATTTTAGATTAGGTAATGATGCCTTTTTATGTTATTTATTTAGGCAACATTTAAAGGATGGATGGAGATCATGTTTGCAGCTGTTGATTCAAGAGGTGTAAGTATGCATTTGATGGTTTAATTTGTAGATTTTCACTTTACAAGCTCAAATGAACAACAGCAAACATTGACTCTTTAATTTAATGCCATTTGTGGATATTGCTGCAATTATCATTAAACCATGCTGTTGCACATTAATGAAAAAGACACCAGGTTATAGCTGTTCACAAATACTGGGAAATAATTTCCAGTGTTAATGATTAAGTTAAAAGGTTAGTGGTTGTAGCATTTATTTTACTATGTAACACGTAAGAATCGCCATTGTGTTATTATGTTTTTTTAACAAATAATGCGAATATTTTGACTATCTTTTAAAATAAACATTTGGTGTTGCTTTAAATATTAATACATCTGGACATGTGGAAGATTGCTTGAAATTTACATTGCAACTATGTTGGTGAGGCATATTTGTCCTTGTAGAAAATTACTAGGAGCAAAGAGTGATATATTCCAAGTAACTGGGACACAGAGGACTTGGTTCCATGCAATAACAGACTTTATTTTCCAAAGTAATTAATAATGTGGTCACCGAACCTTAACTGTGTATATGATCTAAATGGGATGCTCCGCATTACAATTTGCTATAGAACCATGCCTCAGAAGAGGTCAGTACCCTGAGGAAGGGAGAGCAGGGAAGAAGTTACCATTTGAATAACCACTGTAAACATGTTTCACTTGGTGTTCTGTCAATTTCAAACTTCTGAGAGCATTGTTGCTTGACGCTTCTGTAATTTCAAGCACCCCGTTTTCGGATAAAGGGTTTGCAAGTCATGGTCTGACTGCATCTGTCCCTGTTGAGGAAGGAAGCAGATAAAGTTGGTGGTGCTTTCCAGTCTGAATGATTTTATCAGGCAGCCCAACAAGTCTCAAGCTGCAGAGATAATGGGAACTGCAGATGCCAAGATAACAAAGTGTGGAGCTGGATGGATACAGCAGGCCAAGCAGCATCTTAGGAGCACAAAAGCTGACGTTTCGGGCCTAGACCTTTCATCAGAAAAGGGGGATGGGGAGAGGATTCTGAAATAAATAGGGAGAGAGGGGGAGGTGGACCGAAGATGGATAGAGGACAAGACAGGTGGAGAGGAGAGTATAGGTGGGGAGGTAGGGAGGAGATAGGTCAGTCTGGGGAGGACGGACAGATCAAGGGGGCGGGATGAGTTTAGTAGGTAGGAAATGGAGGTGTGACGAGGTGGGAGGAGGGGATAGGTAAGAGGAGGAACAGGTTAGGGAGGCGGGGATGAGCTGGGCTGGTTTTGGGATGCAGTGGGGGGAGGGGAGATTTTGAAGCTGGTGAAATCCACATTGATGCCATTGGGCTGCAGGGTTCCCAAGCTGAATATGAGTTGCTGTTCCTGCAACCTTCGGGTGACATCATTATGGCAGTGCAGGAGGCCTATGATGGACATGTTGTCTAAGGAATGGGAGGGGCAGTTAAAATGGATGAGTCATATGTGAATCCTAAATAATAAATGAAGATATCACCAAACCACTATCAGAAATATGTGATAGAAATGCTTTTTATGTCTGAAATTCACTTCATTCTGGGTAGTTGTTGTACGAACCATAGGTTTTCAATCAGTTACTCAAAAATTAACATTTTTTAAAAAGAACTAACTGGCTGATCATGTGAAATGAATAAAATGTAATAAAGATTGATACTTATATATAGTTAAAATGTGTGATCAATGTGACTGTCAAGAATATTGAATGCTAAATCCTTTGTGTACATTACAGACAGCCTGACATACAATGTGCATCAAGTAGGATAGTCATGCAAGAAAATGCCATTTTGTCAGGCTGAATATATCATCTACCTCATTTTATTGTGCTGTTTGTTTCCTTCTGTGAATGAAACTATGATAAGTTTATTTTAAAAATTCAGGTGTGATCAGGAACTTTTCAATATTGGGTAGGAAAGAACTAAATCCATGTACTCTGCTGCATAGTATTATCATCAAGTGACAAAAGATAAATGTTGCCATCTTCACTTTCCCACCATGAGAAAATTTGTGGATGGATCTTGTATTGGTGAACTCCATAGACATATTGCTATCGAACATTGGTTTCCAATTTTTCAGTTGGATGCTCACAGCATCCCTGCCTTACATTGCCTTTCCTTGTCTTTTTGTACTTTACTGCCTCAACCATAGATACAAAGCTCATGTTATTTCTGTCTTGCCTTACCTTTTAACACAGATACCAACAAAGGGAAGCTTGTCATGGTTGACAGCAGCTCACAGTCAAAGGGGATAGCTATTGTTCAGAGGCCCAAGCAAAGTATGTCAAGGGCAACCTCCATTACTAGTTCAGGAGCTTGGACATGGTCAGTCTGCTGCTTAGAGAGGTAACATTCAGGATGGCCTCCACATAAGGGTCAGGACTTGAACGTCAGAAAACCCACCACCAATTTTGAGTCTTTATGCTATATTGGGGGCTGCTTTCCTCCGAAACCATGTGGCACCGGTATTTCTTCTGGCGCACATGTCTCAAGTGAGTGAGTGAGTAGATAACACAGGCAGCATCTACAGTTAGTGGTGTCAGCGATTGGAGAGGGTGACAGCGAATGAGGCAAAGTGTTGCATGCAGTAGTGATCATAGTAGGCCTTTGTGGAAGGTGGGTACAGTTGCAGAAGTCGATTGAGTGTGAGGTATCAGAGAGAAGATGGTGGCACTTAACACTGACAGAGTGGAGAAGTTCATTAACCTTCTTCCTACAGCACAGTGTGTTTCTCCAGATAGCCAAGACTGCTTTAACCCAGTGGCAACTGCAGATCAGACTGGTACAGTATTGTGCACTCTCCCCACTACAGATGCTAGGGGAGGAGGATGTCCTGCATTACACTGCCCAGTCCAACAGGTACTCCAGCCCCTGTTGCCTGGGGTAAATGTCAGCAATCAAACAACTCAGCTCCTAATTGACTGTGCTCCACCGGCTGCACCACATGTGAACTTCAGACATCACAGGTTTCTAAAGATGATGCTGGCACTTGGGAAGTGGGTGAATTCTGTGAAAGCGGCGAGTTGTTACAGGAATTGTGGGTAGTAAGTTAAGACCAGAATTGGATGTCAAGGATGCTGGTAGGGGCAGTATAGATAACTAATAAAGGCATGTTTGAGCAGAAATCCATCCAAAAAAAACACTGGATATGTTAGGTCTTAGCCAATAAAATCCAAAATTCAGCCCATTTATTTTCAGCCTAAACTATTCTCTCTCAAATTTCTCCTTTTTTGAGAGGCTGTTTGAAGCTTAATATTTTTACCATGTTTTTAGCCTAATCTGTTGTAATGCCACCTCTTTTGTTCTTGTTGTTAATTTGTTATTGTGTGATTATGTCACATAACTATCTTGGCTGGTATTTTCTTAGCCCTTCTGCATAGTGAGCATTGAAGAGAGCTTTGAGAATATATAGGAAGAGTGGAAAAATATGATTATCCATGTTGCAAAAAGAAATTCCAATTTTTTTGCTGAAGGTTTCAACAAAGAGTTCCTAATATGACTAATGTGTAGTGACGACCTGCCTTCTGTGTATTTGCATCTCTCATTAGCTTATCTTGCCTCATTTGCATGCTGTTCACAATTCTCCCATGCGCTGCTGAGAAACTAGAAGGTGTTAACTTGCAGCATGAAAATCAGTGCAGTTACCTGGTGACTCCAGCTCTGCACTTGTGTCTCTATATCTCAATGGTGCCATCCACACATCAACATCTCATTGCATGGAAGCTTCATGGACAACAACAGCTCCTGCCTTTACAGAGAAATCAGCATCAACAAAATATCAGACTCACCACATCATCATGGCTGGTAACAGACTGACTCAATACATCTCACTGCTGCACTTTAGAGCTCATGAATACTTTGCGCTGCAATGTTCCAGCCAGGCAGCTCTGCACAGGGACACACACCTATCTTGTGCATCTGCACAGGATACATGTTATAGCTCTTATGCTTGCTTTTTCAGAACACATTATCTCGTTCTTAGTTAGAAGTTCACAGCATCTATGGTTTGCTTTACCTTTTTCAATGAGAATTTATAGGATTGTACCATCTCTGTTTTCCCTTGCTCTTTAGCACAGCAAACCAAATTGCAAAAAATTATTGACCTTTGTTCTGGTGCTGATGGCCATTTCATTGGTATGTGTAATGGCAATATCTGAGGACACCATGTATCTAGACAGGCTGGGTCTGGCAACATGCCTCCTTCGAGGGCCCATAGGAACGAGGATAACCCTTCTCTCCTCTGCCTATCCACCAACACCTCCAGATCCCTTTCTCCAAAGTGATGTGCCAGTTTGCCTTTTTCGGACATGACCTCTCCCACAATTATCAAGGACTAGAGTGTGAAGGCTTGTTCTTGATAGGCAGTGTTTGTAAGCGACTCAAAGCCTGAGGGGTGTGCAGAGTAGTTTAAAGGCCAGTAAGAAAAAAGCTGGTATTCAAATATCTTGTCAGTAGCATGAATGTGGACAGACAATGGCAGTGGTAAGCACATCCACCTCAGCTGCCACATGGTGCACGAGAAGGGTGCTATTAGAGGCCAGATGAACAATTAATACTTTTTGAAAACCTATATATTAAGTTAACTAAGTTTTTTTTTAATCTGTCCTTTCTGTTATTTCTTCATAGAATTCATCGAGGATGGTCAAACAATGTTTTAGAAATATATACCAGTTATGATAGCTCTGATTGTGAAGTTCATGTCAAGTAATCATTGTTCAACCACTACCTCATTGAAATAACATGAAGTAGCCCAAACTGGGCTTTTGCGGAACAGCACTTGGCACATGAATGCTTTTGGATAGAGTGGTAGTCCTGAGAATAGCATTTTATAAAGCTATATTGCCCAAAGTCATGTCCGTCAATCTCTTTCTGTTATTTCAAATTAAATTTGTATTAAGACTCTATGATTTTAAGGGTTCTGAATTTAATTGGTCTGTTTTCCTGCTGACTATTTATTGTCGGCTATGGACACTACTGTTGACTATATTGCCACTGTAATGTTAGGTACTTTACTTATAAATATGATATCAATATGAATATCAAATTAGTACAGAGCAAAATGTATTCAGCATTTATTTTCAGTATTTCAAAGCTCTTTTCCCTAAATTATATCTTTCTTTAGGTGAAGGAGCAGCCTGACTATGAATGCAATCTGTACATGTACTTTTATTTTGTCATCTTCATCATCTTTGGATCTTTCTTCACTCTAAATCTATTTATTGGTGTTATTATTGACAACTTCAATCAACAGAAGAAAAAGATAAGTATTTTGCTAAAGGAAAAATTGATGTAATCAGTCTGCCATGGAGTGGTACTTGTGACCTTGATACTGTGTTTATAAGATGCCAGTAGAATTAAGGTTTTGTGCAGAATTCCCTGCAGGTCAAATGTCTTTTTTTTTGCATGGACAAATTCACTTGTGGAATATTTTCCTTTTCTAAAAAAGAATTGTGGCATGATACCGTGGGCAGGATTTTTATCCAGGTTTTAGGATCCTATGCCAGCCTAAGTAGGGAGTCAGTAGCCCTCTGTTGGTGGGGAGTAAACACTACATGTCTCAACTTCCATCAAATTGGCCAATTAATAGTCAGAGAACAGGCTTGTTCTCTAACCGAGGAAAGTAGAAGGGTTTTCAGTACTATAGAAACAGTAGCAAGTCTTTCAACTTGAAAGCAACAAGTGAGTGAGAGCGTGCCCCAAATGGAGAACATCTATCCAAGACGTTTAGATTTAAAATTAAAAGAAAGACCTCTTGAGTGAGTCACCGTTGTGAGAGAGACCATTACACTGGCTGACTTGTGGCAACTGCTGAAACAGGCCTCCTCCAAATAACTGCACTGTCCCTTACAACCTGTGGGGACCTACAGGCTGACATTCATATAGCCTCTGACAATGGGTCTTTGCAGAGTTTAGTTAACTACCCAGTGCTTGTGGGAAAGAGTTCCAAAGGGCAAAGTGCTGAGAAATGGGATGTGAATAAATAGGTGCTTGATGACCAGTATGGACATAATGGGTCAAAGGGCCTCTCTCCATGCTGCAGTACCCTATGAATCTCCCCTAGGGATAGGATGGAGCCAGACAGCCAACGTGCCAGCTAACGGAACGAAATCGTGCATCTGCCCACCTCTAATCCCACCACTGAAGATACTAAAATTCAACCTCCTATTTCTGGTCATTTTGACACATTTAATCATGTAATAATCCCGGAAACAAAAACACAAATTGCTGGGGAAACTCAGCACTTTTTTTCTTGTAGCTATCAATTCTGAGGAAGGGTTGCTGCTTTCTCCGCACAGATGCTGCCAGACCTGCTGAGTTTCTCCAGCATTTTCTGTCTATGTTTCCGATCTCCAGCATCCATATTTCTTCATTTTGTATTAATGGAATAAATCTGTATTTCTTTCAAGTAGTCAATCAAATTTGTTAACCATGAATGGCAGAAACCTGACAATCAAATTGAATCTACAGTCACATTAGCATTCACACTTAACAGGCAACTTTATTTTCTATATTTCTCAATTTATTCTAACTTTATGAATATTCTTTTCTCACCTCTGCATTAAACTTTTTGTTATAGCTTGAGCTACCTTTATGAGTAATAACTGTGGAACATAATTTTCATATTCTTATTAGATACTCAACTCTTCTGCTTTTCTCGGAACAGTCTTTATCATTGTTTTTCTGTTCTTTGATTCTGTGCTTCTATGATTCTGAGCTGTATATATTGGTGTACTGTTCTGCATATTGGATTCTCACTTGTGTCCCTCATTACCTATTTTCTCTTTTTTCCTATTTATTTTATATCCTATGTAACTTCTGCACTCCTTGAATCTGATTCCGCATTTATCTCTCTGTTTTTCCTTTCTGCGATTGACTTTGTAATCTATCAAATTGTGTCTCTTAAGTGGGTGATTTGCATCCAAAACAGGCACAATGGCAACTGAATAACTGCTGCACATTCATGCCTTAGGCTTATGTTAAGACCCTTGCCATATTTGAACTGTGCATGTAAAATGTATACTCCATTGCAACTTTCTTGGTCTGGAGGGCCACCCACGTTCTGTCAGCTACCATAGGAATGGAGGAGTAATTATCCCAAGGGAGGACATTAAGCCAGCAGTGGGCTAGAACTTTCTGTAGTTGCACGTGTATGGGGGTACAAAAAAAGGACTGTGACCCCAATTGGTGCGATTGTGCCTGGGACAAATGGGAAGATCACTCATTTGAAACTGAAAATTCTAATCAGTGTCCTACAGTGTCACCGGTATCTGAATTGCATATTTAAGTAGCCTTGTGTCTGTTTATGGATAGGTTGCTCGGTCTTTGTTTTGCTGCCATAAAGTGCTTCGGGCAATCTTGGGCATAAATAGGATGACCAAGGTGCCTTCAACCTCTGTCCCTAATTTTTAACCACTGAAATAGCAAAATTTCCAGGCCAGAGATTTCCCCTGTGGGTCTTTATCTCTCATTTTTTTGACCTGATCCTGTTTTGTGCTATGTGATTTTACCTTTTTTGTTTTTGACTGTTGTTCTATATTACTAGCCTTTGTTTTATTTTTCTCTTTCTGTGATCACTGGTTCTTATTTCTTCACCTGTGTATCTGACTTTGTTTTTCATTTTCCTTCTCATATGAATCTGATCCTTAAATTTGAACCCAGTTCTCTCCTGATAGTCTGGCTATTTGTTGTTTTCTAGTTTTCTGTGAACTAAATCCTCATTCAGTCTTGGACCAATGTTCTCCATTCTGTTTAACTGATTCACAGTTCTTTTAATGCAATTCCTTGTTCTGTGTGGCTTGCTCTGTTCACTTTTCTCTGTCTCGTTTACCTGATCTACTATTCTCTCTTCTGTTTCGTGTTTTGTTTAGTTTTTTCTCCTGTCTTTCCAATTCTGTGTTCTTTGTGGCCGAACAACAGTGACTGATTGCAGAATTAAGGGCAGTAACAGCAGGGAGAAGAGCTATTGACGAGGTTAGCAACCACAAATAACTCAAACACTATGAAGCTGACAAATTCATTACATTGAATAGTGTGATGTACTGAATAAGGCCCACTTCATTCCTGCAAGTTTATTTTGATTGGCTCTCAAATACTGTATTACAACAAGGGTCTTCTGTATCTATTCCAGCTTCAGTACTTACTTTTGCAATGTTGTAGAGAAATGTTATAAAACTTAAATAAAAGGCATATACTCAATTAGAAAACATTTCTTAATTTACAAGATTCAAATTCTGCTGTATCATTTGGGGAGGCCTCTTGTAGACAGTGCACTGACATTCTAGTATCTCTGGCACTAGATTCAAAACCTCGACACAATTTCAGGTGGTTGTATTCAAAACAGACAATAATCATGGCTTGATTCTCATGATGCATTTTTCATCATTACCACGTAGGCAATGCAGGCTGGTAGAAAATTAAACGGACACACATTGACAAAACCATTGTGGTGTGTAATTTTTGTATGGGGACAAAACTAAAATCTGGGAACTTTTTTTAAAAAAGGTGGCTGATATACCAAGAACATGAAGGTAGAATGTTGTAGTAAGTAGGAAAAATGACCGAGAGGAATATTCTGAGATCAGGTTTGGAGGTCTTTCTGATCAAAACTTATTTTAATATTTAGGATAAAGAAGTTTGATATTAACTGGTTAAATTTTCATAAAACTGGAATCTAAGGAAACTAACCAATGACTCAAATTTTGTTATGTAAAATACGCAATGGACAGGACAATGGCTCCTTTGTGGATATCTGTGGATAGACTATTGCATATATTAAGAAACAGCGGTTGTAGCTTTGTGTGAAATGAAAACAAGTTAGCTTTGACATTAAGTCAATTCATGTGGCAAACAGAAGAAAAATTAGATCCAGAGTGCATAATAGCATCCTCATCAAATATATAAATAATGGGTTGAAAAGTGGTCCTGGAATAGTAATGAATTTCCGATAAGTAGTTTTAGAAAGTATCCATCAACCCATAGCAAGCTTTAAAAAGTTTTAAGCGCTTGCACATTTCCCATTCTTTTTTACTTAAGAAGCCAGTCACATCAGCTGTGGCATACTGCTTAAGGAAAATATGTACACTTTAAAATACGGAAAATGAAACAATATCTTCCTACTGTTGTGATTCAAGGAAAGCTGACTCTCAGGTGCCAGAAAATAATTATTTTGCTCCAGAATTTTGAATATCTAACCTGTCAGATTCTAAAAGCAAGTGCAATCAGTAACAAATTTCAACAGTAACTAAACCTTTTTATGCACAAAAATATTGTGCTAGGTTGCTCAAGGGTATTACCAGAGAAGACACAACAAACTCACATTGTTGTCATAGAGCCATTGCAGCACAGAAGAAGGCTATTTAGCCCATTGAGTCCATGCTGGTTGTGGTTGAAACAATCCTGTTTTGAAACCTTGGCCAGAGCTGGCTGTCAGACAATCTGCACAGTAACAGTGTGTGTAGGGAGCATGAATCAAGCAACAGTACATCCAGGGTGAATTTTGCTTGTCTTATGTTTCTTTTTTATACTGAAGATATGGGTATTTTGATTTTTTTAAAAATTATCTCTTGCCACCCAATTACACATTTATAAGCAGACTTCAAAATAGTGGGTCACTGTTCAAACTCAAAACAAGTTTATTTGATTTGATGTATGACATGAGTTGCAGGTACATGACACAATTTTCAAATGATAGCAGACAATACCATGAATACTCCGCTCAATGGTGTTTGCCGTGGAGTGATCTGATTAATGGTGGCCGCTCCCAAACATAACAAACACAAATGATCTTACTCATTGCAGGTCGCTCACTACAAATTCCATTCTCCCATCAAGTTTGACTTTTGGTTCAGCTTTACTGTGTGGACAGCTATTGATTCCCACATTCCCTACTTAAAGCTCTTGGTAGGTGATGTAGTCTTTCTGCCCACTGTCTAATCTTTTTGTCCACAGTTCTCTAATTTGAAATCAGCTTTTTTACTTGTCCCTAATGTTGGGACCAAATGAGAGAAACCAGCCTACACCTACTGGGTTGGAGACCCGTCTTTCATTCTTTCAAGAGACAGCCTCCAAAATGGCCATTTCTGCAGTTACTATCTGATTAAGGATAGCAGGCAAGATCTGATACTTCTGGCACAATTGAAGCAGCCACAACTCTACAGCCTCAGTAGCTGCAGTAGGAGAAGTGAGCATTGCTGAGGCAGGACAGAGAACATGAAGTGCCTTGGGGCACATAATTCTAAATGGAAATACCACAGGAGCCAAACCAGCACATTTAGTGAAGTAGGAGGGAGGTTGCAGCCTACTGCAGGGTGGCTGCCTACATGGAGCTGGTGCTCTCCACACATCATGAAGAGCTGCTCCACCAGCAGCAAAATAAATCCATTGAGGAACATTTGCTCCTAACCAGGGCCTTAATTATCTAAATTGACGGCCTGCCTCCATGTAGTATTCATGCAATTCGCAGGTCGTGCTGGAAAATGTCCCCAGAGGTAGGAAAGCATCAGAAAGTCGTCCCAACATGGCTATCTCACCTTGATTTCCCTCCAGTCTCTGCTTTGCTACTTCCAAGCCCATCGTTATGGAGCTGGAAAAATTCAGTTCAGTGTTTCTTGCTAAGTAGCATGTCATTTAAATTACTGAATCGTTTGGTGTTAGGAGAGGTTAAAATTTACTAAAAATAGGCACAATACGGAAGGAGGAAAAAGATTCAAAGTGTTCATTAAAACTCAGGTGAAGATCTCAATTTTAATAGATTCACTTAGAGTTAAATTGCTTAAATTAATTATACAGTTCCTGGTCTTAAAAGTCTGTTCTTAATGTTAATTCCTCATCCCTTGAAGAATTTTCTTTGGTTGCTTATGTTATTGGCTTAATTAACACAAGATGAAACTTAGAAACCACAAATTAACATATTAAGAAGTGTGATACATAAATTAAGTAGTTCAAATGTGCTGGATAGTAAGTGTTCAATTAAATTATAGAATTATAGCTTTTAATTGTGTTTTGTTGTATTTTATTTATATTAATAAATTTGTGAAAGGACAAATAAGCATTTTATCTTTTTGAATGTAATTGAAAAAGCATGGAGGCAGATGTAATATTATTTCTGAATATATCATAAAGGTAATTGTAAATACACACTTAAAATAGATATGTGAATTAGTAAATTAATATAATTCTATAAGTTCTGTCATTTACCTTTACAATTCATATGATCTCACATTTGTTGGTATAAAAGTGATGAGTGTATTTCATCAAAATCTCTTTGAATGTTGTAAAATTGGTGAACAATTTTCTATGTATGTGATTATAACCAGTCTGTTTTTGACACTTTACTTAGGAGGTCAAGATATTTTCATGACTGAAGAACAGAAGAAATATTACAATGCTATGAAAAAACTTGGCTCCAAGAAACCGCAGAAACCAATACCGAGGCCCTTGGTAAGAGCTATTAGTTTAACATTACAGAAGTAGCATACCAAGTAAACAAGTTTCAATACACTTAGTATAATGTTCAAATAAAAACCACACTGAAGATTAAAAAAACATTAATGATGGGTCTTCTACTGTAGTGGTTAACCATGGAGTGGAGTTCAATGAAAATATCTAATAAAATAGTTGTAGAAATTCATGGGTTTAGTCCTTTAATGTGGTTATTGAGTTAGCAATATTCATTGGAATGGAACCTACAAAGAATTGATGTCAGAGATTTAGACAATTAATAAACGTATAGAACAAAGAAAATTACATTACAGGAACAGGCCCTTCACCCCTCCAAGCCTGCACCGACATGCTGCCCAAAGCAATTAAAACCCCCTACCCTTCCAGGGACCATATCCCTTGATTCCCATCCTATTCATGTGTTTATTAAGATGCTCTTTAAAAGTCAGCATAGTATCTTTTTTCTATTACCTCCCCTAGCAGCAAATTCCAGACACCCATCACCCTCTGTGTAAAAGGTTAAAAAGCCAGTAGTCATCTTTTTTTGGAGATAGTAAGAACTGACGATGCTGAAGTCAGAGATAATACAGTGTGGAGCTGGAGGAACACAGCAGGCCAGGCAGCATCAGAGGAGCAGGAAAGCCGACATTTTGGGTCAGGGCCCTTCTGCGAAGCTCCCATTTCTGAAGAAGGGTCCTGACACGAAACATTAGCTTTCCTGCTCCTCTGATGCTCTCTGGCCTGCTGTGTTCCTCCAGTCCTGCACTGAGCCATCTTTTTTGCTCTTGATTACTAGATGGGTGTGAAATTGACACAAAAATAATTGAAAATTATTCTGTTTCTTATTTCCTCTTTTATGACTCTCGTTTTCTGACATGAACAAAGCAAGTGATATTGGATTGCAATATCACTTATTGCAAAATCTTCTGTGGTATGACACTGAAGGGAAAAATGCACTGCTAATCAAACCCCACTATTCCATGAGTTGTACCAAAAGTGTAAATGTCTTATTTAGTCACCAAAATGGTGAAAAGAAATGAAATATCCACAAAGCTCCTTTAATGAGCTAAAAACTCACTTATTTTAAGCAGGATTTACTCTTTAAACAGGCGGCAATGATTATTTACAGTTACTATTCAAAGTTAAATGATATCCTATTAATCCCAAACACACACAGACACACACTCATACGCAGACATGATAACTCTGTAGAGTTTCATGGGTTTGGAATGATCAAAAAGGATCAACACCTCTGTAGCCATAGATTAAAAAGATGTAATTGATTGACTTCTCGCAAGACCTTTGATCCCTTGTCAACAAGATCAATTTACTGGAAGTCAAAGAGAGACGGAAGATCTTCAGAGCAGATTTCAGATTCAGAGAAAACAGGTAGAAGTCCTGCTATTTGAAACCTTCAGGTCCAGTTCAGTGACCGAGAGAGAGAGAACATTTAGCTGCTTTTGCTTTAAAGCTTGTGTCTTATTGACGAAGAGAGGGAGCTGTTTCTGCTGCGAGTATCCTCAACAACTTAGATCTTAGGCCTGTGAAAATGCACACCAAGCTGACCCCAAATGATGTTGCTGGGTAACAAATAACATAGATCCAATGCTTTTCCCTTTAAGCTTTGCTTATCTCTTTCTCCAATGTCAAAACTTGACATTTTGTGAACACTAGGTAAACGTCAGTGCTGTTTGACTATAAGGATATATGCATGTATTCCAAATACCCGTTTAATACATTGTTAATGAGATTTCATGAATTTTCCAGTCAACATTAAAATTCTGCTCACCAAATTATTTCAACGATGGAGCGAGCAACTCATTTATCTTAATTGTGAGTTGTATGTAGTATTATGTTAACAGTTTCAGTATTAGCACTGAATGGAAGAAGCCTATCTAGCCACATAATTTCTGCCATAGAATACTATAGGCGACAAATACCAATGAATGTAAAATTTATAATGAAGACCTGTAAACTACAACAATCCTTCATTTAACAGTCCTAAAGTGTTTTTTTAATGGAATGCTGAACGAGAAGCAGGATTGGCAGACAAAGATTCATGATGACAGTGGACAATGTTACATATTAAAAGAAATCATAGCGTAGAGACAATCACTAGTTTTCTTCTATTTTTCTCATTTTTCATTTAGAACTGTGAGTTAAAATTAAAAATTAAACATTGAAAAGCAGCTTGATTTTAAAAAAGGAGAGAACAAAAGACAGACATCGGCTGTTGGGAACTAGCCTAGAAAGATAATGCAGGTTAATTACTGCTTTAAGGACAATGTAGATGATTTCGCACTGAGATGTTGCTGTGCTGAGGACTAGCAGATGGTTGGACGTGGAATTAGTTAATCAAAGGCAGACCAGCGCTGGCCAGCTAACCACACAGAATGTTGAAAAAAGAAAGAGTGATCTATTTCTGACTGGGATTTGGGCATGGGGCAGTTTGTTTGATTGATTTCCTTCCCTAAAGGACGTTAGTGAACCAGATGGATTTTTACCACAACCACAGTGGATACATGATCACCATGGTTTAGTTTTGTTTATTCCGGACTTCCGTTGAATTTAAATTTAACCACCTTCAATGGTGGGATTTTTAATCTATGTCCGCAGAAAATTATATTGGAGATCTGGAACACTAGTCCAATGATATTACCACTGAGCCAAGACCTCTCCTGAGGGGGAATAGCATACCACTATCACAGTCGCTTAGAATATGTTTTATGAATTTGACAAGAACTGTTTCGGTAGAGTGGCAAGGTTAGAAATCTGATTGGAAGGATTCAAGCATGCAGTTCCAGGAAAAATAGATACAAATTTGGGATGCTTGAACATGTTCAATAACCTTGTCAAGGAAAGCGGTGTTAGACATGGGGTGGTAGCTGCAAGGATGGCGAGACTAAAGATTTTTTTTTGAGTTGATGAAGATATGAGGGAGAAAGAAGAAATGCTTGAAGAGTGAGTATTGTTAAAAATTATCAGCTGACATGAAAACTATGGAAGGAAGTTGAGTAGGAATGACATTGGGGGAGAAATAGTTATATCCCATGGACAAGATGAGTTTCGAAATGTTGTGGGGGAGAACTGAAGAAAGTTGAGTCAAGAGTTAGTCTGGGGCATGTGTTTGAAGAAGTTTAGATGGCGAGCTATGTAAGGGAGGGATTTGGTGGAGAAGACAATTCAACCTTTGTGGCAAAGAATTCCACAAGCTGCTCGTACATATTGTTGGAGGTAAGGTGAAGTGAACTGGGAAAATTGGTTTAAAACACAGAGTGCTGTAGAGAGTAGAATTCAGGAGTTACCATTGAGTTCCAAGTTGATTCGGGAGCAAATTAATAATAGCTGATGAAGTGTTTTTGTGAGAAGAACCAAAGTCTGGACAGTTGGAATTTTGCAGTTGTAAACAAATTGGGAGAGAGTTTGCTTCCAAAGACAACAAACACAATTAAGAGAGACAACATTGTCTAATTTGCCACTGGATTTTGACCAGTATTAATAAGAAATATTTTCTCCAACAATTTCTTGCTATCCTCAATAAATATAACATTGTCTTTCAGACGGTATGATTCAGGGAAGTGTTTTGAAGGGCTCCATACAAAGAAAATTTTATTAACAGGGAAATCATAATTGAAAGCTCTGTGCAAAAACAAAATAACTATACATCAAATGTTCTATTTGTCAACATTTCCAGTGCAGTTGCACTCATAAAATAAAGTACTTGATAGAAATCATTAGCATAATAGTCAATCATACATAAACTTCCAAACAAACAAAGGTATTGACTCACTCAGAGATAGTGGGAACTGCTGATGCTGGAGAATCTGAGACAACAAGGTATAGAACTGGATAAACACAACTGGCCAGGCAGTATCAGAGGGGCAGGAAAGCTGATGTTTTGGGTCTGGACCCTTCTAGAAAGTTCCACGTCTGAAACATCAGCTTTCCTGCTCCTCTGATGCTGCTTGGCCTGCTGTGTTCATCCAGCTCTACACCTACCTTGTTATCTAAGGTATTGACTCAGTTCTCCCATGCTTTCATTTCTAACTTTGCAAAGACGTTTTCTGTTAAGCATAATTTGTGCCCAAAAAAATTCAGTAACATTTTCAGTCAGTCTTAAGATTTTTATAATTGAATTTGCAAGTACATATACTTGGGCAGTAATTCGTCTTTATAATATGGTGCCAGAGTTTATTGGTAAATCTCAGTATTCATGTTTGTATAGTATATTACAAAATTTCTGACTTTATATCTTGAAGGATGTGATGTTATTGTGTCCTTTCATGTGCTGTTAAGAATAACTAATTTATTTGTTCCTTTTTTATTTTATAGAACAAGATTCAAGGAATGGTGTTTGATTTTGTAACTCAGCAAGCCTTTGATATCACCATCATGATTCTCATCTGCCTTAACATGGTCACCATGATGGTGGAGACAGATAATCAAAGTAATAAGATGGATGATGTCTTATATTGGATCAACTTGGTTTTCATTGTCCTTTTCACAAGCGAGTGTGTGCTCAAACTTATTGCACTCCGCTATTATTACTTTACAATAGGCTGGAATACTTTTGACTTTGTGGTGGTCATTCTTTCTATTGTAGGTAAGGTTGTTATTTAATTTAATAATATATTCAACTTAATTATTTCTTCAAGTTTTTCTGTCATTTCAATTGAATGTATTGGCTAGAATTTTATCCCAAAAGTCAAGTTAAATGCAGAGTCAGGAAATTTCCCAACTTCATGGACCTGACTTGGGAAAATTTTAATAGATGGCATGTTTTCACCATGTGAAAAAATCATCCTATTTACACTAAAAACAGTAGAGCCCTGACACTCCTTTATCCCCCACACACTCTGTATGCTCCACCATAACAATCCATGCCAGTTCATGCCTCTACCAAATGTCTGTGGCCCCACAAAATATTCTCAGTCACCTGCTATTCTCTACAAATACTCAAGGTACCTCATATCCTTCTTACTAGCCTATGCCCCTCCATACACCCATGTCCTTCATACTTCCTACACCAGCTTAGTTCCAATTCATGCCAATCCATGATCTACCATTCATCTCCATGGAACTTTAGAACTCCCTGTGCCAATTCAGTATTGATGTATGCCTATCCATGATATGCTACTATCCCCATGGCCCTTTATAGCACCTATTACAATTTAAAGCCAATTCAAGACAACCCATTGACACCCCAGAAATCACCATTTGCCTTAACCATACATGCCAACTCATTGTGTAGACTCATGAGTGGGCTTCCATAGCCCTATTGATGTGAATCAGAATAAGACTCTAAATACATATTACAGAATTTGCAATATTAAAAAAAACCTCTATTAAAAATCCATTCAATACATTTAAATCCCTTTACATTCTTGTTCTTCTATGAAAACAACACTTGTTTTTCACAGCTGTACTTCAAAGGCAGCTAATCCTTTTATAACTACGTGCACCTGTCAATAAATCTAAATCTACAGACCTCCACCCTCCCAATCACCCACCATTGGATGGATTGCTTGTGGAAGTAGTTCCAGAGTGTGAGCTAAGTGGAGGGGTTTGGGGCTGCATCTGGCCAAGTGCTCAAGAAAGACTGTTGAACTTTTAACTTATTTCTTTATTTTCCTAGTTTATTTTAAGAAGGACTTTAATGTTAAATATTACCTTATTTCTTTGTTTTTCTACTTGTACTATGATGATCAGTAATGCTTAACCTTTTCACTTTGTTTCTCTCTTTTAGTACTTAGTACCCAAGTCCTTTGTACCTAGATACCTTTGTATCTAAGGCATGGTGCTGTTTTTGGTGACACTGTAAATGTTTCACTGTATTCCTATACTTCTGTACACATGACAATAAAATCTAAATCTAACCTAACCTACCTCAATTTTAAGCCAACAAACATCTGTTGAAATTGCAAGCAACTTCTTTTTCAAATTGAAATTATCAATGGATTTTTTTATTTAAAGGGTTAGCCTTTTAGATGACAACTTGACAGTTCTACAGATCTTAGACTCCATTTGTACACTTTCACATTTACTGTTAACAATCCCAAAGGGTGCTTGACCTCTCCAAAGAACTCTGGTGGATTTATATCCTTCATTCAAATTTGTAAAGCCCATTAGTCGTGATTCAAAAACCTGAATGACAAAATTTGCTTCCAATTGGAGGCAGCTGCATTTCCAAATCTGCCACTGCCCCTGCAAATCATGGATGAATAACATGCGCACTGCCCCATTCCTTATTCCTAGCAAAAATGGGTACCAGATATGGAACTGGGATTTCTGGATTTGAGCTACCAGCACTATTTTGACTGAAGGTACAGACCCTTTCCATCTTGGAAAAATCTTGAGCCATTGTTTTCATACTTGATTAATGCCTCCCAATTGAAGTTGTTATATGAAAGGTTATGTAACATAATTGCTTTTTAACAAAACCTCATGAATGTTAAATAAAATGTTACATTTTGCAGAAATAAAACAAAAACTAAAAGCATTCTCACTGAATTCAGTCTTGAATTAAAATGTTACAGTACTTTTAAACAATTATTCTAACATTTGGAAATGTTACGAGAAAGATTTTGCTTAAATATAAAGTGGAGATCGTTAGGAATTATTTAGAACAGCATACAGCCAGTAATATGTTGATATTGACCTATTTCATTTAATTAAATAACCAGTATCACTATTTGTCTATTCTTACGGTATACTTAGCTTGAAAAAATTACAAATTTCTGACTAAAGATCTTAAGATCATAAATTGAAAATAGTGATTAGTGGAAAAACGTTAAGACAAAATGAAGTTGTTGTATAGAGGCTTTAAAGATAAGAACATGCATTGCAATTTTCCCTAATGCAGTAACGTATCCTGAGATTAACATAATTCAAATCAGTCTATGTTTTGCTCTTGAGATTTGTGACATTTTCACAGTCCTTCATTGTATCACAACTTTGAAACATACTTCGAATTAGAAGTGATCCTAAATGTATTATCACACTAAAATATGAAAAGCTGTGGCTAACACTTTTTTCCTTTTTTTAGGTATGTTCTTAGCTGAAATCATTGAAAAATACTTTGTGTCACCAACGTTATTTAGAGTTATCCGACTTGCCAGAATTGGTCGCATCCTGCGTTTAATCAAGGGTGCTAAGGGAATCCGTACACTGCTGTTTGCATTGATGATGTCTCTTCCTGCATTATTCAACATTGGTCTCTTATTGTTCTTAGTCATGTTCATTTATGCCATTTTTGGGATGTCTAATTTTGCTTATGTGAAGAAGGAGTCAGGCATTGATGACATGTTCAACTTTGAAACTTTTGGGAACAGCATGATCTGCCTGTTTCAGATCACTACATCTGCTGGCTGGGATGGGTTATTGGCTCCTATTTTAAATAGTGGGCCACCAGATTGTGACCCAACAAAAGATAACCCAGGCAGCCCTATAAAGGGAGATTGTGGTAATCCATCAGTAGCAATTTTATTCTTTGTCAGTTACATCATAATATCTTTCTTGATTGTCATAAATATGTATATTGCTATTATCCTGGAGAATTTCAGTGTTGCTACAGAGGAAAGTGCTGAACCACTGAGTGAGGATGACTTTGAAATGTTTTATGAAGTATGGGAAAAATTTGATTCAGATGCAACTCAATTTATGGAGTATAGTAGATTGCATGATTTTGCAGATGCCTTGGAACCACCTCTTCGTGTTGCAAAACCCAACAGAATACAACTTATAGCTATGGACTTGCCCATGGTTAGTGGAGATAGAATTCACTGTCTTGATATTTTGTTTGCATTTACAAAACGTGTGCTTGGTGAGGGTGGAGAAATGGATGCTCTTCGACAACAGATGGAAGAACGCTTTATGGCATCCAATCCTTCCAAGATATCCTATGAGCCAATTACAACCACTTTGCGACGTAAACAGGAACATGTTTCTGCAACTATAATTCAGAGAGCTTTCAGACGATACCTGATTAGGCGAACATTGAAACAAGCCTCTTTCATGTTCAAAGAAAAAGGTAAAACAAGTGAGCTACTACCTGGCAAAGAAGAAATGGTAATAGATAAGTTTAATGAAATGTCCACTACAGACAAAACTGATATGACTCCTTCTACCACATCACCACCATCCTATGACAGTGTAACAAAACCAGAGAAAGCAAGAGAGGAGAAAGAAAAAGAAGATAGAGGCAAAGATGTAAGGGAGTATAAAAAGTAAAATGCAAACAAATAAAAATATACTTATATGACATTGTTTACAGCCTTTTAAGTGTGACCCAACTGTATGAACAAGATTCCATTTGGAGATTTATGCCAAACTGACAATTAATACATACAAGGTCAGTGCCTAAAAAGGCAGTGATCTGTATCAGGAGACTGTGACTCTGTACAGCAGGGGGAGTCAGCAACCTAGATAGGAGGTTACTGTTTCCACTACCAGTTGACACTGCTGAAGAGGAAAGTCAAAATGGCTACTAAGACTGTAGGGACGAGACAAAGGGACCAGAAAATTTTACATGTATGTGTGTCATTAAATGTCAGACAATAGTACCTTTTATCCCTGTATTTTGCATTCCAGTTGCCACAGTTCCACAGTTTATACCAGGCCCATAACAATTCACATTATTTTATAATTCATAAGTATAGTATACGTGACTATTTTTCTAAATGGGAATGGGGCTTTATGTTTTTGGGAAGGGGTTTCAAGCAGTACTTTTAAGTTAAGAGGTTCATCCCACAACTTTAGGAAAATGTGTTAAACATGTACAAAAATGTTTTGCATGGAAGCATGCCACACTCATTCATTGTGCATGAGAATCCATTAACTCATAAATCAAACAAGATTTTTTTTCTATCTAGTGTTTCAGGGTGGCCCTGATGTCAAGGTGCTTTACTAAATGTGTTGTGCTCTATTTGAACAGTTCTAATATGTGCCTGTTAGCTAATTATAACCCCTAAACTGAGAGTTAATGGGTATTTTTATGTGGAACATTTGCAGACAACTCTCAGCTACAATTTTAGTGCAAGTTCTGGACACAAACACTATTTGTTCCTTTTATACTGCCATGGGTGAATATAATCAAAGAAATGCAGAGGGATCTGCCCAACAAATCTGAATTGACCAGAATTGAACATTACTGAAAATTCTGTGCTTTATCCTGCAGTATTGTTTAGCCATCTTCAGCTCTCAGCAGGATTGATATTAAACATGACAAATAAATCCCTCTGTTGTGTAAATAATTGTTTCACACTGTGGTGCATATTTGAGCAAAATATAACCAAGGGCAATCTTTGCATCAAATATGCACCACACTAAGTCTAGTTTGCAAATTTTGCCAGGTAATATGATGTATTCTGTATCTTTATACATAGTTCCAATGCTGTCACTGGTGCATGTTTATATTGCCTTTGCTGCTGTACACTGTTCCTTCCACTGTCGAGAAGTGTTTGATAAATGGGAAGTAATAAGCCAGTGGTAAACTGAGAAATTGCTCAATATGACCTCACTCCTCCTAGTTTGCAGCTAAGAAGCTTTTCTTTACATTTGAATTTCCTGATTAACATGGATAATGTTATGTTGTAAGATCAGACTTCACAGGATATCTTGCAAATTGCCTGAAATGCTCAAATATGTGGTTGGATTTTCTAAGAAAAATATAAATACTGTACAAATTCATTTTATTTTACTTTTCAGCATTTGTACATATAAAAAAGCTGAGAATTAATTCAGGTCAGTACTACAGTCACTTTTTTTTAACGTTGATCCATAGCACTTTTTCTTCGATAAACTTCCCAAAAAGAAAAACAAGAACAGCCAATTTTAGTTTACTTTTTAATAAATACACACATTTTTGGTACAACAAAACTTAATGCATTAAAATTTGGGACCATGACTCACTTACTTCTGCAAAGTGACATCTAGAAAAATATGAAACATTATTAAATTCTCAAGCACTGCCTGCATTGAGGGTATCAAGGAAATCCTTATTGCTACAAATTCCACAATCCTTTTCTGTCCAATTGTATGGGCATTTTTGTCTTGTGAAATGATTCATGCTGCACTAGAACTGTTCAAAGTGGAAAATGAATCCACAGTTTTGTTTTTCACAAGGACAAAGTTGACCTTCTTTAACCACTCCCAGGTTATTTTGTGTTTTCTTACACAAAGAGAAGTTAAATGTAAATTCCTTTATTAAGCCTATTGACTTGTAGTGTATTAGTGAACTGCATGCAGGATAATGCTAATATTACCGTAAATAATGGTAAAACTACATTACAGAAACAAGCTAAGAGAATAAATAATTTTTTTTATTGTACGTTATAACTCTGACTCTGTGTGATTTTTTTTGTCTCAATATTGCACAGTTGTCTAATGTTCACATGTAAATTCCAAATTTGTGCCACATATTCTTCATACCAAATTATGTAAATTACTTTTGGTTTATCAGAGTAAATAGTCTTCTCCATTGTAAATTCTTGCACATGCAAAGCTTTTCTCATTATTAGATAATCATGCCTTTCCCTATGATAGCCTTCTTTGGTCCCACAAATCATGATTACTCATAAAGTTTATTTGTATGATGCTATACTAAAGTTGTATTGTACTAATTTATTTCAGTTAACCGTTTCTATTTGAAACAGCCTAAATATAGTTTTCCTGTGAAATGTCTTGAATATTCCAGAAAGATTTTGCTTCATGTCTATTTTATATATATCATCTGTCTGTCTTTTCTCAAGTACTTGGTCCCAAAGATTGGGCCATGTGCTTCTACTGGTGTGGTCCACAATTATGGGCATTGTACTGCATTGGTTTGCCACTATCTGTTGCAGGATAGCTGACCAAGAAATACTCCTGCGCTTATCACCTGCCATGAGGCATATTGGAAAGATCTACAGGCTGACAATCAATCTTTTTGGCCAAGTCATGGATGCAACTTCATGTCATAGAACTCGAACCAGGAGATTCTGGCCCGGAGATAGGGGCGTTACCACTGTGCCACGAGAACTCCCTATGTGTAATATGCAAACTGATCTTCCCATTGCAGTCACAATTAGATGGAGGATTTATAATTGCATGGATAATATGCAAAATGATGTTGACAGGGATCCTGATTTACCAATATTAGCAGCAGCCATGAGTTTGGGAACATTGGAGTTGGTCACCCAGATTAGTCAGCATTGAGAAGGGGTCTCAATATATAGAGTGAAATGCTGAGATCGCAAAGGGAGCCGAGATCCAAGGACACAGCCAACAAGGGTTCTCAGAGTGGTCAGGCAGTTGTCAGGCACTTGCATGATCGCAGAGAAATTATTTTCCCTGAACAGTTGGGATCAGGGAACTCTTTAAAAAAAAACCCTGGAATCTGCAATATTAATGGCATAGTTGGGGTATGGAAGGTCAGTCTTAAGAATGTGTGCATAACAGTAATAAATATTTTAATGGCTATCTTGTGTTGGCTAAATGAGGAAACAAATCCTCATGCATATCGTGAAATATTGATGGAAGCAGTACACATCTTCACACAATCCGTGTCACAGTGTTAATGCAAGAATCAACGAAATGTATAATGCACTAAACAGTAGTTTTCTTATATGTATATGCCCACACCAAAACATTTTCATCCTCTTTCACCATTCCATTGTGCCTTACTCCACTTCTTGAGATCAAGTGTGTTAGCATTAGACAAAACAAGATGCATAGGTTGTTTTATGGCCTGAATTTGAAGACACGTAAACCTGGAAGACTGGAAGTAAATGATTAAGACTCAATCAATGGCCTTAATGAGCAGTGGGGAAAGAAGTGCTTAGCCAACAGTCAGATCCTTCAATGTGTGTGAAGGCAATGCTCCTCCAATCATTGGCTGGCATATTGGGAGAGAGGTGGAGAAATTTCGGCAAATGTGCCAGGATTGGGTTGCTATTAGAATTAATCATTCACAGTAATTTGCATAACTGCAATCTAATGCTGATATATTGTAAGATGCATTGTGCGCATTAACTTCTTCTGACTTAGAACTGAGAGAGAACATCCAAAACTAATGAACCTGTATGGTCCTCACAGGTACTATCTGAACACAGAACGGAGGATCTGACAGTGTTGGGTCTCCAAAATATTAATTCTGGCATCTACTTAGATCATTCTATTATGATATCTTGTTTTATTGAAGCATTACCTTGTTGGACCCACTGAAATAATACAAATAATAAAATGGAAGGAATATCAGGCTAGCTGCAGCATTGTGTCTTGCAAGATTATGGTTTTTGCTTGGTGGTCAACTTTGTTAAGTTTCATGTAGTGTGTCTCAGTATCCTTCTCAGACATGTTAATCTCTGCCACACTTGCTCCACAAGAAGACAGGAGCCTTCGAAAGTGTACAGCTCATTGTGTTGCAATTCCAGTTTGTTATTACCGGGCAAGTCAGACCCCAAACTAAATTTTGGCTTGCTAGATTTTTTTAAAAATTCAGTAAGGTAGTCTGTAACTGAAGTATAAGCATGTAATATTGCATATTTGCATTTAACAATAAGCCAGAGACTTATTTATAAAAAAGAAGATAAAATAGAATAAACCGAAGTATTTACACAGAGCATGTTTGAAAAATTCAAAACAAATGGTAAAAAATATAATCCCAATAATTCCAGTGTGACCACGGAGAGTACTGTTCTCTATCAGCTTCACAGGACTTACTTTAACAAAGCTTCAACTCTCAGTCCTGAGAATCTGACAACCTCTGCAAGGTTTTAGCCAAACTCTTCTAGTCTGCAATGTTTACTAAACTTCCTACCCTGAGATATCCTATTTTAACAATTCTAAACTATTCTTCCTCTTTATCAACTGCAGAATTCCTGAAGAATTACCCAACTGGAGCTGAATAAAATGATTTTTACAAACTAAGGGGGGTTCCTCTGCTCAAAAAGGAAAACGTAAAGTCAATCTCTGACCGTCTAAACCAGAAAAAAACATTTACAGAAGTACAATTTAATGGCTAACCCCCTTCAGAGACTCAAAACCCAAACACCACTCGTTAAATATTAAAAATTCACATTTAAAAGTAAATAAAATTAAAACATGTGTAAATCATGCACCTTACATCACAGTTTACTCCAGTACCTCTGTTGACCAAACTCTTCCAGTCAGCTTCTAGAGACCATGATTATCAGTGACTATCTTATTTATTTCTGTTATTGTCTGCCATCTTCATTGCTTTCATGCAGTTGCTCTTGGAATTGAGGTATGAATGTCCAGGAGATCATGATGATGAGTAATTTCCTGGATTATCCTTGTTGTGATTGTAACAACATCAGCCAGGTGGACCTCATTGAATATGAATTCCCTGATTGAGTCTGATAACCTGGCTCAATCAGGGAGCCCTGGCTGACAGATAAGATTAGAAGTGTGAAGACACCCTGCCACTCTGGGATTTAACTCTGACGAGGCTGTACTAGAGTCAATGACTTTTCATGCATAAGTAAAGGGTGACTTAGCGATGGAATACCAGCCTCTTGGAGTTATTTTAATTCCTGTTGCCGTTCTTACACAAAGGAACAATTCTGGCTACGCTCCAGTCTTCTGGGACCTCTCCTATTGACTGAGGATTGCACAAAAAAAAGATTTTTGCATAAGGTCCCAGTAATTTTTTCACCTGTCTGCTGCAGAATTCCATGACAAATCCCATCAGGTCCTGGGCACTTGTCTACCTTAATGCTTTTCAGTACACTCATACCTCCCTTTCTCATATTGACTTGGATTAGAATATCAATATACCTCTCCCTAAATTCACCATCCACTATGCCCTTCACCTTTGTGAATACCAATGCAAAATATTCATTAAGGACCTCACCTAATTTCTCCAACTCCATGCATAAATTTCCTCCTTTGTCCTTGAAAGGACCTACCCTTGCCCCAGCTACCTTCTTACTCCTTTAATATATGTCTAAAAAGACTTGGGATTTCCCTTAACCCTATTTTCCAAAGACATTTCATGGTCCCTTATAGCATTCCAAATTCCTTGTTTGAGTTCTTTTCTGCTACCTTTATATTCTTCGTGTGCTCTCTCTTCAGTTTCCTAAATCCTATGTATGTTTCCTAGATCAGTTTCCTATGGGTGATTTCTTTTTCTTTTTGAGTAAGCTCTCAGTTTCTCCTAATATGAGTATGTTCTCAAATAATGATATATATCCTAACAAATGTATGTATCAGATTATCAGATGAATTTGAAAACATTCAAACTTAACTCCTTTGGAATATCACCTAATTATTGTCTAGGAGTGAATAATGCCCAAATTTGGTATCACTAAAATGTTTTAGATCAAACAGATTGAATTATCTTCCTTCTGCTTTGATCTCAGTTAGTGATAATGCCAGATTAGTCAAATCTGAGAGAGAAGCCTGGCTTGATAGATCATGTGCTTAGTTTTTACAATTCGTTACTATAGTGGTTAATCACTGAAACATAATCATTGAACATGAGGCTGCCGGTATTCTTAACAACAGAATGCAAGCTTATTATACAAAAGAAAGAAAAGGCTATATATATAAAACATAAGAAAGATTCAAACACAGTACAGCAAAGTTTTAACATTTCCCCAAAACTATCCCTTTACTACTACGGAAGCAGTTTTATGATTCTCTTCAAAGTCCGCTTGCATGAAAATATTGCAATTCTGATGAATGACCTTAACTTTTTCAGTTCCAACACACACGGATTTCTATCCAAATTCTCGTCTCTTTCAAATTACACTAAACCCATAGAACTCTTAAGCTCTCTGATGAAGGGTCTAGGCCCGAAACGTCAGCTTTTGTGCTCCTGAGATGCTGCTTGGCCTGCTGTGTTCATCCAGCCCCACACTTTGTTATCATTAGAACTTTGCAGATGTGACTGGTTCCCCTGGATTAAAACTTGACTCTGCTGCTAACACAAACTTTTTTCCCTTCTAACTGAATGCTTGGTTCTTCTCAACTGAGACTGTGAACCTTCTTTTCTGGAGTAAAAACTGAAAGAATAGCTTTTTGGTCTGTTGTAAACTCAGCAAAAATAAACATTCCATCCATTCACTCTACGTGGGGTGTCCCCAGGCACTTTACTCTAATCATATGTTTTTTTTTAATTGCTGCTTCAGTGACCTGCAGATAGGTTGCTGTTTCAAATCACTTTCTGACTTATTTAAGACAACTGCCTGCTTTCAGATATGTTAACCACATCCACCTGTATTTTAAATCCAGATCCCAAACAAAACATGTAACATGTCTTTTATCACAGTACTACCAACTTCTCATTAGGGTATGCACAAGCTACTGCATGAAGCAGTTAAAACCTGCCAGTTATCAAAGATCACCACTGTTTACAAAGTCATGAATTATCAATATTTTCTTTCTTTTGGGTGTTGTGCACGAGGCCAACATTTACCATTCATATTTACCCTGCCCTATATTTATTGATATCTTTAACACTACAAAACATCCTAAAATGTTTCACATGGCCATAATCAGCTAAAAGTAGCTATAAATCATTAATGAGATTTTGGGAGGTATGATCAAAGCTTAGGATATAGGCAACAATTTTGAATAAGTTTCCAAACAATAGAAGATGGGATGCTAGCTAGTCAGCGGGAAGGTAGTGTGTTAGTTAAATTTGTGATGCTAAAAGCATTATGGTTCCAGCAATAGATGGACAGAGATAGAGACAGGCTACAATGCAGGCAGGCAGTCTCTGTGCTGCAGCTTGGAAACTCAGCACCAATAATCTTAAATAAAACCCAAGTACTGCAGATGCTGAAGATCTAAAATAAATACAGAAAGTGCTGGGGAAACTCAATAGATCTGGCAGCTGAAATGTTTTAGTTTTGTAGCAGTTCCAGGTGAGAAGAGTTTGAACAGAAATTTTAAATAGTTAGAACTGAAAATGTTTAGCATCTCTCGCCACAGATGCTGCCAGACCTGCTGAGTTCTCTAGGATTTTCTGTTTAAATACCTAAAACATCCTATTTTGTCTTTTTTACCTCTGCTGACTGTGCAGCAATCTATCCTGTCAAATATTGTTTGTAATTTTCTGCATGTTCCTCTTATGAAACTATCACAATAATGAAATAGTAGCATCACCAAAACTTCAAAAAGAACAATTCAACCTGTGATAATGACCAGGAAGAACAATCAACTCAGTGGAGAGACTATATAGTTTGTGGTGCGGGTCAAAGATGATTGAGCGAGTAATTAATCTTTTATTTGTCACTTGCCTAAGGCTGAACAGTAATGGAAATTAAATTACAATCTAGCAAAGTGTCATTCTGCACATGGATTGTATCAGTGACTGTTAATTATTTGCCTTATTAGTGGCATTGCTGGCTACAATTACAGACATTCAGGAATCAGCCCCTGAACCTTTCAATTAGATTACTGTCTTGAAAGCATTTCCAAGTAGTCATTATTCCCCATTTAAGTTTACCAACATTTTATTGCATATTATCTTGCTTTGTCAGTTTTTCCTATTTCAGCACTTCCCCCTGCTGTTGGGATATAGTCCCTACAATTATAATCCTCAACTGATGGGTTGAACAAACATTTATATGGGAATGGGAGAAAGACTAACAACTTTTGATGCTGATACCCTAGCTGAATTTATCAACAAAATATTTGCCCATGTGTCCTACAACAAAATTAAGTCCAGTTATCTTTCATATATATTTCCAGTTATCTTTATATATATATTAGAGTAATTGTGAGATATTAATTTTACTGATTACAGTTGATTAGCTTGTGGCCATTGTTAAACCACAAGGTGAGGTTACATGCTGAGATTAGTTTGCAGGATAATTGCATCCTGTTTGTGTCTTTTTCCTTCTGACGGTGCAGTATTTATCATGTCAAATATGACTTCCTCATTTTCTCTATGTTCTTCAAAGATGAAACCTTCAGAATACTGATACAGCTGCTGCAAGTTTTTTAAGCAAAAATTAATCATTTTTTGGTGCAGTGGATAGCATCTCTGCCTCTGGTCCAGAATGCTTAAGTTGAAGCTCCACTCTAGGACTTGATGGTGGAGGAAGGTATATTCGTAACAGACAAACTTTCCAATACATGCTGATGACAGGCGCTAAGGACAGGAGAGATTCCTCATCAACCAGGCGTAGGAGTGAGATGTTTTTCAATAATTAATCAATATGAATTGATTCGCAAATGAATTAAATTGTAATTTATTTGTTTATGGTTAGCAGTAAAACACTTTTTAACAAGGAAGAATAGCCATCTGGCCTTGGTCAAAAGTAAAGTTTGTGATTTTATGGCTATTTGTAGGGGGTCAAGCAAATGTAAATTAAGTTAACAAATGTGGAACAAACACAGAATTTGCAGGAAAAGCTTAGCAGGTCTGGCAATATCTGTGAAGAGAAATCAGTGTTAATATTTCGTGGTCTGGTGACCCTTCCTCAGAACAGGAATGTGAAAGTGGCTTGAGAATGTAGTTGTGTCTTAGAATGGTATAGTTTTGTAACAAAGTATCTAGCAGGCCTCTGTATGTTAATTTGTATGATTATTTTGAACTTCAATTTGTTTTAGTCAGCAACAATTATTGGAGAGCCATAGCTACAGGCTGCAGCGTGTATGTAAACGTGAATGTTGCCACAGGGGATGATTGGCTCAATTGGTTGGACTGTCTCTGTGAATCCATGCAAACAATGCAGGATTCAATCCCAGCAGGATCTGCCTCTTTGCCCTACGTATGGTGGAGATTACAGTGTTGTAGATCACACTTGCCTTCAGGCAGATAGATAAAGAAAATGTTTTCAAGGCAATAATCAAAATTGGTACAATTCAATGTATTCCTTGTGTTAAATTTCCTCTTTCCCTTATCCATTGGGAGGTAAATTTTTAAAGTCTGACATTGTAGTTACCTATAATTATTTGATGAACAAATATAATACAAAAGCATTCAAGAGAGTATGAACATTAGTTTAAAACTGAGTAGTGCAAAAGCCAATATACCAGTCGAATATCTGACCTTGTACAATGGAAACATTTTTCCATCAACTGCAGGAATTTGCTGAACCTTCTTCTGTGGAACCAGGATGATTTACATCTCTTTATTCCATATCTAATCATATCAATAAATATTAAACCTTTTGTAAACATGAGTATGTGACAAATCACCCATAATTCTGCCTTTTCAGATTAATTTATTTCATTAATTATTGCCATTTCAATAATTATTTTTAATTTCCATGTAATATGAGCAGGAGGATTTGTTTTATTCCTGTTTATGAATATGATATTAAACATATCTAAGTCTAAGAGGAATACTTTGTGGCTGATATAGTCCCAGCCCCAGCTCTAACTGAAAAACATACAGCTGGATTTAGCAACATTATTCCCATGCTCTTAATGAGGAAATAAAATCCCAGTGCATATCCCCAAGGCACAAAAAATGCTGAGTAATTGGATGTAAAATTAGCAGGATATTCAAAAGCATATTTCAACAATAAGCATGGAGGTTGCACATTGAAAGGATATAGGAACTGAGTTCCAGAAAGTAGATTAAATAAACTAAATATTTTGCCATCAATGGCAATGCATAGGTGGCTAGAGTGAGAAGACTATACTGCCTGAAGTGAAGATGTCAGGCTGGATGACATTCTTAAGGTACAAAAAATTTGTGGCAGGTTTGGGCAGGATTGATTGGTGTGGTGGGGAGTTTGTAGGTGTAGTTGATAGAAGAAAGATTTATAAAATAAGACAAAGGCCAGAATCTTATCGGGGTCTGTGCAATGCAGACTATATCAAGAGTAATGGCAGAATCAAGATGAGAAGTCATCCGAGGCCAATCTCAACATCAGAAGATCTTGTTTCATCCTTTATGCTTTTTGTAAGTAGTGCAGCAAATTTCTCAATAGGCAGTATAAGTTGCCAATTAAGTAGAATCATTGCTTGTTAAATGCCTTCTTGAAACCCAACTCACCTCATTAATAATTCAGCTTTCTATCTTAGCAAACTCACCAAACAAACTAGATGTCAGGATAGCACAAGATGGCAAAAGAAATAACTCCACAGGTCTGGCAGTATCTGTAGGGGGATGAAAAAAAAGCAGTTTGTGTTTCGAGTCCAGTGACCCTTCTGCAGAAAGTGTGAGTTGATATCTCTCTGCCAGTTCCACCAGACCCACTGAGTTTCTCCAGCAATTTCTGTTTTTGTTTCAGATTTTTAGCATCCATTGTTCTTTGTTTTATTATAGTTGAAGAGCAGTTACCTAGGAGATTCAACTCAGTACTTGCTCTGAAGGACATCTACATTGGACATTGGGCAACAGCACCTCAGGGCATGTTCCATATGTAATGGACATGGATATTGGCATCCAATATGTGCCTGTGCCTAAGAACCTCCAGGGCACATCTCCAATCCACGTACAGGGTGCTTCTGCACTCCAATGCAGCACCTCGGGCTGCTGTGGCAACTATCACTGTAGCAAGGACAGTTTGCATCAGGGTAACACAGGCAGCAAGCTGCGTCTCTGGGTTTTTTGCTCACTGTCATAGTACATATTCATTCTGAATTTACAATACCTCTGTATTGCCTTGCCTTAATGCCTCAGCCAGAGATGTGACGCTGATATTCCTTTTATCTTCCCTTGCCATTTAGTGCAAACATAAAGGAAAGAAGCTTGTCATAGTTGTCAGCAGTTGTCAGTCCAGTCAAGGGCAATAGCTTCTGCTGAAGGAGACCCAGCACAGTATTTGAGACTAGTCCAGGGGATAGGAAATTGACACCCAACCATTCAGTGCAATCAGAGTGGGAATCCTGTCCATGTAAGTGATGAGGAAGGGCATCCCTTTGTATGTCTTGTGTCTTTCTGCCCTAATGGAGCCTGTTTTCCTGAGACTGAGATGGGTGCTAAGGTCTTTGAAAGTAGGTAACAAAGCTATTACATTTGGTGCAGTTGGGAAGGTGTCACAAGTGAGTAGGCAGTGCAGATGGCATACAGAGGTGGTAGTGTTGGTCATTGGGGGTGATTTTGGATGCACCTGTGGGAGTAGTAGAGCATGAAGCTTGGCAAAATGTGAATGCTGTAGCAGAGAGAGACTGAATTTGAATGGTCAGAGATGGGGGCACTTATGATGGCGAAGTTCCTCCTACAGTGCTGGGCATACGTACAGATGACTGAGACTGTCTTAACTCCTGGTGGTTTCCACCCCTAGGAGAAAAGAAAGTCTCACCTCTGCATCTTCCTATCACCAGGTCCTCCATATTCCTGCCAACACAGTGGGTCACCTTTTTCCTTTTGTCTGTCATTTCCAGGCAAATGCCAGGAACCGTGCAGGGAAACTCCAGACTAACAGTACTTGGCAGGGTGTAGAATGTGTTTTTAAACATACTGCAGGCAAATATGCTGGTGAATTTCAAGGTATCTGCTGAGTAGTGAGTTGTTGTAAGAAGGATACATGGTATGATACAAACAACTTCAGATATGAGGAATGCCATGATGCTGTTGGGGTTTAGGTAGCTATTGCGGCAAGTTTAGTAAGAGAAAGCAAGAAAGCCCATTAGGTCTCATGTGGGAAATTCCTCCAAAAAACTCAATGCAATTTGGACATAGCCCCCCAAAAAAACAACATTCAGCCCAAAGATTTAAAACTGGGATTTCGGAGCTCGAGAATTCTGGATCAGCAACACAAGGCAAAAGCATAAATGCATTTTACATAAATGTAATCATCGTTTCTTCAACATCTAATTCTCATTTGACTCCTGCATTGATAATTAATTATTCATTTTAATTTTTATCCATTCTGCAAATGGTTTCAACCAAACAAAAACCAAAATGCCTGAGAAAATTAATTGCCTGGATTGTCCATATATTTTTTCTGTAAAAATCAAATGAGATCTTTTCTCTAAACACATCAGCAATTCATGTTTTAAAAAAGCCAAGAGGATATTGACATTTAATTAAAGCCCTCTAAACCAGTGTAGTATTTTCTATTCAAAGAATCCATTTTTGGATTTTGGGCCAAATTATACACCCAGTAGAAAGCCTGAAACAGTTTCTTACAGTTGAGAAGATGTGTAATACACTGGAGAAATGTTTAATCCTCACACTTGTGCCTTGGAAAAAAAGTTGGTCAGCTGGCACAGATTTCTTCCGCAATTGAGATGCATATTATATGTGCTTTTCACTTTCTATTTTGTAAGCTGACATGCATCATAGATCTTTCAGCACATTGTGGACATCAGAAAGTAGATACTCTGGATTGTTGTCCTGTCCCGCAGAATTTGGTCTGTATTATCAATAGTTTCCAAAATATTTATAGGATATAAAGGGACTATGGGCACTATTCACTTTCCTCATTCAAACTGGAAACAATATTGACAAAAGTAGTGTTGTGATATTGCATCAGGCAAGCATGTATCTTTAAGAGAGTTACATGATGATGTCATGCCATGTTACATTCAAGTACAAAAGTATCAACTTCATCTTAACATTTATTGCTATACTTTGTGATCAACAAAACTGTCAGTTTGTCGACTACTTGAGCCTAGACTATACAAAGTTAGAGTTGTAATATAGTTTGTTGCATTGTAAACAAATATCCTGTTGGTTGTTTTCAGTAAGAACCTTGTCTCTATGTTCATGCAATGAGAGTTAACATACTAGTTTATCGTGTGTTGCTTTTGTGACAATTCACATGCAGCATTGGAACTTTTATAAGACTGCTCAGTCGTTAGCTCTTCAAAAACCCTCTTTAGTTAACTCTAGAAGACAGTTACCATTGTGGCAGCTACATTGCTGAGCCTAAGACAGAGGTTTACAAGCAAGCAACAATCATTTCAAAGTCCTTCACCTCACCCTGCAGCACAACAACCTCAGGGAAGTAAAGTTTTGAGTACATTCCATTCAACTGGAGCACAATCGGTTAATTTCTTAGTTAACATACTTTAGTGGAATAGACCCACTTGTCAAAATACAAGAAAAGCAGCTTCTCAGTCAATCAATACGCAACAGTCGAAATCTGGCAGCTTATTATTAACAGTGCAAGGCAATTCTATTGTAGTTGCAGTTATCAGCCAGCGTGCAAATGTAACAGCCAGAATTGTTCTTTTCAGGACTGTCGTCCATCAAGTCAGCCCTCGATTCCACCATTTTAATTTTTATGAAGAGTCTCACAATGTGAGGACCACGTGCAAAACTCGATTTTCTTTTCTTTCAATACAAACCGTGGCGATCTTAATTTTCATTGAACTCAATGAGATTTCAATTGTTGGTCAGCAACAATCACGGATTTACTGCACTGTATGCGGTCGCAACAGTCTTTCTACCAGGACAGAGAGACTAACAGAAACAGTGGCTGCAGTACTAAGTTAGAGCAGCATATCTCAGTTGGCGACAGCTCAGAAACAGTTCTGAAGTTTCTGAAAACATGTTACAGACACCAGAAAATAAAGAGACCAGGCTCATATACTGCCATTCTGTCTGGCACACACACAAAGCAAGGGAGCTTGTCATCTTTGTTAGCAGGCCTCAGTTAAGCCTATGGGACAGCGTTTGCTCAGTAGTACACAGTAGACTAAGTTAAGGACAACTTGCAGTGTCAGTCCAGGCCCTTTCAAGGCAGTCAGAATATGGATCTTCCCCACATAAGAGATAAAGAACCAAACGACAGGCAGTGTGCCATCCATCTTAGCTTTTTCTTGGCCCTATTGGGTCTGTTTTCTTCCAGGAATGACAGAAAGGCAGGTATCATGGGAGATGAATGAACATGACACAATGTGGGAAGGTGGGGAGGCGCCCTGAGTGAATGAGTAGGCAGCACAGAAGGCCTGCAAGGTTAGTGTTATCAAGGATTGGAGTGGGTGAGGGTGAGGGAGGAAATCGTTGCAGACAATACTGTGAGTGGTTGAGCATAAGCATTAAAGCGAGATGGATACAGTTGCAGAGATAAAGTGAGAGGGAGGAATCAGAGAGAAGGTGGTGGTACTTACGGCAGAGTTTTGAAAGAAATTGACCATTCTCCCGCACCCTCCAGACAGTTGAGACTGATGACAATGTTGGAGCAGGCTGGCAGGGTCTCATGTTGTGGCCTCCATGCCTGGTTTTGGGAAAGGAGGAAGCCCTGTGTCAGCACCATGCTATTCAGCAGGTGCTCCTGGAACATGACTGCAAAGTGGAGTACTAATTCTCCCCCTTCTGCCATGTCTGGGTCACATGTCCGGAACTATGTCAGGCAACTGTGGATAGACCATGCTTGTTCAGGCACACAATGGACTTTTAAAGATGGCACAAGGGCTGCTGGTGAATTCTGGGATATCTGCTGAGTGACAAAATAATCCATGAATGACGAATGCAAAATAGGGTTAGAATTGGATATGAGAAATTCTGCTGGGCTGGAGTATGTAATGAATGAGGCGAGTTTAATAAAATACGGCAAAAGAACTTGGTAGGATTCACAAGACAAACCTGCTAAAACTGCGTGCAATTTGGACTGCAGTAAGTTGTCAAGCTGGAAGCATGAATAAATTTGCAGTGGCCAGTGTACCCTACAGCAATTTGCCATCAGGCATAAGAGGTTAATTAGATTAAATAAAAACAAAAAGCTGTGAATGATGGGAATCTGAAGTAAAAGCAGAAATTATGAGAGAAAATCATCAGGCCTGGCAGCATCTGTGGAAAGCAAATGGAGCCAATATTTTAGGCCCACTAACTCTTTGTCAGAACTGATTGTATCTAGGAAATGGTAGTATCTATGCTGAAAACAGGAGGTGGGGGTATGGAAAAGAAGAGAAGGATAGGTGGAGATGAAGCCTCAGAGAAAAGAGCAGTTGGCAGTCAAAGGGATGAATAATGGTGAGTCAGGAAAAAATAAAAGCAGGTGATAGAGACCATCTACTTCCTCAACTGAGTATTCTCCAGCTCCGTTATTGACAGGGCCCTCAACCAGGTCTGACCCATTTCCCGAACTTCTGCCCTTACCCCTTCTCTTCCCTCCCACAACAGTGATAGGGTTTTCCTTGTCCTTACCTACCATCCCACCAGCATCCATTTCCAGAAGATCATCAGGAACCTTTTCCGCCACATCCAGCAAGATGCCACCACTACCAGTAACATATTCCCCTCCCCTCCCTTGTCTGCCTTCTGCATGGACTGCATCCTCCGGGACACCCTGGTCCACATTTCCTTCACCTTTAACACCGCACCCCCCCGCCCCCCACAGCCCTACAGCACCTTCCCCTGTAACCAGTGATGGTGTAACACCTGGCCATTTACCTCCACCCTCCTGAGTATCCAAGGGCCCAAACATACCTTCTAGGTGAAGCAACACTTCACCTGCACTTCCCAGTTGATCTACTGCATTCACTGCTCACAATGTGGTCTCCTCTACATTGGGGAAACGAAGCGTAGACTGGATGACCACTTTGCAAAACGTCTACATTCCGCTCACAAAAAAAGACCCTGAACTACCCGTTGCCTGCTGCTTTAACACACCACCCTGTTCCCAGGCCAACATGCCTGTGTTTGACTTGCTGCAGTGTTCTAGTGAAGCTCAATGCAAGCTGGAAGAACAACACCTCATTTTCCGCTTGGGCACCCTACAGCCCTCCGAACTCAATACCGAGTTCAATAATTTTAGGGCCTAAACTCTTCCATGTCCCAGCCCCTTACCCCACACACCAGACCTTGTTACCACATAGCCTGCTATTACACACCCCCTGTTGTTAGTCACTAACAGTCCCCATTAACAACTATTCACCCTCCCAGATGGATCATTAGCAACTCCTTTGTCTGTCCAGTGACAATGGGAACTGCAGATGCTGGAGAATCCAAGATAACAAAGTGTGGAGCTGGATTAACACAGCAGGCCAAGCAGCATCTCAGGAGCACAAAAGCTGACGTTTCGGGCCTAGACCCTTCATCAGATGAACTGGGCTAACCACGCAAATACTACAGCTACAAAAGCAAGTCAGAGTCTAGGAATTCTGTGCCAAGTCTCCACAGTGATTGTCCACCATCTACAAGGCACACGTTATGATAGGAACATAAACAAAGTTGCTGGAAAAGCTCAGCAGGTCTGATGAACGGTCTAGGCCCGAAACGTCAGCTTTTGTGCTCCTTTGTCTGTCCAACTGTCTTTCTCTCTCATTGGGTTCTATCCTATCATTTATGCCCTACCCCATGCCCCTCCCCTTTTTTTCTGCTTATAAACTGACGTTTTCCCAACCAGCATCACTTCTGAGGAGGTCACTGGACCCGAAACGTTAACTCTGTTTTCTTTCCTTCACAGATGCTGCTAGACCTGCTGAGCTTTTCCAGCAATTTTGTTTTTGTTCCTATCGTAACATGTGCCTTGTAGATGGTCGATAATCACCATGGAGACTTGGCACAGAATTCCTAGACTCTGACTTTCTTTTGTAGCTGTAGTATTTTTGTGGTTAGCCCAGTTCATCTTCTGGTCAATAACTCCCAGAATTTAATAAATGGGCATTCAGTGTTGGTGCTGCCATTGAATGTTAAAGGTAATGGTTAGGTAATCTCTTCTCAGAGATTGTCATTTCCTGGTACTTAAATGGAAAATGACATTCATGCCACACATCTTCCCAAGCTTGGATGCTGTCCAGGTCTTATTGCACATGGAAATTGGCTGCTTTTTTATTTGAGAAGTGACAAATTCTACTGACATTGAGCTTTCATCAACAAACATCCCTAACAACTGACCTCAAGATGAGCCAAGGGTTATACCCTAAGGAACTCCTACAGCAATGTTTTGGAATTGAGATGATCCTGTGACAACCATATTAATCTTCCTTCCAATTAGGTATGACTCCAAACAGTGGAGAATGTTTTCTGTGATTCTCCTTGACTCCAGATTTGCTGGAGCTCCTTAATGCCATACTACTCAAATGCTGACCTGATGTAAAAGGCAATCAGTATAACCTCACCTGTAGTGTTCAGCATTTTTGGGTCCATGTTTGAACCAAGGCTGTAATTATGTGAGGAGCTGAGTGGCTCTGTAGAACACAAACTAAGCAGTTATTGTTGAACAAGTGCCACTTGATATAAAACATTTTCATTATTTTGCTAATGAGCAAAAGTAAATTGACAAGGCAGTAATTGAGTGGCTTGGATTTTTCCAGTTTTTGTATTCTCAGTGAATTTTCTACATTGCCAGGCAGATATCAGGTTTGTAGCTATACTCTGACAGCTTGGCTAAACTGGCATACAGGTCTTCAGGACTATTACTGGAGTATTTTTAGGACCAAATGGACAAGCAAGCAAATGAAGTCGCTGTAAAAAATGGTCGGTTTGCAAGCAAGGCTTGTACTATAGAAGATGCATTTCACTAATTTGTGCCAGTCATTTTGATCTGGTTTCATGTGTGATACATTATAAACGTGATCTGTAAAAAATTTCCATCTACTGGTGACATGAAACTTCCACATTTAAACAGACTCATACCTCTCATTGGCTGTAGAACAGGCAAGCAACTTGAGAATTCCTTCAGCTTTGTGGCCCTGCACACAGGCAATGCAAGCTTATACTCGTGTATTGTACCATTTCTTTTGAATTGACAAATCCACAGCAGTGAATTTTTTTTATTGTTTGAGCAGCAATGTTGGTTTATCAAGGTGCATTTCAACTAATATAAATAGGTGAGGGTGATGTGCTTGCTCATGATAGCTGTCGCGAAATTGTACCTTTTTAGCATTTACTAATGGTGGTCTCATCAGGTGGCCTTGTGAATTTGCAGAAGGGTGAGATTCTGGGCAGGCTAGACACCTGATATACCTGTACTCTTGTTAATCGCCATGTCAAACTAAATTTTACTGAAGAGTTGCATTGATTGGTAAAGCATTGTACATGGACTAAGTATTATCATCAACAAACTTCCACACTTCATCTGGCACAATATTGCTTCTTCCTGTGTGTGCTCTTGGCCTTCGAAAAAAATCTATTGTTGTACTACGAGAGGGTTACTAGTTTTGACATTTGTTGCAAACATGTTCACAAAAAATATCATGTTTTCCTGACTGAACAATCATGAGATCAAGTGTATCTCTGAGCGAGTTGGATTCACATTTTGTCAGTAGTATGCTTCCATAGATAACTCTTGTGTGGTCAGCGAGGGTCTTGGGGTGCATTTCATTATAAGCAAGAACTATTTGGAGAGGACTCTGACACACAAGTCCGTATCATTCTGTTGCACTGTGTGGATTCATTTTCTAAGTGTTATGTTCACCAAAGTGCTCTTTACATTCCAATTGTTCGATGCTCTACTCTTGAGATATTGTACCTTCACAGATACTGTACAAACCTCTGGTGTGGCCGCACTTGGAGTATTGTGTACAGTTCTGGTCACCGCATTATAAGAAGGATGTGGAAGCTTTGGAAAGGGTGCAGAGGAGATTTACTAGGATGTTGCCTAGTATGGAGGGAAGGTCTTACGCGGAAAGGCTGAGGGACTTGAGGCTGTTTTCATTAGAGAGAAGAAGGTTGAGAGGTGACTTTTTTGAGACACATAAAATAATCAGAGTGTTAGATAGGGTGGATAGGGAGAGCCTTCTTCCTAGGATGGTGACGGCAAGCACGAGGGGGCATAGCTTTAAATTGAGGGGTGAAAGATATAGGACAGATGTCAGAGGTAGTTTCTTTACTCGGAGAGTAGTAAGGGAATGGAACGCTTTGCCTGCAACGGTAGTAGATTTGCCAACTTTAAGTACATTTAAGTCGTCATTGGACAAGCATATGGACGTACATGGAATAGTGTAGGTTAGATGGGCTTGAGATTGGTATGACAGGTCGGCACAACATCGAGGGTCGAAGGTCCTGTACTGTGCTGTAAATGTTCCATGTTCTATAATGTTATGACGGCAAAGTAGACTGGTAAACTTTAAAAATGCATGTAAAGTGAATGGTTAAACAACTGTTATTTAACATTAGAAATATAAGAACATTATCCTTATTTTTAAATATTGAGATATAAAATTGCAAAAGTGAACCATGCAATGACAAATATTTCCTTCACTTTAATTGAAGGGAAGAGCAATTTCTCACTTTTTCAGAAATATGCACAATTTCCTGTGTGTTTCATTTCTTTTGTTTAAAAAAAAACATCTTACTGGGAAAGACAGAACATTTTGGGTCTCATTTTTTTTCTAAGAACAAGCAGATGGAAAGCATTGCTTAGATGTTGTTGTCGTACCTTCACAGAAAGTAGAAAACAGATGTTCATTCAATGTAACCAAAATCAATTTTAAAATATACAAGGTACCTCCAAATATATGATTCCTCACATATTACAAACATCTATCATAGAAGTCAAAATACTTAACCAGCAGAAAAAAACATACATTTTCTTGTGAACAGATGGATTAAGTGGCTATTCGATATTCCCGAGGGCTTAATTTAGTAGCTTCTTTCCTATTTCTATGTTCCCTTAAGAAATAACGTTTTAATTAAATATTTTATTTAGTGTTGACACAGGCATATGAGAAATGGGAACACACTCCTTTTAACTAGTGATGTGACATCCTTGGTATGAAAAGCAAATCAGAAATCACTTCAGGAGGAAAACCAGAACTACTAAATATTTTCCAAATCATTTCTGAAAATTTTAATATTAAAATGAGTAATTAGTGGAGATTAATCAGAATTCATTTAAAATTCCATCCCAGGGGGCTGAAATATTTTATGGAGAAAGTACATTGATTTAAAAAGTTGAAGAAAGGTGAATTTTCAGCAAAGATTTACAAATTGTAAAATGACTTTAATGACCGATTATTAGATTTCATATATTGGTAGCAAGAGTTTAAATCCAGTTCCGCTGCTCCCAGTGGTGATTTTTATTGATTCACATTTCGATAACAAGGTGAAGGACATCACGTCATCTCATTTCTTCCTTTTGCACCTTCTGTTCCATCCTGGTCTGATAATGAATTTACTTCCATGATGAAACAAATCTATTCAGCTATCACGATCTGTCACAAGGAAACAGATTTTGAATCTTGCCAACTATATTATAAGACCAGGTTACTTAACTCACATTATAAAAGGAGTTCATTTCCATTTTCTACTTCAGTGATAGTTCATAATTTTCAGACATCACAATAGAGCAAATGATTTTAATGAATATTAATATTTGTTTACAATGTGGAAAATATTAAATGGTGGCATTTCAGATATCTATTTAACTTAGAAGTATCCCTTTTCCAGACTGTCTAAGTAAGCAACCATTACATGCATTTGTTAAGCTTAATTTGTATATCTTTGTTGTGAAAGGAATTCCTATTCTTTCTTGGTGGACCTAAAATGTTACATTGTATGTCCAAATTAATCTCCAGAAAACAGTGAGGAAGTCAAACATTGAAGTCTTTGATTATTTGCTCCTACCTTGAAACTACTCATCTATTGACTAACTATGTGCAAGTCTGGCTGTAAGAAATATTTCTTCATTCTAAAATTGATGAAAAATTTTAGGATTTTGCACGATGTTTATTGCCAGATACAGGATAAATCATCTGCCACACACTGTAGGCTCAGATATGAATGCATTGCCGTATTCATAAAAGGCAGACTGCAGCATAGCAGCTCTCCAGAGAATAACCATTACTTCAACAGAGCTTCAGTGGTGTCTCACTACAAAATTTCTCTTCCTGTTTTAGCAATGCATGCTTTAGAAGATGTTATAAAACAAAAACATCAATAACTTAGATGGAGAATGATTCAACCATATTTAGAAAGAAATAAATTTCAAAATAAATCTGATATTACAAATTGTTTGTACATCACTGCAACATGCCACTGTATAAATCCACCTTTTCATAATTAGCACAGGCAGGCACTATCTTGAGCAGATGAACCATCTGTTTTTTTTAAGCTGTACGCAGCTCAGCAGTCGCAAAATGCATTTATATCTATGTGGGAGTGGGTGGTAATTGATTTAGCAAAAACAATGCCATCAGCAACTTGTTCAGATCATGAATCCATTTTAAAAAAAATGGCAAATACAAATGTAATGCCTCATATATGTTCAGCCCAGTATATATATCATGGAAGTAAACTATCAGTGAGGTTTTTTTGTCTGAAAGATCTGGTTTACCATGTTGCCATTTTCAAAAATACTGCTCACTTCAAATAATCCTAATCAAGAGATCTTTGTCAAGTTTTCAAGGCAAGGTCGTATTCTGAAGAATTTTATTTCCGCACCTTCGTGACAGGAATAAATATGGACGTAGAGGGAATAAATTCATGTCTAAAATTATTTCAGTTTAAACAAGCTATTTTTGTTATTTCATAATATACCCTGAAATTAAGCCATTTCACACTGTTTGAACATACAAATTGGTAGATTTTCACTGAGAAGCAAAGATTTCTGACAAATATATTAAGTACTTTCAAGCCAGTATCCTGCTAATTAATTTCAAGACAGAAAATATTAACATGTGATTGGATGGCAACAAAGAAAATCAATTAGAAAACATTAGTGCACAGAATATTTTTGCAAACCAAAACAGCCAGAAATTGTGTACACATAATTGAATGTAAACATAAATTAGATAGCTGGGAATGTAAATTTCTTTTCCTCCCTTGTTTCAGGCTCCACCTCCCCAAGAGATAATTGATTTTTCAGGTAAGAGTGGGAAGAGCTTTACTCATATTAGCAAGTGTAGCTGCCTCTCTTGGGTGAGCTATTTGGCCTAATCAGGCTTCATACTCAACATTATGCATTTTTGGCAACAACAACCTGTTTTGCAAATGACTGAGACTTCTCATGAGCTGATCAATATGAAGAGGTTTCACCACAACACTAACACTGCTCTGGGAAGGAAACACTTGGCCATGAAAGAGCTGAGTAACAGACAATGTTTGGACTCACTGGAGCTTGGATGAAGATGTCCAACCCAATAAAATTGCTCCGTCCACCTTGTAAAGTCAAGGTGTGCTGAGAAAATTCTATTTAATCTTTTCAAAGGCTTCCGTCTTAGATAGGGCTTTACATCTTAACAAATAGTTCAATTAGGCACAAAGTTTGTGTCCACCATTCAAGTATATCCTTGGAGGTCTGAGGAAGTCACCCAGGCATTTTTGTTATCTTATGTTTCATAGGGTGGTGTTTGAGAGGTTACGTACTGTGTGTGTCTTATTTCAGATGTGGTAATAGAAGTGATAGTTGCTAGGTGAGAGGCAAACAAAAAAAAAACAGTAGGAGCCTGCATCTAATACAAGAATTGTTGAAATGATGTTATATCTTAAACCTGAAACTGGAGGGGAAAAAAAAATAATCTTGAAGCAAATCTGTACACACTCGGGTGGAAGTAAAAATACCTCAAGCCTGCACACCTTAAAATCTTGTAGTATTAGTCACGTTGTTTGGTAAATATAAACATTGCATAATTTAATTTCTTTATGCTGTGTTACAGTTTCTTTAATAAGTATACACCAACTTACTTTAAAACAAAGCTCTTTGATTCAGAGTATCACAGACTGAAAACAATATAAATAATGCACACAGATTAATTGATTGGTCAGTAGAATATCACAATGTTAAGTTACTTCCTTACAAAAAGAAGCAGCAATTGAAAATTTATAAAATCATGAGCAGAATGTATGTAATTTCCTATTGCTGTCATCAAAATTTTTCTATGGAAAGAGGTGTGCCTTTTTAACCCCTTTGAATTTGTATTCCAATTAAATAATTAAGTTGTAAGTTTTCAGGAGTTTAAAAATAAAGTGGTTACTCTCAGATATTTATAAATTAACCCTCACATATACCTGGTCTCACTCACACATCCAACACAATATAATTGAAGACAGATAAAGATAGTGCTCTTTTGTGGATTACATGTATCTCTGCTTCTGACTTAAGGCCTGTAGTCTTTTGTTTGGTTGTGGTGACTTGAAGTTTCACTGAGGTTCTTTGGAAACAAAAGGTTCACGAGAATTTACAATGCTTGTTGTAGTTGAATTTCTGGGAGATTAGTTCTCAATGCATTGGAAAAGGCTGTTTGCTGTTGTGCGTTTGTTCTGGAACCTGATTCATTGACTGGATGAACTTTTGGTTCTGATGGTTGTGTTAAATCTCACCAGCAAACAGACCAAATGTGACTGTCTTATTGTTGGACGTTTCACAATATCAAAGCTGTTCAGTGACTGACCTACATAGGTAAAAATAAAGTTAGGATCCATCAAGCTGGTTTCAAGTCTCAACTCGAGATTTCCACAGAGGTGTGTCATTATACATCCAAACGTTGATTAAAAATGAATCACTATCCTTTAGTTTGTCTTTATATGCAGTCAAGTAATTATTCAATAAGAGATAGTAAGAACTGCCGCTGCTGGAGCCAGAGATAACAGTGTGGAGCTGGAGTAACACAGCAGGCCAGGCAGCATCAGAGGAGCAGGAAAGCTGATGTTTCGGGTCGGGACCCTTTATCAAAAATTTCAAACAGCCTTTTCTAGTTCATCTGAGAACTATCTGAAGAAAGGTCCCGATCTGAAACGTCAGATTTCCTGTTCCTCTGATGCTGCCTGGCCTGCTGTGTTCCTCCAGCTCCACACTGAGTTATCTCTAATTATGAAATGAGGGCTTTCTACACATAACTATTTAAAATTAATTTACACAATAAATAGAAGGGGTATTACAGTGACAGTTACCTTAGTGGCCATCGATGGCCAGTCAGCCATTGATAATATCCGCCACCTATTTCACCAAGATGATGTTTTCAGTTGTCAGCTGAAGATAGCCTTGGAAGCCTGGACCTCTTATAGTACTCAAAGATGTACACTGGGGTCTTAGGTTATTCTAACTGGATCCCAGTTTGCATACTGCCTGCAATCGGATGGGCATGTGGCTGAGGAGTAGGTGCTGCTGCTACTGTTGCTCTCGCTGTTGCCAAAACTGGAGGTGAAAGGTATGGTTTCTGCTTTTGATTCTTAGCTGCAAGAGAAAGTGGATCTGCAAAAGCTATTTTCATGTCATGGAAAAGATTGGAAACAGGTAAGTGTAGTTAAAGGTAAGTGAAATGCGAGACAGATGAAATGCCGTTGAAGCATTTAGTTATCAGCTGCTACGCAATGGTAGCAATTCCAACACCAGTCTTTCAATGGCCATGGAAGGATCTCTTTAGTGTCATTAACCAAAGCCTTCCCATCTTGTCGATTTCACTGAAGAAGCTCCACCCACCCATTCACCTAGTGACCTGGGTGAGTTGGTGACTGGTTACCTTAATTTAACATTTAATGGTTTGGAAAGTTAAGCTTCAGGACTCTTTTTCCAGAGTTGCAAATTATCTGATTGCTTAGCTGATAATTCCAAGATGGTTCCCGATTCTCTTTCAATGTTGCTACTGGAAAACTCAACAGAAAGTGGTTTTGTTCTTATGAACCAGTGGGGCTTTCAGTCAACTTTAATCACAGTAAATGGAAGATAATAGATAAGAACTAATGCTGTAACTGAAATATGTCATAAAATGTATGAAGAACTGTTGAGGGGTTTATAGGGCAGCACAGTGGCTAAGTGGTTAGCAATGCTGCCTCACAGTGCCAAGGACTTGGGTTCAATTCCAGCCTCAGGTGACTGTCTGTGTGGAGTTTGCATGTTCTCCCTCTGTCCAGGTGGGTTTCCTTCAGGTGCTCCAGTTTCCTCCCACAGTCCAAAGGTGTGCAGGTTAGGTAGATTAGCTGTGCTAAATTGCCTGTCATGTCGTCAGTGGGAAATGCAAGGATGGGGAATGGGGTGGGTCTGATTGGGATGCTCTTTAGCACGTCAATGTGGACTCAATGGGCCAAATGGCCTGCTTCCACACTGTAGAGATTCTATGATGATCTGAATTTCAGAATCCAAATTTGATTTTTGTTAAAAGTAAAGATTCACACTTTTCCAGTTCTGAGGAAGGGTCACCGGACCCAAAACATTAATTCTGTTTTCTCCTTTACAGATGCCGCCAGACGTGCTGAGCTTTTCCAACAACTTTGTTTTTGTTACATTTTCCATCATTTTGTTAGGGGGAATGCACTCTAAGTGTAATTCTAGGAAATTCCAGGCACTTAATATGAAAATTTTATGGCAGTCAGATTCAAGCCTGCCAAATGAGTTTTACAAATTCACTACGTGAACTGGAATCTACACAATTGAACCAACATTATAAATCATTTCAATAATATACATTCAAATGGGGACCATAAAATAGATCAATTTCTCTGATCCAAAGTTGTTCATGATCTAATAGCAACGAAAGTTGCTATATTTTTCTCTGCAATTTTCTTGAATTAAGCACACAGAAACAGATCAGGCTGCTAACATAAATGTGAAATACAGAACTGTCTTGAAATTTGAAAGTATCAAATAGATTATGTTATTTGAGTCTATTTTGAGCGATTTAAGATGCATAAATACGTTAGGTGCGGTTTTAGAAATATTTCTAACCAGTGTGTGTGGACTTTGAGTTATTTAATTAAAACAACACAATTGATATCATCTCTTATAAAATTCACTAAAAACCTAGTTCACTCATTTATCTTAATGTTTTGAAGAAATTATTTTACTACTCCATGATTAACAGTGCAAATCAAGATTGTAAAATTTACAGTGTTAACCTGATCATATCTTGTGTACTCAGGATGTCACAAAATGGAACAAAGGCTGTAATTACATCCCAAATGGCATAAAAGAACATACATTGCAACTGAGAACAAATAAAAAATTGATAAAAATATTATTTTGCTGCAATAATCATTGAGGGAGCACTATAGAATATTTTAAATTGAAATGTATTTATTGTTTTGCAACAATTAAGGTAAGACAGATTTTGGTATTATCTCACTCAGAGATATTAAGAACTGCTGATGCTGGAGCCAGAGATAATACAGTATGGAGCTGGAGGAACACAGCAGGGCAGGCAGCATCAGAGGAGTAGGAAAGCGGATGTTTTGGGTCAGGACCCTTCTTCAGAAATGGGGGAGGGTGAAGGGAGTTCTGAAATAAATAAATAAAGAAAGGAGGGGTGGGGCTGGGGAAAGTAAGTGGGATGGTGGTAGGTGAGTGCAGGTAGGCAGTGGTGGGGATTGGTCAGTGAGGCAGGAGAGAAGATGGACATGTTGTGTCAGGTCAAGGAGGTGGGGATGAGAGGGAGGGTTGGTCTGGAATGAAGCCGGGGGGAGGTGGGGAGAAAGGTGGGAAGATTTTGAAACTAGTAAAGTCCACACTGAGGCCATTGGGTTGTAGGCTCCTGAGGCGGGATATGAAGTGCTGCTCCTCTAGTTTCTGGGTGGTGTCATTGTGACACTGGAGGAGGCCCAGGATGGACATGTTGCCCAGGGAGTGGGAGGGGGAGATGAAGTGGTTTGCTCCTGGAAGGTGTTGTCGTTTGTTGCGAACAGAGCTCAGGTGCTCTACAAAGCAGTCTCCAAGCCCGCTTGGTCTCACCGATGTAGAGGAGGCCACATCATGAGTAGTGGATGCAGTGAACCACATTAGCGGATGTGCAGGTGAATATCTGTCTGATGTGGAAGGTTTTGTGGTTCCTTGGATAGAGGTGAGGGGGTAAATGTAGGGACAGGTGTAGCACTTCCTGCAATTGCAGGGAAAGCTGCAGGGGATTGTGGGGCTAGTGGGGAGTGTGGAGTGGATGAGCAAGTCATAGAGAGAGCTGTGCCTATGGAAGGCAGATACGGGTGGGGAGGGAAATACATCCTTGGTTGTGGGGTCAGATTGCAGGTGGCGGAAGTGGTGGAGAATGATATGTTGAATCCGGAGGTTGTTGGGTGATACGTGAGGACAAGGGGGATTCTATCTTTGTTTATGTTGCGGGGAGGGGATGTGAGGGCAGAGGTGCGAGAAATGCAAGAGATGCGGTCGAGAGCATTTTCCACCTCTGAAGGGGGGATGTTGCAGTCCTTGGAATAAGGGTACATCTGGAATGTTCGGGAATGGAATGCCCCATCTTGGGAACAGATGTGATGGAGGCGGAGGAATTGGGAGTAGGGGATCGCATTGTGGCAGGAAGGTGGGAGGAGGCAGTGTAGTCTAGGTAGCTGGGGGAGTTGGTGGGCTTGAAATAGATATCGGTTTTGAGGCGGCCACCAGGGATGGAAACAGAGAGGTCCAGGAAGAAGAGGGAGGCATCAGAGATGATCCAGGTGAAATTGAGGTTTGGGTGAAAGGTGTTAGTAAAGTTAATTAACTGTTCAAGCTCCTTTTGGGAGCACAAGGCAACGCCGATACAGTCATCGATGTAGCGGAAGAAGAGGTAGGGGATCGTGCCAGTGTAGGTGCGGAAGAGGGACTGTTCCATGTATCCTACAAAGAGGCAGGCATAGCTTGGGCCCATGCGGGATCCCATGGCCGCCCCTGTAGTCTGTAGGATGTGGGAGGAGTTGAAGAAGTTGTTAGGGGTAAGGACGAGTTTAGTTAAGCGGCTTTTGTAAGGGTACAAAAAAGAGGTTTACCTAGATGCTGCCTGGATTAGAGTGTATGCATTATAAAGAAATTCTAGAAAACTTGGGTGGTTTTCTCTGGAGCAGCAGAGGCTGAGGGAAGACTTGATAGAATTTTACAAAACTGTGAGATGCCTAGATAGGGTTGATGGTCAGTATCTTGTTCCCAGTGTTGAAATGTCTAATACTAAGGGTCATGCATTTAAGGTGAGGAGGGATAGTTCAAAGGAGATGTGAGAGGCAAGTTTCTTTATGCAGAGTGTCATAGGAGGCTGGAACGCACTCCAGGTGTGGGAGCAGGCAGATGTGATAGGCGTATTTAAGGCACTTTTAGATAAGCACATGAATATGCAAGAAATGGAGGGATATGGGCCAAGGGCAGGCAAAGGGATTAATTTAATCTGGCATCATTTTTGGCACAACATTGTGTACCGAATAGCTTGTTCCAGTGCTATACTATTCTTTGTTAAAAGAAAATTAGGAGCAAAAAGATGTACTAGCAAATATCTTTGGCACATGGGATCAAGAGAAATCCCAAGGCAGTTTATATCACATTGACACACACAATCAGACAGGCACCTTGAGTGTAGAGACATCGAAGGCTTTGAGTTCAACGAGTAGCACTGATAGAAATCCCATATAACCTGTGTACAGTTTAAAGCAATGCAACAATCTTGTTATCATTTCCTTTACTCAACTCTCAAGTTTCCAACAATAGCTATTGTCCCCATTCACACAACATCCAGTGTAATGAGTAAGCAACAGCACTTATCTTGTATTATACAAGCAAAAGCAGATACGCATGAGCTAAATTTTCAAATTCCTTTGGAAACAAATTGTACTCCTGGATGGTACAAAGTTTTTTTTATGGCACCTCCAAAATGTTCTGCAAAATATTTTCCCAGCAAAGCTGAGGCGTGGGGTTTGGAGGCCTCATGTCTCTAAATAACAGCCTTTTGAGCACCTTGAAAAGCTTCTGAATAGACTGAGGATTACCAGAAGATTTCCAAAGTAGAGACGGGCAAAAGCAAATGGTCCGTTGGATGAAAGAGCTCAGCAGTGGGAAGCAATGTGAGGAACCATTATGTGATGTGGCTGATGAAAAAGAATGGAAATGTAAGATAAATCATACAGAACTGATCAAATTACTTCTCATTCAGTGTTTGGCCACTTGTCATGGAACATACATCACTGGACCTCTATTTCCTTCCTCCTTTGTGCAAGGAAATTGCAGACCTTATCATGGCAGCTGTTTTCCATTGAGTATCATAATTTGGAGATGGTTCTTGCATCCATGCATTATCACTGCTTCATTCCCCATAGATGCTGCCTGCCTTGTTTGAGTACTTAGAATACTCTCCTCTTTTTTATTGTATTAAATATGAAATTTTTACGTTGGCTAAACTCATTAATTCATAAATATTTTGATGATCAACATCAGTTTCTTTTGGTATATTTTTAAAATAATTACGCTATAGCAACCATAAACTCATTGAATTATAAATTACATTAAGTGCAACTGTAGAACTGTAGTACCAGGCACCATTAATTGTGCACTGAGCTGGCCTCCAAACAAGTTTGTGGCTTTCCATTTCAAAATGGTGTTGCATCAATATTGCCACACACAGTGTAGGCTTGAAATTGAGAAATGATTTGAGCTCTGGGTTGTCGACCATGGATTATGCTTTCTTTAATTGACTGACATAGCTTTTCTGTAAATCAGTTGGGTTTAATCAATTAAAAAATGGTGGATCCTGTTCATTAAACAATTGGTTAAATTTGACAAACCAAGCAGAGGGCTGCAATCTCGTTTACTGGATTCCACCCAAATTCTAATGTGTGACAAATAACAAGTGTTGCACTATTACATCATTGTGATGTTTGGTTGCCAGGGAGTTTCAGTTTCTATCTTTCCTTATTACATTTCTTATTTAATCAAGTACAATGCAGCTTGCTGCAAATTAACACAGTAAGTATAATTCTATCTTTTTGTGGATGCTGTGATCTAGCTCACAACATTGCTAATAAAGTACTTAATGATTCATTTCTAGTGATTGATTTTGTAAATATTTAATGAATTTAAATAGTTTGATACAGTCTACACAGAACTGACATGCAATACACCTATAGAAATGGCAATAAAAATATTTGAAGACTTCTGTATTTTTCTATCCCAGACTAATTGTCCACACCAAGATAGTAGCATGCAAAGTAATAGAGGTTTTATTATCTGTTAATGTTTATACTATATTATTTATATTTGTTTATGGATCTATTCCAGACTAATTGTCCACACCAAGATAGTAGCATGCAAAGTAATAGAGGTTTTATTATCTGTTAATGTTTATACTGTATTATTTATATTTGTTAATGGAAAAAGGATGCTGGGAGAAAAAATCATTCTGTAATCAGAAATTGAATCCCAGACATTCATCTATCCAGACTGCTAGCAGGGTGAATGGTTGAGAAGTATTGCTAGCTATTCATCTGAGGCACAACAGGGGCTGTCAGAATGCCATGAAGAATTGAAGCAGTCTGTATTCTTCATGAATTATTTATAGTCGTACGCATAAATCATTTCATGCTACTAGGTTTTGCTTGACTTAATGTTTTTGAGCTGGAAAAATATAACTCATTTTTCTTCACAGGTAAATTTTTATTTGCACTTAATATAATTTATAATTCATTGAATTTTTGATTGCTATGACATAATTATTTTTAAAATATGCCAGGAGAAGATGGTTGCTGATCATCTAAATATATATGAATTGAGATGATAAGTTTAGCCAAAGTAAAGACTTTATATTTATTACAAAAAAAGAGAAAATATTCAAAGTGCTTAACAACACAAGACCAACTTGGTCTCCTGGATGGTGTTCTAACTTGTAATAATAAGCCCTTGGTATTAGGTCCCACTGCTGAATGTGGCCCAAAGTTATGGGTGGCAATGCCTTGTCCCCTTTAAGCAGGCCAAGTAGGGGACTCTGATCTGTCACTATCACAAATTTGCATCCATAATGGTATTGGTGGAATCTCCTGACTCTAAATATAACCACCAGTCCTACTTTCTCTATCTGGTCTATTAATGATCTACATTATCCAAAGTCCTGGATGCATACACTATTGGGCGTAGTTCTCCATTGGGCCACCTATGAGCTACAGGACCTGGAACAGTTTTTTCCCTCCTGAGGCAAACATCCACTTTGGAAAAATGCCTCAGGACAATGTCCAAGTACACAGTGTTCCTTTTCAACTTTTTGTTATTTGAACATCAACTTTGCCAGATGTTCTCCATCATCAATTGAAAAATTAAACAGGCTGACAATACCCCAAATGGCAGTCTTGCATATTGGTACAAGGCATTTTGGGCATTAATTGTAGCATACTTCTAGAAATCAACACATAACCACAACTGCAAATAAGCATGGCTCGTATCCAACTTTGTGAAGGACAGCACCCCCCCCCCCCCCCGCAACCAGCTTTGAGTATAAATCCTCTATCAGAGGGATTGGGTACTATCCAGCAGCAAAAAGTGATTTACCATTTGTTTAAAAACCCCATAAAAGCAAATCATCTTGCTGGACTTCATAATCAGCATGACCTGCTGCCCATTCCACAAACTGGACTGGATTGACGATTCCTTCACTGTGCAGCCTTCTGATTTCTACCTCTACTTTTGTACACAAGGCAAATGGCACTCAGTGGGCCTCAGAATCATGGAAATGCTTCCTGGTCAATATGCAAGATGGCCTCAGCTTCTTTGATAGTCCCTAGACCTTCCTGAAAACGTTTTGGGTATTTAATTAGGACTTCACTCAAACAGCTGTTTTCTAATCAAGAAATGTTGAACCAACCTTTGTGAATCTGACTCAACCAATTTCACCCATTAAGATTAGGCCCAAGTCTTTTATCACAATCGGTGGTAACTGAAATAGCTGCTTCTCAAAAGAGATCTGAACCGATGTTGTACAAGAATCTACAAGCTCTCTGTCCAGTGAGGTCTTGCACAAACTTATGAGTTGGAGTCCAGAACAAATTTTGTTAAAACATTCTTCTGGGATCATTGAAATGGTCACACCAGTATTGACCTCCATTAGAACTAGTGACCAATTAACTTATCATTTGTTTTGATTGGTTCTAATTTGGATGTTGCTAAGTAAATTATCTGTTCCAAATCAAATGTAGGTTGGCTTTCCAGGGTATGTACTCTGGATACTGGCCTATGAGGTCTCTTACTCAACTTAGGTCAGGTAGGACTCTTTTGCTGTCTCAAGTCCTCATACCAACAAGAACTACAATGGATTGCTGGCCTGGATCCTGAAGAAAATTTTAACCATTTTGCCGAGGCTTTATTTTGTTTTAGAGTTTTGCTGTCGGCTGACCTAGATTCCCTCTGTGCAGTGATGCCATGTAACTGTCTTTACTGAAGTGGTGTTCTCCCACCTCAGTCAGATCAGTGAGGGTGTCCACTTCCATCAGAACAGCCTGCAATTCATATGTTCTACTTGCCAGTTTCAAATGATAAAGCTAGGTTTCGTACCTGTTCAAAGTTCAGTTGTGCTTCAGCTAGTAGACAATTTTGTAAACTTACATCATTATTCCCAGATCCCAAACTGTCACTGGGATAGATTCCTTCCAAATACTGGGCATGATCCTCAATGGAAGGGTCAAACAGACCAAGCTTCCCAAACAAAGGCACAATGTCAGAAATGCTCAACCTAACTCAAAGATGATCATTGTGAGTTTTATCAGGAACATGCTTTACTCTCATCACCACTGAAATAACTCCAAAGAGGCTAGTATCCTGTCACCTAGCCACCGTTTATTTATACATAAAGCATCCTCAAATATCATACTGTTTTTTCAGAGTGCCAGAATCTCTGACACAACTTTTATAAATCAGTCAACCAGGGCTCCCTGATTGGACCAGATTAACAGCCTTAATGAGGAAGATCATGTATATGAGGTCCAGCTGGCTTACCACATTGTAATTACTGCAGAAAATAGTTTGTGAAAGTTTTAATTCCTCTAAATTTTCATGGCTAACTATTTGAGTAAGTCACATGGAATCACCTAAAGTCTTTAAATCTAATTCAGAATTTGGGACTTTATTCAAGGATTTCAGAAGCCAGATAATTGTCTATCAGATGTTACAACTTGCTGGGTGAAGATAGTTGTGTCAGACCTTCTGCACCGTCCAAAATCACAACTCATTTGTGCTGAAACAATTATTTTCCTGTGGAATATCAGGACCTTTTCCATTTTTGATCAAAAGCAAGTGGTCATTTGGCTCCCTCTGGTGGAACTTGCATTACCTTATTGCGGATCAGTATGTTGTGAAGGAAAAGAAAATTGGAAAATATTTAAAAATTAATAAATAACCATTAAGTAATTTCATGTATAATATATTCAAATATTTAGTTTAAAATTCATGGGCCATATAATTGAATTTTAATGTGTTCCTGAACTATAAAATTAAACAAAAGTGTTAGATAATTTTTCTTTATATAGTGACATGAGCAAAGGACAGAAAATCATGGGTAGTGTGTTTGTGGCAGATACAGTACCTTACCGTTACTGTACTCACAAAAAAAGTGATTAGATTTCTTAAATTCAAGAAAAATGTTAAAAATGTTACTGTATACTACCTATAGTACTGTTCTTTGATAGTTTGAAAATTGAAGACTATGTAAATCTGATGCTTATTAGCATTCTGCACTAACTTCAATATGATATTGATTTTCTGATTATTGTAAATTGGTGGTGTGACTGATGTGTTATGGTGATCAGGTAAAAATTTAACCCAATACACTTGCAGAATGGATACAAGATCTTTCAATTGCTTTAAATACTATTCAGCATGCAACGATAAAAACTTGCTTAAATCAGTTCACGTCTCCATAGCCTTTTATTCTCAATCACTTTTCTCTTTTTACTCCATATTCCACACTGGATTTTCAAAAGTACATGAGATGAAAATACTTATTCTTTTCAACCATTCATGCAATGGCAGCATTTAATGCTCACACATGTTGCTCTTGATAATCTACAGTAGTGAGAAGCTATATATATTTATACAAATAACTTCTGGAATTTGGATTTCAAAGTAATGTTAGATTTGTGTGCATTACTTACAGGGTTTTCTTTTAAAAAAGATCAGAGCTTTTCTGGCACAGTGACCTAAACCCAACATTTGTCAGAAAACAGGTGACTACAGGCAACTGGGAGGTTAATTGAAATTTATTTATATTGTTAGGTTCAGGGCAGGTAGGGTAAACATTAAGGCCATTAGTCTTGTTTTCAGCTCAGAAACTCTAGGCTTGAACAATTTATTGAACCCAGTTCAGAAAGTAAATAAGGGTTGAGTTCAGAAACCAGTTCAGTTTCTTTCCTACAAGGAATTCAGGACAGTTCAGGGAATAAGTTGCTTCAGCAGAAGGGTTTAGCTTGTGCAGCTTCGACACCAGGAGAATTTAATTAGAAATCTGCAAGTTATTAGAACTGAGAACAATTACAGACTGAATTTTGTTTTTGGTTTAACTGCAACTTATGTCAAGGTTTTTGGAGGAATTTGCACCTCAAGGCCTAGCAAGGTTTCTTGCTATATCTTACCAAACTTGCTTCATTAAATAAAAAACCGAAAGAACTGTGGATGCTGTAAATCAGGAACAAAAACATGGTTTCTGAAAAAGCTCAGCAGGTCTGGCAGCATCTGTGAAGGAAAAACCAGAGTTGACATTTCGGGACTGGTGCTTCATTAACTACCTATCTCGCCGTTTAGGCACCCTACCAATGGATTCCAGCCCGTTCATAACCACACATTATTCTGGACACAGCTCAACACTGTGGGATATCCGGGAATTAGGTGACACCCTTTATTCTCCAAGTCATCTTTAAAAGGCTGTTTTGCACCCAGGCAAGCACTGTCACTTTACAGCTGCAGTGCACAGACACTGACATTTTCATGGGCGTGGTGGAAAGTGGGAAATGCCTCGCATTTCAGTACCTAGTTGGAATTTCCTCTTCTCCTAGGATTAGCAAGGGAGTGTACAAAACAAAATGCCAACCTGGTCTGAGGTTGCCATCCAGGTTAGAGCAACCTCAGCCATCTGGAGGAAAGACAGTGCTGTTGGGAGAAAAGTCAATGCCCATTGCCTTTCTGTCAGTGTAATTGTCATCCTCTTCTCCCTGGTACCTGATACTTACTCTGCTATTATAGCCACTTCTCAGCAAGGCCCATACTCTACATTTATAAAGGCTTTCTCACTTTTTGTCATTCAACCAACCCCTGACAATACTTACTCTGCATACCCTCCGAACTCCCTACCGCTCTCTGGAGACACTGCCCCATCTGCACCGTAAGTGTTAGCTGTGTCACCCACTTTCTTCCCCATAATACCCGCCTCTCTCATTCCAGGATGTAAACAGTCCACAATAGGGCAAGTAGAGGCAAGACAAGTAGTGGGGTCCCTCATCCCTTCTGTGAAGTGGCTTCTGATTCTGACAGCCTGAGGAAGGTGACTGCTGGTGTCCAAGCCTGTAGTCTGGTATGAGCTGTTGGGCTTGATGTGCTGGGGCCCCCTCGGCAAAGGTCATCCCACTTGACTTTACTGAGGACTGCTTACAACCATGGCAAGCTTCCTGTCTTTGTGTTTGTGCTAAACGGCATGTCAAGACAGAACTAGTGTGAGTCTGGGTAATAAAGTGTGGAGCTGGATGAACACAGCAGGGCAAGCAGCATCTTAGAAGCACAAAAGCTGACATTTAGGGCCTAGACCCTTCGTCAGCTCCACACTTTATTATCTGAGATTCTCCAGCATCTGCAGTTCCCATTATCTCCAGTGTGAGCCTGGTATTGCTGGGTGAGACAACAAAACACACATTAGAAAGGCAAGGCAGGGATACTGTGAGCATTGAGCCAAGCACAGAGCGAGCACAATGACGGCAGCTGGAACACCCGGAGATGCAGCCTGATCTAGTTCACAAGCTGAGTGAGTGTCCTTGCTGCAACATGACAATGATGCTTGGCAGTGCAGCCTGAGAAGCAGTATTAAAGGGTAGAAGCATCCTATAAGTGAATTTGAAATGTCTAAGGGATCTTAGAGGATGTCAGATGCCAATATCTGTAGATGTGGGGTGTGTCTGAATGGTGCCCTTGGACTATGTCCAGTGTCCAACACGAAAGTCCTTCGGAGTAATAAATTTCTGTTCTGTGTTAAAGAAAATCTGCAGCCCTGCCTGGAGGTGTTTCAGTAGCTAACCAACATGACTAAGCAAACAAAACAAAATCAGCCCAGGTTTCCTACTTATCCAGTCATACCATAAGCGGGGAACATAGCATTATCCTCTGATCTAGATAATAAGAAGAAAGCTATAAAGGGCTGTATCTTGTGCTGGCAGTGGGAATCCGACTGATTGACCTAAAAACACTGGAATGGTTTGACCCCTTTTGGGTTTTATTCCACGAGTTGCAACTTTCCTCACAAGTCAATTGTGTGGCACTGTAGCAAATGCCTTTTGCAAGTTCATATACATCACATCAATAACTTTCCCGTTATCAACTCCCTCTGCTCCCTCTTTGAAAACCTCCAAGTTATTTAGACATGATTTTACCTTAACAAATCCATGTTGCCTCTTTCAAATTAATCACACTTTTCCATGTGACGAATAATTCTATCCTGAATAGTTATTTCTAGAAGCTTCCCCATCACTGAATTTAAACTGACTAGTCTGTGATTTCTGGGCCACTTGTTACAGCTTTGTTGAATAGGGACATTATGTTTGCAATTCGCCTGTCCTTTGGCACAATCCTTGAATCCAGGAAAGACTGAAAGATAATTGCATCTGCAGGTTCCAGTCTCACTTCCTTTTTTATCCTTGTATAATATCATCCAGTCCTAATGCCGTGTTTAATTTAAAATACAGGCAACTTGTGCAACACTTCCTCCTTATCAACTTCAAACTTTTCTAATGACTGATGTGCCTCCTCAGTCACCATGGCCTGGGCAGCATCTGCCTTGTAGATAAGGTAAGATGCAATATTAATTTAACACAACTGTCATGCTTCCTCAGTCTAAATCTTCTTCTGGTTTCTAACCAAATCTACTCTTCCATTTATCACTACTTATGTGCTCATAAAAGACTTTGGAATTTTATGTCAGCCACCAGTCTTTTATCCTAGCACCTCCTTCCTTCTTTTATTTGCTTTCATACCTCCCTTCTTAACTGCGTGTATTTAGCTTGGTTCTGAACTTAATTACTACCTAACACCCGTCATAAGAATTCATTAATATAGTTTCTATTTCCTTTGCCATCCAGGCAAATCTGGATTTGCTTACCCTACTTTTCCCTTTTGAGGGAATATACCTTGACTGTACCCAAACTATCTCCTTTCTGAAGATTGGTGATAATGGGAACTGCAGATGCTGGAGAATCCAAGATAATAAAATGTGAGGCTCAACCAGCCCAGCTCTTCCCCTCCACCCACTGCATCCCAAAACCAGTCCAGCCTGTCTCTGTCTCCCTAACCTGACCTTCCTCTCACCCATCCCTTCCTCCCACCCCAAGCCGCACCTCCATCTCCTACCTAATAACCTCATCCCACCTCCTTGACCTGTCCGTCTTCCCTGGACTGACCTATCCCCTCCCTACCTCCCCACCTATACTCTCCTCTCCACCTATCTTCTTTTCTCTCCATCTTCAGTCCGCCTCCCCCTCTCTCCCTATTTATTCCCGAACCCTCACCCCATCCCCCTCTCTGATGAAGGGTCTAGGCCCGAAACGTCAGCTTTTGTGCTCCTGAGATGCTGCTGGGCCTGCTGTGTTCATCTAGCCTCACATTTTATTATCCTTTCTGAAGATTGTCCATTTTTCAACTACTGTTTTTCCTGCTAATCTTTTGTTCCAGTCTGCCTAGCGCACCTCAGTTCTTGACCCACTGAAGTCTGCTATCCACTAGTTGATAATTTTTATGCTGATTAACAAACTCAAGTTTCTACTGTCATCCTAAACTTTATTACATAGTGATCATTGACCCCTAAATGTTCCTCTGTTGTCACATCATGTACTTGGTCCACGTCATTCTCAAGAACTAGGTCCAGCAGTGCATCCTTTCCTGTTGGACTCAACACATACTCTTTATGAAATTCCCCTAATCATAATCCACGAATATTCCTCCCTTGCTGCTTTTTAAGATGAGCATTATCCCAGTCGATCTGGGAATTCAATCCATTATGATTACTCTATCTTATTTATACCTCTCTATAATCTCCTTGTAGATTTGTTCCTCTGTGTCATCCCCACTAGCTGGTGATGTATTACAACAAAGTAATTTCACCCTTCTCATTCCTTAGCTTTAGGCAAATCAAGCCTCTGAAAAATCATCTTTCTCCAGTAGGGCAACACTCGCCTGAGCCAAAAATAATACCCCTCCTCCTTTATTCCTTTCTTGTCTTTTCTGAACACATTGTAACCAGGAATGTTTAACAGCAAGATCTGCTCATCCTTAACCCAGGTCTTCTTTATCGTCACAAGATCACAATTCTACGTGGCAACTATACTCTGTGCATTCATAACATGAAGTTTAAGCTTGATTCAGACATCCTTATTCTCTCACAACAACAAAGTTGGTCGAAAAGCTCAGCAGGTCTGGCAGCATCTATGGAGGAGAAAACAGAGTTAATGTTTCGGGTCCGGTGACCCTTCAAACGTTAACTCTGTTTTCTCCTCCACAGATACTGCAAAACCTGCTGAGCTTTTCCAGCAACTTTGTTTTTGTTCGGTTCATACGTAACCCAACCAGATGTACAGGTGCCAACTTGCTCAAAGCAAGGCCCAGTGTCCCAGGAATCTAAAGCCCTCCTCCCTTACCATGTTTTCAGCTATGCATTCATCTGTCTTATCCTATTTCTGTACTCCTGCATGTGCCATTAGAAGTATGCTGGACATTCCTACTTTATGGCTCCTCCTGGCTAATTTTCTACCTATTTGACTTATCAAGTGGCAGGTCATGTAGAGAAGGTGGTTGAAAAATTCTTAGGATTCTGGGCTTTATACGTAGAAGCATATAGTGAAAAACACAGGAGTTCATGTCTCTGCTTCATAAAACACAGGTTTAGCTTCAACTGACGGCTAAGCATCACTGAGGATGTGAAAGCTTTAGAGATGGTGCAGAAAAAGGTTCCATTGATGAGGCATTTCAATTACACAGATAGACTGGGGAAGCTAGCAATGTCCTTACAGAAAGTCGAGTGAATATTCGATAATTGAGGGGTCGAGGGGAGATATACAAAAAACGATATGAGGGAGGGAAAATGAATGGGAAAAGTCTGGAATATTATTGCAGCGAGGCTGCATGCACTTGATGGGCTGAACGTCCCTCTGTTGTGCTCAAACTGCGGCCCAACATGTGAACATGGACAAGTGTCAATCTCTCAGGGACAACAACCCAAGCTGCAGTGTCACGGGGAAGGCTAAGGCATGAGCTGTCGATCACCCACGGCTGGATGGCGGTGAGCGGCGTTCGGAGCTCGACTGTCGGCGTCCGTGTTTGGTAACCAGGAGACGGCGGAGGGAGGCCGCCGCCTGGGATCGGGATCGAGCCTGGGCCCCCAACTGGGATGGCGGAGCAGGATTCAGCTACTCTGGTAAGGGAGGAGAAGGAGTGGGACACCGCGGTGGGCGTCCGGGGGTCCATCTGCTTGTTGTTATTTGCAACTCCCTCGTTTTCCCCCCTCCCTCCGTTCCTTCACCCCCCCCCCCCCCCATTCTTGTGTTGGAAACTTCCACATTGTCTCACCCTCGGGGACAGCCGACTTCCCCGTTAGTTGTTTACATGGTTTCCCTCGCCATCGGTGTCACGTCTCGATGAAAGACACTCCACCTCTGGCTTAGAGATTCGCTCTGGCATTCACCGTGTGGTTGTGTTACAAGCACTGACACCGCCTCACTCAGCTGGCACTGATGTGCTGGTCACTGTGGCGCACGACACGAATGGCATGGTGGGGTATCCTGTCATCAATCTCCGTGCAGTCATCCCGTCTTTGTTTGTGTGAACTGCATGCCCCAACGTGGATTTTCCTTTGTATGACCATGTCTTGATCTACCACTTGACATGTCCATCCTGGCCCTCCTCCAGTATCACACCGTTGTCACCCGAAAACTGGAGGAACAGCACCTGGGAGCCCTCCAACCTATTAGTCTCAATGTGGATTTTACAAACTTCAAAAACCTCCCCAACCCTGGCCTCATCTCAAGACCAGACCCCTCTCTTGACCTCACCTCCTTGACCTGCCTGTCTTCCCTCCCATCGACCCGCCCCTACCTCCTCACTGACCAACCCCCATCCCAACTCCCTACCTACACTCACCTGTACTGACTTCATCCCGCTTCCTTGACCTGTCCATCTTCTCTCCAACTACCCGCTCCACTATACACCTTCTATCATCACCTCCCCATCTCTCTATTTACTTCAGAGCCCCCTCCTCCCCTATTTCTGAAGAAGGGGTCCAGATCTGAAACGTCAGCTTTTCTGCTCCTGAGATGCTGACTGGTCTGCTGTGTTCATCCACCTCCATGCCTTGTTATCTCAGACTTCAGCATTGGCAGTTCCTACTATTTCTTATTTCATGTGTTGCCAGCTTGCGACCAACTCAACTTACCTTTCCAGATTGTGTAAGGCCATGAAATCTGTTTCTATACTGAATCTTGCAAGGTCCCCTTGACTGTTTATAATGTTTGCCACTCTTACACTTGGTAATGTTTGCTGAACTCTGCTGCCTTTCTGCTTGAAAAAGGATTCTCCCTTTTAGCTGATTGTTTGTAAAAGTACCTCCAAGGAGTTGCTGAATCAAACTTTTCCAGATTCTAGAGCTATTCCTCTCCTTTGCTGTTGATCATTTTGGCTTCTTTTCCTTAATTCCAAAGATGTGCAGGTTAGGTGGTTTGACTATGCTGAATTGCCCGTAGTTTCCGAGGATGTGCACACCCTCACTATTCACAGAAATTCATATGCTGCTGACCCTAATTTTTGCTTTATGTTTGGCCAATCAGTAAAAATCAGACCTATGGTGATTTATGTACTCAGTCACAGTTAGACAGCTACATAGCTCTTTCTGTGCTCTCACTCACAATCTCCCTTATCTTCCTTGTATCGGCCAGCAATTCTTGCAAGTTGTTTCATTCTGAATAATCATTTCTATGTTGCATATTGATGCCTTCCTAAAAGTTGATAAACTCCTTCCACCTTTTGACCAATTGTTGATTTATGTTTAGTTTGAAGGAGCACTGATGGAGGATATGCAGATAAGGCTGAGGGCAAAAAGCCACCAGAACCTCAAGTTGTCAAGTTTGAAGTAGGGGACAATTTTGAAGCACACTTTGTTCCTTCTGTCAATCACCAAGATCTTCTGTACATCAAAAATTGTGAATTAAAACTGAGATTTCATGTAACACCTGTTGCCACCTTTACCATTGTCCTTGCTGTTAGTCATATTAACTCCTTTCACCCTACTTCCAACCAGTTTTCAGTTTCTGGATTGCTCCAATTTTCGTCATTGTGTTTTCCAAGCTCATATTTTCCATTAGATCCATTTCCAACTCCCTCAGCACTGCTTTAAATCAAGTAGTAACTATAAAATTATCTTCTGTGGCCCTAATATTTGCTGACATTATTAATAGTTGCCCTTGTTCAGATATGTTTCTTTATCAGTACCATTGTGCTGACAACAAAAATAAGCAGGAGAGGTAAGCTGTGAAGAGGACTCAAGGAGGCAACAAAGTTATTGATAGGTCAAGTGAATAGGAAAAGATGTGGTAAATGAAGTATAATGTGTGAATATTTGAAATTGTGCATTTCAGCAGGAGGTATAGAAAGAAGCATGTTATCTGATTTTGGAGCTCTGAAATTCAGGAGAATCCTGGGTGCCCTCATGTGTGAATTGCAAAAGCTGTATTTGCATGTATGGCCAATAATTAGGTCATCAAACAATATGTTATGATTTATTGAATGAGAGAATTGAACACAGAAGAAAGGATGTTATACTTCACTTATACAGGGCTCTGGTGAGATTGCTTCTGGAATACTGTGCACAGTATTAGTCACCTTATTTAAAGAAGGAGACAAAAGCACTGGAGACAGCTCAAAGAAGCATTACTAGATTAATACCTGGAATGGGAGGTTGTCTTTTGACGGAAGGTAGGACAGGTTAGGCTTATATCCACTTGAGTTCAGAAGAGTAAGAGGTGACTTGATTGAAACAAGACATTACGAGAGAATCTAGATCTAAGGGTCGTCGTTTAAAAATCAGGGATTGTCCATTTGGAACCAGGATTAGGCTAATGCTCTTTCTGAGATTCGAGAGTCTTTGGAACTGTCTTCCTGAAAAGCAGAATCCCTGAATATTTTGAGGCAGAAGTAGATAAATTCTTGTTCAGCAAGGAGTTGAAATGTTATCAACAGTAGGCAGGAATGTGGATTTGCGATTATAATCAGATAAACCATGGTTTTATTGAATGTTGAGCAGGATTGAGGGACTGAATGGCTTACTCCTGCTCTTGATTTGTATGTTTGTTTCACTGCCTTCCTCAAAAGTTATGCCTTTTAATCTATCCATGCTGTTACATCCCCTGCTTTCTTTTGTCTTTAACTGTCCTTCCCTTGCTCAAGAAACATCTGATCATCTTTTGGCATTTTGTCCAGTTTATGAAGTTGAGATTGACAATTTGAATGAAAAATTGTAGCTGCAAGTCAGAGCTGTGCCTCTCCCAGTGCAGAGTGCTAGATGGTATGGCATGTCACTTTACTGCTGAAAATGGTGATGAAAATCTGGAAGTAAGTATCAGGGTGGGTGTGCACTGACATTGTTACAATGGGGTATTATTCTAAACAAAACTGATATTTCTGTAATCGTGAGTCTCTGTTAGAAGCAGGCTGTATATATGGAGAAACTTGTCATCCAAGTATAAAATTTTAGAGATTTCCAAAACTACCCTCTTACCCAGAGTTATATAAATGTTCATTTGTGTTGCTTATGTGCATTTCGTAATATCTTTGTGTGTAACATGGTTAATGAACTTCGGACAGCATCTGTTTCTTCTCATATAAGGTCATCCAGTTGTGCAAGGGGTAATTGAATGGAAGTAAATCATCATGTGAAAAGAACAAGTGGAGGAGGAGCAAATACTTGGGGAAGACTCCAAAGAAAAACTCAGTGTACTTATTTGAATATTTTTACTGTTGCAGGCTGCAATAAACTATTATTGCCAAAAGAGATATTTTAATCACATCCAGATCGCAGCAGACGAGGGACTCAAAAAATATGGCAATGATGCGGTGTTCTTGTTTTTTCATGCTTATGGTGTTCTTATGGAAGGTAATTCATTTCAAAGTAATTGCAAAATATATCTTTACATTATTCAAGTACCACCAATAACAAAACTTATTTCATAATTCAAAAATGTCTTTATTGTGCACACAAAGACCGAATTCAAGAAGCTATCCGTGAGCTCGAGACTGTTAAAGAAAAGCCGGATGTGTCTCTCTGCTCTATAATGGCTCTAATCTATGCTCATAAGAAGAGTTTAGCTCCAGGTGAGTATATGTCTCATAGAGTAAATAATAATAAATTTTGGAATAGAGACAATAAACCTAAGAGATGAAGTAAGATCCTGCATTACAAATATGTTAATTTAGATTTGATGCAATTTATGATACTGTGATGCAGTCAATTTCTTTTCCCTATCTCTGTACTTTGTAAGTTTGCACCTGTGGGGTATGACCATTTGTTTCACTGGAGATTGTAAATTCTAGGCAAAGAATTTTCCGATGGTTGCAACATTTAATTTTGCCTTGCAACAGGATGAGCATGTTGGGATATTTTAAAGGTCACACAAATCAATTCAATGGTCAGTAGACAGTCAGAGTGATAATTAGCAGCAAAGTTGAAAGTTGGGAGCTCAAGATTCCATGCAGGAAAACTGCTTTTAGTTGGCTGCATAGCAATTGGTGCTCAGGAAGCCACTCGGGAGTTTAGAAGGCAACAGGAGGCTGCTGGTTGCTAGGCAGTTAGGGCTAATAAGACCTGTCAACAATGTGGTTCTGCTCTGAGCAACTGGACAGCTGGAATTGTGTAGGCAAATAGATGCTAGACCATAGTCTTGTGATTCCAGTGGCATAATCCTATGAAGAAGGAGTGAGCAATTTGTGAGTAAATATTTAAACAATCACAATGAACAGGCAGAAAATAGCAGGGCATGGACCATGTATAGGCAGATGGAATTGGTTTAGAATAGCATCATGGTTGGCACAGACAACGTGGGCCAAAGGGCTGTTATCATCCTCTATTTGCTGTATGTCCTATGTAGTCATCAAGGTAGCCTAAGGTTTTTGATGGAAATCAGAGACTAGAGCTTTGAAAGGGAAGAACTAAATCCCTCGTGAGAGCGACAGTGCAAAATAATTTCTGTTACTATGAGTTCAATCGGAGCTGGGTTTATTGCTGAGGAATTTGTGGAATTGTCTTCTTTGTATCTGCAATTTAATATGCAGTTTGTTTGGCTACAGTTTTCCAGTTAATTCAAATATTCATATTAATTCTGGATTTACTGTCCAACCCAATTTGTTTGTAGGCAATCTATGTTTTATACTGTTTTAAACAAAACCTTACTTCTAAAAAGGGGTAACATAGTGTGAAGCTGGAGGAACACAGCAGTCCAGGCAGCATCAGAGAAGCAAGAAAGTTGATATTTCTGATCAGGTCCCTTCTTTCAGAAATGGGGAGGGGGAAGGGAGCTCAGAAATAAATAGAGGAGAAGTGGGGCTAGGGAAGGTAGGTGGGATGGTGATAGGTGAGTCCAGGTAGGGAATGATCAGTGGGATGTCTGCGGCAGGTGGGAGACATGGTGAACAGTTTGTGTCAGGTCAAGGAGGCAGAGATGAAAGGGAAAGTGGGACATGGGATGAGGCTGGGGTTGGGGAGATTTGAAAACTGTTGAAATCCATATTTAGGCCATTGGGCAGTAGAGTCCCAAGGTGGAATATGAGGTGCTGCTCCTCCGGTTTGTGGGTGGCACTATTCTGACATTGGAGGAGACCCAGGATGAACATGTCACCCCGGGAGTAGGAGGGAAGAGTTAATATGGTTCACGACCAGAAGATGCTGTTGTTTGACAAAAGCAGGGTGCAGGTGCTCTACAAAACAGCCTCTGCTTGGGGTCAATGATGTAGAGGATGCCACCTCGGGAGCAGCACATGAAATAGACCAAGTTGAAAGACGTGCAGGTGGACCCCTGTCTGATTTGGAAGGTTTGTTTTGAATGGAGGCAAGGGGGGAGGTGTAGGGGCAGGCATAGCACTTCCTGCAGTTGCAGAGAAAGGTGCCGGGGATTGTAGTGTTAGTGGTGAGTGCGGAGCAGACGAGGGAGTCACAGAGAGAGTGGTCCCTATGAAAGTCAGATAGGGGTGGGATGGGAAATATTTATTTGGTTGTGGGATTGGATTGTAGATGGTGGAAGTGGCAGAGACTGATACGTTGGATGTGGAGGTTGGTGGGGTGATATGTGAGGACAAGGGCGATTTTGTTTTTAATTTTGTTGGGGGGAGGGGTTGTGAGAACAGAAGTGCAGGAATTGCAAGAGATGCAATTGAGGGCAGTTTTGATCCTCAGAGAGGGCAATTACAATCCTTGAAATAGGAGGACATCTGGGATTTGCATCTCAAAGCTTTTGTTTGAGTATACGTACTAGCTGAAAGATGTAAAACAATATTTTCATTAAATAAAATGTGTCATGAAATAAAGGGTTATTATATCATGTAGATGAGCATTGAGTTTAGTTACAAAAATCCTGAAATTGATTTGTTTTTGCATTGATAAAAAGATCGTGATGCCATTCATGAGCTTGATAGCAAACTAAAAGAAGACCGGAAAACTGCAGGACAGGCAGCATTGTATTTTGCGGGCCTCTTCCTTTGGCATATTGGGCGTCATGATAAAGCTCGTGAATACGTTGATAGAATGATTAAGCTTTCTAATGGAGCAAAAAAGGTTAGTATACTTTCGATATATAATGCAACAGAGAAATTGATAATATTAACAAAAGGAGATTTACTTAGATGAATGTCCAGTATTGCCATTGATGTACCATGTTAAAGTATATAAAATGCCCACAAAGTATGACTGTAACAGAAGTATGTATGACAATATCTATGTTTGAAATTACCATATTGTCCTTGTGAAATTAATTATATCTGAGTACATAAAGACATCGGACAGGATTTCCTCTGTGGGCTTTACAACATTTTTAACATGTTCAAATGAGCGTCAGAAGCCTCCAATCAGTATTTATAATATTTTTCTTGAGTTGACCAAGTAATGGCCAAAGATTTGGGAAATTTCATTTTGCACCTGACAGTAATCTTTAGTGGGCCTCTTAATGAATAACAAATTCAAATTGACTAACTGCAGGACATGGTGATGGGTAAGCCTGCCACCCTGTCATCCCCCAAACTCCATGCTGCCTGTAAGTACTAGGCTGTGGTGTCATGCAGCACACTGACTGTTAGGGTGAACTTACTTATTTACCCGCTCTGTGCCCATCCCCATCTAGGTCTAAACAATTAGTTCTTAAACGAGATCAGTTCAGTATATTGACTACAATTTTCTAGATTGCTGTTCCAACGTATTTTACACAAATTTGTATGTCATAATGTTTGTTTGAGGCACCGTGAGACAACTATATATGTAAATGCTTCCTATAGCAACAATATAAATTTGTTCACATCATTTTTATATTCATCTTGCTAACACTGGAAATTAAATGCTCTTTTTATTTTAGTTTAGCCTCCCAGCACTTTTCTCCCAGCTGTTTTCTGTTCACATTCAAATTGCTATCATATATCTGAGCTCATTTTGCAAAGGAAAATGTATGTCATCCTAATTTTTAAATCTAATTTTGATTACGTTTGTAATTGAAATGTAGAAAAGCTTAGATGGTTTCAAATAATTTGAAATATATCATTTGTGTTACAGTTTATTTATACTTGGCAATAAATCTATCAACTGGTATCAAGCTTGAAAAGTTCAGAAATGTTGTGGAGTATTTATTAAGCAGTTATTTACATTAAATTAAGTCATTCAGTTTTAACAGATGTTTGATCAAACAATAAAATTTCAGTGCAAAGTATACAAAGGAACTTACCATTATAGAGTGTATATCTTTTTAAGCCAAACTTAAAAACCCTCCCAGTTATCTGATTGTTATATTTACCAGACTGAATACACCTAACCTTTGTCAATGTAATTGACTTTCAACTGCCCTTTGGGCAGCTAGAGATTGGTAATAAATGCTGGCCTGGCCAGCAATGCCCTCAGCTTGTGAATGAATAATAAAGAAAAAGAACATAAGTATTCCGCCAAATGCCACTTGTGAGCAACTATGTATATTCTAAACATGATTCATATTTTCTATCTGTGGTTAAATTTTTATGTGGTCGAATGCAGGATTAAACAGGCAGTAATAAGTATTAAAATTTCCAATTGGGTATTTTGATCCATGCATTATAAACTTGTCAACATGTTGTAAATTGTATCGGTAACGAGAATTTAGCTTTACTGAACCATTTTACGGGAGAAATTATCTGATCATTTACCTTTTTTTTTTCTTCTGTGGTTTAATGTTACTAATCACAGTTTTTCTTTTAAATCGACTAGATTTAATCCTTGTTATTTGTGGATTCACATACTTGTGAGGTTGGTCCATGATCCCTTTTTTTAAAATCTGATTGACTCATCTGGTTTTGATTGGGTAGTCCTTCGTGGTAAAGAGGAAAGTTGCATAGGATCATCATCCATGTTTGTTATCCATAGTAAGTTTGTGCTCCATTTCCAAAGATAGTCAGGAATTGGTGTCATATATCTCACTGGCGTATTGCTTGTGATGACTCAGAGCTATGCTGCAGGTCTCAACTCATATTTTATCAACTGATTCAGCTGCTTAAGTGGGAAAAAAAAACATAAAAGGAAAGTACTGCAGATACTGGAAATCTAAAACATGAACAGAAATTTCTGGAAGCACACAGAAAGTATATGTTTAGTTAGGATTGAAGGTTTAATTAACTTAAAATGATTATTGCTGGTCAGTGTACAGAGCATTTTTTCTGCCTTATTTCAATAACTGCCACTATTTGATTATTTCTGTGTAAACAGCTCTTTGAATGCTCTTTTAGATCAATGGTTTTGTAATTTGTAATTGGGGACATCAAGCTGCAATGTTAAATAAGAGTATGGAGCCACGGAACAAATTCTGCCATATCACTGGCAGTGACATCATAGGCACTGTGACTGTGTGGGTAATGAGCACACTCCCTTGCAGTAGCAGTGGCAGCAGATCTGCCTATAAAATATCAATGATTGATATTTAAATCTTTGGCTGATTTAATACATGGATCTTCCATCTACTGCAATGATTTTAAAAAGAAACAAAAATGCTACCTTACAATGACCTTGAAACTGACATAGAATAGACAAAATTCAGTCAGAACTGAAGTTAATATTTTATCAAAGGCAATGAAACCAGTCAGCCTGGACATCTGGGAGCCTTCATCAATTTGATGTGTACCATTTATGAGAATCTTCACACACCTGAAGATGACACATTGCCTACAATCTAAGTCTGGAATAGCAAAAATGTCAGATAGAATATACAAACAAATATACTACTAGTTCAAGGTCTTGTTCTTTTTTGGCAAAAGAGGACTAAAGATGCAAAGATACACAGGCTGAGAGCAAACAGAGTTGTGACAGCATTGTCTGTCTCCCTCTCTCTCTCTGTCTGTCTCTCTCTGTCTGTCTCTCTCTGTCTATGTCTGCAAGACAAAACATGCCTGGTAACACTGACTGCCAAACTGATAAGGAACATGAGAAAATGAGAGCTTAAAATATAACTGCATTATTCACTACTGATTGGCCCAATTAATCAACTAACCAAGATAATAAAATGTGAGGCTGGATGAACACAGCAGGCCAAGCAGCATCTCAGGAGCACAAAAGCTGACGTTTCGGGCCTAGACCCTTCATCAGAGAGCTCTCTGATGAAGGGTCTAGGCCCGAAACGTCAGCTTTTGTGCTCCTGAGATGCTGCTTGGCCTGCTGTGTTCATCCAGCCTCACATTTTATTATCTTGGAATCTCCAGCATCTGCAGTTCCCATTATCTCTAATCAACTAACCAGTTTTTTTCTCTCTCAGGTTAAAACATTACACCTCAAAGACATCTAAAAGGACTTTAAACCATGTAGTTTTCAATCTTCTATTGTACTGAATGTAACAATGTTGTACCTGTGTGTGAGAGAGCTCAAATGATTTCAGGAAGATCATCTGCTTAACATTGTGCCCTTATTATGTTTCTCTGTACTGTCATGTAATAAACTCACTCATTTTTAATTCCAGGAAACAATGCAAATGGTCTCATCCCACCACTGTTAAAAACTAATTAACTGCAGTTTAATTGAAGAAGGGTATGGTTTCATGTTAAAAGGAACTAGAAAAATTGTGACTAACTGAAATGCCTTAAAAGAATGAGAGCTAGATCATCTCTTCTCACCCAGTTGTAGCAACAGTAATATGCTTGCAGCTGATTTAAGTGCAGCTCTACGAGCCTGAATGTTTGCATCTCAGTCAAAAAAATGACGTACTGATTCCTGAGAAGTTCACCTTGTTTCCCCATTTAATTAGACTCTATATTGACTTAATATTTCGACCCTCACCTGATGCATGGTGACCCTCAGATTAAATTAACCACCATTAGTCTATGTGTCATGAACTAGCAATCCATTGGCTCTCTGTGACTGTGGCAACTTTACCCCTTTTATTCACGACATATATCAATATGATAATTTGTGTACTGTCATTACATAGGGCTTGATTTTGAAAGGATGGATTGAGTTAACCAGTGGGAGAGACGCATACGCTAAAAAGGCCATCAAATATTTTGATGAAGGAATCCAAGATGGAAATGATGTATTTGCTATGATGGGCAAGGTGAGTTAAGAATGTGAAAATAGTTGTAGAAGTAGGATAGATGAAATTGGACTTCAGTGATTGTACAGCATGGGTGACAGATAAGACTTCAAACAAAATTGTTTGAATATATTTTTCAATGTATGTTGCTTAACATCAGTAAGCAATTATTTGTAGAATTAATTCCTCGAGTTTTATGTTTATTCTGTTCTATCCTCCCCTGACTGCACACTAAATCTTTCTAAATTCAACAAAGGTAAAGAAAAATGCTTTTAAAATTGTATTTTTTTTTCTCTTTTGAGTGCATGCTTTCATTCGTCACTCTCAATTATGTTTGCTTGGTTACTACAGCATTGTCATTTTGCATATGCTGTTAGCTGTGAACTTGGTTATGATTTAAATCCAAAAATCTCGTTTACAGAAAGAATGAAGCCACAATATCTCATGGTTTAAAAACCAAAAGAATTTTGACGACGAATGCCAATACTTTGAGGAAATGGGTTCAGCTCCTACCATGAACACAGCAGGCCAAGCAGCATCTCAGGAGCACAAAAGCTGACGTTTCGGGCCTAGACCCTTCATCAGAGAGGGGGATGGGGGGAGGGAACTGGAATAAATAGGGAGAGAGGGGGAGGCGGACCGAAGATGGAGAGTAAAGAAGATAGGTGGAGAGAGTGTAGGTGGGGAGGTAGGGAGGGGATAGGTCAGTCCAGGGAAGACGGACAGGTCAAGGAGGTGGGATGAGGTTAGTAGGTAGCGGGGGGTGCGGCTTGGGGTGGGAGGAAGGGATGGGTGAGAGGAAGAACCGGTTAGGGAGGCAGAGACAGGTTGGACTGGTTTTAGGATGCAGTGGGTGGGGGGGAAGAGCTGGGCTGGTTGTGTGGTGCAGTGGGGGGAGGGGACGAACTGGGCTGGTTGAGGGATGCAGTAGGGGAAGGGGAGATTTTGAAACTGGTGAAGTCCACATTGATACCATATGGCTGCAGGGTTCCCAGGCGGAATATGAGTTGCTGTTCCTGCAACCTTCGGGTGGCATCATTGTGGCAGTGCAGGAGGCCCATGATGGACATGTCATCAAGAGAATGGGAGGGGGAGTGGAAATGGTTTGCGACTGGGAGGTGCAGTTGTTTTTTGCGAACTGAGCGGAGGTGTTCTGCAAAGCGGTCCCCAAGCCTCCGCTTGGTTTCCCCAATGTAGAGGAAGCCGCACCGGGTACAGTGGATGCAGTATACCACATTGGCAGATGTGCAGGTGAACCTCTGCTTGATGTGGAATGTCATCTTGGGGCCTGGGATGGGGGTGAGGGAGGAGGTGTGGGGACAAGTGTAGCATTTCCTGCGGTTGCAGGGGAAGGTGCCGGGTGTGCCGGGTGTGGTGGGGTTGGAGGGCAGTGTGGAGCGAACAAGGGAGTCACGGAGAGAGTGGTCTCTCCGGAAAGCAGACAGGGGAGGGGATGGAAAAATGTCTTGGGTGGTGGGGTCGGATTGTAAATGGCGGAAGTGTCGGAGGATAATGCGTTGTATCCGGAGGAGTTCCCTCCCCCCATCCCCCTCTCTGATGAAGGGTCTAGGCCCGAAACGTCAGCTTTTGTGCTCCTGAGATGCTGCTTGGCCTGCTGTGTTCATCCAGCCTCACATTTTATTATCTTGGAATCTCCAGCATCTGCAGTTCCCATTATCTCAGCTCCTACCATGATGGCTGATGGTATTTTAATTCAATGAATAAGTCTGGAATTCAAAGCTAGCCTCAGTAACAGTGACCTTGAAATATCTGGTTCATTAATGTCCCTTAATAAGGAGAGATACCATCCTTATCTGGTCTGTCTTACATGTGATTCCAGTACCACAGCCATGTGGTTGACTGTTAACTGCCTTATGAAATTACACAGTAGGCCAAATCCGTCTAAGGACATATAGAATGGGAAACAAATTCTGGTCTTGCTGGCAGTGGTCACATCTCATCTCATAAAACAATAAATTTAAACATCAGGTAAGCATCGAGACTCAAACCCTGAATGCAGTCCGAACTAAGATGTTGCAAAAGAATATTCCACTTAGCCAAACTATCGTTTGTAGCAATCTTCTCAAGAACACAAAATGCCCTCATAACTTTATCCTCACAAAATTTAAAGCATAGGGCAAATTTTCCTAGCTCAGTCTGAAACTGGAGATTTAATTCAAATCAGCATCTAACCTGCTAGCCATTCCCTGCTCATGTTAATAAAGCCTTAGTCTGCCCAGCTTAAAGAATTGTTCATTTGCCATATAAAACTTCAGTTCTAGTTTGAATATCTCTCTATCTTCTTTTTCCCACTTTTGCATTTGAGTTAACTATTATACAAGAGAATCCTAGCTGACTTGGTCTACACTTTCTCTTAGACAGGATTTTCTTCTTCTAATTCTCAGTGCTATGCTCATGCCTTGATTTGATTGATTGATTGTATTTTTCTTGCTGCTTGTAACTATTGCTATTAATAAAAATTTTGTAAATTGTCAAAAATCACTTAGGCATAAATGTTCTCCCTCATGAGAAACTTCAGTAGTTTACAAAGCCATTCTGCTTTCTAATAGGTCCAGTAAAATTCACCATGAAATCCGACTAGCCAAAACAATGGCAAACCCCAGTGCCTATAGCCACTCGCAGCCCCAGTTTTTTTCAGATCTTGGTCAAGATCTTATATGAAGAAAAGCAATCTGAAATTTCAGTTACATACTGGAAGAATTAAGCCTTGATAATTTTACAGTGCATACTATACAACATAATTTTAACTATGCAAAGCAAAAATTAAATACTCTTTGATAACCATGTATGTTCTAAAATCAACATTAACGTGAGTTAAACATGAATTAAAAGGCAAATTGTGATTGATTTATAATCTATAACTTATACTCTAAATACCAAATACAATTAAGACATGTTAGAAATTGACTTGGATGTGCATCCATAGGTGCTATTAATCTCTTACTTTCTTTCAAGTCCTTTCAAACTCTATTCTTGACCTCTTCTGAGATTTAACTTGAACCTCAACTGTTAGCAGTGCATGAGCAGCCCATTGGAGTGCTCTTCAGCAAAACCTCTTCAACACTGCTTACAATGGCCTTGATGCCAAATATCCATCAGTGTTACCTTCATGTAAGAAAAACTGTTGTGTAAAATCAGCTTATCGGTCTAGCTTCCATCTTCTTTGGCCTACACCCTACTAGATTCATAATTTCCCTTGGGATCAAGGTTCAGTTTCCTTTACTGTGGAGTCATGTGTACTGACATGACTATACAGTCTGATGTTGGATCTATACACTGTGCTGCAGGTGCCGTTTGAAGAGACGTGTGTGTGTGTGTGTGTGTGTGTGTGTGTGTGTGTGTGTGTGTTGCACACTCTTTGCACTTTTTGTGCCTGACTTGTTGGAGGTATTCATGACATTTGACAATCTTCAGTAATTTCTTCTCCAGATTGGGTGGTCTTGGGCAGGAGCTTCCTATGATTGAATAGGATTGTTGCATTTTTTTTCACAGAGTCGTTAGAACATCCTTTAAGCGTTTTCTCAGTTCTTCTGGTAACAACTTGCCATGGAGAAGTTGTTTTGGAAATCTTTTGCCAGGCATGGAGACAGTTTGGCCCACTCAACACAACTGATTGATAATAACCTGTGCCTCATTGGGAATGTTGCCTGAGAGAGGAGACAGATTTTGGAGGAATTATCCTGTGTGACTTTTATGTAGTTTAAATTAAAAGTTAAAAGATTTACCAATTAAATAGAAATGTATTTACAATACCAAATAATGGTAGTTATCAATGGAAGTTATCAACCAATATTATGCCATAGGATAATTTTTTTTCAGTTCTGTGATCTTGTTCTTCCCAAAATTATAACTTGGTTAAGATATTTAGTTAGTGTTTTTTCATATTTCCATTTTAGTTCCAGAATATTGTTTCTTTTTGAAAATAGGCACAATATCTTGAGATGCGTCAGAACTACTCTGGAGCTTTGGAAATGGTAAACCAGATGATAGTTCATTTTCCTGGCTTCCTGCCGGCTTTTGTAAAGAAGGTAGAACTCCAGCTAGCCCTGCAGGATTGGGACCAGACAATTGAGACCGTACACAGGTAAAGAAATCAGTATGAAATCAGTCTTATCAAATCTTAGCAGTGAGAGGATAGACCAAAATGTTGTGTTGGAGCTGCTTAAAAACACCATTTATTTACAGGAAAGGAGAAATCTCACTTTGCACTTAAGTTGAAATAAATCATCTCCAGTCAGTCTCTATGGAATAAGATTACAGTAGTTACTTCCATGTATCCATTGCAAATTTTAAAAGTTAAAAGAACATTACTGTTTTTTTAACATTAAAATCAATTAAGAATGTAAGTTTACATAATGTCCAGAACTATCAACAGATGTACATTCAAAGTTATAATTCTCTGGATTGTTGTGAATGTTGCTAATGTATTTATAATTTGATGTAGATATTTCCAACATGTTAACGGTTTTACTTCTGTAGGAAAATAGAAGATACTGGTGATAACCTAACATTTTATATATTTTTGTGATGTAGAGGGTTGAGCAATTTCAATTCTTGATTTTAAATTTGTCTTAGCATTTATATTCTGCAAAAACAATGTTCAATGATAAGTGTTCGTCAATGAGTAAATTTAATCTGTCTGGTAAAAGTTAGAGATTGAGATTCAATACATGTGAATGTACTTTATTGTGGTAATTTAAAATTTGTTCTCAAATCTTATTACAGACTCTTACAGAAGGATAGTCATAATTTTGAAGGTCTAGGGATGCTGGCCCTTCATTCTTTATGCAGAGAGGGAAATATTAAGGAGGTATGGAAAAAGCTATAATGAAGCAACAGTTAACAAATATTTATTTACCTTGTCGCAGACATTTACAGCACGCAAACAGACCATTTGGTCCAACTTGTCCATACCAACCAGATATCTTGACCCACTTGCCAGCATTTGGCCCATATCCATTTAAACCTTTCCTATTCATATACCCATCCAGATGTTGTAATTGTACCAGCATCCACCACTTCCTCTGGCAGCTCATTCTATACACACACCAATCACTGCATGAAAATGCTGTTCCTTAGATCGTTTTTAATGTTTCCCCTCTCACCTTAAACCTTTGTCTTCTAGTTTTGGACTTCCCCACCCTGGAGAAAAGACCTTGTCTATTTACACTGTCCGCGCCCTTCATGATTTTATAAACCTCTATAAGGTCACCCCTCATCCTCCGATTCTCAAGGGACAGTAGCTCCAATCTGTGTGCAACCACTCCCTATAGCTTGAACACTCCAAACCTGGCAACATGCTTGTTAATCTTTTCTGAACCCTTCCAATTTTCACAACATATTCCTGGAGCAGAGAGATCAGAAGTGCAGATGGTATTCCAAAAATGATCTAACCAATGTCCTGGACAACTGCAGTATGACTTCCCAGCTCCTATACTCAATGTACTGACCGGTAAAGGCAAGCCTACCAAATGCTTTCTTCACTATCCTATCTACCCGCAACTCCACTTTCAAGTAACTATGAACCTGCACTCCAAGGTCTTTTTGTTAAGAACACTCCCCAGGAGCTTGCCATTAAGTATATAAGTCCTGTGCTGATTTGCCTTTCCAAAATGCAGCACTTAACATTTATCAAAATTAAATTCCATCTGCCACTCCTCGGCCCATTGGCCCATCTGATAAAAATCCCATTGTACTCTGACAGAACCTTCTTCGCTGTCCACTACACCTCCAATTTTGGTGTCATCTGCAAACTTACTAACCAAACCTTCTATGTTCACATCACTTATGTACTTATAATGTCAATGCTTGTCAGATCCAACAACTGGGGGTCAGTAGTATAATCTGATAAGATTTTCCTAAATTTCTTTGTTACTCATTCAAAGTCGTTAAATCTCTCATCAGTTATTAAGACCTGTGCCTATAAAATTAAAGGCTAGTTTTGTAAAATGTTCTCTGTATTGTAATCAAATCATCTGACTTGATTTTTGAATAAAATGCATAGAGATCGTTTTTAGCATTTTTAAGTGGAAGATGTACTCTATGTTTTGCCGGGATTGAGCATCCTCCAATCAAATCTGAAATTTCATTGATTGTTTGTGATATTTCCAGTAAGGGCCTATGAATGAACCAATGAAAACTTAGAACCTTTCACGAGGAGACAGTGGTGTAGTGGTAGTGCCATTACACTGGTAATCTTGTGTCCCAGCCTGATGTTATGCCGACCCAAATTTGAATCTCACCAAGGCGGATGGTGCAATTTGCTTTCACGAAAAATGAAGTTGAAAGCCAGCCTAATAGCAATGATGCAACCATTTTTGATTTTCTATCAAATTGCGAAAAGCTCCCTGGTTCACTCATGTCTTTTTTTTAGGGAGGAAGAAAAATGCTAACATTACTTGATGTGGCTTACACATTATTCCAGCAATACGCTTGACTCTTAACTGGCCCCTAAAATGACCAAGTAAGCCACTGGGTTCAAAGCAATTAGGGATAGACAATTGATGGCTGCTAGAGCGATGGTCGCATCCCATGAATGAATTATTTGAGTATGAGGAGAGCAAAAATTGAAACAGCAAATTTATTTAAGTTTCACAACTAGTAAAACACAAAAAGATCTATTAAAGTGTACCATTCAAAGTGTGTGAACTGGAATTCATGTTATTCATTGACGTCTTTCCAGGCTGGCTCTAGACTTGGTGATCTAATCAGTATATTGGACCGTTTTGAACCACATAATCCTGATCTTTTTTATAAAATGGCATTGGCCTTCAGTAGGATGGTAAGTTTTTGTCAATATTTCAAAATAAAAATGTTTTTGTGATAGCTTAGGCAATTTGATTCAATTAGTAACTAAAATATAAGAGCCATGTTTGATCTCATTCTATCCTGAGTTAGTTAATTGCTGACAAAGTAGAAATAATAACAACTCCTTTCTGGAGACTTAGAATAGAGACTAGGCCATTGGGCAAAGTTTTCACTTTTATTTGATAATTTGCAAACTCTCTCCTGGAAAGATGTATGAAGATTGAGTATCAAAGACTTCAGGATTCATGAAAATTTGCTTAATATTAGTTAGTTTAATAATGCCGTTGGTACCCAGTTATGACTGTTGTTTCCTTCAGGATAGCTACTAGATCAACCCACATTCCAATAAGCAGCCAATGTTGTGGGCAGTGGGGGGATGTGTCTTTTTTTTAAAGAAAAGACTAGGATTTAGTTTTTTTCTAGAAAAACGAGTTCACCTTTTAATATTTCTAATATGTTAAGTTTGGGCTGTCATTAAGCATTAAGGATTAAGGATTTTGTAACAGGATACTTTTAACTAATTTACTGGAGTTCTTTGAGAAAGTAACAGCAAGGTGGATATAGGGGAACAGGTGGATTTGGTGTACTTGAATTTCCAAAGGGCATTTGATAAGGAGCCACATCTAACGATAAGCCTCAAGTTGACACAAAAATAGGTGATAACGCAAGTAATGAGAATGAGATGAGAAGTCTGCAGAGTGATATAGACAATCTAAGTTTGTCGTTAGCAGATGGAAAATAATGAGAAAACATTACCACATACACATTGGCAGCAAGACTAGAGTAGATATAAATATTATCTACACATAGAAAGCTGCACCACAGCGTGGGTGTCCTCATGCCAAAATCACAAAACTATTAGCTTCCACGTTCAGCAAATAATAGGGAAAGCAAAACAGAATGTTGGCCTTTATTTAAAAAGGAATGGAGTATGAAAATAGGAAAGTCTTACTAAAACTATCCAAGGCACTAGTCAGACTGAATCTAGAATCCTGTGAACAGTTTTGGTCCCCTTATTTGAGGAAAGATGTACTGGCTCTGGAAGCAGTGCAGAAAAATTTCACAAGGTTGATCCGTAGATTTTCTTATGTGGAGGAAATGAATAGATTGAGTCTGTACTCATTTTAAAAAAAAAAGTCACCATAACTACTGGACAATAGAGCTGCTGTCTCATGAGAGAGAGAGAAAATTGATACTTGTTTAACCTGAGGGTCACCACATCTCAGGCAAGGGGGATATTGAAAAGGAGGGCCATTCATCGTAACCTCAGCTGGTACAGGAATTGGACACATGCTGTTGCCATCACTCTGTGGTGCAAACCAGCCATCCAGCCAACTGAGCTAATTGAGCCACCCTGTCCTCATTAGAGTTTGGATGAATGAGAGGCGACCTTATTGAAACATGAAATTCTTAAGAAACCCAAAAAAGTAGATACTGAAAGATTTTTTTCCCTTGTGGAACATCTGACCAGAGGGCATAATCTCAGAGTAAGCAGTCAATCAATTAAGACAGAGATGAGGAATTTTATTCTCTTAGTAGTGAAGCTGTAGAATTCTTTACTACAAAGGGCTTTTGAGGCTGGGTCATTAAGTGTAATCAAATTTGAAATAGATTTTTAATCTGTAAGGGATTCAAGGGTTATGGCAAAGGCAGGAAAGTGGTTTTGAGAATTTTTGGGTCTCAGCCATACTTTCAGTGAATGGAGAGCAGAACTGATGGCTCAGATGACCTGCCTCTGTCTTTGCATCATATGATCTTGGTGTGGTAGGTAACTCATAGCTAAAGGACTGATTAGCTAAAAATGAGCAGTGACTAGTGATAGAGATAGTAGGAACTGCTGGTGTTGGAGAATCTAAGATAACAAGGTGTCGAGCTGGATGAACACAGCAGGCCAAGCAGCATCAGCGGAACAGGAAAGCTGAAGTTTCAGGTCTAGACCCTTTTTCTCAGAGACTGGTGTTAATTGGGTGTATTGGTTTGGTAAGCTGTAATTATTAATGTGCCACAGGGATCAGTGCTGGACCTTCAAATATTTACAATACACAATAAAAAGACTTTTAAGTGACCAAATATATGGCTGAATTTGTCAATGACATTAAGATAAGTAGAAACTAAATTGCTAAGAGGAGGTAAGCAGCTTATAAAGATTCAGTGAGGAGTAAAGCTTTGACAGATGGAGCATAATGTAAAAAATGTGAACGTGTCAACTATTGGCAAGAAGAAGAGAAAAATGGTAGAGCATTGCATTGAAATGGAGAGAGATAGCAGAACCTTTACAGGTACAGAGTGGTATTGTAATTTCACCTTTTTTAAATGGACATCTTCTGATTTGTAAATATTGATTGCAAGTTTTTGATTCTCCTATGAAAGAAAACAGCCTCTCCAGTTCTAACCCCAATAAAAAGTAGTAGAATGTCCAAGCCTGATAGTGTGGGTGCTTTGGAAAATTTGAAGGAAGAATTTCAGCTCCTTTTGGCCCACATGGAGCGCTCTTAGGTAGATGTCTTCATCTCAAAGTTATTCTCAATTTACTACATCTGTTTGAGTTTCTGTGCTTCAGGAAATCTATCAGCCACTGTTAAATCTTCAAAGTTTAACCTGAGACTTGAGCCACATCAGCATAAGAACATAAGGATTAGGAGCAGTATTAGGCCCTTCGAACCTGCTCTGCAATTCTTTAAGATCATGGCTGATCTTTTCGTGGACTCAGATCCACTTACCTGCACTCTCACCGTATCCCTTAATTCTTTTATTGTTCAAAAAAAGTCTACCTTAGCTTTAAAAATGTTAAATGAAGTAGCGTTCACAGGGCAAGGAATTCCAGAGAATAACAACCCTCAGGGTGAAGAAGTTCCTTCTCAATTCAGTCCTAAATCTGCTCCCTCTATTCTTGAGGCTATGCCCTGTTGTCCTAGCTTCACCTGCCAGTGGAAACATCCTGTCTACTTCTATCTCATCTATTCCCTTCATAGTTTTATGCTTCAATAAGATTCCCACCTCAATCTAAATTTTAAAATGCTGGTCACCTGTTGAAAGTGACTGCCACCTGAGTAAAACCTAGAACCCAACTTTTATCAGTAACTTAATAGAAGTCGGTAACATGAGCTTTCACTGTTACATAGAAAGTCAGAAGTGCCATAAGTTACCTATATGAGAAATACTCAACTGGTCCTGTAGCATCTAGAAAGAGAGGGAAAGGGTTAACATCTCAGATCGACAAAACTTCTTTCTTCTCTGGCATCAACTTACTATCTCAAAACCTTTTTGGTCCGCACTTCCATTTCATCCAATGTCTTATTGAGCTTGTGGGGGTGGGGGAGAAAGAAAGTATTCTCATTTCTTTCAGTTGTGAAGGAACGTGAACTTATGATTGTAAAATGTACTCTGTACCTGTAAAGGTTCTGCTATCTCTCTCCATTTCAATGCAATGCAATGCTCTACCATTTTTCTCTTCTTCTTGCCAATAGTTGACACGTTCACATTTTTTACATTATGACATGCTTCCAAATCCTCCTCCCCTTCACTTTCCATTCATTCTTCCAATCACATCCTTGCTGCTTTTCCATAATTCCCTCTGACGCTGTCCTCAGTTCTCAGTTTTGTTCCCTTTACACTGTGCTTAAATATGTCTAGAGTTAAGAACAATACTGAACACTCCTTCATATGCTTCATATCAACACCCACTTTGCAGCCAGGAGTCTTCACATACAGAGAAGGCCTGTTCCTCCTGTTTTCAGGATTCACCTTCCACCTGGATCTCTTCGTCTAACCTTTTATCCTATCTCAATCTTTTCATTGAATGCTGCTTTCTTACCTCTGTCTGTATAGATTCTACATCATTCAATCCGTGATTTCTAGCTATCTTACTTCTATTATCTTGCTTACTCTAATCGACAAAGTTACTGCACCAGCCTTCCCATTTCTCTTCCTGCTCAACCTTCTGAAAATCACATACATTTCAAAAATTTAGTTCTCAACTTTGATCTCCTTGTAACATTGTCTCCCTAATGGCTATAAGATCATATCCATTAACCCCTATTTGTGCCAGTTCACTTGTTTTGTTCTGAATACTATGTGCATTTGAGTAGTGACTAATTTAATTCTTTTTTAACCATGTATGCCCCTATGACTCTATTTACTGCTGTTTTCTTTTGTTTGTACACTTTGTCCCTTCCTACCCTACTGTGGATACTGTTATCAAATTAGTTGCTTTGCAATGCACTCATATCCTTTTGCTTTGTAAATCTGGATGTTCTCCCCACTTCTCCCAAGCTTTTTCTGATCTACTTAGACAGAATCCCGCTTTATGTCCTTAATTATTCGATTCACCTGGACACTGATTCCATCATGGTTCAAATGAAGCCAACTTGAACAGCTGTTTTCTACTCTAATCCACATGGTGCCAGTGTCCTATGAACTAAAATCCATTTGTCCCATGCTTTCTTTAAGCTACATATTTAATTCCATTACTTTATTTACGCTGAAGTGGTTTCTCTGTTGCTCAAGTAGATCTTTGCAACTCTGAATATTCAGAGAATTTCCATCACTTGTACATTCCAGGGCAAGTCCTAATCTAGCATTTGCACTTCCATCAGACTTATAGTGGTGGCAGGAGTGTGCTAGAAAGGCTGAGGAAGTTGTCAAAGTGACATAGATGTTTATCTTAGAAGATTAGAAATTTCAGCTCTAAAATAATTGCATTATAACTTATTCAGTCCTGTACTTGACCACCCATGTTATTAAATAGTGTGGACGGAACCAGATTGTCCTTCAGCAAACCTATACCTTGGTTGAAAGAGCATTCAACATATCATCACGTAATGCAGACATTGCAAATGAACTTGGCTATCAGATGGTGTTACAAGGAAAAATAAAAGAAGCTGTGAGATGGTACAAAACTGCGATGTCGCTGGATGAATCAAGTGTTCCTGCGTTAACTGGTAAGACTTTTTAAAAATTTATATTTCTTTATGTCCAAGGACAACGATTTTTAAGAGCCTTGGTTCATTTGATGTAATGATGGCTATACAGCTTGTTTCTGTCAGACTCTAAGGGAAGATTTTAAAATCAATATTTTCTGAAGTGGGGGCTACAAATTTACGTTATTGTCCCTATCCAGGATACAGGCCCAAGTTTTGAACTTACTTGCAGGTAGTTTGCAGTGAGTGAGATTTTTAAAAAAAATATTGTCTAAGTTTGTTTCAACTGCCAGTGCCATCTATTGCAATACATTTTGAAACCAATAACAGAAGGGTAATTGAATTTCCAGTGACTTTTGGAAAGGATTACATGACATGATTTCAAGTTTTTTTGGAGCCAAATCTCTGGCCTCATTTAAGTCCTCAGGCATTTAGTCACTTCAATCTGCACACAAACGCCCAATGAAATACTGTTTGGTGAACATTAGAACAGCTGCTACCTCTCTAGTCTGTCTTAAAGATTCTTGTAAGCTGACCTCTTTCTGTGATTTTCGGTTCTGAGGAAGGATCACCGGACCGGAAACGTTAAGTCCATTTTTCTTTTTCTTCACAGATGCTGCCAGACTTGCTGAGGCTTTCCAGCAACTTTGTTGTTGTTCCTCATTTACAGCATCAGCAGTACTTTCGGTTTTCTCTCTCTGTGATGGTCAGCGATGTTTAAGAAATATCTGTACATCAACACCTCACTGCTGAAGTCTTCAAGTCCATCTCCATAGCAATATGTACCAAATGGGCCTTGTATGTGGGTAGAAATGCTACTGACATATGTTCTAGACAACCCCTCCCTATCCTCCCACATCCTCCAACTCTCTAACTGCCAACTCCATTCTGTCTTGGAATTAAATAGTTTAAAATATAACTTCACAAAATTTGGCATTCCAAACACCACCTCATTTAACTTGGAGAATGAAGTCCAGGTTTTCAGGGAAATGAGAACCTCAGAATTTAAAAACCACTTACACTGGCGTGATCCTTATCCGTCCAAAACACCCAAAGCCCTTCGGAGATAATGGGAACTGCAGATGCTGGAGAATTCCAAGATAATAAAATGTGAGGCTGGATGAACACAGCAGGCCAAGCAGCATCTCAGGAGCACAAAAGCTGACGTTTCGGGCCTAGACCCTTCATCAGAGAGGGGGATCGGGAGAGGGAACTGGAATAAACAGGGAGAGAGGGGGAGGCGGACCGAAGATGGAGAGTAAAGAAGATAGGTGGAGAGAGTATAGGTGGGGAGGTAGGGAGGGGATAGGTCAGCCCAGGGAAGACGGACAGGTCAAGGAGGTGGGATGAGGTTAGTAGGTAGCTGGGGGTGCGGCTTGGGGTGGGAGGAAGGGATGGGTGAGAGGAAGAACCGGTTAGGGAGGCAGAGACAGGTTGGACTGGTTTTGGGATGCAGTGGGTGGGGGGAAGAGCTGGGCTGGTTGTGTGGTGCAGTGGAGGGAGGGGACGAACTAGGCTGGTTTAGGGATGCAGTAGGGGAAGGGGAGCTTTTGAAACTGGTGAAGTCCACATTGATACCATTAGGCTGCAGGGTTCCCAGGCGGAATATGAGTTGCTGTTCCTGCAACCTTCGGGTGGCATCATTGTGGCAGTGCAGGAGGCCCATGATGGACATGTCATCTAGAGAATGGGAGGGGGAGTGGAAATGGTTTGCGACTGGGAGGTGCAGTTGTTTGTTGCGAACTGAGCGGAGGTGTTCCGCAAAGCGGTCTCCAAGCCTCCGCTTGGTTTCCCCAATGTAGAGGAAGCCGCACCGGGTACAGTGGATGCAGTATACCACATTGGCAGATGTGCAGGTGAACCTCTGCTTAATGTGGAATGTCATCTTGGGGCCTGGGATAGGGGTGAGGGAGGAGGTGTGGGGACAAGTGTAGCATTTCCTGCGGTTGCAGGGGAAGGTGCCGGGTGTGGTGGGGTTGGAGGGCAGTGTGGAGCGAACAAGGGAGTCACGGAGAGAGTGGTCTCTCCGGAAAGCAGACAGGGGTGGGGATGGAAAAATGTCTTGGGTGGTGGGGTTGGATTGTAATTGGCAGAAGTGTCGGAGGATGATGCGTTGTATCCGGAGGTTGGTAGGGTGGTGTGTGAGAACGAGGGGGATCCTCTTTGGGCGGCTGTGGCGGGGGCGGGGTGTGAGGGATGTGTTGCGGGAAATACGGGAGACGCGGTCAAGGGCGTTCTCGATCACTGTGGGGGGAAAGTTGCGGTCCTTAAAGAACTTGGACATCTGGGATGTGCGGGAGTGGAATGTCTTATCGTGGGAGCAGATGCGGCGGAGGCGGAGGAATTGGGAATAGGGGATGGAATTTTTGCAGGAGGGTGGGTGAGAGGAGGTGTATTCTAGGTAGCTGTGGGAGTCGGTGGGCTTGAAATGGACATCAGTTACAAGCTGGTTGCCTGAGATGGAGACTGAAAGGTCCAGGAAGGTGAGGGATGTGCTGGAGATGGCCCAGGTGAACTGAAGGTTGGGTTGGATGGTGTTGGTGAAGTGGATGAACTGTTCGAGCTCCTCTGGGGAGCAAGAGGCGGCGCCGATACAGTCATCAATGTACCGGAGGAAGAGGTGGGGTTTGGGGCCTGTGTAGGTGCGGAAGAGGGACTGTTCCACGTAACCTACAAAGAGGCAGGCATAGCTGGGGCCCATGCGGGTTCCCATGGCCACCCCCTTAGTCTGTAGGAAGTGGGAGGAGTCAAAAGAGAAGTTGCTGAGGGTGAGGACGAGTTCAGCTAGGCGGATGAGAGTGTCGGTGGAGGGGGACTGGTCGGGCCTGCGGGACAGGAAGAAGCGGAGGGCCTTGAGGCCATCTGCATGCGGAATGCGTGTGTATAGGGACTGGACGTCCATGGTGAATATGAGGTGTTGGGGGCCAGGGAATTGGAAGTCCTGGAGGAGGTGGAGGGCGTGAGTGGTGTCACGGACGTAGGTGGGGAGTTCCTGGACCAAAGGGGAGAAATTGGACTGACCTATCCCTGGACTGACTATCCCCTCCCTACCCTCCCCACCTATACTCTCTCCACCTATCTTCTTTACTCTCCATCTTCGGTCCGCCTCCCCCTCTCTCCCTATTTATTCCAGTTCCCTCTCCCCATCCCCCTCTCTGATGAAGGGTCTGGGCCCGAAACGTCAGCTTTTGTGCTCCTGAGATGCTGCTTGGCCTGCTGTGTTCATCCAGCCTCACATTTTATTACCCAAAGCCCTTCAACTGGTTTATTCTTATCCTTCATATTACCAGCCATCTCAAGTTTTCTGTTTTCATCTTTTAAGTTCTCCTTGGTGTTTTGTTTGAATATTTCCTGTTGTTTTATTACATTCTGTATTTAGAGAATGGTAATTCTGGTTCTTGGATTAGCGTAGATCTGTTGAGAACCTTGTAGTTGATTACCTAAAAGTCCTGTATCCAGTATATATAAAATTATATGGAAGTACTTTTAGCGGGTGATAAATTAATTTTGAATATCTTTGTAATTCAAGGTATTATAAGATGCCAACTAATTGAGGGACAACTAGAAGATGCAGAACAACAGTTGGAGTTTCTTAATGAAATTCAGCAATCTATTGGAAAATCTGCGGTATCTCATCTTTGTTCTTAAAGTTTTGATTTCAGTTGTACTTAATGGCTATACAATAGTCAACCATATTCACATACAATGTTCTTGCCAGTCTTCCTGTCGGCACTTTAGCATCAACAAGGCCAGCATTTATTGTCCATGCCTAATTGCCTGGAGAGAAGTTTAAGAATCAAACACTTTGCTGAGAGTCTGGAATGACATGTAGGCATAGCTAGATAAGGATGGCAGATAACCTTCCCTTCTGAACATTACTGAACTAGATGAGTTTTTAACAACAATTGGCAGTGTTTACATAGCCGCCATTAGGCCTCCTCCTTGTTTCAAGTGTTTTATTGAACTCAAATTTCACTATCTTCCATGGTGGAATGTGAACTTATGTTTCCAGAACATTGGTCTGGAATTCTGGATTGCTCGTCCAATGACATTAACATTGTGCCACTGACTTCCCAGATTAATACCAGATATAAATAGATGATTAAATACATTTTTTCATATCATTTTTCCATATAAATATTTAGGGATTTCATGGGATCAAAACATTCAAGATTGTTAAGCTATGGCTGTAGAAGTTGCAGATCTGTGGATCTCTCAAATTCTGACCAGCTAATTTAGCAATAAGGTGGACATGCAACCAGTTCTCCAGCCAGATGTCCTGACCTCATCCAATTGCCTCTGCTTTGTTAGGGTAACCATATTACTACAGCTTACCAGCAGGTGCCTCTATTGCAGCATGTCAGTAAAATAGTGAATTCAAATCTCTCGTGCTGTAGGAATCGTGTGGTTGATGACAGAAATTCCTGAAATCTAGGTTTTTTGATTTAATTGCAAATACAGATAAAAATTAATTGTGGCAATTTCCACCATGGATCTATTCTTGTTCCCTTTTGCTTTAGTTGTGTCTGTTAAAAAAATTCTGTGAAGTTTTATTGCAATCAGGTTCTAAAAAGAGCAAGTTGTACAATTCTCTATGCAGCTGGTAGCTGAAGCAAATATCATAACATCATACAACAAGTCTCACAATTTCTCTATTTGCTGGAAAATTGCATTTTATACAGCACACTATTAATGTGCCAAAAATCCAAAAGTGATATTGAAAAATGATAATGATAAGCAAATCTTTGGAGAGATAACCAAAGACATCATTTAAGAGACGATATTTTTGTAAATTTTTGAGGGTGAGGATTGCTTGAGGTCAAGGTAGATGAAGACTGTGTTATACAAGAAACCAGCAAAAGTACTGGTAAATGAAAGGCTTATATTCCAAGGAACAGTGTCTTGGACAAATTGAAAGTGGCCTTTGTGAACAGACCTGAATAGTGACAAGTAAAATGCATTAGTGGTGGTGAGGCTGGAAGAATTACAAAGGCTTTATTCCATATTTCAATGTTAATAAAAGAATGCAAATCATTTTGAAACTCATCAATATTTTGACATTAAATTTAGAATAGTTGATTGCAAAAGAGGTAGTAGTGATATAAATTAGAACTTTAACTCTACAAGCAATAACATGGACAATTGAAATGTCAATCACTTCAGGGACATTGAAAATGTTCACTGAGGAAGAACTTGTATTTATTTGTATATTGCTTTGTCATATTTTTGATAAAAGTCTCATGCCTTATAAAATGTGCAGTTGTTGATGAGTCACTGTGTTACACAATGAAATTATTTAAGTTTACACTAAATAAACATTTGAAATACATCTCCACTAACGAATATCGGGTACTTGGTTAGAAAGCAGCTGCTCCCTTTATTGAAGGCTCAAGAACAAGAGGGCACACTATTTTAAAGTGAAAGGAAGAAATTTTAGAGGGGAATTGAGGAAAAATCTTTCCACTCCGAGTGAGAGGAGTCTGTAATGCACTGCCTGGGAGTGTAGTTGAGGCTGGTAACTTCACAATCTTTAAACAGTACTTGGATGAGCCCTTGAAATGTCATAGTCAAGGCTATAGGCATCATGCGGAAAAGTCGGGCTGGTGTAGGTAGCGATGTATTTTGGCAATACAGACTTGATGGGCAAAAGGCCCTCTTTTTCACTGTATTGTTCTAAGTACTTGAAAAATAATGAAATACAAACTATTGTTGACTGTAAAGTATGTAGCTGCTGAAAAATCCTTTTTGTATGCAAATAAAACAATTTTCTAAACTAAGCTATTTCTTTTGAGAAGCAGAGGCTAGTGAATGGCTTTCGGGAGGTTGTCCCCTTCTTGATGTGAGATCCCTAAATTAGGTACTGAATGCTTTTGAAAGAGGGACCTAACCCTGGAAGCCTAGAAGCATACACTGTAGGTTTTTCTTGTCATGTTCCCCTCATGACAACTCCAACCATGAACATAATTGGGATGGAGACAAGGAGGCAGTGGGATACTCATGTCCATCCTCCTGCCTAATTAAATGTCCTTCTACCACAAGATTCCCCTGAAAGACTTGCATAATTAGGGATCTATGGTGGATCAGAACACCTAAAGCAATGTACTTTTGAAGTGCAGTCTCTTCTGTAATGTAGGAAATGCAAATTTATAACAACCATCTCCCCATATGCAGCAACGTGATAATGATCAGGTAATAAAAATTGGTATACTGATTAAACAATAAATATAAGTCTGGGCACCCACTCTTTGAAATAATGCAATGATGTCATTTACATCTGCCTAAAAAGGCAGATGGGACTTCAATTAACCATCTCAACAAAAAGATAGTACCTCCTCAATTTCAGTTGCAATACATGCCATTGTTTATACTTGCAGAGTAGTGAATCAGTTATCAATTATTATTTGATTACCAATTCACATTCCCTGCAGTCCAGGGAGCTGTGACAGCTCTGCTTTCTGGGATGTGGGAAATTTAAAACTTTAAATATGCTGGTTTAACTGTAAGTACTGACAGCAAGATGACCTGTAACAACGATCTTGACTGACATAAACTCAGTCACCTCAGATGTAAGGACTGTTACAACCTCGTTGTTATGATTAGGAGAGTGATTAGTTTCTGTGCATCTATGAATCATTGCCTAATCTGTTTGATAATATTACTCAAAACTGGAAAACAATTGTGGTTTAAAATTATTACTTCCACTGCTCCAGAGGTGTGTAATAATGTTTCTGAACAGATTGAGTTAGAAATATCTGTCCTTCCTTTAAGCGACTCATGACGTGCAGTGGTAATTCCCTAGCTTTGGACCCGAAAGCCTGGCTTCAAGCCCCATCTGGTCCAAAGATGTGTCATAATCTGTCTGAAGAGATTGATTGAAAGTATCCTCTAACTTTCCTTAGGTAAAGATGCCTTTATGATTCACTATTTGCATCTGAAACATAAGCATTATTAATCAAAAAATCCTGTGTATAAAAAGAAATGTCTGCTCAGATAGGAAAGGGAAGTCCAATCACATGCATCTTTATTTTCCAGGAACTGTCATTCCTACGTGCAGTTTTGGCTGTGAAGAAACAAAAGGGGCAGGATGAAGTCATTCATTTCCTAAATGATGCTATTAACATTCATTTCTCTACATTGCAAGGCCTGCCTCTGGGAGTTCACTACTACGAAAAGTTAAATCCTGACTTTCTATTGGAAATTATTCGTGAATATCTTGTCTTCTGTCCCACACAGGTAAAAATTCAATGTTAGATTAACATTTATTGAAATAGATTCAGAAACCTAAGAGATGCCTATATTGTGAATCTGTTTTGGATCCAAAACTTGAAAGGAGTAAGATAGAGCAATTTTTTTAAACTGATCCTGTTGTATAATTTTAAGTCAAATAACTGGTAAGATGAATGAAATTTTAAAAGAGACAGCAACTTTTGGAATGTGTGCAATTGAAATAGATGGAGCCAAATGTTGCTGTCAGTAATTCTGTATTTCTCTATCATGGGAGCTGTTGGAGTCCCTCAGATTGAAATCAAGTAGAATCAATGAATAGAGTTGTACTAACAGTTTTATTGTAGGAATGCTTAGGGGGAAAGGACTACATGCACCTTTTTATGAATAAGAAGCAACTGGGTTTTTAACAAATTTTTGTATTTTTGAACTTTTTAATTTTGTTTTTTTGCATGCCTCATTCATGTACTGGTCTCAGTAAAATTTTGATAGCCGTGAAGAATATTGATACATTTTACTTCTGGTTTGCTGTATGTGAGTCTGTTTCGGTGTAATTGCCTGCTTATCCTGCTTAATGACATGGATGTTCTTGGACCTCACGGATGCTCAGATTTTACCAGGGCTGACATTCAAACTAACATTCAAAAAGGGGAAATCCATGCTGCAGAGATTGATAAATGGCTTTGTTTAAGGTCAGGACTGAGCACCATCACTTCGCTGCAAACCACAAAATCCAGATCGCAATATGTTTTATACTCTGGAAAGTAACAGTTACCGAAACATAATTTTGAAATAAGTATTTTTAATTGTTTGAAGTTGACAAGAAACTAATAGAAATGTTTTATTTTCCAAATCAACCTGTTCAGAGTTGTTACGATGCACCTCTGAAGCGAGCAATTAACATAGGCTTCCTGGCCCAGCAGTAGTGACACCACCACTGTGCCACATTATCTCTCAATTAAGAACAAGATAGATGCAACTTCAGTTAAATGTATCAAAAAAAATGGTGGCATCTACTTAAATTAAGTTACAATATATGCCATAGTTTGTATTTGCAGTTTGGTGAATCAGTAATGGTGATTGAAAACTGGAATTATTTTAATTGTTGCCAATGAATTGAGATGCTTTCTGTTGCTCTTCTCTGAGAGACAATGATATATACATAGACAGAGATACAGTGGAGACACTTAGAGCACCATAAAACTCAATTGATTTATAAAGTAGTCAAACAAATAACACACACTTTCAACAACAAAAGGTATTTCAATCTCTGTCTTTCACTACCCTGGGTTCTATAACTAACTCCAAACATTAGTACCTGGGAGGGTCAGCAGCCAGCCAACTGAAAGTCTTTGTGACGTCTTCAACATTCCTCCTGACATAGGGTACCCCCCGCAGAGTGATTCTTTGAGTTCTGCTGAAGAAAGTATTCTTCTCATGCTCTTTCCACACAGACCTCTGTGCCAAGTGTATGCCTTATTTGGAATTATCCATGATAGTGACCAATCCTAAATGTTTCATCCAGATCTATGCTGCCTTTGATAGAGACAGCAGTTACTGACTTCCGGCGATCTTAGCTCTTAGCAGTCTGAATAACTGATTCAGCATAGTTCCACTGACATAACTGCCCATTGTAAAGCCTCTTATCACTTCCTGACAGTGACCAAACAGGTAGATGAGAGTAAACCGGTTGATGTGGTGTTGACCAAACAGGTAGATGAGAGTAAACTGGTTGATGTGGTGCATATGGATTTCAGCAAGGCATTCGATAAGGTTCCCCACAGTAGGCTATTGTACAAAATGCGGAGGACTAGGATTGTAGGAGATATAGCAGTTTGGATCAGAAATTGGCTTGCTGAAAGAAGACAGAGGGTGGTAGTTGATGGGAAATGTTCATCCTGGAGACCAGTTACTAGTGGTGTACCGCAAGGGTCGGTGTTGGGTCCACTGCTGTTTGTCATTTTAATAAATGACCTGGATGATGGCGTAGAAGGATGGGTCAGTAAATTTGCAGACAACAGTAAGGTCGGTGGAGTTGTGGATAGTGGCAAAGGATGCTGTAGGTTGCAGAGAGACATAGATAAGCTGCAGAGCTGGGGTGAGAGGTGGCAAATGGAGTTTAATGCGGACAAGTGTGAGGTGATACACTTTGGTAGGAGTAACTGGAAGGCAAAGTACTGGGCTAATGGTAAGATTCTTGGTAGTGTAGATGAGCAGAGAGATCTCGGTGTCCATGTACACAGATCCTTGAAAGTTGTCACCCAGGTTGACAGGGCTGTTAAGAAGGCACACGGTGTTTTAGCTTTTATTAATAGAGGGATTGAGTTCCGGAGCCAAGAGGTTATGCTGCAGCTGTACAAAACTCTGGTGCGGAAGGGAAGGTCTTACGAGGAAAGGCTGAGGGACTTGAGGCTGTTTTCGTTAGAGAGAAGAAGGTTGAGAGGTGGCTTAATTGAGACATATAAAATAATCAGAGGGTTGGATAGGGACAGCCTTTTTCTAGGATGGTGACGGCGAGCACGAGGGGGCATAGCTTTAAATTGAGGGGTGAAAGATATAGGACAGATGTCATAGGTAGTTTCTTTACTCAGAGTAGTAGTAAGGGAATGGAATGCTTTGCCTGCAATGGTAGTAGATTCGCCAACTTTAAGTACATTTTAAGTCAAGATTGGATAAGCATGTGGACGTACATGGAATAGTGTAGGTTAGACGGGCTTCAGATCAGTATGACAGGTCGGCACAACATCGAGGGCTGAAGGGCCTGTATGTGCTGTAATGTTCTATGTTCTATGTTCCTGTTATCTTCAGCCTTATCCAACATTTCCATAGTAAAATAAAGAACTGTAGATACTGGAGATCAGAAATGCAAACAAAGAAGTACTGGAGAAACATGGCAGATTTGGCAGCATCTGTGGAGAGGGACAGAGTTAATGCTTTGAGTCCGGTGACCCTTCTTAAGAACATTCTGTCTTTATAACTTTCTGTTTTTATTTGAGATGCTTTCTCTGTTGACAGGCAATTCGTCTCTATCCTGTTGAATTCCATATATTCTAACCTAATAAATGGAGTCAGATAAAGGGTAAATATCACCAAACAGTTTAACTTTATGTAGAGTTATCCAGAATGCCATCTAAAAGGGTAATTGAAGAATATTAAAGCCAGTGCTACGTTTAAGAGCTTAGACTATATGGTACAGGAGCAGAATTAGGCCATTCAGTCCATCAAGTCGTCTGCTCTATTCAATCATGGCTGATATGTTTCTCAACACCGTTCTCCTGCCATCTCCCAATAAACCTTGATCTCCTTAGTAATCAAAAGCTATCCTATCTCTGTCTTACATGTACTCAATGACTTGGTCTCCACAACCCTCTACAGCAATGAGTTCCACTGATTAGCTACCCTCTGGTTGAAGACATTCACCCTCATCTCCATTCTGAAGGGTTGTCCCTTCACTCTGAGGTTGTACCCTTGGGACTTAGTCTCTGCTAATATCGAAAATATCTTCTCCACGTACACTGTATCCAGGCCTCTTATTAGTCTGTAAGTTTCAATCAGATATCCTCTCATTGGTCTAAACTCCAAGCACAGACCCAGAGTCTTCACTTGTTCCTTATGTGACACGCCCTTCATCCCAGGGATCATTCTTGAAGCCCTGCTTTTCATCCTGCCCAAAGCCAGAGCATCCTTCTCGGATACGGGGTCCAGAACTGCTCACAATACTTCATATGCAGCCTGATCAGATCCTTATACAGCCTCAACAGTACATTTCTGCTTTTGTAATCTAGCCCTCAAAATGAATGCCAACATTGCGTTTGCCTTCCTACCCACAGATTCAATCTGCATATTAACCTTGAGAGAAACCTGGACTAGTCTTCCAAGTTCCTTTTGTGCTTCAGATTTCTGAAGCTTCTCCCTATATAGAAAATAGTCTACACCTCTTCTTCCTACCAAAGTGCATAAGCTCACCCTTTCCTGCATTGCATTCCACCTGCCACTCCTTTGCCACTTACTTAGCCTGTCCACGTTCTTCTGCAACCTCCCTGTTTCATCATCACTACCTGTTCCCCCTCCTATTTTTGTGTCAACTGCAAAATTAGCAATGATGCCCTCAGTTCCTTCATCCAGATCATTAATGTATAACGTGAATAGTTGTGGTCTGAACACTGACCCCTGCAGTATTCCACTAGGCAGTGGCTACCATCCTGAAAAAGACCCTTTGCCAGTCAGCCAGTCTTTTTGTCATGCCAGTTCCTTGCCCCTATCACCCAAGGTCTGGTATCTTATTTAGCAGCCTCCTGTGCAGCACTTTGTTAAAGACCATTTGGAAATCCAAATGGATCATGTCTGCTGGCTTTCCTTTCTCTAACTTGCTCATTACCTCAAAAAGAATTCAAACAGATTTGACAGACGTGGCTTTACCTTGATGAAGCCATCTTGACTCAGCCCTATTTTATCATATACTTTTAAGTATTCCACAATCTCATCCTTACTATTGGACTTTAAAATCTTCTGAATAACCAAAGTCAGGCTAACTGGCCTATCCTAAATGGTGGTGTTACATCAGCCATTTTCCGGACCTCTGGGGCACTCCTGATTCCAGTCATTCCAGAAGCCCCTACAATCTCCTCAGCTGTCTCCTTCAGAGCTCTAGGGTGTCGCCCATCTAGTCTAGGTGATTTGTCCACCTATACACCTTCCACTTTACCCAGCACCTTCTCCTTAGTATCTGTCAAATGCATATGTTCCCATGAAATTGGTATAAAACACTGTTCTAGAGGGAAATGGCTGTCCAATCAGGTGCTATGTTTTACTGGAGTTATCACTTCTGCCCTATGATTTTAAAGTAGTTAATTGAATGTACTGTTTCTGTTGCATGTGCAACAGATTGAAGCCTTAAAGTCAGCTTTTTAAGTTTTCAAAAACATTTCTGAGCAATGTTCCTATAAATCCTAGAAGTTGAATTTTTTTAAACCTCTCTTTCTGATTTATTCCTCAAATCAGAACAAATGCAAACGTGTAAAGTATAGACCCAGTATGGTTAAACATATTGGCCTGGATTTCCTGATGACCAGATAATAAGTCGAAGTTGTGTATCCCAGATATAACAGAATCAGGAAGAATTGTGCAGGTAATTGAGGATTCCACTGGGCAGTCCCCATATTCTGGAACCCATTTATTCATATAAGTATCCATTTAAATCAGATGTAGAGACCAAAGCTGTTCGCAATATATTTGGTGTGATCCGGATCGTGTCTTGGATAATTTTAGCAAGGATAAGCCATGGAACTTAATTGCGAGTTGAGATTGATGCAGAAAGACCCCAAAAACTCTCCTTCCTGTGCTTACTGCAGTCTTTCCCATTTAAATAATATTCAGCTTTTTAAGGTTTTAGAGTAGATCTGTAGCTGGGGTTGTGGGTGTTGAGGTTGGTTGGCTCGCTGAGCAGGTTTGCCGTTCCACAGATATTTTGTTACTGTGCTTGGTGACATCCTTAGTGCAGCCTCTGAAGCTTCGGTGTGTTTTCTCGCCTGGATTTTAAACCCTGGGGTCTGTTGCGATGGAATGCCTCACTTCCGAGTTTCCTCTGTAGTGGAATGCATATGGGGTCGAGTTCAATGTCTTTATTAACAGCATGCTTCGTGGAGTGCCATGCTTCCAGGAATTCTCGTGCTTGCCTCTGCCTAGCCTGTCCCAGGATCTTGGTGTTGTCCCAGTCGAAGTGTTGGTTCTCCTTGTCCATGTGAATTGAGATGAGTGAATATTGATTGTGTCTTTTTGTAGCCACTTGGTGTTCATGTACTCTTGTTGTTAGTTTCCTTCCTTTTTGTCCTGTGTTGTGTTTCTCGCAGTCTCTGCAGGACATCTTGTAGATGACATTGGTCCTGTCCATGGCGGAGAGTGGGTTTTTCGTTTGGCATGGCCACTTTTCGTAGGGTTGATGTGTGCGCTCTGATGCCCGGTGGTCATAGAAGTCTTGTGAGTTCTGACGTGTTCCTGATGCAGGGTAATGTGATGAGGGTCTTGGGGAGTGTAGAATCTTTCTGATGCTGTTCCTGTAGGAATCTCCTGACCCCAGTTTTTTGGTTATCCATTTTCCTTGAGCACTTGGAAGAGGTATTCGTCCTCCTCTTGGCATATTTCCATGTTGTTGCAGTGTGTTGTTGCCCTTTTTAAATAGTGTTCGCATGCAGCTTCATTTGTGTTGGGATGGTTACTATTGAAGTTCAAGACGCTCATGAGAATTCCTGGAAGCACGGCACTCCATGAAGCAGGCTATTAATAAACACACTGAAGTCGACCCCCGTGTACATTCCACTACAAAGGAAACCCGGAAGTGAGGCAATCTATCACAACGGACTCCAGAGTTTAAAAATCAGGCAGGAAAACACACCGACTCTTCATCAGAGGCTGCACTGAGGATGTTACTGAGCACGGTAATGAAACGTCTGTGGAACAACAAACCAGCTCAGCGAGCCAATCAATCTCAATATTCAGCTCTTATATTATTCCTGCCAAAGTGTATGACCAGAATATTCTATCTGCCAACTTTTTACGCATTCACTTAACCTGTCTAGATTCCTCTGTCGTTGTTTTCTTCAAGGTGTGCGGTCAAGCAGCCAAGCTGAGGCTCTGAGCACAGATCAATATGCCAACACATTAACTTCTAGCTTCTCCAGCCACCTCACAGGTCCATGCAACAGCTAGAGAAATTAGACTGAATATAGCCCCCTCTGGATTCCTTCCATCATCTTATTACTTGCCTTCTCGCTTATTTTGTGTCATTTTCAAACTTCCCAATTAGTATCTTCACTGCTCTGATCCAAATCATTAATAAGTTTTGGACATAATTGTGGCCCTAGTACTGTTTCCAATAGTTCCACATGTTTTAGGTTTCCATCCTGAATTTGCCTACTTTATCCCAATTCTGTCCTGACACCCCCGCTCTGCCCTGGGACTGGATAACCTTTCTTCCCTTTTCTACTGATGTCACCGTCACCCCTAGTGACTGACACTGGCCCCCCTCCCCCAGGGAACCTGGCACACACACTCTAAATATGGCAAGTGACTGCTATGAAAAAGCAGCCTCCTAACCCCACTTCTGACTATACTGCACTGCAGGAAACCTGTCAGATTTACGTTATGGCTTCGCATTTTGAAAAGAGGCCCAAACAAATTTTGTCAGAAATGTGGATTATAGGGAATAAAATGGATATCTGAGTGTGATTGCCAAATCTTGGAAAATCTGGTCTATTATTTTGATTACTGCTGACAGCCCAAAATGCAAAACACTGGAAAATAATACTTGTAAACATGCAGTACAGTATTTCAACAATGGAATTTATTCCAAAGCATGTGCTTTCAATAAAACAAATGCCAAATGTTTTTCTGCAAATCTGAAATAAAAGTAGAAAATGCCGGTAACAGTCAACAGGTTAAGCAGCTTCTCGAAAAAATTAGAAGCTATACATGTTTTGAGAGAACTTGAAGAATATCTGATTTGTTTTAAGTTTTTTTAAAATTTATTGGATGTGGGTGTCACTGGCAGGACCAACATTCATTGCCCATCTGTAATTGCCCGGAGGGCAGTTAAGAGTCAACCACACTGCTGTCGGGAGGCACACGAGGGCCAGAGGTCTTCCCTAAAGGGCGCTAATCGGCAATGATTTTGTGATCATCATTAAGATCTTATTTCCAGATTATTTTTGAATTAACATTCCACCAACTGTAAGGCAGGCTTCAACCCTGGTCCCCAAAACATTCCCTGCATCTCTGTATTAATAGGCCGCCAATAATGGCACTAAGCCGGCCTCAATCCTGTGTAGTTGTTTTATGTACTTTATGTACACTGGACTTATTGTACATTAAGTTTTCTAAAATCATGACAGCTTTGTTTTTTTTTTGCAGCCTGGAGCTCCTAGTCAGCCGCTATCTCCATTACTGAAACATTGTGCTTCAGTGCTGGACACAGTTGTGAAAACAATACCGGGACTATTAGAAGCTGCCTTTCTAATGGCCAAAGTTAAATACTTAGCAGGTATTTATATTGTACTGTGAATTGAACAATAAAACTCATATTTTTAATGTAACCTGTTCACTGCGAGAACAATGATTTTGTAAATCATGAAGCATGTCCTGATATTTTTAAATCTATAACTCAATGGATTAACAGGATACTCAAAGATAAGAACATAGACATTTTTTTTGTTAAAAATACCTGCAAAATTATGATATATTGAGAATTTTATTGTATTTTGTTCCTGGAGATTTTAAAAAAGCAGGAAAAGTACTGGTCAGCTTTAAAGAACTTGTAACTGAGAAGTCATCTTTCAGAAAAGTTACAAGAAAGGATACCATAGGATTATTTGTGCAATAGGCATGACAAGCTCAGAATTTATGAATGAAAATGTTACAGCTTGAACGGGATTGAATCTTCCACTGTTTGTTGCATTTTCTTTTTTAAAAGGTGATGTTGACGCTGCCCAGTGCAACCTACAGCATTGCTTAGAACAGAATCCTTCATATGCTGATGCGCACCTCCTGATGGCTCAAGTTTACCTGTCTCAAGAAAATTTTAAACTCTGCTCCCATTCTCTGGAACTATGTTTGAGTTATAATTTTGAGGTAAATTTAATTGCATTCACTAAATAACATAAGGTTTTTGATTAAATTGTAGTTGTTTTTTTAAATTGTAATTTATTCTTCAATTTTTAGTTTTAATCTGACTTTTACCCTAAAACACAGTTTTACTTCATTCATGATTTCTTTTTCACTGAATTTTACTACATGTTTATTAAATTCTACTACTAGACTTTCTACTTATCCATGACAGTTTAGCTAATTGCATCACTACAGGGCTATTGACTGCCGTAGGGTTCTGTGTCTGAACTGAGATGGCTGACTTGAACAATTTGATGTTGTCAGGCACTGTCTCTGTTCTCATGGGGTATCTGTCTGAAGGAAGCTTAAGATGTGCGTGCTGCAGCCCTCTGTGGTCATATTTTTGATTACAGATAGGGAAGGGAAGATAAAAATCCTTATTCTGAAAGGCAACACCTAAGTCTGCATAACTGATCGCATTGGCTTATTGATATTTAAATTAAATAGCTATTCTGCAGCTAGCCAAATCATGATTACTTAGACCTGTACAATGGGCAGAACATTTAGCTCTTAATGGGGCCAGCATGGAGTTGCATATGCATAGAAATTTATGCTGCCAGCTGGCATGCTGGTTCACCAGCATAATTTGGGGCATGTGCCATCTTCTCGGCAAGGAAACATGCGGTTCTGTTGTTGGGGGGTGGTGTGGTGGTCATGGGAGTTGTTGCTATTCCCCTCTAGGACTTTTTGACAAGAATGGATAACTGATTAACAGGAATTAAAGGCCAATAGAGGCCTTTGTCATGGGTTGAAAGGATATTTTTCACTGAATTCCAATGCCCCCACCCCCTCATGAGATATCAGAGTTGGCCAGCTGCCTGGGGATAGGCTTCGTGTGGCATTCTATGGAGCTTCAGTATACCAGGCTTGTCTGCCTAACTTTCCTTTCTTGCATAATTGTGGCTAGATTCTCAGTCTTAAGTTTATTTGTAGAGGAGAAGACTGAGTTACGGGCTACTAGAATTGAAAGGATTGAGGTTAGTAAGGAGGGAGTGTTATCAATGCCAGAAGGTGTGAAGGTAGATAAATCCCCTGGGCCGGATGGGATTTTCTGAGGATTCTCTGGGAAGCTGGAGAGGAGGTGGCGGAGCCTTTCGCCATGATCTTTGAGTCCTCATTGTCTACAGGTTTAGTACCAGAGGACTGGAGGATTGCAAATGTTGCACTCTTGTTCAAGAAGGGCAGTAGAGATGACCCAGGTAATTACAGACCAGTGAGCCTTACGTCTGTTGTAGTGTAAATCTCGACCCCCAGTGGGGTGTCTCAATTCCATGCTCAGTCAATGAACACAGTTGGTCTGGCTGTTTAAGTCTTTAGTCTTTATTTCTTCAATTGACCGGGTACAGATCATCCGGAAAACACAAAAGTTGAGCACTTCTATATTCCTCGGAGGAGCTGCACACCATAGGTTAATACAAAGACATTTTTTATACTTAAAGCAGGGTACGTGGTGTGATTGCATAGTGTTTTCAAACAATTACCAATCAATACATGATATTGTATCCCTTTCATTTGCACATAATTGTGCTGGTACTAGAGAGTACAGTTATTAAGGCACTGATCGAAAAGATTCTCTGTCCGAGATAGTGCCGTGTATTTTGAGTGTGGTCTGATCAATTCCATTGTCCTGTGATCTTTCACAATTTATTAAACGTCTCAATATGGGCAAAGTCTTTCTTTGGATTTTACATACAGTAAAATGCCCATCCCCACCCCCACATTGGATCTGCTTATTGGTTGGTATTATTTTTATTTTATTTCATTCCTGCTTCTTTTGAAGGTTTCAATCTAGCCAAAATGCTTGATCAAGCTAAGTTTTCTATTAACTCTAGTGTTCTACTAACAAGTCTGACTATTCTCCTGTATTGGCTGATCATTTGTTCTTGGTTTCAAATAGACTTTCATTTCCAGTAGAGAATGAATAATGGAAATCACGCATGTTTTTGACCAGATGCCCTTTTATTCTCTTTTTTTGAAAAAAAATTCTTTTATACTAAGTAGAAGTGTGAATGCACAATTAAAGATTTAGTAGATGACATGGATAATAGATGAAAATCAACTGAAAAACAAAGTAGTCAAAGGAGCTTTACTTGGGAAGGTAGTTGTAAATTTTAAGCTTCCTTTAAATTCAAGGACATAGTTTTTTTTTTAAATCAGGAAGGATTTCTAGGATTGAAGTCTTTTAAACAGTCGTCAGTACCATTTTCATCTCCTCTGGTAGTGAAACAGTTTGCTCCTATATGTTGTAAGATGTAGATAGCATTCAGACTTTGATGGAGAGGCAAGTAATGATCCCTCCGCACAAGTGCAGGCAACGGTGATTTCTGCAAAGGCACGTAGCCATTTCCCATCAGTTCAATGGCAGTACCATTGCTGAATCCATCAACATCAACATCCTGAGATAACAAGGTGTGGAGCTAGATGAGCACAGCAGGCCAAGCAGCGTCAGAGGAGCAGGAAGGCTGATGTTTCGGGCCTAGCCCCTTCTTCAGAAAAATAATTTCTGAAGAAGGGTCTAGGCCCAGAACGTCAGCCTTCCTGCTCCTCTGATGCTGCTTGGCCTGCTGTGTTCATCCAGCTCTACATCTTGTTATCCCAAGATTCTCCAGCATCTGCAGTTCCTACTATCTCTGAAACAGCACCAACATCCTGGTAACTTTGTTAAATAAAAATTAACTAGATCTCTTGTCTAAATACTGTGGCTATGGGTGCAGATCAAAGGCAGGGAATTCTGTGATGAATAATTCATTTAATTCTCCAAAGCCTGTTCACTATCTACAAGGCAAGGTCAGGAATGTGATTGAATACTGTCCATTTTTCAAGGTGAGTATTCCTGAAGAAGCTGACCACTATCCAGGGAAAAGCAGCCAGCTTGATCAGCACCTCATCTTACCATGTAAACATTGACTCCCTTCCACACCAAGTCACACTGGCAGCTGAGTGTACCATCCATAGCAAACACTGCAGCAACTCGCCCTGGCTCTTTTGACAACACTTCTCAAATCCACAAACTCAACTACCTTGGAGGAAACAGGCAGCAAACACTTGGGTCAGCTCACTACCAAAACGCTTCCTCCCAGTTACATAGCACTGTAATTTGGATTGCTTTGTAGTTACCTCACTGTCATGGATCAAAGTCTTTGTTCTCTCCCAAACAACCCTGTGGGTGTCGTAACATCATGTGGACTATGACAGTATGAGGATGGGCTATAAATGCTGATGTTATCAATAATGTTTAAATCCTTTGAACAAGTTGAAAAATAAGCTCTTTTCAGTACGTACACATGTTGCAAAGTCTCAGCAAATAAGCTGAAAACAACAAGAGGGCTTTGATTTTGTCCGTTACTTAAAATGATTTTCCCCTTTCAGATTCGTGAGCATCCCCTGTATCACTTGATTAGAGCTCAAACTCAGAAGAAAATGGGTGATATTCAGGAAGCCATTAAAACCTTGAAGATTGCTGCAGGCTTGCCTGCAATGAGGAAAACAGGAAGTACATCCAAATCAAAAGGCAAAAAAATTGAATTTAGTGCAACTGATCGTGTTTCTGTTTTTCTGGAGCTAGCAGAGGCTCACCGCATGAATGGAGAACAGGTAATGAAAGAAGTTAATTTTTCATGCCTTCCATTTATGCTTTTCTTGCCTCTGAACTTGACTATTCCAAAACTATCCTTGCTAATTTCCCACATTCTACCCACCACAATTTTGATGTCAACTGAACCTTTTTGCTGCCTATTTCATAACTTGCTCCTCATCTAGTTTCCTTTTCACTCCTTATGCAGTCTACTCCACATTGGTTCCCAATCAAGCAACATCTAGATACTAAAATTCTAATTCTTGTCTCAAATTCCTCCGTGGTGTAGCCTAACTTTTTGCCTTTAATCTCTTTCAGCTCAACAGTCCCCTGAGGTATTTGTATTAATGTAATTCTGTGCCCTCTTCAAAGCCCCTGTTTTAATTGTTCCGCCATGGAAGTTGTAGCCAACCCTAAGCTTTGGAGTTCCCTTACCCCACCTCTCTGCCTCTATGTCACTTTCCTCCTTTAAGGAGTCCTTTTAGAACCTATCATTTTGATTGCGCTTTTGTTCATCTCACCTAACATCTTACGTGGCTTGGTGCCATATTTCATTTTCTCACGCTCTTGTGAAATGCGTTCAGGTTTTGTATGATGAGTTCTTGTAGGATATACATTTATAAATCAATCCTCCATGTTAAAATATGGGTCTTATCATAAACGTATTATTCAAATTTTGCCTGGTTGTAATTTCTAATATGGTAAACTTAACTTCAAGGATGCTGGGAATTAGCCTTTTTTTTTGAACAGAAAGATCATTAACTAGATACTGTGCAGATCATGCTGACATCCAGCACAATACATGCGGGATGTAAATTACTTGCATCTGTTTCACTAATAAATTTTGGATGCAATATATGTTGATGTTTCTAATAACAATAGAAAAGCATTTGTTTTTGTCCAGCACGAAGCTGCCAAAGTGATGCAAGATGCCATCAATGAATTTTCGGGCACCTCTGAAGAGTTACGTGTTACAATTGCTAATGCAGACCTTGCTGTTGTACGTGGGGATATAGAGCTGGCTCTTGGTATGCTGCGGAATGTTACACCTGAGCAACCTTATTTTATTCAAGCAAAAGAGAAGATGGCTGCCATATACTTAAACCAGAGGAAAGATAAACAGTTATATGCAAGCTGCTACAGGTGAAAGAATTTTCTTTTACAGACTGTGCAACATTTCTCTTATTTGTTTGTAATATATTGAAAGTGGAAAATTACTTCACTTGTAAGTAATTTTGAAGGTGACATTAACTGAACAGTGATCAACTGGTTGTGTGACAGCCCCACGGCAGTTATCCTTTGTGGAAGTTGGAAGTTTTATATTCGAAGGGTAAAAGGGTAGACAAATGGAATGTTGACCTTTTATTTAAAAGTGAATGGAGAACAAAAGAAGGTAATGTTGCTAAAACTTGACAAGGTACCAGTCAGATCACATCTGAAATACTGTGAATAGTTTTAGACACTTTATCTAAGTTGAGATATACTGGCATTGGAGACAGTCCAAAGACATTTTGCTAGTCTGAAACCAGATATGGAGGGAATGTCTTAAGAGGAAAGGTTGAGTGGGTTGGGCTTGTACTTTAGAATTTGTAAGAATCAAAGGTGACCTTATTGGCGCACACAAGGTTCTTGGGGAACTTGACAAGGTAGATGCAAAACTGTTGTTTCATTTGTGGGAGAATTTAGGATCAGAGAGGGGTCACATATTTGACACTGAAGTGAGGAGAAATTTCTTCTCTTGGAGGGAAGTGAATCTGGAATTCTTTATCGGAGAGGGTTATTGAAACCAGGTCATTAAATATATTCAAAGCTGAGATTGACAGATTTTTAATCAATAAAATGGAGTTGAGGACTGGCAGATCATCCATGAGCTAATTGAATGGCCATGCTAATGCAATGGACTAAATGGCTGCCTTCTACTCCTATGTCTTTTGTCATTTAGAAGCTCTCCCTGTTGAGCAGGAAGCTAACTTCAAGCACATGAAACTCACATGCTTAATGGCAAAAGCCACCTAAGAACCTCACACCTTTGCTCACTTCACAAACACTAGTGAAGTCTTATAATTGATCTTTTTCCAACAGGGCAGAAAAAAAAAACAACCATTGGATACCACTGTTCTTTCTTCACTCCATTCAGACAAAAGTGATTCACTGTCCTCACCCACTAACTTGAATGAAAATTGTGGCCTATGGGAGAGGGACAGCAAAATTCACCTGCATTGCACTCAACTGCTCTTTGCTCAGAAAGTTTACCCACCCATCTGTTTGTCCCATCATCTTAACCAGTTACTCTTCCCCTTTGTTCCATGTTATCCTCTCGTCCTTTTCTGTTCCCCCTTCTGTCTCTGTGTTTGGTCATATTCCTGATGCACGTCTCTTTCTCATTTTCATCTACTTCCCTTCCACTCATTTCCTGTTTCCTTCTCCGTTTCTATTTGTAACTGGCTTCCTAATTATGCCTTTGATTTTGTGTTGATCCAAGTCAAATGTCACAGGAACTTGGCTAATAAAACTCAAAATGTTCTTCATCGAAGAAGCACAGTGACGTTTCCTTATGGCACAATTTATATGGTATTTGGGTGAAGGTACATTAGGATGAATCTGATAAAACTAATTTTAAGTATGATTTTACATTTGTTCACAGAGACTTGGTTGACAAACTTGCTGGACCCCACACCTATCTTTTGTTAGGTGATGCCTACATGAATATTCAAGAGGTGAAAAATTTATTATTTTTTCAACTAAATTTCTGATGCCATGATCAGTCAATGAATAGAATTTTTATTTTCAAAAAATAGGGCTGGGTGTTTTCTGTCGTTTTCTGTCAGCTTCTCCATTTCAAACTTCTTCATCAGCAAAATAATAAAAGCAGCCTATCTAAATTTGTCAAGCAATCATTGCTCCCACACCCAACTCAACATTCTTGGTAGTGTAGTATATTTCTAGTGTAATTCGTACTGTATTTTTGCGCTATATATTGTTATGGTACAGAGATAGATGCGGTTCCACAGAATACTTGAGAGATTACATGCACCTGAAAGAGTTTATATGGAAATTATGAAATGTATATGGAATTTGAAGGGAGACTAATGTACATGCCAGTCTGAGTATATAATCTAGTACAGGTGGGGCATAGTATAGTTTAACACTGTTATAAATTTATTTTTCTTTTTTAGAAATTAAAATGCTATGAAACTGATGGTGTTTTCTATTCCATTGCAGCCTGAAAAAGCCATTGATGTATATGAACAAGCTCTAAAGAAAAATCCAAGGGATGGAACTTTGGCTAGCAAGATTGGAACAGCACTTGTTAAAACACATAATTACAATAAGGTCAGTTATAAGACATTTTCTATTTTCAACCAAAAGCTACCTTTGTGAGATGACACGTGGAGGATTGTGTGAAGTTTTGGTCTACGTTCATAGAAATAGCGCAGCAAAAGTTCACCAACTCATATCCTGAGATGGAGAGGATGGTCTATGAGGCAGAATTAAATAAATTGCCTATTTATTCTCTGGAATTTTAAAAAAATGAAAGGTGATCTCATTCAAACATATCAAATTCCTGTAGAATTTGAGATTGTGGATGCAGAAAGGATGTTTCCCCTGTCTGGGGTGAGGTTCTTGGACCAGTGAACAAAGCCTCAGAATAAGGAACCAATCATTTAGGAATGAGATGAGAAGGAGTTTATTCATTCAGAGGAACTTAACACTTTGGAAATCTCTGCCACAGTGAAGGTTCGGTCATTAAGTCTATTCAAAATTGAGATTGATAGTTAACTACATATTAAAAAACATTGAGGAATTAGAAATGGTGCAGGGAACACTGTTAAAGTAGAATATTAAGCATGATCTCACTGAATGATGGAATGAACTCAATTGCCCGATACCTATTTCTCTTCCTAGTTCTAATATAGTAATAATGTTCCTATTTTAAACTATGCTGTTTATAATTATTCAGTTGTTCCTAAGAGTGTAAATTGTGTAAAATAGTAAATTGCTTCCTGATCAAACTGCAATTCCTAGGAATACAGGACTTACGAGAACAAGTAGGCCTTTCAGCTATTCAAGCTTAAGATGACAAGGTGTGGAGCTGGATGAAAGCTGATATTTTGGGTCTGTACCCTTCTTTAGAAATGGGGGAGGGGAACGGAGTGCTGAAATAAATAGGGAAAGGTGGAAGTGATGATAGAAGGTAGATAGAGAAGCAGATAGGTGGAGAGAAGACGGACAGGTTAAGGAGGCAGGATGAAGTCAGTAAAGGTGATTGTAGGTAGGGAGTTGGGATGGGGGTTTGGTCAGTGAGGGGTTGGTGGTGGTAGGTGGAGGGAAGAATGACATGCCCAGGAGGTGGGGGTGAGGCTAATAGTTATGAAATGGGGGTGGGGGATAGTCAATGAGGTGAGAGCAGCAGATAGGTGGGAGAAAAGATGGACAGGTCAAGGAGGCGGGGACGAGAGGAGCTGGTCTTGGGATGAGGCTGCAGATAGGGAGATTTTGAAGCTAGTAAAGTCCACATTGAGACCATTGGGCTGCAGGGTTCCCATGCGGAATATGAGGTGCTGTTCCTCCAGCCTTCGGGTGGCATCATTGTGGCGCTGGAGGAGGCCCAGGATGGATATGTTGTCCAAGGAGTGGGAGTGGGAGGGGGAGTTGAAGTGGTTTGCGACTGGAAAGTGTTGTCACCACCCCTCTTTCTATTTATTTGAGAGCCCCTTTTCCCTCCCCGATTTCTGAAGAAGGGTCTAGACCCGAAATGTCCACTTCCCTGCTCCTCTGATGCTGCCTTGCCTGCTGTGTTCATCCAGCTTCACACCTTGTTATCTCAGATACCAGCATCGGCAGTTCCTACTGTCTCTGAGTGAGCTATTCAAGCTTGTTGTGCCATCCAATAACTTGATGGTTGATTTAATGTAGTGTCTACTCTGTTTTCCCATCTGGCCATCATAACCCTTGGCTGTCAAAAATCTACCTAACTCAGCTTTGAACAAGTCCACTGTTTTCTGACAAATAACATTCCACAGACTAACAAGCTCCAAGAAGAAAAATATTCTCTCATGCTATCTTAAAAACGAGACCTCTTATTCTCCACCACGTAAGGGAGCACCTTTCTCATAATTCATCCCAGCAAGACAATTCAGCATCTTATATATTTCAATTACATCATCTCTCATTCTTGTAAACTCTAATGGACTTAAACCCTTCGTCCCAGAAATGAGTCCCCTGAACTTTTTCTGAACTGCTAACACAGTGGAATAAGGGTCGAAAAACTGGACACAGTGCATCAGATGATAAAATGTGAGGCTGGATGAACACAGCAGGCCAAGCAGCATCTCAGGAGCACAAAAGCTGACGTTTCGGGCCTAGACCCTTCATCAGTTCCCATTATCTCTGACACAGTGCATCAGATGTTGTCTCACCAGGGCCCAAAACAATTACACTCTACTCTTATATTTCATCCCTTTGCAATAATTGCTAACATTCCCTTTATCTTCCTAATCACATGCTATCTCAACTCAGGTTGGGACTAGGAGCGCTGCAGTATATCTCAGAGCACATTAGTTAGGGTTGGTAAGTAAGTGATCACAGTTTTCAGTCCTGGTCAATCTAGGAAGCTGTTTCTATGCAAAGAAATTGGTTCCTATCCTCAACAGAGATTGTAGAATTGGCTGCCTAAAACCTACGAAAGTGGACAATCTGTACCTAGTACAGTTATTGGTAATGCTGCAGCCACCCTAAGTTGGCAAGTTACATCAAGATCAAAATGGAGAGAGCAGGCGCATGACTCTCATGTTCTTCACTTCAAGAAAGACCCAGGAACAAAGAGGCTAATGTTGAGGGCAGCTTCTCACATACTGTCCAGCACCTAGACTGTAAAAACAGTAAAGTTGTAAGCAACTTACGGAACCAGAAGTTAGTGTTGAGATCAGACTACTTAAATGAAACACGATTGACACATACAGAGCTACTTTATCTTGTATATCTAAAAATGGAACTCCAGTATGGCCAGCATATTAATTTATGGATATTGCTTTTTAAATTTTTTTCCCCCTCTGGGTTGAGGACGTTTTCAAGAATACCTACTTGAAGGAGACAAAATGACAGTCAGGTGAAATCACAAGCCATTTCAGATAATTTTTCTACTATTTGGTCCAATCCATCTGCAAATAATTTTCCCTGGGTGCACAGATAGCATCTGGATCTGGCATACGAACAAGGGAAACAAATATACTTTCAACAATATGTCAGCAATGTATAAGTACAAGGACATAAATTCTTTCAGATCCAATATGAAGCAGTAGCTGTCACACTCTGGAAGTCTTCAACCCAGCAAAAACACTGCATTTTACCAGACAAGTGCCCTGTTCAAAACGAGAAAGATCTTCAGCAAGATACAACTATCCATGTTTTGCAAGTAGTGATGACAGAATGGCCTGAAATCATCAAGCTGTTACTGTAAGAACATATTGGGCAGCCCAAGATGGCCCAAAAATTGAGAGGAGAAATGCTAAAGTGTATTCTTACAAGCTACCAAAGAATTGAATTGAATCTGAGGAAGGCAAGAAATATGTTTGGTCAGCAGAGCATGAGCAATGAAATCAAGGACCGCATCAACTCATGCAGTGCTTGTTATGAGTACCAAGGTAAGCAAACTAGACATGCCACTCAGACCAGGGATGAAGCTGGCAGTAGACATCTTCACTCTCACAGAAACCGATTGACTTGTCTCTGCAAACCGCTATTATAATCAACTAACTTCACTGACTAACTGTGGGATTGTAGAATTCTGAAAAGCATACTTTAGCCTCTACACCATTTTTGACATCATAATGATGTCAGTTCATTACTGAAGAATTCAGCTGTTTCATAAAGGATTGGAAATTCAACACTATGTGTCATCTCCACACTATTGCCAGTCAAATGGAAAGGCTGCATCGGAAGTTGCCAACAAAATCATAAACAAATTGAACAAATCCAACATAGATATATACAAGGCAGTTCTAGGGTGAACAAATACACCTGCTGAAGCCAGGAAGCGTAGCCCAGCTCAAAGACTAATGTCGCACATGTCCATCTGCTTTGCCTGTAGCAAAAAAGCTACTGAGGCCAGCAGTAACAACATATCTGAGTGACAAAATCATGGTGAAATTGCAAAAAGGCTCATTTAGTTTTGACACCGCTGCCAAACCATTGCCAGAGTTGAGGATTGGAGAGCAAATCAGAGTACAAGCCTTTATCACTGAACAATTGGGACCTATATAGAACAGTTGTTAATTCAGTTACATACCGTGAAAGTGAACAACCAGATAAATTGCAATCACAGGCATGTATGCACCACTGGAGAAGCGCTTCCTCAACTGTAAGTAGTTAGTCCAGAAAATGTGAACTCCACATCTGTGCAGACCACAGACTGACCAGAAGTTCACATCAGCTCAACAACAGAAATGGAACAACAATATGTACCATGTGATTCAATCGATTCTCTGGCCCTTTTTCCAAGAATGGGAATTATTACTGATGATCTGGCTACTTTTGTTATTAAATGAAGATCTCAAGAACAGATCATCAAGTCACTATCTCGACTGCTGTTTGTAGGAGTATGCTGGATACAAATTAGTTGTCACATTTCCAGCATTACAATACTGACTAGCCTTCAAATAATTACTTGGCTGTAAAAATGCTTTGAGATGCCTGGTATTCGTGAGAAGCAGTATGTGAATGTAAGTCTTTCTTTCATTCTTAATTTTTCTTCAAAGGCAATTAATTATTATGAAGCAGCTTTGAAGACTGGCCAACAGAATTTCCTTCGTTATGACTTAGCTGAACTCTTGCTTAAGCTGCAACAGTATGAGAAGGCAGAAAAAATCCTGCTGCAGTCATTAGAACATGATTATGGTATGAAATTTTTATGTGGGAAATTTTTATGTTATTAGAATTTAGTATTAAAAAGAAATGATCTAATATATTTAACTGTATAAGTAGTAAACAATGATGTCACCAATCTGCAGTTCAAAGTACTTGTTACAAGAACTGCCCCAGCTTTCAAATAAGATGAAAATCATGTAAGTTCAGGGTGACTCACAACACTGATTTTATATCGAAAAGCCATCCCATAATTTAGATAAAATGCCAGATTAACAAGCAGTTCATTTATTAGACAGTAATAACTAATAAGTAATGAATAACCTGTTGTGTTCATGATATTCTTTTTGATGATTTGTTGCTGTATCGTACAAAAATAGAAACTGTCGAGAAAGATAGTTCTCTTTCAAATAGGCTAAGTAGGTGGTGTAAAAAAAGGAAAAATCATGAAGGAACGTGGAATAAATAACATTGAATAAAATTTACAGTACACAAGTTATCTCTATTCATGCAATTTTAAAAAATGGACTTTTTTACATAAATTCAAATTTTCAATTTTTTACAGTAAGTGATCTTCAAGCTTTGATGGAAGATGCACGATATTTAATGCTTCTGGCAAAAATATATAGTAAGAAAGAGAAGATAGATGATGCCATCCTTGCATTGCAGAGGGTGAATAGACTTTCACTTTATTGTTTGTTTGAGTATTGAATGGTAAATTATGCTTTCATAAGTTTCAGTTTTCAAAAAAACCTGTAAAGCCAGTCTGTGCATTGAAATTAATATCATAATTTTGCTTTGCTCAATTTAGAATGCATCATTAGAATGCACAATGTCCCCACTAAAATTAACCATGAAAATATTGCTTGTACGCACAATAGCTAATTTTTTTTACATTGTAATTCTGGTAGATATCATTGGATTATGCAGCACAATTGGAGACCCATTGATCTATTGTGCCTATTTTGCTTTTTCTTTGAAGATCTTATCACTTGCCTCATGTGTTCTTTTCTTATACTTTTCGAATTCACTTTTGATAGTTACTATTAAATCTACTTTTCCCCAATCTTTCATGACGTGGAGGTGCTGGTGTTGGGCTGGGGTGGACAGTCAGAAGTCACATGACACCAGGTTACAATGGAAGAGGTTTATTTGAAATTATTTGAGCGGAAAATGACAGACAAGTTCTGTACCCATGATTATGGCCAGAACCATGATTTGCTGTTCATGTTGTGCTACCTGTGACCCCACCACACTGTTCTGAATCTGTAAAACCTTCCTTACTGTCCTGTTTTGACACCATCTCCTTGACAAATTGTTATGATTTCGTTACCTTAATTAGTTTGGACGGTTTTGGATTACATATTACTTTGCTAAGACCCTCAACATGCGACTCTTAAACTTACCATGTTATACCAGTCAGAGACAATGGGAACTGCAGGAGCTGGAAAATCCGAGATAACAAAGTATAGAGCTGGAATAACACAGCAGGCCAAGCAGTATCTTAGGAGCACAAAAGCTGACGTTTCGGGCCTAGATCCTTCATCAGAAAATCCGAAACGTCAGCATGTTATTCCAGTCGTTTGGTTTGTCTCCAGCACCACCTCATTTTAAAGTTTTTGTAATAATCTCTCCGCCTCAATTCATCGGACTGTAGGTTGCTGCTTCTCATGTTGACCCTTTACTCACACCATTTAACATCCTTGGTTACCTGCAGAGACTTATTATTTGATGCTCCACTCACACCAGTTGTGTGATCTATTGATCTCTCTGCCTACGAATTCTGTGACTGCGTGCTCTTCTCTCACAATTCACCTGTTGAAGGGGCTGCACTTCAAAAGTTTGTGATTTCAAAAAAACCTATAATATAATGTCGTACGACTGCTGACTTTGCCCAATTTTTCAGTGCAATCCAAATCACTGTAAATTAATGTGGAAAATCTGTCTCTTCACCCACCTACTTTTCAATTGTAAAATTACATTAAACTGTGTCCTCAGCTGCTAGTGCTTCTGCCAGAAGGAGTGATTTCTTTTTTTTCAATGTTTAGTGAAATACATTATAATTTTAACTATCACAACACTGCTTAATGTAGAAATAACAAGGTGTAGAGCTGGATGAACACAGCAGGCCAAGCAGCATCAGAGGAGCAGGAAGGCTGACACTTCTTCTGAAGGGTATAGTCCCAAAACATCAGCCTTCCTACTATCTCTGAAACTGCTTAATGTAGAATGTTTAATAAGCATTTGACAGATATTACTGGTGTATAGTATAATCCAGGTAAGAGTGACAAAAGGGGATTCACACTATCAAGATTTACGCCCCATTATCACAGGCCTACTCGGGCAATTTTTAGTTACTTGTGCTGTTTAGTTGGCTCATTTATTTACTGTAATTAGTCAGGAATCGCCATTTGTTTGATCAGGGATAATGGGAACTGCAGATCCTGGAGAATCCAAGATGACAAAGTGTGGAGCTCGATGAACACAGCAGGCCAAGCAGCATCTCAGGAGCACAAAAGCTGACATTTCGGGCCTAGACCCTTCATCAGAGTCTAGGCCCGAAACGTCAACTTATGTGCTCCTGAGATGCTGCTTGGCCTGCTGTGTTCACTCGGCTACACACTTTGTTATCCATTTGTTTGATGTCTCTTTCAGCTAAGTGATTATGTGGTGCTTGATAGCAGCTCTTAACCTTGAGCTCTAATCATATAGTCTATTTGTCATTTTCTGGTAGAAAAGAAGTTTTCTACATTCAATGCTCTATCTTCTTGACTTTAAAAAACTTATTTATATCATTTTCTTCTGCCATTTTTGTACTTTTTCCTCACTGACTTCATTGTAGATTTTAAAAGTGAGTGCCACTGTTGAATTCTATCCACTGTTTCTCTTATGAAGTAAATGAGTGAACATTAGGCATTACACTTCTGTTTTGTTTCATTTACTCAAATTTTTGACCCTGTAATCTTTGTCAGTCTGCTGTGTGGTGCTTTGTCAAAGACTTTGAGAATACACTGCATTAACTGTATTTTCCCCCGATTGATCATACTCGTCACCTTCTCAAACGACTCCTTTATGATTGTTAAATGCAGTCTTCCTTTCTGGAGTATATACTACCTACTTTTAATTATTTTTAGTTATAGATTTTTGTGAAATCATAGGCATAGATTTTGATTTTTCTTTTCCCCTTTTACCTTGTTAAGTTGACAGACCTGTTATTCCCTTTGATTCTCTTTGTAAAAATGCTTATTACGTTGGCCCTGCTTTAGGCGTCTGGCACATATCCATTGTACATCGAATGCTGAAATGTAGTTTCTGGGGCCTCCACTATTATTTTTTCCAAGTTTCCTTCCAGGCCCTGTTGTATCCCATCAGATTCTACTATTTGTCTTCTCAGCGTAACTAATTTCAGTGACACTATACTTTGTCATTTTTTGAATTTCTGCTTTCATTTTTACCAATTTCACCATTTATCTGTTTTCTATCATCATTCTGTTTCACGCAAAATGAAGTAAAGTTTTTAAGTATCCCTACAAATTTCCAATTAGTCAAGCAGAGTTCAGTGTTCAAGTCCACTTGAGTAAAGTCTCCCTAATGTCTTAATATATTTTAAACTAATCTGCAGAAAATAGTTCTCCAACATGAAATTTAAATAAGGATTTCTTATAGTCATATATTTTTAGCTGGCATTCTTGGCTATCCTCATTCTTGGCTTTGGATTTATTTTTGGCTTTTTCCTTTTTTATTGTGATTCTGCTATTTGTTCTATTAATGAGTGTACATGAATCTTTGATAACAAAGTGTGAAGCTGGATGAACACAGCAGGCCAAGCAGCGTCTCAGGAGCGCAAAAGCTTTTGTGCTCCTGAGATGCTGCTTGGCCAAGCTTTTGTGCTCCTGAGATGCTTCTTGGCCATGCTTTAGTGCTCCTGAGATGCTGCTTGGCCAAGCTTTTGTGCTCCTGAGATGCTGCTTGGCCTGCTGTGTTCATCCAGCTTCACACTTTGTTACCTTGGATTCTCCAGCATCTGCAGTTCCCATTATCTCTGTACATGAACCTTTATTTGGTTATACAAATGTTCCAGAATCTTAAGAAGTATTTCCCAAACAGTTGTTCATGTTAAGAATTAGGCCATAATATATAGGAGCAAAAGTAGACCATTCAGCCCTTGAGTCTGTGTCATCCTCAGTACATGCTTTCCCATATGTTTTTGTGTCCTCTGCACACTGGGCAGTAGTACATTAACTTCTGTCATCCAAGTCATAGTTCTGTGTTATAAATAAATGGGACACCAGCACTTACCCATTGTCACTCTATTACTTACATATTGCTGTCTAAAAATGCATCCTTTCTCCCAAATTAATTAGCCAATCCTATATCCATGTCATATGTGTGGTCTTTCATTGAATGCATTTGGAAACCCAAATATATTGCATCTGTTCTGTTCTCCATACTATGTACGTGTTGTTATTATTATTTATATTTAATATTCCTTTTTATTACATTTGCTTGACAGCTTGCTTGGTGGAAAGACTTTGGAAAAATATGACAGCATAAAATCTGCTTCAAATTGCAATTATTTATTAATGTAATGTTGAAGTACACCCTTGTGTGAAAAAGTGTCATTTTGTAATAACCCATTTGTATCACAATGCATATGTTTAGCAATTAAAATGTGAACACATCTCTGTATTATATGCATCCGATAGACATTATCGGTTTATTTCATGTCATGTTAATATTCTGCCAGTTGTTAGTCATTTTTTTATTCTTTCACTTTCTGAACAGGCAAGAGAGGTCCAGGCTCAGGTGTTAAAACGAGTTCAAATAGAACAGGCTGATACAGTTCCACACCAGAAACAACTTGCAGCAGAGATCTGTGCTGAAATAGCAAAGCATGCTGCAGACCAGCGAGACTATGAAAAGGCAATTAAGTTCTACAAGGAGGCACTTGTCTATTTTGAGAATAACCATAAGGTTAGTTTGCAGTTGCTAATTTATTATATGTGGTGACGTCTAAAAATTCTAAACTATGGCTTCATTTCGCGACCGAAGAATGTATATGTTTGCACAGATCTTTTGGGATGTGAGAATTAGGTTGAATACTACTTTAGTAGATATTTAGAGAGCCTAAAGTCATAGAGCTGTACAGCATGGAAACAGACCCTTTGGTCTAACTTGTCCAGGTGGACCAGACATCCCAGATAAATCTAGCCCCATTTTCCAGTTTTTGGCCCATATCCCTCTAAACCTTTCCTATTCTTATACTCATCCAGATAAAATGTTGTATTTTTAAATGTTGTAATCATACAAGCCTCCACCACTTCCTCTGGCAGCTCATTCCATGCACACACCACTCTCTGTGTTAAAAAGTTGCCTCTGAGGACCCATTTAAATATTTCCCCCCTCACCTTTAAACCTTTGCCCTCAAGTTTCAGACTCCCCCACCCCAAGGAAATGACCTTTACTGTTCACCCTTTCTTTGCCCCTCAATTTTATAAACTTATTTAAGGCCACCACCGAGTCTCTTATGATTCAGGAAAAAAGCCCGAGCCTATTCAGTTTCTCCCTAAAGCTCAAATTCTCCAACCTTGGCAGCATCCTTGTAAATCCTTTCTGAACCCTTTTTCAAGTTTCACAACATCCTTACTATAACAGGGAGACCAGAATTGCATGCAGGATTTCAAAAGTGGCCTAACCAATGTCCTGTACAGCTGCAACATGACTTGCCAAGTCCTATACTCAACGCACCTACTGATAAAGGCAAGCATACCAAATGTCTCCTTCGCTATCCTGTCTACCTGTGGCTCCACTTTCAAGGAACTTTGAACCTGCACTCCAATGTCACTTTGTTTAGCAACACTCCCTTGGACCTAACCATTAAGTGTATATCCTGGCCTGATTTGCCTTTCTAAAATGCAGCACCTCTCATTTGGCTAAGTTTAAATCCTGTCTGTCACTTCTCGGCTCATCGGCCCATCTGATAAAAATTCCATTGTTCTCTGACGGAACTTTCTTCACTGTCCACTACACCTCCAATTTTGGTGTAATCGGCAAACGTACTAACCATACCTCCTATGTTCACACCCAAATCATTTCTATAAATGATAAAAAACAGTGGAACCCAATACTGAATCTTGTGGCACACTGCTGGTCACAAGCCCCCACCTTTGAAAAGTAACTCTCTACCACTACTGCTTGGCCTGCTGTGTTCATCCAGCCTCACATTTTATTATCTCTACCACTACTCTCTGTTTTCTACTATCAAGCCAGTTCTGTAATCAAATGGCTAGTTTTTCCTGTATTGCACGTGATCTAACCTTGCTAACCAGTCTACCATGAGGAATCTTGTTGACCACCTTACTGAATTCCATGTAGATCACGCCGACCTGTCTGCCCTCTTCAATCCTCTTTGTTACTTCAAAAAATTTCATCAAGTCAATGAGACACAATTTCCCATGCATAGAGCTCTGTTGGCTTTCTCTAATCTGTCCTTCCCTTTCCAAATACATTTAAATCCTTTTCCTTAGGATTCCCTCCAACAACTAGCCATCACGATGTTGGGTTCACTGGTCCATAGTTCCTGGCTTTTCCTTACCACCTTTCTTAAATAGTGGCACCATGTTAGCCAGCCTTCTAGCATTTTACCTATGGCTAGGTACGAAATAAAGTTTCAGGGATGCAAGATGGCACCGGCAAGCAAGAAGTTGGTTTGAAGTGTGTCTACTTGAACGTCAGGAGCGTCCGGAATAAGGTGGGTGAACTTGCAGCATGGGTTAGTACCTGGGACTTCGATGTTGTGGCCATTTCGGAGACATGGAGAGAGCAGGGACAAGAATGGTTGTTGCAGGTTCCGGGATTTAGATGTTTCAGTAAGAATAGAGAAGATGGTAAAACGGGGTGGGGGAGGGGGTTTGGCATTGTTGGTCAAGGACAGTATTACAGTTGCTGAAAGGACGTTTGGGGACTCGTCAACTGAGGTAGTATGGGCTGAGGTTAGAAACAGGAAAGGAGAGGTCACCCTGTTGGGAGTTTTCTGTAGGCCTCCAAATAGTTCCAGAGATGTAGAGGAAAGGATAGCAAAGATGATTCTCGATAGGAGTGAGAGAGACAGGGTAGTTGTCATGGGGGCTTCAACTTTCCAAATATTGACTGGGAACACTATAGTTTGAGTACTATAGATGGGTCAGTTTTTGTCCAGTGTGTGCAGGAGGGCTTCCTGACACCGTATGTAGTTAGGCCAACAAGGGGCAAAGCCACATTAGATTTGGTACTGGGTAATGAGCCCGGCCAGGTGTTTAGATTTGGAAGTAGGTGAGCACTTTGGTGATAGTGATCACAATTCTGTTATGTTTACTTTAGTGATGGAAAGGGACCACTGGGCAAGAGTTATAGCTGGGGGAAAGACAATTACGATGAGATTGGGCAAGATTTAGGGAGCATAGGTTGGGGAAGGAAACTGCAGGGGATGGGCACATTAGAAATGTGGAGCCTATTCAAGGAAAAGCTCCTGTGTGTCCTAGATAAGTATGTACCTGTCAGGCAGGGAGGAAGCTGTAGACTGCGGGAGCCGTGGTTTACGAAGGAAGTGGAATCTCTGATCAAGAGGAAGAAGAAGGCTTATGTTAGGATGAGATGTGAAGGCTCAGTTAGGGCGCTTGAGGGCTACGAGGTAGCCAGGAAAGACTGAAAGAGAGAGCTCAGAAGAGCCAGGAGGAGACATGAGAAGTTGTTGGCGGATAGGATCAGGGTAAACCCGAAGGCTTTCTATTGGTATTTAAAGAATAAAAGAATGACGAAAGTAAGATTAGGGCCAATCAAGGATAGTAATGGGAAGTTGTGTGTGGAGTCAGAGGAGATAGGGGAAGCACTAAATGAATATTTTTCGACAGTATTCACTCTAGAAAACGACAATGTTGTCGAGGAGAATACTGAGATACAGGATACTAGACTAGGTGGGATTGAGGCTCACAAGGAAGAGGTCAGAAATCCGACAGAGTGTGAAGATAGATAAATCCCCTGGTCCAGATGGGATTTATCCTAGGATCCTCTGGGAAACCAGGGAGGAGATTGCCGAGCCTTTGGCATTGATCTTTAACTCGTCATTGTATACAGGAATAGTGCCAGATGACTGGAGGATAGCAAATGTGGTTCCCCTGTTCAAGAAGGGGAATAGAGACAACCCTGGTAATTATAGACCAGTGAGCCTTACCTCAGTTGTTGGTAAAGTGTTGGAAGAGGTTATAAGAGATAGGATTTATAATCATCTCGAAAAGAATAAATTGATTGGGGATAGTCAGCACAGTTTTGTGAAGGGTAGGTCGTGCCTCACAAACCTTATTGAGTTCTTTGAGAAGGTGACCAAACAGGTAGATGAGAGTAAACTGGTTCATGTGGTGTATATGGATTTCAGCAAGGCGTTCGATAAGGTTCCCCGCAGTAGGCTATTGTACAAAATGCTTAGGAATGGGATTGTGGGAGATATAGCAGTTTTTGGATCAGAAATTGGCTTGCTGAAAGAAGACAGAGGGTGGTAGTTGATGGGAAATGTTCATCCTGGAGACCAGTTACTAGTGGTGTACCGCAAGGGTCGGTTTTATAAATGACCTGGATGAGGGCGTAGAAGGATGGGTTAGTAAATTTGCAGACGACAGTAAGGTTGGTGGAGTTGTGGATAGTGACGAAGGATGCTGTAGGTTGCAGAAAGACATAGATGAGCTGCAGAGCTGGGCTGAGAGGTGGCAAATGGAGTTTAATGCAGACAAGTGTGAGGTGATGCACTTTGCTAGGAGTAACCGGAATGCAAAGTACTGGGCTAATGGTAAGATTCTTGGTAGTGTAGATGAGCAGAGAGATCTCGGTGTCCATGTACACAGATCCTTGAAAGTTGCCACCCAGGTTGACAGGGCTGTTATGAAGGCATACAGTGTTTTAGCTTTTATTATTAGAGGGATTGAGTTCTGGAGCCAAGAGGTTATGCTGCAGCTGTACAAAACTCTGGTGCTGCCGCACTTGGAGTATTGCGTACAGTTCTGGTCACCACATTATAAGAAGTATGTGGAAGCTTTGGAAAGGGTGCAGAGGAGATTTACTAGGTTGTTGCCTGGTATGGAGGGAAGGTCTTACGAGGAAAGGCTGAGGGACTTGAGGCTGTTTTCGTTAGAGAGAAGAAGGTTGAGCGGTGACTTAATTGAGACATATAAAATAATCAGAGGGTTAGATAGGGTGGATAGGGACAGCCTTTTTCCTCGGATGGTGATGGCGAGCACAAGGGGACATAGCTTTAAATTGAGGGGTGAAAGATATAGGACAGACGTCAGAGGTAGTTTCTTTACTCAGAGAGTAGTAAGGGAATGGAACGCTTTCCCTGCAATGGTAGTAGATTCGCCAACTTTAAGTACATTTAAGTCATCATTGGACAAGCATATGGACATACATGGAATAGTGTAGGTTAGATGGGCTTCAGATTGGTATGACAGGTCAGCACAACATCGAGGGCCGAAAGGCCTGTACTGTGCTGTAATGTTCTATGTTCTATGTTCTATTGATGATACAAATACCTCAGCAAGGGGCTCAGCAGTCACTTCCCTAGCTTCCCACAGAGTTCTAGGGTGCACCTGAAAAGGTCCCATGGATTTATCCACCTTCATGCATTTTAAGACATTGAAAACCATTACCTCTGTAATATGGACAATTTTGAAGATGTCGCAATTTATTTCCCCATGTTCTCTACCTTATCCTCCTTCACAGTAAAGACAATGTAAAATACTTGTTTAGTATTTCCCCATTCCCTGCAGTTCCACGCATTGGCGCCCTTGCTGATCTTTAGCTGATTCTCTCCTTTGTTCCTCTTTTATCCTTTATGTATCTGTAGAATCCCTTTGCATTCTCCTTAACCTTATTTGTCAAAGCTATTTCATGTCCCCTTTTTGCTGTCTTGATTCCCCTCTTGAGTATAGTCCTACTGTCTTTATACTCTTCTAGGGATTCACTTGATCTCTGCTGTCTGTGCCTGACATATGCTTACTGCTATTATTATTATTATTGACCAAAGCCTCAATTTCTGTAGTCATCCAGCATTCCCTACACCTACCAACTAGCCCTTCACCCTAACAGGAACACACTTTTTCTGGAATAAAAACCAAAAGAGCAGTTTTAAGGAAGGGTCAATGGACCAGAAACATTAACTCTGATTTTTTTCTTCACAGATGCCGCCAGACCTGCTGAGCTTTTCCAGCAATTTCACAATTCCATTCTCTGGAACCTTGTTAATTCATTTTTGAAGGTTGGCAATTTTCCAGCGTATCCCGTTACCTGAAAACATCCACGTCCAATCAACTTTTAAAAGTTTCTTGCCTAATACTGTCAAAATTGACCTTGCTCCAATTTAGAACTTAAATTTTAAGAGCTGGTGTATCCTTTTCCATCACTATTTTGAAACTAATAGAATTGTGGCCGCTAGCCCCAAAGTGCTCCCCTTTTGACACTTCAGCTACCTACCCTGCCATATTTCCCAAGAGTTGGTCAAGTTTTGCATGTTCTGTCGTTGGTACATCCACATACTGAATCAGAAAATTTTCTTGTACACATTTAAGAAATTCCTCTCCATCCAACCCTTTAACACTATGAACTATGGCAGTGCCAGTCTGTGTTTGGAAAGTTTAAATCCCCTACCATAACCACCTTATTCTTACTGATAACCAAGATCTCATTACAAACTTGTTTCTCAATTTCCTGCTGACGACTGGGGTGTCTATAGTACAATCACAGTAAGATGATCGTCCCTTTCTTATTTCTCAGCTCCATCCAAATAACCTCCCTGGATGTATTCCCAGGAATATCTGCCTTAAGTACAGCTGTAATGTTATCCCTCATCAAAAATGCCACCCACCCTCCTGTCTTGCCCCTCTTTCTATCCTTCCTATCGCATCCATACCCAGAGTATTAAAGAACAAAGAACAAATAAAATTACAGCGCAGGAACGAGCCCTTCAGCCATCCAAGCCTGCGCCGATCCAGATCCTCTATCTAAACCTGCCGCCTGTTTTCCAAGGATCTGTATCCCTCTGCTCCCTGCCCTTAATGACATCTTAAATGAAGCTATGGTGCCCGCCTCTACCACCTTTGCTGGCAACGTGTTCCAGGCACCCACCACCATCTGCGTCAAGAACTTTCCACACACATCCCCCTTAAACTTTTCCCCTCTCACCTTGAAATCGTGACCCTTAGTAATTTAGACCCCCACTCTGGGGGAAAAAAGCTTCTTGCCATTCACCCTGTCTGTACCTCTCATGATTTTGTAGACCTCAATCAGGTCCCCACTCAACCTCTGTCTTTATAATGTCAATAATCCTTATCTACTCAACCTCCCTTCATAGCTAGCACCCTCCATACCAGGCAACATCCCGGTTAAGCTGCCAATCCTGTCCACTCCTGAGCCATGTTTATGTGATTTGATTTATTTATTATTTTGTGGTACTGAAATACTGTGAAAAGCTTAGTTTACAAGTGGTACAGGCAGATCATCGTAAGCGAAGGATATACAGATCAAAAAGACGTAGATGCAAACAGGTTACATTGCACAGGTTATATGCTAGATGAGATCAACGTTAGCAAGATCAGCGTCATTTGAGGTGAGAGAGTCCATTCATCAGTCTGTTAACAGCCAGGAAGAAGCTGTTCCTGGACCTACTTGTGCATGTATTCAGGCTTCTGTATCTTTTGCCTCATGGAAGAAGTTGTAGGAGATCATTACTGGGGTGTGATGGATCTTTAATGATGTTGGCAGCCTTTCTGTGGCAGCGAACTGTGTAAGTGGAGTCCATGGATGGAAGGTTGGCTTCTGTGATGGTCTGGGCTGCGCACACAACATTTTGTAGTTTCCTATGGTGCTGGACAGAGCACTTGTCATTACCAGACCATTATGTACCTGGACAGCATGCTTTCAACAGTGCTTCTGTAAAAGTTGGTGAGGGACCTTATGAGCATGCCAAATTTCTGATGACTTGCTGTCAGCTGCAGAAATATCTATCTCTGCCTCTGACTAGAGAGTGCCCTTGGACCCTGACGTACCCCTCATTACATTAGAGGCAGTCTCGGTACCAGCAACCTGGCTGACATTCCTACATTCCCTGAGACACCATTAGTCCTACATTTTCCAAACAGTATACTTGTTTTGAGATGGGGATAGCCACAGGACACTTCTGCACTACCTGCCTTCCTCTCCTACCTTTCCTGGAGGTAACACATCTACTTGACTGTATCTGCAGTTTTTCTCCCTTCCTGCAGCCCCTAGCTCCTATAAATTCCTCATTGCCTGTAACTGCTACTCCAACTTAGCCGTGTGATCCAATAGGATTTGCAACCAAATACACTTCTGGCAGACATATCAACTGTAACATGGAAATGCTCCCTAATCTCTCACATCCAAAAGGAAGAGCACATTACTCTACTAAAGACCATCTTTCCACCTTAACAATGTACAGACCCAGAAAAAAGCCCAGTCTTACTGCTCTGAAAACATTGCTCCAGGCCAACTTAGTACCTATATTTCATATTTTTAAAGTTTAATCAAGAGACAGATCTCTATAAAAACATATAATAAAAATGCCCACCCTACTCACTATTATAGATTTACAAAAAAGTTAGTAAGTTGCACTTTGAAACTGTACACTTAGCTACCACATCGGTTTCTCCAAAGTCAGCTGTGAATTTTGCTGTTTGTTTATTTTTCCTAGATGAACTCAGATATCCAGAGATATTTGAAAGTAAGTAACAGAGGCAGTCAGCTGTGCAGATTCACTGCTGAGTTAGACAGCTATGCAGGTTTACTTCTCTGTTTGTTTCACTTCCCATATGATCACTACCTTTGTCTGTCTTTCCCCCCTTTTTTTAATCTGCCATAAAAAATTGTTACTTATCCTGCCTGAAACCACTAAAATGAAACTGCCTGTGAAAGCATTCCATGTTTGATTATTCCATGCAATAATACAAATTGAAAAAGTGATGGGTCTGGAAGCAAATTTCTTTCTGTTATTACAAGCTTTGCATTTTACACCAGCCAAAGGACAGCTCGCTAAAGCCATATTTCATCACAAAGTCGAGACTGAAGTTTTGCTCAAAAGCAATTAATGCTGCTCCAGCAGTAAATTGTCACAGGTTTAGTATCAGGGATGTTGATGTGTGTGCAGGAACCATGGTGTCCTATAAACTCAACTGAAAGTGTTGTAAGACCCTAGAAATATATTTTAAAAATGAAAGACACATGCTCAGCTGCAAATGACTGCTTCCTGCTTTTGGCTCTGACTGAAAGGCTGTCTCTTAGGACAGTTGTATGGGTAATCTTTTCCTACTCAACGCCTGAGAATGAAGTGAGATTTCAAACTAAAATTTCAAGGAATATATTGGAAATTTTGCAAGTGAAGAAGTTGGTTATTTGAGATGATGGTGTCTTTAAGCTCACAAGTGAATTTGAAAATCAAGCCACGTCATCTGAAATTAAACCTTTCTGTCTGTTTTTTTTAAAAATCTGTCAAAAGATGGATAGCAACTGTCAATTTCCAAAAATTCATGTTTGATTTACGTCCGAATTTCCAAATGACACACAATTTTACAACTATCGTTGCAAAATTCAACAATCCTAATAGAAAATCATTTCTGTTGTAGGTACTGTAATATGTGTAGATGTATGCATCTGACATTAACATATCACTGATATTTACTAGCCTGTCTAAACTATTTAGTAATGGTGATAATATCTTGAATTTCATTAAAAGAATTCCTGAATGTTCATATGTATTCAAAAAACAATTTGTAACACTGTTTCCTCAGTTATCCAAATGAGTCAGAGTCTTACATTGTTGTGGAATAATATGTAATTGTCTGCCAGATATCTTGTACTGTTATTTTATGTGGCATTCTTATTGTTTTCTGTGGCAGGTAATGCTAGAACTTGCGCAGCTTTACCTTGCTCAAGATGATATTGATGCCTGTCAGCATCAGTGTGCAATTCTTCTGAAAAGCGACCAACATAATGATGCAGCTACCATGGTTAGTAGAAATAGACCATAATGTTAGAAATAACTGAGATCTTATTGTTATTGCTGATCACTTTTAATATTTTAGACAATTCTCGCACAACCGTATCATGAAGACACTAGTGTTCATTTAGTTTTTTGTAATCCATATTCGCATTTGCTGGTGACAACTGCCCATCACGAATGCACAAGGTACTGAATGAATAAATGAACCCTTTTCTTACTGATTATCAAATAAGTCAGATAATGAAGTCATGTGCTATCAATCATTTGTTAATTGGTTGCAATATCAATCTTAACTCCTGCCATCTATCTTTATCTCTTTATGTCCCTCTTGCCACCCCATTTCCTAGCTATACACATGCACAAAAGTCAGTAAAGAACTGTAATTAAGCAAGAATGGTGAACAGAAAACTGATGATCAAGGATTTCAGCATCAAAACACTACCTAAGTTGTTCAATAAATCTTTATTTTGTAAAGAAACACCCTCAATTTTTGAACAATTTCAGCAATACCTTTGTTGAAAGAGTTCAGAAGTGTCGATCACCTCAGGTAGACCTATTGGTAACCTTAATAGCCTCAAATCTGTGTAGCTGTGTCACTTAGATATACTAGCATTTTCATTTCTTCTTTAGCTCCTCATTTCTTTGTTACCACCCAGATTCAGATAGGCAGAACATTTTTTACATCACCTTGAATAAGCTGTTTCCAGACCTGACCTCTGAATAAAATCAGAAATTAATGTAAAAACTCAACCAGTTCTGAAGACTGGTCATTGGACCTGAGAATTTGATACTGCATTCTCTTCATAGATACTACCAGACCTACTGAGTTTTTCCGGCAACTTCTGATTTTCAGTATCCACAGTTTGTTTTTGTTCTGTGCTGTGAAGACTCCAGTAAAGGAAATGACTTGTTTGAATAAACATTTGTTTTTAATTAACATTAGCCCCAACCTTTTTATAGCAATATGCCTGATGCCTGAATCCACTTTCAAGACACTTTTTAAGCAATGTGTGAGATGTTGCACTTACTTTATGTGTGAATGTAACTGACAGTGATTGTAGAGTACCATTTTTTTGGATTATGATTCAGGAGAAAAGCAGTTACAGGACTGTGCTATTTGTTACAAGCTTACTTCTGTTAAAGAGTTGGCACTGACTGTCAAGGGGACTACAGCTCTTGATTGCTCTACATTTCTCTCCTAAAATGTTACATTGATCAATTTCATGCCAACAGTTAAAGCAAAGAAGCAATTGCTGTTCCATTTAGCAGAACGAATATCTTAATTTCTTAATAGCTAGCAAATAATTGAACATTAAGATTTCCCAATTCTATAAAATACTGAATATTTGTCCATCATCTGGGACCCGAGACCCACAGCTATAGCTTCCTTGAACAGCAATGTGCCAACTATGGTTACCAACATCATTATCACCTTTTCAGTCAGAAAGTATGGATTTAAGCTCCAATCCAGTTATTTGAATATATTATCCAGATTAAGACTTGGATATAGAAGCAAGGGAATGATGCTTCATTGGAAGTGTATCTTTCAGGTAAGATGTTAAACCAAGGCTCTTGGGAGAGTTTAGGTCCTAAAATTATTGAACTCAATATTGAATCCGGGGCAGTAGGCCCCCAAGTGGAAGATGAAGTGTTCCTCCAGCTTGCGCTGGGCTTCACTGTAACACTCTAGCAAGTCGGAGACACAGATGTTGACCAGGGAGCAAGGTGGTGCATTGAAGTGGCAGGCAATAGGTACTTCAGGGTCTATTTTGCGAGCAGGATGTAGTTGCTCTGCAAAGCGGTCGCCAAGTCTACGCTTCATTTCCCCAGTGTAGAGGAGACCATATTGTGAGCAGCGAATGCAGTAGACTAGATTCTTGAAAGTGCAGGTGAAGTGTTGCTTCACGTGGAAGGTTTGTTTGGGCCCTTGGATACTGGGGAGGGAGCAGGTAAATGCACAGGTGTTGCACCTTCGCCAGTTACAGCTTTCATTAATAGAGGGATTGCATTCAAGAGCTGTGAAGTTATGCTCCACCTATACAAAAGGCCAGTTCTGTTCACCTCATTACAGGAAAAATGTGGAAGCATTAGAAAAGGTGCAGAGGAGATTTACCAGGACATTGCCCTGAATGGAGGGCTACCTTGACTCAGTCTTCTCCCCGTTGGTCCAATCCTACCCACATACATGCATGATTTATGTGATGCTTTACACTGGTTTCAAAGCTTCCAGTTTGCCAGCTCCAGCCACCTCCTCTTTACCAAGGATGTGCACGTGAAACATCCCCACCCACCACTACCCTCCTCCGCTTGGCTGAGCATGCCCTCACCCTCAACAATTTCTCTTTCAACTCCTCTCATTTTGTATAGGTAAGAGGGTTTGTCATGGGTACCTGCATGGGCCCTAGTTATGCCTGTCTCGTTGTGGGGTAAGTGGAACATTCCTTGCTCCAGTCCTATTCCGGCCCCCACCCATAACTCTTTCTCCGATACATCGATGATATCATCGGTGTTGAGAATTGGAAAGTTTCAACAATTTCGCCTCCAATTTCCATCCTGCCCTCACTTTCACCTGGTCTATCTCTGTCTCCCCAGTTCCCTTCCTCAACATTTCTGTTTTCATTTCTGGGGATAGACTGGCTACTAATATCCATTACAAACCCACTGACTCTCACAGCTACCTGGACTATACATCCTCACACCCCACTTCCTGTGAAGACTCCATCCCATTCTCTCAGTTCCTCCATCTCCGTCGCATATGTTCAGATGAGGCCAACTTCGACAAGGGAACCTCCGAAATGTCCACATTCTTCCTCAACCGAGGATTCCCCAGCTCCGTTGTCGACAGGGCCCTCAATCGGGTCCGACCCGTCCCCCGCACTTCTGCCCTCACCCCTTGTCTTCCCTCTTGCAACGTGATAGGTTTCCTATTATCCTCACCTACCATCCCACCAACATCCGCACCCAGAAGATTATCAGACGCCAATTCCACCACCTCGAGGCACATATTCCCCTCCCCTCCCCTCCCTTGTCCGCTTTCTGTAGGGACCGTTCCCTCCGGGACATCCTGGTCCATACTTTCTTCACCCCAACACCTCCCCACGGCACCTTCCCCTGTAACCAGCGAAGGTGCAACTCCTGCGCATTTACCTCCTCCCTCCCAAATATTCAAGGGCCCAAACATACCTTCTAGGTGAAGTAACACTTCACCTGCACTTCCAAGAATCTAGTCTACTGCATTCGCTGCTAACAATGTGGCCCCCTCTACAATGAGGAAATGAAGCATAGACTTGGCCACCGCTTTGCAGAGCATCTACGTTCTGCTCGCTTAAAAGGCCCTGGACTCCCTGTTGCCTGCCACTTCAATGCACCACCTTGCTCCCTGGCCAACATCTCTGTCTCTGACTTGCTACAGTGTTCTAGTGAAGCCCAGCACAAGCTGGAGGAACCACACATCATTTTCCGCTTGGGGACCCTACAGCCCTCCAGACTCAATATTGAGTTCAATAATTTTAGTGCCTAAACTCTCCCATGTCCCAGCCCCCCATCCGACACACCAGGCCTTGTTATCACATAGCCTGTCACTACACACCCTGTTGTCACTAACAGTCCCCATTAACAACTGTTCACCTTCCCAGCCTGATCGTTAGCAATTCCTTTGTCCAACTGTCTTTCTCTCTCTTTGGGCTCCATCATACTGTTTACTCCCTAGCCCACTCATCTCCCTATTTTCTGCATATAAACTGACATTTTCCCAGCCACCAGCAGTTCTGAGGAAGGGTCACTGGACCCGAAACTTTAACTTTGTTTTCTCCTCCACAGATGCTGCCAGACCTGCTGAGCTTTTCCAGCAACTTTGTTTTTGTATTGGATTCACTTTCTCAATTTGCTATGATGAAATTTAAACTCCATCTCAAGATTGCTAATCCAGTATCACAATTACTGCATTACTGTACCATTTTGTGGCGTGTGTGCATACATGCAAGAGAGCAAGGTAGACAAGATACAAGGGTGTAATAGTACTGAGTTTAGAGCTGTTCTTCAGCTGTATGTTCTTCAATACCATGTGTCTCCCTGATAATGTCCAATGTAATACCTTAGATGGTTTGTAATTTCTGAGCTGTCATCAAGTTGAACTTATCCTTGGTTATTATGTTATATCTAGTCATACATATAGTGTAATAATCTTGCAAGTTGTGGAGAATGTTTGGCACCAAAGAATGTCAAACCTGGGATCTTTCTTATCCAGAATTGTCATTAGCTGGGATCATAATGTTATGAAAGTACAGAAAACCACCAACAAGGCAGTCTCTTGATGTTATCTTAAGGTAACAGCAGCATCCCTGGAATTCTCCTTGTGACGTTCTATGTTTATAACCTGATAAGAGGTGAAGAATCCCTGTATTCAAATAGCCTATAAAGTCTTGCAAGCTTTTGTAGCCTCACTCATCTTCTGAAATAAATCTAAGTTTTATGAGATTGTTGGGAAAAACCTTTTGTAACATTTTTTAAGCAAATCTTATCCACTACTTCTCTGATACATTCCATGTAATGTTTGTTCAAATTAAAGTAATTCTGATGTTGTGTTATAGATGATGGCAGATCTGATGTTCAGAAAGCAGGATTATGACCAAGCTGTGTTCCACTTCCAACAACTTTTGGAACGCAAACCAGGTAAATCTAGCTGATTTTTGCTTTACATTGGTAAATGTTTTGTAAGCAGACTGTCTTGCAATTATATTAAAGAATATTAGACCCAGTGATCTAATGCTTGTCATTGTGTCCCTAAATCTGCATATAAAGGTGTGGAAAATATCATATTTCCTGACCAGAATTTTACTAAGAAGGTGGGGCGAATTGAAATCTGATTTGAGGAAGCTCTATGTTTCATTTCATTACTGAACTGTGTACGTTTTAAATGACAGTTATAAATTTGGGTCCGCCGATATGCTTAATCTGGTACAGTGCAACCAGCTGTTCCCTTAAATAGTTTTGCCTTAATCTTCTTGTGTGTATATAACGCATTATTGGGAGGATCTGGGAGTGTAACTAGAAGGCTTCCTGCTATTTATTGCCTAGATCCCTGTACCTTTCACGATGAACTCATTTAATCTGTGACCAGGTAGACCAAGTTAACACAAGCAAGACAACACTTTGTTTTACATATGAGCTGTTTTATTCTACAGTTGGCTATGCACTTATGATTAAGTAATCCTTGGTACATCTTTTTTTTAACGCTCTTTGCAGGATATCTTATCACAAAAATAAAGAGAACAGATATGCTGCACCATTTTATGGGGCCTTTTACTTCATGCAAAATCAAAATTTGCCCTGCCTGTGGCAGAGATTTTCATTTGCAGTTTAACTGTCATGCTAGTACCTGTGTTCTGAATTTTTCAAATTTTTCCCCCTGATCAAGTGGGATGGGTAATCAGCACCAGGGTTCTTTGTATTTTCCAGAATAGTATTGCCGAGCTAACAATTTGACCACTGTTTGGAATTTTTGAAAAGAAAACAAATCAGCATCTTGCTTTTCAAATGTTTCATTGGGTCTAAATAAAATCAGAAAGAACTGCAGATGCTGTAAATCAGGAACTGAAACAGATAGCGTTTCGAGTCCGCTGACCCAAACTCAGAATTGTTCACTGGACCTGAAACATTAACTCTGTTTTTTCCTTTACAGACGTTGCCAGACCCACTGAGCTTTTCCAGCAACTTTGTTTTTGTTCCTCATTTCTTTGGGTCTGTTGCTTTGGGTCAGTATTTGCTCATAACTTTTTAAACCACAAATGACCAAGACATTTGAGTCTGACAGTGACTAAAAATCTCTAAATGTGACAGCTTACCTTTATGCTTTTTATTTTTTAGATAATTTTATGACATTAGCACGTTTGATCGATTTGTTGAGGAGAGCTGGAAAACTGGAAGAAGTTCCCAGATTCCTCGATATGGCTGAAAAGCATACTTCAAGGCCAACTTCTGAGCCTGGCTTTAATTATTGCAAAGGATTGCATCTCTGGTAAGTTGTCGTACAATTATCATTAAGAACTTAAGTTCTAATGGCTCAGTGAACAAATGTAACACATGACAGAACATCAGTAAGCCGAGGCAGATCACAAGTTTGATCCGGTGTTTGCTAATTTACCCATTACTGTCAAAGAAACAGTAAAGGTAATGAATTGATCTTCACTTTCCTTTATTGAAGTGGAAGGTGAAATGCATTAAGAGCCACAGAGTAGCTATAAACAAAGCCATTTGCTCACAAGGAGCACTAACAAGCAGATCATCAGGATTATTCAGATGCATTATTGTTGGCTGAACCAGATTGCTGTGCCCCACAGTATACTGCAAGGATCTTGGGCATTGAGGTGTTTTGCTGCAGTCTCCAGAACTTGACCCTCCAGAGGTGAGTGGACCTTGAAAGGGAGTGAGATGCGAAATGGATCCAGCTAAGGGAGATGAAAGAAGCGAATACTATAGACCGATTGGTGATCAGGCTGCACAGGAAGCGGAGAGGTACCACTTCAAGAATTCAATTTGGGTTGGAGACCACGTTTAGGAACTCTGATTCCTACCATAAGTTATAGGAGTAGAATTAGGCCATTTGGCCCATCAAGTCTGCTTTGCATATCATGGCTGATGTTTCTCGACCCCATTCTTCGGCCTTATTCTTATAACTTTTAATGCACTTACTAATTAAGAACGTATTTATCTCTGTTTTAAAGACACTCAATGATTTGCTTTCCACATCTTTGTGCGACAATCAGTTCCACAGATTCACCACCCTCTGGCTGAAGAAATTCCTCTTCCTCTCAGTTTTCACTGGAGTCCCGGTCTGTCTTACCAGTGGAAACATCTCTCCCACTCTATTCAGGTCTCTCAGTATTTTGTAAGTTCCAATCAAATCACCCTCCCCACCTGCAGTCCCAAAATTCTAAACTCCATTGAGTAAAATCAGGAGGTATGGGATTCAGGGTGATTTGGCTGTCTGGATTCAGAATTGGTTGGCTGACAGGAGGCAGAGAGTGGTCGTAGATGGTAAGTATTCTGCCTGGAGGTCAGTGCCGAGTGGTATCCCGCAGGGCTCTGTTCTTGGGCCTCTGCTCTTTGTAGTTTTTATAAATGACTTGGATGAGGAGGTTGAGGGGTGGGTTAGTATGTTTGCTGATGACACAAAGGTTGGAGGTGCCGTTGATAGAATCAAGGGCTATTGAAGGCTTCAGCGAGACATTGACAGAATGCAGAGCTGGGCTGAGAAATGGCAGATGGAGTTCAACCTGGATAAATGCGAAGTGATGCATCTTGGAAGGTCGAACTTAAATGCTGAATGTAGGATTAAAGGCAGGATTCTCGGCAGTGTAGAGGAACAGCGGTGTTGGTGTTCAAGTGCATAGCTCCTTCAAAGTTGCCACCCAAGTGGATAAGGTTATTAAGAAAGCATATGGTGTTTTGGCTTTCATTAACAGGGGGATCGAGTTTAAGAGCCGCGAGGTTATGCTGCAGCTGTACAAAACCCTGGTGAGACCATACTTGGAATATTGTGTCCAGTTCTAGTCACCCTATTATAGGAAAGTTGTGGAGGCTTTCGAGAATGTGCAAAGGAGGTTTACCAGGATGCTGCCTGGACTGGAGGGTTTGTCTTACAAGGAGAGGTTGACTGAGCTCGGACTTTTCTCTCTGGAGAGAAGGAGGAAGAGAGGTGACCTGATCGAGTCGATAACCAGAGACTTTTCCCCAGGGCAGGATTGACTGCCACGAGGGGTCATAGTTTTAAGGTGTTAGGAGGAAGGTATAGAGGAGATGTCAGAGGGAGGTTCTTCACCCAGAGAGTTGTGAGCGCATGGAATAGTTTACCAGTGCTAGTCGTGGAAGCGGAGTCATCAGTGACATTTAAGCGACTGCTGAACATGCACATGGACAGCAGTGAATTGAGGGGAATGTAGGTTAGGTTATTTTATTTTTGGATTAGCATTATTCCACGGCACAACATTTTGGGCCAAACGACCTGTACTGTGCTGTACTTTTCTATGTTCTATGTTCTAGTACAGAGCCACAGCCCTTAACTTTTCCTCATGTGACAAGGCCTTCATCACTGAGATCATACTTTTGAACCTCCAAGGCCAGCACGTCCTTTCTTAGATACCAGACCCAAACTGCTCTCAATATTCCACATGCAGTCGAACCAGAGTCTTTTGTAGCATCAGCAGTGTGTGCCTGCTCTTGTATTCCAGCCCTCTCGTTTTCACCGCATTTCATCTGTGTTCTCATTCACAGGACTGTGTACTCCATAACTTATTTTATCTTTGTGTAAGAGAACATTAGTTGAAAGTACAACTTTGATTAGACCCACTCATACCACTAATGCATGGTGCTCATTTGTCTAGTGGTCCTAATGACTCAGCTCAAAGACCATTGCTTTGCGTCATCACTTCTTTCCTCTTCTGAGCTTTGCCTTGAAGCAATGAAAGCTTGGACATCTGGGGGCCGTGAATTAACATTTATCGTGTTAGTACAAGTTTTAAAAGTGCCCATTAACAAGGGAGTCAGCTCCAGTGATCCACTGAGTGCTCTAACCAATATTTCGCTTCTGTTTTCCTCCCGCTTCTACATGGTGCTTGCATTGTGACCATGAGTTAGCTGGAGATAAACTGCCATATTGTGTCACTTTGCATCTGAGATCCCCTTGGTGATCATCTGCTTCAATAAGCTGCCAGTTAGTGTAAGTCCAGATATTACTGCTCTGGCTTCAGTGCAGGAACAGCACAGGCACTGGCCCCTGTTACAGAGCTGGCCCTTTAATCAGCATGCCCTGATGGGTGGCATCCTCTCCCTCTTCAGTAACTGTCTTACTTTGTATTGTGGGTGGAGATTGAGTTGCAGTGCAACAAGCATCTAGTCCATGCATCTCTGAAACATTAGTTATATTCTCTAGTCCATGCTATTGAGCATGACACAAATGCTATTCATGTCTGTGCGCTGTCCCTACATCCACTTCCACTGCTACTGTTTTGGCTCCCCATGGTTTTGATCTCTCTCCCTCAGCAGAGGAGCTTATGGTTATAAGACCATGCACAATGGTGGTGTCCATCAATGGTAGACTCCTTCATTCTTAGCCCATTAATTCATTCTGCCTCAGAATTTGGATGAGGGCAGAATAATGACAGCCAAACCCACCGGCTCAGCAAACATGCCAACGCCCTCATCCACAAACTGAGCTACAAATCATCTCAAACTTTAAATCACTATCAGTTTTGGAACAAAAGTTTTCTTTCATGAAGAAGGACTATTGTTCCATTTTGTCTAGGTACACTGGAGAACCAAATGATGCACTCCGACACTTCAATAAGGCACGCAAGGACAGTGACTGGGGACAAAATGCGATTTATAACATGATAGAGATCTGCATGAATCCAGACAATGATACCATTGGAGGTGAAGTCTTTGAGAACCTGGATGGAGATATGCGGTAAGAGTAAATTACTATTTATCTATCTTGTATGTTTAGGAGTGAAAGGATTAGGGGTTTAGAGGATTAGGCCATTTGGCATTTTGAGCTTGTTTTACAATTTGATAACATCATGGCTGATGGGGGTATGGTTTGAACACCACTTTGCTGCATGCTTCCCCTTATCCCTGACTCCCTCATTTTAAATCTATCTACTACATGTATATTCCATTTCCTTTACAATAAATCCCAACATTTCATTTGTCTTCCCAATTATTTGCTGTATCTGCATATTAACTTTTTGAGATTCATGTGCCAAGATCTCTAGATTCCTCTGTAACACTATATTCTGCAATCCCTTTTTATTTAAATAGTATATTGATTTCTATTCTTCCTGCCAAAGAGTGCAAGTTTCCTTTTTCCTGCATTATTCTCCATCTGTCATTGTTTTCCCCTTTCACATAACCTTTTTATAACCTTTTGCAGACTCTACCTCCTCTTGACAATTTAACTAACTTACCTTTATCGACAACCTTAGCCAGTATGCAATTGGTTCCTTCAAGTAATTAACACATGGCACTCTATTAGTTACTGTTTTTCATGCTGAAAAATATCATTTTTATTTCACTCATGGGATGTGGGCATCGCTGGCTTATTAACCGTCCCTGATTGCCTTTGAGAAGGTGGTAGTGAGTTGACTTCCTGAGCAACTGCTGTCCATGTCCTGTAGGTATGCCCATCGTGCATCAGGGATCGAACCCTGAATTTTGACCCACTGACAGCAGTGATGTTGTTCCAAGTCAGAATGGTGTGTGGTTCAGGGGGAAGCTGCAGGTACTGGTACTTCCATGCATCTGTGCTTGTCCTTCTAGGTGGTCATGTGTTTGGAAGGTGCTGTGTATAGAGCCTTCATGAGTTATTGCAGGACATCTTTTACATTTGATTCATTGTTTTTTTTTGTCACCTGTACCAAAATACAGTGAAAAGCTTAGTTTACAAGTGGTACAGGTAGATCATCGTAAGCAAACGATACACAGATCAAAAGACTTAGAGGTATACAGGTTACATTGCACAGGGTGTGTGCTGGATGAGATCAACATTGGCAAGATCAGCGTTAGTTGAGGCTAGAGAGTCCATTCATCAGTCTGATAACAGCCAGAAAGAAGCTGCTCCTGAACCTGCTCATGCGTGTGTTCATGCTTCTGTATTTTCTGCCTGACTAAAGATGTTATAGGAGATCATTAACGGGGTGCAGTGGGTCTTTGATGACATTGGTAGCCTTTCCGTGGCAGCGATCTGTCTGAATGAGTCCATGAATGGAAGGTTGGCTTCTGCAATGGTCTGGGCTGTGCACAAAACCTTTTGTAGTTTCTTATGGTACTGGGCAAAGCAGTAGCCATACCAGGCCGTTATGCACGCATTCAATGGTGCATCGATAGAAGTTGGTGAGGGACCTTATGGATAAGCCAAATTTCCTGAGCTACCTGAGGAAGAAGGGGCATTGGTGTGCCTTCTTGACTGTTGCATCTACGTGGGAAATCCAGGATAGGTTGTCAGTTATCGTCACTCAGAGGAATCTGATGCTCTTCACCCTCTCAACCTCAGTTCTATTGATGTAGATGGGGGCATGTTCTCCTCTTTTCTTTCTGAAGTCAATGATCAGTTCTTTAGTTTTTCCAACGTTGAAACACAGATTGTTTTCATTTCACCACGTCACCAAGCCCTCTATCTCCCTTCTATAGTTTGACTCATCATTGTCAGCGAACATGTAGATGGTATTTAGAACATAGAACATAGAACATAGAACATAACAGCTCTGTACAGGCCCTTCGGCCTTCGATGTTGTGCCGACCTGTCATACCAATCTGAAGCCCATCTAACCTACACTATTCCATGTACATCCATATGCTTGACAAATGACGACTTAAATGTGCTTAAAGTTGGCGAATCTACTACCGTTGCAGGCAAAGCGTTCCATTCCCTTACTACTCTCTGAGTAAAGAAACTACCTCTAACGTCTGTCCTATATCTCACCCCTCAATTTAAAGCTGTGCCCCCTCGTGCTCGCCATCACCGTCCGAGGAAAAAGGCTGTCCCTATCCACCCTATCTAACCCTCTAATTATTTTATTTTATTTGTTTGAAATTTGACAACACCGTCATAGTTATAAAAGGAGTAAAGTAGGGGGCTGAGGATGCAAACTTAGGGAGCTCCAGCGTTGAGTGTCATTATGGAGGAAGTGCAGTTACCTGTCTTCACTGATGGTGGTCTGTGGGTCAGAAAGCTGTGGATCCAGTTGCAGACAGTGGAGCTGACACCAAGGTCACGGAGTTTTGAGATCTCTCTGGAGGGGATAAAGGTGTTGAAGGTGGGGCCGTAGTTAACAAGTAGGTTTCTGACGTAGGTGTCTTTGATATCCATATGTTCCAGGGATGAGTGCAGGGCTAGGGATATAGCATCCTCTTTGGATCTGTTACATCAGTAGGCAAATTGTAGGGGATCAAGATGGGCTGGGACACTGGAGTTGATGTGGGCCACAACCAGCGTTTCAAAACACTTTATGACTATTGCGGTCAAAGCCACTGGGCTATTGTCATTAAGGCACTTTACATGTGCTTATGTGGCACAAATACTGCCATTGTGTGCCAGTGTTAGATGCCATGGCAATCAGGTGGGTTGCTTTGTCTTGAATGGTGTAGAGCTGCACCCATTCATTATTTTTATATTTTAGTTTAAATTTAATTCAATATAAGAATCAATTATTGCATCAAACTGTTGATTTTATCATGCATGACTTTGTTTGAAGACTAAAGTCTCTAACAGAGTGAAAATAACTTTTCCAGTTTTGATTGGGCTTATGAGAGAGAAAAAAATATAGTTTTGCTTATTTTTCCCAATGACCTGTGTAACTTTTTTCTGTAGAATTTAGAGTGCCAAGTTAATTTGTCTATTGGTAGATTACTAGCTGGTCACAGTAATTTATCAAGATTCACAACGTTTAGATGCGTTGTATATGCAATTGTAATTGCATACAAACTATCTTATACTTGTAAGAGAGTACAATATAGTTTCACAGCAGCAAGGACTGGTACTTGAAAAACACTGATCAGAATAAGGTAAGAAGTTTTGGATGTTTTACTTTACTTACTGTTGTTGCCAATAGAAACTCAACTGAAAAGCAGGAGTCAGAACAGTTGGCTGTGATGACAGCAGAAAAACTATTGAAGGAACTCAAACCTCAGACTATTCAAGGCCATGTCCAGTTGCGCATAATGGAGAGCTGCTGCCTCATGGCAACAAAGCATAAAGCAAACGTGGAACGAGCTCTCAATGTCTTCACTGAAATAGCAACGGCTGAGGTTAGTCTTGTACAAATCACAAGATATGAGAGTGGAGGAGTATTTTGGTAAACTCAATTCATGTGTTTCTGAAATGATTTGAGTTTTTCTTTCCATTACTGTATTAGAAGCTTATTCTGTGCATTGTTCACATTTTGTGTGTAGACTTAACAGTCTTAAACTGACCTTACACAATTCTTCTAAAAGACCTTTGTCCTGAGAGCTTGAGGAGAATATTAAATGGATGAATTTGTGCCTGATATTTTGAGGGTTGGGCTGGCTTCAGGTGTCAAAACAGGAAAACATAGCTTCCTGATTGAAATATACCTATTTTCAACTTTAACTGAAGTTGTAGAGACCAGGACTGAGTTGCATGTGTTTGTTGGGTAAGAAAGTCTAAACTTTTACTTGTGCTACTAAAGTACTTTATAAAGTATTTTGTACTTTAGATGAAGTTAGTTTGTAATTGGACTTAACCTGAAGTTGGAATCAAAAAATACTGTTTGATTTCTATAGCCGGCAGCCTTAAGCTGAGTTTTCTTTCTCAAGCGTTCCTGGGCAGAAGCAGCTTAATAAAGAACCAGCTGAAACTGTATCCTCATTAAGTGACTCAGATTTCCCACTTGTGTGGGAGCATAAATAAGTAAGGAACTTGGTGTGACATAACATTTGAGACTGCAACCTGCAATAAAGTGCGAGAGTTGGACACATCAAGGAGTTAAGTGGAGGAAAGAATGAAGTGTTTGTTTGCTTTTGCCTGAATAAAATAGCTGTGGGTAGAATTGGGGAATACTTTTGGTCTGTAAGGTAAAAGTAAGGTCTTTATTTTGTGTTTCAGTCTTCAGTCTTTTTTTTTCACTTTTTCTTAAAAGATGGCTCGGTAGATACAAAATTGATGCTGGTGTGTTTTTAAAACAAAATGTGTAAACAACAGTGATACGCAAGTCATGAACAAATTAATTCAAGTAAGATAGTGATGGCAGAATGGATGATTTGGAAGTTGCTGCACATCAAGTTGATTGAGAGCAAGGACATCGATAGTTAATACGCTCAACTGGAGAAATCTGAGTTAAGTTGAGCTAGAGTCCAAATGCAGACATTGCACCACATCAGGGAGGGGAAAGTTAACTGACACTTTGCTCCAGAAAGTGATCACATCCCTCAGATTAGGTATTTCAAATTTGGCCTGTGGTCAGGGACAAAGGAATGTGACTGCAGGTGAGGTAAATGTAGGGGTCTAAGGTGTAGCTTTCAAGAAGCTTCAATCTCTACAACTGTCCAACAGTTACAAGACCCCTGTAAATTGTTTGGATGATAGCAGGGGTTACAAGCAGAGTGAGTTAATTAAACATGGCACCACAGCAGAGTTCTATTCAAGTTGTGGTAGGATACTGTTTAATTAAGGAATTAGCTACTGTTCTCTGCACCAATTAGCATGAGTTCCGAAGGCTGTGTTGCCTGCCTGGGGCCAGGGTTTAGAACAGTTCCTGGGGGCAGGAGAGGTACTTAGACTGGGACAGAAGGGATCCCATATTATCATTCATGTTTGAAGATACCAAAAACTGCCAATGCTGGGGACGGGAAGGGAGCTGGGAAATAAACGGAGCGGGTGTAGGGTTTGCCAGTGCATGGCTGTGAGCGTGAAGCTGAGTGTGGAACCCACCCCCTTCCCAGCTCCATTCTCCCTCCCCAGTTCTGAAGAAGGGTCCTGACCCGAAATGTTGACGTTCCTACTCCTTTGATGCTGCCTGACCTGCTGTGTTCCTCCAGCTCCTTACTGTGTTGACTTATCATTCATGTTGGTCCTGCTAAAGTTGTAGAAAAGATGTTCTGCCGAAACATTTTGAATAGCTGGGAGTCAAGTTAAGAGAGCAGAACTTCCAAAATGTTAACTCTGGATTACTGGCTAAGCTGTGGGCATATTGGCATAAGGTGGTAAATACAGTCATAAAGATGGATGCATGGCTCAAAGATTAGTGCTAAAGGAATAAGTTCAGTTCATGCAGTGCTGACACCAGTAGAAGGGAGCTACTGTTGTAAAATGGGCTTCACTTAAACCGTGCTGGGACCAGAGTTCTGGTAAATTAAGAAGGCTTTAAACTAAAGTGAGAGAAGATTCTGAAGAAGAAATACAAAGGTTTACCACGTAAAAGAAAGTAACAGCTTTGCAGGACAGCTATTTTGTTAACGTATGACAGGAAAGAACAGAGTGTACAAATATTAAGAATAATGGCAAATAAGAATGAAGGGGGAAATGAAGCAACACTGATGGCTCCAAGAACTGAGGGCAGAATTGGCTGGAAAAGACTAAGAAAGGGTATTATGGACCAGATCAAACCCCCATAAAATATTTAAAAGATAGTCTAGAGCCTAACAGTTTTCTTATTTTAAAAGGTTAATGTAAGGCATTGTGTTCCGAATGCAATTTGATAGGTCAGACTACCAGATTTAAAATAAAACGCACTTTATTTATCCACTATAGTTAAAATACAACAAAAGAAAGAAGGAATTAGAATAACTTAACTCTATGAGAAAACTTAACTGAATAACAGATATAGTAACTATTACTAATTAACTGTTCCAACAGAGTAATGTCACATAAACACACCCTTGAAAAAAGGCAAATTCAGAACACAGATTGTCAGACATGCAACTCCCATAGCAGGGACAAGACCCCCAGCTTTGGGATGTCATTGAGAGAGGGAAAAAATAGTTTCCATTTCTTCAAGAACCCAACAACAACTGCTGAAAGCTAATCTAAGGAGCCTGGTTCTGTGGTATTTTGACCACACCCATTCAGGCTGCTTCTATTGTTATAACTTTTAGAAGAAACCCCAAGGCTTCTCAAGTTATTTATCTTCTCATAGACTGCTCAGTTCTTCTGCCTTAAAACCTGTCTTCAAAAGAAGACCAGGAACAAACACCTCTTAAAACCACAGCATCCTCGCAAGTGGTTTAACTGAAAAAATGCATGATGAACAATGGCAGTCTGTTAAGAAAATAGCTCATGACTCCAACAAAGATGTGTCCTAGTGAGGAATGAGGATTCTAGGAAAGGAATAAACCAATCTTGGTTAACTAAGAAATTTAAGTATGGTATCAAATTGAAAGAAAAATAGAACATGTAATGTTGTAAACATTAGTAGTGACCCAGAGAATTGGGTAAGTTTTAAAAACCAACAAAAGGTGAGCAAGAGAAAGTAGAGGGAGAAAACAAGCTCTGAGGGTAAACAAGATGAAATGAAGAAAAACACAAATATCTTCAATCTTTCTCCTAACACCACAAATCACTCTTGTGGCTCTTCTCTGCACCGCTTTCGGTGTTTCAATGCCCATCTTGAACTGAACAAAATCTTTACAGTGAATATGATTTGATCAGCCTGTTGTGCAATACTGATACTATATTGTTCTAGCTGTAAAGCTCATTGTTCTCTTGGCACTTATTGATTTTTGTTGTGTATTGATTTGATACTCTGTGTCGAGTTGATAATATATTTGCTGCTTCGTTCTTATTTAATTCATACAGATGCATAACTTAAGTGAGTCACCCATTTCCCTTCATATGTCCAGTGTCTCAAAGTCTTCCTGGAGCCCTGTGACTCTCATTTCCACCCTGGACACTGAGAAGCTGCCTTCAGGCATCTACAGATGCAATGGGAGTGCTGTAACTTGACTGAAAAATTCAAGTCTACCTCTGATCATTGGACTGATTTCACCTCTTTAATTGTATTAATCAATCACCTGCCATTTGTGGGCAGAAAACTATTCTGCCTTAGCCCTTTTCTGATCCATTTCAGGGTGAAAATCCTACCCTTTACTTCATTCACCCTGTAATGTTAAGGTCCAGTTCCACTGTTCTGATCCTTCATCTGAATATCAGGCCAACGTGCATTGAGTTTCAAAATCCACGTCATTGATGCAAGTGTTTGATTGTATTTATCTAAAAACCGTGCCCTGATGAATCATACCACTGCTTACTTATGTACTGACAGAATTCTAATAACAAGCATAAGTATAAAATCACATCCATCATAAATGAGAGTAATGTGAGCAGGCAGGAGGTGCCTTACAGTAGAATTAAGGAAGGGAAAAGGATTTAATGCAACAGTGGGAGTTATTTCTAGGCTTCTGTTAGCAACTGTGAAATGGTAGAATGTATAATTACGAGGTGGATATGGTATCAACTTTTGCAAACGGCAAATCTTAAATTTAAAACAAAGAGTAATGCATTTTTTGTTAGCCAAAGCTCCTAAAACATTTGCGCAAATAAACAGGTATATGAAATTAGGTTTACAGACCAACTCTTGTCTTGAATACGGAATAGGCTCAGGAATTAAATGGTTTGTTCCTGTGTCCCTGTCCATTGTTATGTTTTCAGATTTTCATTATTAACCTTTTATTCCTTAAAAGTCTAAGTGAAAATAATACCATATGTGTTGAACTTCACAAAATGATTTTTGGAAAATTTATCTGCTCTGTCATCTTCTCATGATGTCAAGAACTTTGGTTTAGCAGGATCTTCCTTCTCTGAATCTGTGTGTGCTATTTATTTGATACATTTTCTACCCTAAATCTTTAGAATCTTCTGAAAAATACAATCAGCTGTCCTGGAAAGCAAATTCTGAAACACATGCTAAGCAAATGAAAACATTGCAAAATTAATTCATTTATAGATTCATCTTTTGAAAGAGAAATTGTGTTAAATTTATTATTTAGAACTTTTTGAGGATGTAATAAACAACGTAGATAAGGAGGGCTAGAGATATGACGTACTCAGATTTCCAAAAGGTGTTTGACAAAGTGTCAAATTAAAGCATCTGTATAAGATGAGAGCACTTGGGGTTGACATATTCCATAGATAAAGAATCCATCAATAAGAAGCAGAAAGTAGGCATAGATGAGTCTTCTTCCTGTTGTGAAGGTGAGGTGGACAAGATCAGAAATCACACGACACCAGGTTATAGTCCAATAGACTTATTTGAATACACTGGGAGGGGTGAGGCTCCAAAAGCTTGTGTTTTCACAGAAAACTGTTGGACTGTAACTTGGTGTCGTGTGATTTCTGTCCTTCTTCCTGTTGACAAACTGTAAATAGAATGTGCCACAGGGATCGGCGTTAATCCTCAAGAATTTGCAATCAGTATCAATGACTTAGATATAGAAACCAAATTAAAGCTGACTATATCTCTTAATGATGTGGAGATAAGTTGGTAACTAAGTTGACAAGAGGAAATAGCCTGCAAAGGGGTAAAGTTAGAGTACGTGAGTGAGCAAAAATTTAGTAGATGGAATGTAGGAAAATGTGAACAGAAGATTAGGAAAAGCAGTAAATCATTTAATTGGAGATAGATTACAGAACTCAGTGATACAAATGGATCTTGGTGTTTTGGTTTATGAATCATAAGAAGTTATTATGCTGCTCCAGCAAGGGATTCACAAGACAAGTGAAATATAAACATTTCTTGCAAAGATAAAATCTATAAGGTAGAGCAATTTGTTTTGGTTGCTCAGGGTCTCCGTGAGACCATACCTGGAGTCCTGTGTACCCCAGTTTTTGGTTGATTTATTAGAATGAAAAGTTATAATTGTATTAAAAGCGGACAGAGACGATTCAATCAGTAGAGTGAAATAAAATCTTTATTTTTTTGAAGAAAACTGAAGAGGTTGTAGTCATTTAGGGAATTAGAAGAATGAGAGGTGACCTTATTGAAATATGTAAGATGCTGAGAGATTTGAAAGGGTCGATTCTCAGAGAATAATTCCTCTTCTGAGGAAGATGAAACTAGGGTTTTTTTTTCCTTTTGGAGGATTGTTAGTCTGTGGAATTCTCTTTTGGCAGAAACCTTTGGAGACTGTGATGTTGAATTTATTCAAGACAAAGTTTTTTTGATAGACAAGGAAGTCAGAGTTTCCAGAGGACATACAAGAAAATGGAGTTGAGACCTTGATCACGGTCAGCTGAAGGACCTACACTTGCTCCAGTTAATTAAGCTAAGCTCTCTTCAATTCTATGCAAATAAGCAAAAAAAGTGTGTTTGTAGGAGAATGACAATGTACTAAATTAGTTTATAATTTTGTATAACTATTCTTGATATAATATAGAAGGACCACATTCCCGCGCTCTTTGGAATGGCCACAGCATATATGATTTTAAAGCAGACGCCTCGTGCAAGGAATCAGCTAAAACGTATTGCAAAATTAAACTGGAATGCCACTGATGCTGAGGAATTCGAAAAGAGTTGGTTACTTCTAGCTGATGTTTACATTCAGTCTGGAAAATTTGATATGGCAGTTGAACTTCTAAGACGCTGTCTACGGCACAATAAGGTAAAAGCAATTAGATTCTCATTTTGTCAGATTGTTAAAAAAAATTTAAAAATCAGAATTAGACATGCATTACACTTAATATACATTTTTGTTAAATATAAACAATGTAGTAAAATGTAGTTCATGCCAGTTGAGCATAATTGGACACCTCACAAGAAGCACTGCAGGAAATTTCCTTTTACTGAATGAATACCAATCCAGGACCTGTTACAGAACCTACCTAAATCAGTGAAACCACTAGAAATTGGACAGGTTCCACAACAGGGCAAACCATCCACTCCGTCACCCATATGGTGTGAATGCAAATTTACCCCATTGTCTCTTGCGGGCTGCGGTCTTTACAGTCTTGATCTTAAGCCTATTTCTGTTGTTTCTTAAAAACATAAGTAACACAAGAGCTAGAGAGCATTTAGCTAATCAAATTAGTCCTTTGGATCTGTTTAAGTAGTTGACTGAACAGCCCAGTATTTTTGCTTCTACTACCTGGTAGGCTATTAAATTGAGACAATTAGCTATTCCTAATAAATTTGAGTGTGTGTATATGTTAAATTTCAGTTTGTCATTTTCAATTCTCTTAACAACACTCATAGTTATTGTATTAATTGAATGTAAACTTGTGAAGTCTGCATTTGCAGTTTAAGATAAAAATCTGGAAGTTGCACTCTGTTACTTAGTTCTTCCACATGCTGCATTGGAACAGAACCCTAATATTAAAATCAATGCAAGGGTGTTTGCCTGTCAAATATAAACAAATTGTTACAGGCTAATGTTATATCTTGTCTTTTTCATCAATCTTTCCCTTAACCTCAACGTTCTTTTGAAATAAATCCACAGAGCCAGTATCTCATGACCAAATCACATTTATTTACACATGGAGAGTCCTTTATTGACCCACCTATGTCAGAGCTAGCTCTCAAAGTAAGCAGAATGTCAAACACTGCTGTTTGTATCTGTTAACCAGGGCTCCCTGATTGGACCAGATTAACAGCCCCAATTGTGGAGCTAATATTCTATGAGGTCCACCTGGCCTACTTCATTACAATCTCTAAACTTGGCCAATCCTTTTGTTCTGTGTACATAATTCAACGCTAATTTATAATTTCTGGCACATATTTCCAATTTAGGTTTTCCATACTTCACTGAAGATTTTTCAGGTTTATTGATTGAAGAATCTTGCTGTTTTTCCAACTTGCACCTGCCATAGATCTCTGGTAAAAGCCATTAAGCTGGATGAGACATCAGATGACAGCAATTTTCTGCTAATAAACCACAAAGTAAGACTGGAAGATATCAAAGTAGAATTAGGCAATTCAGCCCATTGAGTCTGCTCCACCATTCAATCATGGCTGTTATGTTTCTGAACCCTATTCTCCTGCCTTCTGCCAATAATGTTTGATCTCCCTAATAGTCAAGAACCTATCTTTTCTGTCTTAAATACACTCGGTGACTTAGCTTTCACAGCCTTTTGCAGCAATAATTTCGACAGATTCATCACACTCTGGCTGAAGAAATTCCTCTTTGTGGGCAGCTGTCAACATACTAAATAGCAAACGGTATTTCTTAACCCCTGACTGAGACATCTGATGTTTATTTTAAACAAATTTGTTTGCAGACTTGCATACTGTTATTTTGGCCATTTATTCTAGTATTTCCCAGTATACAATAAGGCCTTCTGGTTCGTTGGACTTTATATTGTATACATGGTCCCACTTGTCTTACGAAATCCATTGCATTTCCTGTGCAATGACAAGTCACCACCCTTTTAAAAATAGTGTTTTCTGCTATGATGTTGTGCTCAACCAAAACTGTCAGAACCGATGAGTGAGTTATTTATGTCTTTGTCAGACCTAGCTGTGTGCTCATTGGTTGCAACATGTAACCACGTCACATTTTTTCCCCACATTTTATTCCTCCCTCCTATCACTTCTGGCCATTGGAAATATTTTATGTCTAAGGCCAGAACCTGTACTGTTTTTGACTCTCGCCATCAGGGCCAGGTGATTTAAGCATCATGTTCCTCCAAACCAAATGCTTTTCCACAGCAGTTTTTGACCATTTTTCCACTTCCTGTTATACAGGAGGACCTATCATTTGTAAGTAGAGGTAAATATGTTTTTTTCATTATCTTCGTTCATACCTCAGTGGTGTTATCAAGTCTCAATCAGACAATTGAAGGCATAGAATTTAAACAGTGCAAATCAGAAATGCAGAGAAGCTAGAATTTGAAAAGCACAGATGTCAAAAGGTTACAGGTATGAAATAGGTTACAAAGATGGGGAACAGGGCACGTTATTGAAGAGATGTGAAAACAAGGATAAAAATTTTTAAATAAAAAGAATAGATACAGGAGAAACGTGGCATATCTGGTAGCCTTTATATGAAAACAATGAAACAGTTAACACTTTCAGCCTAACGTGAATTTTTTTTCAGAACCTGTTCTCAATGAAGAGATCACATGCAGGTAAAAGGCCAGAGGGAAGGGTCTAGATAGTCTAAAAATGTGGAGACACGTGAAAGAATCTGGATGTGAGTTGGCTCGCTGAGCTGGAAGGTTAGTTTTCAGACATTTCGTCACCATTCTAGGTAACATCATCAGTGAGCCTCCGACGAAGCACTGGTGTTATGTCCCGCTTTCTGTTTATCTGGTTAGGTTTCCTTGGGTTGGTGATGTCATTTCCTGTTGTTTTTCTCAGGGGGTGGTCGATTGATTTGGAGCCAAAGGAATAAAACAAAAAGTTGGAGAGAAAACCAGAACTTCTTCAAGTTGGGCATACCTGGAGGAAGAAGAGGCAGGGAATTAAATTAAAATACTGTAGATGTTGGAAATCTGAAATAAAGTGGAAAAATCCTGAAGAATCTCAGCACATCTGGCAACATCTGAAGAGAAAGAGTTAATGTTTCAAGTCTAATATGACTGTTTAGTACTGAGTACACTTCTTCAGAATGAGAATTTTGAAATCTACATATTAGGACTAGGAGCCTGTGCAGAACAGCAAACTCAGGCATAACTTTTTCTAGTGTAACCCACTTATCTTGCAGTCTTAATTCTACTTGTTAAAAAAAAATTGAGTTCCTGTTGTTTTCATCTTTTCTAATAATATGATATGTTTATTTAAGTTCTTTTGGTTTTTTTGTTTGTTTTTTTAATACTAAAAACTTATAGAACTAGGAAGGACTCTGGGGTACATTCAAAAGTATGTTTCTTATTTTAACTACACGCATTTAATTGTTGGCCTGTTTGCTTACAACATATATTGTGGAACACACCATCACCGAGTAGCTGAGATGAAGCTGGTTAAGAATATGAGGCGGAAAGAAGTTGAAAGAAATGTTGATGCGGTTAGAACAAAGAACAAAGAAAATTACAGCACAGGAACGGGCCCTTCAGCCCTCTAAGCCTGCGCCGATCGAGATCCTCTGTCTAACCTGTCATCTATTTTCTAATGGTCTGTGTCCATTTGCTCCCTGCCCATCCATGTACATGTCCAAATATATCTTAAAAAACGTGTCTGCATCTACCACCTCTGCTGACAACGCGTTGCAGGCACCCACCACCCTCTGTGTAAAGAACTTGCCATGCATATCTTCCTTAAACTTTCCTCCTCGCACTTTGAACTCATGATCCCTCGTAATTGGGTCCCCCACTCTGGGGGGAAAAAGCTTTTTGCTATCCACACTGTCTATACCCCTCATGATTTTGTAGACCTCAATCAGGTCCCCCCTCAATCTCCGTCTTTCTAATGAAAATAACCCTAATCTACTCAACCTCTCTTCATAGCTAGCACTCTCCATGCCAGGCAACATCCTAGTGAACCTCCTCTGCACCCTCTCCAAAGCATTCACATCCTTTTGGTAATGTGGTGACCAGAACTGTACACAGTACTCCAAATGTGGCTGAACCAACGTCCTATACAACTGCAACATGACCTGCCAACTCTTGTACTCAATACCCTGTCCAATGAAGGAAAGCATGCCATATGCCTTCTTGAGCACCCTATTGACCTGCGTTGTCACCTTCAGGGAACAATGGACCTGAACACCCAGATCTCTCCATTCATCAATTTTCCCTAGGACTTTTCCATTTACTGTATAGTTTGCCCTTGAATTTGACCTTCCAAAATGCATCACCTCGCATTTGCCCGGATTGAACTCCATCTGCCATTTATCTGCCCAACTCTCCAGTCTATCTATATTCTGCTATAATCTCTGACAGTCTCCTTCACTATCAGCTACTCCACCAATCTTAGTGTCATCTGCAAACTTGCTGATCAGACCACCTACACCTTCCTCCAAATCATTTACATATATCACAAACAACAGTGGTCCCAGCACAGATCCCTGTGGAACACCACTGGTCACAGGTCTCCAATTTGAGAAACCCCCTTCCACTACAACTCTGTCTCCTGTTGCCTAGCCAGTTTTTTATCCATCTAGCTAGCACACCCTGGACCCCATGTGGCTTCACTTTCTCCAACAGCCTGCCATGGGGAACTTTATCAAACGCCTTACTGAAGTCCACGTATATGACATCTACAGCCTTTCCCTCATCAATCAACTTTGTCACGTCCTCAAAAAATTCTATTAAGTTGGTAAGACATGACCTTCCCTGCACAAAACCATGTTGCCTATCACTGATAAGCCCATTTTCTTCCAAATGGGAATAGATCCTATCCCTCAGTATCTTCTCCAGTAGCTTCCCTCCCACTGACGTCAGGCTCACCGTTCGATAATTACCTGGATTATCCTTGCTGCCCTTCTTAAACAAGAGGACAACATTAGCAAGTCTCCAGTCCTCCGAGACCTCACCCGTGTCTGAGTATGCTGCAAAGATATCTATTAAGGCCCCAGCGATTTCCCCTCTGGCTTCCCTCAGCAACATGGGATAGATCCCATCCGGACCTGGGGACTTGTCCACTTTAATGTCTTTTAGGGTACCCAGCACTTCCTCCTTCCTTATGTCAACTTGACCTAGAGTAAGCAAACATCTCTCCCTAACCTCAATATCTGTCATGTTCCTCTCCTTGGTGAATACCGATGCAAAGTACTCGTTAAGAATGTCACCCATTTTCTCTGACTCAGCGCGTAACTTTCCTTCTTTGCCCTTAAATGGGCCAATCCTTTCTCTAGTTACCCTCTTGCTCTTTATATATGAATAAAAGGCTTTGGGATTTTCCTTAACCATGTTTGCCAGCAATATCTCATGTTCTCTCTTAGCCCTCTTCATGCCTCGTTTCAGATTTGCTCTACATTCCCAATATTCTTGCAAAGCTTCGTCTGTCTTCAGTTGCCTAGACCTCATATATGCTTCCTTTTTCCTCTTGGCTCGTCTCACAATTTCATCTGTCATCCATGGTTCCTTAATATTGCCATTCTATTCCTCATTTTCACAGGAACATGTCTCTCCTGCACACTAATCAACCTCTCCTTAAAAGCCTCCCACACATCAAATGTGGATTTACCTTCAAACAGTTTCTCCCAATCTACATTCCTCAGATCCTGCCGAATCTTGGTATAGTCGGCCTTCCCCCAGTTTAGTACTCTTCCTATAGGACCACTCCCATCCTTGTCCATGAGTATTGTAAAACTTACGGAATTGTGGTCGCTATTTCCAAAGTAGTCCCCTATTGTAATAACAACCACCTGGCCGGGGTCATTCCCCAGCACCAGGTCCAGTATGGCCCCTTCCTGAGTTGGACTACATACATACTGCTCTAGAAAACCCTCCTGGACACACCTTACAAGTTCTGCTCCATCTTGACCCCTAACACTGAGTGAATCCCAGTCAATGTTGGGAAAATTAAAATCTCCCATCACCACCAGCCTGTTTCTCCTACACCTTTCCATTATCTGTTTACATATTTGTACCTCTATCTCACGCTCGCTGTTGGGAGGCCTGTAGTACAGCTTTGTTACTGCATCCTTCCTATTTCTGAGTTCTACCCATATTGCCTCACCGTTTGAGTCCTCCATGGGGCGCTCCTTCAGTACGGCTGTGATATCGTCTTTGACCAGTATTGCAACTCCTTCACCCCTTTTACCTCCCACTGTATCCCACGTGAAGCATCGATATCCTGGGACAACTAGTTGCCAATCATGCCCTTCCCTCAACCAAGTCTCAGTAATAGCAATAACATCATACTTCCAGGTACCGATCCAAGCCCTAAGCTCATCTGCCTTATCTACTCCACTTCTCGCATTAAAACAAATGCACCTCAGACCACCTGTCCCTTTGTGTTCATCATCTGCTCCCCGACTACTATTCCCTTTAGTCACACTGACTCCATTATCTAGTTCCCTACAGGCTTTCATTACTACCTCTTTTCTGTCCAATATTTGGTTCCCATCCCCCTGCCACATTAGTTTAAACCCTCCCCCACAGCATTAGCAAAAGTGGAATGGAAGGAGACTTTGTGGATCTGTTTGGCGTGGACCTTTTGGGACAAATGACCTGTTTATGTGCTCTAAATACTTTGTATTTTCTTGTGTCAATTAAAACTCCATGGGAAAAATGACTTTGAAGAGAATGTAGGGAAATGAGAACCAATACAAAATGGCAGTAGATTCAGGAAGTATTGACTGGGAGGTGACAAGATTTTTAGAAAGAAAGGAAGGTAGCAACAGGTGTAGCTATACCAGTGATCCCAATCTTATAGTAAAAGCAGATATTTTAGCCGAGGATGGAGAGTACAGAGTAAAGAGGGAAATGGAGAAATCATCTGGCAAAAGGTATCCATAACTTATTCTTGCCCTCAAAAATAACTGTGTTACAATAAAGGTCTTGGCCGAGTGTGCTATCTTATGGTGTCATCAGCAAATTTAAGAGGGCCAGGATTCAATGTATCCAGTTCAAATCATTGGGATTTGAGGAATACCCTTTGGAACACGACTTCTGGCCTCCCCAAACTGTATATTCTGTGTAAGAAACAGGAGGATCAAGTATCAACAGGTTAGGGTTGCATACCTTTGAATACCAGAAGAATGTTATTGTTGGGAGGGGGTTAGAAATCAGGATTAGATGCAACTTTTTTCCTGAAGTGGAGCTTCATGATTTGAACGCAGGTGGAGGTTTGAATGATTGTTAACTTTCATGGTAAACTTTATCAAAAAGAGAATTAATTGACTGACTACAAGGCATTGTAAGATTTTTGCCATATTTAGAAATACTGAAGATAATAACGTGAGCTTAATGGAATTCAATAGATTGTATGCATGCCTGAAGAAATTTAATTTAGGAATTCCCTTATCAGTGCTGGCTTTAAGTTATTGTGTTGTGCCAATATATCAAGTGTGGACATATTTCTGTTCTTGACAGGAATTAACTTTGCAAGTCTTTATACACTAATGAAACAAATGTCAAAGTGCTAACAACATTCTTAAGAAGGCGTTCCTTTCTTGTGGCATATGTAGACTAAAGGGAGTGACTGTGATACAACAGAAAATCGATGGCACATTGTTAATAAATTGGTGAGATCATCTAGATGCAGGTTGCTGGCAACAAAGTGTGGAAGGAAAAATATAACTAATAGAAGGAAGGACAGACGTGTATTGATGTTTTTCAGAAGCAAAGAATAGTTGGGATATACAATAATCAAATAACCCCAGTAATGCACAGGATGTTGGCACTTGATGTTTCAGGTGTAATTCAAATATTGTTATGCCATCAGTTGTCCCAAATGGTATAATAAACATTCAGGCAAAATATGGAGATTCGGATCAAGGAGAAGGCATTGTATTGAGCACAAGAAGTGATGAATATGTTGGTAAAAATCAAAAGAATGATGGATTCTGTAAATCAGCAACAAAAACAGAAGTTGCTGGAAAAGCTGAGCAGGTCTGGCAGCATCTGTGAAGAAAAAAAAAATCAGTGTTAACATTTTGGGTCCAGTCAATTCCCTCAGAACTGAATGTGTTGGTAGTGGAGTCTTTCTATTGTGCTGTATTAGACAATGAACAAATTTTTACTGTGTTTGGACTGGCTTACATCCTAACTAGAGTAAGTAATAACAATTAGGACACAGTTAAGGATTTTGAGAGTTTCACCAGATATGAAGATGATCACACGCTAAAATCCTTTAAAAAGTAGTCATTCATTACAAATAGCAGAAATCAATAATTTTATGAGCACTAGTGTAAGGTCCAGCGAAATACCATTATAATTAAGTAGACCATCAATGAAGAAAGCACTGATGAAACCAGATATGAAAAACAACAAAACTACTCAATTGAGAAAATGTTTGAATTTGCATTTTTTACAATTAGGACATTATTGTGTTCCTTTTGTGGAACATCATCTCTCCACTGGACAAGTTGAAAAAATGTAATTGACATCTGCGGGTAGAAATTTTGGAGTCCAGTCAGTTTGTTAAAATTACAATGACAATTTGCTCACCTATCCTCTAAAATGTTGAAAATTTTACTAAAGAATGCAAGAATATGGAATGGAGAGTGAGAAGCTCATAGAAGAGATATGTGATAGATATGAGATTTGTAAGAAATACAAAAGGACAGCATCATAGCCAATAGTAAATCTACACCTATCAAGAGATTTCAACAATCAAGTGACTATTAATTTGACGTATAAAGGATAAAGTGGAAAGGAAAAGTTCATTTTACATTCGTAGTTTTGGCAACCAGGTTTGTCAGCCAACAACAATGCATAGTTAACCCCAGCAAAATTTATCTCTGATAAGGCGTTTGAAATTTGTGAAGAGTCAGTTTAGAGATATGTTGTCAAGTATGAAAAATGGGAAAGAAACCATGCAGTAATAGATGAAATAGTTCATAATATTTTGGCAGATTGGCCAAACTGTTTATTATCATGTGCACTAGTGTTGATCGCCCATGCTAGGAATTCATTGCGATGGTTCGAGGATATGGTCCACATCAGTTAGTATTTGGTAGGAACCCTAAAGTTGTATTAAGCAGTAAGTGATCAGCATCCTCTTTGGGAAGGGGCTACAATGTAGGCAGAGAGGATTACAATTAAGACAAAGTCTTAAAGAATTTAGTGAGCCTCAAGTTTCAGAAACCGTTTTCAAGCAAAAAGACATGGATCATTGAAAGAGAGAGGGGCTTAAAGAATGGAGAGGTCTTAATAAAATTATGGCGTCTTCATTTGAAAGCAGATCCTGCTATCTACTGGCATCATGAGGGACAGCTTTCAGTCATCTTTATGTTTTCTTGTGGAGCAGTATCAATTAATTTATTATAAATGGGCTTAAAATAGAATTAAAATTTGGAAATCAGGCAGAATGGACTATATGTTTTGCATCAGCAATCTTATTTCGAAAATGTTAGCTTTATTGCTGTTGGTCATAGTAGGGCCTCATAAAAAGACAGCTTCCTAAACTGAAATAAAGAAATTGAAGCATCTAATTGATAGCTGATTTGGCTAAGCACTGAAACAAGGCTGGATGCCAGTTTTGAAGTATCAGATTTGAATTCAACTGTGGCAAAGCTCCAGATTGGAAGATATTATTTGGGTGAACAGAACATTGAAAAAAAAACATTAAAGATGGAGAATTGTGCTTTGAATGCCCATTATTGGGATATTTTGGGAACGAGCAATGTGTTGTTTTTAATGATGCTTCTTATGTATCTCTGATAGGTTAGCAAGTGCAAGAAAGTTTATAGTTTATTTTCTTGTGGGAAAGGGAGATAAATGTAGCTGTTTTGTTTGGGAAGCTAAAAAGACCAAGAGAGTTGAGAAAAAACTCTAACTCTTGCTCAAGTGGTAGTGGCATTTGGCTTAACAAAAATATTGGAAGAAATTCCAGAAAGTAATTCAGCAGCAATACCTGTTGAGGGCTCCATTGATAATAAGTCAGAATGAGATAATGTACGCTCATTGAAATATGCAACTAATGACAGACTGGGAGTTGACATTGCCAGAAAACGAAGAAACTTCTGAAATGTAGTTAGTGGATAACAGCAATAAACTATCCGATTATGTAACAAAGAAAGGAGCAAGCTATAAGAAACTGTTGCACCTGTTGGAATAAAGACACTTGGAACTTTAGTATGAAAAGAAAAATAAAGAGCATGGAATATGTTGTGCTTTTGTTTATTTTGGTTCTTGTATATCTATACAGATTTATTTTAAAAGAGTAGAATTTGTTACCATCTGATGAGGTTTGAAGGGATGTCTGAGTCTAAATAGAATTGGGAACAGGTAATAAATATATTAATTAAGGATTAATTGGGTGAGAATTGCTTGTATAAATATGGGAGTTAGTAATCTGTGTTGCAAGATTTTTATATAGTGTGGTTCACTGAAATAAAGCTCTCACTAAAAAGAATAAACTTAGGATACTGTTATCTTAGGATGAGAAACATTTATCTTCAAGTATATGACAGAGACAAGGTCAGATGTAAGATTTCAATCTCCAAAGTAGTAGCCTGGAATGTTTAAATAATGTTTGTTATTGTCTCTCAAACAAGGCACTATCCCAATCTGATGAGCTTTAGCAACAGTCGTGTAGTAGGTCTTTGTTCCAATATGTTTGTAGAAATTTGTGTCCTTTGTTCGTGGTTCTTTTTTGTTTCTGAATCTATTAACAAATCTTTATTTTCTTAGTCCTGTTGCAAGGCTTATGAATACATGGGATACATTATGGAAAAAGAACAATCTTATAAGGATGCAGCTACTAATTATGAGATGGCTTGGAAGTACTGTAACCAGACAAATCCAACAATAGGTAAAATCAAAATTACTCAGACTTGTCATGATCAGATATTACTGTAGATATTAAATGCATTTGCGATACTGCTTCTGAAAAATTGACACTACTTTCAATTTTATAGGGTACAAGTTGGCTTTTAACTATTTGAAGGCAAAACGATACGTTGATGCTATTGACATTTGTCATAAGGTAATATGTTTAAACTCAATCCTTGATCTTGTCTTCAGAACATAACACCAATAACAATCGAGGCATATTGATAAAACAGTGTCCTCTATTTAAGCAGTGACTGATCTACTCCTGTAGAACATCATCCACTCATTTGTTTCAATCAACAGATTTAGTGGTGAATCCCAAATTGTCACTTCTCACTCTCACGCGTGAATGTGTCTGTGTGTTTTTATTTAATGTTCTTGTTGGTTATCTGTCCTCATTTCTCTGATCTATGTCCTCCTGGAAGCATCAGCTACTGGAAATGATCTGTTCTGTTCTATCATAAACACATCTTAAATCACCCTATATTCTCCTAAAAATACTAAGATGCTGCAGTTGTTGGAATAAAGCTGAAATAAAAACAAATGCTGGTAATAGTCAGCAAGTAAGGCAGTGTCTATTGAGGAAGACAAAACTAATGTTTCAAGTTAATGACTTTTCATCAGAAGTGGTAAAAATGGGGAAAAAAGCTTGCAAATGCTGATATTGATTCCGTTTGTTAGATTTTTCCCATTCTACCATCTTACTAATGGCTTCTTTTAGCTTCATGTGATCCTCAATGATTTGCAATGCCTCCCACTAAAGTATTAACTGCAAATTTAGAAACCACTCCTTCCGGGTATACTTCCAAGTCATTGAAAAATAGTGAATGAAAAATATTCTGTTAATTCAATTTGCTACCCTTGCTATAATTTAATACTCCTTAATTTCTAATGTTTGGCACCTTGACTTGCTTCACTGGCTATGGATGAGAAATAGTTTTGTTTTCCTCCTCTGCAAGGTGAATGAGATTGATGATGATTATGAGTGAGATTATCAATTTAGAAATTTGAATTCATTACCAATTTCTTTCTCCAGTCAATATTGTACAAATGTAAGTCAGATGTAACAATAGTTATTGTCCTTTGTCATGACTTTATATTGTGAATCTCTTATTGTAAATAACTGATTATGCCTATTCTAATAACATTATGATTAACATGAATCTCAGATGTTAACTGACATTCATTGCAGTGCTGCATAAAGCAGAACAAAAATCTATGGATGCCGAAGATCTGAAATAAAGACAAATTGCTGGAGAAACTGAGAAGGTCTAGCAGCATCTGTGGTGAGAAAGCAAAATTAATTTTGAATTCAATGATTGTTCTTCAGAACTGATAGCTAGGAAAAGGTGGTGTATATGATAAAGACAGGAGGAGGAGAGGAGTAACTGGATAGGTGGAGATGGAGCCCAGAGAGAGGAATAATACGGTTGGGGAGACAAAGGGGAAAAAAGGCTGATAATGGAGACGCTAAGTGGGTCAAAATGAATTGGCTGTGCTAAAGGCAGCCCACGTGATGACAGTGCAAGGGTGAGTGTTCAGGCCTTAAAATTGATTAAACTCAACATTGGGTGCTTAATTGGAAGAAGAGGTGCTGTTTTTCAAGCTTGTGCTGAGCCTCACAGGAGCACTAGGCAGGTCCAAGACAGACATGTTGGCCAGGGAGCGTAATGGTTTGTTGAAGTGACAGGCACCGGGAAGTTTAGAGTTGCTTTTATGGACTGTGTTCCCTGGGTAGCATATCTCTCCACATTGCTCCAGCAATTTTTGTTTTGCATCACGTTTAACTAGTATTAGTTCTGATGAAAATTCATACTGTCCCTAAACATTAGCTCTGTTTCTGTCTCCATGGGTGCTGCAAGACCTGCTGAGTTTTTGTAATGGTGTCTTTGTTTCAGATTTCCAGCATCGGCAGCGTTTTCCTTTTATACCACATTAAACAGTATATAACCTACTATTCTACTTTGTGGCAGTACCAAATAAAGATGAACCATTTGATATGGAAACACTTAAGTCATTCTTTGTGTTTAAAGTATTAAGATTTTTGAGGAATACAACATGATCCTTTACAAATGTGCATCTTAATTATTTTGGCATAAAATGAAGTAGATTAAGATACAATTTTTTGACAATCAAACTTAATTAGACAAATGTTAAGAAGGAGGTTCTTATTTTTACTATATTAAGCATTACAGATTTCTTTTAAAAATTACTAAAAGGAATAAAAAGGGAAAACTTGAGTCAGAGAAAGCTAAATATTTTAAAAAGAATGAGCAAAGTGAGCCCGTATAACGTCAAATTGGTAATTAATAAATGAAATTAAGGAAATGGCAGGTGAATTGAAAGGTATTTTGCATCAGTCTTCACTGTAGAAGATACATTGCTGATTGTGATATGTTACTGTATCAGGAAATGGAAAGGAGGGAGAAACTCAAAAATCACGATCATAATCACTAGCGAGGATTGTACAGAGTAAATTGTTGGAGCTTAGGGCTGACAAGTGCGTGGATCGTGATGGACTTCAACCCATGGTCTGAACAGAAGTGACTAATGGAATAGGTGATGGATTGGCTTTAATTTCCTATGACTCTCTTGATTCTAGAATGGTTCCACAAAATTAGAAGTTGGGACTGTTTTATTGAAAAGTAAAGTGATGCAGAAAATAGAAAACTGCAGGCTAATTAACTGAACGACTATCGCAGGGAAAATGTTAGAAACTATAATTTAAAATGTTACAGCAGGGCACTAGGACGTGGTCAAGATAATTGAGTAGGGTCAACACAGTTTTGTGAAAGGGAAATCAAGTTTAACAATCCTCTTGGAGTTCTTAGAAGAGCCAATGCTTGTTAGTTGAGGGGAACTGCTAGATGTATAGTATTGGATCTATTATACATTGCACATACAGTATCTAATGCAATTTAATCAATCAATCTTTTTATCAACTGGTGGAGATCCTTTCAAGTAAGATTAATATTGTTTCTCTTTCCTAATGCAAAAACTGAAGTTACCATAAATCAACTGTGATAATAACATTTTATGTTTTCACTTTAATCCTTGTTAAAAAGAAATACTGCATTGCATAGGCATCACTTAAGCATGCGACTGAGCTGAACTAGTGAATTTTGTTAATTTACCAACAACCAAGCAACAGTTCTAATGGCATTTACCATGCTCTAATATTTCCCCATGCCCATTTTTTCAAAACCCATCTATCCCATTTTAGTCATGGATGTTAATGTTTTTATTTTAAACACTAATCCTGGAAGTACATTACACAACCTTCCAATTGTTTGTTATTTTATCCTCATTGTTTATACAACTGTTACATTCAGTCATTTAGTCTAGATAATTGGTTGAGTGGCAGATCACAGAAAGTAGCGATAGTGGGTAGATACTCAAATTGGAAGAATGTGATCAGTGTTGTCCCATGAGAATCTGTGTTGGGGCCTTAGTTATTCACATTATTTATTAACAACTTGGATAATTGCATAGAAAATTATATATCTAACTTTGCTGATGAGACAAAGTTAGGCAACGTTATAGACTATATAGAAAGTATAAAATTTACAAAGGGATGTTGATGGACTAAATTAATGGGCAAAACTATTGCAGATGGATTCAATATAGGCAATTATGAGGTTATCCATTTGGACCAAACAAGGATAGATCTGGGTACTTTCGAAATGGCACAAAGATACATACAGCAGATTCCCAAAGAGACTTTGGGTTTCAGGGGCACAGATCTTTAAAAATGCCATAAAAAGACGCAGAAAATAATCAAGAAAACTAACAGTATGCTGGCCTTTGTCTTAAGGACCAGAGTATAAAGATGCAGAAATTATGCAGCAGTTATACAAAACCCTGATTAAGCTCACCTAGTGTACTGTGAGCAGACCTTGGCACCACACCTGAGGAAAGCTATTGGCCTTGGAGAGAGTACAACATAGGTTCACAAGATTAATACCCCAACTTCAGGGAGATTTAAGTTATGAGGTGAGATTATGCAAATAAGGCCTGTTTTCTCTAGCATTTAGAATGTTAAGTGGGTGATCTGGTTTGAAGTTTTAACAATATAAACAGGAAGTTAGGTAAAGACAAATTATTCCCACCAGTTGGGGATTCCTGCACTAGGAGACATTGTCTGAGAATTAAGACCACATTATTTAGGAGACATGTTGGGAAATACTTCAACATAAGTAAATGTTTTTAGTGTTTTAAATGTTGGTAGTAAATGTTTTGAACTCTCCTTCACAAATGGCCACGGATGCTGAATCAGTTATTAATTTTAGATCTGAGATAGATAAATTTGTGTTAAGCAAAGCTTTGAAGAGATTTGGGCCACAGGCAGTTAGAGTTACACCGCAGATCAGCTAGATCTCATTGAATGATGGAACATGCTCGTGGGGATAAATGGCCTACTCCTGTTTCTGTGTTGTATCCATGGTCCTTGGTCGGGCCCCTTGTCTGCTGGAAGCACAGTGCTTCTCTTTACCTGTCCCGCTGTTTAGTATCCCTAAACATTAGCATTATATCATCTAACCAGTACCATTGTTATGGGAAAATACTTAATTTTACAAATTTCTATTTCATAAGTCTCCTTTGAAAACTTTCTGAAAAAGGTCTTGGACTTTCAAGCTATGTTGCAAGTTTCTTTTTCCAATGAGTAGGTTTTATTTCTAGATTTCAATTTTAGACCAGCTAAAAGGCAGAATAAGTATCAGCAATAAACCTCAACAGGTAAATTTTGTATCATATGTATATAAATGTGTCCTTTTCAAACAGTAGTTCATTTAAGCTTTGTGTAGGATTTAAGGCTTCTTTTGGAGTAAACTAAACGCAGCATCAAGCTCTACTCCAACTCAGAGATCTTGAAGGACTTGAATTTCAGCATCTGTCAATTGTTCTTTTTGACCATGTATTAAGAATTCTCTAAACATTGTTAATTCTTATGGGCTAGCATTAATTCTTTAGCTAAGAATGAAAAAATTTTGAAATGTAAGCAATGGTTAAAATTCAGCTATTGTGTTCTTAGCTTTAGAAAACTGCAAATATTGCAGGCTCATTCTTGTTCTTTATTTTAAGATTTCAGATTAAAATAGTACAGGGCACATCAACAAATAACATTCCATAAAATTCCATTAACACTCCTGAGAAAATAATGGAGCCTGAAGAACAGGGCAGAGATATTGAAATAGCACAGATGAGTGATTTGGAAAAAAAGCACTCCTCAGAGCAGTGATAATCGGAACTGCGGATGCTGTAGAATCCAAGATAACAAAGTGTGGAGTTGGATGAACACAGCAGGCCAAGCAGCATTTCAGGAGCACAAAAGCTGACATTTCAGGCCTAGACCCTTCATCAGAGAGGGCGATGGGGAGAGGGAACTGGAATAAATAGGGAGAGAGGGGGAGGCGGACCGAAGATGGAGAGAAAAGAAGATAGGTGGAGAGGAGAGTATAGGTGAGGAGATAGGGAGGGGATAGGTCAGTTCAGGGAAGATGGACAGGTCAAGGAGGCCGGATGATGTGGTAGGTAGGAAATGGAGGTGCGGCTTGAGGTGGGAGGAAGAGATGGGTGAGAGGAAGAACAGGTTAGGGAAGCGGAGACAGGCTGGGCTGGTTTTGGGATGCAGTGGGGGGGAGGGGTCGAGCTGGGCAGGTTTTGTGATGCAGTCGGGGAAGGGGAAGAACTGGCTGGCTCTGGGATGCAGTGGGGGAAGGGGAGATTTAAAGGCCCGAAACGTCAGCTTTTGTGCTCCTGAAATGCTGCTTGGCCTGTGTTCATCCAGCTCCACACTCCTCAGAGCAGTGCTGGGAATTTTAAAAAAATTCAATTGATCACTTTGAAGTGACATTTTTGTTGACAGAGACTGCAAATATGGGGGCGTAAAAATATATCAGCAGTTAATGAAATATAAACACCAGGAAGGAAAGAAATGTAGTAACATTTTAAAAACAAAATTAGAAATAACAAGTTAATGAATTGTCACATTGTTCCTTTATTGAGATTGTTGCATATTAGGTATAGTATATCTTCTCACTTTTCCTTTTAAGTTGTTAGCAAGTCATGATAACTAAGAAGATTTTTTAAAAATTTTGAATAAACATTTATAATTTAAAACAAATGATATTTTATTTTCTTTTGGTAGGTATTAGCTGCCCATCCCAATTACCCAAAAATGAGGAAAGATATTCTTGACAAAGCTCGAGCAGCTCTCCGTTCGTAATTGGGCCATTTGATGTTAGCTTTGCTTTCAAATATTTCTGAAGTATATGTATATTGTTTGACATGCCAATCTTGCATTATGTACAGTTGCTTCTAATGTATAATTATCTAGATGTATTACTTTTGTATGCTTTATGACCCATGGTAGTTTATATACAAAGTTCCACAATAGTGTTTTGCTGTTCTTACAACAATGTTATTTTCTTTTTAAATTACGAGTATCTGTGAAAATAAATTTGCATACGTATAATTCTCTGTAATTTTCTACCACAACATCTCCAACACGCCAACGATGTAAAGCACAATCATTTGTTTTAGATGATTCCCTGAAGGAGTTGATCTTTCAAACTTCAGAATTTTCAAACCACTTGATAGATATTTTAAGTACAAATTAATTTGAGATGTCTTTGATGTCAGTGTTTAAGGTCTTGAGCTTATGGGAAGAGTCTGTCTGTTCTGATTGACTTAAACTAAAAAGTGACCTGCACGTAGTAAATCACTGTATCTATAAAGACGTTTTGAAGAAAGAAATAAAACTAGATTTAGATGTTATATATTTCTATGAACTTGCAAATGCATGCAACCTGAAATTAGTGGCTGTGCATAGTTTAAATCATTACGTGTTTCACTTCTTCAGAACTAGTAAGTTTTTATTAAGCTTTCACTTTTCTGTCTTAATTTGTTTGCATTCTGCTTTTTGGTACCTTTTGTATTTCTGAATTAATTTACAAATATTGATATTGAGTGGAGTAAAGAGATGTTCTGTAATTAGTGCTTTCTACTTATGGTTGTATTGTTAAAACCAAGAATTTTTTTGCAATCTGATTATTTCAAAGTAAATATCAATAAATAGGCAATGTTTTTTATATTGACTTGCAGATTTTTGTTGTATTTGTGTAATACATAGACATAATATTGCTCATAGAATATGTCTTCTGTCAAAATAAGCTGCCAAATTGAGCTCCTTAGCAACTTTTTCTTTGCCCCCAAGAAAAGCTCCATTGTCACCTGCATATTATTCATGTAAGTCATCGTTAGTCCTAGTTCAGTGAGATCATCCATTGAAAGTATACAAAGTAGGCAGACTGTGATATTAGGGGCGGCACGCTTGCTCAGTGGCTAGCACTGTAGCTTCACAGCGCCAGGGACCAGGGTTTGATTCCAGCCTCGGGCAACTGTCTGTGCAGTGTTTGCACATTCTTCCTGTGTCTGTGTGGGTTTTCTCCGGGTGCTCCAGTTTCCTCCCCAGCCCAAAGATGTGCAGGCTAGGTGAATTGGCCATGCTAAATTGCCTATAGTGTTCAGGGATGTGTGGGTCATAGGGAGATGGGTCTGGGTGGGATGCTGCAAGGGGCAGTGCGGACTTGTTGGGCTGGAGGGCCTGTTTCTACACTGTAAGGAATCTAATCTAATCTAATATCAGTCACTATGTGTGCTAATGAGCTCAACACTCCAGCTAACACACACACTTAAACAATGCCACTGTACTATTTAATGGAACCATTATCTACTTTTGGTTTAGTTGCTAACTGCTTTCTAATGGTACTTTCAATGATTGTTTATAGACTGATGTTTGCAGAATTGCTTAGAATGAACAAGAAGTGGTGTGGCATGAGTTGTAGGAATTGTAATAACATCAAGCAAGTATGATTCATTTGCTCACAGACTTATCTTCTATGTTTCTGCGACCTGCAGCGCAGAGACTCCCTGGCGTACATCACCATAGACAGATGGAATGGTGATTACACATTTATATTATTTGTTCCTGTAGTATGTAACCAATAGAGTAATCGCATCACTTCACTAAAAGTGACTGTTCAATCAGTCTCTTAAAGTGATCCTACAATATGCTCTATCTTTTACAAAGATAAGCACATATCTCATTAATCCGAAACACGTGCACAGTTTGTGTTGTTATGATTTCGATTAATTATAGAGGAATAAAATAGAGGTCTAAAACAAAGTACAATTTACAAGATGTCTGCTTATTCTACCAGATCTTGTGATTCTAAATCTCGATTCAGATCTTTGATCATTTTCGTGACTTTTCCAGTTTACTGATAATGGAGAACTTGTGTAAACCCATTGTTATTCTGTTCAGGTGGTATCCATGCAACTCCCATCAAATCTTGTCTTTACCCTTTGTCCTTCACATGTCAGACCAATTGTACTGCATGCCTGACATATCTTCATCTTTTTTTGAGAATTACATTATTAGGTGCCTTAGAATCTTGGCCAATTGCACACTAGCAACCTCTACAGGATACCAAGTTTCTAACAAAAAAATCGAGAGCTCTGATCTTCAGCCCTACTTGCAATCAAGTCAGTTTTGGTCCAGGATTGCCTATTCTACAGCATCTTTGACCTGCCTTGTTTGAAAAGAAATCTCTTACTGTTGAAAATTTAGAAAGATGATGATTGATCAGAGTGCTTCCAACGCTCCTCTGTAGAATGTATGAAGGTTTAATTTGGAGGTATGGCATTGCAACCTTCATATCTTGCCCTTTGTACGTTTTAAAAGTAATCATTTGATGTTATGAACCGTGCGTTCTATTTGACTTTGGATAATGTAGTGAAAAAGTCATGTGATTATCTCCTCACCAGGTCTCACTTACAAAGAGTCTGTCAGCATATTACAGCTCATTAAAGAAGATGATTTCTTCTTGCACACCAAATAAAATGAGCATCGATTCTAATCACCATCACACTTGATTTTGCTCAAATGTCTAAATGGTCATTTTTTTCTGCCAGGTTTACATAGAACTTTCACTAAAGCTTTGCAGTCACTGAGAAGCATTCATCAGGAATTTGTGCCATGTGGTTTATGATTGGTCACCACAATGAAGTGAAGGTATGAAATCTGGTTAGGCTGAACAGCACAGCTAAGATTCCATGCTTATTGCTCAAATAACCTGGGTCTGTAACAAACTCTTCAGCACAAGTTTCCTTTTGTGCAGTATGTAAACAATTGCTTCTGGGAAGCATCAACTTCCAAAATGGTCTCTTTGTTTGGATAGTAGCATTGCAATATGCTATCCTGGTGCAATAATGCTGCTTAGTAAGACCCAAACACTCTGATCTTTCTGTCACAAGTGGGATTTATCTTTGTGAAGAAGTTCAGTGAGCACAGTTGCTCATTCAACAGAATTACAGACAAAATGGAGCCAAAACATTCATCGACACCAGGCACTAATGCAATTCCTCTAGCTTCTTGATTCTGATGTCCTCTGTTTTGTGGGGTCTCAGTCTATTCCTTTGGTGCCAAAGCTGTTGGTGTGTAATTGTTGTCATGGCACTTCTTTGTATAAAGGACAAGGCCCTCACAAGAAAGAAATTGCATTAGCAAATTTGATTTTTGGTCATGTTGTAACGTGCTCCATCCCACCATCACAGTGTCATTGATTGTACAATACAGCCAGGCAATTTCTGTTAATGGATCCATCTATTGTGGGATTACATTGTGACTAGCAAAACAGAAGTCATCTGAAATAATATATCTTAAATGGTTTAGATGTTGCGAGCAGCTGAGATGCTGGATAAATTGACAGACCAGTAGCCCTGCTTTGCATAGAACTTTGAAAGCCGTTTGATATCAATAAACATGGGGTTTAGTTCTTCAAATTTCTTGATTTTTTTTATCGTATCACTTGACAGTTAACTTCAACCTTGCCAGATTTAAGAAAATCCTGAGTTTCCAATGTATTTTAAGTGAACAGGTGATGGATATTCCTCAGTTGATGTGCCAAGGCTTTCGGCGGATGACTCAGTTGTGAACTTCCCATTGATTACCACTTTATTTTGTTGAGTTCAAATAAGTGGACAAATAATGCTCTTCATGTCTGCAAAGAACATGGCTTTATGAATTCAACAGTGTAGCTTCCAGTAAAGTATGCCGATTCTGAATTAATTCTCAGTGCAGTTCCTCAGTACTTCTGAATGCAACCCCCCCTCACCACCACCACCACCCAACCCCGCCCTGCTTCTCCGACAAGTGTTGTCTAACTGCAGTCCCTTCTGATGCTGGACACTGTATTGTGAGTGACTGGTTGGATAAGGGGTTGTTGTGAACTGACTAAGGAATATGTTGTTTGACATGATCTGCCAGGCTTTTAGATATATAGCCGAAGTGTCTGAAATTCATATATGATGTTACTCATTTGTACAATGGGTAGAATGTCTTTTCAGCAAGATCTTGTTAATGCCAAATACAACTTGGATTGCTAAGGCATAGTGGCAGAGTGAAACAGCTGACTTCACTTGTTGCTCATATTTTTTGATTGCCTTGGTCTACCTCAGATTACCTTGGAAGGGTAAGGTATTTCAAAAGTTTAAATAACAAGTAAAGCCAACAGTGATTTGAATTCATTGCTCTGGAGCATTAGCCCAGGCCTCTAGATTCACGTCTAGTACAGTTAGCACTATACTTCCATCCCACAATTTGACTTGTGAGTTTCTGTTTCTGGAAGTTAGTTTATTTCAGATTTAGGAGGCTTTGCTTTCATAGGAGATGTGTTTTAGAAAAATCTGATATATTGAAAAGGAATGAAAAATGGGATTTATTTCCCAGAAGAGTTGATGACTGAATTTTCAGTAACATGTTGAAATAACAACATATATGAATGAAACAGCTGAATGAATATCAAAAATGGTGCTTTAATAGAGCTGTTTATGCAATGAATATCACAGCAACAAACAGCATGGATGTTGCTTGTATCTAATTTGTCGAGTATACCAGTTTACTTCATTTTGGAAGGAATTTAAAAGTAACCACCAGTTCATAATGGAAGAACAAGTGATGGAGACACATGAAGGAACAAAAGGAGCTTTACCTTTTTAGGAGAAGAACCTGAGAATTAGGAATGCAGTTGCATAGGACACTCAACAGCTATCCGAGTTTCCTCCTGGTCAGGCTGCAAGATTCTGCAATATCGAGAAACAGTGCTGGAAAAACTTTTACGCCCACCACAATGTCTTTCCCAGACAATATGGAAGCTAACATGGAGATGGTGCATTAACAGATGCAGGTATCATGATACATGATTTACCCTGGCCCATTACTTTCAGTGTAGTAAGCATACAATCTTTCTGCAAATTCTGCTAGTGCCCTCATTGGCCTGCTGTCATATCTGCTCCCACCTATGGCAAAGTGTTTGACCCTGGAGCTGGGCCTTCTAAAGCAACAAACCTCAAATTCTGTATTTCAGCTCTCCTGTGTACCATGCTGAGACCCAGGCTGTATCCATGCCTGCTTATATCCTGATCGTTCTGTCTTAAGTTTCTTTTTTCTCCTAAAGATTGTGTGATAATGTCACTTGCAGTACTGCATGTATTGAACTCCAGCTCAGACTTTAAGTTGTTTGTCTCCTTGTTGGTCATCATGTATGTATATCAATACATGCTGGTTGGGGGTCTGTGATTTGGGTACTAATTGTACTTGCTTACTAACACTAAATACGTGAGTTAGATAAAGTGGACATGGATGTTGATTAAATGGGGGTTATGGCGAAAGGAGCAAATTGTAATATGTTTAATTGAGAGAGATAGCTGATGAGTGAGTGTATGCCTTGATAGTGAGGCTGATTACAATCTGAGAGTAGTGGAAAGAGCTTTTGTAGAATCCCCACCGTGTGGAAATAGCCTAATAATTCTGCACAATCCCTCTGAAGAGCATTCCACACAGACCCACTCCCCCTAACCCCACATTCCTCATGGCTAATGCACCCAACCCACTCATCCTTGAAAACTATGGGTAATTTACCATGGCTAATCCAGCTAACTTGCATATCTTTGGTCTGTGGGAGGAAACCACAGCACCTGGCGGAAGTCTATGCAGACACGGGGAGAATGTGAAAACTCCACACAGGCAGTCTCCCAAGGTTGGAATTGAACTCGGGTCTCTGGCAGTGTGAGGCAGCAACATTAATCACTGAGCCACCGTGTCACCCTAAAGTCTCATTGACAGATCCTGTTGTTGCACTGTGTTAGTCTCCCTACCCTTGAACTGAGACACCTGGGTTTGAAGTCCCACTAGCTCCAGAGGTGTGTAGTAACATTTCTGAACAAGTTGAATAGAAAAATAGGTTAATTTTTTAAAAATGAGCCTCCTTTCACCAGAGGTAAATGTAATGTTCTACGCTTGATGCGAGCTATGCCACTTTTCCAGCAGAATCCAGTGAAACGACAGTCCCTGGGCCTATAAATATTATTTGTATCATTTGAAATCCTCAGTAAAATGTAAAGCATTTATTTGACTCATCTTCCATTAAAATCAACAACGGTCTTTATGAATCCTGCTGTAATTTTTTTTTGATCACTTAATGTGTTTTTTGATCACTAAATGTTCTTGGACGTAGTCCAGGGGCTTAGAGCAGTTGAGACAAAGAAATGGAATGGTGAGGACCTAAGAAAATAACATGTTATCATAATACTTCAGAAAGGGATGTATATATTTATATGATGTCGTATTGGTCTATAATATGTGAACTATCATAATTATGCACTGAATGCTACTATGTTTCTCCATTGCTGTTTTGTTTTTGTTGGCATATAGATTCACAATATCTTTCAACTGCTAAACTGGGGTTATATTTGAAAATTGTTTGGGAAGCCATGTTCTATAACCTCAGAAGCCATTTGCAGCTGATTTCCAAGGGGCTAGAATTCTTTTTGTCTGAAAGACACACATTCCTCTGTGATTCAATGATTTTAAATTCTAAACAAGCCCCCACTTGCAGCTTATGATATTATGAGATATGTTTGATTCCAGTATAAAATCACTGAAACGTATTCAGATGAGGCTGCGGAGTTTCAATCCTTGATTATTAAATATAATTATTTTTTAAAAATATGCACCCTTTATTCTTCCACACCCACAGTATGGAAACGAGCAATTCAGCCCAACAAGTCCACACCAACCCTCTGAAGAGCACCATACATAGGCCCATCTCCCTAACCTTGCATTTCCCATGGCTAATGCACCTAACTCACGTTTCCCTGAGAACTCTGGGTAATTTAGCAGGGCTAATGCACCCACCTTGCAGATCTTTGGACTGTGGAAGAAAAATCTAGTCAGCCTTGGGTGATTGTCTGTGTGGAGTTTGCACAATCACCCGAGGCTGAGATTGAACTCCAGTCCCTGGCACTGTGAGGTAGCAGTGCTAACCACTGAGCCACCAGGCCACCCTGGTGTCTCATTGAAAAGAAAACTAAAAACTTTCAATTTTCACTCCACCTGTCTCAAACTAATCCAAACTAATCTTCCATGAATACTCTATGGATTTTCTGCTGTCCAACACATACAGAATTGAGGCATATTTCCAGAAGGACATTATGACATAATTTCTGTTTTAAAATCAACATTCACAAAATTAACCAACACACACATGCCATTGTTTTAAAATCCCAGGTCTAGAAATGACATTTATAAATAAATCATAAAGCTTTTATTACAGCTTCTATTGCCTTATCCATGCCCCTCATGATTTTATAAGTTCATCCCTCAGCATCCGACGCTCAAGGGAACAAAGCCGCAGCCTAATCAGCCTGTGTCTTTTGCTCAAACCCTCTAATCCTGACTAATTTCTGCAATCTTCCCTTGTATCTAAAATCCCTCATTTCTGGTAACATTCTTATAAATTTCCTCTGAACTCTTTCCTGTGCTTTAACATTTTTCCTTAAATAAAGTTGGCCAGAACTGAGCACTCTCCTCCAAATATAGCCTGACCAATGATACGTAAAGTGTAGCATCACTTCCTTGCTTTTATACTCAATGCATCTATTTATAAACCAAAGGATGCTGTAGGCATTCTTCACAACTGTTTCAACTTAGCTGGCCACCTTCAAGGAAATCTGCACCCTAAACTCGAAGTTCCTGTGGTCCTGTACTCATTGCAAAATTGTACAGACCCTGTATTGTCTCTCTGTGTTTCTTTTACCAAAATGCACATTTCTCTGCCATTTGGCCACCTTGTCAATGTCTCTCTGAAGTCGCTCAGTGTTATTCTCACAGTCCACTCTTAGAATCATCTGCAAAGTTAGATTTTTTCCCTTCAACAGCCATCTCCAAATCATTTATATAAATTAGAGAAAGCAAGGGCCCCAACACCAATCCCTGGGGACCACCACTTTCAACTTGTCTCCACTCTGAGAAATGCCTCCCCATACCTATTCTGTTTCTTATCTTTAGCTAACTTCTAATCCATGTTGCACCAATCCAAACGTTTCTAATTTGCTAACCAACCTGCTCATGTGGCACCATAACAAATGCTTTTTGCAAGTCCATATATACGCTCATCTACTGCCTGTGTCACCTTATGAAAGAACTCAATGAAATTTGTCATACATCTATCTCATGCCATTGTTAAAGCCTTCTTGACTGTCTAGTATTATTTTTATTATATATTTTTCTCCAATTGTATATTTATTTTATCCCATATTATGGCCTCCATCAGGACTATTAATGCCAAGCTGATAGATCTGTAGTTTTCCAGATTACTCTTTGCCGTTTTCTTAAAAAAAACATTACATTTGCAATCCTCTGAGCCCTGGGATTAGTCCTATCTTCAGAGAGGACTGCAAAGTTTCCGTCAACGACTTCACAATTTGCTACCGTTCCGTTTTCAGCAATCTAAGAAGCATTCAATCCTGGCCTGGTGACTTCTCTACTTAAAATACTCCCAGCGTTTTTATCACCGCTTTTTTATCTACGCTATATTGCTCAGTTGCTCAATACCCATATTTTCAATTGGGCCCTTATGATCATCTTCTAATTTAGCAAAGACAGAAGCAAAAGCAAAGTATTCCCTTAGTTCATCTGCCATTCCTTTTTGCTTAAGTGCTTATTCTTTCTGAGTCTCACTCTCCTTTACAAATGACTATCTATTAATGTACTAGAAGAACATTTTACTACTCATTTTAACACAGTCAGCCATCCTTTTCTCATGCTTCCACATAAAATTCCTTATTCTAGCCTTAGCCTCTTTTCTGCATTTTGGATACTCTTCCTTATTTCTCCTACTATTGTTATTCTACATCCTATTGCCCTTTTACTTTCTGATTGTCTCATCAATATTCTCAGTCATCCCGAGAATCCTGGCTTTGGACAGTCCATATTTATTTCCCATTCTGCTCTAGTCACCCTTTAGACCCCTAAAATCTGCCCTTATCATTTTAAGAGTGATGGTCCTTTAAGACTAGACGTCACAGGCACTCTGCATTGTAGCATTCCAGATGAAGGCTCTATGCAGAGATAGCTTTGTCATCCAAGACGGCAGTGAATTAGGACTTTTTACCAGGGATCGTCCGCTCCGTGCGTTTCTTTTATTTCTTTTTCTCTCTCCTTTTTGTGTTTTTATTTCCTTCTTTATTCTTGCCTACCGTCATTGGGCAACATGAGCAATGTCCCGGCCTCAGCATGGATTCAGATTCCTGACCTCAGGAAACTGGCAATCTCTTGGCCCAGCATGGCACTCTTTTGGCCTAGTGTGGTGATCTCTTGGTCTAGCATGGCAGTCTCTCTGCCCGGCATGGCAGTCTCTCGGTGGACCAGCACAGTGGTGTCTTGGCCTATTGTGGTGATCTCTCAGCCTGGCATGGCAGTGTCTCTACCTGGCATTGTGGTCTCACACCCTGGCATGGTGATTTCTTAGCCTGGCTTGGCAGCATCTCTTCCTGGTGTGGTGATCTCTCAGCGCAGCATGACAGCCTCTTGGCCTGTTGTGGCAGTCTCCTGGCCCAGCATGGCCTCCATGGTGAGTCCTGGCGTGAATTGGAGAGCTAGATGCCATCATGGCCTGGGTTGGGAAGACTGTTATTCTGAACTTTTTATTTCTTTATTCATTCTTATGATCTATAAAGCTGGACTTCTGATTTTTTTTATTTTTCTACTTGTTTTCTCAAAATTTACAGTTCAGAACCTGTATGTAGGTACCTTTGCACCGACGATAGCACTATAAATGGTGACTGGTAAATATTTTACTGTACTCATGTGAGCACATGTGACAATATAGCTAATTCTAAATTCTAAATTCTATGAACAAACCCATCAGACATCTCCAAGTAAACGAAAGCCACAAACGTAATTTAAGTTTCATTCTACCTGCCAAGGAAAAATGTGCAGGTTTGGTGTTGGAAATGATTGGGTCCCAAGGGGCTGAGGGTGTGGGACAAATGAGAGGAAGAAGCCGCAGGGGGAAGGTGAGAAGGGGACAGATGAGTAGAGTTGAGGAGCTCACAAAGAAGCTGTGGGGAAATATATGGAAAATCCAAAAATGGAGAGGGATTTTGAAAGGAAAACATTCAAAATCCATCCAATAAGAAATATTTATCAGGAGCCAGGAAGACCTGAAATCACTGAATCACACCCACAAATGAATGCAAACAAATGAATCGCTGGCTTAAGGTTGCACTTCTTCAGAAATTATAGATGGAAAATGTAGTCCATGCTATTGTAAAGAACTCCGTCAATAGTTACATTTGAACTTGAGATGTAGTGAAAAGTGTAGTAAATGCCTGGTTAAAATACTCTTGTTTTATATGCAGCTGATGAAAACAACTGTGACCTCTCAGACTGCAGAAGATGTGTTTAGAAGACGGCTTCTTGAGTGCAAGGTGTGTCAATTATTTCACAATAATCTTTTGTTGCTGAGTTGTGCTTGTTGTCTTGTGCCAACTTAAAAACTATAGCATCTTGAAATTTAATACTTGCCTTGGGTGTTGTAACTTTAAGTTTAATAGGGTTGATAATTATTCAGGATATTGATAAAATCCCTCTAATTCAGTTCCTGTGTGAGTTCAATTACCCTTTATACAACAGACATACCTAAAGGTAATGTTAGTAAATTTCACCATTATCTAATAATGGAATTAGCGAGAATGAAACTGTAGCCCTCAAAAAATACAAATACTTGTGTCCTGCATTCTACTCACCATAACTTTGATGTTATTCAAAACTCAGCTGCTAATGCCCTTATTCACACTGAGTCCCAGTCAACTATTGTATGATAATAGTTACATTTTATTGTGCTACAGAATATAATATGTAATTAGTGATGTCTGCTGATGAGCAAGACACATTTGGAACTTGGAATGTGTCAGTAATATAGAAAAGCTCTCTCCTACCCACCATATATGTAGTGTAAACAGTTAATAAAGGTTCCTGCTTATCAATGTGCAGACAGACTCAGTATGATCTAACTACAGCTAACACCCTTGTACTTGCTGACATATATTGGCTCCTGGTTTCTGTCATTCCTGATTTCAAATTCCTCTAGGGCCTCTCCCTTCCCGTGTCTAATTTCCTTCAGCTCCACGATCCTTAGAGGCTTTGTATATAAACATTGGCATGTTGCAGCTGTATAAAACTTTAGATAGGCCACATTTGGAGTATTGTGTACAGTTCTGGTTGCCACACCTAGAAATTATGTTGAGAGGATGCAAAAGAGATTTACCAAGTTGTAGCCTGAAAATGGAACGTATTCGCTATATGAGATAACAAGGTGTAGAGCTGGATGAACACAGCAGGCCAAGCAGCATCATAGGAGCAGGAAAGCTGATGTTTTGGACCTAGACCCTTCTTCAGAACCTTCTTAAGACCCATGTTATCTCATATTCTCCAGCATCTGCAGTTCCTACTAACTCTGTATTTGCTATATATGCCGTTTGGAAAGACTTGGATTGTTTTCACTGAAGCTTCAGAGGCTGAGATGCAACCTGACAGAAGTATATAAAATTATGAGAGGCATGGATAAGGTGGATAGCTGGAGTCTTTTCCCCAGGGTGGTTTCGGTAGATTGGCCATGCTACATTATCCATAGTACCCAGGGAGGTGCAGGCTATGTGGATCAGCCATCAGCAATGCAAGGTTACAGGGATAAGGTGGGGCATATTCTCAGTGGTGAGCTCTTCGGAGGGGCAGTGTAGACTAGATGGGCCAAATGGCCTGCTTCCACACTGCAGAGAGTTTATGATTCTAAACATCAAATACCAAGGGGCATAGATTTTAGTTGAGAGGCACAAAGATTAAAGGAGATGACCAAAGCCAGATATTTTTCATACAGAGGTTGGCAGGTGCCTGGAACACACTGCCAATGGAGATAGTAGAAGCAGATATGGTAGCAATGTTTAAGACGCATTATGACAAGCACATGAACAGGCAGGGAATTGAGGGGTATGGACCATGTGCGGGTAGATGGGATTAGTTTAGAATGACTTCATGGTTGGTGCAAACATGGTTGGCTGTAGGGACTGATCCTGTGCTGTACTGTTCTATGTTTTGAGATATTTGCGGTGATGTAATTCGAGTCTCTTGATGTATTGACTGGATCCATGGACAGGTGGGTCTCATTGACCATGAGAGTCTTGATTGGGGTCATTACCCTGGGCCAAACAGGGAGCCCTGGTTGACAGATATAGACAGGAGATTCTGAAGGTCTCTTCAGTCTATGAGCTGGCTGATCATAGCCCATGTACAGTGTATATGTAAATAATGGGTGACTTAGAGACAGGATCCTAGCCTCTGTGCAGTTATTTCAGCAATGACAAGAGAAAACAGGATGTGCCTGAACAAAATTGTCTTGGAGTTGGAGTAAACATTTCTAACATCATTAGACACTAAAACCTTTCAAAGGTTAATGGATTTAGGTAAGAAATATTATGACCCCACACCACCTCTAATTTTGAGATGCTATTTGTTTTATTTGGCTGTTCGAGAACGTGTGATTCAGAGCTAACCCTGAATGAGATTCTCCAGGCCAATGTTCCAATTACCACGTCCCTCCTTCCCTCTGCACACCCACAAGCAATGTAGGCCAGTGCTTTCTGTTGTAGCTTCCCCGGGATATTTTTTCCTGATTCCTCTGACTCAGACATTGGTAGCACGTACCAGACTATGGCCCACCTTTTGTACCAGGAGCATCTCAGGAGAGTTTTCTTCTCCTCTTCTATTGGTAATGGTGCTGAGGCTGTATTTGTCTCAGATTCTGATATTTCCTCAACACTAGATAGAGTTTCTGACAGACCCTGAGAACAGCCTGAAAGGCCATCAGAAACCCTGGGTTATCCCCTTCCATCTTGCAGGGAGGGGTACAGTGATTGGAACCATAGCCAGGTCGATCTCATTGACTATGAGATTGTTACCCTGGGCCAATCAGGGAGCCCTGGCTGACAGATATAAACAGGAGATTCAGAAGGTCTCCTCAGCCTATGGACTGATTTTGATTTGGTTGCTCACAGCCCATGCACAGTGCACATTATAAATAAATGGTGACCTGGTGATGGGATTCTGACCTCTATGCCGTCATTTCATTTGAGTATCTCCCAAATTTAATTGTTTTAATTGGTGTCTGTATATTTAGTTGTGTAGTTTAAACTAAATTCCTTACGTAAACCTCTCCACCTTGGTACCATGCTTGTCTTTAAGATGCTTCTTAAAATCTACATTTTGGCCAAGCTTTCTTGTTTACCTGCTGTTCCTTTGCAGTCTGGTGTCAAATTTACAATCTGCGTTATTTCTCCTGTGACATACCTAGGGAACTTTCATTATGTTAGAAGTAATATATATGTACATAAGTTGTCAGTTATCTTTATGATTCCATCGCACTGAATGAAACTTCCATTACCAATAAACCTACACATTAAAGTTTAATAAGCTTCAATTCCTTTTACAGCCTTAGACAAAGTTCCAATGCTAAAGTACAATGTTGGAGATGCTGAAATATATGAAATAAGAACAGAACATGCTGTAAATACTCAGCAGGTCAGACTGGTCTATTTGCTCTCTTTTTTGACATTCATCTACTACTGTTCCAATGAAGTTCAGCACAAGCAAGAAACTTGCAGCTTAATCTTTCAATTTGGTACTCTACAGCCTCTCAGACTTAATGAATTTAACTACTTTAGGTCATAACGTCTACCTCAATTTTGTTCATTTTTCTTTGAATTGGTTTGTTTTTTCTTCTTTTACTTCATATTGCCTTCAGGTAACTGTTGGCCGCTTTCATATCACTGGGGAACTTCATTTGTTTCTGTACCATTACCATTAACTTTGACATTGGTATTGAGGTCAATTTGATTTCAAATCTGCCGTCATGGCTGAAGATGCAGGAACTAAACTCCTCGGAGGTGATACTATATAATGTAGGTGGAATAGCTATCAAGAGCATAGGAACCCTGAGAAGTTATACTGCAACTCAAAGAACTTAAGACAGTTGAAAATGCGTACATTGCTGACAATCAGCACTTCTAACTTTTAAGCCACATGCATATTTAGACCTCAACTTCCGTAAGAGTTCAGAATAAATTCTATTAGTTCTAAGAGAACAACTCGTCTAGATACCAACATTCACTAAACCACTGGTCCAGGAAAAGACAGTTTTCGGAACACTGAGGCAACAACAAACGATGGTTGATCAACTGATCAAGAGACAACTAGATTTTATTGGGCTTCCTCGATTCATGGAAGAACTCAAAAAGAAGAGATTCTGTCGAGATTTCGTATTAGATGACATAAAAGAACCAAAGACCAGCAAGCCAAAAGAGACTTGACCAAATTCATCAAAATCCAAAGTATGACCAAGACTGTGCTATCGTTCACCATTATGGTGTTGAAGGCCGACCAGACCAAAAGCCCAGGGAGTCTGCCAAGAACATATTCGTTGAGTACCAATTGCATTTTTAAGCATATTGATGACTTACTTGTGTATGACAGAAGACTAGTTATCTCAGCCTCCGTTTAGGAAGGTGCATTGGAAAGGATATACAGGTATACTTAGGTATTGTGGCTATACAGCCAGCTGTTTGGTGACCAGAGATTTTAAAAGAGATGGGAGAGTCCATAACTCACATTGATAACTGTGATTCACAGGATTGTTATATTTGAAAACCATTCCTTTTATCATTGTTGACCACCATTATTGACAGATCAAAAGTCAAGGCTCATTAAAGTTTGCCAGAAACCAAGAACAAGAATTAGCAGCACTACCCATTTGTGCCCATTCAGCCAATAGAACAGTGATAGACATAATACAGAACAACCAGCTTTTAGTGACATGATTGAGAGCCTGAAAAAGTATACTTCACCAATTAAACAATCACAAATAATGACTAAAGGTGTTCAGCCTGATCAAAAACTTGAGGAAGATGAGCTGCATATGACTTCATGGGAGCAGAGCAATTTCCTCAGACCAAGGATATGGTCAAGAGGAAGAAATTACCTGGGCTAAGTATTTGAGAAATTGCAAAAAGGAGACTAAGAATTTGCCTGAATCAGAAATTTAAGATACTACATAGCAGCTCTCTTCCACGATGAGCAGTTATGAAAGTTGACCAGAGGATTAAATGATTTCAAGGGTAGATAGGTATAGTTCTTTGGGCTGAAGGCATCAAAGGAGATGTGGCAAAAGCAGAGAGGTACTGAGTCAGATGGTCAGCTTGACCTACAGATTTGCAGAGAAGGCCTGAAGGCCTACTCCTGTTTCTATTTTGCATCTTCCCATCTTATGGGGTGACTATCTGAGCTAGAAGAATTTCTCCACCAAGAAATTTCAAGAGATGAAGGTAAGGTAACAGACCATTTGATAAAGAATGGAGTCTTCTTTGAAGAATATCTGAGAGTAAAAAGATCTTTCAGCAGAGAAATGACCCATAAATCTTAACCAGTCCTGAAGCAACAGAGCAACCATTCTTTCAAGTCCAAAGGTAGAGTATGCTCTGACCAAGATATCAACTGTCCAGACCATCTACATTTGTAAAATCAGAGACCTTGGGCAAGATGAAATCGTGGTAAATGGGACAGTTGTATTGATGCTCGTATAAAAGATTAACAATGGGCAAAAAGCTGGGGTGAGATTTTGTGCCAGTTAATGATTCTGACAAGGTTAATGCTTAGTTACCTTGACTCCACTCATTCTATTAATGCCATACGCAGTTTGTACGGGGAGCCAAGCAGTTCTGTCTCCAACTTTTGGAAGGGGCTGATACATCTGTACCAACTCTCTAAGGTCCAAGTAATTATTTCTGACTAAATGTAGCTGTACCTATTGCAATCCTGCAATAAACTTTCTCAGAACAATACGTCTTCTGTCAATATTGTGTAGTGGTGTATCCTCTACTACTAATTATTTTGGAGGCCCAAAGTAAAGAAAGATAAAGAAGAACTAGTGGCAGCAAACTGCCTCAGACTTATCTTACCCAATGCTATGTACTGACAGAGGTTCAAAGTAGACAAGGTATTAAAAGTGATAATCTGAGAACATATCATAAATACATTTTGGATGCATATATTCATATATCTGTACCTCAAACATTTCAAAGTATGTGAGCTTGTGTACTACCATGATTCCTAGTGGTTGTAGGAGTCTAGTTGTCAGTTCCGATGTGTTCTTGATGTAGGCCAGTGTGCCAAGTGTGTTAGGGCGTACTATTTCCTCTTGTTGCTAACTGTTTAGTAGGCACCTGCAGATGAAGTTGTAGGGATATCCGTTCATAGCAAAGATTTTGTATAGGTGCTCTTCCCCTTTATTGCATAGTTTGGGCATGTTGCAGTGAGTGTTGGCCCATTTAAAAAGTGTCCTAATACAGCTTTGTTTGTGGACATTGGGATGGTTACTGTGGAAGTTGACGATTTGGTCAGTGCGGGTTGCTTTTCTGTATATTGAGGTTTGGAATTCCCCGTTGTTCATATGTTCAACTCTGATGTTCAGTACAACCTCAATATGATGTCTCAACTCCTATATTCAACGGTCTGAGCAATGAAGGCAAGTTTCCTAAATACCTTCTTAACCACTCTGTCTACCTGTGACGCAAATTTAATTATGTACCTGAAACCCTAGGTCTCTCTGTTCCACAACACTGCCCAGCACTCTACTATTAATTGTATTAGTCCTTCCCTCATTTGTTTTACCAAAATGTAATACCTCACATTTATCCAAATTAAACTCCAACTGCCATTGCTCAGCCCATTGACCCAACTGATCAAGATTTCTTTGTCGTCTTAGATAACCTTCTTCACACTATCCACAATGCCACCACTTTTGGTGCCATCTGCAAACTTACTAACCATGCCTCCTATATTCTCATCCAAATCATTTATATAAATGACAAACAAAAGTGTACATGGTACCATTCCCTGTGGAACACCACTGGTCACAGCCTCCAGTCCACAAAACAACCCTCCACCACCACCCTTTGTCTCTTTCTGTTGAGCCAATTTTGTACCAAACTGGCACGTTCATCCTGAATCCCATGTGATCTAACTTTACTAATTAGTCTACCATGTGGAACCTTGTCAAAGGTTTTATATATGTGGGATTTCTACTGGTTTTGTACCACAAATTTCCAACATTTATTCTTGTTTTTGAAATGCACTCAATGAGTTCTGTTGTATTTAAATATAGTAGATTATTTATTCAACTGTTCCCTAACTTACCAATTAGTTATATTTAAAATTAATGGTGTATCTTTATCAACTTTGGGTTCACCACTGATTGTTTCAAAGACTTGTACTCAACAAACAAATGCAGACACAGTCTATTCATTGTCTTCAGAGTAAATGAATACCATCTCCCTTGCGAATGATTGCCCTGTACCTTAAAGATAAGATCAGTTGGGAGACAGAACAAGCTGCGAATGTTTTGATTTGTTTCTCTAAAATCTTGCCCTTTTGTGCTTGCAATGCATGGATTCTTATTTTCTTTCTAATATAATGTAATGCTATTTTTATTACCTTAAGTAAATATGCAGGAGCAATATTTATTTGCGACTCAGCCGTTTGTGTGAAATCCAGTCACTAAGAGGCCAAGAAGGTATGTGATGGTCACTGCAACTATTGATTTAACTCTGCATGGGGGCTGGGCTGAGCAGAGTGTCACAGAAACTCTCAATAAGCTGTAACTTTTCACCTTACTGACCACTATATTTCTTTTTTTTAGTCTCAATGTTTTGCTTTCTTTGTTGATGAAAGTTTGGTATGGATTTGACAAGATTGAAAACCTTGAGTCTGCTTCAGTTTCCCATGAAGTTTGGTAAGTAAATTCTGTAGCAACTGTTGCTTTTCTTAGCGTTCTATAAAATACTAGAGAATGGATAGATCTTCACTTGTAAGACAGATGCAGGAAGCCCATGGTGTTTTAATTATCCAGGGAGGAGAATAACGTGTTGTTAATCTGTGCTGTACAGAAGCATAAACCAGTACTACAATCCACGCAAAAAAATATTGTTTCTTGGAATATTGTATGGTTGACCAATGCATTAAAAAAATCTGCAAAGCTTTTGTTTGGTGTAAAACTATGTTAAATCTGTCCATGTTTTTACCAGACTGCTATCCATGTACAAAGAGGCACATTAGCTAAAGCAAAAGCCCATGGTGTTTTAATTATCCAGGGAGGAGAATAATGTGTTGTTAATCTGTGCTGTACAGAAGCATAAACCAGTACTACAATCCACGCAAAAAAAATTGTTTCTTGGAATATTGTATGGTTGACCAATGCATTAAAAAAATCTGCAAAGCTTTTGTTTGGTGTAAAACTGTGTTAAACCTGTCCATGTTTTTACCAGACTGCTATCCATGTACAAAGAGGCACATTAGCTAAAGCAAAAGCCAAGCAATTCTAGTTCACAATCTTTAATTTAACAGTGCTGAGTATAAGTAAGAAAAAGACAAAGTAAGTCAGAGGGTTGCAATAACAAGTTTGTAATTGGTAACGCCTTGATTATATAAAGACATGACAAAATTACATATTTTAAATGTAGTCATTTTTCAGCTGTAGGAGGTTCTGTTATCAATCCATCCATTTTAATTTGTTGCAATAAAAGTACCAATACATTAAAAAAATTATAAGTTCCTCAAGATCTTTTTAAAATGATGAATGAAGATTAAGGCCAATGTAAAGTTAAGAAATGTAAGGTTAATTAATGCTGTGGCACCCAAGTGAGGTATGGTTGTTGTCAAAATAGCACCTCTATAAGAGTTGTAAGGACCATGTTATTATCAATGAAGAATTGCTTGATGAATGAATACTATAAATGAAGAATTGATTCTTCATAATGATTCACAATTAATATTAGGAACTATGCATATGTTAAGATCATTTTGTATGTGTTTTATGGGTGTGATAATTTTCCCCTGCAGGCTTGTAATTGTATTTTTGAACCAAAGCAGGGAATAACTTAAGAATAGACAAAATTCCATTACATTAGTTCTCTTGCTGCTGACAAGTCTTTTATTACAGAACAAGGTAGTAGCTATTAAAAGAATTAATTGGCATTTAAAAATGTGTTACATAAGGTTGACATAGAATTACATGAACGGGTTTATCAGTTACCTGCAATATCACTGTGAGTAATTTCTATCCCTTAATTTGTTTTGCTTTTGATGCTGTTTACTTAGAGATTTTCTGTTTCTATGGGAAGTTAAAGCAATAATTCATGTATCAGTTACCATTAAATTGTTTTGAGACTACATGCATGAAATACATCTGTTGAATTTAATAAACACTTTAAATATGAGGTATTTTTGAGCATTAAATATGAGCATGTTAACTGAAACATGCGTAAATTTACTCTTTATGGATTTCAAGCTAAAATAGAAATGCAAAACGTAACATGTAAGAAATTTTATTTCTAGACTTGTAAGTAATTTGCTAGTTTAGAAATTACAATCTTAATCGATTATATCATAGTTTGCTGTTGATATGCATCAGTTTGTCATGAATCTAGTTTAATATAACTTGCAGTCAACGCTGGGCTTAAAAATGAAAATTCTTGGAAATATTTTTCAAGTAAATATTTTCACTAGAAGTGGAATGGATAGGAATGGGACAGTGCATTTCTTATAGTCCCTAGAGTTTAATTGCAAGCATAACTGATGGATCTAGCTGGTATCCTTAAGAACTCTCATGTTCCTGATTCTTTCCAAGGGCCTGATGCCTTACTAGGGTGACATGGAGGTATCGTTGTTGGACTGGGGTGCACTAGGATGATTACAAGGGGCAAGTGTTCCCTCTTTCACCAAGGCTGATGACTGTGTAACAGAAACTCCTGACGGTGGTTCAGTTTAGTCACAGTGCAACTCATTCTTCTACCAGGGCCGTGGTAGAGCAGACAAAAGGCTTCTTGAAGATATGGTTCTACTGCTTCCATCTTAGGGACCTTGCAGACAGAGTGCACGCAAAATCCTACTATGCTGTGCTCTGCTCATTGCGAGCAGGCAAAAAGGGGATATGATAGAACAGAACAGTACAGTGCATGAACAGCCTTTTTGGTCCATCAAGACTGTGTGATGTCTTTGTTTCTTAGAATGTCTCTTTGAAACAGAAATCTTCCTCCTCTATATAGTCTGTATCCCTCTATTCCCTGCCTATTAAATTGAATTAGCTTTATTGTCACATGTGCTCAAATGAGTACAGTTAAAAGTTTATAATTTGCCACTTACAGCACCATCCTAGGTACAAAGGTATCTTGGTACAATCCTTAGTAATAGAAAAGAGAAATGAATCAAAAAAAAGAAGTTACACTGAAGCTATACACAGTATAACAATAAGTCAGAAAAAACAAGAAGCAAAGTTTAAAACGACAAACATCACAGAATCTCTCCAAAGGCTCTCTGCAGCAGATCAGTAAAGGAGGCTTACACATGGCCTGGCTGCTGACTGCTGCTGTGCTCTGCAACAGGCTGCTGGTCGCTGGCGTCTCTGCCAATCGGTGACCCTGCTTTGGAGGCTAAGGCTGGGTGTCCAAAGCTGAGACAATGGAGAGAAGGGAGCAGAGATGGAGGAAAAAGAGAGAAAAAAAAGGAAAAGGCAAAACAGAACTGATGGAGCAGCGGAGGTCCAGCTGGAGCGTCCTACTCTGCCACCATCTTACCTAATCATATATCAGTCAAGATGCCTATTAAACGTTGCTATTCTATCTGTCTCCTATGGCAGCCTATTCCAGACACTTACCAACCTCTGTGAAAAAGACCTGCCTCTCACACCTCCTCTAAACTTAAGCAAGTTTGTCCAATCTCACCTCATAGCTAATACCCTCCAAACCAGGCAACATCTGGTAAACTTTCACCAATGCCTGCAAATCTTTCTCTAGCATGGCAACCAGAACTATACACAATATTTCAAATGTGACCTAACTCAAGTTCTATACAGCTGCAACATGACTGCCAATTTATATACTCTGTGGTCCAACTGATGAAGGCAAGCATGCCACATGCCTTTTAGACCACCTTACCCACTTACGTTGCCAGTTTCAGGGAACTGTAGATCTGTACACCTACATCCCTCTGAATGTTGATGCTACTAGGGTTTCCTCCACTTGGTATATACTTCTGTCCTGTATTAGATCTCCCAAAATGCATCACTTTGCAATTGTGCAGATTAGTTCCATCTACCATTTCTCTTCACAAATTGTTAGTGATTGAGGCTGAAGAGTTAGGAGTGGGAGAGCATTCTTCTGAAGAGGAAGATGATGACATTAAACATGAGGAAAATACACTCTATATTACAGAGCACAACAGCTTTGGTGACTAGACAGGACTTGGTGAATTCGGATTCCAGTACATGAGAGCTGGTTGTAATGATCACTCATAGTCTGTAAACTTATTGTTGCTCAAAATACAAGCAGTTTGTTTCTTCTGAGAAGCAAATACAGCATCAATTTTTATTTTTGGCTCACATTTGCTATTACCAAATAAAAGTGAATGCATTGAAGTGTTTGAATTTTCTCCTGTTTGTGATGGACCCATGTTGGAAATCAGTAAGATGCTGCATTATATTGGATATTGGGGAATAATAGTACTGTCTTAGAGAGGTTTGTAAGATGGAACATAGCTGAAGATGGATAAGTTGTGTGACTTGGTGCGTAAACAGCAATACTTGTACAAGTGCGTACTTGCATGTGCAATGAAGTATCGGATGTGCCATAAGAAGCATTGGTTGGTAGTTCACTGTGTGCACAGTGAAGGGCAACACAGGGCTGCTAAAACTTGTGGACTGTACAGGTGGACTTCTAAGACAATGACAGTGCCAGAGATCCTGAAATGTCCCAGAAATGGTAAAAAAATGACTACAGGAGGGTTGTTATAGGGACCAGATGCATAGTTAAAGGGGTGACTTTGGGATGATAGGACAAGAAACTGTGCAAGGACTCATGGACAGAAAACCTCTATGAAACTCCAAACTGGCCAAGCTTGTCGAATGACTACACCAACTAATCAGAGAGACGTTGGGGCACACGACAGCCACAACTGACATTAGCTGATTGGGCTGAATGGCATCCTTCTGCACTTTAACATTTCTGTTGTGATTCTGTGAATTTGTCATGCATTCGCTGTACTTTGAAGTCTCCAATTTAATTGATTGTTACAATGAAGCACGAAAATGTGCACATAATTTTCTTTGTTTTTGCTTGTTTTATAATGACTCCATATATACTGTAACATTTAAAATAGGATCAATGGAAGTGCAGATGTGGAATCACCAGCAGGAGTTTTCAGATTTCTATTATATATTGACTATTTGTCAATTCATTTTATATTTTTAATCCCGAAATACCATTATTTTCATACCAGACTTTAAAGAAATTCATGTTATGCCACCATCTCTCAGTAAAATTAACCCTTAAAACCTGACTAACCCTGACACAACAGGACCATCCTCCAACTGTGCAACTACACCCCGAGCCAAACTACCCTGCCAACCAGGCTATCCCCCTCCCCTCACCCAGTTGCCAGCCTCAAATCCTCCTCACCCAATCATTCATTCCCCTACCTCCAACTCAGCTACCTACCTCCTTACCAACCTAACCACATATCCACTTCTCCTCTGTCCCCATCTCAACCACCAATCCATTCTTCCACTTACATCCCTCATTAACTCATATATTAAGTCATGCATGAGCTGATCCACAGTTAAAGGCTCCACTCTTAATTTTACCTGAATATGGTAGCTAGTGCTGTGAAAAGAGGATACACCCTATCTTCCCCCTCTCTCTAGTCCACTCTGAAAGTCTAAGGACTGTGGATGCTTGAAATCTGAAACAAAAACAGAAGGGTCGCTAGGCCAGAAACACTAACCTTGCTCTTTCTCCACTCTGTATGAGTTTCCAGAAAGATGCTATCCCAGATATTTCCCTAATCAGCAATATCTGAAGGTTGCAATGCATGCAGCATTGCTACTAACTGGAAGATTCAAGCCAATGTCTTTCAAATTCTGCAAATGTAAAAATATTCCCGTAAGATTTGTTCTTGTAATTAAGTTTGAATTTGCATTGAAAAGAAAAAGTGAACATTGCCCATACAGCCTACTTGAATTTTATGTGATGCTGTATCTAGGCAATGCTTCAGTGAAAGGACTGAATGTGTGGGATCATGACATTAACAAATTATCCTGCTGCTATTCAAGGAAACTATGGCAACTTAGCCAACATTTCTTATTCAGTTGTTCAAAAAAGATATTGGTCCAGATCTTCCGTTCAGGATTGGAAACCCTGGAGATTGGGAATTTGTGTTTTTTTCAGCCGAAGAGCAACATTTTATGGATCTGCCTGGAGCTTTTCATTGGGTGAGGCAACTTAATTGGGTTGAAGGAAAAAAATCCAGTTTCTCGACGATATGTTAAAGTTTTGCTACTGATTTCCCCAAAACTTTCAGGTGAGTTAGGTTTCATGACCTTCACTGTTTGAACCCTGATATGCATTCATCAGCATCACTAGCTCAATCATGTTAGCCAAAAAAAAAAGAAAATACCTATTCACAAACCTGACTCTATCTATGATATTCAGATGTCAGTGTTGGATTGGGGTGATTAAGGTCAAAAATCACCAGGTTAGTCTCCTTCCTGACTGATTAAAGATTCAACAAGAGGCAGCCAATTTTAGGGTTGTTACCTCTCTGCTTATAAATTCTGTGTCTTATACTGTGTCTCTCACTACACTGGAGAAAGGAGATAAGCTCCAAAAGCTTGCGTTTTCAAATAAACCTGTCGGACTATAACCTAGTGTTGTGTGATTTTTGACTTTGACTCTAACTGTGTAGCATGCATCTGGCAGGGTAGGTGTCTTCCTCCAAGCTTGAACGAATACCAACTTGTTTAGTTACTTTGGCTCTTTCATAACCAAAGCATTTCTTTGTGCAAATGATTCCAGCATTCAGGGTAAAGCCGTTCCATATTGATCAGCTCATAAGCAGTTTCAATCTCCTGTGGCTTGGCTTCTAGTTGTGAACTGTTTAGTGGTATGGGCGGAGGTGACCAGGCCAACTTGCCTCCCAAACTAGCTGACGTCAACAAACCTGATTATCGCAGGCAAGCAGGACAGAGCAAAAAAGTGGCTTAAATCAAAATGCCTTCTACTGTGCTTTGTCCCTTTAGGGTGACATGTGGCCTGGAGTTGCTGGAATATTTATGATTGGATACCAAGGAAAAGAGAGGCTTTTAGCAGGTGGAAAAAGAATGAATCAACAGAGGCCATAGTGAAGTAAAGAAAGTGCAGAAGGCACTTAAGAGAAAAACTAGGAGAGCAGAGAGGAAGCAAAAGAAACATGAGTGTGTAAAATTAGAGAAATCCCCAGATAACCTGTAAGTATATTAAGGGGGGGAGGATAACCAAAGAAATAAAGAGGCCTATTAGGGATAAAAGGGACAATCTGTGCATAGGCCTGGAGGACATTGGTAGGATATTAAACAGGTACTTCTGTCTTCAATCAGGGAGTGAATTTGTGTTCAGAATTTGGGGAGAGGGTCAATGAATTTCTTGAGCAGATTGACATGGGAGGTGATGAGGTACTGGAAGTTTTTCCAGGCTTAAATATTGACAGATCCCCAAATCTGGACATGTAGTATCCTAGGCTGCAGTTGGAGGTGAAGTAGAAAATTACAGGGGCTCTGACAGAAACTTTAATTCCTCTTTGCCACAGGGGAGGTGCGAGAAAGACAGCTAATGTCGCTCCCATTTTTCAAGGAAGATCGTAGGGATAACTCAGAGAATTACAGACCAGTGAGTCTCAGATCAGTGGTAGGGAAACTACTGGATAAAATTCTGAAGGAAAGAATTAATAACCACTAGGAAAGGCAAGGTTTGACTGAGGACAGTTAGCATAGCATTGTCAGAAGGAATTTCTTTGAAATTTTTGAGAAGGTTATTAGCTGTGCAGATGAGGATAGTGCAGTGGATGTTGTTTTTAAGGATTTCAGCAAAGCCTTTGACAAGGTCCCACATGGCAGTCTGATGGAGAAGGTAGGAGCACATGGGATCTATGGTAACTTGGCAAAGATTGTCTCATACCACTAAGCCAATTTTGGATCAGAGGGTAGTGGTAGAAGGCTGTTTGTGTGACTAGAAGCTGGAAGCTGTTGTGCAGTGGCATTCCACAGCGATCAGTGCTGGGTCTCTTATTGTTTGTCAGTTATATAAACGATATGATGACGTTGCGGGAATGGGTGCGGGATATTTTGGGGAGATTGATAAGTTTACGGATGACATGAAAATTAGCAGGCTGATTGACAGCAAGGGAGAAGATCTTGGGTTACAAGAAGGTATGGATTGAGCAGATGGGCAGATCTGTCATAGATGGAATTGAGCCCTGAAAAGTGTGAGGTGATGTGCTTTGGAAGCAGTAATAAAACAAGTCAAGACTCAATGAATGGCAGGGCACCAGCAAACTCAGAGGATCTTTGGGTGCTTTTCCACAAAGCTCAGAAAGTGGCAGGACAGGTTAATAGAGTGGTTAAGAAGACACACAGGATTCATGCCTTTATCAGCCATGGCATAGATGATAAAAGCAGTAAGGCTGTGTTGGGTCTGTGCAAAATTTTGGTTAGGCTACAGCTGGAGTGCCGTGTGCACTTCTGATTGCCACACTGTTGGACTTTGCAACATTAAGAAAGCCTCTGAATCCAATTCCCATACCATGACAAAATGCCCCGGCCCTAAGGCCCATCACTGAAACTGTTGTGAGTCTCTGACAGAGATGCACAGATAAAAAGGGAAGTTTCTGCCAAAGGTGTTGGAGATCATGTACGGTTTGGAGCTAAAGACAGAGGCATCTGCCCAAGTTCTATCTGATGTCTTGCCTCCAGCATGTGAGCGGTTGGCTATTTTTGTGACCGAGAGGTAGCTGCAGTGGAGATCCAAGTCCAGCAGAACAATCAGTACTGCCAGTTCTGTGCTCAGACCTTCACTCCATTCCACCATTCATTCACTGGCTCAATAAGAGGAGGCTAAAGAACCTTAATCTACTTTCAGGTGCCCTGTCTCCTGCAGGGATGAGGGAGGTGCTATTGTGCACCAACAGGGAGGAGGACCCACAGCCAAGTAACCAGTGACTGTCATCTCAGGACACTCAGAGGAGCTCTGCTGTGTCACATCCCCTCTGCCAGGAACCCAAACATCTCCATCAGATCAGGCTGAGGAGGTTACATTTCTACCTCAGTATGCCAGAGTCCACAAGCACCAAACCATCAGAAGATGACCACTAAAATCACCTGTAGCAAGGTGGTGAAGCATCAGGCTTCCTTATTGCCAAGGTCACACCATAGTACAGTAGTAAGTAAAGAATGATTTGAGTGCATGTGTGTTGTATATGATGCAAATATAGCATTTGTACATTAGTCTTATGGTCTCTTTCAATCTGTTTAGGTTTCTGACTATTAAAGTTATCCTTGCTGACTACTTTAAGGGATAATGATCACCATGGGCACTTACATGTGCAGCAGTGCAATAGGTGCTGAGCACTCATTCATTATTGTCCTCTGGGAGGAACATGACATCTAGAAAAGGGAAATTTGAGCTAAATGGTTGAGATTTGGGAGTCAATCAGCACAGTTTATCTTGACATCTCAGTGAGAGATGAACACCCTTTGCAAATAATAGTTTGAGTCATATAAGTGCACCCCATGTATAATCCGACATAACTTCATACTGATGCTCTGGCTGGAAAGCTGAACAGGAAGCCATTGTGGTGAAGGGAACAAAGCTCAAAGGGAACTTACAATTCATGCCAAACAAAGTGGATTAGTGTTACAAATTTGTAAGCCAAGCATTCCATTGAAGGAAGGAATGTTTCTGTACCAGAACTCGTTCATATTTATTGGCTTATAGTCACCATGTGTTAACACAAAGTCATTCACCCACAAATCTAGACTCCCACAGTTTTTATGAATCTGCCTGCCTCGTGTCAGTACGGCCCTGGCTTCCTCAGCATTTCAAATAAGAGATAATCTAACCACTACCCCTTGGCATTCAACAGTGTTACCATCATAAAATCCCCTACTATCAATATTCTGAGGGTTATCATTGACCAGAAGCTCCCCTAGACTTACCACATAAACGCCGTGGCTACATCAGCAGGTCAAGGGCTAGGAATATTATGGTGAGTAACTCACCACCTGACTCCTCAAAGCCTTTCCACCATTTACAAGGCAGAAATCAGGAGTGTGACAGAATAGTCCCCACTTGCCTGATGGGTACAGCCCCAACAACACTCAAGAAGCTTGACACCATCCAGAACAAAGCAGCCTGCTAGATTGGGACTGCATCCACAAGCATCAATTTCCTCCACCACCAATCCTCAATAGCAGCAGAGTGTATTATCTCCAAAATGCACTATAAAAAATTAACAAGACTTTCAGACAGCACCTTCGAAACACATGACCACTTCTATCTAAAAGGACAAGGGCAGCAGATATATGGGAACATCGCCACCTTCAAGCTCCCTTCCAAGCCACCCACCATCCTGACTAGGAAATATATTGCTGTTCCTTCACTGTCACTAGGTTACAATCCTAGAATTCCCTCCCTATTGGCATTGTGGGTCAACCCACAGCAACTGGAGTGCAGCAGTTCAAGAAGGCAACTCACTACTACTTTCTCAAAGCCAACCAGGGACAAGCAATAAATGCTGGCCCCCCAGTGACGTCCACATCCCACAAATGAATGAAAAAAATCACCGTGACTGTTGGATCCCTCACCATCTTCGTCACTGTCACATTCCTCTTCTTCCTCATCTGTGTAAACAGGTGGAGGCTTAATCTTACCATCTCACACTATAGATAAGCTTGGTTGTACAGGTCACCACGCAGGATACCCTGTCCAGTGAGTACTAGAGTGGTCCTCCTGAGCAGTTCAAGCAAGAGTAACTTATATACAGAAGACTAATCATCTGTTTAATGATGATCCTGGTGGATGCACGGTTAGCATCCCAATGCTGCTCACCATCAGATTTGAAATTGCATATTAGGTTTGATACCATGCCTTCTAAGTATATCCTTTGTCATCAATAAGCCTATGAAGATGACATGAGTTGATGAACATTCATGGAATTAGGGAGTTATGCAGAATGTAAGTGTTGTGACAACTCCCTATTTAATGGATGCATGCCTAAAAAGATGATTGCCTGTGGTCACAAATGAGCTGACTTTAATGGAGTAAAATTGCATTTTGTTAGGGAATTTAGCTGGTTTTAAACCTTTAGATGTGTCCTTACACAATATTTTTCTCAAGTTCTGTTTTGATAGTTGAGTGTATCTGTGCTGTGCAGGAATGTGTACAAATAGATTTGAAATCCCTCCTATATGCACTGTGCTTTCCGTGAGGAGCCTGATTTTGAGGACAAATTTTGAAAAAGATAGTGATTATAAGTTTTTGTTTGGTCTCATACCTCCCTGCCCTGGAGTACATGTTTCCCCACATAAATGTAGGTGGCCTTCACATTTCCCCTGGTGGTCTCCTCCTTGTGTCTATTGGTCATCAATATCACCATTGATATTCCTGTTCTTCACCCTAATCCAGCTCCTATCTAGATCTCTATGCCTGACCTTAGATTTAGACATTTTATATCAACCTGTTCAGATCTGTTGCAACATGCCTAAGACAGAGAAGACTTGAATCTGCAATTTCGAGCCCAGAGGTAGGAACACTACCACTGTACCACAAGAGCCCTCCAACCTCAACTTTAGATCACTAGACAACAAATCCAATGATGTAACCAATACATCACTGTTACTCCATTGGCCTGACCTCAACTTTAGACAATTTCTATTCAACCTGTTCAGAGATGTTATTACACACCTCTGGAGCCGATGGAACTTGAACCCAAGCCTCCTGGCTTAGAGACTGTGATATTACCAGTACACAACAAGAGACCACCCCCCCGCCCAACAACCTCAACTTTACACAAATCCACCTTATTCAGTTCACGTATTCATTCCCCCTTCCAAGCGCACCTAACTACCCCATTGTGCGTTCCCACCCTTATTATACAGCAGCCAATCTTCCTTTTCCCAATGCCCCAATCACTGTGATTTGCCCCTCTGCATTCCATTTTGATATCCTTCATTCTCAAGGGTGCTGCCAATGTCCTGGTAACCACTCCTTTTTAAGTTCCATTCCCTGCTATTCCATCCAATGCAGCCCACATTTCTGTGAAGCATTCCAGTACAGCCCCTTTTCCTTCCCAGCCCCTTTTCAATCGAATCTGCTTGCTTATCCAAATCAGGTTTTCTGGTGTCAGCACATATGGCTATATCATTTGGCCAACTTCCTGGAACCGGTCAGCATTCACCCCTTACACTGTCAGCACTTCACCACAGCAAGAAAGACCACATAAGTCTAAGACTTCTGATGCGCTCATCAATATAGAAAGGATTCACCCCAAACACTGTAGATGTTGTGCAAAGAAATGGGTTGGTTATGATTGAGTCAAGTAATGGCACCAGAACTTAGAGGAAGAAGTTTAATTTGCCTGGAACTTGCCTCATAGATATATAGTTGTCTTTGTGAACACACATTTCTCATTTTTATCAGTGGTTATACCTGTGAACATAACTCTAGTGGACTTAGGTGTTATTGAGTATTCATGACATTCTTATGAATGCTAACCCACCTGAAATGTTCTGAGACCTTCATAGGAAGGTTTTGATCTACTGTCACGAAACTGGTTATTTTTCTTCCCAGGCGATAACTTACCTCAGCTGCCCTTCTAAAAGTTCCAAGAGTGCCCAGGAAATTCCTGTCTTTATTTCAGACAAAACAAAATAGACATTTGTGTTGTTCCCACTCTTCTGAGCAATCTTCCAATGGAGGATCTTTCACAAGAATTTGCAGGGATGTCACATCCCTTGCTATAGCACTAGCCAAAGTATTATTCAAGTTGAAACGTGCCAAAGCATCTTTGAAAAACTACAAAGAGAAAGTAAATGCATAAGGTAAGTTGTTTTCGGATATAGTGGGTAATGAGGTAGAGCTAAGTGGGCAAAGGATAGAATGTCAGGTAGATATGATGGCAAGTTAATAAGAAAGGAAGGTGCCAAGACAGTAGTTAGCTAAGTTGGTAGGGATGCAGATTATTAAGATGGTAAGTTGGTAGATGGTGGGGGAGTTTGGTGTGGTGGCAATTAGGCAGGATCAGGTGGTTTGGGGCAATTGAGTTGGGAACGGAATCAGGTTGGGTCTTGGAGTTGTAACACAGAATGAGACAAGGTATTGGGGTTCAATCAGGTGTTTAGGTCAGGTCAGCCACAGAGGAGTTGGGGTTCAAGGTGTAGCTGGACAGTCACAGCAAAGTCAGTAACTGCCAACTTGAATGATTGGGGAGGGTCTAACAGTTTTATGGTTACCTATAAGCTATACAAGGATTTTTCAAACATTTCCTGGATAACCAGGCAGGTAGGAATTTTGGAGCTGTCCAAAGTCTCCAATTCCAGCTCAGAGTTGGTGGCTAAATCAAAGGGTCCTGTGGTGCCGGGAAGCTGCTCAATGAAAGTTCAAACATCCTGGACAATTCCCACAAAATTATGTTGGTACTACTGAGGCATCCTATACTGCATCGTCTGGATATGTCTGCTCTCTAACTATATGGAAACTGAAAGATCTGAGATATTACATATGCAGTGGCATGGCATTTCATATGGAGAATCAACACCAAGCACAGTGTCCAGATCAACTAGGGCTACATGTTGCAGGATGATTGAATCACTCACCTTCAACTGGACAAAGATAAATTATTTATCATATCTTGAAAGATGCAGTGAAAATTGTTTTGTTGCCAGAATCCAGCACAATTTTGAGTTACAAAAGGAATTAAATGAATTTACATAGAGTTCATCTTCAGCACAAAGAGTCTTTAAACACAGCTCTGGGGCTTCTGCACGGTGTCCCAGGCCTCCAGGAGTGCCCGCTCTGGGTACTGCAATGACAACCGCACTTCAGGCATATTGCAGCCATGAGTCCTCACTCTGGGCACCATCTCCACCGCAGCAAGCTGCCAGCACACCCAGGAGTCCCCACTCCAGGCATTGATACCACCACAGCTGAAGACCCACTGAATCCTTGAGTCCATGCCTGGCAACACCTTTGAAAATCCCAAAGAATGAGTGCCTTCTCCAGGGTGGGAGAATCCAGCCGTGGTTTCCCATGTATCTTATATCCATGAGATTTCCTTAATTGCTTTTAAATGGAGTGTTTTTAAAATTAATTTTGTGTGGCTTTGTCTTACGTTATCAAACTGTCCCCAAACAAGGTTGTTATTAACATGTTTTATACTTACCGCTCATGGTAATTTATATTAGAAGCAAAAAACAAATCCATTTGAGAAAACAGGTTGTTTACATTGAATGAGTATTCCTTAGATGTCTAACATTGCAGGCAATTCTGAAATATTAACGGGTGTTGGAAAATTTTAACCTGCAAGGATTCTCAGCATTTTTCAAACAATAGGATGACACAGTTAGGATGAAGAACAGGATATTTTCCTTGTATAGTATTTATGCAGCCAAACAAGGATCTGGACGTTAAGTGACATAAAATTTGAATGAACTTTCCATTCACATTTGGGGCTAATATTAAAATATATTTATAAAGTGCCTAAGACTAGGACTAGGCATTTTGCGTTTTGGAAGAGTAAGAAGAAAAGCCAAGGAATTAGGGTGATTCTGTTAAAGAATGAAATGACACAGTAATGAGAAATGATGTTGGATCATTTTACTTGGGAGGATCAACCTGAGGAATTAGTTTGGGTGGAGGTAAGATGTCATGAGTGGGAATAATTTATAAGTCATCCCATAAATTGGGTAAAAATGGACTGGAAGATGAGTAGATGGTGTATATTTGTGATAGTTTGTTTGATAAATATGAACTGGAATGAAAGAGGATATTTTAGACACAGTAATGTGACAGGATTAATTAATGACCTCACAAAAAATGATCCTCTACGTGAGAGTGAATGTAAAATAAAGACATTTCATATTCAATTTGAGGGTGAGATATATGAATCTGGAACTAATATATCAAACTTAAATAAAATCAATCACAAGGGTATTGGTATGACTGAGGGTGGGGGAGTGCGCTCAAACAAATGCAAAACTCTGTGGATGCTGTATTCTGAAATAAACATAGAGAATGCTGGAAAATATGTGAAGAGTGAAAAGAAATTAACGTTGCAAGCCCAGTATTACTCTTGTTTTGTAAGTCTATTTCTTTTTCCACAGATATTGCAAGACCTGCTGAGTTTCTGTAGCATTCTTTGTGTTTGTTTTTGAGGAGAGCACTGTTGCTCTAGTTCTACTCCTTCAAGGGTCACAATATAGTGTTAAAAGAGATTTTCCAGTTACTGAGTTGCAAGTTAAATATCCCATAATAGGCTTTAAGTAAGAGCTATCAAGCAGATTTCTTAAAAACTACAATCATTGGTTTAGTATCAAAAAAGGATGTTTTTACTGTTATATTCTGGCACGTGCGTCAAGCACTTATTATACATAATCAAAAACAGAAATTCCTGGCAAAGCTCAGCCGGTCTAGCAGCATCAGTGGGGAAAAATCAGAGTTAACATTTTGGGTCCAGTGAGTCTTCTTCAGAACTGACTCTCCACAGATGCTGCCAGACCTGCTGATTTTTAACGATAATTTCTGTTTTTGTTTCTGAATCACAGCATCCACAGGTTTTTTTTTCATTTTTCGGTTATTATACATAGTAGTCTCTGGAGTCTTTAAAAACATAGTTTGCTCAGGAAAGACAATATCAAAACATTCCTAAAATTAATCATTTAGAAGTGCAAACAGGATTCACATGTACTCAACAAGAGAGTTCTTTTCAGAAGAAAGCGAGATAGACTGGGGGCCATTCCTCACAGATTATTTGTCCTCCAACTGAAGCTCACACATAAACAAGAAATTTTCTAAACCAGTCCCTATCCAATCAAATAGCCATATAACTCAAACAGGTGATATTTGAGAAGTGAGTCCAGGAAAATATCTGAAGACGCAATTTCCAGGATTTTATAAATAGGTTTCAATGTAAAAGATCCTTTTGATTGCTTTTTGTAAACCTATCTTGGTAAATTAAGAGAAATTGAAATTGATCAATGTTTCCATAACTCTGAAATTTAATTCCTCAATGGAATATTTAATAATAATTTTCGTAACGGCATGAAGACAAATTTGTTTGAAATGGGCTGGGAAAATAAGGTAGAGATGCAGTGGCAGACATTTATGGAGGCATTTCCCGACTCTCAACTAATATATATTCCCTCGAGAAAGGAAAATTTCATAAGAAGGCTAAACCATCTTTGGCTAACTAAGGAAGTTTGGGATTGTAACAAATTTAAATAAGCTATCAACAATTCTGCAAAGATTTGTAATAGCCCAGAAGACAGGAATATTTTAGAAACCAGTAAAACATGATTAGAAGTAAACAATTAGAAAGAAATTGAAATATAAGAAAAAAAACTTGCAAGAAATATGAAAAATAGTACAGTAAAAGTTTCTACAAGTATATAAAATGGAAGAGTGGTCTGTAAAAAGGCTGGTTAGCACCTGCCCTATAGAAGGTGAGGCTGCTAAAATAATAATGGGAAATGGGGCAAATGTCAGAACCTTTGAAAAGGGTTTTTTTTAAAAAGGCACAAAGAGCATCTTAAAAATGGTAGAAAAGCCAGTAACAACTTAAAACAATCATCATCACTAGAGAAAGAAGTTAGTAGGCAAAATAATGGAATCAAAGGCTGGTAAGTCGTCAGAGCCTTAAAAAAAATGACTGCATTGATAGTAGATGTTTTGGTCATAAACTTGCAAAATTCCATTGATTCGATCGAGGTCCTGAAGAATTACAAAATATTAAATGGGACAACTACACAAAAAAACGCTAGGCAGAACCAGGAACTGCTGGTATAACATTCAGAAAATGCAAGAAACCTTCATAAAAGCAGTAAGGCACTTGGAAAATCATCATACAACCAGGCAGTATCAACATGGTGTTGTGATGTGAAAATCATGCTTGATAAATTTATTTAATTTTATTTTCAGTGTATAACAAGTAGAGTGTATTTTGCTGTATGGTTTTATGCCCATATTCAAGAGTTTGTGTTCAAGATTTAGGCAAGGTCAAGAACTATCTTCTTTATAACTTTTTGTTTTATACATTAATAATAAATACTAAAATATATGGTAATCAGAGATACACCAGACTCTTGTCTTAATATTACATTTTTGAAAGACTATTCTATAAACTCTATTGCCTAATAAGAATTATTTCACTCTACATGTGACTCTGCATGTGTTTCTAACTGCTTCATTTTCTCACTATTTTTCTAATTCTGTGTGCACTGTGTTGCTCATGCTCAGTGAGGAGCCTCATTGCAATACTGTTCCAGGGTTCTAAAGCCCTTACATCTTATGGCTGCAAATGTAGCATATTTGGATATCAAAAGGCATTCAAGAAAACACTACATAACAGTCTACCACAGAAGATGAGACTTATCGTATTGGATGTGATAGTTTAACATTGATAAATGATTGTCTAACTCACAGGAAACAAAGATTAGATAAACAATTTTTTCAGGTTGGAAACTACAACTTGTAGAGTGCCACAAGTATCAGTTCTTGGGCCTCAACTATTCAATATTACTTACCGGCTAGAGGGACCAACTATTGTAACCAAATTTGCCACGTATATTCCCCTGCCTTTTCCCTACACCTTGCAAGATTTTTAAAAGTTTTTATTTTTTATTTTTTATTCCCATTCTCTTTTGGAAGTATCAAATTACCCTACTTCTACCACACATGCAGGCATTGCATTCCAGATCTTAAACATTTGCCAGATGAATAAACAATTTTCTTTATGTCACCATAATTCGTTTGCCACTTCCCTACTTTTTGATCATATCACGAATGGGCATAAGTTCTCCTCACCTAATCTGTCAAAACCCCTCAAGTTTATTTCACACCTCAATGAGATCTCCACTCAACCTTTTCTTCTCCAGGCAATATATTTTCAACTTTTACAATCTTTCAATGTAATTTAAAGTTTCTCATCCCTGGAACTACACTCATGATTCTTTCCTGCTTCCTGTCTAAGGCCTTCATATCCTTCCTAAAGTGAAGGCACTAAACTTGCTGGCTGCAATACTCCAGTTGAAGCTGAACCAGTTTTATGCATTAGTTAAACAATTTTATTGCTTATGTACTCCACGTCCCTATTGTTAAAATTCAGGATGTTGTACGCTTTGTTAACCACACTCTTGGGTCATCCTACCCCCTTCAGTGATTTATTCTAGTGCTTTCAAAACTGTTTACCATTTCCTAGTTCTAACCAAATGGATTCAGTCCTCCACCCCTCTAAGGATTCCTCTTTGTCCAACACAAATACTCTGTCATGAATATTGCAACCCATTCTCTTTTTGTGTCTTTATCTTTCCTAACCATCTTGTATCCAAGAATATTTAGTACCAAGTTTGGACTTTCTTCGAGTCCCATGCCTATTATCATATTTTCACAATAGCGATCAATGTATGCAACTCATCATTCTTATTTCTTCACCCCATGAATTTACATGGATGAAATATAATCCTTATGTAGAATTTATTACTTTCATTATAATGCTGAGCCAACCAAGTACAACTTCCTGCCTGAGTACTATTTCAGTATTCTTTGTACATTAGTAATCCTGCCTCGCACTGCCTCCTTGTTCTCACAACACTGCCAAGTTAGGTTAAACCATCTCCAAAAGTATCATTCAAATTGCCCAACAAGTCATTGTACCTGGTTCTGTTAAAGCTTCACAATGATCCATTTCAGATTCCTCCTGCTCTGTTCCCAGAAAGAAAGATGGAGAGGTGGAGGCTATCGGGAGGGAGGTCTGTAGCTTGTGACCGTGGTGGCTGAAAACATGGGCATTAATGATAGAGCATTTTGGGGAGTCCAAAATAATGCAAACAGGATATGTAAATACCTTGGAGTATTGAGTAACAAGAGGAATACTCAGTGAGCCCGGATAATGGATGAATGGGACTTATTGTGAGTAAACAGCACAACTGGCAGAGTTCTGGATGATTACAAATTTATGGAGGGAAGAATGAGGGAGACCAATAAGGAGGTCATTGGAATAATAAAGTTAGCATCAATAGAGGAGTGGATTAGAGTTTGAACCGCAGATGAGTTGATGTGGAGGGCCATCATTTTCATTTTTTAAATTGTGCAATTTCCCTACATGAACCTGTTCTCACTGTCTTGAATTTTCTCATTCTGGAATAGTCTAAATCCTTCAATATTGAATTCATTTCGTTTTTGAAATTAATCTGTTTTTGTAATGTTTTCAGCAATAATTCCTGTTGATACATTATTCTCCAACTCATCTTTTATATACATGTGCTATTCAGGTACACATATTTGATAGTTCTACATAGTTAGCTAAGAGTTTTAGTTTTTAAAGCATAAAATGCTGGAAACACTCAGCAGACTGGGTTGTATAAGTGAAGACAGAAACTTAGACTTTTAATAGTATTTGGTTTTTGTTTTTGCTTTTTTTTATTTAAAGTGTTTGGTTTTTGTTTAATTGTACTTTTTTCAATACAACCTAAGCAGAATAATAATCCAGTGGAACTAAAAAAAACAATAACTGTAAATAAGGGAAAAAAAACCCCAAAACATTTAGATATAAGAAAAACAAAACTTGTTGAAGATGTATGACTGTGGCAGAGCAGTGTCAACAAGTTAAACAATGAAGTAAAAGAATCAAATACTATAAATGCTGCATTTGCTGATATACACAGTTGGAACGTTTCATTGTACTGTTGGTGTCAGCAGGCATTTTGCTTATCTATAATTCAAACTCCTCCCTCTTCAAGTTTAATTTAGATAAATATTGTTTATTAGTAGCCATCTTCCAAGATCCTGCTTGGTTAATATTTAACACAGTTATTTTTCATTATCCTATTTTTATCTCAAACACCTATTAATAAAGTGCAATATCACTGACACCAACTTGCTCCTTATTCATCCTATAATTCAATTTGCAAATGCTTCCCAGAAGTGGCAATTGACAGACAACATTCCTCATAATATCTAGACATTATGCTTGATCCTACTTTTTATCATATCTGAATATATGCCAACCTCATAGAGCTTACTAAATATTATTATACTCCACTTTCCTGTCAACCTCTTACCCACTTTGACTCCCCTATCAATTAATTATCTTACTCAGCCTTAAAAATAATCAATGACACTGCTTCACAGCTTTCTGTGGAACTGAATTCCACAGTCCAACAATCATTTGAGATGAAAAAACCTCAATTTTGACAACAGTGATTCAGCATTTACTTTTAATCTGTGTTCCATAGTTGTAGTTTCTCCCAAAAGGGGAAACATGCTCTCTACAGCAGGATCAATTCTTACTTTTCAAAACTCCTACGGATACATTGCAACCTTTCCTCACAAAAAAACTCCTTCATCCCAAAAATTAACTGAGTGAATCTTTTCTGAAATGCTTCTGATTATACATCATACCATTTTCCTCAAGTAAAGAGATGAAAACTGCACGCAGCGCTCCAGATTAGTCTCACCAATGTCTTATGCCACTGTGGCAAATTTTCTGAACCTTAATAACAAGCGGCATGGTGGCTAGCACTACTGCCTCACAGTCCCAGTGACCTGGATTTGATTCCAACGTTGGGTCTGTCTGTGTGGAATTTGAATATTCTTCCCTGGGTTTTCTCCAGATGCTCCTGTTTCTTCTCACAGACCAAACACTTGCAGATTAGGTGGATTGGCCATGCCAAGCTGCCTGCAGTGTCTAGGGATGTACAGGCTATAGGAAATAGGTTATATGGTAGGGGCATAGGCCTGAGTGGGATGCTCTTTGAAGGGTCGGTGCGGACTCGATGGTCTAATTAGCCTGCTTCCATATTGTAGGAATTTTTTGATTCTCTTCCATTTACCTTGCAATGATTGGAATTCCATTTATCTTTCTAATAATAACTTGCTATATTTTTATTAACTTTACATGATTCACGTACCAGCACAAAGATCTCTCTGTATTGCAGAGTAAAATAACGTACATTTTTCTATTCTTCCTGTCAAGCTGGGTTAGTTCCATCTTTCCACAGTATACTCCACCTGCCAATTTTTTTTATAAACTCACTTCCAGTGGTTCAGAATATTACATTGAGTTGAATTACTATTATTTTCGTTCAGCATTTCAATTAGGTGACTCATCAAGGTCTGTTTTTTAAGAGAGAGTTTTTAATTTGCATTTCCAATAAAGTCAAACAATGCCAGCGAGATAAAGATCAAACAAGTACTTGGGGAACTTGACTCAAAGAGTTTAGTGCATGGGGGAGAGGGAAGCTTTAAGTTCTTTGCAAGAAAGTAAACTTGCTGAGTAACTGAGTGCCATAAAAGTGTGGAGGAGGTGCTTCTCTACGCCATTAGGGACGGTGTTTCAAAGTTGGTAAATTCTGAAAAGCATATTTTTTTTAAACAACCTAGCTCATAGCCCTTTGGCATGTGGCGATTTGTATATGCTTCATGTGACCTAGACAAGCACAAGTGCTGAAAGTGTCATAGCCTACAGAGGTTTGAGCAACAAGTTTTAGATCTCAAGCAGCAAAGTCACTGTAATGCTGTTGCAAGGGTGAGAATGACATGGATAGCTTGTTCAGAGAGGTGGTCACACCACAGCGGAGAAGCAAACATGCAGGTGGAGAATAAGTGACTGCCTTGCATTTTAAGAGGGCCAGGCAGGTAGTGCAGGTGTACTTTGTGGTACCATTAACTAATTAATTGGTTTTCCATTCTGGATACCAATGAGATGATGATTCCTTAGAGGAGTGCAACAGTGACAACATAATCATCACTTAGGGAAACAGATATGTGCATGGCTGTAGACATGACCCCAGGTTAGCATGTCGCCTCCCTTCTGGGATGATGGCAAACAGGCAGGGGCCACATTGGTCTCAATAGCATAGGTAGGAAGAGGATGTAGTCCTGCAGTCAGCATTTAGACAGCCTCGTAGAAAATTAGCACACAAAACTTCAAAAGTAGTCATCTCCCAGATTACTCCTGGATCTACTTGTAAGTGAGTACAGAAATTGGAGGTAAGATAGGTGAATGTGTGGCTGTAAAGATGGTGCAGGAGAGCGTTAAATTTCTGAGATGCTAGGTCTTGTGTCTAGAAGTGATGGCACCTATTCAAGATGGTCAAGTTGCACCTGAATAGAACCGGCACTGAGTTTCTTGTGTGGCAGTTTCCTGTTGATGTTGATGTTAAGGGGGCTTTAAACCAACTTGGCAGGGTGTGGCAAATATAAGAACGTGTTAGAGAGCAACACCCCAGTGCATGAAAATAGAGAAAAGTAAATTACTGGTGGAATCAAAGGAAGGAAGAAATGAAGTCTAATTCAATGATTCGCTGCTTGTTTGTGAGTTTAGTCAATAAGATTGGTGAATTACAGATGCAGATTGACAATGTTGTAATTATTTCCAGTCCAAGACAAAGGGAGGCACTACTAGACCTGGTTCTTGGAAATGAAGTAGACCAAGTACAGCAAAGTGTCAGTGGAAGAGCATTTATGGGACAGTGGTCATTGCATCAGAAGGTTTAGGATGAGGGTGTAAAAGAACAAAGAACAGTCCAGAGTAAGAATAATGAACTGGTGTAGAATGACATCTTGGGATAGGAGTATTGCTGTAAGACATAGACTGGAATTGAAGACTGGCTGCAAAATCCAGCTGAACAACCTTCAAAGAATAGACGGTTCAGGCTCAGTTGAGATATATTCCTTCAAAAGAGAAAGGTAGAACAAAGAAAGCTCGAGTTGCCTGGGTGAAAAAAGAGATGACTGTTTAGCTAAAGAAAAGAAATTGCATTTATGACAGGTATCAGGCAGGAAATACAACTGAGAACAACACTGAGCAGATAAGGTTCAACAGGGCAGATGAAATTGCAAAAATGAGTTCCAAAGTGGGATTATGAAGAAAGACTGGTAGCTATTGCAAATAGAAATCTTAAAATCTTGTATAGCCACACAAACAGTAAAACATTGGCAAAATGAAGAGTAGGCCTGACTATGAACCAAAAAGATAGTTTACACATAGATAACAAAGTGTGGAGCTGGATGAACACAGCAGGCCAAGCAGCATCTCAGGAGCACAAAAGCTGACATTTCAGGCCGAGACCCTTCTTCAGAGAGGGGGTTGGGGAGAGGGAACTGGAATAAATAGGGAGAGAGGGGGAGGCGGACCGAAGATGGAGACAAAAGAAGATAGGTAGAGAGGAGAGTATAGGTGGGGAGGTAGGGAGGGGATAGGTCAGTAGGGAAGATGGACAGGTCAAGGATGCGGGATGAGGTGGTAGGTAGGAAATGGCAGTGTGGCTTGGGGTGGGAGGAAGGGATGGGTGAGAGGAAGAAGCAGAGATAGGCTGGGCTGGTTTTGGGATGCAGTGGGGGGAGGGGACGAGCTGGGCTGGTTTTGGGATGCAGTGGGGAAAGGGGAGATTTTGAAGCTTGTGAAGTCTACATTGATACCATTGGGCTGCAGGGTTCCCAAGCAGAATATGAGTTGCTGTTCCTGCAACCTTCGGGTGGCATCATTGTGGCACTGCCGGAGGCCCATGATGGACATGTCGTCTGAGGAATGGGAGGGGGAGTTGAAATGGTTCATGACTGGGAGGTGCAGTTGTTTGTTGCGAACCGAGTGGAGGTGTTCTGCAAAGCGGTCCCTGAGCTTCCGCTTGGTTTCCCCAATGTAGAGGAAGCCACACCGGGTGCAATAGATACAATATACCACATTGGCAGATGTGCAGGTGAACATCTGCTTGATATGGAAGGTCATCTTGGGGCCTGGGATGGGGGTGAGGGAGGAGGTGTGGGGGCAAGTGTAGCACTTCCTGCGGTTGCAGGGGAACATGCTGGGTGTGGTGGGGTTGGAGGGGAGTGTGGAGCGGACAAGGGAATCGCGGAGAGAGTGGTCTCTCCGGAAGGCAGACAAGGGTGGGGATGGAAAAATGTCTTGGGTGGTGGGGTCGGATTGTAGGTGGCGGAAGTGTCGGAGGATGATACGTTGTATCCGGGGGTTGGTGGGGTGGAATGTGAGAATGAGGGGGATCCTCTGGGGGCAGTTGTGGTGGGGGCGGGGTGGGAGAGATGTGTTGCGGGAGACGCGGTCAAGGGCGTTCTCGACCACTACGGGGGGAAAGTTGCGGTCCTTGAAGAATGTGGACATCTGGGATGTGCGGGAGTGGAATGCCTCATCCTGGGAGCAGATGTGGCGGTGGCAGAGGAATTCGGAATAGGGGATGGAATTTTTGCAGGAGGGTGGGTGGGCGGAGATATATTCTAGGTAGCTGTGGAGTCAGTGGGCTTGAAATGGACATCAGTTTCTAGCTGGTTGCCTGAGATGGAGACTGAGAGGTCCAGGAAGGTGAGGGATGTGTTGGAGATGGCCCAGGTGAACTTGAGGTTGGGGTGGAAGGTGTTGGTAAAGTGGATGAACTGTTCGAGCTCCTCTGGGGAGCAAGAGGCGGAGCCAATACAGTCATCAATGTAACGGATGAAGAGGTGGGGTTTGGGGCCTGTGTAGGTGCAGAAGAGGGACTGTTCCAACCAGCTAGAAACTGATGTCCATTTCAAGCCCACTGACTCCCACAGCTACCTCTACATTGGGGAAACCATGCGGAAGCTTGGGGACTGCTTTGCAGAACACCTCCACTCGGTTCGCAACAAACAACTGCACCTCCCAGTCGCGAACCAATTCAACTCCCCCTCCCAGTTCCCTCTCCCCATCCCCCTCTCTGATGAAGGGTCTAGGCCCAAAATGTCAGCTTTTGTGCTCCTGAGATGCTGCTTGGCCACGTATCTGCCACGTATGTAAACAGTAATGCAAAGAATTCATTTAACACCTTTGTCATGTCACCTGCCTCCATGTGTAAACTGTGATAATGGAAACTGCAGATGCTGGAGAATTCAAGATAACAAAGTGTGGAGCTGGATGAACACAGCAGACAAAAACTCAATCACCCAAAAAGTTTAAAATTGATAACGAGGAGATATTCAGCATGTTCAGCAGTTAAAATCGATAAGATAAGATGCATTCAAGGATATTGAAGGAAGTGAGGGTGAAAATTGCAGAGGCACTGTAATAATTTTTCAATCTTCCCTAGTCTTGGGGGAGATTGCCAGAGGACAGAAGAAATGTAAATGTAACCCCCTTGTTCAAGAAAATTGATAAGCCCAGCAATTACAGACCAATCAGTTTAACTTCAGTGTTTGTTGAAACAATTCTATAGGAGAGAATAATCATTTGAAATATTGTGGGTTAGTTACGAAGAACCAGCAAGGGCTTTCAGGGAAAAATCATGTTTAACTACGTTGCTGGAGTTTTTTTTGAAATGGCCACAGAAAGAGTTGATGAAGGCAATATTGTTGATGCAGTATACGTGGACTTCCAGAAAGGTATTGAAGACAATGTCATACAACAGATTTGTGTGAATGATTTTGGCTATGGAATAAATGGGACAGTAATAACATGGATACAAAATTGATTGAAGGTTAGGAAATGGAGGGCAGGAGTAATGAGGAAGGTTTGAGTAGGAATTTTTCAGGGATTGGATTGGGGATCTTCACTTTTCCTGATATATATTTATATAGTTCTTGGCTTGCAGGGGATGATTTCCACGTTTGAGGGTGATACAAAACTTGGAAGCACTGTAAGTTGTGAGGCTGCCAATGTAAAACTACAAATGGAAATTGGCACATTCACAGAACTTGCATATAGCTAGTCAATGATGTTTTATCCAAAGAACTGGGAGGTGACATATTTTGGTAGACAGACCATGGAGATATAATATAAAGCAAATGACACTACCCTAAAGAGCGTGCAGAAGCAGTGAAACCAGGCTCTATTTGTGCACGGATCACTTAAAGATGCAGGAGAAGTAGAGAGAGCAACTAATAAAACACACAACATCCTAGGCTTCATTAACAGGATCATAGAGTAAGGAAGTTATGCTGGACTTGCTCAAGAAGATCTCACCTGGAACATTGCAAACAGTTCTGGGTGGCACACTATAGGGAGGATATGAATCCGTTGGAGACAGTTCAGAAAAGGTTAAGAGAATGTTTCCAGGGATTAGACAATTCAGTTGTGAGGAAAATTTAAATAAGAAGTTAGGATTGTGTTCCTTATAAAGGAGGAACTCAGGAAATTTGATAGAAGTCTTGAAAATCATGAAAGGCTTGGTCAGATAGGGAGAAACAGTTCCCATTCTGAAAAGCATTGAAAACTGGAGGGCATGATTTTAAAGTGTTTGCAAATAAAATGAGTTGAGTATAAAAACATTTTTTCTCATGTTGTTAAGCTCAATGGAAAGCCAGGAGATGTGGTAGAATCAGATTAAAGTGAGGCATTCAAGAGGAAATTAGATAACAATTTAAATACAAAAAATATTCTGGGTTATGGGGGAAAGATAGTAACCCAGTCATCCAGCTGGAGCTCTTAGAATATGACTTCACTAATTGGGGTTGTTAATCTGGTCCAATCAGGGAGCCTTGGCTGAGATAAAGAGGGTGAGTGTTAGAGATACTACCACTCTGGTGCCTGACTCTGTATGAGCAGTACTAAAGTCAAGGACTATTCGTGTGTAAATAAAGGGTGACTTGGTAATGGGATACTGGTCTTCCCGTGAGTTATTTCAGGCAGGAAAATAGTATTATGTCATTTTGCTCGTTCAGAGAGCCAAAGTAGACATGATGGGCTTCTGCACCATAACAATTCAGTGCTATTTGAAACTGAACCTGATGCATGTTCCTGTCATCTTTCCTGAAAAAAAGCTTTTAGTCAATTCAACTGATCTGAGGCATGAAGAAAGCAAAGAGCTTTACGGCAAAATAAAATGTTATTTCTGAAAACGTGATCATAAAATTAGACTATTATGAGAATCAGCCGAACAAGACAAAGGATGTTGTGAAACTTGAAAGGGTTCAGAAAAGGTTTGCAAGGATGTTGTCAAGGTTGGAGGGTTTCAGCTATAGGAAGAGGCTGAATAGGTTGGGGCTATTTTCCTTGGACCGTTGGAGGCTGAGAGGTTATATGCTGTATCTGCTGTTCCCATTGTGGCCTCCTCCACATCGGGGAAATCAAACAGAGGCTTGGGGACCGTTTTGCGGAACACCTACGCTCTGTTCGCAACCAACAACTACACCTCCCAGTCGTGAACCATTTCAATTCCCCCCACCCCACTCGGACGACATGTCCATCCTGGGCCTCCTGCAGTGCCACAATGATGCCACCCGAAAGATGCAGGAACAGCATCTCATATTTCGCTTGGGAACCCTGCAGCCCAATGGTATCAATGCGGACTTCACAAGCTTCAAAATCTCCCCTCCCCCAACCACATGCCAAAACCAGCCCAGTTAGTCCTGGCCTCCCTAATCCTTCCTGCCACCTCAACCCCCACCCAGTCTCCTACCCACTAACCTCTTTCCTGCCCCCCTTACCTGTCCGTCCTCCCTGGACTGACCTATCCCACCCCCAACTCACCTTTACTGGCTCTAACCTCGCCTCTTTGGCCTGTCTGTCTCCTTTCACCCTATTTTCTCCTTTATCCATCTTCTATCCGCCTCCCCCTGTCTCCCTATTTATTTCAGAACCCCCTTCCTCTCCCCCATATCTGAACAAGGGTCCTGACCCGAAACGTCAAGCTTTCCGGCTCCTCTGATGCTACTTGGCTCGCTGTGTTCATCCAGCTTCACACCGTGTTATAGCATGATTCCTTGCCCTGGTTTGGACATGTAGAAACTGCTGTCTCCAGGTAACCCTGTATTTTGTTGTTGCGGTCAGATCCAAAAGACAACAGCAGGGGAGCGGAACTATCGTTTTCAATTATGAGCTTAATCTCGCCTCTCGCCTACTGTTTGTACTTCTTTTGTATGGCTAACTCACAATTGACAATGTATCACAATGCGGAATTGTACGCAAAAGAATGACATTTCGGTGTTCAAGATATTTTTGAAACATCGCATCGAGTCCGCTGGATTTACAAACTAACTTTTGGTCACAGAGCGAGAATGCAGTTTGTTTCTTTTCGAAATTGATGATGCACAAGGGGAAAGAATGCAGTTTCGATCACGAGAATCGTAGTCCACGACCTACAACGAAAATGGTAAACTTTTACAGAGATGGTTGGAATGAACGTAGAATGTGTGTGTGAGACTATTGACTGATGCCGGGGCCGAGGTAAGGTGCTGTTCCTTGCATTTTCATCCCTGGGAGCTGGCTGGATCCCGCACGTGCTCCCTTTGTATGAGCGACAGCCGGAGTCTGCTTCACTCAGCTCCCGGAGCAGCGCTGCGCTTTGTTCCTTCCAAAATACACACGGTTCTCAGGTTCCGCAGTCTGCAGGGTGGGAGCAATGATGGGTTGGTTGGTTGATTGATTGACTTGCAGCTGCATGGTCGCGGCGGGACGGATGCGACAGCTCTCCCTGTGCACGCGGGAGGTTGCGGGTCCCTTTAACTCCCCGGGGGAGCCCCGAGCGAACTCACCTGGAGCGGCGGGCTGGCGCATGCGCGCTTCGGCCCCGCCTTACCTGGGTGTACACACCTGTTTCCAACGAGGCGGAAGTTGGTGTTGAGAGCGTGAGGGCCAGGGCAAGGTGGGCAAGGCACTGCTGGCAGAGGGCGAGCCGCTCCCCGGACCCGGTTGTTGTGTTGGTTCAGGCCGGTTGGCGGTAACTAGTGCTGGCTGATGTCTGACCCTGACTCCCGGGATTGTAGCGCGCGGGGCTCCACAGGTGATGGAAGCTGATCTCTTTCGTTCTCGATCCCACTGCATTTTGAAGCCGGCGAGATCCTCACTCTCTCAATGTTTTAACTGGATTGCTGGGTTTTGTTTGTGCGGGGGGGCTGCAATTTCTTTCGAGGATCTTTAGCGTCGCCCATTCGAGTATCTTCAGTTTGTTTCTAAACTCAGATTTTTTTTATATTCATTCATTGAAAGTTGTCGAAATTCTTTAACCAGCAAGTAAGCCACCTTTTGCTTAGTTCGATGAGCAACGGTGAGAAAAAGGTTTTATGTTTAAGTACATACACATTTTGATTTTGAATTGCTGGAAATACTCAGTTGAATATGACGCGTCAGATCTGATTAGGTGTGTGCATTTTTTTGTTCAACTTCCACGTTGCTGTCATGATAATTGCAATTTTGTTAGAATCGTATTTCGAGTGAAGAAGTTGTGAGCAACGTTTGATTTTGGCGTTCTTGGAGGATAACTGGCAACAAAAGAAAAAGTATGCAAATTCTTTGCGATATTTGTCGTTTGTGTACCAGATTACGACTAAAACTGTACGTTCCCGGCGAACCCCTCCCTCTGGAGTCGTATGTAACATTAAGGAAAAACACTGGGAGGCTTATTGTCATAGCGTCAGGACTTTGTCCATAAATTCTTTAGGATGATGTCCTTGCTCCAGCCATCTCGCCATCATAGTCTGCTGTGAGACTGTACCAGCACGTGAATTAGGTGTGGAAGATGGCAGTGTAAGTAATGATATTACTAGATTAATAATCAGATCCATGTTAATATTTCCAATATGGGCTCAAATTCCTACATGGCTGATTTGTGAATTTGAAGTCCCTAAAGTCTGGAATTAAAACTAGTCTAATTAGTGACCAGATAAACTTGTCAATTGTCATAAACCCATTTGGTTAACTAACGTTCTTTTTAGGGAAGGAAGGCTGCCGTCCTGATCTGGTTTGGATGTGACCCAGATGTGCAATAATTAGGTTGTTTCGTAATTGTTCTCTGAAGTGGCCAAGCAAGCAACTCAGTTCCTGGGTATATTGGGATAAGACCATAAGACATAGGAGCAGAAATTAGGCCATTCGGCCCATTGAGTCTGCTCCGCCATTCAAGCATGGCTGGTAAGTTCTTCCTGTAACCCTTGATCCCCTGATAATCAAGAATCTGTCTATCACAGTCTTAAATGTACTCAATGACCTGGCCTCCACAGCCTTCTGTGGCAGTGAATTCCATAGATTCACTAGTCTCTGGCTGAAGAAGTTTCTCCTTATCTCTGTTATAAAAGGTCTTCCCTTTACTCTAAGGCTGTGCTCGCCTCTGCTACCAATGGAAGCATCTTCCCAACATCTGCTCTGTCCAGGCCGAGGATGGGTAATTCTCGCATTAATGCATGAATGTTAAAAAGACTATTTGGTCCTTTTGTACCGTCTACTGCACTACTCAATTAGATCATTACCGATCTGATTACTCCTTCCTAACCTGATATCATTCACTGTTTTGATTATCAAGAATGTGATCTCCTCTGCCTTAAAACAATTCACTACCTTTTTGAAGAAAATGGAATTCCAAGTACTCATCACCGTCAGAAAAATTTTGATTCATCGTTATCTTAAATTGGTTGGTTCTTTGTTTTTAAACAATGACTCTTAGAACATAGAACATAGAACAGTACGGCACAGAACAGGCCCTTCAGCCCACAATGTTATGCCGACCATTGATCCTCATGTATGCACCCTCAAATTTCTGTGACCATATGCATGTCCAGCAGTCTCTTAAATGACCCCAATGACCTTGCTTCCACAACTGCTGCTGGCAACGCATTCCATGCTCTCACAACTCTCTGTGTAAAGAACCCGCCTCTGACATCCCCTCTATACTTTCCTCCAACCAGCTTAAAACTATGACCCCTTGTGCTAGCCATTTCTGCCCTGGGAAATAGTCTTTGGCTATCAACTCTATCTATGCCTCTCATTATCTTCTATACCTCAATTAGGTCCCCTCTCCTCCTCCTTTTCTCCAATGAAAAGAGACCGAGCTCAGTCAACCTCTCTTCATAAGATAAGCCCTCCAGTCCAGGCAGCATCCTGGTAAACCTCCTCTGAACCCTCTCCAAAGCATCCACATCTTTCCTATAATAGGGCGACCAGAACTGGACGCAGTATTCCAAGTGCGGTCGAACCAAAGTTTTATAGAGCTGCAACAAGATCTCACGACTCTTAAATTCAATCCCCCTGTTAATGAAAGCCAAAACACCATATGCTTTCTTAACAACCCTGTCCACTTGGGTGGCCATTTTAAGGGATCTTTGTATCTGCACACCAAGATCCCTCTGTTCCTCCACACTGCCAAGAATCCTATCCTTAATCCTGTACTCATCTTTCAAATTCGACCTTCCAGAATGCATCACCTCGCATTTATCCAGATTGAACTCCATCTGCCACCTCTTAGCCCATCTCTGCATCCTGTCAATGTCCCGCTGCAGCCTACAACAGCCCTCTATACTGCCAACGACACCTCCAACCTTTGTGTCGTCTGCAAACTTTCTGACCCATCCTTCAATCCCCTCATCCAAGTCATTAATAAAAATTACAAACAGTAGAGGCCCAAGGACAGAGCCCTGTGGAACACCACTCACCACTGACTTCCAGGCAGAATATTTTCCTTCTACTACCACTCGCTGTCTTCTGTTGGCCAGCCAATTCTATATCCAGACAGCTAAGTTCCCCTGTATCCCATTCCTCCTGACCTTCTGAATGAACCTACCATGGGGAACCTTATCAAATGCCTTACTCTTAGTTCTTTTTAAAAAAAGTCCCAAGGATCTGTGGATGCTGGAAATTGAAAACAAAAACAGAAATTGTTGAGGGGGGAAACGTCAACAGATCTGACAGCATTTGTGGAGAAAAAGCAGAGTTAACATTTTGGGCCCAGTGACTCTTCTTCAGAACTCAGCTCCCTTAGGTTTGAGTGAACTGCAGGAGAGGAATAACAGAAAGCGTAGCCTTATTGTTTCAGGAGTTGAATACAACTTGGCAACATGAGGGAACTCTTCTGAAGAAGAGCCACTTGACCTGAAAGGTCAACTCTGCATTGTATCCAAAGATGCTGCCAGACTTGCTAAGTTTTTTTCCGGTAATTTCTATTTTTGATCCTAGTTCTAGATTGGCCTATAAGAATAAACATCCTTTCCATATCCACTCTGTCAAGACTTCTCAGGATCTTGTATGTTTTGTTCAAGCTATCTCTTATTCTTAGAATCACAATTTTACAATATAGAAGGAAGCCATTTGACCCATTGTGTCTGCACTGGCTCCCAAAAGAGCCACCCAGCTCGTCCCACTCTCCATGCCTCTGTTTATAGCCCGTAACTTCTTCACTTTCAAACGTATGACCTGCTCTCTTGAAACCTCATATGGAATCCGCCTCCACCACACACTCTCAAGCAGTGCAATACAAATCTTAACAACTGAGTAAAGAAGTTTCTCCATCTCATTCCTAGCTTTCTTGCTGACAGTTTTGAAATTGTGAGCCTTAGTTACTGACATATCAGCTGGTAGAAACAAAATATCCTGCTTTATCCTGTCAAAATTGTTTGTATTGAACATTTTAATCTTCTCTGTTTTAAAGAGATTATGCCCAATTTTTCTAATTGTTCCTTATATCTACAATGCCTCCTTTGCACTGTTTCCCAGGCTTTAACATCCTTCTTTATTTTAATAAGTGTCCAGAACTGAATACAATACTCCAGATGTGATCCGACAAATGATTTGTGGAGGTGTAGCATCACTTCCATGCTTTTGCATTCTACAACTCCCTTTGTAAATCCAAGGAGCCTACAAGCCTTCTGAATAACTCTTTCCATTTGCCTGGCTACCTTCACAGATCTCTTTGAAAATTCATTGTGAGGTGTGGGCATTGCTAGCTGGCCATCACTGCCTATTCCTACATGCCCTTGAGAAAGGTGGTGGTGAGCTGCTTTCTTGAACTGGTGCAGCCCCCCTGCTGTGGTTTGACTCTCAATGCCATCAGGGAGAGATTTTGACCCATGTACAATGAAGGAACAGTGATATAGTTACATGTCAATTTGCTGATTGGCTTGGAGGGGAATCTGAAAGTGGTGTTGCTGTGGATCTGCTGCCCTTGTCCTTATAGATGGAAGGGATCATGGGTTTGAGAGTGCTGTCTGAAGATCTTCTGCTGAATTTCTGCAATGTTTCTTGTGGATAGTGCTGTGGTGGAGGGAGTGGATGCTTGTGGATGTGGTGCAAATCAAGCAGTCTGCTTTGTTCTGGATGATGTCAAGCTTCTTGAGCATTGCTGGAGCTGCACTTCCCCCAGATAAGTGGTGAGTGCAATGGAATATTTGCCAGAATATGGTTTCATTAGAAACAGCAGGATCTGGGTTGGAGAAGTATATATGGAAGGAGACATTTGGGAAGGACAAAAGAACAGTGAACTCAGGAAATCATCATGATTGAAATCACTGAGAATGAGATGTTGCTCAGTACTGAAATGCAGGGAGGAAAGCAGTGAAGATATTCTCATGAGAAACTTAACTCCGTATTAGAGAACAAGATTGTAAATGAGATGAGTACATCAGAAAGGTGGTGTCAAGTCCTTGGAAAAATACATAGCATCATAATAAACTCAAGGGGTTTTGTTCACAAATGGGCTGTTATTCCGGAATTTTAAGCGCCAGTTGCAAAGTTGGTTAGACAGGATCCAAATTATGCTTTTTAGTCAGTTTTATTTCAACTTGCACATCACAAAACTTCAATCCTACTGATGACTTGATCCTTAAATATGCACTTATGCACGATCTTAACCAGTTATCCCTTAATTGAAATAACCATTAATGTTCCCTAGTTCCAGTTTAGTTAGGCCATCCCTGCTGGAACTTCCTAGATAATATGGAGTGAAAAGAGATGCAGAGAGTCTGGGTCAGTGCTGTGTTTGTGACTTAGACTCCAAGAGCCAGGAGGAATGAATGGGGCTGGTGAGATGTAGGAAAAAAATCAGCTGTTCGTGGTTGTGCTGTAAAGTCAGTCTAAAGGAGAAGTATGGATGATGAGTTCTAAGATGAGCTGCATGGTGAATGCAAGAGAGAATGAAGGGTCTAGGCCCGAAACGTCAGCTTTTGTGGTCCTGAGATGCTGCCTGGCCTGCTGTGTTCATCCAGCTTCACATTTTGTTACAGGAAACTGTAGCCTTATCTAAAAGGGAGCTGATCACAGAATGGCAACCTAAGTGTAGGAAACTTTGGGGTGTGATTAAAGATCAAGTTGCAAATTTAAGAGGATGTAATACTTAAGGGAAGTTAAGGGAGGAATGGTGACAGGACAGAAGAGCCATTGGCAGGGCAAGAAAGAAAGAGGACAGAAGTGATCAATCCAAGGAGCAGTAGAAATTTCCATAAGATGAAGAAATGGACTACAGTGATTTTTGGACAGGAGCTACACTGAAACAATGAAATAGGCCATTGTCCAGCACTACTGAGCTAATGACTATCAGTCAGCTATGTTACTGTACAAATTTAGCAATGAGTGAACAGATCAGAGATGCAGCAGACCTATATAGTAATGCACGTATGATGAATGCTACTTCAAACCTTGGTTTCTAAACTAAAGTTAAATGGGTCTTTGATTTTTGTTTCCGTGAAGATGACTTTTTCTTTGAAGGATCAGCAACTCTTCAGCACTCTGTTCTGATGAATCCGATCCAAAGCTTTAATCCCATTTTCTCCCCACAGTTGCTGCCAGACCTGCTGAGTCTCACGAGCAGTTTCTGTTTTTGTTTTGGATTATAAACCTGAATTTGTTGGAATAGCATAAAATAAAATTTGGTGTCAAAGCAACCAATGCAGTTATTATTGTTATATTACTAAATAATTTGCACTAGTCAAAACTTACCATTGCAGTTCTTGGTGTTTTTTAAACATTGAAGGCTGTTTCTTATCCTCCTCTTCCTTCTTGGATTCCCTCAGCTGAAATCCCATAGCATGGAGTACAATTTCCAATTTTAGCTATTTGGGGGAAACTGCTCAAAGTTCTTGAACAGAGTGTAAAACTTTCCTGCTGAACTAAGTGTTTCACAGATGGCTTAATTGCAACATATTTCACTGTAAATCATGTACAGCAGCAAATCTTAGTACCAATGCGTTGTATTATCTTCCAGCTTTTTTTAAACTGAGGTTTACCATGTATTGGAGGACATTTGTTTGAACCTGCATGCTGATTTTTCATCAATTCGTATTAGAAGCTGGATTGAGTGTATGCATAGATGCATCTCTTGAATCAAATTAGCAGGGCACCCAGTGTTGAGAAGGGAGCGTGTTTTCTTTCAAAGGTGTAATGTCAACTAAATTAATATAATTATTGAAGCACAGATCAGCTTTAGTATTTTCTGGCAAAAAAATGACCTATTTTGTCAAAGCTATTTATCTTGCATCAGGTCAATCCACAACAAGACCAATTCTAGGGGAAAGCCAAAATTTGCAATGTACAGGTTTGGGCAGTTTGGCTTAGTGTTTAGCGCTGCAGCCCCACCCTCGGGTGACTGCCTGTGTGGAGTTTGCATATTCTTTCCATGTCTGCATGGTTTTTCTGTGGGTGCTCCTGTTTTGTCCTACAGTCCAAAGACATGCAGGTTAGGTGGATTGGCCACGCTAAATTGCCCATAGTGATCAGGGATGTGCAGGCTAGCTGGGTTAGCCATGGGAAATGCAGGGCTACAGGGTTAGGGGAGTGGTTCTAGGTGGACTGTTCTTCAGATGGCTGGCGTGGACTTGGTGGGCCAAATGATCTGTGTCCACACTGTAGGGATTCTATGATTGACTGGCAAGTGACTCCATTTGATAGAGCCATTGTTCTTGATGTGGCAATTAATGATAGTTAATAGTGAGGCCATTGCCCTGAGGAATGAACCAGCAAATAGCTGTCACCTGTTTTGTTGAGTGTAAGGAACAGGACCCTGTGTGTCAACATCAGTAGCTTATAGTACACACAGGTGTGTTGCAGTGTGAACCTGACAGACAAATGCATTTTGTTGTTAGCATAATTCTTTGCACCCTCAGGATCATCGTATAGATGTTGTCAAATTGCATCTAATTCTGGATTCTGGTTGCAAGTTTCATGCAGGCTGTTTGGATATAGTATTACCAGCAGCTGCCGGTGAAATATAGCAAAAGTCTGTTCACTTTTCGGCAATATCCATGAAGTCAATTAGGTCAACTGGTAGTCTCTTTTCATGCTATATTAGTATTGCTTTTTCTTTTGATTTAGTATTTTTTGCGAACTATTTTAATATATGCGTGCCTAAAAGCTTTAGCAATTTTTTTTTCCACACTGTAATTCTCTACTACCGACAAGTCCGGCAGCATCTGTAGATGAAAAAACAGAGTTAATGTTTCAGATCCGGTGACCCTTCCTCTGAGTTCTGAGGAAGGGTCACCGGACCCGAAACATTAACTCTGGCAGCATCTGTGGAGGAGGAAACAGACTTGCTGAGCTTTTCCAGCAACTTTGTTCCTGATTTACAGCATCCACAGTTTTTTTGGGTTTTATTCTCTACTATCAGTTGACTTTTCAATATTTTCATTAAGCCAACGCTTTTATGTTTCTTAGATGCTAACCTTAACCTGCTAATGTAACAACTGGAGCGTCAGGGTCAAACTTGAAAATAGGAAGGCTGCTAGAGGTAATAGAATGTGAAGCTGGATGAACACAGCAGGCCAAGCAGCATCTCAGGAGCACAAAAGCTGACGTTTCGGGCCTAGACCCTTCATCAGAGAGGGCCTAGACCCCCTCTGATGAAGGGTCTAGGCCTGAAACGTCAGCTTTTGTGCTCCTGAGGTGCTGCTTGGCCTGCTGTGTTCATCCAGCTTCACATTCTATTATCTTGGATTCTCCAGCATCTGCAGTTCCCATTATCTCTTAGGCTTCTAGAGGTGTTGCTCTTTACTCCATTTTATTTAAATACTTTGCATCTGCCACTTTATTTTTTTAAAAAAAAACCTTAAAGTGCAAAACCTTCAGTACCCTGGAACAACTTTTTGATCATAGCATAGAGCTGCACATCATTGTACAAATAGCACAGTGTGGACAAGGTCAGAATAGTTTGCACTGGACTGGAAAGAATGAGAAAACACATGGAACACAAAAAGAGCTTAGTTTCATTAGAAAAACTACTATGACATCAGAACTTGGTCAATCTAAGATTGACATGTAGAGCTGTAATAATGTTATTTGAAGTGTAAGCATAAAAATACTTCTTGACTTTAGTTTCACTTTAAGTAGTCTATCTTGAACCCAGCCTGTCATAACGTAGCATCAAACCCCAGGATAAAAGATTCCCTGGCTCAGTTTTGAATAGCATTGGTTGAGATTTAGGGCTTAGTAGGTATATTTGGAAATGGATGAGAAATTGGGTGCATTTTTATATCCATGAAATAAATGACCAATTGTTGCAATCCAAGATAGTTGCTCAGAATTTCCTAGGTGTGTGTCTTTATTTAGACATATGCACCTACCCCTTGGATCAAAATGTTTGTGTTGCAAATTTTTCTAACTAGTAGGGAGGTTTGTTGAATGGCTGACTTTATAGTCAAAGTATGACAGCTTAGAAAATACAGGTAACAGGGTTAACGGTTAACCTTTATTGTAGGAAGAAACTTGGAACTTGCTCCCTTGGTGGAAAGTGGAATCTGATGATTAATGATTTCAAAGAGTGCACTTGAAGTAGTAAACTTGCAGGGCAACAGGGATAAGCTAGTGAGTGGAACTGACTGTGGATTCAGTGGGCCAAATGGTCCATTCATCTATTTGTTTTTTTTAAAAAAAACAAGTACCAGAGAAACAAGAGATAGTGAGAACTGCAGATGCTGGAGTTGGATGTAAGTGTGGAGCTGGAGGAACGCAGCAGGCCAGACAGCATCAGAGGAGCCAGAAAGGTCATGTTTTGGGTCGGGAAGAAGGGCCCTGACCCAAAATGTCAACATTTCTGCTGCTCACTGTGTTAACAGAGAAACAAGCAGCATCTGTGGAGAGAGAAAGAGGGTGAACAATATGACTAATGTTCATTTAATGAAATATGAAATATCACTGACTTTGCCAAATCGTGTTTCTAAGCTGTAATTGCTGTGAGTTCACATTTTTACATTAATATGAGGTCATTCTAGCTTTCTGCCAGGCAATATCTGTTACCCTTCCTCGAAAGCAAGTTGCAATGTCTTAGATAAATTTTTCTTCATCGAAGAAATTTTACTGTTTTTTTTGCAGTACCAATCTGAATGGAAGTTAGATTCAGGATGCATTTTTTATAAGGTGCATAATTTTTCCATTAGTTCAGTGACTGTCTCCTTATTATAAATCACTTTTTTTATAGGATACACTTGAGTCATTTGGGCATGTTCCGAATATGTGAATCACTTAGCTGAAGTATTTAATCCAAAATGCTGCTGATTCCAAAATTAGTGGGAAAAGCTTTTTTAAGTTCAGTGGCAGAAGCATTAAATTTAAAATACTTCTAATAAAGCAATAAATGCAGAGGAATTATGATTAATTTTTTTTCAAAATTTGTAAAAGTAAGCAATTTTACTGAGGTACGTGAGAATTATTAAGCATGCAGTTCCTTTTACAGGTAAGACAATATTTTGTGCTGTTTAGAGAAAGAACCTTTTGAAAAGGTCCCTTTCTCTGTCTGTGTCTGCCTGTTCACAGATAAAATGTATAATCAATCTGTTACTAATTTTATTGTTTTTCAAATCGTGTTTAGGAGTCATAACTTACACATTTGGAAAAAAAGACTAATATTCATCATTAGTCTGAATTTGTTCTGCATAGTATTTATAGCTACTTTTTGTTTTCCAGAATTAAAATCTTACTACCCCTTGGAACTTTGAGACATACCTATGCTGCAGTGATTTGGATATTCTTCTGGTATTTAAAAGCAACGTTGCTGGTGTGGATTTTGTTTTGTGGTAAATATGCCTGTAGTTAGAAGGCTCTTGAGAAAACGATACTTGCCCTGGAAACTTGTACTCGTAGCTCTTGTGTTTATCACGCTTATATTCCTGATGCATAGGGAAGTAGTTGGTACTACTACACAAGAGCCATGGCTGAAAGAAATGGTAATAAAGAAAGATAATGTGTTGAACATGATGATGGGAGCAGTGAACAATCTAAGAGACTCTATTCCAAAAATGCAAATACGAGCACCTAACAGACAGCAAGACTCAACAGACACCAAAAAACCCTGTTTGCCAGGATATTACACAGCAGTAGAATTGAAACCTTCCATGGAGCGGCCACCTGAGGATTCAAATGCCCCAGGAGCTTCTGGGAAGCCATTTCACACTGATAATCTGTCCCCGGAGGAACAGAAGGAAAAGGATCAAGGAAATGAGAAACACTGCTTTAATGCTTTTGCAAGTGACCGAATTTCTTTACATAGAGGCCTTGGACCTGATACACGACCACCTGAGTATGTGCTAGTATTTGCATATAATCTAAAGTAATCTGTCATTTTTTGTGAATTATGATTCATTTGCTTATATTTAATGAGATGACCTTTCAATGTGAACATGGAGTTAGTATTCAGAATTGAATGTAAACACACTTGAAATAATTTACAATTCATTTGAAATTGTTACAATGCGATCAAGTGAACAGCAAACATTTTATACAATGTTCTAGTACTGCAAACTTAGATTATTATCAAATTAGCATTGATTTGCAGTGTAAATTAGAAGGTGGAACCCAGCCTAAGTGTATTGATGAAGACTAAAATCCAGTGGAGGCGGTAATTTCTGATTCCTACGCAAAGTGTAAATCCAGCCTGGAGTTGAACTTGGTTTATTTGAATAAACATATATGCTAGGTCATTTAAATGCTTAGAATATTGATAATTTCCTGTACCTGTTCTCGAAATACTCCAATCTTTTGCAAGGCCTGTCTACCATTGCATATGTTCAGCGATTATGAAGATCTCTCTCTATATCTGTAGTTCCAACAAGCAGGAGTTAACAATTGCATTCTATCCAAGCGCAAGCTGAAGTTGCATTCTATTGCTTGGCATGTTTATGAACTGTAACAGAATGCTGTAAGCAAGGCCCTTATCGTGCAGCAACTGCACATTTTTAATTTTGAATTAAATGCCTGAAAAATATGTACATCATTTATTTCCCTAAAAACATCCAAATGTAATACACTCCTGAATTAGTATAAAAAGCATAACATTTTATATACAGACATCTAGTGCTGAATGCTGGCTAATTCATAATATTTTAATATTAGAAGTGGAGGGGTGTTTGGATGCTGAACATTTTTGCTCTGATTATAAAAGTAGTTAGCACGTAATTAGTATATTTTTGAAGGTTACAAATGTTAGTAACTTGTAATTTCTAATCACTGCATGGAACTTAATGATGAAATTCTGCTAAATTGAAATATATCTGTAATCATATGCTTGTTACTCTGAAAGCCTTCAATGAAAAATTAACAAAATAAACTAGCCATTCATTTAATAGGTTCTACTGAATGTTTGTTGAAATTGCTTTATAAACTAGATATACTAAACGTGGAAAGGAAGTATTTCACTTTTTTCTTTTGCCGTTATTCTAGATGTAAAAGTAAAATAAATCCAATAAAAGCCTGTAGTATTAAGTATGTAGCCAAGAATGACATTTTGTCTACATAAATTTCACTATATCTTCCAAATCCTGTCTGAAATATTTTTCTGTCCAGATGTATTGAGCAGAAATTTAAGCGCTGTCCTCCCCTGCCTACTACTAGTGTGATTATAGTGTTTCACAATGAAGCTTGGTCTACGCTACTCCGAACTGTTTTCAGTGTAATGCATACTTCGCCTGCTATATTTTTGAAGGAGATAATTATGGTGGATGATGCGAGTACAGATGGTAAGTACAAGCTATCGTCTGTACTGTTTTTCTTATGATTGACAAAAATGAAGTATTTTGTGGTATCTGTTCAGTTGTTTGAGATTTTCTAATGTGTGTATATTATGTTCCTAAACACACAATTGAGTGTAAGTTTGAAGCGTGTAAAACCTATTGAGTGTATCTTGGAAAAATGTGTGAATACCACTAATTTGAGATTGACCTTAAGTGTTCACATTAATGTAATTTACTCAAAATATTGTGACGCAAGTGGTAATTAAAATAATCAAACACTGACATTAAAAAGCAAAAGACATGGGAAATAACAGTTTGTATTGCAAATTAATTTAGGGTGAGTGCCCTTGTTGATAGTTTGATCATATTGTGTCTATTCTGAAGCTGGTTAGTCATGGGAGTATATTTTAATATTTTTAGAATTTTTAGAAATTTTTACATTTCTTTTCATATGTGTTCTTAGAATCATGAGAAACCACTTTGGGCACTGATCAAATGTCTTTGCTCAATGTTTCAATTTGCTACCTGATTTTTAAAAAATTTTATTTAACGGATTATGCTTATTGAAATAGCTGTATTAGAAATATAAGACAACTAATGTTTCCACCTACAGATTACTTGAAGGATAAATTAGATAATTACGTGAAGCCGTTTCAGATAGTTAAAGTTGTTCGGCAACGGGAAAGGAAAGGATTAATTACTGCAAGATTGCTAGGAGCCTCCGTAGCAACGGGAGAGGTCCTCACCTTCTTGGATGCGCACTGTAAGTTGACTAGTTTTGACATTTGGAGAAGTGATTGGTTATTGGTCACAAAGTTGTGACACAGCCGTCACCTTTTTGAAAAAGTAAATTAGCACTTAAAGTATGTATTTGTTTAGTCTATTCCTTTTTAAGAAGTGCACAACCTTCCACTGGTTTTAATTTTACAAATATTATGAATGAGACGTGATACAATTGTTTTGTTATTAGAATAGTCATCCCGTGACTTACGCTAATTACCTGGGGAGATGAATTCAAACATCAACATGGCAGTTACAGAAATTGAATTCAGTTAACTATTTAAGTCTGGAGATAAGTCATGGGAGATAATGAAATTTAAATTCAGTAAGGTTCTGAAATTTGAAGCCGGCCTAATGGCAACCATTTAATGGCTGTTCATAGTTGATGAATACCCATCTGACTCATTAATGCCCTTAAGGAAGGGAAATCTGTCATCCTTACTTGGTCTGGCCTCCTTGTGACTGTAGACTCTCAGAATTATAGTCAATGATTAACTGCTCTCTGAAAGGCACCCAGTTCAAGGATATTGAAACACTCGCTCACCCAGCCAGTGACTCCTATCTCATAGAATCCCTATGGTGCAGATAGAGGCCATTTGACCCATTTAGTCTGCACTATCCCCTAAAGAGAATCCCACCCTGAATCCTATTCCTGTAAACCCACAATAGCCACGGTTAATTCACTTAACCTGCAGATGTCTGGACACTATGGATAATCTGGCACAGTCAATCCACATAACCTGCACATCCTTGGACTGTGAGAAGAAAGAGGAGCACTTGGTGGTGCAAACTCTATGCAGACAGCCATGCTAGGCTGGAATCGAACCTGGGTCCCTGGTGCTGTGAGGCCCTGCTAACCACTGAGCCACTCTGCTGCCTGTCATCTATCATGAACAAATAGTAAAGAAAAGTGCTGGACTCTATAATGCTGGCAATGAATTGACTGGATTGCCATAAAAATCAATCAGGTTCACTGGTGTCCTTTTAGAAAGGAAATCTGACATCCTTATGAGATGGCAGATTCCAAATCCATTGCAAACTAGTTGACTCCTCACTGAAATGGACTTACAAGCTACTTAATTGTATAACAATGGGCAATAAACATATGTCTTGATTGTGACACTTGCACCCCATGATGAATATGAAGAAAGAAAATTCCTCAAAGTTGTGGGCCACACTGAGCTAGTACAACTGATTTTTACTAGTAACTATAAGCATTACAATTGTTTGTTTTTCACCCACTCCATAACTCCTAGCCCATAAATACATGACTGAAATAAACACAAATATAAAATTAAGTGGTGAGAATGAAAGTCCAAATAAATGATCTGAAAACAATCAGAATTTATGATTGACCGACTCAGTTCACTATGTTTCCTCTACTTGTCTATGTCATCACTGCTAGTTATGGATTACCTATAATGCTGAAGGAATGCAATATTTATTCAAACTGTGGCCAAGCCCTTTACATAAATTAAAGATATTGAAAAAAGATTGAACCTGCAAGAGATCAAATGCAAAATTGTATTTAATGGGAGATCCTTTAGCATTTTTGTCGTTTTATTTTTACTTGGTAAAATAGGGGCAAGTCATTCATATAAATTTTGGTAACACTTATGTAAACAAAAAGTATTTAAATAAATGATTTGTATGTGACTATAGGAGGTATGGTTAGCAAGTTTGCAGATGACACTGAAATTGGTAATGTAGTGGACAGTGAAGAAAGTTGCCTCAGAGTACAATGAGACCTTGATCAGATGGGCTGATGAGTGGCAGAAGGAGTTTAATTTAGATAAATATGAGGTGTCACATTCTGGTTGGGCAAGTCAGAGCAGGATGTATACACTTTAACACTAGGGCCCTGAGGAGTGTTGCTGAACAAAAAGACCTTGGGGTACAGGTGTGTAGTTCCTTGAAAAAGGAGTTGCAGGTGGACAGGGTAGGGAAGAAGGCATTTGGTATGCTTACTTTAATTGGGGAGTACATAGAAGTATAGGAGTTGGGATGACATATTGCGGCTGTATGGGATATTAGTTAGGTGACTTTAGGAATACTGCATTCAGTGCTGGTCTCTCTGCTATAGAAAAGATGTTGTGAAATGAGATAGGGTTCAGAAAAAAATTACAAAGATGTTGCTGGGACTGGAGCAATAGGAAGAGACTGAATAGGCTGGGGCTACTTTCCCTGGAGCATCAGAGGCTGAGGGGTGACCTTTATAGAGTCATATATAAAATCACAAGAGGCATGGATAGTCTAATAGCCAAGGTTGTTTTCCAAGGGTAGGGGAATCCAAAACTAGAGGTTTTAAGTTGATAGGGGAAAGATTTAAAAGGGCAACATTTTCATGCTGAGGATGGTGTGTGTATGGAATGAACTGCCAGAAGAAGTGATGGAGGCTGGTACAATTACAACATTTTAAGACATCAGGATTGGGTGTATGAATAAGAAGATTTTGGAGGAATAGGAGCCCAATGCTGGCAAATGGGACTGGATTAATTTAGGATACCTAGACAGAATGGACAAGTTGGACTAAAAGGTCACTTGCCCTGGTTCGTGTCTCTAGTCCACATGCCGCCTTCATACCTGAGGCATGTTAAAATTATTTGACAAGATGATGAGTAAGTTAGACAAAGGAGAACCAGTGGAAGTGATTGCTGTGGATTGCCAGAAGTCCTTTTGACAAGGTGCCACAGGGCACTGCTAAATTAGATAAGAGCCCATGGTGCTGTGGACATGGATTGAGGATTAGCTGACTGGCAGAACACAAAGTGGGTATAATGGGGTATTTTTCAAGATGGAAGCTGATGACCAGCGGAGTTGTGCAAGGGTTGCTGTTGAACCACAATTATTTATATATACATTGATGATCTGGATGGAGGAACTGAGGGCATTGTTGCTGAGTTTGCTGATGACACAAAGATAGGTGGTGGGACAGGTAATGGTGAGGAAGCGGGGATGCTGCAAAAGGACTTGGATAGGCTGGGAGAGTGGGCAACGAAGTGGCAGATGGAATACAATGTGGTAAAGTGTAAAGTTATGCACTTCGGTAGGATGAATAGTGGCATAGACTTGATTTGTGTTGGTAATTAGATTGCTTAAAATGCAAATTTGTGCCAGGACAATTGGAATTATTTGCCTAGAATTGATACAGCACAGTCTTTAATATGACCAAAACTACTTTTTCTGTTAGGTGAATGCTTCAATGGTTGGTTGGAGCCTTTGTTGAGCAGAATAGCTGAGAATCACACAGCTGTGGTGAGTCCTGATATCTCCAGCATTGATCTCAATACATTTGAAGTGGCAAAACCAAATCCATATGGACAAAATCATAATAGAGGTAATTTTGACTGGAGTCTATCATTTGGATGGGAATCCCTTCCTGACCATGAGAAAAAAAGGAGAAAAGATGAAACTTATCCCATCAAGTAAGTTTTTATTTTTCCAAAACACACTAATAACAATTATATTAACAAACTTATGACATTAAAGTATTAACATCAAACAATCTGATACATGTTGGTCAGTCGTCATCACAGGTAGTTGAGATTTTCATAGCAGAGGAAGTTCTTGTTCTCTTAATAACAACAGAATACTTAAATAGTTAAGTGCATTGTTAGTTTTGTTAAGTGGTGTAAAATTCTGAGGATTGTGGAAACTGGAAATGTATAGAACCATGTGGCTGAAACCTATTTTCAAGACTTTTTACACAGCAGTGTAGAAACAAAGTAATGCCAGGAACCACTGAAAGGATTAATTGTGTTTTGAAAAGTAATAGGAATGTATACAAAATATGATCAAGGAAATGCAATAGGTCAACAGAACAGCAGCTACTAGAAAAATAGCTTATTAAAATGTATCCTTACTGCATTATCAGATGTATAGAATGCGAGTCTTTTTTTTCATAGGAATGGGGTTCAACTACTGAGAGCCACTCTCATGTTCTTGTTCATGAGTATCCTCTTCCTAATGCCATTACCATACACTCGCCTCTGGCCTGGAATCCAGCAATGATATTGACTGCGGATGCCCACTTCCTTGACAGCAACCCCTGCACGTCCAATGGCACTGCCATTCCATAGAACTGTCAGCTTTTGACCAGCTGGCAGCCCTCAGAGGATGGGGCTTCCACTGCCATGGTACTTGATGCTGTGGAAGGTACACCATTGGCCTGTCAAGTGTCTGAGTGGAGTGGCATGTCATGGGTCATCTTGAAATGAGCTGGTGTAGGGTCATCAACAGCCCTCCAGCCAACAGTTGACATCCCTCTTAGACTACACAAAATTTTGCCCTATCTATGGTTCGCAGTTCACCTCCACCACTTTGCCAGGTGGTCACAATTCTGCTAAGTTGTTTACCCCTTTGGTAAAAATTCTTCAGTTACTTTCTCCATACAATGATCTTCCGAGTGGAATATGCCTTGAAATATCTAGTGTGTTCTGTGTTACTGGGAAGTCATCCCCACCCTTGTCTGCTTTCTGGAGAGACCGCTCTCTGTGACTCCCTTGTCCGCTCTACACTCCCCTCCAACCCCACTACACCCGGCACTTTCCCCTGCAACTGCAGTAAGTGCTACACTTGCCCCCACACCACCTCCTTCACCCCCATACCAGGCCCCATGAAGACTTTCCACATCAAGCAGATGTTCACCTGCACATCTGCCAATGCGGTATACTGCATCCGCTGTACCCGTTGTGGCATCCTCTACATTGGGGAAACCAAGTGGAGGCTTGGGGACTGCTTTGCAGAACACCTCCGCTCGGTTCGTAATAAACAACTGCACCTCACAGTTGCGAACCATTTTAACTCCCTCTCCCTCTCTCTCCCTCCCATTCCTTAGACGACATGTCCTTCATGGGCCTCCTGCAGTGCCACAGTGATGCCACCCGAAGGTTGCAGGAACAGCAACTCCTGTTCCACTTGGGAACCCTGCAGTCCAATGGTATCAATGTGGATTTCACAAGCTTCAAAATCTCCCCTCCCCTCCCCCACTGCATCCCAAAACCAGCCCAGCTTGTCCCTGCCTCCCTAACCTGTTCTTCCTCTCATCTATCCCCTCCTCCCACCTCAAGCTGCACCTCCATTTCCTACCTTCTAACCTCATCCTGCCCCCTTGACCTGTCCATCCTCCCTGGACTGACCTGTCCCCTCCCTACCTCCCCACCTATACGCTCCTCTCCACCTGTCTTCTCCACTATCCATCTTCGATCCGCCTCCCCCTCTCTCCCTATTTATTTCAGATCCCTCTCCCCATCCCCCTTTTCTGATGAAGGGTCTAGGCCTGAAATGTCAGCTTTTGTGCTCCTGAGATGCTGCTTGGCCTGCTGTGTTCATCCACTGCACACTTTGCAGATGCTGGAGAATCCAAGATAACAGTTTGCATTATCTCTTCGGTATAGCTCTTGCTGTTTTAGATCTTTTGCGAGCACCTTGCATGGTGAAAGGGAGCAGGACCATGGTCACAATATCTGCAGTTTATCACACCAGATTGTGGAATTTGTAAAATCATCTGAATGATTCTAGCAACGCTTGAGTAGGATTTATATCTATCTCTGGTGGGTTCCCTTGTTTATGCACTAACCTTGTCCTACAAGACGAAAGAAAGGGTTTAAATGAGATTGCCAAATTACTGCACCAAAGGTTAAACTGAAACTAGCTAGAAATACACAACAGATGCAAGGTTCATGGCAATCCATAAACATGTGAGAAATGGAAGGCCTGAATATTATGTATGCAACTGATTGCTGAGCAACTGGCTGAAAATCATGCGTCTCGGTTTATACCATCTGGTTCAGGTTTCAGATTCCACCAGGCTGGAGGTGAAAAAACATTTCCAGATGTCCTTGCTAATTCTTGAACCAATTTCTTGAATGTATTAACTGAAATGTGATCTCTTTGCTAAAGGAGATATATCTTCCTTGTCTATTCTAATTAAGTCCCTCGCTCAGAGTTGCAACACAAAGAGAACAGATATCCCCACACTGCAACCACTGAATGGCAAATCACATTGTATACTCAAATACCCAACCCATGAGTCAGACCCATCAGCCGGAATCCTGCGAAGAGTTTCCAGCCCCTTCTCGAAAACTGACACTGGAAGCAGCCCAGAGAGGGCACAATCTGCTAATCCCAGGAATTGAGAGGGACCGTCTTTTTAAGGAAATGTTCAGTAGATTGGTTCGCTAGGTCAAAATCCTGGAATTTCCTCTGTTAGGGCATTGTAGGTCTATTCCCAGTATGGGAATTGCACCGCCTTCTCAAGGGGCAACTAAGGACAGACAGTAAGTGCTGGACTAGATAGTGATACTCACTCTCCTGTGTGATGTAACTTGGTGATTCTGTCACCAGGAGTGCTCACCCTTGTGCAGCTTCTGGGCCCTTTGTGAAGGGTTGGCCAGGACCTAGGCAGAGCAGACACCAGCTCTTGGAGCTAATCTGGGCAGGAGTGATCCTTCATTGTCCTGCCCTGGGTCAGCCATGTCTGGCTGGATGGTTCCAACGCACTGTAAGCGGTAGGATGGGTGCCATGGAGGTGGGTGGAAGCTGGATGACAAATCCCAGGAAGGTGGTCTCTGTCCTGTCTTTGGAGCTCCTCTTTCACCCCATCCTGAAAGCAACTACATCAGAATATCCAATCTTCAGCTCCATTCCACACTGCACTGACACTTTGCAGATTCGATCCGCTGTCTCCGTCTCAGTCTCCCTCTTTGTTTGTCTGTAGCAATCTTCACTTCTAAATGAACCTAACTTTTATATCCTCCACAAACTGCATAATCCTGCCTTAAATTAAAATCTGTTTTTTCCTATAATATCTATGAACTAGTGTATACCTTAGTATTTATTTCAGTTTGAATCCTAATCTAGTGAAGTAGGACAGAGGTGGGGCTGCTGGCCTAGTGGTATCATTGCTGGACTGTTAACCCAGAAAACACAGATTATGATCTATGGATCTTGGTTTGGGTCCCGTCGTGGCAGATGATGGAATTTGAATTCAATAGATATCTGGAATTAAGAGTCTAATCTTGACCACAACTCCATTGCTGGTTGTCAGGAAAAACCCATTTGTTTCACTAATGTTCTTTTAAGGAACATTAAACTGCCATCCTTAACTGGCCTGGCCTACATGTGACTCCAGACCCACAGCAATGTGGTTTACTCTTAGCTGCCCTCTGGGGCAATTTGGGATGGGCAATAAATGCTGGCCTGTAAGTAAATGACAAAAGTGCACGCGCGTGTCCATCAGAAAGAAGAAGCCATGACTTATTGAGGAAAACAAGACCATATGGGAAAGAGAGAGAATCTTCGAGGAGGCTAACAGAATTTGTTTACATTTCCAATTCAAAATTTATACTGGGGCAGTTTTTAAGAGCATCCAAAGGAAACAGCATATTGCATTGGGCTTCACTTAGAAAGATCTGGAATTTTCCTTTGGCTTTGAGGGAACGCCATCACATGTAAGTTTTTGGTTTCAGTTCAGTTTTGACAGAAGTCCTGGTTGAAGCTGTGTGTCTAAAACTGTTCCTCATGAACTGAGAGAGTTTTGAACCTATTTTTAAAAAAAAATAAAAATGGTTACTTTGGTGTAATGAGCTTTTTTTTGTTTGAAAGTTCAGGATGAGAGTATTGCATCCACTTCTGATCATCACACTAAATAACATATTTTCATCAACAAAGGAGAATGACTGAACTTAAATTATGATTGTTTTGCCCGTCTTAGACTGAGACAGAGAGGTATTATTTGATTTACTCCTTTTTTCCCTTTTTTTTAAACGCTTGTCCTCCCAATAAGGTAGGATGAAAGGTGTTGTGTTTTTCAGATTCCAGTTAGTAAAATAAACACACAATTAAAAAATTTTGAAGTAAAATCAAAGATGACATTGACAATCAATGATCAAAACACGGATAATTGCTTTGCTAGTCTACTCTCTCGCTTGAGGACAGGAAAGGATAGCATAAATTACAGGTTACGTTAAATGTAGAGATATTATAAAAAAAGTTGGTTTGAGTGGGATTCAACTCTTGAGAGGGTAGCATCCCATTGTGGTTTTCTTGATGAGCCAAGCCAAGTAGTATTCCTCATTGCAGGAAGAGTGTAAGTTTCTTTCCAGCCAGGAACTTGGTGACAGTAGTGGAAGGGCTGGCTGCCAACTCAGCATGGAATCTTGATTTCCCTCTGGAGGTCCAACAGTACGTAGAACATATAGCAAGACAGCACAATACAGGCCCTTCGGCCCTCGATGTTGTGCCGATCTGTCATACCGATCTGAAGCTCATCTAACCTACACTATTCCACGTATGTCCATATGCTTATCCAATGACGACGTAAATGTACTTAAAGTTGGCGAATCTACTACCGTTGCAGGGAAAGCATTCCATTCCCTTACTACTCTGAGTAGAGAAACTACCTCTGACATCTGTCCTATATCTTTGACCCCTCAATTTAAAGCTATGCCCCCTCGTGCTTGCCGTCACCATCCTAGGGAAAAGGCTCTCAATATCCACCCTATCTAACCCTCTGATTATTTTATATGTTTCAATTAAGTCACCACTCAACCTTCTTCTCTCTAATGAAAACAGCCTCAAGTCCCTCAGCCTTTCCTCGTAAGACCTTCCCTCTATATCAGGCAACATCCTAGTAAATCTCCTCTGCACCCTTTCCAAAGCTTCCACATCCTTCTTATAATGCGGTGACCAGAACTGTATGCAATACCCCAAATGCGGCCACACCAGAGTTTTGTACAGCTGCAGCATAACCTCTTGGTTCCGGAACTCGATACCTCTATTAATAAAATCTAAAACACTGTATGCCTTCTTAACAGCCCTGTCAACCTGGGTGGAAACTTTCAAGGATCTGTGTACATGGACACCGAGATCTCTCTGCTCATCTACTCTACCAAGAATCTTACCATTAGCCCAGTACTTTGCCTTCTGGTTACTCCTACCAAAGTGCATCACCTCACACTTGTCTGCATTAAACTCCATTTGCCACCTCTCAGCCCAGGTCTGCAGCTTATCTATGTCTCTCTGCAACCTACAGCATCCTTCGTCACGATCCACAGCTCCACCGACCTTCGTGTCGTCTGCAAATTTACTAACCCATCCTTCTACGCCCTCATCCAGGTCATTTATAAAAATGACAAACAGCAGTGGACCCAACACTGACCCTTGTGGTACACCACTAGTAACTGGTCTCCAGGATGAAAATTTCCCATCAACTACCACCCTCTGTCTTCTTTCAGCAAGCCAATTTCCGATTAAAAACTGCTATATCTCCCACAATCCCATTCCTCCTCACTTTGTACAATAGCCTATTGTAGGGAACCTTATTGAACGAAGTAATTGACTTAAAATCCCAGAATTGTACATTCAAACAATTAGTAAGCTATGATTTCAGTCACTTGACAACGACAGGCATTCTAAGTGTTAATGACTCATTTTGGTGGGCTAATTGGAAGGTTAAGCTAAAAATGTACTTGTGTTCTCAGTATTTTCCAAAGACACGAGATGGAAAAGCTTACTTGACCTTTCCACTCATCGACTTGTTCACGGAGTATGGAGTTAATGCCCAGGACTCCCAGGGCTGCTCCTAATATCTGCTCCACCATTTCTGGTGGGGTCAGTCCTGCCAGTAGGACAGAACATAACCAGGAATGGCAATCGCAGAATCTGAAACACAAACTGCAAAATATGATTCAGTGAGAATGACTGTGTCAGGCTGTTGAATAGTGAGTCTTGTTGTCAGGTGCATAGTAGCATTTTTTCCTACTGATAGAAAATCAATGGCTAGACAACAACATGCTCTGAAAAAACTCATGCTCTTTTAGTAGTTTTATTACACTGCATATTTCAAATCATACAGAACTAAACACAGATATTACCATCCATAGAGATGATCAGTCTTGGCTACGGAGGCATCTGCAGTCACTGGTTCCAATACAGAGTTGATCCTTCTCTGAATTCTGCATTTTGTCCTATTACCTTGATGTACTTGTACTTGTGTAAGGTATAATCTGTCTGGATAGCACACAAAACAGTATTTTTTCCACTGTGTCTTGGTATGCGTGGCAATATATCAAATGAAACAGAAGATGCCCAGGTGACGCTATCACCAGGCCCCTAACGAAGGCTCCTTTCTTCTGAGAATTGGTCCTGCATATTCTCATGCTGTTTCTACCTCCTTGGAGCTCAACCTTTTAAAACTTTACTGTGTCTCTGGTATCAACTGACTAAACACCCTCACGTGTATCTTCTTTGTGTTTGGTTCACTTCCTTTGTTTTACTAATTCAGAGGTTATCTTAGTTACAGCAAACTGTATGGACGTTTTGTACAGCATTATCAGCGAAATAAATATTAACCCATTAGCTCCTAACATTATCATGTAAAATGCCAGTTTAATCATATTCATCAAGTAAGGATATCTCTCATCCTATTTATCATTTATTTTATGTTCCTGACTGCACCTGATCTGGCACCTCGCCCATTAATAAAGCTTAAGCTCACTTTAGCTATACCGCTGTAACTTACACTAAGGTAACCTTAATTATATTCTTGTCCAGCCTTTTCTGAAGCCAGCAGTCTGGGCAGTTCTTTTAATACAAGGCTTCATTTGTTGGTGGAATAGACTTGGCAGAGCGTGTTTTTGTCACTTTCAACACCGTGACTGATGCTGGGTGATATATCTGGCTTCATTCTTGTTCAACTCTGTAATGATTAGCTGCACAGAATGGCTTGCAAAATGATTCCACAAGACTGTTGAGAACAAACCATGCTGTTGTTGACTTTTGGAGTCTTATTTAGGCCAGACCAGATATGGATGATAGATTTCCTTTCCTATAGAGTTTGCTTAATGAAACGAATATTGATGACAATTGGATAGTTAAATGAACATTATTATTGAGACTAGCATTATATTTCAGATTCTTATTTATTACGTGTAAATTCCCCAGATGCTATGATTTAATTTGTACTATCTTTGAAACAACATAACTAGTCATTCAGGTGACTGGAGTAATGCAATGTTACTGCTTTGTTTCTGTTCCCTTCATGTCATCTCCTAACTGATTTATCTGCATGTCAGATGATGTGTAATATTTTATCAAAATATTTCTCTTAAACCATTTGGGTGTACTATCATGACAGGGAATGCAGCAGTTCAAAGAGATCTGCAGCCTGTATGTTGCACAAAATTTCTACCTTTTGTTAGTTACTTGTAGCCTACTCAATCATAATTGTTCCAAGTTCACAAGAAACAAACTACACATTTTTATTAGTGATAATGGGAACTGCAGACGCTGGAGAATCCAAGATAACGAAATGTGAGGCTGGATGAAAACAGCAGGCCCAGCAGCATCCCAGGAGCACAAAAGCTGACGTTTCGGGCCTAGACCTTTCGTCAGAGAGGGGGATGGGGTGAGGGTTCTGGAATAAATAGGGAGAGAGGGGGAGGCGGACCGAAGATGGAGAGAAAAGAAGATAGGTAGAGAGGAGAGTATAGGTGGGGAGGTAGGGAGGGGATAGGTCAGTCCAGGGAAGACGGACAGGTCAAGGAGGTGGGATGAGGTTAGTAGGTAGGAGATGGAGGTGCGGCTTGGGGTGGGAGGAAGGGATGGGTGAGAGGAAGAACAGGTTAGGGAGGCAGAGACAGGTTGGACTGGTTTTGGGATGCACTGGGTGGGGGGGAAGAGCTGGGCTGGTTGTGTGGTGCAGTGGGGGGGAGGGGACGAACTGGGCTGGTTTTCGGATGTGGTGGGGGTAGGGGAGATTTTGAAGCTGGTGAAGTCCACATTGATACCATTGGGCTGCAGGGTTCCCAAGCGGAATATAAGTTGCTGTTCCTGCAACCTTCGGGTGGCATCATTGTGGCAGTGCAGGAGGCCCATGATGGACATGCCATCTAAAGAATGGGAGGGGGAGTGGAAATGGTTCACCAACACCTTCCACCCCAACCTTCAGTTCACCTGGGCCATCTCCAGCACATCCCTCACCTTCCTGGATCTCTCTGTCTCCATCTCGGGCAACCAGCTTGTAACTGATGTCCATTTCAAGCCCACCGACTCCCACAGCTACCTAGAATACACCTCCTCCCACCCACCCTCCTGCAAAAATTCCATCCCCTATTCCCAATTCCTACGCCTCCGCCGCATCTGCTCCCACGATGAGGCATTCCACTCCCGCACATCCCAGATGTCCATTTTCTTCAAGGACCGCAACTTTCCCCCCACAGTGGTTGAGATCGCCCTTGACCGCGTCTCCCGTGTTTCCCGCAACACATCCCTCACACCCCGCCCCCGCCACAACCGCCCAAAGAGGAGCCCCCTCGTTCTCACACACCACCCCACCAACCTCCGGATACAACGCATCATCCTCCGACACTTCCGCCATCTACAATCCGACCCTACCACTCAAGACATTTTTCCATCCCCACCCCTGTCTGCTTTCCGGAGAGACCACTCTCTCCATGACTCACATGTTTGCTCCACACTGCCCTCCAATCCCACCACACCCAGCACCTTCCCCTGCAACCGCAGGAAATGCTACACTTGCCCCCACACCTCCTGCCTCACCCCTATCCCAGGCCCCAAGATGACTTTCCACATTAGGCAGAGGTTCACCTGCACATCTGCCAATGTGGTATACTGCATCCACTGTACCCGGTGTGGCTTCCTCTACATTGGGGAAACCAAGCGGAGGCTTGGGGACCGCTTTGCAGAACACCTCCGCTCGGTTCGCAATAAACAACTGCACCTCCCAGCCGCAAACCATTTCCACTCCCCCTCCCATTCTTTAGATGACATGTCCATCATGGGCCTCCTGCAGTGCCACAATGATGCCACCCGAAGGTTGCAGGAACAGCAACTCATATTCCGCTTGGGAACCCTGCAGCCATATGGTATCAATGTGAACTTCACCAGCTTTAAAATCTCCCCTTCCCCCCCACCGCATCCCAAAACCAGCCCAGTTCGTCCCCTCCCCCCACTGCACCACACAACCAGCCCAGCTCTTCCCCCCCCCCCCACCCCCACCCACTGCATCCCAAAACCAGTCCAACCTGTCTCTGCCTCCCTAACCTGTTCTTCCTCTCACCCATCCCTTCCTCCCACCCCAAGCCGCACCTCCATCTCCTACCTACTAACCTCATCCCACCTCCTTGACCTGTCCGTCTTCCTTGGACTGACCTATCCCCTCCCTACCTCCCCACCTCTACTCTCCTCTCCACCTATCTTCTTTTCTCTCCATCTTCGGTCTGCCTCCCCCTCTCTCCCTATTTATTCCAGAACCCTCATCCCATCCCCCTCTCTGAAGGGTCTAGGCCCGAAACGTCAGCTTTTGTGCTCCTGAGATGCTGCTGGGCCTGCTTTGTTCGTCCAGCCTCACATTTCGTTATCTACACATTTTTATTGACCTTTTCCTTTTGAATAAAAAATAAGAATTTCAGCAAAATAAGCATCATATTTCACAAAAAAATAACATACTGTACTTAATATCTACTTTTGCAGGTCACCAACATTTGCTGGTGGACTATTTGCTATCTCCAAACAATATTTTGAATTCATAGGCAGTTATGATGACCAAATGGAAATTTGGGGTGGTGAAAACATAGAAATGTCATTTCGCGTAAGTTCTAGTGCATTTCTTGTTTTTGTTGCAAGTGTTATTTGTGCTAATTTGTTCCAGTTTTGTTCCAAATTAAAAACTTTTCACTAATTTTAATCTCTCAACCTACTGTAATTTAAAACAAGTGATTGTGTTTAGGCTGTACTAGATTTTGCTATAGCATTTATTGCTGGTGCTATGTTTAATTAGCAATAAGTGAAATTTGAGCACAATGAGGTAGCCACACTGAGCATCTCACCAGCAAATGGATGACTTGCACTGGTACCTGATTATATGCAAAAAAAAAGTAACCATCTGGGCTATCCAATTAATTTGTAAATAAAAATGAAAACCTGAATGACCTGGCTTTTTGTCATGTTTTCCAAGACCACAGAAGATCTCAAAATGCTCCATATCCAATTAACTACTTTTGAAAGTGTATTCCAATGTTATGTAGGAAATGCAGAGATTTATTTTCATTATGGACTTTTTTCACTTATTTTAGTTTGGGCAGTCTGCAGTTTGTTTTTCCGTTCATGTGTGGGGGGAGAATAAAAATGCGCAATGACTTTCAAGGCTTAACTGTACTGCTTTTGAGGATTTCAGTCAGGTGCATTGAATGCATAACTAAATATAACTGGCATAGAATAAATTTTCATTTGCAATCTGTTGTTACAGGTTGAAATTTCAGTTTAGCAGAATAGCTGCTGAAGAAGACCAACTGTCCTAGAATATTGTGCTACATATGATTTGCTGTGTTAGCTATTGGCAGGCACCTGCACAGGGAATATTACATGCTGTATCATACTGCCACACTGTGTCACCTAAAACAATCTTCATAACGTACTTATACAGCACTTTAATGCATGTCCCATAATGTTGCACAAAGAAAATACATAATGTAACTTATTCTCCTAATATTTATGAAAGTGTCAGGAACTAGAATTTGACAATTCTTTGGGAGCCGACATGACCTGATGGATCAGATAGCTGCGACAGAGTTTTAAAATATCTAAGAAGGGAGACATCATGAAGCAATCAGACAAATTGGTTGCAGGTATATTTGAAAAAAGACAATTGTCAACGAGGCTTTTGAAGGCAGCAAAGGTTGATAGTTGAAAGACCATTCCATGGTACAAAGATAAGTGTTTTGCCAATGATATTGTAAGGGAGGGCAAGATGATCAGTAAACTAAACCTTGGAAAAGTAAAATATACAAGATCAGAATTTGGAATGAAAAAACCTTTCTGTGAGTTAGTATGAGAGTGTTGAAGGCATTTGAAAATAGAAGTTGATTTGTGAAATGATTTTTTTTTTTCGGAGGTGGGCAACCAGTAAGGATTGAGAGGACAGCATAATGGAGTAAATTAGGTAGGAAAGTTAAACTAGTTTGTGGGTGAACAGATTTTGGAATAAGTCAGATGTTTGTGAAAAGATGGCAATTATGAGGGAAGTTGGAAGCTGACTGAATTAAAAGTGTGGGTATGAGTGTTATTACTAGTTAGGGCAGGGATAGGGTTAGAGTCAAGATGTTATAGAAACTTACTTAGATGGATTAGTTTCTGTTCAGGTGTGGCTTCTGAAATGCACCGCAGAGTGAGATGATATGAAAAAGTTGCACAATATCCGATTCTGCCTCACTGAACAGTCAAAGTCAGAACGGATTCCTGGTTATTGCTTATTTTCTGATAAGAATTGAATAGAAAGCTTTTGATCCTGTTGCTGCTAAGTTTTTGTGTACTGGTTTGTATAGGATTTGACATCAAATGCAGTGCAGGGGAGTTGATACCAATTTGTGAAAATATGGCTTTGTAAGTTTTTTTTGTGCATTATGTTATCATTTCAAGCACCTTTTAACTGTAATCTTATGTGTGACTATTGATTTTTCAGTTTTAATAGCAATCCAGTTTGAGTTTGCCTCCAACATAGTGCTTTAACTGATGTGGCAAAGCTTTGTTCTCTCCTATAACAAATTGCCAATGGATATCGTACTTTTAGGAACGCACCAAGCCTTTATTAGAATTAATTATCATCAGCAAGTATTACATCAGTGAGTGGGTTAAAATTAAAATTTTGGTTTACAACAGAAGAGCATACTGCTTGTGATCTAAGTTGGAGTATCAGCCCTTTGTCTACAGGTCACATACAGTGATATGATGACATAAGCAGGTCTCTTAAAGGCATACTAACACATGAGATACATATACAACACCATACCCCAATTTTTTCCCCTAACATAAAGCAAATGCATTTTTGATTATACATTGTAGCTAAGACATGGTTTGCAAGACTTGAATTTCAAACTTGAGTATAATGCTTTGGAGCTTTGACAACTCATGCTGATATGCCGATTTGTATACCTGTTTGAGATGTGCGCATTGTTGCGTGTTGCAGTTGTTTGAAAAATTTAGTTGTCTTACTGCTGATTGCTTTCACTGCATCTTTGTTAGTGTTCTTCCTCATTTTGTGTGCGCATGATTTTACTTGAGTCCTAGAGTAATACAGCATGGAAGCAGGTTCTTCAGAATTGTCAAACTGGTCTGTGGTGCCCACTCAGCTAGTTTCAATGGCCCACATTTTGTCCACATCACTCTTAACACTTCCCATCAGTGTACCAACCAAATTTTTTTTTAAAATGTTGCTATAGTAACTGCCTCAACCACTTCCACTGTCAGCTCATTCCAAAGACGCGCCACTGTGTTGGAAGAAGTTGCCCCTCCGGTCCTCTTTAAATCTTTTCCCTCTTAACTAAACCTATGCCATCTAGCTTTCAATTCTCCATCCCTGGGGAAAAAAGACTAGATGTATTCATCCTAAATGTGCCCTTCACGATATTATATACCTCAATAATGCCACCTTTCATTCTTCTACTTTCTAAGGAATAAAGTCCTAGCCTGGCCAAGCTCTCCCTGTAACTCAGGCCTACCAGTCCTGGCAATGTCCTCGTAAATCATCTTTGCACATTTTCCAGTTTAGCTATGCCTTTCCTATAACAGGGTGACCAAAACTGTACACAACTCCAAATGCAACCTCACCAATGACTTATAAAACTGTAATATAACATCCCAACTCCTATACTCAATGCCTCGACCGATTTGAAGGCCAGCATGCCAAATGCCTCCATCATTACCCTGTTTACCTGTGACATAAGAACATAAGAACCAGGAGCAGGAATGGGCCATCTGGCTCTTTTAGGCCTGCTCCACCATTCAGTAAGATAATGGCTGAAATGTCATGGACTAAGTTCCACTTACCCATTCTCTGACTATAACATAATTATCTATCTTGGCTTTGGAAGCCTCAGCTAGTTCATTGGGCAGTGATTCCACCGATTTGCAACCCTTTGAGTGAAGAAGTTCTCCTTCAATTCAGTCTTAAATCTAGTCCCTCTAATTTTAGGGCTATTCCTTCTTGTTCTAGTTTCACACACCAGTGGGGGCAAAAAAGTCTCCCTGCTACTATTTCATCTATTTCCTTCATAATTTTATATGTTTCTATAATAAGGGTCCCCATGGTAGGCTCATTCAGAAGGTCAGGAGGAATGGGATACAGGGGAACTTAGCTGTCTGGATATAGAATTGGCTGGCCAACAGAAGACAGCGAGTGGTAGTAGAAGGAAAATATTCTGCCTGGAAGTCAGCGGTGAGTGCTGTTCCACAGAGCTCTGTCCTTGGGCTACTACTGTTTGTAATTTTTATTAATGACTTGGATGAGGGGATTGAAGGATGAGTCAGCAAGTTTGCAGATGACACGAAGGTTGGAGGTGTCATTGACAGTATAGAGGGCTGTTGTAGGCTACAGGGAGACGTTGACAGGATGCAGAGATGGGCTGAGAGATGGCAGATGGAGTTCAATCTGGATAAATGCAAGGTGATGCATTTTGGAAGGTCGAATTTGAAAGATGAGTACAGGATTAAGGATAGGATTCTTGGCAGTGTGGAGGAACAGAGGGATCTTGGTGTGCAGATACATAGATCCCTTATAATGGCCACCCAAGTGGACAGGGTTGTTAAGAAAGCATATGGTGTTTTGGCTTTCATTAGCAGGGGGATTGAGTTTGAGTCATGAGATCTTGTTGCAGCTCTATAAAACTTTGGTTAGACCGCACTTTGAATACTGTGTCCAGTTCTGTTCGCCCTATTATAGGAAAGATGTGGATGCTTTGGAGAGGGTTCAGAGGAGGTTTACCAGGATGCTGCCTGGACTGGAGGTCTTATCTTGTGAAGAGAGGTTGACTGAGCTCGGACTTTTTTCATTGGAGAAAAGGAGGAGGAGAGGGGACCTAATTGAGGTATACAAGATAATGAGAGGCATAGATAGAGTTGATAGCCAGAGACTATTTCCCAGGGCAGAAGTGGCTAGCACGAGGGGTCATAGGTTTAAGCTGGTTGGAGGCAAGTATAGAGGGATGTCAGAGGTGGCTTCTTTACACAGAGAGTTGTGAGAGCATGGAATGCGTTGCCAGCAGCAGTTGTGGAAGCAAGGTCATTGGGGACATTTAAGAGACTGCTGGACATGCATATGGTCACAGAAATTTGAGGGTACATACATGAGGATCAGTGGTCGACACAACATTGTGGGCTGAAGGGCCTGTTCTGTGCTGTACTGTTCTATGTTCTAAGATTTCCCCCATCCATTTTTCTAAATTCCAGTATAATTCCAGTCTGTTCAGCCTCTCCTCATAAACCAGCCCCCTCATCTCTAGAATCAACCGAGTGAATCTCATCTGCACCCCCTTCACTGCTAGTACGTCCTGTCTCAAATAAGCAGACGAAAACTGCATGCAGTACTCCAGTTGTGGCCTCACTAGCTCCCTATACAGCTGCACCATAACTTCTCTACTTTTAAACTCAATCTCTCCAGCAATGAAGGACAAAATTCTGTGTTCTTAATTACCTGTTGTACCTGCAAACCAACCTTCTGCGATTCGTGCACAAGGACACCCAAGTCCCTCTGCACAGCAGCATGGTGCAATTTTTTACCGTTCAACTAATAGTCCTTTTAACTGTTATTCCTACCAACGTTGATGACCTCTCACTTATCAACATTGAATTCCATCTGCCTGACTTCTGCCCACTCAGTTAAACTATCTATATCCCTCTGTAGAGTTTCAAAGTCCTCTGCTCTTCCACTCCTCTTAGTGTCATCCACAAACTTCGACACACTGCATGTGGTCCCCAACTCCAAACCATCTATGTAAATTGTAAACTATTGCAGTCCCAACACGGAGGCACACTACAAGTCATTGCCAACCAGAAAAGCACTCATTTATCCCTACTCCTTGCTTCCAGTCCTCAATCCATGCTAGTACATTGCCTGTGACACTGTGCACCTTTTATCTTATGCAGTGTCCTGTCGTGTGTCACCTTGTTGAATGCCTTTTGGAAATCCCAGACACACCACATCTGCTTGGTCCCCATTGTCTACCGCACTTGTAATGTCTCCATAGAATTCCAGTAAATTAGCCCACTGTGACCTGCCTTTCATGAATCTTACTGTGTCCGCCCACTGGGACAATATCTATCTAGATGTCTTGCTATTTCTTCCTTCGTGATAAACTCAAGCATTTTCCCTCCTATAGAAGTTAAACAAGCTGAGCAATATTTCCCCATCATTTTTTCTACCTCTTTTTTTTTGAACAGTGGCTTCACATTGGCTGTTTTCCAGTCTGCTGGAACTGCCCCAGAATCCAGCAAATTTTGGAAAATTACCACGTGTGCATTAGCTATTCCTCCTGACATCTCTATTGCACAATTTCCAGTTTAACTATGTCTTTCCTATAAGTGTCCAAAACTGTACACAATACTGCAAGTGCAGCCTCACCAACTTAAACAACTGTGATGCCGCTTTGAACGAACCTATGTACTTGTACTTCTACGTCCGTCTGATCCACAACACTCCTCAGGACCTTCCCATTTACTGTATAACTCCTACCTTGGTTTGACTTTACAAAGTGCAACACCTCACACTTGGATGTATTGAATTGCATTTTCCAATCCTCAGCCCACTTCTCCATCTGATCAAGAACCCTCTAATTTTTCATAACCTTTCCTGCTATCAATGATATTTCCTAATTTTGTGTCATCGGCAAACTTACTAGTCATGCCTTGTGCATTCACATTCAGAACTTTTATGTAAATAAGAAATAACAGAGGACCCATACATTATTCTACCACAATGAAAAATGACTTTGCATGACCTGAGCTGGCTGTTTCTCTTAGAATCCTTTGCAGATATCCAAGTATTTGAGTTTCTAACTGGCATTCTCTGCCTAGTTCAATTTTTTGGTAGTTCTGTGAGTGTTGCACAGAAATGCTGCGAATCAATGCAAACATTTTACTTTGTTAGTAGAATGATCATGTCTAAGGTACCGTGCAGATTATTCAACCCATACAAAGCTAATTTATTCCTATTGACTATTCTTGAAGATGAAAATATTCTTTAGCCACATCCAGTATAAACATTTAAAATCAGCAACTACTAAAGATAAGTAGCTGCAAGAAGTGTGAAAGATTATCCAGGGATAGCTTGAGAGTATCAAAGAAGTATCTGAGAAAATTTCACTATTTTATCGTACTGTCAAAATCAGTGTATATTGCAAGTCATTTCAAGAGTAAACACTGCTAACATCAAAAGCATAATACATAAAACTATGTTACATCAATGATGCTTGGATATTGAATATACACGATAGTTAGCACACAAGTCTGTGTACTGGCCAGGCGTGAATCTGGAAATTCAACAACTTATGAATGCATGAGACATCCCATAAATATCAACGCAAGCAGTGGAGGAAGCTTCTGTGTCGAAACGATGCTCCATCCATTCGATGGACAAAAGCAGCCACAGATCTAATCTCAATTTTTTTTATATAAAATGGATTGCTACTTAAAATTTTCCATTGTTTGATTTAGTAATACCATAAATATGACTTGTGGACACAGCATTATTTTCATTTACCCAGTGCCCTGGATCAGAGAGTTTCTCAACACATCACTGCCATAGGTTGCAGGAACAGCAACTCATATTCCGCTTGGGAACACTGCAGCCCAATGGCATCAATGTGGATTTCACCAGCTTCAAAATCTACCCCCCCCCCCCTCCAACCTTTGCATCCCAAAACCAGCCCAGCTCGTCCCTGCCTCCTAACCTGTTCTTCCTCTCACTTATCCCCTCCTCCCGCCTCAAGCCGCACCTCCATTTCCTACCTACTAACCTCGTCCCACCCCCTTGACCTGTCCGTCCTCCCTGTTCTGACCTATCCCCTCCCTACCCCCCCACCCATACTCTCCTCTCCACCTATCTTCTCCTCTATCAATCTTTGATCTGCCTCCCCCTCTCTCCCTATTTATTTCAGAACCCTCTCCCCATCCCCCTTTTCTGATGAAGGGTCTAGGCCCGAAACGTCAGCTTTTGTGCACCTAAGATGCTGCTTGGCCTACTGTGTTCATCCAGCTCCACACTTTGTTATCTCTGTTATACCGCACACGAGTGAACCGTTTCAAGATATGTTTATCACATCAAATTGTGACTCAACTGTCCATCCTCAAATTGTCTAGCGCAGCACATGGTATGTAATATCTAATAATGATTAAGCATTGATATGTATGGGATGCCTGAGATTTTTTTTCTGCTATGTGGTTGTGAAGTAAAAATTTCATTTATGACTTGGAAAGTGTACTTGCTTATATTGAATCATGGATAAAAATATTGACTTTGTTTGGTATTGTCCATTTATATATGCCATGCTTAGTGCTCAATGGATTTCCTTTTGTAAATGGAACTACTTAGTTCTCTTAAATTGAACCAACATAAGCTGAAGTTGTGTGATTTAGCCTCAGTTAATAATTTCTTTGTTTAAATGTTTTCCAATTCATGTTTGCTTAAATAAATGAAGTTACAGAAGTACAGCTATTATAATGAAGTGTTCAAATCAGACTTGAGTGAAAGAACTAGTCATCTCTTCTGTTTTGTGGAATGCTAAAATTGATTGGTTTACGTCAGGATAGTAATGTTAGTTCTTGATTTGGCCTTTAACTTTCAACGTTACGATTACAACTTAATCTAATTGGACCTATTAATAATAGAACTCATCCCAAGGGTCATCACAGATCCAAAATCAAAGAACAGTTGACAATGAATCTTGAGACATTATTAGCAGAGGTAAAACCCTGGACAAAGGTGACTTGACTGGTGTAGTCTTGTCAGGATTAATATTATTTCTCCGTTCATTGTCCTGCAGTTCCTTGGTCTTTATGCAGCATGGTCGGAGAATTTTAAATTGGCCTCAATATCTTTCTGTTTTAAAGGGAGTTAAATTCATGATTTATGGAAGCTCATTTTCAGTTGTGGAATAGAACAATCTGATTTATAGCTATCAGTTTAGACTAAAATGTTACTGTTTACTACAAGCACATTCCTGGAACATTTTTGTGATTGTTACTTCAGTTTCTTGCAGAGATTTTCATGTTTCCTTTCTTTTTTTAAAAGGCTTCTTGTACAATCTAGTTGTTCTATTAAATTTATTCTGACTTTAGCAATGAGTTAACAGATTTTTCCTTACTTGTTGACCTTCTCTATTTTCTATAGTGTTCTAGCTATAATCTGCTTCAAATTTATTAATACCAGTGTTTTTTCTTTTTATTGGTAGGTTTGGTTATGTGGAGGACAGTTGGAAATTCTGCCGTGTTCTGTAGTGGGCCATGTATTTCGCACCAAAAGTCCACATACATTTCCCAAAGGTACTCAAGTGATAGCTCGCAACTTGGTCCGTCTGGCAGAAGTCTGGATGGATGACTATAAACAGATATTTTACAGACGAAATCAACAGGCAATGCAGATGTCTAAAGAGGTAGGTGGCATTGTTAAAAAAGTACTTTGGCATTAGCTTGGTTGACAGCAGTTTACAAAGATTGTACATCAAGTGTAAAGCTTTATGTTTTGTCTTTGGGTTTTGAATTGTTTTGAAGCTTTTCAATAGGATGGGTAGCACAAATACATCAAGAAATGTATAGTTCTTCTACTTGTTTGACCTGTTTTGCTTGAGAAATGAAATTCAAAACAAGCACCAAAGAACAATAACGTGGCAACAATAAGGTTATAGCTTTAGTTTGTGTTGTGATTTTGTATGTTTTTGTTTAACATTTTTCTCTGAAGGTTCAAATACATATTTACAGTTAACTGAATTTTCACAGAATACTTTAATTCTGTGCACTACAAAGTTGCTTCATAATTAAATGATGTTTCAATCTCAGTCCATTTTTGACAACAATAAAGCTCTTTCTCTTTTCATTTATTCATTATGATATATAATTTTTTAAAGGCCACCATCGTTTCGGCTGTCCCTATTTGTTCTTGAACTATTACGATTATAATAATGGTACTTCCTAAGTGCTAGATTGATGGCTCAAAATGCTGCAGCATTCTATGTTGAAGGACTTATGATATTTCTTTAAGTCAGAATGTTACGTGGCTTGGAGGGTAACATAATAATGGTGTTATGATTGATGCTCAGACAAGGGTCCTCAATTTGTTATGATTCTAGACAGGACACTCCCAAATCATCTATTTCCATCAAAATGTGTTTTATAGCATCTGTACTTAAATCAAACTGTAGAGTCTGCAGAAGACATAAAATAAAAAAAAGCACAAAAGATTCATACAGTGATCAGCAGACACTGCACAGCGCATATTACCAGAAAGCTATTGAAGTAATATAAAAAGTGCCAGCAGAAAAATAATGGGCTTAGTGGCTTCATGCTGTGCTGTATGATTCTATTATTCAGAAGTAGAAATTTTCCATGAAGAACTGCAAGGTATACAGGAATTACATATTCTGCACTGAAGTGACATTGCCTACGTACTAAATGCTTCCTTGTTCCCTTCAAATTGCAGTTCCCCTTTCCAACATTATTTCCTTTAACTTTGTTGGACCAGAAACGACGTTCTGAAACAGAACATAAAAATTAGGAGTGGAAACAGGCAATTCAGCTCTTCCAGCCCGCATTGCCATTTAACATAATCATGGCTGATCTTATCCTGGTCTCAGCCCCACTGGGATAAGGTCAGCCATGATCATGTTAAAGAAATAGTCACAGAAGCAAAAGAATAATTAGAAATAGGAGCAAAACAGACATGTACTATCCCATCTGTCAAATTAGCTTAGCAATAAATAAAATCATAACAGAAAATCTAAATCAACTCCACCTCCCTGCTTATTCCATCAGTTTCATTTATTGCCCAAAAATATATTGATACCCTGCATTTGAATAAAGTCCTCTATTGACAATCCACAACCCTGAGAGAGAATTCTAATGTTTCATTAACTTTATCTCACTCCCTGAAAGCAGTAACTCCTCATCTCAGTGCCTTAAAGAAATTGAAGATGTGTTAGATCAAAGGAAGTGGCTTTTAATGATGTGAGAAAGAAATGGTAAGCCTGAAGATTGGGACAACAAGTGGAAAGGGAATCAACCAAGAGGGGAAAAAAATTAACCTGACCTTGTCCTCAGCAATATATCCATCTGTGAAATTATTATTAGAAGTGACCACTACACACACCTTTTTATGGAGATTTAAGTCCCATCTTCACATTGAAGATATCCATATCAGTTGCATTGCACTACCGCTATACAAAATGGGACTGACTTTAAACAGATCTAGTAACAAAAATCTGGGCAACCAGGACTATCCGCAAATGAATTGTATTCAGACACATTGTCTTGGCATAGACCCCTCTTCTTCAACACAGGGAAGTTTGGAAATCGATCATGGTTGAATAAAAAGGAGGGAATGTCAGGAGCAGCACTACAATTACCTTAAAATTAGGCATAAACCTGGTGAACAAAAGACGACTTGCATATCAAATGGTGGAAGCAGTAAATGATGGTCAAGGCTAAGGAATCTACAACCAACAGATCAGGTCTGTGCTCTGCTGTCCCGCCATATCCAGCTGTCAATGGTGGTAGACAATTAAACGGAGGAGGAGGTGGCTCCACAAACACCCCATTTTCAATAATAGGTGAGCCTGGTATATCAGCGCCAAAGATGTAACTGAAGCATTTTCAGCCATAGGTGCAGAATATATGATTCTTGAAATCCTCCTGAAGTCTGAGCATTCCAGATGCCAGTATTTGATTGATTTGGTTTGCTTCATCTGACATTGGGAAATGGTTGGAGACGTTGCAAAGGCTGTAAGCCGAATATAATTCTGGTAATAGTAGTGAAGATGTGCTCCAAAACTTGCCAGCTCTGGCTAGTAGAGCTAGAACTGGAATCTTCAGTAGTGTTGAAACTTTGCCAGTTCTCCTGTCCTGCATAAAAAGCAGGAGAAACCCAACCTGGCCAGTTACTGCCCTATCAAACTGCTCTCCATCATCAGCAAAGTGGTAGAAGAGATAGGTGACAGTGTTATAAAGCAACCTTGCACAGTAATGACCTGCTAATTTTGTCAGACACTTGACTCATGACCTCATTACAGCCTGGACAAAAGGGCTGAAATTTAGAAGGGAGGTGAGGGTTACTGTCCTTGACATCAAAATAACATTTGCCTGAGCATTGCACTCAGGAGCCCCATCAAAATTTGAGTTAATGGGAATTGAGGTAAAACTCCTTGCTAGTTAGTCATACATAGCATAAAGGAAGCTTGTTTGATGTCAGTCTTCTCAGCCCCAAGACATTTCTGCATGAACTTCTCAGGTCCAATATTTTCTAATCAACCTATTTGGTGACGTTATTACACCACTCTAGAGCAGCTGGGATTTAAAACCTAAGTGTTCTGGCTCAGAGGTCAGGACATTCACTGCACCATAAAAGTTCTAAAGTAACTTGGGTAGAGAGAGAGGTCCAATCACCTTCAAATTCTCCATCAATGATCAATCTGCTATCATAAGGTCAGATGATGTTCCAATGTACAGCATTATTGAGATGCCAATACTGAAGCAGTGTGCATTCGTACACAACAAGACTAGGATCATATCCAGGCTTGGGATGGTTCACACCACACAAGTGCCAGGCAATGACCATCTCCAACAAGAGAGATTTTAACCATCACCCCTTTATAGTCAATGGCAGCACTATCATTGATTCTCCCACTATCAGCATCCTTTTGGATTACCATTGATCAGAAACTGAATTGAATTGCCATATAAATGTTGCGACTGTAAGTGTCAGAGGCTAAGAATTCTGCAGAGAATAATTTACTGATTTCTCCAAATACCTATCAAACATCATCTGCAAAGTATGAGACAGGAGTGTGATGAATTACATTTCACTTGCCTGGATGAGTGCAGTTCCAACAATACTTAAGCTTGGCATCACCCAGTACAAAGCAGCGCCATTCACAACCTTCACTTTTCCCTCCCTGTACCACTGACATTTGCTGGCTGTAGTGTATGGATATCTATAAGATGCACTATAGTAAATCACAAGGCCTCCTTCAAAAGCACCTTCTGAACTCATGGATTCTACATCTTGAATGATAAGGTGAGCAGGTGCACAGGAACATTTGCAAGATATCCTTTGAACTACTCGTGATCCTGGCTGAACCATGGCACCATTCCTTCATTATTGCTGGATCAAAATCCAGGTGCTCCCTCCTAACAGCACAATCCTTAAATCCAAGGATTTCTGTGATTTCAGAATGTAGCTCCACCATCTTTCCCAGGGCAAACATTAAAATTTTGGATTAATTGATCAGCATAATACTTTTGGAGGAAAGGAAATGAATTTGCATTGCACTGATGGGACTTCAGAAACTTGTTGTTTAAAAAAAAATCACCATGGCTATGGAAATAATTTGAAGTTAATTATTAACTACACATACAAGAAAATCCACATTTTACTGGCTCAAAAACCAAAAATCCAAACTTGCATATATTCAAGTCCAAATCACAGAATTCAGAAAACAATGAAACTATTGATAAATCTGGTTAAAACATTTGAAGTCCAATTCATGTTTTTCAATCATTTGTATGAGTCCAGTTAACATTTGAAAGGTTCCTTCTGGTGCCAACATCCTCATCAAGCATTTGCAAAATGAGACAAGCCACCTCAATGCCCAGAAGTACCAACCCTAACCTCTTTCTGCGTGAAGAGTAGGCTCATTGGAAATCTAATGGAGCTATCGGTGAAAGGATTGAGAATGAGAAGATACAGAGTCACTATCTTGGCTCTGGAATGTGCTGCCTGAATCGGGTTCAATGAGGTATTCAGAAGGAAATTAGTATAATTTTTAAAGAAGAATCCGAGTCCTTTGTTCAGTAGCACAAATCAAACAGTCTTTAATCAAAGCTCCTTTACTGTGTGTGGGAGAGGCCAGAGACTGCTCTGAATCTGGCTTTCACGTGGAGCCCAGTTGTTGTCTTAATTAAAGCTCAGATCGGAGGTCAGAGACACTCCATCTTTCCCAAAAAAGTACAAGTTGTTTACACATAACCATGTTACAATGGTCACGTGCACCATTGCCATCAGTGCTTGCCACATTCCCTCTGATCTGCACATCGAATTGTGAATACATGATCAGTGATGGACAACTTAATGGTCCACCTTGTGTCTTCCCATCATGTTGTGATGTTTACCAGACCCGCTTTCACCCGCTCTTTGGGCTCTTATGATTATTAACCACCGATTAGTTATACCCCTTCCTAGACATTTGCCAGCCAATGTTTATTACTATGACTTTTCAAATTCAGGCATGCAATTCATATCCGTTACTGATCTTAGTATATAAGATTTAAAAAGAATATTAATTTCTAACAATGGTTATAATATTTGTTATATCAACTCTAATATAAAGTTATACATAGTTAAACCTAATACTATGATTCTGTGACAAAACTAACAATTTTGGGATCAGCTTCCCTCTTATCAGACTTGTGAAGTGGCAAGTTGTTTATTCTCTAGGTCATAGTGACCCAGTTGCAACATTGTTTCTGCTCCTCTTGCCACGTCATTTGTGAGGTCAAATTGTTTATACCTTTTTGTTGTTCTAATCTTGCAGACGGAAAAACAAGGTTTCTTCAGAACAAGCCTTTACATTCAAGGCTAACTGCTAACTTCAGAAATTTAATTTCCCAATATCTAATAAATTTAAACTTCTATTCTCATGCACTATGTGCATGAAATGTATGTAATCTTAAATACAGTTATAATTATTTAAACTGCCTCATCTCAGGTCAGGCTTGACCTTTCTATTTCATATAAAAATTGGAAATCTCAAATCAGGTGGTTTTCATCTGAGCTGCCTTATAAGAGTCTCGCTGTTTGCGTTCTAGTCCATTTTGTTGTCCGTGAAGGCCATGACTTGAGCTGTATGAAATGCTATATTGTCTGAAATTTCCTTTTGATTGCTTTGTATCAGCTAAAAAGAAAACCTCTGATAACAATTTTGTCACATTCCGCATAGGCAGCTACAACACAGGGTTCCAGGGACAAGGCAGGAAAATTCCATGAAGTGAAATACTTGTTGACCCATCCAGTGCAGATATTATAACTCAACTTGCCCCCTGCTGCACAGTAACAATTTTGTGACTCTTACTGTGACTCCATGAATTATCCACAGTGCGTTGGGCAATTTTGGTGACCCATTTGCACTTGGCTATACATGTCTTTCAAGTCTGCTCGTCAATGATTCAAGTTGAGAGGCTTTGGAGGTAACATAAATCTGCTGACCAAAACTTAGGTTGATGTGCTAGTGTGCATATCTGGAAATTGTTTGGCTTCCAATGAGCTCCATGCATTGCTGTTTTTGGCAGAATTTGGGGTTGCTTTCAAGTAACTTAAGGTGTGCTGTTTAATATAGAAATATGGTTCTGAGGTGGCTTCCTGGCAAGCTTGTATTTTGCTGGGATTTCACTCCTCATCCACCTACAAAGCTCTGCGCTCATCAGTATTAAAACTCTCATTCTGATTTTTGAAGCTGGAAAGTTGCTGTTTTGGCAACAAAAGTTATACCATTGGACATTGTTTTGAAAGTTGATAGTTCTCATTGTCATTCTTAGTAATAGTGGCTGCAATCAGATCAATTTTTAACGTTCAGATCAACTCAAAAAAGCCAATGTTTAACTTCTGAAACCGGAATTTCTATATTTGTTTATCTCTGTAACCATTTTCAATTGTGCACTAAGTACATTTATTGTTGGATGGAATTGTGCAAAATTTATAACTCCTATTCCCTTACTACAAAGTTTAAAAACAAATCAACATAGATGAATCTTTTGAATGCAGGAGACCTGAAGGATACGATTCATTATTCTTTTGGAGTGCTACAAAAAATTTTTGTTTTGCTGGCACAAATATAAATGTAGAAACCTAGAAAATGGCAGTAGGAATAGACCATTTAGCCCATCAAGCCCATTCTGTCATTTATTAATTATGGCTGAACTTCGATGAAATACACATTCTCTTCTTAACACCTTTTAGCTCCCGGAAATGTATATTCCTTTCTTAAATATGTTCAATCACCCAAAAGAAATGCATAACTGTTAAAACGCAAGTATTATTTATTTGGGTATTAATAATTGCCTCTGAATGAAACCATTCAGTCTATTGCAACCAAATCACCCTTCAGACCTTCATATTTTTGTTTTTGATTTGGGACAGTAGTTTTGGATTGAACTGTGTTCCATTTCAATGAATAATTTATATCATGCTGTGTAGATAGTCAGGCATTAGATATTGTTATAGCCTGTGTAGCTTTTGCTGGATTGATAGATTGGATCTCTACCATAATTTTGACTTTGATCTCCTGGCTGTTAATCAAAGTTGGAGATATTCATACTGGACCCTGAGCTGCTGACCAAGTTTTATCTTCACAGGCAATTCCTGTACAGTCAGTGTCTTGGGCCCTCAGGGACATTCCATTGTGTGTTTGCTATTCAGAGACTGCAAGATCTGGTCTAATATGAGGGACATTGTCAAATAGTATGATCTGTACTGTAGTTTGAGTAAAACTGTTCAGGAATTAGATGTGTTACAAAAATGTCCTACTTATCCAAAGAAAACATTTTTAATACTAAGTATATGTTTTGATTAGACTTTTGACCTATAACTACTTGTTAGTAAGTCCTTTCATGGACTATGACAGTATATTTATTTGGTTAGTCAGAATTTCATTAATATTTTAGTGCTTTTTTACAGAAAACATATGGAGATATTACTGAAAGACTAGAGTTAAAAGAGCGTCTCCATTGTCATAATTTCACTTGGTACTTGAAGAATGTTTATCCTGAAGTGTTTATGCCAGATATGTCTCCTGTACATTATGGGTCGGTGAGTGTTTTATTTTAAGTTGCATTATTTGTCATGAATTAAATTTTAACTTTTGATTTCTCCCCACAGACCCTGCTAGACCTGCTGATCTTTTCTGTAATTTCTGCTTCTGTTTCTGATTTACAGCTTCCACATTTCTTTGGTTTTTAATTCATGTTGTGCTGTTTCATTAATGAAGGAGTTGTGTTTTATTTTAAATTTCAGAGTTTGATGTGATTTGTAGCCTTGACTAGTTGCCCCTCACTCATTCGCAGTCAGCATAATCTCGAGCAGCTGGTAAGGTGAGGTCCCAGAGGCAGACAGGCAGCATCATCTAGAGGCAAGCGTAGCACTCCAAGGTGGCAGTCAGGCAGAGTTAACTTAATAGAATTTGTTTGGAATTGGTTCTTGCTCCAACACAGAGAAAGGAACTTCCAATTTTGAGTCTCTGGTAAAAGTTTGAGGTCTTTTCTGTTCTTAAGTTTTTTAGTATTATATACAACTTGGTGATAAAATTCATATAATGCACAAAAAGCAAATGCACTTCATTATTTAATGATAGCAAGACAAAGATATATCAAGGCTGCAGCATGTTGGAAGCTCCTTGTATACCATAACGATCCAGGACAAAGCTGCAGTAAGTGAAGTTTGAACAGATTCCATCCAGAATTTAATGAACTCGATGTACAGACAAAATACACATCAAGAAGGGAGTAACTTATCGAGATTTTTTTTCTTGCAAGAGACAGATACACCATTTTGGAGAGGGTCTTCTGACTTGGTCAGTGGTCAGCATGTGTTAAGTAGGTAAGGGCACCCAGAGAGCAGCATCTGCAATTGTCCAGTAAGGTGGTGGCTTTCTAAGCTTCCTTGATGTGAGTGGGGGCTGGATGATGGATGAGTGAACTGACCGTCTCACCATTTTAGAAAATTTTCAAGCACGAGAACAATAAGGAATATAGTTGTAGTGATTGACACGTTTCTCTACAGCAAAGAGCGCAGTTTCAGATTTCTGGGATATCTGTGTAGTGCCAGAGTTAGGGATATCTGCTCAGTGTTGGAAAGAAATTTTGAGTCGGCAGGGTGGATCCAGTGGTCATGGTCCATGTGAGTACCAATAATATTGGTAGAAGTTGGGAGGAGGTTATACATGGCAATTATGAGAGTAGGACACTAAATTACAAAGCAGAACTTCAGGAGTTATAGTCTTTCAATTGTGTGAGCTGTGTGTAAATTGTCAGAATACATAAAATTAGAGTGATGCGCGGTTAGACTAATGGAGAAGTGGATTCTAGTTAACAGGTTACTTGCATCAGTACTGGGGAGAATGGCGACTGTACAGTTGGGGGTGATCTGCACCTGAATGGTGCTGGGGCCAGTTTCCTTATCAACGGGATAGCATGGGAAGTAAAGAGTGTTTTGAATGAGATAGTGGGGCAGGGAATTAAATGTGCAAAGATGTCATATCATTTGAGTCAAGGTAAGAGATGGAAATAGTAATGCCATAAATGAGGGTCTGGGAGGGGTAGAGAGGTAAAACAAAAGCTAAAACTACACCAACAATCAAGGTTAGATGTTACAAAGATTTAAAAAAAAACTAAAGGAATGTAGAATTCATAACAAAGTAAACAAATTTATGGCATGCATTAAATAAATAAGACCTAATAGCTATTTGAAAATGTGGCTGCAGAATGCTGATAAATTTGACACCCAAGAAGAATAGGATGTTAAGATGGAGGCATAACACTAATAAGACGTGGCATTTTTACAATCGTCAGACGTTACTTTGGTTCAAGAGTGAGACTTGGATTGCAATGAGGAATAATAGGGAAAAAAGTCACAAGTGGAAGTAGTCTACAGCTTCCACCCTCAACCCTCAAATAAAAGACAACAGCAACCATCATGTGGGACAGAGTATGAAAGAAGAAATATTGGGTGCTGAGACTAAAAAGAGGATGACAATAATTATGGATGACTTTTTCAATATAAACATGAAAAATTATTAGCCTGGATGGTGACTTCACAGATTGCTTTTGAGATAGGTAGTTTCATAGAGCAGCACATTCTGGCATCGATCAGACGGAAGGTTATACAAGAGTTTACCGTGTATAATGTGACAGGATTAGTTAGTGACTTATGAGCTCAACACACTTCCAAGAATCCATGACCACAATATGTTTGAACTTTGCATTCACTTTATGAGGGAAAAATTTACATCTAAGCCTAAATCAGGGTGGCTGAGTAGGTATGAAAGCTGAACTAGCTGAAAGCAAATGGCATCATAGACCAATAGAGAGAGACAGTGGCAAACCTTTTAGGGAGTATTGCAGATTACTCAATGATTATATTCCTTCTGTAAGGAAAATGCTAATGAAGTTAAGGAAACTTCCAAACCTAAAGATGAAGCTTATAAATATGTAAAGATGAGTGGCAGGTCAGATCAAAATAGAAAGAACAGCAGAAAATGATTAAAACATTTACCAGCAGAAAAAATATTTAGAGTATCAGAGGAAGCTAGCTAGGATGTTAAATAAAAATGGATGGTGAGAGTTTCTACAGGTGTTTAAAAAGGAAAATGATAATTAAAGTGAACTAGATTCAGAATGTAGAGTTAGTAGTAGATGACAAAGAAATATCAGATGAATTGAACAAATATTGCTTTTGTCTTCAATACAGAGGATACAAAAAAAGTCCCAGTAATAACTAAATCAGGATGTGGAAGGGAGATTGGAGGCTAGTGAAATTACAATAACAAGGGAAGACACAAAACTAACTGATGGACCTCCAGATTGACAGGTCTTGGGATCCAGATGGAGTTCATGTCAGGATCTTAAAAGTTGATGCTATTTATGTATTGGTGTTAATTGGCCAAAATTTGTTTGATTCGGCAAAGGTTCCACCAGGTTGGAAAATAGCAGATATAACTCCTCCGTTCAAGGAAGGCAAGAGGCAGAACACAGGAAACGTTTGGTCACTTGTCCAATCGATTGTTACAGCGATTATAGTTGAACCCTTTGGCAAAACCATGCTGACCTTCCTAATTACCTTGAGTTTCTTTTAAAGGGAAATCATGTTTAAACAATTTATTGGAGTACTTGGAAGGCAAAAACATTCGCTATGTCTAAAGAAAGTGTAAGCATTATACTTTAAGCATACTTGGATTTGCAGGAGGCTTTTGATAATGTACCACATCAAAGATTATTGCACAAAATAGGAGTCTATGGTTATAGGGTGTAACAGATTAGGTTGTATAGAAGTTTGGTTGGCAAAAAATGGTATGTGTCATTGGGTCTTTGTCTCATTGGGAGTACATGATAAGTGGAATCTTGCAGAGATCTGTGCATGGGTTTCTTAGAATTCTAAGAGCTGACAGAATTATACCAGCTTTTATAATTTTTAGCAATGAATTAGATGAGGGGAGTGAAAGTATGTTAACCAAATTCACAGACTATCGCAAAATATGTATAGGAAAGTATATTACAGAGAAGATGCAAGGATTTTGTAGACAGATATCTATATGTTGAGAAAATCTGAAATGAAGTATAATGTTGGAAAATGTGGAATTCTTCACTTTGGCAAGAAAACAAAAAAAAACATGGTGACTGGAAATCTGAAGTTCACTGGGATCTAGTGTTTGTGTATGAGCTACAGAACATGAGAATACAGGTGCAGCACATAACCAAGAAAGCTAATAGGAAGATAGAATTTATTACAAGAGAACTGAATAAAAGTGCAAGCATGTTGAGCTTCAATTATATGGTGTATTGGTGAGATCTCATTTCAAATACAATTATAGCTACTTATTTGATGAAGCATACAAATACTTTGGAGGTGGCTTAAAGAGGGTGTACTGGGTTGATACCTGGAATAAGTGGGTTTTCTTTTTGAGGATATGTTGAAAATGGTAGGGATTTCTTTGAGTGGAGTTTAGGAGCTCCAAGGGTGACTTAATTGAAGTTCATAAAATCCTGAATGGTCTTGACAACTTACAAATGGAGAGAAGGTTTGCTCTGATTCAATTCAATTTTTAGGATAGCGATGAGAAGAACTACTTTCTTCTGACCTTTTGTGAGACATTGAAACGCTCTGCCTTAATGTGGTGGAGGTAAGGTCATTAGTTATCTAGCTCCTGCTTAGAAATATTTAATGGTTCAGGAAGGGACTGAAATGATGGCGGATGGAAATGTGATATTCAAAACAAATAGATCAGCATTATGTAAATGAATGGTCTAATTCTGTTCCTTTTTTATGTTATGGTTAAATTATTAGTTTGCATGTCAGATCATATATATGATCAGATTTTATTACTTTGATTATTTTGTAGTATAATTTTCAATTAATTGTGTTTACCAAGAAAATAGAGTTTTGAAAGGCCAAAACCAAGTAAAAGATCTTGTCAAAAATTAAGTGTTTTTTGCAAACCAAAAGCTTCTTTATTTGTAATATCTGTTTTATCTTTCAATTTCAGATTAAAAACCTAGGTTTGGAGACTTGCCTGGATGCTGGAGAAAATAACCAGGGTGGAAAACACTTAATTATGTATTCTTGCCATGGTCTTGGAGGAAACCAGGTAATACAATAAAATATTTGATTTGATAAATACAAGTTCAATCACATTTGGGTAAACCAGGACATTGCTTTCAGTAATTTCTTGGTGTTAAGTAGATGATTCTTAAATGCTTTTCTTAATATGGTTGTCTAATTATTTCATGTACCCTTTAAATCCCTGATATTCACTACAATGTTCTTACTTATTTTGTGCTTTCACTTGCCTTTTCATGTTTGTGCACCGGTAGAATTATCCACTGGGCTTTTCATGACACTCTAACATTTCAGAAAAGCATTAAAATTTCTCTGGATGCCAACTGCCAGAAATATAATGGAAACACAGTTTGATGTTTGAGAATGGAGTTTCAGCTACATTACCAGTGAAATAATGATGGAAAAGTGATATCACCAAGAGAATTCCTGACATAGTTTGTAATGTGAGAAGATTGCCAATGAATACTCTCTTGCACAATGTTATTCAACAGTGGTAACAATTTGTATTTTCTTGGTGCGACAAGTTTTTAAGTACTGTTGGTGTGGGTCTTTGTGAGGTCATCAGCCTCTTGTTATTGGTGTAAATTGCGCAAAGTCCCACACAAGAAGGAAGTTGAATTGTGTTGCTCCTTCAGAAGTTGTGATATGACAGTATTTCAATATTCTTCATTGTGTAGAGTTAGAGGTAATGCTTCATCCACTTTTCTATCAGCTTGCTGGGTTCAGTGATGATTATCCTGCCTTTGTCTTCAAGCCGGCTTGATTTAATTGCTGGGTTTGTTTATTTTTTTTTAAAAAGTTCCTGCATACATCACTGCAGTATCCCCAAATGGTGGAGCACATTGTATGCTGTTGCAGACTTTCAATCAGTATTGATCGATTCACTGTTGAGCAGACTTTTCACACTTTGTTATGTCTGCTTTGAGAAATTCAGGCTTTGTTAGCTGGGAATCTGTTTATAGTTTTAGGGCTGTATTAGTGGATATAGTAACTGAATCCATCCAGTCCATTGCACCTTGAAACAGGCAACATTTATTAAATCCCTTTACCCATATATTGAATACAGAGTTGAGTTAGTGTCACACAGATAATTCCTCTTTGACACCGCACTTCTGACTTGGGTGGTGGTGATGTCTGAAAGAGATGATGTCAAAGAATTGGAGTTTGTTCTGGTTTAGGGGTGGGTCAACTGTTAATCTGTACTTGACCTTCTTGGAATGTAAAAGCCTGACTTTGCTACATATAGGGAGTGGTCAACAACATATCAGGACTGTGATAGTTGAGTGATGAGGACACTGCTGTGCGTGGTACAGCTGAATGGTGTGATCTCTGTCTGCAGGGCTGCTTGTGGCAAAGCATAGTTTTAAGTAGCTGTTTGTTACACAGAATTCATAAAAGCAGCATCACTGCAACAAGCTTGATTTAGTTCATCTTGCTGATTTTTCTGGTACCCTATATCCTTTGTACAAAATGTTTGATTAGTACCCTTATCTTGAAGTTCATGAAGAGGTACAGCTCCTTGATGCTCGGAGTTCTGCTGATCACCACGTTGAGTCTTATACAATTAATCTTTGTCAGACCAGAAAGTCAAGGCATAGATGGGCATTAGCTGTTCTTTTTGCCTTACAACTTCTTTTGGTCAAAAAGCACATCCTGCAGCTATAAAGGATGCTTTTATATGTGTCAAGTTTTCAAAACAGAGTTGATATTCAGTTTTGAGTTAGTGTAATTCAACACATTTCTCAATGAACAGTTAAGTAAGGTCATATGAATTTTAAAGATTTTTAACCTCAATTGAGCAGGTGCATTTATAATGCAATCTACTAACACGAACTTTTATTTTTCTCCCCCCAGTACTTTGAATACACCTCGCTGCATGAAATTCGTCATAATATTCAGAAGGAGTTGTGTATTCATAACCTAAAAGGCAATGCTCTTCTTGAGGAATGCACATATAAAGGTTCAAATAGTTTTGTTTCAGCTGAGCAGAAATGGGAATTTCAGGTGATTAATCATTTTCCTTGAGATTGCAATTGATTAAATTTAAATTAAATTAAAGTTCATTATATTTTGTGTCCAGCTTTAAAACTGTTGCAGTCAATATTGTGATTATTATTGAAGTTCACTGCTGTAACAAACTGTCCTATATTAATTGCAGCTATGCAGTTGCAAAGTGCATGAACTTTTATGTTTCTATCTGTTGTTTGGAATTAAGAAAATGTAACTTTGGGACATTTTGCCTTGATGGAGCTGCCCCCTCTTCAATTAGAAGTCCTACTGTTGAGGTCCTTTTAGTATCTTAGTACAAAATGATACTGAATCACAGAGAACAGGAATGTACTCCATTCATCCCCAAATTTGTGCTGATTTAATTGTTCATGGTTATAACAGCAGTTTAAGCCGAACAGTTCAGTCCCAAAGATAGATAAATGAAAAATGTAAAGCGGATAACTTGCAGGTCTGAACACAGTTCAAGACATTCATGAACCAACTAGGAATAGCTGTTAAATGCTAGGATTGAAAATAAAGGACCATGCACACCAGAAGAATTCAACAAATGGGGTGTAATGAAATAAATTTTTCTTCATAGGATGTGAATGTTGCTGCAGAGGCCAGCATTGATTGGCTAACCCTACTTGAGCTGGAGAAGATGCCGGTGAGCGGCCATCTCAAACTAATGTGGTCAGTGTGGTCTAGCTACACCCACAATGCTATTAAGGGAAGGAGCAACTGTGAAGCAATGTTGGTGCGGTTCCTGGTCTGGATGTTGTGTGGCTTGGAGGGGAGCTTCCTGTATTTGCAATCCTTGCTCTTGAAAATGCCATGGAAACTTGGTGCATTATTATAATGCATTGTGCAGATGGTACAGACTGCTTTCACAGTACATTGTCTATCCACCACCAAGGATGAAGGTGTTAGATGGGGTGACAGTCAAGTGCTCTGCTTTGTCTTAGACGGTGTCGAGTACGTTTGTTGGTACTGCACCTTCATGGTTAGTTAAGCTCTCCTGTCATACGTCTGATTAGTTTCTTGTAGGTGATACATAAACTTTTGAGTTGTCAGTAGGTGAATTACTTTGCACAGGATTCCTTGCCTCTGATCTGCTCTTGTAGCCTTCAATTCGTATGGATGGTTGAGTAGTTTCTGGTCAATGGTCATCCCTGTCAGCATTTCAGTGGTGTTTCAGTTAAGGTCGGCAATAATAATGTAAGAGATTAATGTGCACGATTAAAGTGCAGGGGATGGCGGGGGTGGGGGGGGGGGGTGTGCGGGAGTGTATTCAGACAGATGTAAAACTGGTTGGCAGAGAGGAAACAAAGAATAGGAATTAATGGGTCCTATTCAAATTAGCAGACAGTAATGAGTGGGGTGCTACATGAATCAGTGCTGGGCCTCCAGCTATTCACAATGTATAGTAATTATTTGGCTGAGGAAACAAAATGTAACATCTCCAAGTTTGCAGCTGATACCAAGTTAGGTGAGAGGGTGCGGATCTCGACAGTTTGCGTAAGTGAGCAAATCAAAAGCGGATGCAGTGTAATTTGGACAAATGAGGTTATTCACTTCAGAATCAAAAACAAGAAAGGAGATTACTACCTGAATGGCTGTAAATTGGGAGACCGGAGTGTGCACCAGCCACTGAAGGTAAGATGCAGCAGGCAGTAAAGAAGGCAAATGTATGTTGGCCTTCGTTTGTGAGAGGCATGTTGTTGTTGCAGTTATTACAGGGCCTTGCTGAGGCCATACCTAGAAAATTGTATGCAGTTTTAGTCTCCTTTTTTGAGGAAGCATGCCCTTGCTTTCAAGGGCATGCAGCGAAGGTTTACCAGGCTGATTCGAGGGATGATGAGTCTGACGTATGACGGGAGACTGACTAGGTTGGGATTGTTTTTGCTAGAGTTCAGAGGAATGTGGGTGGGGGTAGAATCTCAGAGACTTACAAAATTCTAACAGGACTGGGCAGGGAGGATGCTCCTGATGGTGTGTGTCCAGAACCAGGGGTCATAGTCTGAGGATTCAGGGGAGACAATTTAGGAGGGAGATGAGGAGATTTCTTCACCCAAAGAACGGCGAGTCTGTGGAATTCATTACCACAGGAAGTAGTTGATACCAAAACATTAAATGTATTCAAAAGGTGACTGGATATAGCACTTAGGGCAAATGGGATCAAAGGTTATGGGGAGAAAGCAGGACAAAGCTATTGTGATGGGATGATCAGCCACGATCATGAAGAATGGTGGAGCTCGCTTGAAGGACCAAATGGTTGCCTCCTGCTTCTATCTTCTAAGTTTCTATGTTTAGAAAAGGTAGTGTACAATGGAACAAAAACAAAGTCAGCAAGTCTGGCTGCAGCTGTAGAGAAAAATCAGAGTTAACACTTCAAATCTAGTGACTTTTCTTAAAGCAGTAGTTATGAATAGAGATTGGATAGACCGTTTTCCTTGGAGCAGAAGAGACTGAGGGGGAATGGAGATGCATAAAGTTATGAGGGGCATAGATAAGGTAGACAAAGTAACTTTTTGGAACAAGGTTGAAAAGCATTTTCTCCCAGATGGAAATGGGAATATGGAACTTTGCCTGTAAGGATGGCAGAGGCAGAAACCCAGAACATTTAGAAATACTTATGATGCCAAGGCATACAAAAGGCTTTGTTAAAGTGCTAGAATTTTGGATTAGAAGAGTCGGGTCATTTTTCTTGACTGGCATTGACATGATGGATAAGGGTCTTTTTCTGGACAGTAGATCTGATTCTGTTTCTGTTAGTTGTTCATTTAAATTACCAATTTATTTGCTTGGAGTTCATGTTTACTGTCATGGTAACCCATATATTCCTGAAAGTTGGTCATCGGGCCCCTTTAAAAGAAAATTTGAAATGCAAAATAGATGTTGAAAACATTTTTCAAAAAATGGATGGGGAGAGCACATGGCTCCATAGTAAAATGCTCAGATTTATTCATGACAGTACCTTGAATGAATTATAACACAACAAAACCTAATAACTTCAACAGTAGATAAAATGGTCAGGGATTAACACTTTTTAAGGTTTTCAAAAATTATGCTGATAACTATTATAAATTTATGCTTTGTGTTACAGGACAAGCATCTAGTAAATCAAGTTTCAAATGAGTGCTTAACTGCAAGAGGGGACAAGCCAAACTTAGTTCCATGCAACCCTTCTGATCAATACCAAAAATGGATTTTCAGCTAATAAACAATGTTGCTTGAAGACGAAGTGAAGATTAAGCACATGTTTTGCATCAGGAGATATTTCATGGATTGCAACACAAATGAACAAAGTAGTTTTTGTAACTGAAACATATTTAAGAACATTCTTCGTTCTGAAATGAAGCATATTGCACTTGAAGTATTAGATGGTGCTAGGGTATCTTGCTGTATTTCTTCCTCAACTGTCAAAACATTTTTTCATTTTTTATTCTTTATATGGTGTATAATGTTGGGGCAGAGTAAGGTTTTGATCCCTGTCATTACACACTTCAGTAATTTTAATGTGAGGATAAGTGGTAAACTACAGTTTGAGTTTTCTGCTTTGTATATCTTTTTGGGATTTGGGTATATACTTAATTATTTCCCTTCATGAGATACAAAAAATATGGCTGGGAATGTTTTTGTCTGCATGAACCATGTGAAACTACATTTTAAAAGAAAGGTTATTTTTGAAATCACATTTTAAAGTATTTGTATGATTTGATACTTTTTGGCCTGATTAAGTTCATAATTTAACAATTACAAAACATGCTTCCAGTACTGTATCAGAGATAGTTGGAACTGTAGATGCTGGAGAATCTGAGATAACAAGGTGTAGGGCTGAATGAATGCAGCATCATAGGAGCAGGAAAGCTGACGTTTCGGGCCTAGACCCCCCTCCTTCATTTTTCTGAAGAAGGGTCTTGGTGCGAAACGTCAGCTTTCTTGTTCCTGTGATGTTGCTGGGCCTGCTGTGTTCATCCAGCTCTACACCTTGTTATTCCAGTACTGTATCATGTCTTTAGGTTATTTATGAGATACTAATAATGTGTCACAATGGCCATTTTTATTGTAATGCAACTACAGTTGCAAGGGTCTTTTGTACAGAGGTGTTCAAATTTCTTTGATAAATCAGTCTCTCCAGAAACTATTTATGATTTTCAAATCCAGTTTTCAATAAAATGTCAGTTTTTACACTATGAAGTTTTTTAGTCAAGTCTTACATAATGAGTAAATAGAGAACAACCAGAACCTACATTCTTGCAAGGAGTTTTATGGGAATGAACTTTGCTGGCAAGGTCAGTATTTTCTGCCTGTTCCTATTTATCCTTTAGAGTGATGACGAGTCACTACCTTGAACTACCACAAACAATCCAGCAGAGTGGAAAAAATCCCTGCAGATACAATTAACGTTTAAAAGGAAATTTGAACTTCCATTGAGTAGCTGAAAAATTTGATATTTCAAGTTAAGATTTGTACTGTAAAACAAATGCTCTCAGTAATTGCCTTGTGCTCTAAATTACAGAAGTTCTGTACTTTTACATTTAAAGGAATTAAAAATCTCCCTCTATGGTTAGACCTAATTCCTAAAGTAAGAACCTCCACGCAGTTATTGACTGTTAGCACTATTCCTGTTTTAGCCTTTTAACTCCTAATCCCCCAACCCTCATTCATGGTTAATCCTGGAGACCCCTCCCTCTAATCAAAAGAAATCTCTTCACTTCAGACTTGCGGGTTGGAACTTGCATTTAAATGATTTGAATGTTATAGACTTGTGACTTTCTTTTATTTTTATGGACTTTCTTTTAGCGTACCTATGTGGCATTCAGTTGGGGTATGTAAAATACAAGTTCTGTTCTCTAGATTACCCCCCTGCAAGTCCAGCTGATCTTAAAATTAAATACAGTTTAAAAGCATAACGATTCTCAAAATCAGATATTTCCAACACCATCCTGGAAGTTGGAGACGACAGGCTGTCTTACTAGAAAAAATGTAGAATATCTTCACACCTGTAAAGGACTTGAACAGTTGGTGGACAATGTGGACCCCTCTTCACTTTAACAACCAACTCACCAAGGCCTGTAAGCAGATTTCGAACAAGTCACATGAACAACCTCCATTCCTCTTTTTGCTTAACCTAAAGACAAGACTCAAAACACACTGGCATCAGTTGGTACAGCCACAGTGCCACTACGTTTCTAGTTTGGACTTTAACATCTTGACATATCCCCTAGTAGGACAATGGGAAACTGTATGTCATTATACTGCAAATTCTTTGAGTAGCTGAGAACTATGGCTATTTCATTCTCCTAGAAGACATGAATTATTTTATTCACTGCTCTCTTTTCATTCACTATTGTAATGAATGTACAAGCATTATGTATCTAGGCACCAAACATGAGTGGATTTCCAAAGCAGCTGGGTAAGTTTTTTGTTCGGGTGTTTAGGATTCTTGTCTATCTTCTCATTTCATATTTCATAACCTGAATAGTTGACTGAGCAACCTTTGAAAAATTGAAGCTTTAAGAGAAACATACCATAACAAAATCAAAATACAGTGCCTGCTGGAATAAAAGATGCTGTCGTTATTGCCAAATTAAGCCTATAATTAAATGGAAGGAGGGTTAGATGGTGCTTACTGTTTCCCCTCCCTGTAGTGAAGACTGGAAATGTGCATCAAGACACCACAGAATTTCTGATTTGTAGCAGATTGTGAGAATTACCTGAGAAATTGAAGATTCTGATGGGCAATTTCTCTACACCTGGAGCCTCCTACAATTCTCTCTTTGCAAATGGAACCCTCAATGTTCCATTTAATCAAGTTAAGTAAATGTTCAGGAAAAACTGGACTAGGTTTTTAAGAGTCTACTTCCTATCAAACTGACTCCAATTGATCAGACACACCCAATCCCTTACATCCTGTGCACCAAGATAACCTTCCAGCCACAAGATGACACTACCTGTTTACTGGAACCCAACAACCACTACCAGCACCCCCTCACCTGCACCTGCTGCCAGACCTTACAAGACCCTCCCAGTTGTCAGACCAAACAAAGATCAAATTGGTTTATTGTTTGAGAAGATTTGTAGCTCAGGTTGAGGTTCTGGATGTGAGTTTGCTCGCTGAGCTGGAAGGTTAGTTTTCAGACGTTTCATCACCATTCTAGGCAACATCATCAGTGAGCCTCCGATGAAGCGCCGGTGTTATGTCCCACTTTCTATTTATCTGTTTAGGTTTCCTTGGGTTGGTGATGTCATTTCCTGTTCTTTTTCTCAGGGGATGGTAGATTGATTTGGAGCCAATGTGTTTGTTGATGGAGTTCCGGTTGGAATGCCATGCTTCTAGGAATTCTCATGCTTGTCTCTGATTGGGACAACACATCCATCCTAGGACAAGCCAAACAAAGTGGTGTCCTTCCTCATCTGTATGTAAGGATACTATTGATAGTGGGTCATGTCGTTTTGTGGCTTGTTGATGTTCATGTATCCTGGTGGCTAGCTTTCTGTCTGTTTGTCCAATGTAGTGTTTGTCACAGTTCTTGCAAGGTATTTTGTAGATGACATTCGTTTTGCTTGTTGTCTGTATAGGGTCTTCTAAGTTCATTAGCTGCTGCTTTAGTGTGTTGGTGGGTTTGTGGGCTACCCTGATGCCAAGAGGTCTGAGTAGTCTGGCAGTCATTTCGGAAATGTCTTTGATGTACGGGAGAGTGGTTATGGTTTCTGGGCCCGTTTTGTCTGTGTGTTTGGGTTTGTTGCTGAGAAATCGGTGGACTGTGTTCATAGAGTACCCATTCTTTTTGAATACGCTGTATAGGTGATTTTCCTCTGTGCTGCAGTGTGTGGTGGCTCGTTGGAATAATGTTCTAATGCAGCTTCGTTTGTGGGTGTTGGGATGGTTGCTCCTGTAGACGCTGGTTTGAAGTTCCCCATTGACTGTTCGCTCTACTGTGACATCTAGGAATGGCAGTTTGTTGTCGTTTTCCTCCTCTTTTGTGAATGTTATGCCAGTAAGTGTATTATTGATGGTCTTGAAGGTTTCCTCTAATTTGTTTTGTTTAGTGATGACAAAGGTGTCATCCACGTAGCGGACCCAAAGTATGGGTTGGAATGATTTACAGAGCTGTTTGTTCGGGTCTCTGCATTACTGCCTCTGCTAAGAACCCTGATATCGGAGATCCCATGGGTGTACCGTTGGTTTGTCTGGAGGTTTTGTTATTGGAAGTGAAGTGGGTGGTAAGGCAAAGGTCCACGAGCTTGATGATGTTGTCCTTGCTGATGAGGTTGGTGGTGTCTGGTGTATGTGTCTTTTGTTCTTCTAATAGTGTAGTCAGTGTTTCTTTGGCCAGGTTGATGTTGATGGATGTGAACAGGGCTGTTATGTCAAAGGAGACCATTATTTCATCCACTTCTATCTTGGTGTCTTTGGTGTTCAGGAATTCTTGGGTGGAGCGAATGGAGTGGCGGGAGTCTTCTACTAGGTGTTTTAGTCTTTGGTGTAGTTCCTTGGCTAATCTGTAGGTTGGTGTTCCAGGTATTGACACTATGGGTCTGAGGGGGACTCCTGGTTTGTGAATTTTCGGTAGTCCGTAGAAGCATGGTGTGTTGGATCCATCTGGTTTCATTTTTTTGGAAGTCTCTCCTTGTTTAATTCTCCAGATTTTTGAAGTTTTTTGAGTAAGGCTGTGATTCGGTTCTCTAGTTGTGGAGTTGGATCTATCGCCACCTGTTGGTAAGTGTCGGTATCTGCAAGCAGTGCGTTCGCTTTCTCGATGGAGCCTGTTCGGTTCAGAATGACCGTCAAGCGTCCTTTTGTCTGCAGGTAGGATAACGATGTTTTTATCTTTTTTGAGTCCTTTTAGGGCTTTCCTTTCTTGTGTGTTGAGTGTATTTTCTTCCTTTTTCCTGCTTAATGTTGGTGCGACTGTCTGTCTGATGGTTTGCTGGGTTTCTTCTGTGAGTTTGTTGTCTTTCAGTGTTGTTTCTAACGCTGCTAAGAAATCTTTCTTGTCTGCATCCCGGAAGTTGTAATTTAATCCTCTTACTAAGACTGCTTTTTCAGTGTCTGTTAATGGTCGGTCAGATAAGTTTTTTTTTATCCATGCTTCTGTGTTGTTATTTTGTGTGAGTTTGTCTAGTTTTTTTGTTTTCTGTGTTTGCCGTTGTCTGATGTCTATGGCTCTTTGTACTGTGTCTGTCCATTCATGGTCTGTCGCGTTAGTAAAGTTTTTTTGGCGCGAAATTTCCCGGTTGTTTATCAAAGACATTTCCGAAATGACTGCCAGACTACTCGGACCTCTTGGCATCAGGGTAACCCACAAACCCACCAACACCCTAAAGCAGCAGCTAATGAACTTAGAAGACCCTATACAGACAACCAGCAAAACGAATGTCATCTACAAAATACCTTGCAAGAACTGTGACAAACACGACATTGGACAAACAGGCAGAAAGCTAGCCACCAGGATACATGAACATCAACTAGCCACAAAACAACATGACCCACTATCACTCGTATCCTTACATACAGATGAGGAAGGACACCACTTTTTGATTGGGACAACACATCCATCCTAGGACAAGCCAAACAGAGACACGCATGAGAATTACTAGAAGCATGGCATTCCAACCAGAACTCCATCAACAAACACATTGGCTCCAAATCAATCTACCATCCTCTGAGAAAAAGGAACAGGAAATGACATCACCAACACAGGAAATGACTTTACCAACCCAAGGAAACCTAAACAGATAAATAGAAAGCAGGACATAACACCGGCGCTTCGTCGGAGGCTCACTGATGATGTTGCCTAGAATGGTGACAAAACTTCTGAAAACTAACCCTCCAGCTCAGCGAGCAAACTCACATCCTGGTTTATTGTTCATTTGAGATTGGCATCAGCATTGTTCCCAATCTTGCCTGAAAAGACGTAATTCCTCATATGTCGCATTTCTTTCTCTAAGTTTATTTTTTTTGACTCCTATTTCTGATTAGGAATAAAATCCCATTGTAGATCAGGCAAGGTTTAATTAACTCTTAAGAGTTGGTGGAGAAAGTTGTTACTCCAGCAGAAGGTCAACAATTTACATTTTCAGCAATCCATGGAAACGTTCATATTGTCAGGCTTGATATGTTAACTCTGCTTTATTTTCCACAGATGCTGCCAGATCGCAGGATGGAGAAGTCAACATTATCAGTACAGTGCTTGCCTGGCATGGGTGGTCCTGGCTGTTTTTCATGGCCAGGTTGGCAGCTGCCCTGGAGACCCATGTCCATCAGAACACTCAACAGCTACTGAAATGCACCTGCAGATACACAAGATGAATGCGTGCACCGGTGATTAGAGTGATATAGTATGAGTGATAACCTAATGGTATTACCACTGGTCTTTTAGTCCAGAGACCCAGGTAATGGTTGGGGGAGGTAATGGGAACTGCAGATGCTGGAGAATCCAAGATAATAAAGTGTGGAGCTGGATGAACACAGCAGGCCAAGCAGCATCTCAGGAGCACAAAAGTTGATGTTTCGGGCCTAGACCCTTCATCAGAGAGGGGGATGGGGAGAAGGTTCTGGAATAAATAGGGAGAGGGGGGAGGCGGACGGAAGATGGAGAGAAAAGAAGATAGGTGGAGAGGAGAGTATAGGTGGGGTGGTATGGAGGGGATAGCTCAGTCCATGGAAGACTGACAGGTCAAGGAGGTGGGATGAGCTTAGTAGGTAGGAAATGGAGGTGCAGCTTGAGGTGGGAGGAGGGGATGGGTGAGAGGAAGAACAGGTTAGGGAGGCAGAAACAGGCTGGGCTGGTTGTGTGAAGCAGTGGGGGGAGGGGATGAACTGGGCTGGTTTTGGGATGCAGTGTGGGGAGGGGAGATTTTGAAGCTGGTGAAGTCCACATTGATGCCATTGGGCTGCAGGGTTCCCAAGTGGAATATGAGTTGCTGTTCCTGCAACCTTCGGGTGGCATCCTTGTGGCACTGCAGGAGGCTCATGATGGACATGTCATCTGAAGAATGGGAGGGGGAGTTAAAATGGTTCGTGACTAGGAGGTGCAGTTGTTTATTGCAAACCAAGCAGAGATGTTCTGCAAAGCTTTCCCCAAGCCTCCGCTTGGTTTCCCCATGTAGAGGAAGCCACACTGGGTGCAATGGACACAGTATACCACATTGGCTGATGTGCAGGTGAACCTCTGCTGCATGTGGAAAGTCATCTTAGGGCCTGGGATAGGGGTGAGGGAGGAGGTGTGGGGGCAAGTGTAGCACCTCCTGCGGTTGCGGGGGAAGGTGCTGGGTGTGGTGGGGTTGGAGGGCAGTGTGGAGCAAACAAGGGAGTCACGGAGAGTGTGGTCTCTCCGGAAGGCAGACAAGGGTGGGGATGGAAAAATGTCTTGGGTGGTGGGGTCGGATTGTAGATGGCGGAAGTGTCGGAGGATGATGTGTTGTATTCGGAGGTTGGTGGGGTGATGTGCGAGAACGAGGGGGATCCTCTCTTGGCGGTTGTGGCGGGGGTGGGGTGCGAGGGATGTGTTATGCGAAATGCGGGAGATGCGGTCAAGGGCGTTCTCGACCACTGTGGGGGGAAAGTTGCGGTCCTTGAAGAACTTGGACATCTGGGATGTGCAGGAGTGGAATGCCTCATCGTGGGAGCAGATGCGATGGAGGAATTGGGAATAGGGGATGGAATTTTTGCAGGAGGGTGGGTGGGAGGAGGTGTATTCGAGGTAGCTGTGGGAGTCAGTGAGCTTGAAATGGACATCAGTTACTAGCTGGTTGCCTGAACTGCGGCGGGGGGGGGGGGGGGGGGGGGGGGGGGGAGGAGGAGGAAGAAAATGTTGCGGTCCATGAAAAACGAGGACATTTGAGATGTCTAAAAATCTTTGATTTCCTGGGTCTCTTCACATTTTCATTTGAGTTTCTAAAGATGTTCTTCCCCAGGTCTATTTTTTATAATTAGTTAGTAATGCCACATGTATCTTTAAGATGCTTCTCCAGCATCAAACCATTAAAAATAATCGTGGACTTCAATTCCTAAACTTTATTGAATGTTTTTTCTTCTCTTCAGGCAGCATGGTGGATCAGGGGTCAGTACTGCTTCCTCACAATGCCAGGGACCTGGGTTCGATTCTACCTTCCGGTGACTGTGTGGACTTTGCACATTCTCCCCGTGTGTGTGGGTTTCCTCCGGGTGCTCTGGTTCCTTCCCATCGTCCAAAGATGTGTAGGTTAGGTGGATTGGCCGTGGTAAATTGCCCATCGTGTTCCGGGATGTGTAGAGAGGTGGGTTATAGAAGGATGGGTCTGGGTGGGATGCCGTGTGGACTTGTTGGGCCGAAGGGCCTGTTTCCACATTGTAAAGGTTTTATCATTTTGGTTTCAAAGGCTTGATATTCAGTTGTTCAAAATATGCATTTCGAGCAGACTTTTGGCCAAGTTTGCTAATTCCCATCTATTTTGACATTTAAATAGGGGTGAATTTTCCAAATGATCAAAACTTGTTTGCATAAATTTTGTGCCGTTCACTTATCCATATTTTAATGAAAACCAGAAATTTGCACATTAAAATTAGATTAATTCTTACCTCTCCTTAATAGCTTTTGAAGATGAACTGCTTGATCAATTAAATTTGAAAAGATGCAATGCCTGCTAAAGTGAAGCAAGTGCAGAATAGTAGCAGGAGCAGTCGTATTTATATGAGCACAGTGCACAGACTCTAGGCTCCCTCTGCTGTAAGAATTGCACAAGAACCGTTGTCATAATGGCAGGAAAACCACAGTTGAGAACTGCAGCTTTTCATGGGAACAGGATTGTACTAAGTTGAATCCTGACTGGACCAATCCTGGATCTGAACTTGTACTTTAAGGATGTTAAATTCCATATTTTAATGCCAAGTTCACTTTTCAAAGATGTGTATTTTTGCTCCATTGCGTCTCAAGTTATTTCTTACTGGATTTTTGAATTAAGATAAATATGTATTCACACAGTGCAGTGTACGCTAATCTCTAACATAATTTGAACTATGCAACTAAAGTATATAAAACTGTATCAAAGGCTAGGCATTAATGAAATTAAAACACACAGATCTAGTCTGTATATACATTGTCAGATCTAGTTAGTGTACATGAAATAGTATTGGACTTTGCTGCCTTCAATCAAAAATACTCATGACTCGAAGACCATCTTGGTATGCAAAAATATTCCTGCCATTCTTGTCATCAATGACTAACTGATTTGTAAATCCCTCGCCCCTGCTCCCTCCAAATCAAAGTTTAAGCAACTCATGGACTTGTCCATTCAGTTGCCTCAACTTCATCACACTTCAACATGCCTATTCTCCTAATTTCTCTATCTACTGGTTCTCCTTGTCCTTGAGACCCTTTTCTGTGGTCTTAACCCTATCGCCCTTTTCCAACTCCTCTACCTGATTCTGATGCTTGATAATGTTCTCTTCAAATCTACCAACATTGTCCCCTGCTTGGTTGATCTGTATTTAGCAAACTAAGATTCAATTTTCAATTTTTTCTTTGCAAAGCAATGGAATGTTTTGTTGATTCCCAATTATTGTTAGTCTGCGCCAATGAATCCTACAGCTCTATTTATCTGGCACAAGTCTGGTTACTATCTCATTCTTGGCACCAAATTATACTGTCAAAGCTAGACATTGACACAGAGGCTCAAAGTACACTTGTCTAGCTCCTAAGTTCTGCAATTCTGTCCTTTAACCTCTCTGCCTTACTACCTCTCTCTCTTTCTCTAACATGCACTTTAATTTGACTTCCCCTGAAAGATCAACAGCTCCATATATCATGTGGCTTATCTGCTGCCATGTTACTTGCTCGAAAGGATATTGGAGATGGAGGGAATGGGTCCTTGTTGGGACCAATAGCAATAGGCATAAGGTTTGAGAATGCATCAGAAGATAATATAGCAAGAGTCAGCATCAAAAGTTTTATATCTTGATTATTACCAAATTACGTGCAAACGAATGAAGTTATTAACATACAACTGAACACGCAACTAAGTAGTGGGGTGGATATGAGGATTCCACTTGGCATCAGTATGTAGAATCAAGGAAATGTACCCTAACAACAGGTTCTGCCAAACTAGGATGGAACCAAGCTCTGGGCAAAAAGTTTAAAAACAGGAGACTGGCCAGGGCCAAGTTGATAAGTAGTGTAAATAATTCTAAATCAAGAGAATAGAGTAAAAGAAATTGTGCTTTAGTTGCCAAGGATGAAGGTAAAATTAACTAAAACCAAAGCAACTAAATTAGAAATAAGATCTCTTTGAGAAAACCTTTTGGGCAGGACAGTCGTGCAGTTCAAAGTAGCATTCTTCGCTGTAATATGGCTGCAAGATATCAGCACTTGGAACTAAATATACTCAAATTCTTAAGTACACAGGAAAGATCAGGATATATGTGAGGCATGGGAGGGAAAGTAGTCTGTGCCTATTGGAAAAGAAATTACTTCAGAGAGAGCAAACGATAAATAGGAATAAGAGATTTTATATGTAGAATAAAGTAGGAAAAGATCAGAGACAGTGGTGCAAGCTATGTTTTGGCCACTAGTACTTATGTAGTGGTTTCTTACATAAGTGCTGCGATTAAACCAGTATTTTTCAAAAGTAAAGTATGGTACTGACAGCAATTTCAGTCACGGCTGCAGGAAGGCCTATGCTCACCCATTCTATCCTGTAATTAATTGATGACCTTAGGAGATACCTAATTCTCATTTAATGGCCTCATCGTACTCCAACAGGTATTACTAAGCAGCATGCAGGACAAATGACATGCAACCTGTGTACAGTTGATTACCATTTCCCATTATCCTATGGTGTTGGAGGGGATGGGGGTCCTTGTTGGAAGGCCTTCATTGCCTGATCAAGGTACACAGCATCAGAAAGGTGGTTCCCTTTGAAGCCACTCTGTCCTTGCTCTTGTCTATACTCACCTATGAACTCAGATCCAGCAACAATACTGCTGTTTCAGTCAATAAAGCTGCTGGACTCTGTGACAAAAATCCAGCCTGATGAGGTACTGTACGGTTTCACTATTCACTACTTTTAACAATTAAGATCATGGAGCAGGGAGCCACATATGCTAGTTTGCCCACAATATTAAAAAAAGGTAGTATTGCAATTTGTATCAGAATCACAGTTCAGCCCAACCTTTAATGGCGGTCATCAAACACATACCTACTCTAGTCCCATCTTCTAGCATTTGGTTCATAGTCTTCTATGCTATGGTTTAGATGAGCAGTTTAAATGCCATTCTCAAAATTTACAAGCTGTTCTTGCCTCTACCAAAACTTCAGGCAATGAATTCCAGAAAAACACCCACAAAGGGAAAAAAACTATCCCTAAATCCCTTCTAAACCTCCAGCTCCTTATCTTAAATCTATGACCACTGATGAGTGATCCTTCTACAAAGTGAAAAGTTTATTCCTAACTATCCTATGCCCTTCATAACCTTGTACACTACAATCATGTTTCCTCTTGGCCTCCTCTGCTCTATGCAAAACAATACTGCTTATCTAGCCTCTCAATGCAACTAAACACTCCAGCCTAGGAAACATCCTACTAAATTTCTTTTGCACCTTTTGTGCAGAACTGCATACAGGTATGCCCTAATAAATGTTATATACTGCTCCATCATATTTTCCTGCTCTTGTATTCAATGCCTCAATTAATAAAAAAAAAGCTATTGCATGTGCTTTCTTAACCACTTTATCAATCTATCTTGTTGCCATCCATGCAGTCCTACCATTCATCATGTATTCCCATCACAGATCAAGTTTGGAAGTATATGTCAAATAGGCATGGTTTTAGGCACCTATTGCTTTCTTTCAATCAATACAAAATTTATCTAATTAGACTACCCTGAAATATCCGATTGCTGCTCTTTGGCACATCTTAAGATTTGTGCAAATATAATGTGTGTTTGGTGTTAGAAATGTTTAAGATGAACAACTTAACTCATTTCAGTCTACAAACTGAAAAGAAAAGCAAGACAGCACTACTTGGCAATAATGAAAATTCAACCAGTACTGTATTTTGGCCTTATGTCTACAGCAATGTGGAATAATTAAACACAGAATTTTCACATTCTGACCATCTATAAGCAACAACTGTATGTGCAAAGGCGGCAAAGAACTTAGGTAACAATAGATTGTCCAGTTTTACAGACCTCAAAGATGCAAGTTAATTGGACAAATGTTAAACCTGCACCTCTCAAAAGCTGGAATACAAACAGGCAGACATCAGAAAACCAAAGCTCGTATAATACATTTCAGCCTTAACAATTAGCACTAATATACTAGCAACAAAAAGATATAACAGTAAAATTTGAGAAAAAAGTTTGTAATACACTGTTGCAACAAACTACAATAAATACATCAAACATTTGTATCATCATTCATAATAAATACTGCACAGATAAATACTACCAAGGATACGTTACTGTGAGAAGTCTTATTACAAGACCCAGGTTGAATTCAGTTATTGAGATTGTGTGGCTTCATAGCCTACCCTCCTCTTTTGGCACAACTAGGGTCACAGGTAGACAGTATAAATTCTTGCAATATCCACAGTTTTCAAAAATAGCAATGCAAAAGTACTACCTGCACGGTAGGATCTGAATAAGATAAATTACCTGTCAAAATGTGAGTTGAGAAACTTCCAGTGTGTATTTCCATTCCTCTCTCAATGATGGTAAGAATTAAAGTACTTTTCAAAATTTAAAATCGATGACAATCTATCTGAAAAGTACTTGATGTAAATTTGTAATACAGACTTGGACCAAACCTTCCCTTTCTTTTAACTGTGTTCATGACAAGCAGTTTACTCAATTTTCTTCTGGGATGAATTATTGTACAACTAATTTTTATTAAAGATAATGAACAAAAGAGCTACAGTGATTACATAACTCTATATTATTTTTACTATCATCAAAAATTAGATGTCTTTCTTGTATATCTTGTCGGTTACTTGATGGCATTTTCTCAATATATTATCAGCCTTAACATGCTATGCCTGTTTAGGCCTAGTGCCTCAAATATTATCCAAATGGTTTATAATATTCAATAAGGTTATTTAAAAATAAAACACAGTTCCAGTAAGCCCATATGCATGGTCCCAGCAGTGGCCACTGCTCCTTATAGCACTGCTGAGAACAATAGTTATTGAACTGACTGCAAGTTCTCAGAGATAGGACTTTCTCTCCCAGTGTGGGCGGAATCTTGCCCCAAATGAATTAATGCCCATCCACATATTAAATGATTGCACAACAATCCAACTGGAAGGGTGGGGATGTTTGGTTTCCCAGTGACTGCTTTGCCGTAGTGCGAGTATTTAAGGAGTAAGATGGCAACCCTGGCAAGACAAAAGTTATGTCCAAAGGCATCATTTCACCTTTAGTGCTATAAGGCTATATAATCAGATTCTTCTGTATTTTTCAGGGGAAAATAAGTCTCTTGAATCAAATGGGATCATTCACATCAACACATGCCATCTTTGAGCAAAATTAAAATTTGTCCTTTTTTTGTTAAGATTTGTTGGAGATACAGTAATACAACGTACCTACATGAAGAATAACAAATGTGTTGTTTCCTCAATGGTGTCATTGACCAAGGAAGTACATGAAGATAACTGCTGGAAGGCATTAACCTAAATTCACAAACTCTTGAGAAATCCAGCGGCTATCTCTGTACTATCAAATTGTGGTACAAGAGTATGTTGGATGTTAATGTATTAATAACGTATCTATAATTTGCTCCAATTGCGGTTCGGAACCATTATTGTGGATGGAGGTAGAGAGAATGATGTCTAGCTGGGAAGTTGGTTTTCAGAGCCTTTCTTTCATTGTTCCACAAGCATTTTGCATGCCTCAAGTAAATACTGTCCAATTGGGCAGTTAAGATATTTACTCTATTTACAAGACACACCTTAAATTTCAAGTAGATCAGTATAAATTCACATAAAATGAAGCCACTGGGTTTTAAGTCAGGGCAATCTGTAATAATTAGCACAAGATATATCAATGAATTAGCAGAGAATGTCCAGTGTCCTGCTCGAAATTTTGAAATGTGAGGCTTCAAATCATTATTTTTTAATTAAAATTGCACTTGGACTTTCAGAACCTTTGAATTTTGTATTTGTTAAATTATAAAACTGAAATTCAAACATTTAATCACTTACATAACTGCTGACCAGGAGCACAATGTAAAGTAAGATGCATTATATGAAGTGAATAATCAACCAGGAAATAATATAGCATAACTTACACCCTCTGATTGCTGTCCAAAGATATCAGAAACTATTTAATAGAATGTTTAAATGAGGTTCTGATAACTAATGATTTTTCTATGGTAGTCTGAGCGTTCTTCACTGTACAGAAGCACATCCACACTCTAATGTGATATAAGAAACCAAAGCAACATTTTCCTGGAATGTCTTTTAAAAGTCACTTCTAGACTTCTACATGCTGGAAGGAATGCTATTGACAAATTCAATCTCTGCACTATTCCAGTTTGTGGCTGCTTCATATAGTCAGAAGATATTAGTAAGTGGGCAAAAAAATAAAATCCTACAGCCAAGTGTTTTAATAAAGAAAATAAACTCAGGTCCTCCACAATGTAGCCTGACAAAACAGAAATATTATAAAAAATACTAAATTTTCACTGGATAAATGCACAGCACTTAGAACTCAACAATTGTTGTAGTAAAGATTTCACTTCAGTCTGCTTGATTGAACGAATATGTATTTTGTTAAGATATTAGTGGTAACAAAAGTGGATTGTCTTTTCAGCCCGTCCATTTCCATATTGTTGAAATTATGAATATTTTTAAATGATAGACCTTTTTCCCTATATTCAATGTAGTCAGATGAAAAATAGCACTAGCGGATTCCTTATGCATTACAATGGAATTAGCTCAATTGTACGTGCTAAAGGTCAAAACACAACAACCTGTTCTAGGATAATTCTTACAGCTGCAAGATACATCCATGCAGCTTTCTGCTTGACATCAGATGTTGGTTTCACAACTGAACAAAAACAGTAAAAAAAAACTGCCCACTTATATCAAGCTCAAAAAGTGTCACCTTAATTAAAAAACAAAATATATATCATTTAAAACAAAATCTTTTGTCGCTGGTCATGGATCAATTCATCAGTCTCCCATGTATACAGCTATCAACAGGAATAATTAACATGTACTTCACATAATTGCACACTAACTGGTATAAATAAATTCACAGATAACACAATAAAATTAGTTCCATAATTTCCACATATAACAGTACACAAGTTATATCCACATGTTTTGTTGAAAACTAGGACCTTAATTTAAATTTTTGAGAATGTGATGCAGATTAAAAGCCAAAAGCAAAGCTTGTGATATGATTCTTCAAACTGGCTGGGTTGATATCCTTCACCAGTAATGCTTGTTTAACAGTTAAATACTTTCATAAGTCATAACTAATCAGTGACTACGATGGCTTTATACCAAATCACACAATATTCATTGCAGTATTTCATAGCTGTGGATTAAGAATTGTATAAAGTCTGCTTCCAATCATATCTTGCAGTCTTTAAAGGACTGAATGTTAGTGGCATCAGCTACCATGACTGACCAGTTAATCTAAAGATGGTGGTTGTTAAAAACATGTAAACTATTTGACGTTACACTCCTTTCCATTCTGAATAACTGGTAAACTGGAGTAAAAGAACCAAAAAATGGAGTGATTGAGCACACTAAACAAACACAGTTTCCACTACTGATGTTTTGATAGTGTCTTCTAACAGTCCGTTACCCTCTGGGAGGATGATGGTATTTTCCAGTACCTGCTTAGGTGCATAAACATCCCCATTTGGAGTAGCAACAAAGTCTTCTTGAACATGGTTATTTAAATAACTTTGAAGCTCTGCTTGAGTGTGGTTTGGTCGTTGCTCAGCATATAGACTGTTACACTGATTATTATTTTCATGTGCTGAAGGACAACAAACTATAACAGAAGGTGTTGTTACGGGATAGTGAGGACTGGTAAAGCTTCCCTCTGGTTGGTGTGTGTAGTCAATATACTGCTCTGCAGCTGAGCCATAAGGCACCAAAGAAAGTGCTTCATTCTCCTGACTCCTCTTTGTATAGTTTGATGTTAAAGTGGCTTCTACGCAGAAAGGCTCATTGCCACAATCTGTAGTAGCAGTTGTTGTGCTGGTAGTAGCAGTTGTGGTAGCAGTTGCAGTATTTCCTTCTATCTGATAATACAGTGTTGAAGAATTAGAGAAATAAGAGGCATCCTCAGATGGTGTGCTACCCTGAGCAGACGTGCCATCAGCATAGCATAATACAGAAGAAAGTGGATTAGCCTCAGTTTGTGTCACAACAGGGGCAGCCAATGCTTCCGTAAAGCTTTCAGCTTTGCTGTCTGCGTCTTCATCTGATTCACTGGCTGCCAAGCTCTGCACGCTCGAGTCTGTTATGCCACTGCATAAACTGCTCCCATCATCATCCTCCTCCTCGTCATCTTCTCCTTGCCAGTCCAACTCTTCTGCTGACTGAAGGTGCATCACTGCTGCTTCAGGTTCATTTTCAATGTCGAAACTATCCGCAACAGAATATTCATGGGGTTGCTGGCTGTGTAGCAGATGATTGGCATGAGCATTCATGTCTCCTGAGAAACCATTCTCCATCCCAAGCTGCTGCTGATTTTTCTCCAACTCCAGCTTCATTATCGTATGCAAAAAATGTGTCCGTACTCTGATGGGGTTGAACTCAATCCTGCCTGCAGTATTGCTGCAGCCTTCTTTTGTGCATCCACACGGGAAAGACATACGGTCCACCTGAAGGAAATATGCACAGACCAGTTAGTACACAAGCAAATGCATGTGGTGAACATGAGATTATGGATACCAGTGTGTAGATATCTGACAAACTGTACCAAATTTTGCTTAAAGGTCACACTTTTTTCTGTTATCATTTATTGACATGGAACACAATACTGCACCATGAAATAAATATTCAGATATCTTTCTTTGTACATTAGTGGCAAAAACAGAAAATTTACAAATCAACATTGGGCAAGAAAGAATGTTGTGCATAACACAAGATGATCCTAGGTCAAAAAATATAAAGGTAATTTGAAAAATACCCTCACGCAGCAGTGTCAATTATTTCTGCGTTAATTTGTTTAATGAAAAGTAGTTCCTACAGTAATTTCGCAACTTCAGGCCAAATCGTGTTGATAGCATGGGTATTGCACAAATATATTCTCTTCTCCCTCTCTGCAGCAAATTACACAAAAAAACCGTTGTGACAGGACAGGAGGGGTAACACCAGTTCCTTCAAATTGAATCTATACAAAATATATCAAGAAATGAGACATGAGAAAAATATACTTGCAACTGAACTAAATCCAAGGCTCATATAAATGTCACAAATTACCTGGCATTTGATCCCTGCTTGACTACAAGCACAAAGCTCAGGATCACAATATATTCGACAATCACAGCCACAATCCTCCCTGGATACACGAATTGCACGGAGTTCATGTTTCTCCTCTCCATCAATTTTTTTAACCCCAGAAGCCCGTAATAAGGCCCTTCTCTTTTTGGTTGGCAATGGTTGTAAGAAGAAGTAATCATCCACTTCTGTATTATCTAGGTCAATGTCATCATCAGAAATATCATCTAAAGTCAGTGTATTGGCTTCTTCAGACTCTACTGTACCATTTTTTGTTAGCTGGAAAAATAAAGTACGAGCTACATTAATGTCTAGTCAATACTTATTGAAAATATAATTTTCAAGTGAAGTTTTACCATTCAAATTAACGGCATTACTTATTAAAAAACCACTATTTACATTTTTATTTACATTTTAATATAGCTTTCTCAAATTTCAAAGCAATAATTATTCAATGTAATAAACTCTGGAGAAGAGTATTTTAACAAACCACAGAATTCATTTTGGAAAAGAAAACTGGTTTATATAAAGGAAAAAGGAACAGCAAACAAAGATGGAATTTGTGTTTTGAGAGAAAGCACAATGCAGCTTCATGAGGAAGGAACCTGATATGAAGAAATACACATACAGAGAAAAATCTTCTGGAATAAAAGACTGCAGATCATAGGGCCCGAACGATATTTTTAAAACATTATGAAACAATGAGCTTGAGTAGATAGAAGGAAAAAAGTATCTCCAGTGCTAAACATGCCAAACTGAAAATGGAAACGCAACAGAAGGTGGAAGAAACCTCTTCATCGAGAGCCGTTAGAAAATTCATTTCTAGGTTAATAAAATGTGAGGCTGGATGAACACAGCAGGCCCAGCAGCATCTCAGGAGCACAAAAGCTGACGTTTCAGGCCTAGACCCTTCATCAGAGAGGGGGATGGGGTGAGGGTTTTGGAATAAATAGGGAGAGAGGGGGAGGCGGACCGAAGATGGAGAGAAAAGAAGATAGGTGGAGAGGAGAGTATATAGGTGGGGAGGTAGGGAGGGGATAGGTAAGTCCAGGGAAGACGGACAGATCAAGGAGGTGGGATGAGGTTAGTAGGTAGGAGATGGAGGTGTGGCTTGGGGTGGGAGGAAGGGATGGGTGAGAGGAAGAACAGGTTAGGGAGGCAGAGACAGGTTGGACTGGTTTTGGGATGCAGTGGGTGGAGGGGAAGAGCTGGGCTGGTTGTATGGTGCAGTGGGGGGAGGGGACGAACTGGGCTGGTTTTGGGATGCGGTGGGGGAAGGGGAGATTTTGAAGCTGGTGAAGTCCACATTGATGCCATTGGGCTGCAGGGCTCCCAAGCGGAATATGAGTTGCTGTTCCTGCAACCTTCAGGTGGCATCATTGTGGCACTGCAGGAGGCCCATGTCGTCTAAAGAATGGGAGGGGGAGTGGAAATGGTTTGCGACTGGGAGGTGCAGTTGCTTATTGCGAACCGAGCGGAGGTGGTCTGCAAAGCGGTCCCCAAGCCTCCACTTGGTTTCCCCAATGTACAGGAAGCCACACCAGGTACAATGGATGCAGTATACCACATTGGCAGATGTGCAGGTGAACCTCTGCTTAATATGGAAAGTCATCTTGGGGCCTGGGATAGGGGTGAGGGAGGAGTTATGGGGGCAAGTGTAGCATTTCCTGCGGTTGCAGGGGAAGGTGCCGGGTGTGGTGGGGTTGGAGGGCAGTGTGGAGCGAACAAGGGAGTCATGGAGAGAGTGGTCTCTCCGGAAAGCAGACAAGGGTGGGGATGGAAAAATGTCTTGGGTGGTGGGGTCGGATTGTAGATGGCGGAAGGGTCGGAGGATGATGCGTTGTATCCGGAGATTGGTGGGGTGGTGTGTGAGAACGAGGGGGATCCTCTTTGGGCGGTTGTGGTGGGGGCGGGGTGTGAGGGATGTGTTGCGGGAAATGCGGGAGACGCGGTCAAGGGCATTCTCGACCACTGTGGGGTCGAAGTTGCGGTCCTTGAAGAACTTGGACATCTGTGTTGTGCGGGAGTGGAATGCCTCATCGTGGGAGCAGATGCGGCGGAGGCGGAGGTGGAGGAATTGGGAATAAGGGATGGAATTATTGCAGGAGAGTGGGTGGGAGGAGGTGTATTCTAGGTAGCTGTGGGAGTCGGTGTGCTTGAAATGGACATCAGTTACAAGCTGGTTGCCTGAGATGGAGACTGAGGGGTCCAGGAAGGTGAGGGATGTGCTGGAGATGGCCCAGGTGAACTGAAGGTTGGGGTGGAAGGTGTTGGTGAAGTGGATGAACTGTTCGAGCTCCTCTGGGGAGCAAGAGGCGGCGCCGATACAGTCATCAATGTACCGGAGGAAGAGGTGGGGTTTGGCACCTGTGTAGGTGCGGAAGAGGGACTGTTCCACGTAACCTACAAAGAGGCAGGCATAGCTGGGACCCATGCGGGTGCCCATGGCCACCCACTTAGTCTGTAGGAAGTGGGCGGAATCGAAAGAGAAGTTGTTGAGGGTGAGGACGAGTTCGGCTAGGCGGATGAGGGTGTCGGTGAAGGGGGACTGGTCGGGCCTGTGGGACAGGAAGAAGCGGAGGGCCTTGAGGCCACCTGCATGCGGAATACAGGTGTATAGAGACTGGACGTCCATGGTGAAAATGAGGTGTTGGGGGCCAGGGAATTGGTAGTCCTGGAGGAGGTGGAGGGCATGAGTGGTGTCACGGACGCAGGTAGGGAGTTCCTGGACCAAAGGGGAGAAAATGGAGTCCAGATAGGTGGAGGTGAGTTCAGTGGGGCAGGAACAGGCTGAGACAATGGGTCGACCAGGGCAGGCAGGTTTGTGGATTTTGGGAAGGAGATAGAAACGGGCCATGCGGGGTTGGTGAACAATGAGGTTGGAGGCTGTGGGTGGGAGGTCCCCTGAGGTGATGAGGTCATGAATGGTGTTGGAGATGATGGTTTGGTGCTCGGGTGTGGGGTCATGATCGAGGGGGCGGTAGGAGGTGGAGTCGGAGAGTTGGCGTTTGGCCTCGGCGATGTAGAGGTCAGTGCGCCATACTACCGCTGCGCCACCCTTGTCTGCAGGTTTGATGGTGAGGTTGGGGTTGGAGCGGAGGGAGTAGAGGGCTGCCCGTTCTGCGGGGCAGAGGTTGGAGTGGGTGAGAGGGGTGGAGAGGTTGAAGCGGTTAATGTCTCGACGGCAGTTGGAGATGAAGAGGTCGAGGCAAGGTAGGAGGCCTGGGGGTGGTGTCCAGGAGGACGACTTGTGTTGGAAGCGGGAGAAGGGGTCAGTGGAGGGAGGCTTAGGGTCCCGGTTGAAGAAGTAGGCGTGGAGGCGAAGGCGGAGGAAAAACTGTTCATGTCCAACCGTAACTGGTATTCGTTGATGTGTGGTTGTAGGGGGACAAAAGTGAGCCCCTTGCTTAGGACTGACCGTTCGTCCTCAGTCAGTGGAAGGTCTGGGGGGATGGTGAAGATGCGGCAGAGTTCAGTGTGGCTGACTTCCACCTTCCACCCCAACCTTCAGTTCACCTGGGCCATCTCCAGCACATCCCTCACCTTCCTGGACCTCTCAGTCTCCATCTCAGGCAACCAGCTTGTAACTGATGTCCATTTCAAGCCCACCGACTCCCACAGCTACCTAGAATACACCTACTCCCACCCACCCTCCGGCAAAAATTCCATCCCTTATTCACAATTCCTTCGCCTCTGCCGCATCTGCTCCCACGATGAGGCATTCCACTCCCGCACATCCTAGATGTCCATTTTCTTCAAGAACCGCAACTTTCCCCCCACAGTGGTCAAGAACGCCCTTGACCGCATCTCCCGTATTTCCCGCAACACATCCCTCACACCCCGCCCCCACCACAACCGCCCAAAGAGGAACCCCTCGTTCTCACACACCACCCCACCAACCTCCGGATACAACGCATCATCCTCCGACACTTCCACCATCTACAATCCGACCCCACCACCCAAGACATTTTTCAATCCCCACCCTTGTCTGCATTTGGAGAGACTACTCTCTCCGGACTCCCTTGTTCGCTCCACACTGCCCTCCAACCCCACCACACCCGGCAACTTCCCCTGCAACCGCAGGAAATGCTACATTTGCCCCCATACCTCCTCCCTCACCCCCATCCCAGGCCCCAGGATGACTTTCCATATTAAGCAAAGGTTCACCTGCACATTTGCCAATGTGGTATACTGCATCCATTGTACCTGGTGTGGCTTCCTCTACATTGGGGAAACCAAGTGGAGGCTTGGGGACCGCTTTGCACACCACCTCCGCTCGGTTTGCAATAAGCAACTGCACCTCCCAGTCGCAAACCATTTCCACTCCCCCTCCCATTCTTTAGATGACATGTCCATCATGGGCCTCCTACAGTGCCACAATGATGCCACCCGAAGGTTGCAGGAACAGCAACTCATATTCCGCTTGGGAACCCTGCAGTCCAATGGCATCAATGTGGACTTCACCAGATTCAAAATGTCCCCTTCCCCCACCGCATCCCAAAACCAGCCCAGTTCGTCCCCTCCCCCCACTGCACCACACAACCAGCCCAGCTCTTCCCCTCCACCCACTGCATCCCAAAACCAGTCCAACCTGTCTCTGCCTCCCTGACCTGTTCTTCCTCTCACCCATCCCTTCCTCCCACCCCAAGCCGCACCTCCATCTCCTACCTACTAACCTCATCCCACCTCCTTGACCTGTCCGTCTTCCCTGGACTTACCTATCCCCTCCCTACCTCCCCATCTATACTCTCCTCTCCACCTATCTTCTTTTCTCTCCATCTTCAGTCCGCCTCCCCCTCTCTCCCTATTTATTCCAAAACCCTCACCCCATCCCCCTCTCTGATGAAGGGTCTAGGCCCGAAACGTCAGCTTTTGTGCTCCTGAGATGCTGCTGGGCTTGTGTTCCTCCAGCCTCACATTTTATTATCTTGGATTCTCCACCATCTGCAGTTCCCATTATCACTCATTTCTAGGTTTGGTAGTTAACATTAGGATTAAATTGGAGGTGTGAAGGACAAATGTCATCATGGGCTGGTTGAGTCAAAAGTCTAGTTTCTGCATTGAAATTACAATGTGTTTCTTTGATAACATTTAGGTATGATTCATACTATCGCAATGATGCATCTCTCATCACTTTTACATGAAGACAATCATTCCTAAATTTAAGCACTTGTGTGAGGAGGTGTTAAATATACTATTCTATGAACACAAACAATGGAAGTGTTATCTTTAAAATAACATTAGGATTCAAGAAATCAATCCATTGTGTGAACAAAATCTATGATCAAAAAATGCTGGTAGTGATCTATCAACTCGTATGACTCATGCCTTTCACATAAAGATATGCTTTGATTACTTCACAAAAGGAAGATCAGCAATACTTATGATGACCAAGCAACTCTGTTTAAAAATTTCACTCAATTTATACTTTCCTTTTTGATCTATTAATGGCTGCCCATGTATCAGGACAACCAGGGTCACTGCATCTCATGCTCAATTCTGTCAAGCTGTAGTACTTTCAGATGACATATTTTCAGCAGTTGAGGGAAGAACGTTTCAAATTCAGCTTTTGAGTCAAAACTACATTTTGCTCCGCTTCTTCCTGTCCCACAGGCCCAAACAGTCCCCTCCACTGAAACCCTCATCCGCTTAGCCGAACTTTTCCTCACCCTCAACAACTTCTCTTTCAATTCTTCGCACGTCCTACAGACAAAGGGAGTGGCCATGGGTACCCGCATGGGCCCAAGCTATGCCTGCCTCTTTGTAGGTTACATGGAACAGTCCCTCTTCCGTACCAACACTGGCCCTAAACCCCACCTCTTCCTCCGTTACAGTGATGACTGTATCGGCGCCGCCTCTTGCTCCCACAAGGAGCTTGAACAGTTTGTCCACTTCACCAGCGCCTTCCACCCCAACCTTAAGTTCACCTGGACCATCTTGGATACCTCTCTCTCTTTCTTGGACCTCTCTGTTTCCATGTCTGGCAACTACTGGAAACTGATATCCATTTCAAAGAACAAAGAAAGAAAATTACAGCACAGGAACAGACCCTTCGGCCCTCCAGGCCTGCGCCGATCAAGATCCTCTGTCTAACCTGTCATCTATTTTCTAACGGTCTGTGTCCATTTGCTCCCTGCCCAACCATGTACCTGTCCAAATATATCTTAAAAGATGCTAACGTGTCTGCGTCAACCACCTCTGCCGGCAACGCATTCCAGGCACCCACCACCCTATGTGTAAAGAACGTTCCATGCAAATCTCCCTTAAACTTTCCTCCTCTCACTTTGAACTCATGAACCCTAGTAATTGACTCCCCCACACTCACTCTCTCTCTCTCTGTGTCTCTCTCTCTCTGTCGACCCACCAACTCCCACAGCTACCTAGAATACGCCTCCTCCTACCCACCTTCCTGCAAAAATTCCATCCCCTATTCCCAATTCCTTTGCCTCCACCGCATCTGCTCCCAGGATGAGGCATTCCACTCCCGAACATCCCAGATGTCCACATTCTTCAAGGACTGCAACATCCCCCCCTCAGTGGTCGCGAATGCCTTGACCATGTCTCCCGCATTTCCCGCAAGTCATCCTTCACACCCACTCCCTGCAATAACAACCAAAGGAGAATCCCGCTCATTCTCAGGTACCACCCCACAAACCTCTGGATCCAATGCATCATCCTCCGACACTTCCGCCATCTGCAATCCAACCCCACCAAAGACATTTTTGCTTCCCCACCCTTATCTGCTTTCCAGAGGGCCCACTCTCTCCGGGACTCCTTTATCTGCTCCACACTCCCCTCCAACCCCACCACACCCAGCACTTTTCCCTGCAACCGCAGGAAGTGCTACACCTGCCCCTACACCTCCCCCCTCACCCCCATCCCAGGCCCCAAGATGACCTTCCATATCAAGCAGATGTTCACCTGCACATCTGCCAATGTGGTATATTGTATCCATTGTACCCGGTGTGGCTTCCTCTACATTGGGGAAACCAAGCGGAGGCCTGGGGTCCACTTTGCAGAATACCTACGCTCAGTTCGCATGAAACAACTGCACCTCCCAGTCGTGGACCATTTCAACTCCCCCTCCCATTCCTCAGATGACATGTCCATCCCAGGTCTCCTGCAGTACCACAACGATACCACCTGAACGTTGCAGGAACAACACCTCATATTCCGCTTGGGAACCCTGTAGCCCAATGGTATCAGTATGGATTTCACAAGCTTCAAAATCTTCCCTCCCCCTACTGTATCCCAAAACCAGCACCAGCTCGACCCCGCCTCCCTAACTTGTCCTTCCTCCCACCTATGCCTTCCTCCCATCTCAAGCCCCACCCCTAACTCCTACCTACTAGCTTCATCCCGCGCCCCCCCCCCCCCAACTTTGATTTGTCCATCCTCCCTGGACTAACCTATCTCCTCCCTAACCCCCTACCTACACTCACCTTTACTGACTCCATCCCCACCTCTTTGACCTGTCTGTCTCCTCTCCACCTATCTTCTCCTCTATCCGCCTCACCCTCTCTCCCTATTTATTTACGAACCCCCTGTCCCTCCCCCATTTCTGAAGAAGGGTCAAGGCCCAAAACCTCAGCTTTCCTGCTCCTCTGATGCTGCTTCGCCAGCTGTGTTCATCCAGCTCTGCACCTTGTTATCTTACATTTTGCTACATTTGTTTTTGGTACTGATAACTGACTTCCCAGTAAATTTTTACATTCTTGTAAAGTACAGAAGAATTGCCTGATGGGAGCAATGTGCATTAACACTACATTTTAGTATGGCTCACTGCTGAAGTCAGAACGCAGTGGAATATCAATTTAATATTTCTAGTACCAAATACACCATTTCTCAAAATGTACACCATGCAAATTAAATATATTTCCTACACTACCAATATAACAAGCAACAACAGAAATTGCTGGGATAAACTCAGCAGGTCTGGCAACATCTTTGATTAGATTAAATTCCCTACAGTGTGGAAACAGGCCCTTCGGCCCAACGAGTCCACACTGCCCATCAAAACCCACCCATCCCCCTATAACCCACACACCCCTGAAAACTATGGGCAATTTAGCATGGCCAATCCACCTAGTCTGCACATCTTTGGACTGTGGGAGGAAACTGGAGGAAACCCATGCAATCACGGGAAGAATGTGCAAACTCCACACAGACAGATGCCTGAGGCTGGAATCAAACCTGGGTCCCCGGTGCTGAGAGGCTGCAGTGCTAACCACTGAGCCACTGTGCTGCTCTGAGAAAGCAGAGTTAACGTCACGGGTCCAGTGACCCTTATTCAGACCCTCCTACAATGGTCAGTATCACAAGCAGTCGCTGTCACGTCAGCAAAGCTTCCAAATTCTGGGGCTCTCACTTTGAATCCCAATAACTAATGACAGAATGGAAAGAAATTATTGCAGTAAATAGCAAAATCTGGGAAGTCGAAATCATAATGCTTTGGTGTTAAATCTTTGGGATTTTCCACCTCCTAAACTTTAGTTGCAGTATTTATAATCCATGCTTTAGCAAGCTCGTGTCTGCTCATTTCCAGAGCTTGTACATTGGCTGATATTTCCTATCTCAGTATGAAGATCAGATAGAAGAGTTTCCTTCACAAATTACTTGCAAAACCTAAAAAAAAATCCAGGTTTTCTGCAATCTACTATAAATCTAATATATAGACAACTGACAATAAAACGGCAAGATTGTATGGTACTACTGCTGAATTGGGAATTCCTTTTAATTTCACTTGTGGATGTTGGCACCATTGGCTGGCCAGTATATCTTGCCCATTCCTAATTGCCCTTGAGAAGGTGATAGTGAGCTGCATTCTTTAACTGCTGAAGTCCACCTGTCATTGGAGAGGGAATTCCAGGATTAATATTACCAAAGTCTGGATTGGGAGTGGCTCAGAAGAAATCGTTGAGGCTTTGACATTTTCATGTACTTGCTGCCCTTGTCCTTCGAGATCGAAGTGGTTGAGAGTTTGGAAGGTGTTCTATAAAAGGAGCCCAGCTATATTTCTGCAGTGTATCTTATATATGACACATACTGCTGCTACGGAGCATTGACGGTGGAGTTGTTTGTTTCTGGATGTGGTGCCACTCAAGTAAGATGCTGTTTACTGGCTGGCGTCAAACTTCTTGTTGAACATAGAACACTACAGCACAGTACAGGCCCTTCGGCCCTCGATGTTGTGCCGACCTGTCATACCGATCTCAAGCCCATCTAACCTACACTATTCCATGTACGTCCATATGCTTGTCCAATGACAACTTAAATGTACCTAAAAGTTGGCGAATCTACTACCGTTGCAGGCAAAGTGTTCCATTCCCTTACTACTCTGAGTAAAGCAACTACCTCTGACATCTGTCCTATATCTTTCACCCCTCAATTTAAAGCTGTGTCCCCTTGTGCTCGCCGTCACCATCCTAGGAAAAAGGCTCTCCCTATCCACCCTATCTAACCCTCTGATTATTTTCATCCATTACTCATCCAGGCAAGTGGAGAGTATTCTAGCACACTTCTCATTTGTGCATTCTGAATGGCGGGCAGGCTTTCAGAGTCAGGTGGTGAGTTACTTGGTGCAGTATTGCTAACCTCTAACCTGCTCTTGTAACCACTGTATTTATATAGCGAATACAGCTCAGTGTTTGGTCAATGGCAACTCCTAGGGCATTGATTGTGGGAGACTTAGTGATGGTGACACCATTAAAAGTCAAGGGTTGATGGCTAGATTGCCTGACATTTTTTGTGACATGAATGTTGCTTGCCACTTGTCAGCCAAGCCTGGATATTGCCCATATCTTATTGCTTCTAAACATGGATTGTTTCAGTATCTGAGGATTCACAAATTGTGCTGAACATTGCGCAGTCATTGGTGAACATCCTCACACCTGACCTTGTGTGGAGGGAAGGTCATTGGTGAAGCAGTTGAAAATGGTTGAGCTTGGAACACTACCTGGAGGAACCCCTGCAGAGATGTCCTGGTGCTGAGGTGATTGACTTGCAACAACCACAATTATATTCTTGTGTGCCAGGTATGACTCCAGCTATCAGAGAATTTTCCTCCAATTCCCACTGACTCCAGGTTTGCTACGGCTCCTTAATGCCAGTCGTTTAAATGCAGCTTCGATGTTGAGGGCTGTCATTCTCATCTCACCTCTTTTGTCCCTGTTTTAACCAAGGCTGTAGTGAGGTCAGGAGCTGGGTGGCCCTGGCGGACCCCAAGCTGAGTTCACTGAGCAGGTGCTGCTTGATAATGCTATTGGTGGCACCTTGCATCACTTTACTGATGATTGAAAGTGGACTGATGGAGTGGTTATTGGCTGGGTCGGATTTGTCCTGTTTTTAATGTACAGGGCATACCTGGGCAATTTCCACATTGTCAGGTATATGTCAGTGTTGTAACTGTACTGTAACAGCTTAGCTAAGGGAGTGGCAAATTCTGGAGCACAAGTCAGGGCCCATAGCCTTTGCAGTATGCAGTGTCTTCAACTATTTCTTGATGTCACTTGGACTGAATCAAGTTATCTGTGGACTGACATCTGTGATGCTGGGGTCCACTGGATTAGCAGAGATGGATTAACCATTCAGTTCTTCTGGCTGAAAATTGCTGTGAATCCTTCAGCCTCATCTTTTCCACTGATGTGTTGGTCTTGTATGTCATTGAGGATGGGGCTATTTGTGGAGCTGCCTCCTCCTTCACTGAGTAAACTGTCCACCACCATTCACAATTGTATGTTGCAGGTCCACGAGTTTAGACCTGATCCACTGGTTGTGGACTACCTTAGCTTTGTCCATCATTTCTGCTTATACTGTTTGGAATATAAGCAGTCCTGTTTTCCAATTTCACTGAGTTGACACTTCATTGTTAGATATGCCTGCTGGAGCTCCTGGCATGCTCTCTTGCAACCTCCATTGAACAGGGTCGATCCTGTCATATGATGGGAGTGGAGGATATGCTGGGTCATGACGCCGTATGTAAAGTTGGTGCACAGTTCTGCAGCTGATGCCCTACAGCACCTAATAGATGCCCAATTTTGAGTTGTTAGATGTGTTTGAAGTCTGCATGTATGATACTGCAGTCAGATCAATGCAAATTAATTTTACTTTCACCACTGCTGTGGTTTGTTAACTGTCTGTATAGAAAAGATAACAGTTAGGAACCCTACCGAGAGTAGAATCTGTTTTCTCTCCAATTCAATGTAGAAAAATGTACCTAATTTAGAACTTGTTGAACTTATTTTAACATTTAAACAAGGAAAGATGTCAGTCATCCAGTTACATTTCATAACAATCTAGCAGCCATTATGGCTATTTCTTCTGGTGCTGATGTGCTAATTTATGAAGTTTGCCAAATTCAGTTCACAATCTATTCGCTCCCTAACAACACTGCGAAACTGAGCTGACAGCACGTGGAATGCAACGGTTCAACAAGACAGCATGCCACCATGTTTGAAGGGATTTTAGGGATGGGAAATAAATGTCAGAGATAGCCACATCCATGAATGAATACAGAAAAAAGCAATGTGTTTTTGCGTTGCTGATCCAGAACTATAATCCTTTGAATACCAAATTCATTCAATAGATTTTGCTTGTCCTTAATTACTGAGTTATTTTAGTTAAAATTATTTGTATCATTAATGTGGAAACCCCTGGTTTTTAATCTTTCAGATTAATAATTTCAGATAAATTGTACATACAATATAGATTACAAAAAGCACACATTAGGTACAATTCTGACTTTGGGGCAATCCAGCAAGCTCCCATTTATACATAACTTCTGAATCTTATTTCTACACAATTGAATGGAAGCAATGAAATTGGGAGAGGTGTATAATGTGCAGCTAATCTGATCTTTCAGCATTTTGCTCCATTGCTTAAAGTCAAATTGACCACACACTTCCACCCAAGCCCAAGCTCCATTTCTGATTTATAAATGCCTAGGGTGCCAACTCAATGGCACAGGTGTGACAGAGTGGAACTCCATCTGCTCAGGCTCTAGAAGTGTTATGAACCACCCTTGGGTTTAGGTCAGATATATAGACAAGAATGTGTAGCAACAAGGCTGCATGGAAGCTTCATGTAGTCTCCAATTTGTGCGACTAATGGAGTAGTATGAGCCTGAACGTAGAACATAGAAGAACACAGTACAGGCCCTTCAGCTGACGATGTTGTGCCAACCTATTATCCTACTAAGATCAATCTACCCTGCATACCCAACTCTGACTATCCACTCTATGCCTCTCATCATCTTGTACACCTCTATCAAGTCACCTCTCATCTTTCTTCACTCCAATGAAAAAAGCCCTAGCTCCCTCAACCTTTCCTCATAAGGCCTGCCCTCCAGTCCAGGCAGCATCCTGGTAAATCTCCTCTGCACCCTCTCTAAAGCTTCCACATCTTTCCTACAATGACATCTTTCCTTGTTTAAATGTTAAAATAAGTTCAACAAGTTCTAAATTAGGTACATTTTTCTACATTGAATTGGAGAGAAAACAGATTCTACTCTCGGTAGGGTTCCTAACTGTTCCTAATGAGGTGACCAGAAGCCTGCTATAACAGTACAGCAGATTTGCTGCACTGGGCCAACTTAATTCTTCCCTTCTCCATTTTTTGCTCCATTTTCCATGAAGCAATGGCAATTTTAGGAGAAAATGGTCAATCCTCTCTGATAGAGGGTCCTCGAATGGAAAACCTCCTTCCCCCAGCTCCATAATTTACATTAATTAAACTCTAAGGCATGAATTTTCTTTAGATCTAAAGTTTTGACCTTCTTAACTTCTGATCCACATCCCTTTCGTCTCATCAGCCCAACCAATCTCCCTTTCACCTCCATAGCCACATGCTCACCTAACGTTAACACAAACCAAACTATTTTTCTCCCATTCTCCACCATTTGCACTTAACAGCCTCCATGCCAAATCATCTAGTATGCAGCATAATAGAGTTTCAGGTATTATGTTGAGATAGAATAAAATAAATGTCAATATATTTTAGAACTTTTACTATATTTTTAGAAGAAAACACAAAAACTTTTAAATTGCCTCAAACACTCACTTAGTCTCTTATAATAACAGATTTGCATTTATAACCTCATGTCAACTACCTATAGGGTACACACACAATGTTCCCAATAACCAGTGGGTCTAGAATATGGAGTCACAATCCAAGGATACAAGACAGATCATTTAGGACTGAAAGAAAGAGAAATTTCTTCAGCCAAAGAGCAAACTCTCTGCCACAGAAAAACACTGAGGCCAAAGCGTTCAATGTTTTCAAGGAGAAGTTAGATAGAGTTCTTAGAGCTAAAGGGATCGAAGATCAATGCACAGTAAGTGGGAACACAGTACGGTGGATGACTAACCATGATCATATTTGATTGGCAATGTGGGCTTCTGCTGCCCAATAGCTTACTCCTGCTCCTATTTTCTATGTTTCTATGGCTAATCCTTTGATAACCTGTTTGAGCTATAAATCTGAGAACACCATTCTCCCATTTTTAAAGGTTCTCAAATTCTACATAGATCCATGAAAATTGGGGCATAAATCTCCACAACTTTTTTTAAAAAGAAACAATACTATCTTCATGAAAATAAAACATTTGGCAACCCTCTTGATTATTTCTAACACATAACACATGAAAAATATCAAAAGTCAAGTCAAAAATCTTGTCACTTGAATATAAGCTGATTCTTACTTTTCTGTTCAAAAAATACTGTTCGTAATTGCAGTGAACATCTAAGCTAGAACATTAGCACATGTAAATGTTCAAATTGCTGTTTAAAATTAAAATTTATTGCCCAGCCTGATGGCGCTCTTATTGGATACATTGTGCCAAATTAAATGGGTATGTTGAACCCAAAACAATCTAAACAAATGGCTTTTAAAAACCATAGCACAGAAATTCATTTATCCCCAACGATGCAATGTAATTACTGATCCATGGGACATATGTCCATCGTATCTAAAAACATCTATGCATTCAGAAATCCGAAGGCCAGCTAATTTCAATACCACAAGTAGAATAAAAAGTACAAGCTTAATCCACTAGAGGTCTCATACAAGGGTTTAAAATGTTTGAAGAATCTTGGAAGAACATTGGAATTCAAGGCATGCAGGAACAAATAGTTTCCAGGGACTGATATGAACATGCTGTGATTTCGTTTTAGAGAACATAGAGATGCTGTTTTTGGACTATAAGGGAAGAAGCCATCACATGCACCGATGAGAGAGATCTGGAAGGAATGACTTGCATGGTTGTAACTAGCTTGTTGACCTCATTGGAGTCAGCAAAAGAAAGAATATTTTGAGATGCATAAAAATTACTGTTCAGGCCATATAAATTAATCCTCGAGTTTTGTAAATATATACTCAAGTGCTGAGACTCCACACTGCAAATTCAATGCGAATTTAGAAAATACTGGAGCTTTTCTGACTAATTTGTTTTGAGTAGTTCAAGGAATCAGAATTAATGGCCAAGATGTGAGGACAAGGAATTAACTTCAGAAGCTGATGGTTCTGGAAAAAACCATCGTTAGAAATTTCCTGATCTTCTCCCATTTCAGCACCATAAATTCTGACAGAAATTTTATTTGTACCTTCAAACTTAATATAATTTGCATCGGGGAGTTACTCAGTGGAACACCACATACATCAACCTTCTCAGGCATTCCTGTCGTACATACTTGCAGTAGCTGGCTTAGAACTTTCCTCAGTCAATGATTTTCAGGGCTTATGGGGTTACCGTTACTAACTGGGATGAAAATTGTAATCAAGATTCTACCTCTGGTCAAATTTACAAATAATACTTTGAAGTTCTCAAAAGATAAACTTCCACAACGTGTAGCCTGAAGATGATATTCACCACTGTGAATCATAAATGGTTTGGAATAAAGGAAACAAAGAATTTATTTACCTTCAATTTCAGTGAGTTGAGCTTTTCCTCTTTCAGATGCTCTTTCAGCATCTCTCCATGGACTCTCTCTTGCTCCAAGGCAAATTCTCCAAGCGTGTACTGGCGCACACATTTGTGTCGATTCGACATACCCAGTGTGCTGCCACCCTGGCTGGGGACACTAGTGAAGCCTTGTCGTCGTGTGAAGTAATAGACAGTCACATAATCAAAGCGAACATTCTTTGTCCTCATCCGCTTCTCCCTTTTCAGGATTGATGATGCTACAGATATTTTTAAAAGAAACACGATAAATTGGTTAGATATTGTGCTATACACACTAAATGGGACTTCTAAAGAAGTACCATTGTGATCACTGGATGGAAAAAGAATTAATGCAAATCTGGCACAGATAATTTAATTTTGTTGGCCAATTTTATCATTACATTTTAAAATTTAGCAAGTATTCTTGTGTGGTGGTATGTTTATAAAACAGTAATTATTTTATGTTTGGTATAAGTATTGTATACTTATCTTTGATTTTTAATGGAGAAATATACATACCATTCTCTATTGAACTGTGCACAACTGCACAACAAACCCACAAACTCAGCTCATGTTCCAAGGGCCCAGCACAAATCTCGTTACGACAAGTGGTAGAATTTGAATTCATTAAAGAAAAAAATCTGGAATTAAGAATCTGCTGATAGCCATGAAATCACTCTTGATTATTGGAAAAACCCATTAAACTCTCAAGTGTATTTCAGCGATGGGTCTGCAGTTAATGTTGAGCACTCCCAGGGCAACTCCCTCCTGGCTGTTCCACTGCACCACCACTTCAGCTGGTTCTGTCCTGTTCAATGGTTCAGGATATACCCAAGGATGGTGATGCCAATATCTGGGCCATTGTCTGTAAGGTATGTTTCAGTGAGTGTGACAATGTAAGGTTGCTGCTTGACTAGAATGTGACGAACTCTCCTGATTTTGACAGTAGCTCCCAGCCAATAGTAAGGAGGATTCTGCAGGGTTAATAGGGCTGTTTCAGCTGTTGTGTTTGCTGATTCCCAGGTCAATGCCAGGTATTCCTTCCAAAGTTTTATTACTTTGTTGACACTTTGTAGCCAACGAATCAACTGAATAGCTTGCAAGGTCATTTCAGGGTGGTTGAGAGTCAACATTGTTGTGGTCTAGAGGCAAATTTAGGTCAGACCAGGTGAGGATTTCAGGTTTCTCTTCCTGCAAAGTCCTCCTTACTAACATCTGGTGGCTGCTGCCAAAATCAGGCATGTTCTTCACATACTAGTCAGGCAGCAACTTCACACTGTCACACTCACTGAATCATACCTTACAGACAGAGTCCCAGACACTGGCATCACTGTCCTTGGGTATATCCAGAACTATCCAGCAGGACAGAACCAGTTGAAGTGGTGGCACAGTGGTATATACGGGAGGGAGTTCCTTGGGAGTCCTCAACATTAACTCTGGACCCCATGAAGTCTCATGGCTTCAGGTTAAACATGGGCAAAGAAACCTTCTGATTATCATTTACCTGCCTCCCTATCTGATAAGTCAGTGCTCTTCCATATTGAACAACACTTCAAGGAAACACAGAGGGCAGCAAGGGCACAATTGGGTTTCAAACGTCTACCACCAAAAGTGGCTTGACAGCAGCACCACTGATTAAGCTGGCTGGGTCCTAAAAGGACATAGCTAATAGACTGCGGCTCTGAAAAGTTATGGAAAGCATCAGTGTTATCAAGCAGCGCCTGCTCATCAGTAACCTGCTCAGTGGTGCCCAGTTTGGGTTCCACCAGGACCACTCAGCTCCTGACCTCATTACAGCTTTGCTTCAAACATGAACAAAAGAGATGAATTTCAGAGGTGAGGGGAGAATGACAACCCTCGACATCAAGGTTGCATCCAATACAGTGTGGCCTCCAGGTGCCCGAGTAAAACTGGAATCAATGGGTATCAGAAGCAAACTCTCCACTAGCTGGAGTTGTATCTGGGATGTAGAATAATGGTTGTGGTTGTTGGAGGGCAGTTATCTCAGCTCCAGGACATCTCTGCAGGGGTTCCTCAGGGTAGTGTCCTAAGTCCAACCATATTCAGCTGCTGGATCAATGATGCTCCTTCCATCATAAGGTCAGAACCGGACATGTTTACTGATGACTCCTCAAATACTGAAGCAGTCCATGTTCAAATGCAATAAGATCTGGTCAATATCCCGACTCTGTCTGACAAATGGCAAGTAACATTCGTACCACTCAAATGTCAGGCAATGACCATCTCCAATAAGAGACAGTCTAATAAATGCCCCTTGACATTCAATGGTGTTAACATCACTGAAACTCCCATTTTATCAACATGCTTGGGGTTGCCATTGACCAGAAACTCAACTGAACTCATCACAAACACATTTGCTAAAACAGCAGTTCAGAAGCTCAGAATACTGCATTGAGAAACTCACCTCCTGACTCCCCAAAGCCTTTCTACCATCTACAAAGCAGAAGTTTGATGGAATGCTCCCCGCTTGTCTGGATGGGTGCAGCTCCAACAACACAAGAAGCTTGACCACTGAGGGCAAAATAGCCCATTTCACTGGCACCACATCCACAAACATCCATTCCCTCTTTGCTCAGTAGCAGCAGTGTGTACTCCTCACTTGCCATCCCACCAATCTCCGAATTCAATGTATCATCCTCAAACACTTCTGCCAACTCCGATTAGACACACCACCCAGAACTTCTTCCACTCCTCACCTCGCTCTGCCTTTTGCAAGGACCATTCCCATTGCCACTCTTTAGTTCATGCCACACTTCTCACCAACCACTCCAACCCACCAAGTACCTTGCCCTGTAACTGTAAAATATGCAACATCTGGCCACACACCACCTCCCTCACCTCCATCCAGGGCCCTAAACAGTCCTTCTAAGTGAGACAGAGCTTCACCTGCAACTCCTCCACCCTAGTGTATTGCATCAAGTGCTCCTGATGTGGTCTTCTGTACGTCAGTCTGACCAAACGTAGACTAGGTGACCATGTCGCTGAGAATCTTTGCCTGGTCCGTAACAGCCAACCTAACCTCCTAGTCACCATCCATTTCAACTCCCTGCCCCATTCCCCCTCCGACATGTCCGTCCACGGCCTCCTCCAATGTCGCAGTGTCTTTTGCCTGGGCACCCTACAGCCTGGAGGGCTCGACATGGAGTTCCCCAATTTTAAATAAGCTTCCCATCCATCCCTCGACTTCCTTTCCAGCCCCACTTCCGCCCTTCACTGCTACCTTCTACCCTCCCTTCCAGCCATAAACCGGATTAAACCCTCCCATCAACCAACCTGATTGTACTTACTACCAGCATTCACCTATCACCACCATTCCGCTACAACCCCTCTCTTTATCTGCAGCTGCCCCTACCCCCACATTGAGTCCTGAAGAACAATAATACCCAAAAAGTTGACTGCTCCTTTCCACCAGATGCTACCTGGCTTGTTGTGTTCTTCCAGCCTCCCAATTGTCTACCTTGGATTCCAGCATCTGCAGTTTATTTCATCTTGATTTATTTGAAAAGATCAAAGGGTCACATAACTGATGAGGACGTATTAAACAAACAAGATAGTGTTAAATCTTTAATCAGTTAGAAGGTTTAAATTGATTCATATGATATGTAAATCCCCAAACTTCTTACAAGTCATTGCCCTGAGAGAACTAAAGGTTTTAATAAAGTAAACAGGTGGTGACATTTTAGGTCAAACAATATTGATTAATTAAAACCTAACTGATTAAATATTTAACAGCATCTTAGGTTTTTTTTAATACATCCTCATCCGTTGTGTGACCCTTTGATCTTTTACTTGTAAATTCTGTGTCTGATGCCACCTTTCTCACTAACACCTGAAGGACCAGTGAGGCTCAAAAAGCTTGTGTTTTCAAATAAATATGTTGGACTGTAACCTGTGCTGTGTGATTTCTGACCTTATCCAGCTCAGTCAACACTGGGACCACCACATCAAGGATAGGAGCAGCAGATATATGGAACACCATCACCTGCAAGTTTCCGTCCAAACAACTTACCATCCTAATTTGGAAATACATCACTGTTGGTGGGTCACAATCCTGGAATTCCCTCCCAAAGAACATCATGGGTCTACCTTCAGCAGGTCGAATGCAATGGTTCAAGAGGGCAGCTCATCACCACCTTCTCAAGCTGGGGCAGGCAATAAATGTTGGCCAGCTAGCAACACCATGTCCCACAATGAGTAAAAAAAAATCTCCTGGGGGTGAGTTTAACCTGAGTGTCACCAGACCTCAGGAAGGGAAATGTTCAGAAGAGTCCTTCATGGTAACCTCAGCTGGTGGAGGAATTGAACCTATACTGTTGACATCACTCTGCATTGCAAACCAACCATGCATCCAGCTGAGCTATGCAATCACCTTGCTCTATACACTTTGTGTACCTGTGGTGGAATGTCAGCAGTCTTTAGAAAGAGCTTGCTCTGTAATATTTACCACACCTTTATTTTGAAATGTTTTGCAAATACAGAACTGGCACATGCTTGCAGATCACCTCAACTTTGCTTATGATGGTCTGGTTGGCATAGATCCAATGTGATTTTTAAGTTAACAGCAACAGCTGTAGCAATTATATGTTTATTTTCAACTTCTGAATGTTGTACTGCACCACCAGGATTAAGATCTACTGGCTATGTCCTCTACATGTTCTCCACTAGTATTTATCTCCAATCTCAGTTTCAGTCCTAGTTTCCTTAAAAAGTAGAAGGGTCAGTTTCTTTCTTTCCCTTTTCAATTTGCATCTCACTTCAAAAAGTACAAGATTTGAACCAACAGATTCCATCATAAACCTCAGAGTTTAGTTGCTTTGAGTGCTGCTGCATGACATCTATATAATGAACCTTTACAAACTATGCAATTTAATGACAAGGTTCTGAATTGTCTTCAATTGTAAATCCAGTAAGGCCTATACACACATGACTCTAAGCCTGCAAATATGGAACACCACATTTGTCAACATCAAAATAGTGTTTGGTAAACACAGGTGCAATCATTCATCATTGACAGTAATTTATTTTTGTTCATTGTGCTATATCATCACCTAAAATGAAGACCATTCTCCCAATTAATATAACATTAATGAAGTAATGGCTTTAACACTGATTTTACTGGGCAGCAATAGTAACTCGAACCCCAGCAAATGTAGAATCTCAAACAAAAACTCTGTCTTTTGGCATGCAGCTGATTTGTAATCTCATTTACCAGTTTTTCATTAATTTCACATATTTATTTTATGGAATAATCGATTGTGCATCAGTTCATAAAAGCTTTCTGCAAATTTAGATATATAGTGACTTCTGGACTAAGTTAATCTGTCATTCTAGTGACCACTTTAAATTACACAAAAAAATTGATAGGAGATGACTCGATTCCCATACTAAAATTGTATTTTGAAAAATATTATCAGTAAACGTACCAAATCCGTATTCATTCCTATGATTAATTAGATAATTATCATATACTTCTGTAATGCTCTACTCCTGCAGACAGTATGCAAGTAACTGTGAATAGCTAATGCAAATGAATTATATATATAAAAAGAAACTACAGACTGATGTATGAGTTGCTGATTCAGTCATCAGGGTATTGTTTCTCTTCATTGTGATTGCATCAATATTGTCGAAATAAATTACCTTCAGAAACATTTTGCACCCATTTCACAGAATGTAACTACTTCAAGTGAATAAATACTAAAATTTTTGATCTTACCATGAACTTCATCCAAAAATTTAACTTGTAAAGTGAAGATCTCAATCTTATTTTATAAACATTGTTGCCCAAATTATCAGGAACTTCAATTTTTTTTTGATACTACCGAGTTGAATTGCTCTCTTGGGAAACTTGAATTCAAATCGCAGTATCAACTGAGAGTGGTGGGTTGATGTAATATTACATGAAATATCAGAGGATTGGACTATTACTCCGCTGAAATGAGTTCAAATCCTACAGCGGATGCTGGGGAATTTAAATTCAATGAAACAGATAATGTTGTGGAAATTCATTTCATTCACTAACGTACTTCAGGTAAAGAAATCTGCTGACTTTATCTGCCCTGACCTTCAGGAGACTTTAAGTGAGCAGCAATGTCTTGTCTCTTAACTGCCCTTTAAAACAGTTTCACAAGCGGTGTGATTTTATGAACCTAGGAGTGTTAAAAGGCAGTAGCCTTGACCTTGACACTAATATATGATAATTTCCATAAAAGTTTAAGCTTTCATCTGGCAAAAAGCTGGCATCTGGAACCCTCCAAGAAGTTCCAGCTCAGAGTTACAGACAACAACGTCTGACGGTCCTGATTTACTTACCCGAATAGTTAGAAAATGTTAGAGGAATTAAAACCTGCAGTAACTCCTGGTCAGCTATAAAACTGACCCACTGGCAAGTCAATGGACTATCAACCACTCATTTTGATCACCCTGCCCCATACACTTTCCCGGACACCTGGTGGACCAATGCTCCCTGCCTGCCTCCAACTGAACTCAGGCATAGTTTCTCATCACCCTCCCTGACACTTGATCCACTCCTCCCTCTCACTTATGTACATGCCACTCCTGCCTATCTGCCACCCTACCACTTCATCCACCTGCACATCCTCGGCCATTCTACCTCAATCACTTACATTACACACTTGTGTTTCCTCAGTAGCTGTCAAAGGGGTTTTGGGACTATTAAATCTGGAATGCAGCAGATACTGTTTTCAAGCAAACATAAACTTGATTTCTGCAATGATCCACTCTTGTGTTTACAGCATGTTTTCCTGAACTACTCATGATGGCTCCTGCCTGGACATCTGGTTGGAAAGCTTCTCAATAGAAAAATAGTCAGCCTTTTCTCTGGTCTGCATCTAGGGATTCTGACTCAGATCAGATTGGGCAACTAATACTAGAGAGATAAACTGGAATTAACTTAGGCAGCAAAAATGACAAAGACTGCCTAGGTGACTGCAGTATCCACCTCATTAACATCTGAGGGCTTAAGAAAACATTTGGGGAGCTGTCCTACAAATGAATCGAGTAAAACCTTAAAATCGTGATACCCACTGAATCTTACCCCCTTACCCAATAACTGACCATCATTGTTCCTGCCTCTCTCCTGTCCCACTGGCAGCAAAGACACAGCAGAAACGGCAGCATAGAGGTTTTATTGTAAAAAGGATGTAGCTCAAGCAAACTTCAACACTGACATCATGAAGTCTCACAGCATCAGATAAAATATAGACAAGGCACCCTCCTGCTTTCTACCACCAATGAAACTGCCTCAGCTGATGAATCAGTATTTGCCATATTGAACACCACTTGGAAGAAGCACTGAGGGTGACAAGGGCCAGTTTCAGAATGCATCGTGGTAAGGCCCTGCACGTCTATCAACAGAAGTGGCTCAGTAGCACCACTGGCAACTGAACTGGCTGAGTCCTGAATGACTCATCTGGCAAATTGAGCTTACGATGATGCCATGAAAGAAACCCTATGAGTGAAGAAAACAAATGACCTTGTTGAAACCAATCTACTTAACAGAGATGCATCCATGTATGATTGTACTGATAGGAATAATCTCTGAGAGGGCAAAATCCCATCTTCACACCGAGGATACCCTCCATCATGTTGTGACTCTCTCACGATGTTAAATGGGATAGGTTTAGAACAGATCCAGCAACTCAAAAATATGCATTTGCAAGGTCATGTGGGCCATCTGCTGTATCAGAATTGTATTAAACCACAATCTGGGAAATTTTTTTTAAAAAAAATCAATCAAACCCTTACCATCATGCCAGCCTTCAAATGAAGAGTGCCAAATGGCATCCTGTGAGCAGCACTGGGTCTACTTAAAAATAAGGTACCATCAGGGTGAAGTGGCAACATAGGAATACCTCATGCCAAACAGTGGAAGCAGACTGGGACAGAACAAAGCCATCCCACAAACAACAGTTAGTGTAGTCCTACTACTCCAGACACAAATGATAATGGACAACTTAACTACTAATACGTCAACAGTTATAATTTCTGACAACATTCAACTATGGTGCTAAAGTTTTGCTATCCATATGAAACCTCACTTAGCCAAACTGTTCCAGTACAGCTACAACACTGGCATGTATTTGAAAATATAGAAAATTGCTCAGGTATGCTCTATCCTGAACCAGATTAAATAAACTCTCCACGCCATACACTGTCTAAAAATAGTCCCAGCAGCAGTCTACAGGGAAGCAAGCAGTCACGTGATCTAAAAGAAGCCTTGCTCAAAAGGAGTTTAATGTTCACATTGAACTTTTAATTCCCTTTTTGAATAAGCCACTCCAGGAATTTCAAAAGAGCTTGAAAAAAAAATTCAGTTTCCCATGATCCTTTAAAACTTGAGGTCTCCAAACAGAAAATCGGACATCCTTATTGTTTTACTGAAAATGAAAAATAATTCTTTCCCAGAAAACAGAGAAAGGTCAGTTCCATTTGTGTTGGGTTTGAAGAACTGTTATTGGGGTTGGCCCTCAAGAAACAGCCAGCAGGAACCCTACACGAACTTGCTGATCTGTTAAAGCTGGCATCTTATATACTAGAGTCAGTCCAGTATGAACAATGTAGATACATTTACAAATGTCTCAGTTTGCCCTACAGACTCAACCCACGTGAACATGTTCTTTCCCCTCCAATTTTTTTTCCCTCAGCGACCAAAGAGGTAAATGGAAGTTTAAATCAACTGCTGTGGCTGAACATGCATTACTTCTAGAAATCAAAGGACTTGTAGGTTAACAACTGCACTGGAAAGAGCCTATCAATTTCCTTCAACTGTGTAACATACAAATCCACTTCTGTATCTTTTAAAATGACTTCCGAGTTTATGTGAAGTATGCATTTTACAATAATTTCTCTTTTATAGTACTGTAAATTCTGTTGACTGTGAAAATGCAATGTAAAAACTCCCCTTTCCACACACAGTATTATAACCCTGAATATTTACTTAACTTGTCATGTCACAGTAGTGTAATTCTGAATAGGAACTCATTTATTCATAATTAATTAAGTTTAGTGCTGGGCTGGGTGGCCTGTTCATGCTCCTGGTTTATATGTCTGTACAGTCCTGGGTGCTGATAATGTCTGCACTGTGCAGCTCAGCACACTGCTTCAAACTGCAATTTTGCAGCAAATGAAAGGGTTAGAATTATGTTTATTCCATCAGTGCAATTTGTCTCTTTCACCAATTCATGCTTTACAGAAAATGAAATGCTAAGTACAAGGTACATTGTACAGAGAAACACTTTTGAACAAGGAAAATCATTGAATTCTAAAGAAATAACATTTTGCAAATCAGAAATACTAGCAGAGCTGGGTGAACCCCAGAACATATGCATTTTCAAATGCTTCATCAGCTACATGGAAGAATAAAAAAAGCCAAAAGATTCATTACAACAAATATAGAACAGCTGGTTTCTCAACAAAATGCTATAAGAGCTACAACAAGTATTCAAAATATGCTGAAGAGGATTGTAAGTCTTGAGTTTCTAACTAACAAATTCAAAGTTCACTCTTCCTAAAGCTACTGCTCTACACTGCTTCAGAAACACGTTAGCTACTTCACGAGATGTCAGTCAGTAACTTGTCAGTTTTATCTCACTACTGACTGTATTAACATTTCTCACTCTTACTTCCATCAATATCAAAGCAGGGATTAACAATTTCACTCCCAATAGAAATCCAACTGCATATACCAGAAACCATTGCAATATGAACTCCTGGTTTAAGATTCAATATTGCTGTTAGGATTGTAGCCTCTCAGGTATTAACAAGTAGCCAAATGTAACCCACACCATCATTCACTTATGATATTTTGACATCAATTTTGTGAATAATCAAATTCCATTCATTTTTACTACAAGTATATCTTAAATGTAGTATCAGTTTGTACTTATTCAAGTCCTGAGGCACGATGTGCAGCAGTCTTGGTGAGCCATATAGCCAAGACCAAATCTAATTTTTGTTCTTCTGATGGCCATTCCGAATTTGAAACATGAATGTTCTTTAAACTTTATGGCAGGTTTTATGACAAAATACTAAAAAGTTCATGCCAGCCAAGATTCCTGTTTTATTTGAAGGGTGAAGGCCAATTTTTTTTTCAAATACTACTTGTAGCTTTTTACTTTGCAATGTGCCACCATAAATGTGGGATCTTCTGTCAGGCTTGGACCAGCTGTAACGAGGAGCAGCTGTTAATAACATGAAAACTGATTGTGGAATACCTCCTCAGAGCCCAACTTTCAGTTCTTTTCCATATACTGTGCTGTAGTCCCTAGTCTCAGCAACAGGCTATTCTCCTGGAGGCAGAATGATGAAACCACATGAGGTGTGCCTGTGTGTGTGTGTGCACGTGCTTGCGTCTCTGTATAGGGATGCGGAGCTACCCATCCTAGGGCAAGATGGAGTTAGCTAACTGAGGGGTATGTGAAGCCCAATTAAGGCTGACTGGAATCTACTAGTTGGCTTGTGCAGGAGGCAGTAACAGAGCAGCTCCCAGTGCCTTTGTGCAGCATTCCAAGGTAGCTTTAAAACCTCTCCCCAAGGCTGGCCTGGCTTGGCGTCACCTGCAGTCACAGTGCACCCTTTTGAAACGCCCACCACCATCATGGCAGCTTAGCTGCTGTGCCTATTTTTTATTTGATGTCTTAAAGAAGTTACAGAGAGGTAACTCCATCTTTTATTTCCTAATTCATGAAATGTGGATGTCACTGACTTGGCCAACATTTATTGCACATCAGCCCTAAAGGCCCTTGAGAAGGTGACTGTGGACCCTTTCTAGTGTACCTGTGAAGGCAGCCTTCTGCTTTCTCAGTGCTGCAGGTCAAATAGGAGACTTATTTACAGTCCTTAACTGGATAGTAGGCTATGCGCTCTGGACACTAATTGTCAAAAACAGAGAGGATCATTAATGTGAGACCAATCACTATTAATCCCAGTTTGAGCTTGACAGCGCAGTCGTAAAGCCTATGAAAAAATTCTGCTTCAGCTGTCCATTCTATTGCATATCAGCATTTCATATAGTCAGATATGACTTTAAAAAGTACAATAAAGTCTCATGAATCACAAATAATCCCTTAAAATGTCAAGATATTTGGTAGAAAAATCATGAGTTGCTTATTTCTTCAAGCAAAAATCAATGCGATTGTGAGGGTGTTGGTTCTTAACTCCTGGCCTGCTCTACCTCAAGTCTTTAATATGCAAGCTATGAGCCCAGCAGACGACAACCAGGTCAGAATGAATACTTTGTTGAAACGTCAGTAGGATGGCTGCCTGCAGCATATGTGCCTCTTATGGAGGTCACATGATTATGACAGACCAGGATGGACATTTGTACATGACTGTATTTCAATCCAAACTGCTCCCACTTGTAAAAGAAATAAGAATGAAAGGGCATAGATTTAAACAGAAATGGAAAAGAAGCAAGGGTGATGTCAGATTTCTTTTCCCCCCTCAGCAAGTAGTTACAGCATGAAATGCACTGCCTGAAAAAGTGATGTGAAGGTAAGTTCAACTGAGACAGTCAAGTGACAGTGGATGATTGCTTGTGTAGGAATAGTGCACAAGGTAATGCCAAAGATTGCCACTAGGTAATAATGCTCCTTTGAAGGGCTGCTGTGGACACGATGGAGTGTCCTCATTCTATACCAAACAATACTGTAAACCTGTAAATGTAGTCACAAGGTTCCAAGTATAGGCAATGCTTAATGGGTCCAACAGTCAATAGTGACATTTCTCTGTCTCTTTTCTTTTCTACATTAAAAAGCACTCTAAAAAATGCTTCCTTTTCTTGTACTGCTTTCTAACCCTCTCAAACAAAATGTCCATCGAGGCCCACCAATTTGGTGCTTGTCTGTTTTCTTCAGCCATTCTCTTCCTCATTTACACATTTGGAAAGTATAATACTCTCTCCCCTCCATCATATGATAATGATTCAACATGCCTGAGCTCCGAGACCTACTGATTTCTGTCCAAAGAATACTGAAAGGTTGCATGACCTGAAAGTAGTTCTGACAAAGACTCAGAATATAGTAGTATCCAGAGAATGCCACCTTTAGATCAGGCTATTGGAAAAAAGAGATGTGATGACACCATGAACTGGACTGAACAATGGCAAGAACTCGACGTTGGTGCTTACAACACAGGGGCAGAGGAAAAATCAAAGATTGGAACACGTCAGCCATGAGAAACAATGCTGGCAAGAGGATAAGCAAGAAGCTAGATTTTGATGTCTGAAGTGGGTGAAAAATAACACCATGGTGATGTTGCACTTGGAGGTGAGAAGTGCAAGAGACAATATTACTGTTCTTAGGCCATATGACCATAGGAGCTGGAGTAGTTTGTTCAGCACCTTGGGCCTGCTCTGTCATTCAATAGGATCATGGCTGATCAGACATTCCTCATGTCCTCTGTCTTCCCTTACATAGTAGCGATTAGAGAGAGCAAGCTTAGAAGACTTAGGTAAAGGTAGGTAAAAGTTAAAGGTGGAGTTTACTTGGCAATGGGAAACATGATAGGTATACATGACCACAATGGGGGGCCAGAAAGACATAACGAGCAAAAGTGGTTAAATGTTCTTTTACAAGGGATACATAAATAATGACATTTATTTAAAAAAAAGCAGACAGAAAGGATACAATTGGCCATGTCAGGAATTCGGTTAAAAAAAATTAAACTGAAGTTGTGACCCATGAAGTCACTGGATTGGAGAGAGACATGCATTCCTCCCACCTCAGTCAAAACAACGGGGACGAAATCCTGCCTTGGACAGCTGCTGGCCAATCAGATAGCTGACAACTGTCTGGTCGCAGCAATATCACAGAGAATGGTGGCCACTCCTGGAACTGCACTCAGACCCCACAGTGACTGGATATGAAGGTAAATGGGGTGCAGAGTGGTAATACAAGGACCAGTCCTTGGGAAAGGGATTAAGATGAACAGATGGGGAAGAGTGTAAAATTAAACCAGAAAAACTAAAGCAAAGATAGTTGCAGACATAAAATAACCTGAAAGAAAACAAGCTAAGAGATTTAAAACTAAGATGAGTTGCAATTTCTTCACAGGATTACAAGTCTTTGGAATTCTCTACCTAGAAAGCTACTGGTTTGATTTGATTTGATGTTATAATTGTCACACATACTGAGAAACAGTGAAATGTACTTTTTGCATGCTATGTCGACAAATCGTATCTTACATATGTATATCAGGGTAATAGAACAGAGTGCAGAATAGAATGTCATGGCCACAGATAAGGTGTAGAGAAGGATCAAGTTTAATACGAAAGTCTGTTCAAAATCTGATAACAGCAGGGAAGAATCTGTTCGAGTCTGTTGGTACATGTTTTCCAACTTTTGTACCTTCTGCCAGATGGAAGTGAGCATAACTGGGTGAGAGGGTCTTTGATTGTGCTGGCTGCTTTTCTGAGGCAGCGGGAAGTGCAGAAAGAGTCAGTAGATGGAACGTTAGTTTGCGTGATGGACTGGTCCGTATTCACAAGTTTCTGTAATTTTGAGGGGTCTTGGACGAAGCAGTTGCTGTACCAAGCTGTGATGCGTCCGGTTAGGAAGTCTCCTATGGTGCATCTATAAAAATTAATGAGTCAGTCTGGACATGCTGAATTTCCTTATCCTCCAGAGGAACAGTGGTTATTGATGTGCTTCCTTAACCATGGCATTGATGTGGGTGGACAAGGGCAGATGGTGATCTTTACTCCTAGAAACTTGAAACTCTCAACCATCCCCACCTGAGCACCATTGATTGTTCTCCACTCCACATCCTGGAGCCGATGACCAGCTCCTTCATTTTTCGGACATTGAGGGAGGGATTGTTGTCATTACACCATGTCACTGATCTCTCTCTTTCCTGTGCTCCTACTCTTGGAAATGTTAGCATGACTAATAGCATATGCATTCGGCAAGACATGCTAGCCTGAAGGAATCTTCAGTTCTGCAAAAGTTTCAGCCATTCGTGGAAAGAAAAGGAAAACATTCCAGTTAGAAAACTGCATTCGGCAACTCAATATTCAGCAGCTTGGAAGTACATAGGGCCTATCAGCTTCTATGAACAGACAGTCAACAGTTAAAAACAGCTGCAGAACAACACTGATGAATGTGTATTTAGGAGCTCAGATCAGTGAGAAATAATGAAAACAAAACTGAAAATATTTCTGTATATCAGAAAGAATCTCACTAAAGCTAGGAGGAAAATGTGGATCATGAACTTGGGACACAGCAATTAATATCAGGCAAACAGAGGACGCATATCCCTTAGGGGTTGAAAAAAAATTCCTGAATTTAAAACAAGCTAACAGAAGGCCTAAATTGCTAAATTTGGTGAACAATGATTGTTATAAATATTTAAAATGATCACGAACAGCTACAGAAAAGATTTTTTAAAAAGGACACCTGTTTCAAAAAAAAATCTACTAAAATGGCAGTATTCATCAACTCTGGACAAAACATCTAATGTGCATTCAAATACATTCTTAATAGATGCGATATAAGCACAATCTAATTTGTTTCAATTTAAAATACTGTAACTATACTGACGCAGCTAAAAGGATTCAAACCATCTACATTGTTGAAAAAGGCATGAAACAGTTAAGATGAGAAGGAAAAACAGACAAACTCCTCCATTATGGGGGATAAGAAAACAATTTTTTCTTGATTTTAAAGTGCTACAGTGACCTTTAAATGTTTTCAAATGACTTTTCCTGCACAAATAGAATGATTATTCTGAAACAATCAGTTTTCAACTTGCATGGAAATTGAATGAAAAAATATGAAAAACAAAAATACAGTAGCTTTCAGGCAGCTCTCTTTGTTGTGTCATTTAACAAAAAAAATGAACTACTGAAACTATGTAATGAATTGAATATTTATGTTAGTATCATAAGGACGTCTGACGATTACTTGTTATTAAGTATCAATCATATAATGGAGAAGCAGATTTAATAAAAGAATACAGCCTTTAGGAGTATCTGTTAACCACTTTACAAATGATCCTTATACTTTGCCAGCATTTTGTGATTATGGTGATTTAGAATCAGAACTTATTCAAGACAGAACTTTCTTTAGAATTACTGATCCATGTATTTCAGAAACGCTACTATCAAAGGAGGATCTCACACTAGGAAGCGCTATCCAAAATGTTGGTAGAAGTATCCGAAACAGAACAAAAGAATAACGATAACAGAAAGCCAACCAAACACAAGTCCTTTCAGGACACAAAACATAGAAACATCCTTTGATATTCCACATCAAAACATGTTTAAGTACTTTGATACTCGAACTCACTATTTCAAAATGCGAAATTTAAAAAAAACACAAGCAGACACAACATTCAGCTTTAACATTCTGACACAACTTTTGTTACAAAGAAGTCCAATATTTCCAGAGAACATGCACAAGTCTTAAGCAGTCGAATCTCAGACTAATAAAGTTTACTTACATAAAGAGCTTATCATGTCACAGGAAGGAGGAGGACACCCAGAATAACAGGGCATACATTTATTGGAACATACATCTTTACATAATGTTATGCCAATGATGGTAGGGCAACTCTACTTTTCATGGGATAACATGTGACCTGTCTGAGCCAGATCTGACAGAGGTAACTGCCAACCAACTCATCTCAAAGTTGGCAACAGAGGAAAAACAGAAATTGCTGGAAAAGCTCAGCAGGTCTGGCAGCATCTGTGAAGAAAAATCAGTGTCAATGCTTCAGGTCAGGTAACTCTTTGTCAGAACTTACGGTAGCTGGGGAATGTCAGTTTATGTGCAGAAGATACCATGGGGAGAGGGGGTAAGGAGTAAAATGATAGGTGGGGGTAGAGCCCAAAGGGAAAGAAGAACAGTTGGACAGACAAAGGAACTGACAATGATCTGGCTAAGAGGGTGAATAGCTGTTAATAGGAACTGTGAATGACCAACAATAGGTAGTGTTCTGAGCAAGGGTCACCAGACCCGAAACGTTAACTCTGTTTACTCCTCCACAGATGCTGCCAGACCTGCTGAACTTTTCCAGAAACTTTGTTTTTGTTCCTGATTTACAGCCACCACAGTTCTTTTAGTTTTTAATAGGTAGTGTGTAATGGCAGGCTATGTAATAACAAGGCCTGGTGTGTGGCGTAAGGGGCTTAGGATGTGGGAGAGTTCATGCCCTAAGATTATTGAACTCTATATTGAATCTGGAGGGCTGCAGGGTCCCCAAGCAGTAAATGTGGTCTTGTCCTTCCATCTTGCACTGAGCTTTGCTGGAACACTGCAGCAAGCCTCAGGCAGAGATACTGGCCAGGGAACTAGGTGCTGTGTTGAGTTGCAGGCAAATGGAAGCTCAGGGTCTTTTTTTGCGGACAGAACATAGATATTCTGCGAAGCTGTCAGCCGCGTGACAATGGGACAAATGTTACTGAATTATCTGAAAATAAAACATAGTTGAAGAGAAAGAAGCTTCAACCTTCTGACAGGGAACTGCATGGTGCAGGCAGAACACTGCTCAAAATCAAAGGAATGCATACAGTAGTCTTAAAATACAGAGACCATGACAATTTGAAAAGGTGTTCATCATCAAAACAAAAACAGTACTTTCCACTTTGGAGCAGAAAAATACATCTCGCTCTTAATATTCTACATTATGTTGAAGAACCTCAACCAACTTAGAATCCAAATGCCAGCATCAATGCAGTTTTACTCAACAACGGGAAATCTTTAAAGGTCTCAGAAGCATGTTTGCTAAACCCAAGAGAAAATATACACCAGCTGAAATTAATTACTTTGGTGTCTTAACAACTCTTCATGATTGAGAGTTCTGATGATAATACCGATTCCATAGGATTGAAGGAATTATTCAATCGTCTTCCAAATGCAGGTGAATCTTCAAATTCTGGTGCCTGAAGATCTCAGACACCACAACTATCAGGAATTAGTAGGAGACTGCCAGTTCAGATGTTCAGAAGAAAAAGAACTAAAACAGCACAATCGGCTAGTTATCTACCTGATAAAAGGATCCAAAAGAACATGAGTGGAAGGGTAACATGGGAGTATACCTTGATAAACTTAAAAACAGAAAAAAGGTTACTTCTTCCTGATCACAACAAACTTCTCTGGCATGTTCTGAGGAAATGAAAGATCACCCATGGGGAAAAAAAGACTTTCAGTGGTGACATCAATATCAGAGAGCATTCTTTGTAAAAGTCAATTGGGAGATCAAGCTTCCAGTATAGCTATGATCTGTGCCTGAATAAGTGTCAAGTTGCTGATTTCCAACCCAACAAAGTCATCAGCCATTTATAAAGTCAGAGACGTGGGGACAATGGTGCCTGGGTATACTGACTTTACCTATTACAAACAATTTTCTAAAAAAATTAGTTATCAGAATAAAAAAGCTTGGAGGCAGATGTTGAATTAATACAAGTAATACCAGAAAGGGTCTACAACTTCATGTAACAAGCTCTATCCATCAGGATATAAAGGACTGTTCCTGGAAGGAGCTAACAAGTGTTTCAGTTCTCTGACAGTTGAGTACCAGAACATTTTAGTAGTTATCAGGAATGTCGATTCACTCTCACGGATAGCCTGAGGTTTTACAGAGGAATCTCTTGCATTACAGATGAAATGTGACGAGCTATTAATTATTACATCATAAACCTGCTCTATTCATCGAGACTGAGCCTGGTTTCTGCTGAAGTCTTCATTTGGGCATCCTTCCCAATTACTATCCGTAAACAGACAAGTAACAAAGAAAAGGAACATGGCAGTCTGCCAAAGGCATGCAAAGTGGCTCCTGTGACTGCAACTGAAATGTAGAACATGCTGGCAGCACCAGTCCCTGAAAACACAGCACTAATCAAATGTAGCAACTTATAACACAGTAAATTCAAAAAACAGACTCACGAGTAAAATGGCTGGAAGTGGATGGGTTCACACTGTCACCACTTTCTGCACTTTCACTTTCAGAGATCTCATCATCGGACTCCCTTACGGATGAACATGGTGAGGCTCCTTCAACATCTTCAAATTTCCTCTTCAAAATCCCACTCATGATGCTCTCAAATTATTAACAGCAACTGCAAAGAAAAAATTAATTGAATAATGTTTTTTACTTTCTGTTAAGGAAATCAAAGGAGTGAACTCAGATGATAGTAACTGGAATGTGCGGAATAACAAAAATTTAAAGCTGAAGTGACTCATACATTTTTCAATTACAGAATAAGTTAAATATATTGTCTTTAAAATAATAGATCTGTCCTTCTACCATCAATTTTTTGGAAGTGTAACTGAAGCTAGAGTTCAGTGATGCAGATTTTGACACATGTAGCACCGACCTTTGCTCTTTATTCTGGTTTTGGAATCCATAATTAGTAGGATCTACAGATTAAATGTGAGGTCAGCAGTATGTGTATATAAACTCTCAACTATTTTTGATTCCCTGCAGAGAAAGTTAAACCTCTCGAAAATATTTGGTACAGAAAACAATCTTTCTACAAGACAATATTTGGTGCTCAAGGAAAAATATTTGTTCTTTTTGTTTATTCCTGGGAAAATCCTGCTCATTCACAAATGAATTCACAGAAACACATACAAATGTGAAAAGAACTATGGGTGGATTGCAAAAGCATGATTTGCATTGAATCATTTTAAAAAGACTTTCATTCTGTCACTAACAATTACTTTATAACTGGACACAAAAATAGGCAATTATTCTGACTTTTGTTGTACACTACATTTAAAATGTTATGCTACAAAAAGCGCTACGTTGTGCTAGCAATTAAGTATGTCCTCTGTTTCTGAACTGGTTTTAAGTAATCTTAAGTAATGCTTCGTAACCAACTAAACGTATTCCAGACTTAAAATAAGCTGGTTAATGTGTTTGTGTGCATACAAATCCGACAATAAGATGCAATTGTTTAACTGAAACCAAACATTCTGATTGAATTAACAAGGTGTGGAGCTGGATGAACACAGCAGGCCAGGCAGCATCAGAGGAGCAGGAAAACTGACGTTTCAGGTCTGGACCCTTCCTCGGAAATGATTCATTCTGATTGAGACTTCAAAGTAAAAATTCAATCTGCTTTATGGTTTTCAAAATGAAAAGTTTTCAATCACACAAATCTATGTGTAGAATTTTTGAAACACTTGAAATTCAAAGCAATCTCATAAAATAATCGATAATGCCTAAAATTGGTACTCAAATAATAAACTTTGAAATTATATAATAATGTCTTGGTCATTCAGGTCAACTTATGATATACTTACATGGCACTGAGAATGTTAACTTGCGGTTTCCATTTCAGCCATGACATAATAACCAGTTGGCAACACGGAGAGGAAATGACCCTCAAAACAATAAACTTTACCATCCATATTTGACCTTACTTAATATACATTGGGGTAATTATAACCAATCCTTATGGTAGCAAACTGACATAATCAGATTAGCTGCCTGTCTTCTGCACCACCTCATTTTATCTACAAAACACTGAAAGCTACATTTAATACAAAAGTGGGTAAATAATGCTTTAAAGAACTAACACCTCAATAAATGAATTGAAGAGATATAACTGCGCTGCAAAATAAGATTTATTGGCAGTAAGCTGCCAGTCAGTTTGAGCTGAAATAAATAAAAGACTCATAAAAAATTACTTCACAAAAGGAAATAAATGAATCCAGCATGCCTATATTGCAGTCGATATCTGCATTAGAGTAATGCACTTTATCTATTTTCTAATTTTTTTTGTGCTTTTTAAAGAAAATATACTGCAGTTCATAAATTCTTCTGAGCTAAGATAGAATGGTTGCAACCAGCATGTCAAGGATAGCGGACATAGCTCCATGGGCCTCATAGAAAAGTGATGTCTGACGAGACACAGATTTCATGAGGTATGCTATTTGATCTGAGTGGTCTTGCAGAATAGTCAAGCACACTCCCAGTGACAATAGTATTAATAGCCTGATTTTTTTTTTTGCCTCCAGGATCTCAGAAACAGAAAGATCAACAGTAGGTCTGTGTAGGGCTCAGGAATGGCGGCAGTGATGTTAAAAAGAGCAGCAGGTCCAAAAGGACAAAGAAGCAGACAAACCTGTGACAATGGTATGTGGGCGTGGAAAGCGAAATTAAAAGGAGCAGCGAAGATGGAGAGATTGGCAGAGAAGCTGTGTGGGATTCAGGAGCAGTAGCAGTGCTGTTTAAAGGAGCAGTCAGTGAGGAGTGGTCCCAGAAGCAGACAGACAATGACGGAGCAGCTTTATCAAAATCAAAATGTGAAAGACAGCAAGCAGGTAATTGGTGGGTGCTTCTCTCGTCTTATGACTGGATGTTAAATTTAAGGTAAGGTTGTAAGTACAGCATAAACATTTTGGATAGATAATTAAAATGAGGAGAAAAGGGCCTTATATAATCACTAGGCTATTAATATAGAGATTAAGGTAATAGTCCGGGGACCCCAGTTCCAATGTCACCATGACAGATGATGGAATTTGAATTCAATAACAATATGGAATTAAGAGCCTAATGATTGCCATGAAACCGTTGTTGATTGTTGGGAAAAAAAAACGTCTGGTTCATTGTGGCCCACTCGGGAAGAAACTGCCATTCTTACCTGGTCTGGCCTGTACGTGACTCCAGATCCCAAACAACACGTTTGATTTTTACTGCCTTCTCTGCAACAAGGAATAGGCAATAAATACTGGCCCAACCAGAGATAGCCACACAGCATGAATGTATATTTTTTATATAAAATTACAACATCAAAACTAAATTTCTTTGTTTTATAGTGAAGGGGTTCTGGTTGCTTGTCAGGCATAAACACCTAGTACCTTATTTCCGGTGAAATAGTCTCGGCAGCCTTTCAAGTGCAGCAATCAAATCACCCTAACTTCTTGTCAGGCAGACTTCAGAACAGGTCAAAATTTCACTTTAAATTAATGACAGACACAGTACGTAATAATCTCATACACGTCATGATGGTAACAAGTATTGCTTGAGCACCACTCTTCTCGGTAAGTGGAGAGTATTACAACACATCCTGATTATGCTTTTAGATGCTGGAAATGCTTTGGTATCAGGATGTGTATTGCTTTCCATAGAATTCCTAGGCTCTGACCTGCTTTTTAAGCAACTGCATTTTTCTGGTTGTTCAGGTAAGTTTCTAGTTAACGATGATCCCCAAAATATTGATAGGAAGTGATTCAGTGATGATAACTTCATTGAAATGGCAACGGAGATGGGTATATTTCCCTTTTTGGAGATGGTCATGCAGCACAGTGCCCTCAGTGGTTAGCACTGCAGCCTCACAGTACCAAGGATCTGGGTTTGATTCTACCATTAGGTGACTGTCTGAGTGGAGTTTGCACACGTCTCTGCATCTGCATGGGTTTCCTCTGGCTGCTTTGGTTACTTCCCACAATTCAAATATGGGTGGATTGGCCATGAGAAATGTGGGGTACAGGGTAGGGAAGGGAGTGGGTCTGGGTGGAATACTCTTTGGAGTATTGGTGAGGACTTGATGGGCCAAATAGCCTGCTTCCACACACTCGTGATTCTATGATATCTGGCATTTGTTTGGTGCAAACATTACATGCCAATTATCACCCTGAAATATTATCCAGCATTAATGCATGCTGAAACAGATGACTTCAGTACCTTAGGAATGATGAACAATGTGCAGTCAGTCATCAGTGAAAATCACTACTACAAATTTTATGGGTAGATATGAATGGGTATTGAATTTCAATCTCTGCTACTGAAAGTCAGCATATATCACCTCTTCCATCGGGCGGAAGATACAAAAGTTTGAAAACACCAAACAGATTTAAGAACAGATTCTTCCCTGCTATCGGGCTTATGAATTGACCTCTCATATTCAGTTGGTCTTTCTCTCCACCTGCTATGTAGCTGAAACGTTATATTCTGCATTCTGTTCTATTACCCTGATGTACTTATGAAAGATAATGATTTGACTGGTTAGGCTGCAAAACAATGCTTTTGGTTTTATCTCAGTATGTAACAATAATACATCAAGACAAATGCACTGCATGTGGCAGCTCTGTATCTCTCTGAGGAGCATGAAATCAATCTGAAGAAAGCTCAATAGGAGTGGAAGGCCGTCTCTCTTCAGCTATCTGGTCTCAGCGCCGTTACTGGACTGTTTCTAGTTCAAGTAAAGTCGAACCAGGAACCCAGTGCAAGCCAAGTCTGGAAAAGGCCACAACAGGACATACAAAAACCTCAGGTGGGGGCAAGCTAGTGTCTACCAATTTAAATTGCGCTGAAGTTTGGAGCAGACAAAGAGGTGACTCAGAAGTCAATGATTTCAAGGAGTTCTCCATCCAGGTAAAACCATCCAGGGAGTTTTGTAAAAGTCTTATGTTGAGAGGGGAAAGTCACTGAAGAAGCAAACAAAGATGAGGAAGTTCAAGGCACTATTTTGAAGAACTTGTGAATCACATCGTTTGCTGACGCGATTGACATTAAACAACAATAGCCATCTTCCTTTGTTCTAAATAGGGCTCTAACTAATGGAATGTTTACTCCCTGATTCCCAATGACTTCAGTTTTGCTAGTACTCCCTGTTGCCTGAAATGACAAGGGCAACTGTTTTCAACTCTCTTCTGAAATTCAGGTCTTTGTTCATTTTTGCCAGAGAACAAAAGCAAAATAATGTGCATGCTGGAAATCTGAGATACATATAAAAGTACTTGAAATGTTCATTAGGTCATGCTGATTGAGGAACCTTGCATCGAGAGGGTGGAAGGGGTCTGCAGAAATCTGCCCCTCTCCCATGCTGCTGATCTGTCTGCAACCACCAACTCCCAGTCCATGATCCTTCCCCCCACCACCATCATCCTCTGGCTGCCTAGATCCACTGGTGATTCTGAATTTGGGTTCGTGTATTACTGGCAGCAACCATCTCATGAAATTATTGAGCAATGGACAGCTGCCAGCCCATAACTGGCCAGGAGGTTCTCAGCAGGAAAGACATTCACACCCAAGGTCCTTAACCCCAGAGAAAACTAGCTGTCCAGGTAAGTGCATTTAATGCAGGGTGTCCTTCCCAAGAAAGATGATGCAGACCTCTTGACGCTTTTCAGCTGCAGGCATCATGTCCCCATCACCCACATTATACTCCATCCAAAGGATTCAATTTTCCAGTATCCTCCAAAAATGGCAATAATATCGTGGAGCAATCACTCCACTGGTTTTCTGAGCCAATGTGAAGCCTAGTTGCACCTCACTGACAACAGTAGAGCCAAAATTTAATCGTTTTTATACTACAACAGGCAAGGGGTCAGAGGTCAGATGAGAGGAGTAAGCAATGCTGATTGAGCAACATCAGGCTGGACACCTTTTGAAGGCCTAGGAAGAGCAGGAATATATCTGTTGGGTCCATCAAAATAGATGGCATAATTTCCATGGGGCATTTTTAAAATATTAATTCTTTTCAAACTGCAGCTTTAGGTCACTTTGTGCCAAGCATAACTAGTGCATTGTACTCTTCATCCAAATGGAATCACTTTTCAGACATCAAGCACTCTGCAAATTTCATTTTAAATTAAGCAAACTCAGAATGAGTAAAGCAGTTCAGAACAATTAAAATATTTTTGATTCGACAAGTCCACCAGCTCCTTTTCAGTAAACCTGATAATTGGAACCTGCCAAAAATATTATGAATATATTCAACATTTGAGGATAGCTAGCTCTTTAATCTTTTCCCTGAAAATGTTAGTTAGTTACTTAGCTAAGTTTTATTGGTGAGAAATTTTCCCATTCTTTAGCAATGTGCTTGTTTAGTAGTTTTCCTTTTGATAGGTCGTAGATTGAATTTTACCAACAAGGTGGACTATGATAAAAAAAATTAGCTTTGAATAGCCAGAAGGCATTTTGGCATTGTGAACATTATGTTTATTTATTTAAGTGGTTTCCTGAACTCTACAGTTAGGAGGTAAAATATTCAGCTAAACACACATCTTTGAAATTATTACTGTCATGAGGTTGCTGGTATAATTTTATTTGTTTGTCTACTTCACTTCAAGTTGCAGTCTGTAATCATTTAATTTTCCCACCGCATCCTAGTACCAAATGACTTAAAAAGCATGATTTTTCTTTAAGAATCCCTACAGTGTGGAAATAGGGTCTTCAGCCCATCAAGTCCACACTGATCCTGAGAGCATCCCACCCAGACCCATCCCCCTATAACTCACCTCATCTACACATCCCTGAATACTATGAGCAATATAGCATGGCCAATCCACCTACCCTGCACATCTTTGGACTGTGGAAGGAAACCAGAGCACCCGAAGGAAACCCAGGTAGACACAGGGAGAACATGGAAACTGCCACACAGACAGTTGCCCAAGGGTGGAATTGAACCCAGGTCCCCTGGCGTTGTGAGGCAACAGTGCTAACCACTGAGCCACTGTGAATGTTTAATGTTATAATAGTTCTCAACCTCTCCTGTTTTGCTGTCATTGTTTAGACATGAAAATGAATGACAGGACTTTCATCAGTGATTACAGCAACAGCAATCATCGAATCATGGTATCAAAGAAAGGATCCGTGAAGGTGCACCAGGGATCTGAAAATACAATTTGGCTTTTGCACTTAAAGATTACACAGGGAAAGGATTGCAACACAATTGCATTTAACAGATGACACATCAAACAACATAATCTTAAAGCATAACTCATAGATGGAAAAGACAAATATTGGTTATGTTCAGAACCAAATAGAACATAGACCTGCTTTCAAAGTGATCACTAAGTGAAGGTTATAATATTTCAAAAACTATAATAATTAGCAGAATGATTATTAGATCACCAAGCTAGTGTGTAAAAAAAATTCTTCAAAACAACATGTAGGTGGGTTACAATGTTAGTAAGTCAGGAAATATACCTTTAATTCTACAATAGTTTTACAATAAAGTGATTCAATTTTCCATTTTCAATGTGATATAGTTTTGAAGCCAGGATCATATATTTTCTAGATATCAGACATTTTTTAAGTGGCAATTTGCAACAAGATTCCTCCCTCATTGAATTGTTTTGCAAATGTATTTATTAAGTCAGTATAAGTAACTTATAATTTTAAAAATGAAAAATTTTGATGAAAAACCAGCATCATCATTATTAGTAGGAACCACGGATATTAGGTATTGATCATAAACAATACACCCTATTAGTATTTCTTTAAAGAATTCATAAGAGAGTATTACACAAGATAAATTGCCAAACAGGCATTTTTGATCTGGCTATGCAGAGAATTGGTTTATGGCCTTTGAGTTGGTTGTTCCCACGACAACATTCATGATGCATTGGTGGTTGTTACCACACCACCATATCCTTAGTCTCGACTGATTCAGAACAGGGTACAATTAACTGGGCTAGACCAATTACTTAAAAAAAAAAGAGCTGAAATAGCACCAGAGGAATGAAAGTACACGTATTTTTTTTTAAAAGTCACATGATTGCTCTAAACTTGAATCATTAAGATAAATAGAACCTATGGGTTTGCTTTATAACAGCCAATTCATACCCATAATGAACGGCAATTTTTTTAGTACCTTGATTATTATAAAACATGCAGAAAATAGCAAGAAAAAACATATTTTTACTTCATGAGCCAATAGTCACAATAATAATATTTTACATGTCAAAATCCTATTAGTTCATAAAGATACATTAAATGATGATGTTAATGTACCCTCTGCAGCATTTGTTCTGCCTGTGAAATCTTTTATCTGTTTCATATTCCAGAAGCTGAATATAAAAGCAAGACTTACCTCTCAGCTGCCCTAATTCACATTAAGCTTATCAAGTGTCATATCTTTAAGCTAACTTCAGAAAGATGACAAGGACAACCTACAGGTCAAATGTCACGTTAGTTTTTTTAAAAGAAGTGTAGATTTTTTTTAAAAAAGATGTTATTTTTAAACAAGCCTGTTAGATTTAAATTTTCAAAATACCCAAGACTTAGCATGAAGTATTTCTGCCTTCTATTTTCAGTATTTATTGCAGAACACTCAAGACTTTATAAAATTATTGCTATTTCAATGTAGAATTACATTTAAAACATCTTGCTAACTTGTTTGAAGCATCTTGTACAATATAGTTAATGGAAGCTGGAATGAACCTTTGCTACCTGAACAGTAGAATGCAAACATTAAAAAGTGAAATAAACATTCCTCTCACCTTGCAAATCAACAGTGGCAAATTGCAAGTTCGATCTGCAGATGACAAAATAAGTGCAAATAGTATATGAGGAAAATGACACAGATGGTGACTTGTGGCATGTTCCTTGAGCTTTTAAGTTACCAAGAACAAATGCAATTTGAGGAACTTGTAATTTGAAAGGTAGATTTTTTTTAATCCATGGGATGAAGCTAGGATAGAACATGTGCTAATTTTTAATACACCTAATGCATATTTCTAGTCTTTTTACTGTACCTCAACAGAATTACAAGAGAATTAAAAATGTTTTAATGCCAATGTATTATTGCATGCATATAGGTACGTACAAATTACACTTGATAATATTCCCCTTTTTTATGCTTCAACAACAGTGCTGAACAGTTACTACAGATATTATTAACTTCTCTATTTCATATGAGCTGTTCAATACAATCTTTTGCATTACAAGATAATAAGTACCTTGAATGGCATGCATTCATTCAGCAACACCAATGTCTCTCCACACCTGAGATGGTTATGCTTCCCAACACAGAGAAATACTAGCACCATATGTTTTCATTGTTTAAAGACAGCAGAGGAACACTCTACCGAGCATCATTAGCTTCTGCTGGCTGAATAGCTCCAGTCTGACTCAGACTCCCCGTGCAATCACATGGGAGGAATGTCTGAAACGTTCAGACATGCCAGTGTTTTACTGTCTGGGGATTTAACAAAAAAAAATCAACTAAGGGAAAAGGTATGCCTACATGCCAGCTTGATTTCAGCTACTACTGCATGAATTAATAACATGGGCTTCTTACAATTATGTCTTGAACTTTGGAACCACCAGTCGTTTGCCTGAGGCTTGTATATGGGCAAGTGGAAAGAGGAAAATCAGAGGGCCGTCATCTTGCCATCCTACATTTTTGCATCTACAGTTGTTAGTCTTTCACAAAATTGTTCTGGTCAAAGTAGACAATACACCTGTGTTTTGTTTTAAATAACAAAATTCTTGTCAGCAACAAACAACCTGGTAGTTTTCTGCACTATAATTTTTTTAAAAAGAAGAATGCTTCAGGAATACAAGTTTACTTTTCAATTTTTGATCCATGAGGGAGAAAAAGTTTATTTTGGGGTAGGGAGGAAAGTGGAATTAAGAATACAGTCACATCTGGGATTATTTATCAAGCAGTGGAGCAGCCTCAAGAAGTCAAGAGCCCGACTACAATGTATGAAATAACAGTTCTTATTCCTATTCTTGTTGGGCTTCCAATTGAAAAATCTCTAGGCAAGAGGTTTACTTGGCAAATTGTTCCCACCAACTGTTTTCTGAACTTTCCTATTCAAGGGGGACAATGGGTCAACAACTCAGTATCCTATTTAGGAAATTGTAAATTGGGATAAACAGTAAAAAGAATTAAGTGTTTTCTCTCTCATGCCCTCTACAGTAAGAACTTTATTGTAACAATTTTACATTTGATAAGAAAACCGCAACTCCGAAACTCCGTTCCACCAATGGTAGAAGCCACTGGACCAAGAAAGCCTCAAGCTCAAATTATGCCCTGTGTCATTTTAGCTAGTGACAGGTAGAAGGGCTAAAATTGGTAACAACACTCTTCAGCTGAAGACAGAAACAAAATCTGCCAGTTTGCAACAGTGTCCTCACAGGAAAACATGACTACAAGTCGACAGATGGGACTCAATCTCATTTTTCACATGCAAATGCAACAGTAGCACTATTGGTAGGAGTAGCCACCACACGATTCTTGAGGGGTAGAAAACAACTTGACCTTCTGGAAGGAAAGTCAGCAGTTACCCAACAGGTTTGAAAGAGGCCCACTCTGCAGATTTAATAGTTGTGAGGGGGTTAAAGTATTGCCAAGTGGGACTTCCATCTTTCAGTAGGAGGAAGAACAATATTCTGGAGCTGAGTTCTGAGGAAGGGTCACTGGACCCGAAACGTTAACTCTGTTTTTTCCTCCACAGATGCTGCCAGACCTGCTGAGCTTATCCAGCAACTTTTTGTTCCTGATTTACAGTGTCCGCAGTTCTTTTGGTTTTTACTATTCTGGAGCTGCTGGTTAATCAATCAAGTGGGGTGGTTTGGGTGGAGGAGGGGGAGAAATGTGTGCCCACAGAGCAACCTCTAAAGGTTGCAGATCTCTTTCCTTTGCCTCTTTTAAAAAAAACCTGTAAAAGCAAAATAAGTCTGTGTTGTGAGCAGGGGAAACACCACAGCCAATTAAGCATTTCACAAGTTTTACCGAGGTTTGGGCCAGAACCCACCCTATTTTGAGCACTTCCTACACTCTCTGCCCCTTAAAAGTACACTTGTCAGGGGTATAAAAACCAAGCCTGAAGGTTTACTGTTTATCCTGAGGTAAAGTGCACTAAATATGACAACTTCACAGCAGATCTAATACTAAAAACTAATTAATCACCAGGCACTGTGGATCATCAGCATCTGCAGAAATATTTCATCCATAATCCATAAATTCATGGCTTGGCATAATGTTCACTTTACTATTAAGCTACAAGGGACCTTCCAATTTCAAGGAGAATTGTGGGAGAGTTTGCCAGGACAAACTCCAATCAAACAAAACCTGATGTACTTAGTACAGCTACAATATTGAACTATGCATTGATATTTTCTACTCAAGCTACACTTCTCAACAGCAGAGGGGACTTGAATGTGGGCCTCCTGATTCTGAGACAGAGGCACTACCACTCAGCTCCAGGACATCTCTGAACAAGTGCTTCAAGCTAGGAGTCCTAAGGCCAGTAATGCTCAACTGTTTCATCGATGACCTACTTTTCCTCATAGCGTCTGAGATATGAATGTTTTCTGCTGAGTAGTGTTCAGTATCATTTCAACATAACCAATAAGAACAATTCTATATTGAAAGAGAATCAAAGGTTGCAGGGAGAAGGCCACACAAATGCCAGGCAGTGTAATCTCCAACAAGAGGAACCTAAATATCTTCCATTGACACACAAAATCAATATCATTGCTGAAACTCCCACATTAGTATCCTTGTGTTACCACTGACTGAGAGCATGACCAGATATGCAGGTACTCTAATCATACAAGGTCAGAGGTTAAAATGCTAAGAGAAGCCTCTGAGCACAAATCACACTTTCTGACTCTCTAAATCCTACCACAAAGTCATGGAGGTGTACAGCACAGAAAAAGGTCCACTGGTCCATCAAGTCTGAGCTGGACAAAAACAAACAACAAAATATTTTAAGATAATAAAATGTGAGGCTGGATGAACACAGCAGGCCAAGCAGCATCTCAGGAGCACAAAAGCTCTCTGATGAAGGGTCTAGGCCCAAAACGTCAGCTTTTGTGCTCCTGAGATGCGGCTTGGCCTGCTGTGTTCATCCAGCCTCACATTTTATTATCTTGGAATTCTCCAGCATCTGCAGTTCCCATTATCTCTAATAAAATATTTTAATACCGTTTTCCAGCATTTGGCCCACATAGTCTATTGCCCCTTGGTAACAGAAATGCACACCTTAATACTTCCTAAATGTTCTGAGGGTTTCTGCCCCTACCACCCTTATGGGCACAGAGTTCCAGATTCCCATTACCCTCTACGTGAAAATAAAATTCCTTACATCCTCTCTAAATTTCCTGCCATTTACATTAAATCCATGCCTCCTGGTAACTGATCCCTCCAGCAAGGAGAGAAATTACATCCTGTCCATGCCCCACATAATTTTTAATCACATTCACGTCCCCTTCAGTCTTCTCTGCTCCAAGGAAAACAGTCCCCCTTCATAATTAAAAACTCTTCAGCAAAAACAACATCCTAGTAAATCTCTTCTGCACCCTCTCCATGCTATCACATCACTCCTACGATATGAATTCAAGAACTACACAATGCTCTAGCTGTGACCTAAGCAATACTTTATACAACTCCAAATTAACCCCTCTGCTCTTAAACTCCATGCCTCAAGTAATAAAGACATCACATAAGCCTTCCTTAGCATTACCCATGTATTCCTCTAACTTAAGGGAATGGTGAGCATGAACACCAAAATCCCACTCATTCTCATGCTTGTCAAGGTCCTGCTGTCCACAATGTATTCCCTTACTGTGTTTGCCCCTCCCAAATACATCACCTCACACTTAGCTAGATTTCATTTGCCATTGATCAGTCCATGTGAACAGTTGCTCTATATCCCCCTGTGATCAAAAGCTTTCCTCCTCATCATTTATCACCTCAGCAATTTTCATAACAGACAGGAACTTACTGATCAAATTTTTCCAACATTCAAGTTTTAGTTGTTTACACACACACACACACACACACACACACCACAAAGAACAAGGGCCTCAACACTGATCTCCGTGGAACCCCACTGGACACGGGCTTCCAGTCTTAAAAAACAGCCCTAAAACATTATCCCTAAAACATCACCCTTTGCTTCCTGACACTCAGCCAATTCTGGATCCAATTACCCAAATTTCCACAGATCCAATGGGCTCTTACCTTCACTATCAGTCACCCATTCAGGATCTTATCAAAACCCTGAAGTCTAAGCAGACTACATTGTTCACATCTACATACTTGGTAACCTGTTCATAAAATTCATTCAGCTTGTTCAGACATGACGTCCCCTTCACAAAACTACACTGACTGTTCTCGGTTAATTCTTGCCTTGCCAAGTACAGATTCATTAAGTCCCTCAGAATTGCTTCCCCCACAACAGTTTCCCCACCAGGGGTTAGGCTGTCAATGACATCCAGCGCCAAATTCCGGAGAGTCGTATATGTGGCCAGCTCCGGAGAAAGTTATTTTTTCGTCAAGTTATTTATCGACGAGGAATCAATATTATTCAGTTATTCATCTAAGTGGTTGATTTTACTTAGCTTTTATTTGTTTGCTATATATGTACTTTTAAGCTTTATCCATTCTGACATTATTTTCTGTATGCAATGTAAGGTAATTTGTTTTATATTTAAGATGTTACTGAAACTTTTTTTGAGGCTTAATGTTATGAAGGCCACATATAAAAGGGACAGAGTGAGGTGGCTTGCAGATTTTGAAAAATTATTACCCAGCAGGATCAGTTATATAGATTTTCAGTATTTGGTTCAGTTGAGGGGGGATAGTTTCTCACAGTAAAATGGAAGGGCCAGTCAGTTAATGGACACATAGAACGATTCTTATGTTAGGCAGCGTTGGGCAAGGTTTAAAAGAATTATTGTTATAGGGGACTCTCTTGTCAGGCGCATAGATAAGCGATTCTGTGGCAGTGAGCATAAATTCAGGATGGATGGTTGGTTGCTTTCCTGGTGCTAAGATTAAGGACATTACCAAATGTTAAAAACATAGTTAAAAGTGAGACTGAGAAACAGGAATTATTGTATACGTTGGCAGGGATGACACTTTTAGGGAAACAATTAAAGCAATACAGGGTAAACGTAAGAGGTTAGATAGTAGATTTAACAAATAGAACCTTAAAAGTAGTAATTTCTGGTTTACTCCCAATGCCAAACTCAAAGGAAGGAACAATAGAGTAAATGAAATAAATCAATGGCTGAAGAGCTGGTGTATTGTTCAGGCACTCAGGCTTTTGGACAATTGGAATGTCGTTTGGGATAGAAAGGATCTGTTCAGAAAGGAAACTCATCACCTCTGGGTGGATTCGAACCACCAACCTTTCAGTTAGTAGCCAAATGCGCTAACCAACTGCACCAAAGAGACAGACATTTCTGAAGAAGGGTCTAGGCCCAAGCTGTCAGCCTTCCTGCTCCTCTGGTGCTGCTTGGCCTGCTGTGTTCATCCAGCTCTATACCTTGTTATCTCTGTTCAAAAAGGATGGGTCTAACTTAAACTGGAAAGAAACCAATATCTTAGCAGGGAGATTTGGTCATTCTATTAAAGGAGACTTTAGAATTCATCAACTTGCCTTGTCTATCAGTATAAGTAGCGGTGTAAATGGAAGGATTGATGGGTGGGTTCTGAATGCGAGGACAGCACATCAATTAAAAAAATGAAATACGGGATGGAGTCAGAGTATGTAGTAAGTTTGAAGGACTAAACTGCACTTATTTCAAAGCAAGGTGTCTTCCAGGTAAGGCTGGTGAACTCAGGGCATGTTTAAGAATATGGGATTGGGACGTCATAGTTATTACAAAAACTTGTCCGACAGATGGACGAGACTGGCAGATCAATGTTCCCAGTTTTAGATGCTATAGGAAGGATTGAAAAGGAAGTTTGAAAAAAAGGTTATAGTGGGGGGGGGGGCGGGGGGGGGGGGGGTGGTGTTTTTAATTAAAGAATACATTATGGATGTACTTAGGCAAGATATTTCTAAAATATTATCCAGTGAAAAGACATGGGTAGAAATTACAGACAAGAAAGGAGAGATTACTTTGATGGGATTGTATACAGGCCTCCCAATAGTACAACAGAAAGTGAGAAATAAGTATGTAGAGAGATCTCAGATATACGTAAGCATAATAAAGCTTCAATAATGGGAGATTTTAATTTTCCAAACCTTGAGAAGAATTTGTAAAATGTGCTCAAAAATGTTCTCTTTATTGATATGTGGATGCTCCTATAAGAAAAGGAGCAAAACTAGACTTTCTTTTGGGCAGTACAGCAGGGCAGGTGACTGAAGTAAAAGCGCAGGAACATTTTGGGTCTAGTAATTATAATTCTATTAGTTTCAAAATGGTTATGGAAAAAAATAAACCTTCCATTAAAAGTTAAAGTTTTTATTTGGAGTAATGCAAATTTTAATGGTAGGAGACAAAAACTTTCAGAAGTTGCTTGCAGTAGACTTCACAGGCAAGAAGACGTCTGATAAGTGGGAGGCATTCAAGAGTGTGATGATCAAAGCTCGGAGGCAACATGTTTCGTGTTAGAACGAAAAGTAAGGATGGTAAGATTAAGGAACAATGGATGAATAGAGATATTAAGGCTCCCATCAATAATAAAAGAGAATCGTATTTTAGACACAGACTACTTGGTTCAATTGAATCTTTTAATCAATATGAAGAGTGTAGGGGTATTCTTAGGAGAGAAATCAGGATGACAGAGAGGGGATATACCATTGGCAGATAATCCAAGGAAATTCTACAAATGCATTAAGAATAAGAGCGTAACTGGAGAGAGTGTTGGGCCTCAAAGATCAAGGAGGTCATCTCTGTGTCGAACCCCAGGAGATGGGAGAGATATTAAATGAATAGCTTGCATCAGTTTTTACTGTCGAAAAAGAAATGGAGTCTACAGAATGCAGAGAAATAAACCTTGATGTTTTAAAAACAGTTAGAAGAGGAAGTTTGGGAGGTCTTAGAGAATATAAAGGTGGATAAATCTTTGGGAACTGATCTAATGTATCCCTGAATGTTGTGGGAAATAAAGGAAGAAGCTGTGAGGCCCCTTGCAGAAATATTTGCATCTATAACTATGGGTGAGGTGCCTGATGTCGTGCCTTTGTTTAAGAAAGGTTGTAAGGAGAAATCAGGCTACTATAGACTAGTGAGTCTGACTTCAGTTGTGGGTAAATTGTTGGAGGTGATTATAAAAGATAGAACTTATGCTTATTTAGACTGGCAAAAATTGAATAGGCAGAGCGAGCATGGTTTAGGAAGGCAAGGAAAATGCTATCTCACTTTCCTGCTCCTCTTGTTTTAAAGCAAGATGTGTAGTAGGTAAGGCAGATGAACTCAGGGCTTGGATTACCCCCTGGGAGTATGATGTTATTGCTATTACCGAGACTTAATTGAGTGAAGGGCAAGACTGGCAACTAAATATCCCAGGATATAGATGCTTCAGGCAGGATAGGGAGGGAGGTGAAAGGGGCGGAGGAGTTGCATTACTGGTCAAAGAGGATATCACAGCTGAAGGAGGGCACTACGGAGGACTCGAGCAGTGAAGCAATATGGGCAGAGCTCAGAAATAGGAAGGGCGCGGTAACTATGTTGGGGCTGTACTACAGGCCTCTCAACAGCGAGCGTGAGATAGAGGTACAAATATGTAGACTGATTGAGGAAAAGATATAAGATTAACTGGGCGGCGGCGATGTGAGATTTTAATTTTCTCAACATTGACTGGGGTTCACTTAGAGTTAGGGGTTTAAATGGAGCAGAATTTGTAAGGAGCATCGAGGAGTGTTTTATGGAGCAGTACGTAAATAGTCCAACTCAGGAAGGGGCCATACTGGACCTGGTGTTGGGGAAGGCATGGTTAGTAAGTTTGCGGAAGACACCAAAATTGGTGTCATAGTAGACACTGGAGAACATTTTCTAAGATTACAAAGAGACCTTGATCAAAATTGGTCAATGGACTGAAAAATGGCAGATGGAATTCAACCTAGATTAATGAGAGATATTTCATTTTGGTACAACAAACCTTTTGGTAGTGTGGTAGAACAGAGGGACCTGGGGGTGCAAGTATAGAATGCTTTAAAAATTTGCATCACATATACACAGGATGGTTAAAAAGGTGTTTGGCATGTTTGCCTTCATCGTTCAGTCTTTGAGTATAGCAGTTGGGATGTTATGTTGAAGTTGTACAAGACAGTGGTGAGGCCTCTTCTAGAATACTGTGTCTAGTTCTAGTTGCCCAGTTATAGGAAGGATATTAATAAACTGGAGCGGGTTCAGAAGAGATTTACCAGCATGTTGTTGGATATGGAAAGTTATAGTTATAAGGAAAGGCTGGATAGGCTGGGATTATTTAATAAAAACAATGAGAGGTGTAGATAGAGTTGGTGGTGGTTGTTTTTTTTCCCCTAAAATGGGGAATTTCAAGACTAGGGCGATATTTTTAAGGTGAGAAGAGAGAAATTTAAATAAAAAAGACATGTGGCATTTTTTTTTACACAGAGGGTGGTTTGCATGTGAAATGAACTTTCTGACGAGGTGGTGGCTGCAGGTACAATTACAACATTGAAAAGACATTTGGACGTTTAAATGAATAGGAAAGGTTTGAAGGGATATGGGCCAGGAGCAGTCAGGAGGAATTACTTTAATTTGGGATTATGTTCGGCATGGATTGGTTGGACCAAAGGGTCTGTATACATGCTGTATGACTCTAAGTCAAGAGCATGATTGATTGCTCACCAGTTGCCTGAATGAGTACAGATCCAAGAACATTCAAGTAGCTCTATACTATTAAAAAAAACCAAACAGTCTGTTTATTCAGCATTCCATCTATCTTCTTACACATTCACTACATTTCCTTTCCTCTATTGGGGCATGGGGGTAGCAGCAGATGGCATGCCATCTACCTGATACACTGCTTTATCTTACCATCTTTCAAACATGCATCTTTATTATTTTGCAACACAACGGCAGCAGTGCATCAGAACACCACCACCTGCAATTTTCCATCCAAATCACACACCACCTTGTCTTGAAACAATGCAGGGGCCCCTTCGCTGTCACCGGATCAAAAGTGTGGAACTCCCACCTTCAGGGCGCTGAGCATATACCTCGACCACATGACCACAACAAATTTGGAGATGAGTCCATATATTCTTCTCAAAGACAATTAAGATGGGGCAATAAATGTTTATTATAAGAAACAATGCATAAAATAAATTCATGAAGATCAAAACTAGAGTTGACCATGATGCCCCTGTGGATAAATAGCCTGAAAACACTCACAAATAAAGAACACCCATTTGGGCAAGGTTCCAATGGTGCCCTGCTCGACTGCAAAACAGTATCCCAGCAAGTAAATGAGAAAAGTGAAAATTGATGCCAAAAAAAATCTGAATACTGTTACAGTCAGCCCTGAAGTTCCTTCGTCTATTTAGTTATGCTTGAAGTCTATGAAATCAAGAATGTGCATAATAAGAGCATAATTAGCATACTGTAGCTTTCACCATAAGATTTGTGAGATCACTTTCAGAATTTAATTAAAATACTGCAAGTTATTCTTATGCACCTAAGAATAACTGAGGCCCAGTTTTTCAGCACATATTGAATATTTAAAATTTATTTGAAGCACATTACTCAAACATTCAGGAAATGTTTGTAATTTATTAAGTGTGAGGAGATTATAAAGTATAAAATTTTGCTTAACCGGGTGACTAGTGAATATTAGAGTGCCACTCCTTGTTGTTGAGGACTGTAGAATTAAATTCAATTTTTCTTCATCTATTAAGTAGTTAAATGATTTCTTATGGAGATAGAACCTCACACTTTTTTAAAAAACTTTATTCTTTTATAAGTTTTGGTTTAGAGCAGTGAACTGAAAATGACCTTTGGATTGTGAGCAGCTTGTGTTGAAAAGAAAAATTGATTGATAGATTTATTGTTATCACATGTACTGAGATACATAGTGAAAAGTGCTGCTTTGCATGCTTATACAGGCAGATCATACTGTACAAAATGCAATCAGGGTAACAGAAGACTGCAGATTAGTGTTACAGAGAAAGTGCAGAGTATGATCAGAATGATCATTTGAGAGGTCCATTCAAACGTCTGTTAACAGTGGAAAAGAAGCCCATGTTACGTGTATTCAAACTTTTCTATCTTCTGCCCAATGGAAAAGGGTGGAAAAGAGCATAACTAGGAACAGGAAGGGTCTGTGATTATGTCGGCTGCTTTCCAAAGGCAGTGGGAAGCACAGACTGAGTCAATGAATGGAAGGCAGATTTGTGTGATGGACTGGGCGGTGCTCATAAATCTCTGTAGCAACTATCACACTGTGACGTATTCGGATAGGATGCTTTTTATGATGCATCTTGTAAAAAGTGGTAAGAGTCCTTGTGGACATGTCAAAATTTCCTTAGCCTCTTACACAAGTGAAACTGTTGCTGTGTTTTCCTGATTGTCATGTTGATGTGGGTGGACTGGGACAGATTGTTGTCAATCACCACTTCCAGGAACTTGACACTGTTGATCATCTCCACTTCAGCACCATTGACACAGACAGGGGCATGCTTCGCGAAGTCAAATGACCAGATAACTTCATTTTGCTGGTGTTGATAGAGAAATTGTTGGCTTTACACTCCATCACTAAATACTCAATCCCATTTGGTCTCATTGTTGTTTCAGATCCAACCTACAATGGTGGTGTCATCAGCAAACTTGTAAATGGAGTTGGGGCAGAATTTGGTCACACAGTCGCAAGTGTATAAAGGAGCATACTATGGCGAGCACACAGCATTGCAGGGCACCAGTGTTGAGGATTATGGTGGAGCTGCTGTGTCACCTATTTGTGCTGACTGCAGTCTGAGTCAGGAAGTCAAATATCCAGTTACACAACGGGGAGCTACGAGACCACACCTGGAAGTTAATTGCAGGTTGTTTCTGGATCAAAATATTCTACAGCCTTTTCAGCTTCATGGAAAAGTAATATGTTTAACCACATAGCAGATTTTAAGGTCTTAGCAAAAATTTGTAGCTCGGGTCGTGGATGCAGTTGTTTGTTAGCTCGCCAAGCCAGTTGTTCTGTGTTGTAGAGATGTTTCATTACCTTTCCAGCCAACATCATCAGTGCTACCTCTAACTGAAGCGTTGCTGTACTGCTTCCTTCTGGATTTATGTTCCTCTGGTGTGATGGTCTTGCCGCATCTGGTTCCGTTGTTTTCACAGTGGTCTGTATATTGCGTCCATTTCTATGTGTTCGTTAGTGGAGTCCCATGTTCAGCCTGGGGTGAAGCACAGTTTTGACTGGCTCGTCTGTAGTCTCTCGCTGTGGCTAGGACTCTGTGAAGATCCACAAGTGCCGGTCGCAGTCAGTTTTGTCGTGTGCATTGATGCGGTTAGATGCATGGGACCAGCCTGGTGAGTACCTTGGTTTTTCTTTCTTCTCTTAGTGGTCCTTGCGAGCAGGTTGTTGCTGTGGATGGTGGTGGATGCTGCTGGTGTTGCCCCTGTTGGATTTTCATGTCTCTGGATGCCTTCAGTCGCCTCCAGGCGTCAAGTGGAGGTTTATAGTTAGTTGCTGGTGTTCAGTGGTTAGTATTACAATGCCCCAGATACATTGCAGGACTCTCAGTACACTTGCTCTCTGGGCAGTAAGGAAGGCAAATCGTATGTTGGCCTTCATTGCGAGAGGTTTTGATGACAGGAGCAGGGATATGGTTCTACAGTGCCTTGGTGAGAAGTTCTGGTCTCCTTTCTTGAGCAGGGATACTCTTGCTCTCCAGGGAGAGCAGCGAAGGTTCATCAGGCTGATTCTGGGGATGGTGGGACTGACATCCGAAAAGAGAGTGACTAGGTAAGGATTGTTTTCACTGGAGTTCAGACAAACAAGGGGGTGGGATCTCAGAGACTCAACAGGACTAGACAGGGTACATCCAGAGAGGATGTTCCTGATGATGTCTAGATCTGGGATCACAGTCTGAGGATTCAGGGTAGATCACTTAGGAAGGAGATGAGGAGATGTTTCTTCACCCAAACAAAGCAGTTGATGCCAAAACACTGAGTGCATTCAAGAGGCAACTGATATAGTACTTGTGGTGAAGGGGATCAAAGGTTATGCGGAGAAAGCAGGATTCAGCTACTGATTTGGACGATCAGCCATGATTGTGAAGAATGGTGGAGCAGACTCAAAGGACTGAATGGCCTCCTCCTGCTATGTTAATTTATGACGAAAATTTGGAATTCTCTCTGCTAAACACAAACAAAGTGGGTTAGCAGTTAAAAACAGCAGTTTTGTGTAACTACATATATCTGGAACTAATGTTTAGTTAGTGCTACGAGTTTGGCAGTGGATGAAACAGGCAGCCTAAGTTGGGTCCACATTGAATGAGTACGAATGGGTATAAATGGGATGAATTCCGACTGGCCTGGGCACTTAAACTCCTGTCTTTCCGACCAGGTTCAACAGCTGACTTCACTCCAAAGTACGGTTAAAACCGTTCTTTATGGGATTTGGGGGTGCAATTCTGCTCTTAAATGGTCTCAATAAAAGGTGTGGCAGCCCATCCCATACCCAAATAAACCTCATCCTCCTTAGGTGACACTGCAAAATCTGTCATTTGATTTTCCCATTCGTCTTCCTTAGATGAGAGTTGCTCATTTCTAGTCGCATGTACACCAGCTACCTCTACTGCTTATTGCTCGATTCTGGTGGCTTACTATTGGCCAGAGGTTGCTAAGGACCAGCTACATAAATTTGGTGGCAACTGCACTGTCTAGAACTAGAGATCATAGTTTTTTTTTAATAAAAGGAGAGATGAGGAAACTTTTGTTTTCCCCTCACAGGGTTTGGAGTCTTTGGAGTTCCCTTCCTCAGAGGGCAGTGGATGCAGAATGTATGAATATTTTTCCAAGGCAGAAATAGATAAATTCTTGATTACCAAGGGGATGAAAGACTATTGTGGAAATGCAGGAATTTAGAGTTGAGGTCTTTGAGATAAAATAATCCCTATGATTGTTTAAGGTGGGGTGTCATTCACTCTTTCCATCATTGACATGCAGTGGTAACAGTGTGTACCATTTACAAGAAGCAATGCAGCAATTTATCAAGGCTTTTTTGAAAGCACCTTCCATATTCAAGATCTCGACCACCAAGGAGGACATTGGCAGCAGATGCATGAAATACCATCATATTACTGGATCAAGCTCTCGCCCAAACAGCACTGTGTACCAAAACAAATGGCCTACACTGATAGCTCACACCTGCTTCTCAAAAGGCAATTAGGGATGAGCAACAAATGCTGGCTTTGTCAGGACTGCCCATTACCCATGAAAAAAAAGGAAAAAATGTTGAAGTTGACGCAGGACCTTATTCAGGTTTATCCTAATGTCTTTGCTTTTGTACTCTATGTTTCTATTCTTAAATTGCAGGATTCTATGGCTCACTAATCACTTTCCTCACCTGTCCTTCCACATTCCAACAATATATGCACAAGCTACTGAATTCCCATTAGAATTATATCCGTTATTTTATATTGCTTCTCATCAGTCTTCTGACCAAAATGAATCATTTCATTCAGCTGATATTAAATTTGATCTGTCACGTGCCCACCTATTCCACCAAGGTATGTTCTCTTGAACAGTGTTATCAGAGGTCAGATGACAGAACAACAGTTTTTCCAGCATACAGAAAGAAGTGGGAATATGTTCACGTTTGAGGCAGATGGGTCCTCTGTACCACAAATATAAAAGGCAACACTCATGACCAGGTGTAGCAATCGCCTTGTTTAACACAGAAGGATTAAGGATTATGAGAACTGTGCACCATTTTGCACATATGCTCCATCTAATGGAGTGTTTAACACCCTGGAGAAATACATGACAACCTAACAGTACACCTGCAGCTCTAAACATCTGTCCTCATTCTCAATCCTACTAAAAGCCAACAAATAAATGGACACTATCAGATTTTTAAAAATCCCGATAAAATATGCAACTCCTTTAGTAAAAAGGACATTGAGAATGAGGCTGATTTTTTTTAAAAGGAGACTTGCTACATGTTAAAGTTTCACAGAGGGTTTCTCCCAGTGAGCTCTTGCAAGATTTCCCACACTATTCTCTGAAATTCACCTCATTCCCTATACATTATATTTCTATGGCTTCTCTCTTGTCCTATCTTCCCTCTTGCCAGAGGCAGTACTTGCCACTGTAATATCCTCCAGGGATTCCCAGCACCGGCACTTTTTTTTTTTAAAAAGCCCAGCCATGCATTAGTCAAATGCTGACAGTCAAGAGTTGTCCTTCACTGTGTGCATAGGGGGAAGATAACAAAAATAAAAATGCCTCTCAGGGCATATAGGTGGCATGGCTGATATTTCTTTGCAAATACAAGTGCACCTTTGTAAATGTATTGCTATTTAAGAACCAAGCTGCACAGATCAACCTTACTTAACATTATACCATCTTAGAACCCTGTCTAAGGGAGTGCTATTCTTTCCCCCGTGCTCAGTGTAGCCTACAGCTTAGTCATGACAACCATCATGCAGTCCCTGACAAATGCAGGATGGTTGGGACGAATGGCAACACCAACCACAGGGCAGTAACCCAGATGCATTACAGACTCTCTGTCCCTTGTTTGTGGAGATTACATTCTTTATGATTGTCACCTTTATATCCCAGCATGCCACCTCAATCCCCACAACTATCTTCTCCAATCTCCCTACCACACAAATGGCCTTTAATAATCTCCATGGACTATTGCAAAGGTTATCGCCAGGACTAATCGTGGCACACTTCCTGGACTATAGCAGGATGGTACGACCCTGGCTGACCATGGCCAAGTAATTTATAAATACTGGAGGATGCCTTTTCCTCACTGTGCCAGGACCCCAATTGAAGGCTGTCTCCCTTGGCCTGACTGGATGACAACTCCTCTAAGATTTGGAGAAATGCCCATTTGGTTGAAGCATTTGCATTGTATTTGCTGAGTACACTGTAGGCACATGGTGTTGAAAGGAGATTGTTCACTGCTGACAACCAGGACAAGCTGCCTGGCACTACCTGCACTACACAGCAAGACAGGACAGATGCACTGTAAGCCTTTAAGTTGTGGCTGTGTGGGTAATACACCAAAAGGCAAGGCAGAGATGCTGTGAGCATTCAGGCGAGCACATTGTGAATGAATGGTAAGGCAGCAAGTGAGAAATGCTCAAGGGCATTCCGGTCCAACCCATGAGATAGATATCTGTCCTTCTGTGCAAAGCAGCTGCAAAGGTCCCAGTATGCTCCAAAGTGCAACACTGAAAGTGGAGAAGTGTATTGTAAGTGAGTCAAAGATGTGCCATGTAGATGGTGCATGTCTGATGCCAATTTCAGTGTGTATGTTTAAGTGGTCATTTCGAATGGATTGGGCCCTGAGGTGGTGTGGTCTAGTTTCCAAGATGGAGGCCTGGTGGAGCAAGTCGCAAGCTACATATTCAAATGGCTCCAAACAGACATCTCACCCCACAACTAGCAAGATTCTTGTCTCCGTTCTGAAAACTTGGTTGCAGAATTGGACATTTTTTTTGTGTTGAAAATCTCATTTCTGCCAATTCTATCTGGTTTTCCTAACTCTCATTTTTGGCTCACATTTATGTAGTTCAGGGGCTGAAGATTTGGCCTCAGGTTCTTATTTACGTTATGGTATATTATGATACAATGATAGTAGTTTTGAGCTCAACCAGTTCTTGTTCACTTGTGCACAAAATCAATAATGCACTGTTTTAGAGTACAGCCAACAGAATAAAATTAATTTTAGATCAAATCTGTACTTGTTTTTTTAAAGACATATTTTTGATAGATGAAACATGGCTTCTTACTCAGACAGAACTGGGGAAGACCATAAACAAAATGCTTTGCTGTTTCAGTCATTCTGACAATGATCTTTGTCTACATTTTTTATAGACAATTGTTTTATTTTGTAAGCTTTATATATTTCAAGCTACATCTTGGTTATAGCACAAAACATTCAGCATCAATGTTCCAGTTTTTCTGTTTGCCTCACTTCTAACAATGATTGAAGATTTACTAACATTATTATTATTATCATCATCATCATCAACAACGCTACTCAATACTCCAATTTACTTGGTCATCCAAATGGATATACCATAACACTGGTAATTTAGCTTACAAAGGAAAAATTGAACATGTCACAAATAAATGTAATATTTCAAATACAAAATATCTCAATTTCTTGATTTCCATTTTTTTTCCATGTATTTGTTCAACACTTGATCTTCCTAAGTCCAATTCTGGCATCAAGAAGAAAATAAAGTTGGAAGATGAATGCAGCTCCACATTCAGGAAAAGAATCAGTGAGCAAGCTATCCTTACGCACCTTGTATCAGTGTGTGTTTAAAGAACAGCATTAGAAAAGGCTGGAGATGACGCCATCTTATTTTTGCCTCAGTGGGGAATGGCACATGTCAATGGTGTAAATAGGATGAAAACTTTTTTTTAAGAAGTGAGGATTAGAGGATTTCATAATTTTAAATCTGGACTTTGGCTTTAAACTGCTGATAGACCTTAAGTTATAGCCTCAAAAGTCTTTAGTTTTCTCAAATCACAGCTTTCCCAATTTCTTTCTCTATCAGCATGAATATTTATTTCTCCAGATTAAAAAGTACTTTTCAAAACAGGGATCGAAATCCAAATCAGTACATGTGGATATTGTGATCTAGAAACGCTGTCTTAGCTTAATGATAGTCACTTTCACTTTAGAGTTAGCAGATTGTAGGTTCAAGCCATGCTCCAGAGACTTTAGCACAGAGGGAATACTACCAGACATGCCTCGTTACCAATGAAATGCTAAAGTAAGATCCCAGGTGTGCGTAAAAGATTGCCATATCCCAATAAATAGTATGGGTGAGGGATTCTCTCGATGCTCTGACAAATATTTACATTTCAATCAATACCACTAATACAAATTATCTAATCATGGATCTCATTCGATTTAATTTGATTTGCTGGTGTTACATGTATTTAAGTACAGTGAAAAGGTTTGTTTTGAGAGCAGTACAGGCAATTCACAGCAAACAAGGCCATACAGATCATGGGGTGTATAGACAAAGCAAGAACTTGGAATTTTGGGTTAAAAGTGCAGAACAATTGTAAGAAATGTGAGAATAAGATCTGCTGTAGAGAGCTCACAAAGAGTCACCCTGTGTCAATGCCATCTTGAAACGATAGTTGCTCTTTATGCCATTTTGCTCTGCGCACATAAATTGTTCAGGCTTCTCCACTCTACAATAGTGGCTTCTTGTTGCCTGTGAAATAATTTACACACTTGGGAAAATTTTGTTTTCTTCCTTCTCTATGTAGGTATAATCTAAAAATAACATAAATCTTTAGTGTCATGCTGGGAGAAATGTTGGCACTCCAAATATTTTGTTAAATATTTTAAACTAAATATCTGGTCAATCTCCTTTCGAATCTAAACATGGCTATTTTCAACAAATGCTTGTAATCTTCTTTGAATAATGAAAACTTAATAGCTTCACATTATATGTCAACATCAAATGATTCTACATTAAGTGCCTGTATGGCCAAGAACCTCCTTGCACAGAAATAAAACCGACAGGCTGCAGACAAAGTCATCAGACCATGTAGTGCTCCGAGACATTCATTTTGTTGTATCTTTTAAGTACTGAGCAGAGGCCAACAGCTGCCTCCCTTTTCACATGTAAGAGCATCATCTCAGATTCAAGCTGCCAATTATGGTTGCTTGTCATTATAACAATATATACAGATGTAATGGGTTTAGGTGATGACATCCACTTTAATAAATACTTTCAACCATATAATTCATTGTTCAGAATACACTTTCCATTCCCTGTAACAGGATTAACAGTCACATTTTTAAAATTATATACCTACAATTTTCCACTGTTTTTCCACAACAACCCCAAGGTCTCACCATGTACAGCAGTACTGTTCCACATACACTGGCAGCTCTACAACACCTCACACAAGTGATCATTCTTCACAGTATGTGAATATCAGCCAGCTATTTGGTCACAGCACATTTCCTTCAAACACGGTCTTGATGTTCATAACGGCAGGCATTCTGGCACAAACCTGGATGGCAATCAGGAATGAATATGCTGCCTGGTTTTCCCAACCCTAAGGATACTGAAATTAGTTGTCGTGTCCCATCTGTTGTCCCAGTTGAGAAAATCTAATTTAATACCGACAGAGAATCACACAATGACAACAGTGTAGTGTTATTAACCATTAGTCTGTCACGTTTATAATCTCTTGTCAGAAATGTTGATAATCGTAGACTTGCCTTTAAAATCAGATGGCACACAATACATGATCATAAATATACTTGTGATTTGATCCTGCCTACATGATTTCTGAATCAGGACAGCTGAAAAACAAACCTCATATATCTCAGTTATAATATTACCAACAACAGAATGCTCATTAGTACATTTTGTGTTTAACAGCATTAAACGTTTTTGTCATTATGAAATGCTTTGCTTCCTAGCTATTTTGCAAGATTCTACAGAATATTACATTATTTCACATGAATTCTACATCAGAAACTCTAATTAGGACAAGTATTTTGGAGTAGTTTGTGTGAGAAAAACATTTATTAATATTTGACTATAACGAGAACATATTACCATTTTCCAGGTTAAAGCTTCTATTATCTATCTGCTTGATGGACTATTCCAGATTTTCATTCCAACACATTGCCAGCATCCCAAGGGTAAACATCCTTCACGTCCAGCGTATGCTCTATTTTTCTTCACTAGAAAATGCCAGTGGCGTTTGCAATACGAAATATTTCAGCTTCCAAGACCCACAAACTCATTCTTTTTAATTTGTAGAATTGCATGTTTGGAACAATTCCTCCTGCATTCGGCAATTAAAAAGGATCATATGTCTGTGTGGGAGAAAGCACACTGTGCGGTATCAGAAGTATTTCTATTATATTTGAAGACTAACTGCAAACACATTTTGATCTGCCTGTGAATTGTTGTTCGTATAAAGCTCCCATGGGTTTCATCTATCTTCATGTTGTTCATTGCATTGGCTTGTACTAAACAGACTTTTCTCCCCCCTTTGGAGAAAATTTGCTTTCATGTCTCCTTAATATTTACAGATAAGAAAAACTTGCATAATTTTACAAAACGTAATCAGTTTGAAGGTGTGACAATCCAGATAGATGGATTTCTGGATTGGACAAAGAGGGATCGGAGCAGGGCAGGTGGGGACAGAAGGCATGTGAGAAGGAGAAAGAAAATCACAGTATATCAATTGAAGTCTCTCATAGATCTAAGTAGTCAGGGACCACAGGAGAAAAGTAAATAAAAAGCAAAAATTCCACACATTAGTGCAGAAGATTTAAAATTTTTTTTTCCCTGTTTCATGATTAATTGTCACATTTTTCTAGTTTCCCTCCCTTCTGGTCCATTCCATGTGTTTTTTTAAAAATTGCACTCGAAGTGTAAAGCTAAGATTGATTAAGCTAAGATCATGAAGTGATATCAAAAAACACAGCACTGCAGAACTTCAACTAATACTACCACAAAATGTGTTAACTTTTCACCTGTGGCATGTTTATTTTGAGGTATGCTGCTAAACCAGGCTTCTCTAGCATTCACTTCTCTTCAAAAACAAAAAAACACACATTGAGAGATGCTTTGGTATGGTACTGATCTACATAAATGAAAGTAGAATTGAAGTAAAAAGTTTGACATAACATTTCGATCTATCACATCATAAATGACTGTCAAAAATTAATTCCTTCATTTCAAAATGATGATGGAATTCATGAAACAAAGCTGCACCTTGCCTTACACTTTCACAGTTTGAAAAATATTTACAACCAGAAATTCTTCAAAAGACTTTGGCTTCACTTTTATCTCCAGAAATTTGAGTGTAATAAATTAGTACCATAAGGCAACTTTCCTGACACTGGAGAAAGTGCATCAAAAGGTGCCTGCAAATAGACCTGGTCAGAGGTGGCTTCAGGTCAATGCAAGAAGAGGTTCCCAAAAACACCAGGGTGAGTAAACCTCTTCAATCCTCTACCTCTTTTGTCAACACTTTGTAACTCACATCTCACCACTCACCTACCATGTCCTGATTCACTTCAATCACCTATTTCAACATCACTAGGGCACACTAATTCATCTCCTCTGAGGTCACAAGTCAAATATCTTCCTGCTCACCACTTTTGTTTCTTGTTGTGGCATTTTGGAAGATCATTAAAATGGTGCAACTTAAGATTACATAGACTTTGATATTTAGAGAAAAAATAACCATGACACTTTTTATGGGGTTAAAAGAAAAGCTTCTGCTTTTTTTCCCCCATCTTGGGGAGTGCCTTTTCGTTAAAAAAAATACTGGAACCATTATGAATGCTTGGCTGAGTTTAAAGTGTTAATGGGTTTCAGCACAGTAAAGTGTTCTACTCATCTTAGAAAGTTGTAAGATGGTAGTAAAAGATTTTGCCTTTGACATAAGTTAATAGCTTTACCAACAGTGAAAGATTTTTCACGTGGAAGAATGCATTTTCTCCATTATTAACTACAGGATGCTTGATGGGATTTTGTTAGATTGGCAAAGAAAGCTCCCACAAGGAATGTAGAATATTTTCAATGCATATTTCATAGATTTACAGGATGCTATTCAGTGGATATTTTGTTGACAGTTATGGAAAGCAAATGGGGATGCATTACATTTATGAAGTGGTAACAATGTGGGTGGAGAGATTGAGGTGAATGAAGGGTGACAGTAAATGAGGCCTTCAAGCTATGTTAGGACCAATACTGTAGCCACTAAGAACTGAGGCCTTCATGACAGCTCATGTCTGTCCTCATAATCCTCCTGTGCTGCTTCAATTGCTCAAAAAATAATGACAACATTTGAGAAAAGAAAAAATTTCTGGGCAAAATCAATCAGGGTTGCAGCAAAATGGCCAAACCCATAAATATACTCCCAAGTGGTAAATTCAATCCACACAGTACAAAAGCAGTGAAGCTATGCTGCATCTTATCAAAAGGCTAGCTAGTCTTCAGCTGGAATATAGTTTCAACTTTGCATATTGTATTTTATGAAGGATACGTCTTCAGAAATCTATACTTGGATTTACCAAGATCATATGAGGCACTTTTGTCTTGTGGAAAGACTGAAGAAACAGGGATATTGTTCTTAGAGCAAAGAAGATTAACAAGTTAGAGGCGCTTACAAATATGGAATGATTTTCAGACACAGTAATGAGAAGGTGTGTAAACAAAGATTACTAATTTATAATGATTGGTGAAAGACTCCGATCACTTGAGCAAAGCTTTTCTGACACAACAACAATCTGGAAGCCACTGCCTGAAGGGATAGTTGAAGTAGATTCAAAGTGCTTTTCCCAAAGGTATTTGATAAATACTTGGAGGAAAAATAATTACAGGGCTACTGGGTACATGCAGGCACATAACTCATTAACTAGTCTCCCAAAGTCATGGCACATTGGCCGAATAGTCTCCTTGTATTGTGTGCAGTACAATTCCATGAATTCTCACTTAATCTGCTGAATGTGCTTGGACAGCCCAGGCAATTAGAGGTCTGTACCTCATCTGACACAAACCTATTATGTTCTGATTTTGACAACAATAAATGCTTAGTTTGTTTAAGTTGTGTTATTTATTTAAAGATTAGCACTTTTGTATCTGCCAGAAGATCACTGATTCTAGTTCCATCCCAGAGGTCCTTGAGCACATAATTCAGCAATGATACCTTAGTGTAGTGCTCAGGGAGCATTGTTAGACATGTGGTCTTTTGGATAAGCTAGTGAGCAGAGCCTGCTGTACTCAGTTGTACTTCTATGGCGCTATTTCTCGAACAGGAGAGATTAACCATTGCTCTAATCAAACCATTGACTCATAGGTTATCTGATTGCTGGAGATCATATTGCTATTGGTGGGAGTTGCTATGAGATTCCCTAGATTACAACAAAGACTCAACTTTTTGGGATATGCTGAGATCATGGAACAGCCTATATGAATGCAAATCCTTGTGCTGTCCATGTATGTTTGCAAGGATTGTGTAGGAGTCAGTTAGACGGATCTGCAGAGAGTATCGCCTGCCCGTCATCCTATTATACATCTTGCAAGCAATTAGCAGCATACAGTAAAACATGAGAGAAATAGAGTATTGTACTGCTCCTGCCAGGGCACTTACAAGCCTCAGGTGGCCTTCCAACTTGATGGTGGATGGAATGTTACATGGGGTAGAACAGACCTAGGGTCACACCAACTGAGGCCACCTAATTATTAATTTTGAGTACGGCTGGAGGAGTTCAGGATCTGGGAGGATGTCCAGCAGGTTGCCAGCTCAGGCCATAGTTGGGGGAGTGGGGGTGCTCTGTTTTGTCCTCCCCATCAAGTTCCCCACCCAAGCCTCTCTACAATCCCTAGGATTTCACCTCCCCTCCACAGCAGCAGACACCCTGCTTGTACCTGATGCTGGACTCCAGGATTTAGGACTTTACAATATGGGATTGTACTCCAAGTCCTGGTCACCATTACCATTAATACTGCTGGTGATTCCAAACTTTTGGCTGCTTTTTGGGGATGACTTCTGTCTGAATGAAGTTCTATCTCCAGACAATTAAAATGTTCCTTGAAGTGTTCATTGGCTGCAGGCTACTGCAATCTTTAGGAATGTGCTTCCTCTGACTCTTCGGGGTGGCAAAGCAAGAAACACCATGATCAAAAAACCTTGCCCATAAAAGCATTTTGGTATAATATACTTACACAGTCCTGCTTGCTGCTGTCCTTGTGATCAGCCACTAGATGTACATTGAGACAACAGTACTTCATTCAGTTAATAGATGTTGTTAGCTTGTGCTCCAATGCAACGTGTGTGGAAGAGCCCACCCACCACTACAAAACATGAACTCTCCCCCATCAGCTGTTGGGCAAAGTGGGGAAGATAACATCTTATCCGACACTGGCAAAACAGATGCTGGTTATCTGCAAAATGCAGCCGTAGGCTACATGCTAGGAAAATGTAGCTGGGTGACATGCACACTCCATAGATCCTTAGCCAGATAGTCCTGTTAAACAGAGACTGCAAAGGCTATAACAGCATGCATAGTCAAGTGAACTGTTGTGCACAATTGCTTCTCAGTTAAATCCAGGCAGATTCTCTTGGCCTGGAGATGTATGATGAGTGTGGCACCCAGAAAACTTTGTTACATGGATGGATTGGAGAAGGTGGGGCTGCTCTTACTCTGTTTTCAACAGGTTGCTATACATCCTTCTTACCTCAGAGAAATGCAAGGATAATTCTCATTGTAAATCCAAACAGTTTCTTTACAGAACTTCAAAATACCTCAGATCTTGCAGAAATTTCAACAAACATCACCACAGCTGAGAATGCAGATCCTTTCTGGAAATCTGTGTGAAGTCAGTTGATTGACTGGCTAGCTTCTTTAACAGCCTTAAACAAATCAAGCAAGCATATAATACGCCATTATCCAGACTAAACAGGCAATTATGAAACAATAAAACTTGTTTTTATTCTTTAATGGGATGAGGGCATCGCTGACCTGACAGTGTTTATTGCCCATCCCTAAGTGTCCAGGAGGTCAGTTCAGAGTCAACCACATTGCTGTGGGTCTGGAGTCACATGTAGGCCAGAACAGGTAAGGATGCAGTTTCCTTCCCTAAAGGACAGTAGTGAACCTGATGGGTTTATTTCCCACCCCCGATAATCAGCATTGGATTCATGGTCATCATTAAATCTTAATTCCAGATTTTTTTTTTACTGAATTCAAATTCCATCACTTGCCATAGCTGGATTTGAACCCAGGTCCCCAGAACATTACCTGGGTTTCTGAATTAACAGTCCAGCGATAATACCAGTAGCCATTTGAGTAATTTGAATGAACTCTTTCTAAACAACAAACTTTAGTACGTCACACTTCTTGTCATTTACATAAGTGATTTGGATGTGATCACAGGAGGTATGGTTAGTAAGTTTGCAGATGACACCAAACGTGGAGGTACAGTGGACAGCGAAGAAAAATAACTCAGTAGAACAGGATCTTGATCAGATGGGCCAATGGGCCAAGGAGTGGCAGATAGAGTTGAATTTTGATAATTGAGAGATGCTGTATTTTGGAAAGGCAAATCAGGGAAGGACTTATACAATTATTGGAAAGATCCTGGGGAGTGTGGCTGAACAAAGAATCCCTGGAATGTAGATTTATAGTTCCTTGAAAGTGGAGTCACCAGTAGACAGGATAGTGAAGAAGGCATTTCGTATGCTTGCCTTTATTGGTCAGTGCAGAGTTGGCAGGTTATGCTGCAACTGAACAGGACACTGGTTAGGCCACTTTGGAATAGTGCATGCAATTCTGGCCTCCCTGCTATTAGCAAAGATGCTGTGAAACTTCAGGGTTCATAAAAGATTGATAAAAGGATGTTGCCTGGGCTCGAGGGTTTGTGCGATAGTGAAAGGCGGAGGCTTTTTTTCATACCCCTTGGTGTGTCAGAAGCTGAGGGATGACCTTACAGAGGTTTATAAAATCATGAGAGGCATTGAAAGGGTAATCAGACAAGGTTTTTCCCCTGGAGCAGTGAGTCCAAAATACACAACATAGGCGCGAGAGCGAGAGTGCGAGAGAGAGTGCGAGAGAGAGTGCGAGAGAGAGTGCGAGAGAGAGTGCGAGAGAGAGTGCGAGAGAGAGTGCGAGAGAGAGTGCGAGAGAGAGAGAGAGTGCGAGAGAGAGAGAGTGCGAGAGAGAGAGTGCGAGAGAGAGAGAGTGTGCGAGAGAGAGAGAGTGTGCGAGAGAGAGAGAGTGTGCGAGAGAGAGAGAGTGTGCGAGAGAGAGAGTGTGCGAGAGAGAGAGAGAGTGTGCGAGAGAGAGAGTGTGCGAGAGAGAGAGTGTGCGAGAGAGAGAGAGAGTGCGAGAGAGAGAGAGTGCGAGAGAGAGAGAGTGTGCGAGAGAGAGAGAGTGTGCGAGAGAGAGAGTGTGCGAGAGAGAGAGTGTGCGAGAGAGAGAGTGTGCGAGAGAGAGAGAGAGTGTGCGAGAGAGAGAGAGAGAGTGCGAGAGAGAGAGAGTGCGAGAGAGAGAGAGAGTGCGAGAGAGAGAGAGAGTGCGGAGAGAGAGAGAGAGAGTGCGAGAGAGAGAGAGAGAGAGTGCAGAGAGAGAGAGAGAGTGTGCGAGAGAGAGAGAGAGAGAGTGCGAGAGAGAGAGAGAGTGTGCGAGAGAGAGAGAGAGAGTGTGCGAGAGAGAGAGTGCGAGAGAGAGGGAGAGAGTGCGAGAGAGAGGGAGAGAGTGCGAGAGAGAGAGAGAGAGTGTGCGAGAGAGAGAGAGAGTGTGCGAGAGAGAGAGAGAGAGAGAGTGCGAGAGAGAGAGAGAGAGTGCGAGAGAGAGAGTGCGAGAGAGAGAGTGCGAGAGAGAGAGTGCGAGAGAGAGAGTGCGAGAGAGAGAGTGCGAGAGAGAGAGAGAGTGCGAGAGAGAGAGAGAGAGTGCGAGAGAGAGAGAGAGTGCGAGAGAGAGAGAGAGTGTGCGAGAGAGAGAGAGAGTGCGCGAGAGAGAGAGTGTGCGAGAGAGAGAGTGATGCGAGAGAGAGAGAGTGCGAGAGAGAGAGAGTGCGAGAGAGAGAGAGTGCGAGAGAGAGAGTGCGAGAGAGAGAGAGTGCGAGAGAGAGAGAGAGAGTGCGAGAGAGAGAGAGAGAGAGAGAGAGAGTGTGCGAGAGAGAGAGAGAGAGTGTGCGAGAGAGAGAGTGCGAGAGAGAGGAGAGAGTGCGAGAGAGAGGGAGAGAGTGCGAGAGAGAGAGAGAGAGTGTGCGAGAGAGAGAGAAGTGTGCGAGAGAGAGAGAGAGTGTGCGAGAGAGAGAGAGAGTGTGCGAGAGAGAGAGAGAGAGAGAGAGAGAGTGCGAGAGAGAGAGAGAGAGTGCGAAGAGAGAGAGTTGCGAGAGAGAGAGTGCGAGAGAGAGCGAGAGAGAGAGAGTGCGAGAGAGAGAGAGAGTGTGCGAGAGAGAGAGAGTGCGAGAGAGAGAGAGTGCGAGAGAGAGAGAGTGCGAGAGAGAGAGAGTGCGAGAGAGAGAGAGTGCGAGAGAGAGAGAGAGTGCGCGAGAGAGAGAGTGCGCAAGAGAGAGAGTGCGCAAGAGAGAGAGTGCGCAAGAGAGAGAGTGCGCAAGAGAGAGAGTGCGCAAGAGAGAGAGTGCGCAAGAGAGAGAGTGCGCAAGAGAGAGAGTGCGCAAGAGAGAGAGTGCGCAAGAGAGAGAGTGCGCAAGAGAGAGAGTGCGCAAGAGAGAGAGAGAGAGTGCGCAAGAGAGAGAGAGAGAGTGCGCAAGAGAGAGAGAGAGAGTGCGCAAGAGAGAGAGAGTGCGAGAGAGAGAGAGAGAGAGTGAGGGAGAGAGAGAGAGAGAGTGCGAGAGAGAGAGAGAGAGTGTGCGAGAGAGAGAGAGAGAGAGAGTGTGCGAGAGAGAGAGAGAGAGTGTGCGAGAGAGAAGAGAGAGTGCGAGAGAGAGAGAGAGTGCGAGAGAGAGAGTGCGAGACAGAGAGAGAGTGCGAGAGAGAGAGAGAGAGAGAGTGCGCAAGAGAGAGAGAGTGCGAGAGAGAGAGAGAGAGAGAGTGTGCGAGAGAGAGAGAGAGAGAGAGTGTGCGAGAGAGAGTGCGAGAGAGAGAGAGAGAGAGAGAGTGCGAGAGAGAGAGAGAGTGCGAGAGAGAGAGAGAGGGCGCAAGAGAGAGAGAGTGCGAGAGAGAGAGAGAGAGTGCGAGAGCGAGAGAGAGTGCGAGAGAGAGAGTGCGCAAGAGAGAGAGAGTGCGAGAGAGAGAGAGAGAGAGAGAGAGTGCGAGGGAGAGAGAGAGAGAGTGCGAGAGAGAGAGAGAGAGAGAGTGTGCGAGAGAGAGAGAGTGTGCGAGAGAGAGAGAGTGTGCAAGAGAGAGAGAGTGTGCAAGAGAGAGAGAGAGTGTGCGAGAGAGAGAGAGAGTGTGCGAGAGAGAGAGAGAGAGTGTGCGAGAGAGAGAGAGAGAGTGTGCGAGAGAGAGAGAGTGTGCGAGAGAGAGAGAGAGAGAGAGTGCGAGAGAGAGAGAGTGCGAGAGAGAGAGAGAGTGCGAGAGAGAGAGAGAGAGAGAGAGTGCGAGACAGAGAGAGAGTGCGAGAGAGAGAGAGAGAGAGAGTGCGCAAGAGAGAGAGAGTGCGAGAGAGAGAGAGAGAGAGAGTGTGCGAGAGAGAGAGAGAGAGAGAGAGAGAGAGAGAGTGCGAGAGAGAGAGTGCGAGAGAGAGAGTGCGAGAGAGAGAGTGCGAGAGAGAGAGTGCGAGAGAGAGAGAGAGTGCGAGAGAGAGAGAGAGTGCGAGAGAGAGAGAGAGAGAGAGGGCGCAAGAGAGAGAGAGTGCGAGAGAGAGAGAGAGAGTGCGAGAGAGAGAGAGAGTGTGCGAGAGAGAGAGAGAGAGTGCGAGAGAGAGAG